>NW_024881282.1:31410947-34132229 GCF_018691265.1 Tyto alba
ATATGGTCCCCAGATTGGAGATCTGGCTACTCTGGCTGCATGTTACTTTTCCTTGGTGCTTTTAAACCCTGGAATTTTCTTCTCTGCTAGTCTAATGGAAGCAAAACGTATTGACTCTCACAGCATGTGGCAACCCTTGAGGGTCACAGGTAAATGCACGTTTAATTGCTCTTCTCTTTGTGTGTGTGGTTGGAGATGCATGGACAGGAAAAGGTATAAAGTACTAGCCAAATAAGTGGTTAATTATTTAGCAGTAGCGGAGATGAGCTGAACAGGGAGATATTGATCTCACAAGACCTCATTGGAGCTGATTTTTCTAAGGGGAACGAGCAGCTGCTTGTGACCCCAGGTTATGCAGAGGTCTAGAGGTCTAACTAGGGTAAAGTAGCTATCTGTGCAAGTCTTTCAACGTTTGGGGAGGAAGTAAAGCAGGGAGGCCTAGCTCAACCGTCATTTACCCTGGGCTTCCTCTTAGGACCCTCGCCTGTTTTGTATCCAGAAACACTGCTGCCAGTTTCCGCTATGACTAGGTAGCTGGGTGGGATTTCATGATGTATTCCCTTGGTTACAGATTCTTTCTTCTATATACAGTATAAGATGAGACAGAGAAGGCAAGAGGCCTGTATACCTTTAACGGACCCAGCTTTATTACTAAACTGCATTATCCAAGCTTCCCAGATGGAATATGCAATTTCAGTGAGTTCACAACCAATGATTTCTCTTTATTTGTCGGTTGTTTTCCTGCCATGTGATACTAAGAGGGTATGAGGGTTACTGAGGTGTCAGTAGCCAAAGAAATAAATATGTTGATAAAACGACTTATTAGGTTGCAGTAACAGAAACTGTCTAAATTCCTTGCTAACAAAACCTAGTCATGATGAATTACATCCCTGCATTTGAAAACACCCTCAGTACCCTAATAATAGCCTCTCCAGATGAATCTGCAGCACCGGCTATGTTTCAGTTTATGGGAGACTCATGCTATGTCCATCTGAAGAATTGATGACTCTCTGTAGTTGTTTCAAATCCAATTTGTCCCACACACTGTGGGATAAAGATTTTCACTTGTGTTGGGCGTTAACACAGAGAATGCTGAACTTCTGCAGCCCTCACAAAATGAGAGCTGAGGAAGAAAGGAGTGTAGTGCTCCGTCTGATGGGAGCAGAGCAGAGATGCAGAAACATGAATGCTGTACAAATGCTGAGTACACATTTTGATGCTGTCCTTATAAAACCCATATTAAAAGGAAAACATAAACGTACGTACTATCCTACATGAAATGCTAATGGTTTAGAAGTTCAGGAAATTCTGAGCCAGAACACATTACTAAGACTATAGAGAACTTTACATGTGCAAGGGAGCTCCCAACATACTGTTACTAAAGCTTCCCAAAAGATAAAGGGAATCTTCCAGTACATGGAAACTTATTTAGAAAGGTTTTAACTCCCTCTTTGGTGGTTTAAACAGACGAGCCTAGGCTAAGGCATGCAATTATGCCTGTGGATGTCAGTTATCACAGAATCACAGAATGTCTGAGACTAGAAGCAACATCTGGAGGTCATCTTGTCCAATGACCCTGTTCAAGCAGGGCCACCTAGAGCAGGTTCCCCAGGACCATGTCCAGGGAGATTTTTGATATCTTCAAGGATGGAGACTCTACAATCTCCGTGGGTAGCCTGTGCCAGTGCTCAGTCACCCTCATAGTAAAAAAGTGTTTTCTAATGTTCCGAGGGACCTTTCTGTGTTTTAGTTTGTGCCCATTGCCCCTTGTTCTGTCACTGGGCACCACTGAAAAAAAAAAGCCAGGCTCTGTCTTCTTTGCACCCTCCCTTCAGGTATTTATATACATTGAAGAGATCCTTCCTGAGCCTTCTCTTCTCCAGGCTGAACAGTCCCAGCTCTCTCAGTCTTTCCTCAGGAGGTTCTCCAGTCCCTTCATCATCTTAGTGGACTTCACTGGACTCTCTCCAATGTATCCACGTCTCTCTTGTATTGAGGAGCCCAGAACTGGACCCAGCACTCCAGGTGTGGCCTCAACAGTGCTGAGCGGAGTGTAAGGATCACCTCCCTCACCCTGCTGGAAACTTCCCTCCTAATGCAGCCCAGGATACCATTAGCCTGCTTTGCTGCAAGGACACATTTGTGGCTTATGTTCAACCTGATGTCCACCAGGCCCCCCATGTCCTTTTCTGCCACCCTGCTTTCCAGTCAGGCTGCCCCCAGCATATAGTGGTGCCTGAGGTCCCTTATAGAATTCCATGAGGTTCCTGTCCGTCCATTTCTTCAGCCTGTCAAGGTCTCTCTGGATGGGAGCATGACCGTCTGGTGTATCAGTCACTCCTCCCAGTTTTGTGTCATCAGCAAACTTGCTGAGGGTACACTCTGCCCCATCATCCAGATCATTAATGAAGATGTTAAACAGGATCAGATCCAGTATTGACCCCTGGGGAATACTGCTAGTCACTGGTCTCCATCTAGACTTTGTGCCAGTGACCAATACTCTCTGGGTGCAGCCATTCAGCCAGTTTTCAACCCACCTCACTGTCTATGCATCAAGAGCTTCTCTATGAGGATCTTCTGAGAGAGTGTTGAAAGTTTTACTAAAGTCTAGGTAGACAATACCCACGATCTCATCTACCAAGCCAGTTGTTTCATCATGGACGTTTATCGGGTTGGTCAGGCACCAGGTTGGGTACCTTCTGAACACTGAACTAGAAATTACTTAAGTAGAACAGATTTGCCGAGAGGATCTGCTAACACTTCTTGCAAGTCAGTCTTTTATAGGTATCTAAGATTGTGCATATAAACTAAGTAGTTTAAATTTTATCTTAAATGGAGCTGGAAGCAAATAGCAATTCAAGACTGAATTCAAGTCTGACTACACCAGACAACGTCTTTACTTTTATGTTTAATGATCAGGTGAAGAAAAGAGCTGCTTAAGAAAAATCCCTCAATTTATGGTTTTCTTTATTAGCACAGATCTATAATATCTACCTATACAGACTGAAAATTATGCCTTTCTGTGTGCTATCAAGTGCTGGCTCTTAAGCATTAGAGATCTATTTCACCTCTACATGAGGTGTGATTTAATTATTTAGTATTCTGTAAAGACCTAGTTGCAGCTCCTCCATAAGACATTGCAAAGGTTCCCTTGATCTCAGCATGAAGGTCCCTATGAGCGCTGCTCAGGCTGAAACACTCAGCCTCTGGAAGGAAGAATCACTCCCCGCTGCACATCGCTGGAGCTCTCCCAGCCACCCTCGGTGAGTCGTCACAGCCCCTCTGCATGGAACAAATGGTCCAGTGAGGAAAACAAGGAAGGCAGACTCACAGGAGGGGGACCTGTCCTACCATTATGACAATTGCTTTTATCTAAAATAGCTTTTATCTGGGTAACACCATACACTGTGAAAACGTGGATCTGTCCTTCAGCCACATCAGTTGCCCTGCTCTCCAGTATCTGTCAAACACTTTAACCACCTGCCAGCAATGTTTGAGAAGGACTGTGAATAACACTGAAGTTTCTATTTATACTTCCATAAGACCTTCTCCAGGTGAAACGCCTTTCCACATGGGGAGTGTCTACTATGTCTGGACACTGTAGAGAGATCAGATCATCACTGTGTTTCCCCTGTATTCAGAGCCCTGCTACTGACCTTGAAAGATTGTCGGGATTGAGTCATATCTCCTCTAAGAAGAAAGGAGGATAAAAAGGGATGGGCTTCAAAGTTTAAAGGGGAACTTAAATCTTCAAAGAGATCTTCAATGCCTGGCTGCTGTCTTACCTAGAACTGCAAGATGAACCAGTAGGATGCAAATACGAGGGAGGAGACTATAGCAGATGGCAAAGCTCATTTTATTCACTCCAAAGAAAGCCCAAAGATGAAGACACTAACTATTTTAGACCAGTGTGATTATGTCTATATACATATTGGTTTATCTGTACAAATGAACTGTAGAGCTATAGTCACAAATTTATGGTTTTTTTGCAAGGAAAGACTGAAGTTTTTTAGAACTGGCAGCACATTGTTGTATGGAGTTTCTGCAAAGTCAGTTGATAACATATGAGATACAGTAAGTTCTACTGGTTTCATATGTGTGATTTGGGCACTGAAACATCAGTCCAGAACCAAAACCCATTTCAATACATCTAAAAATTTAAGTAGCTGCTTAATATATCTATTCTGGAAAGCACTTAATCGTGCACTCACATTTATGCACATGTTTAAGTCTTATTGATTTCAAAATGGAATTTAAGCACAAACCTAAGTGCTTCACTGACTTGTGATGTGAAGGAACAAAAGAATTGCATAGTGGAACAGATTAAAGGACCATCTAATAAGGTATCCAATACCCATCAATGCCCAATAATGCATTTTACTTTTTAGTGCTATACCATGAAGAAATTTCTTCCTGACCTCAGCAGGTAACCATGCCCTGAAGCATGAGGATTGATAGCCCTTGTAATTGTATTTAGCTAGTGTCCTTGCAGATGTTCTTTTTATTTATATAAATGCTGAATCACTTCTTGAACCTGGAGAAACATCCCTCTCAATTTCTGAGGCAGTGAATATCATGGTTTAATTATACCTTTTGTAAACAACATTACCTTTCATCCACTCACAATGTGTTGCTTTGTAATTTCATTCAGTGGCCACCGATTTATTTTTTATTACCAAAAATGATGAGTAGCAGTGCTTTCTTGGTCTTTCTTTTGCCATTCATAACTCTCTATACCTTTATCATAGCTACCTTTAGTTCTCCAATTATTATTTTCCTTCTTCTGAAGTGTCTCAAAGTGAACTGCATCACTCACAGGGAAAATAATTTTCTCAGAGCTCTCCTAAGTGCCTGGTCTCAGGACTCAGTCAAAGCTTTGTCATAAACTCCAGCTCAGGAGCTATGCATGCAGGAGCAGACCAAAAGATTGGCAGTGTCCCAGGGTATGTATATATCAGGTAAGCTGTCACCCCTGCCCTCTTCCCAGACCAGCATTGCCAATCATCCACGTCTGCAGACCTGCATGAAGAGGCTGACACCTTGGTTTGCAGAGGAGAAGCTTCAGGTGTGCTCAGCACCTCAGTGTGTGGCCAGGCTCTTCTTCAGGGTATTTAAGTGCATGAAGTATGATCCAGGCCCATCAACAGCTCTTTTGTACCTAGACACAGCGTTGATCCTCTGAGCATATACGAAGCCTTAGCTAAAAGCTATTATCATAGGCAGAAAACAAATGGCTGAAAGGGATCAGTGTGTTCATGGCCTGCTCCTTTGTCTTGCTGTATACACACAACCTCAGAAAGTCACAACTCGGTTGTTGCTTCTAGCAAGGAGTAACCAGAGGCAGGCGTTTCTTTGCAATATTAACTTCTGCAACAGGCTCAGAAAACTTAGATATTGTGTGGCAGAAAGCATTAAAATCCCTGTCCGTACTTCCATCTTCCTTGCATGGAGAGGAAAATAGCAGCCCTTTGTTGTCAATTATTCTTCACTGTGTTGCTCTGAGCAGGTGGCACAGAGTAATAAAAGGACACCTTTTCTTTCCTATCTCATTTTTTTGTAAGTGTGGGGAATGACCACATCTTCTTCGCCTGAGGCTGATTTCTGACATTCTCTCATACCTGTTATTACACATGTTGGTTCACTGAAATCAGTGGAGACCTCACTTTGTGGAGAAATCTAAAATTCTCCATGAGGGGTTATCTGAATCTGGCCCCACTTGGGGTCATTGTACAATGAAGGTACAAAAAGGCAAGAGGATGAGAAAGGAGGAGATCAGGTGCTCAGATCTCCCAGCAACTTTTGCAATGGTTAAAGGACAACATGAGGCATTTCTGGTTCTTTGTTCGCTTCCTTAATTTTTTAGAACAGTGGATACTCTGTAAAACGAGACTGTCCTGCTTGATGCCAGTATCATTCCTTTGGGTCTTAGTGGAAAGACTGGGATACAGAAATACTGACAGCCTGGACAACCTGGTTGGAAAAGCCTCCTGTGATGGAGGGAGCCGCTCGCATGCAAAGAGAAAAGACAGGCTGATGCCCCTTGGGGAACAACAAAGTATGAGCACGGGTCACTAATGGAGTCTGGTCAAAGACACTGGATGGAAGAATAGCCTCTTCACACTGGAGGGGTGATATCCTTGGGGAAGAATGAGACAAGCACAAGAGATGAGTGGGCTAAGACACTAGAGAGCAGATCTGGGGAAAACCAGCAGGATTTAGGCACAAAATAGATGGGAAAGGCAAACAAAAAGTGAAGATGGCAGTGGGGATACCAGGTTACAGGTCAAGAAAACAGGGAAGAAACTGATTCAGAAAGGAGAAAGGAAAGGCTTCTAAAAGAGGAGATAAGTATCTTCTTTCTGCTATGTCCAATATGACCAAATTAAATAATTGTAGGCATTTCTAATATTCCTTTCAATGGACACTTTCCAAGGCTTCCCTGGACTCTGCAGGCAATCACTTTAGGCTCTGAAGCATGAGATATGATTGCCATTATAATTATCCTAGCCTGTATGGATACAGTTGTTACTAATGGTGACAAAATTATCTAATGTGTTTTTGTTTTTTTTTTTTTGTTTTTTTTTTTTTTTCTCCTTCTGTGCTGATTTTGGCTGGGATAGAGTTAATTTTCTTCACAGTAGCCAATATGGGGCAATGTTTTGGATTTTTGCTGGAAACAGTGTGGATAACTCAGGAATACTTTACTTACTGCTGAGCAGCTCTTGCACAGAGTCAAGGCCTTTTCTGCCCCTCACCCCACCCCACCAGCGAGGAGGCTGGGGGTGCACGAGAAGTTGGGAGGGGACAGAGCTGGGACAGCCGACCCCAGCTGACCAAAGGGATATCTCATACCATATGGCATCATGCTCAGCATATACAGCTGGGGGAAGAAGAAGGAAAGGGGGGGATGTTTGGAGTTACGGCATTTTGTCTTCCCAAGTAACTGTTACGCATGATGGGGCCCGGCTGCCCTGGGGATGGCTCAGCACCGGCCTGCTGATGGAAAGTGGTGAATGAATTCCTTCTCTTGCCTTGCTTGTGTGAGTGGCTCTTTCTTTACTTATTAAACTGGCTTTATCTCAACCCATAAGCAGTTTTCTCACTTTACTCTTCTGATTCTCTCTTCCATCCAGACAAAGGTGGGGAGTGAGTGAGCGGCTGTGTGGAGCTTAGTTGTTGGCTGGGGTTAAATCACACCACCTTCCCTTTAGCCAGCCTCTGCATTAGTGTCCTTAACTTCCTAGGACTGTGAATTTCTGAAGGGGACTACATGCTGCACAAGTCAGTCCACTCCTTGGATTTGTTCTAAATATACAGCCTTTTACAGTCCCCAGCCCACAGCTTCCCTTGGGTTTCTAAAGGATTTCAAATAATGAAAAGTGAATTGGGAAATGGACTATTGCTATGGGTGAATTTTATCAGATAGTTTTATGGAAATTGGTGGATTATTTATATATACTGTAATTGTAACACGATTCACTACATACATTTGAAATCTAAATGTACTGCTTATTAATTTACATTTTAAGAGTCCCCTTGTTCTTGCATTATGTGACAATATGAAAAGCGCAGACTGATTAGTTTTCACTATTTCTCATATAATTATGAATACCTCAATCAAGTCTCTTCTAGCTCCTTTTTTTCTTTCGGGCAAAATACAATAGGGTCCTTAAAATTTTCAGGTTTCACTTTTGACAAGTAGATAAGATTGCCTCATTATCTGAAATACTGCCCTGTACTTCCCTAAATTGTTACTGGAACTATCAACACGCTATTTAACTGCACACGTTTGCTTCGCTACCTAAGGCATCCAAATAGGTTTAATGGCCATTTATGCTTGTGCAGGGTAATTACCACAATGTCACCTCACTCCTCACCACTCTGCAAATCTTTGATTCAACAAGATATGCAACCTTGTGTCTGATTTGGGAAACAGCCCTGCTGAAGCCAATGGGTTTCTTCAAATGATTTTGATCAGTGATAAGCTTAAACTCTGCATTGGAAGAAGGCCTAAATAACTCCACAGAAATGGCAGGCAACCTTTTGGTGGGCAGTTTTTTGGGGTAGGGCCTGTCTTTTAGCCTGTGTTCCTATGGTTGGGATTCAGCTAGTGACACCTCTGAGAGCAGCTGAATTAGGAAATCCCTGTTTTTCCTGCATTCATATCCCTGCTCCTATGCATCCCCCTCCAAATCCCTGTCTCCCTAGTTCCTATACAATAACATTGCTTGCAGGGCTTTCCATAGTTTTCCCACCCCCTTGGCTGCATCATGGGACTTGCAACCCCCCTCCCACGTCGCTAAGTCAGCACCTAGGCAGAGGGAAGATTGTCCTGCAGCAAACCTGCGCGGGTGGGCTGAGCAAAGCAGGTAACTTCAGAGCTCACTTTGAAACCTTTCCTTCTATGGTGACATGGATATGGATCTCTTTCCTCTATCCAGCCCCAATTCTTACAAAGGCATCGGAGTTTCATATCTCTGAAACCTCCTTAAAGATTGGTTGAAACTAAACAATGACTTAAAGCTGTGCAGGGAAGGAGGTAGAGAAGTAGCAGGCAGAAGGACAATTTCATAAGGCTTGTTTCCTCAGAAAATGAGGATAATAAATAAATAATCAAGAGTCAGTCTCTGTAATTGTATGAGCAAGATTAATTTACTTTTTTCCCCCATAATAACACTCATTGCAAGACTCTTCCTCTGGGTTTCTTAGACGGCTAGAAGTATTTCATAAACCTGTCTATCATAATAATACAAAAGGTAGTTAACCTTGGCAGCTCTTGCATTTCTCTTTGCTATTTCCATGCTATTAGTTCCCTACAAACTCCTGTAGTAAGGAAGTTCAGTTCTGGGGAGGGGAAATAAACAGGGTTTGTGCTGCCCATCGGTCAGGAGAGATTGATGGTCTTTCACACAGCTGTGATTCACACTGCAGGTCATAAATGCCACATGCTGGATTAACAATGTCTCCTCCTTTCTCAGCAGAGGCTTATTCCCTCTAGTCCATGGAGACCCTTTGGGTGGTAATGAAAAAAAAATTATTCCTGGCATGATACAGCAGATTACTGCTGAGGGATCTCCACCATCAAGTTAGAGAAAATGCTCCAGGTGAGAATGGGCCCAGCTGGGGAACTGGCTGTGATGTCCGGCAGGGCAGATGGAGACTCTAGGGCCTCTTTTGCTTTTGGATTATTATATTGCTTATTTCAGCCACTCTTCCAAATTCCTTTGTGGACCCAGGAAGCCAGTTTCCACCATGATCCTCATTAAAGGTGAAACTCCAACCGTAGCAGCTAGTCTGGAAAGGACTAAAGCTGTAACATCAGCCACCTGTGCCTGTTAAGTAGGTCTTTGTTTCTTTCCTCCTCCTCCCTTCTGCTAACACTTTCAGAAGACAGGCTGTGTGTGTACAAGAGAGATGGACACCTTGAGCTGGACTCTTCCCTGTTGCTGACATCACGCTTCTACCTCAGCAAGATGCTGCCCTGGCAGGAGCTGCCAGCCTTCCAGCGAAGCATCATCCGTCAGGTGGAGCATTAAGCTGCTCACTATGGAAGCCAAGCCTATTAAAATATAATCCATCTCAGGGACACAGTGAGAGATGCATTGACCAGTCTCAACATTAAGAGCAGCAGCAGACTTCCTGCACTCAGCATTTTCACCCGAAAACAAGCTTGCTAAATGATTCCTTTGCACACTCCTTAGCTTGCATTCACAGGCCTCCCAGGCTGGTGTGTTTACTGTATCTCCTGACTGCATCCTTAGTCAATTTTTCCTCTTGTCATAAAAGAAATAAAAGTTTACCAAACAGATGAATAATTCTGATTAACTACAAATGGCTGGATCCCAGAGGTGTCTCTGTGGTGCAATTATCCACTCCCCCTTTGCTGTAACAGAAAAACATCTCTTTATATTTCTGTCAAATGATGATACTGCAGTAATTTAGTGCTCTGCAGGCAAATACCATGGCTCTGCCTCACCCATCTCCATCCAACCTACCCTAGTGGCACATCTTACAGCTGGGACCACAGGGCAAAGCATTATAAGGAATTTCCCCATATTATTTGGCAAACAAACCAGCAACCCCTGCCCTGGATTGACCAGGGGAACCCATCCCTGAAACTGCTGAGTCTCATAAAGCCCAGTATATGTATTTACATACACATTAACTAGGTTTCAGCACTTGCTTTTTTAGTGATGCTGCCATGCTGGAGTGGAGCTGCTCGCAGCTCTCACTGTGCCCCTGGTCAGCAGCTCTCTAGCAAGCCAAAGGTTTTATGAGCACTCAATTACCACAGCCTGGCTTCCAGTCTCCATTCCCCCATCAGAGGTTGATTGCCTTTTTAACCACACAAAGACAGCAGTGCTGGCTTCTCCATCCTCTCTTATTAGTTGTTAACAAATCTACTGAAGAAAGCTGTTACTGATGTCTGTGCTGTAGTGAAAGCCTCATTTGAGGACCAACTTATCTTCCTGAATGCTCAGATCCTTCTTTTTCTCTTCCTGTCTTTCACAGGAGGCGTGTACATAAATCAGTAGAGTGCAGGGCAAATGCTTTCCAAGCCACTATCAGCTTTGGAAGTGACAGGAGAGAGCTGGGGACAGCTGAGAAATTGGCCACTCAGCCTGGGAATGGTGCTGGACACATCTGGATATCCTGTTGCAGGGACTTGAGCTGGTGTGAACACAATTCTCATGTCTGTCTCTATGTGAGGAGTAATATGGGCCATCGTAAGAACACAGATATAGCGTTATGAAGTCGTTCTTCAAGAAAGATGAATTTTTTGTTTATATAGTATGTTTACACTGCTGATACTGGTGTGGTGGTGGTGTTGGGTAGAGATATCAAAGTAACCAATACTAGAGACATAGCTTGGGTGGCAGAATAGTCTAGCCACAGAAAAGAGAGTTTAAGCATGCTTATTTACCCTGTTTCTTGTAGTAGAGATCTTAGGACCTCACCTGGCAGATGCCAGGGCTCTGTGCCCTCAAACACAGGGAATTTAATAGCTACTTCTTGCAGCAGCTTGTATGTCTCTTGAAGGTCCAGCAGGAGTGCTACCCATGGCCATTGCACATCCCACCTGTAGCTCCGAGCTTTGGTGATATTTGTTTGATTTGCTATCAAGCTAGACATGCGAGCTTACGGTGTTTCAGCTGTAAGGCTAGACTATGTCTTCATTTCACTGGACCTGAACATGCACTCTGCATCTCCAATTATTGACACAATTTCTTACGTATTAGAATAGATCTAACAAGATTCATGGAGGGAGATTCACTGCCATGATCCAATGAGAAGGACATTCCTAAAGGAAATTAATTTCAGGGAGATCCTACATCGCCACCTAAGATCAGGATGCTCAGCCCAGCCTTTACCTCTAGGCTACAGGGAATTCAGGAATTACACTCCCTCATAGCCTCTTCTGAATCTGCTTCCTTTATAAGAAAATATATGTAAATATTCACTGGGAAAGAATAACTGTTGTGGAAGACAGGAGCAACTGGAATTTCAGTTTCTGCTTCAGTGAGTTTTTACACAAAGCTCAGGTGAGAAAGAGAAAAACAAAACACAGTATAAGCCTGAAAAACATGAAAACATCCTATGTATAGGAACAATAAATAACAGCCTCTGTAGGAGTCATTAGATCAATCCCGTGCCCTACAGTATAAGCCCATGTGGCATCTTTACCACATCTTTTCCCCTTCCCCATCTCTCTGCTAAACCTCAGTGAGGCAGAGGCCAACCCTTGGAACTTGCCTTTGGCAAGAGCTCTCTTGTCTCACCAGCATCCTCCTGGGCTCCCGTCATGCCCACCAGTGCCTGATGTTTGAGCAGGGTCCTTGCACAAGGATGGAGAAGGTCTTTCTCACTCCACTTTCACTCACTACTTTTAGTTATGTTGGCTACCAAAAAGCCACATCAGGGATCTCCACAGTCAAAGACTTCACAGACAGAGATCTCTTTCCCTGGCCTGCACTGTGAAAAGGGAGAAAGATCTGAAAAGATAACCCAGGGCAAACCCAACTCTTCCTCTTTGCAGCTGGAAAAGCCTGCCAGGACACAAGGGATGAGTGAAGGGGCTGCTCTGGTGTCCAGTGCAGGGTATATCCCTGAGGTACCCTCAGAGGTAGCAGTCCTAGACTTCCTCAGAACTTTCAGATTTCCTTGTGCTCAACTACATAAGCGTGTGCTGTTGCTGTCGTAAAAAAGACGATTAATTTCAGTAAAGATCATCACAGAGCCAGAATTCAACATTTAACTTCTTCCATTCTCCCAAAGAAAATGTTTGGAGTTACCTTGGGGCTTTAATTAAAAACTCTTATTAAAAGGTTTTATGCAAATTCAGGAGGAGCAGAGATTTCCTCCCCCCCCCCCCCCCCCTCCAAATTCTTATTCAAGCTGTTAATTTGGGGAAATATTAATCTGTAAATTTTTTTGTTCCTTATACATGTTTAGTATATTTTAGCAAGAATCCTTTTGTCTAATTATTCAGAAAAGTAGGCTGTGTTTCTTCTTAAAAATCCCACGGACCCCAAATTAATTCTAGAATGTTGTAGGAGGTTAAATTTAATACCACCCTCCTGACTTGCATCGATTGGCAATGCAGCTATTTCTGCTGTATATTTTCCTTCTTTTCAATGCCATTATTATTTGTTGTTTTTGTAACGTGGGAGGATCTATCCATCCTACCTAATTCTGAACTAGGACTCCACTGTGCTAAGTGTTGTACAAACACAAAAGAAAACCATGGTTCTTACCCTGAGTGTGCAGGGTTTTGAGACATCAATGAAGAGCTCAGTAACAACAGCTGGAGAACACACAGCAGCTGCTGTGCCAGAATCAAGGATTTTGGGGGTGTCACAGCGCTGATGGCCTTAGTGTGATTTTGGAGGAAAATAATATGAAGGTAACTGTGGATTTCAATGGAAAGCTGTTGAAAGTTTAAGGTGCCGTGCACAGAAAAGTGCAAAGGTGTTTGTAAGAAATGGTAACGCAGGCAGAAACAACCCAGTGGCATGGAAAGAACAGAGGCAATTACCATGCTGCCCTTTTCGCCTTAAAACTGCTACTGCTGAAGGGAGTTTTGTTCCTCTGATTAGCTCAGACATTGTTATTATTTCAAGATTCACCATGAGGATGCACCACCAGCACATAATGAATCTGACACATTATCTGAGCCAATATGGATAAAAAAAATCTCAATATCTAGAGGACAAAATCACTGCTAGCAGCAATAGCTGATTCACATAGAAAGTTTCTCTACACCAAAGAGTCAACACAGGCTGAGCAAAATCCCCCTTAAACCCTTGGATTATATAGATGAAGCACAACTAGGGAACAGGCCTTAAATTGTAGTCCTAGTCTAGGTAATTTTCACAAAATTGTGTATAATTTTGAAGATATGGGATCTCTTACCTCCCAGTGCCCCAACATGTACACTGCTTTCCTTGCTGGTAAACTGAAAAGCTACTCCAATACTGCAGACAGCAGAGAGAATGGCTGTATTTATATCCTGCTGGAGTAGTTCTTCAGAGATTGTGGGAATGCCTGAAAAATTTGCAGGTCAGCATTTCACAGTAATGAGTAGATGGAAACTGTAAATCACTTCCCACACTCAAGTTATGTGATCTGCCCTCCACAGGAGTTAATAATCAGATCTGTTAAAAAAAACAACCAACCAAACAAAACCCAACAACAACACGACAAGGGCTTTTTCCTTCACAGCTGCTTTAGTGCAAGCATGAATATCTGAACAATCACACTGATGGTTTCCCAGATTTGGAAGGGATGCTAAGGTTTAAGGGAGCAGATGGGAACAAATAGCTTTTGCAAGGTAGTAGCAGCAAGCCTCAATTTGACAGAACACACAGGAATGAACAGGAAAATAGTTACACAATGGATAAAAAATGTCTTTCATGGACACCCTGTGCCAGAAATGACTTTGCACCAGCTTACTTACGAGGTCTTTTGCTCTTCTGCTCCTGCACCCATGCTCCTGGCGATGGATACTCCCTAAGCTGGAGAAGCTATTGAGAACACTATGTCCTCACTAATGCTTAGAGGCCACCCTGAGTTTTATTACTCCTAAGAAATCCCAAGAGGACACACCAAAGCTATGGGAAGACCAGAACATTGGGGAAAAAAAAAATATATATATATAGCTGTAACCCTTTATATTCACTATGTAAGTCAGAATAAGCTAGTTCAAGTGATGCTCCCAAAAGATATGCTAAAACAAGAGGAAGCACCTAGGAGCTTCATATACTGTCTTCATCCTGGTGAATCAGGCTATTCTATTTATTTATTTCCCTGACCTATAGACCATCTGCTGCCAAGCAACAAGATGTTTATTTACAAGTAGAAGAACATAAATTCTGATAAATTCCATAAAACCTGGAGAACAAACAAAGCTTAAGAAAAAACCCAAAACTCTAGCTAACGCTAAACATCTTGTATTGTATTCTGAGTTACTACACAGGTTATTGCAAGCTCCAGGGTTTTTAACAGAGCTGATTGATAAAAATAAAACACTCTGAGGATTTTTTTGAAGGCATTGAAATAAATGTCAGTGGACATAGATTTGAAAGCACATATGTGATTTATAAAACAAAGTCTTATTTTTGAAAGACACTTAGGTACAGAATATTATTGGTATTTAACATCTCATTCCAGTGAAATCATTGGAGATTGAATAGCTCTCATCTTGGAGGATCTGGGCCTAAAAGGTCTTGTATTCTTTACTTTAGTTTTAGGACTTTAGGTCTAAATTAGTTTTGTAATTAAGCCTTAGATGCCTCAATCATTTGGATTGTATAAACTGTGTTGGAAAACCTAAATGCCTTTGGAAATTTGAACCTTGGGAGATGAATGTCTCTTGATATTGAATGAGAATGCAGGGCTGAAGGCCACAGGAGTGGGAAAGTCATCTCCAAACCTTTTGGAGAACAGAATAATTCTAAGAAAATCTGCAGTGAAGGAGGAAACCTATTGCAATGCTTTGCTATCCTTACTTCTAGAAATTTAATTTTTACTCCGATGCAATCTTCTTTTAAGTTTTTTTTTTTTTTTTTTCCCTATTTTTCACCCTAGTCATCATGGACATGGACAAAACTTAACTCCTTTGTGTCATGGTTTGAGCCTCGTTGGAAGCCTAACACCATGCAGCCACTCTCTCTCCCTTCTCTTCTGGCAATAAGAAGGGACAGAGAGCCAGGCTTGGGGTTCGAGATAGGACTGGGATGCAAAAAGCAGACTCGTTAGGGGAAGAAAAAAAGAACATACATTTATTACAGACACTAACAACAACACTTAACAGAGTAGGACAGTGAGAAGCATTGCCACATCTTGAGAACACCTTCCCCCCACCCCTCCCTTCTTCCCGGGCTCAGCTCTGCTCCCCATATCTCTACCTCCTCCCACAGCGGCACAGGGGCAGGGAATGGGGGGTGCACTCAGCGCTGCCGCTTCTGCCAACTGCGGTGGGGGGAGCTTCTGGAACTTCTTCCCCTGCTCCAGCGTGGTCCCCCTCTCACAGGAGACAGTCCTCCACAAACCTTCTCCGACGTGAGTCCCTCCCATGGGCCGCAGCGTTCCCCACACTGCTCCGTCATGGGTCACCAACTTTCTCCGACTGGATTCTCTCCCACGGCTGCAGCCCTTCCCGAGCTGCTCCGGCGTGGGACTCCCCCGCATGCTGCAATCCTCCCAGCGCTGAATTACAGCAGCGGGGCTGCCTTTTCCCACAAGACCCCAGCCTTCTTTGGGCACAGCACCTTGACCAACCAGGCAGAAGCCACAGGCCATAAATCAGTGTCTGCTCCACCGTAGATCTCCATGGGTGGCAGGGGGGGCCACCCTGCCATCTCACCACAGGATACAGGGGGGTCTCTGCTCCAGCACACCTCCCCCCTCCTTTCTTCCTCCATTCCTCCACTGACCTTGGTGATCAACTCCCCCTCACAAGTCTGACTGCCCGTCACCACTTGCCTTCTTAAATACGTTAATGCAGAGGCGCAGCTGATGCGCTCAGTTTTGGTGCAGAGGTGGAGCTGACTTGGAGCTGGGGGAGCTTTAAGAAGCTTCTCACAGGGGGCCGCTCCTATAGCCCCCTCCCCTGCCACCAAAAAAAAAAAAAACACCACTCACTCAAACCCAAGACACTTTGTTTGCAGCAGTTTTCTATATATCCGGAGACATTTACTCAATCCTCTCTTCTTTACAATAAATAAACCAAATTCATTCAATCTATCCTTGAAGAGATTTAACTTCTCATCTCATCTGTACCTCAAATGAAGGGTACAAATCAGTTATAACTGGTGTTGAAGATGGATATCCTCTGCACTGAGTTGTGTTAGCAAGAATCTCCTTCAAAAAATGCAGCTGAAAACTGGAACGCAGACTGGAGTAAGACTTGATGGTATAGGTAAACAGCACTGACCTTCAGGTTCATAGATACAGACCACTGTCTGGTCTGCATGCCCAACCAAGAAGTAACACTTTTGGTACACTTCTAAGTAGGGCAAATCTATGAGACCTAATATTTATGTGAAGGGAACAAAGATAAACAATGAATTATTTATTTATTTATTTTCCCCTGAGACTGCAGAAACATGCGAACTTGTGTCCAGTTTCTTCAGAAGTGACAAGAAACCTTGCTGACTTTAAAAATGGAGTGTCTGATGTCCATGAGTATCGTTATCAGACTTTTTGTGTCAAAAGGGATGGAAATGACTCAAATCAGCTTTCACCATACAAGACAAATGCAGCATACGCTGTGTGCAAACCTTCAGGGAGGGTTTTGGTGAACATCTCTGCACTGTGAGCTCATTGTTCTCAGTACATCAAGTTAGGGATGAACAACTGATATTAATGAATGTGGGCTGGAAGACTTTGTCACCAACACTGCCAGCAATTCTGGGGCTTGGGAATTATAACCGAGTTCAGTCTTCTGATAAATAGGGAAGTATACTTGAATGCAATGTCTGAGCCATGTGCTACCTGTAAACCTGTGCTAACCAAACCATTCATGAAGAAGAGAAAAATATTCATCATCATTTCAGAAAAGACTTGGAGTAAGAAGAGGACAATTAATATATTGCTTGAAATATCTATCCCCAGATTTTAAAGTGTCTACATACTTTAACCAAGAGAAAATATTGTGTTGTGTGATTATGGTACATTTGAATAGGGAACATAATTTGTTAGATGTCTTGTATTAAACTCTCTTTTTGGCTAATAAATACATAAAGCTTATGTAAAGTGTAATAATGCAAAAATTTATTTATCAT
Organism: Tyto alba; assembly: GCF_018691265.1. NCBI lineage: Eukaryota > Metazoa > Chordata > Aves > Strigiformes > Tytonidae > Tyto > Tyto alba. The sequence continues at coordinate 31,428,233 of NW_024881282.1, forward strand.
CAGTAGGGAGGCTGTTGACATTAAGAACATAATTAATGCTACTGAGCTGCCATTCAGTGAAAGTTATCATATCTAAACAAAGTCTGTGGTCCTGTTGATTTTCTAAAAGCATTATTAGAATTTGCCACCTAAGGGGGTACACATAACTGCAGCTCTTGAGGTTGACTCATTGACTACTCTGAGTGAAGCGGAAGGATTATTTCGTGGCCTTGGAAAACTATCCTTTTGTTTATACAGCTTAGCAGGTTGTTTGCTTTCTTCATAACAGCAAGACACTGTGGATTCATGTTCAGTTTGTGACTTCCAGCTCCTTTCCGATGGATCTGTTGTATTTCTCTGTTCTGTATTCATTCATGCTCTACAAATGGCTGTCGACTATTTTGTGGCTTCCTCCCTCATATCCTCCTCTTGTTCTTTTGTGGTTTTGCCTCTTGTTTTGGAATGCATTCACATGTCCTCATCAACTCTGTCAACACCCTTTCTATGGTGAAGCACCCTGCCTAAGGCAGATACAAATCACAAATCTAGTGGAAACCATGCCTTCCTACCAAAATCTGCACCAGGATGCTGAAAAGCACTCTGGAGCTTCCAGATGTCCTCAGTCTTCCTCCTCCTGTGGTGGAAATAAGACTGCCTTGTTTGGCAGGGAGTGGGATCAGGACAGAACAGATCTCTTCATCTGTTGTCAGAACCCGACTACACCTGACCCTTGGAGAAGTCCACAGGAGAGTCTGGGGAGAGGAAGTCAGAAAAATGTCTTTGTTCATGTGTGATGTGGGCAGAGAGTGAGGTATGGGGTGGTTGCCAGCCACAGACAATAATGGTTATTGCCTATGGCTCCTCTGTTTGTTTTAGCAAGTCCATAGATCTGCAAATCTGATCTGTCCATTTCTGTTGACATAAAGGAAAGACTACGCGTTTGTGTTGTAAGAAGGAGAAATCTAATCTAGGGTCGGTAAGCCACTGCTCCTAAATCCTTCCAGCCAGAGAAACCAAGAATGTTTCTCCATGACTTTCTGTCTCATCTCATTATCTTCTGCTACAGACTCAGTGGTTGCAGGAATGGTTTGGTTTTGGCACAGACCACGTCATTCGTCTATGGGCTGAAAAAAAAAAAAAAAGGCAGGTTTGTCTCTCCTCTTGATAAGCCAGGGCCTGGGGTAAAGGTAATGTCAGCAGGGACAGGGATAGGATGGGGAAGCCCCATGGGGTGTGCTCTCATCCTTCCAGTTGGACTTCTAGGGTGGGAGGGCAACATGCCTGGAACTGCTGCCTCTCCAGGAAGGGAGGTGTCCGCATGCTGGTGGCCCCCTGCATGCCATGTGATAAGCAAGAGCACAGGGACTCAGGAGGACGTTTCTTTCTGCCTAGATGCACCTGACATCTGCATTTATAACCCCTTTGGATTTCAGAGCCTGTTTAACCTGCCTAAATGTGTCCTTGACAGCTTTGTAATCTACATTCCTGCTAGACTAAGCATTTGCTACCACAAAGGAAAGAAGAGCACAAGACAGGGGGAAAAAATATACAAAACCCCCAACAGCCTCTCAACCTTAAATTTGTCTGTGGAACAATGGAAAGGGTTTGAAGCTGCTCATCCCCTCTGTCCACGCCACCCAAGCTGTTTCCTTGTCTTTCAGTTCACTTATCTACAGTTTCTCAGTCTCAGAAGATATTTGTGAGGGAAGTACAGAAAATTACACTATCAAATTGCATGGCATGAAGGAAATGTCTCAGGAAGACGAGTACCCGAGCCTCTTGAGATAGTACTGAGATAGAAAGAGATTTTAAATAAGGAAAGTGGAACTAGATGGGGAGGGTAGCTTATTAAGAATTCTGTCCTGCGCTTTCATGTAGAGGGACCATATTCCTGGCACTGAGGAGAAGGCACGTCTGTTGCTGATATATTTATTTTTTTGCTAAATGTTCTGTCGCTTCCAAGAAGACATGCAGTGCCACAAGCGCTCAATGCCGTGTTGCTATCCACAGAACACGTGGATCTGAGATGGCATGAGCAGCAGATTACAGGTTCACCACTGATGCCAAAAACACCTGCAAGCATTTTTTTTTAAGAATGAAAGTTTTATCTTGGATTGAGCTAAACATTACATTTGGGAGTTAAACGCGCTTCCCTTTTAGAAAAAACGTAAGGAATTTTTGAAACAAAAGTATTTTTTGAATAAGAAAGTAAAAGGCTTGATTCACAAAATGCCAAGACATACTGCTTCAACTTTCTACTTCTCTATTTATTTTGCTTAGGTGATTCTGTGAGACATTGGAGTGCAACTGAATCAGCAGGGAAAAATAATAGAAGATGCAAATGAAGAATATCTATGTGCCCTACTCCCAGTGTAAGAAGATATTTTCTACTTATAAACTGCTCACCTCAGGCGCAGACAGCAGCCTTCCTGGCAGGCCCAGCTCATTCCAGGTGTTTTACTCCCAAGGCAACATTTTGCCTCTTCCCTGCTAATCTCAAACACCTCTTTCTTGTGGCAAAAGGTTAGAGTAGATACAGTCCTAAACCATCATAGGTATTATTGTTCTCTTTCTGTTTATCTCTCCCTTTTCACTGGTTTTTCTTCCATCACATCGATTTCCTTTCTATGTACATTTTTTTCACAGGTTGTAAAAACATCTTTTCTTTTTCTCTTCTCCTCCGTATCTGAAACCTTTGTTTTTTTCTGGCCCTCTTTCATTTAGTCCTGGTGTTTTTTGTAAAGAAGACTCGGTATTGCATCTTTTAATGGTAGAGTTCTTCTTCTCTCTCTTAACTTCTTTCAGCAGTTCACTGCAAAATAGTGAAGGTGATAAATGGAGTCTCACCACCTTTTCATACAATGGCAGAAGTATTTCCATCTCCTTACTTGGCATACTGCAATTGACGTATCACAGGATTATATTTGTTAGGCATGGTTATCTTGTGACTGATTCATCACATAGGTCTTTGTCATTCTCCATTGTTCCCAAATGATGAATTTCTACTACACAGGAGAAATTTCTTGGTGATATGAATTTGGGAAATATTGTCAATATACAGAAGAAGAAAGCAATGCTACAGGGAGAAGTGGCTAACCTTAAGGGCTGAAATAATAGAAACAGGATGACAGTCACCACCTTAAAATAAAACATGATGTGCTTAGGGACTAATAAGAATTTCTGCTACAGAGAGAGAGTTTATCAGTTGGAAACAATGTATTAGAAACAAGCTAAAATGAAAACTTTTTCATAAAAATGAAACACATTTTTCTCTGGAAAAGATAATTTATATGAAAAAAATTAGCTTGATCACTTTTTTTTTTTTTTTTAAGAGTTTGATTAACAGTGATTCTTTAGGTAAACAATCCAACTGCAGTGAAAATATCACTTTTCATCAAAACTTTTTCAATGACAAATTTACCCTTCTCTATACATATCTAGTACTTAGAAGCCATTTTTCCCAGCCTGGAAGATGGCATTACGTCGTTAAATCAACCATTTATCTCACTGTATTGGAGAAGGGGTAAGATATCGTTTCTAAACTTGTAAATTTCTGGCCACAAAGAACACGATGATGGGCCATGGCAGGCCCTCACAAAGGCTTCTCAAACAGTTCTCTCACAACGTCAAGACTAGGGAGCTGGTTTATCTAAATCGGCCCCGAGCCCAGACAGCCAGACCCCAAGGAGGCTATGGGATGAGCTCTGAGCAGTAGCGGTTTCTTCCATTTCCACCACACAGTTACTCATTTTCTTTCTCGTAGACTCTTATGGTCCTATCTTTACTATAATATTTTAGTCTTTTCTGTTTTTCTTCTGAAGTCATGTCTACTTGCGTGCAGCTCACACTGCTTTAAATCCTCTCATTTTTCATTCCTTTTCCCAACTATAAGAGCATTATGTCCAGGGGAACAGGAGGGGGTAGGGTCTGAGGCTGTTCTGTGAAGCAGACCACAAGAGATGAACCAGCTTCACTGATCTTGCAAGCAACACCACAGAATTTTGTGAAGTCCTGACATACATTGCAGCTCACAGAGGACCGAGGGGAGTAGAAGAGTATATCAAAAGCAGCTCACAGATGTGTGGTTCACAGGGCATATCACCATTTCTTTCTGGGTATTGAGCTGGATGCCAGGTAGACCAGTGATACTGGCTTTACTTATCTATGCTCCTTTCAGATAACCTACAAGCTGGAGAGTCAGTGGTTCTCCCTGCTGCCTCTCCCTGTTAGTCATGTCATATAGCCCTGGCAAATACCTGTTTGAATTACTTGTGAATAGCACATCACTCAAGATCAACCAACTCACCTCACTTGACTGATGCAGCCACATTCGTGTTTGATGGTTGGGAAATTTTAGTTGTGGCTGGTTTTCATATGATGTTACTTCTACTATGCCCCTTGAAAATGAACCTGTACGTTAGGTCAGATCCTAGGAGAGCAATATCCCTGTGGCCAAAAAACTCCCCATGAAAGAACTGGTGCAGGTCCCATCTTCATCTGGAACAGGAAACCCCTTTTTTTCATATTGTTGAGAGAATTCAAGGACTGAAAATCTTTCTCTTTCTAGTGCCACTAGATCTAATTCCTTCCAATCCAGATTTTATCTCTTGGATTTCTAAAAATTACCATCAAGATTTATAAATAAATTCACTGACACCCTGAGAACTAACCATGTTGTAGTTCTTAGAGCTCAGAGATCTCAGAGACTTTGGGCCACATTCAGATTGATTTTCAAAAGGCTTAAATAGATGTTAGAATTTCTGTGCATCTTTGAGTCTGTAGGAAGGCATGTTTCAGCAACCCTGGGTAATGATAGGAAGTCTGAATTGCTCATCTCTTTCTTGGAATCAGATGCTAAGGTACTTGTGATGTTACATACCTATAGCACATAGTCTAAAAATGGCTATCATCAGTGCTAAAGCTCTATAGAAAATCAGCAGACCGCATGCATATATTATTTCTTCACTTTGTGTGAATAACTCACCAAACAGGAGAATAAGGTGTAATTCCAAGAATATTTTGAACAGTAAGGTTAGGGAATGATATTTTGGAGTGTAAATGTCTTGGTATGGATGAATATCAGTATGGATGAAATCTGTCCTTGAGTAAAAGGTACTATTTGCATGTCCCTCTGAACTCTTCAGTCCTTATTGCATTACTGATCTTTTTTTCCCTCGAGGCTCTTTCAGTTCGGTGCTGAATTCCAGAAATTCAATAGCCAAGCCATTCCCATTAATATACTGTCTCTCTCCTTAACTATGTTTCCTACACATCTCTATAAATAGATTTAGGCACTACACTTTCACCGTGTTCTTTAAAGCTGTGAAAATCTGTTACCATAGAGATTTTTTAAAAAATATTTAGCCATGAAAGTACCAATATTAGACTGTAGATTCTTTGGGGCAGGGATTTCCTTTCTCTTTGTGTACTGTCCTTAGCCAGACATATTGTAAACATCAGATATTCTACAGGTAGATTTGTTTTACAAGCTTTTCCATGGCTATGAATCTTTTCCATCTTCTGAGTTTCCTCTTCTCTAAGACAAAGGCATCTTTTCTATGTGTAATGGGTAAACCTTTGGGTGAACAGCTGGTTAGCTGTGCATATTGGCTGGGTCACCAGGACCTTTTCTTATTAGAAGAACTGAGTCTTTGTTTGCATGGATGTTTTCTTTGCTTCTGTGAGAATTAGATCTAGATGAACCCATCTGGTTTCTACTCAGCACTGGACTAATCTGAATGATGTAGGGATTTGCATACATTTACCCTTGGTGCTGTGAAAACCATTGCTATTATCTGCCTCTAGTATGGCAGGTCTCAAGGGAACTGGAAGACATCTGCATTATTAAGACTAGATTCAACATTATTCCATCTTAATAAACTCTCCACTAAGCACAAGGAGAGCCTTTATCAAACTTGTGTAGGTCCTTAACTTCTGGAAGCAAAAGAAATAAAGATGTTCGCCCCCTTTTTACCCTCCTTCCTTTGAGAGGATGCTGGAAAGGGATCTTCGTAAGCTTTCAGACAATTCAGAAGTCAAATGAATCATTCTGTGGGTGTAAAGTTGGAAATCATCCTGTGTTTTAGACGAAAACGTAATCGACAGGGTTTTAAACAAAAGAGATGCCACAGAAGCAAGACTTGTCAAACCATGTCAGTATCTGACTGGTCTCATGTGTTGTGACTTAAAATGTTGTGAGGCTCAGGCAGTGGATAGGGAAAGGACAAGTGAAAGGATAACTCTGCTACTCCAATAAGCTCAGTAACTCTAATGAAGCAATTTGTTGAAAGGTATGGAGCTGTTGAAGGGGTAGCGTGTGTAATATGTGCAGTACCTGAACTTAGTGAGATTGGTGGCAGCTACATCTTTTCACTGCTGGAAACTGCTTAAATCCTGAAAACTTCTGAAAACACAGGGGGCTGACTTTCTTTCTCCTAGTCCTGATTACAACCCTCTTGCTACCGCAGAGTTGGGTGTATGTGGCCTTCTCTGCTCTAGGAAAGCCTTGAACTGGTCTAATTGGGAATCTTTTAGGTTGGGGATGAGATGTATCAGCAGACCCACCTAATGAAATCTTATTTTTCTTCACAAAAACGATTCAGCAGGGGAAGCAGCAGCATGAGCAGTTCCATTGTGCCGGGCCAAAGGGCTTTGCAGCAGCCTTTACTCTGAGGATGAGAAATTACCGTGAATGAGCTGATTAGGTCTCTGTGCATAAATAATGTGAGGAACACAGAGGTTAAGGCTTGTGTGGTACTAAGGAAGATTGCTTGAGAGGTAGGCATGTGACTGAGACCTGGTTTCTCATCACCCTGGCCTTCTTCCAGTCACTAGCGGGAGATGGATAGTCTGAATTCCCTCCTGGAGGTACGCTCTTGCTAGCCATTGATCACAGAGTGATTTTAAGGCAATGATATTCTAAGCTTTAGGGAGCACAATCAGGCATCTAACTACCAGCGGAATGAATCTGAGCCTAGGAGGGAAGCAGACTGTCTGTCCAACCTTATCCTTTTGTCTGCCTACTTGCCTGTTTTACAAGGAACCGACATTAGTTGTTCTGTATTGCAAAACAATCAGAAGTGATGTGCTTATTCTGCCTCAACTGCCTTAGGTCTTTCTTCTCCTTCCCCTTACTTTTTTTTTCTTCCTTCTTTATGTCTGTTCCCATTATACACTATACTATTTCTTCCTTACTCTACTGTCTTTGTATTTAATCTGACTTCCCTGTGACATAAAACTGTTTGAACATATTTCTCTCAACATCTTACCTCTAGCAAGCCGTCTAGTTTTTGTGTTTGTTTTCTTCCACACTTTCTATTTCCAACTCCCTTTTGCTGCTCTATTGTCCTGGGTTTGAGTGAGTGGTGGGTTTTTTGGTGGCAGGGGAGGGGGCTATCGGGGCAGCCCCCTGTGAGAAGCTTTTCAAAGCTCCCCCAGCTCCACGTCAGCTCCACCTCTGCTCCAAAACTGAGCCCATCAGCTGCGCCTCTGCAATAACGTATTTAAGAAGGGACGTGGTGACAGGCAGTGGGACTGGTGAGGAGGAGTTGCTGCAGCTGCGTGAACACCAAGGTCAGTGGAGGAACGGAGGAAGAAAGGAGGGGGGAGGTGTGCCGGAGCAGAGACCCCCCTGTACCCTGTGGGGAGACGGCAGGGCGGCCCCCCCTGCCACCCATGGAGATCTACGGTGGAGCAGGGGGAAGAAGTTCCAGAAGCTCCCCCCACCACAGATGGCAGAAGTGACAGCCCTGACTGCACCCCCCATTCCCTGCCCCTGCACCCCTGGGGGAGGAGGTAGAGATATGGGGAGCAGAGCTGAGCCCGGGAAGAAGGGAGGGGTGGGGGGAAGGTGTTCTCAAGATGTGGCAATGCTTCTCACTGTCCTACTCTGTTAAGTGTTGTTGTTAGTGTCTGTAATAAATGTATGTTCTTTTTTTTCTTCCCCTAATGAGTCTGCCTCTTGCTCGTGCCCATAAAGGGGAATTTTTTTTCCCCATCCCAGTTCTATCTCGAACCCCAAGCCTGGCTCTCTGTCCCTTCTTATTGCCGGAAGAGAAGGGAGAGAGAGTGGCTGCATGGTGTTTGGCTGCCGACCAGGCTCAAACCACAACATCTATTTATCTTTAATCCTTTCCTCCTCTTCTGTCTTCAGTGGTTTTCTACCTTTAATTTTTTTCTTACATGGAGAATCTTTTTCATTCCATCTGTCATGCTTCTATCATCTCTATTTGATCTCCTGCTCTCCTTTACATCCTTATACCCATTTACCTTTTCTTCTGCTTAACTCCCTGTCTGCACACATGTCCAGATCCTGAGGCATTTGGATCTCTTTTCTTTAGCTTAGTCTTCACACAAAGGAAAACCTTTTCCAGGTATCAACAAGTCTGAAATCAGTAGCCATTTTGGTAATCATGTTGTCTTAGATTATTGTATCAATGAACAGAGGTATTTATTTCTATTCCAGTTACACGGTGATTTACTTTTCATCAGTGACAAAAGTATATGTCAATCCTCTCCCATCAGCATGGTCTTCCAGGGTAGGAAGAATAGAGACGGGCTTTTTCATCCATATTCAAGGCCAATGCAGGCTCTGTCAAGTCAAATTTGGGGAAAGAACTATATAATCAGATGTTTTTCACTGATAATATCCTGCCACCAGTCCAATCTGTACTGAAAAATAGGGACCAAGTAACTCAGCTAACACTTTCTGCCATGGTATATCACAGAGTGGAAGATGGTCACTCATGTAGCCAAACCCAACAGATAAAAACTTTTGTAAACAGAATCAAAACTAAACTGCAAATGGAGGTGAAAAGGAATCCAACAACTGTAAAACGGGGCTACTACGTGCTAAGCCTCAGATATGTGCATGTACAGGAGAATGGTGTAATGCGTGCCCAGTGGCTGAAACAATGCAGCAGGCTGTCCAGCATGTCCACCTGACAGTCCAGAAAGCAATAGAGAACAGACTGCCAAGGCAAAGACTGCTTCCAGAGGGAAGGGCCATATTTCTTAGGCAGGTGAAAAAAAGAGCTCCTGGACACCAATGCTATCTGAGTTTCTAATAATAACCATAAATCCAAAAGTGCTCTCAATTTCTCCCAGAACAGTACAAAAAAATGTGAACAAAGGCGGTTGATGACTATTCCAGATCCTGAAAAATCTTTTCCTCAAGCTAGTATCTACAACCATATTCCATCTACTGGCATCAGTAAAGTGACATTTATCCTACTATTGTCTTGGCTATACAGTTGAGAAATAACACCTCATATCATCTGGATCTGATGACATGAAATCGTATCTCGGTTGCACCCCGGTGATTTCTCAGTAAAAACACCTTAGTAGTTTTTTCACTAGTTTTACCTGCTCCTTAGTTCATACCTACATCTCAGGTAAAAAAATCTCTTTTCTTGATTGGGATCATATGTGTATTTACAAATACATGCATAAAGAGGGAAATGGGAAGTTTTGTATAGCCATGCACACAAGACCCTTCAGCTGAGACAACTGTCACTCACAACTCTGCTTCCCAGCTCCAGAGAAAAGAATGCAATTGACCCTTTCACCATAGCATTTAATTCCTTTCACCCAAGTCCAGAGAGCACCCAGGGAAATCTGGCAAGTGAAGTCAAGGTCTCCTGGGAGCTGTGAACCTAGCAGCAGAGACAGATGGCATCTCCCACAGGTAGGAATCAGTATTAAAGGAAGCAGAACAACCTCCCCTCCACAATTCTGCCATTCCGAAGTTACAGCGTGGCTGCAGGACCACTGGGTATGGTTAGTCTGAACCCAAGACATAGCAGACATATGGACAAGACAGAGGAAAATACAAGTCTTCAGTCCCAGATGATGTGGATTCTGGCCACCTTCTCCTCCTTGCTCTGGTTTCTTGAGGACAAGTGTGCTGCAGGCTCCATCTGGTTCTGTAATAAAGGATAAATTATTAAAATAAATAAAATATTGATGAACTGTTCTATAAAACACAAGACCTTTAAAGTATTGATTAAGAATTGAGAAAGTCATAATGAGTTTTATCTGCAGAAATAATTAGGAAATAGCTTTTGTGTGGTAACCCTCTTCATGGAGCAGGTAGGAGGCTCCTGGATTTGACTGTCATCCATATAGTTACTACATCATCAGAACAATAATTTTTACAAGGTCATTGTGTTGTCCACCCAAGAGTCTTGTGGCACCTCATGAGCAATAATAAGACAAATTTCACAACAGCATTAAGAAATAGGTAACGATCACTACAGTAAGGGCAGGATGAAGTAGAAAAATCCAGTTTCCACATCCTGAATTGTATATTTAAACTGGTAGCTTTCAAGAAAACATAGCATCAAGAGAGAAAGATATGTAAAGGAAAAAATGCTGATCTCTTAAATAGTTAAAAACAACTAAATAGTTCTTCCTTAAATGAAGAATAAATACCTATAATTGGTTTTGGACTTAGCAAGGTATGCCTTATTCCAGGTTGCTTTCTCAGATCCAGCCAAAACACATATGCTTAGTTAATAGCTATAAAATTACCAAATGTACATGGAGATTTTGGCATTCATGCATTCCTTGTAATCTGCTCCTACTGGGACTCTCATCAGGCTGGTGTGTTTATGTACCAGCAAAATGGCATCACGTGCTTCCCTCTGTTGGGTTCAGCTTCTCTGGAACTTCCCTTGACATAGCTTTATCTCACCGTAAAGCATCACATTCTCTCACTCAGCACCTGCACACCCCCTTTTCCAAAGTCCCATCATGCAGGTGACTTGACTTCAGGCTCAGCTTTTTGGGGCAGGTTGCAATGAAAAGCAGTTGTGACCAGACCTAGTTCTTCCAGTTGACTTTTAGTTGTTGTTGTGCTGTAGGTCCTCTGTAGTCTTTGGAGAAAGGCACCTTCAGGAAGTGAGTCAGTCTTACCTAAGATCTAAATCAAAAGCTTGGCACTTCCAGAGGGTGATTCAGATCTTAGCTGGGCTGAATCACTCCTTGGAGCTGTCTGTCAATCTGACCAGTTGGTTAAGTCTCACAACTGTGATGCCTCTGAACTCCATCCAGACTAGCATCTTTTGAGCTTGGTTAGTCCCACAGTTAATCAAAACCTCATCTATAAAATCCTGCATTCCTCCTTTCTCTCTCTAACTCAAAACTTACAGGCATGCCTGTAAATTGCTCGAGTTTGTATATCTCACCATGAATTCCTGTTTTTTTTAATTTTACTTCTGAGGTTTTCCAGCTATCTGCCTCATCCACCTGCAGAGCCATGAAGGAACTAGTTCTCCTAGCAGGATTCAGTCAAATAATTCTCTTAAGGTATTTCCACTTGAATAGGCTATTACTTCAGTTAATGACCCACACTTGCCCCATCTGGCAGATCCATGGCAGGCCCTGTCAATTTTTGGTGGTTTACTACACATTGTGGTGATTCACAAAACAGCAGTTCTTTACTGAGTTCCGCAAAATATGCAGAAACCCAACCTGTCACTGATTTAAAACTGAATTTCTATGAATCTGATGCCACTGTGTCCATTCGTATCATGTCAAAGTTTACTTGACCTTCTTCTCTTCATAATCCATTAGCTCCTGTTTATGTGTCACTATCTAATAATCTGTTAGAACAGATGTTAATAGTGGCATTAAATACCCTCTATATAGTTTGCAATGGGATGTTGTGTAGAGCAAGGCCTCAGATTTAGAGGAAAGAAGTAGCAGTGGTAATACGGCACTCCTGAAATATCGGTGTGGAGACACCGAGATCCATATAGTAGGATCCATATATATGGTTAGGGTTTACTCTGTTTAGAGTTGCAAAGCCTGGGGCACAGATCCACATGAGTACTTCCACTGCAACACTGAACATTTCAGTGCCTGGCTTTCAAACCCTTCATTCCTGATTTAATGACACTTTGGAGGGTTGGGTGCTAAGGAACAGAATTCACTAGAGCCAGCATGCTGAGAAGAGAGCTACTTAAATTAGCCAATAGGAGAAAACAACAGGAGGGATGAGTTTTAAATCACGTCTCTCTTGGGGATTGAATGCCTTAATTTGACTTCATGGAGATTAGCTTGCAGGCTGCATTGCCTATGCAGGGAGGAAAGTGTTTGAAGGCTCTTTAGCAAAGGCATGACGAAGCCCAATCGTTAGAAGACAGAGAAAAAAAAAAATCAAACTGGAAGCAAAGTGCATGTTTTAAAAAATCAGGATAATTAACCACTGAATTAGCTTATCAAGAGATATAACACATTTTCCACTAACTGAGGGGCATCTTGATTTCTGAATTTCTCTGTCAATTCTCAAAAGCAACTAAAATGCATGTGTATGATTCAGGAATTACTGAGTGATAATGTTTGTCAGGAGCTCAGTGTTTATTACCATGCTACACCATCTCCTGTCTTTTAAACAGATTAATCTGTTTTACCAGGGCTAAATTTGGTCCCACCCCTCTTCCTTAGTGCTCGGTGATGTTTTGATATAGAATAATGTGAATTAGAGATAATATCAGCTTGTCTTGTCTTCTTTCTGCAGCCATTGCAGAATTGTCCTTTATTTTCTGTTCATTAGTACTTTGCCCTGGAGAGTTTTATATATATGAACTGTTGCTATTGTTTCCCCTGGGATGATTCAACAGTCTATTAGAACTTACTACTAGGACATTTTTAACATGTGAATTGTCCTTCAAATCCTCTGCCCCCCTACCTGTCATTTCTTTAAAGTCACACACATTTTGGATCCAGCTCTCCCTCTCTGATGTTTATTTTTTCTTAGAGGTACACTAGCCATGGGGAGCCAACCTGCACCTCCTATGCACTTCAAATTTACCTCTTATTCTGGATCTTGGAGCCTATTCCACATTCATCCTTTGTCTTGCAGTGCCACAACAGGATCCCTAGAAAAACCCTAGCTCCACCTGTGTGGGGTCCACTCTCAGTGCTTCCCCCCTCTCTGCTCTGCAGGGTCATGACCACCTGAAGCTTTGAGATGTGATGCAGAGTATCGGGAAAGCTGGCCATGCTTGGTGGATGCTGCTTTTCCTATGGTTTAAGAAAACTCTGTATGCAGGGGCACACATCTGGGCCAAAAAGAACCCCATTAAAACCAACAGCCTGATCTTGGCCAAATTAGATCTTTTAATCTTTCCTGCATGACTGCATAAGCTCAGGTAGAAGAAACTTGTAATCACATTGGCTTCTCCCTTCATCACATTGCATTTCAGACTCATAACTCATTTATTCATTCTCACCATCCATCTCTCACTAGTCAACTCCTCAAGTATTTCCCTTTCCTCCAAAAAAATTTAGTTTCAGATGAGTTTTCCCCTGTGTGCATTTTCCCAGGCTGAATTTAATTTTGTGTTATTTTCAAACTCTATTTCTTTCTCAGCTTTGACAGTTACGGGGCAAGTACAAGAAACTACATGGAATTAAATGCAATCTACATTACTTCTCTGTTCTCCTTGGGATTTGCAACACCTCCTGATTTTGTATCACCTGTGAAAGTAATTAGCTGACATTATTTTGGATCAGGGATATAACTGCTCAGTGAAGAAATGGCCATAATGAGATCTGAATAGATGAAATCCCCAAACTAAGATATTATTTTAACAGGAGTGTTTATTTATTTGTCATTCTTAGGTCTGTTTTCACGCAACACAACAATATTTTCCATGTGAATTGAGAGTAAACTTCATCTTCTTTTTTCACTAATTTTCCCTTAAAGTGAGAAGTGATTAGATTTATAAGCCTGGTGCACACTGTAAAACACTATATTCATTATTTCTTGTGACATTGTTATCAGTTATGTGTTTCCAGTATTTCTTCTTTTTTTTTTTTTTTTTTTTTTTTTCCTGAGGAGAGGGAGGGTACAATGCCAACAATGCCAGCAGCTAATCCTGCAGGCTGTCCCCTGCTACCCCAGCTCTGCTCCAGCCCCAGTAGCAGCCTGCTTTGGCAGATGTGTGTTGCTGATCTCCTATTTCAGAGCCACCAGAGGGAGCAAAAAACATTGTCTTTAGGAGTGGCGAAAAGAAGAGCGGCTGGTGCTTTGTTTATTTAGGTTTTTACTCATTAAGTATCATCTGTTTAAGCGAATAGTTTTCTTTTTTACTCTCAAGGGGATATTTCTCTTGCTCATATACCTATACTGGAATTGTCTCACCTATGAACCTCCTGCTCCTTCCATAGGACTGTCCCAACCATGAAGGGTGTTGACTGTAGAAAATCAAGGTCAGCTGCTGTAGCCTGTCTTAGGTCTGTCATAGCAACATGAAATGGAAGCAGCACTGCAGTACTAGTGGCAAATTGAGGAAGAAGACAACGGAGCACATTGCAATGTTCAGTACCATGTCTCAGTTTCTCTATGGTGCTCCTCAGGCACTCCATGTATATAAGCAATAATAAATGACCTGAGAAGTGCTGGGGCATGCTCGGATCCCATCTCCACATGCTTACTAGATGGGGACAGAGGCAGCCTGCCATGTAGCACTGGACAATACCAGCACACTGTAGGAGATCCTCTGCTTACGTCTGGTCACCCAGCCACAACAGCCGGGATTTGACCTTGCGCTCCCTATTGTGTGTGTTGCAGCCATTTGTTTTGCATCTGAGACAGCTCTTTGCGCCAAGGGTCACCTTGCTGACTTACTGTGTAGTGCTGAAGGCAGCAGGGTCCCAATGCCTAATGGGGAAATAATTATTATAATTAAGAGCATCCAATCACCAGCTTGGTTACCTTCACAGGAGGTCAGCCTCTGAGCCTAAGATTCGTGGCTCATATACTCAGTAAAAAAACTGTGCCCTTTACTCTCTTCATGAGAACTGGTGACCAAAGACTACTACCCATTATGTGGCATGAGGCAAACGCAAGTATTGTTTCTCTAAACTTTCAAACAAATTCACTAAAGGAGCAGAAAGTTGAGCCTGGTAAAGTGTAGGATGAATAGGACTCTGCAACTAATTACCTTAAAGTTTCTTATTTCCCATTCAGACCTCTGGATGCAAGTGATGTGTATATATGGATGCAAGTGCTGTATATACTTCTCATTTATTTGTCATATCATATGCTACTGATTACAACTGGTCTTAAAATTAACAGATCAAGCCCTTTGTATTGCCTCATGAATGCAACTGCAGAAGTTTACCAAATAATTAAGAAAATCCAAACCTTTAATTAATGATTTAAGAGGCCATTTTGTGCCTGGATATCCTTGTGGTAGAGGGATTACTGAGAGAAATTAGGAAAGATGACATCAGTTAAACAAAATACGCATTAGAAAGGTATTTGGAGAAAACTTGTCTTTCTAAATGAAAGGAGAAGAGTACGATGTCATAATAATGCAATATTTAACAAGGCTCTTGCCTGCTTTCTGGGGACAATTTCCACTGTCCAAATGGATTTCTAATGGATTTAATGCAGTCAGCAGAGATTCTAAAAGGTGACCTGGAGAAGACTTTGTGAACTGAGGCTCTGAGTTCACATTGCAAATTCAGGTACCTAAACCAGCTAAATACCCTATTTGATTACAGCTCATTATAATTCACTAAAAAGATTCTTTTCTAACTCCGCAGGGCTCTGCAAAGTTGCCCAGGAGAGGGTAGGATGGGGTAGGTATCTCTGTATTTCATTTTCATTTAACCGGTTTTGTCACCACTTTTCTGTTTGTCTCAGGATAATTGACCTCTTTTGCTGAAGAGTTGCATAAGATGGAGTATAGAATGAAGACTGCAAGACTCTAAGAAAGAAGAGTGCTAAATGCCAAACACAACAGATAGAAGTGACAGACACAGAAACAGTATGGGATAGCCTAGTCCCCGAACAGAAACACATCAATAGAAATAGCAAATGTGAAGCAAAATCCAAATGTGATAAAATATTTGGTACTCTTCTTGCATGTAGGCTTTTAAAACAAAAATTGCATATACCCAACTTCAAGGAAAAGATGCATTAAATATCCCACAACCTTCAGCTTTTCAGAACACATTTAAAGGATGGAACAGAATGAACACAGTCAAAGTACAGAGTGTTTGACACAAAAACAATTAAGGTAGGTTTTTCTTAGTGTCTAGAAATGTGAAATGTGTGAAGAAACAGGCCAATTAACACTTTAATCTCCACAGCCCACCTGAAAAGCACTGTAAAAAAATTTAGTTGTACTATTAATAAAATTGATCTAAGCTAGATCAGTATCAAGGAGCAGAAGAAATCAAATCAGTGTGATAAAGATTTCTTCAGTCAGTGTGAACTCTGCATTCATAGGAATTTGGATGGAGAAAGTTGAAGATCAGTGCAATCATCTCTAAAATGTCTAGAAATTTTCATGGGATAACTGGAAAGAGAACAGATGAGAAACTATAGTTTTTGATCTTTGTCAAATAGACCCAAATCTTGATTCCTAACTTGATCTCATCCTAGCTACTGCTTAGAGATAAAAAGGACAGGAGAAATACAAGAATTCAGTGGAGATTCTGGATTCAAAAATGACCAAATTCAAAGCCAGCACATCGTTAACCATGGCCCTGAGTATGGAAATGCACAGTTTGACCATAACCATTTGCTCCTACAGGTTTTCTGGGTTGGTGTCTGGCATATTTCAGAACACTGTACTTTATGCTGGTGGTAATGACTTTTAAAAATCAATGGTATGGGTTACCATGTGGACTTTAATGGGATCAGGATTTCATTGACATTGTCTGCATGGTGTTCACAAGACTGACTTGAGTGCTCAGTAACAGTGCTAGAGATAGCTTTGAACTTGATATAGCGAGTGTTAGAAATCACCTTGCCAAAGAAATACACAGCTTAGTTGTGAGTGTTTCACACAGATGCAACCAAGCAATGAGATTCTTGCTACCTGGTTTCTCAGGCATTTAAGTTCCTTATTCCCACTGACTCCAATGCACTTGTAAAAAGTCCATCTACAGCTTTCTTCCAGGCTCCCTTTAGGTAGTGGAAGTCATCTACAAGGTCTCACCGGAGCCTTCTCTTCTACAGGCTGAACAACCCCAACTCTCTCAGCCTACACTCATACAGGAGGTGTTCCAGCCCTGCAATCATCTTTGTGGCCCTCCACTGGAACTACTTGAGCAGGTCCATGTCTTTTTTATGTTGGGGACCCCAGAGCTCTGGATACAGTGATCCAGGTGGAGTCTCATGAGAGCAGAGTAGAGGAAGAGAATCACCTCCCTCCACCTGGTGGACACACTTCTCTTGATGCAGCCCAGGGTGCAGTTGGCTTTTAGGGCTGTGAGTGAACAATGCTGGCTCATATTCAGCTTTTCATCCACCAACATCCCCAAGTCCTTCTCCTCAGGGCTGCTTTCAATCCACTTGTTACCTACCCTGTATTTCTGCTTGTGATTGCCCCAACCCAGGTGCAGGACCTTCCACTTGGCCTTGTTGAACTTCATGGGGCTTGCAAGGGCCCATCTCTCAAGCCTGTCAAGGCCCCTCTGGATGGCATCCCTTCCCTCCAGCGTGCCAACCGCACCACACAGCTTGGTGTCGTTGGCAGGCTTGCTGAGGGTGCACTCAATCCCACTGTCCACATCACCAAGGAAGATGTTAAACAGCACTGGTCCCAACACTGACCCCAGAGGAACGCCACTCGTCCCTCGTCTCCAATCAGATATCGATCCATTGACCGCAACTCTTTGAGTGTGACAAACCAGCCAATTCCTTACCCACCGAGTGGTCCATCCATCAAATCCATGCCTCTCCTATTTAGACACCAGGATGTTGAGTGGGACAGGGTCAAATGCTTTGCCCAAGTCCAGGCAGGTGACGTCAGTTGCTCTTCCCCTATTCACCAACTCTGTAACCCCACTGTAGAAGGCCACCAGATTTGTCAGGCATGATTTGCCCTCAGTGAAGCCATGTTGGCTGTCACCAGTCACCTCCTTATTTTCCATGTGCCCTAGCATTGTTTCCAGGAGGATCTGCTCTAAGATCTTGCCAGGCACAGAGGTGAGACTGACTGGCCTGTATGTAGTTCCCCAGGCCTTCCTTTTCTGGCCCTTTTAAAAATGGCTGTTATGTTTCCCCTTTTCCAGGCAGTGGGAACTTCACTGGACTGCCAATACTTCTCAAATATGATGGATAGTGGCTTAGCCACTTCATTGACCAGTTTCTTCAAGACCTGCAGATGCAGTCCCATGGACTTCAGATTCCTTAGATGGTCTCAAACCTGATCTTCTCCTGCAGTGGCCAGTTCTTCATTCTCTCAGTCCCTGCCTTTGCCTTCTGTGACTTTGGTGGTGTGGCTGGAGCACTTGTCAGTGAAGACTGAGGCAAAGAAGTCATTTTGTACCTCAGCCTTCTCCACATCCCAGGTAACCAGGTCTCCCATTTCCTCCTTGAGAGGGCCTACATTATCCCTAGTCTTCCATTCATCACTGATGTACCTATAGAAGACTTTCATGTTGCCCTCCACATCCATAGCCAGATTTAATTCTATCTTTAGCTTTAGCTTTTCTAACCTGATCCCTTGCTACTTGGACAATTTCTCTGTGTTCCTCACAGGCTATCTGTCCTTGCTTCCACCCTCGGTAGTTTTCTTGTTCATCCATGCAGTGCATCAGGTTGGCAGATGGATGTCTCTGTACCTCTCAGAAGAGAGTCACCCTCAGCTATCACCCATGCCTTTTAGTTATACTGCCTGTTATACTGGTGGTTGTACACAGAGCAGACTGGGCTGCCTTACTCAGCTCCAGCATCTCTCCTGCTGTGATGGGTTTTTCCTCTTCAGTCAGCAGAGCAGTGAAGTGGTTCTGCAGGGGCACATCAACCTCTGGGAGAAGTCTCTTCCTCCTGCAGGTCCTCACCATTGCAAGCTTCCATTCTTCTGCGTTATTGGCTCCCCTCTCTTCTGTGTGTGTTGGTGGGGGAGTTTTTGGCTGTTTGGCCCGGGGGCTGTGGGTCTGCTGTAGATTGCACTTGGAACCAACTATCTAACTCCTTCTCAGCTTCTCTGATGCTACGCAGCCTTCTCGCTACCTTTGGCAGCTCAGCCATGTGCTGCAGGAGTTCCTCCCCCTGGGCATACCAGATCTGTGGCTGTTCTGCCTTCCCAGACATAGATCATGAGAAAGAGAGAACTGTAGTGCACAGTGAGCCATCCTCACTCCCCGGCATTCAGGCTGGCAAAAAACTTTCATATGTGCTCCAAGGTACTTGTCAGAAAGTGTGTTTGGATACCTGAGACCTGGAGGGTCAAAGCCATTCAGTGCAGGCAAGAACCAGGCTGCAGTGTCACACAGGCTTATTTCTGGATGTGCAACCAGGCACAGCCCCAGACAACAAAGTCTGATTTTTGGATCTAAATTCTTCAGTATCTTAAATATGTCTTTGTATTCTAACACCTATTGGGATGTTGGCACTGTTGAACCTTCCCACTTGGCCTCTGATTTCATATCCCTGAATGGATGTCACTTTTGTGATTATTTTCCTGTGGAAACATTTTCTCCTTCCATCAATAAATCTCTCACCACACTAGGTCCTTTTGCTGGCTATATGTCTTGGACAGTTGAAGCCACTCATGACTGTTAGTCTCTTGCCTTCTAACCCTCACTCTGGGGTGTTATAACAGCCAAGGTACAGACTGTGCGCTGTGCTTTACCACCTGCCTAAAATTCACATGGGGTAAACCTAGTCACAATGAAAGGTCTTGTATTCAAACACATTCAAATCTTTAAAAGCAATCATTGCTGCTAAATATACAAATTTTATGAAATATTTAATTCCAGTTGAGTGAAATTATTTAAACAGACCATGCTTTGGGAAGGTGGCTCATAAGCTTTTAAAGAATTAGGAATCATTACAAAGCAATGGGGTCTCGCAGGGGCACACACAAACACACACATCAACACACGCACATACTCAACCAAGCCTACACTGCCAAAGAAAAGGAAAATTTTAAAAAGCTTTGAAAGTTTCTTCTTGGAGCTGCTATAGCAGGTCACAAAAGGAAGGCAAAACAGAAGGGTCACAGAAGAGTTTAAAGTACATTTTAAAACCTGCCTCTGAATCCTGCAAGACGCCCAACCCACGTCACCGTCCACAACTCAGCTACTCTCGCACAAGCTGAAAACCAAGTACTCTGAAACCAGGATGAAGCAGGAGGCTATGAAGTTTATTTACCTTAACTAGTCTTTCTAATTTCCATAATTTTTACTACTTAGAGGACTGAGCCCTGACTCTTTTCCTTTACCATGATTCACAGTTATTATCTCTGCAATTAAAGCAGTTGCAGAGAGACATTTGAAATGCAGGTTCTTTTGAATTATTGCTAATAGAAATATTGAGGACTCTGTTAGCTTTGATCTCTTATCACATTGTGCACAGAGCTTGCTCTTGTCTCTCTCTCTCCCCCTTCCTCTCCAAGCATGGCTGCTTCCAGCGTCTCTGTGTGTAATCAGACGTGTCACACTTCCACAGAGGTAAATTGGGTTGATTTAAAAAGGAAAATTAAATTAAAACTGTTTAGGAATTAATTGTAACTGCCTTGGATTAATCTATCATATTATCCTATTGTTGGTGCATCGGGGCAAAATATCAGCTAACCCAGTTTTGGAGTGCGAGGCGGGAGGGAGCACATTCACATGCACCTAAAGAGGCAGCAATAACTTCTTGGAGAGACAGTATTTATTCTTATGAACTTATTACGCTTTTGAAATAATAAAGTGTGTTGCATCAGCTCATCTTTTTAACAGCAGAATCTGTCATTTTATTTATGGAAAGAAGCACTACCTTACACCTGTGTCAGCAAAAAGAATTTATACATTGCACACCTGACAATCTTGTGTGCACTTACGTAAAGTGGTCAACACGCCTAAGTCAAGGAGTTAACCATCTTCACTAAAAATAAAAACCACCAAGGCACAGGTTATAATAAGTAGATAAAAGAGAAATAACATTCCATCGAAAGTGGTATGAACGTAAAAAACCTGATTTTTGACAACATAGCTGCTGTAAAAGCAAAATATTTTATCTTCACTATGTCATCTTCTTTCTATGCCATGGCCAGGGTCTTTATGATACATTTTTTAATGACAGATGAAAAAGTATCACTTCATGGGGAAATGTAACAGCTCAAAGTAAACTCAATTTCACAACCATGTATCAAAATATTTGGTGAAGTAATGAGAAAATTAAGTCAATAAACTGTCCTCAGTGAGAAAATCCTTAAAAATTCACATCAACCCCACTGCTTTAATTTGAACTTCATCTGTTTAATGTATCACAGTTTGGAAACCCAGAACCCTGATAGGCAAATATCATAGTCCCTTGGGTTAAACATATTTTCCAGAGACTAATCCCTTATTTGACCTACTTTGTGTGGCCTTGAGCAAGTCACCTTTCCAGGTATCAACTTCCACACCTGGAAAGCAGATGTGATGTGCTTGTGGTGACATCACACGCATGAATTCACTGCTGTGTCCCTGGCACACTGAAGTTATCAGTGCTACATAAATACAGAGCTTTGCCTGAAATACTAACACTACTCTGGTAACAGCAACACAACCCACTTTCTCGACCTCTTGTACCCATTAGTGTCTCAATCAGAACAGGGATTTTAGGGTGATGGTAACAGCTTGGTACTCTGACTTACTACCAAGCAGTAATTTAGGACTGTCTCAATTACAGATGAAGCACAATCCCCATCACTTCCAGGTGTCTGAAGTACCAGAGTGTGTTGCATACTGGTGGTGAGTGGCAGAATATCATCACAGTATTTTTCTGTAATTAGTGAGGGTATAATAGAATAAAGCAGCCTTTAGTGATGACAGACAATAGGCGAATGCTCTTGTTCTAGGGAGAGGATAAGCCTCTCTTGTTTTCACATAGGAAAATGACACTTTAGCTGAAGTCTTTAGTCTAGGAACAATAGTCTACAGCAATGAGAAATAAGGAAATGATTCTATGGAGTGCCTTCAAAATTCTCTGCAGCCCAAGTGAAAATGTAATATAAAACTTGGGAAAGAGAGACAGAAAGAGGCTACTGTAAAAAGAGAATACAATTTAGTATCATCTAGGACAAATATCAGAGATCAGGTTGTAGGTATCTCACCTATGTATTTCCATCTACTGATAATCTGTTGCTCTCTGATAGTTGGGTGTGGAGGTACGCACACAGTCCATCCTTGGAAAATGAATTCTATGTGTGTATATATTTGGAATTAGAAGTTCTGAAGTAATTGTAAAAGGATGCCTGGAAATTTGTAGGTTCACAACATGATTTTGTAAGAATTTGGTCTTGTTTATTTGTTGTATTGCTGTCCTTATATTCTGAATGTATATTTTGCTGACTGGCATTTAATTACATTTATATTAAAAATCAGCAAAACTCTTCAATCCTGATCTGTTTTAACAATGTAAACCGCATGATTCTTCCCTGCTACAGCAGATGTCTTGTGACTAGTGCATTTAATATACACAAAAAATACAACGTGTGTAGACCAGTAAATCAGGGCCAGTCCTTGCAACTGAAACATTTTTTCTTTAAAGAAAACTACTCAATTAAAACTGAATAAACTGAACCACAAAAAGAATGGAATGAATCTCTTACTAAAGTCTGGATCTATGTTGATGTATTTATACAAATTTACAAGAATATTATCAACTGTGCTTTGAATCTAACTGAGCTAAACTTGAATGTGACTGTGACAAATTAACTTTGGATACAGTCCAAGAAAAGAGTCAAAGTTGAATTAGGCTCTCCTATCTGATTAAAATGTATTTAATATCACCCTTGGAAAGAAGAGAATAAGAGATGGCCTCTGTGGTTGGCTGAACGAGATGAAGATACTTATCTATCCGTGTGCCTCAGGAACTTAAACCAAACTACTTGATATTATCAAAATAAAGTAGACCAATAGAGTTAGTGAGTGTTCCCCTTTAAGATACTGACTGTATAGTATTATTGGTTCTCTGTCACATCAGGTCATATGTAATGTTGATCTTGACCAAGAGGAATAAGTAGAAAGAATAGATGAAATTAGAAGGGGTTAATGACACAACTCATTTTGAGATCAGTTCATATCAGCTGAAGGGACTAGATCAGCATTTTTTGACCAGAGGCAATCAGGATGTATGCTAGAAGAACGTAATTAGACATCCTAGAATCATGAGTTGCCCAGCTGGAAGCTAATGAGTTATGGAGCCCAAATGAAGGAGAAACAGAGCCTAATTAAGCTAAATAGGAATTCCTGCAGGAACAGGGAAATGTCAAGGAGCAGAGAGAAAAACCTATTCCAGTGCTTTTTAACCAAAATAATAATAAAAAAAAATGTCCTTTTTAGCGTAAGTATTTCTATTTTTATTGCAAAATTGAAACTACTTTCTTTCCCTCTCTCTCTCTCTCTCTCTCTCTCTCTACCTCACTCACCTTATGTTGTCCAAGTCAGTGCTCTCTTCTTTCTCCATGTAAAAGGTCCATTAGTAGTTTACCAATTGGACAACACAATGTCTTATTGTGGAGGTTTGCTGCGTGGGGTGTGGAAGCAGAAGGGGAGTATCACTGGCAGTATCAGCGAGATATGGCTCTCCTTGAACACACAAATATGAACTTTATCATCCCTGAAGGGGTCCCATACTAAACCATGAAAGACATCCTATTTGCAACGATAATTCACATTTTATAGTCTCTCAGATTCTTTCCACACCCACTCCTTCACTATTAACTACATGAATCCAGACAGCTGTGAAACTTGCAGGAAGTTTAATTTGGATTCAAATGGCTTAAAAAGTTGATCCCGGGACTTCAAGATGTGTAGATCTTTAAGGTGTGTCTTGAGTTTTGAATTTGGATGTGGGTCCAAAATAACCTCCAGTCCACAAATATATTTAAGTAAGGAAACATAAAGCAGAAGCTACACTCTTTGGGAATCTACCCACCTGTTCTCTAGCTACAGTTCCTTAACAGGCAGCATCATAAATCCATGCACGGCAATTACCTGGGCTCTGACTGCATGGGAGGAAAGAGGGGACCTGACAATACTCATACACTACTGCCAGCGATGCCCTCAGCTGTGTTGCAGTGTTGTATTGGGCTGAAAGAAGGCTGAGAGACAATGGCAAGAGAGTAGCAGCTGTGTCAACAGATAACACTTGTATTCAAAGATGCTAAGATTTTCAAAATGGTTGCTTAAAATGAAATACATAAATAAGTGGCCTTGCTTCACTTCTTCAGTAACAGATGGTTCTCTTGTATGTGATCTATTTATTTAGTTATGCGGATTGGAATGTAAGAGTCAAACTTTGGTCACTGACTTTTGAAACTCCTAAACTTTCCCTGTAAAAAAGTGTAGTGGAAAGAATGAGTGTTACCTGGTATTCTGCACGTTACAGCCAGTCTTACCAGGACACATGCATAATCAGAGGATCAGGGAAAAAGCTAGGTCAGAAGGTGCTCTTGGATGTTGCCTGATCCAAGACCCCACTCAAGGAAGGTCTAGTGTCCAAGGTAGAGCAGGGCTAGATCAATCACAAACCATAAAGGGATGGCCTCTGCTTCCCTTCCCCACAGGCACACATGCGTTTCATGCCTGCACAGTGCAGTGTTGTGGCCACTGCCTGATTTGTAATCCCATGTCACCATAGGCTAACATAAACCAGGCTATGGTGGTGCCTTCATTCCCAGCCTAGCCATGGACACCCTCTCTGGTCACTCAGTGCAACACATTTTCTCACATTCTGGCATTGAAGTTGCTCTAGAAGTCAGTACAGAAAATCTGATGGATCATTTTGGGGGTCCCTATCTGGGCTGACTCACAATCAGTTTAATGTTACCAATGCCTGCATCTACAAGGGCTCTGCTGAATCTGACAGCAAATAAATAAACCAGACATAAGCATCTTTGTGAAAAGAAAATAGATCTTTTATTTGCCTTATTCATTCTCATTGCTAAGAAATGGGAGAAACTTGAAGTTTTCAGTGAAACTCAGTGAACATCACAGACAAATGGCAAAATGACAAAGCTTGTGTATGAGAGAAGTGAAATCAAAATTCTTTCTCAGGTTTGACCCTGCTAAAACACAAACATAAGGTAGCTCCCAGTGTGAGAAAATTTCATGATGCATACTCAGCTCCAGATGAGTCTTTAAATGTTGTTGATGACAGAGAAAAAAACAATACAAAAAAAAAATATATAACAGAAGAACCTGCTGAGAAAGTACTGTGAAATCCACAATCCTCTTGATGCAAGAAGGAGGAGAAAAGGTTAATAAGAAGGAGAGATAAAACTGAGATCATAATTCCCTAACTCATAAAACCTGTAGTGATAGCCCATCCCTCCCTCCAAGAGGTTACATCCTAATTAGATAAGATGGACCAAAAGTCTTTTTCCTGGGCTGTCCCTTCAGTATTTGCTCCCACCAAGAGGAAAAATTAGGCTGGGCTAGTTTTTTGGACTAGTTTATTTACCCTTGGACAACCATTATGAAATTTCTGGTTTCTGTTCCACAGGTTCAGAGTTGGAGGAGGACTTATTGCATCTCTTGGGTCTACCTATGTTCATGGTCCTGTCAGATAGAGGAAGAAAGCAGGTGTCACTATTTTTCATTTTACAGTGGGGAATGGAAACAAAAAGAGAGTCAGTAGCTTTCATATGATCTTTGGCAGACTTGGGTACTCAGCCTATCCTCCTGAATTAGAAGTGCAATTATTTAATTTCAGGGTCAATCATGTTATCCATTTACTTGGTGGGATAGTGTCAAGGCAGTGGACATTTGGACTGCTGGACAAGACCTCTGGTTTGTGCATGCAGGGAAGACCTGCAGTAAATATAAGACCTATATAAGAACTGTTCTGTTAGGAACGTTAGGAAGAGTGATATGAATCTCATGATGGAGCCAGGAAAGAGATCTGATCTGCTCTGTGAATGTACAAACTCAACAGGCTGTTCTTCCTTATGGGGAGGCTAGTGATAACAGCTTGGAAGACAAATGTAATTTCTTCCCTCAGGTGGAGCGGAGTAGGAGGGAAGAGCAACGCTCATAGCAAGCATCTTTGATGAGGGAGATAGAATATTTCTTCTTTTTGTTTTGTGGGGTCTTTTTTTCTTCTTCCTGTTCTCTTCACTTTACCTAATGTCCCTCTTTTCCCATGGCTGTTCATCTGATCACCCTACTTTTCCTTCCCTTCATGTATCTCAGTAACACCATGCACCTAATTCAAACTCTGGACTGGCCCCTCTGACTCCCCAAAGCTCATGGGCTAAAGCCAAGGCCTGTTTTGCTTACTCCTCAGCCTGCCAGAACCACTTGCTCTCTTGCCTTCACATGCCTGTGAGCTGTCATCAGTGTTTCTTGGATGCCCCAGCCCGCTGTGTGTACAAACTTGTCAATCACACTGACATAGCTCAGTCATAATGCCTGTTGAGGTTTCCAAACAGCAAGGAAGCCAGCCACCAGCAACAGTGAGAAGAAATGTCAGCCTGGCAGTGGGTTGTTGGAAACCACACGTGGGAAGAAAAAGAGTCAAAGCAGAGCTCAGGGCTGGATGACACTGTAGTCTGAACTGCAAAACTGTTCCTACACTCATCCAGCAGGCACCAGCTGTCTCCTGTGGGGAGCAATAACACTTCCATGTCTCCTTGGGCTTATAAACTTACATTTGCCCCATCACCAATCTGCTAAGTGACTATTGGAACACTGCTCCCTAGCAATCACTGCCTCATACGAAGGAGAGGTCCCTAGATGTCGTTTACCAGATGGGAATATCATGCAAATTGGGCTTCATCACCCATGGATGAACCAGCATTGAGATTGACTTACTAAACATCAGTGGTGCAGATAAATGCCACTCACATTCCATCCTTCAACCTGCTTAATTTAAATGCAAAGATGCATTTCCTTTGTGAAAAGCTAATGCTGATAGGCCAAATGCAGACCTGGATGATTTCGGGGAAGTTTAGCTGACTTCTACTGCTGTCAGATTTGCTGTACATAGATGATTTTCACTGTATCTCATCATCATCAGATGCAAGCACACCCACAACCACATATTAATTTATCTTCACCAAGTCCTTTATGCTTCTTAATTCTTCCTGGATATGCCATAAAGGAAAACAAAAAAAGCAAATTAAAAAGCATGCACATGCTGTAGAAAGACAGAGATAAAAGGGGAAAGAAGGGAAACAATTACACAAGTTGTGAAATACTGGAGCCCATTTTCTCAATGATAAAGTTGATCTGGACCTATTATTGGCAGGATGGAAGGCAACAGCAAAGGAAACTTCAGCTACGAAATCTGAAATAGTACTCTGGTAATTGAATGTCAGTATGCAATCAAAGCAATAACAGTAAGCAAACATGCAGAACAATCCCTGGGTTCATATTAAAAGTTAAAAAAAAGCTGGAACTACACACATTTCATACAGCACTCTGTCTCCCTCTCATGGTGTGCCTTTCATACTATTTCTAACCAGAGAAATTCACTGGCTGGCTGACGTAAAGGATCCATTCCTTCTAGTGAGGTCTCCCTGGAAGGATCAGAAGGACCCGGGACTAGTATATCACCAGGTCAGCAGCTTAGGCTAAAAGATCTAGATGGTATCCTAGATTGCGGTAAATCCAGCAGCATTTTAGGTGCATGTAGGAGCTGCTCCTGGAGGTGCTCTGAGCAGCACTGGGAACTATTTGGATTGCATGGAATAGGCCTTTTCTTTTTCCTTGAACCCTGCAAAGTGCGGGAGTCATATTCCTCCTACCCAACTACAAACACATCTTCAGTTCCCCTATCCCTTCAGGATAAGGAAATAATGTGGTCTTGCACAGCATTTATACCTTTTTCAGTTAAAGATAGAAAATGCAGCATCAGACATTTTTTTTCTACTGTTTTTCCTTCCTGCCTTTTCCTTCCTCTACTTTTTCCTTTTTTTTTTTTTTCCTGAGGTGAAGCACACTTTTTCATCTTCAGTATCCCAACATGGATCTGAAGTAAAACTGTAGTCAGTGAGCTACAGCGCTGTGGCACACAGGATCTGTAGGACAGACCCTGACTTCTTCATGTACTTGTTCTATTACAAGGTTTATATCAAAGTGTTAAATGCAGCCACATAGGTAAGCTAGTGAATCTGCTAAGCTGAAGATGTAACATTTCTTTCTTACTTTTTTTTTTTAAAGTATACAGACTTCCCACCAGAGTTATTATACACCTCTCCTTGAGTGGTCCTTCTTACAGAAACTCAGGAACAACCTATACATATTTTGAAAAAGGCCCAGTGAATCATTGAATCTTTATCTTCCACATGTGTTAACAGGGACAAAAGTATTAAGGCAAGTCATTTATGGATTTTGAACATTTTCCTCCATTCTCTGTTGAAAAGATGAGCTTAATGAATGCAAAAAGAAGCAACACTTTCTCATTCAAGTCATATGAATATTTAACTGTAAGAGGTTTCTCTTTGCCTAATCTGGAAAAGAAATGACTGGGGTCAAAACTTACAAGGATGTGAGATCCCTGAGTAGGAGCATCCAGTGCATTCACTCACAGGAGTCTATTCCCACTTATCCCTGGAGAATTATCCCTGGAGATGCTGATCTGGTTGCAGGTTTGCAGACAACCAATTGCGTGCTGAACACGGAGAGACTGAGGTAAATGTGATGTGTCAACTCTAGAGTTATCCCAGAATTGCACTGAACGTGAAGTGACATAGAAGGGTTTATCTGCTGAAATTGCCAATACTGTGTGAAACCTTAGAACAGCTCATGATCCACTGTCTGCATTCAAAGAAACAGACTGTTCCCAGCTGTGCTGGCCAGTGGCCGGGAGGTGTGGAAATAGGCACCTCAGCAGTCTGCTATATCACAGTGAGTTTCTTTTCCTCTCTTCCAACTTGTGTAGCTACCTCTGCCATTTCCATCTCCTCCTCCTCAAGCCCTGGAAGAGGGCACAAAGACTTTGAAAACAAGTCCTGTTAGGTGGAGAAGATCAAGACTCAAAATATAAAACGCACAAGAGAGGCTCCAAACTGTGGAATCTGAAACCTTCACCACCAGGACACAAGTAGCAAGTTGCAAAACAACTCTCAGATGCAGATTTTATTGCTCTTTGATGACACTGACAGCTAATGTTGATGCTACAGGAGCTGGTTATTAACTGCACAACAAGGAGTGAGGCTACTGGTCTGGGCCAAACAACTAACACCTCAGTGGGTTTCAGGGAGCAAGCAAGCTTGCTAAGGTACCAGGCAAGCAAGGAACTGGTGGCACTGGTTCCACATCACATGAAGCCTGCACAGTCCTTGATCAAGTTTCAAAGAAGTACTGTTAGGTTTGTCACGTTAGTTTTTTTAGCCACAGTTACCTTTGATTTTCTCTGGGTTTTATATCGGCTGATCTGGTTCAGCTTTGTCAGTTCATCTTAATTCCAATTCCCAGAATCACTTTTGTTATGCTGGCTTCTGATTTATTGTATTGTTCCCTATCTGATATTGTTGCTTGTGCCATGCCAGTCTTGCATCTCTCCTGTGTGTACCACTGTTTCTGAAGTTCCCCAGTTTCAGGTCGCAGGCATAACTGTACCCCAGTATCTGTACCTCTGTTATTATAAACCTCTGTCTCTGCCAAGCAAATTTGCTGATTGCACAAAGCCATTTTGTGGCTTGCTCTAGTGCAGCGCAAAGAATTTTTGATACTGTAACTGAAAGAAGGAAGGAAACTACATTACTAAGGATTATAACTCGAAACTAACAAAGAAAATGTTCTTGCCAAAACATACCCTTAGCTTTCCTTTCCACCTAGTTAAAACATTCAATAACTATAACTTTATTTAAAACTGAAAATGCAAATGGGGAAACAAAATATTTTTTCATCTACTTGATCTCAAAGCAGCCCTCAAGATTTAATAAACAAAACAAAACAAAACTTTATTTTTTGGAAAATGTTGGAGTGAAACTTTTCAGCTTTACCCATCCTCCCCCCTACATATTTCTTTTAATAATTTTGGCTAAAAAAGTATGCAAATCCAACCTGGATTTGCAAAAAGCTTGAGTAATTTTTAAACTGCGTTTTTAGTTAACAGATAGTTATCCATTTGAGAAATGCCTATTGCTCAGGCTTTGTAAGGAACGACCAAAGGGGAGACACCAAATTAATCTTTATTTCTGACAAAAATCTTTCCTTGGGATTCTGGGCCACTGCTGTCAGTATATTTCTCTGGGCTGCCTTTGCTATTCTGCCTTTACTGGCTACTTCTGGATGAAAAGAAAAAGGAAGGATACGTCTTTTGGTGAACTGCATACTCTTGTTTCATTTCTTATAGCAAGTTCCCTTTTGTGTTGAATGCCAGAGTCTGTTCTTAGGGTTCTGTGCTGCTTATGTTTTCACAGGCCATCAGTTGCTTTCATTTCTGTCAGCATTAAAAAATAAAAGAGTGTCTGGTGCCCTTTTTTTTAGAAGATGAAACGGAAACAAGCCCTGAAGTATCATGGAAAACCAGTGGTGGTAAGACAAAACCACTCAGTTTGAATGTTACTTGCACTTAGCAGTTGTCTTGCTTTAACTTCTGACTTTAGCCACAGAGGCACACATTTGCAGAAAGTCGAAGATGGCTTATGAGTTTAGGCATTTGATTAAAACCCCCAGAATCTCCGAAAGCAGGTAGGCTGGGGGAGGGGGATGCTCAAGGCTCGGCCTCTGCCCATGGTGGTGGGGGCGAAAGCGGCAGCCGTGGCCGGGGGCTCATCCCTGGAAGGCGAGAGCGTGCTGATCGCCTGCCGTCCACCTGTGAACCAGCCTAGGAGAACCAGCGTTATGATTTATTATGTGTGCTGTAGGGATGCAGGAAGGCTGCGGTGCCTGTAAGCAGCGCTATGTGTTCTGCAAGCAGAGATTTGGGAACAGCCACTGTCTTTGCGGGGTTAAAGTCCACCTGAATCAAAGTGAGGCAGAGAGACTACAACACTATCTATCCTTCAGTTAGGCACAGGAGCATATCTTCTCCTTAAGTATCCTAATGAGGTATTTCCTTGCATGTGTCACAGTGTACACAAAGATCTAGGCAATGTTTTGAGTAGATCTGTTGAAAAATATCTGCAGGTCAAGATAAACCAAGGAAATTTGCCTTGGTCTCTGGACCAGGGAGGGGTTCCTACCATAATTAGCCAAGGGCCCTGATAGTCTGTGTACATCTTTGTAATAACAACTAGTGGGTGTTCAATAGATGGTCCATAGGAGGCTATCACAAGAGATTGGGCACAATCAAATCCTCATAATTGAATAAGGGGGACTTACACAGTGGATTAAAGCAATAAACCTCCTAACTTGCTGATCTGCTTCTAATAATGACATCAGAGAGATGTGTGGAGGTCTCCAGAGTGGGTAGGATATCTTCTTAGTATCAGCTCACTTTCAAACATTTACAGACAGATCTGATGCTGGAGTGTATGAGGCAGTTTAGACATAGTGATTTAGGAAGTGAGCTGTCCCAGAATAATGGTCCTGCAGAACCATTCCCATTTAATGATTATAACCTGCAAAAGAGGACAGGAGGAGGAACCCACCCTACATCTTGCATCTAAAATTTTTTCTCTGACTTTTCAGTGTCAGGAGAGCACAAGATGAAACATACATTAAACACACTGATTTCAGTTTTGCATCTCTAAGGCCCGGTTTGTGAGGATTTACAGAACAGAAACATGACCTTTTCAACCCATCATGTGGCAGAATTAAATTAAAACTTTCCAGAGTGACTGCCAAACCCAGAAGAGACTGATTATCTGACAAAAAAAGTAGTATAAATCTGTGGTAGACAAACCATGCAAGAACAAAGCTATGCTGTGTTGTAAATGGATATTTTAATATAATGGTTGGTCTTCTTTGTCAAAGAACTGATTCGTTATCTGTTAATATATGAACATATTAACAGTTAATACATTAATTATTGAAGAGCTTGCAAATCCTTTATGTTCGTGTAATCAATAAATCATATAGATCTTTTCTTGATCGAGAAATTCTTCAATTTACATGTCTAGCCCTGGAAGCAGTGCTTTGATATAATTGCCAAACCTAAATCCAGAAGAATGGAGGAATAAGAAGTATATCTAACCTAGGATAAAGCCCATGAGGAATAATGGGATAAATTGCCAGTGACACTGCAGAAAGGCTGACACTGACAGTTGTTTTGCTGCTTAATTTTCACTGTCAATAAATGGGAGCTACCTTAGCTCATCTAACCCTCAGCATAATGCAGCGGTTACACAGGTTAATATTCATAGCGCATTCAAGGAATGTACAGTGTATAAAGCTCAGGACTGGAAGCTTCTGGGAACAATGTTTGTCTTTCTGTTGTGTGACAGTGTAACACGCAGCAGCAGTAGAACTCCTGGAACAGGGCTGGGTTGCTAGGCACTGTGTCCATATAAATACTAAGTCCTATATATCAGCAACATACGTCACTGCATGTTTAAAATGCATTTGCTTCAGCATGCTCTTAAGTGCTTTGCTGAACTGAAGCCATGAGTACCAAATGGCTAATCTGAATGTGAAAATGCCAGAGGAGAGTGGTCTTAAAAGAATGAAATCAAACTGTTCCCAGGAATAATAAACAAGTGTATATAAAATGAGCCACAAAACCAGTTGTAATAATGCTGTGAGTGGAGTGCAGATAAAGAATAGGAAGTTATAAGCACTAATACAGCTCTGCTAACTTCAGTAGATGTGAATTTATTCTCAGTGAGGATTTGCTTTGATCTGGGCCTCCCACACCACTGGTAAGTATGATTCAGGACTCACAGGACATCAGATACCCCACTTCTGAAAGCAACAACAGAAATCAATTTCTAGGCTGAATACAGTATGCAGAGCTGCTGTGATGGGAATCCAAGAGTTCAACCTGGATGGTTAAGGATAACTGAGGGGAAGCCCCAGGAGATGAGCCTGGCTGTAGGTCTCATGCACAAATATTGTAGGGGAAATAAATCCCATTATCACTTTTGTTTGCATTAAATGTTGTTCTGCCAAGGTGTGGGGCCAGAATGGGGGCATGCAGAGTTACTGTCCAGGATCTAAAAAGGAGGGAAGCAGAAGGCAGCCTCAGGTGAAATGGACAAGCAGCACTAATGTCCGGACTCTGACATCACAGGCAAAGACTTCTAGCAAATTGCCTAGGCCAAATCACTCTTCCAAATTTGTGAGCAGAAAGACTAAGTTATAATAAATTACAGATAGTACTTTATTCCTAATACGCATTTTAAACCAGCTCTCCCTTCCAAATTTTTGTCTCTTCCATCGTTCATTTTTGTTTTTCTCCTTTTCATCAACACTAGAAACTCAAAGAGGGGTTGCTACTTCTGAGAACGAATCAGAATAGAAAGGAGACCCGACAGAAATAAAAACACCTCTTGGCTCTTATTACCCTCCCCCAGTCCTAAGTTTATTCATTGTTCCAGTCTGAAAATTAGTTGCAAAATTTAAATGAAACAAAATAAAAAAGACTGTAGAGATGACTGAATTCTCCTCAGGAACCAAAAAATAATCTCTAGAAAGTAAGGTTTTGACAGTGACAGAACCTGCAAGAAAATTAAAAAGCTGGAAGACTCATAGCAAGTTACTAACTACATTCTATTTACCATATTAGTCTCCATCACAAGCTCACAAAGAGATAGGGAAAAAACCAAAATGCTTATTCTTTTAAATTAAATGCATAGAAAAATAAAAAATATCTTATGTTTGTGCTTCTGTTGGACCAGGACAGGCATGTGTAGTGAGAGCAATGAATACCTAAGGAGATTACAAATTATAGTCAAGGACAGTGCAGTAAGTATATTTAGTAAGAGTATTGTCCTTGCCTCATAGTATGGCCTGAAGTCTTTATACACCATACACTGTAGAATACCTTACATTAAACTGTTTACTCTCTAAATGGGCAAACAAAAGTCAAGGGAAGAGACATAGATACTAGTAATTGTGAAAGGTCACAGGAGTCAGTGATATTTTCTAAGAATACGGCCAGTCTCAAGACCTACCCCTTAAGACCTCTTACTCTGCCAGCCTGCTTGCCTGTTGAAGTAAATGGTAGGAGGACAGATAGCAGGCTTACTTTTCCTTGGATCTCACTCCCCTATGGGTATGAAATAATGAGAATGGATGACACTCGGTTTTGGAACTGCGTTGTAAAACTGCGTGTCGAGGAGTGGAAATCCAGTGAGATTACAGAACTTGTTCTCATGCTCTGAATAAGTCATATTCTAAAATCAGAACATTAGGTATGGAAAAGCTCTTTTAAAGAATTTTGAGAGTTAATTGATGATAAATTTACTTCCCAGCTAGCAGTGCAACAGAGCTTACTTTAATGAGGCCATTAGCTTTACATTTTTGCGTAAGGACGCAGATAACTGGCTGTTCCATTCTTTCTAGTACTTCTGCAAAATGTACATTTTCCCCTCGGATTAGAATTACTGTATAGAAAACATGTGATTTCGTCTAAGACGGTTAGAAAAATTTGCTCTTAGTTCCATTGTGTTATGAATTGTTCAACATTTATACCACTAAGATATTTTCATTGTTTTGTATTTTCATATATCTTACACTTTGACCCTACACAGAATACCCAGAAGAAACTGAGTTGGAGGTAACTGTTGGGGCAGAGTCGTGTGTCTCGAACTGGAAGACGAGGGTAATTCATCTGCATGGTCTTCTCTCTCAAATTCCACCCTCAGTTCCTCACCTTCCATCCTCAATTCAGTCTATCCTCCTTCTGTCATGTAGATGCCTTTCAGCATCTTTTGCTGAGATTTTAATATCTATGGAAAAATTCTTTCCTACTTATATGGCAATCATTCTTTTCTGTAAGGAAATGGGAGACCTGGTTACCTGGGATGTGGAGAAGGCTGAGGTACAAAATGACTTCTTTGCCTCAGTCTTCACTGACAAGTGCTCCAGCCACACCGCCAAAGTCACAGAAGGCAAAGGCAGGGACTGAGAGAATGAAGAACTGGCCACTGCAGGAGAAGATCAGGTTTGAGACCATCTAAGGAATCTGAAGTCCATGGGACTACATCTGCAGGTCTTGAAGAAACTGGTCAATGAAGTGGCTAAGCCACTATCCATCATATTTGAGAAGTAGTGGCAGTCCGGTGAAGTTCCCATTGCCTGGAAAAGGGGAAACATAACAGCCATTTTTAAAAGGGGAAGAAAAGGAAGGCCTGGGGAACTATATACAGGCCAGTCAGTCTCACCTCTGTGCCTGGCAAGATCTTAGAGCAGATCCTCCTGGAAACAATGCTAGGGCACATGGAAAATAAGGAGGTGACTGGTGACAGCCAACATGGCTTCACTGAGGGCAAATCATGCCTGACAAATCTGGTGGCCTTCTACAGTGGGGTTACAGAGTTGGTGAATAGGGGAAGAGCAACTGACGTCACCTGCCTGGACTTGGGCAAAGCATTTGACCCTGTCCCACTCAACATCCTGGTGTCTAAATAGGAGAGGCATGGATTTGATGGATGGACCACTCGGTGGGTAAGGAATTGGCTGGTTTGTCACACTCAAAGAGTTGCGGTCAATGGCTCGATATCTGATTGGAGACGAGGGACGAGTGGCGTTCCTCTGGGGTCAGTGTTGGGACCAGTGCTGTTTAACATCTTCCTTGGCGATGTGGACAGTGGGATTGAGTGCACCCTCAGCAAGCCTGCCAATGACACCAAGCTGTGTGGTGTGGTTGGCACGCTGGAGGGAAGGGATGCCATCCAGAGGGGCTTTGACAGGCTTGAGAGGTGGGCCCTTGCAAGCCCCATGAAGTTCAACAAGGCCAAGTGGAAGGTCCTGCACCTGGGTTGGGGCAATCACAAGCAGAAATACAGGGTAGGTAACAAGTGGATTGAAAGCAGCCCTGAGGAGAAGGACTTGGGGATGTTGGTGGATGAAAAGCTGAATATGAGCCAGCAATGTGCACTCACAGCCCAGAAAGCCAATTGCACCCTGGGATGCATCAAGAGAAGTGTGTTCGCCAGGTGGAGGGAGGTGATTCTCTCCCTCTGCTCTGCTCTCATGAGACTCCACCTGGAGCACTGTATCCAGAGCTCTGGGGTCCCCAACATAAAAAAGACATGGACCTGCTCAAGTAGTTCCAGTGGAGGGCCACAAAGATGATTGCGGGGCTGGAGCACCTCCTATATGAAGCCAGGCTGAGAGAGTTGGGGTTGTTCAGCCTGGAGAAGAGAAGGCTCCGGTGAGACCTTGTAGCGGCCTCCCAGTACTTAAAGGGGGCTACAGGAAAGGTGTGGAGGGACTGTCAGGGAGTGTAGGGATAGGATAAGGCATAATGATTTGAAACTGAAAGAGGGTAGATTCAGATTAGATATAAGGAAGAAATTCTTCACTGTGAGGGTGGTGAGACACTGGCATGGGTTGCCCAGAGCAGCTGTGGCTGCCCCCTCCCTGGAAGGGTTCAAGGCCAGATTGGACAGGGCTGGGAGCCCCATGGGCTGGGGGAAGGGGTCCCTGCCCATGGCAGGGGGGCTGGAACTATACGGCTTTTAACATCCCTTCCAACACAAATCATTCTATGATATGTCATGATATGATATTCTCTGCTCTGCTCTGCTCTGCTCTGCTCTTCTCTGCTCTGCTCTGCTATGCTATGCTATGCTATGCTATGCTATGCTATGCTATGCTATGCTATGATATGATATGATATGATATGATATGATATGATATGATATGATATGATATGATATGATATATTTCAGGTTGTCCTTTCACATCTTTTTCCTGTTTATTTGGGATTTTTTCCCCTTCTGTTTTGGTATCTTTTCCTTATATCTCTTCTCTGCTTCTTCTGCTGTACTTTCCTACATTTCTTCTCCCTTCAATTTATATGTCTTTATATTTCCTACTCTTCATGGCCTCTGAATAATTCTTCCTTCCAACCCTCTTTCTTTTCAGTCTCTTTCTATGCCATTTTGTCTTCACCCTTTCGGTTGTTTTCTTGTATCCTCCTGTATCTCAAATCTCTCACCTTTCTCTCCCTACATCATTCCTTTGAGTATTTTTACTTTAACTTCTCCCTTTCTCATCACATGCACACGTCTCTCTTCCTTTATTTCTACTCTCACATTTCTGTGAAGTCCCAGACATTCATTCCCCTCTGTTCTCAGCCTCACTGCCATTTTTTGGGAAGGGGGAGAATTGTCTACCTTCAGTTGTTGATTAAAATACAGTGCATTAAGCTGATTCTCAGTGGAAAGATGTTCCACAGTGAGAGATTAGTGAACACTGTTTATGGAGGGGCAGAGGTGCTACAGGCTTCTTGGTGATATCTGTGTAGATCCAGAAACTGGTCTAACATGTAGGGCTGATGCTCAGTGCTGCAGACTAAAATTTTACTTTAACAAAACTCTAAGATCCTGAGTGTCACAGTGTCATCCTCTCCCTTTTGTCAACAGCAATGGGTTAGTGCAAGTGCCCTGAGGCATGTGGATATTATAGACCTTGATATTTTATCTGAATTTAGAAAATTTTAGCCCAATCTGTCTCTTCACCTTTTCTTATAAGGGTGTTTTGGTTTCAGCTGGAATAAAATTAATTTTCTTCCTAGTAGCTGGTATAGTGCTGTGGTTTAGATTTAGGAAGAGAATAATGTTGGTAACACACTGATGTTTCAGTTGTTGCTAGCAGTGTTTATACTAAGTCAAGGACTCTTCAGCTTTTCATACTGCCCTACCAGCAGAGTCTGGGAGTGCACAAGAAGTTGGGAGGAGACCCATCAAGGACAGCTGACCCAAACAAGCCAAAGGAGTATTCCATACCATATGACCTCATGCCCAGTATGTAAACGGAGGGGGAGTCAGCCGAGGGACACCGCAGCTCAGTTGTGGGTAGATATTGGTCAGTGGGTGGTGAGCAATTGTATTGTGTATCACTTGTTTTGTATATTCTATATTTATTTTCCCTCCCCCCCTTTCCTTTTCTGTCCTATTAAACTGTCTTTGTCTCATCTCATGAGTCTTACTTTCTTTTTCTTGATTCTCTTCCCATCTCACCTGGGGGTGTGGGGAGTGATAGAGTGGCTGCATGGTGCTTAGTTGCCAGCTGGGGCTAAACCATAACAAAGTGACTTACTCTTATTTATAGGAAGGCACTTTCAGAGAACTCCTGCAGTGGTTGTGGGACCCTTTTGGAAATGACAGTCACTATCATTAATGGTGAATAAAGGTCTGAATCCTCTTGCTTCAATTTAATCCTGCATCCCAGGGCATTATAGGCTATTTTACTCCGGATACAACGATATTTCACTGTGTCCTTTTAGAACTTGCTGTTCTTCATAGACGTTCTTTGAGCATACCTACATTATAGGAAAATGGAGGCAGTATATATGCTTTGCCTTCTTTCTGCACCATAGAGTATTTTTAAGAGCTTTCTCCTACCATATCTCACTTTTCTCCTAACCAGATTAATGGGTCTGATTCTTTTATATTTTTTCCCTATTTGAAATATTCCCCTGTGATTCTAGTAATTTTCACTTGCCTTTCTCACGATCTCTTCCAATTTCTCTCATGGCTTCTTTGAGCTGAGGTGACCAAAAGTAAATGTAGTATTCAAAGTAAGGACATGCTGTACAACAGGCTTTATACAATGGCATTATATCATTTAGTCTGTGCTATTCACTATCTCCTTTCCCATGCAGCCAAACATCTTAAATGCTGCTTCTGCACATGGAGCAGATGTCTTCATTGAATGATCCATAATGAAGCCTAGAACTCTTTTCCTAGGAAATAGCAGCTAATTCTGAATCCATCAGTATGTATCGGTAGCTTAAATTGTTCCTTCCAGCGTTCATTACCTTGCACTTGTCTAAAATGAATTTAATCTGCCCTTGTGTTGTCAATTTTTCTAGCTTGATAGATCTCAGAATTTCTCACCTCATCTCCACTAAAAGATTTTGTTCCACTAGACAATACTGCACTTTGCTTCGGTCTCCCTCCCTTCCTAGTATTTAATATTAACACAGTGGGACTGATTCATTGCCCATGTTCCTTGATCAACACCTGATATGAAGGCCTGTTTGGAGGTGGTGTGAGAAGTAGAACCATCTTTTCTGCTACCCCAGAGGATGAAGGAATGGCTGTATCCACACAAAGGGAGTGCAGCAGTCTCAGGAAGTGTAATTATGGGACAATACTCTAATTAATTTTCTTTCTTAATTGAGCTGCTCCTGCATTATCTTCATGAAATTCACAGCAGCACAGCCCTGGCGCAGCTCTGCTCCCCAGGAGCAGATGTCCCTCAGGGCTGCGAGTGTGAGGGAGCATGCTGCATTTATGGCAGTCCTGGTCTCTCTGTATTTTACCATTGCCTGATAGCCTTGACAATTCAGGGTTTCTGGTCTGCTTCTGTAATTTTTGACCCACAGCAGGACTCTGTCCAACAGCAATTGTCATCTCATTATCTCATATGAAGATCAAAACAGGCCCACAAGCCCATGTAAGAGCTTCATCGTCAATACATTAATTATCCCACTCTCTTACACTGAGCATCAATAACAGGACAAGAACATAGAGAGATGTACTGAACCTGAGATGAAGACCCCTGTTGATGGCACAGACATAAAGGAGGACAGGGCCTGGCATCCAGGGCCCATCCCACAGCTTCAACCAGGGAGCAAGGCATTGGGGGGCAACCCCAGAACCAGGCACTAGACATCAAACAGAGGTCGGGGATGGGCCATGGGCAATGGTGGGTACTCAAATGAGATATAAAGCTGTGTTTAGGAGTAGGCTACAGCACAGTTACAGCCTATAAGCACTTGAAGAGCATCCACACAGGTGATAGAGTTGTACTGGATTGTGTATACATGTAACATTACTAAATGATAGAAAAGAAAAATGCACTTTATTTTATACCAGAGAAAGTTCCTGACACTGGCATTGCTCACACTATGGAACAGTTACGGCAGAGGGGAAGTCTTGATGTCCTAACACTTGGGACATTTAAAATTAATCTGATCAAAACCTCAGAAAATGCACTGTGGGAAAGACTCCAAGGGTAGATGGGTAATGCAGTGAATAACAGGGGCTTTCAATCTCTTATTACTACGACACTATAGCTTGCTTTGCACAGC
This sequence comes from Tyto alba, assembly GCF_018691265.1. NCBI lineage: Eukaryota > Metazoa > Chordata > Aves > Strigiformes > Tytonidae > Tyto > Tyto alba. The sequence continues at coordinate 31,468,260 of NW_024881282.1, forward strand.
AAGAAAAATTTACATAGATTCATTACATACAATTTAAATCTTTCAGTTTTGTTACATACTCAAGGAAAAAACTGAATTCCAACAAGATATCACCATACTGTGACCATGCCATACAGCTAAGTCTGTATGAATGACATACAGTCATGTTCATAATGGACAAGAAATGGACCAACAGACCGTCACTTTTGCTAAACTGGCATTGCTGCCAGCCAGAATGAAATATTCCACTATTACATTAGAAATTCTTACTAGTTTATGCAGAAGGAAAAAAAAAAAAAAAGGAGCTCTTGATGAACTATTAATTACAAATGGGCTTAAAATACTCTTTATCACTGAAAATATAGGGTAAAACCTTGCCCTAGGATATGCATGCCAAAGTCCTGTTGTCTTCAGAGTGACTTGCGTGCATATATATCCAAGGGCAATGATCAGACTATTATTATTTGCTCAAAGAAATAAGCCAGGTAATAATGAAGAAGGACATTTTTAGTGGTTTCATTTGTAACTTTGCAACCTCAAGCCATATATATTTTCAGATTTAACCTGAAATCTTTTACAGCATGCAATTAGCCTGACAAAACACTGTTTCAAGTCTCATTCATTAAAAGATTCCTCAGGGTCTTTATATTTTGCCTTTTTTTAAAAAATTATCATTATTTCAGAGAGTACAAAGCAACTTTTCAACTGAGAGCAGATCCTGAAAAACGGTAGACAGAGGGAAAGGAAAGGAAAGGAAAGGAAAGGAAAGGAAAGGAAAGGAAAGGAAAGGAAAGGAAAGGAAAGGAAAGGAAAGGAAAGGAAAGGAAAGGAAAGGAAAGGAAAGGAAAGGAAAGGAAAGGAAAGGAAAGGAAAGGAAAGGAAAGGAAAGGAAAGGAAAGGAAAGGAAAGGAAAGGAAAGGAAAGGAAAGGAAAGGAAAGGAAAGGAAAGGAAAGGAAAGGAAAGGAAAGGAAAGGAAAGGAAAGGAAAGGAAAGGAAAGGAAAGGAAAGGAAAGGAAAGGAAAGGAAAGGAAAGGAAAGGAAAGGAAAGGAAAGGAAAGGAAAGGAAAGGAAAGGAAAGGAAAGGAAAGGAAAGGAAAGGAAAGGAAAGGAAAGGAAAGGAAAGGAAAGGAAAGGAAAGGAAAGGAAAGGAAAGGAAAGGAAAGGAAAGGAAAGGAAAGGAAAGGAAAGGAAAGGAAAGGAAAGGAAAGGAAAGGAAAGGAAAGGAAAAAGGAAGAGAGGAAAGGAAGAGAGGAAGGAAGAGAGGAAGGAAGAGAGGAAGGAAGAGAGGAAGGAAGAGAGGAAGGAAGGAAAAGGAAAGCAGTGGAGAGGAGGAGAGAATACAAAACAAATGTATCCATTGAGTTTTGTAGAGCTGAAGTGACATTTCTGTTCTCATTTGCATCCATGAAATGCACTCTTGAAGTCACATGTGTATTATGCAGAGAAACTGGAATGTTCTTGTTTCTAGGATGGTCTCCTGGGTTCATTTTGGACAAGGAGCATCTCATATTTACTTGAAGACTTTGTGAACTAGGCAATTTGTGGGCTAGGAACTTACTAAGATGCTGAAATATTAATGTAAAACAGGCCTTTAACTTTAGGTATTGAGACTTGGGAAATGCAAATGCTTTTAAACTAGTTTCTAATCCCTGGCTGAACAAGCCTAACTCTTGGAATCTGGGATTGTATTTTCAGGAGTAGTGAATGGAAGGCATCCTAAAGCATTTCTGAAGAAGAGCTGAGCACTGGTCATCTGGAAAATCTGGCCCTGTAAAACATCTTGGTTTGGACACATGGTATGATTTTGCACGCTGAAAATTTACTCTTGAATTCTTGGTACAGACATGCTTGAAGTTTGCATTGCTAAGAATTTACTAAAGCCACTGAAAATATCTTAATTTTCAGCAACACTTCTTCTAGTACAGGTGCTTATAGGGTATTTGCAAAAGATCTGTTGGATATTCATAGTAACATTGATGATGATGGTAATGATGAAAACAGTAATAATAAAAACACCATTTAATTGTTTGGAAATGGGCTTTGGCAAGACTTTTTGCAAGTACTTTTTTTGTGTTCTGCCCAGCGCTGCTGAACAAGGATGCAAGCAACCTCTGGCATGCTTTAACATCTGCCTCAGAGTCTATTAGAATAAATTATAAACCTCCTCTTGATTCCAAGGGATAAAAAGACCATTTCCACAGTACACCAAAATATCTCTGACAGCAATAGGAGCAGACATTCCTTTTTTCATCTGCAAGATAAAATGATCTTCTATAATATACTGGGTAATGGTAATGTAGCTTTTGACCTTCATCAGGGAAATTCTTGTTGCTGAGTCTTGATCTTGGGTCCACATGCTCTAATTCCTTTGAGTATGCCTAGACAGTTAGTGGAAGCTATCACTCTGATGACCGCTTTGAACATGAGACAGCTGCGCTCCTGTTAATACCTCTGCCCTGTCCTGTAGCTGCTGCAATTCCTTCACATGGGGTTTTTTCTATACAGTATTATTATTAGCAAGAAATTTGGTCTTGTTGTCTCAGGTGGATTGCATTAGCCTTTCCAGTTTTCATTGCCATCATCCAGTCTGAACTATTTTTTGCCTATTAGCTCATATTCTGTTGTGTTCAAAAGATTCTAATAGCAGTTACAGGAAAGCCACAATGGAATATTAGCTAATTGCTAATTGCGTTTTATGAAATATGTCTAAATTACTACAAAATATTTCTCCACAGTGCAACCTACTTAGGTTAGAGTTCTGTGAGGATTTACATATGTGCTAATTTATGCTTGGTGGTTTGAAGTTCCGCAGTGAAAAAATTCAAGCCTATCTTAAGTAATTCAAAAAGGGCACTGAGAAACAGGGGAACTTCAAATCATTATTGTTCATATTTTTTTTCTTCTTTAACATTAAAAGATCTGATTCTTGAGGGATCGGTTAAGTATTTGCTTAACTCCAGTTAAGTTGCTGTCAGACCTGCCCTTTGCATATGAAGTAGAGAAACTAGAGACAGCTGTGGTGTCAGTATCAAGTGACGATACAGAGTAGCACAGTAAAAATAAAAATATATCCCTTAGACAGTAGCATAAAGCAGCATTTTCCTAATTACCTCTGAAACTCAGAGCTTGACAGGAAAATATATCACATAGGTGTTTGTAGACAGAATATGGAAAAAAGACAGAACTCGCATGAAAAGAGTGGTGGAAACCTCCTGCAGCATCTCCCTGTCTCTCTGTCCTCAGACATGAACATGTTATCTTGTTATATATCACCAGGTCATACTTCATTTGTTAAAAAGCTGATGCCAGGCACTGCACAGTAGAAGCCATCTGAAGTACATGTAAGTCTTAATGGACCTTTAAACCCCAGGGAAGATGTTAAATCTTCTGGACTTCACTATACTCAACTTGTACAAGAATCTGTTATGTCTGAAAGGCCTTAACCCCATGTTTACCAGCTCTTGGTTTTAGCTGTGAAAGCCCCAGGATCAACCTGAGACATACTGCCTAAGATAGCAGCCCTCACATTCACTCTTACCCCAGTGCCAAGCACACTCATGATGTGATGTTAAATGTTCCTCATCCATTTTCCTGTGTCCTGCTAATTTCAGAAGGCATAAGTGAGGGTAAATCTTGGAGAAGCAAGATCACATCACTGTGGATGCTCAGGTACAGCAAAGCCTGTGATCTGCATTGGGTTCACTGCCTTTTCAGGAAAACATGCCATTTCCACTCCTTCTGAGGACACATTTCCATTTCCAGGGCAATAGAAAGAGCCTCAGGGCAATTGGCAATTCAGCTATTGATCTATTTTTCACTTCTAAGTAAAGAGGCTATGAAAAATGGAAAAGTGAGATCTCTTAATATGACACTTAGCAGAATATGAAAATCAAGGAGTAACATGCCCATTATTAGCTTTTCAGCAAAATTCTTCTTTTTAATTTTCTTATCTTTTTACTGCAGTGCTTTGGAAATGTCACTGATTATTCCATTGGCTTCTGACTTCTGATGTTCTTTTCTGGCCACTAAAATAACGATCACTCTTTTTATTAGTTTTTCGAGGCAGACCTATTACATACACAGGTCAAATTGAATGATGAAAGTTTATGCATAGGCATCATATGGAAAATGTTCAATAGGCACTAGCACTGTGTGACACTTCAAACACTGTGTTATCTGAATAACCCTATCCTGATTCCTGGCTGGAGTTGGTTCTCAGGCATCAAGGAGGTGAGAGCATAAGTATAGTAAGAGATTCCAAATTTAGAGAGTATTGTGAATCTTAAAACCATTTAACTGTGTGAGACTATTTCATCTCCTCATATTAGCCTCTTGAATTTTGCAATTACTTTATTTCCCCCCCAATTTTAGTGAACTAAGCAATAATGAAAAGGAAAGTTTTCCCTCAGGCTGCTGCTGAGGTTACATCTTCCCAACCCCCATTTCTGCTGAAGTGGTCATGAAGCTTATTCCAAACCATTGAAATTTATAGCTTGATTTTGCTTTGCCATAAAATGTCAGGCTTTATGCTGTGTCTATAAATGACAGGAGAAGCTCAGCTGTCCACTGTGCCAACCAAGGGCAGAAACCTTGGCAGCTCTGCCGGTGTTACTGGCAAGCCCAGAATTTCTCATCATTTTGTTTGTGGAGAGAAACTGGAAAACATAATGTCCATGTACCACAAAGACTCCAAGAACCTAAATCAACCCAAAAGGTGTAAAAAGCAATTCAGGATTTACAAGGTAACCATATCACTTTAGTGTGTATTTTTTTTAATTTGCAGGGGACTGGCAGTAGGAGTTAGACAGAGGTTGCGTGTGAGACTCCAACTGACCAATTTCACAGACACAGCAGAAGACACTGTTTCTAGTTTGTGGCTGGTATGTACCTGACAGGACTCTGCACAGGCTGAGTCCTTGTTTTCTTTGGGCAGGCCAGGCAGGAGTCCTAACACTTGCTGTTTTCCTGGGTCTTGGCTCACAAAGCTACGAGCTGGTTTGCAGTGCTTGATTTCCTGGTGGGCAGTGAGTGTTTGCAGAGCAGAAAGTCATTCATAAAACCAGGGTGCAGCGCGGCTGGAGAAATCACTGGTGCAGGACTGGCAGTGATGAGATTTGAAGCTCCAGGCTGGTGTCATGGCAAAGAGGAGAAGGTTTTCCTTGCAGGCTTATCGAGCTGCCACTGCTGCTTCCAACTCACACTGGTGCCTAAGCCTGGGACTGAGCTAAAAGACTCCATGCAAGCACACTTGTGGGTTTATACGCAGTGTGAAGGGGTGGCTCTGACACACTGTGGGGACCAGCAGCGTTGCGAGGGGGGCACTAACAACTGTGAAGGCAGCATTATGGGAGGCTCTGCTTCCAGAGATAACAAACTGCTTGGGCTTCACTTCCCTGCTGTCCCAGCGGGGTGGTTATAAGCGATCCGCAGGTGTTTTTGCCGGTTTAGACACCTCCTGGCATCAATGCGGGCACCCTCCGGGGCAGGATGAGCTGCTGTGCCTCCCTCCACACATGCACGCCAGCACGTGAGAGGGGGTCAGGGTAGCGAGTGGCATGGCACTAGCTGTATCAGTGGGAGAAGTCAGCTGCCATTTCAGGGCAAGTTTCCCAGTGATTTCTTTATTTCAAATGCAAGCACTAATGCTTAAATGGAAGTGGCAGGGAGAACAAAGCTAAACATCAATGCACTGCTGAATACAAGAGAGGGAGCCATGGAGAACACCTTCAAACCTGGAAGATTAAACCTCTTAGAATAAGGGTAATTTCATGGCGGAAAACCTACTTCATTTTACCTTCTGTTGAGAGGAGTAAAATGGCATAGCACAGCTTTCTAGTCAGTTGGGGACTAGTAGCCTTTCTACGCTGTACAGCCTATGGGATTGGGGAGGAAAAGGTGCTTTCTTTTTCCTCAGGTTTAGGAAAATAATTTTGAAACAAATTAACAAGTAAGGATCTTCACTAATATCAGTCACATCTCTTCAAGAAAAGATAAGTGCCAGCAGAAAGCTAGCCATCTCACAGGCTAAAAGAGGTCAGGAAGACATAGAGCTTACATAGATTTGCAACTGAAATATGTAATGAATCTTGTCCACAGAATCATTAGATATTATGAAATAGGTCTGAGATTATTTTTTGGCAACTTAATTATTAAGCTTTAGGGATCTTCTGTGCATTCTTTGACAACTATAACGGCTCATTAAAGGCTTGACTTTTTAAGGAAATGTGACTAAAATCTGTGTTCATCAGTCTCTTTGCCTGACTCGTCCTCTTGAAAGAGCTGGATGGTCCTACCAGAGTCAGCAAAAGGGTAAAAGATCTTGAAGTTACAAAGGTCTGACAAGTTTCACAAAAATTGGCAGCTGTGAAAAAAAAAAAAGAAGCCTCAAATTTATACTGTCACTGAGGCAAAAGCTTCAGCACAAGCACAAGAGCTATCAGCATGGGCTGAACTAACCACGGTAGTTATGGAGCATACAGTTATATCCCTGCATTTAGGGGACATAGGAGGGTGTTGAGGGTGTGCAGAGGAGTAGCTGATATAATCGCCGTAGGGGCAGGCAGAAAGAGGAACAAATACAGGATGTAAATAAGTAGAAAACCAGTCATTATTAGTTCTGCTGTTACCAGAACTGGTTTCTTTCTAATGCAAATTAGAATTCCCAAATAGTCACAAACCTCCAGGAGTTGCAGAATGAAGTGAGACACCAGGTTTCATTACACTTGTGATAAGTATCAAGAGACCTGCTGATACTGCAGCACTAGAGTTCATTCTTACATTCCCACAGGGTCAACCAAATGCTGAGTGGTTAATACTGAACTCATTAAAAGCACTCTTCATAAGCAGTCCCTATGCTTGGTGTAAGGACCTCATTAAAGAAAACACAGCAACTAGTATGAGTTAATTGGAAGTCAGATTTGTCAGCAAGTGCAGACTACCTGCTTGTAATCTGTGACCCCAAACACACCTTATCTTTTGGAGGGGAGGGGAAGGACTAATGAAAATACCAGTGTTGTGTAGGAGGAATCTCATATATACACAAAATTGAGTTCCTGGTATTCAGAATATTTAGGGCAGAAGGTATTAGAATGAGAAAACATGTTTTTTTGCTTTCTAACTTGGATCCCACTTTTGGAGCACTTGTTGCTGCTTTGACTGAAAATTAATATGCTGATACAAAACCCCACAAAGATGTTTTTTGCACCATCTACCAATCTCACATACCTACCAAATAGTTCTGAGCAGCCTGGGAAGAGAGTTAGCTGCTTATAACACAAAGAGGATCACTCAGACACAGTCCTTGCTTTGCAGAGTCTTGGTAGAAGTGATTTTTTTTTTTCCCAGTAATGTGTTTCATTCTTGGGAAAGGATGTTTTTCCAGCATGGTGCTTACATAGGCTTTATTGTCATAGTGCTTAGCTGCTCTTCTGCTGGACCCTGAAGAGGCAATTGAGTTCTGCAGCTGGTGCCTGGCAGTAACCGTGCTTCCAGGAGGGCTAAAGCCCCTCCAAAAGAAAAGACTGATCTGCCGTATGAAGCCAATTAACCAACACCTGTTTGCTCAACCTGTACTCTTAGCCAGGGTTTTTATTCTTATGGTTCCCTCTCATCATCGCAAATGCCTGTTCCTTATCTTTGTCTCAGCCTTCGATTATCTTCTTGCCATGCTCTTTAGCTTGGTCTGCCCTCATCTTCTTCCATCTCACACCCTGACACACACACTACCTTCGGATTGTGTCTCTTCTTGACACTGCTGTCTAGGTAATTCTTCATCTTTTCCAAGCCAGACATCAACTTGCTTGTACTTTGTTCCAGTGTACCATATTCCTAACCTGTCTATCCTAATCCTGCTTATGCTTTCCTGGGGCTAAGGATCATGATCATGTCTTAAAGGCAGGGATGTTCTATGCATTTAAGGAGAAATGTAGCTGATCAAGCTATTACTTGCCCCATCATTTTTTCTACTGTTTATTATTGAATTGACCACCTTCCAGGCATTATTTGTCCTTCAGTGCCCTGAGCTATACCCACAGACCATGCCACTTTAAGTAATAATTCAGGCTAACCTAGGTGATTTTGTCCCGGAGCAGACTATAAATGCTAATACAACCTCATGGTGCAGGTTGGTTACAAAGACAGGAGGAGGCCCATAACGAATAGCTGGTAGGCAGAAAAATCTTAATCCACTACACACTACTTCCAAGGAGGTTGTATGTCTATATCATTGTATATATATTATAGATTGTCATAGAGACTAGGGCCAGACTGAAGAAGTTTTTTCAAGGGAAGCAGATCTCCAACCTATCCCTTAAATCTCAATGTGTGTGGCTTCCTTAGAGACACTCAGGGCATCTGTGATGGAGCAGGAAATTGAATTAAGCTTCCCAGGTAACAAGTCTAAATTGCATTTTTTTTTTTTCAAAGTTGGAAGCCAAGTTAGAAAAACAATTTGCAAGTAAGTATAGCACACCAGTGGAATAGGAAAGTTTCCATTTATTTCAAAGTATAGAAACTTCTGTGAACTGCAGGTGTTACAGATTAACACTTTAATGGGAGCCACATGCATTGCATCCTTTATGTCTGACTCCAATCAGGTTGAGAGATAAAATTATTTTGACATCTGAGGAGGACATAATGTTCTTTCTGAATATAGATCAGGTTGTCTGTGACATGTAAATTAACTCATCTGAGTAATTTTTTTTAAAGAAATATGATCAAAAAGAAGAGGTAGAAAATTTTTGATGCTTATGTTCTATCCTGGGAGTCCAGTTCTAATTACAGCATCTCTTTGGATGCACAATGGAAATATTTTAATCTTGTTTTGCTGAAACACTTAAGCATGTGCTTAGGTATGGCTGTATTCAGAACAGCATACAAGGAACATCTAGACCACAATGCTTTCTCCTGGTGCTGGCTGTAATTTCCATTCATTGATTTTGCCAGCCCTGTCCAGTCTAATTTTCAGAAGATGTTTACAGATATATTCATATACCTTATCATTAGTGTATGCTGTTTTTCCCCTTGTCTGCTTAAATGTGTGACACAGACTTCCTGTACTTCTAATGAAATATCTCTAAACTGGCTTCACACTGCTTCTATGAATTTCAATTTTTCTATTTTTCCTTTCAGTCTGTTCCTAGCCAATTTTTTCATTTAAAGAAAAATCATTCTGTACTCTGAAGTTTTGTGTTGGAGACAGTTATCCTAAGCTCTATAAGGAAGCAGAAGAAAACACATCAGACAAATGGACTCAGACTCCACTTTCTTCCAACAATCAGGACATTCCCTTAATGGCACTGTCACTTCTCAGACTCTAGAAACCTCTGCAGTGCTATGCAATGATCTGCCTCTGTGCACCCTCTTCTCCCTTTCGTGGCTGACTGGCTTGCTTCCCATCTTTAGCTTCTGTGTTAACATGTCTCCTCAGTGTCAAGCTCTATCATTCTGGTGAGCAGCCTGTCCCCTCATTGTTTGTCATTTGGTCCTATCCATGCTTTCTTCCACCCTATCGCGACAGTCAGTAACTGCACACAAGCCATGGGCTCAGATGCTCACATCTGTATTTGCACAGCATTCTCCCTTTGTCTTATCATGCAAATCCCTACATGTTCAGCATTTACATGTTCTCACTTCTCTGCACACAGCTAGTGTTTGTATACACAGAAGCCACATATAGTAAGCTTGTATTTGCCAAAGGGCTTGTACACATTCACTAATTCAGTCTCCCAAGAAACAGAGTGCAAGAAGTGGCAACATGGGAAGCTTTGTTTTGAAGAGGTTTTGTAACTTTTCCATTCACAGTTTAGTGATCCCATCCCTGGGAAAGAGTCCTTGATTCAGAATGACGTGTGTAGGGAGAAGCATCTGGTTTTGTGATACTTCATGGAGGAAAGGATGGAGTATGGGGAAATCCCAGAATTTGGCGAGACAGAAATACTTGAATAGATTGGGACCTTTCAGGTGATCCAGAAAAAGAAATATCTGTATCCTCTTCTTCTGAGCCTTGATGCTGTTGTTTTATGAGTATCTGGCATCTAATCCCTGGAGCATTGTGATTTCTGCGACTTTCTTTTCATTTCTGTCCCACTTATGGGGGAGCTGCAAAAGCTCCCAGAGGACATTCCAGATGTTCTGAAACATAAATTCAGAGGTATGTACAACATTCAACATTTATCAGGGATTTGTTTTGCCTTCTAATTTCTGTTTACAGAAGCAAAACCCCCCTTAAAACAAGGCTGCCATGCTCATTATTCTCTGCTTTCCCTCAGGCACATGCTGTGTGGGTGGGAAAAATGAAGCCTCATAGTCTGATGCTGGCTACTTTCTTTCTCTCCCATAGCCTGCCTCCATCCATATTTAGGATTTTAAGAGACAGAGGTGATAAATCAGGTGGAATGATCCCGCCAGCAGCTTTACCCTGGAAATCCAGCTTGGGTGTCAAGAAAAGAGAGAGTTCATGGAGGAAGCACCAGTGATCATGCAGATTTCAATAACAGAGTCCTTATTCTGTTTGGCAGAAGGGTTTTCCATACAGAGTTGATGCAATGTGACATTGTACACCCCTCAGCCCCCGCCAGCACATGAAAGTCATGTCAGCCATGCTTGAGCAAGGCGTAAAAAGCCTTCCATTCAAAGCATCCAAGGAACCCTGGCAACTACAGAGATAACGATATACTCTGTCTTCCCTTTGTTCTCTTGACAGCCTGGTAAATGCATAACTGTGTTCATGGCATTCAGGGGAGTCTGACCCACTCATGCTAAAAGACGTAGTGGAGAACAAAAGAGGTCATGGTCTCAGTCTCTCCATGAAAGGGAAAGCTCTACTTGTGTTTGCAACAATCTCGTAATATGGCAGATCATCCTAAAATAAGGAATAGACAGAGATGCATATGTAATCAGAAAACCTTTAATTACTACTGGCAGGTTTAAGCCTCTTCTTTGGGCTTTCAAATAGCTTTTCAGAATGAAAACAGGAGGAAGTATGCATCAGGTTTGTGTCCTATGCTCTGCTCTTTGTATGAAGAAGGCATAGGCTATCTAAGGCACACACTTGTGATTTATTTATCAACCTGCTGCTGTTGTGCATATCCTCTTCTTTCACTTTCTGCATCTGCTAACAGGCAAGTTTGGGAGGTTAGCACCACTTTATAAAAGATAACTTCTATGCATCTGTGGGAATATTGCTCACTTACAGAAGACAGACTCCACAAGGAGACATCTAGGGAAGGCTGTCAGATATCACCAGTCCTAAATGCTCTTTGAAATTTATGCAGCTGAATTTTGGGACCAAAATAAGGTGGGGCTTTCTTTCATTTGCCTTCCTGGCATTTAGATTACGTAAGCAACAATTTTTTTATTCTCTTGTTTGAAAGCTAACTAAGATGACAAGAAAGCAGAATGTGAGAGTTTTATAAAATCTTGACACTGGTCAGTGCAATATTCAACCTTAATTTCACTCTTTTGACTGTAAACAAGGAAACTTATATAATGAAAACCAAACCAAAACAAAACAAAAAACAAACAAAAAAACCCCATACAAGGAGAAATGTGAGCAAGGAGCCTCAGGATAGCCATCATCTCTGGAGCATTTGGTTCTTCTTCTAGTTTAGCTCAAACAAAATCAATGTGAGAATTCGTCCCAGTTCCAATTAGTCCACATCATAGATCAGTATATCTGGCAAGTCCTAAATAGATCTGAGCAGATATTTCAGGAGGCTGAGCAGCCCCTATTTCTGTTCAGTTAAATGTCAGCTGAACATACCTGGCACTTTGCAAGAATTGGTTCCCTGAAGAAGATGAAGGCTGACTCTGACATAGAAGTAGGGGGTGAGAATGGAGAGAGACAAGCAGCTGAATCTCTTAAATGTTCTTGAGCATCATTAAAAGTAAGGGCGCCTGAGGAATGTAAATGTGAAAGACACTTAGGTCGAAACTTCAAGTGTGATTTTTGTGGTAAAAGCCAGTTTCTTGGTGCATCTCTAGCTACAATATTTGGATGTAGTCCGAGACAGAGAATTTGAAAAGTATTTACAACATCCTAAAGACATTTTAACATCCATTCATTTGGATGTTTTAGTTTTGCACTGAGAGAATGAAGGCAGAATAATTCCTGCCTGAATTTTGCTCACTGGAAAAGTAAAATCATTGCTTTTCCAAAAGAGAAAGAGGATAACTTTGAACAAGTTCTGGCCAAGTTCATACCAAAGGTGCTGAACTCTTCTCTGTGAAGAGATCTCATGTAGCAGAGATCATTTTGTGCTGCATGCTGCTATTTCCTCCAAATTAACTTAAACTGACATTCTGCCTCAAAAGCTGAAAAAATATTAAACCTGACACTCTGCTTGTTTGTTCTCAGTTCAGAATGTGTACAGCTACCCCTTTTGTGATTTCCCTGTTGCTGCTGGGTTTCCACTTAGATTGCTTAGATGTCCTTTCCCACTATTCTCAAAATCTCTGCTGGCCCCCAAGTGACTCCTGCACTGTGAGTCATGGGACTCTTTCATCAGGAGGCAAACTAATGGTCTCCTTCAACACATGCTGGATGCGTTCTGCACAGCTCCAGGGTTTCTGCTACTGTTAATGAGATTTTTCTGGAGGGTTGTGAAAGATCATTAAGAAATAGTTTCTGAAAGCCCAATATTGGTTTTTCACTGTTTAACCGGGGGTGCCTCCTCACTGCTCAATGTTAATAATGGCAGAATGTTTGCTTTGCTGGCAGGGTGGTCAAGGATCAGCTCACTGATGTCAACACACAGGTCCATCTGCTAGATTGGGTGTTTTTGAACTTTTGGAGTGATTAAAAAAGAAGTGATACTTGAAGGCTTATATCAAGGTGAGTTGTGGAGCTGAGTGGTAAGTGAAAGACCTGTCAGAAGCTAATGGTATAAGCTGGCTGTACCAAGAGGGAATTCCTGTCTTAGGTGTTTGTTCCAGTGGAGGGAACACAGGGAATTACCAGAGAGAGGTGCTTCAAGAGAAATCTCTGTCCTTGAAGACAAACTGGATGGTACTAGGTGGTGGTGGGCTGGGGAAAATGGAAATTATCCTTGGGAGACAGCCCTGTGTGCTACTGTTTGTGGGGTTGGTTAGGGTTGGCGTGGGGAAGAGCACTTCCACTCCTGAAACAGGACCTGTGGAGAGTGATAGAAGAGCTATGGGGCAGAGGGCACATAAGAGCTTGGGGAAGAAAAAAGGAAAAGCTCCATGAGATGCTTTTTGTTAGTACGATTGGAAAGGATTCAAGAAGATTGTGAATAAAAGACTTGACTGAAGGAAGAGGTAGTAGTCATCTAGGGAAACAGAAAAATGCATGATGAAACATACCTCAGTTCCTCTAGACAGCATCCTTCCCTCACAATCCAGATCCGACAAAACCCACAGATTTCCCTACATGCTACTTTGGAAGATAGCATGAAAACCCTTAATTCAGGGAACTGGAAATGCTGAGATACAGTGTTTAAAGACTACAGAGCTAGCTGAAAAATTGAAGAAAGTCAGTGGATTACTGTTTCCAGGACTTCCTTTTTTTTCTAGAAAAGAGAAAGACTGGAAGGCATCACTGATGGGGAATGTTTCAGAGTTTTTGCAAGGGCACAAGAAAAGATGACACTGATGGGGGCACTGTGTCTTTAAGAGAACCTTGGCAGGAAAAAAGTGCATTTGAGTTTAAGAGGAAGCTTAAATTCTGACATGCTGATCTATTAAGCTTCAAAACCAGGCATGCAGTTCACAGATCTTTCCCAGAACAGTGGCAGAAATGTCCAAAGGCCCAGTGCCAAGGGATTTCTGGATACCACATCTGAAACAAATCTAAGATATGTCCTTCTCTGTGAAGTGGAGCAGGTAAGATCACTACAGTGCTACAATACTGGGATTGTAGGTGGAACGTACAAGTTTGAATTCTGCTTCATTTTATGTAAAGTGATGGGCAAAAGCTGATAAGAATTACATGGCTGCTGTATTTTTGGCAGTAGTATGTTGTCAAATATCTGCTTCTAAAACTTTAACTGAAGAGGTGGCTAATTATGAGACTGTAAGAGAGATGTGTATATTCTCATGTTGAAAATAATAGGTAGGAGTAATTTTAATTTTTACCTAAAAATACAAAAATCAGGTGAAAGATTTGAAGAGGATACAGGGTTAAATAGCTATTTTTACAATGTCTGGGAATTAATAATGTTCCTGTTAAGATACCAGATGGTGATTATCTAATGACAGGGATAAATGTATGAAAAATCATACTGGCAAGGGCAGGAGGCCAGAGAGGCTACACATGAGGTTGTCTTCAGGGAACAGAGAAGCTCTGAGTATAAGTTGGAGCTGAAGGATCCCAAATACCCCATCGTTATTGCTCTTGAGACTATTTTCTCTCCTTCTGTAAAGCCAAACAATCCTGGAAGGGTTTTAAACTCAGCTGAGCAGAAACACTGACAGAAAGGTTGTATTCACATGTCAGCCAGAGGAGGACTAAGACTCTTCTTTGGGATTTACATCTGCACATAAAACAAGTTTCCATTAAAATAAAAACACTTCCCATCACTTGGAGATCTTTTTTCTTGCTTGCACTAAATATTTTCTTCTCTGCTTACTGTGTCATCTCCATTTCTGGCCTGAATTTCTCAAGGCACTTAGGTTTGCCTACATTTAATTCTTGCCTTAGGGTATGGTTTTGGCAAACTGACAGTTGGCATGTGTTGGGCACCCAGGGCATTTCCCTGGGAAACAGACTCTCCAGTAAAACCTGTTCCACACTGATAACATTTAGAACTGAGGGAAAACAGCAGAAAAGTATGGTCAGGGGCCTTTGGTAACTTTGGAGAGAGCCAGAGCTCCAGGCTACAGCTGCTTGAAAGAGCCTAAATTAACTAGAAAATAAGGGGGCTTTCTGTAAGCCTTTAGCCTTGGAAGAAAGCTAAAGCAGTGAGATATGCAAGCAGTTTGAAATCATCACCTGCAAGCCTGCAAGGACAGAAAAGGTGGAAAGACTCTTGGGTGAGGCAGTTGCCATGGGTAAACTCACCTTTAGCTCAGCTATGTAAATCAGGAATTTGAGAGTGCTGCTGTGCATATATGCACAATAGACTGGGGATGCAAACGTAAGGGGAGGAGGACTGGAGAAGCGGAATTGTTTGGGGACCCTGGCCCATAACCTCCCTGGTGGGGCACAGCAGAGTCTGCCTTCAGTAAGCCTTTAGGTGAGCAGCAGATCAAAGGCAGTCTGGTTACCCATGAAACTCTGTGGATCATTTTCTAAAGGTGCAAAGGTCAATTGACTTTTCCTCTTTAGAGGTGACACCCTTCATGTTTTTCTCCTGTCTGGATACTAACAATATCTTTCTCATCTTCAGGACTATCAACAGCAGTTTAAAAATGAGCTTAAAATATTTCAGATGAGCGATTCTGCATTAATTTAGCTGAAATCAACCAGAAAGTTCAGAAGTTAGGGGTGCTAGATACATGGAGAGAATAAACAAGTCGACATGCAGAGTGTGATTGCATAATTATGGTTGTTTTGTCACTTCAGAAAGCAGCCTAAAATCTGTTTGGTGACAGATGAAAGGCAGACTGTGATTGTCGGCACTGCAGCTCAGAATGAAATCCTGAAGAAAGTAAGTATGGCTATTAGAATAAGAAGGCTAGGACAAGACATACCCTGTTTCTTTCACCAGTGCAGGAGGCAGCTTGCAGAGGTGGGATACACATACCAGGCTGATGGTTCCGAAGGTCATACTGAAAAAAAATGACAAGGAGTTACACACACTGTTTACCATTAGAAAATTCAAGAAAGGGGCTAAAGATATCTTTATACAGGGCTTAAAATCAGCGACACTGAAGAAACAAAGACTTGTCATGTGAGTGAGAAATACCTGTCTATTTAAAGACAGCCCACACTGAATAACTCAAAAAAAAAAAAAAAAAAAAAAAAAGAAGAAAAGGTTCCCTGGGGTAAAGTTAGCATAGTTTTGTGTGGGCTGGAAAAACTATATACCCCCTTTTTACTGTATTATTTTCACTTGGCTGTAAGAACTTAAGGACAGAAAACAAAAATGCCTGTATAATCCAACACTGATGACAAAGTAAAGGGCTAGCAGAGGGAAAGGGAAAAATAAAACCCAGTTCTGAGCTGGATCCCAAGCTCAAGTACAACTTCACAGATCAGATATTGTACATCCCTTGAAGGGAAACAGTGGCAGCAAAAGAACTCCAGGAGTAGCCCTGCAGTTGTGTAAATCCTCCTCCCCATCATTTGGCCATGCACAAAGAAGTAGGCAGCATGTTTCTCTGCAGACCAGAAGCAAGTGAGATAAGCAGCCTCATGATGTCCGTTTTACCCCAAAAGGCCTGTATAAAGCAAGAAGCGTAGCAGTTTGAGAGGCTGTGTCCCTGCTGTGTTGGGGCACATAGTTGGGTTCACCCCCTTTCTGACAACCCATGTACTCAGATTGGGCCGCTCTATGTCCTTTTTCCCAGAGCCCCATCCGTGTTTCTGCCAAACATAAAACACAATTGATGTTTTCTGTCTTCATCTCTGAAGCAGCCTCCCTTTGACTCACTGGCCTTTCATCACCCGCTAAGCTGTGTTTCTCTGTTCCCTGTGTTTAGATATTGCAAATCTTTGAGAACTTGATGTGGTTTTCTGGTGGTCAATTATTTATGAGTAGGGAGCTCAACTGAAGATATCACACACGGTTTATTTTTTTTCTCAGATTAGAGTATTACAGTCTCTTAAAACAAGGGAAAGTCTGTGTGCGTTTCCAGTCCAAACTGACTGTTGGTTGAATAGTTAAGGATATATTTTAAGCATATGAGAGTTAACAGATAAAACTCATTGGAAGTAAAATTTAGCCCATGGCAAAATGGCAGGAGGAGTAAGAATTGCATGCCTGAATAATCAGGACCTTCATACTGATGTTAAACATACAAATTCTTTAGAGTTCCTCATCTAAGTCAATGTCCAGTCATCCTGAATTGTTAATTACATTATTTACAATATTGTTAATAATTAAATCCTGTATGTTAATTACTTCGGAGAAAATAAAGCCTGCCTTCCTGCCACTCTTACTTTTCCCTTAAAGGTGCATATAGGTGAAAAATAAGAAAAAGTCCTGGGTTTTTGGTGCCTGTTTATTTTACTAGTTTCAGCTGAACCCTTCTGCAACATGTGGAAGCTTACTGAGTTATTTCTGAATACATTTTAGAGGTTGTAGCTAAAATGTTTTTGGTAAGAGTATTATTGAAAACACCATGTACTTTGAAACGCCGAAAAGTCCCACAAGCCAAAATGGTAAAGTCATCTTTCCAGGGGGAAGAAAATGAAAAATGTGTAATAAATCTGAACCAACTCTTCTGGGCAGAAGCTGGTCCCAGAAGTCCTACGACCACTGCCCAGAACCGGCACGCGGTTCTCTGCGATCTCTTATCCTAAGGCTTTGTACAGCGGTGTGGGGAGAGGCTGCTCATTTTGAGGACAGCCAAATTAAACTGCCTCGTGGGGTCTTTCTGTCAATTAAAGCATTTTAAAACTTCATGGGAGTGGGCTTCCTCGTGGCCTGTGGATGGGGCTTGCTGCCCAGGCAGTGCGAGCCTGCCACAGCTCTCAGTGCTTTTTCAGAGCTTATTGCTTTCATCTGGGGAGTGAGTTGAGTGGAGGTATTGTTTCTTTCCCTCTAAGAATATGAGAGTGAATCCCTTGGGCGCAGTGTGAGCCAAGTGCCCATGTTTGTTAGCAGTGTACAATAGCATGAGGCCCAGCTGTACATATGTACAACTATAGATTATTGGCTTTTGAAATGGAGAATGTAGCAAAGGCAATGGGAAGGCAAAACAGGCTAGCTAAAGGGACATTTCCACATTGCTCTTGACTTCAAGGGACTTATCAAAATCAAGTGCGTGTTGCAGTTCTGTAAGCATACTGTGTGTGAATTCACATTATTCAGACATAACAGTACATTGCCTGCGCTAATGCTCTTATAAATCTCCTGTAACTGCTGGGAAAGTGTCTGGATGATGAACCCCCTCACATGTGTCTGAGTTTTGCCCAAGGGACCACGGGCTGACTGACGAACTTGTTTATCCCACAGCTGGCAGTGCTTTATAATTGCAGCAGAGTGAGAGCTTCCATCCAGAATGTTGTAATGAGCGTGTCTTCTGTTGGGTGGTTAATACCTGCATGGATCACTCCTTTTATTTCCATGCCCTTTACAGCCTTTAATGTTGGCCAAAATCTTGCATCTCCAAACCTGCCCAGCAGTCAGTCCCTAATAGTTTTTTTTTTTTTTTCTCATAAAGTAATTTTATGGATAAAGTCTGTTCAGGCTGAGTTGGGATTCAGCGTAGATCCTTCACATCGTAGATTGCTTTAACTAATGTCAGTTGCTGTCTTTCAAATCAAGTGTGGTGTTCTCAGTCTTGTCTGCAAGCTTTACACCATACTTCCCTCCCATGCCCAGGGTAACCCATGAATCCTGATCTTCAGTATCCTCCTTCTGCCTAGCAAGTTATCATTTAATTTACTACTTGTGAGCCAAATCCCTGTTTAGCAGCTGTTCCCTGGAGAAAGCCACTGTTTTGTCAACATTTCAGTGACAGAAATCTCTTCTTGGGACCAAAGATCTTGATTTAAACGTTCCAGAAGACCTGTTCTGAAGACAGTGGAAACTGTGTGGTATATAACTCATGTGAACAATTTTCCTGTGAGAGGGGGAAAGCAAAGCAAAGTTAGTTAATTTAATACACATGGGGAGAAAAAGTAGACTTGTAAGGTAGCACTGCAGTTGACAGGTGTCTAGTCATTGCCATTCAATAAGGATACTCTATTTTTTCAACACTGCTGTCCTGCGCTGACAGGTTCAAAGGTGAGTGGCATCTTAATCATAGGCATCCATGGTCAGCCACTAGTTAGGAAAGGCAGACTGCACTGCAAATCGCATCTTTGCTTGAAAGTAGAATGAAACCAAATCCCTGCTCAGAAAAGCTATTTATTCTGTGTTCGTTATGGGGCTGAAACACAAAACTCTACCCCTGGATCCCCGTTGCTGCCTGAAATCGGTGTGTCACCAGGGGAAGCCCTGTCTCTCATGACAACTGCCACCTTGACCAGTGCATTGCAAGTTGAACCTGGGGATCACTGCACCTAAAAGCAGAAGTTATCACAGCTTGTGCTGGCACGTCAGCACCGTGCAGGTCTGTGTCCAGAGAGGAGCTATGTGCTCTACAGTCCCTCTCTGAGCCAGGGGTTGCAGAATCTACAAGGAAATGTTTTATTTTGTACGGTGTCAGGGAAGCTGGGGAAATACTTGGCAAAAGGTCAATAGGCTGTTTGCAAAAACTCTGGAAAGATGCTTTTACAGTCTCAGCCTTGCAAATATTGAAGAAACCACACAGTCTGAGGCACTACATTGTTAGAGGTTTCATATGTACTTTTAAAGGTGCTGGCTCTGTGGGAGGCATGCGTTCGTTTAGCTGGTCACTTCACAGCCTGTGGCATGTTTGATCGCTTGGTCTGAAGTGTCCTGCAGCTACCTGGATAGATGGACTGCACTGGAAAATGTCAGTACTTTCTAAAATAGGAAAATGGGAAGTGTTGTGGGATAAATTATGATTAAAAACAGTGTTTTACCCCTCAATACAAAACATGGGTAAAAATAAAATTCAACAGTTCCAGTATTTCTGTATTTCTTGCTGACAGCCGGGTCTGAATTCATGCCGTTTGTCTTACTGCTAAAAAAATGCAAAATGAAGGTGACTTCCACATTTATTTTTAGTTCACCTCGTTAAATTCCATGGTTCATAATAGGGTTAAATTTGGCCCTGAGAACAGGTTTGTCCTGAGAAGTCTGCTGTAATTAATAATGGATTTATATTCACATTACTTGTTTTAAAATGTAAATGGGATTAGCGGGTTTTCATTCTGAAGCTTTCTCCAATGAAAAGTGATTTTTGGACTAAAACAAGGGGTTTTCATCTTGAATAAATCTCCCCAACTATTAAAAAAAAAAAAAAAAAAAAAAAAAACCCAAAAAGATAAATGATGAGATTACAATTTTTCATGTTGTTCAGAAGGAAAAATGAGAGATAGCGCTCTGACAAGAAGATATCTGTTTCTTAACGGATACATTTCATCTTAATTTTGAAAATTGAATGTATATACTTTTTTCTATAGACATCTTCAATAATGGTGTTGTGTTTCTTTTCTTTTTTATTTCTAAGACATGCCTGTGCAGAAACTTTAAAAGTCACATCAAATAGGTATTATTCCTCCTAGGCTTTGAGCAGAATACATTTGCTGGCCCTTTTGTTTCATTAATTCTCCATACAAATATACATTCTACTCAATTTAAGATCATGAAAGACATAGGGATTAGAAACCTATTTAGGTTAAGTAAATCCTTTGGAAATATAAAATGGAAAATATTATCACACATTTGGTGTTACACCTACCAAATTTTGTCTAACTGGTTAATTATTTGCTTGAGAGGATGCCTAAAGCTTCTTGTGAAAGCAGGGAGCTTTGGCAGTGGTTGCAATCTGCAAACCAGAAATGCAAGCACACATTGTTATCCAGAGTGAGGGTAAATGCAAAACAGTTGAGGAATTTTGAATTTTTTTTTTTTTTTTCTGTCAGAAGGGCTTTGCTGAGAGGACAGGTACACGTTCATATTTAGGAGGAACAGCTCAAGAAGAGAGAGGTCATGAAAACTCACAGGAAGCGATAAGCAACAATCCGTTTGTATAAAATTTCTGCCTAAAGAACAGGCAGAAAGTGTCTACAGAAAAGGTGAAAGGGAAGAGGGAGGGAGTGCAGGATGGGTTGTGAGAAGGTGCACAGCCGAATGGCACCGGTGCAGTGAGCAGATAAACTCTGAGGGCTTGCTTCCTCCTGCCTTTATAACAGCAGGACTCTGATGCATCCTACTGTTGTTACAAGAGTGTGTTCAAAGGCACGGGCCTCCATCATCCAAGTGTTTCTTACCCCGACAACAATAACCTGCGAGACTCTGATGTTTTGGACTGGCTGCTGAGGCTGGGAAATGATGTTATTTTGTAAGGATAGCATTAAACACCATGGGGAGGTGATAACGTTGCAGGAGGAGGTGGGAGAGAGTAGACCCTTTCCGTAAAAAGAAATCTGTGCTGCCAGATGTAAAAAGGATGGATGAGTTTTCTGATCAGTAAGAGACATCTGGCTTTGTGAGATGCTCTATACAACTCCTCAGTCAGCAAAAACATGTATCTAAAATGTGATAGCACAGCATCTCAGGGATCCCAGGCTTGAGAAGTGACCGCTCAAATGTTTTTAAAGGTGTTAAAGTTGTTTAACACTATTACGGCTTTAAATGATCTTCTACCTTTTTTTTTTTTTTTTTTTTTTAATGACTGTTTTCTATGGCTGCCTTGACTTGTCCAGCAGCAAGGGGGAGGTGGTCAAGCTGACTCTAAAGGAAGGATCTTCTTTGGCCAGGTGGTAAGGGGCATGGGTATGAAAGCCAAAAGACGGAAGAAAGAGAAGGTGGATACATGACCAGTTAGAACAAGAGGCTGGGAAGGTGGTGTGGGGTCATCTCTTCTGTTATTTACCTATCTGTCACAGCAGACCTTCCAGTCATCTCTGCAGGACACACATTGTCTAAAATCTGTGAAGGAAAAGTAATTATCCCATGTCAGTGGCTCCAAATTTTTATAGAAGTTAGTTAGTTTGAAGCATTTTCTGTTCAAAATTAAATTAGAAGCAGGATTTTCAAAACAGCTGAACTACTGAACGTCTCAGTATGATGCTGCCACACGTATGTGTGAGTTTTCAGCATGCAGCTGGCATTATTCCCAGCCATTCTGAAACCAATGTCCTACTTCTGGGTACTTTTTTCCCTCAGAATCCCACCTCAAATCTCTGCAGTGTTTTGAATTCCAAGCTAATTTTCGTTTTTTTCCATATTTTTTTTTTTTAATCGCTGGTCTCTGAGTTAACAATGCATCCAAGTATTCAAGAAGCGAAAAATTTTACATGCTGAGGGGACTGATAGATTGAGCCAGCATGGGATATTGTTTTTGAAATTGGGGGATGACAATGTAATAAAACAAGCTTTGATAGGGATAAGATTCTTCTTACATATCTGCTTTCATCAGAATGTGATATATGACTAGCAGGAGACACATGTATAAGGAAGTGGGGAGGAAAGTAAGGGAATGCATCACTATATTCTCTGTATGTGCTTTTCAGCTTTATGTGTTGTGTAGTTCTGTGTCTATTTAACTATCAATCTGCATGCTCAGGTCTGGATTGACACAAATATGTATCCTGCAACTCTTTTTCTTCTCTCTCCACTTCTGGGATGATGGAAGGATTTCAGGTGTGTGAAGGCCTCCTCGAGAAAACAAAACAAAGTGCCAGGGTATTGGTTTTGAAATGGAAATGCACCCAGCAGCAGGTAGAAACCCAAACTCCATTGCTCTGCAGTTTCCATCACAGGAAAACAGAGCTCTGCAGTCAGGATGTCCTTGTGTCCTAGCGTGGCAGGGGTCTGATGTATTTCAAGCTTGTAATTTTGTCTTTAAAGTGTTTTTTATTCCTATATGCTTTTATGCTCACTGTTGGCCAGAGGATGCTTCTTTCAAGGTTGTGGAGGGTCATCACTGTTCCTGGGAATAGATTCACAAGGGTAGAATAAAAATGGGATGTAGTCCTCTCTATCCTCATTAGTGCTGCCTGATGAAATATGCGTGCTCCTAATCGCGAGACAGGAGAGGTATCGCACTGTAACACAGCCAGAACCTCCATATCAGAGCTGCATCTGGCCCAGCTTGTGAATTGCTTGCATTTTAAATAAACTCATTTGTTAGCCTTTTATTTTTCAGATGCATCACTGCAGATGTGAAAAGCTGGATTATGCATGGACTTTTGCAGTAAGGTTTCCTCTCTGCTATTTTGCCGAGGCAGAGTAAAAATATTTTCCCCTTTCTTCTCTACCTCACCAAGATTAATAGCCCAGATCTCAACCTAAGTAGGTACTTAACAGAAACATTTAATGTTTTAGCTGATAGTAGGTTTTGTTGACCAGAGATTATTAAATAAAACATGTTTCGCTTGACAACAGTTTTTAAATAAAACCACAGTGGGTTACAATCTTCCACATGTTTCTGTAACATTTGTGAAAATTCAGGAAAAAAAATCTGGAAAAATACTATATATTCCACTTCTTAATCTACTAGGGCTGAACCAGAAAGGCGGGGAGAGGACAGGGAAGGGAGGACACTTGCTTTTTCCTCACAGGTTCCTAATCCATAAGTCACTACTGCTGGAGGTAGTCACTGGGAGAGTCTTTTCTGCTTTCTCTACAAGTGAAGGTAGTAAAATGAGGCATCAGTCCTTGAGGGGATGCTAGCGAGGAATAAGAACTGACATTTGGATCAAGGTCTCTATAAATGGCTGTTTGTCATTATATGATGTGCATTGTTTAAGATTTTGCATATGCCCCTAGAGGCTGGGAGAATCTGCCATTTCTTGTAGTAATGAGTGAGCTTTCCAAAGTGGATTATATGAAGTACAATATTTCAGGCTAATTTTGATCATTGAGTTTACCTTGGAAGGCTGAAAGCTCTTTAAATCCACTCTAAAATGGTTAAACTAGATCTGTCTGATGAAGCATCTTAGGCTTTCTGAAACAGAATTACATGAGGAATTGCTTTTACAAAAAGTCAACAAAAATGTTTTGCCCTGCACAGTGTAGAAATATTTACTTACTGCAGAAGCAGGAAACAAAAATAACTTCATAGATCAGACAGCACATACGTAGGTGCATTTCCTCAGCACATTCTTTCAGAAGGGCTCTTCCCAGGAAGTCAGCACCACTTTCTAAGCAAGGGCCCCAGCAAAACAGAGTATTTCTGGTTGTGGTGTTGCACTGCCTGCAATGACTGATAGTTCAGCCAGTCACTAAACCTGGGACTCCAGGTGAAGGCACTGGGATGGCTGAACTCCCTTGGCTCCTCAGAAGTGTTTCTTTTCATTTTCAGGTTGTATAACTCTTTCCTTTTATTTCTTTCCCCCCTCCTACACTCTTGCCGTCAGTATAGGTCAAATGAGTTCCTTACTGAAAATGTTAGGAAATTCAAAAGAAGAGTTAATAATGTAGCTCAGCTTTTGACTTTTCCAAATCGTTTCCTCTTCTTTGGGATGCCCCTACTAAATCTGTAACTTGATCCTAGCTCTTAAGCTGCATTGGCACTGTGTGTTGGGTAAGAGCACTGCATGGATGTGAGTAAGGGCGCTGTGTGGATGTGCCTGTTAACCCTGCGTGGTGGTCAGGATTGGTGCTGGCTGCATGGAAGTGGGGCACAGACCAGGGCAGGTGGTGCTGCACAACAGGAACAAGCGGTGAAAGCAAATGCTGTGTACGTAGAACTCACCCCGTGCCTCCTGGCTGTCGGGCAGGCTTTTGTCAGTGCTGACAGCCTGTTCTTTTCATGAGCATCAAATTAATCCCAGCACTAAAATAAATCTCAAATTGAGCCATGGCTGATAAAGAATCCACAACATGTCCTTGTTACCTTCTGCGTGCGTCTGTCTCCTGTCTCCGCTAGAAGGGCTCCTTAACCAGCTCTCTGTGAGCAAACAGATGGGAAGCGAATGAATCTAGCAGTTGTCTTTCCCTCTGGTGCCTCAACCACTCTAGGCTGTGACACATGGAGGCTCCCAATGGTGGGGTTTACATGACAATTTAATTTTAAAGAAAGAGGACACGTATGTTTCTGGCAGTTGTGTAATTAGTGCAGCTCCTTGGCAGACCCACCACCGTTCCTTATGCCTCTTCTAGAGAAAGTTATAAATGACAGACAGGTTTTAGCAGACAGCGGTTTTCCAGGGTAGGAGTCAAAGCTGTTGCTGGAGTTGGTAAAAGCTCATCCAAAAGATGACTTCAGCTTCGTTCCCTGCCTTCAGCCTTCACACCCAGAACTTGGATGTGCCCGAGGGACTGGCCCAGGGAGCAAGGATATAAATGGGGAATGTGATTGGTGGACTCCTATTTGTGGATTGGCTACATATTGCCCATGCCTCTATGTCGTTCTGTTTTAAGCTGAATTAATTCTGTTTTCATCCCAAATCTTTATGCCTTTACTGTATTGGTATCAGAAATACAAAGACTTATGAAAAAACGCAGAAAACTTTGAGAGGAGAATAAAAGGCCTTGTATAATTTAAAATTTCTTCTAATTTTTTACTATTCTTTATGCCAGCACTTTTTGAGGAGTGCTGGACAAGATGGGAAAGATCTCAACCCTTGTAGGTGGGGAAGGGGAAAATAAGAATAAGAGTAACAAAGCAGACAAAGCACCTACTCTAATTCTGAGAAATTGTCTGAATTACAAGAGTTACAACTCTGCTTTCAGCCTGTGATGGATTTACCTTCTCTGAAGCCAGGGAGATAGGTCCTGACAAGAACCAGACCTCCTTGGAGAAGCGTAAACAGTTTGTACTTCAGAAACTCATGACCATGGAAGATGGGGTACATTGAATATTAACAATTCTCTGGTGCTTGCCCTGGCCTGACGGTTGTTGAGGTGTTTTGATGTCCTGGAATGACCACAGGCAACAAATAGAACTGCATTCAACCCATTTGGTCCTGAGACATTCTTTGCGGGAGGCTAAAGAGAAAACAGAAAAGTATCTTTGTGTGTAAATGCTTTCATCCCCCTTTATTTACACCCAAGCCATGGTTCAGACTACCTCAAGCTATCCCTGCTGATCTGGCTCCATTGGAAGAATTATAGGATGGAGGGTAAAGTTTGGCTACAGATGAGCCAGCTTGCTCTCTGTTGTTCTGTTGTTCCTGTTTTCATGTTTTTTAATTCCTTTTTTTTTTTTTTTTTTTTTTAATTGAATTCCATGGTGATACTGTGTGCCTCTCTGCCTCTTTAATCTTCCACTTTGAATTCATTTACAATGTGATAGACTGAGTTTGTGTTTCAGGATGTGTCAGTGGGACCATGATAATGCATCTCGAATGGTAAAAGTCTGCATCTTAATTGATTGCCCATGATCCTCCTTGGCCACATGTTCTGCTACCAATTCAGTACCAGGGGGCACAGAGGGAAGGGGCTGGGGAGGGGGGAAGGGAAGCAAGAAGACACTGAAGAGTTTTAAAAGATTTGTGTTAATTCCTGCAAGACGTCCCTATGTGATGTTTCTCAGTCAATAGGAGATTAGATTGAAGAGAGGATAGCCACGGTAAATCCTCTTCTATCCATTCCCACAATGGGTATTAATATAGGAACAAAACACACACAAACTTGCAGAGGACTTTTTTTAGTTGTTCTTTTTTCTCTTCACTGCACATGAAGGAGAGCACTGAAGATCAGTGGTTTTGGTCTCGTTTTTCCCAGGAAGGTAGTAGTCAAGGGGGAATTTCACATGAGTGCTGGACTGTGAGACTCTCAGGTTCCCTCTGCAGCTGCAGATGTCTTGTCCCAGAGCTGTAATCATAGCCAGGCAGAACGATCCTTTCTGCTTCCAGCAAGGCTGGAAGTAAAGGGCAGCGATTTAGGGTCTGTGTTCCCTTTAAGAGAGACCATGCAATTGAAACTGTGTTATCACCATGAATCTTCTGGGTTTTTTACAGTATATATTAGTTAGGAAGAAAGCTCCTTTGCATTCACTCAGTGTCAGTGTGAAGACTAAGGAGTCTTTCCAGTCAGCCAGAGCCAGGTGTGCTGTGAACCATTACAATTCCAGTTTGTCCATCTGGCCTGTTCTCTCACCTATTTTATTAATGCTCACCTTTATTAATGCATATATGTCTTACTTACAAGCTAGAAAGAGAAACATTTAATTATTTATAACTGGTTCCCTCCACATGCATTAGTTGCACCATTATAAACATCTTCATGCCTTGCTCGAAATTACTTTAGAGATCTCCTGTATTCTTGCCATTTTATACATCTTCCTCAGAGTAAGAATATATGCTCTAAAATAGGTCACTCTGCACATCTTTCCTCAGATAACAGACTGGAAGGGAAGAGGGGAGCAAGTGAAGAGTGCAGTGAAGTGGGGAGAAAGGAGAGACTTTCTTTCTTCCTTCCTCCACCTCCTATTTTCTATTTTTTCCCTATTGAAAAAAAAAAAAAATAATGAAAATTAATGCAAGATGCAAGTCTGATCTTTCAGTAGGGTCTGTCTAAATTTGAACATCCTGATTCTTGATGGCAAGTCCCCTACGTTCTGCCAGTATTAACCTTTGAAGAAGACTGAGGTTATGATAATAAACATTTCTATAGTAACTTTTATCATAAGGTACTGAAGTGATTCACTAGCACTAGCTTCACCTTGGAGTAACCTTCTGAAGCAGTTAGTTATCAGTTCTCCTCTTTTTCATACAGAAAAGCAGTGTTACAGAACACTGAAGCAACTTTCCCAAAGTTGTTCATGGCCTGTGGCACAACTCAGGACCAAGATACAGGTCTCTAGGCTCCAAAACTGGTGCTTTGAGCACAGGGCCACCCTCCTCAATGCAGCCCACTGCCAGGTAAAGTGACAAATTAGACTTAATTCCTCATTTCCAGTCAGCACCGTAGCAGTGGAAATTCTCTGCTTCCTTTGTTTTTGGCCAAGCCTTTTCCCTGCAGGGAAATAAATAATCCATTTGCTGTTTCTCTCTGACATATCATCTAACATGCAGGGCTCAGACATTTAAAACACAGGTGACTAGAAATAGAAACCATTTTAAATATATAATTGCCCAATTTCTTTCAAGATTCTGGAAAAATATTCCCTATGACACACAGGAACTTTAAGTAGGGTTTCATAGGCACCACCTGTCATTTTCAAGCAGAAGACTGATAAGGCCTGGCACCAACTTTATCCATGGTGTCTCTCCTTCCCTCTTCCCTCCTTGAATATGTTTTTATTCTTTACCCCAGTATCTGACTTTGACAAGCTTTCTGCCAGTCTCCAGACTAGCCCATCCAGCACACGGTACGTCAGCTACCAGCAAAGCAGGGACATGCTGTGCTTCCAGCAGAGCATGTGAAGAGTAGAGCAGCTTAGGGGTTGTTTCAGCCCACTGGTACTAGTCCTCCTTTGCTCCTGCTGTCTAGAAGGGACTGTGGGGTGGGAAGGGAGCATAGACAGCCTCAACACACCGATCTCTGCAGGCTAGGCTTCAGCTGCTCCTTTGGCTGCATGCAGCTTTGCCTGAACTCAGTGGTTAGCTCAAGTATATAATAAAATTCACCCCCACCCCATATCCCAAATGACAGTGTTTTCATTGCCTTTCTTCCCTGGTACATCTGTGTGGGTCACAGCTGGGAATTCCTCATCATGAAAGTACCAGCCAACCCTTGAAGACCAAGCCTTTTTTACTGTAGGCAGTGTTGTGCTTTTGGAGACTGGGCAGCTAAGGCATGTTCTCCATAAAGGAAGCAGAAAAGAGCACACAACATCCAATACTGTCCTGACTGAAAGAAAATCAGGGCACAGACTTCCACTTTTTCTGGTACTTCACCTTGATAGAGCTCGTGCCACCCAAAGCAGCATTCACAAAAGTCCCAGAGCTCTTGGAAAGATCAGCAGGATGGACTTGTAATTATCTGTGGTTATTCTAACATCTATGCTCAACATCCTCTCTCTTCTTCCCTTTGCCCTGCCAGAGCTTTTATATGCTCCTTGTTTAATCAGGTAGTTACCACTTTGCTCCAAAGAGCTCAAATTTATTTCCTTTCAGGTGTGGTTTTAGTAAACAATAAATTTAACTCCAGTCACCCATAACACTCTTAACCAATTTAAACTCTCTCTTACCTAAATTCAAGGGCTACTCAAGGAAGAACTCTCCCTCATATTCCCCCTCCCTCCCTCCCTCCCAAAGCAGGGTCTCTTCCACACCGATTGATTCACCATCACCTCTTATATCCCAGCTGGAGCTGAAAAGCTCCACTTGCTGCTATTACTCAGCAGTAATTGCGCCACGCTTTCATGCAGCCTTCACGCATTCATCATCAGGATAATTCGATAAGGCAGCCCTGCACTGATGAAAGACCTTAGAGCCTCCATCTCTCTTGCACATGCAATAACCACCTTCTGGGTAAACTCTGTTGAGGGTGTTGAGGGGGAGGGGAGAATGTGTTTTATGATGAATAATTCACTTGCCAAAATTTCTCCTCTCCTTTCCTCCATATTCTTAGGCTGTCTGAGAACCAATCGAGTAATCCTTGCAGTCATACATTATTCCCTGAATATTTCCTGTGAGTGATGCTTCGTGTGTAGCTCACCCTCAAGCAGTCCCCTGGAGAGCATTCAAAATCAAAGCTGTGTGCCAGATGCACCCTGTGTTTGCTGCGTGGAGTCCAGTCTGCAAGCCAGGACCTTGGTGCTTTCCAGGAGGACCAAATCCTCTGGCTCCTTCACATCTGTCTGCTGCTGACTATGCAGGTTGGGACCCTTCAGCTGGGCTTGAGCTCTCGGCATGGCTACACTCATGACCAGGCTTCAGCCTGGTGTGCTCAAACTCCTTCCCAGCTGCAGCCCCGTCTCTGGCCAGGCACACAAGCAGGTCCCCTCCTTTGCCTCCTCATTTGTCTACAACCATCCACAGGATCAGACACCACCTGGCACTAATCACCCTCGGGGACAAACAAGAGGGCAGGAGAGAGCTGGAGATGAAATATCCACTTGTTTCTCTCCAAAGCCATTTCCCCTGCTGCTGCAGCAGTGACTGTGCACGTGTGGCGTGGAGGGACTCACAGAAATATTGACTAGTTACAGGGGGGGTATTTCTGTTCCTGTGCTGGGCAAATATAACTCTGGGATGAAGGTCTCCAGAGAGCTCAAAATTCACTTTTCATAACCATTATGTAATATTCCCTTGCAGCCACCTGGCAGAACATTTCTGCTAACTAAATCACCAGAACATATCTGGAAAGCAAGCAGAGCATATACCTGCAGGGTCATACAACATTTATTTACCGCTTGCAGGGGTTTTTTCATTTTGTTGTGGAATATCATTTATCCAGCTTTGGGAAGGTGCAACAGCCTTGTCAGGAGGCAAGCCCGGAGCCAGGAAAACAAGCACTGCTCTCAGCACTGCCACGAGCTATATCTGTAGCATCCCGTGAGCTCCTCCAATGCCTTGGGTCACCCTGGCCCTGAACAGCAGTGGTCCTTCTGATAGCTGAGGGGTGGGGAGGGTGAGCGTGTCGGTGGGCGAGGTGTGTCAGATGGTACGACGGAGCTGCTGAACGAGTGTTCCTCCTTCACTTCTGTGGGCTTGCTTTGATCTTCCTTGTGCAGGCTGTGCAACACATCCGTATGCATTTTTAGACATCTACAGCTACATACATATACATCTAGAAAAGACTCTATATCTGCATATATACATCTATATATAGACCCATCCTGATAATCATTATCAGCATGAGGGGGGATGTTACAAATCTGAAAAATAGCAGACATGCATGCTTGTGCCAGTGGGATTGCATCAAAGCTGGCTGAGCATATAAACAGAATTCTTTTTACCCCCAAGTATCAACACTTTGAAAATTCAGCCTATTCAGCAACTGATATAAAAATATAAAGAAAAAAGGGTAGTTGCCAAATCTTTGAAGTTGGGAAAGTTGAAAGATTTTTTTCCCTTTCAAAATTAAAAATATCATTGAAAATGTGACAAATTTTACCTCCCCTAATTGGGAAACACTGTTCTCTCCTAACTATTTCTGTCCCAGGCTTTCTGACATTCTTAGAAGCTATTTCATCTGGAGTTGTAAAGGTGTTGCACCTTAAATGGCCTAAAGATAAAAACAAGCGTATGCAGTTTTGAGAAATAAAACTGAATTTCATTATGCAGTGTTGAGTATGAAAGCATCTTTACAAAACTGGCCATTTTTCCTCTGCAGGTGGGTGTCACAAGTGTTAGAGTAACCCATGATTCAATGTATTGGGGCACACAATTGCTTGATCTTGTATACTCCAGAACTCCTCAGAGACCTGGTCCTGATTTCCAGAGGGAGAAAAAGAAAACATCCTCCAGTCCTCCAGTTTTCCAATTTTATGCACTTTAATTGCTAAATCAAATAATTAAGCAGAAACATAACATAAAATAAATATTAACCTGATTTATTTTAATTTACTTCGATATAAACAAAAACAATTAATCTAATTATCAGGTTAATTAAACCATTATAAATAAATCAACGACCTTATGAGCTTTATCTAACACACTGGAAGACAGCAGTTACATTCTAGTTATAAGTGAAATGTAGCATTATCAGCACCAGTTGAAATACTTTATTCCATCTGAAAGCCAGAAATAGCAAGGTGTTACTCACTGCCAGATCAAAGGTGATACTGGTGTTCATTAAGACAGTCTGTTCAAATTACAGATGGTCCAGTGGTAGCCAATATCTCTGCTTTGCCAACAGAGGTCACATAAAAACAGCCTGGTACGTGTCAAAAAGATGTAGTTTTTTACATGCAAAATTCAAATGGAAATGCACAGAGAAATACTTTCAGGATTAATCACACAACATTTCCAATCTGAAATTTCTTGCATGCATGATTCTGGAAACTGGCCATCTAGTTTAGGGATGCCTTAGGCATTCAGAGTCTATTAGTTAGCTGTCATTAATAGGGAAATCCTTCGATTATCTGTACACACTCAAGTGCACACACACGGAGCAAGGATCATCAAGTGTCAGAAGTCCTCTTTTACTCAGACTGATGTTAGAACTATCCTTCTAAGAAAAGTATCACAAAAAGACAACCCCTTGAAACATTTTCTGTTTAGGCAATATGGTTTCTCTGACTTTCCTCTGAGAGTTTCAGGAAGTTAGCATGTTGTTTAGAAAATTACCTAGTTACTTAGTGGCTCCTTTGAACTACCTGTTTAATACTGATAATTTTCTTCAACCAGATTAACCAGATGTCAGGTCTGATGATCGTGTCTATTGTAGCACATCTGACTACCTTTTGTGGCTGACTGGGAAAGCAGAAAAAACACAGATTTCTTTAGGTTATGTGATGGCAGCAGCAGGCACAGCCAGTTTCAGTGGCTAGGGAACAGACACAAAGATTTTTCATTTTCAGAAAGGATAGTGTGGCTTATCCCACTTCCCCATTAGTCCAGTTTCTTGGCAAATTAAAATGGGATGCTTCTGAGTTCAGCAGCATTGCTTGACATATCATAGCCCTCCAGGTAAAAAAGAATCCCATGCAGTCATAGAGGAAACAAAAATCCATTCCATCAGACAGAGAATTTATAGATGTTGTAATATTTCAGATCATGGCTCAATAGATAGATGCCATTTATTCTATCCTATAAAAGCCCCAGCTCAAAAATTACTCGGAAATGCAAAACTAGCAAAATGCTGGTGGTAAAGACTGTCAGTTCTACACAGCTGCTGCTAATCTGGAGAGACCCAGAAACTGCTTCTTGACAATTCAGTGCTTGTTTCCAGCAACATTTTGACCCAGGAAAATTTAAGAGAAAATACTACCTTTTGTCATCACCAAAACATGGGGGTTTCCCTGTACTCACTTTGCATTTTAAGCAAAGTTCCCTAGACACAGACCTGTCTCTGCCTCCCAGCACAGCTTCAAGAACAGAAAGGCCTGATCCTTGTTGGATCCCCTTACTCTAACTAGATTTAAATGTGTATTAAAAACTTATGATCATAATAAATAATTAGTGTATATTTCAGATTTTATGGTAAAGCGCAAGTATTTGTGAAAGATTCTGCAAGTAGCAAAATGTTCTGCTATTCTCAATAATGATGTTGGGTACCCACTGGGTCCCATTACATTACACAGACCCTTCACTCCTCTTCACCCCTGAAAGATAAACCTGACTCATGACAGAACAGGACTTAGTTGATTCATGTGAAAAACTACAGTGGTCCCTCCTGTAGAACTTGATGCAACAGGTACATCAGGAGGCAGAAAAATATTCAGGGTCACATTCTCCCTCACAGGAAATGCCACTGCTGGGAACTGGCCTGGAGAGCTGCACATGGCAGTGATGGGGCACGGGGGGGGGATTGCAGAGGGCATGCAAAAATCACCTGGGCTTTCCCAAGTGATGCTGCAGGTGGTTGCAGTAAGCAAAAAGCAGTGGCCTTCTGCAATACAAAACACGGCTGGACTCTAGCAATGGTGTTTGTGGAGTTTTCTTCAGCATTTCTGAAGCACCTCCCTTATGAGGACAGGCTGAGAGAGTTGTTCAGCCTGAAGAAGGCTCTGGGGAGACCTTATAGTGGCCTTCCAGTACTTAAAGGGGGCCTGCAGGAAAGCTGGAGAGGGACTCTTTATCAGGGAGTGTAGGGACAGGACAAGGGATAATGGTTTTAAACTGGAAGAGGGTAGATTCAGGTTAAATATATGGAAGAAATTATTCACTGTGAAGGTAGTGAGGCACTGGAACATCTTGTCCGGAGAAGGTTGGATGCCCCTCCCTGGAAGTGTTCAAGGCCAGACTGGATGTGGGTCTGAACAACCTGGTCTAGTGGAAGGTGTCCCTGCCTGTGGCAGGGGGGTTGGAACTAGGTGATCTTAAGGTCCCTTCCAACCCAAACCATTCTATCATTCTATGATTCAATGATTCTATGATTATCTCCAGTTTGTTCTTCTGTTGCTGGCTGCCCTTGCACTGCAGTGTCTTGAGGTCATGACTTTGTTGTAAGGTGAAATCTTCTTAGCCTGATTGTGAGACTGGTCATGTTCCTCCTGCTTCCTCCCACCCTAGAAATGTTTGTTCATCAAGAGAAAGCACCTTTCCAAAAAAGCATTACAGCTCCTGATTGACAGGCTGGTCAGAAGGTGTAATTTGTAACGTTGAAGTGAGATTGACAGAAATAAACTAGCAATCTGAATTTTTTTTGCTTTCCAATGATGTTAAAAGATAAATTGATCTGGTTTCTCCATTGTTTTATCTGTGTAAGAGGAAGGACTTCTGTGTTTTCCCACAGTACACAGTCAGAACAGGTAGAATGAGGTTTCACTAGTCAGCAGCCCCAAAGATGCAAGATACATATGTGGAGAAGATGAACAAGGTTTTAAATAGTAAGTGTCTTTTCAAAAAAGCCTTTAGAAAAATTAGGGTGTGTGTACATATGCCATTATCCCAGCCAAAGGGGGAACATTGACAGTAATTTATGATTAGTTTGAAACCTTTAACTGCAGCCTAAGATTTGCTTCAAGTTTAAGACAAGAGAGAATATGCAGTGATTAAAGGCCAGGACTGGGAATCTAAGACTTGAGGGTCCTACACTCATCTATACTGAATTACCTTAATTTAGGGTGTATCCTTTAGCTTCCCAACACATCTCTCTCCTTCTGTGTCCCCTTTCCCAGTAAAACAGCTCCCTTTCTGCTACCTTCATCTGAATTACTTATGCCTCCCTTTGATGGCCACACTTAAAATTATATTAAACCCTGGAAAGAGCTCAGAAAAAGGAAAAAGAGTACTCTGATGACAAGGTATGGATAAACTGCATTACCAAAAAAGCTCACATGCTGAGTATCAAACCCCAGTATCAGTCTGGAAGCCCATCTAAGTGATTAACCTAACCTTGGCCTCACAGACCTTGAAGGCCAAAAGGTGCTTGTTTGTATGGCATCACATTTGCAGAGTCCAGAGGCCACCTAAAGAATGTAGGTGAGATCTATGCTACTTCTACAACTGCATGTATGAATGCAAGCAGAGGGGAGTTGAGTTCATGCCTGCATAGAGGTGGCACCAGGGAAATACCTGGCTGGAGGGAGAGCACCTCATGCAGAAGCTACTGAGGTGAGTCTCAAGTGGGGCTGCTCTGCCCACTCATGATGGTAAGACACACAGCCTTGGAGGAAGAACTATCACTAAAAGTCTGTGTCCCCAGCTTCTGACATCAGAGGGAGTGCTTCAAGGAAAGATATCTCGGGGTGGTGGTCTTCCTGCAGCCCTGCAATGATGCCCTCCCCATGGCTTCCTCTTACAAATCTATGGGGCTTTCTAAAGGGACCTTTCACCCCATAGAATATCAACATGTTCACCAGACGTGTTTCACAGCCCTTTCCCATTCTTAAACCAGCACAGGGAGTTCTGCCTCTGTTCCTTCCCTGTCACTTCTAGCTTTGGAACATACCTTGGAGACAGAGGAACATGAGTGGGGTTCGACCTTGACATCTGGAGGTGGGTAAGAAGTAGTGGAGAAGGCTGGTCATGTTCCTGTGCCTCAGTGGGAGGTGGAGAGCTGAGAAGAGGTGTGGGAGCAATGTTCTCTCAGTCTGCCCATGCATTGGGATGGAGTATGCAGGGAACCATGTATACCTTTACCTAGTAGGCTCCACAGAAAGACCCCTGAAGATCTCACTGAGTTCTTATTGGACAAAAAAGATAGTTGCTTAAGGCATGTGAGAAGATATACTGAGAAAAGAGCTGGGCTATGATGTGCTGAAAAGAATTTATGATCCTTTTTTTTTTTTTTCCCCTGACTGCATATGAAAAAGTATCTTTCTAAATAATTCTGGCTGCTTCTCACAGGTTTTTAGAACTTTTTTTTTTTTCTTTTTAAAAATAAATCTCACTTCCCAATTACACAAATGTCTCTGATTCTGGGTGGAGAGTAGAGATCTGGAGCACTTACCTAGGCACTGCTGATTCTTCCTCTGTGTTAAACCTCACAGACAGGGAGGATAAAAATCGAGTGTGAGGTCAAGCAGAGAAAGTGAGCAGTGCAACTGAGGACTGACTAAATAGCAGAAAGGAAGGAAAGAAGAAGTGTGAGAAGTGTGGAGTGGTGGATCATGCTCAGGTGAACAGTGATGCACTCCTCCAGAGATCTGTGCACAAGCAATGTCTCTAAGCAATACTCTGAACGCTTCTGTTACCAACACATTGATTTCTGCTTGACAAGGAAATCAGGCATCAGAGTTTAAATGGAATGGAGTCCTGCTGTTTCCATGGAAATCTCCAATGCCTATCAGATTAATGAAGGGCACATTGTGCTTTGCATAAAAGTAAACAAAATAAGGCTGCCACAAACGCAATGAATTATCTTTTCCATTCAGACTAAAATTTCCATGGGCTCTTATCATAGACTCTTGCACTCCCCCATCTCTTCTACAATAGAGACTCCCCCCTGCCTTACATGCAGCATTTATTTCAATTGACTGGACCTCATGTAGAGTCTTGCTCCTGAATAAACAGCATAAAATACATGACAGACAAATTACAGGACTAATAGCTTAGTCCTCTGTAACAAACTTGTACGTTCCTTTGATGTATCCAGCTTTTCTATACTAGTTCTTGGGGTTTCCTATGACCCAGAATTGATCTTCTCTAGTTATAGACACCTTGTGTGGCTTAGCTAAGACAATATTTTGACACTGCATGTCCCATCCTTCCACCCTCCCAAGAAAATCAGTGTGCTCCTGAAGATGAAACCATTGGATGTGAAAAAGGAGTGACCAAATATCAGCTTAGCATGTAGTTCCCACTGCAGCCTATCAGTGGAAGTGGGAAAATTTGTCTCCTTTGGGAATCATGGGCAAGGAGAGCTTTGGGTTTATTTTTCTTGTTTGTGTCAGCACCAGCTATCTAGCCTGACAAAACAACAGACTGTTCATCAGGCTCTAACAGACCAAACGATAGCAATTTATTACCGCTCAAGCACTTGAAAGAGTTTGCATAAATATTTGTGTAACGCAAGTTTACCATGGCATGAGTTATTTCCTACCTCAAGCATGGAGACAACATATAGCATGCATTAGCCTGCCTGGAGCTCTGTGTTACCACAGCTGGACCACTTCCAACCCTGAAATAGCTTGGATATGTCTATGTTCCACCCGACTGTACAGGGTAGGCATTCTCAGGAAAGATGTAAAGCTGCAGCTGCCTCAAGTTTGTCCTTCCAGCCATACAGCAAAACCTCATTTCCCAGAAACAGAATCCTGAGTTCGCTGTGTTAGTGACAGCAGCCTTTGGATGCTCTTCCTTCCTTCTGTCCTGGAACATTATCAGGGATCACTTTTGTGGTCTCAGCCTCAACTCAAAGTCACAGAAGAGGCAAAATGCAGATTTACAACTTTTTTAAGTTTATGCACATAAGAGAACTACAAACCCAGTTGTTTCTTCCCCAGCCCTTTTTATCACTTAAGAAGCATCAAGTTGGCTTGTAAGCAAACACTGTGATTTTACCACTATGGTCATAGATTCCAGCAAATTTGGTTTCCCTAGACAAAGGGAGACAAGTTAATAAATGCAGATGAAAGATAAAATGCAGCAGAAAGTGAAAGGAGAGAAAAAAAGAATGAATATTCTTGTCAGGGTGTGATGATGAATAGGTAGCTATTATTTTCAGTCTCCGGCATGAACTGGGAATTGTCTTTGGACAAGTTAAGTTGAAGGTCTAGGTCAGTACCTGAGTCAGAATTATGATTCAATGTCTGGATCATGTTTCTTCCTCACGCTTCACAGCTGACCCCCCAAAAAGCAAGGGCAGTAGGACAAGACTAAATATTTCACCTTAGAAGCTAGGGCTATTTTTTGAGTCTAACACATATTAATCCTGCAAGAAACAAAGTGAGGCTACATCTTAATGAGCTTAGAGGAGGTTTGCCCACCAAGGATTTACCAGGGCTGGATCCCTAATGTAGAAGTCCTAGGCATGTGTTACAGCTGGTAAAGAGAGAAAGCTAAAACCAGCAGTGAGAGCAAAAGACCACGTTGCTTGCAACTCGTAACCATTGCAGCACTGCTGCTGCATAGGCACCAAGGTTGGGCGAATACTGCTGTAAGGTTGAATATGGAAATCCTGGGATTGTGGTTCAGCTTTTCAACTCACTGGCATCTCAGACTAAGTTCCACGTGGTAAATTCCAGCCACAGAGATCAAACTCTTACCTTGGAACAAAATATTTAAAAAAAAAAAAAAAAAAAAAAACAAAAAACCAAGGAAATGATAGGCATAAAATGAATAAAAACTAAGATGAGCCATCCTCTGCTGTCTCCTAACTTATCCTGTTCTATGCATTTCATCACATTGGAAAAACCCCATTAGTTATTTTACAGTACTCTACAGCTTGATCTGAGGTCACTAAAAAGAAGTGCTCAGCAAGCAATAAACTATCCTGAGCATGATTTTAAGACTTTCTTAGAGTTCTGTGGTAGTAATCCAGAGTCCTAAACCCATCTCAATTTCAGCTCACTTGGTGTATCTACATGAATGATCCCTCTATCACAAAAATGATCTGGAACTGTATCCATGGAAAAAAAATAGAGCATCACTTGCAAGTTTCCACCTTCTGTTTAAAATAGTTTGAAAAAATGAAGGGCACTGAAGATTCCCCTGTGTTTGCACAGGGCGGGTCAATCTGCTCAAAGTTTTCAAGTCTGTAGCAAATTTTCAGAGAAGCAAAGGAATTGTGTGTATATTTGTGAAATAAGAAAAAGACTAAATGAAAGTCTAATAAACTCCCAAAGGGAACGGGAAAAGAAATGATGTTAATGCAATTACTGCTGATAACATTTTGAAAGAGTTTGTGTGTGAGAGAGAGAAATTAGTACATCATCTTGGAATCCTTAATTACTGGCATGTTAATTACACAACAAAGCTATCCTCTTCTAATGAAAGAAATGAACGAATATCAGAAGTGTTGTTCCATTTAATCCAGAAAATGAGCACTGAGATCCAAAGCTGTGTGATGTAAATCTGGAAGAATTCCAAAGAAGTCAAGGGAGTTACCCAGTCTCCAACATAAGATGGCAGAGATGTGAGGCAGTAGGGAAACAAACAAAATACTGTCTGATCTCTCTCTCTGGAGGGAAGAGGTTGTGAGGTTGGTTCTCCTTGGTCCCTCCACATGACTGAATGCTGAGTAATGTGTGGATTAGCTAATGAGGTTTCCTGGCCTGGATGATTGTCCCCCTCCTGATGGGTATTGAATGAGATGCCCTTGTTTCCATGTCATTCCATACAAATGTTGTTACTTTTCTGATAATTGGGAACCAGAAGTAATTAGGGGGATGGGATCACTTCAGTATTCAGTTAGTAACATACATAAATCAAGAAAGTGAATGTTTCATTCAAATACAAATTAAACTGTTAATTAGGCTGCTGTTGCCTACACAATTCTGGCTATGTTTAACCTGCTCACCAGTGTGCAGAACTTAGACTTGGTCTTCCATTGGGAAGAAACAGGATTTCTCCTTTTAAAAAATGGCAAGTACACTGAAAAGAGAGGTTTCTTGTTTTAGGATTGAAGTCTGAGTGCTTCCATGGACAATTTTTCCTCATTGTTTTGAAACTGAAAGACCAATTTTTCTCATGTAAGGGCATTTAAGCAAAAAGTTTGCTAACATAGGTGTTCCTTAGGTACAAAGTACTTCACACATAAAGTAGATATAAGAAGACATAAAGCTTGTTTCCTTTTTTTTTTTTTTTTTTTTCCTGTGAAAGATAGGGGGAAAATACAGTGCTATCCTGCCCTGAAACACTCTTCCCCCCTTGCCATAAGTTCATGCTGCTGCAGACCCCTTTTTTGTACTGTCAGGTGACCTGAGTAAGCTCAGGCATTCAGAGCATGCTTTGAAACCTCAACTCCAATTTTCAGCATGATTTTGGTGATGTAAAATAATTCACGGACACACAAACGATGCTGCTTGGGGTCCATATGCCAGCTTGTTATTTCATAGAATCATAGAATCATTTAGATTGGAAAAAACATTTAAGATCATTGAATCCAACTGTAAACCTATCACTGCCAAGTCCACAACTAAACCATGTCCCTAAGCACCTCAACTACGTGTCTTTTAAATACCTTCAGGGATGGTGACTCAACCACTTCCCCAGGCATCCTATTCCAATGCTTCACAACCTTTTTGGTGTTGAAATTTTTCCTACTATCCAATCCAAACCTCCCCTGGCACAACTTGAGGTCATTTCCCCTTGTCCTATCTCTTGTTACTCGGGAGAAAAGACTCACACCCACCTCACTACAATCTCGTTTCAATGCTAGAGAGCAATAAGGTCTCCCCTGAGCCTCCTTTTCTCCAGGCTAAACAACTCCAGTTCCCTCAGCTGCTCCTCATAAGACTTGCTCTCTAGACCCTTCACCACCTTCATTGCCTTTCTCTGGACACGCTCCAGCACCTCAATGTCTTTCTTGCAGCGAGGGGTCCAGAACTAGACACAGTATTCAAGGTGTGGCCTCACCAGTGCCGAGTACAGGGGGACAATCACCTCCCTACTCCTGCCGGCCACACCATTTCTGATACACGCCAGGATGCTCTTGGCCTTCCTGGCCACCTGGGCACACTGCTGGCTCGTATTCAGCCCGCTGTCGACCAACACCCCCGGGTCCTTTCCCACTGGGCAGCTCTCCAGCTACTCTCCCCCAAGCCTGCAGCATTGCATGGTGTTGTGGGAATTGCCTGGGCCCATTGATCCAACCAGAACAGACCCCTCTGTAGAGCCTTTCTACCCTCAAGCAGATCAACACTCCCACCCAACTTGGTGATGTCTGCAAACTTACTGATGATGCACTCAAAATATTAATTTTAAGAAGCTTTTTCCCATTCCAAAATGAATTACAAATTTCAATGGACTATTCCTTTGACTATAACTATATACATATTTCTCCATTAGTGCAATGCTGGCTTGTTTCATAGTCTTCTGTGACCTGACCTCCTTCAGGTGTTGGAGCCAAAACAGAAAAAGGCCATGGCCTATCACTTGCTCACTTGGTGGGACTAGGACACTTTATTCTGGCTACCGCAGAGGGAAATTGCTGGCTGGGTGAAGGAAAATAGAGCCTAGTACACGGAGGTTCTTTTAAAGTAGGAACAGGTAAAACTGCAAGGTGATTCAGATGAGAAGTTAAACTATTATTTAAATTTGTTAATAAAACAAAACCTCAGGAAAGGGATGAACTGCATCTTTTACACTCTCTGCAGTTTTTAGGAGAAATAGGATAAGGTAGCCATTTTGCTGTTTACTGCTTATAATCAAGCCTTATCTAAAGTTTTCATCACGTACAGAGCCAACAGAGTAAAATAGACATTTCTATACTTCAGAGAAGTTCTTGGGCAAATATGCACTCATTTCCTTTAGATCCAACTGCTTAGAATTCATACAGAGCCCTAGCATGGGGTGGCTGGATGTCATCAAAGATTTCTTTCCCTTAAGGGTTTGTTCCTCCCCTGATGCGCTCTTGTGACTCCCACTGACACTAATAGGGAGTAACGCACGCCTGGAGGACAAGTCCCTCTCAGTGAGAAAGGAGAGAGTGGGTTTATTGGGGAGGGATGGGAAAGGAACAGAAGGAAAAGCAAGGCTTTGAAAGCTGTCTAATTATAGGCTGGTGTGCTAACCGCTCCACCAGCCAGTGTGCGATACTGAGCATTTGGCACGGTACAGCTTTGTTTTTTCTTGATTAGAGAGGAGCATGTGGAAGAGTGGTGAACGAGTGGGGAGCAAAGAGAAAATCCCACCCCACTGGTAAAATGCAGATGTGGCTGCTGGGCGGATTCCAGCAGTGCATTAGCAACAACGAGGCTGCTGCTGCAGCTCCTTCTGTGAGTGGGTGCGCATCACTTTCCCAGGCAGCACTACTGACTTCTGTCAGACTGAGTGAGCATACAAGTACAAAAAGGTCCATAAAGGAACCTGAAGAATTGTGTCCCTGAGGTGGTAAGTGTTACTGCACAAGGAAAGTCTTTACTTTTCTCCACGTGTTATCCAACCAGGAAATTAACGTTAACCCCAGAGGCACACTAGGTCCTACTCAATAACAGATTCACTCACAATTTTTGTTATGGGGCATCCCAATTCTGTCCTCATGGGCAGCTCCTTGGGTGGAGGCAGAGGGTTGTATATTAAAATAGAAGAAAGAAATGAACAAGAGTGAGATTGCACAGCAGAAAACACTGCTGTGTAATGCACCCAAGTGTTCACGCACACATGTCTACAGTGCTGTGATGATCCATTCTTTCAGGTCATGTCCAACTGGTGGAGGAAGCTCTGTTGTGTCCACTTCCAGGAGCGCTCTTTCCCAACAAACTATATTATAGACACAGCCCCCATATGACAGAGTGCAGTCAGAAAACTCTGCAGGTATGTGTCTCTTCTTGCATTTAAGTAAGTAAATCATTCCACCTGCCTTCCCCTTCTGTATAACTTTATAGCTAATTTCAGCTTGACTAAAATGCACATCAGTTCGAAGAATAGCCATTTAAAAACAGTATCTTAAAATAGATTTCATTTTCACTTCAGTCCTGGTGTTAAACCTCCTTACCGATTTC
This sequence comes from Tyto alba, assembly GCF_018691265.1. Classification (NCBI taxonomy): domain Eukaryota; kingdom Metazoa; phylum Chordata; class Aves; order Strigiformes; family Tytonidae; genus Tyto; species Tyto alba. Next base: position 31,510,495 of record NW_024881282.1, read on the forward strand.
TGCCTCAGAGTTTCAGTCAGACCTGGTGATCTCCCCGTTGATTTATTTAACCTCTTCACTGTCAGCCACCATTACAAAGAGACTTTCCATGAGGTTGTCCTGGTTGCTTGGGGAAGGACGCTCCATGCAGAAAGGACCCAAAATTTGCCAGCAGGGAAGAAATGGGTAAGGGAGCCATTTATAAGATCACATCTACCTGTCAGCTCAATCCACTGCTTGCAATGGTCCAGGAGGAAAAAGAAGAAACTCCTAAATCTGATTATGTGGCTGTTTGGCCATAAGCCCAGTGAGAACTTTAAATGGTGCATTAATTTCAGCTGTGGAGTCAGGAGAATAAGAAATGTGAATATTACAGTAAAAGTTGCATTTGAGATCTCGTGTGAGATTGCTGAGTTCACATGCTTGATCTGGCATGGGTTTGTATATCTGAACTTGCACAGAAAAACCTGGGAAAGAAACATGAATGATGAATCCTGGGAGAGGTGTCTCACGGTGAATCAGGGTTCAGGTCCGGATTGAAGTTCTCACACCTCAGAGGGTAGAAATAACCTAATAATACAGTTACTGTACATTTTGTAGCACAGGTTTTAAATTTTTTTGGAGGGCAAGGTTGGAAGGTTGATCTGGTCCCACATGACTGAGGAGAACCAAAGGTTTGCAGAGCACATTCAAGCTGCTGAGAGGCGCCTGTGTGTGACTTCCCACTCTGTCCCTGTGCCGGCACCACAGGGATTCTCATTTCTGCCACCCCAGAGATGGGGTTCTCAGATATTAAATTCCTCAAGTGTTATTGTCAGACCTTCCCCCAACCTACCACACTGTCCAAAGCATTCAAATTGCAGTGATGCTTGGCAGTGTTAGGTTTACAGTTGGACTCAATGATCTTAACAGTCTTTTCCAAACTAAATGCTTCTATGATTCTGTGATTCTATGATGTAGGAAAATGATGGTATGGCTGGGGGTATTGCTCTCTCAGAAGTGCTAGAAGTGTGTTCAGAGCTTGAGAGGTTGGGAAAAGGCAGGCTGGAATGTTAACTTGACTGAATATGGTCCCTTTTTTGAAAACACAACTTCAGGTACTTTCTTTCTAGTCTTAACATCTCTAAAAGTAACTACCAAATGGATATAAAAAAGCAAAATTTATGGACTCATGAATTTGCTACCAGTGAAAGGTACTGTCTTAATAGCCCTAGAGAATTATTTATCTAGAGAGGATAGTAAAATCTCCTATGTCTTCTCTTATTCCATTGCCTGTCAGAGGGCAAGTGGGAAATGAAATCCCTGGAGCCCATGCAGCACCTGGCCTCTCTATTAAAGTAAATGCAATAATAATATTTTCTTGTTGCATTTAAGAATCTCCAAATCAGTGGAATCAGTTCTGTAGATAGATATAATTAGGTTTTCCTTTGGCGTTCTTATGATCTGGAGGACATAACAGAGGGAAGAAATGTGTGGATAGGAGAAGACACGACCCTGAGCAGATGTGTTCTGAAATACCTTTGCAATTTTATATTTCTCCTGCATGTTTGATGCTATGTGCAAGTTCTCTTTGCTGTGTGTGATTCCCATGGAAAATCCCAATAGGGTTCAACTCCACAATGGCAGGGATTGCTGTGGTGTGCATCATCTTTGATCTTTTAAGTGCTGGATGAAGAGCCACCTTTCTTTGCATGCAGAGAGACAGTTATGGAAATACTCTATTTCCAGCTGACAATTTTTCACTTTTATGGCTGACTCAAAGAATTTCAAGCGTGCTGTCTGTTCTGCTTTGTGACAAAATATGATACACTGAATTTCCACTATCTGCATTAATGTGATGTGCAGGTACTACATGTAAATAACAGCCTGGAGACATTTCTCCTTTGAAATTCCAAAGAGGTTCTTTTGTGGCTCTAAGGAGGTTTTGAAACCTTCTCAAATGCTGTTTTTGTTTGGGTTTTTTTTTTTTTTTTTTTTTTGTTGTTGTTGTTGTTTTTTTGGTTTTGTTTTTGTTTTTTTTTTTTTTTCAATAGGGAGAGATATTTTTGCTTTCTCCTTTTTATTTCCCCTTCCTTTTACTTTCTGGAGGAGTGGGTAATGCTAGCTAGATTGGTATGCCTTGCTACTTACTGGTGCTACTAGCTTCCCATGCACTCTCTGGGGTTGGCAGGGGTCAGTTTGCACAGTTTGCAGCTTGTCTTTTCCCAGCAAGGTTTTCCAGGAAGACAAATTCACTACAGAAAACTGAGAAATTTGGGGTAGTTACTAGAACAGATGTCAGAACAACACCTAAAGAGTTTTTTCTCCATAGGGGATCTGTCTTCAGGACTTGAAACAGTCCTGTAAGGCTTTAAGAATGTCTTTATCCTCTCCTTATTTCAGTTTCCCATTGATGTTGTGTGCCAAGAAGACTGTATTCCTAAATCATATAAACTTAATGTTATTCAAGGACCTGATGGGCTTTAACCATTCTCAGTGGTAAACACAGGGAACTGTTGTATGGGGGACAGCTGAGCAGTCTGTCCTCACAACTGCTTCTGATGTCACAGAAAACGTGCCCTGCAGAGACCTTCTTCCTCTTGATTTCTGCTTGAAGTCTGCGCATCCCCGTCTCAGTGCTGACCATCACCCCACCTTCCACTGGGGTTTAAAAGAAATCAAGTGGACAGGTGGAGAATAGCCAGTGGGTTGTAATTAAAGTAAAGATCAAGACACTTGCCAAGTTGATGGACGTACTTCACCCATCATTTTATCACCTATGGCTGGAAATACGCCTGAGAACAGCCTCTTACTGCGCAGCTGTCACAGACATGTGTCTAAGAGTATCTTTGCTCCCCCTCTGTCTTTACCTATGCCAGAACGGGATTCTGCTATTATTCCACTCTTGATTTTTCCCTGTAGGTTGTAACACTTTGATTTAACTGTGCATATGCAGACTTGTTTCTCATCCTTGCTCTTTGTCAAGGTGAGAGCAGTACATACATCCAATATATATACAATAAAAAGTACTTTTGGAAACTAATCCTGGGTTGGTCTTGATTTTTTTCTTTAAGGCAAGAAGTCCTTTTTCAAAAGAATCCATAGGCCAATCCAGACGGTAAAAATTGGCCTAATTTCACTGAAGTCAGTAATACTAGAGCAGTTTAAAAGAGGTGGAGTGGTGATTCTGTAGAGCCAAGACATTAAAAAACAAACGGATCTGTTCAAGCAGTTTGTAAAAGACAGATGTAAGAGTCTAAATAATTACCCGGTACATCTTCCTAATGTAGGATTGTTCTTGGTTCATTAACTAATACTTTATTCAAGTAGTTCCAAATGATAGGGCTTCTACCATTTTCCTCATCATTTCCCCACAATTAAAAAAAAAAATAATCGTAATATAATGTCTCTGGTCTTCAGTATAGGTGCAATTTCTTCCCAGTTTCTGCTATGGCACATTAATGATAAAGAAAGCTTGAGATTTATATGTGACCTTCCATCTCTTCTCAGATACTTCCCACTTTTAAGATCTTTGAAAGATGTTTTTTCACTATCACTATATCATACAGTTCTTTCATGGTCAGGACAGACTTTCCAACTCTACTACTGAGTGAAGGAAATGGTCGCTAAAAATGAATGTAGTACCCCACCACTGAGAGGTGGTTTTTGAAACAGAGAACAAATGCTAGACTGTCTTCTGAGATACAGGGTGCCCACGTAACCTGGAAGGCAACAAAAGTCATCTATTAACAGCACTAGACTTGGTCCCACTACAGGGCCCTTTCCCACTTCACCATTGAGTACCTTTTGGTCCATCAGCACTTTTAAGTGCTCTCGGCAGCATGCTGATTGCTGATTAGAAGGATCCACTGTTCCTTCTAAACTTCATTTCACATTACTGTTTCCCCGACTTCTTGTCTACAGTACTTTTCCAACATCCCAGATGATTCCCTGCCTTACCATCATCACCTGAGTTTCCCCCAAGTGAGATCTAGTTGTGTTCTTGTTTTTTGACTATTCTCATTCTTCCTTGGCAAATACTGAGGCTTCTAATCCCACAGCAGTAAGAAAAGAAAACAAACAAAACCACCTTGAATGAATCTTCTTTCCTAAAGCTTAGGGACACGCTTGGAGGTGACACAATTCCTTTTTCCAGCTTATTAAACTGATAGACATAGTCATTATCATCTCAGAGCTAAATCTATTGTGAAGCTATGGAAACTGCTATTACAGCTTGTCCTGGTTTGCTCCCCTGCCTCCCTTCATTTCCTGACCCTTCATAGCCACCAGGAGCTGAATTAGGAGGTGACGATGGGTGCTGAGCATTGGGAAAACCATCACCGACTCTTTGCTAGCTGCTCTTCAGAAAGCACTGCCAGCTCCTGACACCATTGCCTTCTGTCATTGTTTGTCCTGTCTGGTGTTTACAACACAGTCATTGGTATCAGCTGTAAATGTCACAGATGTGATGTTATTAATTCCCTTTTACATCAGAGGCTGCCGTGAAACAAAACCTGGGAATTGAGGGCAATTCAGAAATTCGAGAAATGTCACTGAAGACCAGGTGACGATAGAGGTGGATGAATTGAAGGGTAAAGTTAGTATGTACCGGAGGTGGAAACTGGACATCTCCCCTCACTTTACACATTGCCTGCAGGGTCTCTCCCACCTGCTGTGCAGCTTTGGAAATGAAGCTGAGAGATTCTGTACCACTGGAGGTACAGTATGGGGCTGACCTTAGCTAGACACCAAGTAAAGGTGAGCTGGGGACCCAATCCACCAAAGTACCCCGATTTCTGTTTCCTGCAGTCTGGATTATATTTGCTGCAGTCTTAAATGTGAGTGAAAGACAAAAAGCAAGACTCTATTACAGTCCTCATTTCTCTTCTAATGTCAGCTGTAAATGTTTATCATGTAGTTCAATGCACCCTGTCGAGCCAGAAGAGAAAAGCAAATAAACCAAAGGAAGGTGTCTTTATTACTGTCTCTCTGATCAGAATGGTTTTATGGTGGTGAAAGGACCCAGATATGATTGAAAATAGGACCTTGCTTGAGCTAAAAATAAGTTATTACATAAGACAGTTGAGAGGAATATTTATATAAATGGAAGTGCACGAGAAGAAAGAGGGAGAGAAAGCTGTAGTCTTGATCAGGCGTGTGAAGGAGTGAATAGAAGCAGTGACTCTGGAAAGACAAGCCTTCTGGGAAAGTCAATTATTTTTTATTATAGGATGGTTCTCTTCTGGGCTTTGAAGCAACTATCTATTTTTTTTTTTTTTTTTGGCCAAGACAGAGTATTTGGCCATTTGACTTAAACATGTCTTCCTAGTTTAAACAAGATGAATACTTTGCCTTGTTTGTTATGAAGTTGTGGTTTGACAGATCCAGCTGAGACTCGGGAGATCACAGTTTTACTTTCAGCTTTGTCACTGGCCTACAGGGTGACCTGGGCCAAGTCATGTCATCAATCTTTGTCTCATTTACCTGACTTAAAGTGAGGCTAGTGGGAATAATATACAATTTTTTTAGCCTATATCGAGTATCCTTGATAAAAATATTGGACTCAAGCTCATGTGGGAAGGATTAGTGATGCCTGGTCATATATATTCAAATACTTTAATGTAGCTAAGCCGATAGACACTAAGTGGTCGCTCTTTGTCCTATTCACTTGAAGGAATGTTTTATAATACTCAGTGCTGGAAATCCTGGATCACTGTGTGTTTCATAACATCCAGTGCTGTAGTATAGGATCACTGGAAAATGACTGCTCCTATGGTGCTTTCAGGGGGTCTTGTTCTTTGCTGCCCTACTCTGTTGAGGTTTGGTGGGCTGCTAGCATGAAGCTGAATCTTCAACAAGGCAACAAAACATCAAAATCACCATGTAGCACAGCATAGCATAGTTCAGAAGTGCCTATACTGTCTTTGACACTCATTCCAGCAGGAGCTTTACTTGACCTAATTTCCCCCGCTTTTTCAGCATGAGCACAGCTAATGCCCCTGAAATGTTTCCAATACTTTGCACTCAGAGATTCTGTGCATTGTGCAGGGCAGTGCCGTTGGCATTTCCCAAGCAAACCAGATGCTCAGCAGCTCTGAGTGGTTACATTTACACTGTATTTCCAACCTAGGCTTGAGCCCTGGGCTTTGGCTCCACACAGCCTGCTATTTTGCCCAAGCTGATCTCAGCTGCTGGGAAGCGGTTCAGAGCATCCTGCCTGAGTGTGGCGGGAGCCTGGCCTTGCTGCCTTCTCTTCCCTCTCCCTCCCCATGCTCACCCTCGTTTGCTGAAACAGGGCTCACCTGAGAGGTTTAAGCTCCCTGTGCAAGAGACAAGGCACTCAAGCCTGGGCTGAGATAGGGAATGGGAGACAAATTTGGGTTCTGAGCATGGATTGCAATGTGGGATAGCCAACACTGCGTGGCTCTTTTTGGCAGCTGCTACACAGAAGGGGTTGATCAAGAATAGGGCCTTTTCCATATGAATATGGACCCCCAAAACATAAACATAAGGCTGCAGCATGGCTTGGGATGATGTTTTCCTTTCCTTGCGCCACGTGCCTCTACTTCTCTATCTCAGGTGACTGCTATTTCTCTTTGCAATGCCATGCAAAATCAACCCACATGCTGGGCATCAAATGGAGATTATACGGATTCACATCTCAGCAATTCATCTTTTGCTGGCTTGTTTGAGACTTGAAGTACCAATCTGGCTTTTAATACCTTAGGTACTACTAAATTTGAAGTGACTCTGAGGGATAGCTACACAGATTCATAAAGCTTTTTACATACCCTCAGCTTCAATATAGATGGATGTCTGTCTTTCTTTATTCATCTCTGTAAAAATCTTAGAGTATGTAGGTGGATAGCTAGTCAGGGTTTTGGGTTTTCTGGCTTGGATCTGTCACAGTCCTCAGAGGCTCAGCTACTGCAGAGAAGCAAATATGATTCGGTATGATTTTGTGCAGTCTTAAAACTATTGGGCAAACAAAAATATATTCAAGACTATACATTACCAAACTTGATTTTCATTTCAGCTGGTGTTATTATACGAAGCCCAGAGTTAAACAATCCAGTTTCAATATTAGAAGCAGCATTTAATCATACCATTTGTGAAACCACCAAGAAAACACATGTTCCCTATCTTTGAAACTATTGGAAAGGAGAGGGGGATGACAATAGTGTGACTGGCGGTAGACACCAGCAAGAAGTATGTAATGAAACTAAACTTTAGAGCTGGTGAAAGATGGTGAGGCCAAATCTATGTTCATCTGATGTCCGAATCACCTATCTAGACATGGACATAAAGTGCCTTGTGTAGGTGGCTGCCCTCCCAATGCTGCAACACAGGCCCAAGCAGGGCACACAGCGAAACTGAAATTTCACTACCGTTGTTTGACAGTGTGTAGCTGATAGCTTTAAACAGTCCTAAATCCTGTCATATAAAAATGCTCTTTAAAATGTGCTTGAGAGTGTGAGGAAACTAAAACTTTGTGGTTTTTTGTTTTACTTCCTGGCTCTTTCCCAGTAGTAGTTATAGGCACTGAGTATATATGGAGGGACACAGTCACATGCTCTCCCCTTAAAATGGGGAAATAAAAAGTATGGGAAGGTTTCCTGGTGCATAAAAACTAAAAAAGTAAAAAAAAAAAAAAAAGAAAAAGAAAAAAAATAGCATAACAGCAAGGCTGTATTCTCTTCATTGCTTGCATCTTGGACTCCAGTGAAACAGGGACTGGAACAACTGCTAAGGGACCAGGCACAGCTCTGTCTGCTTTGCTACTAGGTAATTTTTGGAGTGCAAGTAGACAGGACAGGGGATGGCTTGGCCTGATCCCAGATCCCTGGATTTCCTCTGCTGAAAGTGGTCAGTCTCCAGTCCTGGGATGATGTCTGAACAAGGGACGCTGTAGCTGAGGAATGTCTCCCTAACTGTTACCAGGCTGGCTTTGCTTGTTGTGACTCTTTCCAGATAGCACTTCACTTTTTGGACATGGATTGAAGCGTAACCTGAAGAGGGATGGATTAAGGCATGTTCTCAGTGCTTCCCTTAGTTAGAGTTGGAACAACTAGCAGATCACACTCTGCAAAGAAATAATACCTGAAAAAAAGCTATTCCTTAGATCCTTAATTATTGGCGTTCCAGTGGGAGCCTTTCCATTTATTTTGGATGAATTTTCAGACCCTTAGAAACATAACTGTGCTGTTTTTAGCTGGGATAGAGTTAATTTTCTTCACAGTAGCTGGTATGGGGAAATGTTTTGGATCTGTGCTGAAAACAGTGTTGATAAGGCAAGAATGCTTTAGGAGCTTACACAGAGTCAAGGCCTTTTCTGCCTCTCATACCATCCCACTAGGAAGGAGGCTGGGGTTGCACAAGAAGTTGGGAGGGGGCACAGCCGGGACAGCTGACCCCAACTGACCAAAGGGATATTTCAGAGCATATGACGTCATGCTTGGCATATAAAGTTGGGGGAAGAAGAAGGAAGGGGTAGATGTTCAGAGTAATGGCAGTTGTCTTGCCAAGTCACCATCATGTGTGATGAAGCCCTGCTGTCCTGGGGATGGCTGAGCACCCTACTGCCGATGGAAAGTGGTGAATCATTTCTTTGTTTTGCTTTGTTTGTGCACGTGGCTTTTGCTTTACCTGCTACACTGTCTTTATCTCATCCCATGAGTTTTCTCTCTTTTACTCTTCTGATTCTCTCCCCATTCCCACTGGGGTGGGGGGAGTGAACTAGTGGCTGTGTGAGGCTTAGTCATCGGCTGGGGTTAAACCATGACAGTCCTTTCTGGTGCTCAATGTGGGGCTCAAAGTATTTGAGATAACGGCAGATTTGATTGAAATGTGCTAAATCAAATTTATAGCTGTTATTGCTGTTTAGCTATTAATTGACAGGTTCCTGTGCTTGCCATGAGGCTTGCTTATCTCACTGTTTATTAGAGTCTAGTGCTCATTAGTAGCTGCTTTTTGCTTTCACCGCTTGCTGTAGTGCTGTGCTGCTTCTCATCTTACTCTGCTGTGCTTGGGAACATTCTGATAACTGCAGTGGCGATGTGACTGGGCTGGCAGACGGCCAGGGCATCGCTGCTGTTTCTGTGCTGCTGCACTGGACAGGCTGGAACTTCAGTGTGAGCCCAAGTTGAAGGGACTGTGACCTGTGGATGAGTCCACATGGGAGCAGGATACCCCGAAGCATCTGCGGCCTCCAATAAATCCACCCCAGAGCAAGTGCATCTCGAAGTGTCTGTGGCCGTGATTATGTCTGTGCCACAGCAGGTATAACTCTGAAGGGATTGTGACCTTAAGGATAAGTCCATGCTGCAGCAAGTACACGTTGAAGCATTAGTGTCCGTGCATGAAGTCATGCTGGAGCACCTCAAAGCTTGTGGCCATGGGTAAGTCCATGACACATCAGGTACACCCCCAGAGGGACTGCAGCCATGGGTAAGGCCACGTTGGAGCAGGTTTACTTCTGAAGGGACTGTGGCTGTGGGTAAGGCCACGCTGGAGAGATATACCTCTGAAGACATTGTGGCCCATGGAGAAGGCCATATAGGAACAGGCGCACCTCAAAGCGACTGTGGCTGTGGATAAGTCTATGCCCCTGGAGAGACTGCGGCTCATAGCTAAGGGCCCATTTGTAACAGGTACACCCGTAAGGGACTGCAGTCTGTGGATAAATCCAAGCTGGAGGAGGGGCAAGGGGAGGAGTTCATCACAATGTTAAACCCAATGTTCTGGTCCAAAGGGACCAGGGGTGGAGACTGTAATGGAAATACCTTTCAATTCTTGTAACTTGGGATTTCAGTTGCATGTTGATGGAATTACTATAGCAGGAACCACCTGAACCAATGGAGGACAAGCCTTACAAGAAGCAGTGCAAGTGTAGCAGTGACCCGATCTGAGCTGGCTTTGGTGCCCAGTAACTCCACACAACACACCATCTTTCCTGTCCTGAGTGACTACCATAACAGATGGAACCCCAAGTCATGGACTAAATGAACTCAGAAGATATTTTGTGGACATTTGTGAACATTTTACAGACATTTTACAAGGGTAGTCCATAGAGTAAGGGAGTGATTGATATCTGTATATTGTATCAAAGGATGGGAAGGGGGCGACGGTGGTTAATGAGGTTGTATTGGTTACTGTGGTACCTCAGCCTGATGTAAATGATATGGAATTAGGGGTGGAGAATGTGCTGGTTTTGGCTGGAATAGTATTAATTTTCATCATAGTATCTGGTATGGGGCTACATTTTGGATTTGCGTTGAAAAGTTTTGATAGTGCAGAGATGCTTTTGTTATTGCTGAGCAGTGCTTAAACAGAGTCAAGGCCTTTTCTGCTTCTCACACCACCCCACCAGCGAGGAGGCTGGGGGTGCACAAGAAGTTGGGAGGGGACACAGCCGGGACAGCTGACCCCAGCTGACCAGAGGGATATTTCTTACCATATGACATCATGCTCAGCATATAAAGTTGTGGGAAGAAGGAAGGGGAGGGGGGGTGTTCAGAGTTATAGAGTTTGTCTTCCCAAGTAACTGTTACACGTGATGGAGCCCTGCTGTCCTGGAGATGGCTAAACACCTGCCTGTTAATGGGAAGTAGTGAGTGAATTCTTTATTTTCCTTTACTTGTGTGTGTGGCTTTTTCTTTAACTATTAAATTGCCTTTATCTCAAGCCACGAGTTTTTTCACTTTTACTCTTCCAATTCTCTCCCCCATCGCGATGTGGGAGGTGTGAGAGTGTGGCTGCATTGGGTTTAGTTGCTAACTGGGGTTAAACCACCACAATATCTGATTAGCAGATATCTATCAGCAATTACTAAACTATCTGGAGTGCTTTTCTAAGCCCTTTACACAGGTGGACCACTTACTTTGCTAGTTGAGGGAAGACTTTCCAGATTCTCCCCATGGACATAGCCAGGAGTTAAACAGCTTCAGTTGCACAGCTACTGCAGCAAAGCTTCAGTTGCACAGCTACTGCAGCAAAGCTGCCCCAACTTTAGACACTTAACTGGGCCACCAAGGTTGCCCAAGGATTCTTTCATTGCCAAAGGACAGAGCTAGGCATCTCCAGCCCATGGTTTTGATGTAAGCGCACTGGACCACAGAGGGCAATGGGTTCAGCTGCACTCCTGACTGAGAACACAGCAGCTCTGCTTCTGCGCCTGCTGATAGATGAATTTTGGGGGGTTAAAGATTACCTCTGAGTTGTGGGCATATTATAATTCTCTGAGGGTACTCCTGTGTAGATTTCCTTTCCCGAGGCTGTTTAATAGAGGCTTCATTATGGGAGGAAGTGATACAGGGCCATGTAATTTCAAAGGAGAACAAAGCTTGCTGTCGAGGTGTGAGCAGAATCTTGGCAGCTTGCTGTAGTCAGGTTGATTAGATAATATTTCTCAGACAGTTTTCATTAGAAAAAAAGTCTTTGTGTTAAGCTCATTTTTAGTTTTTGCAAAATCATATCAAGTTCTGTGGCATTCCCACCAGAGAAAGCATTTTTAAAACAAAAAAGGATTTAGGATCCCATTTCAAAATTTCAGTTTGAAACTTGAAAATTATATCTGTACTACTTTTCCATGCATTTATCATATTTCTCTTTTGTGTGTGCATTCTTTCATGACATCACTGTTGAAATGTTCTAATTTTAATTTTAGCACAATAAAGCAATCTATTGGATATCAATGAAACCAGTAGTTACTCTGATTCACAAAAAGAGGTATGATACTCTAATTACCTCGGTGTAATTGCATTTAATAATTGAAACCAGACAAATACCAGAATATTTCAATGACCAGTTGTTGCCATACTTTGATATACCAGTAGCAGTATAAACAAATGTTATATGATGTTCACAATACAAAATAATTTTTTAAACTTACATAAAATTCAGAATTATTTTAGGAAGTCAGGTAAAAAATATTGGAAGTTTAAAAAAAAAAATCCAAATCAATTAATTTTGAAAGTCCAGTTTTTTCCTCTCTTGGCTGGAATTCTACTTCCATATTTGAAACTGAGTCTGCAGGTAAGCAAACTCCAATAAATCTGGCTGTAATGGTTTAAAACTGTGGTGGCCCATCTGTCTTCTTTCTGCTGGTGAAGACAACCATCCTCAGAGCAAGGTTCAACAAACTTAGCTTAACTCCCTTATTTCTTTCCCCAGCACACTTCACTGGTAGGCGTAACTAAAGGTGTCAGTCATGAAAAAGAAGGGGCTGGAGCAGGGTTTCATATTGCACCCTGTCATTCAGTCTGCCGCAGAAGCAGTGACCTGCAGCAGGAGAAGATAACAAATAGCTGGAGGCAAAGCATTTCAGCTGGTCCTGGATGCTCGCCTGCCTCCGCCTGGTAGTCTGCATCCCATAGCCAGCAGCAGCTGCAGGCAGATCTCATCCTGCCATTGTCTTAATTTCTCCTTTTGTAAAGAATGTAAGGAATAATGCAGCTACCTACCTCAGAGGAGCACAGGAATTAATTAATGTTAGTAAAGTGCTTTGAAGATAAGATCTGAGTATTATTATTAATAATTTACCTGCAATTTGCTCCATGCCTTAAAAGACAGAAATAATTTACCATGAAATGATGTGATACTACTTAGGGCTATATTAAGGTCTTGAATGGATGTGAAGGGCTTACATTACCGTTAATGTAAACTACTATGTAGAGATGCCAAAAGGCAGAACTGGGCTTTATGTAAATACCTAGTCAGGACCTCATTACATCACACAGAATTAGTACTTATAGGATACAAAGATCTTACGAATTTTAAGTTACCAATTTCCTGGAATATATACAGTGGTGCAGACTTTCAAAGGACAGCCTCTCTAAGAAAAGTAAAAATTAAATCATAATGTGCATTTAAATATAACAGAAAAGACTTGAAGGTATATTAGTCTGAAAGACAACACATAAGGTTTTTCTTGGTTTCCTCAGACTGACACAATGACTCTTTTTCCATAACTTACCTCTCACTGTTTACCCTATTCATTACTCTAACAAAACACTAAGTGTAATCTTCATTGGAAATACTTGCTTTGCCACAAAAGTGTAGGCTTAAGCATCAAGGGAACCAGATTCAGTGGTGAATAGCCAAGACTGATGAACAAAAGCAGAGATCAAGAGGCTCATGACAGCTCCTCCTGTCTGAAGAATCAGAGGGAGGAGAGCCACGTGCTCACCTGGAATCTTTGGGTTTTTTTAGGAGAGAAAATGAAGCAGCTCCAGCAACGTCCCAGCCCTTCCTGTGCCTGGAGAGCAGAGGGATGCTCACAAGAGCCATGCACAGCTCATGTACCTCTGCTCATGCTGCAATAACTTGCCATGGAGTCAACTCTTCTTTGTGTGATAAATGAAGATAAGACACCAGCAACACTTCATGAATCTCTCCTTTAAACTTTTTCCAGGGGTTGAGACACATTTTACTTCTATAGTTTATGAAGATGGCACAGCCCAGAGATATCAAAGGGGAGAGAAATATACCCATTTGAATAAAGGACTCTTGGCAGCTGCCAAAGCTATGAGGTGAAACAGGTTGACTCTGGTATCATTAGAGAATATCTTCACTCCCAGTCTGAGGGCCACGCTCTGGGTGAATTTTATGCATGGAACATAGCAAGCAGCATGAGGAAGACTTAATATTTTTAATAGCTGATAAGCTCTGTCCAAGTTTTTATCATATCTGTGACATAACATCTTTCTGAAGCCTTACCAAATTTATATCTCCAAGGTTAACAAAAGGTAATACTAATGAGGATGAAATGGCAGGGATGATGAACTCTAGCTGCTGAAGAGGAGGTGGGAATGTAAATCATTTGCCTGTGAGCAAATTTCCACAGAGGGAAGTGGCAGTGTTAGTGTAACAGATTAGACAGTCCTCAGAGGACCACACTGAGGAGCTGGAATTGACACCCTAAAGTACCGTGATGTGAACCAAGTATCTCCTTTCCTTGGCGACAACAGGGACCTGATTTTTACCTGCCTGGAGGCAGAAACATAGTTATTCTCTCTCATTCTTCATTTTACAAACCAAAGCAGTATAAAAACCTTCTGTTTGTAATCTGCAGAATTGTGTATCTGAGTAAATGATTCATGACTGAGGATTTAGGTCAAGCTAAGCAGATTTAGTTTAAGGACCTTACCACTGTTCTTAAACTGTATCTGTTCCAACATTTGGATGTGAGTGGTAACGTGAGTCCCTCTCTCATAATAGTAAAGCTTATGTGATAGAAGAGAACAAAGAAGTATAATGTCCTCTCTTAAAATAAGAATAGCGTTATAGCTGTTTCACATAGTCATTAGCTAACATTTACAGGGATTATGAAGCAAGCTTTCCACTAAGAAATTAAAAATTGTCATTAAACCATGCTTCTCAGAGCCTTCATAGCTCACCTTTGGGATGTACACAGATCAAAGTATTCAGGAGAAAGTTAATTTGCAATTAGTAATACTATGTTTGTAAATGTTATTTGTGCAGTTCCAGTTTTATCCAGGGGAAAGTGGTGGTGCTCAAACCAGTCCATGACTGCTTTGGCTGCTCCTCAGAAAATATTCTGAGAACTAGGATTTCCCCAAAACACCAAGAATCAGAACACCAACAGTGAAGTACTCTACTTCCACCCAATTCAGAATAGACGTGAAACTGGACTAACCCAGGAAAACACCCAGCTAATGACAGTATGAAGTCAATTCCTGTTACTTTTTGTGTTCCACTTTGTGTAGATATTAAAAATTCATTAGGAAAAGTGAGTTGGCAACTTGGTCATAAAAAATCATAAACTATCAAAGATGCACTTTCTGTTTCCTCATCTGCATCAGGACTCAACTATTGGCTTTTGGGTCTGTCTCCACCTCTGGCTGTGACTTAAAATCCTACCCTAGGTTTAGGAAACCTTCCTGATAAAACTTTCATAGGGACACTAATGTTTTTACAGAGGAAACTTCTGTTTCAACAAATAAATATTCTTCTGCAAATTATTGGGTTTGTGCAAAATGTTTTGTGACAGCACCAAGTATAGAACTTGCTGCAGAAAATGATCCAGCCTCATTTCTTTGCCACCAGTGGTCCTCATTCCTCATCTTTATTCAATGGTTACTGGCCTTTTTGATGGACATAGTATCACAGGATCTTGCCAAGGTGGTGATTCTCTCCACTGCTAGATCCACACTCAGTGGTCAGAGATGCCACAGGTGTGATTGTTTCCTCTCAAATCCCCATGTGTCCATTTGGTGGTCATCTGGGCCAGACTCAGGTGCCACCAGGATGCAGGTATTTCTTCAACTATTAACACGACTACACTACTGCCCATTTCCTAGGTCAAGTGTTAACTACATTTTCAAACAGCTCTTTGCATTTTGGCTTGGGTAAAACAGGCACTAGTCAAGAAAATAGATAATTTTGCCGAGTTTGTAGCAAATTACAGTATCAGGTGTCACTGGAGTTGAATGTGCACACTCATGATTGACCAGTTCAGCTAGTGATTTAGGCAGATTTTTAGATGCCTCTTGTGGTACTAAACTGTCTTATATTGACATTTATGATTCGTTTTCAGTAATCTCTGCCTGGGTAGCAGAATCTGTCTGGTCTTCATTGTCAATGAGCCATACTCAGTCATTCATACTTTCATTACACTGCAGCTGGATCTCAGTCATCTTATAGGTCAAACTCTTAGCTACAAGAGGCTGCTGTCAGCCCCTCAAACTGTCTTCACCCTTTCCAGTGAATTCCCAGAGTCAACTGAATCAACTGCCTTCTGGTATTACCTTAAGTCTAATGGATCCAACATGCTTAACATATATCAGACAATGGAGCACAGTGCAGAAATATCTGTCCTGGCAGAGGACAGTAAGTCCCTACGTAGTAGTATGTGGCCAACTTCTTGTTCTTACATGATAACGTGGATGTGGCAGTGAAAACCAAAATTTAG
The DNA here is from genome assembly GCF_018691265.1 of Tyto alba. Lineage (NCBI taxonomy): Eukaryota > Metazoa > Chordata > Aves > Strigiformes > Tytonidae > Tyto > Tyto alba. The sequence goes on from NW_024881282.1 coordinate 31,526,384, forward strand.
ATAGAGATGAGAAAAAGAAGAATTAAGGCATCAGAATGAAAGATGTGTTACTCTAGCACACGGTGCAAAGTTTGAAGGAAGGGGAAAGTTTCTTTACAAGAGGAAGTGACATAAAACATTAAATTGTTCTCAGAAGAAGGAATTTTTGAGGCTTCTTTATCTTACTGTACTAACATTTCTCATGTATTGAATCTGATTTGCCAACTTACTTCCATTATAAACTTTTACTGTCACCCCTATGTTCAAACTCAGACTTCTCAAATGCTTCATTATGTCTCACTCTTTACTACATTGAAACATTTGCTGTCAGAGATGTAACTTGGGTTGTCACTACATGATTGGTATTCATGGCAGCCATCTCTGAAGATATCAGGAGAAATCAGCTTCATGCAAGCCATGATATTGGCTGGGCTGGAATTCTTGAGTTGTCTGTGGATCCAGGTGTCTTAGGGGATACTGGCATGGAATGGAATAGAAATAACAAAGCCTTTCTTGTTTCAGCTGTTTTAATAGGTCTGTATTGGAATTGCATATTGACCTGATTATACTTTTCTAGGTGCAGATATTTTTTCTGGATACATTAAAGAATTGAAAATGGAGTTTCCATTACAGAACAAACAAGTTTCTGCATAAAACAGATGATACCATGACATCTATCAAGCAAGACAGCCCTCTGGTGAGTGCTCAGGTTGCACATGTTTAGCTCTGATCCTCTTGATTTTCATATAAGGGTAGCTATTAAGTAATTAGGGTAAAATACTGTCTGGACATACCTGAGCTGTCTGCTGTTGTTAACTAAACTTGTGGAGAGGAGTCTTGCTTAAGTTATAATAATACTATATTTGTGTTAACAGCACAGTGACATCAAAGAAAAAGGAGTTAAGACAAAATAAAATAACCCCATAAGTACCTGGAAAGCCTGTGGCTTTTTTCTTAACTTGTGCAATTGCAATAAATAGTATTGTGCTGTGACAAAAATAAATGCAAAATAATATAATTTCAAGGCACAACAGTGAGTCAGTTATTGGGAAAATAGCTGTGGGTTCTGAAAGGAATTCTATGTCTTCTTTAAACAGTTGACTATAATTATTTTTATTATTATTGTGGGACTGTAATACTCCTAAAAACAATCACTGTCATGTTGGAGGCTTCTACTCAAGAGGGGGTCTGGGATTTTCTATTTTTGTATTGTTTAGTTACATAGGATACTAGTAGGTAGAGCTCTACATATGTCAGGGTTTGGATGCTAATTTGGACGCTGCTTTCATTTTAAACATAGGAAGTCAAAGGTTTTCAGATTCATGAAGTGAGTGGATGAGGAACCAGAACAATGCCACTTTCACTAGAATCTGACTTTTGCTGGGAAGAAGCAACAAAAACTCATTCATATCATCTGCTGAATAAGGAGCCTCAGAGTTTGGAAACTGCCAGTCAGGGCTTCCAGGTTTACAGTTCCTTGTCAGCTCCACTACTGAGCTGCAACCCAGAATACCTAAAGCCCAGGAATAACAATAGCCTTGTGACAGGCAGGAGCTGGGGACCTGAAGACTTGGAATCTTGGAAGCTTGGCATCTGACAGGGTCTGGGCTCTCCATCCTTCATCAGCCTGCCAGGAAAACAAACTGTCAAGCAGTGGGGAGTCCGAAAAGTGGGGCTTCTTGACCTCCAGCTGGAAAGGTGGGCTGGTAGAAAGCCAGGCAAAGTTGTCAGGCAGGTTTTGAAGTCTATCAGTGGTTTCACTGTAACTTCATTGCAGTTAAATTAAAAGAAGAATTTTATTTTTGATGAATAGGCAGTTCTTCTGCAGATAGGAAAGAGTAGACTAAGCAGGGAATTTCCAATTAACTACAATAATAGGCCTGTTGCTCACTGGGTATAGCACTTGAAATACATGCTTTCCAGTAAGTAAGTACAGTAGTGGGGGTGAGAGGATGAGTCTGTCTATTGGTAGGTAATAGGTAAACCCACCCACAAGTTTCTGATGGGTATCTTAGAAATAGACACTGATGGTTCTTTGGTATCAGTACAGGCAGGGTTGCAGATAAGTGATTTGTAACGGAGATGTAGCAGGCAAAAATGGCTGTGATGTCCCCACAGCTTCTGCTAAAACGGATGGTCCTGCTTGTCCCTACCCATTCTCTTCCCTTGCATCCTCTCCAGCTCTCCTCCAAGCCATCAGAAAGCCAATTCAGGCCACTGAGCTGACAGGATGGTTACTTTATTTTTTTCTTATTGAGTTTTCTGCCATCATTAAGATAGCTTCATTTGGAGTTGGAAGTTGGAGGAGGGGAGGAAGGGAAAAGCAGGAAAGGGGAGAGCTGGACCTGTCTTCTAGTTCCCTTTCCCAGGGCCAGTAAGCCCTCTGAGTCGTAACCCCCATGGCCAGTGATGCATACACAGACTGCACTGCCTGTGCAGTCTGTGCTTCATCACGAATTCCTAAACCTATCTTCAGGATTCTTCTTTAAAACTACTCTTCCCTTGCCAGTTCTTCTCAACATACTGTAATTGTTACACTTGTCCTCATAATTCTTGGAAAAGTCTGTAAGATAGAGATTACAGCCAGGTCTGTAATGCAGAGGTTATAAGCAGGTTCTATTTTCACATGCCTCAGTCCTATCTGTGGATTCTCTTGGGTACCTTTGTTGGCTCTAGTATAATTAGTCTGTTATAAAAAGTAGACGAACAGAACACAGAAGTGATATCCTATCGCAGTCTGCTGACAGCAATGAGAGGTATATCCATAGGAAAGCAATGGACTTTCTATAAGGCCACTGACATAATGGGTTGTAGAATTTTTCTCGTCAGTCTCATTTTCTAGGACACAGATAATTTAGTGTATCTCAGCTCAGACAGCAAGATTCAACTTCCCACCGCTAGCATAAATCTTGAGTAAACCTGAGTCATTCTCTGACTGAGAACAAACCAGACCCCTTATTTTGTTCTTTACTTTTTATGTGTGATCATGAAACTGAATATGACATCAATGACATCACCCCAGAGCTGGAAAAGATGTTGTTTGTTAAGTCAGTCTCTCTCTGAGAGCTGTTTGATTGAGTTTGGGACTGTAGCTAATAGACCCTGCACTGCATGACTCTTTAAGCAGCATTATGTTCTTTCACTATTAGTAATCATGTGATTTTTATTTTATATTTTTTTTAATGCTGCATTATTTCAACTCCCTTCCTCCAGCTGATTCTAGTTGCTCCAAAACTGGATGGAACTTGCTGTCTTGATTAAGAAATTGGGGCTGTCAGTGCTAGCAGAATTGAGAATGACTTGGAATAATCAATGTGTGTGACATCCTCTTAACTTTATACAAAATAGGCACAGAAATTAGGATTTTAAAAACTATGAAGAAAAATTTTGTTCTTATTGCAGCTGCAGAGCTGCCCTGTACAAAGATTCTGTCCTGGCACAAGTGTACCCACAAGAGTTAGTAGTTTTAAATATATCAGTGCATACTCTAGGATGCACCAAAGGACAACTCTACAGTTTTAGCCTCTATGAGAATGAGCCTTGTCTGAAAAAAAAAAATGCCGGAGGAAGGAGGCCCTGTGTGCTGCATGGACACCACTGAACACATCTTGAAAAAGTAGAAAGGAGTCACAGAATCACAGGCTGGCAGAGGTTGGAAGGGACCTCTGGAAGCCATCTCGTCCAACCCCACTGATCAAGCAGGGCCACCTAGAGCAGGCTGCCCAGGGATGTGCCCAGATGGCTTTTTAATGTCTCCAAGAATGGAGATTTCACACTTCTCTGGGAACCTGGTGGATGCTCCTGTCCCTTAATAGTCTTTGTGGACCTTCACTGGATGCTCTACAGCTTGTCCATGTCATTCTCGTACTGGACAGTTTGGACAGAACTGGACCCAGCACTCCAGGTGTGGCCTTACCAGTGCTGAGTAGAGGGGAAGGATTACCTCCATCAGTCTGCTGTCAAAGCCTGTCACATGACAGAGCAGTCAGAACTTTGGGGAAAACCTGTTCTTTTTCATCAAACCTTAGCTTCTTGGACTGTCATGTTATGTGTGAATTCCAGCTATAATATAAAAAGCTGTTACACATGCGGAGATAAACCCTGAAGAAGAAACCTTAAGAGCTCAAGAACTAGACAGTAAAATAAAGGAACAAAAGTATCAAATTATTTTTCTCTTTAAAAATATCAGGACATTTTTAATCCAATCCGTGATTTTGGGGCTTCCTTAAGTTACTTAAATTTGACAATACTAATTTCATAACAATAGAGCAAACATTTTTCTTGAAGGTGTATGAAATTATACCTGGAGTCTCATTCTTACCTAAATTCCTTCCTAAAAAGAGTTTCAGTATGGTAGGAATATTATGACTCTGAGCAGCAGGACAGAGCAGTTGGTTTTATCACCAGGCACTTCACCAAAAGAATGCGGTCTCCACTTTAGAAACCTGTAATAACTGTTTGTTTGGAGCCAGCAAGTGAAATTTTACTAATTCCTGAAGTCTCAGGAGAACAGCGAATTTTATGCTAAATTTATTCATAGACTGGATGTTCCTTTTTATAAAGTGCATAATAATTCTGATTTGTATGTTCAGATAATACCATCTGCTCAGACTTGCAAAGAAAAAGGCAAGCTCTACTCCTATACCTCTAGGGAAGACCTCTGCCTCCTGCATTTTTTTTTTTTTTTTATTAAATTTATTTGGGAGGAGCAGGCCATGGAGAAAAGGGGTTATCAATTTGTATAGCAGTTCGAAAAACATAGAAGAAAATTCAGCTGCCCTTTGCTCAATGCAGCTGTTGTTCAGTTAAAAAAAAAAAAAAAACACACCGACAAGAAAAAAACAAACCCAAACCAGATAAGAAACATTTGTCGCCTGGACAGACTGTGAAATCTAGTGTAATAATTTAATTTTTTTTTTTTTTTATTTACCACAGGCATTCCCAAGCTTTGGCAGTGACAGAGGCCATTTTGTAATGATACGATGTGTAATGTTGGCAAAATTGAAGGCCCAGCATCCCAGACCACTGTCCTGCTTCTCTAGCTGCATCACCCATGGAATAAAGCAGCATTTCATGTCCTGAAAGACATTGTTTTGTTATATCATGTCTATCACCTTAACAAGGGAGACTGGAAGTATGACAACTTTTTAGACCACCTTGTACCTCTTAAATTTAAGGCACTTTGCAGGGACAGAGCTTAAATGGCAAATGCATGAGAGCACCCATTAGAACTCCATGCTCTTCTTGTTCCTCAGTTGCTTGTGTTGCAAAATGCAGCTGATACTGATTTCCTTCATAAAGTGCTTTGGGGACAGAGGAAACACATAGTCAGAGTGGGATATCATTCTGATAGCAAGGAGAAAAGTCCTGCCCTGGAATGTCTATGGCCTCAGGCACTGATCATGCAACGTATTCAGCACACACTGCCCTTAGTCTCTGTGAGCAGTTCAGCTGACTTCAGTGCTGCCTAAAGTGTGCCTTCAGAGTGCCTAAAGTTAAATACACACAGGTAAGTCTTTGACGAGTCATGGGCCAAGTGCTGTAGCCTTGTGAAATTCCCTTTGCTGTGGATCTCTGGGGAGCTGCACTGAAAATCACTGCTGGTAATCAATTCTGGCTCTACCTAACGACAAAAAGGCAGGAATGAAAAGAAAATATACAAAGGAGAGAGAAGTCTAGGAGTGAAGCACATGGGAACATCTCCCATTGTTGGCAGGGAAGGAAGAGTTGCCAATATTCCACGTGGGATGGCTGAAGGAGTGTAAGTATCACTGGGCACATCTACACACACAGATGTGGAGAGGCTGAGCTAACTGTGCCCAAAGGTGTGGGTGCAGGTTATCTCCAGTTTAGAAACTACACGGTGGTGTTAACAAGGCTCTGAGCTTGACCTGATAGAATCCTGAATACACGTATACATCTGCCTCTGCAGTCCTAGCCTGAACACAACTGCTAGCTGAGACATTGGGGGAGAAGCTGAGTACAGTGGTAGAGATTTCGGTGCCAAATCTCCTTTCCAGTCACTCCTCTATGGAAGGCAATTCACTTGTGGATTTGCTCAGCGTCTCCCATTCACACTGGGCCCTGTTGGACACACACCTGGCCTTTCTTCTTACTTTCTGCTTGCGATTCAAAGGAACAGAAAACTGAGAATTATTATGGTTTTATATGTGAGGGGTTTTTTTTTTAAGGTTCACCTCATATTTTTGGAGGACTGATGTGATATTTCCAAATATTTTGGACTGGCAACATTGCATCTAGACTAGCCTTTCCTGCTGTGAAGTTTCTGGCTTGAAAGCCCTGAGGAGCTAAATCCAGATCCACATTTACCCAGGTAGACAAACTGAACAATGTGCAATTATAATGTATGTGAGTCTTTCAGGGGAAATTTCAGCAGTAATCAGATTCTCCTTTTAAATAGTTCTTCTTACATCTTTGTCTCACTTTTGAGCTTAATGGAATCCCACAAATGGTTGGCAGTATCACCAGGAAACACAATATCCCTATTAAAAATCCCTCCCAAAGATAAACCTTTTTGCTTAGTCCATTTCTGCATGGGGCACTCAATGGTGCACCTTATTGCCCTTCCAATATCAGTGGTGTTTAGTGAATATCAGTGGTGTTTAGTGTGATCCATGCTGTTTTAGGCACAAGGTTCAGCATATGTTACTAGTCTCTCCCCGCAGCATGGAAAATATGTATTCAGAGCAGCAGAAGCACCCCAACATGGCAATGAGTGAATACACTTACCATCAAAGTAATAGCATTTTTGAGGAGCTTTTCCATCATTTGGACAATGAAGCTGAAAAGAAAAGATAGATGTCAGTAGATATGGAAAAGAGTAGGTATAAGAGAGACAAAAGAAACAGCTTCAGGTAGAGGAAGGAGGAAGAGAAAAGGCAGGAAAATGAGAAGAAAAAGGGAAATGTGAAACATAGAGGCTGGAAGGGGACTTGATTTTTTCTAGAGAGGTGGTTTTCAGCTATGTTTTGCAAAAATTTCTGTTGTCTGTGTACTGTTTCACAGGCATTAAGAGAAAGGTGTGGAGGAAATTCACCTTAATTTAATTTCTAAAACAGTTTTTACATCTACTGGGGAACTGCTAGGGATTCATAAGCCAAATAGTTGAAAATTGCTGCTCTAGATATTGGCCATGGAAACATTTCTCTTGCTGGCCATGCAGCTGTAAAAGTGATAAATGAAAAATGGAAAGAAACAGGCAGTTCCATAAGAATGCAGATTATCTTTGACAGGGAAGAGACAATGTACTGGCAACTCAGTAGTAGCTGAATTAAATGACAGATAGAAACAAAGAGAGAAAATAGGTCTAAAAGGAGGGGAAAATAGCTCAGCACAATAATTTTTCTTGATCTGTGGCTTTCATAATGGCGCAGTAGGCAACTCCACCATCTCTCAGCACCTAGAAAGAGAGTTCAATAATGAGACAGCACCGGCAGCAGCCGGCAGCTAGCAGCTGGGGATGGCAGAGTGATCATTTGTTGGCACCTGAAGCCCAGATCAATGCATGCTGCACAGGGTGAACAACAGAGTGATGGAGGGACGGGAACCTTAATTGGAGCTCACGGCAGGGTGAAATAACCTGGCTGGATTTATGAGTTTTTCCCATTAGTGTTGAAAGTTTGAACAGTAAAAAATTGTGTTCCTTTCCTGTCTGTCCCTGTGGGAGAAGAGGGGGCACCCACAGAAAGTACCCTCTGGGGCAGCCCTCAGCCCCTCCTGTCACTTTCTGAGCTCAAACCCTTAGCATATGTCCCCACTGGTGCAGGTAAGTGTCTCCTGTGTATTTATTTCTGCTGCTGCTTAGTTAAAAGTTAAACACAAATCTTAGCTCCTTTTCAGACTCCTGAACTGCCACACTTCTTTCTTACCCCCAGAGCTGAACAACCAATTTAATAGCCTTAACTAGATGTTATCATCATTTCTGTTCTGATGTGTTATTGCTAATTTGCATCCTTATTCCCTTACCTTTGGGTTTAACAGAAGACAAGGGCTGTTCCCATTTATCCCCTTTTCTTTTTTTTCTCTCTCTCTTTTTTTTTTTTTTTTTTTTTTTTTTTTTTTTTTGTTTATAGCGAGAAAAACATAAAGAAAGCGAAGAAAAAAATATACAAATACTGAAACAGCTCCCGATGAAAGACGGTAAAATGACTGCCTGCTGCTCCCTCCTGAACTGACTGGCAGTAACTCGGAGTTTCTCCTGCGATCCTGCCGTGCAGGATTGGCTGCTGCTAGTAATGTGGGACTCCCCTCTCTGCCGTGCTGGATCCTTTTAACTCCTCCAGATCTGGCCAGGAGACACAGCTGCAGCAACAGCAGTTTTCTCAGGAGCTTTGGAGCCAGAACGAGATGGCAGAGGGCTGTCCCCTGAGCTTTTCCAGGAGCACTGTGGGACCAGCCCAGGTCCTGTCTCACCTTCTGTGACTTGAAAATGCTGTAGCTGCCATACAAAGACTGAGGGGGGGGTGTCTCACCTATTTTGTCCTTGTCACCTTCTTGGTGTGTTCCTTCAAACCCTTTCCAGGACAACTGATCCCGAAACAACTGGCTCTTGCAAGATGTCACCAAGGAACAGCAGCAGCAGAATTAAGGACAGAAAGGAAAAGTGATATTTCACATCTCCTGAAGTGTCCTGAGCCACCTAGTACATCTTGTAAGTGTTTGTGTCTGGAGCCTTCCTTCTTGGAAAAATACCTTGTGTGTGAGATGTGAGACCCCATCACGGGGTAAATGCTCATGTGGCTCCCAGGAAACCTCAGTGTTTGGGCCTCAAATCTGCCTGGTCAGTCCTGCTCCAGCCTTGCCTTTTCTGTCACTGGAGGCATGAGTGCAGCCAGAAAAGAGTTAAATGGTGGAGCACACTTGCCTAGGATTTAGTAATGTCTCTTGCCCTCCCACAGGGTGTATAAAAGCCACGGAAAAGATCAAAGTAGTTAGGATAATGCTTCAACATGCAAAAGAAACCATACTTCAGGCTGGATTTGTGGGAGGGCATGAAGGTTTCTGAGGAGCTTTCTCCCTCATTCGTGTTGCCTGGTCTCATGGGGTGTGGAAACAAGGGAGTAGCTGCACACATCCTGCTCTCCTCTCTTAACAAACCTGTCCTTCTGAGCTCACACCAGTGGTAGCCATGTCAGAGAAGTCTCCACTCAAACAGTTCTGCCTTTTGCCCCCCGTGTTTGGATTTCACCCTCCTGCTGCTTGGGCTGACTGTGCCACCCTTCGCCTGATTCCCCATGCACATCATGTGCCTCTGACCCAGAGACAGTTTGGAGGCCAATGAGACGAATACTCTATGCAAATTATGCCCTCGTTAATGTCAGTGGGGTGCAAATTAAACAAAGCAAAGCTGCTCTTTGCTGAGCTCTAACTCTCTGGGGTGCAGGATTCCCGTGCAGGGAAGCAACGGGGCAGCTGCATGTGACCTCAGGCTACAGCGTTGCATGCAGGTTAAGCCAGGCTCAAGTCAGAGAGGGAGTGAGAGACACCTCTGCCTTTGAACTGAATCCTCCCTGCCTGTGCCACCCCTCCATGCTGAGTCCAGACTTCATGCTGATGAAACAGAGCCCTGTTTAAAAAACGCAGCTGCAGCCATCACCGGGGTTTTTCCACGAGCACAAGTATTCCTTTGACAGTATGTCTTTATCGAGTTAACTGGAAACAGAACTGCTGTTCTGTCCAATTTAAGTGAAACATGTGAGTCCCTTCATTTAGGACTTTGAGCCACAGAAGCAGTCCTGATCCCCCACAGTTACCAGTCTGCATCACCACCCCCAGGCCTTGTCATCCCCTTTCCCTTTTCCCCCCATGCAGGTGGCATAGTTCCTCCCTTCCCTTCCCAAGCCCTCTGGGCTTCTCCCCTCTCTTGCATTTTCCCAGATCAATCCCAGTGCCCTTGCACAGCATCATCCATTGTCCTTTTTTTTTTTTTTTTTTGTGGCTAATAATGGAAATTCAATGACTGCCTTTGCTACCTATTGAAAAACATGCATTACAGTCAGAGAGTTTTATCTTTATCTTTTTTTTTTTTTTTTTCCAAATCTAATGGGAAAAGAAGAAAAGCCAAAGCAGTCACTTGCTCACTGAGGACTCAGAAAACCTAAACCTCATAAATTCTTAGAGAACCAGGAGATGAGATATAAATTAAACAAATTACCCCAAACTGTTTCCTGACACAGCTCTAGGAAGTCTGATGCACACAAAGGAGGCGAACTGTAAGATGTCAGCATCCCTATTTTCCTTGCCTTATACAACAACCACTGTTGAAAGCTGAAGGGATGTTCCAGCAGAAACTTTTTCAACGAAGAAACAACTCCAAAGTACTCAACTACCCCCACTGTTCTCCAAACACCCCTAAGATTTTCCCTTAGGAAGAGGAAGAAGAAAAGTGTCATCCAGGGAGGAAGACACACTGGTATCTGGGACAAAATAAAACTCCCAGACTTGTTTCTGCTGGCTTTCTACAAGTCCTTGCTTGTTTTGAAAATGGAGCTTATTTTGAAAATGGCCTGGTGTATCTTGGGAACATTTCCTGAGCTAACTTTAGAGCCCAGTACAAAAATTCTTGCATCCCACAGGTGGTGATAGGGCTCAGTGAAAGCAAAGCTCTGGGCCCTGTGAATCCAGCTGACATCAGTCAGCTTAGGAAATGTGATAGACTTGGTTTGGAAGAGCAGGTGGGAGCTGTCTTAGCTCTTGCATCTGGTGAAGGACATGGGTGACCACAACAGATAACCATCTGCTCAGTTCATAACACTTACTTTTTTTTCAGATTGTGGTTGACACAACAGATATCTTTGTTTTGGTTGTCTTTTCTGGTGTACCTGAGTGTCTACTAATGAGCTCAGAGCTCCTGTCCCATCATTTTCCTCTGTGTGACATCGTACAACTGAAAGACATTTTTCTGAATCACAAAGATGTAAACACTAGTTGAAGCCACAAAATGCCAGTCTTCAGTTAGGCAGAAAAAAACTGTTCTAAATGGTTGCAAGATCTGCCTTCCTTGAAGAAACTAACCAAGCAATGTTGGGCCAGCCTACCTCCTGATGTCTGGGGAGCAAGAGATTGGGACCAGTAATGCAATCCCTGTTCCCTCCTGGCAATGCAGTGTGCTGAACCCCTTGCCCATCATTTGGCTCAGGGGATATCTTCTATTTTGTGATCTGTCATTAATAATTCATTTGTCATGTAATAACTTTCTTGATCATTATGAATTCATCTGGCACTAATGTACATGTCGTATCCACTGTGAGAGGAGACAGCAAAGCTAAACAAACCAACCAACTGACCAATATCTTTCTGTCTCTGCTTTATCCATTTGTATGTAGTTGATCTGCAGTTGCTTGATTTCTCAATTCAGCTTTTCAGGGCTGGTGTGCAATTATTAATATCTTTCTTTTGAGTTTTGTCTGTTTTTTTTTTTTGGTTTTTTTTTTGTTTTGTTTTTTTTAAAAAAAAAAAAAAAAAAGATTCTGGTTTGTATCTTTCTGTGATTCCCTGCTGGGCATTGTCCATATGTAGCATTATCAGACAGCCTTTATCCTTCTTTTTTTTTTTTTTTTCCCTCTTCTTTACTTACAGATATTTCCAAGACCCAGAATCAAATACTCAAAGGGCTAAATCTATAGGACCAGATTTTTTCCAAAGTAGGTTATCTTCCCACTGAAGTATTATAACAAATAGCCAGAACTTCATAACACTACAGTGCACAGACAGCCAAACACCTTTGGAAATGTGCTTTCTAGGCAGTCATATGCTGGTGAAGATGTCAATTTAATTGCTGTGTCCATAGAGTACTTTCCATTATTCAGTGCAAGAATTCCTTTGTCAGCACTCCCCAGCAATATCTCATTGATCGGTAGTAGGCTACAAAAACAGCGTCTTATTTCTGCCAGGAACTCAGCAGAAATGCAATCTGCATTATGCTCTTTTGTAGCAAGAATGTCTTTCTGCTACAAGTTTGACCAGGGCAATGCAAGCCAGTGTGCAATTGGGATTGACTCCTAGTCTTTCAGGACTGTGGTAGCTAAAAGTGGAGATAAAGCAAAACAAAGTGGAGGTAAAAGGTTTGCCAATATATTGCTCCTCCCCAAGTTACTCCCTGTCTCTGTTTCTTCTCAACGTGGTGAAAAAGAACTTTTCAGAACATTTCATCAAATGCTGCTGGTTAAACTGAAGTGAAGCAAGGTGCTTGGTTGGTAGAATCTAGAAACAAGATACGATTTACTATGCTGCAGGCTGAAAAAAAGTAAGAAAAGTGTTGGTTTGCACAGTACAAGACAGAAGTGTCCCTCACTCTACAATACCATTTCCTGGGCCTTCATTACCTGCCTCCACAATTTTCTAAAGCATTTTCCCCACATTTCCCCAATAAACTAACTCTGTTCCCTTCTCTTTTTCAGCCTCTTTCCTTCTTGCTATGGAAACAGTAGCTTGGCTGGATGTGCTGGGTGGCTAAACCTATGAATGAACAACTCAGAGTCATGAATGAGCGGAAGACAAAGGCCATGTCTCTGAGCCCATAGTTTGAGAAGAAAATGGAAACAGAAGCATGTGGAGCCTCAGCATGGACGAGGGCAGAGCTCAGGCTTGCTCTTGCACTACAGTTGTGCCATCCAAACACAGCAGGCAGATGTCTGGCCAGCACTGCTGTCAATGGAACTCTGCAGGAGACTTACAACCATTAGGCATGGATGAGTCAACAGGAAAAGTCAACAACAGACTAAGATGGAATATCTGTGTCCCATGGTTCCTCCATATAGTACACCTACATGATCATGGGTGTGATGGGTTTGGGTGTTGGGAGTGTTCCTGCTGGACCTTAGCCTGTGGTGCTCAGCTACCCAGTACCTGACCAGATATGAGGCAAGCCCAGACCCTTGCAGAGAACTACTCTTCCTTGAGCTTGATCTGTGCCACAAAGCCAGATGATGCAGGGCAAAGTGGTTGCGAGAAGGTAGATAACCCTGACAGTCATAGCATTAGACCTGAATGTCACATCTGCCCAACAGGACAGTATCTCATGCATACATCACGTTTTTTCCCTTGTGAAACTAGGAAGTGAATCAATAGGAGTTCTGCCTTAAGCAAGTCACAAAGATACTTCAGGGGCATCCAAGAAGGACTCTCCAAAGCTATTTGAGATTTAGGGATTAGTTGTTTCCTCAATGGTTCTCAGGGTAGAAAAGAATATTTTTGTTCAAAATCCCTGCTTGTCATTGAGTCTTTGAGTCATATGAGCCATTACCAAGATATTCACTCTCATTTGATACCCATTAGATCCCCAAAATACATCCTCCAGTATGAACAGAGCAAGCAGAAACAAGCAGAAGAGATAAACACCTACAAAAGCACGATAATGTTGAACTGCTTCTTGTGTTGTGGTAGTGTAAAGAAATGCCCACAGAGTAGCTGAATTTTTTGCAAAAATACTCTTCGCAATACATTGCTGGTAAAGAGCTTTCAGTGATATATAGGGTCTGAGAGGCTGCAGCACCATGACCATAATTCACTACTTCTGTTTGAAAATAAATCTTACTCCAAGTAGCATGAAATGAAGGTAGGGAAAGGCAGGGAGAGTGGAGATATTTCAAGGAACAGAAAATGGATAATTGCATTTCAGGACTGCTTTTGTCTTAATTCAGCTTATATTTTACAGAGTCAGACTCAGACCTTCTTCACTGGCCCTGCTGGGTCCTGTGTTAGATTTGTTGCAGACAAGATAATGCAGATATTGCAAAAGGACCTTACAAAAGGACAGTCTGGACTGGGTAGCTGTTGTCTGGATTCCAAAGATGTGCATTTGTTTTTTTTTTTCTGCAAGAGATCCCTTGTGGAAAGTTGGGCAAGATATGTCACCTTTTTATTCCCCCATCCTTTTGGGCTAGGGATTGTTTCTCATTAGCTTTTTGCAGAGCTCTTGGCACACACAGGCTCTGATCTTGGTGAAGGTCCTCAGCTAACAGCAGAACAATAGGGATGACAGTGGCATACAGATAATAAAAATCATTGTTCTGAGTGAGTGCATATGATGATAGATATTGAACACTTAATTCACTCCCCCTGAGCATAAACATTCAGGAACATTTGAAATACCTCAGGAATATCTGAAACATTCACAGAGGGCTGGCAGGCATCGCACAGGACCTATGGGACAATCTGAAGCAGCAGCTAGAAGCCAGGCAGAATATTGTAGGTCATCCCAGATGGCTTTAGATGCCTGCAGTGAGAGAAATGAACAGAGCCCTGGGGCCTTTCCTCCTTAAGCTGGTTTGTAAACCTCTGTACAATGAACTGGCATACATTATTTTGCCTCCTTACTCTCTTTTCTACATGCGACAAGTAATATACCTCTAACTACCTCTAAAGCAAAGGAACAATACACTGTAGCTCAATGAAAGTAAGGAAATTCGTAACTTCTTCTCCAGGTTATATCATAATAGACAGTACCTAAATCAGGAATGATCCTAAAAACACCACACTTTCCATTCCACACAGCCATACAGGGCATAATTTGCAGTGTTAAATTCACCTTTGATGTAGAGGACTACTACAGCTTAGAGCCAGAGTAAAGGAGTACCAGAGGGGAACTATGGGTTGAGCAGCAGTGGTGAGCACTCATTCTATATGCAGTGAGTTGATCACTTGTAGGTCATCTTAACAGGGATATAATAGACACAAACCCTCATTTTTCCCATGAACTGAACCAAAATAAAAGGTGCTGCTATTCTAGCCCAACCACCATAACAGAAGATACTTGAAGAAGAAAAGTGTGTCTATCCTTTATTTCATAAAAACAGAGGTGGAGATCAGTCATCCAGACTTGCCATCATCTTGCTGTATTTAGATAATCTTATGTCTAGGATCAATAAGGAACAGAAAAAAGTATTTATATATAAAATGTGGGTGTCATTTTACATATTTATATGAAGTAAAATAAATGAAGGATCAATAATCCTTGAGGGGAGGAAATGAAGAGAGAAAGGGAGTTAAGAATCTACATGTAGCTCCAAGGAAACCTGAAGGGAATAATTAGACATAAAATCTAACATATTCTTGTAGCTCAAGGATATGTCTTATAAATGTAAGTTAAGATGTAGATTGTCCCCAAGGACTGATTCCCTAACCACGTAGGTTAAATTAGTGTCTAACAGCTTGTCAGCTAGATACAAGAGAAGAGACCAACCTTTAGATTTAATCTTGGGAGAAGTAGATTAAACATAGTTTTCTTTCCATTTTGTCACCCGTGTCTTGATAAATCTTTGTAACTGTAATGTCTTTTGGATTTTGTAAATAAATGTTTTTTTACTTGCTTTTGCCTTCAAGACCTGTTTTGAGCTGAGGGTGACTTCAAGGTAACTGCATAGTATCAGTGTGGTCTGCTCCAAGAGATGATGTGACCCCAGGAGCTGCTGAAGAACTTGCAGAATGGTTATATAGGGAGCCCACTCAATGCAGGGAGGGATCATGTATGTTTAAACATTCCCAGGCCTTTAATGTGCCCCCTCTCCCTTTATAAAAGAGGCTGAATTTTCCACATAGTCTCTGGAAGATATGGGCTACAATCTCCATGCTGCTGCGAAGTCTGCTGGGTGAGACCACTGGATTGTTGCTCTTAGGGCTCCTCTGAATTAGCCTGGCCCAGTGTAGATCCCCAAGAGCCAGAACAGCCAGTTGCATCCCATATCTGCTCACGCACCCCTGGTGCTGTGAAGAGCCAGCACTTGTCCCTTGGTATCAGCTAGAGAGCTTTAAATTGCCACTGCAAGTAGAGCCAGCGTAGAGTCGGCACTGACCTCATTGCAGCAGTCATCACTTGTGTCCCACACATGCCCACAGAGGCAGGTTCTTTCCCAAAGCTAGAGTTATGGGAGTCAACACTGTGAAGAGTAAATGGATAGTGTCTCTCTTCTTGCCAGGTATTCCCTGCAGCATGACAGGAAAGAAAAAAGAATAGAAATTATGGTGCCAGAATCTCTCTCCTTGTGTTTTTCCTATCTGTGAGTCATTATTCAAACCTTTGAAATCATACACAAATGTTTTCTAATAATAATTAATAATCTGTAGAGTTAGTTTACTGCCAGACAAGGTCATCAAACCAAATGCAGTGAGTGGAATTTAAAAAAGAATAAATGCTTTTAGGGCCATCGACAATATTTATAGTTTTATTAACCCAATAAAAGGGAGGTTGAATCTCATCGGCGCAGGGTCAGGAAGTGTTATGGCCTTTCATACACCGCACAGTGTGCCTGGACAAATGCATTAGATTGCTTCCTATCTGCTCCAAGACTGTGTGACAGAAGCTATCTGGTCACTGTGAAATTCAGCGTGGTCCCATAGCATTACACAGTGCTGATATTTTAGTGATAGAAATGTTCTTTCTTGCATTGCATGTAGATGAGCAGATGAGCAGAATTTAAAAGAACTGACTTCTATTTTTCATATGGTGGCAAAAAGACAGCAGCTGGGTTAGAGTTTAAGTATTTGTTTGACCTCTCAAACAAAGACCTTAATTCTAGAGCTTTTAACCTTTCTTAACTGTTAATGTAAGACATACTGTTCAGTTAGGTAGCTAATATGTGTAAATCATCGCAGGATAAAAACATGACAAAGACTAGACATTTCAGTAAACTAAATCTACTCATATGAATCCATTTGTAGGCTCATAGCCTGAAGCATGAGATATAACACATGCAAATGAGAAAATATCCTAAGTAAATGATTTTGTATGATGACATTTTCAGCTACCTTTTCAGAAACTCCACCCCAAAATGTAGTGTTTTGGCATGCAAGAAAACCACAGAGAGATAAAACTAACATGTTTCACCTCCCCCATCCTAATCTTTGCATTATAATATAAATGTTGAACTTTTCTGGAAATAAGATCTAGAATCTGAACTGTCAAATTTTAAATAATTTCAGGTATTTTCATTCCCATAATATTACATGGTAGGCAAAAGCACCAGAGCAGTTCCCTTTTTTTCCTTTCTTTTCATGACTTTAGAAAAAAATGCACTAGATATCATATCTGATGTTTCACATATCACTGTGGCTAGTTTATGAAGATTTAGAGCTACCCTATTCATGGAATTACTCAGGAAAACC
Source organism: Tyto alba (assembly GCF_018691265.1). Lineage (NCBI taxonomy): Eukaryota > Metazoa > Chordata > Aves > Strigiformes > Tytonidae > Tyto > Tyto alba. The sequence goes on from NW_024881282.1 coordinate 31,543,484, forward strand.
TATTCCACAATTTCTGAACAGCTCTGTGTTTGGGCTTTTGAGACAGGATTTATCTTTCTTACCTTTGCCTTCTAAACAGTAAGTGATTTCTGCAGCTTGGTTGCCTAGATTTGCTCTCTAGACGATAGCGACTCTCTTAGATGCTGTCTTGGAACAGGATTAATTGCCTTTGGGCATGGCTATACGTCTCCACCACTTTTATAGGCTATAGAAGAAACCTAAGTTAGCCTAGATGCCTAGCTGAACTGCCTAGTTGTACCTGAGAGACTGATTTAGGTGCAGACACACTCAAGAGTAACAGTGCCTCTACTTTAATGTAATCTGCTTGGACAGTGGATTTAGTTGAATGGGAGTAAAGCACTATATCCGGACACTGAGCAAGCACGTCCACATACAGGTTATGGGCAAAAGAACACTAATTTTCACATGATCAATTGATGCTCAGTATTAAGCCTCATTACAAGCAACAAGAACACAAACTTCCCAACTGGAGGTTTAGTGTGGCTTGACCTAAAGTCAGTAACTTTTTAAACTACCACAGGTGCTTGCATTCACAGATTTATTCCAGAATATTTCCAATACTTCAAATGTACATTCTACTTTAATCTGAATTAACTTTCAGCTGGAGATATGTCCCTAATGCCAGATATTTAGAGTAACATTTTCACATGTGTTTGCTTAGGGTTCCATTCAAATTAATAGAAGTTACAGGACTAAGTATCTTTGAGGATCTGGAATTAAGTCCCATTTTCAAAGTAACAGGGATTTAAGAGATTAAATTTTATTGAGAGTCAATGGAACAGCAGGGGTTCTTGAATTATCTTGGTAAAGATACTCATGTTATAAAGTTTGTGCTGACATGCTGGAACATTTTTAAAATACTCGGTTCAGATTACTCATAAGGTATAAATTCAGGGAGTGAAGACATAAACCTCTTGTCTCTACCTTTTAATATCTTTTTATATATAATTATAGCTCATCTGAACATACTAAAGACTCATCCTAGAAATAAGCAGTGTCAGTCTTCTCAAAAACACTATTTAAGGGTATCGTGTTTGGGTCTAATGCTACACTTTTCCATAAAGTAGCTGTACTCTTAATTCCAATAATATATATATATATATACACTTAAAAATGTATACCCATAAAACGTTTCAGTTTTTAACATTTTTCATGCTAGATCTCTGGCACTTGAGCTTATTACTATGAATATAAATATGAAAAATTATTTTCTTTAAGCTCACCTCCATCAGCAAGAAATCCATGAAAGATTAATTTCAGCTGTGGCCGAAGGAAGGTGGGATTGCCATCTTTACTCCTATTCCCACTGCTGTTTGCTGGCTTTTATGAAAGATGTATCAAAAGTGCTGAAAAAAATGTCAGTTTGACACTTTTACTGCCTGAGCTCAGACAGAATACTTTAAGTTACATCCAACCTTCAGTGTAGCAAAAAATACTATGTTAGTAGCATTTATCTGATGGCCAGTTTTTGGGAAGTTGTTGTCTTCCAAATATAAAACCAAATTAAACTACTCAAGTCTAATGAGTATAGTCTTACATTCCTTTTTGGTTTTTATCTTTCTTAATCCTCTCAGATGTTCAGATCTCATGGATTATAAAGCCATTAAGAATCACCAGGACATCTTGTCTTACCTTCTGTGTAAGCAACTTTACTTGCTCCAGGGGAGCCTAGCGACATGTTTTCTTTCTTTCTTTGTTCTGCTTTCATTTTACATATTTCGCTCTAAGAGGGCAAAATTTGCACGTAAGCCTGATGGGATCACTCATGGAGTAAAACCTACTCTGCACAAAGTAATGTCAATAGACACGAATTAGTGTGGAAAAATTAGATTCCTCATAAATCTCAATTTTCAGGCACATGATCAACTTCTGCTGGCCTACTGAATTGTCAGTCATCTGTAACTCTCTGTGTGCATGTCCTTACCTTATGTAAAATGCAACACCATGATGGAGCTCAGTTTATTTTCCTTGCATTAGCCATAAGCTTAAGTGCACAAGTGTGGACCTTCATGGCATCTGCCATGCCACAATATTTTTACACTGTGGAAATGTGACCATTTGCATGAACCATCAATGTGTTTTGCTGGAAAGAAATGCATTGCATTTTTCCATGAAGAATCTGGTTGTGTGTTAGACCCTGGAAGAAATGTGAGCTGAAGGTCTGGCTCTATCTCTCCACAGTTAGTGATGCATTGCACACTTTCCTTCCGAACTCAGTTCCAAATAATGCTATTTCACATCCTCCTGACGCTCCCTGGTTTGAATTTAATTTGTATGCAGTTCATGTCACTCAGGAACAAAGGGAAAGAAATAACACAGTGGTAGTACATGATAATAATGCCTTTCTCCCACATTTTTCTGTCTTGACTAACTGAACTAGAAATTCTCTGGGACAAAGAATGATTCTTAACATGTCTATTCAGAATGGCCAATGCCCCTCACAGCAGAGACTTCTGGGACTACTGAAAAATACTCTGTGAAAAAGTGGGAAGAGGAATAATTGCTATCTAGTCTCCACTGGCTATATTGACTAGGTCTTGATTAGCTACAAAGGGGAACCAAGGTCATTAAGATATATCCAACTGCATCATAGACACTGTGCTTTAGTCAAATGGAATTAGGTGAGATGAATCCCTCCAGAATGTCTCCCCCAGTATTTAGATATAAAACAGCAAATTTTGTGCTTGACTGGTCTTCCAAATTTGCAGTGGGAACTTCTTCCCTCTAAAGGTACTGACAGTGTCTCATGGTGGAAACTGACAGCTCATCTCAATCCTGTGTGGAATTAGATGTAGCATGACATTCCCCAAGGTTATAACAAAGCCACTATGGAAAGAAAACCACATCATCAGGGCTGGCACAAAAACTGAAGCCTATTTGGTCCTTTTGTGTAATTTCTGCTTTGTCTGTAAGTCTAGCTATTTCTGGACAGCCACACTTGTGGATGTGCCACAAAATGTCAGACAGAGGGTATGGGGACCTGTGTCATAATAGTGGGGGACAAGATATTAAACTACTAGGTCCACTGATATTAGTGTTCATCAGAAATATTATTTTTCTATCTAACCACACAGTTAACCAAGTCACACATTTTCTTCTTATCTGACTTCCTATTAAATACCCTTTCCTCCAGTTTGTATAGATACAATCTTCCGCCTTTTCCTAATGAGGTTGTCATCTCTGGTGTGGAAGTAAAAGAGCTGAACTCTTGAGATAATTTGCCTTTTCCTTTGTACTTTAAAACTTGTCATGTTTGCATTTTTTAATATTTTATCATGTTACCAATCTCCGTTTTTAAAAAGGAGATTTGTTGCTTTATTTATTTGCACACAACTGATCAGTGCTCTGTTTTGTAAAACTTAGCTAATCTCAGAAAACTTCCTTCAGGAGCCCTTGGTGCATGTGGGCCCTTGTTGCTGCAGCTGTTCATCCCAAGATACTTGACTTCAATCCTTTGTCTCCCATCGTGTCAGACTGATGGTTCTGTCCTGAACCTTGTTTGTGCCCATCACAAAATTAAAGTACTTGAAGAAAAAGAGAGACCTTCACTGTTCAGAAGTCCAGATCTGTAATAGTGAGTGATCAGCTGTGAGCTATGTTTTGCACATCTATGGGTGAGATGCTGCCCACTAATACTAAGTCCAGTTCAAGTGTCAGACAGACAACAGCACTAAGATCATTTTATAGAAGTTTCCTGGATGCTGCTTCTCAACTCTGAGAAGATCCTCTCCACCTGCAAGCCTGTGCAGGTTAATCTGTTCTATCAACTCCCACCCTGTGAGCAGGAATATTTTCTGTGTTTTATCCATGGACCACATTTTCTGATGAATAAAGGGATATGGAATGCACTAGGAAGAAATTCTACCTTATGGCATCCTAAATAATTTTCCTTTCAAATAGTTTTTCCTCTCCACAGCAATTTAGAGAGCTTTCAAAGAAGATTAAGATGAGTAAAAATGCTTCTGTAAATTTTACAGTGAACATCTATATGCTCCTCCATAGCCAGATTACCAAAGGAAGGAAAGACAAGGGATAAATACCATCAAGCAAACTGCGAGCAAACAACTGTGACCACAATCTGGCAGTGACTATCACTTCACCTCCTTTTCTATGTCTGTAACTATGGCTCTGATGATGCACCACATTTCTTTATTGGGAAAGCCTCTTCAATTATATCATCTTAGGTTTGTTTCAAAAACAGCTTTCTCCATGTACCGCATGGTGGTCTTTAATAGTCTATTTTATTTGCATTTTTATTCAAAGCCATAATTCTTGTAATGTCACAAGTGAAATATTGAGATAACTGCTGTCACCACCTACCGAATGTTTCCAGACCAGATATGAAAAACAACATAGGAAAAGTTTTAAGTAAAATCCATTTCTTGAGGCAAATGCAAACAAACATCACCTGGCACAGTCTGCCAAACAAGATACTATGTTTCCTTATGAATATAGTAAAAAGAGAGGTAAAAAAATTGACCACTTTTACTTGATAATTGATTCACCTCTCTGGCTCTTACTAGGCTGGTCATCAAGGTCTGGAAACTGAGATCCTTCTGCAATTTTCCTGCAATATCTAGGCTTTGTAGATATCAGATCAGCAATTCCGGGTTGGAGGCATTAGACTCTTAGGATCTGTCCATGGGGAAAGTGGTGCACAGCAAAGCAGGGTATAAACTTACAGGAGGCAATCTACCTTGTGCTATCACTTATAGGAATATTGTCCATACAGTGATACTCAGAAAAAAACCATAATTTGTGTTTGCTTTTACAGCCCATTTGACTGCATTTAGACCTAGTGATGGATGCTTCTTCAGAACAAATGCAGCCTTTATTCAGTTCAGCTTACTCACTTCCATTTTCCAGACCCTGTGCAAGGATTTAATGCAGTTTAACTAATCCATTATAAATGCACTTGGTTGTTAAAGCTGGATTTAACCTTCCTCAATGTCACTGTGTCAAAAAATGCTCTAGTCATGGGGGTATTTACAAGAATAATGCTAATACGGGGCAGACCAGCCTCACTTTACAGCCTGTGGAGAGAGAATGGCTATACTTAATGTTAAATGCCATGAGTTAGCCTGCTTAGGAGAGCTATCTCCCTTCATTAACTATGGAAAAAGGCTGAGCAGACTGATTTCTTTTTATTTACCTGAATTAGCCTTTAGGATTACCCTGCAGTCTGCATGCTAATATCTTAACATATACACATACGTTACTACATTTTGAAAGTAAATAGTCTCTCTATGGATCTGTTGGCACTAGTATAAGAATACAAAACAACTCACAACAACATTGAATGAAAGAGTATAACTACTGAAGAGATAAACAAATTATTCTGTGCTCTCTGGAAACGTAATAACTCTCAGTACTCCAAATGAAAACCTTTTAAGATGTTTGGCAACAATATTTTCTGCTCCTATTTGTCTTTACCCTAGGCCCATCAGCTGCATTAATAATGAAAGAGGAGAAAATAGCAACCAAGACAATCTTTGTCTTCCTGAAGACATTGATTGGAATTCTGTTACAGCTGATTCTTGACCTTATAAAAGCTTTTCCTCTCCTGATGGCTGGAATCTGAAGATTCGAGAAGGTTGATATTTCAAATACATTTAATGAGAATTTTAACTTTAAAAAAGAAAACAGAATTTTCAGAAATGTTATAATCTTCCCAATCAGCAGTGAAGTTATTGGAAATTCATATCATTCCTATACCAAATATTAGCTGGTTCAGTCTTCACTGATCTGGAGAAGAAAAGATGATCTGATTCCTACCACTCTGGGCATTGGGTGGCAGTTAGAGGCAGAGCACGTCTTCCTTGGCTCACTAAATGTGTTTGCTTTAGCTTTATAGTTACATATAAACGCCTATGACTGCATAGCAACATATGGACATCTCTCAAAATCTTCAGTGGATTTCTGCCCAGAATTCCAGTGGAAAGCCATTTACACCACTGGTTGGGAAACCTACAATGAAGCAGTTCCTTAAACGTTATCAGGACAAACTACTAATCAGTGATGTTTCCTGCAAAACCTTTTGCAGAGTGTCTTCAGCTGTTTTTCTTCTGTAATGTTGCTGAATCCCCATAGTTTCTGTTTTGTGACTCCTGTTTTCTCAGTCACCCACTTAGCTCCTGAGTAAGATATTAATGCTTATTATAACCATTAGGATATTACTATTAATTATGCATTGAGGTCATCACTGCAGGGACTCGTCCTTGCATTCTGATATCATATATTCTTAAATTTTAACTCCCATCCCAAAGGAGCAATCAGAAAACAGCTGTAAGCACAATCTTGAGAATCTGAGCTATAAGGGTAAAATAAATATTAAAATTAGACAAGAGAAAGAACCTTTATTTCAGGTACAGGAAGATATAAATTTTTCCTTCCTGCACTTCTCTGAACATAGGGTAGTTCACAAACTGAACAACACCAAGAAGTCCTTGGATCATTGGACCTTAGACACTTTTCGGACATATTGCTTTCTATATCCTCAAATGCTGCAGCTCGATGGCCTCTGCTCTTCCCTCTCATCTTGCATCTGGCTGACTTCCCTGTGCAGCATGCAAAAGAGCTCTCAGACCCTGCCAGACACAATGTTTGGCCATATCTCCCACCAGAGCTTTGGAAAGGGGGTATGGCACTCCTCTCCAGCTCACAGAATTAGACTGCCTAGCCCAAAACAAGAGAGATGGACACAAGCTTTATTGGTTCAAATTTGTCTCATATTTCAGCGGGTAGACACTTTCTAAACACTGATACAGCTTTCTGGTGAGTGAGGTGCAATGGACTTGATTATCATGGCAAGGCCTTAAAGACTGTTTCCCTGAAAAGAGAAACTATTTGCATTTGTGTCTTCAATGATGATGCTTTGGGAGTGGCAGGATTAGGGTACTGATGCCACAAGGGACTCTGGGCTGTCAGAGTTGATGTCCCTGGGAGCTGAGGATAGCAGGTCCTAGGTGCACCTCTCCTGGGCTGGGAAATGTGAGTGCTGACCACAGCCAACCCAGGTCCTTGGTGCGTGGGGAGGGGATATCCCACCACCACATTTACAGAGAGTTTTTCCACAGGGCTTTTGATGATGGCTGTGAGAATATACCAGAGAGATCACTGATAGCAAACGCATACTCGGTGGCTGATGCCTTCCCCTGCCCACTCAGGACCTTGCTAGTGCCTTGTCTGCCTGGTTTCTAATGGCTCACACACTCCAGTGCAACCCTGGGACAGGCCAGTACAGCTGAAGGAGGAGGTTTCCACTCTGAGGAAACATTTTCTGGGGGCTTTCTCAGACTTTTCGCTCTATCATATATCCTCTAACAAAGCAGTGCATAGAATGCACCAAGCGACCCTCAGACCCTGGTGACTCTGGAGTCTAGATCCTCAGAAGATAAACACTCCTACCTCCGAGGCTTTGCATCCTGTTCCCAGGCCACGTAGCCATTGTGTGGTGGTTTCAGTGCCATCCATGTCTCTCTGGCTGCTTGCTCTCCTAGCTCTCCTCAGCTGGCAGAGTGAGCACTCTGCAGTGGGTTGCTCACATCACAGTGTGATTAACGTGGCTGGGAACTCTCTGGCACAATGTCCTGAGAGATTTTAAGTGCCAGGAAGTCTAATACCTGCAAATATATTTATCTTCCTTTGAATATTTCATCAAGTTGGAATTCATGAACTGGATCTTTTACACAGAAGTTTTATAAATTATGTACCAGAATCTATGAGTTCTTACTTTGTCCATATTTTACTTTTCTCAAAGCCACAGTGGGGATCATAGCCCATCAAAGCTCCTGCAGCAATTAGAGATCAAAGGAGGCAGGCATGCAAGGCCTACAGTATTCCCCCAGAAAAAAATTGCTGCTTAGTTGTACGTTGTAGTCTCACTTCTCATTTTACTATATTTCAGCCTCACTTCCCTGTCTGCCTCACTGCTGTGGGAAACATGGGGTCCTTGGGAGAAGGCTCACTGCCACCACTCACCAAACACACCTACCTGGATTTTACCTCTCATCTATCATACCGACACTGTTGCCTGCTTTTCCTGCAGCACTGCTAGGAAATGGCTCCTGTATCTTCCCTGCCATCACTGACTATGCTGGTAGCTTTCAGTATATATAGATTTTTTTTTTTTTTTTCCAAAAGAAGAAATAAATGTTAGGTGTGAAGATGTTTCATGTTGCCAGAATGCTTCTGGTTTAGCCACTAGCAACCCACCATCTTCAGTAGCAGGTAGTGAAGATCTATAAACTTATAGTTCTGCATATAAAGTATTTAGCTAAAAACAAAATCCCCTGTGCATAGAGAGGTGGGAGGGAGAAGAAAGAGGCACAGTTACAAGATGTTAATTGTGCAGCTTGTTGTGCTAGCGGAAGGCATACTGGTACTGTGATGATGAGAACAGTATAAAAATAGCCCAGATAGAAGCGAGACTTCCACCATTCTCCTGCTCCTCACCTCTCCCCTGAATTACTTTTGCAGGCTGCTTCATTGCCTTCTGTGAGGACCACTAAGACTCAGTTTTGAGCAGAGTTTAGTTAAAACTGGGATCAGAGGTGTGAGACAGGCTCTTTCAGGCTGGCATGTAAAGAAGATTATCCCAAGTGATTTGTAGCAAAGTAAAAGAAAACCTTTCCCCTAGATGTTTTCTGCTTCCTAGGTTTTGCTGCTGGGAACTCAAATGTTCCTTCCATGTGTCCCCCAAATATCCAAGTCAAACAAACTGAAATCCAGATTTCAGTTAAGGACTAAGTGGATTCTTTATAACTATTTCTTCCCCTTATTCTTCTTGTTTTCCAGAGCTCTGCCAAATTTGTTGGATCTTAAACCAGCTCAAGGGGAGCTTGCCAACTTCTTCATCTATCTGCACAAGTCCCCTTTCTTACAGGGGGGCAGCTTTTTACATCCTGACAATCCTTTCCCCCCAAATTCCTTAGATGGGACTTTGACATCCTATGGTTCTGGACCAGTTACCATAGGAACATAATTTCCTTGCAACTTCAGACCAACCAGTTTTGCAAGAAAGTGGACTCCCATGTCACTGCCTCCACACTTCTCCCGTAGTGGCACTGCAGCACTGTGGTGTTTCTCAAGCCCTGCTGCTGGCACAACAGGCTTGTGACCCAGGACCTGTCTGGACACTGCACTGCCTCAGAAGTCAGAAAATCAGCTTAAGCAATGGGTTACACCTGTAGGATCAAGTCCTGATCCCTAATATCTAACTTAGACCACAGACTATCAACAGACACTTCCCTTGTTCCAGTGGCTGAGACATGGAGCTCGGCATGGATTTCATATTTCTGTAAATGTCATTCTATTACTAGCATTGTGTGGTCACCTAATTTCTGTTTTATGGCTACTGACTTGGCTAGAGTAAAAGAGAAATAACGATCTCAAATGAAGGTGGGTTGGTTTTTTTTAAATGCAAATCTCCTTCTTCCCAGAACAAATCTTTAAACCTATAATGACAAAGGTGCAATCCGTCTGTAGTTACAATGTTAAAGAGTCTTGTATGGATTGTTTCTTACATGGCCAAAGTCAAGCCACTTCTGAGAAATAATTGACTGTGTAGAGACACAAGTGCCTCTTAAGTTGAGTCCAATAGTAATAATATGTTATTGGATCTCTCCCCTAGGAGATGATGCAGCAAACAGACATGTAAAGCCTCCAAGTTCTTGCCTGGCTACCGCAGTGAACACTCACACTGAGGAATATGTCAGAGACTTGTGGCAGAGCACATTAGTTTGCCAGCCTTTCAGATGAGTCTCAGGTCAGGGTGTGGTTCAGATAAAATGGAATTGGCAGCGTCATCCCAGTCCCTGGACAGCTTTTTGTAAATTACTTGTGTGGCACTGATTTTGTTGCAAGTATTTCCTCTGACTATTCTGTATGGGTTTTCTTCATTTAGCTTGGGGTCTTTGGTTGACATTTGTTCTGTGACATGGGCAAATATGTGCATAACACGTAGCACTAGCACATTATTTTCTACTAGTTCTACACTAGCATTCAACACAAGTCCCTAAAATTTAATGGATGATGCTATGTGAACACATAGTTCTCAACTCTCCAGTTCTTCCACAGACATCTTTAAGTCATAGTTCATGTACGTCTTGTGCTGCAGAAAGCCCCAAGCAGTAAGATGAACAGCAGTTTTAACTGTACACAAGCAATATAAGTGAAATAAAAAATAATAGCACAAAACATTGTCTTAATAAAAAGCAACCAAGCAATTGACAATAAGCTAGTCAGTAAGATGAAGAATCTGAAGTCTTTGTCATTGCAGGACAAATGCCATTTTCTGTCTCAAATCTGATGGCTCCAGAACTCCATCAGCAACACCAATGCCAAAGAGACCTTCCAAGCTGCTAATAAATGCACAAGACACACAGTATAATAAGATATCTTCTTTTTTTATTATTATTGTGAGAGGGCAGTGAATATAAATTTCACTGACTGGTGTGTATAATAAAGGAAGCTGAGTGCCAACACTGAGAAATGCCGAGGAATGTAAACAGCCAATAATAAATAGCTGTAAGGATAAAACCATCCAGAAGGCAAATAAACACCATACTAAAAGGCTGGTGTTCACAATGCTTTGTCTATGACATCTCATACACAAAAGCACAAAGTTATGGACAGAAGAGGAGCAAAACCCATTAAAATACATGACTAGATTCTGAGATAGTGAGAAGCAAGGTGAGAGACAAGCCTTTGACACCGTTTCCCACAGAATTCTCCTAGAGAAACTGGCTACTCATGACTTGGATGGGCATACACTTTGCTGGGTAAAATACTGGCTGGATCTTTGAGCCTAAAGGGTGGTGACTAATGGACTTAACTCCAGTTGGTGACCAGTCAAAGGTGGTGTTCCCCAAGGCTCAGTATTAGTGTCAGTTCTGTTTAATATCTTTACCAGTCATCTGGATGAAGTGATTGAGTGCACCCTTAGTAAGTTTGCAGATGACATCAAGTTGGGTGGGAGTGTTGATCTGCTTCAGAGTAGGAAGGCTCTACAGAGGGACCAGGACAGGCTGGATTGATGGGCTGAAGGCAGATGTAGGGAGGTTCAACAAGGCTCAGTACCGGGTCCTTCTTCTGACTCACAATAACCCCATGCAATGCTACAGGCTAAGGAAAGAGTGGCTGGGAAGCTGCTTGGCAGAAAAGGACCTGGGGGTGTTGGTTGACAGCCAGCTGAAAATGTGCCAGCAGTGTGCCCAGGTGGCCAGGAAGGTCAATAGCATCCTGGCGTGTATCAGAAATAGTATCAGAATAGGACTAAGGGAGTGATTTTCCCCCTGTACCCAGCACTGGTGAGGCCATACCTTTACTACTGTGTTCAGTTTTGAGCCCCTCACTGTAAGAAAGACATTGAGGTGTTGGAGCATGTCCAAAGAAGGACAACAAAGGTGGTGAGCAAGTCTAATGAGGAGTGGCTGAGGGAACTGGAGTTGTATAGCTTGGAGAAAAGGAGACTCAGAGGAGACCTTACGTCTCTCTACAACTACCTAAAAGGAGGGTGTAGTAAGGTGGGTGTCATTCTTTCTCCTAAATAACAAGCAATAAGACAAGAAGAAATGGCCTCAAGTTGTACCAGGGGAGATTAAAATTGGATATTCATAGAATCGTAGAATGGTTTGGGTTGGAAGGGACCTTAAAGATCATCTAGTTCCAACCTTCCTGCCGTGCACAGGGACACCTTCACTGGACCAGGTTGCTCAGAGCCCCATCCAATCTGGCCTTGAACTCTTCCAGGGAGGGGGCATCCACAACTTCTCTGGGCAACCTGTTTCAGTGTCTCACCACTTTCACAGTAAAGAATTTCTTCCTTGCATCTAATCTAAATCTACCCTCTCTCATTTTAAAACCATTAACCCTTGTCTTAGCCCTACACTCCCTGACAAAGAATCCCAGCCCATCTTTCCTGTAGGCCCCCTGTAAGTACTGGAATACCACTATAAAGTCTCCCAGCTATCTCAGTCTGTCCTCATAAGGGAGGTGGTCCAGCCCCCTGATCATCTTCATGATCTTCCTCTGGACTTACTAGAGGAAAACATATTAGGAAACATTTCTTTACCAGCAGTCTTGTCAAACATTGGAACAGGCTGCCCAGGAAAGTGGTTAACTCACCATTCCTGGAGGTATTTAAAAGATGTATAGATGCAGAGCTTAGGTACATGGTTTAGTGGTGGACTTGGCAGTAGTAAGTTAATGGTGCAGACTCAGCCTTGTGTCTTTCTGCAGATCTGCATGTGGTCAGAGCTGGAACAGCAAACAATTCTTGTCTCTTCACCAATTAAGACATCATAAAACTACACTTATGACTAAATAATAAACTGCACTTCCTTTCTTCCTACCTAGGGAAAATGCTGAATGTGGTAAACTGCTAATAACACAGGAGAAGATGTCTTGAGAGGCAAGCATCCAGAACATAGACAACTCAGCTTCTTGCTCCCTGGGAGGAAAGGATGTTGTTTATTACCTTACACAGGGTCCCTCCTCCAGACCACAGCAGCTCTGAGAAACCCTCCCAGCCACATACTGCCTGTCATATTTTCTGGCAGCCTCACAGGTTGCTGATGGATCAGTATTTTAGGATACCTTTTCCAAATGCAGGTGGACAAGGTAAAAGTCATCCCAGAGCTGGACCTCTTTTTTAAACTTTGCAAGAGCACCCTGTTTGTCTACCTGCCACACCACATACTGCTCCAACAGCCTCAAAGTTTAGCACTGGCCAACATACCCAGAAGGACATGACTAAAACATAGAGTATAATGCCAGTAGTTTGTTGATATGAACTGCTTCTTCCTAAATGTGGAATTTACTAAATGCCATCACAACAGGGGCAATCTAAAAGGCAGAAAGGTTTCTCCACAGATTGAGTTCCAGCTTTGTTTTTCCTTTTTTATCAGGGACTATGCCCTGTCTGGTTCTTTTCAAGCCACAAAGGGACATCTAATGGTTTGTTAATACATTGCAAGAAAGCCCAGTGCTGCAATTCATGTCACGTGATTAATTCTTCCAGGCCTCTCTTTGACAGGCACTTAAGTCTTTTCTATAGGGTTTTCAGTGTATCGGCTTATTTCTTTTGGCTTCCCATCCCCAAGAAGAAATGAAAATTGTATCTCAGAGTTTTAGTTTTCTACTCCTTTCTCAAAACAGGGTTATACAGTGAGACACACTGACATTTGTTGCTGCTGTGATTAGCAACAGGAGACAAATCAACTGGATCTTCATTCCTCAGCCCAGAAATATTAGACCACTGCACTCTCAAAACCCTGAGCTCCAACTTTCATCAGTAAGGATACTGATGTCAACTGGACTTATATCCTTTATCCATCCATCCTTTTAGTAAAAGGAAAGGAAGCAGTAAGTAAACCTATGCCCACCTTTGTCTCAGAACAATGGTTCTGATCCATGTAAAAATTCCTGCTGGGAAAAATGAATGTATTCTCAACAGTACTTGTCTTTTCACATGAGTGAGAAGTACTGTACGTGTACAGGGCTTTGTGTTGCACAAGGACTGCCTATAAAAGACAACAAAAAAACTCAGGCATTGGTGGGCTCCTGTGTTCACACTTGGTTTTCTCATTTCTGTTTGTATCAAAAATAACTTTCTTCTTTTCTCCTCTCCATGGTAAAAAAGATTAAAGTCAGCTTTTGTGGACTCACTCACTGGCCAGTCTCTCAGCATCTCCCCACCAGCCTTGCTCCTAAGCAGGTGTTATTACAAATCACAGTGTGTTTTGTGGATCATCTTATGGCAAGACAAGACTCTTTTGAAACTGGTGTCCAAGGAGAGGTTTCAACTGAATGACATCTTGAAAAGGCATGTAGTCATCTCACTTGATTTCTCCAGTATACTGAAAAGTAGGCTGTGTTGGAGAAAATCCAAATCTTGGATCAGGTAGACTTATAAGAAAATCAGTTTTCTCCACACAGATTTGGAGCTATTTCCCACATTTTCAGATTAAACCATCTTTCTGGAAGCATTTTGCCTCCAGCAACACAATGGAAACCCTCATGTTCAAGAAACAGTTTTGCACTGACAGTGATTGTCTCAGTGCCTAGTCCAGCAGTAGAGATAGTGGGATGTTTTTAATAAGAAAAATTGCATTAAGTAAAATAGCTTTTTAAAATTAATCTTTTTATTAAGAGGGTAAGTATTGGTATTTTCAGTGAGGAAAATATTTTGCATTTTTTTACAATTCATTCATATGAAAGCTTTCTCTAAATCACTTGGATTTTATTGAATGGCTCTAAAACCTTTTGCCTCATTAAAAATGCTTAAAGACTGGCTTCCTGTAAACCAAAATGTTAATATTTTAGATTTTTTTTTTTAAGGGTGATTAAAAGGACTCTTTCGAAGGCAAAATACCCTTTAACTAGTCTTTGTAGTTGTAGGGTCTGCTGATTGTTATTGTATGACATGCAGGTTATTGCACCCTAACCAGTTCTGGTGATAAGGTCAATCACGTCATGGTAGAACCGTCCCACATGCAAAGGGAACTGTGGGTGTTTCAGCCTCACTGGAGAAATGCATGGTTGTGAGTGCTCAGAACCTCTCCACACATGGCCTTTGCTCCCTATTCAAACGCAGCTTCCATAAAGGTCCTTCTAAGACCCATTAGTCCTTTTATCCATTCTGCTCTTGTGATGTGTGTTGTGGATTCACACACTTGATGAAAGAGATGGATCAGCTGCTGGAGAGCAGCAGCTTTATCAGGCATCCAGTATGATTTTGCACCTCCTGGGAACAGAAGGTGTTGGCTGAAAGAGCTGCATAATGTGTGTTTGATTTGTCCTTTGTCAAGGTCACACCTGACTAACTGCCTCTGCAAGAATCCTGGGTATCAGTAATTTACAACATCCCCCTCTTCTCCACAGATGAGTTTTTGTTCTTCCTTTGAAAGTTCTCTCCTCTGCTCGGAACTCTACGGAGAGAAAGTGAGTGAAGGGGCCTCATTATTTTAAATGGGGCTTGACAGAACCTAACAAAGAGCATAAAACAGAGCAATTTTCACAGGCAATCGCACCAAGGCACTTAAAGGAAGGCTGAGAACTCAATTACAGCCCATTACTGTCTGAGCTGTCTCTCGCTCTTTTGCTCTTTCCCTGTCCATTGGTTTCTGCAAGACAAACTTGGTATTGGCAAAGGTCATTCACTTCAGCTGTTGTATTTTGGTTAGTGGTTCCCATTAGGTACAGATCACTGAGGATCCCAGTGTTCTCACAGATCTGAGGGGAAAAACAATTAAAGACAAATGTGTTTTCCTCTTCGCTAATACTGCAAATAGGAAGATCCAGTCAACTGCAAGGTAAAAAATACAGCAAGTTCTTCTGCAGTTATCTTGCAAAAGCTTATGACATGAGCTTGTGATACCTCATGCATACATACACACACATACCTCTCTAAACAATGCATTCACATATCCTGGTTACACTTCCTCCTGACCAAACTCTTTAGCCAAGGTCTCGGTTGGATGATAAATATGATATTATAATGTTTCATAATTCTTCTGGTGAAGAGCCAGTCAAGAGCAGATTGAGATCTTAGCATACGCTACAGTGGCTTAAAACCTACTTGATTTCTGCCTGCCCGTGAACAGATCCACATGGTCATCAAGATGCATTTCAATATGTGTCAGTGTAAGGCTGAGACATTGGAATGTCAGGGCTCCTGGAGACAGGGCTGAAGCAGAATTAGTCTGAGCCCTTTGTATACAACAGATTAACACTGAACAGCCTGCTACCAGGAATTCCTGGGTATAGGAAACATACCTATTTCAACGTGTATCAAAATGGTTTTGGAAAAAATGTATTGAAAGAAAGTTAAGGTTGAGATGAAAATCACGTTAAGAGGTAGCAGATTTAAGGTGAATTGCACAGTACAATTCACCTTTCCTGTATATATTAATTATTGTTACACTTTTGTCCAACATACTATGGAAAGGTGGCAGCTGAATTTGGAATAAAACTCAGCCATCCTAGGTCCCAGACCAGCTTTAAAAGCAGACAACAACCCTTCTGTTCTTGCCAGCTTCTGTCTCATTCATTGCCCATTCTGTGTACTGAACAAGACAAGAATCCTTGGAGGGGAAAGCAATGTATGCTTGTCAAGTACAATTTTGACATTTCCTCAGCTTCACAAGTTGACTTGCAAACTTCCAATATTGGCATTCTGGCACATGTTTTTCTTTGACTTGCATCCTGACTCCCACACCGAGGCAGTCTCACGTGGAACAAGTCACTTTCCTTCCCTGGAAGGCTGGGTGCCAACATGAGCCTCTGTTGTTTCAGCTAATGGAGTAACTGATATCGTAAGTAGACTCTTGTCTATATGAACTAAGTACAGGAGGGGAAGATAACACACATTTCACTGCTGTGACCTAAAAATATTTTTTGGAAGGACCAGTTGTCTTCATTGGTGTCATTCAGACCTCTGGATGCTGTTCCGTATTTCTGAGAGGGGGTAAGATTTAGTGTTATGACACAGTCAAAAAACACAGAAGAGATGGTTTAGGGGAGCCTAGAAACAGGCACAACACATAGGGAACATTTAAAAAGCATTTGGTAGCTACAAAGATTTTCTAGTGAGAATGTAAAAATTCTGATTTACAAAATGTACTAGATTTTGCCAGTCATAACAAAGAGCTTCTCTTACTTACCCAACTCCCTCTAGCAAACAAATGTCACATCTCTGTTGCAAAACATGCAAAAAAATAAATAATTTAAAAACTGAACTAATCCTTTTATGAAAAACAAAGGCATAGACTATTTTCCCTTATCACCTTCTTTAAAAGGGTTGAAAGGTCTTTTGCTGCAATTAGAGAAAATATGTAATTGACATTGGATATATAATTTCACATGGATAGAGTCTGGTAAAATTCTAAAAATAAACCAGAAAATGCAGACTTAGGACAGAAACTGGTACTTAATATTTAGCAATGAGCATAACTGCTCTGTTTGGCTGTTATATAATTATGTTACTCTTACTACACGGGCATTAGTACCTGCACTGTGTACCCATTTTCCCGTTACTTGTTAAACCTTAGAACCAGCTCTTATTTCCTCTTTCAGTCTTCTCCTCACTGTTTTTCCTAGAGACTAACAGATGCATTAAAAAATCTTGCCAGAGTTTTCTGAGCAAAGAAGAAATTTCCTGCAACTTTTCAGATAAATATGTTTGCATGAGGGCTAAACGTTCCTGGAAAGACACTTAAACATTCCAGTGAGCAAGCACAATGCTCATATTTCAAAGAGTCAACAGAATGGAGCTGAACTCTGACCAGCTGCTTGGAAAAACCAAAGCACTGTTTGTGATCAGACACTTGGTCCTTCCTCTGGCCTTTACCCCCAACACTGGCATCCATCTGAACGAGCCTCTACCCCAGCAGCTGCACGCATATTCCCAGCATATGTCATAACAGGAGCCAAGATCCCAAGGAGGTGGGGGACAAAAACCTCAAGGAGGAACGTTTGTTTCAGAATCTTTTTCATTCTGCTCATTCAAAGGAGGCTACCAGCAGTTAAATACCTCCACTAGGCAAATCCCATTTCTCCTCTCTTAGGTAGTTGATGAAGCCTGCAAATATTTTATAGTTCTGCAATCAGGTTTTGCCCTGGTTAGTCCCAACCACTAGAAGACTTTTTGTGTCATCAAGCACATTTAAGTTTATTTTCAGTCAGGACAACTTTTCTCCCTGGCATTTGATGGGGTTGAAAAATGTCTTGCAGGACTTGGATGTTGTTGAAATCTAAGTAGGTTTTACTAAGAAGCTGCACAGTCCTCTTTTATGATATCCGCCCTTAAAACATGTATTGTTGCTACTAGCATTTTCAGAGCTCTGACAGTAAATCTGATTCTCCTGTTTCTTGCAGGATTTGTTTAGTTTTATGCTCCCAGGGTAATGGCTATATTTCTGTAATGTTTGAAATAATGGCTAGCAGAAGGGTAGACAAACATAAAGTGGGACCTTCAGGCCATGCCACAATGTAACAAATGTCAGTATTTCTCTTGCTGCTTTGTTCTTCTGTTCCATTGTTTTCCTCTGCATAACCTCTCTTTCTTCTTTTCTTACTCTTGAACAATGATATTCCACTTCTGTGTCTCATTTCTAGTGACTTCTTCCTGTGAACACTAGAGAATAGTGGACTAAGTGGAACTGATGAGAAACTCTCCATCTCACCTCTCTCCTTCCTGTTCTTTCATCTCCAGCATGTCTTCTGGTTTTACACAGTCTGAGTAGATAGGGTTTTTCCACCAAGTATGGTGGCCCCTGTCTCATCTTAGATGGTCCTTGTTTTGTGGTCAGCTACTAGTAGGAAAGGAAGAAAGCAAATGAGGCTAGATGGTGTGACAACCCTCGTGGTGTGTGACTGCCAGCCCCACTAGTGGGACTTACATGGTAAAACAGATTTTAATCTGCTCTTCCATCTACATATCAGTAACTTCTTCCCCTGGATTAATATTTTTGGCTTTTAAGCACTCTTCATCTTGTCAAGTTCTAAATTAGATTACTTTGGAAATCACACGTTTGAAAGCCCAACATCTGACCTTATTTTCATGCAGATAGATGAGAGTGATCAATAATCTCCATTCAAGTTGTACTTCACCTCTCATTGAAAAAAATCTTTAAGTTCAGGAAGAGCTACAGAAATTGTACATCATGCAAGACAAACAGGTGATTTTCTGATAGTCAGAACAAAAAGGAACTCAAGGAAAAAAGACATATGCTTCTTTGTCTTTAATCAGAAACACTATTGAATGCCTTCACAGAGAACACCAAGAAAAAGCTTCACTACCAGCTCTCTTATTTCCACCCCTGTTCCCTAGAGCTTTCTATACGTTTTGCAATAGTAATGAATACAAGAACCCAGGTAGACACATCAGAAACAATCATGGTTCTGATAAAAGTAGGATACACAGAAACTGTCTTTCGTCTTAGAGAACACTTTTTTCTCTGAGATAAACTATGCCTCAAAAACTTCTCAGTGTAAACCCTCTTTCATTATTCTGAGAATCTTCGTCCATTAGACCAGGATCCTATACTATCACAGTCTCATCTAGAAGAACATGACAGCATTCAGATTTTAAAGCTGGACATACTGTAAAGTATTTCATTTATTTCTCCTTCCCTGGTAGCTTCACCAATTTTTATGCACATATATCAGCAGTTATTCTTAAAGGAATAATAAACAGAGAAAAATCTTGGTTTAGGAGGTTTATGAGGAGTTCCATAGAGCAGGACATCTATGTTGTAAGAGGAGAACTTCTTCATCTGGCCTAAAACCTTAGAATCATATAGCAATTTTCATCACCAATTTATTAACAACCACTTGTCCATTAAAGTATCCATGGATTTCACCAACCTCAACTTTCTAGTTATCATGGTCAACATTACAAAATAAATGCATTTTACAACAATCACGTTCAAAACCCCCCAACACAACCACATATTCCTCCACAAACTAAGGAACTGTACAGAACACCAGGTGAGTGTGACAATATTAGCCTTAAATAGCACTAGATTGCATTAAAATGTCCTGATCCAATGTTGGGGGCAGGTTTTGATATGATCCCAAGAACGAGATTAAGATGCCAACAGGGTCAAGTGCCACCTATCCAAAACGGCTTTTTATTAACAAAAAGTGAAAAAAAAAAAAATGTAACGATAGGACAGAGAGGAAGAAGAAAGACAGAAATCAAGCTGGCAAGCGGGATAGAATTGCAAGACTAGTCACCACCATGCATCCACAGCATCCTGGGGCTGGGGAGGGGTGTCCAAATCTCTTGAGGTTTCAGTGGTGGACAATCGCGGTCCAGCGCATGGGGCTTATCTGGACAACGCTCTTTATACCTGTTGAAGGCTGCGGTTTCCTTGACAATGGCACATACCTGCATCCCCCTCACACTCCTGCACATGGGCACACATTTCACACCTGACCCGCTCTTCACATGACATCACATGGTTGCATTCTGGCAGGTTTCTCTGTGACCTTGTAGTCGTCCTTGTAAGCCGGCAGTTCTTGAGGTAGGCAACTTAAGGCAAACCGTCCATAGTTCAACTTCTCACAGTCTTTGAGACAAACAGTTCATAGTTCAGTGTCTCACATAGAGATAACCAGTTTAGTAGATTTGTAGGATTGTCAGGGATCCTACAAAAGACATATTGGAATATATGAATCCCTACCTTTCTCAAACTGAAATGAAAACCATAGAAGTGAAGTTAAATGAGCACCCCACAGAGCAGTAGGTTCCCACGGAGCAGAAGGATCCAGTTATGAACAGGAGGATGTTTCTAACAAAGCAGCCATTCTAACTCTGATTACCAAACAGTGTTTGTGTGATAACACCCACAGCTCACAGACTTGCCTTATGTCCACCAGCAGTCTCCTTTCATTTTACCTCTTACGGAACAGTCTTTTCCAAAATGCAAACTTCCTCCTTCTCTCTCTCTCCCACTTTACTACCAGACTCACAGCCTTCCCTTTTCCACATACATTACCTACTGTTTTCTCAATTTGTTTAAGAGAGCAACATAACTAGATCAAATGAAAAGCAATTGTTTCTAGTCTATACTTCAGCTTGGGCTTCGATGCTCATCATGTCTGACAAAGACACTGTAATAAAAGTTTCTGTGTTTTCCAACTCTGTACAGAGTGGTAGTGCTCTTTATTGGACAAGGTGACAAGCTTCATTAAATTTTTCATTGAATTTTAGCTGGACGTGGAGCATGTCTTAAGACAGTACGTTTACAAACATTTTGTGCTGGAATTCAGCAAGCGTTACATGCCATCCAGCTGCATTCAATAGAGTCTCATGGGTGTGAGCAGGTCCATAAGCTATTAATTAAAGATGGTGTAGCACAAAGGGACCCAAAAGACTGCAATAGTACCTGATAAACAATTAAAACAGATTGCTCATGTCTTTGTCTCTTGCCTGTAGTGATAAAATAGAACAATCAGAAAACTCAATAAAAATCTATCAGTCTGTGTGGAAAGACACATGTTTTGTGCAAGACTGGAAAATGCTAATCTATTTGTGAGTAGTGTTACAAATATGTTTTTTCACATTATGAATCCTTCAGTGGCAGAGCTAGTTTAAGCGATTTACATCCTGCCGAAAGTTACTTCTTCGCTTCCATACTGTTTGGGTGGGCTTGGTCTAAAGATGTGGAAAATAATCTATTTAACACACACACACACACACACATACACACAGAGGAAAACCTCTATGTTTTTACCCCAAAACTGCCAGTAAGATGTTGCTTTCTTTTAGCAAGATGATACCCATAGGTGCAATTTGGAGTAGAGCACTGATAGGTGGCTGGCAAGAACCATGAGAGCGTTGGGGTTGAGGGAGGAAGGGAACCAGGTCGAAGGCAGAAAGATCTTAAGCAATCTGTCATGCTGAAGGCTGCCACATGGAACACTGAGTATTTCCAGAACATTTTCTTTTACTAACTGATCCAAAGGTAACTATCAGAAGCATCTAGATCCTTTGTACATCTCTAGGAAAAAAGATTTGACTTAGTAAATTTTATCAAAGTGAGTTGACAACGTATAAAGCTGTCCACTAGAAACAGCCCATAACTTGGCACATAATTCAGGAAAAATCAACCTAAATTGAAGTTTAAATTGCATGGCAGTTTTTTAAAAAAATATGTATTTTACATATTTTCTTCCTCTTTGTTTTAATTGTGATCAAAATTATATGCACCCATTTGAAGAGAAAGTCTAGGATTAGCTATTTTGTCTTTCACTAAAACCAGAAGTGACTAGATGTCATTACAGACTGCTTTTATTCCAAGATATGTAGATCCCATTGTTGTAGATAACCATTGTAACTTTTAACTGCTCAGCCTTCAAATCTTTTAAATATGAGGCTGTCAGGTCTGATTCTTCTATCAGATCCTGGCTTTGATCAAGGCAGATGAGCTATTGTGATCACTACCCAGATGACATAGTTATTTTTCATATAGTATTTTTTTTTATAGAATCCATGTCAGATATTGTATCTCTGTTTCCATCAAATTTGTGGGCATTTTGGACAAATTATTTAATGATTTTTAGTCTTCATCTCTGGCAGAATTTTTAATGTGGAAAAAGCAAGCAATTAAATCTACTTTGTCTTTGGAGGTTTTTTTCACAGAGCTCTTGAGCTTGGGATACATTTCTAATTGCCTGCCTAGGCCATTCACCTAAATTATGTCAGAGCTGATTTAATTATCCCTAAAAGCTTCCCTCAAGATGAAATTCCAACCTACCCTTAAGTATCTTTCAGTATAAGGCATGGCTAGAATTTTTTTTCTGTCCTTAAAATAACAAAACCATGTTACAGGAATGTGTTACACTACAGAGATATTTCTCACTCTTTTTTCTTATCAGGAAGGCAATGAGTCCCACCATCCTGTGAAGTTTTCTGCCCTGTTATTTACTCCCTTTAGTGGTACAGAGTATTCCCAAGCCCAGCTTTCATACTAAGCATCCTTATTGCTAAAACTCCTGCATATTAGCACACAATTACCTGTCTCATTATTGTTGTCTAAAGAATCAATTTTTGCTCCCTGAAGTAAGTTGCTAAGTATTTGTGAAAAATTAAAAAACATATATTTTCACGCAAAAAGTGTTCAGCTCGGAAATGCATTAAACAAAGCCATATCACAGTTGCCACAGTATAACATTTAATATAGCTACTTTCCTGTAGAATGCATCACAGTCTCTTATAGCACTTAAAATGATACATTTTCTCTGGGGAACTTCAACTAATATGCAGAATATGAACTTCAAGCAACAAAACTTTCTTTCCCACAATGCATTTTTATGGTTATTGATGTATGGCAGCACCAAAATGGTGTCTATTTAGACATAGATATAGCTAGAGATTTATAGATATATTTCTCTTTAAGGAGTTTTGTTTTTCTACAGAATCAGCATTTTTCCAGATCAAAATATTTATGTGTACACATTCGTCAGGTTGGATGGGGCTTTAAGCAATCTGATCTAGTGGAAGGTATCCCTGGCCATGACGGGGGGATTGGAACTAAATGATACTTAAGGTCCCTTCCAGCCCAAACCATTCTATGGTTATATTCTATATTTATCTTTGGAAAACAGTCCCAATGGAAATTTGTCAAATATCTGAATTTTGAGTCAGTTCTGCTAAATACCCACCTTTAGGTACTTTCACACTGTACCCAGGGTTTGCTTGTGGGCTCCACTCTCTGACGCTCATTACATGACACAATTTTAGGGTTAAGTGAAGCTTCTTATATGTGGTGTAAGATGGCCCTAAAACTAACATACAAATATGTTCCCAGAAAGGAAAGTAATTATGGATCAAAACGCTCTCCTATCAGCTTTATTATCCACACCCTTAACATGCCTGACATACATACTTTTACTACCTGCTCATGAGTTGCTAAAAATAAAGGTGAATTTTGATATTTTTTTATACCTTTTATACCTTTTAAGATATGTAATATGTAGAATATTGCAGAAATTTTAAGAATGTTGTACCAAGGTTCCAGAGGACAATGCCTCTCTTGTCTCCCAGATAAGCTATCAACTTGACATTTGTTTCTAAATGTCAGCAAGACCAGAACAGGTGAGATGAGTCATTGAACTTTTTTTGCTGTTGGGTAGGGAGCAAGGATAGCTAGTTTAAAGTAAGAGTATGGAAAGGAGAGAAAATATCTGTAGTCAGAAGGACAGGACAGGCTGATTTTTCTAGTTGTCCTTGTCAGGTTATGGACACAAAGCAGCAAACAGTTCACTTTTATCTAGCCAAATCAGAAGCTGAATGGATGTTTGTAATGTGACAGATGATTTATACAGGAAAAACTGGCAGTGATGGTCAACCCTTGGGGGTGGTTTGGAAGGAGGTAAGAGAAGGGCCTGTGGCTGAAACTCATGGAGGGATCCTTCATTGAGTACTACCTGGCAACAGAATACAGGGCATGTGTTTTGCATCTGAGAGGAGTGCAAACAGTGGCAGAGGAAAACTAAAAAGGCTCCAGATCTATGCTGTAAAGGCAAGAGCAAGCTTCAGTCAGAGACTGCTGCCTGAAATGCTTTTGAGATAGCTCTTGCAGAGCTGGGTCAGCAACCAGGACAACCACTGTAAATTTAAGAATCTTGTCGTGGTTTGAGCCTGGTCGGCAGCCAACCACCACGCAGGGACTCTCTCTCCCTTCTCTTCCAGCAATAAGAAGGGACAGAGATCCAGGCTTGGGGTTCGAGATAGGACTGGGATGGGGAAAAAATCCCTCTTTATGGGCACGGGCAAAAGGCAGACTCGTTAGGGGAAGAAAAAAGAAAAGAACATACATTTATTAGAGACACTAACATCATGTAACAGAGTAGGACAGTGAGAAGCATTGCCACATCTTGAGAACACCTTCCCCCCACCCCTCCCTTCTTCCCAGGCTCAGCTCTGCTCCCGATATCTCTACCTCCTCCCCCAGCACCACAGGAGCAGGGGATGGGGGGTGCAGTCAGGGATGCCACTTCTGCTATCTGTAGGGGTGGGAGCTTCTGGAACTTCTCCCCCCTGCTCCAGCATGGTCCCCCTCTCACAGGAGACAGTTCTCCACAAAATTTCTCCGATGTGAGTCCCTCCCATGGGCCGCAGCGTTCCCCACACTGCTCCGTCATGGGTCACCAACTTTCTCCAGCTGGATTCCCTCCCACAGCTGCAGCCCTTCCCGAGCTGCTCCAGCGTGGGACACCCCCACATGCTGCAATCCTCCCAGTGCTGAATTACAGCAGCGGGGCTGCCTTTTCCCATGAGACCCCCAGCCTTCTTTGGGCACAGCACCTTGATCAACCAAGCAGAAGTCACAGGCCATAAATCAATGTCTGCTCCACCGTAGATCTCCATGGGTGGCAGGGGGGGCCGCCCTGCCGTCTCACCACAGGATACAGGGGGGTCTCTGCTCCGGCATACCTCCCCCCTCCTTTCTTCCTCCGTTCCTCCACTGACCTTGGTGTTCATGCAGCTGCGGCAACTCCTCCTCACCAGTCCCACTGCCCGTCACCACGTCCCTTCTTAAATACGTTATCGCAGAGGCGCAGCTGATGGGCTCAGTTTTGGTGCAGAGGTGGAGCTGACTTGGAGCTGGGGGAGCTTCAAGAAGCTTCTCACAGGGGGCTACCCCTATAGCCCCCTCCCCTGCCACCAAAAATCTCCACCACTCACTCAGCCCAGGACAAAGCTATAGAAACTTCAGAAAGGATCTTTAAGGAGTATGTTTATGCAGAATCCCTGGCAAGAGACTTCTGTCTGTTAATGGTTTTTTAAAAAGACTGGTAAATTTGGATAATTTCATCCCTCAGGACCTGTTTAAACTGAAATCCCTCACACTGAGACACCCTTGGCAAGGCCAGAGCTTCGGGAACCTCTGCAGGAGTTGGCACTGCCAGAGCCTTGGGTTTCAAGGGACATCCTTACTGGCAAATGTCAACCAGGGCTCCCTCTACATGGTAAAAAGAAATGAGATGCTCTGCAACCTTCGACAGTTCCAGGTTGTCTCTTCCTCCACCCATTTTATTTTTATAAAATTCATTTGCCTCCTATACAAACACAGCCTACTACTAGCTTAGCCCTGCTTCTGCAGGTTTCTCAAAATGGTTTTAAGTGGAGCTCTTACTGAATTGTAATTAAGAGAATCATTCCAGGACTCTTCTAGAAATTCTGGCAATAGCTCCAAAATTACTTTTCTTAATCATTTCACCTTTAGTCTCCCTATTTTATCCACTTCTTCTATCTCCACTCGATTTTTCACCTTCCTTTTGGTCTCTTCTTTACCGTCTGCATGTCTTGTGTTGTTCACCACCATGTTCAAAAGAACAATATTGACCATAGACATCTTACGTTCCCATGGGGAAACAGAGGACTTGAAGAGAGATACTGTACTGGTTTATATTATATTTTATTTTTTGCTGTCTTTTTCATTTCTCTTCCCCTCCTCCGTTATCATTTCCTCCTGTTCCTTTTCTCCTTCCCTTTTCTCGTCCTACTCATCCACCGCTTTTCACTACTCCCTGTTTTCTGTTTTTTCTGATAGATTCCCTGACAGAGTAACTTGTTTCAGGTCAGTTGAAATCAGGAGAATTTGGTTTTCTATTCTCACTACAGCTTTGCACAACATAAATTAATGTACGATTGTGATTGTGATGATATTGCCAAGCTTGAAAATGACATTTCAATTCTAGATCACAATCATTTATAACTTTCTCAAAAAAATATTACATTTGGGGCTCAAATTTTTCATGCTTGGTCTCAGTCCAAGACTGAATTAGCTTTAGAAACTTTCATAAAAATCAATCCAGCTGTTTGTATTTTTTTTTTAAGTTATCCAATCAGGAAGAGGGAAAAAGTGATTTTCACCACTTACGGTATTTTTCATATGCTTTTCATCCTCAGTAACTCAAACCAACTTTATTTTGAAACATCACCCTTGAAAGTGAATGTACTCCTGAATGATGCATTGCCTTGTTTGAAGAAATTTGGTTTGGAAATTACATAGTTATAAACATTAGAACATTGTGTGCTGAGCATGCACAAAGCATTATTTCCCTTCTTTGATTTAGACCTCTACCCAATAGTGATTAATGTTCCCAGGCATGAATATTTGTTTGTGCACTCATGAAAATTAGAGATGGAAAAGATCTATTGCATCATCTAGTTCATCTTACCTCCAAAGGCTTGATACCTTCGGTCTTTTTTTGTACATGTGACAGGAACTGAGAGGCACAGAAAGCTCTTTTCTTGAAACTCCTCTGCAGAGCTTTAGTGGAACATGGACAGTAATTTTAACTCTGAAGTACATTGCTCTGTTCGTACCTTGGCTTTCCCATCTAAAACATTTTGTAGAACTTCTTGATATGAATTTCAAGAAACAGTAAAATATGTGCTTAGCAGGTTTGACTATTGCCCAGCCCAGCCTCAGGCAATGGGGCTTCCTTTACCTGCTTTGTGATTTTGAACAACCTGAAGATCTCAGGTACTTTCCTTTGCTACACCTCTTGCATTGTCCAGATCATCAGGCTATGGCAATAGTCATAACCAGTTAGTTACCATAAACAATACCCCTCTCTCTTTATTATTTCTTCCTTATTATGAATATATATAGTCTATTATGCCATTGGCAATTCATTTTTGTTTAGACAATCTAGTTTTGCCTCGCTTCCTTCGTCTTTCTCCATAAGCCAATTCATCTAGTCACTCAGTTACCTAATATGACCCTTAGCTCTCACTGCTCTCATTGTTCTCATCCCTAGGTCTCATATTATCTAAGCATAAATGGTTTGTGTTGCTTTTATTTGCACTCCCTCATATTTGTTAATAAGTTTTTTTTTTTTTTTTTTTGAATAGCGGTGCCTGGAATGGAAAACAGTTCTCACTGGTACCTAACAACATCCCATGGCAGGTTTACTCTAGGAAAATATTTCATCTGGTTAGGAAACAGTAGCGATTTTTCCTGTAAAAAAGACAAAATTGGTTGATAATTTATATTTGTTCTTTAAAAATGTGGAATATTTCTGTGGCATTCAAAAAAAAAAAAAAATCAAGAGAAACAGGAAATAATCCACAAAACATTTAATGTCACTGAAAAAAAAAAAATGAACTGAGACATTTCAGACTGTCAGATATGTTTTTAGGGCAGACTAGATAATACACTTATATAACAGAATTTTAAGACTAGATTTGTATCTCTGCAGGAAAAATAGGAGGATGGTTACAATTGTGTTGGCATACCACAGTTAGTCCATCACTCCTCAGGAGAATTACTGTGACCAAATGACACATTTGAAGGAAAATACCAACAGAGGCAGAATATTTATTCTTAACTTCCTGACATGTTACTTCTGAAAGAGCTTATGCAATTTAAAAAACAACAAAGTTTTTCAAAATGACCATTCATTATAGGGGCCTCCATTTTCTGAGACAGTGAGCTGGAACCTCATTTTCAGAAAGAACTAAGTAGTGCAAGTTTGAAAAGTGAGCTTTTTAGTTGTTTTAAATTGGAGATTGTAAAAGAAGATACCCAGAATCAATATTTCTTCTTGAAAACATTTTCTAATTCATATCATTGGGACACAGGCAGTAGCATAGCAGGTAAAATGCAACAGAAATAGTACCCTCATATTTTTTTCTGCCTATTTGAAAAATATCACATCTATCAAAAAAACTTCGTATATTTGAATGGAAGTAAAATGAAAATTTGGCTATAGCTGCCAGATTATAAGTTATTTTTTCTCTAGTTTATTTATGTAAAACCCAAAAAATAGTTTAATGTATAATGGCTTATATGACCTCTGCATACAGAAACTAGTTTTGCCATTTCTTGATTTCTTCCAAAAATGAAAAAGTAGTAGAAATCTTCTCAAGAGAGTTTTAGATAATCTCAAAACCAGGACATGCTATTAAAAGTACAAATTGTCAGAATCTGTAATTTTTGCAATTAGATGTTTTCTAAAATGTAATTTGACAGCATCCCTTTAATCATTTTACGTCTTGTCCTCTCTTTGTTGGCTAATTAAAATGATTGGCCCTTGTCATTTTCATGAAATCCCTTTAACACTTAAAGTGCATTGTCTTCCCTTCCCATGATCTCACCATAATCATCCTGACTCATCGATAAATAGATAAAGCTGTTAGAAACTCAATTGGACACATACACAGTACATATATTCTCTTAATCTGTGTGTACATAAGTAGGAATACAGTAATGCACTGAAGTGGGTGAAAATTTTAATCAAAGTGCTTTTTGTATGACAGTCTTTTAAAGGCAGAGGAATTTCCATGAAACAATGTCTTATCTTCTTCAAAATGTTAGAATGTGATTTGAAAAAACAGACACACCTGAAATGTTCTTTTTTTTAAAGGTGTGAATTTTATTAGTAGCCTTTCTGTTGTGATATCTTGAAAGTGTATCAGCTAGGACCTACTGCAATTAAATTATTTTCATGCTGGCTGTCTTTCTGGACAAAATAACAGGTTGGAGTAGGGGCATATAAAATTGTTTCACTCTTGGCCAAAATCAGTGATACTGTAATCAGCAGTGGTAGCAAGGCGGGATGGATGCTATCCGCTTTCACAAATCTCACCTTTACATTCTGCCTCAAAAGGAAGATATTAGACTTTTGTGGGGCTCATAAACATAACAAAAAATATTAGCGGTTAATACTCTAGAATGGTGATTTGATAGGCCAGGCACACCAAGATAAAAAAGCTCCTTTACTGTGCTTATGTCTTGACAACTTTTCTTGATGATTGCAGTTAACTTTCAGCAGAACGACGTGTGTAGCACAATTGTAGAAGGTAAGATGACCCATGGAAAAAAAAAAAAAAAAAAGTTTAAATGGAGGATTAGTTTTCTTTCAACCTATATTCTTCAACTTCTCAAAAGACCGATTTACAGATATCGGTTCCCAGAGATCCTCTCAAGAGAAACAGGACTTAAAATGATTACATTTGTATTGCATGCAAATGACTGAAACTGTGTTTTACAGTTTTTTCTGGAAGGTCCCCTACTTCACCATTTTCAGAGTACATCTACATGATGACAGGGTTCTTGACCTTGTGGTCAAAGTAATATTCCTCAGCTGGCACTATCACAGTTATTACTCTCACACATATTTAAACCACAGCTACTGAAGCTTCAGGATATTACTGCAGTACCAAAAATAAATATTAATATTTCTATAGCAACCAATTGCTCTTAATTACTTTCACCACAGGAGCCAGGTGAAAGAGGAGCCAAGCTCTGAAGAAAAGACATCCTTATCCAATGCAGTATTTCCAAAGGAGAGAACTAATGCAGAGGGAACTGGGAACTTGCCAACAAAAGGAGACACCTGAAAGAGGAAAAGATAAATATTTAGCCACTGAGATCTGTTAAAGTACAAAACATCATCTATAATTCAGATTCAAAATTACTATATTTAAATATTGTCACAGCTGTACTACAAATAGGCCTGTGCTGGCAAATTACATGGTAAGTGTGAGACACATACCTAAATCTTAACTTATTTCCTCTCCCCTGAAAGTGGGGCTGTCATTGGAACACTTTGTTTGGACTACTGATAAATTTGTACTTTTTTTTTCATGTTATAGTTACACCTTTATCACAACTCCAAACCTGAAGAGGGAGAAAACTGGAAAAAGAGGTGACTCCAGAATGAGTCATCCACTGGAGACCTTGATCCAAATGTTGTGCAAAAGGATAGAGTGTTGACCATCCCGTGACTAGCAGAACGGCCACAGAGGAGTTGCCGTGGCCACCCAGCAGAGGCAGTGGGTGTACTGCATAGCACAGGAATGCAGAGGCTTTGGCTAGGGGAGCTTCACTCCAGACATGCCTGTGGCTTTCAAAACTGCCTTGCCTGACCATGCATCACCACCTTGTGCTAGACAGGTGGATATGGAAACCCCCACAGAATTTTAAAGACTCTTGTGCTCCAACAGGATTTGGGATTATCTATCTGAGGGGCAATTTGCTCCCTTATGAATAACTCAGGGAAAAAGGATAGGAAGAGACAGAGCTGCACTTCTCATGCTCTGGCTTCCTAACAAGACTCAGTGACCTGTCACATGGATGCTCATCAGGAATTTAAACAGGGAAAAGTCATCCAGGGAATTGCCCTCTGCCAGAGGGAAAAAGTAAAATTCAGTGGCACAGGAAAGCTAGTCCATGTGGACTGAACAAGGAAATAATCCTCTAGAGAGATGGGAGGTCCAGAGAGGATATTAAAAGAGTTAATTCCTATAGAGGATTTTCTCCCCTCCCCTCCTCTCCTCTCCCATCCCCTCCCTTCCTCTCCTCTCATTTTTTTACATAAAGCAGAGCAAATAATTTTGCAATATTGACAGATCTCCCCTTCATGAGAAACTGTCCTCTGTCTTTCATTGTTCTGATTGTTATTCTTGCTCAACTATCACAGAGCATATCCTTCTTTTTTTTTTTTTTTCTCCTTAGGAATGAAATAGCCAGTTTCTCATGTAGGTGGTGAGAGGAATCAGACTTCACTGTGTCAGTAATTTCCCTATCCAGCATCAGTCCAGCAGTCATCACAGTGTCTGCAGTCACAAGAAATAATCTCCAGTGTACCACTGGTACTGGCAGTGTGGGATGTATCACAGAATAATATCTCAGCTCCAGGCCATATAAGAGAGGTCTCTAGACACATCCTATGAAGGTATGTACACAGAATTAAAGCCACTTCCAAAGACTTTCTAGTGCTGCAAAGCCTGGATGTGTTTCTCACAAGCCTGAAGATGTTTGTACCTGGAGCTTTGACTATCAGTGGAGATAAAGGGTATCTGTGGAAAAGCCTGGGGTTTTGCAGCCAACAGTTGGCCATCTCAGAGAAAAAGGCTGATGAGGGCTGCAAAAAGCACTGAGGATATGCTGAAAGTTCTTAGGAGGTACAGAAAATTATTGGTTTGTGTTCTGGAAAGGATGCAAGGTTTATGTGAAAGGAAAAACTGCTTTTATAAGCACTGCAGTGCAGAGGGGTGGGTAAATTCAGAGCTGGTGGGAAAAAGGGATCCTAGTGTGGGATTTATCTGAGATTGGCAATCATATAAAGATGAAATATCACCATAGAGAGAACTGTTGCTTCTCTGTCATAATGTTTAAGAATCCTTCAATCGTTGTGGATCATTCAGATGACAGTCCTTGCTTGGTCTTTACCGGGTAAAAAAACACCAGTGAGAATATTTGGATGTTGAATGAGGGGTAGGAGAAAATGGAGGGCTCTTGTGGGAGGTCATGAAAAAGAAACAAGAAATGGAGCCACTGTCTCTCAGCTACCTGTGAAGATAAAGTTTCCAGAAACTACAGCTTCCTTACCGTCCTTTAGTAGGCAACTGTCAGAGAGCTCAGCTTAAAGTTACGCTTTGGCTGTTGGGCTTGGTGGGCAGTGCAGCAGTGGGGTCCTTGCCCCGGAGCCTGGCTGGTGGCTGGGCAGTTTTGCCGTGCTTGCAGAAGTCCCCACATCCTTTGCATTGCCATGCTCATCCCGGCTGGCACTTCATCAGCTCGACTCAAAAGGTTTGTTTGATTATCACCAAGTGTTTGGTTATTAAAAACAAGCTGTCAGCCTCACAGCCTACAAATAAAATGTATAATTAAATTCATCCTATCCTCTGTTTCCAAAACACTGTTACAATAATGTCAAGTTGTGATAATCTAGTGAAAGGTGGTGAGGAGAGGAGGGAGTCAGACATGTAGGATGTTTCTGCAGCTCTGTCCTGTGCATCTGCTGGGGGGATTGCAGCCTCGTGCCCTGGGCTGCCATGCTGCAGTGACCACCCCAAGAAAAGGGGCAGTGACAGTGGGGTCAAGGTATGATAAAAAACAAATGTTGAGGCTTGTGTGAGAACATGGTGAGAGAAGGGTGGAAGAATGCAGATTTCTCCCTTTTCCTTCTTTAGGATCTGTTTTTCCTACTGACATTGGTGGTATCAGGACTTCATCCCTCCTCTTTGTAACAGCAATGTAAGAGTGAAAGCAGACTTCCCGGGGGAGGTGGGGGACCACATCCTTCCCTCACAGCACGGCTTGGTTGGGTTCATGCCCCTTCTCACATGTTGCAACAGTCATCCCATGTCTGGATGGTCTTTTCTTCCCCTCAATCACACAGAGCCCATCTGCAGGACCCTGGTAGAGGCTAAGTGGTGCTGAATGTCATCTGCCTGTAGATACTCTTCTGAAATCATCATCCTGTTGGAGATGCTTGCAGCACCTGGGCTAAAGAACCCTGTCCAAAAGCTGGGACAAGCCTAATCTCTTCTTGCTCCCTTTAAAGTCAAGTTTCCCTATTTGCTGACATGGAGTCCACATGTACCACAAAATAAGAAGTCAGAGGAAGATACTGCAGTAGGAAAAATGCACCAGCTTCCTGACCACATAGGGAAACAGCCTTTTAACATTTCCTGAGTTGCTACCAGTTCACATGGTAGGTATTCAGCTAGGGCTGTCTCTGGTCCCTGGAATAAGTGGTGTTTGGCTCTGTCCTCAGGCTCCTCTACCTGATACTCTGTAATTATACTGCCTTTATTTGTGGTAGGCAATTGATGCTCACTGAAGTTCACTCAGTCTTTGCCTGTTGTAGGTCAGAAGAGAGACTGGGCTGTTGACACCTCCTCTTTGGAGCTATCTTTCAGCCAGTTTATTGAAAGGTTTCAATTTCAGGGAATCAGTGGTCTACTGTGCCCATGAAAAGAGCCTCTGACACAAAATAAAAGCCTTCTCTGCCCCTTCTCAGTCTCTGTGCCCTTATTCATCCTTCTGTCCAGCCCTACTACCTTATCAAATTGAAATTCTTGTGTAGCTATGGTGGCTGTCATCAAATCACTCGAAGGGTTGAGTGTAAAAGCATTTAAGGTAAATAAAGTTTCTTGCCCAGTGACCCTTTGCTACAGTCATCACTGAGCAAGGTTCTCCATTGGTGACCTTCGCATATTGGATTATGTAGCTGGACATTTCTGTGTAGCCTCTCACTTCTTATGTATACCTCTCACTGTACCTCTTGTTTAGTTCTTTGATCTGCCACCATGCCTCCCTCTGCCTGGCCCATAGAAGTGCAGAAGCCAAACAACTTGTCCTCGCGGGTAGCTGTGGAACTTGTACTGAAATGGAAAGTGGTGATTTGAGCCTCTGTTCCAACTAAGTTCCAGTTTTCAAGTTTGCAGCTCCAGGATCAAATGTCACATCTGTACTCCCTGCTATGGGTGGTCTTTGCATTCACAAACACTTTTTTTTATTTATTTTGTTTTTTTACTGGACAGTGGAGAAATGAGAAAGGAACACAGATGTGGGGATTTGTCTTACCTAAAAAATATGAAAATCTGTCTTTTCCTTCCCAAATACACCAATGGCCTTGCCTCCCTGCTGTGGAGCAACAATCTTGACTTTTAACCACTCCCAAGCAGGACTCCAATGAGAGAGAGCAGCAATACCTATCTTGCAGGGATGAGGTACTGAAGTGACATGACAACTTTGCACTGACCTTCTTAGGAGGGATATCCCTACAGAGGGGCTAACAACACCAAAACTGATGTTGGAAAAGATTGCATGGAGGCTTCCATTCCCTGTTGTGTGCTTAAATTGCCCCTGGGAGAAAAAAACACAAACTTGGACAGGACTTCCAAAAAGGAGGATTACAAAGCACCAGTAAGCTGTGTGGCAGTTTCTTTTTTTATGTGTGATACAATTAAATGCTTATTTACAGCTTTTTTTTTTTTTTTTTACTATAATTGTTTTGGACTCCCTCCTCTCTATTTAATGTATTATTATGTCACTATATAGTTTGTTAATCATTGACAGCCTTTGAGTTTTATTCCGCTTCTGTATCTTTGCCTCTCCTGAGCACCTTAATTGCATCAGGTGCTTTGAAGAAATCTGTTCTTGATGCATAGCGGAGGAGTGACGTTTCTGGATATTTATAAAGTCTCTGTATAAATGATTTGGAAGCAGTACATGGCTTTAGAAATTATATCTCAGACCTACTTTTCAGGACTGCATGTCAAATGTGGGTAAATAGTTACTACATGTAAGGTAAAGTGATATAAGAAAGGGAAAGAATCCTCTCAGTTTGCCATTTAGTGCAGCCTTTTGGGTTTTATGAAGTGCCTACTACACCAGAAAGCATCTGAAATAATTTTACAGTTCTTTTCAGCCAAGTCTCCCATCTCCCCTCCCTGCCTCACCTTCAATTTTCCTTCTATAATGGATGAAACAATTAATTTTTTTTTGCTTGTCTCTCTCTCTCCAATTAGCAGTGCAGGGCCATGACAAAAGGAGAATTGCTCCTGGTCAGCAAGAAGATCTCCTTACTCTGATGAGCGAAGGTTACAAGCAGTTTAGCTGAAGAGGGTACAGAACCTTTTTCAGTACTGTTAGAAAAAGTTTGTGGACAAGAAATTGATTCAACATAATGACAGTTTGGTTTTCTTTGCCAGATCTGCAACCTGCTTCACCTTGTCTTTCAGAGCCACTTAATTTCCCTCCAAAATACAACAGCTTCAGAACTCTCCAAGCATCTTAGGGGGGTACATCCAACTGAAAGTCAGTGGAACTGACACTCCTGAGTGCCTGTGGTACCTCTGAAAGGTTTGCCCAGCAGAAGTTAGGAATACCCAGAGGAAAGTTATTTTTGCTGAAACTGGTTCTTCCTAAGGCAGTGGGCTCTCAGCCTGAGAAATTGGACTGTTTTTTAACAGCTAGTAAGCCAATAGAGGGGTGCTCAAAATCTTCTCAAAGCTAGGATGCTTGGAGTTGTATTCAAGCCGTAAACAGAGGCTTCCAATGATTGCAGCCATGCAAGAGGTCTGCTCAGAGCTGTCAGATGTGGCAAAGAAGGTCCAGGAGAACCATACCCTTCTAGAAGGACAGCTGGAACTCTTGCAGAGTACCTTACAGTAGTCAAAATTACAATAACATTGT
The DNA here is from genome assembly GCF_018691265.1 of Tyto alba. Classification (NCBI taxonomy): domain Eukaryota; kingdom Metazoa; phylum Chordata; class Aves; order Strigiformes; family Tytonidae; genus Tyto; species Tyto alba. Next base: position 31,578,961 of record NW_024881282.1, read on the forward strand.
ATGCATATATTTTGGCCTTCCTTCAGTATAAATGGGGTCAAGCACTGGAATTCAGGAGCAGACTTGCTTATGCATCAATTAGTTCTTATGTCCTGTCAATAGTCTTATTTTGAATGGCACTGGATTTGTGCAGGTGAATGAACAAAGACGTTGTTCACTAGAATCATTGGTCAAAAGATAACATAGGTTGGGCAGGATCTCTAGATGTAGTCCCACCACTGTTTCAGAGCAGGGCCAATTTAAAAATTAGATCAGATTAAAGATAGTTTATGAGAGCTTTGTGTATCTCAAGAGATAGAAACAGGGAGCCATCCATATTGGAAGGGACCTTTGGAGATGACCTAGTCCAATCTCCCACTCAGACACCACTAATTAGGACGGGCTGCTCAGGGCCTTGCCCAATGAAGTTTTGAATTTTTCCTGTATGTCAATTACCTCTTGTACTCAAAACTCAACAGAGCACTCCACACGCAGTCTCAGAAGTGCCAGGCAGAGGGGAATAATCACTTCCCTTGACCTGTTGACTAACCTCGTACTAATAGAGCCCAGTACACGGTTGGCCTTCTTTGCTACAAGGACACACTGCTGAGTCATGTTCAATTCTTGTTGACCAGGACCTCTTGGTCTTTTTGTGCAAAGCTGTTTTCCAGCCAGTCAGTCCCTGGCCTGCACTGTTGCATGGGGTTATTCCATCCCTGGTGGGGGACTTAGTATTTGCCTCTCTAGAACTTCATGATCCTGTTAGCCCATTTTCACAGCCTGTCTAGGTCTCTATGACTAGCAGTTATACCCATCAGCACAGCAGCTGCTCCCCCTGGTTTGGTATCGTCAGCAACCTTGCCAGGAGTGAGCTCTATCTTATCACCCTGGTTGCTAACAATCATGATAAACTATATTGGCCCAGTATTAGTTCCTGAGGGATGCAGCTAGCGAGAGTCTGCCAGCTGGACCTGTTACTGCTGAATGTCACTGTCTGAGCCCAGCCAGATTTCCACCCTGTCACCAACCACTTACACAGCCCATAGTTCTCCAGTTTGGTTACGGAGATTCCATAGCCTCTCTGGGCTATGTTCCAGTGCTTTAACCACACTCACAATGGAGATTTTTTTTCCTTATATCCAGTCAGACTTACTTTAAATACACTTTCAGTTGTAGCAGAGAGAAACTAAGTCCATTTCCACCATCTCTTCTCCAGGTTGAAGAAACCCAGCTACATCCCCCTGTTCTCATACAGGATGTTCTCCAGCCACCTAACCATCTTCATAACACTGTTGAACTTGCTCTAGTTTTCTCTCTCTCTTGCATCAGGGGATCCAGAATGGGACACAGTGCTCTAGATACAGACTCAGGACTGCTGAGTAAAAGAGGAGTGAATGCTCTCTTCAACCTCCTGGCTATGCCCAAGGTAGTCTCTGTCTACAAAGCAGAAGATGCAATGAGAAGGTTTTGCAGGAGATGGGGACTGTGATATGTCCTGGGATTCCAGTCTCCCTGTCACCCAGCTTGGAGATCTGGCTGATGTGCACCACAGCTTTCATTTGGACAATGTGAGTCCATTTAATTCCTACAGAAACCAGGACACAGAAGTAGGGAGGTGTGCATGCTCCCAATCTTGTTCCTGTATAGTATTTAGAGGCACCTGGGTCTAGACACTCAAAAAGAGCTCCTGGGTCCTGCAGGATATTCTATAGTCTAGAAGGTTGCTCAAAATGGAAGCTGGCAATCCCTACCCTGTATAAACAGTATAGGGGTATGGCTGAGGAGACAGAGTGCTGGGGAGTCTTGTTTTGACATGCGCAGTCCATGCCTGTGGGAGTTATATGGTAGCTGTAAATTTGAATTGGTTGTGTATGATTAACCTTATCTGTATTTTGTGTTTCTTAATTGTGCAACAGAACAGCCCCAGTGGGGCCCAGATTAGTTTTGTACAGGAAGCATAGACAAAACTAGGCATTTTTCCTTTGGGAAAAGGTGCGTGCTTTAAGCAGACATCTGTGGGAAAGGTAAATAAATAGTATTGTGATCCATTGGGTGCAAAGATAAGAGCTAATTAACTGTACTGGTTTGGGCTGGGATAGGGTTAATTTCCTAGTAGCTTGTGTAGTGTTATGTTCTGGATTTGTGATGAAAGCAGCATTGTTAACACACCAATCCAATCTTTTAGCTATTGATGAATGGTGCTTACACAGAGTCAAGGCTTTTTCTGCTTCTCACACCATCTCACCAGTGATGAGGCTGGGGACACACAAGAAGTTGGGAGGGGACACAGCTGGGACACCTGGTCGCAACTGACCAAAGGGATATTCCATACCATATGATGTCATGCTCAGCAATAAAAGCTGAGGGAAGAAGAAGGAAGGAGGGACGTTTGGAGTGATGGCATTTTGTCTTCCCAAAGTAACTGTTACGCATAATGAAGCCCTGCTTTCCGGGAGATGGCTGAGCACCTCCCTGCCAATGGGAAGCAGTGAACGAGTTTCTTATTATGCTTTATTTTCACATGCAGCTTTTGCTTTACCTATTACACTGTCTTTATGTCAACCCACGAGTTTTCACACTCTTACCCTTCCAATTCTTTTCCCCATCCCACTGGGGAAGTAAGCAAGCAGCTGTGTAGCGCTTAGCTGCCTAGTGGGGTTAAACCACAACATTAATATTTGTGATTGGTTCTATGAACTGCATGTTAAAGACTGGCACAAACTACCTAGTCTTTTTTCTTGCCTGAATTGAGTAATTTGGACTTTACTGAGATTTTCAGTCTTTGGGAGAATTTTAAGAAAACTTTCCTTTTAAAAGGACTAAGTCAATAGCTGTAAAAGGAGGGCTGCCACTGAGCTTGCATATTGCTGGAGCATGGCAAGAAAAACAAAAGCTGAGCTCTAGCAATAAACATCAGCCCAGGAATTGTAATATTTGTTCAGCAATTTATTGAGTAGTCATTCCAATGTAGTGGTTGTGGATGGTTTATCACTTTTAGATTGGTATTCATACATGTTTTAAGAAATAGAATAAAGATGAGGATTTTTCTGTTTTTTTTTTTGTTGTGGGTTTTTTTTTTTTTAGCTTTCTTCCTTTTTTTTTCTTATGTATTCTCTGTAATCCCACATGATTCCTTAATAAAATATTCTTACCTCTCCTATAGAAGATTTATCGTTGTTTTTAATTAAGAAATCATCAGCCAGTATTTGACAGGCCATTTTCAGCCTCATTACAAATGTGTTCTCGATTAAATTTCAGGTATATTCAATGTCCTGTAAATCAGAGAAGAGTGTTTTCTCTTTTCTACTATTCTATAGTAAACATGACAGATACGATGTCTGCCAATAGCATGTGCTTAGCATAAAGTACAATATTGTTAATGGGGAGTTGAAAACTGTATAAACCTACCTCTTCAGAGTGGAGCTGAATTCAGTATCTTCCCCAGCTGGAAAACAGTTAGGAAAGTGTGGCCTTCTCAGCTGGAGAGTAGGAGGAAGAAAAAAAGTAATTGAAATTGAAGCTGAGCCAGGGAAGTCAGTATTGCATGGTATGTGATGAGAGTGTCAGTGTAGAATCAAAGTACATTAAAAATTCATATGTGTGTGTGTTAGAGAGACACAGGGTGTGTCTGGAGGGGGTAACAGGCACTCAGAGTTTTGCACGTCAACAAAAGGAAAATGATGAATCCAGAAAGAAAAAAGGAAAATCAAGATCTGATGGCAGGAAGGATGAAACTCACTAATGGACCTCACAGAAACTGCCTGACCCCCTGGTGAAACACGGCTTAAAAGGAAAAAAAGCCACAGGACTGCTTACTTCTATTTTGGAAGATGCTAGGCATCTTCACTCCAGTAAGCTGAGTGTCTGATATTCTCACATACAATGTCTATGGCTGGTTATATCCCACAAAAACTTTTCAGGCTGGCAACTCCTCTTTCTCAATTCTTAATAAACCAAATTTCGGTTAGGCTGGGTGGGTGTTATGGGGTTTGTTTTAAGGTTGTTGAACGATGCCCTGCACTCTGATTGCCACTAGAAAGGCACTCATAGCTGCATCTTCTCCCATGCCATTAACTGGCTGATGATGTCCAGGAAAGTGCCTAAAAGCCAAGGACAAGTACTGAGTAGAAGGTTTACAGGTGACAGTAACTACCATAAATTTCTGCTCTTTGCACTGTATTTTAATCTATTTTAGGTCCTATAGCACAATTTGAGGGACTTTGGAGTCTGTCTGGTGCTCACTGTAGTAATTCTTCTGGTCTGGTCTGGTCTGGTCTAGTCTGGTCTGGGGTGACTTCTGAAGTATTAATAGTCCTACTTAACTGCATTCAGATGATGCTCCAATGTGTTTACCACCTCCAGGCTAACATTTTCCACCCCTTTTACAGAGTTTATCATGATTTCTAAGTGGTGCATGTTTTAAATAAGGGTGATCCACACTGGCATTGACGTTAGTTTTGCTGACACCCAACTAAAAGGAACGTACAAGCTGAAAAATACGGAACTGATTTCACATTTGTTTGCAGCAGCACAACATAAAATTGCAACAGATTGTAAACAAAAGGAAATTCTGTGTCTAGAAGAAAGGGGCTGAAAGGACGTTTGGAAGTGATGATAATGGAAAAGTTAACTGATGCCAGAAGTGATTACACAGGAGGCTTCCACGCAGTGTAGCTGCCTTTCTACAAATTTATTCAGCAAAATTCAGCACTATCCATTGCCTAATGCCCCCATCTGCCCCAGCAATCTTTCACACTTCTGCAGACACTGGTTAATATAACATTTTCCTGCTCTGCTGCTTAAGGACATATATCAATAAGATGGCTTAATTTCCAAAAAGCTGTGATGTATAATATGGAAATAGTGCCACATGTAAGCTCACTACTAATACTTTGTCCAGTGCATTTTATTTGAACATGCTTTAATCTGACAGCTTTTATTCCTGATTTGTGCTACAGTTATGTTTTTCTCTTGATCAGAATGAAAATAAAGAGAAAGGAAAACCACAGACTGGGTAGATAAATTAATTCATATTTCTATTTGGACACAGGATTCTGAAATACATGCTATTCTGTACTGAACTGGAATTTACAACCCACTGCAAAATAGGGTTAAATTGGTAGGGTTATATTTAATTATTTCTACTCCTCCTTCTCTTGCCTGTCTGACTCATTACCCTTCTTTAATCTCCCCAGCAAGATAAAACAGAGCAGCAGAGGTGGGTAAACAACTTAGTTTCCAAATGACAAAACTGAACTATGTGCATGAAAGTCTAATCAACAGAGCTGAGCAGGAATTTTGTGATCCAACATTTTCTCATTAGAAAATGCAGATTTGAACATCATCTAATGGGACAGAGGGAAAGACAGGGGAAAAAAAGACATTTCCATAAGGCAAAAAGTTTCTGTTTAAAGACTTGCAAAGTGACATTCCAATTGTTTCATTTTGAAACAACTTTTAATTTGTTTATTATTTTGGTTAAAAATTTAAGCTGTGATAATGATAAAATAGCTCTACACTATTAAATTAATATATTTTTAAAATTAATCATAAGCTTCCTATATTCAAGTTTAAATATATCCAGCATCAAAAATGAAACCTTCTGATGCTATCAAGAAAAGCTTTGACCAAACAAAAATAAAAGCCCTGAATTTGTTTTATGTATGACTTTAAATGTTGTTCAGTTTCCTTAACTTTAGGCAAGCAAACAAGCACCACAAAATGTTGTGAAATATCTTGTGGCACAGACAATTTTATTCTTGTCTAGCATTTGCTATCAGTGAAATTTACCAACAGAGCTTCTTGAAACAAAATAAAGTAATTGGAATTATTGGTGGATTAGGCAGGATTTACTTCTCCTTGTGAGCACAAATACCATGTGTTCTCAATGAAAAGTTTCATCTTAGGACTTCAAACTTTGATGCTTGAAATAAACTGTGTAGACTGGGGTTACTTTTTAAAAATTTTATTTCTACTAGAACATTACCTGCCTATGGAAATCAGATAAAACAGCAGGAAGTTGACCTCTGGCTGGCTGGAGTCAGAAATATGAGCTCTTTGAGGAGAGGTAGTGGGTCATTTTTATCTCAGTCTTTTGTTTTCTGTTAGGTCTTGAAACCCTGGTATCATTTTTTGGGTACTGTGCAGACTCTGTAGCACAGAATGTACATCGCTGCTAGCCAGGGCACTGAGGACATGGCTCGCAACCACCAGCTGCTGCACAGCTGGCCGGGCTCCTCTTCCCTCAGCACCTTCCTCAGCTTAGGGGGGATTTGGGAGGGTAAAGGGTGATGGTAAGAAAAAAGACAGGGAGAATGCAATTTCCTATCTGAAGCTGTCCTACATTAGTATAATGAGATGGATCCTAACTAAGCCTGAGGCTGATTTATACTTATGTGATACTAACATGATATTGTGTCCTGGGTCAGGGTGTGCAAAGATGGTAGTAAGCAGATCCCCAAATGTAAACTCTGGTCTGTAGTATTGTAACGGATAAAATAAATCATTGGACTCCCACACAAAGCACTCTCTTTTAGACCAGGCTGATTGAATTGAACTAAGCTAAACTGTATTTTGAAAACAATTCTTGCTTCCATGCACTGTGATTTGTCTCTTAAAGGAAAAAATATATTAATCTATATTTCAAGAACATAGTGTGGGCTTTGCTGAGCTAATTCTGTGCACAGACTGAACTGTGCATTTTTGCATATCATTAATGGGAATTCAGAGACCTCAGTGCTTTCTGTATTGAATCTCCAACTGATATTAGCACTTGGACAAGAGCTGTTGAACTCTCCCAGCAGCAAGGGAGGCCTTGGTCTCAAGGAGACTTGCATGGACAGAATCTGTAAAAGTAATATCTTTAACCTTAGGATACCAGAGATGGATCTAATAGCACTGGTGTTTGTGCTAGGTTCAGACCTTAAATCATCACTTTCAGTTGATATATAAGGCCAGATTCTTTAGTGTCCTCTGGCTGCTTTAAACAGTTCTTGTAAGGTAACAAGACCTAAGCTGAAGTTGACTGGCTGGTTAAATCAAATTTATAGTTGTTTTTCACTGCCAGAAAGTCACAGTTAATCTGAACACTGATTTACAAATACTGGGAGAAGAGTGCCACAACATTATCAGCTTTTAATGATGATGGAATCGTAAGCTCTCATAAGCATGTTCCTAAGTGGCACAGGTCCAACAGTTACACCTCCATGGACTGGGGATCTTGTGTACATAAAATATCTGACAAGGATATAGTGTCCTGTTATTCTGTTTTATTTCACTACTTAATGGCTAAAACCCAAAGTTAGTGAGTGGGAGCAGAACATTTAGCTCTTCCTCATCTTCATGGTATATTTTAAGGGAAGCAGCTCTTCATTTTCATAGGTATCCTGCGTGTTAAAACATTTCTAACCAAAATCCTCACACAATAACAGCTCTCAAATATATTTTTCCTACATAAGTAACTGAATCTTTTTAAAAAAATAAGCAACATTAGATTGTCCACAAGGCCAGGTTATACCTGTCAACTCCCTTTCACTCTGATACAGAATGCACTTATCTTGTCCTGTTTACCTCTTTCTTTGAGAAAGGACATGTTCCCGGTGTCGGTTTAGCTTCTATTTTAAACTGTAGATGAGGTCATAATGTTAGGCCATAATTCTTAGTATTGCTTTTTAGCTGAGCACTTCCATCTCTCACAAGTGACAGATCCTCTCTTGCAGGACTGCTGGGCTTTTGCCTACTATGGCATACCTTGAAATCTGGGAGAAATCTGAAGGATGAGAACATGTTTGAGAGACTGGCAATTTAATCAGCTAGCTGAGCCAGACTGTTGTGCCTGGCATTTCCTGAGGCAGTCAAAAGGACTGGTTGCCCCTTCCTGCCCTTAACCCTGAAAGAAAGATTACACCATCCTGTGCTTTAACAGCCTTTGGGAGCTTTGGTAGACTATTGCAAATTATAAGAAAAGATCAAAAACTTAAAAGTATCCAGAATGCAACATGCATTGTCTCCATCACATGGCTTCAGAGGTGGTAGAAGAAATTGCTGAAGTCTGATCTCTACTGGGTGGCTATTCCATGCATAAGGAATCTCTTGTCAGGGAGACCCATCAGACTTTGAGATCTGGAATGCTGCAAAGTACAATATACTCCAGAGATGTCCTTGCTGTTAGCATGGCCCCCTAAAACCCTACAAACACCATATGTTCTTGTATTCCTGTTCCAGGTGCACAGCTTTAAGTATACATTCCATCCTTTTCATTTCAAGGCAATGAAAATGGCCAAGAGGCACAGTGGAATCTCCTGCTCCTCTGAGCACAAAAGCAAATCAATATATGCATCCTGGGACAGATGTGTCTTCTTGGCATGTCACAAGTAAGTCTTCTGCTTCATCTGTAAGGTCTGCCTGTGAGTTGTGAGATGCACGCTCTGGTATTTGTAAAATGGCTCAATTCTCTTATTTATCTGATGCATTTCTGAGAAGGGATTTACATGTGCTTAAAAAACAGTATTATAGTTCTCTCCCTCCCAAATAAGCCATTAAATTCTGTTACCAGTAGGACTCTGGGGGAAAGCAGCAGGGGGAATAACATTACAGTTAAAGCAAGCATCATAAAATACCCATACTTGCAACTTATGCCTACACTGACAATGTCTACAGCACCAATGACCTGGTGGATGTTTTTTTTTCTGCAGCATTTGCTGCAGTCTATGACAATGCAAGGCCTTGTTATTAACAGGGCATGTAAAGCTTTCACAGGTGTTGCTAGTTTCCCTTTGCAAGGCAGGGCCAGCAGGTATCCCTAATTGCATCTTATTGACAGAAAAGACTCCCAGGAGATGAGGGCCAATTACCAAAACCAGTATAGCCATGCTTGTTTTGGAGAAACACAGAGGGTTGAAAAAAACATGTAAAGGAGAAAGAAGCTAGCAAGCTTTCCCAGGTGAAAACTTTGATGAATTTTGAATGCTGTTGTGCAAAGGAGAAATCAATGTGATATGGCTTGTATTTGGAAAGGGGGCTTCAATGCAATGTATTTAATGCAGCATCCCTTTCTATCACAGAATTACCTGAATGTTCTCTCTCACATGGAAGTATTTTTGCCTTCAGGTTTCCATCTTTTTGCATCATCAATACTCTTTTAAAATACTTTTTTCTCAAAGAACCCACAGTTCTCAAAAGACAAAAATTCTGAGACATAAGTGTGGAATGAGAGTTGAGGGACTGTGATAGCTAAGCAGTAATGAATCTTAGTCATAAAAACATATGGATATGAGAGAGGATAGGCATTATTTTTCCAGTGGCTGGAAAACACAAATGCAAAACAACCGTCTAGCTTGTCAGAATTACCATGCATGAATATCCATGAGTGGATATTCATTACAAAAATATTGCTACGCTTAGAGTTACCGATCCCAGTAGGAAGGCTTCAGAAAATGTTGCATTTTGAAGTAACGCTGATGCTATTTGTTGTTCTGTAACCCATTGCTCTATAGAGCATAGCTGGCAAATCTTTTAGAGGGTCCTGTGCATGTAGGAGGTGAAGGTGTAAACTGGTATATGGTGTTGTCTGTTAAACAGGTCTTGGAATTTACACTGTGACTCAGTGGTACTGGAGAATGCACTCTGACTTCCATGGGGACATGAGTGCAGGTGTCACCCTGTTCACAGGAACAATTTCTAACATTGGCAATGATGGCAAACTTTCTACCAGAATTTTTTTTCTTTTGGAAACACTCATGGATCAAAAGATAAAAGTTTCAAAAAGTGGGTAAATTTAGAGGAGAGTTTATTTTTTAAATGTGTGTGAAATGTTCCCCTGGCCCTTTCCGGAGTAAAGATTAATTTTTTCCATTTGATATTATTTTTTCTTTCACATTTTAGTGCCCTATTACAAAACTCAAGACTAGAGTACAATGGTTTAATTTTCACTGGTACTTTGCTAGCTGTGAAGTAAAACCAATATCTTTTGTTTTGCATGAAATTTTGAAGGTTAAGTCATTCAGGTTCAGTGTGGGTATTGTTTTGAAATCACAGTTGTTCCTGGGTTTGGTTGCCAACAGAACAGTCTGACTTGGAAAAAACATTCAATGCACAAGGAATATTCCTAGCAAAAAGAGTCCAACAGGGAAGTAAATGTTTATGAGTATGAGGCCCAACACTGATGTCCTAATCTAAAATCTAGTATATCAGTCCTGTGTAGATCCCAGGTCTCAGCATGCCTCTTCATGGATATTGTATGTAACTAATCAAACCAGGCAATGATTTGCAGAGGTATCTACTGACACGCTTGGAAAAGCCATTGGAAATGAGATGCAGGTTGATGTGACAATTTTTTATTTTTCTCAGGAATTAAAATACCATTTGGTGCTGAGTAGACTTGCTGTTTTCCTCTCTGGTAAAAATCTCCTTTAGCAGGAAGAGTGGATCTGATTCCAGTTTCCATTGTGCATTGTGGGATACTCCGCAGACTTTGCCTTCTATTCCCAACCCTGCCAAGGATCAAGCAAACCAGATGGTCAGCAGAGCTCTGCCTCCTGCTAACTCTGCTGTAACCTTTCTTTCTCTTTCCTAGACTACCTCCTACTTCACAATCTGCTCTAAAACATGTGTGACCATAGACTGTAATTCCAAATGCACCATTATTCTGTGAATGTTTGGTATTTTTTTTTTTTTTTTGTTTACTACTGGTCATATGATATGTATGAGAGAAATAAGATACCTCATGGGTAGGAGATGTATCATTATCTCTTCCCCTAATTACTAGAATTTTTTTTTTTTTTTTTTCTAATAAGGATAGGATACAACAGTCTCGAACAGAAAATCTCTTTGAAACAGTCATGGCATGTTCATCATGCTAGACACTAGTCCTCAGGCACTGGCTGTTGAGACAGATTTCCAAAGAAAGTAACATTTTCCATGCAGTTATCCTTAAGGAGTGGTGCTTGGAAGGATGGTGGTTCTCAAAGAATTGGTTCCAGAGCTACTTGTACAGCACATTGACCACCCATCCCACATGTAAAATAAAAACATGCTACAGGAATAAAAACGTAGATTTGTGTGATGGCTACATATGCACTTGTGGCCACTCTTGTTATTCCAGCATATCTCTTAACTAGAGTGAAAAAAGCTTCATGATTCAAGGCCTCTTCTGCTTCAGCATTAATAGATGACCTTGTGTAACAAGGCTGGGACCTCTGTGTGATATCAGAGTACAAATTCATTTCATTTACCTGTTGGCTCCATTTAAGAAAGTCTCAATGGTGGTGGATAGAGAGCAGGGGTGATCTTAGGACAAAAAGTCTCACTAGCAGTTCACTGTGTCTGCTGGAAACGGGCACATTGTGGGTTTGCAGTTTGCATGCTGCTTAGTCCAACCATTTTGCAGCAGGAAAAGCCCCTTGTTTGGAAGCTGAAGTCAGAAAGTGAAGGACAAGCAATGGCACATCGTGCCTGGCAAATGCAACTTCTTTATCTTTGCAGGAAAAGCCCAGGGAGAGGTGAAGAGAGCAAGGCAAATCTGACGAGCAGAGAAACCGTGAGAGCAGTCAAGGAGAAGGAGAGATAGCACACAGACAGTTTGAGAAGGAGACAAGCCACAGATAAGGAGCTGTATCTATCTAACAGATATTCTTCCCCTAATTCTAATGGAAATTTTATTTCCCAGAGCCTGTCAGTGGAAACCTAATCCACCTCTAAGGGATATGCAGCATTGCTCAAAGCAGAATCCAGATGACAACAAGGTCATTTTCATCTCATCAGCCATAACGCACAGCCTGGCACCTTCCTCCCCCATCTCACGTCCCCTTCCTTGCGCAAACTGAGAAGGAAAGGACAAGTTGAATGACAGGTAACATTTCTACAACACACAGCAGAATCCAGGAACGGCTCTTCCGCTGCTGAGGAGAGTTTAACTTTGCTTTTCTGAAAAGTAACTACTCTGTTGTTTGTTTTGGGCTCTACAGGTGACCAAGGAGTTGCACTGAACAAACAGTTGCTGGAAATGCAAAGTTTAAAGAGCTGGCAGGTGAACTATCTTTACCCGCCTTCTGACAACCCTGATCAATGCAGTGTTAACACTACTTTGAGGGTGGACCAGATGACCTTCTGAAGTCCCTTCAAACTGAATAATACTATAACCTCCTTGGATATATGATATATATATATATATATATATATATATATATATATATGTGCATATATGCATATAGATACATTTATATCCGAAGTTCTCTGGCTATAAAGATAGACCACAAAAGCATATGAACAAATAATTTCTCCATGCCTCAACCTTCTTGCCAGAGGTCATATCCTAAGAAACTGTGGTCACATTTCCAAACATGACTGATTACCTCTCAGAATCATGAAGAAATATCCTTCTTCATTTATTTCATCAGTTTTATAAAATTCCAGTATTACCCAGGTTTCTTATGAGTTTATTTCTTCTAGAATTCCTCCACAAGGCTACAGTCTTTCCAAATAAGTGGCCAGATGCAGAGCTGTGATACTAAAATGGACTCTCTACACTAAGGAAAGACTTACTTACGAAGACAAGAGTGTTTATACTCCAGCTCATGCTCACGAGAAGCAGGTAGGAACACCTCCACTTACATTCAATGTGCAAACACAGTGGCTTATCTTCTCAAGAGACTTGGGACTGATACTAGCTGTTGTGAAACATATCCCAGATGTCTACCATAACAACCTGTAAACTTTCCTGGAACTGGTTTACAGTGCATTCTAGAAGAACTTGTTTCTCACTCATGGTGTCACAAGCAAAACCAATTTCAGTCTGCCACTCATGTCACTGAAACTCTTCTCACTCACTAGGTTTCATTTCTGTCCTTTCTACCTGAAGGCCAACACTCACCTTTGTCAGATGAGTGGTTCTTGATGGTTTGTGGAACATTTCTGCAGCAGGGCAAAAACTGTACAGCTGATGAAGACCAGCATTTCCAAAACAGGTAGAGCATCCTCATCTTGAATAACTGGGATGACAGGCAAAGGCTCTGTCATTTTCCTTTGCTTCCAGACCTGTATTTAAGTTCAGATTATTGCATTTGGTCCTTGCCTTAGCTGTACTGTAAGTACACTTAAATGGATCTTTGTATCTTGTTGATCCTGACCTTGTTTTGCTGATTTGACTTCTTGGTTTGGCTTTGGACCTGCCTTGTCACTATGGTCACTATGTCACTTGTGGTTGTTGAACTTGTGGCTGATCCTGGTTACGCTCACTAGACTTCCTCTGCTTGCCTTGCTTTGGTGCTGGAGGACCATGATCTTGCCATTGAGGACACTCACTATCCCTCCTGCCATGATCCACTCCTGGCTCCCTTTCTCTTCAAGAGCAGCCTGCTCATGCTTGACATGGACTACACTGAAAGTGCAGAGATGACCTTATGTCAAAGACAAATGTTCTAACCTTGTGTGATCAGAATGGAGCACATTTGGTCAAGCAGTCTTTAGTGAATAGCACATTGTACTGAAGTTCTGCAACCATATAGTCCTCCTGTATCCAGTAAGGGACTCAGACTATCAGACACTACTCACTCTACCCTGGAAATCTTTGAACTCTTTACTTTTCCAGTGCACACCTACAACCATATATTAATCACGTATGGCCATAGATCATTAAAGTATAACCTGATCACATCAGCTGCTTCTCTTTGTTAATGACCTCCAGGATCAAGCTCAGCCTGACAGATGCCAAGGTACTAACAGAGTGATGAAAGAACATTTGGTCTTGGCAACCTGAGTGTGGAGAAGGACAGGATATGACCCATTTTATTTTGATTGTTAATAAGAAGCGACAGATCTGTAACAATTATATTAATGGACAGGTCTGTTTGTCTTGTTTAGGGAACCTGCTACTGAGAGATTTTTTGCCAACAGCTCAGTGCAGTGAGGTGAGAATGCTCTGTAGTTTTCTCATATCTTCCAAAACCTGACCTGGCTGTAGCTTCAAGAAGGGCACCAAGCCCATGCCGTAGTCCGAAGAGTTCACTTACCCACTGAAGTATGAGAGCCCCTGTATTGTGTGACTAATAGGTGCTTAACATGAACACAGGTGTGCCTACATTTTTGGATAAAGTGTTGTAGGAGGCTAAATAGATCCTACGTAAGTGTCTGAAAAATCCATACATACTTGCAGGTCCCCAGAGGATGATCTCACCCCTCTAAATGCAAGCGCTGCCCATGTTAAGACTGCATTGAGTTTTAGCTGCATTTAATCTACAGAGGCACCCCACAAGTGGCATTTGGGGTCAGTGGTGGGTTTCATCCAGGTACCTTCGAGATGTCCCATTCTATGACCCTGTGGCAGAGAAGCATGACAGGGCTGAGTGAAGAGAACAAGGGTGTTCCTGAGGGTAGCTGTGCCACATCTGTGCTCTTTGCTAAACATCTGGAACTGTGGCTTCCTGGGAAACCTGCAGGTGTAAAGGGAAACACTGAAAATTGCTGAATCTGGGACTGGAGGACTGGCAGCAATGGATACCTGGCTTACCTATGCCAAAGCCCTACTGGCTTATTGAGTAAGAGCAGAATAAGGATAATGGAAACAAATCCTTTGCAACTTGATAATCACAGAACACTCCAGCTGGATTTTTGCAGGGACTCTGAATCTCTCTGATAAGCGTGCAGAGAGTTGATAGCCTGTGGTGCCTTATAATCTGTAGTACCCAAAGCACAGTTCTCTCTAAAGAAGTATGTGTGAATAGTGTGGCATCAATCTGACCTAGTCACTCAGAACAGAGATTGCAGTAATTTACACTTATGGCTCTGTGTCAATGTTAAGAGACTGAAATTGAAAGTATCAATACTTCTAACTTTTACTATTCATCTCCTCAATTATTTTCATGTTCATACTAACAGCATGGAGGTCAGCCAGATCATTTCCATACCTCATTTTTGATATAGATTTTGCCCTGTATCAGGACTCAAGACACCCCACAATATGCTCCATAAAAAAATATTGCTATTGGCCATATACCAAAAATCCTTGCTTTCCACACATAGTAATTGTTCACACAGTAATAATGAGAGATACAACTATCACAGTGTTTTCCTTGCTTCCCCCTGTGATATCCTTCTCTGAGTCCTTTTCTAGGTCTGGCCTACAGTGGATCCCTGGAGAATTCACCTGTCAAGCGGGCTAACTGGTGACCTTCAGGATTGGACTCACTCCTGGGATCCTTCCTCAGTATGACCCTGCTGCCCTGGTGTGGCAGCCACATCAGGCACATAAAAGAGTCATGGGGGAAGTCTGCTGCTTCTGGTCTTTGGACAACTCATGCTCCTCTGAGTTTGTGGAGGGCAAACTGTGGGGTTTTTCCCTTAACTATTCCTTGTAGAGGGTTCATGTGTTTGGTCAGGTGGCTGTATATATAGCACTGCTAACCTCTCTGAGGTGGAATGGTAGAGCTCATGTTTTTCATCTCCTGACAAACTGCCTTGCCAAGAACATTTTCTCCAGAGATTATAAGTGGTCTTTGTGCCCTCCTGTTGGTAGCTAGCCGTGTGCCCATAAGACTTCTCTTGTTTTTCAGAGCTGGGATACAGCCTCTGCCCAGAGCAGGCACCACAGACCACAGAGGGTTAGCACCCTGCTCAAAAGCGGAAAGAAACTTCAGAGAAACAGGAGAAATGGCAAACAAGTGTATAGGAGCATTAGTATGAGAACGGGAACTTTTGTGAACATCAGTGCTGTGTTGTGCTATAGCAAACATTAGCACTTGTGAATTTGGTGACTTCACACTCCAAAAGGTGCAGATTGGATATGGGGTATGTGTCCCCATGGAGGGTGGTGCTCACCCCAGCAACAAATACACTTCCTGAGTGCAAATGCCCCGGTGATGCTCTTGCTCACATCACCTGCAGCCAGCACAGCAGCATGTGGGAAGCTGGGTGCTGTGCCCTGGCTCGTCCTCACCCCTTTCTCTGCATATTCCTGCTGTGTGGAAGGAAGATTCAGGGTCATATCCCCATCTACACGAGGAGACATCATTGTTTGTCCAAGCTGACTTTAGTTCACACCACTACAGTGGTGGAAGAAGCTAGATGCAGAGCCAAGAACCTGCCTGCCAGTCTGCTTTGAAAAGCAGGATAGCAGGCTGGATGTCTCAACTCTCTGCTCCACTCTGGAAAGTCTCATATTCTTCAGAGAGTGATCAGCTTAGCTAATAAGAACAGAAACACAACTGTAATTAATAGAAATCACAGCTTAAAGAAAAGATCCAAATAGTGAGCCACGCTGATAGCTTATAACTTAGAAGACTCATCAACACTTAATTAACAATGGAAACATTGCAAAATTGAGTATATTTACAGCTGCGAGAGGCAGTATCACCACAAAGCTGGTCCTATCTGAATTCACTCTTACTTCTAGTGGTAGCATTAGAATGTTTCATGGGAGAGATGTGAATTAATCCAACACAAAGCTTGCCCCAATCCCATATCCCATACATTTAATTATATTGCATAAATATATATGAAAGGTGACACTTAAGATGATGTTCTGTTGTTATGGCAACTGATATTCTAAAAAGTGATGATAAAAAATAAGCAAAGGAAAGCTATATAAGAATAAATGCATCATGTTGTTATAGCAACCTTTTAATTCCAAAAAGGTTGGAATTACATGTATGGCAAACATTGCTGGGAGCCTGCTCCCAGCTGTGGTTGGGGTCTCTTTTCCAATCATATGCCAGAGAAAATTATGTTATATTACAGACTGTATATTGCTCAAAGTTTAACTCTCTTGGAATTATAGGGTACATTTCACATAAGATGATCAGTAAACATAAAACAAAAATGATGGGTTTATCTCAGTCTTGTCAATTTACAGGGTTGCTGCTCTTTAACATTTGCAATACTTTCAAACTGGTTTTCTTTCTGTATCATTCTTTTAGAAACACACTCACATGCGAGTTCCACAAGATTTGTCTTAGAATCATAAGATTCCCCTGGGAAGAAATACATAAATATCTATCTATATATATATATAGAGAGAGAGATAGATATCTTCCTCAATCCTGTTTTAACTACTCCCAAGTGCCAATCAGTTTGTTTCACCTTTTCCCTCATTATTTTCCTCCATCTCTCCTGGTTGTTTTTTTTTACCCTCCATCCTCCCAGAGTCATACTCAACCTGAGATAACAAGTGATTTTGTGCCTGGCAGGGGTGAAGTTAAATTTACAGGAATCTTGAGTGCTAAAGGGCTATCGTACATCTATTAACAAATCTGGCCTCTTTGATGATTTTGGTCAGTAAGTGCAAGAAAAACAGAATGGGGGAAATGTAGTGCTGAGGAGAAATATTGTGTGAGAACGGAACCAAGCCAGTAATTGCTCTTAAATATATAATGAGACTTCAGCCACTGTGTACAAGAACACTTTGAAAACACCCCATTAACAATGAGGTGATAAAAAAAAAAAAAAAAAGAAAAAGAAGAATCCTTGCAGAGTGCTTCTCAGTCACAAGCTACAGGACCAATACATTTTTTGCTTACTACAACCAAGAATAAATAACTTCATCACCGTCTAAGACTGCTGTGAGAGGAAAATTAAGGCCCAGTGCTTTCTCTTGCTTCACATGCCTGTTGGGCACAGTTGTATTGGGATACTGGGAAGCATGGGGGGTTGTTGCTTCCTATTCACACTGCCCAGTGTTTGCAGGCTGTATGACCCAGTCACAGCTAAGCAACACCTCTTTTTCTTTTGCTTTTAGCTGAGACAACATCTATTTCTGCCTCCCATTAACACACCAGGAAACTGGTTATTCTTATGCAGATAGATGCTTACTTCAAAGCTGCAACCTTTTTACTTGCTGTTGGTGCTGAGGCAGGATATTCACTCTCCTGATGGAGGTGGAAATTGGTGAAGATGAATTTCAGATTTAGCCCTTCTAGTTCGGTGGGTCCCTTGGAAGCAGAGATGCAGCAGGAATACAGAATGCACCACTTGTGTGTAGTAAGTGCAGCACTTAATCGGCCTTCTTTACAAAAAAACAGAGGTTAATTCTGATTCAGAAAGTCAGCAGAGGAACATGGGTATTTGCAAATCCAGCCTACATGGATAAACCAGACCCTTCAGCACAGGGGGGAGCGGGATGACAACTTATTGACAGGGATGGCCAATGGGCTGGTCTATCGTGAAGGCACGTAGTGGAGCTGCAGAGATGGGGAATGGTGCTCTGGTCTTCTGGGGGTTATGGACAGTGACAACACACAGACTTAGTCAGCACTAAGGGTGGGATTAACCTCAGCATGGTTTTGCTGTGCAAACGTGTAGTGCAAACTATGTAGAGGCTTCTCAACAAGTCTTTCTTCCTGCTCATCTTAGAAACTCGTTCACAGATGGTGCAAGCCATCTCTTGAGGTTCTTATCTCACTTTAGTGGTGAGAAATTGGAGAGAACTGGGAAAGACACCCTGGTTTTGAATGTTAACTGTGTAAGATGTAACTTGTAAATTTCAAATAGTAAATATATCCAGCCTAGGCTTCACTAGAAAGCACCCGGCTTGAGAAAGGTTTACAATGGGAAGGTGTGACCCTTGCATACCAAAATCATCATTGGGAAATGCTAGGATCTTACCTCTGTGAGGCTCAACTACAACTCAGCTTTGAGGCACATTTGGATGTGCTATGGGTTTCAGAGGGTCCACAATGCTCTTGAGGGTCCAGACAATACCTGCGGAGCAAGTGTGTTGTGCACATCCATTGCAGGGGCACAAAAAAGGTCACTAGGGTTGTTTGCCCAGACTGTGTCCTGGATGATGACCTCAGCAAGCATTAGGGAGTAGCTGGTCCAGCCTCAGGAAGCATTACAAAAAGAAAAACCCAGAAGTGGCTAAATTTTTAATTCATTGTGATCTATTCCCCTGCCATGTCTTTTTCTGTTAGCACAGACATTTCTGTGGAAAAGTCCATTTCTCATCAAATCTGGAGGTGGCAGGCTGATGCTTGTTCAGTTTTCATTTATTGTTTGTCAATAGTGACAGTCAGCATTTGTTTAGTTGTGATAGATGGCTCATTTTTTTTCAGTGGGAGCCTCAAACTATGATCCTCAGTCGAGGTTTCTTCATTTTCTACCAGAAAATATATGGGTAAAAACCCCAAGTTTCCAATCAACTCTTGTTCTTGCTTCTGCATCTTGATGGCTATGCTTCATTGACTTTCATACAGGCTTCTCTTTACATTCAGGACAACAGTGATTTTTTTTTTTTTATTTTCCCTTCTTCTGTTCATCCTCTCATTTTTCTTGCATTCCATAATACCTCTTTGAATGGCCTCACTCAGTGGGGGGACTTTGCCTTGCAACATTTTTTTTTTGCTTCAAATTTACAAAGCTACCAAAGCCCACCTGCTCTCCAGCCATGACTCCAGAAGTCTGTGAGTCTCCTGGAGAACTACCAGCATATTTGCCAGACCCTTGCAAGGATACTAGGTACCATTTTAGACATCTGAGAGTATCAGATGCCCATGTTTAGGTAACTTAATCCCTTCACAAAATCAGTACAATGGTATCACTTCCCTTACGGGGATACAGATATATCCATTTCAGGATGTCCATCCTTTGTACAGATGGGAATAATTGTACCACATTTTAAAGCTTCGTTATGGGCTTGTTCATTCTAGGGACTGTATTACTGTAACAATTGCATAAGAAAAATGGCATTAACAACCAAAAATAACTAAATCATTACTGACACTGACTACAGGGCTCATCAGTATGGGGGTGGTGGAAATGACGGCTCTGTTTTGACCACTTGGCATACACCTGCACCAAGTAGAAAATGGGCACATAAATGCACCTACCACACTGAGCATAGCTCCAAGATCTGGAGAGATTTCACTGGAGAAGAGAGGGATTCCTCTTTCCTTTTCATTCCTTTGCTAAGCCTGAGCATACCCTTTCCTGGAAATGTAAGGTTAGCTTAAAGTCTAAGTGGTAGGAGCACTGTTTATATTTCTGTTTATTTACTGAGATCTTGAAATGCCTCTACAGAGTAGTCTACTCCCAGAGCCACTGAACATATTAAATTCCCATAATTAACCTCTTCTCTCTAATCAAAACTGAAAGACTGGCCTCAGAAAACAAATGAGATATTATTTTGTCATAATGGTGTTTCATATTTATATCACTCGGTCTGAAAGACATTATAACAAAAAAAATTAAGGGAAGAAAAATTTAAAAATGTCCTAAATGGTTAATGATCCTCATCAAGCAATCTGTCCAAAGAAGGAAAGATTTCTTTGCCAGTCTGACAACTGATCTATAATCTTGTTCTATTTGGTTAATGTTGCCATCCCCTCCCAACTCTACCATGTAGAGCTTTCAGGGAACTTCATGGAAAGAGCATTCTTCTTCTCACTGTACCCCTGTGTCAGCCATTTGCAAGATAGAGTTTAGCTGAGCACTTCTTGCCCAGACTGCTAATGCCTTCCAGGAACAAGCCCAGCATTTCCAAAAGGGGCCCAGATCACAGGCCACATACATCCTCAGCTAGAGTCCAGGATTATGAGGGTCATGCAAGAGGCCTTGGGAAACCCAGTCTGTCTTCCCACCACTATTTAGAAGACTTTCACACTGGTGTAACTTGTCCCAGCTGCTGTTCCTCATTCATCAGCTGGGCCATTTCCAATTCTAATCCACTCCTGATATGAGCTATTTCTTCTTTAAATGTCTTATTGAAAGGTTCTTGAAAAGTTTCTTGATTCTTCTGACCTTTTGCATTGCTCCCTGAAGAAGCCTTGGGGATGTGGGACCCACTGCAGGGTTTCTGCACCCATGAAATATCCTTTCTATGCAGTGACAACACTTCTCTGGAACAGTGAAGTAATTTTATGATAAGTATGGATGAACCAGAACAAATCAGAGGAATGTGAAGTCTTGTGTGAGTGTGGTATCTTCAGGGAGCTACAGGGCAGGGGTTTGCTCATGCCAAAGTAAAAACATTAGTTTGAAGAAAGAAGAGCATAATTAATTTCATTTTAGTTTTTCACTGATTGGATGGTCCCCCAGACATACATAAGAATATCATCTTCTTCCTAACTGTGTCTGTGTCATCGCTGAATTCCTCCTGTCTCTGGAGCAGGGAATTAGCTTTTATAACTGAGTTTACTGCTTGCTTCTCTCATTCAGCATTCCAACGGACTTCTGGCAGTGAGTTGCAGGATCTGTGATGCGTGTGTTCATGTATGTCTGCTTTGATCCAGAGATGTTCCTGCTAAAAAGCAATGGATAGTCTATTTGGTTCAAAGTCTTCCTATTAGGTAGTTTTAACCATTAGCAGTAAAGGAAGTACTGACAGGACTGCCTGGTGCTGGTGATGAGGATGCGTGCCTGGCCCGACAAGTCCTGCTGAAAGGGGAAGTTCCAGCCAGTGTGCACACTGGACTAACATAGGGAGGGAGTGCTGTGACATTCAGACTGGAACAACAACGTCACAGAAGCCTATATAAATGTTCTGAGATTAGGGCAAAGCTTTGCAGAAAGCAACAAGAGATTTAATCAAAATTGACATTTTCCAGTACAATTGAATGACAACGAAGGCAATTGCTGCTGCCAGCAATGGAGTTGAACCCAAACCAAAGGTGGGTGGTGGATTTTAACAGCTCACTGTTCAAGCTCCCAAACTTGCTTTCTCTGGAAGAGTGAGAGCTATGTCAGGAGGAAGGATCACCTTCTGTGTGTCCTGTTTCCCATATTGTTTCTATCCATGACAGGGCAATACTGGAGATAGATAGGATCCTGTGCCAGAGAAATCTTAGCTTGGTCTGTTCCAACACAGCAGTTCTCTTAATTATCAGATTCACCAACTGTCCCAGAGAGGATTCATTACAGTGGACTTAGAAAATATCACTTAATTGTGATGAAAAGAAAGGCCTGGACTAAAGCTTCAAGACACCTGAACATGCACAACTGAGTAATAAAAAAAAATCACTCATAAAGCTTTTTATGACTTTCCTCTGGCATCACCTCAGTGGGCAAAGCTCTGCTGGCAATTTTTTTGAATATAGGCTGCAGCTGCGACCTAGCCTCCTGTTCCAACACAGAGGTTCTCAGACTATGTCCCACAGATCATGTGGAACTAGTTGCCAACAGCAGCTGCCTGCTCACATGGTTCTGGCTCCTTCTCTTCATTTCCAGCAGCTACAGATGAGTTAGAAATAGTTACAAATACATTTAAGTGCTCTTGTAATGGTACTTTCCCATACAGGCAATTACTATCATTGGCACAGGGATGTAATATATCAGTAAGTAGAAAAGGCACTAGCTATACGCTTGTGGATTGCAGTGTTGATGGTCCACAAAAGCTCTATGTTAAAAAAAAAAAAAAATCTCAGTATTAATGCAAAGAATCCCTGCTATAAGGACATCATAATTAGCTGGCAACGCTTAATCTTTTCAGGTCACTAACTTCTATCAGTGCAAATACCCTTCGGGTTTCTGGATGTCAGACAGACCTAATAAAGGCTTTAGGCTCATTAATTCTCATGCTAATAATGTTTTTAATTTATTGTATTCTTTCATAACTAATATTTGTCTTTCAAAGCTGCAAGTATAATGTCTCCCTTTAAGGGAGGCTCTGTCTGCAAAAAAACCCAAATCAGTAATTGCATAATTTGTAGATCATCTTCACTTAGTTAAAAAGAGAACAAAAAGAAATTATTTTTCTTCCTGTCAATGTTACAAACACAAGAAAGAGATCTTAGAGGCAACTTGCATCCTCTTTTTCTCACACTTGGCAACTGAGACCATGTGTGTTTCATTCCTAGTTGTACATATCCAGGAGACTTCATGTGAACCATTCCCACCAAGATCTTCTCTTGCCTCACAGACAACACACCTGCACTTGGACTAACATCAAACTTCATCTGACAGACATGAAGAACCATCTGAGGAATAAGTTGTTCAAAGGCACAAACATTTTCACAAATCTTCTTTATCCTGAGATTTCTTTGCCTTGGATCCAGGTTCCCTTGGAAAGTTTAGGACAGCCTTACAGCCTGTATCAACTGCTAGTAGCTCCAATAAATCTGTGTATAGGACAAGAACTGCTGTGATGTAGGGATGTTGTAGTCACTCCAGTTCCTTTGGTTTTGTCTGCGTTCTCCATGGTGAGGAGGTACGTTGCAGGAATGAGGTAGTTAACTCTACAGCACTAAGAACTGGATCCACAACATTGAATGCTTGCCAACAAACACAGGGGAAGATGGGTTAGCCTAAGGTAAAAGGGTAATGACTCTGAACATCATTTAATATTTTATTTTTGCTGCTGGAAATAGGAGCAGTCAACAAATGCTTAAGACAATTGATTTCAAGACAGAGAAAGAGCAATGATGTTTTAATCATCACTTTTCAGCAGACATGGATTATAGAGTAACTGGATTTCATCACTGAAAGAAAAACAAAAACATAGGATGATTTATTCTCTATTGCCATTGGTCTTTCTACTGACCTTTACAAATAGAGGTAAAACCTTTTCCTTGCTGCAATCAGTGCGACCTTCACTGCTGTGCTGAGTAGAGGTAGTCTGTCATCCAATGGAGTTAGCAAAACTCTCCTCAAGACCATACCTCACTTCCAAACCGAGTTGTGTGGATAGAAAAAAAAAAAAAAAAAAAAAAACACAAAACCTACAGGTTTTCCTCAAAAAAAAAAAAAAGAAAAAGCAAAAATAAATATGTAAAAAGTCATTAAGAACATTCTCTTTCCTCTCACACCAGGCCTAGAGCCTGTCAGCACAGTCTGCAATCAAACCTCCAAGGACAACAGAGTTATCATCAACTCATGCAGCTCTCCAGCCTGAGACTGCTGGAATAGATGGAAGAACCCTAGACGTTGATCATAATGCAGGCTTGCCAAGGATGGGTATTTAGCATGGAGCAGCATCCTTAGCACAGTCCAGATGGCTCTTTGAAGAGCTTTTATTATGCTTTGTTCCACTGCAACAACAGCTCTCAATGGCATTTTTGTTTTGTTTTGTTATCAGGCTCCGGAGAGCAGGAAGCACATGTTTCTGCTGTGTTCCTCATATATACAGTTCAACTACCACCCTGTCACCCTCTTGTTCCCAGAGCAATGTGCTAAACACGCTATTAACAGATTGGCTATTACAGGATCAGAGAGAAATAGCTCCAGAGTTCAGCAGCCCTAAGGGGTAGCAAATGGTCCCAGCAGGAAAATGTCAATTGAGCTTTATTTTCCTGGTGTGGCCAGGCTCTTTTCAGCCTACAAGTGAACTGCAGCCTCAGCAAATGCATGATCTTGTCACAGCAGGGGCCTCTCAGATTTTACTCAGAATCTGGGTTTGCATCATCATGGATATGAGAAGCAATAACTGGTTATTCTGGCAGTTCTGAACACACAGACGTGCAAACAAGCTGGGCAGTGTTTTAATGTGCATTTCCTGGGGCCTTTATGCTCTGCTCTGCTGGAGTTTCTTGGCAAATCTAGAAATGGGCCCATGCCTGTACCTACAGATGGTTAGAGCAATAAATCTTTACATTTATTGTTATCTAAAGTAGCATTCAAGTCAGCAAAAGCTTATAAATATTCCTACTCTCAATATGAACTTGCTTCAGATTCCTGCAAGAACACAGGCAACATTTGCTGGATTTGTGCACTGGAATTGCCTGTGATGTGTCCTTTGCAATTTTTTGAGCCTGTTGCCAATTCAGGAGCTATTTCTGAAATCACATGAAGGCAAACTCCCTGCTGGCCTTTGATTGGGCAAGATGAAAGAAAAGAAAGATGATGACCCAGACAGGATTATTTAGCACCAGATTTGAACTTTGGGCCACAATTTGAGCAACATTAATCTAACCTGTAAATCTCTTCCCCAAATACCTGTTGAAGTTAGTTGTCAGAGGAGTTTATGATGTGTTGCTTTACCACTTGTTTGCACATCTGTCATTCCTTAATGTGTTTTCCTGACATGTGTTGTTTTCTCAAAGTACATTTTTATAAACGGGAAAATTAGGAAGAACATGAGATATGAGAAACTTCCTAGCAAAAAAAGGGGAATCAGTTTGGGAGATGGCACAAAGCAGACGACATACATTATTAAGATCCTTTATTCATTAAGATGAGTAAGAGATAAATACGTGTTCAGAGATAAAAACAATCTGCTAGTTTTAACAGCAACCGAAAGTATCGCATGCCTATCTGAAGTCTTCTGTGATTTTTTGAAACCTTTCTTATCCCTTTAATCTTGTTCAGGTCAGGAACTTTTAAAATCATTACGTGGAAGTTCAAAAAACAGGTCTTTCAGCTGTTTATATAGTTTATCTCACTCAGTAGTGTCTGGTGACTCCTGTGTTTCCCATGAAAAATACATTGTTACTGAGAATACCTGTTTTGTGAATGAAAAGAAATAGCTTAACATGTTGCCTCAAAATCAATTTGAGCAATTATATTCTGCCTGAATATTTTTTTTTCCAAAAGTGTAATTAGATACAACCCTATATTATCAAACCAGCAGCATTGAACACACTGCAGCAGCATAAATTGTCATGAGCTGTGGAGCATTTAATGGAGAAAGATCCAGAATGGTCAAATCGAGACAGAATATCTGAAGAACCTCTGTAAAACAAGAATTCCAACACAAAAGAAAAATACTCAGCTTCATAAGAAAAAAAGCAAACTTGAAAAGACAGTAATGACTGTCATGTATTCTTTGACACCACTGATATATTACAGGAACAAAAGGGCAACTTCTACAAATTAAAACTCTGAAAATTATGTGGTGTCGGCAACATCTCAAATGAGCTTTCAAGACGTGGGTCTGAATAAACACGGCATTTATTTATTCTAAACCTTCAGCCTTAACATGTTTCAGAAATACAGTGCAGCAGACTAATTTGCCCAATATATGCAAGCAGAGATACTCAAGCAAAGTAATTGCACAGATACTTGTATTAACAGCTACATGAGCAGACTATCCTGCTCTTTTCCTTCAAAAACCTATTCCTCTAGACTATTACTCCAAAGAAGAATGAAACCATCTGTGGCCACTAACAACATAATTAATAAAGGTCAAATTAGTCTCCTTCCTGAAAAATGAACCATGGACAACATCTTAACCTTACAGATACCATTAACAAAAGTTTTAACCTCCCCCTACTTACCACAAAATGAAGAAGTTATTTTCCTCTTCACAGACTTTCTTAAATAGGCTCCATCTGGTCCTCCTTTCTGCTAGAAAGTCAAACTAGTCAGCAGAGCTGGGATCATGTTTGAATGCAGTAACAGACAATACAAATAAGATAAAAATGGAAATCCAAAAGCTTATTCAAAAATTAAGATCAACATGTAATTTCGGCTCAAGTTTCTTTGAACAACTTGCTAGCTAACCTGGAACAGCTCTTGCCCTAAAACCAAAACCTCTGCCATTTGCTCTTAAGTACAATCACCCTTCTGAGAGTTCATCCTGTCTCCCTGTTGAGAACCAGTATAATTCAGTCATAGTTTACAAATGGGAGCAAGTTTCTGCCTGTGGGGTTTTATGAGGAAAACAACCTGCATATTCTTAAGTCCCCAGTGAAAACACCATGAAGTTTTGGATAGTGTTAAACTGCTGGAACACTTGCACTTTTGAACTAATTCAGTCTCCTGAGGTACCGAATTAATGTACTGAAGGAAAAAAAATATTCGGGCTCCCACATCAAAAGAGCAACAGATATTTTCTTTATGTCAAAGCTCTAGGGCAGGACCCGCTGCCTGGTGGTGCTACCTCGACTCTGAGCATACACTAGGCAACACTGTACTTTGTTCTTCCCTGTTACCCTCAATTCTTCACGTTCCAAAAACACATGCACAGACTTACAGCTATTGATCTTTGGGGATCACTGGACCACAAAAACAAGGGTTATATCCAAATGAGACATTATCTATCCACTTCCATGACAGCATTATACATTGGTTCAGACTATCAACAAATCTGAAAAACACTCATGCCCAGGCAGCAGACAAAAATGCAAATCCTTGGGAAGAGCCCATTAAACACTGTAAGAGACTGTAGGATGCCATGGATCCCCATGTAGATTCATAACACTAGCAGACCTCTGTGTGCTATACTATACAAATGTAAGGCATACACTTGCCAAACAGTCTCAGTGGTCATAAACTAGAGGTGGAAAATGAGAGGCATAATACACAGCTAGAACCCAGAGGAGACAAGTCATATAAATCATGGGGAAAAAAAAGGAAGAGATAATTTTTTCCCCCCTCCACTGGTATCCAAAATGTGAAAATGCATGAAAACTTTACTTCCTTAGACTAGCAGAGAATAAGTGAAACACCTCTCATCCAGAAGTCACAAAGATTATTTGTTAAACTTTGGGGAAAACAGAAAGAAGGTAAAAAGAGCAGTACTACGTAGCAATCATATAATTACATCAGAAGGGTCAGAAGGATTAAGCTGATGAGCTGGCTGGCTGTCTTGGAACAACCACAAAGCCCACACCTTTGACAGCTCCCTCAGAAATCTGTCTCCTTTTAGTCTTTGACAAGAGTGTATGCATGTGTGTGAGAGTACTGTGCCACCACCATTTCACCTAACAACAGTCAGAACAGTGAACTGCAAATGGACCTGGTGGGATAATGGGCATGTCTCTGACTTCAGGTTGCTTTCTTTCACTGCGGCATCCAGCAGTGACCTGTAGTGGTTCACAGGGTAGGGGGAATGCCTGATATTAGAAACACATTTTAGTCTGATTTTCAACAGAAATAATGTTAAGGTGATCATTTGGTCTACAAGTGTGTACCTCTGTGCTGTTGCTTCTCCCCTGAAACTTTGGACCCATCAGTGGACTTGACTGGAGAGAGGGATAGAGGTTTCAAATAGAGCACTTCCAGGTTTCAGAAAAATAAATATGGAGGGAGTGGAATACAAATAAGACTTTTTTTTTTTTACAGCTTTTGTTCTCTACAGTTCAGTTTGAGATCACATGATGGTGATATCATCACCAACACTTCAGTGGGACAAAAGATCTAAGGAAAAGAGAAATACGGCAAGTTTACACAGAGATAATAGAAATTCCATTTAAAAAAAAATAAATTCAATCATCCAATGAAAGCAGGTTCTATTGATAGTTAGCTTCCCTGGTTCCCTTTCTCACACAGGTGCACATTTTGGACTGTAGACTTGTGCTTGTTCTGCTAGTAACATCTTAATGATTCTCAGCTGCATGTTGTTTTTTTCTGTTAATGCAAAGGATGTCACCTGCATGACTCATGCAAACAGAGATCATGTCCAAGTAGTCAGCAAACTCAGCTGTCCTTCTAATTCACCCATGAGGGTTGGCAGCAATATCTTTCCTGGAGAGGCTGCCCACTGTAAACTGTGAAGCTTTGTGTAAGTTCCTTTCCCCCAGTAGACCTAACAAGCTGCCGTCAAGGTGGTTGTAAATCATTCCAGTATTAGTCTTGATCAAGTTGATTGTCTCAGGTTAGTTTCTTTGTGGACAGAGGTTTTCAAATATGCCACCATTTCAGTTGCTTCTGTCTTGTGCTCTGAAGAAAGCAATCAGGACAAAGAGGTAAGACAGGTTGAAAATGCAGTGATTGCCCTGCTTCTCCCAGAATATAGTTGCCGGACCAACAAGCTGAAGAGCAATAGGTTGCTGATCAGAGCAGGGTACGTGCTTGCATTAGCACTGAGCACACCTGTCAGCTCAAATGGCCATTTTGGAGAGGCACAGACTGCTGTTGTTATTACCTTAAGTCATTGCACCACAAGTTCACAAGACAGATAGGTTAACACGCCCATTTACAGCTATTTGGCCTTGCCTACCACCACTTCTGGACTTTACAGTGCTGAGGATGCCATTCTGACATGAGCTAGGAGCCTGAAGGGAGGGGAAATGTAGCCTTCAGGCTGACTGATAATTAGCAAGAAATTCCCACTGTAGCAGAAACCAATGAGTACAGTGTCTCGAGAACATTATTCCACAGGACTGTCAGTCCAGGGCCTTTCATCAGTGTTTAAATTCAGCCCCTTTTCCTTTTTAAAGTACGGTTTCATTCTGAAAAGTGAGTCTGTAAAATGAATTCTTAGCATTCCTTATTTATTCCCTCTCAGTGACTTCCATACCAAACATGCTTCATTTAAAACACAAAAATAAGGCTTTCATCTGCCAGCAAATACAAGTTCAAATCAATTTCTCACAATCAAGTTATGTTCTTTCTGTTTCATATATCATCACTAACAACAATGATTCTGGGGTCAAAAAGGAGGAGGGGGGTGTGTTTTCATGATGGATGTGGCAAGATGGAACAGAGCTCACTTTTGCCCGACTACAGTGCTGACACTAGTAAGATTTTATTTGTGTCAGTAAAAATGAGGGCTGTGGTTAAGGCAGGGAGACCTAGTGCATGAAGTGCCATTTATATCACCACTTTCCTCAGTATAACCTCACCTTAAACAAAAGCCACAAAACAAGAATACCTCCCCAATGCTTCATCTTGTTTAATTCAGGTTGCCAGAGAGCAAGTAAATTTCTCACAGGCAATGTCTGAGTTGTTGTGTTATGCCGGTGACTCATAATTCTGGTGCGATTTATTCAAGGTTCCTAATTACTGGTTCACAGGAACAAACAAACAAAGGCACAACACGTAGGTGTCCCCTTGCCCAGTGCCTACTTGCTGCCCACCTGCACAGCTCTGAAGCCGAAAGAGCCTCCATCTGAATTTGGAGGTTTGTGATTTGTAGCGTTCCACTCTATTCATGGTACACCACATGAATGTTGAAACAAGGTTTTCTTGTGTATTGTGTAAAAAAAAAGGAAAGAATGAATATTATTCCCCATACTTCATACGGAAGGATTCCAGGACATAAATCTGGACTCAGATCCAACACAACACATGCAGAGAAAGAGACAATTCAAAATGGAAGTACTGGATTGCTGGTCATGATGTCAGCTAAACCTGGATTACTCAGATTTAGATTTAGATCACAGGTAACACTGGGGATAGGTGCATCCTAAAATTTTCCCCTCTATTTGCGTCTGTCCCACTGCAGGTAACCTTTTCATAACCTTTTCAACTTCACTGGATTCCTTAAAGTGAGGAACTTGAACTGAGATTGGAATTGAACTTTTCTTTCTTGGCAGATGTCTAACCACCAGGCTCTGGGCTATTCTGGATTGAGATGGATGAGGACGTGACAGATTCACCACTCCTTCCATTGATACCAAATCAACGTGCAGCCCAGAGGCTCACTACACCATAAGGAAGTAAGGAAAGCATGGTAATCTGATGATTTTGGCATGCTTAGGACAGGGAATATCCGATGCACCGGTCTCTGCTCCAGAGTCAGACATCCCATGTCTTTTTCTTATTAATTTTCCAAACTGTCCTGAGGTATGGGCTTTTGGGATCTGACCTTTTATCATAGATCCTGATCCTTCAAATTGTTGCGTCCTTGTGTAATTTCACTGATTTCACACTCAGGGAAAGTAGTGAAGGTTGCACAGTCATTGAACATGTGGACAACCAGCTTATTCTGAGAATGATTCCCAAGTCTCATTTTGCACCTAACCATGTGAATAATGGCACTATGCCCACAAGAGAGAACAGTGGAGGCATAGCTGGGAGCTCTGAGGATTTTTTTGATCTTTAGAGGAGGACCCTACTTCTTCCTCAGGTCTGTGGTAGATCAAGATTACCATTTGTGCTCCATGATCATGGAAGAGTGTAAAATGAAACCCTGCTTCAGAGCTCTTGGCTTGGGCACTGCTCCTTAAAAGCAAAGACTTGTCACAAAGTGTAGCCAAGGCACTTTAACAATGAGAAAAGCCTGACTCACTCATTCTGCTCACGGTCTCTGCATCCCTGGGTTTTTTTAATCAGTTTCATGCTGGGAAGTGAATCAGGCCCAAGATTAAAGCACGTCCACATCTGAGGAATGTTTATGGTTGTGTGTATGAGCGCGTGCATGTGGGCGAGGATTAAAGCAAGAAGGATAAGGAGAAGCCAAAAGTGAAGTTTTTTGAATTACCATTCTCTGTTCAAAAACCTCTCTGTATATTACCCAAATAGATATTTCTAGATGAAGCCTCTTGCATCTGTTCCATGGCAGGTAATCTTTTGAAAAAAAGTGTCCTTTTATTGAACATGGTAATTATTTCATACCAATTTCAATGTCAGCTTTCTTAAGAACAGGAAAAATCAGCTGTCTGCTTTGGCCAGTTTGACCTGCTAGCTATTTCTTGAGAGTTTTTGTGATTTTACTAGCTTCCATGAAAAGAGCTCGTAGCCTGCCTTTTGCCAGGTCTGAGTGGAAAACACAGCACAGAAGATTTTGACATGAATACAAACAAGGCTGCTTTGTCAAAAACATGTAGAGATTTAGTGCTTTGCACTCCAATAAATCAAGACATGAAATATTTATTTTGAAAATTCAAACATTTTCTTTCTTAAACTCTACTGAAGTTGTAGCTCATGTGCCTCCTGCTCCCCCATTCTCACTTTAGACTGAGTTTTCTACAGGAATAACATCTCATACAACGCATCATGATCTTGGATTTGGTAGAAGCTGATGATGCTTCATGTCACTTGCATCATCCTAGTGAAAAATGGGAAATGGGTCCATCTGAGCCCAGCCTAGAGAACTAATGTAGTGCATGGACTCCTGAACTACCTCAACTCATCAGATGAATTTTTTGGAGTTTAAAATTTCTATTTTCCTTTAAAATCTTTGGAATATCAATACTTTCCCTTCTCCTATTCAGAAGACACAATGTACAAGATGGTATGCTGAGAAAAGCCCTACATCTCATTCTTTTGAAGCTTTATATTTACTAACACCACAAATGGTCGTAACAGCCATTGCTGCAACAGAAAAGGCCAAGAAAAAGAGAAGCTGCCAACTAGACAGAAATTCCACAGCAGCCAAAACTTACATTTTCAAGCCATCACTAAAGATTATGGGTGGTACCTGGGGTACAGAAGGTATGGACCTGGAAAGACATTTTGGCAGAACGAGGGACAGACTGCAGAGCCACAGTCTGTTCTGTGCTAAGGGGTTAAAGAGAAGGCCTTGGCCTCCAGTGCTGTCACTTTAGTGCTCATAAAATAGCTTAAATGCACTTTACATCTCTCTTTACAGCAGCAGATGAGTGTGAAATCTGGCAGAGAAGAGTTTTCAACTAGTCAGCTCCTTTGAATAACAACTGTCTTTCTTCCAAAATTTAAATCTTGTTCCCATTACTCCTCCAATTCATTCTCTCAGGCTTTGTATCATTTATTTTTCCTCTCTGACTTCTAGAAACAGTCATTCACATGAATGATTACCAGGGGAAGAAGAAGTGTGGTAACTTAGCTTTGTCTACTTGCAGTTGTTGCTTCGGCTTCAGCTGCTTTCAGTTGACAATTTCACTGAGATTGTGATGGAGAAAGGATTTCAAAGCGTGTCCTGCTGAGCAGAGCAACTGCAGAACAGTTCAGTCTTTCCCATGGAGACAGTGACAGGGAAGAGTACATCTGATGAAACTTACTCGAAACCAAGTGACAAAGTTGTTTCACCTGTAGGAAAGCAATTAATTACTGTGAAAGACAGAGCTAATTTTGTGCTGGAACAGTCTGGAACAACATACTGTAATTTGCTGTGTGTCAGCTGAGTTACAGCTTCCCTCCACGAGGAACATATATTAGAAATGCAGTTTCTTTTTCAATACAAAGTGCTCCATGGTGAAAGCTATCTTCCAGTTAAGGCACTGAGTCATTTAAGGTGGAAGCCCTATTTCAGGTCAGATATCTCTTGGAAGTGTTCTTGTGAGCTGATATGTCTCCTGTTATCCTAAATGCTGAGATAAAGAGAAATAAGGGAGAGAGATATCACCACCAGTGTAATCGGACCTTAGCACTGGGTCATTGAGAGCCCCAATGCTTGGTATCATAGAATCATAGAATGATTTGGGTTGGAAGGGACCTTAAAGATCATCTCATTCCAACACCCTTGCCTGGGCAGGGACACCTTTCACAGGCATCATATTAAATAATCCCCTTCATAAACCTCTCGACACATCTTGTAACATTTAGGTTTCCTATTCTTCCTAGTCTTACTGGTTCCAAGCTCCCCTGATCCTGATTTCTGGTCTACATTGACTTTCTATGCATTACTTTCCTGTTAAGTTAGGTTCCAGAGAACCCTATGGGAAGAAGAATCTAGTTGCTGAATTTGACTTCATGTTAGATTGTTAGCAGTACATTGATGAAAGACAACCTTCTTCTAAGGAGCATGACTACCATTTGCCTGGATACCTGAGCAAGATGTAAAAGGCAGTGGCTTCTCCACTTGTTGCAGTCCACTTTTATTCCATATTTAATGAAGGAAGTGCTTTCTAAATGGGTGTTCAAGAAAGACCGAGTCTTGGCATATTAGGAACTCGGAGAACCACCAGATCAAAACTTGTGACTTAATCTTGATTTCATAAAATTGCTTTTTTCCTCCTTTCCTCTATCATTACAGGGTTTTTTTATTATTATTCTTTAGTATACTGTGCTTGCAAATATTGCTTTTTCCTTATTACCTTCCATTTTTTTCACCCTTCCACAACTCAAGATTTATTGCCAGGGCAGGACTTCACTCTCACTGTTCCCCATTATTTATAGAGAATTGCAAGTAGCAGGTATCTCAATGTTTTCTGTCCTCTCTCTGAGCTTATTTCTCTCTTCTGACACAGCTGATTTTCAAGGCTGAGCAAGATTCTCAGTACTGGTTTGAAATCAGAGCTTTCCTTCTTCAGGGTAGTAGTGCTTGCCAATTCTGGTTTCAATGCCTCTAAAATGATACCTCTCAGTATTTGCTACTGTGGCACAGGTCCTTATGCTGCTCTACACCATGGTTGCATGACTGCAAAATTCACTCACAGAGCATTCAAGTTGCTCCTCACTCTGTGAGGTGACCTTTCACAAACATACCATGGGAGCTGGAGATGCTACAATTTCTTACTCCTTGTCACTACACTACTTAAATAGGAGAGCTTGCAAACCAGGTGAGGCCCAAAACACTTCACCTGTGATGCCTGCTGTAAGTAATGTCACAAGGTTTCAGCAGGATCTTTAGAAATCAGCTGGCTGGTCCCATCTGTTCTGCCACCCCACAAACAAAAAATGCTGTTGTAACATGCACCAACATGATTAGTTTTGCAGACAGAAAGGGGATCCAGCCTACAAAAGGCTTTATGCCCTGAAGAATTGTTTCCAACATCAGCCACGAACTGTGGGAATGGGCCTGCTCTAACGCTTTGTCCGTGTCTCAGCTTTGTATTGATATTTCAGAATCACAGTTTAACTCACCTGAAAAGGAAAAAAAAATCTGGTTTTATTTTTCCAAAGTGACCCTTCTACTGCTCTTTTAATAGATAGGCTTATAATAGTAGCATCATTTCCTCTTAGTGCAACTTAAAGAGGAAGCAATACATTAAAGCGGCAAACTTCACAGGATCACTTGAACTAATGAGTGTTGCTCTGGTCAGATAGCAGCACGGGGAAAGAGGAGCCGGTTTCCCTAAGAGGCCTTTTATGACAGTTCAGTATCTCAACTGCCACTCTCTGCTTGGAGTATGCTAATGCAGAGAGATCAATCCAGAAGTGCCTGTGGACAAAAGGGTTGAGCAAGTTCATGTCGTGTCCTATTTGCTGGGCTGCAGAGCAGCAGCACGGGGAGGCAGGGTCCCTGAAGATGCTGCTCTTCAAGCTTCAAGGAGCAAAAGTGCAGCAGTCTGCCCTGGGGCAGACACGTTGCTCTGGAGCACCTGTATTTTCTTCTAGCCTTGTGGAGGAATTACATCAAGGGGACTGTGCATGAAAAGCCACACGCAGTGTCTACGTACAATACCCTGACGGCCCAGGCACAGAGCCCCAGAGTATGGCTGGAACTTACACATGATGGACAACACAAAGAAGTGCCTGTAGTCAGGCTTCTACGTCTTTATTACATTCCCAAAATAAACGTCTGCATTTTTTCCAATGAGTTCAGCACTGAGGAGATCCCATTCAGAGCCTTGTTCTTAAGTACAGTTACCATTAAGCAGGATATTTAGCTCCCATACTGGGAAGCCTATATTAGCATAACCACATCCAGATTTTCACACAGCACAGAAAATAACCTATTTCAGAGTATAAAGTTAGGCTTTTAATAACTTTTTTTGATCCTCATATTAAAAATCAAGTTGCCCCCATGAGCAGCAGGACTAAAAAAGCCTGGGTTTCTGTCCATTTGTGTCTCGTGACTGGATTTCCAGGAATTTAACAAGATGAAAGCTCCAGTTGAAGGCTTTGTTGCCCTGGAGGGCATGGATGAGAGTGAATTCCTGCGTGTGGGACTTGTGTGGCAGATTTGCTCATAGAGGACACTGAAAAGATCTTTTGGGGCATGTATTTTCATGAAGCTTGCAGGAATAAAACATAATCGAGACCTCTCTTTTCTTTCAAAGTTGGATGCATTTAGAGAAAATCACTCTGAAATTTTTGGAAATGAATGAACTGACAGAGTGCTTAGAGAGCTTTAGTTTATTTAAGAAAGCAGGCCAGAGATTGATGTAAGTTTATTTGCAAGTTAATATTGGACAAATAGGAATATTGTCAAGTATTAGTAATTGCAATACATTACTTCATTTAGTTTGTCTGTAGAAATGTCTCTATTATACAAAAGGATTGATACCTCCTTCTCTGCTCCAATCACCAGCCTATATATTTTTTTCTCAGTGGATATATATTGGAAGGCTCCTCATGCAACATGTGCAGCCAAGAGAGGTCACAAAGACTAGAATGTTCCAGTCAGGAACATTAAGTTGCATAAAAATAATTTCAAATGTTCTGTTTTCCCTGTGTGTTTTCTAACAGAACCGGAGTCTGTGCATACAATTTGTCAGACTGTGACCAGCACTGCCTGTGTGATCCCAGCATCCTGGGACTCTTTGCTAGGACCTGAAACTGTGCCTCTTGGTGCAGTGCTGTCACCCACATTACTGTGACAATTCTTTCACTGACTCTTCAGCTTCTTCATGCAAGTTCTGCTTGCATAATTAAAAAAAAAACAAAAAACAAAAAACAAACAATCCAAAGGTTATGTTAATAGCCTTTCTGAACAGCCATGGTTATAAGCTTCCCCTGTTGACAAATAACAACCAGGAGTCCAAAGTAGTAACAAGCTTCCAGCGCCCACGCTGTAATTCTGAAAACTCATTTTTCATAACTCCAAACATGCTCAAAGAACCTTCAATTACAATATATAGTGCAATAAATAATAGCTTATGTCTACTTACACAAATAAAGAACATAAAGTGAAAACTCCTGAGGTGTTTGATGTTTACTAATTGAAGCAAATACAACTGCCTGTTTTGTTATCTCTTTCTACACCTCACTTACGTTGTCTGCTTGCATCTTGTCAAAAACTTCAGCTTTGTGTCTCTGGAGCCGGTACTGTCTCTATGCTGCCTGTTCATACAGGACATAGAATCACGAGGTATTTATCAGGGCCTCCAGCTGCTACCACAATATAAGAAATATTATCAACCTAATGTTTTATTTATCTGCACTTAATGTTCCTATTTAAAGGGGAGAGAATGTGGGAATATTAATGGAAAAGTTGGGGGCAGGGAGCTGAGTTATTAAAAGTTTCACCACTTGAGCTTTTAAGCTCCTCTGTCTGAAGCTGCTCAGATTGATGTGAATGCGTCCATATCTCTCATGCAAATTGTCCCACAGGCAGCTATTTTGGGCAGAGCGTATATTCATTGTGGTGTCACAAAAAGGTCGATTAGGTATGCCGAAATTCCTGGTTGATGTTGATTGACTATGAGTGGCATTTAAGTCTTTCAAACTTCATTATCTAACCCATTCTCTGCAGGCTGAACATGGACACACACCTTACGCAACCTCAAAACAGACACCCCAAGTTGCAGATTTAGGAGCTTTTTAATTATCTGTATGTAGGAAGGGAAAGAAACTGTGATGACTTTCTTTTTGTGCTGAGGTGAGTTCTTTTCAGCCTGCTGCAGAAAGTGACACAAAATCCAGTATGATGAGTGAATAGGACTCTGCTCCCGGAGCACAGAAAATTGAACAGATTTTCCTCAGATGTTCTCACAAAAACACACCTGTCAGCTAACAATGAAGTGGAAAAGCATCTTCACCTGAAAATCCAGCTTGTCACGGAAAGTGCTAACTAAGTGAAAGGAGAGGGGTGAAATGGAAACTCTTTTCAATCCTGAATTCTGGTGTTTGACTTCATGTGGACCCTGTAATTTTTACCCAGTGGTGCCAGCTACCCCAGTGCTGCGTATCTTTACTTTGCTAATCTACTTTGCAAAACTACCAATTTTCACTTCATCCTGCTGAAAAGAAGAAACTTAATTTCTACCACTGAAGCATAGTTTTTCAAAGAAAAGTGATGGTCTGCTTGAAAACTGCATATTTTGGGTAACAATTTCTGAAGAAAATATGACAGCACTGCAGCCGGATGCATAGGCACACACACATATGGACCTATATAGGAGTGAAGGGAAAGGAGCACCAAGGTCTGCTCTTCGCTTTCTGTGTAGGTTTCTCCATGTTAAACTCAAGCTTGGCAAGATTGCTGGGTCTAGCAACTGAGTGTTGTGGGTTGAACTTTACTTCTGCCCATAGGTGTTTGAAGGTACAGGTGAAAAGGCTTCTAGCAACGAATATACTAAAAGTGGATGAAAGGAACCCAAATCCTTTCTCCTGAACTTCCCACACACTCCTTTTGTGTGAGCAATGTGTTCACCTGTGGCTGTATAATTTCCAATATCTCAAATAATGCCTGGGATGATAAGCACGTATTTATTCTAATGATTGGCAAGTTTTGGCAGGCGTTTAAGAGATTTTTAAACAATCCTTAATCCCTCACAGCTGTAAGTGAATATAGACCAAAAGAATTGTCATTCCCTCTGCATCCTTTCCCTTTAAATATAATCACTTAGTGGCAGTGATCGTGTACATTGTCTTTAACAGTGGAGGAAATTAGCTTTAATTTAACAAAGTGATTGCATCTTGGCTTTCAGAGATGCCTATTGCAAGCACTATTCAAGGCAGCCCCCATCCCCTGGGCCCAGAACAGCACGGTAAGCAGCGGAACACCACTCCACACACTGCATCTGTAACCATCCCCTTGGATAGATAAAAGGCAGCTTTGGCTTAATGACTCAGGAAAGACCATACTTCTAACAGTGCCCCTTCTCACTTCATGCAGCACTATGTGTGTGTGAAACCAGACTTTGCTGTGGGACACTGTGGGGCATGATCCTGGAAATATGGGAAACAGCATGTTTCACCTGAAGGCTGTCATATGCTCTCAGTGCTTTATCTCTACTGTCAATAGAGCCCCTTCCCTTTTTCTCCTGTTTGTAAAACATCCCTGTTTTGGTCTTTTTTTTTTGTTGTAAGTGTCTGTTTTGTTGTAAGTGTGTGTTTATTTGTGTTCTTGAGTCAGATGTCGAAGAGCACAAGAAGAGCACAGGTAAATACAAGTGTAATTTTGAGTCAGATGAACCTTTAGCAGTTATAGTAAGATGAGAGTAAGCATAATCATTACACAGTCAGATCATTTTCATTTATTTATAACACCTCAGAGCAATACTTGGTTTGATGGGGCTCTTTTAAAATCATTACCCTACTATTTTCTGTATCCCATGCATGCAATTTCCCACTAAAGACTAAACAACTGACTTGGAGGAAAATATATTTTTATTAAAGTAGCATTTAAGAAACAGGTACTGGTCTTTTGAGGGATTAAATATTTACATTCATATGAAAGAAGAATTGTAACAGAAAGAAGCATCTTCCAGGCGCTGAAAATACAGCTATGATCTAGAGAATCCCCTTTCCACCATAAAAGAAACATGTTCTTTCTCTCCCACACGAATTCTTCCCCTCACACGCACACTGTGCTCTTAGCCAGAGACAAGGAGAGACCACAAACAAGAATTGGCCAAGTGAGATTTTCCCTATTGAATTTTCCCTGTTGAATTGACCCTGCAAAGCAACTAAGTGCAAACATTTGTTGACTAGCTGAAAGAAACAAGTCAGCAAATAAAACACATTAAACCACTCTACATATTCACCATACTGAAATAGCTAATGCAATGCGTAGTTGGTAGGAAAGCAACTTGCACTGACTTTGAGAGCAGTTGTCCCTGTGATATTGTGACCTCGTCCTATGCCAGAGAGACCTGCATCCCCAGAGCACCCCCCGAGCAGCCTGGTATGGGGTGCATAGGCGTCTGGCCTCACGAGGGGCTTTCTCACAGTCACGGACACTAGCGGGTTGTAGGGGGGGTAAGGGCACAGCTAAACTTCAAGCACTCCCAGCTGCCACAGGAGAAGGGGAACTTGCACATCCTTCGTGTGATGTGGGATCCTACTTGTGAATGTGGGATTCGAAAATTTGGATTAGTTGTGAAAGGATGTTGCAAAATCTGTTTGTGTACAGTTACATTTTTTAAGTGTCTGGTCTCGTGGTTTGTCCATTGTATTGATGATACTGATTCTGCATAGTTGACTGATTGGCAATTAATTATGTGTCATTAAGTAAAATGACAGAATTCTTCAGTACTGATCTAGTTTAAACAACATGAACTCTTTCTCTTCAATATCCATTACACATTTGGCTATTTTTGCAGTGTGGTGCTTTAAACCCAGCCAGCAGCCAAACACCCCGCAGCCACTCGCTCATTGTCCCCCTGCCTGGGGGTGTGGGAGGGAACTGGGAGGGTAAAGGGAGACTTGTAGGTTGAGATAAAAACAGTTTAATAATTGTAATAAAATAGGAGAAACAAAACAAAACAAAACAAAAAAAGCCCAACACAAAATCCCACCAAAAATAATAGAAAGTACAAACAGGTAATGCACAGTGTGATTGCTCACCACCTGCTGACCGATACCCAGTGCATTCCCAGCTAGTGATCCCAAAATTCTAAGATCCCGCAATCGCAACCCTGGAAGTGAGAGAGAACCGCCCCCTTCCCAGCCTCACCCGCTTTATATACTGAGCATGACATTACATGATACAGAATATTTTATTGGCTAATTTGGGTCCGGTGCTCTGGCTGTGCTCCCTCCCAGCTTCTTGTGCACCTGAGCATGGGCAGGACATGGGGAGTTGGAGAGTCCCTGATCTCTTACCAACAGCTGAAAACACCAGTGTTTTATTAGCATTCTTCTTATACCAAATCCCATAGTAAATCCGAAACACAGCACTATTCTAGCTACTAAGAAAAATTAACTCTGTCCCAGCTGAAATCAGGACACGCAGCTGCATGGAAACTACAGCCATGTGCTACATCTAACAGGGCAGACCAGTTACACAAGTACAGTGGTGGGTGATAAACACACAAAAGTTTCCTTTCCCACACCCAAAGTTGGGACAAAACAATATTTTTTCCCCTCTTTTGAGGGGACTTTGTGATACCTGTGGTACTGTCTGTGGTAGTACCAGTGAGATGAGGAGGCAAGTGAGCAAGGCTGCCTGATGTCCCACCAGAATCAGGCAGGCTGAAGATATGGTGGCAGGTCTCAAACCTGATATGAACCTGACTGTGCATGTGCATGTATATGTTGCCTGGCCCCAGCCCCCTTACCACAGGCACCTTGGCAGATGCCAGCAACTCCAAATTACTTGGGTTGCAAAAGGGCATGGGTGACTCTTAAAGGATCAGAGCTCTATCCAATGCTTTTGGTCACAGTAAGCAGGTTTTTCAAGGCCTCTTGATTTCTATGTGCGTGACACCTCCTGACCCTGGGAGACAACCCCGCAAGGCAGCCTCTTCATCTCACTTCAGCTGTGAGCACCATTTGTGCTGGGAGCTTGAGTTGTCCCTTCACTTGCAGAGTCCCTGAAGTACTTATGTGTTTTAGCATCTTCACATGCTTGTGCAAGCTATTTCCATTGCCATTTCAGGATGCTCTGTTGGATGATGATGTGATATCAAGTCACATTATTTCCAGAGAGATGTGAAAAGACAGACTTTAATATACAGTGCTACTTCTTTATCTTACCCAGCCTCAGCTCCGGAAATTAATGCTCCAGCCCAGAGGTTCAAACTTCCCTTTAGGACCACTGGAAGACTGCACTTTGTGAACGTTGTGAGAGGGATACTTTTCTCTCCCATCTCTGGATGCCCTCTTTGTGCCTTCAAGAGCTTAAAATAAAGGCAGGAGCTTCTAGCACTTTAAGTGATCCTGTCATACCATTGCTCCCAAGAAATGTGTCATCTCCACCATTGTCCCTGCAGATGAAGAGATGGGACATGGCATGCTCCCTGTGGCAGAAATCCCCACATCACAGTCCTCCTGCTAAGACCCTTCTGTGGAAATTCCCAATGACAAAGTCCACCTCCCTTGGGCGGCAGGCAGACAGTGGTAAAATTTCTTGTTCCCTGAAGTGAAAGCAGCATATATTCTACCTGGCACTATGCTGCCAAATCTGAGGGCATCAGTGAGCTCAAGAAAATGACTAGGAAAACAGGGTCTTTAAAGCTGCCCCTAGGTCTGCAGCCAATCCATTCATGAAGTAGGTACTACATTCAGGATCTCACAGGAGTCACCCACACCCTTTCAGCTAGTTTTCCCTGAATTGACGTTCTTCTCCCTCTACGTTCCTGAAGTAGTATGATCTTCTTAACTTCTGGCATTTCCCTATTGTTCTTATCTTTTTGAACTTCTGAGAAAATAAAAATAGTTAAAAAAAGAAAAGAAAGAGCAATATTTTTCTCTTAACAGGGCTCATTGTATAGTGCAAAAAAAATTATTGTGCCTCAACTAAGCTTCTCTGCCTGATCTTGGTCCACTACAAAGGGAAAAGTCCTCCTCTGGGGCTCAAATTGGGCCATTTATTTCCCATAAATGGTCAGTTGTCACATTTCAAATAACATTTGGTACTTGTCTGCAGCAGCTTGTTCACCCACACAAGGCAGCAAGGGAACTAGCAGGCTGACCCTCCTTTACAGCCATACATTGTGTTAGTCACCCTTAGCCAGAACGCACTTTATTGGAGGGTTCACAGTTTAGGTCACTGCTTTCACATGAGATTTCAAGCCCTATTTCGAACTTTTTCTGTTATTTTATAGACCAGTGAACACCATTTCGTTTTATCTTCCTGCCTTATGGTAGACATTCTTTTGTTCTTAAAAGTACTTAGGCACAAGCTGTGTGCAAATCTAAAAAAATAATAATAATCACAGTCTGATGGAAAGCTGATATCATTTGTATGAGAAAGGAAAAAAAACAGCAACCACAAAACAAGCAAAAAAACAACAAAAACCACACTCATCTTGTTAGTCCTGTCGGTGAAGGGTTTTACTATTATGGCTAAGAAATATTGCTTTCATAATTTAAGATTGGCTATAGGGCCCATTGGAATTTATTCCCAGCCTTTTCTGTTGCTGCTGCTTGCCTTTCTACTCAGAGTATGAGTTTTCTTTAAAAGTTTATCTTTTCATCTACCCTGTGCTAAGGGATTTGCTGCTTTACACTAAATTTGCATCCCCCCATTTCAGTCCAAAAGCTTTGTTCCCCTTCCATCTTACATCTAGAAGAATCACTGAAGCTGATATGAATGCCAGGCTACAGACCTTCTCCCTGGCCTTGGCATTTCTGGAGGTCCAGGCAAAACTGTGTTCTTCTGCTCAAAAATCATAGTAACTGGTCATAGCCAAGAGAGGCAGAGAATTGACATGTGCAAATGTTGGTTCTAGGTCTGGCTTGAATGCAGAATAGGGGCAGTAGGTTATTGACAGGTCCTTGAAAATATTTTAGTGTCACTGGCTTTGCTGGGACTAGAGTGGACATGACACATGACACAGGAATATTTTAGCCAAGGTCACATCAAAGCTCTTAAGATGCTCTCTCATCAATAAGTTCTTATTCTTCATAGTGAGTCCTAAAAGTGATTTATTCTGAAGCAAAGGAGGCTTATCTGCAAAGTAAGAAAATGCCCCCATCCAACATGTCATTAGGCAAAATCATTTGCATAGGAAGCACTTTGATATTGCAATGAAGGGGTATAATTCCTGCTAGGTGTTGAACATTCATGGCCTTGAGATTCATTTTGACATGTTTGTCGTTGGGACCGTTCATGCACTTGACTTCAGCAAAGCACCCTTAGTACATACCTGGTTTGGGGGCAGAATTCTTACTCTATGTAGTCTGTGAGTTGGTTCATCTTTACAACTAATTTTAAATGTTGAGTTGTGTAACCTTCAGTGTGCTTCTCTAGATTAAAATGACTCAGTCTTACCCCAGTAGATAGATCTCCTTGGAAAGTTCATGCATAAACTGTATTTAAGGAAAATAGCTTCTAATTATGCAAAGATATTAACAACCATCCCATCTGATTGTAATGAGGATAATTTGCATTATTCCCAAACAAAAAGCTTCATTAGAATAGAGTTATGGCAGAAATGCATTTTGCTACAGTCCAGCTAATGATCGGAAAACAATTATTCTACTTCCTTTACAAAAGTGCTACTGCTCAAAAAAGTTGGAATGGCTGAAGATTAACTGTTAACAGCCTGCCAGCACACTCCAGATCACTACATAACCCTCCATCATTCACCATTACAGTTTCTTAATTTATTTGTCTGTTATAAACTGCCTTCTGCTCTTTGTTTGCTTCTGATAGAAATACACCACTGGACTCACACTGCAGGTTTAAATACGGTCTTCTCAAATGTGCTGTAAAGGGTTCTGAAGAGACTATAATCCCAGGATTATTTTGGTTGTGCCAGAGGACAGTAAAATCTTGTACCAGTATTATGTGCTGAAGAAGA
This sequence comes from Tyto alba, assembly GCF_018691265.1. NCBI lineage: Eukaryota > Metazoa > Chordata > Aves > Strigiformes > Tytonidae > Tyto > Tyto alba. Next base: position 31,622,739 of record NW_024881282.1, read on the forward strand.
ACACTTTAGCTATTAGGATCAGAGTGATCAAACTATTTGTATTATGAAATGTGTAGATAATATAATCTAGGGAGAGCTCATATAGGGAAGTTTGTGTTTAACTATGTGGTTTATGAGCCTATATGGGATGAATGCACACACTGCATAATAAATAATCTCTTAGTACTATGAGCTGAAGTTTCAAAGCAGCCTAATAGAGTCATGCATCTAACTCCCTTACGTCTTTGAAACCCTAGACACAATATACTAGAAATAGGAAAGGGACTTCAATAGTAATTACAGGAATATTTTGAAACCCATAGAGGAAAACAAATGGATTAAGGGCATTGTAAATTGAGGAAGGAGAGAATGATGAACTATGTTTTTTAGAGCTAAAGGACCAATATACTTTTGTGGCCCTGAAAGTTTATATGAATTATCTAGCAATTGTACGGTATGCTTGTAGTGGTATTTTCTTTGCAGAAAACTCTAACTCTGTTCAGGATTTGATAGCTTATTTCCTTTTCAAAAAGTAAAATCTGATAGAAGGCAGAAGGAATGAAATGCAGTTGGTGGGTATGTGTGTTTCTTCTTGTTTTACATGAACTGAATCTTATTCAACAGGCTGCATCCATACCAGGAGCTGTGATGAGGGATAATGAAATCCCTTATCTGCCCATGGACAATCAGCAAAAGGAGGCAGCTTCTCTGCTAATGTTAATTGGTGTTGTTAATGAAAATCAACAGAGAATCAGAGGTTTTTGCTACCTGAGAATCTCATCCAGTGTGTTTAAACAACATGAAACAAACTAGTTCAAGATTTGTCTCATTTCACAGCAGTTGGCTGAAATTTGCAAGCTTTATTGCAAATATCTATAATGTAATTTAGTTAGAATTAACAGGGAGTGTATGTGTACTAATATGAAGAGAAAGAACTGACTTTGATTTTGTGTTAAGCTATATATTCCTTTATAACTAGCTATTTAAATATCAGTTACTTCAGAAGTTACTTTAGTGTTTACACATTTTTTATTTTTCAGTAGATATTTGCTTTGGTAGTGACAAACACAGATATGTGGAACTTCCTTGTGCATTGCCAGTAGCAATCACATTAAAAAGGTAAGGGAGGTAATTTCTGTGTCTCAGGGACAATTCATGGGCTACACACTAATTGCAGGGCCTTCAACACTGAAAAACATAGCCCTTCTATTAATACAATTTAAAAATCCCAGTGAGGCTACTTGAGCTTTCATTGACAATAACAAAGAATTAGTGAACACCAGAATCAATGAAGCCCAGATTTCTATGGATTTGTGTATTTTGCTCAACTGCAATTACCAAGGGAATATAACTTTTGATTGAATTGTTGCCTGTGTTTGGGGAATTGATCCAGGGTGGATTCTCTAGTCTCTAGTAAAAGGTGAGCCCCTCTTACAGTTTTTCGCACATCTATGGCTCTCAAAGACTCTTCTTTCCAGCCAGCTATTTGCATTAAAATTTAGGAGCTTAATTACCTTCTACATCTCTTCCTTTCTTGTTAAATTGGATTGAAATCAGACAGCAGTTTCTACCGTAATTAGGGGGGGGATACGGATTCAAAGTCACACAGACAGGCTGACTATATGTGTACTGTGTACATAAGGAAAAAGAATAAAATAAGAAGTTCCCAATTCAGACTACTGGAACTGCAACCATTCTATGACCCTTCAGCATTGTTTTCCCCCATTTTCCTTCCTCATAATATTTTGCTGGTCCCTCTCTAATTCTTTGTCTCACAGTTCCTACATTTTTCCTGCAGCCCGTTGCATACATCTATTTCTCCCTGTTCCTACTCCTGTTTTTCTCTTGGGAATGTCTTTCTCATCCTTTCCTCTCTGGAGGATCATAGCTCAGCAGAGTTTCTTCTGCTCTGACGTTACAATCTAGAAAACAAGGCAAGAGAGGAATTTTGCTTTGATAGGAGAAGCTTGCCTAAACACATTAAACACATTCAGTAGGAAAGCTTTTCCCTCCCCCTTCCCCATATACATTTGGTTCTCTTAATTGTTCATCTTTCTTCAAAGCAATTTCCTTGGCACACACATTTTCATTAAATGTAATGAAGGAAAGACAATTTAGCATCACACCTGTGACAACTCACTGATTCAGAGCATGATGACCTATGGTGAACACTTGGGCTTTAGTCAAGATTTTGATTAGTGGAAAGGAGTAACCTATACTTAATTAAGATTGTATCCAGAATTTATTTATTCTGAGCCAGTTTAATTTAAAAGTAAAAGTCCGTTAATTAGCTAAAAGATGAAACAACTCCATAGCACTCACTGGTGGAATATCTGAGAATTTATAGTTTCTCTCAGTCACTTCATATTCTGAAAAGTCTGTCATGTGTGTAGCCTGCATAAAGGGGATAATTTATTTATAAGTATACTAAACAAAAAGCAGAGAAGCAGCTTCTAAAATATGGAGTTCAAAAAACTCAGTGTAAATCATACCTGGAACAATTTGAAATGATTCTTGCTCTATTGTCATGCAATAGCTCATGAATGGTTTGGTCTAGAACCTTCAAAAGGTCCTCATCCCTCCCACTCTGCATAAAAATAAGAAGAGAGGGCTGGTGAACTTGGAAGCTATCCCCCGGAAAAGTGGAAACAGCAGAGCAGCCTGATGGGATCTGAAATAGCTTGAGTTTGTCACTGATACTGCCGGCTTCTGAAATCACAAAATGGGAGAATGGAGAGCAGCAGTGTGTACTGCTGTCAGAGAGGGAGGGAGCTTCAGTCTCCTTGCAGCCAGCTGTTCTTTTAGCCACATGCCAGCATCAAGTCTTACTACATAAAGACTATTAATACCACCATGACCACCTCACACAAACAGCACCCTAATTCTGTGACCCCTCTGTTAGGTCCATAAACCATGGTGCCTGGAAACAAACAATTCTCATTGATTCTTGTTGGTTTCCCAGTCTCATATCATCATAGGAGCACTCAAGAAACATTTAGGAGTGAAGAAAAGGAGTTTTCTCTTGTGATGTACCTTCTACCATCACCATGTTGCTGTTGATGTCATTCAGGACTAAAAAACTCACTGCAACATAGCAAACAGCATAGAAGTGATAGTAACCAATTGCAGCTTTAGCAAGGAGTACACAGTGAAATCTGAAGATTAGCTGTCAGATAATTACAGAGCTTTATGCTGCAAGCTGCACATGTGAATTTCATATGATGTTTAATAAAAATAAGTACATTACAACAGGAAACCTTATTCGCTTACATTTGTGAATGTACATTGAAAATTTGAAGAGCAAATGCTATACAGAAAAAGTTTTTTTAAAAATACCTGTGGTTGAGGAAAGTGTTAAAGCAAAATGTACTCCTTCCCCACTCAAAAGTACAGAGGAAGACTGTGAAAACTAAAGCTAGGGCTCCCCAAACAATAAAGCTTTTGTCTCCGTGGTTCTTCTATCCTCTACACTCTCCTCCAAAAGTAAATACAAGCCTGTTACATGTATCTCAGCTCATTAACATTTCAAATTGTCCTTCTATCACTTTAAATATGAATAGATCATTGTGCATGAGGGGGGATGACTCATTTCAATGGCTGAAACCGATGCTCAGAAATTGCATCTCAAAATGCCTTTTCAGCAAAAAAATGGGAGCTCCAATTATAAGAATGCCTACTTCTGCTTCTGGGAGTGTGCCAGGTGTGTGTATGAAATAACTTTAAACCTGACTTCTCTCTTACTTTGCTTGAGTAGTCTGCTGTGATATTTCATGATGTAGTTGTCAACATCTAATTCATAAAAGAATTTTACAGAAGAAGTAGAGATCCCGCACTTCCACAACTACAGACACTAGATAAATAGATGCTAAGAGTTGTTGTCCAAATGGTGAACTCGTTACTCAAAGCTGAAGAGATCAGGGACCTCAACTAACTTCCAGGTGATTGACAAAAACAGTATTAGCAAGCCATATTGTTTGGTTTTGTGCCAAACTACTTTGGCCTTTGACTTTTTTCCCCCTAAGGAAAAATATGAAGATTTTTTCCCGTTTGCATTTTTACAAGAAACTCTTGACTATTTCAGAATATAAAAAAGCCTCATGAACTTCAGTTAAATGATGAAAAGACAGGAGGCAGAATGAAGTTTTCCAAAGCCTTTCATTTGATGTGAGTTTTGAACAGAAGACAAGACTTCATCCACTTTCTCTTACTCATTTTTACACTTACATCCAGCAACCCAGAACTGTTGAAAACTGCCAGTGAATGAAACAAACGAGTTATTTTTTTCCACTCTTCAGTGAAAGAAAGGGATGTTATTGTTCTTTTCTGTCTCATCTAATGGTTCTGCAAATCTGCTGGTGTGCAGGTATGTTTTGAAAGCTTCAAATGACACACCAACTGTTAAGTGAAAAGATAGCTAATACTCTGTGTAGAAATTGGCAGTAAGTGCTATTTGGAGCAGTTAATCACTAATTTTACATTGATGTTACGTATTCTTATTCCATTTAGTGTTGACTGATGCAAAATGGCATCCATGGTAGTGAATTAGTGAGAAGTGACCTCGTAGTAAATGAGTGTAAATTCTCTTTACAATGCAAGTGATTATTTCTGTTACACATTAAGCTTAAAAAAATGTTGGTAATCCTAGCTAAAATCTCACTACGTATGTTTCAGGGAAGGCTGGAATCCTCAGGAGTGTGTTTTTATTTCTGGAGACTGACATGTCAGATTCTTGAGCCCTAGGCAGTAACTTGCAATTTTCCTGTAACAGATTTCTTTTGGGTTTGCATTGAAATAGCTGCTTACTATGTCTTCTAAATCTACCTTCCATTTCTTGAAAACTTGAAAGCAAGAATTAACTGTTTTCTTTTCCCTCTGCAGAGCTGTCAAGGAGGGGGGTTGACACACATTTATTTCTACAAACTAGTGATGGTGAATATTACATGTAAGTCTGTATTCCCGCAGTAGCTCTCAATCTGTAGTCTGTGATGTCTGCCCTATTTTTACGCGAATAAGCAAGTCTTATATTGTCTGTACAGAGGCATTTACTATATTAATTTAGGGATCACAAATACATAGCTTGAAAACCGTAGTGTCTGAGGAATCAGAGGAATAGAAGATACCTTATCTAGATCTAAATAGCTTCACATAAACTGACCCAGGATGCAACCAAATATCAAGATGAAAGCTCATGCGTCCTCCCTTTTCTTCTGCTACCTACTAGTTTGCCTCCTTCTCTACTTTCTTTCAAGGAGGCCAATACAACCAAACAACTTATTTTATCTCTTCCAAAGGACCACGGCTTCATCCTTTCTGATCTGCCTCATAAAAGTCATCTTCTGCTATGGGATATGTTTGAATAAAGATGTTAGATTTTCTCCTTTCCCTTGTTTTTTTACTATCCACCTCCAGGCAGAAAAAAGAACCCCACTATGCCTAGAAACAGCCAGCACATGATTAAAGGCATCACAACAAATAAACATGAAATAACAACGCTCATCAGAGCTGGTGAGAAGAGAGTCCCTTCATGCTTCTAGTGACCAGCTCAGTCCTTGCCAGTGGGTTATTTAGGTCTTATTCCTCCTGTTGACCATTCACCTTCGATTTTGAGGGGCAGGTCATGTCAATACCCAAATTAGCTGTCTGCTTGCTTAGTAATTCCTACAGGCAAAAGATACACGAAGCACCCCTCACAAAAGACGTGAATCCAAGTGTCTACTCTGAGCAGGGTAGCCCTGTCCAACTGTCTCTTTTGGTTCCACCTTCTCATGGAACAGCAAAGGCAGGTGCTCTCATTTCTCTTCGCTGACAGAAACTTTAAGTCCCCTGGTGTCTCCCGAGCAAGATTCAGAGACCTTGAAACATGTTTTCATAGGAACACAATGCTACCTGGACACCAGGATCCTCTTGAGGGTCACAGCTGGTCTCTGTAATGAGTGTTTAAATACACTGTATGACTAGTGTGTACCTATGATTTCTGAGGCTTCATGTGTGCTGGTGTTTCTAATCTGAAGTAACCGAGTTGGTTTTGTTGATGCATGAAGAAAGATCGTGAGATGCTGCTCCTTCCTTACATAAACACACATACGCAAGAAAAGGCAGAGAGAATAGAAATAGATAAACAAATGCACAAAAATGGTAAGCATAAATATTGCAGATGCAGATAAGGCAAAAATATATGGCAGGGAGATCTCTAGAGAAACAGATGGATAGCCCACAGCAATAAGCAGTAGTTGTCTGTGAAAGATGGGCAAATACAGTGGTAAATGACTTGTGACTCTTCAAAATTTAATTTGCCATGAAAGCCCATCATGAATGATGCAAGGGCAATACCTGCTGGAAAACTATCCAGCACTACTTCTTTTCTTCTTAACCTGTGGGATGGAAAGTTATCTGACGGGTTACAATAAGCAAACATGAATAGATACACAGAGATATCTCAGCACTTGACAGCTTTCAAAGCTTTATTGTCAAACCAAATTAGCAGAAGTCTGCCACGTATGAGCTGGCAGAACAGCAGGCAAGATACTAAAACGTCTGCAGTGAAATCATTGCCTTCCATGGTATTCTTACAACCCTCTCCTTATTCTTGACCTCTATATGCTAGTTTATAAGATATTAAGGTGTCAGCATCAAAAGCAACTCCTGGGGAAGGTTACAACAGCCTTATTTATTCCTCAGTCTCTTTCCTACTTAATTGTCTGGATTTGTCAGTTGTGATATGACCGAGGAAAGGGTAAGGGCCTTTTTTTTTTTCTCTGTAGATCTTAAAGAACACTTTTAAGCACTATCTTCAGTCTCTGATAAGCAGGCTATAGTTGAAGTTGTAACACAACATGTGGAATGGAGATAAAGTACTCTCAGAAGTCTGGCTATCATATGTCTGCGGTGGGACTGTGCAGGAGAGTGATGTAAAGAACTGTGCAGTTACATATACATGCTGGTCCTCAGAGACCTCCTTGCCCTCAGTTTGGAACCCTTGTTCTCCATTTACCTTATTATATATTGGTTCAGGTTGATGCACACATGTAATGTGCAAGTTTCCACACCATGAGATGGGAAATGTTTTGTCCACAAGGCAACTGAACCTGCCCCGGAGCTGATGTCTCCTGATTCAGCTACGAACTCCTCCCCTGGGGTCCTTCTACCTTCTGTGTGGCTGGTGTTTCAGTGCTTTGCTAGAGTGTCCCATGTGAATGTTTTGGAGTTAAACATACATTTCCATATGTGCAATGCTCAGCCCTTGGTGTTAGGCAAAAAACTGAGTCTAAGTCACACTTCCCAGTGGAGAATCCCAAAGCTCTTCAGACAAAATTATCCCTCTTATTCCACTGCATGCCATCCGGACAGCTTTCAGAGATCCCTCTCCCCTCAGCACTCAGTCTTGCCTGATGTCCTCAGGGAAGTAAGGAATTAAATGGAATGTATTTTTAAAAGAAAAGCAAGAGAGCCCTCCTGCTGGAGCTAAATAAAGTTTAGACAGCTCTGTCAGCTGCATGTCTTTACTTTCCAGGGAGCTGTCAGTAAGCTCTTTCAAGTTGGGGAACTTTAAGCAGGCAAAACAATTGTGTGTGTCACTTGCAATCCACATGTGCAAATTGCACCATGTTGAAAGCAAGAAAATTCATTATTATTTATATACATAGATCTTGTAGATTTCATTAAGATTAGGTCAGGCTGTGGAGTTATCACATAGGCTTGTTTGCACTTTTGTTAATCTTCATTTGCAAATGCTGATTAGTGCCACAAAACTCTCTTTCTGTTTACTGCGAAATCCTGCTTCTCTTCTTTTCTTCTTGTCAGGAAGACTCAGGAGGAGGGAGAGGGGAGGGAGGAAGAGAGAGAAGGGGGTTTCAAAGCCAGTAGCCAGAGGAAACATGAAAGTAGATTTGCTTGAATCAGGAAAGGAAGGGAGGGCAGGAGAGAGAAGCTCACTTGCTGTTTTAACATCCTGGGTGGAGCAGGCCCAAGCAGGACCTCCTGATAGCAAATCTGTGGTGCAGAACCAGTGCAGACCAGTGGGGTCAAAACCCTAGGGACATAGAAACTCCTGACAGATGGGCAAGTGGTACTTATCCCTTGCTCACCAGTTCATACAGTTCTTACAGCCCTCTCTACAGCAATATACAAATCCTTCCTGGTGGCCCATCAGATGACACGATGAATGTCTTTTAGCTGCAGTTTGCTCTTCTCCCATTCTCTCCAGAAGGAAAGGGTGCATACATAGTATACTGTATTATTTTTGAATATTACTTTTGGATTGCTAAATTTTGTGTTTTGCATGGACTGACATCTACACTGCTGTAATCAGCTAGCTTTCAGATTTAAAAAAAAAAAAAAAAAAAGTTATTTAATTAATGTAATTCTGTAATAGGCACTTGTTCATAGTGCTAACTCCTTTGGTGAAACTGGGGCTCCAGGACGAGGATCCAGAGAGATGAAAGGCTGCATGAAGAGAAAGAAGCAACAGAACTGGAGTGTCAATATAGTGTGAGGAGTATTGAAGGAGGACTATGTGTAGGGCCATGGGAAAGCAGTGGCTGATGCTGTGGGGGACATGAATGTGTGCATGCATCGCAAGTGCTCTCACAGCAGGACTGGAACATAACCCTTGCCTGGGTAAGCTTGCCTATATTTTTTTCATTATGTTTTGTTCCAGTCTCTGCTTTCTGCCACGCTGTCTCAGAATCCCATATGAATCACAAAAGGAAAAATCCTGTCTCCTCTTTTTTTCCCAGGCCTTTCCTTTCTCATAGGTACTCCTTCATTGTCTTCATTTAAATAATGATTGCCTTTCAAATTCCTTCCCAACAGTACCTGATAACTAGGTCAGTTTTTTAGAATCTAACTGAGTTACCAAATACCGAACAAATACATCAGGGTATTTAAAGTACATAAGGGGTGTGGATTTGCATAGTCAGCATTCAGCTTCCCCCAAACTCCATTCTAGAATAATGGCCCTGTATTCCTCTTCAGTGACAGAGCCCATTACTGCATGGAGGAAAAATAAAACTGCTTTCCAAAGATCCCAAGGGTGGAGACTGTGGGAAACATGTGCAATGTTTTCTGAAAAAAAGTATTCACAGCATTTTTTTTTTTTCTAAGTAATATGCTAGAAGAAATTCTAAGTAACAATACAAAATTAAATTTGGTGAATGCACTGAGGGGTAATCCTTAGAGAAACCTTATCTATCTTGAATATTCAAACACATCAACTTGTTGGGCAAGATGGCAATTACTGCACTACATATATTCAATTTGCTCTTGTATATACAATATTATCTTCCATAAGGAACAGTAAACTGCAGAACATATTTCAGTAAACACTATTCTGAGTAAACAGAAATGGCTTGAGTGTGCACTTCCTTGCATAATAATGTAGCAATGAAATATTGCTCTGACAGAGCTGCTGAGTATAGGGATCACATTCTCTGAGGTGTTCCTCAGTGTTAACAGATTCTTCTTTAAAGACTGGGAGATACCATCTTTAGAAGTTCTGGTGTCTGCTAACCCAGGGTGGGAATACAGGTGTTCCTTTTGTTCAGGTAAATTAAAGAAAAAATGAAGGTAATACCATTATTCTTGTAAAGGCTGTGCTACAAATCCAGAGACAGCCCGATCCATCCATATATACCCATATGGATGCATGTATACATATGCAGATACATGTATATATATATGCATGCACACACACACACACACATATATATATAGGCATATTTCCAGTGTTAAGGGTTTTCAACCTGTGAAGATGCTGTCTGAAATCTTGAAGCAGAGGTGCCTCCTAGTTGGAAATGGAGGTTTGTAGAACCACTTTGTTCTAGTTTTTTTTCTTCATGTAACCACTTCTGTATCCTTCGTGTGACTAAAATCATGTCCCCTTATATTTCAGATGCATGTACAACTATGTGGTAGGTTGTGCAAGCCACCTTTTTTACATGACTTACAGGAATGCAGCTAGCCATCAGCCAAATACATCCAGCTAGTTGGCTACGATCTGTTGAATTGGATTTGGAGAACCTGTATTAAAGAATCAGTGTTGAGGCCTGGAGCAGAACAGGGATATTTTGACTAAATACTTGTTGTCAGAAGATGCTGATTCATCGGAATGAAGCTTTGTGCAGAAAAGGGCTAGCTCCTCTGGCATTTTCCTTTGACATTATATGTTGGCTTCTTTTCAATTAAAATGTTTTATTTGAGAGGTCAAGATGACCTTTCTGGTTTAGAATATAAAGTAAATTACAGCCTAAAAATGAGGAAAATTAACACATCTATTTCAAAATGCAAATCTGGAATATTCGGAAATGTTCAGGAGAGACAAGTTCACCCATTCAACTGAACATGTGGAAAACTGATATACTAGGATCCTTCTCACTTGAGTTAGGAATCTTTCTTTTTAACCATTCTTACTAGTTTTCACGATGTTTAAAATTCTTTCCTTACTCAACTGCATCTGTCTCTCCAGTCACAGTACTCTTGTGCCCATGTTTCCTTCCTCTGCAGAAATTCTGCACCGTATGCATTGATATTTTCAGCCATAATTCAAGGGCAAAAGCATTATGTCCCCTCTTAAAAGGTACCCTATGTTTTCAGGATAGTAAACAGCCGCAGAATGTGCACATGCACTTTTGGATGCATGTGTTTTTCTTTGGCCTCCTCTCTTCTGTGTACTTCATGCATGTTATGTTGAAGGTTTCAATACCAAATTCTCTACTGATACAAACGGGTTAAAGTTCATTGTAATCAAGACATCTGCAATTCTTTATACCAGTAGAGAATTTGCTCTATCGTTTTTCTAATGGTGCCTCTTCCTACTGCTGCCCTCTGAGCTTCCTGAACTGAAACCCTTTCTCCTGCTCTTTTTGGTGCTTCTTCACCATAGAGGCCATCAAGCTGTGGATTCAGTGGTAGAAGAGTCATGACTTTTCCTTTTTAATTACAGTGCAGTCATCTGAGAATACCTACAAAGTCATGGGGTGTGATGGGGTGAGAGGCTTAATTTCAGATAAGGTGGGGGGGATGTAGGGTATGAAATTTGCAACAGAGAGGACAGTAGTCTTCATCTGAAGAGACAATATCTTCTTGACACAGTTTAACTCAATAACTTATGATTATCTGACTCTACCCTTGAGCAATAAGGATAAAAGGCTCTTTTAAATTGACTTAAAGTCCACGTAAAAGGTTGCACCAGTTTGGTTGAAATCATTTTACACCTGATTATTTAAATCAATGCCACTTTTGTGTGCAGACAAAATCTAAGTGTTATGCTTTGTGGATGTAGTGAGTACTACAGAGGGAACTGAAATGGCCATTTTTTCTCACAATCACACCCCACTGGGACCAAGAAAGGAGTTTTAAAAGATTGAAATTTGGCTTTTCTGAACCCTTTCTGATTCAAGGTATCCCAAAGAGCTTTTCAGTAATAAGCCGGATGCTGGTGCTACAGAGACTACACAGACAAACAGAAGCTGTTAATTCAGCAGCAATATCTCCAAAATAGCTATGGAGGTTGAAGTCTCTGTTACTAAAGGGAACTGCTGGCAACCTGCCTTAGAAGTCATTTCTTTGGGACACTCCTGTGGATGGCCTTCATCCTGATGAGCCTGAGTTTCCATCTGACACCAAGTGCCGTTGCAATATTCATGTTGCTCTTTAGGAAGCTGTACAACAAGCTTACATGCATGGTGTGGGTCCTGTGAAGTTAGGGAAGGATGCTGTGAAGGTGGACCAGAATAGAGCCCTCTTGGGGAGACAGATACGGAGACAGAAGACAAGAGACCAACTAGCATTTCTGGTGTGGAGTGAATACATTGCAGTTTCTGCCAAATTCAAGCTGCAGTGAAGAATGTTCAAACCCTTTTTCTTGGGCTGTCTTGGTGCTTGGCAGCTAGACAGAGACTGAAGGCTGCTGCTGGGTACATAAATAGTCAGAAACAACCTGCATGTGTGACACGCACACACACACAAGCACCATTGCATCACCTAGAGGCATCACAGTTAAATGGAATTACCATCCCCACCAAGCCATAGTTATCACTATTAAACGTCATTAGGCTTAAATTAGGTTTACTCCAAGAGATGTCCCAATTAAATGAATTTCCTGATTAAGTCCAAGTGGTGTGTACTTTAATATACTCTGTTACCATACACACATGGTTTTCCTAATTTTACTGTTTGTTTGACCAGTTTCTGGCTGTCATAGCATTAAGTTCTCAGTTAAACCCTTAAGTGTAGAAGCTCTGAATACACAAGCCCTTTTATCTTTGCAATATCATTTGCCCATTTTATTAAAGGGAAGAGAGCTGGTTACAAAAAGCAGAGCCTTAGTCACATAGTAAAAATAGTATATGTAAAGCTAAAGTTCATACAGTTGATCAGGGAATCAACTGAAATCTTCTTCAGCAGACTGCAAGCTGTTGAATGGGTGAATGCAGATTGTGTACAAACAGTCAAATGAGTATGGGGTATTTTTAATTTTCCTGTCAGAGTTCCTGCTCATTACCTCAATGTTGGACTGGAATGAGCCCAGCCTAACTTTTATCTCTATGGATGCTCAGGGATATTACAGTATGAGTTCTCTGCTCTGCTGATCTTTTCCTTTTCCTTCCTCCATATCTGGTTGCAAATTACCAAACTAGAAACTTGAAAACTTCTGGCATTTGGCCATTGAAAACTGAATGGATTTTCAGTGTTTCAAGTGATAGTGTGAAAATATTGAAGAAAAATGTCAGTAATTAAATATTTCTAAAAGATTTTTTGTTTCAAGTAAGTGGAAAAGAGGAACAGAGGAGAAAGAAGAGGGGAAACCCCACTTATCTGCTTGTATAAAAGGAGATAGATCAGGAATATGACCCAGGCTGACATAGGAGCTTCATGGAAAGCAGTCAGATTCAGAGAGGGTTTGTTACAGGCCAAGGTATCTCATCACAATCTTTTCTCTTACATTTTTCATACAAGACACAGTGTCCGCTACTAGTTACAGAGAACCTCACTGACAAATCCATGATGAATCTGAAGTCCTGGTGCCTGATCAGCTCTAGCTCAATTTAACACTCTTCTGCCCTGTACACATGTAACTTCCTAGCCACGGGACATAGCCTAGAAGTGTACAAACATCTGGGGAGTAAGAAAACTCTTCTTAAATCCTGATGTTCAAACATAACTGGCAGTCCCATCACTCTGAATATGCCACTTGATATTAGCTAAGAAAGTGTGCAGGTAGACATAAGGAAAAATAAAAGTTAACAAGGAGGGTGGTTAAGCATTGGTACAGGTTTCCCAAAGAGGTTGTGAAATTTTCATCCTGGGAAATCTACAGAACTTGACCAGATAAGATGCTGAGCAATCTGATCCAACTGGAAGTTAGCTTCACATTGAGCAGGGAGCTGGACTAGAGACCTTCAGATGCCTTTTCCAAGCTCAGTTATTCTGTATTTTATGCATCTCTTCTTCCCAAGTAACAGATATTCCATTATCTGTCAAAATTAATGGGAACAAGATACCTAAACCTCCTGGAGATCCCAGCCCATGCTCTCCAGGACTCTGACCTGCAATCTCAGACAACCTGCTGCTCTGAGGAGTTATATGAAGGAGCTACTCACCTGGTTCAGCTTGGAGCCTGCTTTTACACTGAATGAGGCCCAGCAGTCCTCTGAGGAATGGAAGGCGAGTACAGAAAACACCTGTCTACTCTGAGCAGTCCTGGAAGCTTCCTATGGATGTACCAGACAAAGGCTGAATACGTCCTTCTTCCATGCAGCTCAATGAAGGGACTGAACAGCTCTGTTGATGTTCAAACCTGAGTGTCATCTGAAGAAATAAAGAAAATTAGAATGTCATAATGCATTGCAAAACTAAATAATAAAACTTGCCTCCATCATAGCTCTCTTCCATCACAGATTTTATTCACATAGCATTCACCATTTTACAGACTGAGAAAGTGAAGCATACAGCAGTCTAGCGGTTTGGCACAGCATTACATAGAGCAAGGAAATGACTCTCATTTCCCTCACCCCTAACCTGGCAACTGGTAAAAGTGCAAAAAAATTAGAGATGATCTGAGTAAAGAAATTTATTTTGTTGACTCAAGCTGCCATAGCAGCTGTTTAGGCTGGCTTAAAGAGAAAGTAGAGCAAACATACATTGCCTTTGTCATGGATGCTGAAAATATGCTCTGTGTCACATCATTGCACAGAGGACACTTGACTGGACTGTGTGTCTGGCCCTCACCACAGCTGTTAGTCACAGACAGATTGGAAATCACAGTTCCTTCTTCGGACTCATGCTGCCCACATTAAAGTGTTCAAAATAAGTTGCTTATTTATTTTATAATTTGCACCCAAAAGCACAAACTGAATGCTTCTCTGAATGCCCTTGTACAACATAAAAGCCTTTCTCATCCCTGTGATTTTCCACAGGTGCCTCATGTGTCTGTAGTGCTGCAAACAGCAATTAGAGGACAAGGAACTTGTCTGTCAAGCGCAGATCCAAAAGACACCATTTTTATCCCTCCCCTTATTTGACTTCTAGCCGGCACAAAACACTCTGTGATCAAGGTATGCACTTTGCCTCGAGACTACTTTCTCTCTTGTGAATGTAAATATTGCTCATACAGAAAACAATTGACTCATCAAACCATTCGTTTGAGTGGACAAATATAGATTGAAGGCTGCATGCTCATGCCCTAATATGTTCACCCAAGTCCCGCAACTAGTGCTTTGTTTGACTGCCTTTAGGCTGCTCTCTTCTTAGTGTCTTCATTAGATCCTCTGAATAACTTCTCAGAGGCAATAAGCCTTTCTTCACTGAGTGGGTCTAGATATTTCTCTCAAAGATGTACTTCATTCAGGAATGATGAAAAAAGCTACAAGAGCAATGCCCTTGGCTAGGAAGACTCAAGACCATTTTGCTCTTGAAGCAGTAAAAAATAGCAGTATCTGTCAGAGCTAGATTACAGTCCATTCTCTGTCCAGGTCATCTTCTAGAATACTGTGCATACCTCCTATACTCAGCAAAATGACACGAATGATGGGACATCCAGCTCTGCTTTCCATTAGATTAATAGCAAACACAATTGTCCTTACCAGGACAACTTTCAAAGCAAGCAAAAAGTCTGAGGTACCCACATTGTCTTTAAAAAAAGACAGAATAAAGCATTCTGTGATTTCTTCTTGATTGATACAACTGCCTTACTGCAATAACATTGTCTTTTTATACAGTATATATTATCTTTATGCCCTGGAATACATGACTACCTCATCCCTGTTGCATTTCACAAAGCTCATGACATGATTTTGTTGGGCAATATTGTTTTCCTAAGAAACAACTGTTGAAAACCTGCTTATGCTCACAGCTACTAACACAATCTGCAATCAATACAAAAAGCACTAGAGTTTTTTGATTGCATTTTCCACAGCTCAGCTTCATTCTCTGCTTATTTCTGTTCACCTTGAATATAAAATATAGCCCAGTCTTCTTTACCAGTATTCCTACATATCAGGAAGACAGAACCAGGCTCTTCACAGCAGTTAGTGGGAGGAGACACAGTGGACATAAACTGCAACAAGAGAGGTTCAGATCAGATACAAGGAAAAACTTGTCACACAGAGGACAGTCAAGTGGTGGAACAGGCTATCCAGAGGGTCTGTGCACCCAATTCCCCATCCTTGGAGGTTTTGAAGGCCTGAACGGATACAGCCATGAGAGATCTGGTTTGACCTTAGAGCTGACCGTGCATTGAGCAGGAGGTTGAACTAGAAGACTCCTGAGGTGTCTTCCAACTTGAATTATCCTATGATCCTATGAAAAGGCAACTTTTTGTATGCTAGAGCAAACAGACAACAGTGAAAGTGACAATGTCCTCACCCCGTGGTTGTACAGATTATAAACAAAGACAGTACAGGGGGAACGGCTGGTTATGATGCTCATGGGCTTCTTTTCCTTGGAATGCTAGTCCAAGAAAACAGACACAGTGTTTTTATGTTTTCTTGAAAGCCTATAACCAGCCAAGATTAAATGTATCCTAGAAAACATCTTGAGTGTATATTGTATGTTAGGGTATTCTCCTGTTAGGCAGACAGAGCTGTCACTGTCTGACCACGACTCCTATGTTCACACATGGATGGTATCCAAAGATCCTCATATCCTGGATTTGGAAGGACTGGTGTTCTTTTAGGAGCAGCCTGCCAGTTGAACAGATACGGACAATCATCTTGTTTAATCTACTACCATCACAGGCCACAGATAGGATTTTACCCTGTCTTTCTTGTAGTAAAGTAAATGTTATTAATCCAGACAGCTTCCATCCCCCACCTCCACTGAGATGGCAGACCAAAGGACCTTGCTAGCACACTATTCCTCAAACACTGGCATGCTGCCCCCAGCATATCTCTAGTAAGCTTGGGTTTATCCCTTTCCTCCTTCAAATCTAGTCTAAAGCTCTTTCAGTGAGCCCTAACTCCTGTGAAAATATCTTCTTCCCCCTTTGAGACAGATGTACCCTGTCTGTCATCAGCAGGCCTGGTGTTGTGTAAACTGACCCATGATCAAAACCTACAAAATTCTGCCAGTGTGTCGTGGTTTGAGCCTGGTCGGCAGCCAACCACCATGCAGCCACTCTCTCTCCCTTCTCTTCTGGCAATAAGAAGGGACAGAGAGCCAGGCTTGGGGTTTGAGATAGGACTGGGATGGGGAAAAAAAAATCACCCTTTATGATCACGAGCAAGAGGCAGACTCGTTAGGGGAAGAAAAAAAAAGAACATACATTTATTACAGACACTAACAACACGTAACAGAGTAGGACAGTGAGAAGCATTGCCACATCTTGAGAACACCTTCCCCCCACCCCTCCCTTCTTCCCGGGCTCAGCTCTGCTCCCGATATCTCTACCTGCTCCCCCAGTGGCGCAGGGGCAGGGAATGGGGGGTGCAGTCAGGGATGCCACTTCCCTTATCTTCAGTGGGGGGAGCTTCTGGAACTTTTTCCCCCCGCTCCAGTGTGGTCCCCCTCTCACAGGAGACAGTCCTCCACAAACTTTCTCCGATGTGAGTCCCTCCCATGGGTCGCAGCGTTCCCCACACTGCTCCATCATGGGTCACCAACTTTATCCAACTGGATTCTCTCCCACGGCTGCAGCCCTTCCCGAGCTGCTCCAGCGTGGGACTCCCCCGCATGCTGCAATCCTCCCAGCACTGAATTACAGCAGTGGGGACTGCCTTTTCCCACAAGACCTCGGCCTTCTTTGGGCACAGACACCTTGATCAACCAAGCGGAAGCCACAGGCCATAAATCAGTGTCTGCTCCACCGTAGATCTCCATGGGTGGCAGGGGGGGCTGCCTTGCCGTCTCCCCACAGGGTACAGGGGGGTCTCTGCTCCGGCACACCTCCCCCCTCCTTTCTTCCTCCGTTCCTCCACTGACCTTGGTGTTCACGCAGCTGCTGCAACTCCTCCTCACCAGTCCCACTGCCTGTCACCACGTCCCTTCTTAAATACATTATCACAGAGGCGCAGCTGATGGGTTCAGTTTTGGCGCAGAGGTGGAGCTGACTTGGAGCTGGGGGAGCTTCAAGAAGCTTCTCACAGGGGGCCGCCCCTATAGCCCCCTCCCCTGCCACCAGAAAACTCCACCACTCACTGAAACCCAGGACACAGTGACACCAGGCTCGGAGTTGTAACATTTTTTGGTATGCTAACATACTGCCATAATACAAATGGCAATTTTTTGTAGGCATCTAGTGGAGGTGTGAAGGAGGAGTACAATCCCAGCTGCTCTCCACTGACTGCATAGGGTTTAATAGGTTTGGATAATAAGCAAGCTGAATCTTTCAGCTCTCTATTAAACTTTGAGCTATGCTCAGATTGCCTGGCACATAAATTCATCCCTTGCTATCAGATGAAGAAATGTTGCTGGATTTTGGTTTGAGTTTGGGTTTGGTTTTTTTCCCCACCTCCTTCTCCAAATTGAATTCTGTAGGTGCTCTTCTCCTCAGAGAGATACTTACCTGAGCACTGGAGCAGGCTGTGATGAATGCTTAGGTCCCCAAGCTGTCCTCTGTTCTGCTGTCATCACTCAAGTACCAACAGTGGAAAACCAAATTATCTATCCCATTCTAGGCAAAGCTGCTCCAAAACTAGACCAGAGGAACAGAGCTATTCAATATAGTGAGCTGACAGAAGCCATCTTTTTGTCATCATCAGATCACTTATGTGTCTAGCATATAAAGAAATCTTAAGAGTTACAAACTGTTTTGGCCTAGGATACTAAATAGTAGGTCTGGTACATGTTTTTTTGGAAAAGGTACTAAGGGATGTACTTAGCATAGGCTACCTTGGCATCATCTGTCTGAAGAACTGAAAACTATCTGTTTCAGAGACAGAATATTAATTGTATGACTGTACCAAGGGTGGGAAATATTCAGCATTTATATGGAAACAACAAGTTGGCTACTTACATCCAAAACAGAAGTGAAACACAGCTCCTCCAGGATGTTTTTCATGCACTCAGTGAACATGGACTTGACTGTATATAGTAAAAAGTTTGCCTGAAGTATCTCCAATCACAGGACTTTGCTGGCTTAGTTGGATCACCCCTGGCTCCAGGGATATAATTTGCATTAAACTACTCTAGGTATTTATGTAGTTTACCCCTGTGAGTTTAGTTCCTGATGCCCCAACTTTACCCAGAAATATCAAGATTATAGCCTATGTGTGTTGGACATAACAGTGTGCTCTTCAGTACAGCGTTAAGTTCTGTGGGAGAATGCTTGTGTGTGTGAGTATTCAAAGCATGCTTTTATCTGAACAACAGTAGGGTAGTGAATAACATATGTGATAATCTGTATAAATGTAGCAGCATGTACGATTGCACATGGATGCATGAGGCAGTTGCATATGTCCATTTAACTCCAGTTTGCTTTTTACCCTCCTTAAATAGCTTTTTTTTGTCACTGTTTAATGAATAAATGTAGCAGCTAGCATTCTTGGGATGATGTTTTAAAATGCTGTATGTCTATTTCAATCTCATATACTATGTTTATCTTGTCATCTGTGTTGTGGTCATTTTCCATGGCTGAGTGACTCTCTGCTTCTGGAAAACTAGCTTGTCAGTGCTTATCCACCATTCCATTGGGCAATTTCTCTTTCCTACCAAACCACAGTTATTTTGTGGCCTTATGAAAACAGTGAAAATATTGTGTGTGCCATGACTGAACTGGGACATCTGAACAACAGCCTTGGAACACCATTTGCCTCTCCTCACCTCCCCACATATCACTGCCAGCAAAGGCAAAAAGATGCTCACATATGATAGCACTAAAGGAGACATAGGTCAAGATTATTAGTGCTAAACAAGAAAAGTGAACACATACCACTTAATTTCTGTGTAGAGCCATCAGTGCATTCTTTGTTATGGGGACTGCAGATCAATACAGTGGAAATGTTCAGAAATGGAAAAAGAATAATCCCAAACTCTCTCTAAATAAAATAAAATAAAATAAAATCAGAAGTTTTATTTCATTTCCAGGAAAACTAAGGTCAGATGCAGGTTCCCTCATGCACTGACACAGCTGCTTTTGATCCCCACTTTGCTGGTGGGGGATCTCCAGGACACAACTGACTTGGCTATAGGCATTTACCAAAGCATTTCAAATAGAAGGGGCTGTATAGTCTAAAGACTGGGGCAGAAACTTTGCCTAGCCTGGCTGCTTTGTATGATCTGAGACACATACATGGCTTTAGCACAGAGATCTTCTGCCCACTCCAAGCCCCAGCTAGAGTCTCTGCCTCTGCTGGCACTGAGCACAAAGCCTTCCTCTCCTCCTCCTCCTCCCTCCCTATGCTGCTGTCCCTCCTGCCCTTCCTTGGGAGGCTCTGCCCTCTCTTCCTACAGGGTGCAATTCAGCATCCCACTGTCATGACTAAAACCTCTGAACCTGAGCCACTTCTGGGCTCAGCATGACCACATCAGTAAGAGCCTTCCTGAAAAATGTTTAACATTACAGAGCTTTTTCCTCCGTGAAAATAAACTAAGTCTTAAATGTTCAATTCCTTTCTGCTCTGTGCACATTTATGTTTTCTCTAAATGAGGCCACATACCCTAAGTCTGTTCCCCCTTCTCCCCTGGAAGTTCCTACCCTCTCATTATTTTAAGGCATCAAATCTGATTCAGTAAATATCTTCTTTCAGAACTGTCATGTTGTAGCCTCAGAACACAAACACAGTATTTGTTCCTAGCATGCTTCCTTTTTAATGCTTTAAAAGCTGTTCCAAATATCTTGTTTCCTCCCAGCCACAGCTGTATTAGATTATCTGTTCTGGTTTTGGTTTTGTTTCTGGTTTTTTTTTTTTTTTTTTTTTTTTTCTTTCTTTTTTCTAAAGGAAAAAAGTGAAACACCTGATGCAAACTCAGTCCTTTGGAACAGCAACTGATTTATAACTTTGTACTCTTCAGACCAAAGGTTAACCCCTCTCGTCAGTTATTAAAGGTTGTATTGGATGCCAGGAAGGAGCAGCATTTGTCAAGTCAAGATTTCTAGGAGCAAAATTGAGACACGCAATTTCCAGTGTGTTTCTGAAATAGACAGCCTGTGAGGGAGAAAGCAGGTTTGTTAAAATTGCAAAAGGATGAAGAGCGAAGGCAAAGGGAAACTGACTGCAAAGGACTAAATGTTTGTTTTCCCAAGGTTGCCCCAGGATGTGATGGGAAAATCGAGCTGCCCTGTGGTCTGTCTTTTTAGGTGGTAAAAGCAAAGCACCAGCAGAAAAAGTTATCAGGAAGAGAAGCATAAAAACAAAACCAAACATTCCCTAACAATTAACTCAATAATTTCAATTATACTAAATTAACTTAGTAGCATATGTTTCAAACACTGCTGAAAGAATACAAAATGACATTGATTTGTTTACTAATAAAGAATGCCATTTCTTTAAAACAACCACCTTCCTGAACTCCGGGGGAATCCACAGATATACGATCTCGAATTTTGGTTTTGTCTTCTTAAAAACAACTCAATGGGATACAAGAAATTTTAGGCAGATGAGATCTTAGTGCAGTAGGTAATAGCTTAATTATTGAAGCTAAAAATATAAATATGACTAGATGAGGACAGTAGGAACAAAGCAATGTGACTTCTAAAATACTGTATAAGATTGAACAATATCATGGATATTGGTGGATTGAGAAAAATATATAAAACATTCCCCCCAAAATGATAAAACTGATCACAGGAGGCTAATTCAAAAAGTTTGATAACCACACTGTGGGAAGAAAACTCCTGTCAGAGATTTAAAGGCTAATTATGAGTTAAAAACGGTTGGAACAATTGGACAGTACTTCGTGATATTGCTGAGATTGCTGTAATACTAGTCCCTGACAAGGTATTTTCCTGACCCAAGGCTGGAAAGCTCCCACCTTCAAAAGCACCATGAATGAAATAATAAAGTCCCACTTCAGAGTGAGGAAAAGGAGCGCAGCATTTCAAGCACAAATCCGGATTGAATCTTTCTGCATCAGGGAAGAAATGTGCTCCATTGACATCAAGAAAGAGTTCCTCACAAAGAGAAGTCTTTTCAGAAACACATGGTCAGCAGCACCTGCACTCTTGAGATAGAGGTGAGGACACCTACCAGCTCATTACACACATGCTTGACTGACAAGATGTGCCAGCCCTACCTGAGCTGTGACGGGCAGGAACTGGCTGTTCCCTTCTTTGTGCTCTGGGAGATGGAGGAACAGAGCCCAGTTTGTCTCCTGCAGAGTGGAGATTGACTGTGGGAAGGCTGGCCCCCATCAGCAGGGCAGATGGGAGATGATTTTCTCATTCCTGCATTAACTTACTCCGCTTCCTTATCACCAACAAATACTTTCCTTTGAGGGAACGTGGACTACTTTTGCATTTTTTTTTTTTTCTGCTATATCACCCGCTCATACATCTCATAGCCTTGTAAGCAGGCACAAGGAAAAGAAGAATGCTCTGAAACAAACTCCTTCCCTTCTAGAATCCCAGTGTCCCTACCCTAGTGCTGAGCACAGTGTGATCTGCCAGCATCACAGTCCAGCATTTCTCACTGCTGGAGTGCTCTGGAGGATGCTGCTGCTGTGCTCAGCAGAGCCCAGAGCAAGTTACTGCTTGATAAAAAATGGAGGAGCCTTTCCATGCTATAAGGAGGCACAGAGAGAGAAGGAGGTGGTCCTTGTAGAGGGAGAGGTAAAACTGGAGAGTGGAAATCTGCATCTATCTGTGGCTGTAACACTGCAGAGCTATTTCTTAACTGATTTTCATGGCCCACTGGCTCTGGGTTTGGTTCCCGGCTTAGACACAAAACAGGCATGCCCTCTGCCTCCTGCTAGTGTAGTTTTAAATAAGCACTGCATGCTTGATGCTAGCCCTAATGTGCATGCTGGGGCCTCTCTTATCCTCAGTTTGCAGTGACTTTTATTTAGGTCCTCTGCTTGTTTATGATTTATGAAGCTTTCACTCTGTCTATTGCATTTAACAAGCACTGTGAAGAAAAGAGAAAGCTTTTAGCTCCAAGGCGAGAAAAGAAAAGCAATGGCTTCTCCTATTCCTTTAATGCAATTTAAAGGAGATTGGAAGTTAAAGAAACCAGAAAGTGAAAGATGGGATGGCAGAGGGAGAACAAAGAAAACGTTAGACACCTTTAATTTTCCCTAGAGGACAATGTTAGGAAAGACAAACCCCCTCCAGCCCTCAAACAGAAGTGGCTTTTAGACACACAGATTGGATTTGCAGCTTTCCCAGATCAGCCTGGTAAGGTAAAGATACCGTGTACTATCCTCATCATCTTTTATTATCTCTACTAAACCAAGTTGAGTGTTATTTAATTAAAAGCGACATGTAAGGCTAGGTCAGGCAGCTCAAGCAACAAAGGCAGATACCCAAGGCAGTTCCTCAGTTTGGTTGAGATGCTACAAAGCTTGAGGGCCAGGAAAGAGGCACTGCAATAAATTACCTGTTGTGCAGAAAGCCACTCTTCCTGGGCAGTGAAGGAAATGGATGGGACACCTGGGGTAACCTGGCATGAGTCTGCAGCTCTGGGTCTGAGGAGAGGCTGTTCAAGGGGCTTGAACACAGACTGTAGTTGTGTTTCACTGACCTAAAATGCATTTTCTGAACCCCCTTGGAACTGAAACCATGTGCATTAGTTTTCTGGCAGATTTCATCCTCCAGATGTACTGAGCCATTTTCTAGATGCAGTAATATAAAGTCAGTGAGCTAGGTCCTTGTGCTGGACACCATCAGGTCTCAAAGAAAAGATGGGATGTCAGTCAACCATTGAAGGCATGGACTTCATTTGGTCTAGCTCCTTAGTAGTATTCATCCTAAAGCTCCTTGCGTTTGCTGGAGACCTTTCTAAAGAGTGGAGAACTAATACAAACATGACTTTGAACCTCTGCTGTGACCTACAAAGACAGATGATTTAATGTCTTTCTATTGATACAGAATTCGGGTTAAGCAGTACATTCATGACATATATTTACCTGACGCTTGCTGAAATCAACCCAAAAAAAGTCCACAGGATTGACAGTCTTTGGTTCCAGCCCAAAATGATAAAACTTTTATGGTGGTGAAGAAGGGAACCCTTATAGTCATTCTGCATAAAATTATCTTTTTGTTTTGTTAACAGGTTTGTTATTGTTTAAATGCCTCAAAATCTGAGAAAAAAAAATACCTGTATTAAAAAATCAAAAAGCACAGCACATTTATTACTGATGAGATATGTTCCTCCTCACCTCTTCAGTCTTCTGAGAAGCCTTCCCTAAACACCGGTAGAAATAATGTGATATAGTCCCAATAATTGTGACAGTAATAAAGAAAGAAGTAGGAGGAAAATTACCATTTCATATCTTCTTGCATGTCAGAAAAGGGGTGGAAAGGCCTCATACACAATTGTTTTCCATCCCCAGGTCAGCTTTGATCTCTGCAAACATCAGTTTTAAGCCTAAAGGATATTATTTTCTAAAAGTTCTAAGCACCTGCAAATAGAGGCTTAAGATGAAAGTACCTTCTCAACTGTAAGTCACTATAATTAGTTCATGAAAGTGACCAAAATATTTAAATGAGGCTTAATTATAAAGATTGAGGAGATGACTTCAGGAAAGTGAATTGTAATCTTCAGAATTAAGACAGGAATAAAAATCCAGCCAGAATAAAAAAAAAATAAGTACTTTAGTTATACTTTATATTTTTCCTCAAACTGATTGAAAAGGTATATGGATAGCAAATATTGTGCATGCACTGAATTTGGGATGTGACAAAGCAGGACTTTGGTACCAGCACCCTCTACTATTCAGGCTGGGGACGTCAGAAGGCCCAGCAAAGTCAAGAGCACCACTCCCCTAAATTTCCAAGGGGTTTGAGGTATGGAGAAGGCACTGATTAATGAAGGCTTCTCCATTTTATTCATAATTCTTTCACCTGGCCACTTCCTAATTGTACAGTTTTGCTAGTATCTAGGCTCTTGCTCCTATATACAGTCAGGATTGATGGATTTCTTCGTCTTGGGTCTCCCACTCACTTCAAACCTCTGGTTCTGTTAGAGCATTAAAGGTCAGGATTCAAGTAATTTTCTTGCCTGGGTACTTCTTATTCAGTCTCAGGTGTTTTGGAATTAGTTCATACAGCACTGTGATGTATGTGGAAGGTGTTTTATAAATCAATATGTAATAACGACATAACAATACTGCATCCATTTGTTAAAGAAGAGGGAGTGTATTCTGACTGTCCAGAACATAATTTCCCCAAGGTGAACCTCAGGCGGGACACCAGGCCTAACGAACCCCATTGCTATGGGTAAATTGCTATCCATGTCTTTAAGGAGAGAGAGATGCAGAGGCCTGAAGCACAGAACCAGGCGCCCTGTCACCCCATTTTTGTGCCTAGAGTTGCCACTTACATTATGTGTGAATTTGTAAAGTCACTTGGAAGTCAAGAGTCAGACTTTCAAGGGTGTCAAGATGTCTAAGGGTAATCAATAGGCACTGGGATTTTCACACCTATCTCCAGCTGTAGTGAATGACAGAAGGTGCTTAAGTGCTCTTTAGACACCCTAATGCCTCAGAAGACCTGGCTTTTCATTTCCCTCTGATCTTGCTTCTCAGTGCAGCCTGCCTGGAAAAGAGCTGAAAGTTTTCACTCTGTCATGAGTACATTTAGATCTGTGTCAGAAAGGTGCTGTTTAAAAAGCAGAAGGTGTTACTGTATTTGCAGGAAGCGTTAATGGCTACCACATGCCAGCCTTTGACATACAGGCGACTACAAAAACAGCTACAGCTGACAGGGGAATTCAATCATCCTTCCTTAGGTAAGCCTACCTGGCATGAAACCACGCTAAACAGAGATACCAGGCATGCCCTGAAGCAGCTAACCTGGGCACCAGGAGCATCTCAGTGTCTCCAGACCCCAAACTGAAGACTCACTTTGATGCAGTGTCACACCTGGATATAGTCCCAGTGCACGGTGGTCAGACTGGGGAGAGGCCCCTCAAGTCCCTTCAGGCAATGAGGAGGTGGGAGGCTTTAGGGGTGGCCTCCCAGCTTTGGGCTGTGACAACCTCCTGCTGCGCTGGGTATCCTTCAGCTGTGGCAGCAAACACATGCCGAGGGTTTATTTGGTCATCTCAATAGGTGGGAGAGTAAGAGAAGCGATTATCAAGGACTGCACCAAATCTTGGGACCTTGGGAGTGAAAGGAAGATGCCCACCATTTCCAGTACATATATATGCATATTTTCTCTCACAAACAACATGCTATTCCCGTGTTCAGTTCTCTGCTGCTCCATCTTCCTTAAAGCAGCAGTTCCAGTGTCAAGGGTACTTCCTACCCTCAGGCTGGATGCCGAGTGCTATGTGCTGATTTACCCATGCACAGTCAAGCCAGTTTAACTGCCTGAACCTTCAGCCTTGGCTGTGAGATCATTTGCTGACGGTATGCCCGCAAGCCGTAAAACCTGACAGTTATAATGTTCATCTTTCTACTGTGGACTTAAGAGGAATAAACTTAAAGAAGAAGAATTAAGATTTTACTGCCCTTAAAATGGCATATTTAAGTGCTCCTCAATACAAATGAGGTATTCTTTTGGATCTGGAAGAGCAAGAATTTCTTCAGGACTGCAACTGAATACATGCTGGGGTCTCAATCCTCACTGTCCCTCCACACAAGAGACAGATCTGTGCAGAGCAAATGAGCTGGCTGCCATGAGTGCTGTGAGGGAGAGATTGCTTCAATCACTTACCCTCACTGAGGAGAGCT
The DNA here is from genome assembly GCF_018691265.1 of Tyto alba. NCBI lineage: Eukaryota > Metazoa > Chordata > Aves > Strigiformes > Tytonidae > Tyto > Tyto alba. The sequence continues at coordinate 31,648,983 of NW_024881282.1, forward strand.
GAAGGAGAAATTCCCACTTTCCCTTTGTTGTTAGCCTACACTCTGGTTGCATCCGAGGAAGGAGATACACAAGGTGACCGACCTGCAGGTCAGGGAGTGCCTCAGACTTCAGCAAATGACTAGCAGAAGTAGCATCAGGATGTAGGGATCAGCCCTAGTGCCTGAGATTGCACCTGAACAGAGTGAGAAAGTGATTCAAGGTCCATGGTCCTGGTATCTCAGCTGTTTGCCTTGGAGGGGCTTGACCAGAGCATGCCACAGCTCTTTGTAGCTCACGTGTTTGGGCTTCCTTCTCACAGAGACCAGGAGAGCAGGCAGGAGTCCAACACCCAGCCTGGACTCCACCAGTGGGGACTCATTTTGTGGCTGGGGTATCTATCAGGAGATCTTATGAGCTCCTGGGTAAGTCTATCACTGCCGACACAGCTTCCATGTCACTAATGCATCACATGTGACACCCCCAGTCTAATGTGAGTTTTTGAGATGGACCACCTGAATCACCTCCTGGATCCCATTGCAGCCACCCAGCTGTAGCAACCTCTGACAGCTACCAGGCTGGCCAGGAATGGAGGTAAAGTCTCTACAGCTAGCTAGCTCTTGCCTGAACCACATAGTCCCTCTATGAAAACATCACAGATTAAATAAAATAATGCTATTGATTATTTTTTTTTCTGTTTGCTGCTGTCAACATTGCTTCACTCTGTATTTCTTGTCTCTTGTCCTGTCTATCTAATGAGGTTTCTGAAGTCTTCCTGAAGTGTCAGCAAATAACCATTGTGTGTGTATTTCTTTTTGGTGCGAAAACTTCCCCAGTGCTTAGACAAACATCCTGGCTTTTCAGGCAGAAATATTTGCCCACTGGGCTTTGATCTTTGTCACTTTTAAGCCCTATCCCATATCAAAAGCTTTGATATATTTATTCACTGTCACAAAGAGTTTTTATTCCTATTGAGCTCTGTAAGAAGCTTACGTCTGAAGGTCCTGTGTAAAAGCAAGAAGTTCTGCTTTGTGTGTGATATGCAGTGTTCAAGCATGAGATTGGAGACTGTGCGGAGGCTGGACAGTGTCAGCTACATTTTCACATAGGCAGCTACATACCAGCAATTGATTAGATGTTTTGACAGAGACATGTCAATGCTGAAGTCACACAGAGGAAGCAATAATTAAATCTCTAGTGAAAAAGAAATACCCATGCAGATATCAGAGCTGTGTTTGGCTACTGGGATAAGTAAAGAGAGGTTAAGAAAGGTTTCCTTCCATATTTCTCCTACCTTATCTGTTCTGCCCCCAGAAATCACACTTCCATGCAGAAGACAGGCTTAAGTATTTTGGTACAAAGTGCTAAGTACATCATAAGTGGGTATTATGTACTATCCTTCTACTGCTTTCAGCCCAAACAGCGTTATCCTCACCTAAAAATGCTTCTAAAATATATTCAGTCAGATAAACTAGTAGACTTGGTTATTCTGGGTGAAGATTCATAGGAAAGTACAAGCTGCTTTCCGTCTTAGAGTTAGCAGTTTCTCATTGAATCTCCTCCCCTGCTGGTTTGCATGAATAGGCTTTGTAGGAACCAACAGTTTGCATGGGGAAATAATCAGCAGAGAGGAATAGATTGGGAGGAGAAAAAATACACACTGAGAGGTTGTGTTTAAGTCACCCAAGAGCTAGGCGTCTGCTCTCAACAGACAGTGCCTTGAGGCGTGCCTCATACTCCTCGAGGAGGAAGAGCAAGACAGCCTGTGCTTCGTGAGCTTCCAGAGCAATGAGTAGTTCTTGGAAAGCTTCACCATTTTTGCCTTTTGTTTGTAGTACTCAGACACCCCATTATAAATAGCTACCCCACTTTGGTAGGTGCCACTTAACAAGACAGTTCCCCACAGCTGTGTACTGGTAGCCCCTAAGAGCTTCCTGCACTACCGAGCACTGCAAGGAGAGACAATTTCTCATTCAAGTCAGGATGAGAGACTGAGCCCCCCCATCTCTTTATCTCATCTCTGTAGTGGGTGAGTGGTCAGCAGTGGACACCACAGAGCTGTCTCCTCCTGACTGCCACCATCTCATCCTTACATCCCTTCAGAGATGCCAGGGAGTAAGCAGCAGAGAGAAGAGATAGGTTCAGTGTTTCCAGGGTCCTGCTTGATAATTAAGCTTCCGAAGTGGAAGTTTAGAGCCTCTTGTCACCATATCTGCAGCATATTGAGATGCTTTATTGCACTGTGAGAACATGAGAAATCTAGGAAGGAAAGAGTACACAGCTCCCGTGCTAGGAACCCAGAAGCTAAGTGTGCGTGCAACTATAAGGAAAAACAGTTTTTACCCTTCACTCTCTGATAATTCTTTCAGCTGTTCCTCTCTCATGTCATCTTTTTAACAGCTTTCTGTATGATGAAAGATTTATTCATCTCCCCATCTCTGACTACATGAGTTCTTCCTTGCTTTCAAGGTTTGCTACGTATTTCCTATTTCTCATTATTCTCAAAGCAGCTTCCCTGCATGGTCTAGCTCATTCCCTCCCCCAGCCCTTAGTGCAAATAGCTTTCTGGGCCTTGTTAGTTCTACTTTCAGTGCTGCTTTCACAGAGGAAACCTATCCCACAATCAAATGCACTGCACTGTAGACTTACAGTTAAAGAGCCACTAAAGAGCTTTCATACTTCCTCGCTGTCCTGCTACCTACCCAACTACCCCCCATTTTGTTTTGCCACCCATTAGCCCTCCTTTCTTGTGTCTTTACTGATTTGCACTTTCTGATTTCATGCCAGCTCTTCAGTTTGTCAACATCCTTATCATTGCATCCTTGTCTTTCAGGGTGCTTGCAACAATTCCAGTTTGGTGCTAGCCCCAGGACCATTATGTGTGTCCTTTATTGTTACATTCCAGTGCATCTCAAATGCTAACGAAAATTCTGAGTAGAGCCTGGCCACTCACTGAGTAGACACATTCAACCACTTTGTAACAACTATATAATTTATAAAATAACAATTTATAACATGTCCAGAGAAAGTAAGCTTAGAAGGGGCCTCTAAAAGCTGTCTTGTCCATTTAAGACCTGTTCTTAGCATTTAAGCTATTTTTGATGGATGATATCTGGTCTGCTTTCAGAATGTCCAGTGCTGAGCACCACACAGCCTCTAAAGGCAATATCTTGGCCTCTATTCCATCATACCCTAGCACTACATTCCTTGCTGGTTTTATTGTAAGAAAATGTTTCCTAATATTTAGCATATGTCACATTTTCTTAGTTTGTCATGTTCTATTTCAAACAAAACTCCTAGGTAAAAGAAGCTCAGAAATGTTAATGTTGATTATTGTAAGGTATGCCCATAGCAATGTGTGTAGTCACATATATGTTCCCTTTAGTTTGGCTGGACACAAAACAGACCTGATTAAAGAGCCATCAAGTCACATTAATTAGGTGCTGCATCCAAGGTTTAAAGCTTTCTTCAGAGGTAGTGGTATATCAGGCCAGAAATGGCTTTTATTTGGTTATTTGCAGTAAATGTGCAGCAAAGAGTATGCCTGCAGTAATTGTTGGATGTATCTACATCTAAACATGGCTGTACATGTTGGACCAAAGGATCAATTGTTTATTGTATACGCTGTTTGTGACAGTGCCTGGAAGTAGATATCAGGACAGCTACATTGGTACTTTGCCTAGTATTGTTCCAGCTACTAACTTTTTCAAATTGAAATGCCTACCACAGAGAGTGGAGTGACATCTGACTGATGTCTTGTCCCAGATCTACACTTTGACTCTTGAACGGAAAGAACAAGGAAACAAACAACCTCCCTTTTGCTAATCTTGAAGCAAGAAGGATTAATAAATTTAATGTGAATTTCCAGGGAACTGTTACTCAGCTGAAGTCACGTCATCTTTCATTTCCTGCCTGCAACATCCCTGAGGCATGCAGAACTACAAAGTCACACTCATGCACACTGCAGCAGATGTCAGGGCAAGTTCTCTCTAAAAGGGCAATCATCCTTTTATATGATTTTGAGACTTCTTATCACTTTGGAATTTTTTTTCAGAGGCAGCAGTTTTACTGAAAAAAAAAAAAAAAAGAGTATCAACTCAAGCTCTTATAGTTTTAACTAGTCTGTTGCCCAAGATTCTACCTTCAGTGACATCAACAGAGTTATGAAGACCAAAACCAGAGCTGGACTTCACTGTGGATTTCTATGGTGGTTTTTCTGGTACCCTAATGACTGCAGCATCTTCATATATATTTTCACCATAGAAAGAATTCGGGTTAATTAAAAAGCTGTTTCTTCAGGGTTCCTCCATCTACTCACTTCTGTCGTTTTGTGAAATCATCCAGTTCCCTCTGATAGTACAATCCAATGCTCCCATTTTCTGAAGACAGTTCATCCCTGGCTGCAACAGCTATGGAGGGCACAGGGGAGGATTTGGCAAGGGCTGGGAGGTGGTGATCACTCTCTGCTGACTACAGAAGGACTGAGACCTATACTAGATGCCTTTCAGATGGTTAAACATAGGTCAGATCAATCTCTAGGCATCCCAAATGGTCCCTTTGTCTCTTCTGTTTCCCAGGATTGACAAAGCATATTCCATGGATCTGGATATGCAGAGCATCAGCCTCCCAGGATGGGGAGTCTGTGCCATGAAGGCTCATTTCACCGCACCACAGGAACACTATTACCTGCTGTTTCTCTAGAACTGTGGAAGGAGGATATTATTTGTTGCCATTCAAGCCAGCAAAAGAGGGCAGCTGTGTTACAGAAACTGTCTGAGAGACAATCTGATCCACTGAGACCAGCAGAGAAAAGAGGTTTGGCAGGTGTAAGAGAGCAGCCATTTTAATTAGGCAAAAAACTCTGGGAGATTTTTACACTTCAACTCTCTCAAGCATTTCCAATGCCAGCACTTACACAAGGTTGGCATCTGGCACCCTCCATGTTTCTAAGGAATGTGAGGTACTAATGTACTAGGGGTTCATGGTTCCCACTGGTTTTGTTCCAGCAAACTGCTGACATGGGGTATCAGGACAGCAGGTCTGGTCTGAGAACATACTTAACGAAGCAGTGCATCTTTCACTCTTAACCCTTTGCTGCCTTGGACAGTTCTTCTGACTCTTCTGCCTCATATGCTCCATTTTATTACCCAGAAAAAATGTACCCAGGAGACATTATGGCCAAATTGCTGAAATTCAGTGAAACATTCCCATTTATTTTCACAGAGCACTTTTCTGTACTTTGCCATCCTTACCTGACAGCTTATTGTATGGATAGGAATGGAGTTCGTAACACTAATTAACCTCTCAGCACATGAATGTAACCTGAAGATGGGCTGCCAGTTATACCAAACTAGTGTCTATAATCCCAGACAAATGCATAGATATATCTCATTATATTATTTTTAAAAATTGAATCTACTTCCTTTAAGTTTCTCCTGGGAATTAATTTTTTAGGGTACCTTTTCACACCCAAGGAGGCTGGAGACATTGATCTTTTAGCCTCACACCTTGCAAGTCACTTAAGTCTTGTGGCAATTACACTGACTCTAGATGCAACTGCTGAATTTCTCTCAGTAAAGTATGCAATGTCACCATCGGTTTGTTCTCTCAAACCCAACCGATTTCCTAGAGGAGAAGATACATTTTCTTCTGGCTGAAGGGAAAATGGTGGGGCAGGTTTTGAAGAAGTAGGAGGTGTGGGTGGAAGAATAGACTATAAGAAGAAGAAATTATCATGGATGTCTCAAAAGTTTATGTAGCTGAGTGATTCATCTCACTTATATTTCATAAACACTATTCTTAAAAACAAAAATCCAAACAGACATATTGCTAGAAATGGAAAGTCACTCAGTGGTAGCAAAATTCACTTCAGGCTGCTAATTTGTAAACTAATGAACTCTTTTCGAACATAAAAGCTACATTAGACATCTATTAAAGTATTAAGGAGAGAAGGCAAGCAAGTCAGAGATGACATTATGTCTTTATTTCCCACACAACAGGTACTCTATGTGCCTGAGAGTGTGGCAGAAGGAACCATGATATTGCCCTATTATGGTTCGTAATGGAAAGGAAATTAGATATAATGACGTTGCTTGACTTAACAGTCAGAGCAACACCATGAACTGGAGAGCCTGAACCACTAGAAGTGGGGCACCTGAGTCTTTCCTGGTCTCCTGAGAAGTGTGAAACAAAGATGTGGCCTAGGAAGGAAGAGGGCCACAAGGACCAGCTGGTGTTTGCTGTGTCTGTGTGTTTCCTGGAGTCTGCAGCTCTGCCCAGCCACACATACCAGGTGACAATTTACGCAGTTGACCCCTCTCTCACACTATTTTGGCCTCTTTCTCACCCCAGGACTCCCATGTGCAGCCACAGTCCACAGCATCCTGCAGTGGGAGAGAGGCTGTGGCACTGCACGGCAGCGGGGCTGTGCCAGCCTGCAGAGCAGCAGCCTCAGAGAACCCCTGCTGCACAGCACCCTGTAAAGTGGTGGCACGGTGGTGTGGACTGTCCTCAGACACACAACCGAATGCAACACTGCTTCTGCCTCTCCTACAGAGACTTTCACACAGCACTTGCACCATAGCCCAGGACCTAATTATGTCTCACCCTCCTTCTTCAGCTTCAGGCAGTCAGAGGAGGTATTTTTACAGTGTCTCAGAGAGGCAATAATATTACTAAAAAAAATGTTGGATGAGAACAGAAGATACAAAAGGAAAAAAAAAGGGTTATTGGGAAACCTGGGCCCCAACAGCAAGATGCATTAAGCTGCAAGATTGCTGTAGAATGTTCTCCTGGGGAAAAACTGACCAATTAAGAAAAAGCAGCTGAGGAACAGTGTCCTAGCCATTTGCACAAGTGAGACAAGACAGTTCAGCACACCCTTACCACATTTCTTTAATTTACTTGCTGGAGTTTCACATTTCATTTATAGAGCCATATTTTAAAAAAATAAATAAATAAAAACAAAAAACAAAACAAAAACAAACAAACAAACAAAAAAACCCCAACCAACCAACCAAACAAAAACAACAAAAAAAAATCAATATAGAGAACTTTCATTTCATAGCGTGACTTCAACCTCCTAATCTCAGCTTGGAGTCAAAGCTAAAAAGTATGGTTCTTTGTGAAACCAATCATACAGAAGTCTCACACAGCCATGATTGTCCACACTGAATGACTACTGTTATTCTCCTGACTGCTGCTATTCTCCTGACTTCTGTAGGTCTTCTTGTATCCTGCTTGAGTGCTGCACTGAGTTTGGACCTGAAGAAATCAAAGTGAACTGAAAAAGCCTCTCTTGGACAAAGCTACTTGGGGTGCCCTGGGAAAGGACTCCCTGTATTTCCCTCACTAGGTAAGTGGAGGCTGCTCTGGTCCACATGCCTCCGAATTGTCTTCTGATGACTGGAGCACAAAGAGCCTTCGGGCTTGTAACACCAAATCAAACAGAGTTAAAGGAAGCCTGAAATTTAAGGGAAGCTTTGCTTGGTTTGAAAGCCTCAGAAGGCACTTGCTTTGGGTGTTCAGAGGTTTCCTTTTGACTCCTGGAGGGTACTTCTCTGCAGCAGTGGAAAGGCCCTACAGGGTTTTCTGGGAGCTTTTGTTCTTTTCAGATGTGTCTTGTCCCTTCATTTGTTTGTCATTCAGACAGCAGCCTCCAGGGAAACGCTATAGACAGCAACAGAGGATCTGCAGGAGAGAGTTTTCACAGGAAAATGCACATTCATTCTGCTTTCTGCTTTTCTACAGCATCTCGATGTGTTTCAAAGGTTCGTCTGGAGAAAAGTGGGAAAAAAAGAGCTTTTTGAAAGTGTTATTCTGGCACATATCTTTTGGAGAAGAGTTTTCTGGTTTAGAACAGACAGTGACCTAAGACGGCTTTGGTGAAACTCTTCCTGGGAAAGACAATGGTGGGGAGGAAGGGGATTTTCTCAAAAGTGAAAAGGGCAGAAAACTGGAAGAACAAAAAAAAAATAGTGTAGTTGTGTCACAGGAATGATCAGATCTTATGCAAGCATCACGTGGAGAAGTTTAACAGGATAGGGCAATCCATTAAGGTCAAGCCCCATGACTATTGTGGGACAGGACTCCTGAAATTTTACTGTATTACAATTCTTCTTAGTGAAATCAGTAGTGTGTCCCAAGTCACTTGACTGAACACCAGGGTTTAGAGGTGCCTGCTCTGAAGAGTTCTGCCTGGTCTGAGCATTTTCCCTTTGAAATTCCCAAAGCTAGCAGGTGCTTACTTCTGCAGCGTTTCATGGATGAATGGCCAGGAGAAAAGGAGGTTGACAGGAAACCTGTTTTCCCTCCGACTGTATTAGAAAATTCATACAGTCTCCTGACACACTTTTATTTCACTGGAGTGACATAAGGGGAAAAAAAAAATAACATTCTGTTGAAAAGCTTCTGTTTGAATAGGTTCTGTATGAAATAATCTTTCTGTTGAAAATCTGGCCAGATTTTGGTGGAGGATGTGAAGAAGAGGTAGATAAGGTCTGTGAAAGGCAACTGGGAATGGGACTTGACTGTTATCCAGCATGTGATAAAAAGAAATAAAGACAGAGGAGCTTCTACTGTAAGGAAGTGGGTCTGGTGCTCAGTATATTGCCTCTTGGTTGCAGACAACTCCCCATGAAAGATTACGTCACTGGAGCCATCCAGAAAGGTTCCTTTCTGTCTGGGTTTGCCTCTCCAGAAAGGCTGTGCTAAGATTGGGTTTTCTGCATACTTGGGGAAGCTGGCCCTTCAGAACAGCTGCCGTGGTTTGAGCCCAGAGGGCAGCTGATCGCCACGAAGCTGCTCTCTCACTCCACATAAGATGATGGGAAGGAGAATGTGAGGCAGAAATGACACAAAGAATCCATCTAAGGAGAAGCTCACCCATTATGGTCACAGGCAAAAGACAGGCTCGTTAGGGGAAGAAAAAGAAACCATCACCTTAGTTCAAATGCTAACAAAGACCACGCTTAACAAACAAGGTGGGGACAGTGAGAGGATCCACCAGATCCAGAACCACCTCCCTCCACCTCCCCCTTCTTCCCCGGCTCCGGATCTCCCTCCTCGGTTACAGTCAGCCCCGCCGCTCCTTCCTTCTGGGGACGGGGGGTTGAACGCTGCACATCCCTCCCCTGCTCCACGGGGCCCCCCTCTCACTGCAGACAGTTTTCCACGAACCTTCTCTGGCCTGAAGCATCCCCCCCGGCGTGGGTCATCCCCGCGTGTTGCCGTCCTCCCGGCGCTGAACCCCAACAGCGGGTACCGCTTCTCCCCTCAGGATCCCGGCCTCCTTTAAGCACAGCTGCCCGGCCTGCAGTGCCTTCCTCCTCAGGCTTCAGGCCGGCCTCTACTTCACCGCGGACCTCCATGGGTGCCTCAGGGGGGGCATCCCTGCCGTCTCACCACGGGGTACAGGGGTCTCTGCTCCAGCACGCCTCCCCCCACATCCTTTTCCTTCCTTCCACTGACCTGGGCGTCCTTGCAACTCCTCCTCACAAGTCCCAACCCCCTCTCAGGTTCCCTTTTTTAAATTTGCTGTCGCAGAGGCGCAGCTGATGGGCTCGGCCCCGGCCAGAGGCGGGTCCAACTTGGAGCTGGGGGGAGCTTTCGAGAAGCTTCTCACAGGGGGCACTGCTGTAGCCCTCTCCCTCACTACCAAAAAAAAAGAAAACCCTTTCCAGAGAAACCCAACACAACAGCCCAAGGAGTATCTAGGACAGCAGTTTGCAGCCTGTGGTACCTGGAGGCTCACTGATGTTTCTAAGGGACTGGTGAAAGCTGGCTCGGAATAAAAAGGTCAGTACACCTGAAGAGATTTCTCAAGAGTCTGCAACTCTGCTAGCAAACTGCAGGGATGCAGAAGTTACCACTCCAGTAATAATCATGGAATTAAAGCATGGGTTTGATTCAAGCACTGAGGCTTGTACGTGTGAGCCCTGTAGCCCCAGCAAGCCTCATGCCTGAACCAGAGCTCCACCACATACTGGTGCCCAAACCACTAGCAAGCAGATCTCCACAATCCTCTTTGCCTCTGAGCGCTTAGCTACAGAGGCTGAGCATTTAAATGCTCATTAATTGCCTTCTGACAGCTTTCTGCCAGGGCAATGCAGCCATCGAGACCCCAATTTTAGAAGTCCTTTGCACACATCATCGTGACCAGACTTTCAAAGAGCTTATTTCTGTCTCCTCAGCCAGGGTTTCACCTGACCTCAGTTCACTGGCATGGTACACACCAAAGGCCCAGCTGTCATGCTTGTGCCTTGAGCACGAGCCAAGAGTTGCTACAACTCCAGGTACAAGATCCAGAAAATCACCTTGGACTCTCTAAAACCACAAGTGTCCCACCTGCAGTCATCCTAGGCATGACACGATCATCAGGTATCCATACTTGGACAAGGTCTCTGAGGACTTCTGTGAAGCCGATTAAAGTTTTGCCACAGGCCTCAGTAAAAGCAAAATTCATCTCTGCAGCATCTTCTCTTGAGGAGCATAATGTGTGACTACTCAGTTTGTACAACACCTAGATCAGCCTTACTGAGACCTCTGATCAGCACTGTTATATAAATATTAAATAATAGCACTAAAAGAAAAAGGAAAGAATTATTCAAATTGGACAGTAGCAATAAAACAAAGAGTAATACATTAAAAGTGGAAAAAATTAAATTTACATTATTTAATTCTGTAACTGTGTGATTTAACTCTGTAAAATGCTTGAGGGTCCATTTTGCATGAAAAGTGCTATTAAATCTGATCTTTATTGTCTCCCATTTATCTCAGGTATTAAGAAAAGCGTTCAGAGGCAGAAAGTACAACCAAAGAGTGGAAACTTTCCCTAAAAGAGGAGGTGGCATTTGGATAATCTGTGCATCCTCTGCATAGTGCACATGCACTAACGCCTATTTAGGACAAAGATCTGGGTGCAACTTCTTCCTTGGGAAGTCTCAACACACCCATTGACCTATGTGGGTATCACAGTGTGCTGCCTCTGTTTCTTTTATCCTGTGCGTCCCCACTTGGGCACATCAGAAAAAAGAGGCTCAGCCAGGCTCAGCATTGCTCAGACCCAGCCCATCTCCTCTTTCATTCTTCTGAGATGTTCCTACACCATGTGAAACGTGTTAGCTCTCTGAGAAGTTTCTTTCCTATGTCATCTACAGTTACCTTGAAGAGCAATTTCTGTCCTCCTCTAGTGTGGGGAGTGATTGAGAAAATATTTGGGAATTAAAAGCATCATCACTGGTAAAACCAGAAGCTGTAGCTCCAAGTGGGTGGTAGTAGCTGTGGTGCCCATGTTTTCCAGTCAGAAATGACTGGCACAGGCAGATACACATACCATCACAAATATTACACTATTTTGCCAAACCTGTGGATAATTTATGTACAGGTACTTCTACCTCACTTCATTTGGTGAAATCCAGAGCTTCAGGTTTCCAAGTACTACTGGCCTTACATAAGATCAAAAAATCCTGATTTCAGAGAGGTTAGAGATAGGGCTTTTGGTTATTACTCTATGTATTTCCCAGAAGGAGCACTAAAAGGGTAAAAAAAAAAAGAAGAAGATGTACTGCCTTTTTGCCTGTGTTTGTCCAGTGCCTAGCCAGATGAAACCCTGACCTCTCAATTTACTGCAGCTTTGAAGTGTAATGATGCAAATAGTAAATAATAATGGGTTCAGCTTGTCTCTGCCTTTCCCCTGTGTAGTTTCTGGTACTGTGCTAAATTCACTTAAAATGGGAGTAAAAAATGGTTCTGTCTAGGTGCAAATGGTGCTTTGCTACACAGAGTGCAGGACTATTGCCAGCAAATGATTCTTTATCCCAGGTAGAAAATTTGCACTCAGAATTTCACCTAAGGATGTAAGTCCATTCCTGAAAGTTATTGACTAACGTATCTCTTTTATAATAATTATCACCTTGCTGTTTTCTAATTGGGAATGTTTTGAAATCCTTCAGGATCATATATGCACTTGCAATATATTGTTCTGGCACTAGAGGACTCTCTGTGATCCAGCTCACAAACATCCCTGGTCTACAAGTGAGACAAAGCTGAAGCTCAAACGGTGTAGGATGTTAGTGTTTTCTATTCCTACAGCTGTTTTTAATAGGTATCTCCTTTTTAATAAAGCCTGATCTTTCTATATTCTCCACACTCTCATGAAAGATATGGAACTTACTGATTTATTAATAATCAGAAGCTAAAAATACCTCATGTTTTTGGCTTAGCTGCAATATTTCTCCCTCTACATTAAAATGTGCAGGACAAAACCACAAGCTTGCAGTATGAGTTTTAACTTCCATATACCAGAGGCAATATTTGCTTTCAGTATGTTGTTCTTCTAATGAGAAATTGGTAAAGTACATAAGTGACTTTGAACAGAGTACTACTTTAAAGTAGGCTGGAATCAATACAGTCAATACACAGTTAATAGTAAAAAACTACAGTTTTGGTAATGGTTAATAAGATGACACTGCACTTCGTGTTTGTTTTCACTTCATTATTGGCACTTGTATTTTTATTTCTTTAGCATCACTCAGTTTCAAACCCAGACCAGGATCAGGATCTGTCTTTTTTAGCTGTTGTGTAGGTTCTTTTTCTTCTTAGGTCTCCCTCAATTCTTGATAAAAGATCATTAAAATCTCCTGAGGTAGGTCTTCCTCCTTCCTTAATAATAACAACAACAACAACAACAACAAAACCAGCTTGATGTCCAAGTTCCTCAGGGGTCAGTCAGTGTTGGGACCAGTGCTGTCTAACATCTTCCTTGGCAATGTGGACAGTGGGATTGAGTGCACCCTCAGCAAGCTTGCCAACGACACCAAGCTGTGCGGTGCAGTGACACACTGGAGGGAAGGGATGCCATCCAGAGGGGCCTTGACAAGCTGAAGAGGTGGGCCCATGCAAACCTCATGAAGTTCAACTAGTCCTGCACATGGGCTGGGGCAATCCCAAGCACAAATATGGGCTGGGTGATGAGTGGATTGAGAACAGCTCTGGGGAGAAGAACCTGGGAGTAGTAGTGGATGGAAAACTGACTACAAGACACTAGTGTGTGCTTGCAGCCCTAAAAGCCAACTGTATCCTGGGCTGCATCAAGAGAAGAATGGCCAGCAGGTTGAGGGAGGTGATTCTCCCACTCTACTCCACTGTGGTGAGACCCCATCTGGAATATTATGTCCAGCTCTAGGGCACCAGCATAAGGACATGGATCTGCTCAAGTAGGTCCAGAGGATGCCATGAAGATGATCGGGGAGCTGGAGCACCTTCCTTATGAGGACAGGCTGGAAAAGTTGGGCCTGTTCAGCCTGGAGAAGAGAAGGTTCCAGGGAGACCTTATAGAGGCCTTCCAGTACTTAAAGGGGGCCTACAGGAATGACGGGGAGGGACTCTTTACCAAAGAGTGTATTGACAGGACAAGGGGTAATGGTTTTAAACTGAAAGAGGGTAGATTTAGATTAGATATAAGAAAGAAATTCTTTACTGTGAGGGTGGTGAGACACTGGTACAGGTTGCCCAGAGAGGTGTTGGATACGCCTCACTGGAAGTGTTCAAGGCCAGGTTGGATGGGGCTTTGAGCAACCTGGTCTAGTGGAAGATGTCCCTGCCCATGGTAGGTGGTCAGAACTAAATGATCTTTAAGGTCCCTTCCAACCCAAACAATTCTATGATTCTGTGAACAACAATAATAGTGGGATTGAGCTCTAAATCACAACATATAAAAGACATTCTGCAAATAATGGTTTTGGACTTCTTTGTCCTGTTCCTCTGTTGATCCTCTATATGAAGGATGACTCCAGTTTGAAAAAAGTCATCAACTCCTTGATAGACACAAAAGTCTTCATCTCTGCTTGGCAGCTGTGATGGACATGGTTCTTTCCCCCTCCTCCTCTGCCTCTGGCACAGAGGAGCTCTTCCTGGCCACAGCCTTGGCTGATTCACCTTCTGTTTGCACCTTCCTCACTTTTCTCACATTTTTCACACTTCCTACTTTTCCTGCCCTCTCATGTAGTGTCTTCACCTTCAGAAATTATACAAAAAGAGTCAGTATATTGTTTGAAAAAGCATGGAGATGTTGGTATCACAAAACCACCAAACGGTGGGGGAGCAACCCCAGCCAGTCCCACTCCAGCAGCATGTATAACATTGAAGGATAAGTAAGTAGGGTTTAAGACTAGAGATGTACTGCTAATCTGTGCCTTGCCATAACACCCCCCTCAGCCGAGAGTGCAATAATCATCTTTCTAATTGCAGGATATCATCTTTCATTTTAGCAATGGCACTCAGCACCTCGGGAAATTTCCTCTGAATGAATCACAAAAAATCATTCCATTTCTAAATTACAAATTAAATGAATGATAATTAATTGAGCAAATAGCTAGCTCTATTACTACCTCCCTTCCTGCTGCCTGTGGAACTCCTCCAACTCAGGCTTCCCTTCTTTCCTTGCCTTGGGATCCAGCTTGTTCCCCACAACCAGCTGCAGGTTTTCTCAGGCCGTTCCCTTGCTGGTCCAAACATTTTCTATTCCCTTGGCTCAGCAGCATCTTTATTCTCCTTGTTCTCTTCCCTGTCTGAAAGAGATCACAGTGATAAGGAAGGGTGAGGGGTCTGCAGGAGTTTTTCTCCAGACAGTGGCCCATAAAGTTCCCACAAGAGGGTTCAGAGTCATGTGGCTTCCAAGAGGCTACCTAATGCCTGCTGCTGGGTGCTGAGATATGTAATTAGTTCTCCTAACTTGGTCCCTACTGTCTCTTTTGTCTCTGACACCCAAGCAGAGTAAGTGGTGAGGTCCTCTTTTTTGCCCAAGCTCCCCAAAACTGGACATTGAACTGGATATTCCCTCATTGTCAGTAACAGTGAGGAGCTTATTGGAGCTGCCTGAGAGAGGTAATGGCTGATGGAGTGCAATAAGCAGAAATGGAGGTGGTGGGATTGCCTGGGAGAAAGTTTGATCCTCTTTGAGTGAAAGACAACACCTTAACCATGTCTCTTCAGTTTGAACTATAGGCTTCCTTCAGCTCTTGCTCACTCTTTCAATATCTTCTGGAGTCTGTGTCATTTTGAAGTTTTTGAGTTTCCAAGAAGTACGTTCCCTTTGAGCTTTTCCTTCTCTCAAAATTGATTCTGAGACCTTTCAACTAAACTTCATCTGAAGTTTCTAGGACAAGCTGGCTTGAGGATAAGATGCAGTTAAAAAACACACAAAGCAATAGAAAAAAAAATCAGGATGCCACATTGGTGAGGTTTACATCTATTTGGAGACCCAGCCAGAGGCTGTATCAGATATTAAACCTCCAGACGGATGCACCACCTTTGCTCCCTGGCGAAAATAGTGGTGTCTTGACAATAGCAAATGGTGAACAACAAGAAGAAAAAAAGCTAGTTTATTTTATTTTCGTCAGAGTAGTTATGGACAGAATCCATTCTGAGGAAGGAGAGAAATCTCATTCAGTGGCTTGTGCTAATTCCAAGTGAGCACATAAATCCAGTTTGAGGTTTTCTACTTCACATGGCAGTTTTCTCCTGAGATTGGATATTGGTAAATCTTGAACTGGAGCTTTGTATCCAGCTCAGATAGATTTTTGCAGAAATGTAATTGAAGCAAGAACACAGACACCCGTGTGGGAAAGGAGAGAGCTAGAGTTATAAATAGAAAAAATAGAAAAGGAAATAACTGATGAGGAAAACGGGGTATTACGGGATGCTGGAATCACATGAATGCACTAAATGATGGAACATGCCCCCTGCCCTCGGAATTAGCTGCTTCATTAGCAACGGCTCTGCTCAGTCAGGGAAGTTAATTAAAGTCTGCAGCCGGGCATGTAGAGGGAGAGCAGCCACGGCACAGGGAGGCTGTCGCTGCTCCGTGCAAGCTTGCAAAAGAGATTTTGTCCTCTTTCACTTCCATGTCTGGAGCAGCCATGATCGTATACCTCCATTAAGGAGGTGGCAATCACTTCCTGCACCGACCGCCTCGTTGCTGATGGCATGTGCTGTACCATGTATCCTGCCACAGAGGGAGTATCACTGATGCAAGGGCACATGCAATGTAGATATGAAGTAGGTATGAAGCCCTGTGTGTAGTGGCAAGCCCATAAAGGCACATTTCAATTGTTCAGATGGATAAATATGACCAACTGCAATGTTGATCCAGTTCCCCCAATTTCAGTACTGTTACATTAAGGGTGAATTTAGCCCAGAACACCTGCCCTCCGGGAAGATAGGGTCAAATAAGACTCCATTGCTCACAATAAAAATTGATTGCGTTCACGCTATCAGCTTTGCAGAAGGAAAGAATCCAGAAGGAATAAACCCTCCAGAGCCAGAGGAAGCAGCAGGGCAGGACTGGGTTTCCTGGGTGTTAGCAAGTGGCTTGTAAAATTGTGCTCAGAATTAGAAACACTGGGGTTTAACTATAGATGGAGGATATGGGCTGTTTTTTCTGGTAGCTCAGCGTCAGGCCAGTGCTTTTCATGGACATACATGGGAACACATAGAAAAATGGCAAAGTTCAGTTGAAAAACTTGGCTCTAGTTTACTGGTGGATCAATACAATAGCTCTCCCAGCCTTTCCACTCTGTCTCTCCA
Source organism: Tyto alba (assembly GCF_018691265.1). Taxonomy (NCBI): domain Eukaryota; kingdom Metazoa; phylum Chordata; class Aves; order Strigiformes; family Tytonidae; genus Tyto; species Tyto alba. Next base: position 31,665,544 of record NW_024881282.1, read on the forward strand.
CGGGTCACCAGGAGACCAGCAGCAGGTAGGAAAACTTAGCATTTCAAGTGAATGTCATGATTTTTAGCCACTGTGTTACCTAGGCTACTCTGAGGCTTAGAACCAAAGGACTCTCCAGCTTAAAGGAGTGGAAAAAACAGGAAGAATTCTCCAAGATTATAAAACAACCTCAAAACAACTAAACTGACTTGTTGCAGGATTTGTAAAAATAAATAAATAATGTCTTTAGGGCTTTCAAGATTTGCCATACTTCGCTTGAATGACTCAGTAGAGCTCATCTGTGAGGGAATTAAAAAAACAAATCCCAAGCCAGCAACCTCCAATTTCTCAAGGGATTTCTCCAAAGCTGTTAGCGTTGCACTGCAGTTGGCAGCGTGGCACGAGTGTGGTTTGTTGGCTGGCCCATCGTGCTTAGAGGTTTGCTCAGCAGCGGCAGGGAGCCAGAAGCCTCTGCCTTTCTTTCTTGAAGCCTTCCTGAGTGTGTAGGTCTGTGCAGGCAGAAAAGTGCCACCTGCACCCTTGGGGAGGCCAAAGGCAGATGTGGAGTTCCTGCGATGGTCTGGGCCCAACTGTCATTCCTGCAGGGTACAAGGGGAGAAATAAACACCAAAAAAAGGAGGTGAATTTATATGTTGGGTAAATGAATAGAAAAGCAAGGTTAGTGTAGAGGGGAGACCTTTCAAAAAGGCAGAGGAGATAGCTGGGGACAGCTGTTTCAGCCATCCCATATATGACTTGGAGTCCTGAATCACTGAGCCAGTGATGGGCTCACACTGACATTCAGTTTTTCTCACTCTCTTCCTTTTCCACTGATGGCCACTTTTAATCTTCAGACCAGCAAAGAGACGAAGGACTGGACAAAACATCACAGCAACAGTCCTGGATGAAACAAGCCCTTTCCACTGAATGCCTGTTTGTTTTCCCCCACCCTTTTGTCTGTGTTTAAGATCCCTTTGGTGTTTGCTTTCCAGAAATATTTTAGCAAAGCAGCTTTGTCAGAATGAATACTCATGAAAAATGAATGTTGAGACTGAATCTGCAAATATTCACTGAGAGTAAATTTCTCATTGTGCAAGCAATTGTAAAATTCATAATTTGCCCTGTATTTTGTTATATAAATTATACAATCAGGGCACAGTAACAATATGAAGTGAATTATGTATCTAACCAACATTGCATGCATTCCAAATATCCTCAAAAAATTGCTGGTGAACAATCTACAGGCTAAGAATTATTTGCTAGCAAAATGCATGAATCATTTCAAATAACAAATACATTTGAGGAAACCCTCATCTATTCCCAGACAATCTGTAAATAGGAAGAGAGAGTAAAAATGAAAATAATGATCCATTGTGCTTAACTCAGTCCAACTCTGTAATTGACCATTCATCTGATTAAAAAGCTGTTAAGGACAGGCTCTTGAGGACTGAGTACCTGGTGTGGATATCAGACTGTGACAAAATCAGAGGCTTCATTTAGACAATCACATGGAGAGGAACATGCCAAAAAGTAATTTTGGTGTGAAGAGCTTCCTGTAGGGAGAGAATCATAGATCTTAACAAAGATCTGCGAGGCTTCCTCAAGTTCTGCCTCCTTCATGGGGAAAGTAAGACATGATTGTATAGAAACATTTGCAAATAGTGGCCTTTGGGATCCTACCTCAGCCTGGGTAAACCAGCTTTCATCTTCACAAAGCCAGGGAGATATTGTTTGAATCTCTAGTTGAGTTGGTGACTCAACACTGGGTTAAGGGGACAGGAGGTCTGAGTTCTGCTTCCCTGTCTACTTCGAAACAGGCAAATCATTTCACCACTTGGTACTGTTTTTCTAACGGCCCTCTTACTCCATTGTTTGTGGCAGAAATTGGAATTCAAAGGGCTGTCTCCTCCTGAGGTGGAAAGGGCCACACGCCAGGGCTGATTTTCACCTGAGCATCCTCGTATCAAGGCACCAAAGCCAAGCGTCTTGTTTAGGTTGCTACAGTTAATGGACAGAGACACTCCCAGAAGAAGACTCATCCCACTTTTCTGAAATATGTATCCTAGAATAGACTGGTTTGCTGTTGTCTTTTATGCTGTAGAGAACCCTTTCATCCTGCTTGGCACAGGAACGTCTCTTTCAGGTGGCTAAAATCAGCTGAGATTAATCCCTTTCCCCAGATTCATACAGCACCTTGCACAATGCAGCCCAGATCTGCATTGAGACGTCTAGATGTTAGTGTGGTACAGGTGATAATCAATGAGAGAAAACTTAATTAAAAATGGCCCATGGGGACTGCCTTTTGTTCTAGGTGTTCGAGGCTTTTAAATTAAAGAACGGAATGATTGAATCTTCCTAGCACATCAGTAAGATAGATAAACACCCTTAAAATTTCTTCTAGCATGAAAATTCAGGCAGAGAGGAGCAGAAAATACAATACAAACACAGGTTATAATGCTGTCTTCACATTCCAACAGGCACACTGTTAGCAATGATACAATAAGGCTGGATGACAAATTAAGGTAGACAAATGGATTGTAAGAGGAAGAAAACCTCTTGAAGTAAATTTGAATATGCATTTAGAAGGTTTGGTCCACAAGAAAGGAAAGGAAACATGGTTTTGTGCTATTTTGCTCACAGGCTGGTGGCTTTTGAAGTAACTCAGAAAACCCACAATGAGGTGTAGTCACTCAGTTCCTATTCCTCCATCTGCATGAGAAGCGCAGAAGTCTTTTCCCTGCACAAACACTGTGACTCCTCCCTGAAATGAACTCACTGAAGGTGCCATCGTGCGATCCTAAAAGATGTGCAGAGGTGCTCTGCTTTCTGGGTCCTCCTGGCAGAATCTGCTGCGAGGCAGGGATGCCTTCCAAGGGAGCTGGAGATACCCGAGTCAGCGCTGGACTTTACTGTCAGTGTCCGTGACCACTTTACAAACCCTCATTTGCAGCTGTGGCCAGCTGCCGGATCTGGAGCCATTATGCAAGTGAGCTCACTATTAGTCAGCCACTTTAAGCTGAACTACTCTTTTTTTTTCCCTTAAAGGACAGTCCCACACTTCATGTCCACAGTGCAAAATTATATCTGACATGTAATTTAAAACCCAAGATGCCTTGATATAAAGCCTTACTCCAGTAAACGGGATCAAACAGCAGGGCATTTCATTTGACAGAATGGATATTTCTAGTTTTAATATTACATTAACTTTTCCTCTTCGTGCCTCGCATGGATTTTTCATTCTCAGGCAGCAGTGCCTGGCTGCTAACCAGAGTCATAAGTCTGACAGGGGGTTCCCAGGTTTTCAAAGATTCCCTTAGGGTCAGAGAAGATTCCTGGATAGGTCACGTCAACTCCCTGGTATTGTCCATACCTTCCTTCACTTGTGCCCCATTAGAAACTTTGCAAGACCACAGCCTCGCTGTAAGAGCTGCATGATTTACCTAAAAAACCCCAGACTGCTCCAGAGACAACGGCATTCTTCTGAGGGATCAGGGTGACCTCATCACTCAGAGGTGACGTAGGATTAAATTGCTGATAACCACAGCAGATTAGCAGGCAGCTGCCCTCCAACTAATACATCTTTGCAAGAGGCCTGCAATATCAACTCAGGTCTGGGGCCCTGGTAACACACTAGCAGTTTGTGAATCAGAGCTCATTTACACCTTCTTGGTTCAGCATACGGGCAAATGTCAGTGTCTGCCTACAAAACCTCACTCCCTTGTTTTCCCTTGTGACCCATGAGAATTTTGTAGTCACAAGGAGAATGTCTAGTAGAAAACTTCTTGTGGAGTGAGTGTTAGCATCACAGTGCTAGCAAATGTGAGGTTTTATACTTGTCAGAAGGTTATTAGCTATAATATGAATAATACAATACCTATCCTAGACACCCTGAATAAAAACTTTGAGTAATCACTCCAGCATGATGAAGAAAAGTGCTCAAGCTAAGTGCCTGAGTGCTACATAAAAACAGTTTTTAATTAAAGTAACCAAATATATCTTTAATGTTGATTAAATGAACTGTAGATTTGAGAAATCTGTAGTACATTTTAGACATCAGATAAAGATTTATCTCTGGTCAGAGACAAAGCATGGAAAACTTAGCATGACAAGTGAATTTCAAAAACACAATCACAGCTGAAACCAGGAGGGTTTTATGGAAACTGCATCAGAAAATTTACAAGCCTCACTGACTAGGAGCACCAGAGCACTTCTACTGGAGGGACAGACCCCCAGAGTCTGTGTAGACCCCCACTACACTCCCAGTGCTGTGTTACTTTACACTGCGAGGAGGGAGAAGGAGGACCTTCATGTTAATAAAAATCCAGCTCAAACAGCTGTATTGACATGCATCAGATAAGAGCTAGCCAGCAGTGTCTCAGATCCCTTAACATGATTGATTGTAATAATTTAATCATGTACCAGTTGTTGTTTTTCTGTCTATCAAGCCTTGTTGCTGTATTTCAATGTCCAAAGTGATAGAGAGTGTTTTCCATAGGACTTTGTTATTCTTGACAAAGAGTAATGTCAAGAAAAATGCCTTCTAACTGTTTCTGCCAAAAGAGAGAAAGAGAACAAAAGCATCAACACTTGCACATGCTGTCTGTGGCTTTATGGATGAAATTCATGCTCCAAGTGGGTTGTGCAATGTAAAAACACTTCCTTCTCTGCAAGAAACCCACATGACCTCCCTGTCTGGCCAGCAACTCCCCAACTGGTTTGAAAGGAATACCACTTGAAATTGTCACAATGGGTTTCTTCAAATGATGTATTCTGCCTGCGCAGAGCTCATCCACCAGGTCCTGTCTGTTCTTGCACCCCTCTTGAAGAGCTTCATCTGCAGCAACGTTTACCATGAACCAAGTTTACTTGAGCATAACTGAAATTTCTGTTATGTGCCCTTGTCTATTTTTCCTTTACATTCTTGGACTGTCTGCTTCTTATGAGGGCTGTCTTCTCTGCAATTCAAAACTATGAGCCAGTGCTGTGGAGATCATTAGACTCACTTTTAAGTAACTACTTTAGGTATCTGTCCAGTAAAGCATGTATTTCAGGCACCAGACATTGTTTTGGGTTTTCCTAGGTCACGTATGGTGAAGCCTATGTTAATGCAATTGGCTTGCTAACTGTTCCCAACCAGATAGTTTGTTTAGTGCTTCTACATTGTCCATTCACGTTTTGAATGTAACTGGCATACTATGAATACTACAGAAAACCCATATTTAATCCAAATTAGTACCATGCCTAATATCTTTGAATCATTAACTGGATTTTAAAAGAAAAAAAAAAAAAAAACAAAACCAGCAACTGACTTGACATCTAGCATTCTTCCAATTTGTTTTTTACTTCCATTTCTTTGCCCTTTTAGCTATGCAACTGTTCATTTTTATCCCTTCATGTTTTCCATGAAGGCAAGTCCCCTTGAAAATTCATGTCCCTACTGGTTTTGAAGAAAATGGGCTGTAATTAAGCAAAGTTGCATTAGTTACAAAGTTATCATTTGCAAAACACGAAATACATAGAAGCAGAGGAAGTGCATCATTAAGGACATAAATCTTCTCTTCTACCCACCTAATAAATAAACACATTATTCTTATCAGGTACAAAGTACAGCACACTTCATCATAGCTCCACAAATATAAACCCCCCACACCTGTCCTTTCAACAGCAGCATCACAATGAAGTGCAAAGCTTTCCTTAAAAACAAAGAAAAAGTCTGGACTCAGATTCCTACAATGGTATAAATCACTATAGCTCTTTTGGCTTCAGAGATTCTGAGTTGTTTTACGTTAGTTGAAGATGTGAGATATTATATGTGAACTTTTTTATTCCACTCCACAGTTCTCCTTCCCCTTTGGAGTTAATATTCTCCTTTGACTTCTACATGTTGAGGGCTTGTAGGCTTCTATTTCTAAATCAAAACTGGTGTCTTATTAAAGATGTATTCTAGCTCAAACAATTAATTTAGGGCAGTATTAGGCAGTTGATCAGACTCCATCGTCTTGTTCCTTTCCACCTTGCGATGAATGAAGCTATTTGAAAAGCTCAAGAGCGACAGAATTTTGGTTACCCTCAAAGCTTATGCAACCCATCAAGTCTTTCTTTTCATTTACACCAAGGGGTTTGGCTGAGGCCCTTGTTTTGGCAGTGTGATCCAACCTTACCAACTGTGGGGTCTGCACTGCAATTGTGGGACCGTCCTGATGGAAGAGCCAGCACAGTGGTAGCAACAGCAACAACTTGCAGAAGTTTAGAGCAAGGAGGAGACTGGTACCATGAAAGATGAAGGAGCAGGGATCAGATTAAGACTTGGTTTATTAGGCGATTTGCCAGGAGAGAAGGAAATATCCATATTTCCTATCCGTGTTTGCTTCCTGAAAAGCTATTCACAGCCACTCTAGGGAAAAGATGATCAGAGAGACTAGCTGTGGTTAGGAGGCTGCAGGTTGAACCAGACTCTCACAGGGTGTAAAGGTGTTTCTCTCGGAATATTTTTGTGGAATGCTCTTCAAGGGTGTCTCCCCTCCTTCCTGGAGTTCCTAGGTCTTAGTGACACACAGCCTACCACTTTTTGCTTGCTCCACCTCTGCACCAGAGGCCATGTCTGCACTAGTAATCCATGATTGATCTACTTTCTGGCCATGCTGCCAGTAGTAATCTGGCTGAAGTCTGATCTCAAAGACACACTATGCTTGAGAAATGCAAAAAACAGGTTTCTGAAAGTTACTGGTAAAGTGGTTTATAGAAGATTTTGTCCTATGGTCCCGAACTGCGGAGAGACTATAAGTTTGAGGAGAAACTCATGAATCTGCCCCCTGCCTTGATCTCTGTAGCTTGACCAGAGGCCATGTCAGAGGGCAAGCTTGTAAACAGATGTTATAGGTGGTAGGTTAGCTTGGGAACAGCTTTGGGTTCCCGATGGACTGACAGTTCTGGCATTGTCAAGGGGCACAGAGAAGAATTGATTGCAAGGCTAATACAAACACCTGGTCACTGTGGAGCTCAATTTGGTAGACAAAGGAAGTCTTCAGATTTTGCCCCTCCTTATGAAGCAAACCATATGGAATTTAAGGACGTCATGCAGTAGCAGCATCCCTGTGGTTAATGTAGGTTTCTCTCTTTTTCCTGTTGCCTTAGGAAAGCAGGAAATGCCCCATTTTGTGCTTCTGAAATCAGCAGGAGTTATATGACTTGCTTTCTGCAGCTACAGCACAGAGCCACTCAGACCAACCCAACAATTTCTTCTTATTTACTGCTGCTTGCATTCTTTGCATCCTTCCTCTCCTCCGGTCCTGTGAAAGCATTTCCCCTTGTGCAGCATTCAGTCCTGAACCCAAAAGGATACATCTCTACTAATTCTGTGGTTTCCACAATAAGGGTCCGGTATGGTCAATTCTTGGCCAAGTCTGGGTGCAGTGCACTCTGCCTAGATGACTGGCTTCAGACACCCCTGCTGACTGAGGTGTTGCGGAAACTCCCAAACCAGTTGACAATAAAAAAAATCAAAATTTATTTTTTGTACATAATTAATCAACACTCTGCAAACATACAAACAGCAGGTTCAAATGTCCGTAAGAGAAGAACAAACTATCATCGCACAAACTTCTGGGGTTTAACAACAACCCAAAACACCAACCAGGGGGTTTAACAACAACCCAAAACTCTCAATCACTCAACAAATAAAAGGTGAGGGCTCTCAAACTCGAGGAACATTTTACGGCAGTGTCCCGACCGGTAGGAACCCCGGGGAGTTTCCTTGGGTGGTGTCCCAACCCAAGGGTACAGCCCTTACGTGCAGCACACTGATCTGGGAGGGATGAGCTCAAAATGACTCCCCCAGGGACTCCATTTATACCTGAGCCAAATCTGACCTGTGGGCAATATCAGGCCCTATTGGCCAAGAACCCCAACTGCCGTAAAGCCCTGAGAACAAGGGCATGGGAAAAGTTTAACAGCCAGGGAGCCACAATTTCATCAGGCGGGTGCACCTGCCACATGACCCCAGCGAGGTGAGTGAGTTGTTACCTGAGCACAAAAGAAGCAACATATCCAAAATTCAGACAATCTCCATAATAAGTTCCCCAGAGATTTCATGGACATATACCCCAGCTTCCCCATGGGTACTTCCCTGTGCAAATTGCTCAGTGGACAACTCTTTGGAAACAAATAGCAAAATACATTCTCAGTCCCAGGCAGCTCACAGCTAAGGAATGCACATAACAAATCTGAGCCAGGGAAAGAACATGAAGACATTTTAAAAAATCAGTGACTATAATTTTTAATCTCAGTAATAGACAATTACTATATTTCTTAAACCCAACACCATAAACTTTAGTAACTGAGTAGTCTGAGCCAGAACTCGTAATTAAGATAGAACTTTAATATACAGCAGTTAATCTATGAATATTAGAGGAAAGATATTGAGAGGAATAAGATATGAATGTCATGTCATCTTTGCCAGGACATGGCACTGTGAACCAGTCAAGAAGACCTGATATAAAGATTTTGGGGTGACACAGGGCAGCACAAGGCCCTTAATAGATGTCCAGATGGATTCAAAAATTGAGAGACTCAGATTTCAGCTACTGATTAACTTCTCCTGAGGAATGTGTTAGACAAAGGGCTTTCATCAAGATATTCCCAGAAAATCTCACCCCTACAGCAAATAAATCAAAAATTTAAACAGCTCTGGACTCACAGGCACTGGCCAGGTTTCAGCTGATCCCTTCTAATCAAATCTTCATGCAGTCTGGAAATGAACCTAGCCCACCTTATTGTTATTTTTTGTGAAAGCAGCCCTCCTCCCCTCTCCTCTCTTCTTTGTTTTCCCTGCCTCCTGAAAGCAGATTGCACAATTTACAAACCTGCACAAAATAGCACAAGGCTGACTGTGCTATTTTTAAGTGAGCATCATTTTGAGTTTCAGGTTTCAAGTGAATCAAAAAACACAAAATTGGTGGACCTGTACTTAAAAAAAAAGATTCTGACAACACCTGGAGATTAAATCCACGGATGTTCAGAGAGGCCTGGGTGCTCATCAAAATGGTGTCTCTTTAACTGTTATATTCTTTATAAAAATAAATGAGAATAAAACAATAAGACAACTGCAAGGTAGTGTTTGCTGGATGTTGTGGATTATAATGAGATTTTGAGCAAATAAACTCCACTCCAAAACAGGTGTTAAAGAACAATAACCACAAAATCCTATAAAAGAGAGACAACAACCACTGCGACTTCAAGCTTCATTTGCACATGGGAAAGACAGACTCGCAAAGTGCCATGTAATTGGAATTTTGATTATTAATACAATGTGGCACTAACAGCAGTATTAGAGGAGACCTATGCAGGGTTGAGCTGATTAATGGAGTTGACTAGCCCATTGAGAGCTTAAAGTTGCCTGACAATTGTCCTGGATTGAGCCCATTAATTAGCAAGATGTCATATTCCCTCCCACTGAGTTCTGCTGCATTGAATTCACAAAAGCTTGTAGCTCCTTCTGCAAGATTTTCAGAATTTCTTCTAGGAAGTTTTCCTTCTTCATAAGAACATTCATGCCAAGTCAGATCAAAGGCTATATGGCCACTGAAAGTAGTCAACAGCAGGTCCCAAGAAGGGATTGTAACAACCACCAAAGTACATAAAGGTGTTTCCTCAGAATATGCTCCCTGTTTCCAGTATCTCATTGCTTCTCAGCCAGTGTAAACTTTAAGCATCCAATATTAACTCCCACAAAGAATCCCACTGCTTACTTACCCTTTCTGTGAAGAACCAGCTGATACACAGGTCACTTGCAATTTTAATTTTTTACCCCACAGAAAGAGAGGATAGGGGGCTGTTGTAATTATCTTGGTCATTTGTAGTTTTAACTTGCCAGTGGGAGTTTTCCCACCAAGTGAATGTCCCAAGAATCAGGAAGCTGCAAAATTGGCATAAAGCTCCCTTTGCATTGATTCAATAGCTACATCAAAGATACAAACCTTTATTTATGCAAGTTGCTTCAGTCATCCAACAGACTAAATCTATCACAGCAGAGAAACTGTGCATTAGCATCTTCTACAGGGTGATCCCAAGACATACAGGAAAATTACCATTTCCTGTTAGATTGCATAGGAAAGTTCTATAATGATTTATAAGTTAAACTTGAAACTACCAAGCATATTTTCATTGCCCAGGCATAGAAAACTGTCAAAAATAAACAACACAAACAGACAGGAATAGAGATTAAATCTTCTGGAAGGGGTCTGGAAACTGCTTACTTATTTTCAAAACCAGCACAACACAAAGACTATATAATAACACAGAATGAAAGAAAATTAATTGGGCCTATATTTTTTTTTGTACATGCACAGGATGAAGTTGTCTTGCAGTCTTGTTCTATGCATGTAGAACAATAAGCAATCTTTTCTATTTTGCAAGGCTGATGCATGCTTACACAAGCTGCAAATCAAACCAAAATTCTTCATAAACATGTTCTGAATGGACACTGATTTCAGCTGCATACAGCACTGGAATTTAGAAAAAACAGCTTTTTCTTTCTAGCAAGTTCCTAAATTCCACAAAGCAATCAGCAGGACTGGTGGAGGGAAATGAAAGCTGGTGGGAGGCAGGTGGAGGGGTGGAAAGGACAAGCCTGTCTGTAAAAAGGTAGCTGAGGAAAAGCCACCCAGTCCAAGTGCATCCTGCATAATGCCTTCAAAAGTGTCTGTGACAACAGAGGGTCAGTGAACCTCCACAGGAACATTCCCATGCAGATCTGGAGCAGGATACTTTCCCACAGAATTGGTTCTTCCTATCTGGCTGGTTCTTCTGTCCCGAGAAATGTGCACAGGTATACAAAGCCCATGCTCCATGTTCAGAGGTGTTCAGAGCCATGATCCCATGCCAGGTGAAGCTGGTTTGTCTGCAGGAATCTTAACCTGCTGCAGATTTAGCCTACTGCTCCTAAACGTGACAGTGATTAGTGAGACAATCACAAGCTATTTGGAGCTGCAAGACCCCTGGATGTGCTGGATGGACAGCAGCGGTCACGGCCGTAACGTGAGGACCTTACAGTAAGAGGTCTGGTACTAGCCCCTGCTCCACTTCTGCTTCCAGCTAAGACCCCAGAGGAGGCATCTCAATCCATCTTTGACCATTACTTTAGGCAGTCAGAATACGGCCCTTATACTCTTGACTATTTGATGGGATTTAGACTCCTGACCTCAATTAATGCCTCATTTTCTAAACTATATTAGGTGCCTTCAGGTGAAGGTAGGCACTTACTACGTTTTTGTACAGCACCTAAAGAGATGGATGATTCCAGTGTGATGTAAGCACTTCATCTGCACTTTTCAGAGAACCATTAGGCAGCAGTGTGTATTTTTAGGTGCATAAATACTGTGGGAATTCAGATTTGGAATGCAGTAGAGCACATGGTTGATGAGAGATCATGTCAGCTGTAAGAAATTCACTGCATTTACCTCTGCTTAGAAAACCTGATACACGTCAAAGTTTGCTCATAATCCTCATGCAATTGGAAAAACAATGAACGCACCTGGCCCCCACCACTTCCACAGCCCAACCTACTGCATATGCCTGATAACCCCTTTGCCTCTTTCTTTCATCTTCTAGCAAATGAGATCCACACAAATGGAAGGAATTCCAGCATCTTTTAATTCTTTACAAGCCTTTAAACACAGGCTTCTCAACTGTAAAAATTCCTTTTGCTTCAATAATACCAAGCTTTTTACATGGTAGATTTCTTCACTAATGCTTTCAAAGCACTTCATAAGTGAGTTTAATAGCTCATTACTATTTTATATATGGGGAAACTAAGCCATAGAGGCAGGAGCAATGTGTACAACTTCATTTATCAGGCCAAAACTGAGAAAAATGCTTTAGATTTCCAGTCCAGTGCCCTGGGCTAAACTTTTTTTATATTAATTTCACTGAGTTCATCAGATAGTCTGAAAGATGCAGTTTGTGCCACAAACACAGCTTTTAAAAAGATACTTTCTAAAAAGAATTTGTTGCTTAGGTTTCCACCTCATTAAGAGGCACTTGTGAGCATCGCAAAGACAAAATCACAGAAACAAAAAAAAAAAAAAAATTAATCACGGTGAAAGATGGCTATTTCAAGGGAATGAGAATACCAGGAGAAGCTCCAACAGACTAAGAGTTAAGTCCCTGCTGAGACCTCCTGCAACCATAGGTGTTTGAGTCCTAAACCAGGTGGAGTCTGAAGGCCTAACCAGTAATACCAAGACACACCATAAAAGCAGCTGCTGGCCCTCAAGTATCATTTATAGGCAGAAGAATGATGTGGTGCATGAGGGACTGGAGGGTAGGCTATGGATATCAGAAAGCAAGACATCAAAGGATTTCATATTTGTTATGGTTTGTTGTTTTTTTTTTTTTTTAAGTTGAGACAACTCTTGAGAGTTAACTTCTAGCTGAGGACTGGTGTATGCAGCCATAAGGATGAATTTTTGTTATAGCTAGAGAGAGTTTGAGCTATGATAATTCCCTGGTAGAGCAGTGGAAACCCTCATAGATTTTAACTGAAAGTGAATTCTAGACCCTCTCTCACCTTTTTAGTCCTTTGAAGACACATTATGAACTTCAAGCTGATGGTCCTCTCTTCCTGCATGGAGAAATGAATGAGAAAACAAATGTGAGTTCCAGCATTTGTAGTGCACTACAGAGCAAGCTAGATGATTTATGGGGAAGTGAAAGATGAGATGTTTATGGTCTAGGCAACTAGACTCCTGAAATAGTTGAGATGAGAGACCTTTGCAGCAGCTTTCCTTTGACAATTTAGAGATGCAAACAAATGGCTTGGGTTCAGGTCTCTAGGTGGGATACAGCTCCTGAGCTCCATACAGCCCATGGATAATCAAAACCTGAAGAAGGTACTGTAAATAAATATACCATACTCAGTTCAGAGTGATTCGTGGTGTGGTGGAGGAGGGAACAAGTAAAAACATGAAGTGTAGGTGTTACAGCTGTATGATTGTTCTCTTCTTTGGGTTGTTTTTAAGCCTGGTTTATTATTGGGATTAGATTTGAAAGCTCAGATTAGGATATGCCTTCAAGTGTGTCCCTACCCAATAATTCTGGTAACACGTTGACAGGTGTCACCAACTTAAGTAGGTCCAGAGGTCATAAATAGCTAGTTCCATACCAGCTTTTGAAAATACACTTGCTTGCAGCAGTCCCTGGAAGCTCCTTGACTGCAGGAAGGCTGGGGGGTCAAGCGTAACCTGGTCTCAGAAGTGCTCTGGGACAGATCTTAATGTCCCAAGGGCAAAACTTCAATAGCAGCTTATGGTTTTGTTGTTAGGAGTTATAAACATGAAGGAAAAAAAATAGGTGGTGGTAAATTCTGTACTTGTGTAATGACAGTTTTTCCCTTATCCTCTCTAAAGAGAGGGTCTTATTAAGAGGGGCCTAGCCAAAGAGAAGAGGAAATGGGCTCTTGTATTTCCATACTTGTCTAACAAAAGAAGAGCTTGTCTGTTGTTCTGAGATCTCATGTCTAGAGTTTTCCAAAGCCATGATAGCAAAAAAAAAAAACAAACCAAACCAAACCAGACAAAAACACACACACAGAAAAAAAAAAAAAAAAAAAAAAAAGAAAAAAAAACACATAAAGAAAACCCTTATCAAAGTCAGTAGCAAGCAAAAAGTTAGCAAAACATATGGCCTTTCCTAACTGGCTCCTTGTGTCTTATGGAAGGCTTTGTATTTCTAGCCCCCAGCTTTTGTTGTGATGCTTGTGACCACCAATTTCTTTGACAGCTTTTTTTCTTCAATGTGGGTCGCAACGGATGCTACAATGAAAAGTGTCTATGGTTTGTTGCAAGAGCTGCATGCCACTGATAAAGGGTCAGAAACTGTGGTAATGGTACCTTTAGACAATGCTTGGCAAAGGTCACTGATCACTGTGCTTATGTGGATGGTATTAGCCAAGCTGTGCTTATGGCTATTTCCAAGGGTGACTGAATCTGAGAGCTATCTGAAAGGCTTTATTCAATGCAGTATTTTCTGTGATTGAAAAACAAATTTTCCCCTTTTCCTGTATGAGAGAACACTTTTCAAGCCAGTGCTTCCCTAATTTGGGCACTGCAGGGACCCACTCCACTGAACCGATGCCATCAAGGGAGGAGGGAGATACTGTGTCTGCCAGTTTTCCTTAAAACCCCTTGTGACCTTTTACATGGCATATTGAGGGATGAAAATGCCTGTTTTTTCACTCCCTGCTTCCAAAGCTATACTTTCAAGGGGTGTTCATGACTTTTTCATCTCCCTTCCTCCCGAGTCACCTTGAGCCTACACTTTAGTCTTCTATGGAGCCACAATGAATCAAAAAAAAAAGAGATGCAAGATGTGACAGCTGCACAGGCAAAGGATCTGCGGTCTTGGTCCAGGAACATATATGACTTCCTTGAACATCTTCACCAACACCAATGGGAAAAGCTGTTATGTGTGGCATGAAGTGTAGTGGGAACTGTAGGAAGCTGACCATGTCAATTCACAGCCCTTGCTATTAGACCTGTCTTGAAAAGGTTCAGTTGCACATAACGATTGCTTTCGTAACAGTTTCAGAGCTAGAGCAGCTTTGGGGGTGGTGAAAAATAAAGGGATGTTCCATATTGGGAGATCCAAACTCATCCTGATCCCCCACTACCTAGGTCTTCTGAAGAGAAAGTAGATTATCCTCATCCTTGTGGGCTGACTTGCCTCTTTTTGGTGATGACTGCTACAAGAGTCAGGTAACTCTCCAAAGTAGACAGACAGTAGTTCATTTCTAGTTTGTTAGCTCCTTGGGTTGCAGTTCAGTAGACAGACATTGGCTCACACATCACTCATTTTAAAAACTGGAAGGGTTCCTGACTTCTGTTTTTTACTGTTACCAGGGAGTGCAGTTACAATAGCCATTGTTAAACTACTACTGAAACGGAGGAGAAAGCTGTGCTGTGGTTTTGCAGATGAGATGAGAAGACCTGGACTGTATAACCTCTTGTGTGGGGGAAGCCCTTTTGACAACACAACACACACAAAAAAAGGCTTTAGGAAATCCCACAAGATGAAATTGAACCTGGCACCAAGGATGTGTTCAGAATTTTCGCAGCTTTCCATTGCATCAGTGGGGATTTGCCTCTCCCATGGTAGGCAGTACATTAGAGACAGGATGACTGAATCTGCATGGGTGTCCGTCTTCCTAAAAAGCCATGTAGATTTTAACTTGAGACAACATCCTTGTACTAGAGAAAAAGTACAGCATGTTCACCTTGCCTTCCAAGATAGCCGTTCCCTTCACAGAACTTTCTCCTTTTTGGTAGTACTGTCACAAAGGACATAATATATTCTCACTTCATCACATTTTCTGCCACAGTAATACCAAAACCAACGAATAGATTATTGTCTACCTTATGTTGATCCTGACCACTCTTGAGACACTAAACCTATGGATGAGTGTCTCAGTTATCTTTTCTTTAATCAATTAATGCTTTTTTTAGCACAGACACCTTATATACTAAGGTATTGATAACAGGTTTTTTTTTTAGTTTGTTGGGTTTTTTTGTTTTTTTGTTTTTTGGTTTTTTTTTACAACTGTACTGATAGTGGCTTAGAGATTTAAGCTTTACTGCTGAAAAAGAATCAAGGGAAATTGTGGTGAAGAAGAAGCAAGGGAGAAAATTCAGGGAAGGGTTTATGAAAGAGGATACAAAAAAAAAAAAAAACCAAGGAGAGAGAATCGTTAGGGAGTGTGGGGTTGAGTGGCTATTTTTCTGGAGGGGATATTGCTCTCTAGACTGTGGAAAATTCATAATCTATATTAAGTATAGAACAATGTAAGGGAGAGAAGGGTTATGGAGAAAAACAGAGGAAATATAGCAGATGGTAGTGGGAAAAGAAGGAGAAATAAAATGAGAAAAGCAACATTAAAACTAATAAAAGGACAGTACTTTTTCATCCTTTTCTCTAAAATGCATGAAAATATGCATATTTCATGCCTCTGTTTGTATGCAATTGTGTATGACATTTCAAGGACCTGTGTATGGAGCAGCAAAGTGCATGTGAGTTTTCTGACACATCTGGAATACCTGCAGTGCTTTGGGCCAGTAGGTGAAATAGGTAGTGTAAGGTTTATTTAAATTTAAAAAAGGTGAAGTTTAATGAATTAAATATGAAAATGAATAATACACATTGTGCAGTAGCCCTTGAATTTTCTTTGATGTTAAATGCAATTTATTTTGCATTCATTTATATTTTTCCCTTCATAGCTGGAGGTTTTTCATTCTTCATAACATGGAACCCATTGCACGAATTGTCAGGAGATAGACTGGAGGTTGTTAAGTGAGAAGAATATTAGGGAACTGTATCCTACTATCTCAGTCTGTGACTGATTGCTAATAGTGACTTAATTCCACTTAATTTTTTCAGCAATCGAATAGACTTAAAGATGACCATATCAGTGCCACAGTCAAGCTGAATGTTAAGAGGCAACTGATGTCTCTGGACTGTAAGATTTGTTTCAAAGTCAGCGATTCAGGATGACTGCTGATGGAAGAGGTGATACTGCATTTAGCAATGCATACGTTTCTTATCCCATAGGCATTAGGCTGCTTTAGTTCTAGATATATGTGCGGTTGGTCTTGGAGCTCTGCTCTGCAAGGTGGGCAGATTGCAAGGCAAGTGCAGTAGCTGTCCAAGGCAGAAACTATAACCATCTGCAAGGAAATATCTGACTGTAGAATTGCCCATTGGATTTCTAATGTCTTTGGTTTTCTAGTGAAGTGCATTAATAAACTGGGATGGTTATGAATGCACCTGCTTTTATCCAAAGCTCCAAAAAATGGGCACATGAACAGTGAATACTGATGTGAAACATTCCTCACATCTTTAACCTGCTATGCTCCCTCTCTTCCACACAAATTATCAAATCCCAATAAAAAGTTGTCTGTAGCTGTCATTTGATGTCTGTTGATTTGACATCACTAAAGTGGTGCAAGCAAAGATTTTGTTATTTATTTTTTACTTCTATATTTCTTTGACCTCAAACACAATTCAAAGAGTTCCATTATTTTTAACAGTTCAGAACATGTCAGTTGAAAAAAAAATATAAAATGTGCTGCAGGTATTCTTCAAGTAAATCAAAAGCACTAGTAATTGGCTCTCATATTTTATTTCAGAAAAATAGTATATTCATGACTCAGTATGGTGCTGTAGACAAATTAATATTAAGGGAAGCATAGAGGAAGCTACAAGAACACTGAGAGAAGAAAGAATCTGAGAAGAGCTTTTTCTTTCTTTAATAAACAAAAAAAAATAGATGGAAATGCCTTTAGATGAGGTTCCTAAACAGATGTGTGCCGAGCTGTACACAAGCTACTTCAAAGTAGGACACAGATGTTGTCTGAATAATTTTCCTAACACTTTTCATATATGTGTGTGGCCAGCTAGGAGTTCTTGTAGTCATCACTGCCAGTGGTGATGCCAGAACAATTGCAGTTTGGAAATTCGTGCCTCCAAACTGAGATTGATAGCCAGGAATGAAGGGGAATGGTACTATTCTCTTTAAATTAACCTTGTGCCTGTTACCTTTCACGATATAATACATTCATATAAGGCAATTGTTTAAACACTGGCAAAGGCAGAAACCTAGGAGGGATTGATCTGTATCACCACTCTTAACATGAAGGCTTATCAAAACAAGTAATTCTACTCCAGTTTGGATTAAATTTCTCTTCATCTGCATTTCAACTATGTATTTTTACAATCATGAGTCATCTAGCCCAAAGTTACGTATCCCTGTATAAGCAGTGTGTCTTCCCAAAGCAGAAGACTGAAGCCTTTATAAGGAATTCGGTTTCCCAGTTGCTTGAAGGGAGGTATTGTATGGAGGCAGAATGTATGTGTACCTACTGATTCAGTTCAAAGATGCTTTCAGCAGGATAACTTGCACAGAACACACATTTCGATGCAAATAGCAAGTATGCTTCTTGCCTGCCCTCCCTCAATGTTTCTCTACACACTTTCATCTCATAACTGCAATAGTTGCTATTCATATCTGAAAACAAAGATGTTCAAACAAATATTCTTCCCTCAGCAAAGACCCACACAGACCAGTGAGTCCATGGAAAAATAAGGCCATTTGGGGTATGGAGGAGTTATGTATGGTATGGCATTTTTTCCATATGCAAAGCCTTTGTTCCACGCTGTGTGCATCTGTGCATAGACACTTTAACTGTACCCCAGTCACACTGACTTTTCTTGAAAGACACCTTCCTCAATCATACGTCCCTCGAGCACTTCCTTATAGGCACTTACCTGCACCCCTGCTTCTCTTTGCACTTTATCCCTCCAATGAATCTGGCTTAAAGTTTTCTTTGTTAGGTTAGAAAGCCTTTTGGCAAAGATGTTCCTGTCCTGCTTTGTCAGGTGGATCCCTTGTCTCCTGAGCAGTCCTTGTTTCTCAAAGGAGAGTCCTGTACCCACAAAAGCTGAAACCCTGCCTGTAACACTAGCTCTATTACCAGCTATTGACTTGCAAAATATCTCCTCCTAAATTTATCTTTCTCGTTCATCAGCAGGATTGAGGAAAACATCATCTAGGTTTCCATGCCCTTCACTCTCATCTGCAGAGCTCTGTAGTCATTCCTTCTATGGCTAGGATCTCCTTTGGCAGGGTCTTAAGTGGGCACCTAGATAAGCGGAGAGAGATAATACTGAAAGGGTCAGATAAGCCTTGGCTGTCTTTCTCTAACATGCTGGATCTGAGCTGAGGAATCACTGAATATCTGACGTTGGAAAAGACTTTTGGAGATCATTTAGTCTACTCCCCTGCTCAAGCAGGGTCACCTAGGACAGGTAGTTCAGGATCATATCCAGCTGGGTTTTGAATAGCCCCAAGGATGTAAGCCCCACAGCCTCTGCTGGGGAGCCTGTCCCAGTGTTTAACTATCCTCATAGTGAAGTTGTTTTCTTCTCATGATTAAGTGGAATTTCCTGTATTTCAATTTGTCCTTCTTTTACTGTTACTGGGCATGACTGAGAAGAGTCTGTCTCCATCTACTATATCCTCCTAAACTAAAAGGAGGCTGACTGAGCTATAGTTCCCTGAATCTTCCTCCTTTCCCTTTATTTTAAAGGTGGGAAAATATCTGTTTTGTTTTGTTTTGTTTTGTTTTTTCCCAGTCATTGCATGTTTCCTGGTTGGCACTTTTCAAAGATGACAGAAAATAGTCTCACAATGATGTCGGTTACCATGATACAGGTGTCTACATTTTGTCAGGTGAGTCATACTTTAAGGGTCTCTGATAACAACTAATTTGGTATAAAAGTCCAGTGACAGGCAGCATGTGTCTTTTTTTGAGGAGGAAGAGACTTGCTTTTACTTGGTCATTTACAAGTCTACTTTTGATACTAACCCTAGTCCTGCTGTAGCACAGATGTAGTTCTTGAGTGCCACAGATCATCTTGAGTGCTATCACATGGCACGTACAGGACAACCAGATGATCAGGCCCAGTCAGCATGGGTTTCTGAAAGGCAGATCCTGCTTGACTAACTCAATCTCCGTCTGTGACAAGGTGACCCACATAGTGGATGAGGGAAAGGCTGTGGATGAGGGAGAGGCTGTGGATGTTGTCTCCCTAGACTTTAGTAAAGCCTTTGGCACTGTTTCCCACAGCTTTCTTGTGGAAAAACTGGTTGCTTATGGCTTGGACAAGCATACGCTTCACTGGGTAAAATACTGGCTGGATGGCTGAGCCCAAAGAGTGGTGGTGAGTGGAGTTAACTCCAACTGGCAGCAAGTCACAGGTGGTGTTCCCCAGGGCTCAGTTTTGGCATCAGTGCTGTTTAATATCTTTACCAATGATCTGGATGAGGGGATCGAGTGCACGCTCAGTAAGTTTGCAGATGACACCAAGTTGGATGGGAGTGTTGATCTGCTTGAGGGTAGGAAGGCTCTACAGAGGGGTCTGGACAGGCTGTATCAATGAGCTGAGGCCAACTGTATGAGGTTCAACAAGGCTGAGTGCCAGGTCCTGCTTCTGAGTCACAATAACCCCATGCAACACTACAGTCTTGGGGAAGGGTGGCTGGAAAGCTGCCTGGCAGAAAAGGACCTGGGGGTGTTGGTCGACAGCCGGCTGAAAATGAGCCAGCAGTGTGCCCAGGTGGCCAAGAAGGCAAATATCATCCTGGCTGGTATCAGAAATAGTCTGGCTAGCAGAATTGGGGAAGTGATTATCCCTCTGTACTGAGCACCTTGAATACTGTGTTACACTGCCCAGGGAAGTGGTGGAGTCACCATCCCTGAAGGTATTTAAAAGATGTGCAGATGTGGTGCTCAGGGACATGTTTTAGTGGTGGACTAGGCGATGTTAGGTTTATGGTTGGACTCGATGTTCTTAATGGTCCTTTCCAACGTAAATGATTTTATGGTTCTATGATTCCATCTAAAAATTTGTACATCAGAACCGTTGTTTCTGGCTGGCCTAACTCTTATCTTTAAGGCTGCATCATCTTCACTTCAACTGATAGATTATCCATACAACTTTCAGTAAGCAATCTCCCTGATCACAGTGTTCTGAAAGTATACCCGATTTCTAATCTGGATTTGTCTAGCTTTAGTCAGGTATCTGGACATATAACTTTACCTCTTACTGTTAGAACCTCTTCCCATTCCCCTAGTAGGTAGTTTTAGGTCATGATCTAGCAACTCTTTTATTGACAATGAACATATTTAAGTCTTTTACTAGAAGGCAACGTATGGTCTCATTGAAATAGACTTGCATTTTTTATCTGAATCCTTTCCAATTTGTCTACAGGGAGTCACCGGAGCTTTCTTGAATAGTGGACATGGCAGGCTGTGATTGCTAACTCTACATTTCTGAGCCTGGGACTTGCCCTTGGGTTGTACTGCAAGTGCCTGCAGCTTCCCTATGTCTTTTTTGGCAGACAAATTGTTTCATCCTTCCTTTCATTGTGCTGATGGCTGATAAAGAATACATTTAGTTAACTGGCAGCTGTTTGTTCTTTGGATGGGCAAGGCTACTAAAATTAGCACCTTTTGGAACATTCTGAATTTGTCCTCATCCTGTCTAAGATATATGAAATAGAACTGGTCATTTCAGTCTTGAATTTCTTTGACCTGAGGGACTCACACCACTGCAATCACCTCTCAGAAGAAGTTGGTAAAATGCTAATCTGGCCACTTTAAGACCAATGTCAGGCCTTAATTTTACCACTTCTTTATTGCATTCCACTTTAAAAATGGTAACTGAAAAAAGCAAAAAATGAAATTGAGTAAGAGAAACTGACTTATTTATTATTGGAAAAAAAAAAAATAATAATCTATTTGCTTTTCCATCTTTGAAAACAGCAAATGACTAACTCTTTCTATATCCAAGGTTCATGAACACACACAAATGAACTGTGAGTTGCCCAGTTTGAAGCATGTCTAGCCTCTTCACCAAAAGAAGAGACACTCAACCTTCCTAGGAGACTGCTTCCAGCTTTTACATACTTTGCAAGAGGCCTGGCTAGAGTCAGACCAACTGTGCCTGGAAACTAGCTGCACAGCTAATAGCCTGCTTGATCATTTATTTTTATCAAAAGCCATGCTCCAGATCTTGAACATTTCTGGACATACTTGAACATACTATTATAGATGTAGCCCTAATATAACAGCAGGTAAGATTTCTTGAACAGAGTCCAAGATCAGGAAAAAAGAAAAGAAAAGGGAAGGTTAGTGCTTCTTGTATGATGAAGCAAGTAATTTCTCCTTTGGGAAGTGGGGCATAAAAGCATTGAGTACCTTCATTTCACCTATAGAAAATTATGGTACTGGGAGACTAAAAGCCATGCTGAGGCAAGATTCATGTGGCCCATGAAAGGCTTAAAGGTTCTTAGCACATTTTCTTTACCCTCTCTTGCTCTTTCCTTCCAAATGAAATGAGTTGTACTTGTTGAATCAAGAAACACAACTAATCACAGCTATTAAAAATGGATTGATACAGGTACCCTCTCTTTACAGTGTGAAAAATGGATGGTGGTCTAAAGCCCTCCAGAGGATGGAAATTCAATTTCAAGACTTGAAAGCTTATCTCAGCTCCAGTTACAGGAAGGAAGCACAAATATTTCAAGGTGCTTTGCAGAACTTCTGGGTAAAAAGTAAACACCTGCCACTTTAATCTTGATGCTTTAATATTATGCTCTTGGAGCAACAAACCTTACCCACAGATCTTCAGAGGGAGACTCCCTTTATCTTTTTGACATCTTTGATCAGTCATGAAATACTGAATATCAACACCATCAGAATAATTCTTGTTGGATGCCTAAATCCAGGCTTTATTGAAATTAATATAAGCACATTACTCCCCTCTAAAGTGGCTATCAAGTTCATTGGAAAAGACAGATGAAACTTGCATTGCTAATGTTTATACTGCATTGTATAGGCACAAATCTTCACACACCTAAACAAAAGATCTGCATTTGGGAAAGAATGGGGTGTGTTCCATGCCAATGTATCCCTCTTTAGTACAAGCCTTGACTTTTCTGCAAGGAGAAAAATGCTTTGATTCACTGAGTATATAAATCACTGTAAGTTATTCTCACAGCTGTAATGGTTATCTTGTTCAATTTCCATTCCATGTAAGATCAAGATAACAACCAATTTGTTTTGTGCAGGCCACAAAGCAATTGTTAAAGAGAAATGGTCTTCTGCTTGCCATCAGACTGACCAAGCTGAGAATCAAAGCTCACAGTGTGAAAACAAGAGGCTTTATGGACATGTTGCTATTCAGTCCTCTCCTTCTGACACCAGGAAGCCTTTTAGCTGGATTTCAGGGTGACCAAGTGAGTTGAGTTTTTATAATTTTCATTCCTTCCCCTAGGGAAATCATGTATTTGGAAGCCTGGTGGTCACACCAGAGTCCTGGGTTCAAATTCAAGCTGTGTTTCAAATTTGTTATGACTTTAGATCAGGAGGAGATTTCATCTCTTTTGTGCGCTGCTCCTTCTTCTGTAAGATGGGGAGATGAAGGGGTACTCATCAAACTAACAAATATGTAGTGAGTATTAAAGCTAGCTAATTAGTGCACTTTATTTTGGTACTTCATGTCTATAAGGTACTGCTATTATTTTCATCTGTCAGGAGCAAAATGGCTGTCCAAAATACCTTGTAAAACTGTCACATTTCTGACCAGTAAAACTTCCAGAGAAAAATGAGAAGTGATGAGTTTGTTTTCACTAGGTAAAAAGAAGGAAAACACTGTAAGTCTTGCTGAATGAATAACAGTATAGGAGGTGTCTTCATGAATGGAAAGAATTTTGAATGTGCTTTTCTGCCCCTACCTTCCCCCCTCAATAAACAAACTCTAGGACAAATGTGGAACATATTTTGAACACATGACAGTAGTTGTTTTCAAGTTTACACCTTAAATGGGGCTATTATAAAAGATGTGGCTGCAAAAATTTATCTAGTTTATTCCCAGATATACACTCATTTCTTTGGCAGATTACGTGTGCTGTCAATAACATCACCTGTGAAATGGATTTTTGTTTGGAAAGTGACTTAATCTCAAATTTTACTTTGACCTGATACAGTTACTTTATGTTTGTCCATCACTCAGTAAATTCTACTGCAATGGAGTAACTGAGATTATGCTTGCCATTGAAGGTGAATAAGGAGAGTAGAGGGAACCATACCAAAGGGAAAGAGGGGCTCTAAGAGAAGGGGCTATAATCAGAAGATGGCACCTTTCCAATATATAAAATCTTTCAGTCTTATTTGGAGGCTAAAACAAATTTCTCTGCTAGGCACGTTTGAGCACCATATTCTGGAAGTGATGTATACATTTAGAGTGCATTTTGGAACTACTGAGTCATCATGATTAACTGACAAGGGGTGAAGAAGTGGGAGAGTTTGTTAGGTTACCCAGTGAGAAGGAAGGGAAGGCTGAGCTGGCTATTCAGCGAGGTGGAGGAGTGTGTTTTATAGAGGCAATTTGCAACAATGGATGGGTACAAGAGACACGGTAAGTGTAATGTTGTTTTTCTATACATATGAGACTTATCTCCCTCCTGCGGTCTTTGGAAACAGTTTTGTAGGCAGGAATACAGCAAAAATACTCTGTACATTACTTCAGCACATGAAGTTGATTTTCTCCTTAATGGCATTGGAAGTTCATTATGAATTCAGCTTTCTACTCTCAAAGCATGCATAATTGAAACGACAAATTCAACACAACTATTGGGTATGAATAAGGTCTGGATAAAGCTATGCAATCCCTCTGGTTGTGCAGTTGGCATAAGAAAACAGTGACTTCACTGCATGCTATGATTAGGGAAAATTTAATTTCTAAATCCAAGGTGGGCCAGATAACCTTTTTACCATTACACCTTCTTCTTATACCTGTTTTTTCTTTGTAGCCCTTGCATCTTGGAAGGTTTACAAGTAATTACTGGCAGAAATATGGACCACTATCCAAATGGCTTAGGGTAGAAATAAAATGTGAAAGGCAGTTTTCAATACTTGCTAGTTACTTCTGACATTTTGTTTGGAAGAAAACCATGAAAGCAGAATGTAGCTGTAGATTTGAATTTTTAAGCAAACATTTGGAACTTGTAACTCCTGTTTTTTGGTCTATTTTTGCTTAGGATCACTTTTGTGATGTGCAGCTTATATTTTTAGCTTTAAGCTGACAAGTGATGAATTGAATGGCCACAGTCTTAGCCTCTGCCCTCAGTTTTCCCAGTGTCTGTTCCTTGAAATGCTAGAAGACCTGTTGGTAGCAGGCAGAGACAAATGCCTTACAAGGCACATAGCAAATGAGCACAGTGGCATACATGGATCATCTGTGTAGTTAACACTTGCTAGAGGAATAGCCTGGAGATGAATGACTTAATGGGAGGTTGGAGAACTTACTGCTGAGTATAAACTTGCAATCCTTTCAACTTCTCTTACATTCTACAAGGAAAAAAGGTCAATGTTTTAGAGTTATGCTTTCAATTATGCTGAAGTTTGATTTGTGATCAGTTACAGGAGGAGATGGGAGAGGCCTGCATACTGTGAGATAAATTGTGGTGAAGATTTAAGCCTGTTCCTGTATTGAAATCTGGACAGTTAGAACTGATGTTTCTATTGATAATGATTGAGAGCACTTGCAAAGGAAATCCCCCTTTCCACAGCACAACCTCCTCTGAATTTAACCATCTTTTGAATACTCTTTGTTCTGTAGCTAGAGTTGCCATGCTGAACCCTTCTGTCCAACTCTGAAAAACTGGGGAGGTTTCTTGCACCCCCAACTGAACTATAAATGAGCTAAAATGTAGGTCAGTTTAATTCAGAAAGTTGTTGCCTTCTGGATGAAATTACTTAAATGACTGCTTTGGTACATTTCTGGATAGATCCTCCACTGTACCCCAACACTACCTGTTGTTTGAGATTTTATGTTAATCCTAATATATTTAGCATCCTATCTAATGCTTCTTGCAAGGAGGCAGCACTAAAGAACTTGAATCCTCAGTGTAGCCAGCAGCTATGAGATGAGCACTGATGTCCTGAGAAAAACATTGCAGGACCATAATGAAGTCACTTCTGATGTAACACTATTTTCAACCCCAAGTTTAGACTTTTCTAGGAGAAAATATTTTTAAAAACTACCTTCCACCAACCTCCCATAGCCCCAACAGATGAAATCACTGAAACAAGCAACAAAGAGGAAGAACTCCAAATCTATTATTTTATCAAAGTATCTTTTTTCTCCTTTCTCTTCGACAATGGTATTAGGAAGAGATGGCAAAAGAGCAGGCTGAATGCTAACCTGAGGCTTTGTTTATGCTTAGTGATGTGCTATTTACCACAAAAATGGTTTCCCAAAATTCAAAAAGTTACATCCCTGTTGAGCAAACCAAATCGACCTCATCCTTTACATCTATCAAACAGTTATTTATCAAAAGCATGGTGTTTTTCTTCTTGCTCATTATATTCCTTCCCCTGCTCTCCCAAACACAGTTTCTGAAATGCTAATTCATGTCTCCCAGCATGGATCTACCTCTCCTTTCTTACGCTCCCTTGGAGGCACTTTGAACTAGTCTGGGCAGGGCCTTGAGCAGCCTGATCAAAGTTGGCCCTGCTTTAAGTAGGGATTGGACCAGATGACCTTCAGAAGTCCCTTCAAATGTAAGTTATTCCATGTTTCTATTAGCATTACTAATTAGACAGTGCTTTGGCATTTAGAGTGGCTCAACTAACACCTATGAGCGCTGCAGGAAAACTGACCCCAGGTCTGTGAGCCACAGCCCAGCTTCCACCTTCCAGAACTGGATCTTAAATGTAAATCTTACACCTTTTGAACACCAACTCTTGGACTATCTCCATGAGTCCACAAATAAAACCTAGCTCTTAAACTCCAGTGTTCATGAGTTATAAGTCAAGTGTTAACATACAGTGGTTTGGATTTAGCACATAGCCCTTGCTGCTGCTGGTATCAGTTCAGAAAGAGTATCTCTGCACCCATTTTCTTCATGTTGCCTTCATCACTGGACTTTGCCATGCACACTTCTATATTTACAATGGAGACAGGAAACTTGTGAAAAAATTCTCCACGTTTTGAGCCTGCCTGGAAAAAGCCCCACATCAGAAAGGTGTTGCTTTATGATGTGAGATGCTGGTTCTAGCTATACTCTGAACAGCTTTGAAGCCAGGCAATCTGCTGTGTAATTTGCAAGTCTGCATGTGGAATCAGCATGTGCTGTTGGCAATGGGGTCCAGACCTGCTTACACTGGTAAGCCACAGCTGCTAATAAGAGGTCCTATGGATGGAAGATGTGCCTGATATGGAAGCATGGTATTGGCTTCCACTCCAGGGAGAGAAATCATTGGTTGGCCTGCTGTGGCTTCCCCCTTTGCCATGAAAAGGAGCAGCATGCTGGTAAACCACTATATTTTTTTACACTCTGGAAGAAGAAAATGAGTCCAAGTCTTTGCTCTGCTTCACACCTTATTTTCTCTTCTTCTGACTCAGTCATGCTCTGTTCTTTTTCATGCTGTTATCTAAAGGCCTTCCAACTGTGGCTGGCACTCAGGTAGTTGCTTTGTGTATATCAAGAGCTACAAGAAGATTTAAGGGTGTGAGAATCCTTCAGAGATGGTGTTACCACATAGGTCTGCCTGAAAGAAAAGCAGATGTATTCGTTGATCCACAAATCAGGTCTGAGGATGTTTCTCTGGTAACTGATACGCTTCAGACCAGTCAAAGGGAACACGGGACACTCTGGCTAAACAGTGGAGAAATCTTCTTCCCTGAAGCCATGCAGACCGTTAGGTAACATGCATGGTGCCCTACAGCAAGAGAGGTGCTCCCTGACATGCAGAGCCAAGCAGGGGAAACAGTATCTGTTGGATTTCTGTACTTGATTGCAGTTCTAATTAGGCAACACTAAGTCAGCTTCTGGTGGGAGGGACTCTGGCTCTGACAGATGAATTCCTTTGTTGTCTGTGCTGACCCACCGCAGCTGTCTTCTACACATGAGATTTCCTGAAAGTGACAATATCATTCTGATGCTTGAGTTCAGCTTTCCTCAGTTGGGCTGTCCAACATACTGCTATTGAAGCACCTGTGGCCAAGTTTTTGTAGGGAATGTCATACCACCTCTTTGTTAGTATGCAGGGATCATGTCTGAGCTCAGAAACAGCTTGTGTATACAGATGAGCATCTATCCCTTGCAGAGCTAGTTTCTCCATGTTGAACTAGCTGCATGTGCACTCCTCAGTTGGAGCATACTTTAGCTCAGTACCTCTCTCATGGCCTTTTGCATCTAGAACACAACACCCTTAGCCCAACACACAGCATATGATCATGCCAGCAGGTACCAAGAACTTTTTTGGTGACAGCCCCAGTCTCTGTGCCATTATTGTGTGATGGAGACCATAACCACAGTCCTTTCTTAATCCTTGAGTATATTGTATGTATACAATGCACATATGTATACACTATATGAGGTGGCTTAAAGGATAAGGGAGAATGGTGACAAGTTCCTGCCTGGTACAGCAAGCACATCTTCTCTGTGAATATGCACCTTAGCTGGTGCCCTTGCATAACAGCTATGAGGCTCTGCAAATGGAACCGAACAATAACAAGGATGATGATTGTTCTAACTTGGAGGTGTTGCTGAGGTTAAGTCAGTGTACACCCTGCATCTAAACCACTTCCATAAAGAAAAAAAGAAAGGTCATTGTCATAGGAGACTCTCTCCTGAGGGGAACAGAATGCCCAATATGCAGACCAGACCCACTTCTTAGGGAAGTCTGCTGCCTCCCTGGAGCCTGGGCTAAAGATGTGAGGAGAAAGCTCCCTATCCCACTATGGCCCTCAGATTATTATCCATTATTGATTTTTCAGATAGGCAGTGATGAAGTTGCAACAAGAAGTCTGAGGGCAATCAAGAGAGACTTCAGGGCCTTGGGACAGCTGGTTAAGTGATCAGGAGCACAAGCAGTGTTCTCCTCTATCCTTCCATTTGCAGGGAATAATGAGGGAAGAGACAGTAAGAGACAGCAGATCAATACCTGGCTCCGTGCCTGGTGTCACTGGCAGAATTTTGATCATGGGTCAGTTTACACATCAACCAGGCCTGCTGGTGACATACAGGGTACACCTGTCTCAAAGGGGGAAAAGGATCTTTGAACAAGAGTTAGCAGGGCTCACTGAAAGAGCTTTAAATTAGATTTGATGGGGGAAATGGACAAAACCAAGCTTACTAGAGATATGCCTGGGGGCAGCATGCCAATGTGTGAGGGATGATGTGCTAGCAAGGTCCTTTGATTTGCCATCTCAGTGGCGGTAGGGGATGGAGATCCATGTGGCAGCAAAGATGCAAGGTTTGTTGATGTTTTAGAAATTATGCACCTGAGAATGGTCATGTAGGAACCAGGGCTTCTCCTCCCAAAAAGGCAGCGGGATCAACAGCCCAACTGAAGTGCATCTACACCAATGCACACAGCACGGGCAACAAACAGGAAGAGCTGGAAGCCACTGTGTAGCAGGAAAACATGATAGAGTTGCCATCACAGAAACGTGGTGGGATGACTTGCACAACTAGAGTGCTGCAATGGATGGCTATAAACTCTTCAGTAGGGATAGGCGAGGAAGTAAAGGTGGCAGGGTAGCTCTATGTGTTTGGGAGCGTTTTGACTGTCTAGAGCTTGATGATGGTGATGATAGGGTTGAGGGTTTATGGGTAAGGATCAGGGGGAAGGCCAGCAAGTCAGATATCATGGTGGGAGTCTGTTATGGACCACCCAACCAGGATGAATAGGCAGAAGAAATATTCTATAAGCAGCTGTGATGTCTCAATATCAATAGCACTTGTTCTCATGATGGACTTGAACTTATCAGATGTCTGCTGGAAATACAATACAGGGGAGAAGAAACAGTTGAGGAGGTGACAGGGATGCATAGAAGACAACTTCCTGACACAGCTTGTAAGTGAGCCAACTAGGAAAGGTGCCCCGCTGGACCTGTTGTTTGTGAACAGAGAAGGATTTGTGGATGATGTGATGGCTGGATCTACAGATGGATCTGGACAGGTTGGATTGATGGCTGAGACCAACTGTACAAGAGTCAATACGGCTAAGTGCCGGGTCCTAGATCTGAGTCACAATAACCCCATGCAATGCTACAGGCTCCGGGAAGGGTGGCTGGAAAGCTGCCTGGCAGAAAAGGACCTGGGGTGTTGGTCAACAACTGGCTGAATATGAGCTAGCAGTGTGCCCAGGTGGCCAAGAAGGCCATTATCATCTTGGCTTGTATCAGAAATAGTGTTGCCAGCAGGACTAGGGAAGTGATCATCCCCCTGTACTCGGTACTAGTGAGGCTACACCTTGAATACTGTGTTCAGTTTTGGGCCCCTCTCTGCAAGAATGTCATTGGGGTGCTGGAGCGTGTCCAAAGAAGTGTAATGAAGCTGGTGAAGGGTCTAGAGCACAAATCTTATGAGGAGAGGCTGAGAGAACTGGGTTTGTTTAGCCTGGAGAAAAGGAGGCTCAGGGGAGACCCTTTCACTCTCTACAACTACCTGAAAGGAGATTGTAGTGAGGTGGGTGT
This sequence comes from Tyto alba, assembly GCF_018691265.1. Classification (NCBI taxonomy): domain Eukaryota; kingdom Metazoa; phylum Chordata; class Aves; order Strigiformes; family Tytonidae; genus Tyto; species Tyto alba. The sequence goes on from NW_024881282.1 coordinate 31,695,622, forward strand.
GAGTCTCTTCTCCCAAGTAATAAAGAGATAGGACAAGGGGAAAGGACCTCAAGTTGTGCCAAGGGAAATTTAGATCAGATATTATGAAAAATGTCTTTATTGAAAGCATTGTCAAGCACTGGAACAGACTGTCCAGGGAAGTGGTTGAGTCACCATCCCTGGAGGTATTTAAAAGACGTGAAGATGTGGTTGTTTAGGGACATAGTTTAGTGGTGGACTTGGTAGTGTTAGACTAACGGTTAGACTCAATGATCCTAAAGGTCCTTTCCAACCTAAATGATTCTGTGATTTTATGGGCCTGTTCTCATCCGAGATGCTAGCAAAGGAGGGATCTTACTTTTTGTAGCTCAGTGCTGAGGGTATGTTGGTGAAGGATAGGCAGTACCAAGCACAGGCCTGATGGGATTAGAGTTGCAGACCAGACCAGAGGGAGCAAACTGAAACAGAAGTGCTTTGAACAGCCTGCAGCTTGTGCCATCCCTGAAATGTCACCTGGTTTTATCATGCGGTGCAGGTTGGCACAGGTCAAAACCAGAGCACTGGTAATAATGTGCACGCTCATGCATTTGTGCCCTAACGCAATTAAATAATAGAGTTAACTAACAGGTCCACATAGCACACAACTTACAATAAATAGAAATAAACATAAGGCAGAGCCCTCTGGCCTTGGCCAAAACAAGAAACAAATCTGCTGTGGTTAAAATCTAATGCCATGTCTGAAGCCTTCTTTTGCCTAAGGTTTTTACCCTCAAAAGTCTAAAAGAAAGGTTACTTCATCCAGCTTTAACCTCTTCTGATGCAGGGAGCTTATCCCTGCCTCACAGTTTTTTTCCTGAATTACTAACCTTGACAAGATAGCTTCCCTAGGCCTGACTGAGCCTGTTGCCCCCAGCATTTTCTGCATGAATAGCTCATTTGTGCTTGCTGATAAATTTCTTCTACATTGCAAAGGTGGCCTTGTGAGAAAAGTGAATATCCACTGACATGGACATGAACTATGGTATTTTCTGGACTTTAATCTAAATGGGTAAGACTGTTAGAGGTGTCCTATGAATAGTCAGTTACCAGATGAATGTCAGTCGCTGCTGCTAGGTCACTGCTGGAAGAAATCACAAAGGTAAATGCCCATCTTGCTATGTAGAGAGGTATGGAAGACTCAGTTCCGGCTGACACCTTCTGACCTTCAATCTCTCTACATAGTGGGCACAGAAACTCCATTCTTACAGTGAAGAAATGACCCCTCTTATGGGGCAGAAAGGATTTTAAGACTTTATTTGCAGCTTCAATCTTGATTCTACTGTTTGTATTGTAGGGAGTTAAATTATACCTGCTCAGATATGAGAAAGGTTGCTTATCTTGGGAGAGTATGACTATGGTATCTCGTAAGGGCAGATGTGTTGATCTGATTTTGTTTTTTTAAAAAATGGGGGAGAAAAATACAGAAAATGGTGCATCAAATATACTCTTTGTTTTATTTTGCTTTGTTTCAGGAGAAAATCTTAGTCCTGAAATGGTGCTCCCTGCAAGGCAGAAACAGAAACAGTTTTTATTTGCCCTTGAATAGGCTGGATTGAACTGGACAAGTTTCAGGATTTGGTCTGTTTGCTGAGTTTTCTCCTTTTATTTTTTATTTTTTATAAATTGTTGGGAAAATCTTCCTGTCACCATTGTGGGAACTGAGCTGTTGAGAAGAGAGAATTTGAAATAAGGGTAATGGGGCATCAGAGCTTTTGCTGTGCTGGCTGAAGCTCTGCAGAAAGACTAGAAATGAACAGTTTATGGAGTAATTTCACTTGACCCCTTTGCTTGACTTTTTTGTGAATTCAGCTCAATTTCCTTCAGCCTTCACCATATTTCATGGCATGGATATTTTTTCCCTCCCCTGTGGAGTAAAATAGGTCTCTTCTTACAAGAAGTTAATTGCTTAGGATGAAGTCAGGTGAAAAAAATTCTTCCCGAGAACAGGTTGCATTTCCCAATTCTTTTCATGTAAGTTTGGTGAATCTTAATTTGCGGCAAGTTTTTGCTGTTGCACAGCAACCCTTTCACACACAAAACACTCACGAGCTCCAGACACAGATAATGCTAATAAACCAGGAGCAGTGAAGCTGATTAATAGGTGACCTACAAGTTGACTATCTAGTAAAGGTTGCCTGTCTGGTTGTTCCTTGTCCCCCACTGTTGTCTAATCATGTCTTTATCATGCCATCTCACTTAGATATTTTTTTAAAATACTTTTTATTTTATCATGTAATGTTACTGTGGACATACAGTATTGATTTTAAGTACTCATAGTTACAGGCCCTCAAAGACACTGTTACACACAATATTTCTCTCTAATAAGCAAAGGAGACTTTAAGGACCTGAAAGAGAAGCTAGCTCTGCTTGGTTAGAAGGCTAAATGAATGCGTTGAGAATCACACTCCTCCTCCTGATGATGAAAATGTAGTTGCCAAAGCTGCAAAGCACTACCTCACACCAAATAGGTCGCCATTAATATCCCTTCCTTAAGGGTGCACAGCAGCACCAGCTTGGGCACGCAGGCAAGCAGCCCATCCCAGAATGTGGTTTGACTCTTGATTGATATCAGATAGTTGGGGATCCCAAGGGAGGCTTGTCCGCATTGTGGCTGGGTGAGTGCGTCTTATAGACACTGGGGCATGAGATCAGTCCATGCGTGCTTCTTGTTATGTTCCTGACTGCTGCAGAGTACCTGCACACTTGACAAAGTTACAAGCAATCAGTCAGAAGCCATCAGGAGATATTTAAATCCTTAATCTCCTTCTAGAGGACTTGTGCATTTGGCTGGCTGACAATGACCTGCAGTCAGATAACTGCCACAGTCCATCTGCAATACACCAGTATGGGTCAAGTAATTTCTTAGCCACTGATCCTTCGCCAGTGACCTCATATGGCTTCTGCTCAGTAACAGTAGAGCAGTAGTCTCATACCCTTTCCAAACATGCACTTCTCAGTTCCCTCCTGAGCCTAGGCATGGGATTAAGCTGCATGCCAGGGCATCTGCTATGATCTTTCTGACAGCACAGCCCAATGACCAGAACATTTATTTATCCTACTCTTTTATTCTTTCATGACTTTTTTTTTTTTTTTTTTTCCCTCGAATGTTGTATCTTCATCTTCCTCAGAGCAATTATGGTCAGTACAAAAGCCATATCTGTTCTTGTAATATGACAGCTTCTTAGCAAATTTGAGATAGCACTGCCTCCACCTGTTTTGGGGAACTGGTTGTATCACTCCAAGAGTATGAAAGTCACTTAATGTTCAAAGCATTGCCTGTGCTCATCCGCACTTGTCTCAGATAACTGCATCTGACTAAATTCCTGAATAGTCTTGTTGATGTTTCTCACTCACTTGAAAAAAAGTGGCTTGAGGAGTACTCCTGAAGTATCAGTCACCTTTCTGCCTGTGATGATCTTGCCTACACCAAATTACTCCATCAGTAAGAGTTAACTGTTGACTCCACAGGGCAACAGTCACTCTGTAACACAGCTACAGGCTCACAAAATTGAGTTCAATGGTGAGGAAGACATAGTGCTAGTTTGTGGCTGAGGACCTCAAACATGCCCCACCACATCAGAAAGACTTTCGCTGATGGTTGTCCTGTGTCCTAAGGACAATTCAGTTTCACCAGTCAGAGTTTGCCTCCCAGATCCAGAACCACAGCCAAATCAGTCACAGTGGCAAGGTCTTCCAGTATTTCTCCATGCCAGGGGGAGACAGGCAGTATCAGTATTGTTAAATGTTTTCCCAGAGTAGCTGCTGTAGGGTTAAGACCACTGTTGTCATTCCTCATACTCCATCCTGTGACACCTTTTTAAAATATTGAATGAACTAGAACTGAGGAGTTTAGACAGCACCATTATGATGTCACTTGGAAATGTCCTAGCAGAGGCAGAATAAGGCTTCTTTAAATATGGGAGGCCTTGTTACAGCTGACAGGAAAACTAATGCATCACCATCATCTGCCTGAAAAGCAGAAGGATAGCGTGGTGCTTCACAGATGGGCTCATAAGAAAGGAAGCAAAGGTTTGTGGGAGGGCTTCTCTTTGGACAACTTCAGCACATATGCATGACAGGGATGCTCAAGCCTTCAGACCAGGGCAGCTTCAGACTGCAGGTAGTGGTGAGAAGGAGCCTCGGTACTAACTTCATTAATCTGCTGATCCAATTCTATTGTATTAAACTCTTTGCTCAAGCAGAAGTGGCCATAATTTCTTAGAGGAATAACTCGTAACCAGCTGCTAGTCTGTCAGAGTCTGACAGTGGTTCGATCAGAACACAATCCTTACAAGGAATCCCTGGGGGTTGTGTTTGCTGGTGGGAATAGCAAAGAAGCAGCAAGCCTGATTTCTGTCACCTCAGTCTCTTCTCAGCACTTGAGGCTCATATGACATTTTGACAAGGGACATAATGATGTTAGGATCCAGCAATTTGGCGCCTCTCATTCTGAAATCATGTCCACTCAAAAGGAATCCATAGCAAGAAGAGAAGTGCATGTGCACCCCCTTCATTTCAACATTCAGTGGATGCAGAGGAAGATAAAATCAAGCATCTAAAAAAGATTCTCACAAGGATTATGGTCCTTTGAGTTCCCTTTCAGTATGAAGACCTGGTGGATCTTTTCAAATCCCTTAATTTGATTTTGATCTTTCTTTCATGGAAACCTTTTAAACACTTCTAGGAAGTCCCATCCAGTATGCTAGAGGCAATATTTTGTGAGTTGAGAACTAGGAAAAGCACAGCTGAGGTGATTCTGTATAAATGTATGCCCTTCAAGGACTCAAAAATTTAATCAGCATTGAAAATCGTAAATGCATGTGATAATTTAGTTTGGAAGGCAAACCAGGACAGGGTTGCTTGTGAACATGTCAAGTCAAAGTCTTGAGTAGCTCCAAGGATGGAGATCACACAGCCTCTATAGGAAACCTATTCCAGCATCTGACCACTCTCTCTGTAAAATTTGATTTCTTTCAGTCCACCCGGAATTTCCCTTGTTTCAACTTGTTTCTTGTCCTTTTCCTGGGCACCTCTGAGAAGAGTCCAGCACAGACTTCTCTACAATCTCATTTTAGTTAATGGAAGACTTCATGTTGCCTTTCCTCTTCTCCCAGCTAACCAAACCAGGCTCTCTACAATCTTACCTATGAAATAGTTACCCTTCACTACCATGTGTTGCTAACTTACCATGTCCTTGCTGTCCATCAGGACCAAGTTCTTTTCTGCAAGACTGCCACTAAGCCAGTCAGTCCCCAGCCTATGCTGTTGCATGGGGCTGTTGTGTTCCAAATGCAGAATGAAGCATTTGCCCTTACTGAACCTCAGGAATATTCTGTCTGACCGTTCTCCAGTTTATCAAGATCCTTCTGAATGACAGCTCTGTTCTCCAGTATTTCAAGTGCTCTACACAATTTACCATCATCTGCAAACTCAGCAAGACTTCATTCTGACCCATTGTTGAGGCCATTAATAAAACACAGCATCTGCCCCATTATTGAACCTCAAGGATCATATGTGGTAACTGGCTGCCAACTAGTCTTTCAACATCTGACACCTAAACTGAACTCAGCAGTCTGGGTAGTTTTTCACATCGTTTTAAAGTCATCCATCCAAAACATACTTGCCTATAAAGATGCTACTGTAAACTATCAAAGACCTCACTAAAGTCATGGTGAGTAACATCTAGGGCTATCTCCTCATCCATAGTCAGTTATATATCATGAGAGAATGCAACTGGTTTTGTTGGGATAACTTGTCCTTGGTAAATCCGTGCTGGCTGTTTCCAGTGACCTTGTTCTTCCTATGCCTGGGCATGGCTTCCGGTGGAGTTTGCTCCATAATCTTTCCAGAGACTGAAGACAGACCTGCAGTTCCCTGGATCATTTTTCCCCCTTTTCTTAAAAAAGTATGTGTGCTGCTTAACTTTTTGCAATCTTAAGGAACTTCTTTGATCACCATGGACAATAAAGGGTAGCTTTGCAAATACATCGGTCAGCCTGCTCAGTAATCTTAGAAGTACCCCATCAGGACCCACAGGCTGTATATGTTTACTTTGCTTAAGTGGTCCTTATCTCAGTCTTCCTCTGCTGTGGATAATGCTACTTCCCATCCTTCCTCCCCAGACTCTGCCCTGGGCACAACTCTCTGGGAAGCCTCAAAGAACAATTGGCCAGTAAAATGAGGCTCTCCATACTTTGATGTATTTGATAGTTTGACAGTTTCAATTTCAGGCAAGTTTTGGCCTTCCTCAACCTCTCTACCTGCTTCTTTTCTGTATTCTTCCTGGATTTTTGTCCCCATTTTCACCTTCCATATGTTTCTGTTTCTTGTTTGGGCTCAGTCAGGACACCCTCCTGCCACCCTTGCTCATTTTCCTGTGAATTGGAATGGACCATTCCCAGGCTTTAAGAAGCTGTCTTGGAAGACCAGCCAGCTCTCCCACGGCCCTTTGCCCTGGTAGGCTGCCTCCCAAGCTGTCACAAACTGTTTGTAAAAAAAATAAAAGAAACTGTTCGTAAAGATGTTGTCTCAAACAACTCAAGTGGGAAGCCTTGTGAGGGAGAGGTGGACTGAGCTCTGCAGAGGTGGGGCAGTGGGCCATTTCTCTCTCCCTCCCTCCTGTTGTTGCTCAGAGGCAGAACTTGCCTAACTGCACAGGGCCAAGCCAGAGAAAATGAGAACCTTCTGGAACACCCTGTTGCACAGGCGTAAGAAAGACTATACAAAGACAACATCACACCTGAGTTTTTGCCGACCCATTACCTACAGACCAATTTCACTACTCTGTGACAACTTGGGATACAAGGGTGGTGATTCCCCTTTCCCTATGCCCTCCTCTGTTCTTTTCTTTTTCCTCTTTCTGCTCCCTCTCTCTTCTTCTTCTTCCATATATTCAGGTATATAAGTTTTGTACAGATTGCAATGGGTTGTTAGGAAAACAGTCTCATCGTCAAAGTGTCTTCATTTGCTTGTCAAAGGTTATCAGTTGATCGATGACAAATTTTCTTTGTTCACTCACTAAAACTGTCAGTTTGTAAAGTTACCAGAGAAATTGTTCCTCTGAGTCATTGTCATGACTCGACCCACCGTGTGGCTCTGAGATGCAGAGACTGGCTCTTCCACTGGCACACAGGCTTCCAGGGAATTCAGAAGATTCACCCCTCTCATAACCCACCACATGGGAGAAGATACAAGCAATCCTTCTATCAGTTCCCTGAACAAGATGAAGTGTGCTTTCATGAAGTGCAGTGGGGCAATGTTGCTGCTTGCCTTCACATCACTTGGAAACTTGCATGCTGCCACCTTATAATCACTGCAGCTTTCACCATAAAACTGCTTTTGTTTTCCTGATAATTTGTTCTCTATCCTCGAGCAGCACACAAAGCAGAACATCTTTTCTGTTGGCTTGTCCAAATCATCCATGAAGAAATTATCCTTAGCAATTCCAGAAACTTCCCGAATTGCTTGTGTCCATCAATGTTCCCCTCCAAGCACATGCTTAGTTGCTCCCCAGCTAGTCAGTCCCTAGCCTGTATTGTTGCAAGAGGTCATTCCTTGCTGGATGCAGGACTTTACATTTGTTCTTACTGAATTTCATAAGGTACCCATTGGCTTATGCCTCCAGCCTGCACAGGCCCTTCTGAAAAGCAAATGCTTTCTCTTCAGAGGTATGTGCTTTCCTATTCACGTGGTACAGGAATGCTCTACTAGCCATGACTACTGCCTCCCTTCACACACAAACATACCCTGCTGTTACCCGCCTTCCAAAGCAGTTAAAATGGAGATAATGGTAAGGCAATTCCATATGTTCTGATTACATATGACCTCATTAGCAAACTTCTTCCTGCAAAAAGCCTCTTCAGATAATGAAATCTTGTTCTGGAACAAATAAGTCGTTATTTTATGAAAAAGTAGTGTAGGGGAAGGGGATTTCATTTTAGTAATTTTTTATTGTTCAGTTTTTCTGAGTGAAAAAGAAAAAGAAAACAGCAAAATGGCAAGGAAAAATAAAACAAAAGAAAAGCAATTGCTGTATTTCAAAGCCAGTGAAAATTAGACTAAGCAGTAGTAGAAGCCAAATGGAAATCATAATTCTTCTATTTCCCTGGCTGCTCAGACATGTGTAATAGGCTTGGCGAAGTGTCAAGGAAAACAGGGGCCAAACTGTGGTGTGTTTAGAAGAATCAAAAGGCTGCTCGTTAAGAGAGGCACATTTCAGCACAGCTCAGAAGAGAAGAGTCTGAAGTTCATCTGCAGCTTATTCTTTATGAAGAAGATAGAGAAGAGTAAAACACATACAATGCAAGGACACTTTTCCACTTTGGATAGAAAACAAAGGCAATAGTGCAGTCTTGCTAGGTGCATTTCGTTTCTTTTGATTTAGCATAGTGTGCTTTAAGCCAAAAGTACATGGCAAAATTAAAAGCATGAGCAGGTTAACTAACTATAACAGCTGTAAAATGTGGACTCAGCTAGGTCATGGTGAAATACAGCTCATGTAGTGGCACCCAAAATAGAAGTCAGAAAACCTGCCGTGAGTCCAATTCTCTTACAGAAGGTACTCGTCAGAAATTAAGTTGGCAGAAGTCACCATGTCTTTCATAGTGCTTGCATATGACAAGCAAAGGAATTGACAGGCCCAGAAAGTTTCTGAGAGAATCCCCAGGATGACAGCTTTGCTCCTGATTTTTGGTCAGGAGGGTCTGAGTTCCAATGCATCATCACTGGTGTAGTTTTAGCTTTGGGAATAGAGGGACAGTGTTTCTGTGGTCTGTCATAGAGCTTCTTTCCACTTTTTCCAAGATTATTTCACAATGGAATAGCATTGCCTTTGTGCATGCTGTTCATGAGACGATTCTGCAAATGTCAAAAGGCATTTAAAGAAAGTCACAGAAATGACCCAGTGACAGGAAAAAATAAACTTTCACCATGGATATCTTAAGGAGGTGAACAACTCGCTTTTACCAGAGAAGGCAAAGGTCCAGAAGCAGCTTCCCACCCAGGAAATCCCTGCATACTTTGTTGCACAAAATTGAGGTGATATACCAAGGTAAGGATAACAGTTTATCCAGTTACTCCACTACTTCCTTCACATACCCAGAGGTGACAGTGGGTCACTGTGGGTTAGTCAACGACGTGTTCTTAGTATCATTGCATGAAGGTGTTCATGCATGTATAAAAGTTCTCATGATGGAGCTAAACAGGAAGTATCATCTGGAACAGATTAACTTTGGAGGTTGAAAGTAAGTGCCGTTTTCTAGTAATGAGGTCAGCTAAACATTAAAGTAGCTTACTGGGCAAAGAAGTGGGATTGTCTTTGCTTGGGCTTCTTCAAGTCAGATTCAATACATTTTAAAAAGATGTATTTGTTTAGTTTTTTGTTTTTTTTTTTTTTTTTTTTTCTAAATCACTTTGAGGGGAGAAAAAACACTTCTGAGTATTTCAGAGGTCAAAATAAATAGTCAAAGGAGTAGTCCTTCAGTGCCTTAAGGACGGGAACCTAGAGTCCACGTCAGATCATTTAGGTTTCATTTTAGAAGCCAGCTTAGAATTGTTAGTATGGGCACAGTCAGGAATTGGTACAGTACAGTCCACATGGCAAAGCAGTGACTTCTAGCTGGTCCTGGACAGAAGATACAGATTGGGACACCAGGTCAACACAGACCACATTTGTTCTCTGTGTCCTGGTTTGGGCTGAAATAGAGTTAATATTCCTTTTTGGTAACTAGAAGAGTGCTGTGTTTTGGATTTAGCTTTGGGTTTGGTATGAGAAGAATGCTGATAGCACACTGATGTTTTCAGCTGCTACCGGGACTTCAAGGACTCTCTGGCTCCCCATGTCCTGCCCGTGCGCAAGGGCACAGGGAGCAGGGAGGGAGCACGGGCAGAGCACCAGACCCAAACTGGCCAATGAAATATTCCATATCATGGCACGTTGTGGTCACTATATAGAGGAGGGGTGGTTGGGAAGGAGCTCTCTCTCTCACTTCCGAGATTGAGTTTGTGAGATCTTGGTATTTCGGGATCGCTAGCTGGGAACGGGCTGGATATTGGTCAGCAGGTGGTGAGCAATTACATTGTGCATTGCCCGTTTATATTTTCTATTACTGTCATTGTTTTCATTTTATTACCATTATTAAACTGTTCCTATCTCAACCTGCGAGTCTCTCTTTACCCCTCCAATTCCCTCCCCCAATCCCAGGTGTTGGGGGGGAAGGGTGGGTGACCGGCTGCAGGGTGGTTGGCTACTGACCAGGCTCAAATCACGACACTCTGTAATGTTCTTTTTTGTCAGGCTCTATAGCACCACAGTCTGAACCCCATTCTGTCCTACTGTTTTCTAATGTCTTCTACCATATTGGTTTTGAGTTCTGCTCTTCTTCAGAAACTGCACACCTGAGAGACTTTACACAAAACTGATTTGTTTAGTTCAAGTCCTCTATGGTCTTTTAAGAGACAGTTCCTGATCACTGTTCTGTCAGAGTGAAGGAAAGCCCTCTGTTTCAAAACCATTGCCGTTTGAGTACAAAGAAAACCGTCGTCTTGGTATAAGAAAAATTGCAGGACTTTGCAAATGAGTTGCTGAAAACTTACAAAGAGAAGAAAGGAGGAGGAGCACCATAGATACCGTCTTTCCCTCTGTGCCCTACTTCCCTTCACCTCCTCCCTCCCCTTCTCCCTTCCTCCTTTTTGGATTATCTGGTATATAAACAGCTTTTACTATGAACTTTGCTGAGAATGTTAAAGTTGTTCTTGTACCTTGCTTGACACACAGCAACCTTTCAACAGAAAAGACTGTAAAACCCACGGGAAACCGAGGGGGTATTGGAGCTTGCCTTTACATTTGAAGTTCTGACCTCTGTTGTTGTGGTAGGTTATTTGTGAGTACCTTTATTTAATGAGCAGACAACTCATGTTTGGGAGTGACCTCAGAGGTGAAGTCCCATAGAGAGGGTGTTACGCTGGTCTGTCCTCGGGGTGTGAGAAGGGTACAAGAAACTGCAGCAAGGTCTGCAGTGGAGAGGAAAGGTCACTTGTTTCTCACCAATGGCACAAGAAACTGCAGCTACCTGGGAATATGACAAGTCTGCTAAACTAATCAAAGTATAAGAAAAGCCAGCTGAACACCCTTTGAGCACTTTTCCACTGCAGTCCCTTCACATAACTCCAGCAGTTGAAAAGAAGTCTAATTGAACTACTTCCCTGAAGAAAAAGAGAATTGCCAGCACTGCAGGGTCTGCTGTGACCCAGCTACACCTGGCTGTGCAATGGCCTCCAGAGGATCTAGTGCTGAATCCCTAGCAGGGTGCTTTAACCAAGGGCAGAGCTTTGGCAAATTAGCACATAAGTTGCTGAAACTCACTTTTATTCCATTGCTTCTTCACTCTGTGAGCTTGGTTTGGGGTGAGCAGGAAAGCCAGCCTCTTAAATAGAAGAGAACCAAAAAGAGAAATCTAGGACCTGTTGGTCTACAGTAGGCACGATTTCTACCTTGCCTATCTCTTTTCCTAAATTACATCCAGCCTCCCATTTGCATCCACTGCAAAGAAGAATTCCTGGCGTAAAACCAAGCGGTGTTAGATGGCCCATGTTCATGCCCCTGAGGGCTAGCTGCAGCTGCAGTGCCCTGGCCGTAGCCACACTGCATAGCACCTGTCTCTAGCCCGTGGACCTCCCAGCTGCCTGTGCTGGCGTGCAGCTGCACCACAGCATTTCATAAAAGACCCACATGGCACCCTTTGTCAATCCCATGACACGTACTGCACGTACTTTTGGTGCTTCTGACAATGCTGTATTTGCTCTTTGGACCAGTTAGACTTCCTCTTTGTCCTGAGCAAAAGCAGAAATCACCTGCTCAGTGCATCATACTAGGTGGCTGGGTAATTCGTCTGTGGACAAGGACAAGACTGCTATCAGAAACAAGGGATGTCAGACTAGAACACTGAAATCAGATGACATACAGCCTCCCTGCCCACCCTCACCAGTCCAGTTTATTCTGAAAAAAGACTTTTACAAATGTTCCTGAATGTCATCTCTCTTATATCAACCCAGGTTTGTCAGCATGGAGTATCCTGGCTCAGAGCTGATTATTCTGTGATGAGAGATGAGGTGAAAAAATGCAAGGAGAATCTGAAGGAGGAATAATTTGGGGGGACTAAACTATAATCCCCTTTGTGTATTTTGCAGATCCAAATTCCACATGTGCGTAATTTACTTCAATAGAAGGTGACAGCCAGAGAAAGGAAGAAATAAATAATTTACAGTAATAAACAACAATCAATGAGACTCTTAAATATTCTTCCTCGCGCACACAGTCACAGAATAGATTTATTCAAAACGAATTCAAGGCCTGGCACAAATTCTTATTTACCACTCTGAGGGCTTTCTCCACTCCCCCGGGCTGTAACAAAAGTCTGCTTGGTGGGGAGCTGCTGTTTACATCCAGCATGTACTAGGCATCATCCTCTAAATCCATGCTTACACAAAAGCATCTACACAGTCTGGAACCTTGAACTTTGGGTTTATCCTAAACACACACCTACAACTATTTACACTGGAGAAATCCTTTAGAAGACAGTAGCCACAGGTAATGTTGAGCTTTAGTATGGATGGACAGGGGAGAAGGTATAGAGTCTAAATGCATGCTGTTTTCTCCTGTAGTTTCTGAGTGCTATAAAAATGTTTGGGGTGTACTTGAATGGAAATGTGCAATACTATTCTGTAGCGTATCTCGAGCAAAAAAAGCTAGAGGGCCATTAGGGCTGCTAACAGAGTGCTGTTTCATCTGTAGACTTCTCTCCAGCTGAATTTCCTAGTGCTCTTTGATAGAATTACCACTTCAGATACAATGTACAATTTTAATCTGCAGGTTTTCTTGTGTTGTGTTTTGTGGTTTGGGTTTTTTTTTGTTGTTGGTTTTTTTGTTGTTTTTTTTTTTCTTTGCTTTCCTTCCTTCCCTCTCTCCAATGGAAAAAGACACATTTGTCTCTGTCTAAAATTAGTATATTGTCTGTGTGTTTCCTTCCTCTCTCCCTGCTTAAAATATGCATTCTCAAATTAGGACTGGCATGATCTAATTAAGACAGACATAAGAGAGAGAGAATGCTCCAGAGGAAGGCTAGAGTAGGAGTAACAGGAGGAGAATTGTGGGGTTTTTTTTTATTCTTGCTCAGGCATAATCTTAAAGACATGAAGCAACACACATGCCTACTCAAACAAGTTGTTAGCAAACTAATCGTGCATTACAAGACAGCAGAGCCACACTGTGCTCATTATACCCTATTTAAAGATGGTTTTAGTGCAGTCAGAAGGCAAATCAAACATGCCTAGACATAAGGTTGAATGGGAAGATTGCCTCTTTCCTTTTAAGAGGCATGGGAGAAGTCATTTGCTGTAGCATCAGTCTGTCTTCATGAAAGATCATAATGCTGAGCCTGGATTGCCTATCTGCTCAATTCAAAGGGGCCTTTGAATCAAAGACTCTTTTTCTCAGTTCTCTAGAAGAGAATGAGAAGAAGGACTTTTTCAAGCAATCCACCCCTGTGGCTAGATAAAATGGCAGGCAACAAATAGCTAAAGGCAGTTTGCCATGCTGGTAGTGGATATTTGCAACAGAGAACAACCTTAAGGTGAACAGAAGTAGGAGATTGAATATTATACCCAGGGAGAACTTCCATCATTACTAAACACTGATTCAACACATATGGGAAGTGGAGGGCTGGATTGGCTGCGTGTATGGTTACATCACATGTATGAATATTTATGATAAAAGGCTGAAAGACAGGTCTTCTATCTCAGAAGATACTTCTATTCTAATACTAATCTTACATATATGAAAGACTCAAACAGATTTGTCCATGAACAATGGACTTCATGACCAGCCCTTGTGATACAGCTATTCTGCTCATTTCAGTAGGATAAAATTAACTTAGTAGATTTGCATGACCTTGTACTAAAACTACTTCAGCCATAAGAAGTTTTAGAATTTCCTTGAAAAAAAAAAAAAAAAAAAAAAAAGAAAAGAAATTAAATTTATCATAGCTGTTTTGCAAGCATTTGATAAGTGAAATTCGGTCTTTGCCATTCCAGGTAGCGTGATCCTACACAAGGATGTACATAATCAAAGATCTCAGCTTTATTCTATTAAATTCAGTCGTGAAAGAACTAGAAATTTCACTGTAAAATATGTCTCCCTTAGGTATCTTTCTATATATTCTTTGCTGTATGTGTGCTGCTTTTGTGGTATACTCAGTGGAGACTAGAAAGATCCCAGTGGGTCTTCCTGTAAATTGTATGATAAGGTGTGATTTGTCCCTGTAAATGTAGGCATTTAATGTTGTTTTAATCATTCTAGGGCATTAAAAACTTTTATACTTTTTTTTTTTTTTTTTTTTTTTTTTTAAAATCAGACTGTCCTCTATCCAAATATCCACATCCCCACAACACTGGAATACTTAGCATGTCTTTTACATATGGTGCTTCATGAAAACATCTGTGCTTACAAAAGCATTTTCATTTCAGTTTCTTTATACACCATGGACAAAGCACATGCAACAGCTAGGCATCTTATGATGTAGTTTTCCTGTCTACATATGCACTGCTAGCCAGACCAGGACCATGGCTAGTCTAGACAGACTGTCAGAAACAGTGAGATGGGAGATGAACTGGAGATAGAATTGCTGGGAGGAGGGTGAGCAGGGATATGTTCATCCTGCCTCAGTGCCCCTTCACAGCCTCTCCTTGGTATCCCAGCTCATTGTCCATGGCAGGAATTCCTCTCCCTTGGCCTGGTCAGTGTGAGACTGGCCATGTAAAGCTACATCATGCAATTCATTGACTGATTTCTTATGTCTCCTGCAGAGGGATGAAGAAAGGGTAATACCGGGCTTTTGATATTCCTTCTTGCATATGCATCTCTACTTTCAGACCTGTCTTGTAGGTACCACTCCTTTCCGTTTACACGGAGGAGGCCTTTGTATGGGAGGAGGAAAACTGTTGTTGCTTTGATGGCCACTCAGAGGGAACTAGTGCACCTGTGAGGAAGAGACAAGGAAGAAACCTAAGAGCCTGTGCTTGATCAGCCTGGGCTGTGCATGTCTCCCTGCAGAAGCTATGATTGAGCTGAATCGTTTCATCTGAGGTACAGCCATCAACCATGCCTGTAAACAAAGGAGTGAGATACTTGTCCAGGGCTGAACAATACTGAAAGTAAACATAGATGCCTACATCAGGCACTTAACATTAGAATAGAATAGAATAGAATAGAATAGAATAGAATAGAATAGAATAGAATAGAATAGAATAGAATAGAATAGAATAGAATAGAATAGAATAGAATAGAATAGAATAGAATAGAATAGCTCCAGTTGGAAGGCACCTACAGTGATCATCTAGTCCAACTGCCTGAATAGGGAAGCCTGCAAGACAGACTGCCCCAAAACATTGTCTGTTTTATCTGCACTTTTATCTGGTGTTCCCTAGAGCTGGGAAGTGCTTATGGCTTCACAGACTGATTGAAGGGGAATTAGTCTGTACACAAAGACTGGACTTACACCCACTGTCTGCTCCACTGAATTGCATTCTCCAGTCTCTGTCATTGTCACCATGCATTGAATAGAGTACCATTAAAGTACTTAAAGTACTTGTGTATGTCCTTAAATAACAAAGAGAAACACTGCAGCACTCTGTGTATTATCTGTTCCCTGATAGCAGGAGGCAAACCCATTTGATGGCAGCCTCTAGGGACAGAGGAGGGTTCTTTATAACAAACCTGGCAAGGGCACTGCTTCCCCACCCAATTCCCAGCTCAGCACGAACCTGAGCATGGACCAAGCACCACCCCATTACAGTGCTGTTCCACAGCATGCCCTCTCATGACTGACAGTGGATATCTTCCTTGTCAGGACAAATATTCAGAGAGACCACATGATTGATGTCCACAGCCTAAAAAGATTCAGTATATTTGTTTTGTCCATTACATTGTTATCTTTCAGAAGTTACTATCAGATTAACAATTTCAGTCAGAAAATAGGATATGTCCTATTGTCTCCCCTTCCCCCCAGATGAGTTTTTAGCATAACAATCTAACTAAATTGCACAAAAAAAAAAAAAAAAAAAAAAAAGAAGAAAAAGACAAAGTAGACATATTTTTAAACTTTTCTGCTTCACTTAAGTTTTAGCTTTAGCTTAAGGAACCCAGGCTGCCTTTCAGTCCCCTCCATGCTGGCAGAGATCCTTAAGGCTTTCGCTACAGAACAGACTACAGGCAACTGTGCAGCATGAGTAAATTTAGCAGCTTGTCATCGTGGTTATCAGCACTTTTAAAAGTCCCAGCCAGCATCAGAGCACAACAGTATACAAACACATGGTAAGACTATTTTCCCTCACAGGACTTGGCCCATCATCACCATGACCCCTGCAACAAAAACCTCACCTGTGTCATTCACACTAGGCTCCTAGAGATTGTCTGTGGTGCATGGATGCTGGTTCAGCTATAGGGTTAATTTTTACTGATCATCTCTTGGACTGCCAAGGCTTACATAAAACTGTACTGGCAACTCACTCACTCTGAACATGCACATCTCCATTTTCCTACCCCCAATCCAGAAAGCAGGCTTAAGCCCAGCAGGTAATGTTCCCAGTCTCAGGTATCTTCAAATCAGTCCCATGATACGCTAAGCAAAGCCCAGTTTATTTTCCCATCCCTCATTCTTTTCTCTTTGCAGAGGGTGCTGCCTGAACCCCTCCAGCTAAAGTTCCTCACCTTTGTAGAAACAAGTGCACATGCCCAAGCACCCACTCAGTGCTAGCACAAGCCTCCCCCATTCTTGAGGCAGTTAGCCTGCACCAGTTCAGGCTGGGAGAGTGGCTTGTAGTGTGCCCTTGAGACAGTAAGCACCATCTTCTGGGCACACTGCATGCAGCACAATTTGAGCCACCTTTTGGATCTGCAAGGGACAGGAGAGGGGCTTGTTTATCTAACATGGAATATCTCCTCCAGCAATTTGATGGCGAACCACTGTTCAGGAGCATGAGTTTAAATAGTTTGCACTGAAACACAGTCTTTTCATGTGACTGTGACTCCTGTTTTTTTCCAATATGATAAGGTAGCGGAAAAATGTGTCAAAATAGTAGCCTGTTGAAAAGGCTGAAAATCAGTTGATCTGCATTTAAATGTCAGAATACAAAAGTGCACTTGTTACTGTGGGTTGTTGTGTGGAAATATGTGGTTTCTAAAAATCCAAGCATTACAATTTTTGTATGTCTATCAAACAGCTCAGGGTCATTAGGCACTGCAGATATTTTTAATGAGACAGGTTAAACAGTAAGAGAAGCTTAACATAAAACAAGATCCTTGACATAAATGTTTCTTAGAAGTATTGTGCATACCCACTACAGGAAACATCTTTCCTGAATGGTTGTGAAGGTGGAAGGTACCTCTGTAGTCACAGAAGATTGTCACTCCATTCTAGACAGGTGCATGCATGGGAAAAAACATGATCCTTCTCTTTCTGGAAAGGGGGAAGTTATTAAGTCTTTAGTCTGGGGCAAAAAGGATATAGACACCAGGCAACTAGGGCAAGTGTAGTAGCTAACACAGCCAGTACGAGTGGCAGCTGTTATACAAATATCCCAGGGGAGACTCCCAGGCTCCAGTGACCACAAATGGTATCATGAAGACACCTGAGTTTCTATGGTTAGTGTGGTTAATTGGTTTGTAGTAAGTTCTACTATATTACTTTCCTTTCGATTGATAGATAGGTTTGGTTGGAAGAGGATCATTCAGAGACCCATACCTTTTCACCAGATGATGGAACAAGCTACTTGGGTCTTGTATTTCAAGCAGTTTGATGCTGAATGCATCAGACTTTGGTTGGTTTCTTTGGCTTTGGGTGGTCACTGAGAAACATGTTCTCTGGTGACTATGAAGCTGAGTGGTTGCCCAGAGAAGCTGTGGCTGCCCCCTCCCTGGAAGGGTTCAAGGCCAGGTTGGATGGGGCTTGGAGCCACCTGGTCTAGTGGAAGGTGTCCCTGCCCATGGCAGGGGGGTTGGCACTAGATGATCTTTAAAGGTCCCTTCAAACCCAAACTACTCTGTGATTCTACAATTCTATGATTAGCTCAGTCATACAGTATGGGTCCCCTGATTAACCAGTCCCTCTTAGAAAACTAAAGATAAAAAAAAACAAAAAAACAAAAAAACAAAAAAACAAAAAAAAAAAAAAAAAAAAACAAGTGCCAAACAAACAGAACAAAATAGGTGTCTGTTCTGTGCTAGCCACCTGAGTGTGGAACACACAGATGAGGGAAAGTGTGTTTGCGGAGGGCATGGGGAGACTCAGTAGTAACTGAAAGAAGAAACAGATGAAATGCATGTGCATATTCTTCTTGCTGCCATTTCAAATGCTTCTTTCTTCACAGGGAGGAGGGAGGCTGTGCATAGTCCTCCATGCTGAGCTGCTAAATGAATTCTTCCTCATGAGAGCTGGGGGGAGAATGAGGCTGCCACTGACTCCTATCCTCAGCTACTAGAGTGTAATTGTGCCCAGGGCCAAGCAGCTGCTGCCTCCTCCCCCCTAAATGAAAAAGAAGCAGTGCTGGTATTTTTAAGGAGGATTTTGACTGAAGCAAAATAAAGCAGTTGCAAAACATGCAAACAGAGGTAAATGAGAAAGCTCTTGATTCTTCACATTGGAAGGACAAGGAAAAGCTCAGAGACAGACATCCAGTCACAGCCCAGTCTTGCTGAGAAAAGACTTAATGGGGCAGGAGAAGTTGAGATCAGCTGGAGACAGGAAGGTTAAAAAAATAATAAAGTAAGCAGAACAGATACTAATTACCTGTTGGGGAAAGGGGAGGACCCATGTCCCATTTCTTCTCACTTTAAGTCATCCATGGGGTCTGCCTGTCCCCTTCTTCTGCTCTGAAGTTTGACCAAGTGGTGCCAACAGAATACCACACTTGTCCTTACTGACCAGGTTAGCAGTCTCCATGAACAAGTATCTATCCCTAAAAGCACCACATGGCTCAGTAATGCTCTGTTCAAAGTACTTTTACAAAACATGTTGATTTCTCTGTCACCTTGTGCCACGTATCCATGCTATAGAAGCTTTGAAGCACTCCGGGAATGTGCTAGCTGTGCCTTACTCAATGTTTTCTTTATTCTGTGGCTCATCTGTCATTCCTGGTTCATCTGCCTCTCATCCAGTACTAAGACTCTGACCCTTCCTGCTCTCTTCAGTTCTTCACTAACACAAACAGTGAAGTATGACCCTGAGGCCATGGCAAACAACTTTATAATACTGACCCTAACCAGGAGTGTCCTGAGCTACTGCAAGCTGTGACAAAATGCCATGGAGATCTTCATGATACGGTATAGTAAGCAGATAATCAAATTGCAGCTTAAACTTGCATCACCTCTCAGTGTGATTGAAGCTGACAAGACCATGACCAAGGAAATGATCCCGTATTATTGACAGCATGAAAATGGTCAACACAAATATGCTTGCAAGTATTCACAAGGCTTAAGACTTTTCTGTATCCAGTGTAACCCATCATCTTTGTGGGTAGCTTCTGCTCCCGTGGAGGGGCAGGGGTGCTATTTGCTAAATAGTTGGTGCCACTTTTTGCTGTGAGCTGCCAGTGGTGGGAAGTCTCAGCAGTGGTGGGAGAGTGCTGAGGAAGGCATGGGACTACAAGGATCCAAGTGGTCACTGGTGAGCCTGGGGAAAGTTGGCCTGCTACTGACATGTCTGTCTTGCACACAGGAGTGGAAATCATGGAGAGGTTTCATTTAATGCTCTGTAGCTGTCAGAGTTGCTGGCATTTAGGAGCACTACCTCAGTTCCTCTCTTAGCAGCAGGGAAGGATGTAAGAATGTGAAAGATTCTTCATTTAAAAAGTGCATAGGGAAATGATGTCTACTATGGCTTGGTAAAACTAAACCAATAATCATTTAATATCTGATGATATAAAAGTCCAATTGGAAAACCTTTTATCCTCTTAATTATCAGCACTGTTGAATGAGGAATCAAGCTTTTCATTGATGCTATTTAATAAGGTAAACACAATGCAAACTCTTTAGTAAAGAATTAAAAAAAAAAATACTGATACCTCCTAGTAAAGTGAGCTGCCCTGATAATTACATAAATTGGATTATTGTCACATAAATTTTTCGCACCAACAGTATGCCATTTATTTTTTCAAACCCATGAAACACAGGCCATTCAAAAACAGAGAGCCAAATTCCCCCTTTCAAGGAGTTGGAGACAAGAGTATTTCTCCTGTTTCCCTTTATTACATGTGATTCATACACTTGCACTGATCAGGGAAGCTGGAAGTCTGATCACCTCAAAACCTCTAGGAAGGGAGAGGATTTACCTCCACAGAGAAGTGGATCTTTCTCCATAATCCACAGTTTGTGCTATCCCTGCCAAACTGCTTCAAATACATTCAGGAAAGTTTCACCAAGGACAAGGACTCTGGCAGGTTGTCCCCGCCGCACACACACAAACCCAACACACAGGTGATTTTCTTCATGTTTTGTTTTGACCAAAGTCTCATTAGAAGTGCAGCCTCCACATCTATGAGACAAGGGTTCAAGCCTGCTCAGCTGACTTAAAAGACAGCAGGGCTTAGGGAGTTGAGCATTCCAGAGGAAATTTCGAGGGACACAGGAGCTAGGCAGCTCTTCAGATTGCAATGCTGTTGCTTGCTCTGTTCTGCAGTGTTAGCCCCTGCTGCACTTGGGGCAAGAAGGGTGATGTGCAAGAGAAGAGCTGTATTTCCCACAAGCATCCAGCAAAACACAGCAGTCTTCCCGCAGATCCTCCTCACTTGGGCCGGGCCTAAAAGCTGCCAAAACCTGCCAGAGTTTAAAGCTGCCAGAGCTTTAAGCTAGGTTTGAAGGGGGAGGGGGATAATGTCAGGCCTGCCCATGACAAGCTGTGGGATGACACGCCAAAGAGTGGAAGACACCCCCGATGAACAAGACTGGCAAACTGGTAGCAGCGGACAAGGAGAAACCTGAGGTACTCAATAACTTTTTTCCCCTCAGTATTCCCTGGCAGTCCCTCTTCCCACACTTCCTGAGTGGATGGACCACAAGACAGGGACAGGGGGAGCAAAGTCTCTCCAACTGTAGGAGAAGATCAGGTTTGTGACCACCTGAGGAATTTAAATATACATAAGTCTATGGGACCTGATGAGGTGCAACCCAGAGTCCCAAGGGAACTGGCTGATGTAAATGCCAAGCCAATCTCCATGATATTTGAAAAGTCATGGCACTCAGGTAAATTCCCGGTTACTGGAAAAAGGGAAATGATACACCCATTTTTAAAAAACGGTAGAAAGGAGGACCCTGGGAACCACTGACCTGTCAGCCTCCCCTCAGCACCGGGGGAGTTGTGGAACGGATGCTCCTAGAAGTGATGCTAAGGCACGTGGAGGACAGGAGGGGTGATTCGAGAGGGCCAGCATGGTTTCACCAAGGGCGAGTCCCGACCGACCAACCCAATGGCCTTCTATGGTGGGGTGACTACATCAGCGGGCAAGAGAAGAGCTACGGATGTCATCAGCCTGGACTTCTGTAAGGCCTTTGACACGGTCCCCCGCAACAGGATTCTCTCTAGATTGCAGAGATATGGATTTGACGGGCGGACCGTTCGGTGGCTGAGGAATCCTCACATCCAGAAGGTAGTGGTCAAGAGCTCGATGTCCCGATGGAGACTGGTGATGAGTGGTGTCCCTCAGGGGTCTCCTCTGGGACCAGTACTGTTAAAGATCTGAATCAGTGACATAGACAATGGGATCAGGTGTGCCCTCAGCAAGTTTGCAGGCAGCACCAAGCTGAGTGGTACCACTGACGCACCTGAGGAACCCGGACAAGCCTGAGAAGCAGGCCCATGTGAACCTCGTGAGGTTCAACAAGGCCAAGTGCAAGGTCCTGTGCCTGGGTTGGGACAACTCCCAGTATCAGTACAGGCTGGGGGATGAAGGGATTGAGAGTAGCCCTGCGGAGAAGGACTCGGGGTACCGGTGGATGAAAAACTGGACATCAGTCAGCAACGTGTACCCACAGCCCAGGAAGCCAACCGTATCCTGGGCTGCCTCAAGAGAAGTGCGACCAGCAGGTCGAGGGAGGGGATTCTGCCCCTCTACTCCCCTCTGCTGAGACCCCACCTGCAGTACTGCATCCAGCTCTGGACTCCTCAGCCCATTTGTGTGACCTCATTTGAGAAAACCTATAGGTTGGAGAGAGTTTTCTTTTGCCACCAAAACGATCAGAGGGATGGAAGACCTCTCCCACGAAGGAAGACTGAGAGAGCTGGGGTTTTTCAGCCTGGAGAAGAGAAGGCTCCGGGGAGACCTTATGGCAGCCTTTTGGTACTTAAAGGGGGCTTATAACAAAGATGGGGACAAACATTTTATCTCAGCCTGTTGCAACAGGGTAAGGCGTAACGGTTTTAAACTAAAAGAGGGCAGGTTTAGCCTAGATATAAGGAAGAAATTTTTTACAGTGAGGGTGGTGAAACACTGGAACACGTTGCCCAGAGAAGTGGCAGATGCCCCACCCCTGGAAACATTCAAGGTCAGGTTGGACGGGGCTCTGAGCGGCCTGATCTAGTTGAAGATGGCCTTGCTCATTGCAGGGGAGGGTTGGACTAGATCACCTTTAAAGGTCCCTTCCAACCCAAACTGTTCTATGATTCTGCGGTTCCGAGCTCAGAAGGCATGGCTCTTCAGCTGGGACCTCCTCAGCGGTGTCAGAGACCTCCAAGTGGATAGCTGCCACAAGGGTGCCCTAGCTGAGGAACGTGCTTGCATGGGAACTGGGAGCTCGGTGGGGGCTCCAAGGACTGGTGTGTTAGAAACAACAGCAGCAGCTCCCGGCTTGCTCTCTCTCTCCCTTTTGGAAATGGGAGCGGGTCGATACGGCTTTAAAGGAAGACACCACCCAAGGACAGGTGCGCAAAGAGCTTTCAGAGCGCCTCCCTAATTTCAGCTGACTGAGATGATATTCTAACTCAGTCCACTTCACAGCCATTATACCTTCTTTCTAACTTCTTTCACACTACTCCTTGCCCAAACTGCCTGGGAGAAACCAGGCAGAAACAGTTTCTCTTTGTGGGGGGGGTTTCAATGTAAATATATTTCTTCCTCCAGTCCTTGGAGGATCCTAACTCTTTGGGACAATTACTCTGAAAAATTGAAAAATTTCATTTCTATTTTCTTAGAAGAGAATCCTATGCTCTTATGGCAAAATAATTTTGAAGAAACATGGACTGACTACTGTAGTCTACCAGCCCTAGCATAGCATTATCTCACTCATTTAAATCCTTTCCCCAAAACATCAGGGTAAACAAGGGCTCATCAGCTTCAAGTATTTCTTTTAGTTCTGCAATAGCAAGTCATTCCCGTGTGCTTACTTATGACACCGATAATCTAAAGCAATTCACTGCTGTGAATTTCAGCTTTTCTGCAGACTTTATCACCAGAGATTGAGATCGACTGCATGAAGGCATTTAAAGGATGCAGTCACTCCCTTTTCCTCAAGGACACCATGAAGCAGGGGCCTGAATAGCAACGGTTACACCGCATGCAGCTACAACGCAAAGCCCATACAGAGCCGCACACCTGACAACTGGCACATGGCACAAGCAGGTAGAAATTATTTTTTCCTAACTACTAAGGAGTAACCTTACGTATCAGCACAAGGCCAGTGAAGTCAGTGACTGGCTGAGAAACCAGTCCTAGTGCAGACTTGATACACGTGTGAAACTTGTTAGCCCTAATGCTCTATGTGCATTGGGCAGTTCACCTCCACTGTGCCGGGAAGCCCTAACCAGTATAGCTGCTGGGGCTTCTATTCCACAGAAACAGCTTTATGCCTGTGCTGTGGGGCAAAGCTAATCTAAAGGCAGTTTAGGAGTGTTCTCTGGATGGGAAATCCTTTAAACACATGGAAGAAGTGGTGGGATTTACAGTCAGCCTGGATCATCCATGCCAGGGACCTGGCTGGGGAAACTGCTGAGCCATCACTGTACCAGAGGGTCCCTCGGCTGCTGGGAAGGACAGCCACAAGAGTTCTGCTGAGTGGGATGACGACTGGGGAGAGCTCCAAAGCTGATCCAAGCCGTGGGAGTGCTTTTCACTTCCGTGCCCTGACGACAGAGACAGAGGGTTTCACAAATACTTTGAAACAGAGGAGTCTGGCAGCTGCTTTAGTGTGTCGGCAAGTCTCCCACCTGGAGGGACAAGCCACACCAAGCAAGGGCATCCGCCACACAGCAGTTAGGGGGAGTTTTGGCTCCCTGAGTTCGTGGGTCAGAAATCCAGTGCTGCCACAATGAGAGATATGCATTTAATTTCTTGCTTCATAACTCAATCTATTCATAGTTCATCCTTGTCTGATGCACTGTCAAACAGAAACAGACTGGTCACCACAGTGTCCTCTTGCACCATTCCTTTCTTTTTCCAAATTAGTATTGATATTTCTACCATCCAGCAAATAGGAGACAAATTCATGTCACAGACTGTAGAAAGCACCTCATTCCTTTGACTACCACAATCTACTAAATCCATAACAACACCTGGGCTTCTTCTCATAGGTTATTGGATAAACAGACATCAGTTTTGTCCAAAAAACATGCAGCAACTGTACAATGGAATTGCTTTTTGCAATCCAAAGAGAGAAAACCACATAGTATTTGGTAGGAAGGAGTGGGGAAGGCAATAGATTATATAGCACCTCCTCAGATGGTTCTGAAACCATTGTAGAAGGTTAGACAGATGCCGCTGTTTGGAGGGAATTCTCCTCTGGACATGGCAGTGCCTGACTTTCCTTTCTGCTCTAGTTCTCCATGTCAACATCCTCGAGCCATCCTGAACACACCAGTCTTTTTGCAGGTGCACTGGCTTTCCAAGTCACTGTTGTGGCATTTACAGAGGAAGCTCCCACAGCTCCCTATTCATTTCTTTATTTGCCTTCTGTGACCTTTTCCTAGTAGGTCTCCTGGAACTCCTCTTCCTTCTCCTCTGCTCCTGTTTTTCTCTCCAAATGGCACTGGTCATCTCTCTGTGCCTAAATATGTTCAAGCCATGGCTGTTTAAAAAGCTTTTTCCCCTTGTATCTCCCACCGTCTGGAAGAGACTTTTTTTTTTTTCTCTCTCTTTCTGCCTCACCGCTTCTCAATTTATTTTCAAATCTCATCTGAAAACATCTCTGCTCCCGTGCCTGTGCCTCTTAATTTCTCTCTCCCTCTGCTATTATGTATTATTTAACTTTGATAAGTACCTTGGGATGCCATTTGTATAAAACAAATTCTACTGAATAAAGCTGTACTTTACTGTCAGCAGAGCTTACCCAAACTATTTGCTTTCCCACTTGGTCTTCAGTAAATGGTAGACCCCTGAGTGCTGATGACGAACAGCATTATGCTGATGACCGCCCAGTAATTGGAAAGAGGAGAGATGCAGAGCTGCCTTGCAGATTTGTGAGTAACAGAGGCTGCTCTGAGCCAGAGCCCTTGAGGTGGAGCACACCTCACCAGGAGGAGGAGGAATGATCCCTGGGAAACATGGGGGAAGACAAGGGAGCAGTGCGAAACGTGAGATTGCAAGGCTTATTAATTCTCAAGTCTCACTGATTAGCCCTGCTCTTCTCAGATCTCACATACACGTGTAAATACCTGAGGCAGACACCTGGCATGAGGTGCAGATCTGAGGCACAAATGACTGCAACAAAATTATCTAAGCATTGCTGCAAATAGGCTCAAGGGAAGCCAGCTGAGGGTAAAAAGCAGAGCTATAACCTGCTCATCTCTAAAGTGCAGAGCCAGGAAAGATGCACAAAAGGTGACTCAATGCAGTTATGTGTGGGGGTGAGGGTAGTTCCCTCCTGTTTGTTGGCTCTCCTCATCTGCTTTTCTTTAGCTGTGAACTATTAAATATATATATATAATAATAACAAAAATAAAAACTAGCAACACCATATGTTTTGGGGTCCTCTGACACTTAGTGAGACAGATGCCATTTATCAGTGCACAGTTTGTAATGACTTTTTCATATCAGTCCTGGATCCTGAAGCGATCTGTGCTGCATCTCTTATGCTCTGCACCCTGTGTCTGAAAGCAGGGGGGATGGAACAATGGCATATATTCTTCATCACAGTAGCACAGAAATTCTCGGTCCTAAACTTGCCTCAATCTCCAGAGCATTGACCACTTTCCTAAGACAGTCTTTGTAGAAGGTAAAAGTGTTGTGGCAGGACAAGCATCATACCTTCCATCAGGGACACTGGGAGCAGGAGGAGACGGATTGCCTTTGATTAAACCTAAGCCCTCACTCTAAACTTCTGCTAAAGGGTAACACACATCAAAACAGGGGAAGCAATGGTGCTGTGTGGCTTACTGATTTAGTAAAAAATAGCCTACCCAGGGGATCTGCGGAGAAAGAAACATTCTGATAAACTGATTAGGAAGTAATTCTGAATAATAACCACTCTTTTGAGAAAATAATAAGCTTGTTCCTGAAGAATTGGAGAGTAAGAGAGGCTAAATTTATTGCATAAATAATTTGCTATGAATTATTCACTCAGCTTCAGCGCTTACAGCTATTACATTAAAATATTCCCCTATTTAACATATAATGCAAACTAATAACAATTAAAGTCAGCAGTGGTGGAATGTTCTCAGCGAGCCGCACTGAGGATTGCTATGCATTCTAGCCACAGTGGAATGACCATTTATTAATCTGCAGACATGCAGCCTAATTGGGTATTTACAGCCATCAGCCAATCAAACTGCTGAGATTTACATAGAGATAGTGCAATTACTTTTCAATGTTGTGAAAAATCTATTTATTCTGGTCCTAAATGCTGCCCATGCCATCTAGACCACTGCTTGCTTGTAATTCTCCCAGCCAGATACACAGAGTTAACCCCCATGTCCATTAAAATCAGCAGTGAAACTCCTCTTGACTTCAGACAAGCCACCATTTCACCCCAGGTTTCACCCCACTCTCAGGTGATATAAGATGATTTGACCAAAATGGGACATGAGATAAATGAAATATAGACCTGTTAAGCAGTGGCTTTGACCCACTTTTATTGAACCCATATAGTGGCTCTGACTCATTTCAAAGTTAACTCCCTTCAACTAGCTTTAAAGCTTGTTAAAAATAGCCCCTCTTTGGGCAGTTAAACGACCATCATCCTCATCACCCCTTCATGTCTCCAAGCAGGGCAGATGGACAGCCTGATGACCTTAGGGCTGCACTCCTTAAATCCTGTCCTATCAGATGAAAAATATTGTTGCAACTTGCACAGAGGAAAGGCCAAAACACTTCCTAAATAAAACTAACTTGATTCTAACTTTTTTGTGTGTGTGTCAGTGCTTGGAAACGGTGTGAGAGCAAGCAGAGCTCTGCTGGAGCAGCCAGCTGAGCATATCTTTGTATACATACTATGGTGTTGCCTGCTTAGCCTGGTTTTACGTATCCTGAGCTAACAAATACCGAGGCTGAAGGAATTTATTTCCTATAAAAATTTCAGCCTTCAGGTTCCAAGTTTATTTAGCTCAAGATGTGGTAATTACCAGCTCATAAACAGGAAGTATACCCTCCAGTACTGATCTACTTAATAGCAGTTTATTGGATAACATTGACCATAACGATAACTAAACCAGATATATAGCCCCATTAAACAAGGTTTAGTCTTCAACATCCATGAGTTTATCCAGCAGCTTTACTGTAAGTTTTATCCCCCTCTTCGGCACTTTACAGCCTTTTGTCCTTTCCTGCCTCTGTTTCAGGTCTTGGTACTTTCTGTGGTGATGTTACAACAGCACTGTAGCTATCTAAAAATACAGCACTAATAAAAGTGCCATGAATAATGGGAACATAAGCTCTCACTTCATCATTCTGGTTTCTTCCCTTGATCTCTCTAACCACTTCACATTCCCCTTGCTGGCTACTCTTTTGTTTAGCAACCATCCTTCTCTTCAGAAGCAAATGAAAAATACTTTTCTTGTTGGACACAAGAAATAACTGCTATAATAGTCAATTTGGACCACCTAACCTTAAAAAGAGCACAAAGCATTGACTAGAGGAACAGATCTTGGCTACAAAGATTGGTTCCTTATTCTTGCAGCTTTGTATGAAACCACAGTAACTAGGTGTCTAAACACACCTAAGGATCACATCCTTAGTTTCTTTCCCCACAGTTCCTTATTTTTAAAACACAAATAATTTTCCCACATCTATAAGTGGAATGTGAGGATAAATACATGGAGATCATGAGATATTTGGATACCACAGTTAAGAGGATCAAATGATTGCTATGTGTGATTTATTATCCTGGGTTTTTTTGCAGTAGCTAATATAATATTCTTCAGACAAGCTATATATGAGGAAAATAGATTTTTTTTTTATGAAAGATTCATCTTATTTTTTTGTTGTTGTTGTTTCACAACCTGAAATAGAAGTTTGGATCCCTTATAGTGTTCTCACTATTTTACCTAGAAGTTTTTCTATGTCATATTGGTAACCACTTCTGTCTTTAATTATTTCACGACTTCTCATTTATATCCTGTAGCAATGAAATCTGTCAATTGATTTGTTATTTTTCAGGAAAAGGATTTGGTTTTTAGCAGTGTTAAATGTTTTGCCTTCCAAATTTGCAAACTATCCTTTTATCTTTGTACACAGACCCATCTTTGTATCTTGTTTAATTGGCATCTTGTTACTTCGTTTAATTTAGTCCAATCCACTTTGTGAAGACAACCTTTCCTTTGTTTAAACTTGTATTTGCTTGACTAATTTTATTTACAAATACAATGTTACAGCAAGTTTTCAGCAAAGCTTTATTTTTATTCTCATTACTCTGAGGAATTCCAATCTTCCACTTGCTCATAAATGCCATCAGTTTCTGAGACAGGTAGTATCTCGGGTCTCAATACATCGTTTTAGACAGAGCTACTGGAACTAACCCATATCCAGAGGGGATACACCATTTGTGCAAAGAGCACTGTAATAGCTCTAGTAATATTTTCTAGCCCATACTTCACAGCCCCTCATGTCTAGCTTGGCCTTTATAAATCACTTCTCTGTGGGGAAAAGAAATCTTCACTGGATCACCCACAGTGATGCTCAGACACTCGCAGTTAGGTGGTTCTAGTTTATTTATCAAGCAGCCTCTTCTGACCATCTGTGGATTTTCTGACTCTGATGATGAGTAAGCATATCCACCCCTCTCTGCAGCCTCCAACTGCAGCAGGAGAAGATGAGCGGGAGATCCTTTCTCAGCATACACACGTGCTCTTCTCTTCCCCTGCAGAATTATGGTGAGAGGCAACCGCTGCTGGAGATTGACACCTGCAGCTTTTTTGGAGCAAGAAAATCTGTTAATTACACTGTTTGCAGTAGACAACCACAGAAAAAAAAGCCAACAACACAAAGCTGAACTCCTGCTCAAAAGGAGCATTAAGAGGCAAAAAAAGAGTTCATTAAAGCAAAGTAATATCCTAAATAAAGCTAATGCAATCTCTCCTGTTCCAATGAGCTTCATGAATAATGGATAAACAAAGCTTCATCTGCTTTAATTAATCTGGCTTCAAAATTAATTTGACCCAACACAAAATTAGCAGTCAATTTAAAGCTTTGGTTGCTCAACAGGTTCAGGATAATACAAAGAGACTGGGTTAGCAGAAAGTGCTGCAAGTAGAAAAGGGCAATATTTTATTCCCTAAAGCAAGAGGCCTGGTTAATTAATACACAGCAAAGGTGGGGGATGCATTTCCCTTGCCAAAAACTAACTATACTCTGATGGTTTTTTGTAAACATAGACTCTTTGGCACAGATCTTTTTGCCTGTTCCAGAAAATTCCTAAACTTCTATTAATGGATATTTGTCCTCTTTTGCGGAGTCATGCATTCATGCAGGATGGATACCACTGCATTTTTTTTAACATAGTACCTTCTTCTGAAGCACAGAGGAGGCTCAGGGAGCCAAAACTCCCCCTAACTGCTGTGTGGCGGATGCCCTTGCTTGGTGTGGCTTGTCCCTCCAGGTGGGAGACTTGCCGACACACTAAAGCAGCTGCCAGACTCCTCTGTTTCAAAGTATTTGTGAAACCCTCTGTCTCTGTCGTCAGGGCACGGAAGTGAAAAGCACTCCCACGGCTTGGATCAGCTTTGGAGCTCTCCCCAGTCGTCATCCCACTCAGCAGAACTCTTGTGGCTGTCCTTCCCAGCAGCCGAGGGACCCTCTGGTACAGTGATGGCTCAGCAGTTTCCCCAGCCAGGTCCCTGGCATGGATGATCCAGGCTGACTGTAAATCCCACCACTTCTTCCATGTGTTTAAAGGATTTCCCATCCAGAGAACACTCCTAAACTGCCTTTAGATTAGCTTTGCCCCACAGCACAGGCATAAAGCTGTTTCTGTGGAATAGAAGCCCCAGCAGCTATACTGGTTAGGGCTTCCCGGCACAGTGGAGGTGAACTGCCCAATGCACATAGAGCATTAGGGCTAACAAGTTTCACACGTGTATCAAGTCTGCACTAGGACTGGTTTCTCAGCCAGTCACTGACTTCACTGGCCTTGTGCTGATACGTACGGTTGCTCCTTAGTAGTTAGGAAAAAATAATTTCTACCTGCTTGTGCCATGTGCCAGTTGTCAGGTGTGCGGCTCTGTATGGGCTTTGCGTTGTAGCTGCATGCGGTGTAACCGTTGCTATTCAGGCCCCTGCTTCATGGTGTCCTTGAGGAAAAGGGAGTGACTGCATCCTTTAAATGCCTTCATGCAGTCGATCTCAATCTCTGGTGATAAAGTCTGCAGAAAAGCTGAAATTCACAGCAGTGAATTGCTTTAGATTATCGGTGTCATAAGTAAGCACACGGGAATGACTTGCTATTGCAGAACTAAAAGAAATACTTGAAGCTGATGAGCCCTTGTTTACCCTGATGTTTTGGGGAAAGGATTTAAATGAGTGAGATAATGCTATGCTAGGGCTGGTAGACTACAGTAGTCAGTCCATGTTTCTTCAAAATTATTTTGCCATAAGAGCATAGGATTCTCTTCTAAGAAAATAGAAATGAAATTTTTCAATTTTTCAGAGTAATTGTCCCAAAGAGTTAGGATCCTCCAAGGACTGGAGGAAGAAATATATTTACATTGAAACCCCCCCCACAAAGAGAAACTGTTTCTGCCTGGTTTCTCCCAGGCAGTTTGGGCAAGGAGTAGTGTGAAAGAAGTTAGAAAGAAGGTATAATGGCTGTGAAGTGGACTGAGTTAGAACATCATCTCAGTCAGCTGAAATTAGGGAGGCGCTCTGAAAGCTCTTTGCGCACCTGTCCTTGGGTGGTGTCTTCCTTTAAAGCCGTATCGACCCGCTCCCATTTCCAAAAGGGAGAGAGAGAGCAAGCCGGGAGCTGCTGCTGTTGTTTCTAACACACCAGTCCTTGGAGCCCCCACCGAGCTCCCAGTTCCCATGCAAGCACGTTCCTCAGCTAGGGCACCCTTGTGGCAGCTATCCACTTGGAGGTCTCTGACACCGCTGAGGAGGTCCCAGCTGAAGAGCCATGCCTTCTGAGCTCGGAACCGCAGAATCATAGAACAGTTTGGGTTGGAAGGGACCTTTAAAGGTGATCTAGTCCAACCCTCCCCTGCAATGAGCAAGGCCATCTTCAACTAGATCAGGCCGCTCAGAGCCCCGTCCAACCTGACCTTGAATGTTTCCAGGGGTGGGGCATCTACCACTTCTCTGGGCAACGTGTTCCAGTGTTTCACCACCCTCACTGTAAAAAATTTCTTCCTTATATCTAGGCTAAACCTGCCTTCTTTTAGTTTAAAACCGTTACGCCTTATCCTGTTGCAACAGGCTGAGATAAAAAGTTTGTCCCCATCTTTGTTATAAGCCCCCTTTAAGTACCAAAAGGCTGCCATAAGGTCTCCCCGGAGCCTTCTCTTCTCCAGGCTGAAAAACCCCAGCTCTCTCAGTCTTCCTTCGTGGGAGAGGTCTTCCATCCCTCTGATCGTTTTGGTGGCAAAAGAAAACTCTCTCCAACCTATAGGTTTTCTCAAATGAGGTCACACAAATGGGCTGAGGAGTCCAGAGCTGGATGCAGTACTGCAGGTGGGGTCTCAGCAGAGGGGAGTAGAGGGGCAGAATCCCCTCCCTCGACCTGCTGGTCGCACTTCTCTTGAGGCAGCCCAGGATACGGTTGGCTTCCTGGGCTGTGGGTACACGTTGCTGACTGATGTCCAGTTTTTCATCCACCGGTACCCCGAGTCCTTCTCCGCAGGGCTACTCTCAATCCCTTCATCCCCCAGCCTGTACTGATACTGGGAGTTGTCCCAACCCAGGCACAGGACCTTGCACTTGGCCTTGTTGAACCTCACGAGGTTCACATGGGCCTGCTTCTCAGGCTTGTCCGGGTTCCTCAGGTGCGTCAGTGGTACCACTCAGCTTGGTGCTGCCTGCAAACTTGCTGAGGGCACACCTGATCCCATTGTCTATGTCACTGATTCAGATCTTTAACAGTACTGGTCCCAGAGGAGACCCCTGAGGGACACCACTCATCACCAGTCTCCATCGGGACATCGAGCTCTTGACCACTACCTTCTGGATGTGAGGATTCCTCAGCCACCGAACGGTCCGCCCGTCAAATCCATATCTCTGCAATCTAGAGAGAATCCTGTTGCGGGGGACCGTGTCAAAGGCCTTACAGAAGTCCAGGCTGATGACATCCGTAGCTCTTCTCTTGCCCGCTGATGTAGTCACCCCACCATAGAAGGCCATTGGGTTGGTCGGTCGGGACTCGCCCTTGGTGAAACCATGCTGGCCCTCTCGAATCACCCCTCCTGTCCTCCACGTGCCTTAGCATCACTTCTAGGAGCATCCGTTCCACAACTCCCCCGGTGCTGAGGGGAGGCTGACAGGTCAGTGGTTCCCAGGGTCCTCCTTTCTACCGTTTTTTAAAAATGGGTGTATCATTTCCCTTTTTCCAGTAACCGGGAATTTACCTGAGTGCCATGACTTTTCAAATATCATGGAGATTGGCTTGGCATTTACATCAGCCAGTTCCCTTGGGACTCTGGGTTGCACCTCATC
The DNA here is from genome assembly GCF_018691265.1 of Tyto alba. Classification (NCBI taxonomy): domain Eukaryota; kingdom Metazoa; phylum Chordata; class Aves; order Strigiformes; family Tytonidae; genus Tyto; species Tyto alba. Next base: position 31,728,748 of record NW_024881282.1, read on the forward strand.
AGGTCCCATAGACTTATGTATATTTAAATTCCTCAGGTGGTCACAAACCTGATCTTCTCCTACAGTTGGAGAGACTTTGCTCCCCCTGTCCCTGTCTTGTGGTCCATCCACTCAGGAAGTGTGGGAAGAGGGACTGCCAGGGAATACTGAGGGGAAAAAAGTTATTGAGTACCTCAGGTTTCTCCTTGTCCGCTGCTACCAGTTTGCCAGTCTTGTTCATCGGGGGTGTCTTCCACTCTTTGGCGTGTCATCCCACAGCTTGTCATGGGCAGGCCTGACATTATCCCCCTCCCCCTTCAAACCTAGCTTAAAGCTCTGGCAGCTTTAAACTCTGGCAGGTTTTGGCAGCTTTTAGGCCCGGCCCAAGTGAGGAGGATCTGCGGGAAGACTGCTGTGTTTTGCTGGATGCTTGTGGGAAATACAGCTCTTCTCTTGCACATCACCCTTCTTGCCCCAAGTGCAGCAGGGGCTAACACTGCAGAACAGAGCAAGCAACAGCATTGCAATCTGAAGAGCTGCCTAGCTCCTGTGTCCCTCGAAATTTCCTCTGGAATGCTCAACTCCCTAAGCCCTGCTGTCTTTTAAGTCAGCTGAGCAGGCTTGAACCCTTGTCTCATAGATGTGGAGGCTGCACTTCTAATGAGACTTTGGTCAAAACAAAACATGAAGAAAATCACCTGTGTGTTGGGTTTGTGTGTGTGCGGCGGGGACAACCTGCCAGAGTCCTTGTCCTTGGTGAAACTTTCCTGAATGTATTTGAAGCAGCAGCTGAGCCCTTGTTGGGCTTCCTGGTGGAAGCAAATAACAAAAGGACTGGAGGAGAGCAATTAAATTGTGCAAAGGGGAAATACTTAAGGGATCCATTTCCTTATTGTTTGATTGCTGCCATTAAAAAGATGGGGTTGCTAGGGAAAGGAAAGTTGATATCCTCCGCTCCACAGATTTATGGACAAGAAGTATTTGTCCAATCCATATGCGTTCTTGACATATACACACACATACATGGAAACACACACTGGTTTTCTTCTACTGGAAATGATACTGCATACTATATAAAGTTTCTTTGCTGATTTATGTGTTTACAGCCAGTCTTTGAAGATTTTCCACCTGGAGAGGGTGTCCCCAGCTGCATGACTACAGTTGAGATCCCTGGAGCATACTCAGAAGGGAGAAGAAAAAAGTAAGAAAGGACTCTTCTCTAAACATCAGATGGTGTGTGGGGACATCCAGCTCCTCGTAAGTGTAAATTAAATGGCCTGCTCTATCATACCACAGCAATTGGAAGACTACTGCAATAGCCAGTGATCAGCAATGCACAGGGAAGATGTATTCCAGAACCACTAGTATCAGATGGGGAGCAGCTTCATTCCTGTTATCACAGCTCTGTCCCACAAAATATTCCCCTTCCCTGGAGCAGAAATAGCATAGCAAGTGAAACTGTGATTAAGTGCTTGGAGGGGCTATTCTACAATGATGGCCTTACACAAAATATCCTTCAACCGTGCTTGGGAAACATCCAAGATTCTCAGGACACCAATCAGACAGAATTTGACCCTATTTGGCAGAGCATCATCCATGTCCACTCCCTAGAAGGAGAAGGTAATGGTGCGGCTTAAAGACTCAGCTGGTGTTTGTTAATGGTCTCACCAGGCCTGGTCTAAAGTGATCTTCAGGGCATGCTCGGTCTATCACTGTTTAATGATGCAGTTTCATTAGCTTGTAAGAGAGCTATGGGGCTAGTGCCTCATCCTGTCTTGGACTCACTAGGAGCTCACACAGTTCAGTAAGCATTCACCTAGGCAACATTTCCAAAATCTCTGCCTTTTCTTGGCTTGAGTGCCAAGGGTACAGGAGGAGATTACATTGATCTATTATTTGAGAGGTTTGGAGCCACCTGGAAAGACTAACCACCTTTTTCAAAGTGTAAAGTATTTTCAAATATGGGTAGTTACAACGAGTTTTACAGATTCAGGTATCTGTAAACAGATCACTTTCAAACAGGTAGTTTTGATCCATTTTTGATGATTTATCCAAACTTGTGGTTCACTTGAGCCTTTACTACCATGACATTTGACTTCTTCACCTCATCATTATCCCTGAAAAAGTAGTTACTACTGACTATTGACAGTTGTCAGCTTGCCTTTATTCTTCAGTGCCTGAGCGGAAGCTTTCAGTCTCATGAACAGGGTAATAGCGTCAGCTGATCCCTTGCCACGGTCTGTGTGTGTGGCTAGACTGCAGCTAATGAAAGATAAGTTGAGCTTTGTCTCAGTATGTGAAGGCTGAGAGATCGCACATTAACTCACATTTGCCACAGGCCAGGGGATATGCATGAACAATTACCGTGACTCAGCTAGTGAGCAGCACAGGCATTTAAAAATTTAGAAGAGGAGCACAGTGCATTCAGAAAAGAAGATTCCTGTCAGCCATCCCAAATAGGCCCCCTTCACTTGGTTTCAGGACTTGATCAATTATAACTGGCCTAAATCTTTGTTGATCATTTACCTATGCCTAATTTGCATCTCTGTGTCATAATTTTCCCCTGGGTTTTATGTTTTTTTCCAATCTGTTGAGGCCACTCCCTCTGAACTTCTCTGAATTAATTGAAAACAGTCTTTGGTGTCTTTTTTCAGGATATTATTTCTCCTAATAACAAGTAGTGGCTTCTCCAAGGCTCATCAAAGATTTTCTTGAAAATTTTTATAGTTAAGCATTAAATAACACTGATATCATGAATGCTGGAGCTTAGATAAAACTCTCAGACAGGGAGCTATCTTAGGTTTTGAGGTTGTGTGGGGTTTTCCTGGAGACATTTTGGGCACATAAGGAAAAAGAGAGTGCTGGGAAAAAGGGCTGGGTTTAAAGAGCTAAGCCAAGGTTTTGCTGGTGTATGAAGGACAAGCCAACAGGGAGAAACAGCTTCGTGTTTCATGGGTGGCTGATGGGGAGGATACTGTTGAGGGAGTCACTCAAGCTATTCATAAGCTCCACATGGGACTGTAGGAAGAAATTCCCTGATGGCCTATCCACCAAAACTGTCAACTTTTGTTGGGCTTTTCATTAGTCTGTTTAAGAAGCAGAAGCATCCCATGAAAGGAAGGTGGCAGAGCAATAAACATGTAGATAGATTGGATGCAGAAAATCTAGGTGAAGTAGGAAAAAGAAAACTAAAAGTCAAAGAGTTTACTGCATTAGTGAAAATATTATGCATCATTTTTATTTTACCACACTGGAGGACATGTCAAATGTCTGTGCAGTACAGCAGACACCTCCATCTGAACAATCTGGCAACTCGTCCTTGTCTGGGACAGACAAAGTTTCAAAAGTAGTTTGTTCCTGGACTCATGCCACCTTACTCTGATTCCTCCTGGGAGGACAAAGCAGGTGACTGACAAGGTTGATAAGACTTTGATTTTAAATTCTTGCAATTTCCAAAATCTTCCTGCTAATATAGCACTGGGGTTTGCTCTCATACTGAGCTGCTAAGTCAATCACTGGAACTTAACATCATCAGCAATAATTTCTCAGGCTCTTTGAATTTCTTCACTAAGACTCACAGACTGGTGTTTAGTCCTAACTGGTGAAGATGGGGAAAGAACTGTAGATGCTGATACATCAGCAGATGCAGTAAATTGTATCTCTGGGCAAGAACCTTTAGCAAATTAACAGATCCTATGCTCTGCTGGATTATATCTGCAGTACTTTCTTGTCCATGATCTGGAAATTCCTCCTAGCACAGAAGCAAGCACAAAATTAGAATGCCGCATGCAGTTGTTGTTTAAGCATTCACTTACTGTAGTTAATGCAGTTGTTACTAATGGACTTTTTTTCAGGATGTCCTGCTCTGTATCCCTGATTCCGTAGCTTGTTACACTTTCTCGATGTGGTGTTATTCCAATTGCAAGGCCTAAAGTCCATATCCTGTAATTGAGTATCACCGATTATATTCTACCGGGCCTAGCACTATAATGTTTGGTATAGGGCTGAAGATGTTATGACTTCATCCCTCATTAGTTCCTACTGACAATTGCAATCTGTTGTTCTCTCCTTATTTCCCCTGCTCAAATACAGTCTTATGAGTCCATGTGTACTCAGTCTGACTGGGATGGAGTTCATTTTCTTTGAAGCAGCCTGTACTGTGCTGTGTTTTGGATTTGTGGTTAAAACGGTGCTGATTACGCACCAGTGTTTAGATATTGCTGCAGTGCTTGCATGTCAAGGATTTATCTTTTTCCCACTCTGCTTCCTGCACTGAGTAGGCAGGACATCTGACCGAAACCAACCAAAGTGATATTCTGTACCACATCACACCATGGTCAGCAATCAAAGCTTAAGAAAAGGAGGAAGGGGAGAGTGCTTGTATGGCATTTGTCCTCCAAAGTAACCACTAGCATGCAGAGGCCTTGCCCTCCAGGAAGCAGCTAAGCATTTGCCTGCTGCTGGGAAATAGTGAACAAATTCCTCCTTTGCTTTGCTTGTGCACACACCTTTGCTTCACCTATTAAAATATCTTTATCTTGATACACAAGTCTTCTCACCTCCTTTCTATTTTGTCTCCATCCCACAGGAGACAGGAGTAAGTGAGTGGCTGTATGAGTGCTTAGGGGCTGGCCGGGGTCCACCCACAACACCACGCAAATGCCAGGCCTTCACAGTGAGCAGCAAACATTGCTCAGAGGCCACTGTCCATGGCAGCTGATTGCAGTAAACTGCCACAAGGGCAAGCTGGTAGAGCCATCCCTTGATCTCCCTTGGTATTTTAGGACCTAGTAAGATTTTTCCGCCACGTAAATGAGTCCATGACTGATGGACACAGGGAGCAGTTCAACTTTCCAGAATTATCTAAAAGAAGCTTTTCCAGTTCTACTAAACCAAGTGTCTACTAATAGGTACAACCTGATTTTGGTGGTCCAAACCACAGATCAGCCACTACTAGACATTTCTCACACTTAACTGACATTAACCATGTTAAGTGCTTTTTTGCTGTGAATGAGCTGATATAAAACATGTGGCAATTCTTGGTTTGGATCCATAGACAGGAGAGTTTGAAAAATGATTCTACTATGCTGATGTTCTTGATTTATTGTCCCAAGAGCTATTTAGCAGGGTCAAATAATCCAAATAATCAGCAAAATTCAAATGAACAATCTTCTCTAAATTGACAGTCCTCACCTTCAAACTCAAGTTTGGAAATTAATTAAATACTAGACTGAAGGCTTATGAAAGGAGCTCTTCTCTTTTAATATCAAAGATGGAATTTAGCAAGTTGATTGCATGCTTCTGTAGCCTTCCAGTTTTAAGTATGTACTAAGGCCATTTCCTTGGAGACCCCAGGAGATGAGCACACGGGACACTGACTTTCCCTGTATATGCTCATGAATCTCCCTCTTAGGGACGTTACTTTTCCTGGCCTCTTTGTTCAGCTGCAGATCCTTCAGCTTTCCTGCACAATTTGTTACTTTGACTAAACCAAAAACTTGCATGTTTGCAAGTATCTCTAAGAAACACTACACCACAGTAGACCCAAGCATAATTGTCCTTGTTCTACTGACGTCCCTCAGTTTTCCTGGGGCCACTGTGGTGGGTTTTTTTTTTACTATGGGGGTGGATCACCAGTCTACAATGCTATGTAGAAACACACTCTTCTTGTGACCTGGACAACTCCTCCTGACATTCTCCTTTGAGGTCAGAGTCCAAGGAAAGCTCTTGTCATTCTAGAGGCATTTCAGTCTCCTAAGCACAAAGGCATGTATGAGGCATTCCCAGGCTATAGGCTTCAAAGCTCTGTTCCCAAGGTGGGCCATGAACATTTTCAGAACTGTTATCCTGGTGCTCACAGACATAAAAACTTTCTTTGCTTTCTTTTTTTTCCACTACTTTCTTTGTAGTTTTTTGGAACAAAGAGTAGGAGAGTTTGTTATTCTTCTGTTCACCTCAGAACAACTTGTCAAGATTAAGAATACCTCTTCTTTTGTTATGTAGCACATCATACTATCATATGTGTATACCTCCATGAGTCTGCTTCTGGCTGCCTGCCTGCCTTTGATGTGTTTATCACTGCAAACTGCTGGGTGGGAAGGACTAGTGTTTGTTTCAAACTACCTGGCACCAACTTTGTAAGGCTGGGCTCCAGCTGGCTCTTGCAGTTACCACCACTCTGTGTTTTGCAGCATGGGAGCAGCCCACATACACTAATTACATCTAAGACAAATAGCCAGAGGCAGTGCTTGCTTACATGGCCCTTGAAGACCTGACATAATAGGTTATCAACTGACAGTCTCTAGGAATGGTCCAAGAGGGATTTGGTTATTACTGTGATGGCATTCATGCCACTTGAACATAGGACTCTTCATTTGCTTCAAATCTCTTTGGGACATGTACCATGTTGTTTGGTGATAGAGGGGTGAATTTATAAGAGGCTAAAAGAAAAGACTTTCTCCTGCAACTGTCTTCCTAAAATATGTCAATCTAAATAAGTAATACAAAAACACCAATACTTTGAGCCAGTACTGTAAATATTTTGGATGAAGTTTGTCTTCAGTGACTCACGGCTAGATCATTTCCTGTTGTGCTTATTTTCCAAGCCACATCAAGGAATTTCAGCCAATATAGTCCACTGCGTGTTATGGGATTTCTCATAGGAAAGCCAGGGAGCCATTTGGGAAAAGCTTTGAATAATATATCTCAAATGCGTAATTGTGACAGGTCTCCTACTCAGGCAGGTGCAACTGTGCCCAGAACTTCTTGTAGGAAGACACCCCAAAGAAGAACAAACATCTTTTAAACTCAAAGAAGCTGGTTTTTATTAGGCTACTAATTAAAACAGTTAAGTTGTTAACTCAGTGGCTAGGAAAAACAGCCTAGTAATAAAGCTTATAACTGTCCCCTTGACCACTGTGGTTTTGCAGGCAGGCACTTGCTTCAATGCTTGGCTTCAATCTGTACAACTTCTGGATTTACAGCTGATTCTGCAGCATTTTCTGGTCCCTGAGAAGTGTCTCTTTCCACCATGTCTAAGGCCTGGCTGTTGGTATTTCCCATGTTCCTCTCAGCCGTCTCACTGTCTCTCCATGAACTCTGTCCTACGATACTTATTTTCTTTTTCTGCCACAAACCTCAGTTTAGAGCATCTCCTCCCTGAGAGGTGTTGTCTCCTCCCAGAAGGCTCCACCTAATTTATATTCCCATTTTTGACTGGGCATAAAATGCAAGCATCAGATAAACCATACAGAATACTGTCACCACTCTTGAATGGATTTTCTTTTTTGTTGTTTATTAGTTTGTTTTTGTTTGTTTGTTTTAACTCTTTCCTAGTGGTCTTATTTTGACAATTAGCTGACAATAATTAAGAAAATCACAAATATTGACAAAGGTCCATATTCCAAAGCCATATTCAAGCACCCATTCACGACTTGAGATTGAAGATATTAACCAGCATGAGCCCATATAGGGAAAAGAGTCTCGTATGTGTCATGACTGCGTGCAGATCCGAGCAGCATAGTTTTTCCTGCCAAGGAACAGAAAAACCCTCAGTGGAATCCCTGGATCTTGCTTTTTTCTACTCAAGTGTGTTTTCAATTTCTTTCTTGAGAGAAAACCACAAAGTTTGGACCGTTACATAAAGCATCTGAGGACAAGAGGGGAAGACTGTTCTAAGATTCATACAGATACCCATTTTTGTCTTTAAACTTGTCCTTCAGCAGATGCATTTTTTTAGATTACTATTATTTTAATTCCAACCCTTGTAGGATCCTCCCCAAAATAATTCTTTGTAGTCCAAGGCTTGTGCTCCTACTCTGCTCTCTGGGGACTGTTTCCTAGTAACCAGCATCCCTGTACTGGGAGCTCTTGCACATTTTTCACTGTATCTTGAGAAGGGAAAAAAATCAGTTTTATTCAATAAATAGATTCTGACAACAAAAGTGACCTAGGTGTCAAACAAGCAAGCTAGGAAAAGGTGCGCATAAGGTTTCTATAAAGCCAAAATGATGAGGATGGAACAAGGGTACATGGCTGAGAAAAAAAGTAAAAGAAATGTCAATTATTTGGAGGTAAATATTTAACACAGTAGTTTTCCAAAAGGACACGGTACCAGGACCCTGGCTTACAACTGGAACCCTTTTACGGTGTTAGTAGAAACACGTTGTTAAAGGCAATTGTAAAGGGAATAGTGAAATGTACTTCTGAATCAGAAGAAAACATTTTCCCAAGGTCTTCAAATTGTTCAGATGGACATTACAACTTCATTCATCTTTTCTCCTCTTGACCCCCTAAATATTTCTGGAAGACCAAAAATGCAAATTTCAAAAGAAAATTTATAACCGAGATAAGACACTGGCTGATGGCTTTGCTTTTTTATTTCTTGGGTATTGTCCCTGTTTTGATAAGTAGCTAGATGTTCTGCTAAGAAGTATAGATCATCTCCCTGTTCCCCCTGATGGAAACAAAAGGAGTCTGGATCTAGGTTCTTATGTTGGGACAAGATCTAGGGCAACCATGAAAGAATATCAAACCACTTAATTTACTCTAGCTTAAGAAACTGAACAGGTAATTTTGAGCTGTCCCAAATCATTAAGTAGGCACTCCAGCAGAGAAAGCCACTCAAGTGTAGAGTTTGGAAAGAGACCATCTCCTTTGCTCCTTTTTACCATATCTAGTGGAACAGTATTGTAAGCACAACTTGAGCTCCTAAGTACTACTGTTACTTACATACTCTGATAATAGCAATGTTATAGCTTTTTATAATTCTTTTGACAGTCTACTTTAAATGTGGACCAATAAGTTTTGTTATAAAAGTTATTTTTGAAGACTTTTTTTCCCTCTAAAATGGAAGTGTGTCTCTCTGCAATAAATGTACATTTTAGTTCTCTAGTTGAATCATTCTCTATTATTGCTTGCACAAACATTAAAACCATGGTCTAAATGTGAACAGTAAATCTTATATTCAATTCCCTTAACTTTGGGATGGTTTTATAGTTATAAGGAATGGCCACTTGGGAGGAGGAGAAGATTAAGATAATCTACCTTTAGACAACACACTACTGCTACATAAAATACAGATGGATCACAAAAAAAAAAAAAAAAAAAAAAAAAAAAACAGAGCGCTTTAAGCAGACAGAAAAAAAGAAGATTGTTTGCATCCAGTTCAGTTAATTCTACAGGAGGGATTCTCAGTCTGTTTTGTATTATCCTTCTGTTTTGCAGATGGATGATTGCTTCTGTTGTAGTGGGTCCTAATAATTTCCTCCATAGATGGTGTCTCTGTCATAGGAGGTGCTATATGAGGCAGACGTATATTTTTTTTAAAATTAGCTATTTGAAGGCAGAGGCTGAATTCCGACTAGAAGACATGCCTCTCTGGTCTACTTACTGTCTTACAAGATTTCAGCAAGGTAAGTCCAGACCTGCCTCACAATCTACCTCACATTCATCTTCAACCAAACCGGCATCCCCTGGGCCTTCCATTCCACTTGGCAATATGCAAAGCGCAGAGCTATTGCAAGTTCCTGACATTTCTCCACAATTCCATCTGCTCACTTCAGGGTTCCCAAATGCTATGCTGTCAGCACCTCACATAGATTGACTTACCAGTTTCTTTGTCACAATGAGTTTCGGCCCATGAGGAGAAGAACCACACCAAGTATCTTGCTTGCTTGTTATAAAGTTTATTATGGTGCTTTTGGAAAACTCATACACAGAACTGATTCCAATAGATTTGGAAAAGAGCAATGCTGTCACTGAAAGCAAAGGTTAATGGCAAATGACAACATATTGATTTAAATAGCGTGGCTATGTAGTGCACTTAAATGTCTTCAATTTCCAGCAGGTATGAGAAGGGGAGAGGCTATCTCAATTTAGGACAGCATGAAATTTGCACCAATCTTTGTAATACAAACTCGTATCTCATTTGCTAATGTCAGAAAAGACCTGTGCAAACATTGGCAGCACAAATGGAGATGCTGTCACAGGACAGAACTAGCAGCCCCCTGTGAGGTGCTGCTGAGAGCGTACTGGGAATACTGGCTACTATTCTGGTTATCTTCTTATGAGATGGATGCAGAAAAGTTGCTTCAGAGTCTGTTTCCATGGGGATGCTCGGGAACTGCCCTATTATGGGAGCTAATCAAAATTATCTAAAGGTATAAATTATAAAGTAGATGAGTTTGATCTGACTTCATACTGTCCTCCACTTAGGGAATAACATGCCAAGTGCCTGAGGAGTATGGTAACTGTCTACAAGCTTACTGTGAATACTGGTTTTACAGCTCCCTGCATAAAGGGGCTCTAGCCCACAGCTGAAGCTGTTACCCAATATAAACAAACAAAAATGCTTCTTCTATATTCACAGCTATTAAGTGCTAGTAGAGAAGGAATTATCTACCACGTTCAAGAAGAGTATGATTACATGAAATGAGGCTGGATGATTCTCAAAATGTCCTAATATAATGATAAAGAACAGTTCTCTTAGCAGTGATCTTGATTACCCCCCCTTCAGAGAAATGTGGAAGCAAATGCTGAAGATGGCTCTTGGGAATTTCCAGGAGGTTTTGGAAGTAAGATATATGGACAAATAGGAGACTGTGAAGTACATAAACAGCCTTTGTCAGCTCTCAAATCTTTAGACCACTTCAAAAGATAGTGCTTTGTCTAGAATCACAGATATGACTACTTCTTATAGTGTATCCCTGAGTTGAATAGGGGAGAGTGCTACAGAGGCCAGGTTTCCCATTTTTCATGCTCACACATGCCAGATACCATGGATTCACCCAACTGAAGGGCCATCTATGGAGTCCCAGAAAGCAGAGACAGAGAAACTCTCCTGCTTCCCAGACACATTTCTAACATACAGCAAAGAATGCTCCAGACCTTCAGTAGGATGTTCAGATGTCTTAGCAGGTATCAAAATGCTTTCTACTTGAGGCTTTGAGCAGAGGGAGAGTTGTATCTAGGTGGCCTGAACAGTCTTCTTCCCTCTGCAGCCAGTTCTGCATGCAAAAAGCTGTCACGCTTGAGTACAGTCACTGCCATCTGCTGCTGGGTGCGTATGTCCCATTTACGGGTCTGGTGATCATTGATCACTGATTAGAAAACTTGGCCAGAGCAGCTACTCAGGGGAGAAGGCCAAAAACGTTATGCAGGCAGCCTAGGTCTGTCTGTGCTTGGGGACAGCACTGCGAGATAGGCTAAAAAGCCAAAGCACGGGACTAGACAGGGCTCCAGGTTATCATGGTATTCTTTTCTCTGTGTTTCTAGAGGCTGGTGGTTAATGATTGTCACAGCATGATGTGTTACAGATATGTGGATTGCTGTTGGGTAAAAGGCAGAGGAGAAGGGGAAGATGATCTTAGATTTTGGCAGCAGAAGCAACATTTTTGGCAGATCACAATTCACTCCTGCTTTTCATAACTCTCTCTGGCCTTCCTCAGTTGACTGGGTGGACTTCTGATCACTGAACACAGAGTCTCTCTTTTCAGCTGCCTGAGAACTACCACTTGGTCATCTGAAATCATAGTTGCCAACACATGGAACAATGTTCCAAGCTCTGTGTATCACCGCAGGAGAAGAATAAAAGGAAAAAGTATGTGAGGATGTCAGTCTCCTGCTGTCATGTGTTCTTCCACTGCACGGGTGGAGAACAGAAGCTCAGACAGCTTACTATGAAATGTCTAATCCACCTTCGTGCATCAAAGGATGAACACACCAAAGAGATGGCGCCCAGTATTCCAGCCCACTTCTAAAAATACCAGCCCTGTAACTTCACTGTGACTCGGTTTGCCCAGCTGAGAAAGGGCAGGATGATGTGTCCATGATTAATTTTAATGTATTCATTTTTTAAGTGCTCAGAGAGCTGCAGAAGAAATGTCTTTGATTCTGTGAAAGCTCCAATTGATAGAATTACAGAGAATGTTATTTGATCTCCTAATCTCCTACTTAACTATGAAATTTCTTCTTGCAATTCCAACAGCAAGTCCATAGCTACTTGATTATCTGGAGGGTACTTCTTAGGCTTTTGAGTGCGATTTAAAGTCTGCAGATCATCAGAGACTCCACCACATTTCTTTTATAAATACTTAGAGGTAAGCAGTTAATTAGTTAAGTGGAAAGTGGTTAAGGGTTAATTACCTTCATTTCATAATGCCTTAAAAATGTCTTCTTCCCAGTCTGATTCTATTTCATCTCAGAAGTTCAATTATCATGTATTAATTCTTAACTTTTCTTCTAAAAGGTGTACGGATATCAAAAGAGGCTATTGCTAGGTGACTAGAAATAGATCCCTTAAACAGGAAATAGGGGATTTTAATGTACCGAAGTTCAAACATACATTATTGTACATGATAAAAATCTCCGTTGCTTATGCTAGCTACTGTACAATACAGTGAAATACTAACTAGAAAGTTGCCCATACACCTACATAAGCCTACAACACCCTATAATCAACATATTTCAAGACACCAAACAGATCAATCATTTTAGTCCTCAACATAAGCAAATTCTTCTGCTTCACCAGCTTCAGCACACTAGGAGAAAACCTATCACAGTCTGACATAGCTTGATGTACCCTGGGACATGTTTCTTTCAAAATATGTTCTACACACTTAATAAACAATGCATAAAGTCAACAGTAGAAATCCAACAGTGCATTTCCATTACAGTACAAGAGGCAAGGGAAAGGCTGTGTAGGAGGTGTAAATACAGTGATAGTGAGTGATGGAGAATTTCACAGCACTGGAGAATTGATCTGAACCTGTTAACTCTTTCTTTCAGACTCCCTAGTTTGGTTTTGTGTTTTTTTTTCTTTTTGGAGAAGCAGCACTTTTGCAAAGATCATTTTTTATTTGATTGACACTTTTTTTTTTTTTTTTTACACACCAGTACTTTTAGTTTTTACTCCTTTGGCTTTTACATTTCAGCATCTTTTCAGTTTTAGTAGTATTTAGCATACACATCTAAATGAACATCTGGAAACTATTTGCAAGTGGAATATCCTCCTCCATTGTCTCAAACTTTCAATCACTGGCTCCCTCAGGAGCAGTTATTGAGTTGAGTTTTATCAGTGGTGTAAATGTGTTACTTGGCTGTGTGACTGCTTACCAGTGACAACAACAGGTTCTGGTCGAGGCTGCTGTAAAGAACAATGAATTAGGGGCACAGTCAATGGAGAATTTATCTTGAGTCCTGGCAGACCAGCAAGAAATAATTCAAAAATGACTAACAAAGAGCAGAGGGTTTTTTTTTTTTTGCTTGAGTCAAACAATGTTTTTCTTCCTAGAAGCTTGAAACAGAGAAGCAATGTATCTGGTTTTTAGAGAAAAAGGAAATACTGGCATAGGGACTTCTTGACAAGTTTCCTGCAGAAATACCAAATTCTGATGGCTGGGAAGCAGCGAGTAGATACAATCAAGTTGATTGTAGTTTGGAAAATTGAGAATTGTTATCAACTGGGAGCAGTGACCAAGGGTGATGGTAATTTTTTCACTTCTGTCAATTTTTAAGTAAAGCTCAAATTATTATCCTCAGTTCAAGATGGAATTTTTCAGAGAAGTTCCACATCTCTAATCTGATGTCAGATTTGGTGACTCCTAATGGTCTCAGATGGATGTATGATCTATAAACTTGTTCCCTATTGGTATTGGTGTGGTATTGATGCTTCACTATATCAAAACCACATTTTTATCATCTTCCAGGCTAAACCCATCTTTTTTAATCTTGGTCACCAAGATTAAAGCAACAATCAGAATAGGGAAGGAAATGTATATCATTATGCATTACTTTATTAACACTCACAAACCCATTCTGACTAATCACCTTTGGCTTCAGAATTCATTGTGCTCTTTGCAAAGGAAAGGTGTTCTCAGGAGACCCTTCTAACGCATGAAGATGAAAAGCAGCCTTTTTCTGAGGGTCTTACTGCAATCCAGGACCAACAGGACTGGATGAAGGTCTAAGAGCAGAAGTGCAAGCAACAGAGTTTACCTTGACTGAAGCTCAGGGTCAGTCTTGCATCTCATCAGTATGATGAACACTGTCCTACTACATCCATGTGGGAAAGACTCGTCTGCTTTCTGCTTGGAGGTAGTCATTGCTATTTGTCTTTTTCTTTTCTCATAGAAACCACATTGTCCATAAATCCAGTATATGTACTGTGAAAAAAATCATGGATGATACCATTTAGAGATCCTACACAGGAGAAAATGGGTGTAATGTGTAGAGCTACAGTAATAAGAAAGCAGGAAAAGAAGGAGCAACAGTAGAAGAAAAACACTGAATGCCTAGGAGTCTAAGATAATAAAAGCACCAACTTGTCTAGGTTTTGGTGCCATTTAGTGTCTATATTAAAATTTCCAATGAAATGCTAATATTTGCCTTCCATCTCTTCTATGCATACCCCCTCACTAAATCAAGTTTTGTTAAGTAGCAAATATCATTTGAACAAAAGCTCTCAGAGACAGAATTTATATAGAGTAAAGATGACTCAATTTCTCAGTAATGGAGATGAAAAAGCACTCCAATGTCTTTAAAAATATGCTAATGATTCTTCCTTTTTTTTTTTTCTCCCTGCATAAAAGTATTTAAAGCTATAAATCCTGGGGATCTGTAGGAGAAGCAACACAATAAAGTTTTTTGAAAGATTTCCTCATGGCATGCAGAAGAACATAGGAATTCCTCTCTTTTGAGGGGCCTTGGTTCAAATCCACAAGGCATACTTAAAAGAGCTGCTTATCACGTACTTAACTTTTCCTTGTTCACTTCACAGAGATTAATACCCCAAACGGTATGATTTCCTGCTTTCTATGAGCAATTCAGTTCTGGTGTAAGGAGGATGTTGTGGGCATCTCAGTGGACAAGTTGAACACAAGTCAGTTGTGTTTCCTTGTAGAAAAGGCCAGCCTGACACTGGACTGCATTAGCAAGAGTGTAGCCTGCAGCTCAAAGGAGGAGAATTTTTCGCTGTTCAGCTCTTGTGAGGCAACAAAGGAAATTCTGATTAGACACTAAAAAAAAAAAAAATTCCTAGTGAAATGATAGTGGTCAAATGTGGGGACTGTATCCTAGAGAGGCCAGTGGGGTGGCTGAGCAGTTGTGGAACAGCACACTGTGCTTAATTACACCCTTATAGAAGTTCCCCATGTGCTGCCTTGCACCTTGCATGCTGTCGTAGCCTGTAGCTTGGTGCATTGTCATCTCCCAAGCTGACAAGGCCTGGTAAATTACTGATGTCATGATAGGGCTTGTTCACTCAATTCAAAACTGTGGGAAAAGTTGGAGCTGGCCCGACATTTGCCTTCTAGATGTCTTTTCTTCAGCAGTAACAGTCTGTTTTGATATATTGCCTTTTGCTTTTCCTATTTTCCCTCCAAAAATAAATGCTATTTTTGATTATTTAAAAAAAAAAAAAAACCACACATAAAATGTGCTATCAGATCAATAGCATAAAGGAAGCATGTAGGAATAGTCATGTGGAATCTTTATACAACTGAAATCATCTTTATCTGCCCTCACTCCCAGGAAGCTTTATTTTTCCCTTAGGTTACTTTCTTTCCTTGCAAGTCTGAGGACTTGCATCCTACAGGTCAAAAATGGTCAGGAGATCTGACAGAGGCTACTGAAGTGGCAGCTGTGGAAGGGAGGCTACCCCTGCAGCAGTAGCACTCCAGCAGCCAACACAAAATGCTTGGGGAACCAGGGTAAGTCTGGCAACCCAATTTGTCTGCACAGCATCATAGTCACACCTGCATGACATGTTCTGAAGAGGGTACACAACACTCAAAGTGAGCTACAGGCTCCCAGTCCCATACTGTCACCCCTATAAACGTGCTGTGTCAGTCCCTCCTTCTGAAGAGTGCATACTTTACTGTGGTCCAGCAATGAGCAGGGAGGGAAAATTCATAGCCAAAATCACGGCTGTGTCTGCTCCCTTTGAGGAAATTCAAAATGACCACACCTCTGAGCTGCATCCCAGTCTGCTCTAGCACTTAACTCCCAGCCTTCCACCTTGATGGGCCAAAACCCAGAGAGAGAGGCTGCTGAGTCCTCATTCTTCTTTCGACCTCTTTGTTGGGGAAAGTCAGAATCAGTGCTTACACATCATTTGCTTAAAGATCAGCTACCTTGCCCAGTTTTCTAATTTACATGCCACTTCTTCACTGTGCCACCACAGTGATAGGGGTCTTGACTTCCCTAGAGCTTGCATCCATCTGTATTCTGAGGATCTGCTTAAAACTGACCCAGAGATGAAATAACCATTAGGATGCCATCGACCCCATTTTATGAATTCGCTAAATGCTGTGAATAAAGATGTAAATTTTATTGTCAGACTGTGCAAATAGGGCCCTCCCTGAGATATTGGAATTGATGCTGGCTGAATCTGAAGTGGCTGGAGAAATAAGCAACTGTGGAAAGCATCTGGTGTTTGTTTCAGAGATGTGAGAGAAGACCCCGGTGATAAATCATGTGTTGAAACACATGAGAATTAGCAAAAACCAACAAATCAGCTCTGATTTGTTTTTCAGGGGAGGATATAGATCTTCTGTGATTCTTAAGGGGACCTGAGGGTCTTTCTCTTGATTTTCTTATCTCCACCCTAATAGCTCCCCACTGCTGCTTGTCCTGAGTGACATATTTTGTGTAGGACAGTTACATGTAAAAGGAAAGGTGGGAAAGCATTGCACGCAGTCAGCTTAAGGAATAAAGAGGAGAGCATGGATAAAAGACAACCTGTTAAAATTGAAATCACCAAGAAGAATAGTGTAAGTTATAAAGTCATGACCTAAAGTCAACAGTTCAAAATGAGGGAAGTCTTGTGGATGACTGACAAATACAGGCTGTCTATGCCCCACTAGTGTGAGAGGAAGAAAGAGCTGTGATCTCAAGATATATTGAGGCAAGGTTAATACCAAGGACTATAGCTTGGCAGAGTGTCCAGTACTGGTTAGCCATGATGAAGATGGATTAATTTAAATTAGAATAGGCACAGAAACAGATTGGTAAAACAGAAGGGAACACTGAAGCCTGCCCCTGGATAAGACAGGAATCAAGCCTGGCTTATTTAGCTCTTATTTAGGACTGATGGCTGCCTAGCAATACATCATGTGGATAAACATTGTAGGAAGGGAGACCACTGTCTGCCTAATCTAAAGGATGTCAATACAAGCCCAAATGGATTTAGTAGATGGTCCCTAGTCAACAGTGTGATGGGGGAAAGGAAAAAAAATCAACCCTTAATGAAGTTGGTACTTGATCATTCAGTCTATAAAAAGGAATTATGGCCTGGTTGCCAGTGATCAATGCAGTGTAGATTAAATAATCCAAGTGGCTCCTTTCTGTCCATCTTCCTCTCTGCTAAGAAAATCCATGAGAAACAGATGACACTCCCTCTGCTCCTCATGCAATACCAGCTAGTTCCTTCAGCTCCCCCTACAACAGTGCAAACCACATGTGCCCATAGGCTTTCTGCAAGCCCCTCCCCACTTTGGTTTCTTGCAAAAGTTTCTTGTTGACTCTCTGATACAAACCCTTCTGGCCTGGAGAGCTGGGGAAAAGTCAAAGATCAAATGAGGTCCCATGGGTCTAATAAAATTCACTGGAATAAGCATTCTTTGTTTCAAAGAGTGTGTATCAGAGCTGATTGGGCACTGACTTTAAAATAATGGAAATTAGTAAGAGTACCATGTAAATCCAATGCACCATGATTTGTAGAGCCAATTCATACACCAGTCTGTAACTACACCATTATCTTCCAAAACTGAATATATTGGTGAAGGTCAAGCATGTCTGTAAATTCAGCATGGATA
Organism: Tyto alba; assembly: GCF_018691265.1. Lineage (NCBI taxonomy): Eukaryota > Metazoa > Chordata > Aves > Strigiformes > Tytonidae > Tyto > Tyto alba. The sequence goes on from NW_024881282.1 coordinate 31,746,540, forward strand.
TTTCCCAGACAATAAGAAACCACATTAAATAAATGCGACCATTCCAATTTAATATGTTTTAAAATGATTTAACCATCTATTCCAATACCCGAGAGAGTCACACCATACAAATTGAGCTACCAGGCAAACAACTGCAAGCCCACAGACTAAGTTAAACCATTTAAGAGGACACTTCTTATATTTTTTCCTTCCCAATACAATAACCAATCGATACTTGATCGATTCTATAGCCAAGAAGGGGATATTTTTTTAATAAGTGTTAGGCTGCTTTTTCCTCTTCTTTATTCCACGTCCACACAAATGTAGGTATGCTGCTGTTTGTAAGGTAACTCCTGATTTGGACAAGAGAACCACATATATTATTTCTAATAGAGTAGCCCATCTAGCTGCAATATTTATAGGTTTTCCTGCTTCTGCATGGGACAATCTGACATTTTGATGAATGGATGAAAAAAGTAGCCTAGTTTCACCAGTTCATCTATAATTGCCTCTGGTGAAACTCTGCAAAGTAACACTATCACAGCATCTAGAAAATCACAACCAGATTTTTACGTCTTCAGTGAGAGCCAACCTAGATAAACCATATTCTCTAGCTGGGACAGAAATGGTTTTCTGATGACTGGTTTCCATTAGGAGCTTGATTTCCACGCCTATGCTTACTGCATGCATAACCAGTAGCACTTAACATAGAAGAGTAATAGGGTGATCATGTTGTATAAACACGCCAGAAAAGCACGATCACCTGACTCAAAGAATGTGCAGTCAAAGTCTGATAAGAAACAACAGGATTTTCACTTTTGAGGCACAGTTAACATTCTCTTTTCCCTACTCATTTGTCAAAAAATAAGTATGGACCATCTGAATTCCAGAAGCAGAGTTTTGCATGCATAATAATCATGAAAAGGTAAAGATCGTGTTTTCTAAAAACCACCAATGGGCTTTAGGAGCAGTATCTAATCTGCATCCCCAAGACAGCTGCAAAATCTTGAAAGTCCTAAGAGCTGTAAGTGTCCTGTCCTCTTTTATTACAGTTCAGCTGATGTGGATACTCTGGTAGGAAAAAAAAAAAAGTGTAACGGTAAATCACTGTCCTCAAAGGAATGAGGAACTAAGTGGGTCTCCGTTTCTTTAGTGAAGTCTCTCTTGTTACTCTCTCTCGATAAATATGGCACTCTCTGCAACTTTACTTCTTGAGCTCTAACTGCTCTTTCCTACATTAGAGACTGAAACTAGGCTTCATGACTGGGCACTTCTAAAAATAGGAGTGTTTTAAGTGTGAATGACATTATAAGAACTCTGAGAAGGAAACCATCTTTTACAGGGATTATTTAGGGTTGATAGCAGGAGGTTGAAGTGCTGTGACTAGGAAGACTAGCTTCTGCAATGCAGATTCATATAGATGCTTACAACACTTCTGCTGTAATAAAGGAATGTGCTTTCCATAGTGCACAGTCAAAGGGTTACTTAATGACTGTCATCAGAGTAAAAAAACCTGACTTTTACAAAGGCTGAAAATTTGTGGTCTACATTCTTCAGCATGGGGAGGGAAGACAAGAAGGAAGGGTGCTAAGGAAGAGAGACCCTTGAAGAGCTGGGATGCCTGCTGCCACCACCAGTGACTGCTGCTCAGTTTGCTGGAACAGAAGGTCTGCCTCTGCCCGTCACAAAAATGTCACACACTGGCTTTGGGGAATCTCTGGAAGAGATCAGTAGGACCAGAAAAGCTTTTGTCCAGTTTCAGTCAGGTGTGAAAGCAATAGCAGTCTTCGGATATATTGCCTTCCATGACATTTTGTAAGAATGGACAATTGGGCAGAGGAAGGAACAATGGCTACCAGAAATTTAACATCATCATGCATTGCTGGACTCCAAGCTACCTGCACAAGGAAGACACACAAGAAATTTCCCAGCTCTGATGAAATTTGCTACTATGGCTGACATATGAGACTGTAGAGAATCCAAGTAGATTCCCACAGCCTGGTAAGAAATTTGGCATCTTTCATTCCAGTGCTGACAGAATTAGTTGGTTTTGACTTTGTAAAGTTGGATACTCTCTCAGCCCCAGGAGCTGGGCTTTTCAGAAGCATCATTCACTCTTGTGGTATTTGCATTAAAATACAAAGCTCAGTTTTCAATGTTTCCATATGATCTTTTGCCAGGCAGGCAAAACCAATAAGGCACACAGTCCCTTTCTCAGCACAAAACATTTCTCAAGGAGGTGACAATTCCCCCCCCCAAAAAAAATTAAAAAAAAGAAATGAACCAAAACTCTGACTGCCCTGTGTATCTACACACTCGTGCAAGTGAATCTTTTATTCCTCTTCCCACTAGGACATTCCTTTTCATCAGAGCCCCTAGATACCTTAATTACTCAGAGAAATCAAATTTATTATGTTTGATTTTTACTTTAAAAAAAAGTATCCTTCTCTGACCAAGCATGAAACAAAACCAAAGAAAAAAAGGCAAGAAACAAATTCATAAGAAGTAGTAATTAAATTAGCTTGTAAACCCCAGAAATGCCCAAAGCTTGTAGCATCCTCCAGCAAATATATGATCAATAACTCTCTTCTGTGTCGTGTTTAAGCTGCATGTCTTCATGCCAGCTCAGGCTCTTCTCACCTCCAGTACAGTGTGCAAAGGCAAATGTACACAACAAGCAGGCTGTGCAAACCTTGTCAGCAAACGCATCAGTGCTCACAACCCTCACAGGCACAAGGTGTCCTTTGTATCCTGTGCAACCTGCTTTCCAAAACCTCATCAGTTATCCTGTAAATCTGTCAACAGCACTTGATCCAGAACATGCCTCCATCTGTATTTCCTTCCCTGTTAAACACACACTTTTGAATGTGCTCCCCTTATTCTAGAATGACGATTGGCTTGAACAGAAGATTAACATTTATTTGCAGATATTTTCCAGATTTAAAAATAGCACACAGGGACATACCCATGTCCAACAATGAGGTTTTGTGGCCTGATGTTATTGACCTGGAGTCACTGGTGTAGCACAAAATGGTTATGAAATTTTTGGCAGCAGTGAAATGTTTACCAATTTTAGCCTAAGGGATTTCTAATGAAAAAATCACACCTAAGTGCATTCCTTCTCATCTTCTGTCTTTGCTTTCTTTTAGAAGGCACGTTTTGTGCTTGTTGTTGGAATCCTGTATAATGTCTATTCATCAGGTGGTCACTGCCCTTGCCTGTTCACTATCTTTTCCCATTGAGTTAATTTTCCTGTACCACATATGACTGGATTTTTCACTATATTTATGCATTAGTATAGCAGTCATATTCAGGGTATTGGATTTCAACATTTGAATAATATTATTAATTTATAAGTATTAATTAAAAAATATCGCTTTATATGCTGTCCTGGATGCTTGCTTACAATCCCAGATGTTTTAAATATTAAATATATAAGCTTGATGGAGAGTTTGAATTTCCTTAAATTTTCAGATGTACACACTGGGTGCTGGGCATGCTGACTTTGGCTTAGGGATCATAGATTAGTCCAGTCTGATCTCCCTTTAATAAGAAAATGAAAATACTCTAAAAGGATTTAGACACAATCTTGAAATTTTTCAGACCTTTGTGGAACAGTACATTGACTAAAGTTGTCATGGGAAGGCTGGGAATCTAGGTCTCAATGACTATCTAAATGCAGCACAAAGGTGGGTAGGAAAGTGGTGTGTAATGAATATTTCCATCAGAAAAGCCAGAAAGGAGAGGGAAGTGGAAGTCTTCCCAAGAATCACAGGCTGCTTCTGTTGTCCTTTGGGGATCAGAGCTGGGATTGGGAATTGACAGTGCAAAACTTGCCTGTTCTCTGGGAAGCACTTAGGGAGGGACAGAATTGTTTATAATATTGAATTAAAATGTTCCCCCAAACCTTGCTCTGTCAGAAGTCTGTGTGGTGCTCAGAGATTTCCTCTTCTGTTGTAAGACATGGCCTGGTTTTTGCTCATCTGAGGGCTCTCTGAAACAGATGGTAAGTCCCAGAGTGCCATGTAAAATTAGAGAGAAAAACTGTCTCTAGAAAAGCATGTGTGGAGAAGGAAGAAAGATCTTTGTTAATGTTGTTGTCCTTCTCCTTTTTACTGTAAATCTGCATGGGCTTCTGGGGGAGGAGACGGAGTTACACTGCTCTGCACTTCTGATGAGATGGAGGGCTAAGGAGCAGTCTGAGATCCAATAATGCTAAAAAGGATGCACCTCTCTGGGGTGTTACTTGGCTGTGAACCGAGAGCAGCTCTACTCACACCTGAAGCACGGCATTTGCTGGAGACTGCTGCTAGGGTTGAACATTTTTGAGGTTTTGCTAACATACAGTCTGGCATGCGTGCAGAGTTACCAAGTACGCACGGGTTGGGAATACCACCTGGGGAGCACAGCCAGGGCTCCAGAACAAGCTGGTATAGACACAATATATACAGTATATCTTCATGCAAGGACGAAATCCATGATCTTGTACTTCCCTTTTAACCTCTGCACATAACCATACTTCACTCCCTCAAAACCAGCAGAGCTCCATGTCACGCGGCTCTTTGCTGTCCTCCACAGCCTACCAACGATGCTTTGACTGTCTAAATTAATCTTTGCTGGCCATACAGTTGTTTTGCTACCTGGGTCAGTCAGTGTTTGTGCTTCGGCTTTTTGACATGTTCTAGTCAGAATCAAATGGCCCTCTGCAGAGATGTGGATTTTTTTTCTCCTGTAAGGGCTATCCTTTTAGAGCAGACAGGAAAGGCACATACAGCATAATATCTGCAGTGTTTTAAAGAAGGGACAAGAAAAGAAAATTAGCATCAAGCATGAATGCAGTGTTATAAACAACATATGGAGAATAAATCTCCATTAAGCAAGGTTGACGAGGAGGGGGAAGCTAAGGGGGGCAGCTAAGTCCAATAGCAGGAAAGATATAGCTCTAAATGCTCTCCAGGACAAGCTTGTATAGGCTAATCAGCTACCTCACGAGCTGGCTAAAATGCAAGAGTTGGCACTTTTCTGTTGAGCATAACCATAGAAATATGTTTCCCTGCCTCATCTCATGACTTAATACTGCAAGTCTGGTTTTACCTCGGGCTCTGTTCTCCTACACTCAGCCTTAAACCTAGTTGAGGGGTAAGGGTACCTAAATAATCTCCATGTGCCAGCCATGATTCTACACGGAAAACAGAATGGTAAATTCAGAAACCAGCCAATGACATGGAATCTCCAGTCTATGGGTGGGAGAGGCAGCAAAGGTACCAAATCATGCTAGATATGTCTTGTAGCTTCTATTATCTTGAGCGTTTTTGGCAAGTGGCAAGATGGTGTAAGAAGGAATTCAGGTAGCCACCATAAACTCATTATAGAGGGTAAAATAGACCTGCTAGCACAGAGAAACACCTTCTCTCCTGCATATACCTGCTGCATAGAGAAAAGCAATTAGCACAGGGACTTTGTCTTAATGCAGTTTTACATTTTAGCATCCAATTTTGCCCAGGGAGGAGGTGTCTGGGGATTTCCAATACATCTGTTCTAACAGGGAGGGCAGAGGGAAATGACTTTAATTAAAGTAACAGGAGTACACTTTGAACCTTTACAATCTGATCAAATTGGAACAGAAGGAGGGAAGCGGGGGGGAGCCACAATGGAAAGGATTTATAAAATATAAATCATAAAACAGAGAGGAGAGAACATAACAAATGGCAGGCCAGGTGCATCTTTCCTAAGTGGTGCTGAATTTAGACCAAATCCCTCATGCTTTTTTTCCCCCTCGGCCATCTGAACAGATGTCTGTAGCCTTCAGATAAATTATAAAATATGGAGGGAGGAATTCTGCTTGGTGCTGTTGCCTTGCAAAAAAAAAGTGCCAGCTGCTGATTTTTACTGCATTTACTTTTACTGCTCAGGAACTAGAGAGAAAGAAGATGGTGAGCAGCTGGGATTTGTAGGGGACAGTGGTCTCTGCCATCAACACATTTGCTCTCCTCTTGCCTTCTCGTTAACCTCCCAGTGAGCTATCAGTTTTGCTTCCCCTCATGTTGTTTTTTCGATAGGTAGCAGGGAAAAAAATAAATGTTCTTTTTCTGTAAGTGTCACCATGTTCCTACTCCCCATGTTTACTAACCTAGAATGAGAGTTAGACCACAACTCAGTAAAACACTTACAGACAGACTGAATTTCAAGCAACACCCTCAAGCCGAAGTCTTCTCTAGGCTGCCTCTGGACTATTTCCTGCTCAATACTTTTGTTTAAGCCCCTTAAACTTCTCTTCAGTGGGGCCTGCCTTTTCCAAAGAGTAGGCAGCTGGGATTCCAAGGGCCATAATCACATAGCCTACCAATACCACTAGGCATCTAAATCCCTTTGTAAAGCTGAACTTCACTGAGTGTCTTTATTTCCCCTCTGTCTGTACTTTCTTGTGTAATTGTTAACTTCACAGTTTATGTCTGAAGGGACAAAGCCTTCAGGTCAAAGGGGAGTACATGATGATACAGCGTCACCAGGACAGGGAACACAGAAATTACTGTCTGCAGGTTGAGTGCCTCCTGAACTGGGGCTTTGCAGAGCACCCAAGCACCTTTGACTGAGGGGAAGGAGAAGGGGAAGAAAGGCCATTGCATGCTGCAAGTGTAGTTTAGCACAGGCATGAATTTAAGGGTGTTTTTCACCCAGGTATAAACTGCTACATCTTCACTGATATGCACAGTTTCCTAACCAAAGTTAAAAGCTCTGCCTAAAAACAAAACTTTCCTGCACCCTGTCCATCTTCAGAAGCACAAGGAAACCATTGCAACTGCCTTGCAAGCTACAAAATGACATGTTGGTCTCTTGCAACCTCAGAATAAGAGAGACAATATCTGCACCTTCCACTTGATACAGACTTAGCAGCAGTTTCCTTTTTAGGATTTGAGAGCCACATATCATGGCAATGCATGCTGGAACCCTTCCTGCTTGTATTTCTGGAAGTCCTTGTTTCAATACCTGGTAAACCAAAACGGCGTTTCTTACACACATATTCCACAGACTACATAACTTTGAGTTCTTATTTACACGAAGATATACAATTGTCTCTCTCAGCCTGGTATCTGTGTCTGGCAGGCCATCTGGCAAGCAGGTTGCAAGAAGAATCTTTTCTATATGACTACTTTCCCTAATTTCCACTCCATTCTAACCCCCTTGCCTCAGCCCTGTCAAGAGTGCAAAACAGATGAAAAGCTAATCTTGAGCCCTTCGCAATGTTCATCTCAAATGAGCTCTGGCCTATCCATTTCTGCAGTAAAAGGATTTATTAAACAGAGAATGTAAAGGAGATAACATAATAATGAAGATTTAATTGTCAAACTCTTTACCTTGTTCCTCTCCTGCACCCCAATGAAAACCAACACATGCAGCTTCTATTAGAAATATTAATTATTTTGCAGATAATTAGATGCAATTAGTTCTAAAAGCACCTGACCTCACTTAATTATGGCAAGTGGGGGCAATGGGCTTGGGTGGGGAGAAAAAAGAAGCCTTTTTAAAATGTTGAGAGATGCAAAAAACAACAGCAGTAAGAAAATTAATCCACAAATTAGCAGAATTGCTAATGGCAGTAGTATAGAAAGTAATCAGGCTGCAGAAGAGACAGCATTCTAGAAAAATTATGAGTGTCCTAAATTTCAACAGTTTATGTAGTGAACTAAAATGAGACTACATTTTGGTCTGGTTTCCTATTAGAAGTTTACATCACCATGCTTTGTGTCAGTATCCTCTCCTCTTCCATTCCCCAATAAATTTTGAATACATAGCTGAATTTCAACTCATTCTGATGGAGGTGCTAACCAGTTCCACTGAAATCGGTTGCTCTGCACACAAGGGCATCTCCCTTAGACTCTGAGACAGAGACCCTGTCATGTCTGGTGAGCCAAAACCCCGGGTAATCCGCATGGAGATAAGTCTTCATGGGACAACGGGCAACAAGTTTCAGGCAGACTTTGTACCTCCTTAAACACCAAAGTCAGCGGCCAAGGAAAGGCACCCTTACAGAGGTGGTGCTTTTCTTGCACCAGAGCTCCCAGAACAGCTCATTCTCTCCGCTCACGGTAGCTATCAGCAAGGAAAGAAGCACCAGTCCTCCTCCCTCGGATCTGTGAAGTGCTGTGTGACCAGGAGGTGCTGGTGGGGCATCAAAGGCCATGCTCCCCCACGGGGATGCTGTGCCGCTGCGGTGCTGCTCTCAGGGCAGGGGGCACCGGAGAAGGCTCCTGTGGCAGCAGGTGGGAGGCACGTCCTCTGTGCTGCTCCCCAGGCATGCGCCAGCCCCGGCTTTCATTGCAGTAACTTCCCTTCCACACCTTCTCCCTTCTATACTTGGATGTAGCTTTGTAAGGACAGCCCTACAGCTTCCCTCTTGAGCTTCCCACCCTTCAAAGGAAGACAAAAGAGGCTAAAAATGTTTACAGTATCTGGTAACGGGCCATCTCCCAGGGGGGACTGAATTATCAGTGCTGTCTCTTACAGTGAGAGCAACAAGCTACTCTGTATATATTTTAGACAATGCCTTTAAAGCCTTGTAAATCAACATGCTCTCAGATCTCTCTCAGCATCACCTACGGCACAAATTCTTTTTCTCCAATTTTCTGTATGCTGCCATAATTAGATGGATTAGGGGAGTAAACAATCTATCATTTACCTTCTTGAATGTAGTAGATGAAACTCTGTTATACAGCATCACATCCCATTAAAAGACTGCCTCACTGAACACAAGCTATTTCACAGTGATGGAGGTCTTAATAACCGTGCCTAAAGGGAAGTTATTATTGGAAAGAAATATCAGGCAAATGCATGGACGATGTTAGGGCTGGAAACTCACATCATCAGGTTGTGATCCAGACCAGCTGGCAGCAGAGCAAACATGCTACTGGACTTCTGGGCATAATCTTAAAGTTCAGCATGCATACCCTGTGTACACCCCCAGCTTGTGTCCTGCAGACATACAGAAAAGAGCTGAATTTAATTTCTATGTGTAGTGCCTTTTGCCATGTGCCTTTTCTTATTTATTAGTTTTAACCCACTGCATGCCACACCACCAGTGTGTCCCTGCAGTACACAGCCTTGCAGTCCTTTCGGTTGTGTGTGCATAGATGTTTTTGCCAACCCTATCTCCCACTTTAATTTCCTTGTGGGTTTTTTGGGGGGTGTTTTTGTTTTGTTTTTTTTTTTTTTTGACTTTCTAACATCAATGTAAATCTCAGTTCAATAGCAAAGCCGTGCAAAATTATCTAACCACTTCTCTGATGTGGTTGACAGATGAGGCATTCTTTAGAGAGGTGATTTGAGCTGATTGAGTTATACCAAAAGAGATTGCAAAGATAGCCCTAAACAAATATGCAAATTCTCTCTGTTGTTATTCATACAATGCTCCTATTCAGGTAGTTGATATTTTTACTACCTTATTCACAGAAATACCAAATGTTTTCTGAATGTCAGTGTGGAAGATTTCCTTTTGGCTCTAACAGCCAGCCAGCAAAATATTTTGTTGTTTTTTTCTTGCAAATACTGATTTGTAGCACTTAAACTTTCAGGAAATTGCTTTGACAAAACTTTGTTCTGGAAAGACTTAAAACCAGGATTAAAGCCATATTCATCAGGTGGGTGAGACTATCCAAACACAGAGCCGCCCAATAATCCCATTAGCTGAGCATTCATCTGGGATGTAACACATCTTCAGAATTCTGGTGAAACAAGCTGGACAGGGACCTGAACTCCTCTAAAAGTGGAGGCTTTGGCTAATCTAGGATGTGAATCCCTCTTTTTTCACTTAACCCTTTATTCTTATTCACATAGGAAAAGAAGATTTTTTAAACAGAGGGTAAAAATTCTGTATCACTCTCTAAAGATTACCTGACTTAAAATCCAGAGGATGAAATGCTTTCTCTTCTCTTTCAGCCATTTTAAAAGCATGTTTCCCACTCACTGAGCAGGTGCAGGGGGGAGTCAGAAGACCACTCAGCTTTATACAGTCTTTTCCCCCATTGCAAATGGTAGGTGCAGAGCCTTGAGTTCCCTATCCTTGTGCTAAATTCTGTAGAAAAAAAACCAGTGAGAGTCTCTGTCTCAAAGAGTTCAACATATTTGGTGAATACTCTGAATCAGCTGTCATGATCACCGAGTTGAAAATATCACAAAACCTGAGGGGGAGTGAGAGACTGCGTGCTGCTCAGCTGCACTCAGCCTAAACCACGTGTCGTGGTTTGAGCCTGGTCGGCAGCCAACCACAATGCAGCAGCTCTCTCTCCCTTCTCTTCCAGCAATGAGAAGGAATGGAGAGCCAGGCTTGGGGTTCGAGATAGGACTGGGATGGGGAAAAAATCCCCCTTTATGGTCATGAGCAAAAGGCAGACTTGTTAGGGGAAGAAAAAAAGAACATACATTTATTACAGACACTAACAACAACACTTAACAGAGTAGGACAGTGAGAAGCATTGCCACAGCTTGAGAACACCTTCCCCCCACCCCTCCCTTCTTCCCGGGCTCAGCTCTGCTCCCCATATCTCTACCTCCTCCCCCAGAGGCGCAGGGGCAGGGGATGGGGGGTGCAGTCAGGGCTGTCACTTCTGCCAACTGCGGTGGGGGGAGCTTCTGGAACTTCTTCCCCCGCTCCACCATAGATCTCCATGGGTGGCAGGGGGGGCCGCCCTGCCGTCTCCCCACAGGATACAGGGGGGTCTCTGCTCCGGCACACCTCCCCCCTCCTTTCTTCCTCTGTTCCTCCACTGACCTTGGTGTTCATGCAGCTGCAGCAACTCCTCCTCACTAGTCCCACTGCCCGTCACCACATCCCTTCCTAAATACATTATCGCAGAGGCGCAGCTGATGGGCTCAGTTTTGGTGCAGAGGTGGAGCTGACTTGGAGCTGGGGGAGCTTCGAGAAGCTTCTCACACGGGGCCACGCCTATAGCCCTCTGCCCTGCTACAAAAAAAAAAAACCACCATCACTCAAACCAGGACACCATGACACAGCCTTAAACAGGTAAAATGGAGCTAGGTGTTGCTCCAGACAATTTAACAGAGATTGAAACATCATGCTGCCCTCAGCATGTTTCTTGTTCAGTACTCCTGTCCAGGGTCAGATAATGTTGCACACACTGAGTTGTGATGAGCCATATAGACACAAATATATTGGTGCTGTTCATTTATTAATGAATAACAAGTACAGCTCTAGAAAAGGGACTGCTTTTTGCAAAAAGGCTCAAGTTCATCACTTCATTTATCAGGTGAATCATTTATCCATATGAGCTATAAGCTTTAAAAGAATATACCTGTGCAGTAGATCTAAACATCCTAAAACTGCAGTATGATCCAGCAACACCTACAGATGTCTCAATGTTAGCACAAAGCAACAGAGTGAATGAAATATGTATTGTCTCCTAGTAGTTACAAAAAAAATTTGGAACTTGTAATTAAGTCTTTCTAGAAAAAATTACACTTTTCAGAAGGCACCCAAAATTCTGGGCAGCATGGGGTTACCACCTTCCTAGAAACGCCATCTCTCTCTGTGTCAGTGTGGTCTCTGGATCCACCTTTCTTCTGATTCAGGAGTATGCCTTCAGTTTCCTAAGTCTGCTCAGACAAAGAAGCCAGACTACAGCAAAATTCACAAATGCTGTGGCCCTAGATGAGATAGGGAAATTATCATTTAGACATGATGTGCATGAACATGCATGCCTGCTGTTTGAGAAGTGGAGTGTGACATGTTGCGTGGCATGTTCATTGCACAGCATGTGGGTATAAGCGTGGAAAGTTCTTCACCTGAGAAGGAAGAAATGGTGGGAAAGGTGGAGCTGAGAAGGAAGGTTAGGAGTACTTTTCTCCGTGTTACTATTTTCAGCACTGCTGCAGCTAATTTGTGTTTAGATATGAGCAGCTGTCGTCTCTGTGCCTTCTAAATCTTTGTAGAAGTCAATCATGAGCTGGCATGTCCTCCTGCTCTCCCCAGGTCTGGCTGGTGCTTGGAAATATTGTTTCAGCCTAAGCATTGCATTTCCTGGTGTTCATGATTTTAATGTGAATGCTCAGCAGTAATTTCATATCCTTTCTGTTGGACAGTTTTGCTTTGGCTCATCTAGTTTTGAATGTTGTTGTGTTTTATAGGAATGTTTTTAGTCAGTATTTCAAATGAATAAAATGTTTCCTTTAAAACCCAAGCATATTTGAGGTTCATCAGGCCAAAATAAACATACAATGACTTGTGCTGATATGATAGACAAAGCAACAATTTTAAGCCACACAGATCCTGTACCAGAGTGAGACCATATCCTAGCTGAGGCAGAGATAATACCAGTAGAAGGAAAGAAAAGTGATTTGGCAGCACACCAGATATGATGAAATCTCAGTGGGAAGAGAGCTTGCAGAGCCTCCATGATATTTAGTTTAAAGCTGGAGGGGATATGAAACTCCTGGAGCCTTTGCAAGCAAGGTTTTACAGAGAGCAGCATGCAGCAGGGGAGGAAGGTTGTGAGTGGAGTGCGGCACACCAAAGCAGCAACTCGGTGCCAGGGTCTGGGAAGATGCTGCAGCATGGGGAACTAATAAAGAGTTGGAGTGCCAGCCCTGTGGATCAAGCAGAGCTTGTCATGCTCAGGAAGGTGAGAGAGAAAAGCTGGACAACTCCTCCAACATCAAGCTCCTCCTCACCCCATCTCTTCCTCTAGATTATCATTTATTTTAGCTGCCACAACTCATCTGTCATTACTTAACTGCCACTTCTCATCCCAAAGGACCAGGCATTCAGTTTGACCCCAGAGACCCTGTTCCCAAAATATATTGGCAGTGCTTTCAGTTCACAAAACAGTTCCTTGTAGTCCTTGTCATGGAGCCTGCCAGCATTACTTTATAGTAAACTGCATCCATCTTCCTTGGGAGGGATGGGATACAAAAAGAGGATTTAGCCTTCTGTATTCTTTTTTATTTACCGGATTTTCTTCCCAATCCACTTTTAAGATACAGAGTAGTCACAAGGTTAGTGTGCTAGACAACTCAGTTACCTATAAGCAATATCTCTCCTGGAGCTTTTAGCACTTGTTTCATGAAGGGGAGAAGTGCAGGTCAGAACATTTATCCTGTTTTCTTGGAAGGTGCCCTGGGCTTCAGGCAGGTCTGCTAGAAGGAAAAGTGACCTCAGGCTGGAAGACTGAAGGACACGTCTCAAAGCACTGCCTCCAGCCTGCTCATACATTATCAATACAGGGTATAAATGCAAGGCAAGACTATGTGTCTCAGGTGGCAATTCACGCCACTTGAGATTAACCCTATAAATCACAAAGGCTTTGTACTGATGTTATTGCCGTGGGACTTAGGTTTTTGGTTTTCTTTTAAAACCGAAGTCCTAAAAGAACCTTGCAGTATAATATTTATCCCATGCAGGACAGTTACTTCTGAAGAGTTTGTTATAGCCCAGATAAAGTTACTTCTTCCATCCCTGTTCCTAAATTAAGAAAAGAGTTAATGGATGGGAAGGATTAAAAAGCACTTGTAACATTTCCTTCTAAGCACTTGTCTTAGACTGCTCAATGAATCTCTCTCAGGGTTTCAGTGCTTCCATTTTTTTAATACTCTGGCTGTAAATGATATTAAAAAGTAAATCTTAAAGATGCACTCAGTGTGAAACAGAGCCATGAATCACTGTTCCCCCTACAGGCTGGCTCTCCATCTGCAGTCCTGTCGTTTCACACAGGCACAGCCCCTCTGTCCCATTTCCCACCATCTGCACAAAAAAAACAGCCTGTTTGCAAAAAGCAAGGGTAATTATTGGGTTAGTTGCAGACTGAACATCTATTGCTAGGATAGGAGAACACATATTGCTTTCCCAGAGAGGCCCTTCTGGGAAAATCAGGTGTCTAGAATAAAAGCAGACAGATTGGTCAGGCTGTCTGATGCAACCCATCAGGAGCAGTGTTGTTGGCTCAGGGAGCACAGGAGAGAACCCCTTCTGGTCTCTGGCACAAGAAGCAGTGTCTGGAGATTCCCTTAAAGTGCTGAACACATTAAAGCGAGGGTTTCCAGACAACAGGCATGTTGTCCTTACCTCTCTAGAGTCATCTTGCACAGAGGAGCTTCTTTAGGATGTGAATCCACCAATTTTAGAGCAACTATTATGATGTATGAAGCATCTATAATGTCACCTGAATCAAGGCCAAAATGTTTACCCAAATCCTGGAGCCTCATGTGGGAGTTAAACCTAGGTACGGGCTCCAGCCTGATCACAACACTCAACAACCGAGATGATTGTTTGCAAGTGCTGTAGTCCTAGTTCATGGTAGGAAACCTCTTCCCTGACAGAAAGTTGGAAGTAGTGGTGCAGCAGCTTCAGGGGAACTGATAAGAGAGAAGCATATGCCTTGACCCGCCACAGAGACACTTCAAGTTTGGGTGTGTGGCAGTTTTCTGTGCTTTTGGTTGAAAGCACCGCTGGATTGAAGCAGCACAGAAGGATTCCCTGGAAACCCAGTGCTGTTTTCTCTGCTAGCCCTGCACAGTGGAGCTGTTCTGAAAAAACTCTAATGTTCTTTAATCCCTTCTAGTATAGTGAACTTTAAAAGGCAGAAGAACCCCTTCCTTCCCCAGAAGCCCTCGGGCTCTCATTCTCACAAATCCTGTTTTCTTTCCTACCTCAGGGTATAGATTGACAGCCATGCTATTCCAGCAATACCCCTGAGAAACTGTCTTAATGGACATGCTTGCAGGATTCTGTGCTATTATTTGCAAATATGTTGAGAGTGTATGTATGTTTTCAAGGGGAGGGGAGCAGGGCAGGGATGTCTGTTCTCTGTGAGCTTGGAGTTCACCACTTTGCAGACAGTCCTGGAGAGGATCTGATGTTTTCCCTGCTTCTCCTCTTGGAGAGAAAAGCCATAGCTGGAAGTGTTCCTCTAAAATAAAGGGCAGGAAGGCAATGCAGGAGAAAGGGAAACACTGTCACTCCCTTGGGTCGTGTGTCTGTGTCTGTCTGTGTCTGTGCGTGTGTCGCTTCCCCCCACTTCCATCTCATTTCTTAAAAAACAGGCAGGAATATGAGAGGTAGGAAGATGTGGCTTGTCTTTCTACCCCTCCCCTTTCTGCACTGTAAATTCTTAAACAAGACCAAGAGAGTAAATTGCTTTTTCAAGTTTTATCAACAAGAAAGCAGCCCAGCAGAGTTACAGTTCAGTGCTCAAAGATTGACTTCATTTTTAGCAAAAAGCTTTCATGCCAGAAAATAAATAAATATATTTATTGGGTGGGGTGACTCCCCCCTCCTGATGGTATAGAATTTGCATTTTGTGGCTGTAACTCATCTCCTTGATGCATTTCTAAGTTTCCAGTATAGTCTTGAGTAAATTGCCTTCTGTATCCAGGGTTATAAGACCTACTCCAATCTGGACACAGGAGAGACGTTGCTGGACCATGGAGACAGCTTCACTTCATATAAACTATTCCACAAGGTATTATCCAAAAATGACAATTTAGGCTTTTCAGATATGCACCATGTCATTGAAAAAAAATTTTTTTAAGCCTGCTTTGTAACTTCAGTAACATCGCATGCTGTTTCACAAGTCCAGATTTTCAATTAATAGCAAAAGTGAAAGATGGGGAAGACTGAAAAGAGAACAATATGTCCACATACATGTACATGTGCTAGTTTTTGACAGAGGACATTAGGGAAAAGAAATGCCAACAGGCAATGTTAGAAAAAAGCAAAGGAAAAGAACCATTTTCTTGAAAAATTAAATTTGTCATTTGTTACATTAGTTTTTCTCTATTCCACTTCAATTCACTAGGTTTTGAACTATATTGTCCTTTCAGAAGACCTTACTGTCTTTTCAGAAAGCTGAAGAGAGTCAGGATGGATCTTATCTGGTGTCAGTTTCAAAGACAAGCCTTGGGAAGAATTCTAGCCTCCATGTGATAAAGCCCTTTTAGGGGGTACAGCACAGCATTTTTTGGCTCCTCCTTCTCTATTAAATTGGTTTGCCTCTTCACTAAAAGAGTAGAAAAAAACTTAAGAAGTACACAGCAAAGCATAGCTTGTCAGCTCTTTGAAAGAAGATCTTTCTTTTCAGAAAAGAAAGCTTGATATTTTTGGATAAGTAGTTGTGCTGTATTGCCACCCACTTTTCTTTTCCCACAGCCTTTTGTGGAGACAGGTGCTCCACACCCTGGTGAGATGACAGTGCTAGGAGAAGGCATGGCAGGGTCAGCTTACTCCTCCGTGACATCTCTGGTCATGTAGTTCACAGCTGAATCCTCTTGCTTCCAGCAGCCCATCCCTTGGAGACAACTACTGGCCTACAGTGGGATCTGACTTGCAATGATGTCCCTAGGTAGTTAATATTAATTACGTTCACCCCATTTGCCCCTAAAGCCATAGGTTTGGAATTGCACTCCAACAGCTCAGTTCAGAGTCCTCCAAGTTGCTGGTTAAGGCTGCCGTCATATTCAGGTTGACATTACTATGTCAGTTTTAATTTTCATAGAATCATTTAGGTTGGAAAAGACTTTTAAGATCAAGACCAACTGTAAATCTAACACTGCCACGTCCACCATTAAACCACATCCCTAAGCACCACATCTACAAATCTTTTCAATACCTCCAGGGATGGTGACTCAACCACTTCCCTGGACAGCCTGTTTTAGCACTTGATAACCCTTTCAGTGAAGAGTTTTTTCCTAATATCCAATCTAAACCCCCCTGGGCACAATTTGAGGCCATTTCACCTTGTCTTATTCCTTATTACTTGGGAAAAGAGACCGGCACCCACCTTGCTACAATCTCCTTCCAGGTAGTTGTAGACAGCAATAAGGTCTCCCCTGAGCCTCCTTTTCTCCAGGCTAAACAACCCCAGTTCCCTCAGCTGCTCCTCATAAGACTTGCTCTCTAGACCCTTCACCAGCTTTGTTGCCCTTCTCTGGACATGCTCCAGCACCTCAATGTCTTTCTTGTAGTGAGGGGCCCAAAACTGAACCCAATATTCAAGGTGTGGCCTCACCAGTGCTGAGTACAGGGGGACAATCACTTCCCTAGTCCTGCTGGCACCTTAAGTCTGATACAACCCAGGATTCTATTGGCATTCTTGGCCATGTGAGCACACTGCTGGCTTGTATTCAGCCAGCTGTTGACCAACACCCCCAGGTCCTTTTCAGCCGGGCAGCTCTCCAGCCACCCTTCCCCAAGCCTGCAGCATTGCATGGTGGTGTTGTGATGCAAATGCAGGACCCAGCACTGAGCCTTGTTGAATCTCAACAAGTTGTTTATCCCAGTGTTAAAGAGAAAAAGACTTCTGGAGTTCTTTTATTCCAGGAACCAGGAGCAGAAGCACAAATCTTTCATCCCTAATCCAAAGATCATGAAATCACCACTTTCAGTATGGGTGAAGCCCATTTTTCCCATGCCTTAGTCTAGCCTTAGTTATATCATAGATCCATCAGAAGACCTATCATTTTTGTCACGACTACTTAACCCAGTGCACTAATATTACTATATAAGTGCTTAAAATAATAATTAGAACTCCATGAATAATAAATAAACTGAATAATTTATTCAGATATATTGCAAAACTTGAGCAACTTATTTGATTAATATATTTAATAACTCAGTCTGTTCTATATCTTTGTTAATAATATTTTTAAACTAGATAAGTAATTTGTTTTTAAGAAATTGTAACATTTGTCAAATAAATTCTCCATTGAATATTATTCAACCAACTCTAACAGTACTGAATTACCAGCAAGTGCGTTCTTAAATGGCCACTGGAGGCCCAAATGAGCACGTCTGAGCTTTCTGGGAAGAATTTTTGCTTATCTCTATTGTGATATAATATGATCTTTCTATCTCAAGAACTCATTTTTACTTTTTGGTGGAGTAGAAGACAGAAGCAGTAGCAGAAGGGAGTAAGGATGCCCATCCTTTATTCCTGAAACCATAGCAACATGTCCATTTTCAGATGGGATAAAAACTACCACACAGGAATTAGTACAGGAGGACAGAAGTTTAATTATGCCCGCGTCCCTGTTCCCTTATCTCCAGTGTAAAACAAGGACCGAGAAAGCACTTGAACTCTGAGCTCAGCTTTGTGACCCTCACTGTAGAAAGTACAAGAGGGTTTTGTACCAGGGGCTAGCACATTTGCAGTGTGTAGTTGTGGTGTTAGTATCAATGCAAATTAAGAGAGCTTTCCTCAGTTGGTATCTGAAGAAGAATGACCCCAAGATATAAGTTTCACATAAGCAGCCCTTACACCCTCCAAGCATAAATGGACCCACATTAAGACCAAGAAAGCAGAAATTGTTCCTGCTGACTGATAATCACCAAAGGTCATGGGTGAGAGATTTTCTTCTCTATTGATCTAGCACACTTTCCCTCCCACCCTGGATGCCTTTGTTCAGCCTCTGATAGATGCTCAGACCCAGGACTAAGCTTCCCCAAGGAGCCATGCAGTGTGCTTGGTAGCAATCCAGCTTTTGATATTGAAGATAATATTTATTGCTCAGGGAGAAAGAGCTCATATTTTTTCAACTCCTACCTGGACTGACCTAGTTGGGTTTAGCCTTGAAGAAGAATGTAGCAAAGTGCCCTTAAAGATTAAAATTGATTTTACTTTTTACAGCTATGCTGTAAAGCCTTGGGCTGAAGTACAATTTGCAGTTATAATTATAGTATTTTAAACACACAGTTCTTACTCGTAGTCTTCACTATTCTGGCTCAGATACCTCTGGATGTGTGACCTTAACATTTTATTCAAGCGTTCTCACCATAATAATCTCATTAAAAATTGTATCATGTAAAGATGAAGCTCACATTCCTTCTTTTCTCAATTACCTGCAAAGCCTTTTGCACATAGAAACGCAAGGGGCCAAGCACACATCCTCTCCTAGGACTGTTGGGCACTGCCATGTGAAATGACAGTATTCACAGGTTATACTTGTTCTTCTGAACCTGCTCTTCAGTGCCCTCCAAGACAGGTTTTATTTACTTTGGACGCCCGTTTGTGACCACTAGTATAAGACTTTGACCTTAGGAGCAGCTATCTGAAGGAAAGCACAGTGTGGCTTTTATAAGCTTTGAGATCTCTGTGAAGATAGGTGTCTCAAGGCACCCAGTTCAGTACTGCACGTGAAGATGTAAGGCTGAAGGGCTGGAATGCTCTTGAGCTTTGTCTGCATTTTCCTACCTACAGAGCAAGGTGCCACATTCCAGCCTATAAGTAAATATTGTCAACGGAGGAGTTGGGGTTCCAGTATGAGCCCAAGCCTTGAGTTAGGTGGAGCCTTAATAGTCAATAGGTCAGTTGCCTGAAATGAAGACCATACTTCATTTAACACACCCTGTGTAAGCACTGGAAACCTCTTTATATATCCCTGCATATAAAAGGATCATCTCTGCAGCAGCTGGGGTTGCACATGCGTTCAGCCTAGCTGGTACCGAGTAATTGAGAAGCACTTGGAGAAGGAACACATTCTGTTTCAGACTCAGTTGAGTATTTCATACAGAAAGACAAAATACAAAGATGCAAGATGCGTATGATGTGTTAACAGCAATCCCTGCTGGATTTATAGATATTTCCAGAGGGCTGAACAAGCAATTACAGATGGGAGAATGTGGAGCAGCCATGACTCATGTTTTGGGAAAGGTTGAAAAGCTTACAGCCAAGTCCTTCCAGCACAGTCAGAAAGTCCACACACAATACTTGAACCATGGACCCTGGAGCCCTTCTCTCCTGCCACAGGATACCAAGTCAATCTCAATGGCTTAAGTCGCCGCAGTTGTAACCACCAGCAGGAGAATGACTTTCCTTGGCATGCAGTCCTCTATCTATAAAATGATGGGTTTAAAACACGGATTTCCATAAGAGCTACCTTGTGAGAGTCACTGCTTTAGGATAGACAGTCCCTGGCCTCCTCATCTCTAGTTTTTGTAAGCTCACCACTCCAGCTCACTTGCCTTAAGCCATGGCAAATACTCTTGCAGATATCACTCATTTTTCCAAGCACTTTAAAAGGTTTAGTTCAGCTGGAACTGCACTTCTCATCTGTGTGTATGCCCTGTTTATCCCACCTGCTATTTGAGCACAAGAGGCGTATAGCAATTTCATCTTGGGAATCAGAAAAACTCCCAGACGTCCTCTGTTTGTGTGCATGTGTGTGCCTGCACTACTTGTGTGTGCCTGCACTACTTGTGTGTGCCTGCACCCGTGTGTGCCTGCATGAGCAGGGGCACATTTCTCTGTGGAATCTTTAATTGGAATCTTAAACAAGTACAGCCAGTGGATTTGTTTACTAGACTCTGTCACTGAATGCTTAGTATTAGAAGAGTCCATTTCAAGCTGTGCACTTTCAAAATCGTGTGGTGAACCATACAGGCACCTTCTATCTTGCCTCAGTTTATATTGCAATGGGGAGCTCTGTAATGCAAAGTAATATTAAACTAACTAGTGTAATGTGAACTTAACATTTAATTGGGAACCTGGAATGCTTTCAGCTAAGCTTGGCTGGAGTTTCAGAGGCTCAGCCTGTGAACTAAACCAGTGCAACATAAAGGCTCCTCCTACAATGTTGCTTGAATGTTATTTCACCATGTAATTCCTCAGAAGCTAACTCCCAGGCAGGCAGTCCAATTCGCTGCATATATAGACATGTTTGGGAATTTACTAAGTCATTTAAGTTGTCTGCCTTTATGATATAAAAACATGGCACCTAGGCATATACAATGTTTTCGTCTCAAGCGGTTCTGCAATAATTAATGTAAATTTAATTGTAGTGGTTGTATTACCTGACTTTTTCATAATTTCAGTGAACACCTGATATGCACCAAGGTTGGAAAGATTGCATCATAAGGTGTAGTATTTGTTTGCTTTCTACAGCACATAATCACATTACCAATAAATGGCCAGGACTTCTCCATGCTTCCTGTGTTTAACAAATCTACATGATGCTTTCTCACCATTGTCTCCTCTCTAGGTTGAAGAGTCCTAGTGTATTTTGTATAGCTTGTAGGGAAAGCTATTTGATGCCTTTGATTATTTTGCTGATTTTTGTAGCACCTTCTCTGGTTCTGTTATGTTCTTTCTGAGACCAAGAGACCAGACTGCACTCAGTCTCTAAAGTGCAGGTGCATGATGGATTTTTTAGTGGCATATAGATATTTCATGTTGTGATTGCTACCCCATCCTCAGAATTTCTAACATCTTGATAGCTTTTGGTTACTGCTGTACCCTGAACTGATATTTTTGTAGTGCTATCTATTATTATTATGTGAAGATCTCATTCCTGATGGTAATAGACAGCTCAGAACCCATCATTATACATGTAAAATTTGGATTTTTTTCCCAGTATGCATTGTTTCAAATGCTGTTCCTTTACGCCCAGCTGTTTGCTGTAGTGAGAGGCTTTTACAGTGTTTCACAGTCATGTCTTTTGTTACTTATAATAATTTAGCATTAGCAAACATTCAAAAACTAATTCTCTTTTTCTAGATCATTTCTGCACTCATGAACAGCACGGGTCTGAACACAGATCTGTGTGAAGCTTCACTGACATCCATCTTCTCTACAAAAAACTATTTACTGTTACCCTCGTTTTCGTGTCTGATGACTAGTTACATGTCCATACGAGGACATTCACTCTTATCCCATGATAGGTTAGGATTTTTGTCACTGAGGACCTTGTAGAGTGCCTTTCAGAAGTGTATGTGGACTATAGCCACTAGATATCAACTGCCTCCATGTAGCAACATGGAAAGATGAACCCCTAACAGAAAAGTTCTGTTGTGGAAACTTCCCTGGGTTCTTAATGTTTAGTACAGTCAGGCAGATTTAAGTATTTGCTGCTACAATTTTGTTGTTTCTTAAGCCTCCTGCTCCTTGATCTTTCCTTGGCCTTACAGACACTCTAGAGGTCTCCTACCCCTAAGATGCAGCAATGTGATTTATAATTAGTGTCTCTGCTTTTTTGCAAGTTGAAGCACAATTCATCTTTTTTTGGCCTCCCTTACTGAATTTCAGCATTCTCAGCCTATTCTTCCTTTGGGGTTTGAGTTTGTCGTTTTTTTGTAGGGCACAGCTTTTTCTTTTTTGAATAATGCCTTCTTATTCCTAAGAAAGCTCCTTTACACTTCTGTTAAGCTAGGCATGTTATCTTTTGGTCTTTCTCAAACACTTATTGATAGGTAGTATGCATTTGCTCTGATCATCCAGCATGGTATCTTTGAACAGCCTCAGTGCTGTCCAAAAAAAAAATTTTTATACTTTAACCACTCGTTTTTGTTTCTTTTTAACAAGACCTCTTCATTTTCACATAGTTTGACTTTTTAAAAATTCATCACTACAGTAATGGGCCTCTTGGCTCTTGCAGGAGAAATAGGGATGTTGGACTTGACTTAAATACAGTACTGCCACTGTTGCCAACATCTCTGTGACAGTCACCGAGTCCTGAACATTGGTCAGGACTTCTCATTTCCTTGTCTAGTACTTTCATAAAACAGAAATTGGCAGTGTCTGAAAGTTCATCCCACACATTATACCCTGCAGTAAAGTCTAGCAAGTAAATGAAGGCAATTGTAGTCTTATTGATCATTCCTGCATTCCTTGATCTCCCTCAGTGTGTCAATCTCTGTCACCATCTTCATCAGGCAGTCTATAATGCAGCCTTATTGCTGTATTTTTCCTACATGGGACTGGAGTTTGATTCATAGGGTTTCTATTACTTGTTGACAAGGTTTGTTTGATTGTTAATCTGATCTGACTCAAAGCTTCTTTTAGGCTACAGTACCATCCCTTCATCTGTAGACCCCATTTTATCCTTCCAGTATAATTTTCAAATTGGCATTACACTGTCCATCTGCTTCTCCTTCCACCAAATTTCCAATATGTCTTTTATGTCTTTATATTGATTAAAATATAAATATTCCAATCTCCCTAGACTTCTACTTTTAAGGTAGATGTATACATAAAATTACTTTTAGCTTTTGTCTATTCATGTCATTGTGCATTTGTTTTTAACTTGATGATTTCTCATTTTTGTCCAGTGCTTCATCTGGGGATGAAGAGTACTTGTAATGCCAGGATGTATCCTCCAAAGGCTTGTGCCCCTTAGCACCCTCATATGAGCACCCTCCTGTGCAGCACTGGCAGCTGGAAGTCCCCTGGGCAGGCTCCCTCCTTTCCAGATGTCTTGATGGTTTTGAACTCTCTTACATATACAATTTTCCCAACAGCATTACCTCTTCACACCTGCCTGGCCCAGCATGCATTATCAGGAGTATTTTGGAGAAAGTTGCCAAGGAGATCCTGCTATTTTGTCTACAAAACCTCTCCCCCTGCTTCACTGGCACTTACAGAGGTGGCAGCCACCAGCTCCTTCCCAGCATTTCTCAGAAGCCTAGCAAAAACTTTGTGAGACCTGCTGCTTCTCAGCCTGCAGGCAAACTATCAAACAACCTTCACTGGAACCGCAAGCCCAGATAGCTCTATGTTTTATAACCAATAACCACAACATAGCTGCACACTCCAGTCTCTCACACGTAGGCAGTTTCTTGTAATCCCACCCTCCTCAAAAACTCCTAAAAAACATACCTGCTTTCCCTTCTGGACATGGTTTTGAGACCCAAACAGGCACACAGAAGTTAGTGGTAATCACAGACAAATAATGAATAAAGCATGAAAATGGAGAAGCAACAGTGACAGTCATTATGGTCTCACAGTTGGCCACAAGTCTGTGAGATGGCAGACTCCATCGAGGACTGCAGAAGCAGTTGTTACACCATATGGACACAATATCAGTGCAGCATGTTTAAAGAAATTGAAAGGTAGAAGTAGATCCCGGCTTGCACTACATCCTTTTTCAGTTGTCTTTTGAGAGCTGACCAAACTAGGCAGGCAGAGACTTAACACTGGTACTGTTCTGTCTCTTCTCACACCCTTGGAGGAAGGTGTATGGTTGGGTCTATGAGGACATCCTGGGCCTCGCACAGGCTTCCTGTGCTCTGCTGAGCTCCTCAAACTGCCACAACTTCAAGGCTTGTGTAAATAATGGTGGAGACCAATTTTCCAGCCCTTTCCTGCTTTGTGTCCTCTCCTAAGGCAATAGGCATACATGCATTCCTTTTTCAGTTACTTTCTCTGACTGAGAGGGGAAAAGATGCCGCACTTGGGAATATGAAACCTCGGAAGAGTGATAAGAAAAAGAGACAGAAAGCAGAGAATTATCCTGGTTTTGACCAAAAAATTTTCTTTAGGGGGTAGAATGGTGCTATTGAAAAGGGTCCTGAACTGCACTGAACTGGGGAATTTTTCTTTGGTTTTACAGTTAGGTCCTTGTTGGAAGAAAGACCTCAACCATGGCAATAAAAATCCTACATTTGTGAGTTTTCAGAAACTAGCAAGAGTCTCTCTTTCATCTCAACAGGAGTGTCTCTTCTTTGATTTTACTGTCTGCATTACTGTGTAGTTTCTCCCTTCTTTATCATCTGCTTCTTAACAGGGAGACAGGGATACAGCACATCATTAAGAACAAGTAAACACCATTAAAACAATTCCACCTCATTGTCACTGCATTGTTTTGAATTGAATTATTGACTCTTGAATAATACCAGGGTTAGGGAAAAGCAGGTAGAAAGTAGCTTTGAACTCTTCTGGGTAAACAGCCTGCTTACAGCATCAAAAGAAAATATTTTATGCTAACTGCATGGTTTAGGTGGGAAAAAGTTAAGAGCTTTTCTCAACTGTAGCTCACACCCAGATGCCCCTATTTTGGTTCCCTCTACAGCAAACAAACCTGAACTGAATCACAGAATCACAGAATCATAGACTGGTTTGGGTTGAAAGGGACCTTTAAAGATCACCTAGTCCAACACTTCTGCCATGGGTAGGGGCATTTTTCACTAGATCAGGTTGCTCAGTGCCCCATCCAACCTGATCTTGAACACTTCCAGGGATGGGACATCCACAGCTTTTCTGAGATGGGGTGGTATGAAGTTCAGTTTTAGATGCAGAACCTAGGTCTACTTATTGGGTATTGAGCTTAAAACAAGGCCTAACCTCCTTTGGCCAGTAGCCTGCACATAATTGTCAGCAGAGGGGAAAACAAAGGCAGCTGTTGGTTATAATGAAGACTCTTTTAAAGGGGGGTAACTAAATATTTCCCTTTATATTAGACGAGTAATAAGAGGCAGAAACAGGCCATTTCAGGAGTCAGGATGGGCTAGGTTTGAGATCTGATCCCCACGCCAGCACCAGACCAGACCTCTAACTCAGGCAAGATGCTGCTGAGTAGCCAAGTTTCCTGAAGCACTGTGAAGGAGCATGCCATCACAGTACTAAGTACCTTGTGTAAGGAAGTGGCTCCCCAGCATCTGCAGAAACACAGTGGGACTGGGAACCTTTGTTCCTTGTCCTGTGACAGATAAAGGATTTTACACAAATTCAGAGTGCAGCTGATTTGTGACATTTTGAGACCACGAAATGGCTTCCTGACAAAGGAACAGTGAGATGGGACACTTTCAGCAGTGCTGGGAAGACCTGTTATATGAGTGGGAGGGAAAAATTAGTTTAGTCAGGTAGATCCTGTGGTTTTAGGGGCTAGGGGAAAAGATTTCCTCCAAGATCTGCCCTTTAACAAAGGAGAAGATTCTAAAGTGTTTCCTTGAAAAATTCTCCATCCTGGACTGTACCCTCTGCTGGGTGAGAGGGAAGATGGGGTCTCTGTCAGACACTGCTAGTGGGTTGTCTCAGGAAAAGGAACACATGGAAGACTATGAAGAAGCTAATCTCCTTTATTAAAAAAAACAAAAAAACAAACAAACAAACAAACAAACAAACAAAAAAAAAAAAAAAAAAAACAAAACCAACAGAAAAACACCAACCAACAAACAAAAAGAAAACCCAAAACCAACAACACACCCCTCCAAAAAAAAACAATAAGGCAATTGCAAATTTACAGGTAAAGTGACCCTTTGTGAGTCTTCCAAAGACCAAACCTGGCATATGAGGTCTGTTCATACAGCTCATCTGTCCTTGGGCTTGTTCAAATATCTGTTCCTCTCCTTCTACTTTTGATTCAGTATATTTTCAGTTTGACATGTAGAGGCTTTCTTTCTTTTATGAAGAAGCACCACAATACTTTTTAATGTCTTTGGCATTTTCCAGCACAGACAAGATGGGGTCTCAGTTTACTGAGAGATGATGTGCTCCTGCTGCTTATTCCCTACTTAATCCTCCAAGTGTGACATCCGTCAGCTCCATGCAACTTACTGAGATTTCTCAGGCACAGGATTATCAGTGATACGGACTCCAGGGGGGAATGCACAGCAGGAGCAGATGCATGGTAAAGAAAGAGAGATAGGAGCCTGTTTTCATGCAAACATGACTCCTAATAAAGTGTTTTCTGAAAGAGACAAAGTGGAAGCAGAAAACATGGAAAATGTAGAAAACATACCCGTTTTCCTAAAAAAAGGAATTGTCAATGATCCTGGCAATTAGATTTCCTTTAATTTAAATTCTATCCTTGGGTTGAAAATGAAGCAAATATGAGAGACAGGAGGAGGAAAGAGAATCACTAAACAGCTGGAGATAAAATTTCAGTAATAAACATGGCAATGGGTCCTCAGCCCAGTTGGATCCTTCAGGCACCACTAAAGTACAAATAATAAAAGAATAAATCTTTACAAACAGATATAAAAGGTTTTAAAAGAATTAAAGTAGTAGTGCCTACTGGAAATTCAGTTGGTATAATGCATTTTGGTTTTACATAAAGTATTTGATATTGCATCTCCCATGAATGTACTTGAATAATTAATTGAGATTGGCTTCAGTAGGAGTACTGCCACAGGGTCTACAAATTGGCGGAAAGAACATTAGCAAATGGTAATGATAAATGACAGTGTTTTAATTTGGGGGAGGCAGCTACTGGGGTGCCACAGGGTTTGGTGTTATGTCCTATCTCATTTATCACCCTCATTAATTGATCTGGAAGAAAAATAAACAGCACATTAATGAGATTCACATTCAGTGCTGAACTGGGGAGAAGTTTCAAATCCTAGTAGGGATGAATAAAAAGGAAAAATGAAAACATTCAGAGAAAAGTGAGGTGCAAGGGCAGAGATTTTTTCTTTTTTTAATAAAAAAAAAAAAAGAAGGAAAGAAGTAATGCAACTACTAAATCTTGCTTGGAATATTTCGGGGAAAAAGATTGAGAAAGAATAACCATTCTGGATCTTAAGGCCAGAAGATACCATATTGTCCATTTTATTTCACTCTCTTCACAATACGGGCCAAAAAAAATATTGATTCCTCCAAGAAGCCAGGTATTCTAAGTTGTGTGAGAACATACCTCTCAGAAATACTGCATCCAGTATTAATTACAGATCTCAGGTGATGAATGCTAACTGTTTGTTAACAGTTTGAAAGAAAACCTGAAAAAATCAAATTGACCCAGCAGAATTGGTTTATTGACTATAACTATAGCACTGTGTAAACAGTCATTAGGCAAAGTATTATATTACCCATGTTGTGGCAACTGTCTGCTTCTGGTGGTTTCAACACTGTGAAGATGGAGAACTCTGAACCCAACTTTAAACATTACCTGTGCTGCCTCTGAGACAGCAGAATACCATTTTACCTCAGGTTTCATACATTTTCTTCTACCTCCTCCTTTATGCATGTTCTAACCTTAGCAAACCTCATTCATATTTTTCCTCATTCTCATTTTTCGCTTCTCTTTGTCTTCTGCCTATGACTCCTGTTTGCGATTCTCTTTTTGTGACATGATCTGGAATTGGTGACAGAGAATTCACTTCTTGGACAGATCCATTACTCGGTAGATTGCAATGCTTGCAGAAGCCAGAGATACCTGTTGTTCTCTCAGCCCTAATAGCAAATTGCTTGCTCAATAGTGGTAGAAGTGTAATAATGCATTTTTGTATGTTCTCTCTGATAGCTCTTCCTATACTACCAAACATATTTCAATGCTAAACTGGGCACATGATCAGGTTTCCAGGAATTTGACTTGGTAATTGAATGATTTCACTTAAGTATGAATCACAAATGTACTAGATTAAATCAAGTGAGATATCATAATGTAGCATAGAGCTTTAAAAAAAGTCAGAACAGTTTTTGTTTTCTGTGCAGAGACTTTGCATCATTGACCATTTGGGGCTCTGATGGTGCTGCCACAGAAAGTTTGACCAAAGCAGAGAAACAACAAGTAATCCATATCCAGAATATTGTCAGTACCCACCCAGAAATAGGCAGCACATGCTCCTTGAGGGGTATAGTACTAGCTCTTACAGGGAATCATGGTATAACATATGCAGAGAGACTTTCTACTGGTTTCACTGCTCCCCAGCACTGAAATCTGCTTTCCCTTGGCTCTTGGAAGTGTTGCAATGAAAGGCAGTAGGACAGGTGGGCAATCTAGTTTAAGATGATCTGCAGCAGAGCAGATGAACGAAGCACCTTCTCTACATAGCTGCAAATGCAGCTGGCATCTCCTGTGCTGTTCTGAGCACGGTGTCACTGGAAAGATATTGAAAAGTTGGAGGGAGTTCAGAGAGGAGGCACAATTATTATTAGGCAGCAGGAAAGCTTGATTGATATGAAAAGATTAAAAGAGCAAGCTATGTACATCTTGGCAAAGCAACAACTGAGAGGAGATATGATAATCACCTCCAAATAAATTCAAGGAAAATCCCAAGAGGAAGAGACTTTGTGCAGGCTTAGTACAATGCGGTATTGCATAATAGGATGAACTTTAGAGAAGGAAAACCTGTGAAGTTTGAATGTGAAGAAAAACTTCTTCCTTTCTAGTAAGATGTGGAGGAAGATCCCTGGGGAAGCACTGCTCCAGGGCTGCTTAAACTACACTGGTCCCATTACAAGAAAACAGTTAAGGAACCATTCCACATTGATCAAAAGAGGGAACAGGCTCCTGAGGTCAGATGGTCTCTCTAAAGCCAGAGACCATGGGCTGCTCTGTATTTACTGAATTCTCCCTAAACAGCTTGCTGCTGTCCTTTGTGAGAGAGGCATCATCTTGTCTTTAAAGCTGTTGTGGTGTGTGTCATTCACTGAGATTATCACCGGTGCTGTATGCACTAGCCTGC
Organism: Tyto alba; assembly: GCF_018691265.1. Classification (NCBI taxonomy): domain Eukaryota; kingdom Metazoa; phylum Chordata; class Aves; order Strigiformes; family Tytonidae; genus Tyto; species Tyto alba. Next base: position 31,775,635 of record NW_024881282.1, read on the forward strand.
TAATTGTTTCAGGGGGAGGCTGTATTCTAAAAGAAATGCTGTCTGCAGGATGCATTCAGCAGGTTTTCTTTATTAAAGAGTTGAGATACATGGACATGTAATAAGGAACAAAGGAAACGAAGGTGGCATTGCCCAGTGTGTTACAGTAAAACTATTGAGTTACTTGCCAAAGGGGGACCTTGAGTGAAATATTGCTGCGAGGAATTTTGGAAAGCATCTGCTGGTGTCACAGCCATTATCAGTGCTGAATTAGTAGCCATGCAGAGTACACTGCTGCTTACAAAAGGTGCTGATTTGCCAGCAGGGGCTAGGAGGGATTTTTTTTTTTTTTTTTTTTTCATTTATGCAGAACACTTCAGGCCTGACTGCATACAGGATTGTAAGGTTTCACTCATCATGTCAGGTGCCAACTTCTGCAGAAGGAGAAGAACTTGAAGAGCAGGAAATAGCTTTTCAATAAAAGAATCTAAGATACATTAAATAAGACATTACTCACTTGGTCATATGTCCATTTCCTTATATGTAAAGCAGTAACAGGGAACACTATAAGCTGCTCTGCAGTAACTCTCCTAAGTATACTTTTACCCCATAATACAGGTGAGGTAATTTACTTAGGGGTGGCCTTACAGGGGGAATGGAGTCATCTGTAGCCAACTCTGCTAGATCCTGGCACAGCTGAGCTCAGCAGCCCGAGCAGCCTGGCTTCCATCTGTGCCTGGGCTCTCTCAAATTACCTCACATTTATTCAGGGATGAGCGCAGAGGTAACCGATTACCTCTCTGTCACTTATTCAAGTGTCCATAACCCAACTAAACACCATATGTTCCTGAAAGAGCCAGACACTTCCATTATCTTTTTACTCCTTTATTCACCTGAATATTGACTCCCTGATGGTATTCCTTCACCTTCCCTGGGCCTGTAGAGTAGCTGCAGTGTTAGCAATTATTTATGAGAGAGCTGCTGATGCGTGTGACAAGAAATAGTGCTAATAGTGTTGTCTGTTAGCCTATAAAATAGCTCCCCCAACTAAACCGGTAGAAGCCTCATCACTTGGATGTTTTAAAACCAGCCTGGACAAAGCATTGTAAAATATACTGCAGGAAACAATCTTGGAGTGACAGCAAGATTAAGTCATGGATTGCTCTCTCATTCAGCCTAGCAAAAAGCCATGTGAGAGTATTCAGGGTACTCCAGGGATGTGCTGCTTTGTCTTGTCCTCTCAGGGATCTCTGCTGGCAGTGCTCCTGTGCAAACAGTAGGTTAGATTTGTATTCAGGGAGATAAAGAGGGAGAGGGAAGGGGGAAAGATCCAGTGCGAGAGCATGGTACGTTGCATATATGGCCCTGATCACTCTGTCTTTAAGACATTCCCCCTCACTGCCCCTGTGCTAGTTACCACTCTCACACTGCAAACCTTTCCATTTATTAAAACCGTTTTTGACTCCAGTCCGCCTCACATCCACCCAACAGTTCTGCCAGTCCTGTTCTTTTCCTATTTTTAGCTTCACTTCCCTGTACGTTGTTGCTGGAGTGCTCAACCCCAGTAAACTACCATGGTGGTTTTGTACAGATTTGGCCACACATACATAACAAGAAGAGATTAACAGTTCATAGACTTACGACACAGTGTGAAGAGCTTACTTTAAGCTAAGGAGCAGAGAATGTAAGAGTCATGGTGATGAGTCTCTGCTAACCTGACAGGGAGTAACAGACTTGATAAGTGATGCTACTTTTCCATTCCCTATTATATTACACACCTTTAAATCAGGTTAAGGTTAGCTGGACTGGAGCAATCATCATAAACCATGTTTGGTTAGGCAGTGTCCTGCACTAAAATAGCATTCTGAGCCAAGAGAGGGGTTTTCATTTCACTTCTACACCTCCTTCTGAATAGCTGGTACTTGAGCTTGGAGTAGATTTCCCCTCCAATTTTGCCTGAATGATCTCTTTTGAAAATGGTCTAAAAGGAATGCACCTTTTGCTGTTGCCTTTGCAACTCTACTCTGCATATTATAATGTGATATTCTCTATAAGGAGTTCTCTTCTGGGCACTTTCTTAGAAATCAGACCCTTTTCTTTTTCCTGACACCCTGATCATCCACCCAAGCCCTTGTTAAGAGGCATTCCAGCCCCCTTCTGTACATTCAACAGCCCTGCCTCAATAGGTCCAGGGAAGTAGTTATTTCCCACTATTTAACTCTCTTGAGGCTGCATCTGGAGTACTATGTCCAGTTTTGGGCCAGAAAAATAGAGAGAGGCTGGAGAGTGTCCAGTGGACAACCACCTAGATGGTCAGGGTATTGCACAAGGAGAGGCTGAAGGAGCTGGATTTTTCAACCTAGAGAAGGTAAGGATGAGAGGATCTAATTTATCTCTACTAGTAGTACTACTAAAGGGTGTGTGTAGCAAAAGAACAAGAGGCAAAAGTCACAATTTGTAACAACAGAAATTTATATTTAATATAAGGAAATTTTTTCACCAGAAATGTGGTGAAAGTACTACAAGAGTGGTTCAGAGAGGCTGTGCAATCTGGGAGATTTTCAAAGCTCAGGTAGATAAGGTCCTGAGGAACCTCATCTAATTTGGAGCAAGGAGTTGAGCAAGGTGACCCAGAAGTGTCCCTTCTGATCTAAATTAATCTATTCTTTTATGATTTCGCATTTGAAGATCTGGCTGGCTATTCTGATGTTCAGGTAAAAGCTCATAAATTCTTCTGAAAATTTGGGTCAGGGTCAGCAACCAGTGTCACTTGAGAAATTCTGTTTGTAGTCTCTTCTCTGCCTCAGTTCTTCACTTCTTGCACCATACACGAGGCTCACTGCCGCTGTGCTCCCCAAATACTTGGAAGGGAGGGATTAAATACTAATGGTTTCCACAGATGTGAAATTCTAGGTGGGAATCCCACACACATACAGTCTTTAGAAAAGTTAAAACAGAATTTATTATTTTATTGTTTGGCTTGCCGACTTTCTGCCTGTCAAAATGGCTCTTGTTGATTCCACTGCCTCCCTGAAGATAGAAAACAAAGTTGACAAATGCCTGCCAGGCGGGCAGCTCTGTCATTTGCATTTTCTCAGTGGAAAACTGGAATTTGTTGTCAAACTTTAAATTTCTCACTGCAAAATTTCAGTTATGCAGAAACTGGGTTTAGGCAGGACATTCCTTAGCTAGGTCCTAGTAACAATATATCCTTTTTCCTTTTTTCCATCTCATCCACTTAGCCCTAAAATGATTATAGCTCTTGTCATAAATTTACCAGACAATGCAACATAATAGAGCTCCTGTCACAGCCAGGGCATCTAGGATTTCCCTTGTTAGTATAATTTAATAATAATGGCTAAAGCGTGCAGTTAAAAGGCAAATGCAAGCTACTACTTATTTCAGCTGTGGCCAAAGTTTGCTCTGTGACCTAAGGAAAACTATTTAAAATTATCATTTGCAAAATGAGAATACCCTTTTCTATCCAGAAGGAGCAGTGACACCTTAGCCTGGAAGGTCTGAGTCAAGTGCAGTTTGCAGCCCTGGCTGCTTCTGCTCTCCTCCTCCTCCTGCCCTCGCCTGATGGGAATGCATCACTCACCTAGGAAAGATAATGCAGATAGGAAGGTAAGCTCAGCTGATGAGAATTTGTTTTGCCGATCCTGCTGCTGCCACCCACCAGCTTGTTGTCTGAGGATCACGCCCTTTGCTCTGTGGAGTCACTTGGAACCTGCTGAAAAAAGTGCTTCATCTTTCTTAGACACCATGAAACTCAGCGGCTGTTTCCCTACACCCTGGACTCTGCTGCTTCATGCCTGATGTTGATATATCCGACAATCACTTTCCTGCCTGTTGGAAAACTGTCGAGGCAATGGTCTCTCTGCTGCCACCAGGCCTTCCCCCTGCTATGAGATAGCTTGTGCTGGCCAAATCTGCCTCAGCTTCCAGGAACCCACCTCAGCAATGACCTCCTTCAGACCCCAAGAAAGCTGGTGACGCTCAGCCACAGCCTTTGGAGAAGGCCCTGAAAACTCAGCTTTGCTTCTCATCTTACTAAAGCGTGGAAATGCTCCCCGTGTTAGAGGGAGGTGGTTGGGGAGGTGGGGATGGGTATGCTCCCCTTCCAAAGCAATTTTGCAGAAACCTTGCAGTGTTTGTATTTCCCCTCCCCAATCTGCTTCTTACGGGAGCAACGAATTAGCCACGGGAAGGGAGTGGGTCCCAGCACAGCCTGCTTAGCCCCACAGACAGAATAAAAGGCTTTGCCTGGAAGATGGGCACAGCTGGCTGAATCACAGAGTTGTCTGGTATTTCAGAGACAAACCTGAGACTCTAATTGAAATGCATTTGATGGCTGGAGTTCAGCCCCTATTAGGCAAGAATCCACACGGTAAAGTGAACCAGCTTTTCACCTGTTTTGTCCCAGCTGGCATCGCCTGCCTGAGAAAGGCCCACTGCTGTGGTAAAAGGTATTAGAATAATAATAAATCCCGTCCACAGAATGCTTTGATCAAAGAGCTTTCTCATTTCCTTTCTTTACCCTGTTTTCTTTTCTTTCTCTTTCCTTCCCTGTCCCCTCTATTGTCCGATTATTCTAGACAACTGTGTCTGACAGCCTAGGGGAGTTGATTGTGGTCAAAAAAGCATTCGTGAGGCTGGCGGGTAGGAGCACACGAGTCTCACAGACCCTGGTGTTGGCTCGCAGCAGAGGGAGCATCTAAGCTGATTAAGTACAGCATAGCTTTGGTCTGTGGGTCCTCAGTCCCTTCTCACTGCTGACTTTGTTTCGTCTCCTGGGGTCACTTCAAGACATTCACCTGCTCCTGACAGCCCCCTCTCCCCACTCCCAGCCCTCCAGCATCTCATGCATGGAACTCGGAAGATCCACATTCAGGGCCCTGCTTGACCATAAATTTTTTGTATGCTGTTGTTTGGGTTTTTCCGGCCACTGCCATCTGTGCATCAGCTCGCCATCTGTACAGTGGGGGAGTAATTCTGGTTGCTCCATCCTTCTGCAAGGCGTCTCTTAGGAGAAGGTGCTACCTCCAGCTCTGAGCTACACTCAACCAGCTCATCCCAGAAATGTCTCACATCCCACACCTCTCAGCAGGCTCCCCTCTCCCTGCACCCCCTCTGTGGAGACCTGCCCTGAGTGACTGGCCATTACCTTGACACCAACAACCCCAGCTCCTGATGGACTTTACGGCACATATGGGATAGGTGGTATATAGCATGGGATGGCTTTTTTTCTTCCTTAGTGCGGAGATGTGTCCCCTGCCCTGTCTCAAAACTGTTCACCTCACCATCCTTCAGCAGCCTGCTCTGTGATCGAGGGAGCTTTGTGTCACATTTCACTGATGCCCAGTCGAGGCACCCAGGCTGGGATCACTGAAGAGAAAAACTTCCATTTGTTCTAAAGGCATCCCTCCAAATCTCGTCACAAGCAATCAGACAAGCTTGGCAGAAAGAGCCCTTCCTTTTGTGTTATAAACAGAAAGAAATAATATACGATTTAAGCTCCTAGCCATGCTTAAATTTCTTTATTCTGATGTTTCCCTCAGCACATGTCATCAACAAAAGATCTGTTAGTCAGAGTATTTCTCTCTCTCTAACTACCTTCCTGTCTGTCTATTTTTAATTATATCAGAATTAGGTGATTGCTGCTGTAGATTAGGTTTACCTGAAGAACATCCACTGCGATGACTGCATTTTCATACCTTAGCATAAGCCTTTTGGCTTAGTACAACATTAAATCTTGAAATCCCGTACTCCAAAGGCAAGATATTCTGAAAAATAATGATGTGTCTGCAATAGCAACTCATTTGCACCTAGACACCCTCTATATTTGAAGGCAATGTATTAACAAAAAGATATAGGATAACATCTTTTGTATAACAAAGGAATATGGATCAGAAAACAGTTAATGTGTTCAAACTACTTTGGTTAATATTGTGGAGTGAACTTATTTTTTGTCTGATGCTTGAGCAATTCCGTATCACAACCTGAAGATTAGATTATTGACACAAACAAAAAAGAGCTAGACCTGGTTTGTCTGTGAAGCTGCGGCCAGTTGACCCTGGATGGATGCCAGGTGCCCACCAAAGCTGCTCTATCACTCCCCTCCTCAGCTGGACAGGTGAGAGAAAATACAACAAGAGGCTCCTGGGTTGAGATAAGGGAGATCACCCTGCCAATTACTGTCACAGGCAAAACAGACTCAACTCGGGAAAATTAATTTAATTTATTACCAATCAAAATCAGAGCAGTGTAATGAGAAATAAACCCAAATCTTAAAATACCTTCCCCCACCCCTCCTTTCTTCCCAGGATCAACTTCACTCCTGATTTTCTCTACCTCCTGCCCCTGCAGCACCACAGGAGGACAGGGAATGGAGATAACAGTCAGTTCATCACACATTGTCTCTGCTGCTCCTTCCTCCTCACACTCTTGCCCTGCTTCAGCGTGGGGTCCCTCCCACAGGAGACAGTCCTCCCCAGACTTCTCCAACACAAGTCCTTCCCACAGGCTACAGTTCTTCACAAACTGCCCCAGCGTGGGTCCCGCACAGAGTCACAAATCCTGCCAGCAAGCCTGCTCCAGCGTGGGTTCCTCTCTCCATGGGCTCAGAAGTCCTGCCAGGAGCCTGCTCCACAACAGGCTTCCCGTGGGGTCACAGCCTCCTTCAGGCACATCCACCTGCTCTGGTGTGGGGTCCTCCACGGGCTGCAGGTGGAGATGTGCTCCACCGTGGACCTCCGTGGGCTGTGGGGGGACAGCCTGCCTCATCATGGTTTTCACCACGGGCTGCAGGGGAATCTCTGTTCCAGCGCCTGGAGCACCTCCTCGCCCTCCTCCTTCACTGACCCTGCTGTCTGCAGAGTTGTTTCTCTCACACATTCTCACTCTTCCCTTCTGATTGTTGCTGGTGCTGCAGAGTTCATGTTTTTTCCCCCTTCTTAAACACATTCTCACAAAGGCACTACCATCATGGCTGATGGTCTCAGCCTTGGCCAGCAGTGGGTCCGTCTTGGAGCCGGCTGGCATTGGCTCTGTTGGACGTGGGGGAAGCCTCTAGCAGCTTCTCACAGAAGCCAGCCCTGTAGCCCCTCCACTACCAAAACCTTGCCATGCACAAGCCAATACAGAAGCCTATAAAGCCTGTGTCAGATATAGAACAAACCCCGAAAATTAGAATCATTCATAAAGACAAAGAGCTGAACATGAGCCGTTTGGGGTCAACAGAGCTAAAGCAGTTTTGGTGTTTAACTGTAAAGGTACAGTGAATCATGCATGGAAAAGACTTTATCTCCTGTACACGTGTAGTAAGCTAGAAGGCTTGAAGTAGATGTTCTGAATGTTGAAGCCCTCATCTTTCCCTGGGGAGAATTACAGAGTTCTCACCTGCTCCAGGTGAGGCAGGCAGCCCCATGCTCCTTGCTGAGTCCTCGAGGCACCGAGGAGCAGGGCACCCTACGCTGCAGCAAATCCTTGCCTGCTGGCATATCAGCAGATTTAGTCAGCTCTGCCCCACACCAACAGGAGCTCAGAAGAAAGAGCCCAGCTTGGAACAGCTAATAGGTGATATCTGAATATCTGCAAGAGTCCAGAGGATTGTTTGGTGCATTGTGGGTTTGTTTGTTTGTTTTTTAAACAAAAACCATGATAACATACTGTTCACTATAAAAATACTATAGTTAAGAGCTCTGGCGTGATTGTTGACCCACTATGAGCTTTGTTGAGAGAACACTGTTCTAATCATCTTCTACCACCCATTTGTTAAAAAAGTACCACAAAACTGGACAGGATGGAGAAAAGAGTTCACAAAATGTAATTCAAAGACAAAAAACAAGAGCTTGCTTCCTTTCAGGGAAAGGAAAGGAGCTCAATCTGTTTTAGTTAATCAAAAATAAGATTGAGAAGTGGTGTGGCTACAGGGTATAATTACCCACATGGAGAGAAAATACTGGCTACAAAAGGGATCTTTAATCTAGCAGAGAGACATAAAAAGAACTAATTACCAGAAGGTGAAGCCCAGCAAATCCAACATAGTAATGGGGCACAACTTCTTAGGAGGACAGATGATTAATCACTGGAACAAAATACTCAGGGAAACAGTGGGTTCTTCATCTCTTAGTCAGGTTGAAAGCAAGACCTGCTTTCAACATGAGATGTCAGACTCCCTAAGGACACTTCTAGTGGAAACCTATGGCCTGTGTTCCATCAGACCAGTTTTGGACTCTTCTCTCATCTCACATCCACTCTCCCTCAGCACCTCTTCTGCACAGAGACCCTCAACCCCACACCAGTAACACCACTTTCTCAATATAACTTTGCCATTTTTTTCTGCTGCTTCTTCCACGGCCAGTGCTGGAAAGAAGGCTTGGATGACCAGCGTTTTGCTCCTCCAGATCTCCACCCTCTCCTTGGCCTGGACATCTGCCCTTATTTTCCCCACACCATACTGTGACATCTCCACTTTGCCAGAAAGGGCTTCCCAGGCAGAGGTCCCCTTGTGCTACCACACACCTTACAGCATTGCCACCCCCTTCCCACCCCAGCAGTCTGACCCAAGGCACAGGAGCCAGTCTCATCACTGCCTCCACTCTCTATTTACCAAAGTTCTTCCCTTTTTTATATCCAACCCCTATACACTGCTTCTCTGGTAAAATATTCACTGCCACTGTTGGAGCATTTTAACCTGCAGAGTCTGTGCCAGTCTGGAAGCAGAAGGTTTCACTGAATTGGTACATCTCTGCAATAGAATGACCTGCCTGCTGGCATTTCAGGGCCAAGCCTACTTTGAGGGTGGCTCCACTGGTGAAGCCCATTTGTCAAGAATGGTGCAAAGCTCCAGAGTCCCACCAAAATCCTCACTAAGCCTGGGCAACCAACTCACATTACTTTCTAAAAATGTTTTTTTCATCTTCAACTTGAAAGGCAACTTTAGCTCTTCCTCCCAAGAGTGGGACATGGCTAACACAATCTACGCATTTATCAGCATCAGAATGGATTATTAGAAGCAACCATATCTGGACCTCAGTTTAAGGTTGTCACTCAATTCCGGCTGGTAGAAAATGTTGCCTTCTGTATGGCTGAAGCAGCAGCAGAGCTTCTGCTGTAGTCCCTTCCCTCGCTTGCAGATAGCCTCTGACATCAATTCAAAGTCTCATTTTTCAAAGAAGCTGATGGATTGAATCCCTGCTCCACGAAGGACCAAATTTCAATCTGTGACCCCTGTTTACAACTGGGCTCCTCTGAGCCAGTGCCTCTGAGAACTGTTAACAAACCAGCTCTGGTCAAAGGGATGTGTCCATGGCAATTATTCAAGTGGGAAGCAAGTGCACTCCGAAGCCTAGGGGTCTCTAAGGGATGTTACTGGGCTTTCCTTGGAGGCAACTTTATTGCCATCACTGACATTAACAATACAAAAACCTTTATTCTCCCAATCTCCCTCATTTCCTCCAAAGAGAACAGCCATCCATGCACAGTGCTGACCCCATGAAAGGAAACTGCCAGAGGCCCCACGAACTCTCTGTGGGATTCAGGTTTGTGTTTGGGGTTTTTTTTTGCCACGAAAAAGTGCTTGGAGGCTGCAGTAATGGATGCAATATGAAGCTCTACAAAGAACCAGGAGAACGTGACCCTGAGCTTCTAGGTCAGCTGTCAAAGAAATAACCCTAATTTCTTGCACTCTGTAAACGAGTGCTGAATTGTACAGATGAGTATTGCGGCTTGTAGATGCAGACAAAGTCTAACCTAGGCAACTCCAACTTAATTCTAACATCAAATATAGTTCCAGAGCTTACTCTGAAAGTACTGTTACTATACCTGCATCGTTTCCATCGCCCCAGGAGGAGCTAGCAAGACGTTGCAACTGAGGAGTTTAGGTGCAAGCCTGGGATCCTCCTGTGGTGCTCCTAACATCAAGATGACTGAGCTTACAACTGTTTGTTTCCCTTCTAGTGTTGGAAGGGGTAGGGGGAGCCACGAAGGAGCAATAATTCAGTACATTAAATATACATGTATGTATGTATATATTTATAAAGAGAGAGAGAAAAAGAGTTAAAAAACGGCAAAATCCATGAGCCAATTACAGCTGACTTTTTTTTCCCCTTCCATCTTTTTCCATTTATGGTGCAAAATGAGCCTTAAACTCCAGTTCCAAAGTACTCATTGCAGTAATTTCCTCTAGCAGAGAATCATTATTTACTGCTTGCGTTCTCACTTCAAATAGGAAATATCAAGCTGCAAACATAGAAGAACTGGGGTTAAAGAATGGTACTCCCAATTTCCTCAGAATGGCATTCCTAGAAGCATTTATTGCCACGTAAAAGCTGTGAATTGTATTTTAAATTTTCACTGAATCTTCAGTGAAAAAATCTATTCTTTCTGGAGCCTTTGTAAGTGATATTTATCTTTTAACCCCAGCTATAGGGAATGGAGTAAGGCCACAAAACCAAAAGAACCATCTTGGTAACAGGTGTGACCTCACAGCAGCTAAATATTGCTGATAATCTACTGAAAGTTACTAGAAATCAAGCATCAGAAGGTACAAAATTACATTAGGATCATGCTTGCAGTTGCATTCAGGAAAACACACTGATGTTTTCACCATAACAACTCTAGTCAATTAACAAACCTTCCAGGCCAGACTAGCAACTGAAAAAAGAGATGCTAATCCAGTCTCTGAAGTGCTGCAGTGAACAAAGTGTGGGCTTACTCCATATGTTCTCTCCCTCCTTGCAGAGTAAACATCAGTGTTCCTTTTCATGTTTAGTGACAATCTTCTAGAACCCACTGAGCCTAGGAAATACTAGGGGATCTATGAGTGGCTCAGTTCAACTGGGGTGAAGCCAACCCATCATTCTTCAAAGCTGGTGGAAGATGCACACCAGTAAGAGGTGCAGGTAGTAAGTTCCTCATCACTAAACAAAGCTGCCACCCTGCTTACAGTTTGCCCCAAAGAGGTAGTCACACATGTGTTCATGCCTGAGCCCCTGCCAGTCCACCATCCCAGGCCTTAAAGCTTGCTGGTGGCCCCTGCATTACACCCAGCCTCACCCTAACCTCTCTCCAAAGAGATTAATTTATAGAGCAAATAAATACAGGAGGCTATGAATCATGAGGCTATTATTCCTTCAAGGGTTCCTGTTCTAATTCAGAGCAGAAACCTTCTAATGATGCCATCAGCTGCAAGAAAGGAAGCTTGAGTCATCATAGCCCCTGGATAAAATTATGTGTGCAATACACAACTGCCTCTTTGTTTAGATCAGCTGGCTTTATTACCCGTGAGCCCTCTGACTGCCTGTAATAAGGAGGAATCAGTTTGATACTTGCCCCACTCCAAGCTGAGAGCCAACATGCTGTAATGCACTCTCTTTTCCTTCAACTTAAGTGCTGAGAGATGGGTCACAAATGGCCATTTGCAAATCCTGAACAATATGCCTTACTTGTGCCTGGCACACTCTTATCATGCACCTCCTCCATCCCCACAGACCCCCGCCCATCTCCCTCCCTCCTTTCCCAGGAGCTGTGATGTGAGTCAGGAATGGGAGAGCTCACACGTGGTTCTCCATGCTCAGCTCTGCCACGTGGCTCTGGTGTCCCTACAGGCCAGAACCCAGAGAGGTCATAGAAGCTGCAGCACCGAACTTCTGCGCTGGTGTCCTCAGACTGGCATCCAAAACCCGTGCTAAGTCTTCACAGACCCTAGGGCTCGTGGGAAGAGGGGGTTGGTCTGTCAAAACAGCCTGAACATGGTACCGAGCAGGGTTTAGCACTTGGGGTTCCCCGTCTTTTGAGAGTAGCAGTGCTCACCCCAGCAGTACAGGGAGATGTTCCCATTCACTCTTCCCAAGGATGGAGAGTAGAAGGTTTGCCCCTACCCAGTGGTGCGTTTGGGGCATTCTCTTCCTAGTGAAAAAAAACAGAGCTCGTTTCCCTGTCTAGTAAAGACAGACTCATATCTATCTCTCTCAGCATTCATTTGAGTTGCTTAACAACCTGCCTATCTCTTAGGCTTTCCCAAACCTTAGCCAACATGGGCGATGAGACAGATGGGAATAGTCAGTCATCAGGTCAGACAGCAAGAAAGTACAAGGGACTACTGCTCTCTACTCCACTGATCAGAGCATGTGCCTGGGTGGGGAGAGTATCTGGGTTTGGCATTTTACCCTAAACAGTTGTTGAAACATTAGGTAACAGTTTCCTGAGGCAGATCTTATTAGCTTGGTCACATTAATGTGACTTGAATGCTTTCAAACCGGAGCTTGCATCACAGTGTGCTGCTGCATTCTGTAGATGCCCAGATGGCAAACAGCTGGCCCTGATGCCTCTAGAGAAGTCCATCATCCTTACGGGAAGTGCCATACAACAGCAGAGGACAGAACGTGTATGGAGACCATACATGCTTCTCCTTTGCTCAGATTCTCCGAGTGAGTGGCAGTGCTCCAACAGACCCTCTGATACGTGCTTCTAGAGCTCTTCTAAAAAATATGTACTAATGTCATTCATAAGCTCTTCAACTGTGCTGTTAAGCAAATCCTTGCCTACTACCCACCTTTCAACGTCTGTTGCTAATGTATTGCCTCTTGTCTCCACCTCCTTTTGCAGATGTCTGCCAGAACTGCTCAGAGGGTCGAAGGCAATGCCCAGTAGAAAGAGTTTCCCAGCCTTTTTCCTGCAGTAGGCAGCTTCCCTATCACCTTTAATAGCTGTGGGATTGGACCCCTTTTTGTTAGTGTTTTAACAAGGCTTGCCAAAAGCTCGCTGTTCCAGCTTCAGCGTAGGAATTGCAAATGTTCATCTTTTGGTCAACTGCCAAATGCTTCTTCAGGAACGAGGGATGGCTGCTTAGTGAAGCCAGCCTGCATCCTGAACTACAGCTTTCCAGCTCCTGCATTTTAGATTGCACTCCTGTTCAGAGTGCAGCAAACAGAGGCCATAAATTACAGAAAGCTGTGAAGTCCAATCACAAAAAAAAAAAAAAAAAAAGATCAGAATAAAATTCAGGAGTATTTTTCTTCCCTACACCATGTATGTTTCCTATAGATGACAGCAGTAGGAGCGAAGTGTGTACACCCTAAGAGTGCTGATTTTACTGGGAGTCTGGGTCCCTCAAACCTATTTTAAGTTGTTAAAGCATTTGAAATGTAGTCAGGTCATTATGTATTGAGATTAGTTACAGGGTATGTCAGTAATAAAAAAATTAAGTGTGTAACCCTATTTTATAAAGACCTGCTCCCCACACAGGCTGTATGAGTTGTGGTCGTTCTCTTGGAGACAAAGCTCAGCGCATGCAGAGTTAAGCATTTGTGTAAGTCTCTCCAAGATCAGGGTAATAAGGCAAAATTAGGGAAAAAAAAAAAAAAAAAAAAAAAAAAAAGCCTTTAGAGTGTATGGTTGGTATGGGATTTTCAAACATTCATATCTCAGTTAAATAAAATTATATTTCCTTCACAACAAGGCTTGGCACTGTGACTTAGGCATAGCTATTTCCATGGAAAATCACAGTTTTCAACCGTCAGCCATTTTGCCCATAAAAGTTGTTGAAAATGGTCACAAGATACAATCAGAGAAATATATTCTGCTTCACATTCTCAACTGAAAATGGTCTGAATACTTTATATGTAAACTTTTCAATATTTTGCCAAGCATGGCAAATTTTAGCCTAGAAGGTGGATGTTTCACAAGCTACAACTTTTGGAAAATACAGTTTTATAATAAAAACCATTTTGCCATCTTAAATATAGAGCTAGTTGTCACTTACTTTAATACCTGGTAATATGGTTTTATAAATGCACAAATAACATATCATTTTGCATCTAGTACCTTGATTCTAGGCTTTAAGACTTCTAGAAATAGAAGAGTAAACAAATATGAAGGAACATGTTAAAAATTCAGGGCTTTTTTCCATTCACTTTTGAAGAACGCAAAGCATAAATGTATTAGTGTTTGCAGGTGTTGGAACAACCAATAAGGCATTGGCTTACTAAGTTTTACAGTGGGATCATTCTACCCTAATCTTGCAAGAATTTTAAAGTTACAAATGTATAGGAATTTCTCATGCCTTTTCCTACACTAAACAAGAGACCCCATCATCACAAACCATATTCTTCAACTTGGGCACAGATCTCTGCTGTGTCACAAAAGCTTCTTTGGAACATCAACGCTAAGAGCAAAGCAAAAAGCCAGTGCCTTAAACTCCAGAAGGAAAGCTACCATTCCACCTGTTTGAAATAAGCACTGCCCACCACAGAAAGTAAATATTCATCCTCAAAACGAACTGCATCTCATTAGTGCTCTCTTATGCTGCAGTGTTCCAGCTAAATTATTTTCTTATTCAATTATTTCAAGACTTAATTAACACCTGCTGAAGTCAGTGGTAAACATCCTACCAACTGAATGGGAAGTGATCAATTTTACAGATGCTTGTGGTGATAGGGTAAGTAGTGCAAAATGGCAGCAATATGTGGACAGATATGGTGGTTACATGTCACAGACACAGTTAATCACAGTAGGATTTGGCTCACTGTGGTATCCTGAGGTTATATCTGTATGTCTGTATACAGGTAGAATAACACGCCTTTTAGCCCTCTGGTCATGATAGCTCTCCTATTTCAAGTTTCTGTTTTGCCTGCTACTTGCTATGAACCCATACAGCATTTGGCAGGAATTATTTTTTAATTTTTAATGGAAGGCACAGTGTTATTTCTTGTGACAGCAGATCTGCTCCATTGGAAGGCTTGGAAACATAGGATGGCCACTTTCCAGAATCACACACAAACTTCAGCTTCAGCCAGATACAATTTCTCAGCCAGGACCAAAGCATCTATGGAAAAACAACAGAAATGGCAACAGTCTTAACAGTCCCTTCTAGTAACTGGTCAGTACACAGTACCAGAGGACATAATTCTAAATCTGTTCCTGGGAAACACAACTCGCCTCCATTTGCTTTGTATGTCAGGCGAGAAATGCTACCTTCTTTCTTGAGATACGTAACCCCACCTAACATGCCAAAGATTGTTGATTTTTGATTCCCTGTTCTCCCAGCATAAATGTCTTCAGTAATGTCAAAGAAGGGTGTCATTCTTGTGCATTTGCACAGCATATGCACTGGCCTGAATTGCAATTTCATGCAGATATGTGTCAAATGCAGGAGCTGACACAGTGGAGTTGCAGTCTGCTTAGTCCACTGCCCTAACTCCGACAGCCACGGATGCAGAGTTACATCTAAAGAGGCGGCCCCAGTCCCACCCTCACCTCAGAACCATTGCACCCTCCTTCCAGTGCTGCCCCCAAGCTTTCATGGGCACCGGGGATCTGACAACCTGCCTGTGCGAGAGCTGCATCCCCCACTCACGTCACACAGAGCGTGGCCTCCCAGAATCACTGCTACGTGACAGTATGGCAGGGAAAATACCTCTTCAGAACGTCTTCAGGTTCACAACCAAAAGAAAAAATGCCACATTGTACCACCTATATACATATACATATATGCATATATACATATAGGCATATACAGTGGTAGCAGCTGTAACACTAAAGCTGCCAGTAGCATTTTCTTCCTCCCTGATAGACCTTGCATGGCTTTGGAGTGGCTAAGGAGATACTAACGGTGCCTCTGTTGCCATTTGGGAGTATGAGGACTTTAGGATGCAGCAGACTTTGCAAGGATGCAAAGTGACATTCAAGTCAGATCTAGCCCTAGGGTAGAGAAGCAGAGAGTCAATTCAAGAAAATATTGAGTGATTTTAATACATTTGTTGTTCTTAGTATTTTTTTTTTTTTTAACTTTCTTTTTGGTATAATTGATCCTTTGGAAATTAAAAAAGAAATATTCAGGAAATTCATTTTAGGTTATAATGAATAACAGCTTTTGGGACTATTGTGAAGTGCCTGAATTAGGACAAAATACAAATCTATAGATGCACACAGAGAAAAAGGATAAGGAGAAATGGAAATTATAAAGTAACATTTATGATTTATAAAAAATTCTTCATTTTACTGCTAATCATAATGGACTCCTGCTGCTTATAACCTTATTGTAATCAAAGGGGTACAGTCATTTCTTGCATAGTTATGTGCACAGAACTCCTACTGAAGCTAATAAGTGTTATGTGCTTGCTGTGAGGGGCAAAGAGGTGCCACACAATTAAATCATTTACAATAGATGCATTGTAAATTATAAAAATGGCCTAGAATGTTGTAATTACAGATAACATGGCCCGTCTTTAATTTTAAAAAGGATGTACATCACTGGGTCTTTGGCCTCGTGCTTGGGGGAAGACAGAAATGGCCGCAGGGATTGGAGGCAGTGGGAGGATAGTTTTCTGTGCATGGTCACGCTCTCTACAGGCCTCTAGCAAGTTTTGTTACGTGCCGTAAGGAGACTGCTTAACCACCTTCCAGCAAAGCTTCCCATGGGTGCCTGCAGGGCTGGGTAAAGGCTACCACTTCACCATGCCTGAAGTGCGGAAGAACCGGGTCTTGGTGGGACCAGACACCACGCTCAAAATATCATGGACAGCAACTTCAAAGAAACAGCAGAGATGTCTGCATTGCCCTGCAGGAAATTAATATCCCCTCTTCAAGGGTATTAAGGAACCTGCAAGTAATTGTCTTGCATATATTGGTTTGGCATATTTTAGATGTGGTTCATTGGTCAGGGTCTGTGTCGGAAGTGTGGGAAAAGCAAAACAGCAAAGAAATTGCAAGATACACATTTCCTTAACCCATGGTGCCCAGAACAAAGACAGGACAGGATGGAGATCCAGTGATTTGTGTTGTCATGGCACCAAGGAGGAATACGAAGCAAGGTGGAAGCCACGTGGTCCCGTTCTTCTACTTTTCTCAAGGAATGCTTTGACACAACCATATAGATTAATCTCCTGCTCTTCCCCTTTTCCCGAGGGATGTTTTGCACCACTCCGCAGACACTATCTTGCATGCTTCCTCTCTTCCCACAACAACTGCCTGCTTTTCCCACAACAACTGCCTGCTTTTCCCACAACAACTGTGTGCACATTGCACCAAGAAATGTGCTGTGTCATTACTCAAGAAACAATGGTTTGACCACAGTCCCACCCACTCACGCATACACATTTAGATAAATACTACCCCAAGTTTATATTCAACTCAGAGGGACGATAATCAGACACCAAATCAGAGGGGCACGTCAACGGGTTTGTGCTCCTTGCCCCTCCCCAGAAGGGATGCCTTTTGGTGAGATTTATGCCCTCAGCCGTGCTGAGTGATTACCTGGGAATCAAGAGCGTGATTGCAATTGTTTTTGTGTGTAGTGCTGTATAGCCAACTGCAGCTCGTGCATTTATCATAGGCAATCTCAAAGAATCTGTAAATGTTGCATAAGAATAAACCATACTATTCGTGCACCTGACTGCTTCTCTTGAATGCAAATGGACCTACAGCATATGGGCTGTTCGGGCACCTGGTGTCAGGCCCATAGTCACAGCAATAACTGACGTGCCTATTACGAGATAAGTCCAGCCACCCCTAGCCCCCCTAATCTCCGAGGACCGGCTAGAACTCAAGGGGATTCATCTCCTACCAAATTAATTAATTCGGCACCTTTAATGCAACAGTCTGACATCAAAGTTCAAACCAGTGGCAAGGCATTCAGCCAGTGCAGTTATTTTATGTTGTCCCTTCCGGGAAAAGTGTGTCCAGATCCATCTTGGACAGTGTAACCACCGGTGCAGGTAAACTGGAAGAGGATTATATTTATATATAAATAGTGTCATTTTGGCCGTATCATTTCAATTTTGTATGGCAGGCTGAGATGAACTTTCAGTACTAAAAGGCAAAATGGTGTAGCTTAGCTACGAGACTACAGCTAGAGGTTATTTTGATAATGTTTAACCAAAACATTTTCATCATGCTGACTGAGATAATTTCACACAAGGTGATGTAGATGAGATGGATACATACTAAAACAATATTTTGATTTTGGTAAATTATTATTTTCTAAAAGACAACTGAAATAATATTCTCTAGTCCTAAGCAGTATTTTTCAAACTTTTGCATTTCCCTGAAGGAAATAATATAAAAAGGAAATCATGAGAAATTCACAAGCCTGGAAAAGGGACTATGCTCTTAGATATCACAGATAGTGAAGAAACAATTCTTCATACTACAGTTCAATGTGTATAGAAGTGTTTGAAGGACCACTGTCTTAGGTTGATGTACTTCACACAGTCCCAGGGTGCCCTGACATGAGTACTCTTGAATGCAGCAGACACAGGGCACCTGAGAAGAGGAAGGATAATGCAGAACCCAGGAAAAAAAAAGCAGGTTCCAAAGCTGAATTCTTCAGAAATTTTGTGTCATTTTGAGTTTAGACAGCCTGACTTGGAACAAAAGGCACCTCATGAATTGATGGAAGACACAGCAAAACTACCCTTCCCCCTACTTTGCCTTAGCAATCATCATCATCATCCCATGTGATACACACCATTTAATGGAGGAACTGGTACCAGTAATCAAAGGAGCCAGATCTTCAATGCTTACACAGCACACACAGTCCCATGAATGTCACAGTCTGGAAATACAGACAAACATCCAAATCTCTATTTACTTAACAAAATAAATAGCACTTATTCTCAAATGTGCCAGACCACCCCAGGTTCCAGTTTAATTGCTCTCAGATGCTGTGAACAAACATCCTCCTTCAGATCCAGCTGTGCTTCTTGATGTTACCACAGCAGCTGCTCATCTGTTGGGTCCCCTGTCCTCCTCTTCCCATCCCTTCCCTCCCCTAGTGTTAGGCACCCTTTGGAACCAGCCCACACAGCAGTTTGTGTCAGCATTCCTTCATTTGTGCCAAGTAAATTCATTCAGGTTAGATTAACAGAATTAAATAGGAGGTGGCAGTAGTGACTGTAGCCCTAAGAGGCACCAGGCTTTGGGCAGCAAGGCAAGGATGAATGGCAGCAGCCTGGCTGCTGCTGAAGAGAACTAAGAAGGTCAGGAGCAGAACAAAGGTAAAGTACCAGTTCAGAGCTAGTTAATTCTTTTGTGGTGCTGGGAAAAAAAAAAAAAAAAAAAAAGGCAGGATTATCTGCACTGGTCCCTCCCATAGGTCTGACCTGCTCATCTCATGCCATCCTGTATGTCTGGTTTTCCAGCTTCTCCCATGATCTGAGGTATCTCACCTGCCATGAATGGAAATACGCTGTTCAAGCAGGGCTCACATCCATCCAGAATGGAAATATACTGTTCAGGTATGCCTGCCATCCATCCACAGTACCTGGAGTGCATCCTCTATTCCTCTGTCTGTAAATGCTGTAGCAGTGACCTCTGAGATCCATGTTTATTTGGTATTTTTCAGGGATTCAGACAAACATTGCTAATCAAGTATCACTGCTTAGCATAATCACTCCAGAAAAAAGTGGGTTTGCTGCCTCCAAAATACACACTTAGCAGCTGTGATGCAACCAAGGAGTGTCTAGCTCCTCATGTGTGGTGCGTTCCCGTCTACGAAACCCCACTCAGAAATGTGGCAGCATTACCTGGATGGCACACAGAACCCCAAATACCTGACTGGTCCCAAAATCACTGGTTGTACTATGCTTGGGGATGCAGCACTTGCACCTGCAACACGTTCTCTTTCGGTCAGTGGTTCTGAGCAGCAAATCCCGTAGCCCTTCTCATTTAGGAGATTATTCGGGCTGACTTTCTCCTCTCTCTCCTTTGCCCAACCCCAGCTGTCGGAAGGTGCTGCCATGCAGCGTTTGTTAATAAAACTAACATGTCAAAATGGTGACATGACAAAACAGTAACACCCGTGCATATCTCCTCATCCCCCACCTGTGGGAAGATAGGCCAATGATGCATGAAACACACCAGCAAGTTTCTCAAGTGAAGCTCAGCTGCAGGGAAGCTGGGAATCCCCATCCAAATCAGCAGAGCAGGCTGGAGAGCTGGGGTGCGGGAGGGAGAGCAGCTCGTGAGAAAGTGAATCAAGAAAATATTAACTAAAGTCACCTTGCTCTCAGTGAGGACAGGTCATAATCCTCCCCGAGTCCCAGCAGGAACAAAAGAGCTTAAATAATGAATCTCAAAGTCTCCTTTGTGAGGTACAGTAATGTGACACCTCTTTCTCCTCCTCAGCTTGTCCTCTGCAGCTGTCTGACTCCCAAGGAATTGCAATGAACTTACAGATTCTTCCCTAGTACACGGAGAGGGAGGGGGCATCCACCAAGGAGCTATTCTTACATTTTCAGTCACCTCCTGTGCTGCTCCAGCCAATTATGCAGTTGTGATAGAGACTGTTAAAAGTGACTGTATTCTGCCCCAGAGCTAGCTGCATTCAGAGAGGTGAGAAAAATCTGGGCTTCTCTGTTTCAGTGTCCTCTGGATTAAAAATTAAAGAGGATATATTTGTGTTAACTTTTCTCATAACCTGGGGAAGGATTTAAACAATTTGAAACCCCAGACAGCTTCAGAGAGAGATTCTGCAGTTGTGCTACCAGGCACAGTTACTCCTCATAACCCTGAGGAAGACAGGGCAAAGTCTTACAGTAACAAGTAGCACTTTTATGTATAAAGATGCTGATTCTTATTTCCGCTACCCTTACAATGGCATGGGAATTTAAGGTGAAAGTAAATGTTACTTTTGCACAATTTCTCCTTGCTGTTACATCAAGGATAGGCCTATAGGGAGAAGGGTTGATGGAACTATAGTTCTGCTTACAGCATGTACTGGATGCCATGCATACTCTGAGCTGCAGGTTGGGAAGCAGCTGTTCCTCTTTCCCCACTTTCATAGACTGTGGTCACATCCCACTTAACTCTACGCTACCAAAATTTGTACAGAAACCTTTCTGTAAATGAGAATAAAAGGACATGTGCATTTTTTTAGATCAGTCCCTCTTTTGCTTTGTTTTGCAACTGGTAGTGAAAAAAAATATTTCTATAGTCAGAGTTATGTTAGAGTTCATCTTGGCAACTTTTCTAGGGTGGGATTAGAGAGTAGAAGTGATCTTGTGGTCGACAGAACCTGCATGCTCCAGGGTACCTCAAAGTCTTCTGTCCCCATAATATGAAATCATGAGTGGTTCTCTAAGAAGCCCCAATAAATTATGTCCTCAAATGAAGATGTTCTGCTGGCTGTATACAATATTACTAATTTCCTTTGTACAAGAAGAAAAAACATTAAACAGAGGTATGAAGAACACCTACAGTATCCCTCTTCTACAATTCATGTCTGCCCATCTTCACAACCTTTTCTTCTGGACTCATTGTTTGAAGTCTTTTTCTCCTCCTCCCTTTCCAGAAAATACTCACAGTCTGAATGGTCTGATTTTCTAAGACAAATTCATCTAATCCACTGTAATTAGAAACATGGTAAACTTCTACTCATGTACAAAAGATGAAAGGTAACAGCTAGCAAGTGATTATTTCTATCAGCAGGTTTCTGTATAGTATTTCAGACAAAACATTTCTGGTCTTAATAGCTTGAATATCTCAAAAGAAATCCATGGTAACTTGATCAATGTGTCTGAATCTTTTCACAGGCTGGATGCTTTTCAAGAAATAATGATATTTGAGTCATCTTTCTTAATGAAGAAGATAGCAACAATACAATGTGCCAGTTCTGTTGCTTAGCCACTCAAAGTTGGCTCTGGCTTCACATTAGGGTTGTTCACCTGATGACTGCAGGGTGCTAGGGCCCTGAATCCAAGAAAGTAATGAGGAACATGTGCCTAAATGTAACACTGAAGGTAGTTCTTCAGACTATCTTGTGTTCAATGTCATGCTCCTGCTCTAAGTATCTTGCAGAAACAGGATGAGAAAGCCGGGAGGGAAGGGAGATGGGTTTTATTTGCAAATACTTTTGACAAACAGATCCCAGTGCGGAAGAACTGACATTAAGCAGCACCTAGAGGGGCGGTCTCCTGAGCAGATCCAGGGTATGCAAATCATTCACAACAGTCTCCTTAATTGTCTGGAGGATCAGGAGGCACAAAGCCTTTGCACTGAACGGCACTACACTGGACTGTTGTAACTGACACTTCTAAGCACGGTAAGCCTCCTGGAGCAGGGATCCTGTCGCTAGTTCTGCTTTTCTTCCCGTGAGATCTATGACAATCAGCCTAAAACTACTCGGTTAAAATGATCCCTGCACCCACCTAGGCGTGTGAAATGGGGACTACAGACAGATGAGGAGCCTAGGAAGTATCTAAGCCCAAGCTCACCCTTTGTCAGGGTCTGGCGGGTTGTTCAGGCACCCCTACAGCATGGCCCAGGCACAGTGGCGTATGTAGCTATCTGTGGGCAGAGAGGGCATTCATCTCTCTCCAGCTTCTCAGGATCTGTGACCAACGGAATCTGATATGCCCTGTCTGCAAGCCTTCTGGTGTGAGAAAATACAGAACTTTGGCCTGAAGCAATGGGGGCTGTCCACAGAAACCACAAAGTTATCAGACTGAGGAAAATCTGTGACAATTGTGGGGACCTTAGGGATCTGCAGAGAGCCAGTAAAGCAGGAGCATGCCTGTGCAACATCAGTCTGCACAAGAAGGAAGATGCAAATGGTCTGGATGCAGTAAGCTAGGCACACCTCAGTTAGTGGAGACAGTACTGAAGGAAGAAATTGTGTTTTATTTCAAGTTAATTGTGTGCGTATTTCTCATCAGTATCCCATGGTCAGACTAGAATATAGGAAACCTCTCTTTTTTTTTTCCCTCAGCTGCATTCCTATTCTTTGCAGAGACAAAATCACTCGCGAATCTTAGACAGCTTTTGCACAGAATCAGCTCAACTAATGAAAAAACAGAGAATATTGCCATAATCTCTTGAATCTAAGGAGTAATATAAAGCACTGATTCCATCAGGATGAGGAAGAAAGAAAGACATGAGAAAGATGGCCAGGTGCATTATGAATTTTTTGCAATATGTTTCCTTAAAAAATGTACGGGAGGGAGAGGTGGCAGTATTTTAACAATACCATTTTTTTACATCATCCTTCTCATTACTTATGGACAGGCTGATTCTGAGATTTAGCACAGGAAACAGTTTTAAGAATCCATATATTCTTGGCTACAGTTCATGCCCTCAGACTGTGCCAGAACTCCAAGTGAATGTTAAATATCTAATCTACCTATGCATTTTTAACGCACGTGTTACCATCATATTGAAATAACATTGAGCACTAATGGCAACTCTTTTTTTTTGAACAAATAAAAGGCAGTACCCAGAAACTATATTGAAACAGTAGGTGTAGTCAAAACTGATGTATAAACATATAATTTCCTCCTAGAGATGCCACGCACAGTATAGTAAAGACCATGGAATCAGATGTGACCACACTTGTGGATAAGGTTTGCTGGACTGGGAGCTCTTCATTTGGAATATTTAGGCAGGTCTGCAGTTTATTCTAGTGCTCCCCCTTTGTGTGCCCTCAACTGAGCCACTTTAGGTGCGTTTGTCACTGAAAGCAAGATGAGTGATGGCTCTTCTGCCAATGCTCCACAGACTTGCTGTGGAGGTGGAAGCCACACCAACCTGTCAGCTCTGCCACACCAGCCTGGGTCAGAGCAGGGACTCTGATTCAGGCACAGCACCCCATCTCTGAGGCTGTTCTGGATCCAGGGCTTGTTCTAAGGTCTCTGCACAGTACTGCCCTGTGACATTTCAAGGCACTAGCTTGGTCAGGGATCTCTAACCAAGCACTGCTTTGGGTAAATGTTCCTTTAGAAATGATGAAGCTAGTCAGAGAAATTAAACAGGGGAGACATCTCGTCTTACTTGCCATGGCTGCTCTTGTCTAGTTAAGCACTGATGGCTTCAAGGCTATGACTCTTCCTTAGTGTTTGTGCAGATAACGCACAAGGGAGCTTCAATTTGAGTGGCAGCTGCTAAGCACCACTTCAATGCATTATAATTAATACAAATTAATTGTGTATACCAAAAAAAAACAGCTGACTGGCAGGCCCTATGTACCCACTTCTGAAAAGATGATTAGTCCTTTATTTTTCTCTCCGCTTATAAATACATACGTAAATGCATATACAGATTTCTTTCCCACAGAAGAATTTCAGTGATTGACCATTAAAAAATAAGGTATATGAAGCTTGATATCTGAAGAGAATGAGAGGAATGTTCCTAAACCATGAAATTTTCAGGATTTTAAAATGGTGTCTTCCATTTTTTAAATTATTTCTGGAACAAACATACTAGGTTTTAATTACTGCTTAAGTCTCTGATCTATTAAACTTTTCTCTTGAAAACAGAAAAAGATTCAGTGCAAGGGAAAGAACTGGAGACTAGCTGCTACATAAGTAATTAAAAAAAAAAAAAGAGAGAAGAATCTACATCCCTGGAACAAATTCCCCCAAACCTAGTCCCCTCCTTCCTAAAGCACACTGCTTAACGTGTTCTTTCATTCGTATTGCCTCCTGCAATGTTCTGCTTTGGATTTGCCTACTATTAATCTAAAACACACTTGCTCCACTACTCAGGACCCAGTTCTGAGGAGAGACACTCCCTCGCTGACAGAAGGTCTTTCTTTGTCCGAGAGAAGGGGATGAAACCCTGGCTAAACAAAGCAGTTATGGCTCTGCAGAAGTTCACGAATGACCTAAAGTGGGATCCCTATTCAGTAATCCTGCATCAAACAGAAATATTTATGCTGCTAATGCAAATACCATTTCTGAGTTTTGCTTACTCGTTCTTGTCGCTGAGACACCTGAAAAGCATGGGTACTCTGTTACATCCCAAAGGCAAACAGTATCACATTTATTCTCCTCAGGGAAATTAAGTTCTCAGCTCACGTCTTTACGCCAAGGTATTCAAACACCATCATCTTCATTTCCTATTTCAGGTGCTGAAGAGCAGGCAAGGTGACTTCTGCGCCTGATGTTTCAGTTGCTTTTTTTCCCTGGGAACATGGTATGTATTTTGTCCTTGTTTCCTCTGGCAAACCTGGTACCGTGGAAACACTGTGACAGGAAGAAGTACCTCGGTTGCCTAAAGAATAAGCACCTAGTTCTCGACAGCAGCTAAAGTTAGCTGAAATGAATCCCACTCATAGGCACTGCTGCTGTCTGGGTAGCTATAAGCTACCTGTTATAAGCTGCTCATGCTGTGCCAGCAGTCTCACTTCAATCAATACAACACCTCGCACAGTGAGACATGACCCAGCTAGAGGCAGAACTGATTTCCCTGTTCTTTAAATCAATAGATTCCACCATTGATTTTCCTTAGGACCAAAATATTTATTTATCTTTAGCATAATGATGTAAGTATGGCATTGCTGGTTAAAAGCAAAGGTCTGTGCAGCCCAACAGATTAAAAAAAGTGTTAGAAGCAAGGCTGGGATAGAGTGATTATCCCCATCCCCATATGTCTTTCCAGCAGCTAGAAACTATGCTATTTCCTGAGCTCCTGGTTGTGTTTACATCACTCAAAAAATACCACCTTTGTTTGGCTTAGTGCCAACAGCTTTATTTAATTGTTGTTATTTTAAATTTAATTACATTCTGGCTTTCAAAATTTCCTGTGGCAATGAGTTCCATAGTGCTGTTGTCTCAAATAGCTACGGTGCTTCTTTTAACCATGTTATCTCATAAACTGTTCCTTCCCCTTCAGTGAACCTTGTCATCTTCTTCATGAAGTTTCTAGTTCCGTATTTTCCGCACCTACCTCATACTTTTTTTAATTCTGTCAGGAGACCTGAACTGCAGATAGCATTCAAGATGTGAGCACAGCACAGGTTTGCATGGCAACAAAATTATGTCCTTTATCATGTTCTCTATTTCTTTCCTAGTAATTTCTAATATTCCATTTGTCTTTTTGACCACTGCTAGCTTTGAGGTGATGCTTTTGAAGAATTATGTGTAATGATTCCCAATCTGTTTTCTGAGTGGTAATAGCTCATTTAGAGTCCATCACTGTGAACGCATAGTTGAGGTTGTTTTCCTCCATGTGCATTACTTTGCATTTATTGACACTGAATTTCATCTGCCATTTTATTACCCAATCACTCAGTTTCTCGAGCTCCTTCTGCAAGCCTTCACAAACAGTTTTAGCTTTGACTGCGGTAAATAATGTGATGTCAGCAGCTGGCTGTGCCAGTTCACTACTCACCTCTTTTCCAAAGAGAGTATTTACAGGCACGCTGTGCCTGGGGGACCGCACCAACCAACAACCTCCCCTCCTCTGTGAAATTGCCCCCAGCCTCCTAAGGTCTCCAAACCGTCTCCAAGCACCCCTGGTTCTCGGGGGGGGGGCCCGGGCGGCATGGCTTTCCCCCGGTCCTTCTAGAGACCCGTGCTCACCCACAACTTCTTCCCGCACCCAGGCTCCCTTTGCCCGTTCCCCGGGCCAGGCCTCCCCCTCCCAGCCACCGCGGGGAGGCGAGGAGCCCGCTCACCGCCCGCTTCCCGCCCAAACCCTCTGAGGAACGTCCCCCCCGGCGCCCGCCGGGCCCCCGCTGCCCTCGGTCGGCGCGGCCCAGCCCCGGGGCGGAGCGCAGGGCCCGGCCGTAGGCACGGCCCCCTCTGCCGGCGGCCGGCCGCCATGGCGTCCCCTCAGCCGGGCCGGCCCGGGCGCGGCCGCGGCGCCGGGGGCCCGGGGAGCGGGCGGGGAGGAACGGGCCTACCCGGCGGGGAGGGAGCGGGGAGGCTGCCGGGCCTGCAGTCGATGGCTGCGTGGGAAACCGCCGGGATTGCCCGGGCCGTGCAGGGAGCGCTCCGGAGCTTGAAGTTGGAGGGTTCGGGAGAGGAGTTTGTGGGTGCTACCAGCCCGTGCTCCCTGCTGCGCTCGCTGCCGCAGTCCTGCCCCAGCCACGGCACTGTCACAGCGCTTTAGAATTTATGTGGGTCCCAGCAACAGTGGGAGATGAATGCTTTTACAGGAAAAAAAAAAAAAAAAAAAAAAAACCATAAATCCCGTTTGCCTTCCCGAAGGAAGGTGGGAGAAGAAAATTAAACTGAAGCTCTTGAAGGGGAATAGCTAATGAACAGGGAGCCCAGGACCCTGCCAGGGTAGTGCTTTTCACCTGGGAACTTACCTGCCATAACTCAGAGCTCAGAGCTTTTGTTAGCGTGCTGCTAACCGCTGGCACGCTAGCTGTCTGTGTGGCACAGTGCAGACTGAGAAAAGCTGAGAAAGAAGTAGCTTTCTAGTTAATTCTTCACTTGCTCAGGGGGAGGGCGCTGCGAATGAAGGGTTCATCTCCCTCACTCTGGGCAGCACTTCGTGTTGATGCACAAGGCAGCGGTGTAAAAGAGAGCTACTTCATCGGACTCACACCATGAAGCAGGACTAAGTAGCCTCTTTGGGACTCTGTGTTAACTGAGATAGTTCCATGGGTCTTGGAAACAGCACCTCCTACCTGGAGGAACCCAATCCTACCTGGAGGAACCAGCATGTTTGAAACTAGACTGTACATCTTTGCCTTGCATGGTGTTGACGTGCCCTGATGCACGTAGAAGGAAGTTCAAATACAAATGCTGAAACTACAGTCATGGTTTAGGTCATCTCAGTACAGCCTATTCCAAGTGCAGCATGAAGACAAACAGGATTTTTGTAATATTTTTGTTTTCATAAGATCTCTGCATTAATTTGGCACCTCTCATCTTACACGCATAAGTGTCTCCTTGTTCTATACTTTTACAGCACCTAGCACAAGGTGATCCTTAGGTGCTGAAGGAGAGGTGAGCTGTAAACTCAATCTAGTGCCTTGAGAAGTCCAGGTGGAAGCTTTTCAGAGAATTAAACAAACGCAGACTGCAAACTTGGTGGATAATATGACAGCAGTTCCCACATTAGTAGAAAATTGCATCACTTTGGAGCATGTTTCCAAGCCCACAGCTTTCAACCTTTATTTGTGACTGCAGATCTTTGGTCTGAAGGCTACGTGCTTGGACTCTGCATAGAGAGGACCCACTGCAAGGTTGAACGCAGCCATGGTGCAAAGGAAGGCCGGTGAAGAAGCATAGACATTCCCTTTTCTCTGACCTAGAACATGTGCTGTTTGGCCTGGGTGAAACTTTAGGTGCCAAATGAAGCATTAAGTCATCCCTGATCAGAAAGCTCTGTAACAGTGGTAACTGTAAGCCAAAAACCAAAACCTCACCTCATCCGTATTCCAGCCCAGTCTACACATGAATCAGGTACCTTGCACAAATTGCAAACGGCTTCACTCCTTTTGTCTGTGTTCCTCCAAATGCTCCCACTGCACTGTATTTAGTGTGAGCCAAACCCTAGTGCTTTTCTCAGCCATGAACTAAGCCTGTATGAGCAATGCAGAAAGTGCATTAACCTTATTTCCTCCACACTGAAGTTCTCTAGTGCACATGAAGGCCAGTAGTTGAGTTGTGGTCCAGGGATACTCGGCCACCACCCCAGGCAGGAATCTTGACTTCATGGATTGTAAAGGCACACAGATCATTTGTTGGTCATACTTTTGCCATGCAGAAGGTAGCTAAACAAATTCTTGTTGTCATTCTCTTTCTCTCTCAGGAAGCAAATAAAAATACTGCAATCATCACAGCTTCCTTATCACAGACCCAAGCCCGTGCAAACTCTCTCTCTCTCCCTCTCTCTTTTTTTAAAACACTCTCTATGTATTTGATCTTCTAAAAGGTCACCAGGGAGATTTGTCAACAATTCACTGCAGAGAGAAAAGGGGGAGGAGAAGCTGACCACTAACAATAAAGAGCAACTGGAACTGGGCAGTCATGAGTCAGGTTAAGCAACCAGCTTGTACATCAGGTTTAAGATGTTGTTTACCCATCTTTCTCCCTGCTCCAGCTGCAAATATAAAAGATATCCAAGCTGGATTAATCCTTTTCATAAAAAAAAAAAAATGGGATCTGGCAGGGTCCACAGACTAAGGACCTTTGCACTCCCTTTGGACTGAAGTATCCTGCATTTGGTTAGCTCAGTTAAACATGGTGAACTTCTTAATGGAAAGATTTTTCTGGAAGGCAGAGACTGTCCTTTTTGAGGGTGAAGCGGGAAATAAAAAGATTATGCTGGAGCTCTCCTTGATTCTCTGTATGCCCATTATCCAGGCTGGATATTAACTGTGCAGAGTCACCTGTGGATGCTCCACATGAACAGCTACATCATTTCCACATCCAAAGAGTACATATGCATGGTGCTGCACAGTCCCAAATGGGACATTGTCTCTGCTGGACAATGGCTTGAACGTGTCTGCACTAACACGGTCTCTTAACGCATCCTCTGTTTTATCGGATCCTCCCTGTATGCTCTCTACCTTATTTCAAATGCATTCAGTGCCAGCTGTCTCACTGCTTTTTGTGAATTGTGTTATGCCATCTGTATCGCTATTACCTTGCATTATCAAGAGAAAACAGTACTTGGCTATGTATGACTCTGTGTTTATGTGTGTGTGTGCAATTTTTTTACTGCTGTGTAGCTGTGATGTATTAAGGTGGAGCCAAATGAATATTTAGCCTTTTAGCTTGTTATGCCTGAGGTGGATTTTTATTGTAATGTGATATCTCTATTATAAACGATAAGCCCTGAGTCCAAAATGTGCATCTTCAGAACTCTTGAATTCAAAATACAGCCTCAGAAAATTAATATTTCAGATGTATTTGGTAGTTCTAACACTTGGGTATTAGTTGACATGCTGCAAGCTTGATCCAGACACCATTTCAATCAAAGGGACTTTTTATTTGACTTTTATGGGAGCCAAGTTGAGCACTGAACACACAATGTTTCAACTTTTTTCAATGTTTAAGTGAAACTATAGATCTTCAGGTATAATCAGGAGGATGCTTGAATGCAGCATTCAAATTCCTTGGCAGTAAAGTTCTGTTTATTTGGTACAGTTTCTAAATAACCAATGCCAGAATGTGAGATGGGATCTAGACATACTGCCTGTGTCATTATTGTTAGTCAAGTGACAGATTACCTGTATTGTTAGCTGAGCACTGATTTAAAGGTGACAGGTTTGGAGATGTAAAAATAATGTGAGTTTGTGCTCTATATGCTTCATAGTTCCTCAGAGGAGTAAAAGAAACATTATTTAAAATAAGGACTGATGGGTAATTATAAACTGATTCTTAACCTCATCTCACCTCTACCATTAGTGTACTAGCATGTAAATGAAATTTAGAAGAATATTTACAAAAAAAACCCACCAAAGCTGAGAGTGACTGTCTTGCACATTCACCTTAGTCATGTCAACAGTATAGGGATGGCAATTAGTATGTGGTGTCTGCAGGGAAGTTCCTATGGATAAAGCACATACAAGGCTGTACCTGCTTTTGGAAAGCTAGAGGAACAAATCTACATGATGCCCAGGAACAGATTAATGCACAGGCACGTGCCTGGGGCTCCAGCTCTGCTCTGATGACAACAACATCTCTGTTTTCATTATTGAGAAATGCTTTTAGCCCTCCCGGCTGTGAGGGAAAGCTGGAAGTGGCAACCTGCATGTCACGGATAGGGTAACATCTGCTTGAATCTGCTGCCAGCATCCAGCAGAGGGAAGGGCTGTACCTAAAGCTAAAGCAAAATTACAGGGTTTGTTTTTTTTTTTTTTTTTTCCCCTAAATATATAAAGAAGATAGAAAAGATTTTTCATTTTTAAAAATGCTGTTTTCGTGAATTTCATAGAAAGAGCACTGACAATCTGAAAATGTTTTAATTTTCAAAACTTACTCCCATAATAATACAACTAAATGGAACATTTCAGCCAATTAGTTTTATTTTTGGCAAACTAAACTGCAAATAAGCTTCAGTATTCAGTCAGAAAGGAAACTTGCTGCTCTGCTACTTTACCAGTAGTGTAGGCAGGGGTGGGGGGAGAGGGAGAGACCCAGCACCAGCTGCCCCTAACAGCCCTCACCCATCCCTGACCAGATTCCTCTTTGGCTGTGTAAGGGGGCTTCTTAGTGCCTTGCTTTGGCCATGCACAGCTCAGCTGCTCTGTGCTCTGTTGACATGCGGTGGGGGTAAATTTTCATTTTCTCCTCAGAATGGGCTGTGGAAACATTTACTGGATCAGGAAATAACACTACTTTTGAAGCCCTTTTCAGTGCCTCACCAGTGACTGGCAGCTCATCACCAAAGGAAGCTGAACGAGCCAGGAACAAACCAGAGAGGGAAGATCTATGTAGCAGCTCCTGTCCCTTGGAGGGAAGGCAAAAAATGCCCTTTTGTCCCTCTCAGAGGCTGTCTGAACAAGGCGATCCTCATCTGCTGCTTCCTCTTCCTCGTCCCACGTCTCTGGCAGAGTGCCGTGGTGTGTGCCACAGCCACCGTGGGTTTAGCATCTACTGGGAGTTGTGGAGGACACAGACAATGGACCAAAATGAGCAGAGGGAACGGGGTTGGGGACCACCGCTGAGGAAGAAAGAGGACAGATTCTCTCACCTTCTGCAGGAGTCTAGCCATCTACAAAAGCTTTTAGGATGTCTCTTAGTGTATGAGCAGAAGCAATCTCAAGTCTGGCATTGCCTTAGTTTTCCAGTTCTTGACTCTGCAGCCTCAACTAATAATGTTCTTTAGACACTTTCAGGTATGTGATTTCATGGATAAAAAGCAGAGAGTGCACTTAAAGAGAGGCCAGGTTGGCATACAACTACAGAAAGGTTGCTTTCCTACTATGAACAGCAAGGGAAAAAGGAAAAAATAACAACTATATAGCCCAAGCAGTTTTCATATCCTGTAGCAGTGGAACATCAGAAAATACAGAAATATATTTAAAATATCTGTGGTTGTAAAAACATGGGATGGCTTCTTGCAGGAAATTTATTTGAAATGCATGAAAACAGGTATGTTATGTGTCACGCAGGGGAAATTAACTAGGGCATTTCTGCCCCAAAAACATAGGCACTTTCAGCAGCTGGAGCTAAACTTTGGCTTAAGTGTGTGTAATTTCTGGGACAGACCACAGAAGGACCTGCAGTCAGCTGCAGGTCAGAAGCGACTATTTCCCTGAAGTCTGAGTTCTTGTGCCACTACACGAATGGAAATACCATGACTCAGAGAGCAACTTAAGGAGATAAAACACTCAAACCATACTTCTGCCCTGTAATCAGACAATTTATTCCAGTCTGCAACTCAACCCACCCCCCCCATCAGACCCCCACGTGCCTGTATAGCTTTGGACATGTTCTGCCCTTATCCAAACCCTCCAAAGATCCTGTAATTCCCTGAGCTGCAAGAGCCTCTCTCTTCCCCTGCTCTGCCACTTCAGCACTTGGCCTTTCTCTGGAGGGATGCAGCCAGGAAGCTCTTAATGGGCCCCCATGGGACATCACAGGGAAGTCCAGGAGTGAGGAAGAACATCAGGCACATAATTCATGACCTGCCTCAGGCAGAAGGGGGCAAACAACAACAGCAGCAGCAACAGCAAAAAAGCTCTTCTCCCTAGAGTGAATTAATAGGAGCTCCCACTGGAGCCCATTAAACAAAACAAAATGCTGAAAGCCTAGGAATATTGTGCACTTCATCATTTTCTCAAGATCCCCAGGGAGAGGACAGAGAAAGTTGCAATGCTGCAAAAGTGGAGGGAAGGAGCCTGGGAGAAGGCTGGCTCGGGAGGGGAGAGCACTGCCACGGGAGAGGGGTTCTTATCTCCTCAGTAAGTGGATGAACATCTCCTTTGTGTGCCTGCAGGTGATATTTTTCCTTCTCTAGTCTGTACAGAGATAGCTTGTGTTCTCCCAAGATTTAGCAGGGCCTCAGTGGACCGTTTGCTTATTTTGCCATTCTGCCATCTGGCCAGCGTGACATGACTGTCCCTGACAGAGGTTGAAATGTTGATGTATTGTCTAAATTTGGAAGTGACATTTTCCCCAGGTTTCATAAGCAGAACTAATGAATCACTACAGTGCAATCTCTTTTACTCTCTCTTCATGGAGTTTGACCTGAATTTTAGCACTGACAGAGTTGATGTGTTGACAAGACAGGTTGCAAGAACAATATCTCCCAGTTTGCTCTGCTGATGTATCTTGCTTCTGCTCAGTATCTTCTTCTGCTATCAAGATTTTTTGTCTACTGCTCTCACTCTTTTGTCAGCGAAGAGCTTATTCTCATCTTGGGACTCCCCTTGTATGGCCCTGGGGACACATCTTCATACCCTCCTGCCATTCCTGTTCAGGACCTACAGAGAAGTTCAGTAATACAAACCATCCCAGCTCCCAGCTCATCCTGAAATAATACTTAAGGTCTCATCAGGCAAGAAGCTGTTTAGCCCAACAGGGCCTGGATCAGGATTAGTTCACTCCCTACAGTTTGTGGGATAAGTAGGGTTTGAGGTATTTGACAGGGAAAAGCATGAATGATTGTGACTTTTCCCATTATTAATTTCTTTAAAACCGCCTATCTAGGTGCTGGGAATATGAAGTTTGAAGAAGACGGGACATCTTTCAGCTTCTCTTGTGCTTTCTAGAATAAGTCACCTGAAAAAAGGGGCTTTAGTGACCAGCCTTTCATTGATTTTAATTTACTGTATTTCTTTATAGATATTGTATGCTCTCTAGAGCTTCCTGAGGAAGGGAAGTGGAGAGGGAGGTGCTGATCTCTTCTCCCTGGTATCCAGTGGTAGAACACATGGGAGTGGTTCAAAGCTGAGCCAGGGGATATTTAGACTGCATATTAGGAAGCATTTCTTTACCAAGAGGATGGTCAAACACTGGAGCAGGCTTCCTAGAGAGGTGGTTGATGCCCCAACCCTGCCAGTGCTTAAGAGGCATTTGGACAATGCCCTTAATAACATGCTTTAACTTGGTCAGCCCTGAATTGGTCAGGCAGTTGGATTAGATGATCATTGTAGGTCCTTTCCAACTGAAATTATTCTATTCTATTCTATTCTATTCTATTCTATTCTATTCTATTCTATTCTATTCTATTCTATTCTATTCTATTCTATTCTATTCTATTCTATTCTATTCTATTCTATTCTATTCTATTCTATTCTATTCTATCTGTGTAATTCTTTCCCACCCTGCAAGGCTGCAGAAGCCCATATATGCAAAAAATCAAGGTTGTTCTTGGCTTGTAAATCATAGGGTTTACTGTGTCAAGTAACTGCAGGAGAATCTTTGCCTGGAAATCAGGTGGATAAGAGTATCACTTCACATCCTGTGGCATCTTTTCACCGTGTAGATGACTCGACTCTAGGTAGAAGACAAGGATGTCAGAATTTTCACTTCCCCCCCCTGGGCTCCTGCAGTCCCCGTGTGCTACCCTCTCCTGCTTGGCTTTAGGAGACAGAAGTGGTTCAAGCCGTGATCACCTAACACCAGCTCTGTCAGCCTGAACATTGAATTAACTACTGGTAAATAAAGCACTGTTTCACAATACTGTTTGCAAAGCCTATCACGTGAAAAGTGTTAACTGATTATGATCCATGTAGGGTGTCAGAGACAGTTGGGAACTTTATGACACAGTAATGCTTTTTTCTTGTGGAAATGAAATCAATTTTAGAGAAAGGTAAGGCTGGCAAACTTGTACACACTGAAATCTGTGACCATCCCAGACAGATAAAAGCCCTGCTATGCATGAAATATAGAATTTCTTTATACCCACATAAATTATCTGTGCCATAACTGCTTTCCAGGATACCTCACAGACTGGACTTGCTGAATTTGAGAAAAATAGCTATAGAAATAGAGCAAAATCCTTTGAAAAAAGTGGGTTTAACAATATAATATGACTAGGTAGTTAACTATACCTCCTGTTAATCGGGTCAGACAGCAGCCTTAAGAAATAAACATACATAATATAACTTCCTCAATGTTTTTTGGCAAACAGCTGATTTTCCAGTTGCATCTAGGAGACCAGGAAACTGGGTCAGCAGCAAACACAGAGCACTACACCACCAGGCTGGTGCTGTTTGGATTCACTCTTCATTTAAAAAAAAATATTCTGAAAATTCTTTGAATTCTTGAAACATGTTATTCAAACAGTTTTTAAAAGGTTGTCTTTCCTTCTTTGAGTGTAATTTTCTATTTAAAAATAAATTAATTATGGTGAAAAAATAATTGCAAGTTCAACAGCAAAACAAAACATTTTATTATGATCAAAATGAAATGGTTTTATTGAGGTGAGGATAATGAACAGGGAAAAAAATAACTTTTTTTTTTTTGAGTCTTTGAGAGTTTGACTTTTTGTTCTGATCTGATGTAGGAGCATCTTTTGAAATCTCAAAATATGCCCAGCACAAGAAGGCTACTTCCCATTAAACTGTACACAGAAGGTGAATTGCTCTAGACCAGTCTTCTCAGGAATGAGACAATAGCTGACAGCTCCACCCAGTTAGTATAAAATAAACATTTCCCATACAGCCAAGACACTGATGGTCATCTCAGCCCCACGGACTTCTGCCTACTGCTAGGCTCACTTGGGTTACATGTGCGCTTTTTTTCATGTCAGCACATTGAAAAAAGCTGCCTACCAACACAAAACAGTCCGGTGCACCCGTGGTTAAGAACACAGGACAAAAAAGGTCAGTCTCACACTCCCAACCTGTGCATTGCACGGCCCATTAGAAGCGGGGGGAGGAAGGCAGTTACCATACTCTAGGCACCTAACTTTTAGATGATACAAATCTATTGATTTCTTGACACAAATACAAATATAATCTACTTCTTGAGGCTTTCTCTCTTGAAAATGTAGAGAGACAAGTGCCTCCTGAGGGAGGTTAGGAACACCTCTTTCTGGCATTTACCGGAGGATAGTTTGAATTGACCATTTGGAAGTGCCAGTCTCCTCCCCATCGGCAAACGAGACAGTTTGCCATGGCACAGTTTAAAAGATTATCTTCTGCTGGGCGTCTCCGTGATGGAAAATGCAGTGAAGGCCTAATTCTTTAATTGCAGATACCACTACAAAACAACAGCCATCCAGCATAGCGCCAGTGATTCACGGGAGGATTCAGTGCCTTCTCCACAGCTGGGTGATGAAGAACCATTCTGGGACACGGGAAGTTCATTTTTGTGCATCACTACAGACATTTATTACCTACCAAACTACTACTAATATGAAATAATGAGCTAGAGGTCATGGACTTTCTGTTTTACTCTATTATCAATTCCTGGAGCTTTTTTTTTTTTTTTTTTTTCTTCTCCTGGAGAATTGTTTTTATTTCTGTACATGTAGCTTCTGTAGCCTTCTTCAGTAGGTGGGGAGAGAATTGTTGTGCTTCCCATGTTTTGCAAAGATGGGCTACATTAAGCACATTCTTTCTTTATTTTTAACTTTCCATCAGCCAAACAGCAGACGGATCAAAGCCAGTTTACAGCCACGCCGGACAGTTCTCCATGGCAATTGCTGCGCAGAGGCCTGAATTGCTATGAAAAGGACAACCTTTGATCTCTCAGCCCTTCCCACATGTAACAGCTCCTGCTCCATTCAGAGCAAAGAGCTAGGCTCCCCATCATGGATTAACTAAAGATTTTTGATAGAAAAACCTCAACAAGCGGCTGAGGGGCCTGGCAGGGGAGAAGAAGCATTATGAAATACAAGAATGGATTAAACAGAGGGTGAAGTTCCTAAAAACCACCTCCAAACTATGTAATCAGTGACCTGGACTCAAACTGTTTGTGTGTGTCCTCTCTTGCAGTGCTGCTGCTGCTGTTGTTATTATTTTTGGCCTGGGAGAAATATCTTTCTGAGTCCGTTTCACCTTGACGGATTATGATGCCATTTTAAATGTCAATTGATAATAATTGTGCCATAAAAAACCCATAATAAATGTTATCAGTTTAAACCTACAGTGTCCCTTTTATTAATATTTCTAATTTATGAGCTTGTTGAGAAATCTACGGAGACAACAGGGCTAATAAATCTGAGGTTAAAAGGACTCCAGAAGGCACACTGCATGGGCTTTCTGCTAGATCATTGCCAGCTGTTGAACTTTGAGAAGATCAGAGCAGCTCAGCTGTCACTGGGGAGATTGTCAGAGTCCAGTAAGGCATAAAGGATGGAAAGCAACCTACAAAGACGTGAGTCTCCAGAGGTGATGTGGGCAGTTTGCAGCTGCAACTGCTGGTGCACGGGTGTTTCTGAGTGCCTGAGCTCATAGACTTGCTCTGAAAGCCCTTGGAGATGAGGTATTGTGAGCTGCAGCATCCATGCTGTTAATAAACACTGGATAGCTCTGACTATGAATCACATACAAAAATTGGAGCTTAAAGGAGATGTTTCAAAGGCATTGGGTGGAATAGCATCCCGTTAGCGTCTTTATCCAGAATAAACCAGTGGGGCAGGAGTGGTCATGCTTCCTGACTGACAGCATAAATACAATTCTTATTCCTCTTCAAGACAGGCAATATAGGATAAAAAACTCCCAAGTATTGATCCCAGGTTGATTTCGAGTCCACACATCCAGGATTTTTCACTTTCGGAAAGCACACCATATTTTAAAAACCTCACAGGCCTTGTGGACCTCTAGATTTGCCTGGCACAGGCAGGATGAGTTGAGAAAATCCACATGGCATGATTTTGTTCTGGACAGCTGCCTTCTGGTGTAAAGGGTTGCCTTCAGAGCTCAGCATCCCCAGGGGAAGATGTGTTTCCTGCCTCGAGGAATTTATAGACTAAATTAGACAGGTAGCACAATAATTGTAACAAATGAGAGTCATCTGCATTTTCAGGTCAAGCAGAAATGTAAAAATATCCCCAAACTACTCTACAAAAGCCATCATATTAGAACTTGGCAGAAAAATAACTTATTCATTCTTTGGTAATTTAAAAGTAAATAATTTCTTGTTTTGAACATAAATAATTTGTTACATTTCAGCAACTCCATCATTTCAAAAAGGGGGTCAACTGAACTATTTTAATTTGCAAAATGTTCATTTGCATTTCAAGCTTCTTTTTTTTGCCACTCATCTTTATTTTAACATAATACAAAGCAATGATATTCCAAACTAGCAGTCATTCCAAACAAAGTATTTAATTTTTTTAGTTAATGAAATAGTATTTATCACCATTTTTTCCATTTTTGTATTAAAAAAAAATTAAAATGTTCAAGTCTTTTGGTATTACATAAACATTTTGATATCACATTTGCATTTTTTTCTGAAGAAACTTTTGTACGCAAAACATTGGATTTATGCATCATTACACTGCTGCTTTCTAATCCCCTTTCAAGAGTTGTCACTTATTCATCCTATTTCCAACTTTAGTGCTTGTTGTGTTTTTCTGTATAGAAGAACAAAAATATATTTCTCAGTTGGCATTGACTTCAGTTTTAATAAAAAGAACAATACAATAAGACAGAACAAAAATAAAGCCTTCACAAGGAAGCTTTCAAGTTGTAAATTTGCATGTGCGCATCTCATTTAAACACACAGAAAATCAGCTTGTCCCTGTGAGCAGCAGGGAGGTTTAAAGTCGCAGACTAAGACAGAACAAACATGCACCGTTTGATTTTGTGACACGGGACTACAGCGTTGTCTCAGCAGGTGCCTACCCAGAGCAAGTTGGTGGTGGCGGAGACAGGCAGCACATACTCTGAATACGGAGATACTCTGGTTTCACTTGGTACGTGTTGTCAGTGTGATCATTGAATAAAGGTATTTCACTGAGGTGAAAACTTGGAGCGTGCCTGCCTCAGCTCTCTTTTCTTCAGAAAATTTTTAACACAGAGGCACATGTATTTCTTTGGGAGCTGGTGCGAGCGTTCATAGAGACATAACTGCCAGAAGTCTACGTTTCTTCCTTTCAAAACGGTGTGTATTTAACTCAGCGAAAGGGAGCTGTAGCGAAGAGGAGGGATAGAAGGTGTATTATTTTTTTTTTTTGTCCTCAGAGTCTCTAGGCTAATTTACCCAGTCAGTGATCTCCAAAGATATGAGTCCTCTCATAAGGAATGTTGGGACCTATCAGACTTTCCCGTGAAATCCTCCTCCTACCCCTGCAGCAAGAAATTAGCCCCTTGAACACAAAGAGGCTTTCATAACAAACCAAAGCCAAGGCTTTCCACAGCAAAAGAAAATGTGTCCCTTCCTGGGTTTCACTTGACAACTGAAGCAGACAAATCTATGGGCTTCACTCCTGCAGCTACCTAGAGACTTTGGAAGAATGGACAGCAGGGGAGGCTTAAAAAACAGAGGCTCCTGGTCACTAGAGCTGGTCGCCCTGTGCCTGAAAGCTTTTAGACAAAAGGTAGCACAGTAAACATCAGAGTCCAGACACTGTCATATATGCTAAATTAATACAGGGAAGGCTGGGTCAAGGACATTCAGCTTATGACATCTGGGAAGTAAGGAAGATTTAAAGCCGTTGCTCTAGAGGAAGCCATTAAAAGCCAGAAGAATTTCCCCTTTTTAGTGCCTTAGGCAAGCTTAATAGGGAAAGTAAGGCATTTGCAAAAGAATGCACCAGGTTTCTCCTTGTGCTTTTTCATGGGGTTTGAATCAAGAATCACAAGGAAAAGGGGGAACCCTGTTACTAAATAGGCAGTTTTCACCCAGGGTGTAGATTCAGAGCATCTTTTTTTCCCTCTGCATACAGATGACACGCTCACCTCTTCTCAGCCCATAAATTACCCACTCCCTCATTCTGCCTAAGCAGAGAAGGAGGAGACATCCCTCTTTGTGTGCCCAGACAGAATTACAGGCTCTGGCAGCAAAGCAGGAGAGGATGGCCTGGCCAGAGTGGCATCCCCCCTGCGTGCATTCATCAAAACAGCAACGTGTTCTCTGCTTACAGAGAGGCCCACGAGACCTTTTGCACCCACGCAGCAGCTGCCACCTCCTCACTCAGCCAGGAAGGTGTGAGATCCTCCTTTACACAAACTGAGCCACCGGCCAGAGGGATGCAAAGGGAACAAAGGAAAGCCCTTCCCACTCTCTACCCCATGCGTTTCATCAGTGTGAAAGGCACTCACTTGTCCACCCTGTCACCTGGAGAGAAGCTTGATTAATAAAATCAGATAATTAAATATTCTTCATCACGACTGGCTGCACCATTTTTTTTACCTCTTTCATTGTTCTTTTCCCCACCACCCCCACTGCTTTTCCAGTATCTCAAATCTGGAAAAAGCCGAAAGCCTTTCATCTTATCAGGTGTGGTTTATTGTCCCCTGGTTACACAGTAATTTTGGTCTCCGCTCCATGAAGAGGTCATATGATGGGATATCAGCTCAAGAATTGTCAGTTCATTGGACAAATAAGGCAGGGCCTGCCAATACAATTATAAGAGCCCGATAAGGAAGGCATAGAGGAGAACCAGCAGGAGAGGGAGACACAACCATAGCAATTTAAAAGGTGAGGGGCAATCCCAGAAGAAGGCAAGAAATGCCACTGGGGACAGGGAGAGGGAAGGAACTGGAGTGCATTTTACCACACATTCTTCCCCAAATAAAAATTAACGAGAAGATAGAAGAAGCTCAGGAGAGGAGTCGCAGGTATTCATCCACATTATCCTGGAAATCTTGTCCCCTTGTGGCGGATGCCTGACTGGGAGGCACAAGCGACTGGTGGGATGATTATCAAACTAGCTTGCCTCATAGCTCAGGGGAGAAAGAAAATAATGTTTTATCTTTAGTATAGGTGGGGGGTAGAGGGCACTAATTCCTATTCCTAAGCATGTTGCAAGGGCCATCTCTTTTTCTCTTGTGACTGATAAGATGGGATGATGTTGAAAAGCACCTGTTTGGAAAGTTCAAAGGGTTTCCAAAGTAGCAGAAGAAAGAATCTGAACCAAAGCTAATGGCTGGTGAGGGATGGCTGAAGGGTGACCTAGGAATTGCTGGTGAGGGAGGTTTCCATGTGTGACACCTCTTTGTATGCAAGAGAAGTTTACAAGGTGTCTCTCTTGCTAGTGAATGGCACGAGGGACGAATATTCATCCTGACGATTATTTTCTTAACTCCATAATAGTACAAATCCAGTGGGCTTGTCACAGATTTCGGCCTGAAAACAGAAAAGAAGGATAAGTACCCCACAAACAGGATTTACCATCAAGAAGCAACCCTTCCCAGGGCATTTTTCACCTCGGTCTGTGAGGAGCACACCTCCTCCTGGGATTGCTCCGTAAATCTGGGCCGGCCGGGGGATGTTTGGCAGTGGGTGGGGTTGGTAGGACTTTTCACCCC
Organism: Tyto alba; assembly: GCF_018691265.1. Taxonomy (NCBI): domain Eukaryota; kingdom Metazoa; phylum Chordata; class Aves; order Strigiformes; family Tytonidae; genus Tyto; species Tyto alba. The sequence continues at coordinate 31,816,670 of NW_024881282.1, forward strand.
CACTTCTAATGCTGCCTTCCCCAGACACGGGAGCGCAGGTCTTGGTCCCAGGCTGATCAGCAGAGAGGAGCAGGCGCGTGTGCTCACTCGTGGGTTCGCCTTTGTTTCTCCTCCCAGCGCTCCTGCGGGTCAGGCGGGCACGGGTGGGGAGAGACACGCACCTTCCCAGCTGCATGTTTCTTGGAGAGCACCGACAGCCGGGAGAGCAGGAGAGGACTCTCTGCCCCTTGGCCGCTTTGGCAGGAAGATGACGGACCCCCGGGTGTGTGCCGGCCAGGGGAAGCCCAGCCTGTCCTTTTCCATTGAGGAAATCTTAAAGAAACCTTCTGCCAGCACCGCCCTAAGCAGTGAAACCAGGAACAGGAGTAACTACACTGAGAGACCTGCAGCCCTAAAAGCAGGGTCACCCCTAGCCTTTGGTAAGTACCAGTTATTACACTTAATGAAAATACTCCTTTCTTTTTAACCCCCAAAGCTGTCTTTTTTGGTTATGTAAAATTTTTATTCTTTAGCTTTTGTAGGAATCTGGGATTTTCCTACTCAGGTACAAATCATTCATTATATATACAGAAATAATCTTTAAAAAATAATTGCTTTCAACCTCACAGTAGACTGGGCTCTGCTGCTAGCCTTTTGTGGGATTTTGTACATTAGGAAGCCCCAGTGTCATTGGAGAGGTGGGTATGCAACCTGAACATTTACTGCAGGTAGCTCTCCTCAGTAACAGTGGGATGTGCTTATTGTAAACAAATACAACATCCTGGTGTCTTTCCCTTGAAAAAACAATACTCTCGTTATTTAAAAAAAAAAAAAAAAATAATAACTGCCTGTCATAAGGAAGGACAGGCATTCAGACTCGGGAAACTAGCCTAAAACTGCTGCAACTTAATAAAGCTGTTGAAGTTTCACTTATATCAAGAGCTGGCTGTTGTCTGGAATTACAGCCAAATCTCATATCAGTACCATTTTCTGATAAATCCAACCACTCGTCCTCAGGCAGAAGAAATGGTCTGTAAGGGTAATGGTAGCTAAGGAGTGTTAGAACTCAATTGCTGGAACAAGAAAAGAAAAAGCATTTGTGTTTAATCATTTTTCCTTATCATCATGGACACTAGGTCCTTTCATGAACCAGCTAGTGGAAAACTAACATGACTTCACTTTTAGCAAACCAGCAAGTGCATTAGCCTTTTTGACTTCAGTTTCCTCACTTTAGTTACTTTGGCCTTGAGTGAACTTTTACCCCCACATAAATTGTCTTTTTTTTTTTTTTTTTTCCTTAAACAAAGACCAATGACCAACATTTTCTGGATGTACTATTTCTTCTTTTTTAATCTACATCCTCCATGAAAAGGACATGTTTTATGTATACAGACATATCCACTTAACTGAAAAGTGACCTGTAGTTTTGACAGAAGATTTTCACTCACCTCTCCTTCAGCTGCTTTCAGCAAAGCTTAATGCAACACTCTATTTTTTGTAACAGAGAGATCCTTTCATGGATCAAGACCCCATTTCCCAGGACACTGGATGAACCACCCAGTAGTAAGGGAGAGAGTCTTTTCAAAAACCTAGCAGTGCAAGTAACCATTGCTTATTGACATAGTTTCAGCACTTTTTATGACCAGACTGGATACTGACCTGGACTGGAAAGCAAATGAGACCTAAATTGGGAAGGAAACTACAGTGCAGTGAGCACCACACTCACTAGTGTAATTTTAGTCACCAGCTGGACTCAAGCCAAGTCCCACTAACGCTGCATCTCAGCCATGCTTTGCTGGAGATTTGCACTTTCTTGTTCACCTCTGACACAGGGTAACTTCACTCACTCTGTACAGGGCTTGTTTCCTGACCAGGGGCAGAGCCAGCCCACAACACACCTCACCGTTCTGGGAGCCCCAGGCATTGGGGCTGAGTCTACAACCGCTGCCTTTGTGCCAGTACCTGTGACTTTCCGCAGAAACCTGCGTATGGGGAAGAGGGATAGCATGCTGCTGAATTTTCACAGAACCACAGGGTAATTGGGGTTGGATGGGACCTCTCAAGGTTATCTGGAAGTCCAGCCTGCTGCTCAAAGAAAGGGCAGCTTCCAAGACAGACGAGGTTGCTGGAGGCCATGGCGAGTGTTGCTTGGCTGTTTCACCACTGGTACTGTCAGAGGACTGCAGCATTTAGAGGTTTCCTAAAGCTGCCAGTACAGATTGGACCTGAACAACAGCGGACCCAGGCCGCGTTTTAAATGTGGTCCTGAAACAAGGGAGAGCTTGATGGTCTGTAGGGGTGGGCAGGGACACAGCTGGTGCTGGTGCAAGCGTCACGGGGCCCGTGTGCCGAAGGAGCCCAGGTGCCAGCTTGCGAAGGGGGGAAACGCTGGTGCGAGCTCTGTGGGAGTGAGCTTTTGCGAGCCTTCCACCGGGCCCGTGGCAGTCCCTGTGTGCCGCTGGATCCAGAGCGAGACAGATAACACCGCTGAAAGTTAAGTCAGTGCTGTTCATAACACGGACCACGGATCTGCATTTTAACACCGTGAGACTCTTCTCTGGGAACAGAGAAGTGTGGCAGAGAGAGGACCTTTTTATATTAAGTCTGTTTCACGATCAATATGTTGAAGCCCTGTTTCACTGCGTGTCTCGGCTAAGCGTGCCACTCCAAGCACAAGGTCTGACAAATCTGCATGTAGGATGTGGTGGGTTCCTTGGATTGCATTACTGCACTGCCAGTACTGTCTCATCCCAAATTGCTCCACCTGAGAGTACAGTCAGTTTTTCACCTTGAAAGCAATGCAGGCAGAACAGCCAGGCCTTGCCTTTGACTTCACTTCATCACCTAGCCAGAGAGAGACCGTAGCTCTAGCAAAGGAATATAGTGACTCATCTCTCCACTGCTAGAGAGCAAGGTTGGATTAATATACTTAAGGCAATGTGAAATGTTAACTAATGAAAATAGTATAATACACATGAAGATTCACTTAGCAGTCACCGGAGCTGGGAAAATAGGAAAGTGGTAGATATTCCAAAATCTTATTGTACGTTGCTTTTCCATTTGATCAAGGATGTTTAAAAAGGACAATGAAAACAAAGCTTTTTCACTGTTGGTCTCTTACTAACACCAAAGAGATACCTAAGCTCACTACTTTTTGCTTTCCCAGTAGAACTGTCGATTTTTGCAGATAAGGTTTATTTATTTCAGAAGTACAATACCCTATGCTGTTCATCTTGGGGTAATTACTGTATTTCATCAAAGTCATTCAACTTCATGCTATATAACACTGGCATTAAACAAGTTGTGTAAATAGTCAACCGTATCTAATTTGGCTCAGCACTGGCCAAGGTCAGGGAACTGAGATGAGCTAGGTAACTTGTTTGAAATTCCAGGATGGGTCACAAAACCAGCTGCTTTCCCAGAAGTTCAGCAGCAGCAAAGAAGGAAATACTGCAGGTCAGGGCTGAGTTATATCTTATTATGGATTTAAAGAACATTTCCCACATCCCATATGGTATGTAGCTGAGCCAAGCCATGATCCATATAAGAGCAAGAACTGCCACCACACACATACTCATGGCTACCATAAGGTAAATATCCAGCCAGAAATTATCGTCCAGCTCATCTGCTGATCCAGGCATACTTGTCCTGAAGTCTAAATCTAGCCATTAAGAGCTGAGAAGACAAGTGGGACCAGAGGACCAGAAGATGAAAAAATGTCACAAATGAGGGACATAGACAAAGCTTACCCTGGAGTCTTTTCCCAAGAAAACCCAGGGGCGCTGGACCAGATAACTTCTAGAATTGCTTCTAACCTAAATTATCCTATGATGCTTTCACAAAAAGGATGTTGTGATGTGCAGTGCCAGCCTCTCATGGAAAGCTGGGTCAGAACTTGATCATGTAGGAGAAGATCTGTGGGTCTGACTCCTAAGTTCACAGGTTTTTGTGAGTGTAATTCCAGTGGGACTTGGAATAATGAGTGTGGAGTCTTCCCAGGAATGTGTAACTTCCCAGCTGCAGTATTAGCCATTTGTGAGTTTAGTGCACAAACACAACTACTAAATGACCTGGAACTGCAGCTGTTGATCTGAAGCCTACTCGAATTTTTGAATTTTTGAAAGACTCTTACCAAGTTATAAAAGGAAGAGTGAACAAGAAGACAATTTTGTCTTCAGTCTATGCTTTCCCTCTCTTTTTTGTCACAGTGCCTAGAAAGGGTAGCCATGGCCTTTGCAAAGGACACAAATAAACATCCAGCAAATGCTGATCTCTTCCCTAGTGCCAACTCTTTCATTTTAAACAGAGAAGACTAGAAGGCCTAATTCAGGAGAGATCCTTCGAAAGGCACCTACCAAAGGCACCAAATCCTTCTTCTGAAATCCCTGGGAACTTGATTTCAATGTGCCTGAAAGCACATCTGCAATAACTGTTCATTACTCCCCCAGTTTCTGCCAGTGAGGTTCCACCAACAGGAACCAGTATCAAGTCAAGGAGAGCTTGGGATGAGGACATTACACTTGGGAAACCCATAGTAAAAGCAGTAACAGATACAGTAATTTTGTCAGCCTGTGTTAGGCTTCATTATGTTAAAGATATGCAAATTAATAGGAATACAACTGCCGCTTCACACACAAATGTCAATATGGTGATTGTTTACTTCACCCTTAGCAACACTCCACCCAGCTTTATGGTAAAAGAGGAAACAGCTGAAGGAATATAACTGAATAGATACCACCTGGCCAATATCACCAATTCACCTCACCTATTACAAGGGAAAACAGTCCACCTAAAAAAAAAAGTAAAAAAGAAAAAAAGAAAAAAAGTAAAAAAAGTATAGAAGCAAGAGGAAAACGGCACAATAAAAAGCTGCTTGCACTTCTCAGTGGTAGACTCTTTCATGTTCACAGCCTTAGTAAGACCCTAAAATCATAAGCCTTATGCCTACAACAGGTCTATCTCTCTCCAGCGATTACACAAAAAGGTTTAACTGGAACTTAGGCCATCTGAAATAACCTTCTGCTTACAAAAAGAAGTCTCACTATCTTGCCTGAAATTTTCCATCCTTTCTTATGCAATTAAAAGTCAAGCCAAAAAGACCATGACCATTTTGAGCCACAAATCAAAGTAATTTCTGTGCATGACAATAACAAATATCTCATGTTTGTGCCAGGCTGAAATGTCATTGCCAACACTGAAGGGGAAAAAAAAAAAAAAAAAAAAAAAAAAAAAAAAAAAAAACACCTGCATTCCCTGGAGGAATCTTACCCCATGCCAATTCATAGGTATTTTTCAGAACTCTCTGCTGGACTCACATGAATATGCACCAAAAAGTACCAGGTGACCTAAAGAACCACCACTTCAGACAGTCCCCTTGCTTGTTCAGGACAACAAGAACCAGAGGAGGTTGCAATGCAAACAGGACTAGACCTTGTGGCTCCTAACTCTCAGATATGTGCTTTAAACTCAGTATTATCTACTTTCAATCTTAGCCTCCAGAAAACATCACTGATTTTTCCAGACTCTCTTTAAGGTTCATGCCACTCTAGTTTGCTTTTTTGATCTCAGACAACAGATCCTTCCACTCCTTCTTACCAGTTCACAGAGACATTAGTATTTTCCCATCTACTTAGGACAGTCTTCCATTCCCTCCCTGTTTTCTCTTCTTCAGCCTATAATAATTCTATCCATGTTCATACATAAGGTGTGCTCATCACTAGGGGACACGAGTACCTCAGATTAAAATCTGGAGAGGGAAAAGTTGTGTACGAAGGATGAAGACATGTGAAATCCTATAATTTAGAAAATGCCACTGTCATTCTTAGAAAGCTTTAATCACATCCTATAAGAGCATCTTGCTCAGGTACCCTTAAGTTCTACATTACTGTAAGATATAAGCGCCATCAATTCTGTAACATACTCATTTTCGCAGCATCATATCTAGCAAGCGAATGCAACTAGTCCTTAATTTAGGGATGGTAGATTGAGATAGAAATCCTGGGCTAAAACTTGTGCCAACACTGATGTCCTCTGAGTTTTTGAGCAAATCATTTAACCCCAGCCCCATGCTGTAGTGATCATTCCCAGATCTATCTTTCTCCTTCATCCCACAAATATTGTTCAAAACCCCACCTGTTTTCTCACCAGAAAACTCAAACCTAGTTGACCCTAAAGGAATTAAATGAGACCCATTTTGCACAATATGCCTCAAACACAGAGGTGGACCTCATACAAGATTTTTAAGGTCAGCATGGTTGGACACATACAATTGCGTTTAGAAGTTTACCCAAAGATTGGTGATAATTTGAACAATCATCCTTTATTGACATGAGGCTTTGGCTAATTTCCAGAGCTCTTGTAACTGCATTTTCTTCATGTCAGTGTCAGCCCTCTGTAAAATTCCTGTTGTGTGAGCTTTTTACTGAGGGCAGAATTGGGCACTTTGTCTCCAGATGTTATAATTACCGTTGCTCCAAGGCTAGTTACAAGTGGAACTTGTTATTTGGTCAGAAAATAAAACCCTAACAAGTCTAAAAAGTTAGATGTTTGTCAGTGCTAGCTACTGCAGCAGAAGTAAAATATGGAGTTTCTACCAGTACAACTACTAGGGTTCACACCTGCTGTTATTTAGATATGAGAGCATAGAGGGGAACAACCACAGGTGCTGCAAACCCCAGGGCCTAGATGTGTGCGACTGCTCAGGAGTGCAGTCCATTGTTGCATTAAGATTTTAATGTTCTTTAGTGGTAATAGCAGATAAACCTGTGCTGTCACGTTCACTTCAGGGTCATACTAACCATGGAACCTAAATTCCCCGAAGGGTCCATTATGCTTATGTGTTATCTCCTACTCTGCCTTTCCAAGCCAAGAAATCCAGGCACGGAGGAAAACTAGAACATACTCCAGGTTTGCCATTAAAGCAGCACAGACCCAGTTATCTTGTCTCTGAAGAGTCAAGCCTGAGCCTTGATTGCATCTACCAAAGGCAGCGCACGAAGCGCTCAAAATTGGGGCTTATGGTGAGGCTTTAACGTGGAAAAAAAGCGGGTAAGAGAATGGGAGTATTTGGCATACCTCTCCTAGAGTGCTAACAGCCACAGACAGCCCACTTCCTTGAACCACGAGGCTTCCCAGCATGTTATATTTCAGTGCATGGCTTTGCAAGGTCCTCTTGCCTTTTATAAGGAAGAGTAAGGACTCGTTCTCCACTCACGAGGGCAGAAAACTAATCTGAAAGACCTTTGCAGTGCCCCTGCTACAGACAGAGATGATGGTGTTAGTAATAAGGCAGCACCATGGCAGAAGAAAGATTGCGCCTTCTGTGACCAATTTCATCACCACTCGGGGTCAGGTGTCCTAGCACATCACCACTGGTTACTGCTGAGGTTACCTTCAGCTCTCACTGGGATTGTTTATAACACCCATGCTCAAACCTAAGCTAACTTTATGGCTGCTCTTCATGAAAATGGGCTAATACGCACTTATGTTATGTTTGTCCTGTCAACAAGAGTGTGGCGGTGATTTCATGAAGATGAGTTGGCAGTCAATACCTTCCTAGATACCAACAGTGTTGCCTGTCACAAAGGCAGATGGGAAATGTTGACAGCCTAGGCAAAGGCTGCCTTTAGAATTATCCAGTGCCTAAATCTAAGCGGCAGGCAGCCCGGATATAGAAGAAAGGACAAACGGACCTGAATCAGGAAAGACACTGACCTTTAGCCTAATCTCTGGCCCACTGTCCAATAGAGCAGATCTCCCTACAGAGACGTTTAAGAAAGGACCAAATTTTTAAAAGCATTTGGCATCCAGCAAATTCTATGGTGATCTCGCCGACAGATTTTCAGGGCAGCTCTACATCAGCTGTATTTCTGAGTTCTTCAGAAAAGACAGCCACCAGTTTGGATACTGACAGGGAAGCTGAGCTTTCTTGATCATTTGTTTGTGTTTCCTTACTTCTACATTCCTTTTATGAAAATCTTCTACAAGAACCATTGAAAGTTTTAAGGTGGAAGGAAGCAGAGAACAGGCTAGATTTTGGGGTCAAATTCACCAGGATCATGCCCCTGCAACATGGGGTCATCTTGCCATTGATACACAGCACAGAAGGATTAAGGCCTTTTAAATATGATCAGGTTTGAGTGGTAAAATATCTAGAACACACCCATGCTTTTTTTTCCACACAAACTGGAAGGTGTGTGGAACGATGGTTGCTTTATTCAAAGCTGTCTTGTGCTGTGTCCTTCACAGATTCCAGCAGCAGGAGTCAGTTAGACTGTGACTTATCTTCAGCCAAAATCCTTCTTCCTGCCACATGTGTTACACCCATGGTCAGGGCGAAGAAAGCGCAGGCAGCTCACTGCAGGAGACCTACTGACAGCCCAGTGTCCCTCGTGGGTGAGGACACAGGACGTGAACACCTGGAAGGCAAAAGAAAACACCAGAAAGAGGAAGATCAGCTATGCGATTTCACGGTGGACCATCCACTTCATGGTGAGTGCCTCTATATCCAGACTTTCTCCCAGAGTACCCAAAACCACAGCTGTTATCTTACAGTGATATATATGGCAATACCTAGCAACAGACATCACGAAGATTTCTACTGCTAAAGTCCTGGCTGAGTCACAGGGATGGTTCTTCAATCTCACCTTTGAAAACATGGAGACATGGAGACCCACCCTTTGAGCTAAAGATCTAGCTCAGGCCTGCCAACCTTACCAATTTTAGTGATAGGGACTGCTTTGGGTGTTTATTGCCGTCCTACTTGGGGTGGCAATCTACAGAGTTACCATGTTCATCAGCCTTGCACCCCGGGTTGTGCAACGCCCGTTTCCTGATAAATGGGCGTTGCACAATGTGGGGAACCAGGCTGCTGAACATGCCGAATCAGTTCCGTGTGTTCTGTACACCTTGGACCCACTGTACAGGTGATGAAGAGGTCATCAGCGTGTGCACAGGCAAACTGTCAATGTGCAATAGGTCTGGCTTGCAGGATGTGCCAGGCACAGTTTTCAAGCCTGGCCATGTCAGTAGGTCTGCTAATTTCATTAGTTGTGAGTACTGGTAAACAGCAGTCTATCTCTTCGCCAAAGCAAAGGACAATACAAATATACTTTACCAATATGTTGCCCAGAGACTTTAAGCTAAGCAGGGTGCATGCTACGTGAACAAGACAAGATCCTAACAGAGAGACTGCAATTTATTAGTAGCATGTTTTTGTCACATGCTACTAATAATTACTAATAAATTTAAGATCTTTGAGCTTTAGGAAAGGTTAATACAGACGATCACACTACACTCCATAAAACAGGCTCTCGATAGCAAGAGTAAGGCATTTCCTGCATAGTTTACTATTATTCACTCCTTTCTGAAAAGAAAAAAACCTGCTATTTCAATTAAGTCCATTGAAGACTCCTAATGAGCTCGTGTGACCGCAGATGCAGGGTTACTCAGCTGACTTCACTGAGATCCACACATCTTCCTCAGCTCATGTTCTGCAAGTTGGCAGAGGAAACATTTCTTTCTCTGAAATACATTTAAAAGAAAAGCCTTGTTCCTGCTGCTGCTGCTATAGTATACATGAGTCTTGTGACAAGCTGCTGTCACCTCCTCCTGCACAAGACAGCATCTGTCTTGATGCAGAGAGAAACCTTGTAAGATAACCATATATTTTAGCTTACCTCTGCCCTGTAGGCTGCACACAGCTGACAGCAGGAGGGCAAAATCACACTGCCTCCTTGCAGAATAGCCAGGGCTCTGTGTATCTGGTACTTGGAGTTGCCTGTGAGTGCTAAAAAGGAGTACATTTCATGCAGGAGGGAGTCCCCAGCCATGGGGATCACACCAGAAGTGGGAGATGGCTTTCCCAGGCTGACAGAAGGTGGAGGTGGCTGTCCCAACTCAGCACTTAGCCTCATTGACCAGCGCAGTGGTCGGTACCAGCCTCATCAGCAAAGCAGGGGGGGAAGCATGTAATTATCTGCACAAAAATGAGCCAAGCTGAGCAGGCCCTTTGAATGACAAGTTATATTTTAAAGGCGATTTAAACAAAATCCCTCCGTTCCCCGGTGGCAGTGGGGTTTTGAAACCAAGCAGAGGTTTAATGATCTGCCATTTTCTAGGCTACTGGTTCCTGCAGTTGTTGAGCCTTTGATAGAAACTGGCTGAAGGAGAGGGGAGGTTCCTAAAGCACTGGACTGGCATTTTCCCCGTGGTGCACAAACAATGATATTTCGGATCCTGTTCACGCACTGTGTCATTCTTCGCAGAGATCCGGAGGCCTGGGTTTAAAATCCTTTCCAGCAACATAAGCTTCAGCCTCCTTCCTCCACTTTATGTTAGGCTGGAAGAGCTGGCAGCTCTTTTTTTCCTGCCTCTGGCTGTGACAGGAGTCACCTTTCCCAGATGAGGTTGGCAGCAGCACCTGCAGGAGAGGTAGACTGCACCATCCCTGGAAGCAGTCTGTAACTCTTACAGCTCGAGCTGATGGCAAATTACTTTCTGTTTCAATGCCTATCGACTTTGCAGTGCTTCAGACGTGCTTTTGGCATGGCAGTTATAGGCTGTTCCAAATGCCCATAGCATATGCCATGGAGGTGTCCCCAGGACCTCCCTCACAACCACACCAAAGGTGCCTACAAGCACCAAGGGGAACATCACCAACCTGAGCAGAGGGAGAACTTTCTGCTGTGAAAGACATAAGTCATTGGCTGGGCGTTCCCTCACCTCTTTCTCACAGCCCACCTCTATCCATATAAAACACCTGCATAATTTGGGAGGAATAGCACTAGGCTCTGATTAAGCATACACACCTGCATAGTAGTCAGGGAGCAGAAGAAATCAAGCATGTTATACAATCACCTTACAGGCTGGAGATGTGGGGTGTGTCTGGTGCTTTTTTGGATAAGATCAGAAAGATGATGAGGCTATGACAATATGCTCCTCATGGGCAAGTGGTCTGAGATAGCAAGAGCACCCTGACTGTGAATTTGGAGCATATTTCCAGGAAACCCTGTAACACTGTAGTGTTCCAAAAAATTTGCTTTTCCCACAAAATGGCTTCTGCATCTAAGCGGTTTAGAAATGCAGTGTCATTTAAACTAAATAGATTTATGCCCTTATCACAAACCGTTTACAGGAAGCAATGCCTCTTGCACTTTGCACTTAGAGGCTGCACTGTAAGCAAAAAAAAAAAAAAAAGAGAAAAGCCCTCATGTGCTAGAGACATGCTGACAGTGGCATTTAGTTTTGCTAAGCCCCCATTTAATTTGGAAGCCTTCGTTCTGAATGTTGGGTGCTTTCACCTGTGGCCTCCTGCACACAAAGCTCAGCAGAACTTTTTCAGAAAACCTGGTCCTTGGGAAGCAGCACTGGTAAAACCCATTTTAGAAGGAGACCATTCTGAGAGAGGACTTAGGTTGGAGCTGTGGGTACAGACTCTGGGCCAGCTCTCTGTGAACTGATTAATTGCTGCCATTTTGCTATGTGCAACCATCATTGCTGTCAGGGTCTTCAAAACTTAAGAACAATCAGGGCAAACTCTTGTGGCTGTTGATCAGCATCACAGCAACATGTCCATGTAAACACTCAAATTAAATCCTAAGCTTCAACTTTCCTTTTAATTCCTTCTCTCTGCTCTGTGTGACACCCTTGGGACTAGACCAGTTCATAGCAGCTGAGCACTGGAGCTTCAGAGGATTACATGCCCCCATGAGCCTGCCTGACCTACAACAGCTCTTGCTGGAGGCTGCCACATACAAGATCCCATCCTAGATCAGATCCTCATGGGCAATTTTTTTGCAGTGTCTTTTACACATGCTGGGTCTGATTGTATACATTTGTGTGTGTGCGCTGTAACTATTTACATACAAAGGCAGTGGATGAGTGTGCCCAGTGTCGCACATGGGTAATAGTTCCAGTCCTCTGCTCCAGCGAGGGAGTAGGCAGTGCCTTGGAGAAGCCAGATAGCAGCATCACCTTAAGACACTGGTGGATGCCCAGTCTTGTGACATTTCTTCTGTGGGCAATAATTCAAGTACAAGGTAGATCAGGCTTCAGTAAATGGAACTGGCTCCTAATTCCACCAGAAACTGGGGGGTTCAGGCCATGGGAAAAACTGGACCATGTAATTTCCCGAAGCTCATGTTTTCATTATTCGCTGTAGAGGAGGCTGCCAGAATGACTCAACATCACCCAAATATTTCCGTAGCAGAAATCCTCTGTACATTGCTGACTGGGAGCTCAGGGATCTTTTTATTAATCTAATTGTTTTATTATTATGATAGCATCTTTGATCCCAAAGCATATTGACAAACTCTGGCAGTAATTATCATAAAGACAACAGGAAATATAGAGATGATCTCAGTTCTGGAGAACTTCCAGTACAAGTCGTGTCCCTTCTGTACTGATGCCAGTTGCAGGCATCTTTAGCTTAGTGTTTATGTTTTCTCTGAAGCCATAAATTCATTTGTACTGTTCATTTGTGGACAATATGGCCAAATCCATGTACCCCTGTGAAACAGCATGGTTTATCTCTCACAGAACAGTTTTTTCCCCAATACGCTGATTTATCTTGATACATTTATAAAACACCCAAGAGACAATGAAGCACTGTATAATCACAATCCCAGATAAATATCGGCTGCCCAGAATATACCAGTGGGATTGTGAGGAAGGGCACAAACATCCCATTGTCCTGTGAAACAAAAGGAAACAATTCTAAATTAAAAGGAAAAGCAGGAGGGAAAAAAAAAAATAAAAAAGCCTATATATATGATTTGGCTGCCATTAGCTGTCTCACCAGTCTTCTGTTTATCAGTGTGAATAGTCCCTGCAGCCCTCTGTCTCTGAAGTGCAGTATTCCTATATACATTTAGAAATGCAGCAGACCACTGACCTTGTTTTTCTGGGATTATCTGAGGCACTGTTGAAGGCTGGTTCTTTGTTTTTTTCCCTCTTTGAAGACTGACTGTTTATAATCACACCCTGGATATTAAATTAAAGGCATGAAACCTGAATTCTTTACTCCCACCCTTCAGACTGTTCACATGGAAATCTCACTGATATAAGCAAGAACCGAAGAAAGCAAAGCTGTCAGCAGTTAGGGGACTACATAAATTCTGTTACTGTTATTTCTTTGTGGTTTTAGGGTTTGGGGTTTTTTTTAGTTAAAGCAAATGTTAGCATTCAATGCTTTCCTCGAGCAGCCCCTTCTTTCCTGGGAATTTTGGATCCAAAGGCTACATTACACAGGACCCAGAGGTTAATTTGCTCCTGCTAGTCAAATCTGTGTAATGTGACCGCTTGTAAAGTTGATGGCACATCTTGATAAGTTTATTTCAAAGGTCTTACAAGTACTTACTGGATTCTCCTAAATTGTCTGAGAACTTTTCATTACAACCCTGGGACTCGACACTTTTAATTACTGTTCTTTGAAATTGAAGGCAGGCTGCTTACCTACTGCATTAGCCACTGCTTTATGCTGAAATGGGAAACAGCAGAGACTACATACTAAAATAATGATGGAATTATGCTTTCTTGGAGGGGGCGCAGACTCTGAGACAGGGATGTAAACAGCACGCCTGATTGACATCAGAAGGCTTGAAGGTACAAATAACCACAAAGAGCAGAAAGAAAGTAGAAAACAGGCTGTCTGTGAAATCTGCAATCAGCTCAGCTTTCTCCATGGGCAAATGACTGGTTTCTGACAAAGGTGCTTGACCAGAGAGTGTAGGAAAAGCTGTGGGGAATCTGTTTTCCTTGGTAAAAACTGTTACTGGATGAGGCTGGCCACTGCTTTTAAGGTGAAGTTTGACAACAGCTGAACAATCACAGAAAGTACGTTTCAAGCTTGAGATTTAGCTAAATGGGGAAATTACACATATGCCTACCCCAAATCCACTTTGACCCGAAGGCATTCATGAAGGTGCAGGTCATTTAGCCTAGGTACAGAACTGATAGCAGGTGATGGAAACTAACCCACACCTCAGTCAGTTGGGAGCCCTCAAACCATGGCCTGCATCCTTCTTCCTCCAGGTATTTTACCAACCACTGCCTGCGCCAGTTATGCACACCACCATTTCAGGGCAGCAGCATTTGTAAACACTGTCATCATTTTGCTGGCAGAAAGGAAGGGTTAAATTCACCAGGGGCTCAGGTTGATGGTGAGCACCATCCTCTGCAACGAACTGTCCACATGAATGGTTTCATACGTGCCATCTACTCCTTAACAACTCCTCTGACAGGCAGACTAAGAAACTCCCCTGACCACCACCATACAGCTTGCTTAAACAGGTTTCTAGCCTGGTATTTTTAGCATTCCTGTTCACAGCGTCTCAAGTCTGTACCTCTCGGCATTTCAGCCTTGCTGTCGGGTGATTAGGCACTGTACTCTGCACCAGGGTGGAAACAACTCTCTGTCAAGGAGTTGTGGACTGAAGGGAGGAAGTCAAGCCTTTAAAAGTTCAAGTCATGCTGCTCTGTCTTAACTTCGGCAGTGCCTGAACGACCAGCAGCTGGATGCTAAATGCTGCATTTTGCTAACGGGAGGCTCTATCCAGAGCACATTGTACCTATCCAATTAGGATCTGTCTCGCTGGCTATGCCAGTCCTTCTTAACAAAGGCTGAAAACCCACTTTAATAAAAATTAGCCACAGTGCCATGCTCACACCTAAATATTGCAGCACAAGCTCTTTTGAAAGCTGCAAGCCACCTTTTTAACTAGGAGAGGGACTGCCACAGGCACATCTCTGTACACAGACAAGCACGTTTTGTCCTGATGCCATCATGACTCTGTAATAACTCTTTGATAGAGTTGCAATTGGCTTTTTTTTTTTTTTTGCTATGGGCTTGGCTGCCATGAGCAGAATGGCATCACTAGAGAGCAGCGTTCAGAAAAGCCACAAGAAGGAACCGACTGGGAGACCCACATATCTGTAATTGGTTGAGTTAAAAAGAAGAGAGAGAGGAAATTCTTTTAAAGAGGCTAAAAGGGAAAAAACAGAACTTAATCAGATATAATAAGGCTCTTTTTCAATGCTTCTGAGTTTCTTTCTGAAAAACAAATTATACAGTCCACTTTGTTACACAGAGAAAAATATATTTCTGAGGATATGTAGCTAAAACCACTTGATTGCTTATGTAACTGCCTTCTCTCTTCTTGTCAAAGAAGTAGCAAAATCTTTGGATGTAGTTATCACATACCATAAGAGTGTGTCCGTCCAGAAACAATAAAGACGTTTGCAGCAAGATAAATTGATCCCACCAGTTTCCATCTACCTAGATTTCATACTCCAAAGCAAATATGTGCCAGCACTAACTTCCAGCCCTTCCCTTGGGTTTACAGCTCCTTACCCATCCAGTGTATGCACCCTTGCAATGAGACCAAGTAGGCTGGACGCAGTCTTAGCCCCTGCTCATGCATTAAGTGCAAATGGGAAATGCAATTGCAGGGATCTTCCTGAGGTAACATTTATCTAGGTGGTTCAGGTATGCAGGGCAGCTGAGAAACAGCAGTGCAAGATGTACCATAAGCTATTTGCCTACTACAGACTACAGTCCAGAATGAAATTGCCCAAGTATGGCATTGCTGCAGCTGCACATATTTACTTAACAAACTGAGAGACAGCAGTAGTCTTTGGTATTGATTTGCTCATCTCTTCTAACTGTGTTATACTGGATAATGGAAATAAGCTGTAATACACTACGCTAAAACTGTGTAAGTATCAATTGCAAATCAGACTCTTTGAGCTGTGCATAGTATTAAAGCCTTAGATTTCCTTAGTTTTTAGGAAGGAATGATGGGGGGGCTTCAGTCCATATGGATATTGGAGGTCAGAGACCACGTAGTAAAGTAAGTTGGGAAGGACCTCTGGAGACCATCTTGTCCAATCCCAACTCTAAGCAAGGCCAGCTGAAATCAGGTTGCTTAGGCCTTTGTCCAGTCAAGTTTAGAATATCTCCACGGACTGAGACTTCTCAGCTTCTCCAGGCTCACATCAGACTACCTTCATGGTGAAAACACTTTTTCCTATTATGTAATCAGAATTTTCCTTGCTGCAACTTGTACCCATTGACCTAGTCCTTTCACTTCTCACTTTCAAGAAAAATCTGTATTTCTACAAAGTTCAGATGTTTCAACTTACCCCAAGTCTGACCTAGTAATAAAGCCAGTTCTGCAGAGGACAAATGGACCCTGTTACTGAACTTAAAGGAGCTATACCGCTTTATCAATGTGGAGAATCTGGCCCTTCCAATGTCAAAAGTAAGGCAATGTATAGACAGCTGTATCTCTAAGCATCTTCAGAGGCTGACATATTTAGCTACCTGGTATTTTCAGGCTTGGTTTCAGCAGTCAGCTAACCTGCAAATGACTTTCACAGAGCATGAAAGCACACTTGAATATCCTCAGCTTTTACATAGAAAATAGCTCAGGAAACTTAGACAGAGTCTTATTTCCCCAGAGACTCTAGAGCCACGTTTGTAAAGCCAATGTTACACTTCCAACACTTTCTAGTCTTATATCTTCCACCCACATTCTTTATTAGACTGTAATTCTGAATGCTGTTGTTTGCTGTGGGATCTCTAAGCTAAGGTCCCAAGGCAAAAGGAAGTATCAAAGCTACAGTCAGAGAACGTTTCATCTTGCAAGAGAAAATGTTAACATGGAGTCCCAGATTTTTTATATTTTTTAATAGTTGGGTTTTTTTTAAAAAAAAAAAAAAATAGAATGACTGATTACTTAAAGAAAAAAATGCACTCTTCTAGATTTACTACTGGCAAAAGCCTTGATTAGTTCGCAGGAGTCCATTTTGTTAGCAATTTAATTTCATTTCCATTTGAAATCAAAGCTTGTCCTTCAGTCTCTACTGGCCAATAGCTGACCTCATGCTATTGTATTTGTTTAATATGATGAGTTTCAGCTTTGAAAAATATGGTTTCAGTAGGATTGACACTTCTGAGCACTGTGTAGACCCTTCCCTTATGTAAGAGTCTCATCTGTAAAACAGTTCATCTTTCAAGAAAGAAAAATGTGGAGGAGGCACGAGTGAACTGGTAGGGAGTTTCTTTTGCTCATCACCAAGTTATCTGAGTCATTTTCATACCAAAGAAGCTGATATGAGACACCAGCAACTCATGAGCCTATTCTCTCTGAAGCCATGCTCTCTAGTCCTGGACACTTCTTAGCTGCCAGTGGGAGAGAATACAGTACAAGATATCTGACATATCCATTCTGCATTCCATCTCCAGCACAGTTCAAAAGACTGTGTGGTTCAAGGCAATGGATCTGGCTCTCAGGCACCATACGACATCCCAGCTCAACTAAAAGTTTCTTCCCAAACTTACACCAGGTATGCACAGCTGTGTGTGTCTCTTTATTCTCATATCTTCTTTGTAGGGTAGACTTTGCAGCTCCTTCTAGACTTATATTCTCCACTACTGAGTTTGTTCCATATCTCAACCCTGTAGAGCTGGTATTGCATTGCTTGTAACAGCTGATTTTGTGAGTCTATCGAGGTTGATCAATCCAATGAACTCTGTACCAAGTGTCCTGCCAGCACCCACAAATTTTTAAGATGGTAACCAGGGATAGATACCCACATTATCATCTCTGTCTCTGGTGTGTATGAACTACTGTCTATGAGGAAGTCCTGCAACTAGCATGGTCTGATAATGTAAACCATATCTTTCTAGCTCAGGCAGTATTCTCTGGTTTGGGCACTAAAATTCTTGACTTATCTTTGATTCCCCATTACAAAGAGGAGATGATAGCTGTCATCATATGTGCTTACAGGCAGTAACTAATGACTGTGTGTTTGTATGATGCCCACTGTGATCCAGCTGGTCTTTGGCATTCACTTCAATCCCATCATGATCCCATCCAGTCATCCCAATTCTGCAGTCTGGTTAATGTATGAGACAGAAGGGTATATACTGGACTAAATCATTATTTGCTCTATTCTGAGAGAATACTAAAGAACACCCTTATTTTTATTATTTGGTGTGACATTTTGGTTTTAAAATTTAGACAGTTTCTTTCTTGCTTTGTATAGTCATGAAATTATATTTCAGTTCATTAATCTAATACTTTCTTTTTTTAAAAAGTACACTGGGATTTTTTGCTAATTCAGAAATCTTCCAGGAGGTAGGAAGGTCTGTCCTCTTACTCCTGAAGGTTTTCTGATTGCTAGAAGGTACATAGACTGCCTGGGCATACAAAACCTGGCAGGACAAGAACCCTGCCAGCATCCCAGTTGTTTATGTACAGTTGGGACCACAGGAACAAGGAGGTGGTCGCAGTTTGAGCTTGGATCTCTTGCTCCACTCTGAAAGTGCTGGAGGTAGACTGCAGCTTCTCCCAGGTTTGTGGAACCAGCCTTCTACCCTGGACAGGGGCAGGAGCTTAGGTCATTGTTCAAGGAGACGTACAGGACATCTCAGGAAGGCCTCAAATTCCTGAGACCATAACAAGGTCAAGGCAAACTTCACTTGTTGTCAAGATCTGCTATATTAATTGCCATGTGCTAGAGAAATATAAATACCATACATTGTAATGATACAAATACAGCAGAGACATTCATTACTGTGTGACAGAACATGATGTTCTTGACAAAATATCAGCTTGATACTCAATCTTACCTGTCTGCAGTATCTCCCAGGAGGATATGGAGGCCAGTCCCCACAGACTGTGAGGTGAAAATCTTCCAGACAAAAGACACCAGCATAAACTGTTAGCTCTATCATATCTACAGAGGATGTAATGTCCTGAGATTCATATTCTCAGCACTGATATTTCTCTTTTAATACATATAGCAATAAATCCCCCTTACAGATAACTTTTGTGAAGGTTCCAGTAGATGCAACTTTGTAATCAGGGTTTCTTAGGAGAGGGTGCCCATTGCTATCTTCAGCATAAATGCACAAAAATATTTCTCATTTCAGATCTCTGCCCCAGTAGTGCCAGCAAGATTCAATGTAAATAACATTTTTCTCTAGGGGCTGAAGCCAGCACTGCAGTCTAATGAGTGGTAGTACTTCAATAGGCCAGTGAAAAGTCTAATAATATGGATTTAACTGTGTTGGACATCAGCTTTATTAGGCTGTTTCTGAGATACAGGAGTATTGACAGTGTTTATGATAAATGATGTTCCTCAGTTATTCTTGCATGACCGGTTTCCTTTCAAAATACCTGAAAGGTTTAGAAAAGATTAAATATTTACAATGGAATATATTCACTTACTGGTCCCCAGGTATCATGTCCTAGTCACCTTCCTACTAAGTCAATGGACAGAATTTTTTATTCCTTATTTTCCGTGTCAAGAGAGTTACAATGAAGTTTTGATTACAGAATGAAAAGTTATTTTCTAATTGGCACGGAGCCCAGTTTATATTGGACAAGGCATTTAGTTACCTTTTTCACTGCTTTAGCCCCCAAAAGGAAAAGTTTATGCTAATGGTTGTACAAAAGGGAAAAAAAAAAAAAAAAAGTATAAAGATTCTTTGAGGGACTAAGCTATCCTTCCCTGGTTAACTATTCCCATTAGGAAGTGTGTGTATCTAGTTACATAGTATGAATTGTATGAACTGGTAGTTGTCATCAGACCATGGAAGACCAAAAGCAGTTATTCAAAAAGGTCATTTTTCATTTTCTTAAGCAACATGGTGTCATTGCCAATTACTTCAGATCACTGAGTAGCAAACTCATCAGAGTCACTAGTGATATTAGAATTTTTATGTTCTTATCAGGCTGCAGTTTTCCAAGCTCAGTAGAAAAATCCCTGTGCCTCACAATGCCTGGGACATGGCTTTCTGTGCTGGTCATTCAATGTCAACTGGAAGATATTCCATCTGTGCAGCAGGGAGGATTCAAGCCCTGCGACGAGGCTGAACTCCACATTCTGCAGATCAGTTGCCTTAGACCTCACTTCTGCTGCTCCTCTCTCCTCCTCCTTGCAAGACATCATCCCTTCAGCATCATTTCAGAGCAACCTAGACCTTATTCTAATCTACACCAAGCAGCACAGAGTTCAAGATCTGAATAAAATACCCTGGTGTAGGAAGTCATTTTCAAAACAGTGTAGGAGCACCGAGGGAAGTCTTTAGTGTGGTCACACCACATCAGGTGAAGGAATGGGGCACTCTAAGAGTCCCCTTCGGAATTTGCAGCACCCAGAGTTACCCATATGCTGCTCCATGGGTTTTAAGGCCTTGTAGTTCTTAAGGTTAAGCTTGTTTATAAAGTCCCCACACCACAATGGTGACATCAAGAGAATACCATGACTTTTCCTTGTAAGGTAACATTTTCTATGCCACTGTCACACTGCAGTAAAACTGATGGCTATCCCTAAATACTGCCAAAGGAATGGTATGGGAAGAGAGCAGCAGTCAGTCAGTCTGGAATAGCTGACTTCCATCCACAGCATTCATGCATTTTGGGTACTCTTTGATCTTGATGGCATACAGGAGCAGAAATTCATCAAAATTGGTAGAGTGACAATGGAATAAAAAAATACCTGAGAGCTTGAGGAAAGATTAGTAAGACCAGTATGACAGGAAAAGATAGGGATGTAAAATTTATGAGCTGAAAGGAAGATGGTGATTCGTTACAGCATGAGAACAGCACCAAGGCAAAACGGAGTATCTACTCTTTCATTCCACTTACTTTAAGGATTTCTTCACAAGTAGCTAATAAGGGATTATAAATTAGCAACAGATGTGTGCATGTGACAGACAAGGAGCAAAAAGGGGTCAAAGGTTGTTCCAACACGAAAGGACTTTGATGACAAACCCACTGCAGGGCTGGCATGGTTAAAATATATAGGTTCTTTGTAGCTGTTGACATGCAGTGGATCCATGGAATTAGCACTGCGAATGGTCACTTTTGACTCGCTGCTTGAACAATAAAAGAGTTCATTCATATTCACTGCTGGGTCAGGAGATAGTCACCTATGGTAAGTACATCTCTAGAAGGTGTTGGAGGTGCCATCCTAGCTGCATAACAATTTACTGTACTTTACTCCAGAAATTGCTGGATATATGAATTTTCTTGTGGCCCTGTGGCCTTTTCCTATAAAATGCGATACACCTTTCCTTGTTTGCACAGTTGAGAGGAAAGGGAAACGGAGAATCCGGACAACGTTCACAGCTGAGCAGCTGCAGGAGCTGGAGAAGATTTTCCAAATCACTCACTACCCGGATGTCCATATTCGCAATCAACTGGCAGCAAAGATAAACCTCCCAGAAGCCAGAGTTCAGGTACATTGTGTCTCCAAAAGGCTATGCTCACTGCACCAATTCTTTATTCAGAGTACATTCCTAATAGTTTATGACTGGGTGACAATGCTAATGAAATATGTGACCTCTCTGTTACCTTACAGAGGAGGCCAGTATCACTCTTCTCCTTTTACAAATAAAGAAAAAAGTATTTGTCACCCAGCTGGGACTAGCCAAATAGGATTAATCAAAGAGTTAACAGGAGATCTAAGCATACTAGATGCATAACAAATAGGAGTTACAGATGGTTATGAGCAACCTGTTGGACTCTGTAGCAACAGAGCGGCCATTTATTAAAATATTTATTAATCTTTTATCAACCTTTTATAGACTAGTGTACATCCAGTACAAACTGTCATCCACATCCGTCTTCTACAGGGTCTCAAAAAAAGTGAAAGTAACTGCCCAAATGAAAATGCTTTCTGTATTTTGATATCACAGGCTATAAATGCTCTGGATGTAATTTCAGTGCATGGAAACCAATCCAGTTTCCCCCAGCTGTAATGTAGTCTCGCTGACTGAGCTCAAAATTGACCCCAAATGTTTGCTGCATATGAAATCTGCTACATTAAAATATACATACCACTGTGTATTGGAATTTGGTGTTGTTTACCAGACGCTGTTGTGATGATTTTTTCACAAGGCACTTTCTGTACTTGCTATAATGCTAGAGTCCTCAGTGTACTTCTATGCACATATCCCACTCTAACAATCAAAGTTCAACACAGAGCAGTTTATTGACTATGACATGCCCGGGACTATCGACTAGCCATGATGATACTGCTTCATAGGTGACAGGGAGAATTGGAACAGCACAGCCATAATATGCCCATTAGCGACATCAGTGCACTCACAATGCATTTCCAATGGTAGAAAGCACAAGCTGGGATACTAGTCAGTGTTCCCAACAGAACAACAAATCACATGAAAGAATGGGATGATCTGATATTAAAAAAAATATTTATAGTCTGTAGGGGTAAAAATAAAGAAGAGTTATCATGGGAAACATCAACCTGAGATATACACAAAGGAAGTAAAAAGCCCCTTGTGTATATATTGCATATGGCAAATTCCCAATTCAGAGAGAGTTACACATGACACAGGAAATTCTGCATTTGATCTCATCTTGGCTGATAAAGGTAAACTGGGCACAAAACTAAAAATTATCAGTAACGTAGGTACAAGTTACAAGTTTTTGTAATTTTGATTGATTGCATTTGTCACATAAACAGAGTGCGGAGAATTCATATATACTTTTGGTACTTTGAAATAATAGTTTTGACAAAGCTAAAAGCAGTATAAGTCAAATCACCTCAGAGGGATAATTTAACTGGGAAAAAAAAAAAAAAGTGAGCAACAATTGTGTAACCAAATGAAACATTTCGTAACTGTGAAAAACTTGTGTCCTCCAAACAAGAAACAAAGGTACGATTTCTGTGAAGCAGTCTAAGTGGATAGATGAATTATATCCCTGCACATGTGCATGCTTACATGCAATGCAAAATGAAGAGTGCTGGGTGAGTAAACATTAGAAACCATAAATTATAAAAAATGGATAAGCAAAGCAAATGGATACAGGCCAAAACTTTGGTCAGAAAAATTAAGGATCATCAGAAACTCAATAAAAGTCCATTAAGAACAAACAAACAAAAAAAGTGAACAATTATATTGATCTGTTACTTTATAGAAACAGTGGGACTGTCAAGGATAATGCAGAAATGGCAAAGATGTTCGGTCATAATTTCTGCTCTATCCTTGGCAATGTCAGGTAAGGTGGTAGTGTCACACAATGATGATGAAACACCTTCCATAAAGACAATGTTGAACAGCTGCTGCTGCAGACAGATATTTTTAAATCCAGAATTCTAGGTGACTTACCTCCAGGAGTTCTTAAAAAGCTGCTTGAGAAGCACTTTGGGTCATCAGTGTAGGTATTTAATCAGTCCTGGAGCACAAGAAACATTCCAGGGGCCTTGAAGAAATCTAATGTTGTGTCAGTATTTAAAGGGTAAACAGGACAATCAGATAATGACTGGCCTGTCAGCCAAACATGTTGGCAAAACAGTGATAAAGATGATATGAGTTTCTGTTAATGAAGAATTAAAGAAAGGGTAATATATTTAATGCTTATCAACACTAGTTTATGGAAAATAGATGTTGTCACTCTCATCTTTTTATGATGAGTTTATTGGTGACAATTTTAAACTGAAAGAGGGTAGATTTAGATTGGATTTAAGGAAGAAGTTCTTTACGATGAAGGTGGCAAGACACTGGAGCAGCTTACCCAGAGAAGTTGTGGATGTCCCGTCACTGGAAGTGTTCAAAGTCAGGTTGGACAGGGTTTTGAGCAAGCTGATCTAGTGAAAGGTGTCCCTTCCCACAGCAGGAAAGTTGGATTAGATCATCTTTAAAAGGTCCCTTCCAACCCAAACCAATCTATGGTTCTGTTGTTCTATGGTTTTATGATTCATTTGGTTGATAAAGGTAATAATATTGATGGCATGTCACTGCAAGGACCTTGCCTTGGTCCTACACCCTGCTTGGATTAAGAAAACAGAGCAGATCAAATGGCATGTGCAAGCAGACAAAAACCTAGGTCTGCAACAGGTGTCCACTTGCAAATGAGGACATTTCAAAGGCAGTTTCTCGTTGGAACCATTTACTGACACGAAGGTGAATTTGAACTACACAATCAGTAGAATCTTTAATGATAATGCTATGAAATGGTAAGAAGGTTAGGGGAGTGGAAAATAATGAAAAGGCTGATTCTTTAGTACAGCAAGCTCTGGATCATTGGTCATGTGTCTGCAAGAGTACGACAGGCAATCTTACAGAGCTACAGATGGAGGCCATTCCTACAATATGTGGCACATCACCCTCCCTCTGGCCTCTGTTTTAGCCCTTGTTTCATTGGAAAGCTTGCTGACCACTGAGAGGGCAAATGAGTCATTTGTGAAATCTCAGGCAGGATTAAGGAGGCACTCATCACTGGCTTTAGCACCGGTGTGACTTTCGTAAACAGACATGGGAACACTGTGTCTGTCTCAGTACCGTAGCTCAGGAACACTGGAAAAATGAAGGTTAGTAGCGTGCAGAGAATAAATTATATCAGTAGCTTGATATCTGTGGTAGACAGAGCATGGATGAAGAGACTTAAATCCCAGTAAAAGAAATTCAGGGTGGGCACTGAGAAATCATTTTAGGGGTAAAGGTGTTGGAGAGCTGATTGAGCAAAAAAAGAGCAGTTCAGTCTGTGAACACAGCTTTCCCTTTATTAAAAAAAAAATATATATATATAATCCCTGAAGGGAGGACTTTATCCCATGTGCAGACTTTGGAAGGAGCACTTCAGAGGTTGAATTTTGGCTTCAGTTTCCTCTCTGCCCTTAATCATTTTGTCAGTGTTAAAGAGGAGTGACTTTTATGGTGCTGTTTCACCATACAAGTCCTGCATGGTGGAAAGGGAATGGATCAGTTCATACAGACTAAGCAGTTCTCAAACCCATGCAAACCCAGATAAATGAAACTGTCCTTTCAGTAACCTCAGATACTGCTAACTATGAGCGATATAGCAGAGGGCTCCTGATATTCCCAATAGTTCCTGGGCAAGAGATGCAGAAATAATTAAGCTGTTCATTATTTGGTTTAAAATACATACATATTTACATCCAGTAGCATCAACACCTTGTGTTCATGTGAACCTCTTGCTTACATTCAAACAGCAAGTTCCTAAGCCAGTTAGAAACTACAATGGAAGGGGGATTCAACTTTTCACAACATTGCAGCAAGATACACTACTGTGGCTGCACAATAAATACTTGTGTGCCTCAGCCAGAAGCCAGATTGGCCAAATCACCTGATAGATGGAAGAAATTCTCCTGAGAAAATTAGTTGTCTTTTTTCCAGTGTGGAAGGGATAGTAGATAACATACACAGGCTGCTGAGTGATTTAGAAGCTTTCATCCCCTTGGGTCTTTTTCTGAGGTCCCTTATATGAATTTCAAAATGTTACCCACTAAATGTGGGAAGAACCCTGTTACTACATCTCCACTGGTGGCACATTTTTATTGCAGCCCAGCAAAACATCTAGGTGGGCCTTTTCCCATTCTATTCACTTGGAAACAGGGTGAAGGAGCAACAAATGTCATGCAAAATGTGTCATGCAACAAATCATACCTCCTAGGGAAAACAGAATGCCGTGTGCCTTGACTGCTGCAAAGCTTTGACCGCAAAAGGATCTGACTTCCCAGGAAAGCCCTGGGAGACCTGCTGCACCTTGTGGCACTGTCTTTCCTTGAACAGGGAGATCCTAGCTCTTCTGTGAGCTGAGAGAGAAAAGAGGCTATCACGATAGTCCAGAGATCCCACATGCTATGCAAAGTGTGAAAGGTGCTGTGTCGAACCCAGTGTTTTCATTTAGATTCAGGTTCTGAATTTAGATTTTAGGTTCTGCTGAGCTGGAGGTCAATGTTTTCTGATGCTCACTTCAAGAGAAGGGAAAGTAGTTGGATGTGAGCAGTTCCTCCTTCATCTTCTGTTCATTTCTGTGCCTTTTCTTTTTTGCCTGTATCCAGATCTGGTTCCAGAATCAGCGAGCAAAGTGGAGGAAACATGAAAAATTTGGCAACTTTGGTGGCCTTCAGCATCTGACAGAAGTTGATTTCATTCCTGCTCCCAAGTCAGATATTACAGTGAGTATCAGAGACTATGTATAAAGCCACTGAGGGAGAGATAGCTGTCTTTCACCAGGTCACCTCTTCACATGGGACTATCCCAGATAAGGAGGACTGGACAAGACAAAAATGGCAATATGATGAAAAGAAATCCCAGAAAATATGGACAAATAACACATTTTTTCATTAAATTAAACCTGTTTTGTAAATATGCCATGAAGTGTCTCTTGCAGGATGATCCTTCCCCATTTTACTTCTAAATCACTTCCCTGTAAATCATATTTTGACTCAAAGTATCTTTACCATCAGAAATTTTCTGAACAGGAAGAAATACGACATTTGCAGCCACAAAGCCATGTTTCTTTATAGACGGTTTCTCTTTACAATGCCTAGCCTTGTTAGGCTGACCAGTGCTTTTTGCCCTTGACCCACGTCCTTGCCAAGTCCAGGACAGTTAATATTATCAAGGTTGGCACACAGGTTCTTTCCCTGTCAGGAGTTTTTCCACAGCTAGAACAAAGGGCATTTTGCCTTGCTCCCTGGGTGACAGCACACCACTGGGTTTTAGGGAGTCTATTCTTCTAAGCTTTTCTTCTTAATTACTGAGCACCAGGGAAACAAATTAGGTTGATCGCAAATTATATCTAACTAAGTCTGTATTGATTCACCTGAGACTGCATTTTTATTCTTGAAAGGCTCCTAGCTTGATGCCAAGAAAGCTCGCTGCTACCATCCCTGCTGTGGGATACTACTCACCGCTACAAGGGCAGCTGACAACTGCCTGGCTGCCCAGCACGCTCTCCTTCGTCCCCCACCGCCTGGAGCTGCTGCCCTTCCCAAAAACGCACTTGCTCGTCAATGTCCTCCCCCCTTACGGCATGCCGCTACCCCACAAGTTGGAAAGGAGCAGTATCTGCGCCAGTTCCACATAGAGAAGGATACGGGGGAGTGGGTGACTTTGGGGGCCTGCTTTTCTCACCCATGACCATTCTGGGGGTGTGCGGGGTCCTTTCCACAAACAAGCCTGCCGGGACAGTGGGTGGCCTGTGGTGCAGGGTCAGCCGGCGGCGGGAGTTGCCACCACAAGTCACCGCAGCCTAGCGAACGTGGGCGAGAGCCACCATGGACCGGGAAGGAGCTCCCCGGGGAGCAGCCATGCTCTGTAGAGACCCAGCCGCTCAGCTGAGAGTCTCTCCCTGGGGGGAACGATGCACCGAGCAGCCCTGCAAAAGGAATGGGGGATTTTACTCGGCCCTGAGACAACACTGGATGACCCTATTGTGCTGGTGGCTTGGGGCAGCCAAGATGTCTGCGAAGAGGTGTGCATAGGCCCAGGGTCCAGCCAGAAGGGCTTTCCTCTACAGGTTTAGGTCGCTTCCCTCATCCTTTCTGGTCCTTGTGCACTGCGGGGTACAAAGAACGTGTTTAGGTCAAAAATCAAATTTTCAATATACTTTTTTCCAAATAGTCAATGAGTGAGGGAGGTGGGTTTGATTTGCTGTCTGTGTTTTGACTTGAATAAAGGGACACGAATACAATTTGAGCTAAAATATGGCAGTCTGAGAGGAGTAGCAGTGCTGAGCTCTGGATTTGGTACCATGAGTCTCTGGGGGCAAGAGAATTCTTCAGCTGGTTAATTAAAATGCTTATGAGGAAGCCTCTCTTTTTTTGACCTGAATTAAGAAAGCTCCAAAACTCCATAAGAAACAATAACAAAAAGAGACAGTCTGAGTTTAATTTGCTAGACATAATAAGATGGTATGACCCCACAGTTTGGTTTAATTGTACATCAATAATGAGATCGGCCTGCCCACTTACAAAATGTCTGTATGCCTTATTATTTACATAATATTCATTTCCTTCTGACATACAGTGCTTTTTTTCCCCCTGCTTTTTCAGGATCCAATCCTGCTTCCACTGATTTTCACAGGAAGCACTGCTGGAAAGCACTGTATAAAGGGTTGCACCAGCTTCTGTCTTGAAGCCACAGCATATATTGCACACTGACAGGGGAAACTACTGAGAAAAGCCATTAAAATGTGGTCTTCCTCCCAGACATAACACTTGTAAGGGTGGCTATTCATGACAAAGTCCCAAAGCAAAGCAAATCACGACCCAGAGGCTTGCTGGGGATACTGTCCTGTGCACATGGGAGTGCAGGTAGGTTAATGACTCTGAATAGGTTGCTTACTTAAGAAATGCCTCTGGCCAGACTGTAGTTGTCATGTCTTCAGCCTTCTTTTAGACACTAATTGTTAGTTACATAGTGGATCACACTGAGTCAATAGCTTTCTTGTTGTCTGGCTGGTACCAACTTTCCATGTACTTCAGGTCTGGGAAGCCTGTAAGCTAGGGAGTAGCTGATTGTTGCAGAGGAAAAGATAAATCCTACCCTATATGGGTTTCATTTCTCCAGGCCACAGCTATGCAGCAGAAGTCTGGTATACTGTGACCTTTCTTCTATAGGTCTTACACAAGACCTATTTTCCACACCTGCTGGGATCTTTATTACATACCCTCTTCATCCCTGTCATCTTATCTGTCATCTGAAGGACAGTCCAGTCAGATACAGGACTAAACTTCAGCTCCAACAACGGGGTTTAAGCACCTAACTGGTTAAAATTGACAGGAATTAGCTATGGTGTTTACCTCATGCATCTTCAGGTGACTGCACTGTAGCCACACACACCTGAATTAAGGTCCCTGGGCTCACTTTAAAGAAAAAAAGGTGATCACTCACTAAGGTTTCTAGGTTAGATGAAGTCCATGCATTAGTGCAGTTTCCAGGTGTGAATTGTCCCGATGCAATGATTAGCTTGAATACAAACACTGGCATTGTAAACATCCAAAGCTAAGGAAGCATGACTCTGTGCAAGTAGACGAGGGCTGCAAGCCAGCGCCTGCATTGGGACAGCTTATCCTGCTGGAATATTTGTGTAGCATAGAGGGGGATTCTGGGACGATCATAACGTGACAATTTTTTCTTGGTCGGGATATGGAGTGTTTGAATTTCACATCTTTTAATAGAAACCAAGCAGCTTTCCAGGATTATTGCTTCCTTTCTGTCCACTCCACATGTCTGTGTGATAATTCCATGGTCAGGGTTCCTACACATCATGATGCCTGCCTAGAATCTGGAAGTTCTGCTTCACGATTGTCAAGTCCTCTAGAAGCCCTGGTTTGGACCAAAGATGTGAGAAGCAGAGCTGCTCAACAAACTTCATCAACTTCATCTTGAAAAATCAAAGCCTTAGAATTCCTTTTTTGCTAGCAGGTTTCAATACTTGGAGGGTTGGTTTTGATGTAGGACAATTTTGCTTGGGCTTTTTTGTTTATTTATGAAGTTTCAGAATTTCTCACTGAACGGCAAATAAAGGTTTCAGGATATATGTCACATCTCCATTCATACACAGCTGGTCAAATCCCAGAGAGATTTCATACTACTGCCTTGTTTTTCAACAATTTCATCATTTTATTTTGAGGTGCAGCCAGAACAAATTAGCACAGAGTGGGGCAGTTTCTGACGTTGGTGTCTTGTTAAATCCCTACAACTCCTAGTCTTCCAGTTTTCATCCCATCCCATCTAATAGTGACATCTTTCACTTCCTCTGCAACCCCCACCTATCTTCAAAGCAAAAAGGAAGAAAGTCCTTGTGTTTCATGGCTATGCTGGTCCTCAGGTTGCTATTTTTACATCGTTTTATACTCTGATATCAGTTTCCAGAAAATGCCAGGTTGGGCACAGCAGTCTTTGAGACACCCTAAACTCCACAGTCCTTCAGACATATAGGATTGGTTTGGGCATAAATGTGTCTTAAGCCTGTCAAAATGTTGCTAGAGGAACAAGTCATTTGAGGAAGATGACCATTCACTAGCAAAACCTGTGTATAGAAGTGCAGTCATAGTTTCACTCTAACTTCAAAGCAATAGTCTGTGGTATTCCCCGAGAAGGTGGCTGGGAAGAAAAGGGATCAGATTTCTCACCGCCGGTGTATGGCTCCAGCTGTGCTGCCTCGGAGTGAACTGGTCCATCTGACCTCCCAGCACATGTGCTACCCTTGTCCCGGCCAGAAACACCCTGACTTCCTCTCAGCAGACTCATCCCACTTCTCAGACAAAAAAGTGTGGTTGTCATCTCTATCCAAAGGGTCTGGCAGGAAGCTCGGGCTCGAATCCAGTCATGACAACGTTTTGTTCCCTCAGCAGATCTGAATCTCTTCTCTGAGACAACGGTGATGGGTGGTGACAGTGTGGAGCTACACGCTCCCGGCCGATGGACATCCTGGAAGGCTGTTGCCACAGTCCACTGGATCAGGACACATTCGCTTAATAACATCTTGGAAACAAGTGGCAGGAGAGCCCTGTCTTGTCCTAGTCTCTGATGAAAATGAAGGGCCATTATTTATGGTAGATGCTCAGAGGTTTTGCCTCACCTGATTTCAATTGACTCAAATGACAGGGCTTACAGCCCTCTCAGAGGACACCCCTCTGCAGTCTCACAGCTCTCCATGACACTCTGCTCACATTTTCCGTATGACAATTTCATCCTTTAATCCCCCATAAAACCCCTTGTAACCTGAACAATTCCTTCCCCCTGGCTTATGGCCCTGATTTCCATTTTCACACTGACTTTTCTCAGTGAGCCAGGCCACCAGTTTCAGGGAAATTAGTCCCCTTCAGCACAAGGAAGACAGAATCCTGCCAATGGTGTTCGCACACTGCAGACAGCTCTGAGCCCTCAGACTGCCCTGGCTTGTTCTTTAGCTCATCTAGCTATCTGTTATGCTTAATCATTCCTTGCAAATCCCTCTGGGACATAGATATTGAGGGCAAAATTCTCAATTGGATTAAAAACAATTGGATGGATGACCAAGGTCCAAGAACCGACAAATATTAGCACCAATCAAGAGGGCAGCAACTGGGACAAAGTCCAAAGGGGGGATAGTAAATATGCATCGGGGAGAAGGGGATGAGGAGCACAGCAAGTTGGCAGGGTTGGTACCAGTTTTGCCCGCATATCATCTACCTGGGAGAAGGGGCCCTGTGCTGCTGAAGTGGAAGAGGGCATAACTGTACAGGAGGAAATCTGGGCTTAAAAAGGATAAAGAAGGGATGTTGAGACTACCTGATTCTTATTTAGACAATTTAATGTGGAAGACTTGCTGCATATCTGACTGAAATGTATACCAGTGGGCAGAGCAAGAAGACACGTGTGCAATGATTGCTATTCTTATCAAATGGTCATTCTGGGGGTAATTTTTACACTTAACTGGAATTTCCAGATTGGATGGCTTGTAACTGTATCACAGTAAGAGATCCCAGGGGCCTCTAGAAAGCTTTTCTGTTATTGTTGCTGCTGTTGTTTTGTGGGGGTGGCTAGAAAAGAGAACTGGGGTTTGGAGGGGGGTTGTTTACTTTTAAAGGTTTATTTTTTTATTTTTGTCTTCCCTGTGATTACCACGTGCTCTGATCACAGTCACAAAGAGAGCGTGCAGAGACGGTGCTGCCTGCTCTGCAATTCCAAACAGGTATACACTAGACCTGGGGTCAGAAAAAGCTGTGATTTAAAGCAGCCAAACATCTGGTTCTTCATGCTTGTTGACCAAGTTCTCCATCCTTTTCCCTCTCCGTGCTCTGACCTGACTTTGCTAAGTGACTGCAAAGTATCCTTCCTCTGTTACCTCATGTCCCCTCTTAGCCTGGACTACAGGTCTTGCCTAAGCGCCTAGTTCTATTTTCTTGCTCCTGCTTCTTTTTTGTTCCTTGGTAGTTTGTTGTATTTTTGTGATATGAGAAAATGCTATCATATCTAGCTCAGGGACCAAATGAGCCCACATCTGTGCATTCCAGGCAGATTGACTGGGTGTAAATAAGGGCTTAATTCAAAATATAATGGTCAGTAAAATAATTCAGGTGGGCTTTTATCCAACCAGGAGAGCTCAGTTCTTCCAAGAAGGCCTCTTGTGGCAATTCCTCTTTGCTTGTGTCTTCATGCAAACCTGTTCTGTTCCGGGGCCAGTTTTTACCCCACTTTCATGGCATGTTCTTGCTTTTGCTGAAATCCATCATTTGCAGCGTCCATTCAAATATACCTGCACAGACTAATTTTATTTTCAAGTGTCTAGCAATAAAAACTGACCTGAACTCCACCAGAATGGAGAGGGACGGAAGGGAAAATGCCTTTCATTCCAGCTCTTCAGAGCTGGACCCTCTGAATGGACTCCAGATTTTGATCAAAAATGAACCTGGTGCCAAAGCTGCAAGGTGGGTTTAGATTAAATGCTGTAAAAGGAAACCCAAACAGATTTTTTTTTTTTATCAGCTCAAAGGAAAAAAAAAAACACAAGTGTGTCTCAAAGTAAAAAATGATTCATTACTCCAACAGCCGTTTTCATAGGCATTTCAAGGAGAGGATGTCCCCTCATGGGGTATCTTGCATTGGCACTGTGACCCTTTCTGGGACCAGCATATCAAGCGGTACGTGTTGGACACCTGAAGGATCTGCAGCCTGTTAAAGAATTAAAGAGTACCAGCCAGCAACTGCGTGCCAGGAATTCATAGCAGCTGCCCCCTTCTTCCGCATTTCAAAACTTTTATAGTCACATTCTTTGCCATTGCATTCCTCGTCTTTGTCACACGGCTGATGTCAAGCTTACAGGACAGAAATTCACTGAATCCTTCATCATCTTCGATTAAATATAGATGCTGCTATTTACAGCCTAACAGACCCCGGGCCTTGTCAGCTTTTAATGGTTTCGAACGCTTCCAATAGCAGAAAAGAGCCATTTCATCTGCTCCTCAACAATACGAAAAGCCAATTTAACGCTTCTCTTTCTTTCTCTGCAGGAAGCACGTTCCTGACTCTGGGACGGTACCCTTTGCTTTGTTTGTGACTGCTGAAGCTAGGAAAATGCTTAGGGCTCTCAACAATATAAACCTTGCCTGTCACTAATTTTCCACTCTCTGGAGCCTTGCTATTCCCCCTCTCCTTTCTTTTGTCTCTGCCATGCATTCAGAGAACAAATGCCACTACTACTTTTACTTTATTCTCCCATCTAATCTCTTTTTGCTGCTCTGAACTTAGGGCTGTCCCATTGTCGTGGTTTAGGCCTGGTTGGCAGCCAACCACAATGCAGCACCTCTCTCTCCCTTCCCCTCCGGCAATGAGAAGGGACAGAGAGCCAGGCTTGGGGTTCGAGATAGGACTGGGATGGGGAAAAAAATCCCCCTTTATGATCACGAGCAAGAGGCAGACTCGTTAGGGGAAGAAAAAAAGAACATACATTTATTACAGACACTAACAACACATAACAGAGTAGGACAGTGAGAAGCATTGCCACAGCTTGAGAACACCTTCCCCCCACCCCTCCCTTCTTCCCGGGCTCAGCTCTGCTCCCGATATCTCTACCTCCTCCCCCAGGGGCGCAGGGGCAGGGAATGGGGGGTGCAGTCAGTGCTGCCACTTCCTTCATGTTCGGTGAGGGGAGTGTCCAAAACTTGTTCCCCCTTGCTCCATCGTGGTCCCCCTCTCACAGGAGACAGTCCTCCACAAACTTTCTCCGACATGAATTCCTCCCATGGGCCGCAGCGTTCCCCACACTGCTCCATCATGGGTCACCAACTTTCTCCGACTGGATTCTCTCCCACAGCTGCAGCCCTTCCCGAGCTGCTCCGGCATGGGACTCCCCCGCATGCTGCAATCCTCCCAGTGCTGAATTACAGCAGCGGGGCTGCCTTTTCCCATGAGACCCTGGCCTTCTTCGGGCACAGCACCTTGATCATACAAACAGGAGCCACAGGCCATAAATCAATGTCTGCTCCACCGTAGATCTCCATGGGTGGCGGGGGGGGGAGGGCGGGGGTGTGCCCTGCTGTCTCACCACAGGATGCAGGGGGGTCTCTGCTCCGGCACACCTTCCCCCTCCTTTCTTCCTCCGTTCCTCCACTGACCTTGGTGTTCACGCAGCTGCAGCAACTCCTCCTCACCAGTCCCACTGCTCCTCACCACATCCCTTCTTAAATACGTTATCGCAGAGGCGCAGCTGATGGGCTCAGTTTTGGTGCAGAAGTGGAGCTGACGTGGAGCTGGGGGAGCTTCGAGAAGCTTCTCACAGGGGGCCGCCCCGATAGTCCCCTCCCCTGCCACCAAAAAAACCTCCACCATTCACTCAACCCAGGACACCCATACAATGCTAGCAGGATTTCCCAGGCAGGAATAGGTGTGCGCTCTTTTAGGGGGCACCAGGCAGTGTGGAGCACCTCCTCACTGCCATGAAATTGTTGCTGGTGTAGGGAGATACTCAGGAGAGGCTTTCTCCTTCATTTGCCTGGAGGAGGAGTAGACAGGTGTCTGGTGTTCAGGGTCTACCCTATGACTCCCAGGGTTATCCTTCTTATAGTTAAGGAAAAGCGGGTCCTCACTGAGGGGTCTTACGTCTCTTCCTGCATTGCAGGTGTTTGAGCAATCTTTTATTCATGGCATTTTACAGCACTCCTCAGTGCAATTCCCCTACTCTCAGACACTTTGAATTTTACAAAGTTCTAACTTTCAAAATTTAACGTTTTTCTGTGTTATCTGTCTGCTTCCGGCTGATGTCTTAAATCTAAGCAATTCAGTCCTTGGGGCTGGGGAAAGTGTGCTCTTTTGCACATGGTGACAAAATTCTGGTACCCTTTTGAGAACAGCACTTGGAGCAGAAGCTTGAAATCTGGCATGGAGGTGGCCTTTTTTGTTAATTGTGCTCTTTGTCATCACTGTCACCAACTAATGTCCTCTGGAAAAATTATCAGTCCTTGAAAAGTATCAGTTTGCACAGGTTTATTCTGTGTCCTTCAGATTATAGCAATTACATTCCTTGGGGAGTCCATGCTCCCTAGCATTGCTTATTCTGATGGGTCAGCACAACTTCCCTCACAAGCTCAGTGCCTGGCTTGCTGTGAACAACACGTGGCCCTGACTCTCGTGAGTCCTTTTCCACTGGTTTCTGAATGCCCCACCACATCAATCACAGGATCAGGGTGGTGGAGCAACCTCCTCAAGCCTAATAGTGGGAGCACATTCCCCAGGGAAGGTGAGATGGCAGGCAGGGGTTGGAGCTGGAGAGGGAAAGCAGGACAAGGGCTGGCATATGCAGAAGAGGCTGGCTGGGCAAGGAGACTCTGCTGGGGAGCCAGGTTGGTGTGACTGGGGGTGATGCCAGTGGGTGCACAGAGCAAGGAGGTAGCAGGGGACTGCACAGGGACAAAGAGCTGATCTGAGGCGGGGTGGGGGGAAGGCTTGGCGCTACCTGTTCCTATGGGATACTCAGCTGGTGGCTCAGACTGCAGCTTTCACTCACGCAAGGCTCCTTTCCCACATGCCTGGCTTGGCTGGATCACACTACAGCACTGTTTGGCACTGCTTGCCTGCAAAAATAAGATCCCCCAAATCTGACAGTGGTGTGTCAAGCTCAGGAGCGCTCCCGGCCTTTGTCAGCCTGTGCCCTAGCTCCTGTCTGCAACATAGGGATTGCATACCCTTGCAAGACATCAGTCTGTGGGGCTCAAACACCCCCAAGGTGGGGCACTGTGGAGAGCCCAGTGGGCTGGGCATATTTCTAACACCAGAGCAGGCAGCAGCTAAGGCCTGAGAGCTCACAGTTAATAAAAAAAAAAAGAGAATAAAACAAGTCCTAACTAAGGCCTGTTTTTCAGTAAGTCCTTCCATGTTGTGCATTCAATGAAGTCTGATCCCACAAAGAAAATAGAGTTGTGCAACTGTTTAATTAAGGACTCTGCCACAATGGAAGCACTAAAAGGGGCAGAGCTGAGGACTCACTCCACCCTCTTGGGGTTTCCTATACTTATCAGTGCCCAATTTATCTACCTGGATAGTTTTTTCTTCACTTAGCTTTTGCCTGTGGTGTTGTGTGGAGCATCACTGGAGAGGGGTGAATGGCGAGGAGGGTAAGAATCCTTTGTGCCATACAGAGCAGAGCTATAAACTCTCGTTGACTGATGGAAAAAACTTGACCAGACTAGGAGGTACTTTTATTATCTAATAATATCATACGTTACTAAGAGGCAGCAATAGAATAAGATAGATAGATAGATAGATAGATAGATAGATAGATAGATAGATAGATAGATAGATAGATAGATAGATAGATAGATAGATAGATAGATAGATAGATATTATGAGTGTATCTGTGTTTTTAAATGCAGGTGTAAATGTATGTGTTCATTTATTGAATGAAACAGTTTAGAATCTACTGGGCCAAAAGATAAATTCCACTGATAAAACTGCTTATTTTATAGAAACTTGGAGCCAAAGGACACAAAAACAGCCACACTGGATCAAACTCCAAATGAATACCCAGCCCAGTACCAGAGAGTTGCTCAGGTGATCAGCACTGGATGATTTTGGCATGTGCTAATTCCACGTTATGTTGTGTGCATCAGGTTATTCCTGTGCATTCATCCAGCTCAGGCAAACAACCCAACATGCTGTCATTTCTTGATGGCAACCTCTCTGTTCTTGGCATCATCTTGCGATATCAAGATGTGAGAGTTGTGTCGAGACAGTTGTGCTGTCTCCCCAGCCACCAGCAACCCTCCATGACTGAGACTATCCTTTTCCTCCGCTGTGTAAAACACTCAGTCACAGCCTCTTCCCTATGCCTATTTCAGAACAAAAAATCAGAGTATTTCCTCACCCTGCACAAGGACATGCCTCCCCGGGTACTCACAGTCCACACACTTCACCCAGACTCTCTGAGGACTGATGGAAGTCTGATGTGGATGCAAGGTGTCTTATGCAAAAAGCAGATCTATTTTCAACACCCAAATATCCAAAATGGTCCCCAGGTGTCATGAGCCCTTCCTAACTCTTGAAACCCACAAACTACAAATAAAACAAGTAATAACCTATGACCACTCACTAAAAAGACAGGGTGCTATGTGGCAAACACTGCCTTCTGATCCATACCTTGTAAAAATCTGCTGTTCAGCTCTTTGTAACTGGGTGCTAGGGAAGGCTGCAGGAAGGATGGTGAGTCTGGCTGTGGGACTCTGGTCCAGCCCCTGTTGTTATCAACAGGAAAACTGGAAAACATCCATTGTCTTTGGCAGAACTAGAAATTGGTGTCTGCTGGGAAAAAAACAAAACAAAACAAAACAAAACAAAACACCTACTCACTAAGCAAAACTACAGCAGGAAGCCTGTACATGTTGCACTGGGAGTTACTCAAGTGCAGAGCAGCATTAGCACAGCATTACAGGACTTACTGCTATTCCAGGCAATTTATTGTTTTCCAATGTTAAAGCTGCTGCATGAAAACAACTACATGGTGGCATCTCCTATTTTCTGTGTTTAGATGAGCTACCTTAGAAATGCTGCTTTAATAAAGTTACATTTGTACTCATGTTACAATGAACAATAGTGCTGAAGGAGCTGTGAAAACTAGTTCCTCCTCTTTTGAGAAGCCAAGTCGTCTCAGGTCTTGTAGGATCTGTTGCAGCACCCAGCACTAGCCCAGGAAATGCTGTATCATGATGTATGCAATTACTGGTTCTTACTCAGTGTAAGTAATTATTAGAAACAAAATTAATTTTGTGCCTTCATTTTCCATGGGGAGGACGCCGATCAGGGAGACAAACCCCAGCCCTGCTTCTCTCGGCAGACTACCAGCTCTTTGGTGTTTGCTCTCCTGGCCCCACAGCCTTTGCATTTCTGCCTGCACCGTGACCCAGCCTGAAAAGGGATTATCCCCCTCTTCCCCCATACCAGAGCTGTGCATCCCATCTTCTTCCAGGCAGAGAAAACTTAGGACGCACATCCTGGTGAATAAAAGCTGTAATCAGTAGGTCTGAGGTGCAGCTGTGGCTTTTTGCCTGGGAATTGCAGCAGTGGCAAAGATCACACCCGCGGCACTGGTGGTGGCAGATACCCTCAGGGATGCTGGCTGTTCCCACCCCCGAGATGGATTATGTGCTATGTCTAAATGTCAGGGGCTTTTGGACTTCAAGCATGCCTAAATCTCTCCATGGAGCCTACAGGGAAACTACCTGATGCAGGCAGCCCAGATGTGGCCATAAAACTACAGCTCCACAATGCCTATATCAGGCATGGTCCGGATACTGTCCCCAATGTCACATATACACCTTAACAATACTTATCTTCTTAGAAGGCTGTCTTCACCATCCAGCATGGTAAATAAGGGATGCAGCCCTATACCTTTTCATTCAGGCTCACAGAACACCTGCTCCTGAATCACACATAAAGAAAGAGGACAAAAATAATCTTTTTTAAAAAATGAAAAATCAGATGAGGATAGCTTAATTAAAAGATAAACACAAATGAAATCAAAACGATCAATGGAAGTTCAACTCTAATTGAATTTTATCATCATCAGAGCTGCTGTTGTTTTTCCCTTCTGGAGAGGAAATTTCCCTCATCAAATTTCACATTCAGTTGAATTAGTCTAGGAATATTCTTCATAATAATAATAAAAAAAAAAAAAAAATTAAAAACCCCAAACCAAACCACAAAATAAACCTTTGAAAGAAAACTCTCTCAGCCAAGGCCCTTAAACCAACCACCCTGTGCCAGACTGTTAAGTGAGGGAACTGGAGGATGTCAGCACTAATCATCTGCCCCCGTTTTCTCAGGGTAAATTCGTCATGTGTCTCAGAGCTGGGGAGAAGAGGCTCTGGAGTCCTCCAAGGAATTAGATTGTAATTCTGATGTGATGGCATCAGCTAATTAGCAGCAATAACAAACCTCACCTCCAGCCCCTCTCTGGATTTTCCTCCAATTATGGCTAAGAGTGAAGCCTCCGAGAAGGAGAGGTGAGGTGGAGAGAGCTGTCCATAGTTATTGAAGGTTACACAGCCGCAAAGAATAAAAATGACTGCGGTATTTAATGACACTCCTGTTTAATTCTGACAAACAGGAGCATTAACATCCTGCAGATAGGGACAAATTAATGTGGTGGATACTAAGCAGAGACAAGCCCCAAAGCCCCTTCTCTGGCCCTTTGCACAGAGCTAAATTTTACAATTATCGACATAAGGGATTTAGCAGCCTTTGAACATGATTACCCCTTTACATATATGTGTGACTATAAATATATAATTTCCTTGAGGTTCTACTTTATTAAAATTCTTAACTACAGAGGTTTTCTTGCTTCACTTTTTTCTCATACATATCATGCAAAGCAGAAAATACTGTTTACCATAAAAAGAATAATCACTTACATGCCAAAGGCAGAAAACACTTTAATTGCTGCTGTCCTCAGAAGAGTTTTCTGCTATGCTTGGAAAGTTTGGGTGTGTTTTTTATCCCTCGGTGGCACTGGAAAACTCTCCCACTGAAACCAGTGTAGTCATTTTTTCATTGGAATCACAGCACCTCTCAACTGCCATAAAATTACACTATTTTACAAATGCCATAAAATTGCACAGAATTTTACAAACACCATAAATGTGGCCATGCAAAGAGTGAAAAATGTTCAAAGTGTGGTTCCATTTCTCCCAAATAACTGTGACACCCCTGTCACAATAGAAAGCTTTGGAACAGTTGTATTGCTGCACATAGCAATGTGAAGTGCAGATGATGACACCAACAAATGCTCAGTGCTGACACTTAAAAGAGCAGCTGTAAAAAATAGCAGTCCATGATAAAAAGCACAGGATCAGCCATTGACTTTATGCAAAATATTATTTACTGTACAAACATACTGGGCTGCAAAATATAGCTAATAAAATAAGTGATTTGCCTGCCTGCTGCTTCCAGAATCACTCACAGTCTCCAGTAGGCACAGTTCCCTAGGGGTGATGGAAAGTATTTTCTAGCAGTAGACAAGAAACTCTTGATGAATTTTTTTCTCTCTTGCTGGCAGTGAAGAGCCACCCTTGAAAATCTGATTTTAACTCACTAAACTCATTACAAGTTCCCAGTGTAAAGAAATTAAAAGCAGGAGCACAGCTGCTAAATAAATCAAACAGATTACATCTCCCAGGGATAGGACCTGTACCTCCAGCTCCGAAATAGCCAAATGGTACGCCAACATTTTTACGTGGCACGGAGCTCAGGCACCAGTTGTGCTAAATGTCACCTCACAGTACGTTGGTGTGACAGTCAAAGTATGCTTAGTTTTGGCCAATGCAGAGCAATAACTTGATGAGACACCAGCCAGGTTCAGCCTGCAAGCCACTTAGGCATACTCTCCCAGGAGCAAAGGTATCCTGCCCTTGGCTCAGGTGGCTCGCAGACGGCTCCCTGGACACTGCCTGTGCGTGGCTATGTCACACGTACATCCCCTCCTGTCTGCATTTGAACTGAATAAAATCTCTTCCTGCACAGGCCATCAATTTTGAGATCTATGTGCCAATAAAGACCAAATTGAAAAATCTCTGGGAAGGTCAGACAGGCCTCCGAGTTTCTCTGTTGACAATGATGAGTTTTGCTGTCTAAATACAATGCAAATAGAAAACTTTCTGGTGGTGTCCAGACCACACTAACTTCTCAACAGAAACCGAAGTCCTTCTCTTTGGCTGATCCCCACATAATCTTGCTTCTCAGCCCCCAGCCTGGTCACCTGCCTTCTGCTCACGGATGAAGATTCAGAGGAAACCATCTAGATAAGCTTAGGAAAAAGAAAGTTGTTCCAGAAATGCCAGCAGCCACCATGACCAAGAGGTGAGTAGCTGGTATATAGACATTACAGGGTTATAAGTCACTCTGCATGTACTCCAAGAAGTAACTGGCTGTACTCTGGTCTATTAACTTCTTTTTAATGGGTTTGTATTCACTTTCATGGGACACCATCCCCCTGTTCCAGGAAGTCTTTCACCAGACAGCCAAGCACCAGGCGGGGAGAGGGAGTGGTGGACTTATTGGGAAGAGTTTCCCCCCCAGTCAGCTCTTTCCTACACAAAGGCAGTCATCATTCACCAAGAAAGTCAATCACCTACACAAACTTGGAAGCATTTTACACAATTTCAATGCTGGGTTCCCTTCCTGGTGATCTCATTCTGGCATCACTACATGGGTGAGGATCCTCGAAAACGGGGAACAGCATTTGCCAAGCGCCTGGGCTCCCCAGAGGTTCACAGCACATCGGCTGTGGACTACCACCCACCTCTCTGTGCCTTCTTACACAGCACTGCTTCAGCTCAGCTTTTCACCACCGAGAGCTGCCCCACCTCGGAAAATAATCGAAGCACCTGAAACCCACCAGGATGCTCTTGGGATTTCTTACAAAGCCTCCTGGAATTGCCCTGCTGTAAACTGACCTCTGACATTTCAGGCAGAGCACTGAGGATTTAGCACAGAACAACAAAGCAAGTTTATGTCTTGAGAACTGTAAGCAAAAGCAAAACAGTGTTCTTTCTGGATGGTCTTTCCCAGCTAGACTCCATTTTGTCTACTTGGAGGTTCCCTTGTTTGCTGTTTTTTATTTTTTTCTTCTCCTTGTTTTAAAACGCCAACACATTGACAGATGTTTCCCATATATTTCCATCCTATGGTGTATTAAAGCTTGCTGATGAAGCAGCTACAAATCCTTTCAAGGGATTATTTCTTTCATTGTTACACCTGGGTCATCTGGAAATCTGAGGGGAGAAAGCAACATTCTCCACTGGCTCTGTGATTAAAATGATTTATCTTGCCACATCTTGCAGCATCACAATGAGCAGAATGCCACCACCCTGCATGAATGCTAGCTGCCGCACAAGGCTCCGCTAATGGCTTCTTTTCCCCAAGCAGGAATGGCTTCAAAACCCCTGAGTTTTCTTCTGAGGCTACAAAAATACCTGATGCTCAAAGCCAAACTCAGACAGGAGCAACACATTAGGTAGGAACTATATTAAAAACTCAAAGCAACCTTGTTCTCCTTTATTAGTTGGGTAGTGTAGAGGCAGTGCCTGGGCTGATGACAGCAGGAATGTGTTCATTAACCGAAGGCATCACAGCTGCCTTCCTATTGCTGAGCCCTGCAAGTGCATGCAGTTATCCCACCCAGAAGCAATGATGCTTCAGTAATATGGTTTAATATAAGCGTTGCCCCATTTATTCTATTATAGACTAAAGTTTTATCTTACTTTTTGCATCACTTTTTTTTTTTTTCCCTTTGTGACAAAATTCAATGAAAAAACCTGACAACTTTAACACTTGCTCTAAGCAATTGTTGCACTGCTCATCACAGTGGTAATGCTCAAATGCAAATGACAGTAAAACAAAACTATGGTCTTCTGAGTGTTGGAATTTTCCACTGTGACATATTTTATTATGTGTTGCCCCACATCTTGAGCTTCCTGCCATCTGAAAGGCCATTCACTCTGGTATTTGCCCCTCAGTGGAAGCAGAAATTGTATGCAATACACCTGTATCTCCTCACAGACCAAGAAACACATGCCAAACACAGCCTGGCCTGGAGTGATCCTACCTCTCCACAGATGCTGTTCCTAAATATCTCAGTTGGTGAAGCAGAACACTTAGAGGGGACTGGCAGTTATTGGGCAAGTTTGGTGCGATGTCACACACCCTGAGCACTGCCAGGAACAGCATTATGCATGATATCCACCCCACCAGTCCCTGCTTTTACGTTCTCTGAGCAGCACTGCTCACAGGCTGTGACCCTTCCTTAGAGCCTGGCTTCAATCCTGCAATTTTTTACCTTTTCTCTGTACTGAAAAGGGTAGATAGACAGGTCAGTGCATGGAGTTCGACAGCTAGTTGCCCCATTGCTTCCCCAGGAGGTGTCTGCTCCTGTAGCTTGGGCAACAAGGAGCTCATTTCATCAAATTGCTCACTGCACAGGCTTTACTCCCTAAGACCAGCTCTGGAGGATCCCAGCTCCTTCTCAGCCCAGCCAGCAGAGCACGTGCTAATTAGAAAGTGCAATTTAGAAATGACCTGCACGTGCCACACACTCTGTGTGGAGCTGCACTTAAAGCTCCTTGGCAGTGCCAGGGTACCAGAAAAGAAAGGTTGCACAATACAAATAATGTGGATTTCCACAGAGGCTGGGAAGCATGGCTGAGCCAGAGGGAGTGCTTGGCATCCATGCCCTGCTCCTGAGGGCAAGTGCCTCCCAAACCCACTGAGCAGCACCAACCTGTTAAAAAGCTCAAGAAGACCAGTTAGCTCCACAGACTGGAAACAGCTATCTGACAAACTAGGCAGGCCAGTGGCCTTTGCATTTTATTTTTATTTTAATCAGCCACCTGCTACGTAACCCCAGTCCTGCACTGTACATGTGGGATGGGAGCAGAGAGACCTTCCTGCTATCTGTACAAGACAATCGAGTCATTTAGCAGCAATTAGGCTCCCGACCAGCTTAACTCATTTACAATTATACAACAGCTCCTAACAGCTCTGGAGTTCCTTTGAGGGAGGTCGTAAACCAGTGGGGGTGTTGGCAGGGCTGAAATGGAGCATAGAGCTAAATAAGGAAAAATAAGGTGGCCCATAAAAAGGTTTAACCCTCAAGTGTCTCAATGGGAACCACTACTATACCATTTCAGCGTGTGATAAGTGGGATAAGTGGGAAACACTACCGCCCTTTCCAGACCTAAGAATATAGCATGAGCAGCTGACCAACTTTTCCAACTCCTGCTTCTGTGTCTATACAATAGGAAAAGTTTTCGTGTCTTAATGAAGACAGGGGTAATTTTTTCAGTTCCCTAAGAAGCAGCACTGTATAGTGCATTCTCAGCGTTTGCTGCAAGTGTGATGCTATTTGCACTCATC
This sequence comes from Tyto alba, assembly GCF_018691265.1. Classification (NCBI taxonomy): domain Eukaryota; kingdom Metazoa; phylum Chordata; class Aves; order Strigiformes; family Tytonidae; genus Tyto; species Tyto alba. The sequence goes on from NW_024881282.1 coordinate 31,860,324, forward strand.
TACCTGGTATTTTTTAAATATTGGGACACCAGGACCCCTGGAGATACTGTGGCTGGCACTTAGCCTCATTTATTAGCTACAACTTCAGGCTCTCTCAACAGGTCTTGCAAAAGCATGGGTTCCATTTCAGTTGCTCTAAACAACCGCATACAGAGTCTTGCCTAATTGCAGGGGGAGCTCATTTTTGCAGGCAAAACTGACCCATCGAAAATTGCTCCCTTGGGAATCCACCACAAAGAGCCTTGCAGATGAAGGGATTAGATATCTGCTCTCCCACCCATAATGCTTTCTGCTCGCCAGTGTGTCATCCCCCTGTATCTGACATCTCCCAGGCTAGGAATTAAAGCCTTTACTACAACATTGGTAGCCTCGGTGTGCTCCTCCAATCTCTGCTTGCAGGTTCTGACTTCCACGGTGATAAGAGCTACTGCTGAGCTGGTAAAGTCTGATCTCTTGCGCTGTCAACAGCTCCCTTACTGGCTCATAATGTCCTGGGGGACAACAGGGATGTGGATAAAATGCTGCAACCAATTGTTAATCTGCTTGAGTCGGTGCTAAATTTGTTCTATAAACATTTGCCCTGAGTTCATGAGCCATCGTGCATGTGGTGCTGCTTCTTGGCTGTTTATGAAGCTGCAGGAGCTGTTTTGTCCCAGTTGCCTCATGCAGTAGTGCTTAGAGAGAAGAGCTGTTTTCCTGGGCAAAGGAGGCTACCTGGAGATCCCAAGGGGGGGGGACGCGAATTGTGGATGTCTTTGCTTGTCTTCCTCTCCCAGGGTACAGTCTCAGGGTATCTGACTGCACTGAGAAATCTTATAGCCAGCTGGCAGATTTTACTGAAGGAGGTTAAAGGCATATATGAGAAAAAGAGGGCAACACCACAGGTAGATAATTAACGTCAGGAAGCAAGTAGTTATGGGGTTAATCAGATCCCTGATGAATGCAGGGCTAGGCTCTCTGTTGCTCTGCAAGGGCACAGTTCTGTCGGCACCAGCACGGTTCAGTCTGCTTGTGCCCCTGAAAACTGGGCTCAGGATCTTTTTCCGGGAAACTCTTCTCTAGATTTACCCTGCTGCACCAGAAGCCCAACTCATCTACCTCCCATCCCAAGCAGGCACTGATTTTTACTTTGTGTGTTTCTCACCAATAATCATCACCAGGCAAAGCTCATAGATGCTGCAGCCAGAAGCACTGGCGTGTGACGGAGGGCAGCACACAGAGGGAGGGACCAAGGCCCTCCAGGCATGCAAAATGCTGACTTTCCCCTGCCTTCCAAAGAACTAGCCTTGTAAGCTTAGTCTGTGTCTAGCACCATTTCTCTGCAGGCAAGACTGCATAAACTCCCAAAAGAGCTCTCTGTTGGGGGTAGCATGGGACCAAATCAGAGATGCCCTTTTTCTCCAGCCAGTGACCCTGTGCTTACTTTCTGTGACCTGTCCTGGAAGAAAGGGCTGGGCAGAGGGAAAACAACTCACACCAGGAATTAGGACTAAAGGAAGAAAGAAACAGCACAGAGCATAAGAAAGAAATAAGAAGGGCAGAAGGAGAAAAGCAGGCAGGAGAAAGTAAAACTGCTGATGTGTTAGCTGCCTCCAGAACTAAAGCTTTCTCTGATAGTTTCCAAACAAACCCCAAAAGGAGTCTGGCCACCCCAGCCTGCTTCCATCCCTCCCCCCCGCCCCGAGCAGCACAGGGATGCTGTCCCCACTGTTGCCAATGAAAGGTTTCAACGCCTTTCTGAGCCACTGCCTGGCCATGGCATCCTCTAAACCCCCCTGGCAGCCCATCTGAAAGCTGCTCTGGGCAGCTCACTCCCCACTGCCATGTTGGTGCGGAGGACGACACGGGGAACCAATAACACATTTGTATGCACAGAAGGACTAATTGGATGTTTGCTGGCGGATTAGCTCTTTGCCTGCTTCAGCGCAGCAGGCGTCCTGGGGTGTGGAAATGTCACAACAACAAAATGGCAGCCTGTTTCAGCAACAGCATAGGCCGTTTAGATAAGTTTTATGCACACTATTGTGACAGGGAACCTCTTAAATCCTCGGGAAAAACATGAGTGTTTGATTGGTCCTGAGGAAGTGGCAATATTTCTTCAGATATGCCAGTGACTGGGTCTTGTTTGGGAGCACAGCCTTGATTCTCTGTAAGTAGTTTAGATTGCCAAGGTTAATTAAGTTAAAAAGTGTCACGGACCAAGAAATGCTAAAGTTCTTGTGTTGCACATATTGTAGGTAGCTCCCTTCTGCTAGCCCGCTGAGAAATGCTCCCTAAAGAAATTGAGTCCTTTTTTATTGAGAGAAAGTACACTCTGTTTATGAGTACCTCTCACACCTTCTAATCATTTATTTTTAAAAAAATAATTATGAAATGAAGCATAGGGCAAAGTTATCTTCTTATCCAGTGAGCAACCTTATAACATATTATATTCCTCCATCATTAGGACAAAGTTCAGGTGGAATGTTAAGTAATGCAGCAGAAGCAGAGCTAACAACGGCTGTGGGGTTCCTACATGGTGCCTGTCTCAGTGCCTTGGGCTGACACCACATGGCAAACGGAACCTGGAGTTTAGAGTCAGCCCCATATGAAGTCGTGCTTCATAGGATTTCTGATTTTAGTTGCTTTTATTCTTAAACCAGTAAGCAACAGAGGCACAAGAAGCCATGATCAATCTCTTAAGGACAGAGCAAGTATTTTATGTTTTGGCATGGTGAAGACATTTAGCAAAGCTGTTTCCCAACTTAGAATGGCTACATGTGGTAAGCTGTAGTTGCTAGAAAGTGTTACTTGCTAGAAATGGCAGAAGCTACAATATAAGCAATATACGCATGAGCAATTTAATGGTAACATCATCTAAGTCTACTTGAAGGGGCACTAGGTGCCAATAAAAATAGTGTCTATGTCTGTTTGCACCAGCCATTTCCCTCCAGGTAATGCCAGTGGTCTCCATCTGTGAGGTACTCTGTGTGCTATGTTTCAAGTAGAAAGCTCTTCATGGAGCTAGAGGGGCACCATACAGAAATTTGGATTCTTGTTGTCTATGCAGTGACCCTCACTACTACCCCTCTGAATAACCTCACCTGTAGAAACTGTGCTTAAAAAGTAATAAAACTGAACAAGCCATGAACTTGAAAATACAAGCGGAGCAGCTGAATACAGTTCTGGGCTTTCATTACGGGTACCATGTCAACAGGGGATTTGCTGCTTGTCATAGGAAACTGCCAGGAAACGTATTTAGATGCTGAACTTCTGAACTTCTCCTTTCACCTGTATTTGAACCCTGCTAAATGATTTTACAACTGTTATTGCTTTATAACCCATGACTGTAAATTCTTCCATTAGATTTTATTACTTAAGGATAAAAATGTGTGCCTGGGGTTTGTATTTATATTTAATAATATGTGCATGCACTCACACACGAAGTGACTGATAGATAAGATAGAAGGGACAAACGGCAGTTTGCATCTGAGAACTGCAGTGTCCCTTGCTGGGAGCCCATGTCAGGGCTGCAGCGGGGACATCTGAGACACCCAACCCCTAGTCCTCTCCCCCAAAGGCCCCTGGAGACCAGGAACACTTCGTGCTGGTAAAGGAAGGAAATATCAGCTTTGCCAGCCTCAAGCAGTAAAAAAATCATTAATCTGGCCCTATATAATCTCTGAAATGTTTAGAAGTATCATTTAAAACATGGGTTTCTTTAGGCTTTGTTCTCTTTTCTGAGGCTGTAGGGCTAACAATTTCAGGCTTTTCTCCATCATCTGAAGTTCTGGGCTCTCTTTTCATTTTTAACAAACCCTGAGATAATGCTATAATATCAGGACTCAAAGGGCTAGGGCTTTATGAGGGAAAAAAAAAAAATGTAAAACAACTGTGATAAAAATTACAGGAATCAATATCATTAGGTCCTCAATGACTGTTTCTTCTATATGCACTCATTGTTCTCCATATGATGAACTTTAGAGGGACAAAGCTGTTTCCTTCCTTTGGTTTCTTTATTCCATCTCATTTTTTTTTTTTTTTGTGGGTTGTTTCCAATTAGAAATAACAAGACAAGGTGATTTTTTTCTAGCAGGCTCTGGCTAGGGAGTCCTCAGAGTGCTGAAGTCCAAGCAAGAATTTTCTTTGCCCCCCACTCCTCACTTGGCAAGGAGTCAAAACCTCACAGGGTTATAGATGGGAGGCCCTGGCAGGAGAAGCAAAATCAGATGCCTGGAGCAAACTGCGGTGTTGCATGCTCAAACAAACAAGCAGGGTGTGAGGGGAAAGCACAAGAGACAGACAGCCTGAGAGGCAGCCAGCCAGATACACAACAGGGTTTAGCCTTTGCACATCTGACAGTGATTTTGCCACTGCTACGACAGGGCTAGCTTTGCCTCAGGACAGCTTGGCATCTTTCAAAGGCCTCCACTTCACCTCCTTAAAAGGACACCTGCAGGGGCTTTAGCCAAAAATACCCACTTCCACTGACTGAAGACCAACCATCCTCCGAAGGTCTCAAAGAGCTCACTTGGGAGGGAGGTCTAAAGCACGGAGCAGCTCAAGTTCAGCCTGAGAAATAGGTAGCTGTGAAAGGGGAGGGAAGAGGGATTCTGCTCTTCCCAGAATAGGTCTCTCATTTCTGCCACCATTTCTTTAAGATAAAATCATGTTGAACAAAAAAAAAAAAAAAAAAAAAAAAAAAAGGGGTTTCCATATGAGGCTTAAAAAAGAAGAGCAACTCCAAGATAGTAAGGAAACTCCACTTCCTGCTGGATAACAGACACTTAAGAAAGGACAGGAGTCTGGATGGACACTGAAAGTTTGGAGAGTGCTTCAGGGTATTTCAAACTCACCAGCACAGCTCCTGTTTCAGATGATACAGAACTTGTATTTCAGTTTGCTCCCTGTTTTTCCACCTCATCTGTCTCCATTACTCAGTTGTTCCAAGTAAAACTCTAAAGGTTTTGCTCTATAAAATGAAGAATTGGTTTGCAAGGTCCCAAAAGACAATAAATGTGCATTGATGGCATTTTTAAAATGGTATTATCACTCTACTTTAACAAAGTTTAAGGCAATTAACTCCCTAAGAGCCTCAGGTGGCTGATTTCCTGATTACTCAGCCAGAGGGAATGTCATTGCAACTGCACCAATTAATTAATTAACTCACACCAATTGATTGGGAGAGTCAGTCCATTATAAAGCCCTTGCTTCAGTCTCTTGTCACTTTTCTGACACTGCTGGGAGTTTTTTTAAGGATTTCTTGGCATTTTTTTTCAGCCCAAAGGCAGACTCCTTTTAACAGTTACAGTCAAAGCAATATGTCAACCGTTTTCTTTGCCCAAGGATGAAAAAGGCCTGGATACACACACATCAGGTGAGCATCAAGCATGCTCAGATAAGGTGACTAAGTACTTAGAAATCAGGAAAAGCCAACTTTAGGGCTGTGTGTTCAGCTGGGATGGATTGTACCAGCCCATGATTTCTTGCCACCAGATAGCAGTGCAAGGAGCAAAGCCATGGCATCACTGTCAGATTCAGTTTTTGCTCCTGGAGGCATTGCCTCCTGCAGCCACCGCTTGTGTCTGAGACAGCAGGGTGGAGAGACAGAGCTCCCCATCTGCCACTGGGGAGGTTTGGAAGGCATGGGGAGGCAAACTGGTCAGGCATGCCAGTCTGGGCAGCGAGGACATCAGTTTTCCCTCAGGGGTCAGTGGGAGGATGGGGCCTTTGTCTCCAAGCGCCTCGCTCCTCTCCACTGAGCTCTGATAACACGTATTTTCTCCGGGAAGTTACCTGAGGTGCACAGGCAACCATTTCCTGCCAAGAAATAACTGTGTCAGACCTGCGTGCCATAATTTCTCTCTTTGTTCCTTTTCCACACTGATGGTGGATTTCAACTTTCTGGGCTCTTCTCCAGCTGCTGTCAGATTTCTTTGGTTTTTAAGCAGATCTCTCTGTTTTTTCACCTGCGGAAAAGGACAACGCAAGGAGTGTAGGCAGCAGGGGCCTCCAGTCCTGATGCAAGCAGTGTCCCAGGGACATCACCACATTGCCAAGCTGAGATGTCTTCAGCCTGGGCAAGGGCTATCAGTGACAAAAATACAGTGCGTTTCCATTGGCTTTGCGTTTGGGTGGTTTTTTGCAAGCACATAACCGAAAATATTTCCCTCTACATTTTCTGCATACGGGCATACTTTGTACATGGGTGGCACGACTGAAGAGCCTGGGCAGTCCTGCAGCACCCACTCCTCCTCGTCTGGCAGCTGGAGCCTGCCTCAGGGTCAGGCAGCACTGCGGGGAACCTGCACAATTGCTGCTCACCATCTCCACTTCTCCCCTTCGCAGCCTCGTGCTTCGCTTTCACCCCCACGCCCTCCTGCTGACAGTGAAAGACATGGACCGGGTTCATCATGCTCCCGTCGAGGCCACATCCTCCTGCGGTCACCAGGTGACCCCATCGCAGTGACCCCATCGAGGAGAAGATCCCGCAGGCTGCGTCGGGGGCTGAGGCGGGGGGGGGATGTGACTGTGATGCTGAGGACTGCCCGCTCTCCTTCACAGACCATGCATCCCACACCAGGCAGCCCTAATGGTGCTGGTTATTGCCCTCTGAGCCTCCTCTCTGCTTTGATTTCTCTAGCCGTGAAATGCTGATGGTACGCAGCATATTACTGTGAGGCTGGCTGATGGGGCTTTGGCTGTCTATCAAGAAAGCACCAAGGATTTTCCTACAGGTCTCATTACGGCTCACAGTCCAGAGGTGATCGCATTCAGACTGGACAAGCCAGTGCTCCCTGAGTTCCTGCCTGGTTAGTGTTTCTCCTCACAACCCCTGCTGTTCACCTCCATCCCTCCCCTATCACCCCTGGTGACTTTGGCAGGGAAGGCAAGGTGTGAATCTTCCTTAAACACTCTGGAAAGCCAAACTGAAAAGAGTCCCTAAAGCTCCTGAAAACCATGGCCCTGCCCTTTCAGGAAACTGAAAAAAAACTATCCTCCCTAAGGCAAGGGAGGGTGAGAAGGTGGCCTAGACGTGAGAGCATCAAATCTGTGCAAGTTCTCCTCTTGGCACAGCTGGGTGTTCCCGGTATGTGTTTGGGGAAGCCACTAAGGTCACATTCAGATGTGGGGGTGGGTGCTCTTCCTTAGAGCCATGGCCCTGAAGGTGTCCAGTCAGAAGCCATACCAAAGCACACCAGGGCTCCTCTCCGGTCCAGGGCTCCCCATGACTGGAAACCAACTGCAGTGGGGAAGCTATATATACATTTAGGGTCTCACCCCAAATTAAAGCTAGAAGCTGGGAAGCATTTCTGAGTCCCAAAGCACAGACATAGGCTTAAGCTACCCCCTGCTGCAGTTCTCTGTCCATAAATTAGGGACCCTTGCTCCCTCCCTCTGTGCTAGACCAAAAAGACATGCCTAAGTATTGAAGGACTGAGCCAGCCATAAGGGATAGGCCTAATGATGTCAGCCCCAGACTTCACACAGAGTATTTGTGATCAGTTCTATATGATGCTGCAGTTGTGGTAGTAATGATTCACAGCAGGGTTCAGTCCAGGCTGCTTCATTGCCATCCTGTGAAACTGTGTTAAGTTACTTGCAGCTTAAGTCTTTTCTTGTAGAGAGTGCCAGGGACTAATTAGTCTTTTTAAATGTAACATGTTGCTGAGAGCTGAGCTCCTTACTCATGACTGAATTGGTCCTGAGAGATGCATGGAAGTGTCTCCCATGAGAGCAGCATCAGGCACTACCTGAGGCTGCACTGACTATTGCCGGTGATGGTCCCCACTCCACAAGCCAGTTTGAGCCTCACTGATTCCTTCTTCCCTCCATTGCCTGCGTGGTCACTAAGCCTCCAGATTGTCCGGTCTGCATTTTCATCCTGTTCCCAGCAAAACACCAAGCCTGTGTGAATGAAGGGGACCTGCAGTACAAGAACAGCACATGAACAGTAGTCGTGCGGAGGCAGTGACATGAATGACTTTAAATAATGTCACACTGGGAATCCCCATTTCTGTCAGTGACCTGTTGTGTGTCCTTGGACATATGTGTCTCTACTTCCCTTGACATGGTTTGTCCCTTTCAACCTCAACTTCATGTTTTGTCTCTTTTAACCTCAAGATCTTTAGAGTGAGGACTATCTCCAGCTTCAGCCTTGTAAAGCTCTTAACGCAACTTAATCTTGCCCAAAGCCTTCAAGCACTCTAAGTAATAATAATAATAATCTATTCACGGAGCTGTATAAACATTGATCATTTTTCTCTGTCCTTTACAGAAGAGTGGCTGCCAGAGGAGGGTTACACTGCCCACTCTGAGGTAGGGTTATATTTCAGGATGCTATCACTATACTTAATTGATCATTTCTTCAGCACCAAAGAAAAAAAGGAGTCCCTGCTCTTTTAATCTAATCCACTGTATTTGCTATACTTGCAAACTGTGTTTGCTGCATTGTCAAAAGCTATATTTAATTTTTATCGTTCTGTATCATAATAGCACTTAAGAACATCCATTACAGAGCAGGACTCCTGTGCTGTTGCATGAGCATAGAAGAAAAAAAGCAGTCTTTGCCCCAGAGAGAGATATAAATGGTTATAAAAACAGTGATAATTCATTCTTCTAACACTTTTGTGAAGTAAGCAAATATGATTATCAACCTCATTTTACAGATGGGAAAGTATGTCACAGAAAGGTTAAATGATTTATCTAATACCATGCAGCAAGTCAGTGGCAAGAAAAGACTAGAACTCTTGATCCGAGAACCAGACACAGTTCTCTAGTCTATAAGGCAGGTCTTTAGCAGCAAAACCAGAAATGGGAACCAGAGTTTCTGAAACAGCTGTTTAAAAAATGCCCATCTATTTTTGAGACAGAAAACTATAAAAAAAATAATTTCATAAAATGATTTTAATCTGTCAATAATTCAAGTTCCTGAGCTGAGAAATCTTGGATTTCCAAAAACTGTTCTCAAATAAACCCATGTCCCCCCCAGTGTGCTGCTTCTCTTTTACTCCTCATTTCAAAACATCACATATAAAAATATTTACCTAAAGTAGCAAAAGTTAAACCCCCCCAGATACTTGTTTCTCATTTTTCCTGGTAAGGCCCAAGCAGCCATGTGTGCTCTAAGCAGCTTTTCTGAGATGTGTCCCCAGATGGGGCCAGCCAGAGCCGGTCCCCAGGGCAAGCCAGCCCCACGCACGTGCCTGGCCCCTTCCCTGTGCCTGGTGGGGTGTCCTGCATGGAGGAAGGAGACCGACCCTTTCTCACTGCTGCCACAGGTAGCCTGGGAGAGGGACAAGCTGGTGCTTAGCTCTGCACCACCACCCCTTTGGTGGGACATCCTGAGGTTCCTGTTTGAGGTTTAGGACCAGTGTGCAGCTGGCTCCAGACCAGCGTGCCCACCAGTTCTCAGGCAGGCATGTCCTCTGCAGTGGGGTGTTGGGCTACGTTGCAGCCCCTGTCCCTGCAGACAAGCTGTGAGTCCTCAGCCCTAGGTGTGCCACTACCAACCGGGAGGGTTATTTGTGCCTCCTTTTCCTTTGCGGCTGGCTGTCATCCCACGTTCAGCTGGCAGCACGGATGCAGACACTCTCCTCCAGCTTCAGGCCGCAACGCAATGTTTGTCTATTTTCTGAAACATGATTCATGTTTAACTTGCCCAAAGTAACATCCCACTCCAGCTGGCAGATGTGAGACCTCAGGTGTGGCCGTGGCAAGGCACCCCGTCCAGCCTCCCAGCAGAAGGGAGGACACTTGCTAGCACTGTGGTGCCAGCACGCCTTTCCTGCACGCTCACAGCTCCCATTCCAGCTGGAGAAGTTTCTCTGGGAAATGGAGTACAGAAAAGTCTCCTCTGCCACGTCCCCCAAAGGGCGTCATCATTTATTCCCTCTTTACCTTTTCACCTCTGCTTGCCCTGTTTGTAATGTGGAGTTTATGATGTAATTACATCTCACACAGCTGAAATTGTCCCCTTATCACCAGACTGATTACACTTAACAAGGCATAAACTCCCTCTCTCATTCTCTGCCAGGAGTCCAATTTTAAGCTCTAATTGTTTTATAGGCCTTTTGCACTCAGGAAAAAAAAAAAAAAAAAAAAAAAATTGTTTGCCATTTACATGTGTTGTGTAAGGCACATTTCTCACCCTCCCATCCACACAAATGCCTCTTGGGGACTGCCCAAATGACCAACAACCCAACAGCTTATATGCCTCAGTGCTTTCCTAATGATTGCTAGCAGCCTCAGCTTTTCTCCATCTCAAGTCCAAACTATCTCTTAGAGGTGAGCAGCAAAGGCCCCTTCCCAGGGCAAGAGCTTCTGCTCAGGGTCACTAGCAGCTGCCCGTCGGTGCACGAGGCTGGTGGCAAGCCAGAGAGCAGCGAGCTCTGCTCAGACCTCTGTGTGCAAGGGCTCAGCAAGGGCACTTTGTCTCGAGCTGAGGGAAGGCCTGCAGCAAGTTACTGCGGCTCAGCCAGGACAAACTGCATCATTCCTGGATCTCTAGGAGAGTGGCCATGGGATTTCACAAACAGCAGCTAGGTTACCCACCAGGGAGTCCCAACATCTTCTCAGAGTATTTTCCCTTTGGTGTGCTTTCCTGCTTCCCATTTTCCTCCCCCCAAAAAAGAGGACACAAAGGGATAGCCGCAGACACAAAGCAGGCTTGCTGCCGTCTTCCTTTGTGGTAACTAAACTCAAAAGAATAAATGAAGTCTGGTCAGCCCTTTGGAAACACCTCGATTAAAGGTGATGACAAATCATGGAAGAGTGCCATTGCCACACAGCCTTGCCTTCCAGAGGTGTTAAAATATGCCCACTCCTTTTTACTTGCTTATTCAGTTTGGGGCTTGTTTAATTATGGCTTATATATATTCCAGCAGCACCTCTGAGACAGTTGAGAAGTGAGTTGCTCTCTTGGTAGGTGCTGTACAAATCCAAAGCAGCAGATAATTCATGCTGCACATGGTTCACCCAGAGCCTCTGTAGGTACCAATTCTGCCTACAGATCCCAGCAGAGCAGACAGGCGAAGGGCATGGCAAGTCAGGAGGAACACACACAGAGACAGGCAACAAGGTAGTGTCAGCAGATGTCAGATGAGCATCACACTATTATTTTTACCGTATCATTCTGAATGATAAATCCCAGCAGATTTGCTGTTTTCAGGATAAGATTCACTAAAAGAAAAGGGGCAGCATGAAAATACGGGACCTGAGGAAGGGAGGGAAGGAGGTAGAGGAAGGAGGAGCCCACAGAGGCAAGTTTCCCAGCATTTAGGGGCCGGGATCACAGCCTATGAAGCTGCTGATGCTCTTTTTTGACAGTATTCCGCTCCCAGCCTACATCCACCTGTGGCAAGTGGTGTGCAGGTCTCTAGGATAATTTTTTGGTCTTTTTGTGCATGTACAGTACCTTGCACAGTAAGAGTCTTGCTACCTGAACAGAGATACTGCTGTAATACAAATTAATGGGATCTGACCCAATACTAAGAAAAAGAGCTTGTGTAAGGACTAGGTGGACTATCAGAATAAGAAGTAGAGACCTCCACAGGGAGGGCATTAGTGGCATCTTCAGAGTACAGAAGTCCATGCTGACAGTTTTCTCTAGTCTTGTCTGGCCCTCCTCCAGGTCCTTTGGCTGTTGATCTGGCTTATTCTGCAATATCTTTATTTATTTACTTATTTATTTCTTCTCCTTCATTCCCCAAACTCACTTGGCCCTAGGGATGTTTAGTGTCTTATTTGCAGTCCAGGCAAATGGTATTTCATAAAATCCAAGCCAGATGCCCAGCTGGTGAACAAATCGCATAGCTCAGTTGATTTCTGTGGAGGTATGACAATTTATAGCAGCTGAGGCTCTGGTCCTATAAATTGCAGGGAGTTTGGAGGGGATCCTGGAAGGGTTGCCTACACCACAGGTTAAGGTTGTATATTGGTGCGTGGAGAATTGGGAAAGGTTTTGGAGATCAGTGCTGCGAAGAGAAGCTGAGGAGCACAGGCAAAGCAGCTGGGCTGCCAAGGAAGGAATACAGAGGAGCACTGTAGTTAGGAGCGACGGGAAACGTTTAAGCACATCAGGGCACGCTGGCTTGCTTTCCTGACACCCTTGTTAAAATGATGATGATGGAGAAAGGAAATGTAGCAGATGCAGTTCTGCCCACCTGGTAAGGAGGGCATTTTGTAGAGAAACTTGTGGATTCTTACAGTGGCAAAACAAATTCACGAGGGCATAGATGTGGGCATGATAGAGCATGGATGCTGGCTGCAGTCCATGACTGGTAGTACGTGCTCAGTAAGGGGAGTGTCGGGAGGGGTGTTGCAGCAAGCCTGTTATTGTTCCACTGTTTATTCTGGTTTCATTAATATCCTCATTAAAGATCTGGACCAGTTTGGAGGAATGAGAAAGAGGATGTGAGAGCCTGCTTTCAAAGGCAGCCAAGGAGGAGAAATAACAAATGGGGAGCTGGAGAAATTGAAACAACAGGAAGAATAAATTATCCAAATGAAACATTAATCTTGGCAAAAAAAAACATATCTGAAGAGTTCAGCGAGGGAAGATGAAAATAACCCAAACCACAGGTGCTTAATGGGAAAGAGAGCTGCAACACTGCAACACTAAGGGTTATAATAGAGAGCAAATTGCATATGACTTTGGTAAGGCAATGAAACATCATTGTCCGTGCACAGAAGCACTGTATACATTATGCAGCAGCAAGCCCTGCTCTTCTTTCTCTACAGATGCCACACCTAAACTGTTTTTTCTTTTCTCTCATCTGGGCACTTCAATACCCAAAAGCTATTGACAGAACAAGATACACTGATTACCAGAATAGAGACATCTAATTACAAGAAGAGGTGGAAAGGGCAAAGTTTGTATCAGTTCACTATGCAATGATTAAAAATAAGTAGGATAATTGCTGACAAGTAGGCAGACTGGAAGGAAGAGAAGTATAACAAGGGATAAAGAAATAAATTAATTTCTAAAGTCTCAGAAAAGTTTACTAGGCAATGTTAGGGTGTTACTTTGTGTAATAGGTTTCCCCATGGGAAGGCAGTGCATCTTTGTCACCTGGGATATTGAAAGGTGCCAGAAACCACCAAAAATGTTCTGTAGGGAACAGATAGTAGGGAAAATGACAGTTGCTTTTGCTAAGTTTTCTTGAGGTTTTGCAGACATTTCTCTAGGTTTGTGGGTTTTTGCTTGACACAGACCATCCACACTTTCTTCAAAGGCTTCTGAGAAGGAGGCGTGAGCTTATTTTGTCAGCCATGATGCAAGTGGCTTCTTCCAGACCCCAAACCCAGCCCCCCTAGGCCTGCCTCTTCACCATCAGCCTTGCTCCTGCTGAACTGCTCTTTTATTCAGCAGCATTACAGTTTTCTGGCCCATAAATTAGAGGAAGAGAGGAAGGACATCCCATTTTACTCCGTTACACAAGACAGCAGAGGGTTAATCTGAAAGTGGAGTGAATGAAAGCAGAAGCTGGCTTCATTCTTCCCTCCGTATTTCCTGCTCTCTTCTTCATTTCAGTATTACAAGAGGCCAGAAGGACAGAAAAGTCTATATATTCCTTCCACTTCAGTTGATATGATCTGCCCTCAAGGGATTCTTCCCCTTTGTATTACCACAATTCCCAGGCCCTTCTTCCTCTGGGCTCTCCTTTTCCATTATTCCTCAATTATTCTGTCTGATAAAAAAAATCAATTCTTCCATTCAGTCTTCCCCAGACAGCTCCAGTTCTGAAAGTAAAGGACATGCCTAACCTGCTACCAACCTGTGCTAAGCACTGCTGCTAAAGAGAAATCTCTCAAAGCAACCCAGGAATGTGGAGCCACACAACACTCACCCCCCCACCCTCCCCCCTGCATTTCTCAGGGGATTGCACATTTTTGTAGCAGCTAGATTTATTTTTCCAAGTGCAGTGATCTGAACTGTCATGCAGTAATACGAGCTACATTTCCTATTCTCTTGGTCTTTTCTTTTTTCCCTCCCCTTCTTTTTCATCTTTGTCTGGAAACTCATTGGCAACAGGGTGCTCTGTCACAGGCAGAGGGGAGAATTTAGCATTAACTTAGCATTAACTCTGGCGCTCTTAAGGTAACTCTGATTTATTGCAAAAAGAAACAAATTCAGCCCCATTCTGCTAACAGGACTGTAGGTACAGCACATAATCTAATATGCAAAAGCATTATCAGAGAAATGGGAGAATCCTCAGGGCCATTTTAAGGATGTGCTGGTGTTTCGATGGCTGGATCCCATCTTTGATGCTGTCTGAAGAATACCTGGGACAATAGCAAACATGACTACAGCCAGCATTGCAAATAAATAGCAAATAATTTGTGTATACCCGCAAAACATCGAATGTGCCTTTGTCTTGATTCTTTATAAAGCACTAATAATTGCTTTGATTAAATCTTAAAGTCTCATTTAATCTTTTTAAATATGCACCAAAAACTTGGACCACCAGAAGCTGCAACATATGTCATCATGCACAGGCTCTGCAGCCCAGATCTGTCTTCCCACAAAGCCTGCCCTGCACTCTGTCACTCACTGAGGCAAGTGACTTACGTGACACGAATCCTTGAGGTCACAGAGGAGTATCAGGCCACCCAAGTATTTCAGACACCTCTTTGCTGTATTGTGGAAATAGAGGAACAGAGACCTCTACTTTCCATGAACAAACTGATTAGTCAGCCTGCCTCACATGTGAGCGTATACAGCTCATAATTTTGCACATGTGTAATTTTGCATGCGTGCATATCTGTCCACACGTGTGCATTTACAGTGCCAGTGAGAGCCCATCAGGGGATTGAGAGCCCCACAAGAAGAGGCCAGTTAGAAGGATAAACCACCTCACCTTACTTCAACAGTATCCTGGTCCATGCAGCTCAGTCCTGTGTACGACACGTGACAACCACTGCAACAGTCAATAAGCAGCTTTTCCTGCTTTCCCCATTATACCACTGGTCTTTTTAGGCACTGTTCACTTTTTATTTCACCACTCTGTTGACCATGGTGCTGGCTTGGAGACGTTCTGGTTGCAGAGGTGGCTGTACTGTCCCCTCTCCTGGGGACAGTCACCCACTGTGTCTCAGGCACGGTGTCACCTGCCAGGCAGTGCAACCGAAACCCTCTCGGGCAGCGGGCATGATGTTCTTCAGGTTGGCTGGGAGACCTTGGGCCCAGGAGGCACTAGGAGGAGGTTGCTGGTACGAGCAGGAATGCAGCTGGAATGCGAGATTGGAAGCTTAGCGGAGGGCTCAAGGACAAACGTTTGGACGACAGAATGAATCATTTCAAATTGCCAGGGAAAAAGATTCGAAAGAGCCCCACCCACCCAACACTTTTTATCAGGGGCATGAGTTTCACAAATCAACAACCATTTGCAACCATAACCTGCAGGGAATATTTCCTTGAGATACAGCCATCCATAAAGCTTTTGGATTAAGAGACATGGATATTTGCAAATGCCATCTTATTTTGAAAGCTCTCAGAACATCAGCAGCATTTAGTCAGAAAACTAAGCTTTCAAAGAGCTGCCCAGCATCTCCAGCTTCTGCGGCTGGGTTTCTCTAAAGATATGGTTCAAACTCTGCAGCTGTAGGCCTGACCTTGCAGACTTTGTATGTCCTTTCACAATGGCCTTTAACTAGAAACATTTATTTTATGAAGAAAAACATTTCACAGAGGTTAAGCAGACAAGTTACAGCTGAGCAGCCCCACAGAAAAAGACATCATTACAATTACATCATCAACAGACTGTGATGGTACCTCAGGAGCCAAGGCTGCGCACTGTGCTAATGCTGCCCGGTATACAACAAAGCCAACCTTTTAGCTTCATTACTTCGGCCGTGTCTTACTGCTGTCCTGGGGATTCTCCCTTACTTATGTTTCTGCCCTTTAGGTCCTGAAGTCACAGCTGCTGCAAGTAGCAGAAAGGTGGGAGAGAGAATCAAAAACAGCGGACATGAAGAGACTGTGATCTGGAATTAAAAAGAAATTAATTCCTTCTCAGATTAAAAATGCAAAGGAGATGTGGAGGGGGAAAAAAAAAATGGTGATCTGCAACAGATATGCAAAGGAAGGAAGGAAAAAAATCGGAAAATAGTGAAACTGAAAGAGGCTTGCCAGTGATGGATAATAAATTCATATGCAAGCAGGCCATGAAACGCGATGTGACCAAAAGCCGGAGGAACTTTGCCTCCGCAGCCGGGTCGTGGCTGTTGCAAAGGCAATGAGCCACTGGTAGCAAATGCGGTCTCGTCCTCTCCCTCCTCCAGCCCCCCTCGCCAGCGCCGGCCGCGGGACGGGGCTGAGCCCCGGGGCTGGGACAGGCCGTGGTGAATCCTGGTGCAGCAGCAGTGGGCGAGGCAGTTTTGCTCTGTCTGTGGCAGAACTGTCTCATCTGGTGAAAGGAGACTGCGTAGGATGAGAGCACCGGCTAGCCCAGGAGGATGAAGGTAGCTGCCTGGTTTGCCACAGCCAGAGCTGAGGAGCAGCAGTTTACAGCTCCTGCAGCAATAGGTCACTTTCTTCCTGTCTCTGAGGTGCTGCAGGTGGCAATAGCCCTTTCCAGCCAGGCAACACCCAGAGCTGAGGAGTTATATTCTACTTTTAGCATCTAACAGCCAGAAACATGTGCCCAAAGCGCACGGAGTTCAGAGGAGAGCAGTAAAACATGATGAAAGGGGCAGAGGAGTTGATTTACAAGGGGAAAATAAAAGACCATACGTTTAGCTTGGCTCAACAGTGACTATGGGGAGATTAGCAGATAACTGAAAAAGGCTGGAAGGATGTAGTCAACAAAGAGGGATCTGGGCGGGTAGAGAGGAAGGTTTTTGGGGAGGGGAAGGGGCATCACTGCCTGACCAAAAGGCTTGCATTAGTAGTAGGAGTCTGGGAATGACCCCGAGTGAGAATCTCCACCAGAGATGTCTATGAAGCCAGAGAAGGCAACCGCTGGTCCTGCCTGACACACAGATGTGTCGCTGTAATCCCCATCAGGTCGGGGCAGGCTGCCTTGCTTCCCTGCCCACACCACCTATAAACAGGGATGCAACCTCTCAGCAGAGGAAGAGGGTTGTTCCGCCTCTGGTTTGACATGATCGCCAGAACTGGGATTCAGCCTACATGATGAAGGCAGCAACATAATGTAGCAGCAGTAAAATGCATCCCTTTTCTGACTGTGCCAGTACTAGCAACCTTCCAGTTATCAGCCTACTGCAGAAATGGCTTGTTGAGACTCCTGGACTCCAGGGGAAATGGCCCAGAATGTTTCAGGAGGAGCACGTGGCATCTTGGGTTAGCTAGCCCTGGTGCAAGGTGCTATGGCTGATGCTGTACATCTATGAACCTGCTCTTAGCATATGATAAAGTAGTTTTCCCAGGTTTAAGAACAACAATACAAATGCTGTTCCGTGGATTTGCTTACCCTGCTGCATATTCAACTGTTGTATCGGCCAGAGAACATGGAGATGTATTGCATTTTTTCCCAGTCCTCTCTATTGTTGGGCCTGCTTACTGGCAATGAGCAGCGATTCAGGCTGCAGCTACTGCTCATTTCAGCTTGCTGCTTGTTGGCAAGAGCAAGCAGGCAAAGGCATGCTGGATACCACTACCTACAGGTGCTTCTCCACGAGCTGATGCCCAGTGGGGTGTGGAAGTCACTTCTGTGATGCCTCCGCCCACCTCTGCTTGGTGATGCTCACAGATTTCAGTCCAGCTGAACAGCAAACAAAAACATAACAGCAGGAGAGGGTTGTGATACTCACTTCGTTCATGCTTTCTAGTCATATCACAGCTCCCACAGAACAGAAGTGATATTTGTGATTTTGCCCACTGAGTTATATATCCTCTCTCCTTTTGAAAAAGCATGTGGTTGTTTGAGAACACTGAGCTGGAAACAGGGGATTATGGATACTGGGGCCAATATATAACGGGTAGAGTCCAGGTTATCCCTCACCCACAGCAGGCATCCAGCACCCTGCTCTGGTTTCTGCCACTGCAGACATCCAGCTCTGGATACAGAAGGACCTTTTGGCAGACCTCTCCTGTTTCACAGAGACATCTCTAGGTTGTTGTAGCTGGCAATGTCCTTTCCCAGCCCAAGCACTGTGGCACCGTTCACTGCTGAGGAAAGTGGAGAAGTTAACCAGAGCAATGTCTGTGAACAGCCATAACTTTGGAAGCCATCCAGAAGGCCATAAGAGGCAAGAGCACATGTTTCACTGAAATTATTGGATCTATCTATCTATCCAAAGGGCTATAAGAAGTAAGAACACCTTCACAGGAAATACAGCATAGGTACAGTACAAAGCACATAATGTATAAGAGACTCTGAGGAATACTAGCAGCTAGTCCCATACTCAGGAAAAGTATTAGTACTTATTCAGTGAACAGGAGGCACAGAGGGAGAAAGAATGAGCATCAAAAGATCAGATTATGTTTTTTTTCCATATAATATATCCCCAAAACACTGTGCATCAAAGCACTTGGCAAAGTATCTCTTCTCCAGATATATGACAGATTCATCCCTCCAGAGCACAACACAAGATCTAGAGAACATACACTTCTGTGAAAGACAAGAGCATTTCTTCATTAAACCTACAGTATCCATCCAGCTCAAGCATAGTCCAAAAGCATTAATCAAGCATAGCACTTCATAGCCCCTACATGACTGGCCATGGTATGTATCCAGAAGACATATGGGACTGGTCAGAAGTCATTCAACACTCTGAGGCCAAGTGCTCCTCAGGGTCTGGGAAATGTCTCATTCTATATCTATGTCATTCCTGGGGCAAATCCAATGTTCAGCCTATCTCTGGACACATCCCCTATCTTAGTGTACCCTGTGTTGATAACAGCAGGCAAAGTTACAGATTCCGCTGAACTTCCTACTCCTTCTTCCACCTGTGAGAGCCCAGCATGAAAACTGCACCTCCATTTGGAGAGGTGGATGGGGCGCGGGGGGGGGGACATCTCCTCCTCCCCGGCTGAGCTCCAGCCAGAGCCCCCAGAGAGGCTGCGGTGAGTGCCACCAGCATCCTGGCCCCGTGGAGCTCAGTATCAGCAAATCCCCGTGCTGGCAGAGGAACGCAGCCACTCAGAAAAGCCTGCAGACAGCAGGGCTTTGCCTAACGTCCAGAGGGCAAACAGAGTTCCGCACGAGGGAACGAGATTTTTAAATAGAAAAATGTTCATCTGCCTGCCTGTGTAATCAGTAAGCCTAAGCGGGTCTCTCTTACCCAAGGCCCTTCACCTGTCTCCCAATCCTAATCAAAGGTGTTTTGAAAACCGAGCCCATGCTCCATGGACCCTTAGCCCCCTGAACTTTGAACTGTTGCCTAAAATCCCTGGGTGGGCTCTGCAGCGGGGCTGGAGCCAGGTGGTGAAATACTGCCACACCATGAGCACGCCTGCTTCTGTTCCGCCTCACCTCTCTGGGTGGATCCGAACGGGCTTGGTGTGATTGCGCTGTAAACCAGCCCCATAACCAGGTCAACTCGCAGCGGCCACCAAAAATCACCTGCAGCTCCAAACCCAGCCCACGCAGCTCCCTACCACCCACCAGTGCTGAGCAAACAGGGTTATGTTCTCAGCTGATTTGGGGCTCAGAAAGAGTGCTGCAGGGAGAGGGATCCCTCAGCCGGTGCCTCCCTGGGGCAGGTGACTGGAGAGGACTGGGTTGCATTTCTGGGAGTGGTTCTGTCCGGATTGGTGAGCTGGGGGGAGAAGGGGGGGTGCAGAGAATCGTGGGGACCAGCATCTTCCCTGTCGCATGGCAGGGACCCCGCAGCATCCAAGGCAAAGCCAGTGAGGGGGCCCACAGCCCTCACCCTTCAGTGTCTGCACCGAGTTACCGATCCCCAGGTGTGAGAAATCTCAGCAGCATCTCATTCCCAGGGGAACCAAGAGGCAAGCAAGCCTTTGGCAAGCTCCCCCTCCTCCACCAGCTCGGGATCTCCCCAGGGAAAAGCTGAGCCACATTGCCAGAGAGCTTGTATTTCCCTTCCCATACTGCACCTACTCACTGGGAACAAAAAAAAGGTCAAAACAGGGAAAAGAGGGATCCCACGGCACCAGCCAGACAGGAGGGGGAAAGCTGCTCCCTAAAGCCAGGCAGAAGAGAGGGAATTTGCTCTTTCATTTTTAGCAGAAGAGGAGCAGCTGTCTTCCCACCTATTTCTCTTAAGCATAACTCTTGGATTTCTGTTTCTGAGGCTGTCAGCCTGCTATCAGTTTAAAATGCATTCCCACTTCAACTGCAAAAAATGCCCAACACTGGTTTAAGGGAGTCATTTTAGCTACATTAATTTATACCTGGAAGGAAAGCAGTCAACTTCTGAAACATACATTTCTTTGGAAGTAAGGCTTTGATAGTAAGGGAAATTAAAGTGATGCAAATTCCCAGAGATTGCTGCACTAAGAGGCATCAGATCAGTTTTCATCACCTGTGAATCCAGCACATCAGATTTTTTCTTCATTAATTTTTTCATAATTATTCCTGTATTTGGCAATTACCGGTAAAACAGCATCATGTGTTCAAACAAACTCATGTCTTCCCAGCCTGTCTTTGCATCTTGTTAGATCCGGCAGTGAAGTCATCATGCTAAATTTGTGCCTTCCTGTTTATTTCCACCGCGCCAGATTGCAAGGAGCTGTAGACTGTGTGTTCCTTATAAATAACGATAGCGCTTTGCATTTATATAACCTTCCATCTGTGGATCAAAGAACTCCACGGAACAACGTTTGATGTTCACATTTTATTATCATCTTCACTTCTAGCACAGGGAGAGAGGAAGCACAGAGTGAAAGGCCCCCATTTACAAGCTAGCTTCATTGGCTGGGGAACAGCTTCTTTTGAGTCCCCAATTTTATAAGCCCGGGATGATTTTAAAGCCCCTAAGTCCACACTTGAAATGAAGGGGAAGCTGTAGGTACCCAGGACTCTCTTGACTCTGGGCTTACCAAAAGCCCAGCACAGTGCTGCCTAGGTGGGTTATCCTACCTGGAGAAGATGAGAGAGAGTCTACATCACTTCTGTGGGCAGATACTGGGTCAGCTCCATCAAAGCAGGAGCAAGGTAACTCATGCTGCCCTCAGAGGATACACTGCCTCTCAGAGGGACTTGGTGAAGTGGATAGCTGCTCAGTCTTGGTCCAGTCAGGGCGTGAGCCCAGTGAAGACATTTTCTGAGAGAAAGGAACAAAGCAGCCAGGGTAGAGGCTCATTAAATGGCTCTATTCCAGCAAGACTTCCAGTTAGAGTAAGCAGCGTATGAGTCCCTATAGAATTAGGTGCCTGAAGGCAAATACCAAGAATGAGGATAGACAGAAACAGCAAAAACACCCTCTTTGTGGACTGACCACTCAGCCGAGCCCGTGTAGCATTTCTGCCTGTCACCTCTGTCACTGCATGCACAAAATCATTTCTGAGTCAGCAATCACCCCCTACTTCAATGCTTTCCATCACTGCCTCATTGTTTCCTCCCTCCGGTACACACAGCTTAAAGTCACTACGTCAGGATACAGCACCTCAAGCGCCTGGAAACTGCTCAAGGTGCTATTTTTTTGTGACAGTTTAATGCTTAAATCCACAAGGGAGGGCCAGGGCGGGAGAGAAAGGGAGTGGAGATGTCCTGCGAAATATCAGCGGCAACTTTTAAGTCTCTAAATGGAATTTCAAGGAGAAAAGAGAAAGCCAGTTGGCAGAGGAAACTGCTTTTCGCCTAAGTACTTGCTTTCATGCTGGTTTCTTTAAGTCCCCTTTAAAGAAATCTTGCGTTGCTCTCTCTCCCTGCACTTTTAGACATTGCTTTTCCTTTTGAAAACCTGCAAGACAGTGATCCTGAACAGCTCTTCCTTTATCTACTGGTTGGAGATACATGCCAAATAAACCCCTTGTATCCCCCGATGAGTTCTTATCCATCAAAGAACAAGCATGCCTTTAGGCAGCATGAAATTGATTCTGCATTTTGTATTGTTTCCTCCTTCTCCCCTTCTTACCGCCTGGACCCCGAGCAGCTCCACTCATACACCTGCACACCGAGGCACAAACTTTGTCTTCATGGCATGGAGTCACCTCATAGGAGTCACAATTTAAATATGGCTGAGGGAAATGCAGAGATAACGAGCTTGCAGGCAGCTAATTTGTGCATGGAAGCTCGACGCAATATCCTTAAATAAGAACAGCACTTCTGGACAATGGCTGTATTAAGGAAAGAATATACTTTAAATTAACTTTCACAGAATATGTAAAGCCACCAGATACGTAACATATGTGCCAGCACACTTATCCATGTTGCATCCTTATGACCCAGTATCCTACACTTCATAGATGGGATGCCAAATCCCATATGCTTCTAAGCCAAACAACTCTGGTCAGGGGTTTCAAGGGACATGCCCAGTTATTCATTTTCCAGAAAACTTTGATCAAATGTTTTGAATATTTTATGTTTTGTTGTTTGGTTGGTTTTGTTTTGTTTTGTTTTGTTTTGTTTTGTTTTGTTTTAATCAAATATTCTTGTTGTTCAATCAAAAACTGTAATTAATCCTCTTTTACCCAACTAAGCCAAAATGCATTTGTCACTGTGTTCTAGTATTCTCCACTTGATAAACACTCATCTTTTTGTGATCTTTTATGGAGGTATTGCATTACTTCTCTTTTAAAACAGAGGAATGTTATTTTCTGTGGCCTATCTGGACACTACTAAGGTCCAGTATTAGACACAAATGTAGAGCCCTTCATCTCTCTCTGCAGCGCTGTTATCACTTTCACCTTTCTGACACCTCTTCCACCAGCCATCTCCAAAAGCACCCTGATGCCAAGCACCCTGGCCTCAGCAGTCCAGGAAAGGGTTGAGCATGACACATCAGCACAGGGCAAGCTTCTTCTCTCTCTTCCCCACCAAGCATTTTCCAAAAATGCTTCAAATCCACCCAGGAGGGGTGCAAAAAATCCAGTGACAGAGCACACACTCCTAGCCCATGTAACAGACCTTAGCATAATTTAGCATCACAAATCCTTCTTATTACCCGTTATTTTTGTTATTGATTTTGTTCTTATGAAGCGAAACCTTGTCTGGGGGAATGCAGGTGCTAGGTACCATAGTAAACAAAAAAGACAAGAAGTACCCTAAAGGCCGTAGCTACACCACTCTTCAAGAGCGGTCATGGGACTGGCCAGAAGCCACCCACTCAAGAGGACCTCACAGGCAGAACTAGATGGCTATGCAGGCTGCCCTTCCTCCCCCTTCCATGCACTACCATCAGTGCCAGGACATTCTATGCTTGGAAAATCCCCCTGTCCCGATCCAAGGCAGCACCCGGGACAAGACACGATGCCAATGGTGACGAAGGCTGGGCACCCCCCAGCCGCTCGCGGCCAGCAGTGCGAGGCAGCAGCACATCACACCCCGGGCAGCTCAAGCCCCTGGTCCTGGGAGCCTTGCTGGACACACCGCGAGGAAGGCGATAAAACAGTTACGGAGAACAACAAAGAAAAGGCACACACACAGAAAGAAGGAGGGAGAAGAGCTGGCAAGCAGCTCCCCGAGGACAGTGTGATTCTGTAAGTCTCAACAACACCAATCAAGCACCGCAGATTTTAATCTTCGCTGTAATTAACTTTATCCAAACGAGCAGCAGGCTGACTGGCTTTGTTTGGGAGTCTTCTGGCAATTTAATGTGTCTTTAAAATTACTTGGCACTCCTAGAGGAAGAAGAGAGGGAGAAGAAGATTGATGCAGTGCCAAGCGTTTACTCCCACTAATGAAAAGGGATTGCTAAGGCTGTTTGATCGTATATTGTACCCTATTCACTAGGTGATACTCAGATGGGAGCATTGTTGTAAACATAGTGTTCTCAAAACTGCCGGCAAAATAGCCTACTTCCCAACACGTGTGTAGCATGTAGCACAGAATGAATAGCACAGATATTTAAAATTACATCTGCATCATGTAAAAAGGTAATGCGGCATGAAATCGGTCTCCCTCAGACTGAAACAATGCAAATGACAGTCCCTGCGTTTCTAGGCAGGTTTTGGCTCTGAGATTTGCATGATGCCTTGATGAGCTATGAGTGTTGACACACAGAGGCTGGTGCAAGGAAGGTCTCTGTGTTCATTCAGCCTTTTTGCTTGAGAAGGGGATGTGTTGCATCCCATGCTAAATAACTTGCTGTGTCTGCCTTGGCCATCTCAGAGCTCGGCGTGGAGCTGAGAGCTCTGGGACAGGGTGTGAGTTGGTGGCTGGGCCATAGGCAGATGGCTTAAATGATACATGCTTCCTTGCGGTTAGTGCTTCATGTTGGCTGGCTCTGACTATGGTCTCACTCCACACTTTATTTAAGCCCAAGGAATAATTTCTTAGAGGTCTTCAGAGGTACCTAACTCTCCCCTGTGAGTAGCATACAAACTTCAATGAAATTTAAACCACCCAAATGAGATCATTTTCTTAAGTTATTTATAAAAATCTGCTTGTCTTTCTGCACATTTCTTTACTGCTCTAGTGGACTTCCTGGGTTCCTGAGAAAAAAGACATGATGAATAGTTGTGGGCAGCCAAGTTTCTTTATGCTGGAAGCTCTGTGTGCAACCGGCAGTTCAGGGTTAGGTTTGTACTTCTATCAGCTGTGTAGGTGCTACCAACATGGTGTCATGGAAGTTGCACATCTCAACAGTGACATGGGTGGAGCAGGACTGGTAGTTCAGGAGGGACAAGCATGGGCTGGCTGAGAAGAAGTAATAATCAGTGCCTTGGTGTGCAATAACAACCTTTCGCCATAGCCAAGATTTGTTTCTTAACACTCTTCCTTGCCTGTTGTATCACTTACGGCTGATGGATCACACAGTCCTTTATTGTCTGATGCATTCCTGCCCTGGAGACACCACCACAGTGTTGCCTGCTCTCTTAAAGGGTGCTGTCTAATGGAAGATGCTGCCTTTTGGATGGGAGTTAGTGTCTGTGAGGTCAGGATATTAATTATGATCTTGCAGTACTTCCTTCTAGTATCAACAGCTCCTCCCCAACATAATGACCGTGCACCAGCTGCCTGGGCTCTTCTTGCTGTTTCTGTTGAACCTGGTAGTAACTCTTCTCTGATGCTGGTGTTCAGGTTAACCTTCATGGCATTTGAGCCCAGGCAAGCCCAGTGTCAGTGAATGACCTGACTACAGCGAGCCATGCCCTCAGGGGCAAGTGTTGTGTTGGAAACATAAGCCGCTCTTTTTTCAGGGCTGGAATAAGACTCCTCACAAACATGGTGCTTTCCTACAACGGTCCAAACAGAAGGGAGACAGGGAGACCAGGAGAGTGAAAGGGTCACTGGATACAATTATACTAGCAAATGAGGGTTTGGGAATATCCCTATGCCAAGCACCATGACAAGCCTAATGCTCTGCCCACATCCAACCGTCTACAAACCACCTCTGGGGAATGGTCTGTGAAATGATCCAGTCCCCAAACCGTGCCCAGCAATCCCATAGGCAAATGTGAACTGGTGCAGGCCAGCAGTGTGCCTGAGAAGTCTCTAACAGGATAGACAATAATATTTTCATATCCAAGAGTGTTCCTGGGCACTGTTTGGTTTACTACTGTAAATGTTGCCACGCTGTCCCACCCTACTAAAACCATATTTCCTCACAAATATCCTTACTGATACTTCTGCCTTCTCACAAAGCTTTGGCAATAAACAAGCCAATTCACCACCTGTTACGAGGAATGCTAGACCTGCAAGGATTAACATTTAAAAAAAATAATGGAGTGTGTCTGAGATGAAATAATGCATGATCAAATACACAAGAAAATCCAGAAGTGAGGAAAGAGAACCTACCAGTACGTTAAACCTGACGTGTACTAGGCATTGCTGCATCAATCATTATACAGTTGGGTGGAGGGTGCTGCATTCCCATGTTTCAACGTAAATTGCCCAATAGCACAAGGGATGCTGAGCACCAGGGGGGAGGAGAAATCTCGGTCCACCTGAAGTCAGTGGCAAACTTCTCTGGGTGCATTGTGTCGGGTGTCTCTACACACCCCATTTGGCTCCTTCCTTCCAGCCAGCTGCCTATAACATGACTCTCAGCACCTGCACCGGGCTGCTTCAGCTACTTGGAGTTTCTGGAGAAAGAGACCCCTACTTGGAGGGAGCCCTGGACTAATGATCTTTGAAGCTAGTAGAATCCTGAGGGCTCCAGGTTTAAAAGGAGAGTATTCCTTTGGATGGACCGACATACCACTCACTCCTCTAAATCCACATTCCTCATTCCTTAATATAAGCAGCCAAGGGACATGTATGCTCATCTGCACTGAGAGCTTCACGGTGGGAAGTCAGGCCTCTTTATTGCTCAATAACATCTTATTTAGCAGCAAGCTCTGCTGAGTTCAGGGGCTTTATCCCAGGGTAAATCACTAATTAAAAACAACATGAATATAGGGAAATCTAGCCCCGTTGCTCCACTCTATTTTGCAGTTCATTCACTTAGCTTTGTTTTGTGGTGAAATCTAAGGATGACTCTTTTTGTTTGTCTGCTTTGTTTTTTTTTTTTTTGTTTTTTTTGTTTAAAAATAGAGCATTTATTGAGAAATCATTGACAGAACACAGCCTTGTGCTCCCAGTGAGAATCTGATAACAAGATGAATGCCTGGACTGCTTTGAAATGGACAGATCAATATTACAATATGAAAGTGAGAAAATGATTTAGGGTTAGAGGTGGCATGCTTGGTTCTGATTTCACACAGGACATAAATCAGGTATTATACCACTGGAGTCAGTGCCAGTGCCCTGGGGTAGATCTATTAACACAATCCTGAATCAAACCCAGTAATTTTCAGGGTTGTGGAAAGTGAGGAATGATGGTTAAGTGGGACAAAATAACAAATGAAATAATGTAGGGGTCTATTACAGACTGTTGAAAGAAAAAGTCCGGCTTCCACTTGCTTAAAATGGAGATGCTCTGGAATTTTGCTGGGGGCAGGGGCGAGGGCGATGGAATGGATCTGTTCATTTATTCCTGAAATGAACTGAAGTACAACACCACCGTGAGTGCATGTAATACAACTAAAGCTCCATGGGGCAAAAAAATGTAAGTTCTGTTTCAACACACCCTGAGTGTGACCCAGCCTTTTAAACTCTCCTGTGTTTCATCAGAAATCCTCCAATTCACCCCAGTAGTAGAAGGAGCAGGTTTCAAAGTCTAGCTAGCTTAAAATACTTCTGATGCAGCCTGTCTTTGGCCTGAGGAGATAACTCATATGTGAAAGGTTGTCTTGAGCATCCCCTTCTGTTGTCTCTAAATATCTCTCTCCATAACAGCCTTAACAGTTCCTTCCAGAAGGAAAAGTTTGGTGATCCCTCAACATTACCCAGGCCTGCAATTGCTTCCAGCCATTGAGCTCATCCACTGTGGCACCAGTAACACACTCCCTGATTTCCAGAGCACTTGTATAGTACATCCTACTTACAGTATGACATTTTTTTTAGCTCCCTTTCAGCAGATTTTTACCTAGCATCACTGCCCTCCCTTGCTTATTATCTTTTTACCCTCTACCATGCAACACGCACTTCAGTGCCGCAGCATCTGGAAGGCTGTCTGTAAAGACAATCCCCTTCCTTCTGTAGACAAGCAACAGCCCTGCCAGGATTAAAATGTTCATTTAAGAGCAATCAAGTTTACATGTGTTGTGTTTTCTTTTATTTTACTAAAGGAAACACATGAGTGAGTGATTAAAGCAGACACTTGGGTCGCTGCAATTCATTGAGATTGCTGTTGTTTGCTTTGATGAGATTCCAGTCCGCAGCAAATTTCCTCCCCATGATTAGCCTGGTGTGGAATACACAATGCTCGCTCCGCTGGAATAAGACCTGGGGAGAGCGCAGGCAGCATGTTTATGCACTGATGTGCTTGATTATTTATTGCAGTATCATCTCGGTGGGATAGCACAGGTTAACAGAGGGGGTTGCAGCTAATCTGTGCTGGAGCTACTGCCATGTCCTTCATTAGGCGTTACAGGATGATCCTGAATAGGGAGCCAATGCCAGTCCTAACCGAAGTGGCAATTTTTAACCCTATTTAATAGCCACAGATTCTCACCAGAGAAAAACTGCAAGTGATTAATTGCAATAATATGTGGCTGCGCACTACGCTTCTCTCTGTCAGGGCTTTTTGTCTGCTGTCACAGTTTCATTATCATGAAGAGCTTTTGTTGAGGAGGGAAGAGGGACCTAGGGAGTTAGCCCACAGCCCAGGTGAGACAGAGGACATAGTCCTCTTCTTTATGTCCTTATACCTGCAGACTTACGTGGCATCTCTTCTCCATACAAACATTATTTCCCCATTATCTGAGGGCAACAACAGAAATTCACCTCCTAACAAGAGATTAGTATGAACCGCTGTGCTTGTGCTGCAGCATTAGGGATGGACTTAAATTGTCTGAAGTGCAACAAGTTCACGACTTGCATGCTTTCTGCCTGCACCACGGGTTGCTTACCCAGCTGATGCTCCAGCTGTGCCTACGGTACACCTGGAGGCCCACCTCCAGGCCACTGTTGCATGCGGTTTAACTGCTCACGCCCGGCCTGCGAGCACAGCCCCACGCGTAGCTGGAGGCTGCCTGAGCTCAGACACCCTCCCTCCCACACCGAGCAACGGTGTGGGTTAAGAGGAAAACACGCAGAGGCGTTAGCAGAGCCCCTGGAGGCTCGCGTGAGGAGGCTGGGTGGGCAGGAGAGGAGAGGAGAGCGAGGCAGTGGCACCCAGGCTGTGCAGGGGAAGGGCTGAGCACAGGTCTCTGCCGCTGGGCTGGACAGCAAGGAGCCCAGACCTACCCTTGTGTGGCCTGCAGAGGCTGCGCTGTGAGCTCGGGGGCCTGCTGCAGAGCCCAGTGCCCTCAGACCTCCCCCCCAGTGGCTCCCAGTTGGGTCCCCGTTGAAGAGTTCAGGCAAACAATACCCAGTGCACCCCTCCTCTGGAAAATGTCCTGCCACGGGGTTTGCCTCAGCTGCCCACCCGCCCATGGGGAGCAGGAGCAGAAATGCCCTGATGGCATCCCCCTCAGCCCACTGCGTGCCAGGAACAACGTCTGATGTGCCTGACAGGGCAGGGGCAGGGGCTAAAGCACAGCCCGGCCATACCCGGGGAAGCCCTGCAAGCTGCAGGAACAACCATCAGAGCAGCACGGGCAGCCTGGTCCAGAAGAGAAGGACACTTTCTCAGTTACAGCACTGTGGTCCAGTGGGGTTTAAAAACTGGCAGAAAGGGACCTCGCCGTTTCAGTTGCCTCCTGGACAGCTGGACCTTGCCTAAAGGCTGTCTGCTGACCTCCACTTGAGAGAAGCGTGCAGAGCAAGGTCACCGTGGGTCATGGGGACAGTCCCCACTGGGCAGCCCTCTTACACCAGTAGCAGGACCCCAGCATGGACCCAGACCAAAAGAAGCAAAGCCGGGGGGCAGAGGCAGCCCCTGCGCTCAGGGGAGAGGGCAGCCATGCAGTTGGCAGCCGTGGCGGCATCACAAGATCCCTTTAGCCCTCCTGGGAGACCATGAATGAAACCAAAGTTGCTTAAAGCTCCCTTTTGCCAACTGGAAGCCAGTCCTTTAGAAACTGAAGCCTGAGAAATGAGAGGAGAGAAGGGGCCCACAGAAGCCAGTCTAGCGGATTACTAGCCAGCACCAGCCCTTCGGAGAAGAGCAGCACTTTGCTCTTCATCCTTTTCTCCAACTATCATCCTTTCAGGAGACGTATGGGTGACTCTGAGTGTGACTCAGCCTTTTAAACTCTCCTGTGAAACCAGCCAGGATCATTCAAGATTTCTGTATTCCTCAGGGGTGCCCACGCTTTGCCTGATGGAGCACCTCAGCATTCATTTGCCCAGAGCAAGATATTTTATTGTTTATGCATATAATCTGTTTCAAAAAGCCAGGGTAAGAATTCACCTGAACTCACAGGGCATAGTCTGCAGCTGCTCTCCCTGACAACCCCAGCCGGTTTGTTCTCTGCTGTCGCCTTTGCTAAAGAGTGGTCACTTGGTGAGGGGCACCCACTGTCCCTGGTGACCACACCACCTCCTATAAAGTAACGGGAGCAATTCCAGGGCTCCAGGAGGTGTGAGAGGCTTGCATTTGGAAAGGAAGTCACATAAAAGCCAACTGAGATATTGATGAATATAACTCAGATATTAATGGTTAAGCAAAAATTAAAAAACAAAAACAAAAACAAAAACAAACCAAACAAATGAAAAAAACAACCAACCAACCAAACAAAAAACAAACAAACAAACAAAACCAAAACAAAACAACAAAAAAACAACCTGCTAGGGATAACAAAAGCTTTGCCAGAACTAATACACTGCAGAACAGGCTGCACTGGCATAGGCTCTTTGTTGAGCTGCTCACCCTCTGTTTCTCCAAAGGTGATGCTGGGTTGCAGCTGGACCTTTTCCATTTTTGGTCCAGATCCACTGGGCACTCTGTCCTGCTGCCTGCACCAGCCATGCATGGAATATCCCAGGGACCAAGGCTGACCATGCTCACCACAGCTGTCTGTACACCCTGCAGAGCAGGGCTGGGCCCCCATGAAGCAGAAAGCCATCCAGCGCTTGTCTGCCCGCTTCTCCCGAATGCTACTTGTCACCTGTTTCCCAGTGAAATCTTAGATTGGGTTTTGCATGAGCAAATTTTTGGGTCAGCTCCTCACTACTTTGTTGCTTCTACTCCTGTTTGATCACCCCCAGCATCCTCCTCATCTTCCATCCTGGAGCTTTTCCTCTACCAACATTCCTGACATAGGTCGAATTAGTCTTGTTGCCCTTCTACAAGCGCCTGTGTCCTTCTCTCACCTTTGTGGCTAACACTGCCTACCTGCCAGCCTGATTTGCTGCTGTACCTTTCTGCCCACCACAAAACAGCTGCCAACACAGAGTCTCACGTTACTAAAAGCTCTGCCTAGTAGAAATCGCATCACCCCTCAGCACCCCAGAAACCCGTGGTTCTCCTGGGAGCGCTGGACACTGTGGGCACGGCAGAGCAGCTTTCTGGCTATCCAGATGGTGGCCTGGAGACAGGTCCTCACGTCCTGCGCTCAACAGAGCCTGGCCCCACTGGCGTCATGGAACTGCTTTATTTGCAAAGAGCCCCCATTTTTGCTGCCCTGTTGAAACGAGCTTGCAGCCCATCCCCATTTTTTAAATGCAGGGCACCTCAGAGCAAATACCCTGCCCCGGTAACAGCAATTTGGCCCCACCTGCTCTGTGCCAACAGAGCAATCCTTGTGTCCTGAGGGGAGCTTCAGAAGAGCTTTATCCCCGGCAAACAAGACAGGAGAGATAAGGGAGGAAGGCATTCCCCTTGGAAAGCAGTTTCATATAAATAACCCCTCAGAGTCAAATGTTTCTCTCTTTATGACGGCAGATAACACGAAAGAGGCCGTAGGAGGGTGATCCTGTGTTAAAATAACAGTCCTTCCTTTCCTGTCATGCACCGTCTTCACTCCTTCTCTCACAGCTTGCTCGTTGCCCCAGCCTGGGGAGCAGCAAGCAGGAGGGTGTCTGCAAACACACACTGCTTCAGCCACCTCGCGGGGGTGGGTACTGCACGGGGTCGCTCTCAGCCCACCCCACACGCAGCACCTCGCGGGGCTGGGCGCTGTGGAGGTGCGTACCCCACGGGGGGGGGCCCCGGAGGGAGGGTGGTGGGCTGTCTGATGCATAGAAACATGAACAGGGAGCCAAGGAGTCTGTATGCTGGCGTGGATCTGTGCTCACCTTGGTATTACTCAGCAAACCCCTGTCCGCAGGGGAAGGCATACCCTTTGCTGTCTGCATTTAGTTTTGGCTCCTTCAGAGACCAATGGGAGAGCCAGGCTGGAATGGGCTGAGACTGGTGTTTATGTTTCAGGTGCATGGAAAAAGGCCAGCATTGAAAGGACCCTCTCAGAAAAACGACCACCGCTGGGTTTTGGATCTGATCATCTTCTGAACTAATTTGCTCACAAGCCTTGGACTTCAGAAAACTGTACTGGATTCTCCAGTCATTTTGGATATAAGGAAGGGGAAAACAAGAAACCATAAAACTGTCAATCATTCTCACTGTTAGATCTATCATTTAATTTATTTGGCTTTTTTTTTCTATCTTCATAATTACAATATTGTACAAAGCGTAAGATAACATTCAATCACTGTAAAATAAGATTTAATTATGTCATGATGAGATTCATTAGTTAATATTTGTATAGTACACTGAACATGTAAAGTGGTTAGCAAGTGCTAAGTATTAATCTTGCTGTTTCAGACAACAAGGGAATTTACTTTTGAAGAGAAGAAAAGGCACACTAAACAAACACATGCATTTGGGGTGCATCTTCAGCTGGAATAAATCAGTGCAAGCTCTCTGTCTGGGCCACCTTCACACCTTTGACAGAAGACTTGCCCTCCTCTTGAACCATAGTTATATTCACAAGGCCCTCAGTGATGAGGCCCTAATGAAGGTAATGCAGGAGCAGGACCTATTTGCTACCATGATGGTCTGTTATATTATTTAGTATGTAAAGTGTTGGGATACCTTAGCCTCTGTACCTTCCATCTTCCAGGATTTCTACACCTCCATAGATGTTATGTGAATATATTGTCTCAGCCTCTAACCTAATGATTGCAGTATCTGGGATTTCATTTTCTCTGCAGAAGTCTGAGGCATCACAAGCGTAGTTTGGGTGTCCAGACTCAGGGATACGTGCTCTCATCATTGCAAATCTTTCACTAGCTCTGCTCACACAGTGGCATATTTGTCAAAACAGGGCACTTCTCAGTACAGCAAAGGAAAGACAGGGGGTCTGAGAGTTGATGGTCTTTCATTGTGCTCTGAAGCTGTTCCCCACTTACAAGTGGACCAGCAGTACAAGCGTTGCTGCTCTGCTGGTAGCAACTATCACTTTTTCAGTGACTACAGCACCATGTAAAATTAAACCAACACTAGGGTTGTATTGCAGGCCACCAATTCTGGTGCACCAGCAACTTTCTTTCTAGGGACTAGACACACAGAGTGTGAAAAAAAAAGAGGTATTTTTCTCTGTCATCACGAACCTGATCATCACAGCCACAGGAGCAACATCTTGCAACATGCAAGGAAAGTGGTAGGTCTGGTACCTGACACTTCTGCTTCAACAGACAGTGTATGGAGAAGCACAGAAGAAAGTGTGGAGAGACAGGCATTTCTTTAGTGTACTCTCCAGCAATTTCCCTTTGACTACTATGTATGGCCCCTAAGAATTAATTAATATATTATGAGATCCACCAAGGACCATGCTATGAAAATGTAAAGGGCGTGGGGAAAATAAATTTTTGGAAAGGGATATATTAGTATGTAACAATGAGTGCCTCCTAATGTGTATACTGAAGGCACTAACCTACAGTTGCACAGCTTGTAGGAAAAAAAAAGCTCTACTCCAAAATGCTACATGGCGGTGTCACTATTAGCTGGCTAGCTGCATCCCAACCCATCACCTCTCTGCTGTTTGAAATAGCACAATTCATTTGCTTTGAGAAGCAGCACAGAGGCTGCAATCTCCTAAAACTGGCTGCTCTGACCTACTGGCTTAGCTTCAGTGCCTGTGAGGCTGGAACATCACAGTGACAGGGCCAGCCAGTCCCATGAAAGGCCCTCTTGAAAGAGCTCCCCAAAAGACAACAACACTTAAGGCAATAAAAGCAGTGGGGTTGTCACTGTCTGCTACAGGGGAACCTGGTAAACTCGTACTTGCATAAGTCTTCCTAAGATTTATATGACTGAGTCTGTATAGTTGTCCCCTTAACTCACAGTCCCTCCTTACAGCTCCAAGAAGAGCACTATTAAAAGGCATTCACTTATTTTCATCATCCCCATCTTCTCTCAAGCATGCAATGAGGTGCTCTGGCCAGAAAACTAATGTTTAACTCTCAGCATCTAGTCCTCCACCTTGGCTGAGTTGCATGGGGGGATTTACCGCTATCACACTGCAGTGTCCACACCTGTGCAGGCTGAGATGTGCCGCGTTCTCCAAACTAATCCCCCACCCTTTCGAGAGTCACTTATGCCCCCTTTAGGTGCAAACTCATCATGCTCAGGCAGGCTAAAGAGGCAGTAAAGAAAAGCGGTGGGTACGGTGAGTGCCACGCAGCCACCGCAGAGCACAGAAATGTAGCAGCCCTGTGAACCCCGCTATGTAAGGCAGCTAATGAGCGAGACTGCACCAAAGTATTTATTGTTGCTGGAGCGCTTTAATTAAGTGGGAACTGTTGGGAGAGTAAATACAGAAGTAAAGCAGCAGCTTCCCATGCAGGAACACCTCCCTCCACTGGTAAATCTGCCCGCTCTGGATGCAAAGAAACTCCTGCTGCCCGCCTCCTTCACGCTTTAAGAGAAGCCAGACTCCTCCGCATCATCCTGGGGAGGAAATCTTCACGGCACGCAGGTTTAGTGGCACTCTCCAGTACCTGAGGGGGGAGCAGCCAAGCTGCCCAGTGCCTACGAGCTCCCGTCTCTGCGTGCGACAAGCCCCCATCGCTCCCATGGGATGGGCAGGCTGCCGCTGCGGTGCTCAGCCTCCCTGTTGCGATCCATCTTCTTCATGCTGCGGAAGGCAGCGTGCACCCACACCCCCCCCCAGCCACCCCCTTCATCCCAGCAAGGCTGGGGGTGGGTCAGGATGGCACTGCGCACCTGCAGCTCTCCCGATCTCTGTGCCAGCTCTTCTCCAGCCCAAACTGTCTGATCATTGGGCAAAAGCTCATTTTCCCCGCAATTTTTGACTTGCAGCAAAACAGAGCATAAGGAGGTAGCAGGGCAATACAGCAGGCCAGGATTGTCCCAGGCTTGTCTCTAAAGCCAAGGGGATTGGGTTGGTTGTTTTGACATATTTTAAGGCACTTGAACGAACAGCAGTATTTTTCAGAACCGCTGAGCTCAGCAGGAACTCTGCAGTTGCCAGCGTTTCTTGGAATTGGCTTCCTTACTATGGGGCTGCCTCAATGAGGTGCTTACCCACCTCAATTTAAGTTGTAATTTCTCTATTTATTTTAATCAACATCAAGTTGTAAAGTTATGCACCAGCAAAATGGTGGAGCGCCTTCTCCAATGGTGCCTTCCACAAACAGACTGAGTCTGAGTCCAGACTGCTAGCACAGACGTCCCTGAAGGGGAAGCAAGCCAGGAACCCAGGACTTTCTACTCTTTTACTTAACTTGTCATCTCCTGAGCTTGCTCAGCCAACACTTCCATCTAGTGGCCTGCTCCACGCGAGCTGGGAGGATGGATGTCCTTGGGTGTAACGGGAGATCCGAGCTTTCTGCAGAGGATGAATGATGATCTTATGGAATAATCATATTATTTTCTTGCCGGTCTGGCTTGTGTTGGGCCAGTTAGTTTTCCCCTCCAAAGTGTAGGGCTGATTATCATGTAATGCCGTGCAGCTGCATACGACTAGCATGCACATTATAAAAGTAATCAGCAGTAAATTACATCTGAGACAGTACTCGGTTGCATGTAAATTATTACTTTGGGTAGTCATTTGGAATAGATGAGTTTCTCAAAGTAAGTTTAAACAATCCTAGCGGGGGATTCTGCTCTACTTAAGGGGACAAACTGCGCTGCTAAACAGCGGGCACAGAGGAGTGCACGCACACGGGTCCATCTGAGAGATGCTCCTGCTCTGCTCCTGGCCCGTGTGCTTTCGGGGATAAATTGCTTACGCTCTTTGCCTCGCTTTCCCTACCTGAACCATGCAGATAATGTTCTGGGGGGAGTCTGTGAGCTAACTACCAGGTTAGTGGTACAGAATTCCCTTAAGGATATTCTTTGTGCTTGCTCTCTGATACCTCACCTGGATCTTGGCACTACAGGACTTGTAGAGGATAGCGAGGGAGAAGGCTGCCTTCAGGTACTCTCTCTCTCAGGGCATACCTGAGCAGGTCTGAGACCACAGCTAAGAGTTACTGATTTTTTTACCTTTAGATCTAGGGTTTCATTTTTATGACAGCATTGAAACATTGCCTTAGAGACTGGTGACAGCTAGCATCACTTGAAAAAAGGCTAGAAAACCCCCACAATGCAGCTATATCTGTTTCCCAGACCCTCTCCTAATCAGCATCAACTCTCTCTACATTACTATATGTATTTCAACAGCAGTTAAATTCACCACATGTGAGACCAATCCCCTGGACCACTGTCTCCTCTGCAGAGGAAGAAGAAAGAAAATTAAAGCCTCAAAAGAGAGCACACACCAGGGAAATAAATCTTGTTCTGCACAACAGTTAGGCAGTGAGGGAGTAGAGGTAACAGTGGACACCTATGGCACAGTCAAGAACAGAAGTGAGACACCTGAAGTCTCTATCCAATACCTTATTTGTTAGGTTATTCTTTCTCCTTCAAGCATCCAGCTGTGGGATAAAGCCTCCAGGCAGCTACAAGACAAAGTTTTACTATTATTCTTTCTTTCAGGGTAGAACAGCTCTGCTTAATACATTTTTAAAGACTATATTCATCTAGGAAAACTATCAA
The DNA here is from genome assembly GCF_018691265.1 of Tyto alba. Classification (NCBI taxonomy): domain Eukaryota; kingdom Metazoa; phylum Chordata; class Aves; order Strigiformes; family Tytonidae; genus Tyto; species Tyto alba. Next base: position 31,896,828 of record NW_024881282.1, read on the forward strand.
TAATTAAGAGAAGAAAACAACATTATTATGGAAATTAAAGCACCTCTGGGTCTGTGAGAACATGGTATTTCCTGATGACTTACTGGCATCCCTCCCAGCTCCTGGACAAACAGCACGGAGAGCAAGAGACATTGGTACCCAGAGGGACCACCCTGCTCAGTTCAGGTCAATGCACAGGGCTGATGCTCTGTAATTAAAGACAAGCTGGCAAAGGATTTTTCACAATTTTTCGGTTTTTCTTTGCTGTTTGTATTAGGGCAGTGAGAAATCCTTCCTCCCTCCTTGCCCTATCACCACTGATTCACTAAAGAGGCACCAGCTGTGATGGACCAGTGAGAATCACCCCTGCTCTCCCACACTGAGGTCAGCGAGACCTGCCAGGGCTCTGCACACCTCAACACGCAGGGCTACCTTGTCGGCCATGGTGGTAGAAGTGAATATCCTGCTGGACTTTGTCCTTTCAACACACTCTGCAAGTGTCAAATGGCCTGTCTAGACCTGAGAAACAGAGGACTGGCCCTCGTCAGTTCATTTTACAAGAACCACTCGTACGATTCGGGTCACACACAGTGATGCATGCAGGTACTGCAGCGTATGTGAATATTACTCCAACAGGAGTTAACCCTGACCTAAAGAAGTCCCTGCCATAAAATTTCCGTGGGCAAGATGGGCTCTATCCTTCTGGAGATGTCTCTGCTGCAGGCACCACCACCTAGCAGACAGACTTCGACTATTTTGGACACCAGTAGCTGTGTAGCCTTGGCAACATGTGAGTTTCCTGGGGCCTGCCTGGAGTGTACTTACAGCTGACTTCACTTTCATTGAGGGCCAAAGTAGTTCCCTGGACATGCTGGGGTGTGCTAGTGACAGAAAAAGGCCATTGCTGCTTTGATGCCCATAAATTGAGATTAAATACAGGGGATGGAGCAATGTCATAGGAGGAAATGGCTTACTTCTCCAAATTTCTTAGAATCAGCTAATTTTCTTCGGACTGAGCAGTACTCATCTAATCTGAGAAGGAAGAAGATGCTTCCTCTCCCAGTGAAAACCCACCGACGAGCCAGCACACCACCACCCGCAGGGATTGTGGCCACCAACAAATGCTTTTTCTTCCCTTCTGTCATTTGCATGTCCTGATTCCCTCTCCTTTGAAGCAGTGCTGGGATGAGCAGTACATCTGTGGCAGAGTGGCCACCAGAAATGGAATTACCGCTCAATGATCAAGCTGCTGTAACTGACCGAGTTCAGGTGTTCCTGGCTCAGTCCAGAAGGGAAATAAAATTTCTTGTCTCAGATGACCTCCATAAATCCACTTGAGCTACACGAATTCACTTGTCTGTGCCCCTGGAGTCTGCACATATAAAGGATTTCAGCCTTTTCATACCAGTTCTGCACCTATGGAAACTTTTTATGGAGTCTGACGCTCAACAGGTTTTTGGTTGAGATTTCAATGTGACTCCTTCCTCTCTAAACAATGCTAGGAGGGACAGGTTTTAAGACTTTGCTGCTTGCCAGTGTCTCCACGTAAATACCAGCACCCTCAGCTCAGGCTGGGAGTTAAGCTACTGAGTCCAGTTTCAGCTCAGGCTTGTTTTCCTCTGAGGAAGCAAGAGTTAATGCTACCATACCACCTTCCCCAGGGTGCACTGTGTCATTATCCCAACGCTCTGCACTGCATGCTAGGGTGGGTGCTTTATGGTCCATGAGTGGCTTCAGTGCTACTCTCAGTGCCACTTCATTTATTTGCTATCAAAAAGACAGAGAAACTGTGTCAGTGCCCACCTATTCTTTAGGGTTCATCCCAGAGAGGGAAATCAATGACTCAGCCTCTTCTTGAAGCATCTATGTTAAAACATGGGGAGTGAAGTCTGACATTTCGTGCGTGTGTGTGTGTGTGCAGTTCAGCATTGCCATTCATCTTCAGTCTCCAAGTCAACAATTATCTGGAGTCCCCCAGGAGGGAAATGTGCTCCTCTCATAAGCTTGGAGTAATGACTTGGAAGCAGTGGTGTGTAACAGGATCCCCAGTGCTAGGCTTTGCCTGATAACCACATACACTAATAAAATAACCCTGAGTTGGTTCCAGTCCTTAACATTCCCTTATTACTATTCTATGATGGGGCCTGTGTTGGGAAGAGAAACACCACTTGCCTGCAAACTAATATCCAAATGCAAGCCGTGCTTAGCATCGTATGTGGGTTCTCATAAATTCCAGTGAGTTCTCCGTGTCTCTTCCATCTCATTGACCTGACAAGATGATCACTTCCTGCTACCGTGCTAGCTGTGCCCCTTGTCAATAGCCCATGAGGAAAAATTCTACGTTGACATATTTTCTTCCTAATTTCTTGGTCTATAATATTTTTTTTCACCCTTTCTACCTGGCTAACTCGGACCACTTTTGGAAGCAAAGGCCAGTAGCCCTTTGAGATTTTTCCTCAAAATGACAGATCTCTTTTTTCTCAGAAGGCCAGAAAGGTTGAAGGACATCAGCGTACGTAGAACCTTGCAATAAAAATTTATTGGCTTTGGGATTAAATGGTGCAGTGCACCCGAGGGCATAGACCAAAAGAAGATGCTGAAATACACACCTAAAAAAGAATCAGCTCTTAAACTATAGATTACATCTAACCTGGCTTGACATGGTGACTCCTTTTCAGTACCCTTATGCTCTGTGTGTGTGTGCTGACTCTTGTTTGTGCTTACATGAATGGGGAGACCAGAATCTTGTGTAATTGCTCTATGATGTTACTGATATTATTGATTATGAACTCCTTCCTGTATGTAAGTCTGCTTGCCTCCTTACAGAAGTTATAGCTATTCAAGCCAGTTTTTAGTTATATATTAAAAGATGTCTGTCTCTCACCCGGGAGACCTTGACATCAGTTAAAATCACAGACTACACATATGAGAACAGCTCCAGAGCATGAAAGCCACAGCACTCATCTTGTGGTCCAACATTCTCGTGCCTATGTGCATATGCATTTGTTTTAATCAGACCTTGCCTGGGTATGATAACAGCAGCAGAAGCCCCAAGGCAAGGGTTAAGAAGCAGGCAAAAGCAAAGAAAAGATTGTGGGGAAGTGGGGGTGGGAAGAAGGGCAAACAGAAAGAAAAAAGGAGACAAAGAATATATTAACATTTACCTCCTCTCCTGTACAGACCACAGTGCTCCCTGTCAAGAACCAGTCACCTCTGGTTTGCCTACCAGGAGACTCGGCATCAAAAGGGGAACTACTTGTTCAGCGTTGCTGCCCAGGCAGGAGGCAGAGCTGCCAGACACAGCATCACCTCTGGGGTCCCAGCAGCCCAGTGCTCCAGCAGCCCAGGCACTGCAGTGGGGAAGTCCTTAGCTTCTGCCACCCACAGCTGGGATGTGCTCCCCAGGGGACATGGCTCCACTAGAGACCCCAGCTCTGGTCCCAAAAGCCCACCCTGTGGAAGCCAGGACCGTGGTATGGAGGAGAAGAAAGGCATCGTGTAGTGGTGCTGGGAGGAAAGGGGGGAACTGCGCTGATGGAAACAGGGCAAGTGGACAAAGTCCAACCTTCCTGACTACGTCTAATGATACCAAGGATGCTGGGGGACACCTTCTGAGTATGGCGGGTGATGAGGAGCAAGAGAAGACAGACTTGTTCTGCCCTGTGCTGCTTTGGCTATAGCTTTCTGGACTATGAACGTTAATTTTCCATAACTCATGGAGCAGCGTGGAATTTCCACAAGACTGACAGAAAGCTTGTGTTGAGCTAATATTTTAAAAGGGTAAAGGAGACGACCCAGGTAATTATAGGCCTGTCAGGCTGACATCGATCCCAGGTAAAAAAATGGAGCAGCTAATAGAGGGAATATAATTCATGCCCATCAGCAGGGGTTTATGGAAAACAGACTCTGTCAAATGAACTTAATATCTTTCTTTGCCTTGATTACAAGTTTAGTTGATGAAGTCAGTGGTGTTGATGAAAAAAAACAATAAGATTTTCCAAAGCATTCAACCTGGTACCACACACCAGCTAGATTTAAGTCCTAGAACAATACAAAACCAACAGAGTACGTAGTAAATGGATTAAAGTGACTGATGACTCTGAAAATATGACTGAACACAGAAAGCTGTCGTCCTGCAGTTGTCTTACGGGTTGGGTCCCACAAGGTTAGGTGAGTGGCATGATGGTATTTCACATTAATACCTGTGATCTACTAAAATCTGTTCCTGAAATCTGTCATACTAAGCTTGGAAGGGCAGAAAATTGTAAGGAGAGCTCACTGATACAACTTTGTAATTTCTTGGTGAATTTAGCAGTAACAAGTATGGCAGAACTATATGTGTTTCAGTTCAGTCACATGTAAAGTAAACATATCTAAGAACAGACAATGTAGGTGATACCTGCAGGATGGGGAACAGGCAGGAATGTCTTTAAAAATGAGTTATGGTCCCCAATTAGTCAAGCACAAATGTCCAGTGTGATACTGTCACCAAAACATCTGATAAAACACCCGATTGGGGCGCCTCTGAGGGCAGTAAGGATATAATTTTTTTTTTTTTTTTTTTTTGAAACTGGTGCAACCACACCAGGAACCCAGACTGCTCAGACCAAGAAACAGTTTGATGAGTTGGAGATGCTCCAGAGAAGATCCAGAACAACGGTCCTGAGATTTGCAGACCTGCTTTCCAAGGCACGACTCCAAGAACAATACTGCTCGGTTTACCAGAGTGATGGCTGTGTGGCTGATCTGACCACCATCTTTTGGCATCCAACAGAGAAGAAGGCATCATAGGAAAAGCATCGTTAATTTGAGGAGTAGCTACTTGATGAGTGATACCTGACTCTGAAGCTGGCCCTTGATGCATAACTCTACTCTCAGTATTTATCTCCTGTGTCTGTTGCAAAGGAACATTTACTTGTCTGCTGTGTCAGGACATTGTAACAACAACTAAGATAACAGTTGAAAAGCACTGCCTCAGTGCCAACTCACTATATAGTTATATATTTTATTATCGTGTCTGCTCAGCACTGAGGAGACTGCAAAGTTTCCCTTTTGCCCCAAATGTCTTCTTTTGCCTCAGAGGCACCAGGAAGGGCTTGAGATAGCTGGAGATGCTCTCACAAAACTTTCCTGCTGGGAATACTAATGTGCACGATGCACTGCCTAAGTGCATACCCTTTACTCTGGTTTAAGCCATGATACCAAGTTGAGCTAGTAGAGATGGCTGTACATTATTAATTGATTGCAAACAGTAATAAATGGCTCCATAGTGTGGACTTGTAATCTTATAAATAAAGTCCCTGGCATCTGCATTGACAGTAGGCAGCATGTGGAAATGTTTTGGAGAGAGGTGAGCTCCCAGCCCCTGTGGAATGCAAGCTGCCACCCTGCATCTTAGCCAAGCAACTATTTATTTTGTATTTCAATTAGTAAAGAGTTCATCAGATCCTTTGGGCAAGAAAAATAAAACTAAGGCTGACCTCTAAGGCCACTCTGGGGGCTGGATTTTCTTATTTGCTTAACATTTCCCAGGTCCAGAAATAGAAAGAGTGGGTGACTAATAGACTTAAGATCTCCAAGGTGAGATGATGCTAGTGACTGAAGAATATGCATTAGCTGGCATCAGCACAGCTAGAAAAAGGAGAAATCCACTTAGAGCTGCTTCTCCTGTAAGATAAGCCCCAGGTTCACAGAGTGAGATGCCTTCTCCCTGCTGCAGCAGTGAATTAAGTTTGTCATTTGTTATTGTGTCTTGCCAGCGCACAAAATAGCAGCCCTGGGCTGTAATCTCCACTCATCTGACTCTGCACAGTAATTGCTGGCAGCCATGGAAACCAAACTTCCCACAGTCGTTTATAAACTTGACCCTCCTTGCTTCCTTATTGCTGTATTCAGCCGAGCCCTGGATGAGGGTAAGTGAAGAGAGAGGCAATCGTAAACTGCATTTGCAAACTAACGTTTGGCGGCAGAGCACAAAGAACTGGCCAAAAGCCCACCGTGCAAGCAGGAGCTTTTCCAGCTGCACCGCTAGGCTTTGCAGCGGGCTCCCGGTGAAGAAGATGGAGCAGTGCCGTCAGCTGCGATAAGCTCCAGTTAATGACTAACAGGCCTTTATCTGCTTTGCACGGGCTGTGAGGACGGCCTCCTCACCTTCAAATCCCACCGCCAGCTTCCCAGGGACCCTTGGCCATGCCACCTGACTTGCCTTCTGCCTGAGATCCTCCAGTTATAAACTGCCTATTTCATGGCATCGTGATGAAGGTGAAATTATGAAGGCCTCCGAGTAGCAATAAGATTTGGGCCATAGAAGGCCAAAGAAATCATGTCGTTATTTTCCTCCAGGGAACAATAAAAATTCTAAAAATATTTCCAGTCCAGCTGAGGCTGGAGGACCGTGTCTAGTTGGCATCGATTGAAGAACTCAATCCCTCTGCTGAGTCTTGAAAAGAAACCCAGGGAAAGCAGCGTCTGAGGGAGCCCTCCCACTATGCCTGCCCCAGCCCCCCCAGGCACCTCCTGGGGCTGTTTCTAGCAGTGAGACTGGGTTTTTTCATCCCCATCAGGTCACAGTCCGCTATGAGATGTGCAGGAGTGATGCAGGGCTTTGCAGGCCATGAAAGCAGTGCAGGTGACTTCCAAGCTTACTCACTGCCAGCTCAGGAAGATCTGCAGCCAAAACCTTGACACAGGACACCCCAAATTCAGTGCTCCTCCAAGCCTTCATTGTTCTGCTGTGGACACTTGGCCACCACTGTAGCTTGGACTGAGACTGCTAACCTGATCCACATCAATCACCAAATACCACACGCGCAACCTTTAGATGGCTGAATCAAGCTGAGACCTCTGGCGTGACTGTTATTTCCACAACTTTGTAGCCATCCAAAAATGTGATAATTTTATAATCACTATGAAATGCGTACTGCACCAGCAAAAAGCAAAGAATTAGTTGTGTAGACTTACAAAAGTTTCTAAATTTTGTCTAGTTTAATTATTCAAGCATCCTAACTTCTCACACTTCAGGAAAAGCAAGGACTGAAGACTGACAGAAGTTTCACCCCTACTGAAAAACACATCATTGACCATTGGGACCATCAGATTATATCACCTGACAAATATCTGATCTAATACACCTCATTTCTACAATCAACTTCTAAGGGTTTCTTTTTATTTTCCCCCCAGTATGTTTTCTATATCAACATTATTGGATCTAAAGCCCAGTCCAAAAGGAACACTATGTCTATTTAACATATTGCACCAGATTATTATATCTTGTCAAGACATGTTAAACCAGGCTGAGCTATGTTAAAAAATGACACATCTGTAACAGCTCAGGCATTCAAAGCTGATCCTTTCTGGCAAGGTCAGTTAAGGAGTATACTACCTCTTTCAATTTTTCCCTTTGGGAAGATGGAAGCTAATTAAGATATGCTAAACTTGGTCAATTTTTCTCAAAGACAGGCCTCCATAATTATTTAGACCTTACTTAAAAGGAAAATAATACGCTTTGGTATCATTATTAACCCAAGCTGTGTGCTAGCTGTAAAGTTCGATTCTAGTGGTTAAATTCTCTTGTGTTCAGATTTGTTTTGAGCCAAGGATTTCAGCTTGAGTCTAATGTAAAATCTTACATCTCTGGGAATGATTTAGCCTCTTTCTTCCTCTTTAAGTACTGCCTGATGCAACATGCTACTCCTGGTCACAGGAAAGAACAGTAGCTGCACAACACTCCCTTTCCCCAAATCTGTGTAGCCATTTCATCTACGTATCCCTACAATCTCCTTATTTAAATTTCCCATCTCTCTCCACTGTTAAAAAGCCTCTTTGGGGTTTGCAGGAACTTCTTCACATCTGTGCTGTACATCACAGCCTGGAAATGTTGCAGGAGGGGAGTTCAAGCAGCAGCATTTGCTATTTCCAGTTGCATCTGCTCAAATTTGGCCTACTAAAACCGGTCCAATATCAGCCTTTCCCATCTGTTTTTTCCTCTGTAGAACTTGCTAGAGGCTGGTTACTAAACTTAGTCATGAGAAATGATGCACGGGGGCATCTGAAAAAAATAGCATGTGATCCCATAATTAATGAGTGCATCATAATGAACCGGCATGAAGGGTCAAGATTAAGCTTGGAGGGAGATCTTTAATTCTTATATATTCAGCATTTGGGGTGTTTGTCTTAACATGCTAAATGTATTTTTGGTATGCTTTGTTTTATAGAGGGACAGAGATCTTATTAGGCAAGTCCACCATCCCTGAAGCTCTTGGTAGTCTAGAGTCCATGCATGAGCTGACCTGCTTTAAGGCTGCACACATGCAAGTGAAACACATGCACCAGAAGTACTTTCATAGCTAGTAGTCTTAGGGGATGCTAAAGGGACAGGATACAAGCATGAATATCCCAATAGCAACTTTTTCACAGGTTCCAGACCCACCCAAACCCACCCTGCAACCTAAAGGACATAACAGGTCAATGGAGAGGTGCTGTCTGTCCCTGGAGTCAGCTCCACTTCAGGTGATCACCAACTCCTTATCTGCAGCACTACCCACTACCTGGATAGGCATCATCACCTGTGATTTTCCCTAATGAATTTACCTGGGCTTCAGGTGCAACACTGAATGAAACAGAATAAACCTACAGCTTTTTCAGCACCCACTTAATTCCATTGCTGTGATTTCTGTGTATTGACTTGACCAAAATTATTTAACAAGGGAATTTTATTTGAAGAAGCAGCATACACACTTGCCCTGTTATTATTCTTCCCCAGGCATCTGCTTATGGCCGTGGTTTGTTGCAGGGCACAAAGAAAAGCTGCTGCTTTTTGTTTTGTTTTGTTTTTCAGGCTGACACATTTCCTGATGACTACAAAAGGTATTTTATGGGGGAGGTAGAAAAAGACCCACCAAAATGTCCCACTGGCTGCAGGGCCAGCCAGCAGGGGATGTTGCATAGGCAGGCAGTGTTGACCCCACACTTCTCCCCTTCCCAGGCAGGCCCATAAAGGTGCTGTCTTGCTCCCATCCATGCCAGGACACAGGACAGTTGACACCATGGCGTGGGGAGCTGCGGCTGCACTGATGCTCTGTGCCACCATGGCTGGGTGCCTGTGGGAGGGGGCTGCTGGGATGGAAGGGCAGCAATATCTCCTCCAGATAGGAAGAGGGGAGCTGGGGGACAGCACTAGTGTCATAGGATCTCAGCCCTGATGAGCTGGAGGAACATCATCAGCCCCACAGCATCAGGCACAGACCCTCACAACCACAGGCAGCAAGTACAAGATATGAAATCCTGACATTTTCTCCCAAAGCCTCTTCTAGTGGTCCTTCCATCCACTCCAAACCACCAGTCCCTTCCCCCAGAGTGCTAGCCATGGCAGGATCCTTGTCCACTGGGCTTAGCATAGCATTTGTTAGCTTTACTGCAACTCTCTTTGAAGGATTAGATATTTTACAGCCAGTCTTTATGTTGTCAGCTGCTCTATCTAAAAGCAGTGCCTGGAATTTGACTTTTAAAAGCTGTTTCTGGGGGCGCACAGCGCTCTGGTGGCAATGCCTCCATGAGAGTTTGCACATGTGCTGTTTCTGAAGTCCATCTGTTCCTCTCAGCATAGTAGGGCTGGGCTGGGCTCTTCACCCCAAAGGATCAAGAGAAATGAGGGAAGGTGCAATGGTTTGTCTGGACCTGTTCTTCAGCAGGAGGTAGGAAAGATGCAAGTGGGAAACTGCTAGGTATGCTTCATCCAAAATCTAACTGCATGTGGGGAAATTGGGCAGGCAGAATATGGATTGTTATGTCCTGTAGGACTAACGTGGCTAACAGCCCTGGCTCTAGACAAACACAGAATTATTGAAAACAGGTCTGGAAGGGTTCAAACAACATCTTGTCCACCCCATTTCCACAAAGCACTGTCTACTGTTTACCTAGTCAGCTCTTCAAAGCTTCCCACTATGGAGATGTCACTGCCTTCCCAGGCAACCTGCTCCACTGCTTTATCTGCCATTACTATCGGGAAGTTTTGTCCTAATGCCAAACCTAAAGCTCTCTTTCTACAACTTAAGACCATTATTTCTTTCCCTCACCACAACAGGCAGGTGGAAAAAAGTGTGCTCCTGTTCTCCTTATTGTGGCTTTTTGTGTGTTTAGAGATCATTGTCATGTCAGCCTTCAGTCACCTCCTCTCTGCGTCAAGCCCAGTTCTTTCACTCTTTCCTCACCTGTTGTGTTTTCCACCCTCTCTGCTCTCTCTATGACTGTCACCAGTTGTCTTAGACCTCTCCTGAAGTGTGGTGATACTATGTCCAAAAGAGGACCTAGAAGTCTTCTGACTGGTGGTTGTTCTTCTTGAACCATATACTATTTTCCAGGGTCACTTTTGCCATTAGGCTTTTCAAATCCTGCCTTCTGGATGTGTGTAGAACCCTTTCCAGCTCACCCTTCTCTGCAGATTTAATAATTCCCTAGCCCATCCACCAAGTTAGTAATAAAAACATGGTATTACAGGAGACCCAGAGTACCCACTCAATAAATCTTTACCATCTGACAGCAAATCATTGAAAACTTATCTTTAGATCTGTTTATCCCTTTTCAGCTAGACTGTTTTCTAGTTTGCATAGCTCAGTGTCTAGAGTAGACAGACATCCTATGGTTGCCACAGTTTGTACAGTCAAAACACTAGCAGTGGAGCAGCAGCGCGAGAGTAACCCTTTCCAAAAGGGTTCTGGGTATGCCCTCTGAAAAAGTGTTTTTTTACCTTGCAGGAGCTCTTGGCAAAGGAACATGGCTGTAGAAGCCTAAGCTCCACTTCTGGTAACCACAGTAAATGGAAGACCAGACTCCACAGTGTATTTAAGAAGGGAAAGCTTCCTGGAGCCATTAAGTTACTAACATCCATGTACGCAGACTTGAAAGAAAGGTGCTGAGTTGATGGATGTACTTGTCACATTTATGGTTTGTAGAAGAATGATGAATGTGCTTTGTGGTTTATAATGCGATGCTCATTTAACTCTCCTTTTTAAGATCGGGTTGATTTATAGAAGCCAGCATTACTATTGCATTTCAGTGGGGTGACAGGGATAATATTATAGTACAGGGGTTTGTCAATTAGTCTTGTATGACAAAGCCAGGCTTCAAAGGGAGGCCTCTGATTGGGAAGATTTAACCCTGATAAAATCAGATGCCTTTTAAAGACATCTCTGGTGCTGGACTGACCCACTGATTTATTTCCTTACCCAGAGTTTTGTGGAAGACCTAATTTACAGGGCTAAAACTTCAGCTGTCTCAGTGAGTTAATCCGCAAAGGTGTGGTCCAGCGTACAGCGCATCTCTGGCTGTTGCTGACCAGCAAACAGATGTCAGGTATCGCAACCCCGCTGCAAACAGCACACCCCCGCACAGTCCCTGCCCTACTTTTCCAACAATGGTTAATGGTTTGGAGTACATTCATTTTTATTACCCATGGAGAAGCACTTAATTTTCTGAAGTCAGGGGTTTGGCATGCACCAGAAAGGGATGGATGCAAAATCTCTAATCAAGTAAGTCAGTGCAGGCATATAGTACTAATGCGAGCTTTGATTTACGAGGCTTAACACACATCAGCATCTGTGGTTTCAACCTTTGCTCGGCCATGGACTCTCTTCTGACTTTTTTAGCAAGTCTCTTCCTCCATCAGTCTCATCTTTCCCCTCTTTTTAAAGCTAATGGAAGTACACAAGTAATTAGCACTTGGACAGCACTCTAAAACCACCAGGCACATGTGTGTTTTAAGCTTTTTCACTCTGGTAGGGAAAATGGCAGAAAAATAAGCCTACATGTAACACAAAATAACATCATACTATTTCTGGTAGGATCTTCCATATTCATTTGTCTCAAAATGTTTTGCAAGGTTACTGGAAATGCAGTTAGTTATCAAGCTAAATATAGCAAAACATCAGAGGTGGAGGCAAGAAATTTAGAAAAGTGAAAATGTGCGCAGACAGAGAAGCCAAGACGGCCCATTTAAATCAGCCAACACACCTCGTTATTCTGTTTGCTTTCTCATACTCCAAATTTGGACTGTGTTTACTGCTGCAGCTTTTACAATGGCTTCCCCTTTGGAGTCCGTTACACACTCCACTTAGTCCCTGGGACAGAGACACTTTAAGCAGCCGGATGGTGTGGGAAACAAAAATCTGGGTGCGCAGCTGGACAGGCGCCTGGAGGTCTGGTTGCGGGAGGGCAAAGTGGGGGCAGCTTCGTTTTGGGAGGAGAGGGAGCAGACCTGGCCAGAGATGCTGTCAGGGATGGGGGCAGAGAGGCGCCTGCTGGTGGGGGGGTCTGCGGGGCAGAGCTGGTACGGGGCTGGTGGCATAAAGATGTGGTCGGGTTTGGGGAGGAGCCTCATCTGTTGGCTCAAACAAAACCAAACCCTCATGATTTGGGGCGTTTTTGAAGGCTGATGAGAGCACCCCAACTCCAGCATCTCCTCAGATAGCCCCGGAAAAATGCCTCCCTGTCACAATAAACCATCTGTTAGTGGTGATGTGGCAGTCAGGCTCTGTCACAGGAAAGGCCACAGACAGCCTATATATTGCTCTGATGTGGGTCTCCTGCTGGTTAGTTCTCACTGCTATTTTTAGGCTGAGGCACTTTATGCCTTCAACTTTTCCCTTTTTCTTTGTTGGTTTTTTTTTTTTTTCACCATCAAATGGCCATGAACTCTCTTGCAGTCGGCAGAAATCTGTATCCTTCATCAGTAATAGATCCATCAAGAATAGGCTGACGTAACTAAATGCAGAAATGCATATTTGAGATGCTGTTCATTTTAATAAACTACACTGCATGAATGGAATAGATATTGAATTTAACACATACTGGCATGAAATAATTCTTACTAAGTGGTGTCTGGAGTCAGTTTTCAATCTGATCTCCCCTTTGTAGATTTTGTTATAAATAGATTTTATAAAGATCAGCAAATTATTTTTTTTTAGCATGTAGCAGGTTTTCCCCATGATGAAGAGGACAAGTCCAGTTAAGCATCCATCTGTGCACTTAAGGGAACTGAAATTGTTTGTTGGCCCCAATAAACTGAAACGCATCTGAATGCACCTCTTCAAAGAAAAAAGTGAATTTTTCAGATGTCCAGCAGGCTTTTGGAAAGCCAAGGCTTATGCCAAAGGTTAATTAGGAGATAGCTTTGGAATGGTACCAAGGTAGCTGGCCCAACGAGGAAGACAGAGCTGTCAGGCTGGCCCTCACCCAGCCCTGCTGAGGCTCCAAGAGACTGGACACAGCTGTGCAGCCTGGGAGGCTCCTTGGCGTGCCCTGGGGTGAGCTGGTGGGAGGGATGGCTTTGCTAAGGTGAAAGGCAGCTCTGCACAGCAACCGCTCTCAGCACTTCTGCCCCTTCTCCCCACTGCACCCTTCAAAGCGGGGCTTCAGCAGGAAGGTAAGAGCTCCATCCAGCCATGGTTTCCTTCTCCAGATCTTATTCTTCTTATTATTCTTCTTTAAGCCATGAAGTGTAACGTCACAAAGCCAAGAGGAACATCGTGATTATCCAGCATGCCTGCGATGAGCAGTGGGAACAGAGGTGGTGGTTGTCCTCGTCACCGGCCTTCAGAGAGGACAGGAGAGACACTGCTTACAGGCACACAGCCTGTGCACAGGTGAACACATTTGGCAGATATTTCCTGTTTAAACAAATAGAGGGAAGACAATATAATATGTCACAGTCATTAAAAATGAAGATGTTGATTTCCCCAAAGGCTTTACTACAGGACTTCAGCCCAAAGTAGCTTGAACCTTATGCCACACGGCCATCATCTATCATCTGGCATTTCACCCCCTCGCTGGAGGACACCTGTGTGAGCAAACCGCTCTTTCTGGCTGCCGGTTTCACAATGAAATCTGAGCCAGCCTTCTCCTCCATGACAACATGCTGAATCCAGCCCAGCCTCTTAGCAGCTAGAGCTGTTGCCATCTCCGGGGGGTTGGTCTCAGTCCAGTTCCTTGCTGGGGGAAAAAAAAAAAAACACGCCTCACCACAGGGCTCCCCAGCTTTTGCCATCCCCGAAGATGGGACAGCTTGGGGAGCACTCCATCATCCCCTGAAGATGTGCCTCTAGGTCCAGGCCACTGCGGGGATTCATTGCCCCACTCATTGCCCTGGAGAGGACCAAGCACACCCCAGCTCTGCCCACCAGCAGATACCTCCAGCTGACTCTTCCTATGAAGAATATGGACACACTGGGCTTAAGCTACAGGACCTGGAGCATGCTTAACCTTTCAGTCAAGGCACAGGCTTGACAGGTCTGAGCAGACTCAAGCCTCCACTGCTCCAAATTCTTGCAGCTCCAAACCACCCACATAGCTGTGGGGAGTAGCAGACCAAGCTGCAGGTATGTTATCAATTAACTCCTGTACAGACTGTTTATCGCCCACTTTATGCCAGTCCTTGTCAGCATCAATATCCCAATTTCTCTTGCTACAAACAAAGGTTAAGTTAGTCCAATTACTCTAGTAAGGTAATATCAATAATGCTACTAATTACAGCAATTGCATTGTGGATAATTAGTTAGTGATTATGACTTTGTCAAGTGCTTGACAATTTCATGCAAGAATCACTCACAATGTGTCATGGAAAAGAAATATCTTCTTGGCATTGCTAGTTTCCAGTCTGTATAAATGATCTTAAAAGTTCAGATAAAGACTGGCAGAAGCTTCTTAGGAATAGAGATGTCTGCCAAGTATTTGCAGTTCCACAACACAAAACAGCACAAGGCTGATGGTAACAGAGGGGAGGAAGGCTCCTACCATATGCAAAAGAAAACTAATTATTTTAAGAAAACAGAATCCCATACAAATAAAATAGCCCCAGTTTGTGTGAGGTATTGACACGTTTTTCTACTAAGAGTCATTATTATCCTTGCAGACTCCCTGGAGAGTCTTGGCATGTCTTATTTTATTTGAATAAATAATTAATTTAGTTTAATTAAGATCATCCAACAGCCTGGAGACAGGTTTTACTAATTCAAGATTCATGGAGGGGTCTAAGTATGTAGATGGTAACCACGGAGACTGATATTTTTCTTTAAATTAAATTGGAGGAGGTTAAAAGTTCTCTCTGTCCTGTAAATTTTCCTCTGCCTGTAGCTCTGCTGTCAGAGCGGTGGTGACCAAAGAAACTATGTTCCAGAAGACAAGCAGTGGGAACCCTCTCTGTAAGCTCTTCTTTGATCAAAAACAAGTGAGCTCCAAGCATCTAGATCACATTGAGGAAATTTTTGCTGATTTAACAGCTTTTCCAGGGCTTTTCCCAAGACCATCTCCACCTGATCATAACCCACATTTTCAACTCCTTGCTTAGGTGAGTACTAAAATCATTCCAATCCAACTTTCATCAAAAAATAAAAGGAAAATTGAATTTAAAACCAGAGAAAGCGGCCATTAAGATTCACTAATCTCACACGGCAGACCATAAATTTCACCCTCCACTTCTCGCACCAATATACAATAGGATTAAAATACCTCTTCTAGAAAAGGGTCTTGTCTGGAAGACTATGAGCTTCCTCCGCTGATCATCTCATTAACAACTTCAAGGACTCTTTAGCATTTTGAATGATCTTATGAAGGTCTGGAAACCTTATGAAGCTAGAGCAAAGAGCTGGAAGCTAGATTTATTCACAGACAACCCCAGGGTGCTGGAATATCCCTGGAACACGTAGGCATCTTGTCTACACAAGTCTTGACCTCTACATTGTGCTCTTCACCATCCCTCTGGACCTGCTGTAGGAGTCAAACTGGCAAAATAACCAAGGTGAAAGTCCAACACACAAGAATGATATAACTTACAATTACTCATGATATTTTCAGAAAGGGGAAAAATCTTTCTTGACAGTTCCAGCCTTAACAGTGAAATTCATGGCTAATATTTGCCAAGCTGCATGGCTGGTCAAGTGGTTCAAAAAGTAAGTAAAATCCAGGGACCTCAAAGAGCATGAGATGTTAAATCTCAGATCAGTGTGACTGTAGAAAAGTGGTACTCGGAAGACACAACATCCCAGACCAATTTCTGCCACCTCTGTCAAAATGAATCTGAATAGACACCGGCACTCTGTTGGCCATAAAGCTGCAGTACAAGCAATGATATATTTACCCTGCTTCTGTCAGGGTTAGAGCAAGCCAAAGCAGTTGGTGGGAAATCCAGCTACACACACATGTTGAATATACCACAATGAAAACTCAGAAGATGAGTGCTTGACCTCATTTACCACCACATGACCCTTAGGAAGACACCTTAGGCAAAGCTGAAAGCAATATTCAGTCCGTAAGCACGTGAGATATTTAACAGACAAAGCAGATGCTTAGTAAGATTTTAAATGACTGATTGGAGGAAACCTTAAGCAAGAGACAATATATACAAGCACAATAAACAGGACAGCATCTTGGGTTTTCTTACTCCCTTTTTAATGTACAAGCAAGCAATCGAAGAGAAAAAAAAATCCTTAAACTACTATAATAATGCAGCTCCTGTCCACACCATAAGAATACCAGCTGGAAAGAGGAAATTCACCTCCATTTTCATTTGACAATATCAGAAGATCAGATAAATTGCAATGGTGTGCAGCTTTGGGTCACAAGAGTAAAATCTGCACTGTTTGTTCGCTGTGGTCAGCATTGATTTACCCTCACTTGAACTGAGAGGTTATTTAAGCAGTAATTTCAGCTTCCTGCAACTCAGGAGCAATAAGTGGATTCTCTCGTGCATTTGAGACATTTTTACTAAGCACATTCATGGGGAGACAACTGTTGATTATACTCCAAAAGCATCTGAAATAATAATTATGATAACAAAATATCACAAGAAAATCATGTCTTCTAATGGCTTTCTAGCACACCTGCTACTTGTTTCTCTTTTATCGCCCTGATGCGCTCGTAAATATACACCTTCCTCCTCTTCCTTCTTAGGGCTTCAGGAAGAGAGGTGGCAGGGTGGGGAGAAAGGATTGAGATGCAAGGAGCGAGGCTGTTTGCAATGCCCCTGGTGACTGGTGTAACTGGCCCTTGTCATTCATTAGTATGTGTTGAGCAGCTTCATGGAAATGGGAAGTGCTGTTGTACAAAAGCATTAGGAGTTCACTCATTTTTCCCCGTGGGACCATTTGGCCTGTCCTGAAGACCCTACATTCAGCACATTGCTCAGTTGTGCTTTAAGTGAGCCAAGAAGCCCAGTCCAGACTTGAAGTCACTGTTTTCCCCTGCCTTCAGGGGTACACCAGGGACCACAGCCTTGTCCTGTGCATCATCAGTGTGCCCAAGTCCATGACAGTTGGATGGAGATCACCGTTAACCCTGCCAGATGGTTTGTGCTTTGTGCAACCTGATTTCTGCCAGTCCCATGGCCAGGGGACACAAGAGGGCTCGTCTACATGGTCCATGAGATTACACCAAGGAGATATCAGCACCAGCAATTCCCATCAAAGCAATAGGGACGTGGTTTACTGGTGGACTTGGTAGTGTTATGTTAATGACTGAACTGGATGATCTTAAGGCTCTTTTCCAACCTAAAAAATTCTGTGAATCTGCAATACAGCCAGAAGCACAAGGAGCAGCCCTTATGCAGGCAGGCACAAATCCTTGCTAGCTTGGCTGCACCACTTTTCCATGACCTAAACCCCTGGAGACACCTTGTGCTACATGGATGTAGGGAGCTCAAATAAATGTTGGCTCTGAGAGAAGAAAAGAGACTCTCTTCATTCCACTGCACAGTGTATGTACACCCCATTCCCACTGTCAGGCACAAGATAACAGTGTCTGAACACTGCACAAGTGTGGGATCCCCTTCCACCTACTCCCTCTAGTCCAAAAACTATGCTTTTCACCAGAAAAGTCAAAATGTGCCTCGTAACTGAGATAGGGCTGTGAAAATTTACAGAGTTGCCTCTCTATCCACAGTATTGGGACTATGCACCACACTGCTAAAGGAGGAGGTGCAACTGACTGATTCCTGCTCCCTCAGTGCCTCCATTCCTGAGCAAAGCATTCCTTGCTCGTATTGTGGTAGGACTAGTTCCCTGGCTGAATAAAACACTGCAGGCTGCAGAGCTGTCATTTTGGCACTGCATACCAGCACTAAATTCAATTTTGAAAAGGAGAAAACAAAAGGGAAGAATTTATCTGTTGGTTCTTGGCATTAATCAGTGAAAATTACTTCACTCCATTGGCACCAAATTAATATAAAGGTAATTGAAATGCAATGGCCAGCAGGCTGACCATCTCAAACTGAATAGCAGTATAGTCTTTGTGCCAATTTAAGAATTATTTGGATTTTTCTCAGGGGTTTTTCATATGTATAATTACATTTGCGTATAGGACCCCCATAATATGCCAAGCCAACAGCCTTAAAGACCACAGTCTTCTGTTTTTAAACAAAACAGATTCAATTCAGGGAACAGATGCTGTCCTCTTAGGGAGTCTCATCCAATCCATCAAAGATGCAGCTACTCTAGATTGTTGTATAGTTACTGACCAGCACTGGTACAGGTGCTGGAGTAGTCTGAGCAAAGATGTTTATCCCCATGTCTGTATTTTACCACCTCTGGTCTGTAATTAGGAGCAACCAGCCTCTGATTCTTGAGCCAAGACTCACAAGCAATTCAAGTGCAGATCAAATGCAGGATCTATCCCACAAAAGAGGCATATCGGTGCAGGATCTGCAGGTAATCCACATCCCCATCTGTGATGGGAAGTGGATTAAACCACCATGGCCCCATCTTCACGCCTCAGATAGACCAGTCCCCTCTCACTGTGGAGAAACGGGATTCCTGGTCAGGATTTGTCAGTCTCTCCCTGTAAACCTCTCCTAGCATTTCTCTCAGGCTTGGATATAGGAAGTACATGTCGTCTGCTGACTCTTGACCAGAGAAAGATGTCAACATGGATTTGTAGGGTCACGAAAGCTGCCAAAGATATATACCATAGGTAGTATTAAGTGGTCGGAAGTATTCCTAAAGAAGGTCCCTTGGAGGCAAGGGAGCTGCCCGGTCACTAGTCCTGCCTAGCTCTTGGCCAAAGTGCCCAAACTGCTCATACATGAGATGCTAGCGTTTCTTTTCATGACTAAAGAGTCCACAAAGCACAGATTCCCAAACACACAGGGTCGTGGATTGCAGGGTTTTTTTGCTGTGGCTGTCTTCATGTAGCCCAGACTGACGAGCAGCAGTGCTGGCCCCACTTTGGGTCACTGGTTCCTCCTTTGCACACATTCAGATGCAGCCTTTGGGGATTTGAACCTGCACAGCTCACTGGTTCACATAAAGCCAGCCCAGGCCAAGTCACCTCTTCTCAGAACAGAGCTGGGTGTAGCATGAATGTTGTGTGTAAAATCAGGAAACAAGGACCCAAGGGCTGACCAGCGTGACTACCATCACAACAGTCTCGTTTCAGAAAAATTTACCAATCACTGCAACTGGCACTTGGTCACCTCAAGTGACCAAGCTCTGAATCTGAGCCATGAGAGTGTTTGCATTTTCATTCTTAACTCCCCAAACCCAACCTGTCTTGCAGTAAGTCTGTTTTTGAGATTTTTTTGTTTGGCAGAATGAGAAAAATGACTTGTTAAATCTCCCAGATGGGGAGGGGTAATTGCACTGTGCATCTCCTGTATCCGTAATTCAGGCACAGAACAGAGGGTGCAACCACAGGGCACAGCAGAGCATGCTGATTATTCTGTCAGGAATAACTTAAGCTGGCAAATTTTAACCTCTTGCTTCTGATCATGAAATGCCTGCAAACACATCAAGATTTTAGCACCTGCACTCATTATTCAAAATTATTTGATGAGCGTTTTGTGCAAACATGTTTAACTGCACGTGGATCATCCACTAATCATTTGCTGTGAACTTC
This sequence comes from Tyto alba, assembly GCF_018691265.1. Classification (NCBI taxonomy): domain Eukaryota; kingdom Metazoa; phylum Chordata; class Aves; order Strigiformes; family Tytonidae; genus Tyto; species Tyto alba. The sequence goes on from NW_024881282.1 coordinate 31,916,682, forward strand.
ATTCAAGAGCTCAACATTCACAGACTGCCAAGAGACCTGTCAACCACACCTCTCTCTTCAGCCTTGATTTCTCCAGGCTGAAAAAGGGGAACCGTTCCCAGGAAGAAGGATTAGAGGAGAAGACAAGCATAAAAGATCACGGGACATTTTGCTTTTCCATGAGAAAATGCCCTCAGACTGGGAAGGAAGGGTTCAAAGTTAGAAATATTTTCATCCCTTCCTAACTAATGGATCAAGAAAGGCATAAGCCTGGTCAATGGGCTGTTTGGAAAACTTTGCCTCCCATTTTCTCCTCACAGTCTCAAAAAATAATCATACTTGAATACATAAGGGTGATTCTCTTTGTGATGAGTATCTCTTTCTCCCTGCCTTTCACATCTACTGATTGCTTTAACACTCAGGGTCTGGGTAGAGCTATTAAATGGCCTGCAGTTTTGTGCAGTCCCCTTTGTAACACAGCTCCCAGAGATGTACCCACTCTCTCACTCTCTATTTGCCTGCTTTAATTTTGCTCTCTTTCTCCTGGAGCCAGAAAAGGAGGAAAGAGGAAGGAAACACCTGTGAGAGACACCAGTGATACTGCTTGATAAAAGGTGCTCCTACATCATAGTGATGGGTGAGAGGAACCTAGAGAAAATCAAATCTGACTGACAGCATCAGTGCTGGATCTCTCGCCTGGGGTATCAGCATTATAGTGCTAAAGGTCCCATCTCTAACACGATAATATTTCATATACCTGCCAAGCATGCTGATTTTAATGTATTCATCCCCCACTTTCTGTCACCACCTATCATGGTTCATCACAGTCGCTGTTGCATTATTAATAATCCTTTCTATGTGTGTATGTGTACATTCGTAGTCCAGATGGAAAAGAGCTCCACCTGATCAACAGCAATCTCAGTGGAGGGCACTGTCTGGGGATTTGGGAAAAATTCACAAGATGTCTTCCCTGCTATGTCAGTTTGAGGAACAGTCCACCACTAGCTGAAGCATCCTCTCCAGCTGGCCATGCACAATACGGTTGAAGGTTGAGGTAACAGGGAAGAGAATAAGGGTTACACATTTAAATGGCACTTATCAGGAAGCTATCCTGGTAAGATCATTATGTGAAGATTGTGCTGTTGAATGGTGATTTTAGTCTGCAGGAAACCAGACAGATAACAGCCTTTCCCAGCCAAAGTGGTCACTGGGAGGACATCAAGCAGCATTTTAGTGAGCTGACTGCATTGTCAATAGGATGACATTTTCCCATGATTTCTCACTAGTGAGGTGGGAAAACTTATGTCTGGTGGCAAATCAGAGCAATAAAGAACTTCAGCTATTAGTCATGGCTGTTGGCAAAAAAAAAAGTCCAGAGAAGACCATTGGCATGAAAAGAAATGTTAGGGGCACTGACACGTAATCCCTACTTCGGAAGACACTGGGAAAGAGCATTAAGAGCCCTGTGTTTCTCTTTAACACTGGAAATGGCTAATGGCTCTCCAGGATACAGGGATGTGACCACTGGTGTTTTCACTGAAGACTCCAGTGCTAATAAACTCCTCTAATTCATCTTCTTCCAGAGGACAAGCTCTCTTTCAAACAACCATACACATCCCATCACCATCTTCCTTTGAAGACAGAATTGAAAACAAAACTGAATCCCAGCCCCAAAAGGTGAAAGCCCAGCCCACGTTTCATTCTGCATGAAGTATTTATGGTGCATGAGAAGGCTGTAATTTTATCTTTAGGGCCCAGCTGTCAAAATGGCGAGTTCATCCTTGGCAGATTCACCCTGGGACTCACATCACAGCAGATTGGCAGCTTTACCTGTCCTTTGTTCACTCCTTTCCCAAGCAGATGGAGTTTCATGGACAATGAATAATGAAACTATCTCTTTCCAAAGAACAAAACATGATGGTTGCTACCTTGCTTAAGAAAAGACAAGGTTAAGATAAATGTGAGAGCTGAATCCATTTTTCAGCTCTGAACCCAGATCCCAGTTGCTGTGGAGAGCACTCAATAGCCATGTGCTGGGCTTGGCATGTATTTATTTCTTTGACAGAGGGTTCATCTTGTCAGTCTGACAACAATTGATTCTCACAAGTGCTTTGCAAACCAGCATGTACATCATTAACATTGTTCCAATCCAAGCTTAGCGGTGTTTCCCATCCTGCACCCACACTTCCACCCTGACTGACTCCTTGGCTGACAGAAACGCAGCTCCACTGCCTCTGCAGCCATCTTCTGCTCTGGAAGCACACTGCAGCGTGAGGCTGGTGGCTCTATTGTTATTGTAACACCCTGTCCCTGCTGCATCAGAAGAAAGTCACCGGATAAATAATAGCACCCAAGATAACTGTGGACTCTGACAAATAAGCTCTGCCTAGTGGAGTTGTATCAGGTTAAAAGAAGGGCTGTCCCTTGCCATCCCCCTCACCCCTCAGCTGGAGCTGACAACCCTGAGGCACGGGGTGCAACAATTCATGTCTTAGGGCAGCCGTGAAGGTGAGTTTTTGTTAAGATCCCATCCCAGGAATGAGAATCTGAGTTGAGTCTCGTGTTCCCTTCAAATGTCTCCACAGCAAGGCAGAAACCCCTCGCAAAAGAGTGATGGGCAGGGGTGGCCTTGTTTAAACTCACTCCAGCTGCCTGCTGTGTTCTGACAAGGCGTCCGCCATGCCTCAGGAGCAGGATTTTTGAGGTTTTGCCCCAAAGCATGTGATTCAATACCTTCCCTTTTTGCCTTGCCTGAGATAGCCACAAATATTGTAAAGGGCTGTGAAATTAGTCTGGCCTCTTTAAAATCTGCCCACAGCCTTTGCCTTCATGACCTCAGGGAGAGGGACAATAAATTCCACGGATAAACTACATGCAGCATTTTTAAAAGAAGAGAGATTTCTTTTTATCAGCTCTAAAGCTGCTGCCCTTTAATTTCAGTGAGTGACCCCTTGTTCCTATGTTGCAGGACAGAGTTTTTTAAAAAAAAAGAAAGGAAAGAAAGGAAGGAGCAATCAATTTCACGTTCCATCTTTAATCATTGTGAATGTCTCAGACAAGCATCCCTATAACTAGTCATCATTTCTGGCTAAAGAGTCCCTGTGATCTCTCATCATCTATAAATTCGATGACACTTCTATCTTCATTGACCTTCTCTGGACCTTTCAATATTGCCTACATTTTTCTTCACCTGACAAACAACGATTTCTGACCCACCATCATCTTGATCCTTCCTGTCCTCCTCTGAAAGGGAGCCTGATGCATTATTCAGCCAATCTCTGACTACTGCTTACTTTTTGCTTATTTAAAAGTAGACATTGGATTCCCTGTTTTCAAAGTCCTTTATTTCAGGCAGATTGTCAGTGTGAGAACATGTTGATAAAATCGCTACATAAACCCCAGAAGAAAGCTTTCAAAGTGAGTTATCCCCTCATTCCTACTACTAACAAACATGCAGAGCTGGAACCTGATATTGCTGTTGACAAGCCTGGAGAGAGCAACGGCAGCAGTTTTCATTGCTATGGCATCAACTTGCTTTGGAAACTGCTCACAGTTTCACTCTTTTGAGCCTATTTGCCCTCAAAGGAAGCTGTAGTTTTTGGTCAGGCACAATATGGGTCATAGAAAACAGAGTATCTGTTGCTAGCAGAGATTGTGAGTGCATTGCTCTGTTTATTCTCATGCCTCACTGTCCCTCTCTATAAAATAGTCAATGATGCTGTTGACCTGCTTTGAAAAAAACATTGATAGCTGCTAACAAAGAGCTCTAGGGAAGATCTGGCTGTTATCTCACTGGCTTTCCCTTAGCTTTGGATCGAGGGGCATACAGAAGAGCCACATTTCCAGAACATTACATCTCCCCATCATCATGGGACTTGAAAGCAAGAACATGTTCTCTCCCCAGCCCTACCCCCTTCTATCTCACAGCATGTAGCCCAAAGCATTGTCCAGGCCATTGGTCTGTCTGAGAAGAACACATGAACCTTTGTAAGCCCAGTCTTCTCCCTCTTCCCCTCAGGCTTCTTTCAGCAACAGAACATTTCACGTTGAAGACAATGAAAGTGTCAGCGCTGGCGGTGGAGATGGCACCTACTGAAACAAAATCATCTCACTCATATACCACAGTTGCTTTTGCAGGCTGTCTGCAAACTTGCTCAGTACTGAAACACTAGACTTGCTCTTTCTTTTGAAATTTGCTGCAGAGCCCTGGCAGCCAGGCATTTATTGTTTTTCCATGAAGCCTGAGATGCTGAAAAGCAGCTAGAGGCTTCTGCCAATCCTTCCCTTTCATCTCCTTGCTAAAGCTTCCTGCTTCCCAAAATACTACCGCACTAACACTCAAACTAACCCAGCTTAACTAGTTTCTGCTGCCAGCCCTCCACTGGACAGGTGTCTCATAGACCAGGGAGGGAATGGGAAGAGAAAGTTTCTTTGCTATGCCTGACACTCAGAAAAGTGGCTGAAAGTGATGATTATCAGGTGTTGTGCTGGCAAAGGCCAGGAACAGTGACCTCATGGAAATCCAGTGTTATATCCTTTTCATTGTGAGAACCACTGACCTTGAGCAGAAAATAATCTGCTATTGAGCAACATTATGATGGAGTACATGCAATGTGGGCACCTCTGCTAATATTTGCCCGTCTTTGTTTTACTATTTATATCTGTAATCATCCTGGAGAGAGAAATTAATTACAGCCTGTCTCCCTATACAGAGATTCTGTTCGTATTACAAACCCCTGAAAGCACAACTCAAGCAGTTTCTGATTATCAGTGAAAGCCTCAAACTGGAATACAAGCTTCTTAATTAATCTCTCCCTCTCTCCCTCTTTTTGAGTGATGATTTCATGATGTTTATGAAAAAAAAGGAGAAGATGAAGAAGAAAACAGTAGTGAGAGATTGAGAGCAGAAAACAATTTTCTTCCATTTAAAAGATAATTGCAGGGGAGAAGCTGGAGGTAGATGCCGGCAGGAGATTTCAGGCAACATGTGTGGCATTTCTCCTTCTCTAGAACAATGATGGAAGTTGGACAATAAAACCCAAGCATCCCATTTGCATGGTCCTTCACTTCCCCAAGGCTCTCAGGATGTTTTAGTCCATTTTTCACTTGCTGAAAGATCAGACATTTTGATCCAGATTTTCTAAGGAAATGGGATTCACACAACTATGCTTTTTGTGCAGAGGCATTAATGCACATGTGCCTGTCCGTTCAGTTGTCTGCCTTTCCTTCTCTCGCTTCCTTGAGCTCACTGTACAATTTTAGCTGAATTTCACTGGCACGACAGGCATAAATAAAAGGTTTTCATTAAAAAAAGGGAGCTGTCTGGGTAGAGGACAGAGTCCCTATGTCCCAAATGATGGAAAGTCTGCAGGCTGAACTCACAGCTTATTAGACTCAAGACAGCCTGCACGGATGAGAAGCCTTATGAGCGCCCCAACCACATGAAAAGTTTCAATTGGACTGACAATCGACCGTGAGACAAAAATGTATTGAAACCAGGCCTCATTAGTTCCACTTGTGATCGGCTACTCACTCCTTTCCTCTTGTGTCTCTTACAGACTCTCAGCAAGTTTTCACTACCTCTCGGGCCATAAGCAGTGTCCTCTCTGGGCGCTGACTCCTCTCCCTCTTTTCTGTCCTTAACAGGGAATGGGGACGGGGAAGGAGAGAATTGGCACTTCTGCCCCACCACATCCACTTGCCCCTCTGGCTGCCTAGGCAGAGAGGAGGCTCTGTTTTCCCTGTTTTGTAATTATATAAAAGGACGAAACTATCCCTCCCTCCCATCTTCCTCTAAACTGCCCGTAAGGGAGAGGATAATTATTTTCTTTGTGACTACTACCTCACAGGTGACTTGCCTCTTACTAGGTTACTACTAATCTGCTAATCCACTGCCACTCACAAGGACAAGACCTTGTCAAGGCTGAAGGACAGAGGAGATCATCAAGGGCCATTGATGGACTGCACAGCCAGCACGGGCGCAGGGGAGCATCACCACCAAAACTTGAGCACACACAGCAGGCAATGCTGGCAAAAGCAGCAGTCCTTGAACCCCACCTGACCATCAAGGTTGTAGATGTGAGGCAACAGAGCGAACGCAGGGAATCTCTGTGTCAGAGCAGTGCCCACAGCCAGGGAAACCTGCTTAAGGCTACTGGGGTGGCTAAGTAGGTTAGTTTAAGTTGTATCACTGTCTCTTGCTGGAGGGTTCAACCACTTGACTGCTTGCTTTGGAAGGGAAGCGTGTGATGGAGTACCTCCTAAGGGGTTCCTGTACAAAGCCCCTGCTCAGCACTCAGATAAGCAGCTTGTATCTGAGGGCAGTGTTTATTTCTGAGTTAATTCCTCTCCCTTAGATGTTATGGAGGGATTTGAGCAGTCCATTCTCAAAAGAAAACGAGCAAGATTCTTTCCCCATGATGGTATATGTGGGAACCCTGAAGGAAGCTGGGTGCTTCCTATCACGCACCTGTCTGACCTTTAAGTCAGCGAGAGCTGTGCAGCTACAGCTGAGAGAAATTCATCCTCCAGTTTTGGAAGGGAGGGCCCAGCTCACTGTTAATTAAAGCAGGAAGTGTAATTGTTTCCGTTAATATAGTGTAGACAGGACCCCACATGAGATCATGGCCTCGCTGCAAGGTGTATTAGGAAGAAAACAAGCAAGCAGTTGGGAAGACCACTTGGGAAAAGCAAAGATTGCTCACTACCAGTATTTCCTAGCAGACTGTCTACAGAGTATATCAAGAGACCCACAGGCATGTCAGAAGAAACCAAATGCACCAGTGTTATAAGCCATCTCCTTAGTTGGTGGAAAACTCATTGGGTCTGCACTTATTACCTTGCTTTCCCATGGAAACAAGGATAATAAAAAAGGCTAATAAAACCATCAAGTTCCAGTCCCCCTGCCTTCACACGAGTGACTTCTGAACAGGCTGACTGTGATACCAGTCAGGTTGGACAAAGAGGGTCAGGGACTGTTATGTCCCAACAAGTCAGTGAACAAAAGCTGTCTGAGTGGTGGAGAGATTCTTGAATAGCACAGCTGAAAAACAGCTTTCAGGACTGAGCTTAGATCACACAGAGATGAAAGGATCCATAAGGAAGAAGAAACCTGAGGACACCCCAACCATAAGACCTTGAGGTGGAACTTACCACTCTATAAAGCACAAACCCCAAGGACACCGTGCTGTGTTAGTGCTCGCACCTCATGGAGCCTTTCCTCCTGCCTGCTCCCTTCTGTCCCTGCCTTGTGGAGACCCCTTTTCTGAGCACAGGGACAAAATCTCAGCACACGTCCATCCACGCCACCCTGATGAACCAAGACAAAAAACTGCATAAAAGAAGGAGAGAGAAAGGAGAAGAGGAAGGATAGGAGGCAGCTACTTAGGAAAACTAGATGAGACCCAGAAGGCCCAGTTGGCAGCTACTGAAAAGGAAAAAGGATCGTATCACACTGCAGTGAAACTGTACTCAGCTTTTCTCACAGATGTTTCTGACAGATGTGTTCAATACCCAATGTCTCACTTCATTTGTCTCTCCTCTCATCTGTTAGCAAGGGATTTTGATTCATGCAAGCACGAGCAGATGCGCACCCTTTGGTGTCTTCTGGTGTTTTTCACCCAGCCATGGGACTCTGAGGCTGGAGAGACCTTTGAGAACAGACATCAAAAGAAGGAGGCCATTCCACAGCTTCTTAGCTGACCAACTGACCTGCAAGCTGCCTTACCTTGAAACACAGCTTACAGCACTGCAGCCATTCATTTCAGGGCTAATTGTCTTAACCTAAATGACACTGGGCAGGGAAGGCAAAGCTGGCTTCTATAAAAAGCAAATATTGTGGCAAATGTTCCAGCAGCAGTGTTATTGGGTGAGGCAATGAGGGCTGCCCAAGCATAGTGGAAAGGATAATGGGATGAAATCATTCATGTATCACTTAACCTCTTTGAGTTGACATGGAAGAACAATCCATCTTTCTTCTCTGAACCCACCTTCAGCTGGCATATAGAAGGAAGAAAGCATCTTCTTCTAAGCACTGTGATCTGATAAGGACTAGAGCAATGCAATAAACATGGAACCACACAGTGAGTTTTTTAGAGCCTGCTATTCAGAGCAGAACAGCACTTGAAGGCAAACCTTGTGGAGTTCCACAGACCTGACAATGCAGCTATTTGAATGCAATGTGTGCTGTTGTCTGTAACCTGCCACGTGGCTGACTAGCGTGGTATGTTTGAATGCCTTACATTGCATGGCTAACTGACTCTTAGTTTCTCAGTGATGGATGGTCAAATGAAGTAAAATCCAGCTTTATATATGATTACAATCAAAAATGCTGTCCCAAGCTATTGTATACATTAAGTAAGTGGGCTGAAGCAGACACAAATCAGACCTACGATCAAAGCTTTTAAAGTTTAAAACTTTATTTAACCGTGGTTCATAGCAAGCCCTTGCTTTCACACTGATAATAAACTGTTATACTGAGGCCCTCAAGAAGCAGCAATTAGGCTTGAAATCATAGACAATGATTTTTTGGTACATACTATACACTGAGAAGTCTTCAACCTGCCATGCATGTTGCTCCTTCACATTTCAACACTCACTACTTCAGCATCACTCCTTATCCTGCCTAGTCTTGGTTTTTGTTTTCCACAGCCAGTTTGGTGTCCTGTTTCATAAGGCACTATGGCTTAGACCTGTCATCTCTTACCACGCACAATGAGATTTCCCTTCCTTCCCACAACATTGTTGCACATGCCAGTTTTGTCTGCCTGACTGTATGAATTTGGAACGACTGTCACGGGCACTGAGGTACACAGAACCTCATAAAACTTGTCTGTGCTCTCTTACTCCATTAGGAGGTTTTAAATGATGTGCAAGATGGTAGATCCTCAAAGTTATTAATCCTCTGACACCCACTGAAATGGGTGGTATTTAAACAGCTAAAAACCAACATGGACCAGAACCACTATTCTTTTGCACTCTTATAAAGCCTTTTGCATGCTTACTCATAATGTGGACTACCAGACACTGTCCTAGACTCTCACCTATTACAAATCAATGCCCAGCTGTTTTGCACAACTGAAGATCTGAGCCAATGAATCAACAGCTTGCTTTTCTTAATCTAAACTCTCAGTTAGAATGAGGAGTCTACACAGACCCCTGCAAGCATCTTTTGTAAAGATTTGAAATATTGAATCAAAAGTCCTTCTAAATTCAACTCTTCCCTTGTCTCCTCTTTTCCCGAGTAGAGCAGGAATATTACACAGCACAGTCCCTCAGCAGGAAGACTGTGGCTAGCAGCTGGATAAGCCCCCAATAGCAGTAAAGTAAGGGGTTGTGCTGGTTTTGGCTGATATGGTTTGGATAGAGTAAATTTTCTTCATAGTAGCAAATATGGGACTATATTTTGGGCCCGAAGCAGAATTAGTTTAGCTTTTGAACAGTCCATCTTTGTTTTATCAGCAACGATTTTTACTAAGCTCACATCTGAAGCAGCACAGGCATCAACGAAGTAGTCCAACCACTGGTTTGATCCCAAGGCACTGACACAGGCAAAGCCGGGGATGCATCTCAGAGATGTCAGCCCGTGAGCTTGCCCTCAGGATTGGCCTTTCCCACTATCCACACTGTGAGCCTTCAGATGGGACTCGCGTGGGTGCTCTGTGTACGCCTGGTAGGTTACCATGCCACAGGGGGAACGTGCAGAGGCTGCCTGTGGGCCTGAGGGTGCTGTCAGTCCTCCCCCGAGCTGCTCCTGCACAACAGCGTAGACCTCAGCGATTTCCACAGCCATGGGAGGTAAGGGTGTGGTGACAACCTGCTCGGGGAAAGCCATTGGGGGCCTCCAAGTGGTGGGAGGCACGGGCAAAGCTGGGCTGAGAAACATGGGCTATCATGGGAGTCCTCACAGTTCTGAAGTGATGGTCCACATGAGAGCAACCTCCCCCAACCACCCAGGAAACACCAGGGATGCCACTGAGCCAGCGGGATCACCGTGGTGCAAAATGGGACAGGGGCTTCTTTTTGCTTACGGAATTGTCAGGAGGTGTGAGATTCTTCTCTCTGGAGCCAGAAAGCTGGTGGACAGGGATTGTGCAAACTTCTTATGCCTCTCTCCATGCAGAGTCACTATCAGATACGGCAGACCTTGCTGTTTCTATGTTACACTTCTCCTTTTCTGGCGTGGTCCATCCAGCTCAGTTCTCAGCTACCTCATCCCCTGCTTCATTCAAACCTGGTGGTACCCACACAGCACCGACAGTACTTCTAATTTTGCTCTGCTCACAGCTATTTTAATCCCAAGCAGAGATTGCCACAAACTATTGCCTGTCCTTTCCTCCTTTTCCTTTCCCCTGCAAAAGCAAGTTATGTTGCAACAGAAAAATGTTCCACCTCAATTTGAAGATCAACTTCTTGTTGTAAAGGGAATAACTGTGGTCACACAGCAGCTCCCAAGGCCCCAGTTCAGCAGTCCATCTCTGATCAGCAAAGCATTTAAGCACATGTTTACCTGTAGGCTGATGATTATATCCTTCAGACTTTCCAGAGCCATGCTTTTCTGCCTCTGGTTTATGGGCCCCTGGAGGCTCATGTACTACTTCTAAGGGGCCTGAAAGGTACTTAAGGAGAGCAAGCTTGTCACCAAGAGGCTTGTTTGCTATGGAGAAGGCCCAGACTGCTGCTCGGGGAATGAAGAGAGCGAGGACAACTGCCTGAGAGCAGAACAGGTCTGATTGAACCAGGCCATGGGCTTTAACAAGCTGGGATGCAATCTCACCCAAAGGGCTGAGATCCCAGCGTCTCCAGCTATGTCTTCATAGTGTCTTGCCAACCAATGCTAACTTGTTCTGGAGCCAATCTAACAGGATGCAATCAGCTTCAGAGCCAACATGGAGCAGTGGTGGTGAGCACAGGGCTGAGACTGAGCTAAGATACCGCACCGAGGGATGGGCATTAGCACACACCCCCAGTTTAGGGCTTGTGTCAGCTGGTTTGGAGCAAAAGCAGAACATACTGATGTCTGCCTGCAAAATATCTCACGGACACCTTAGACTGAAAGCTGTGGAAAGCTTGGTGCTTCTTATCTTCTCCGCCATCTGGACAGAAATGACATGAGCTGCTCATTTTTGCCGGGACAAAGTTGTATCAGATCATTTTCTCACAATGCTGATCATGAAAAGGCACCTGATTTCAGCCCTCAGGGCATTGTGCCCACTTCTGCTCTCGCCTCCTCCTCTCATGTAACCCCAGCAAAATAAAGAAGCCTGCAAATGGTGAGCTAACCTGGGCCCATCCAATCTTACTAAGTAAATGTCCCATATCTGCCCTTTATCGATCCATCTACAAATGCGCATATGAAAGTAGGTAATTCGTGCTGAGATTTACTAAAAATACATCTAACTCACCTTGCGTTTTAACTGGCCATTCAAATTACTTTCAGAAATCTATTATGTGCATTATCATTTTTATTTTCAGTACAAAAGGGATTTTTTTTCCCAGCCAGTCAAGTTACTGTCTACTTTCATAGAATAAATTGCTATAAATTAAGTTAGCAGCAGTATAAACAGAGGTAATAGATCCCTGTCTCTGTAGTGGCAGCTGACAGCATTATGGAAATGTAGAATGTCTATTTCTGAGTTTATTCTGATGCTGATGAGTTTGCACTGATGTTTGTCTCTCTCATTTCTCATTTTATCACCTCTAATGCAGTGATTTTCCCTCCACAAGCTTCTCCTTCCTGAGGTTTGATTTAGTCAAGTAAATCCTAAAGGCTATTTTAAAAATGAGCTATAGGAAAATGCTTAGAGTTGGCATGGTGGGTAACACTTAGCCTTTTGTTTGAATAACAGAACTTTGTTTCAAAATAATAAAAGTTGCTGCAATTGAACGCATTCAGTCCAATAAAAGTATAATCCATTTTCCCCTTGAAATATGCTCATAATAAAAGAGAGCATGTATTTTTGCTTTAAGTCTATTTCAAACTTTCAATTCCTGCTGGAGCACAGCACGGAGAAAGTTAAGTAGGAGGGAGAATGAGGAAGTGAAAGTCTGCAGCCCTAAATGTGTGAGTGTCTGGGTGTGCAAATACATAAACTTGTCTCCTTTCCTACTTACTACCTTTCCACAACTCTGGCCATGTAAAAAGGCCTTAAAAATGGGTGGAATATCACCAATTTTGGAGATTCTTTCAACCACCAAATTGTAATAGGGACACCTGTAGGAATAAGAATTAAGTCCTTAGTCTTGTGAAAGTTTCCAGACGCACCAATCCCCAGTATCAATTAAAAAAAAAAAAATCAGCAATTTCACAGGTTACGTAGGAGGTGACCTTGGAAGTCTCTATTCAGGAAAGTGTTTGATAACCCTGAGTTTAGAAGCCTTCATCTGCCTTTTGCTGAGCACAGCAGCATTTATGATTTTGCAGGAGTTTGGTAAAAGTGGTTTTGAAATCTATGACAAGAGCCATGTCCTTTCCAGTAGGTTTGAACACAGTTGCCTTGATCCATTTCCAGACCTAAAACTCAGTTGAAAGGAGCTCTTCTAGGAGGAATAAAAGTGTGGGTTGGTTTTTTTTTTGTTTTCTTTGTTAAAAGAAGCAAGCCAGAAGAATTAAAATAACCTTTCCCTCTTCCCCCCACCCTAGAGCTCAGCTTGTCATTGAAGCAGGCAGGGAAGGAGCTATTGGACCGAGAGAGTCCATATTCCGACTACCAGATAAAACTTTCTCCTGGTTTTGGCACTGACATCTGAATGGTTCCTGGAGACTGCTCAAGTTCAGTGAGGTTTCTTGGGAAAGCAGGCAAAACAACACTGACATCACCAGCCAAGCTGCTTTCCTGTCTGTGCATCCATCCATCAAGATGCTATGGAGCCTCAGTGTCTAATGGGTGTAGCTGGGAGACTGCCTGGGAATTATTCCTTTTTATGGGAAATTCCAGAATTGGGAAACTTGAGGATTGTCCCAGACCAAAATTATTCTGAATTTTGCAGTCCTTCAGGGTATTTCTCTCCTCTTAGCATTTTGCTTTCAGCATTTATCGAGCAAAACTGATCACAATGGTGAAGAGCAAATAGCACCACTAACAAGATTCCTACTACCCAGTTTCATCCCTGAACCATGAAGTCAACCTCTGCTGGTTCCAGAAACAGTCTCTGCTCTTAGCCAAAGCTAAGTTAGTTACTTTGCATTACCTTGGCAGCATATAACATACCATAAGAACACACCATGTGCATGTGTATATATCAGTGTCTGCAAGCTACATATTGGGACAATTCTGGAGAAAAACGAGGAATCTGGAGGGAAAAAAAAAAAAAAAAAAAAAAAAAAAAAAAAAAGTGAGAATATCATCCCTTAAAACCCAGACATTGTGGAGGCACCAAACGGAGAAAATAAATCTCTTGCTGATGAGGAGACAAGTACTTTCTCAGTAGGTATAGCTCCCTTTGCATACCCAGCAAAGCTGGGAACTGTGGCTACAAGGAGCACGCCAGAGCATGCAGCTGTGACCAGTTCAGGGCAAGAGGAGACCAGAAATGACTCTGCTGCCATCTGGTGATTTTTTGTAGCCATATGAGCTTAAGGAAAGATGCTGTAAATCTTGGCAGGTAGCGCTAGCTTAGCAGCACAGGATAATATGTACATAAACTGCGAATTTAGCTGTGGTAAAGAGAGGAATACGGTGAAAAATTCAGTGCTGGATGTCTTCAGAACATAATGAACATAATGTTGTGTAGATCCACATTCAGCCCAAAAGATATTGCTGAGACATTATTGCTGGCAATGACTGGAGCAGGAACATTTAAGAAATGCTTCAGTTGACATTTATGTGATCATTTGTCTCCCAGAAGCATTTCTTGACAAGTTCTCAGAATCCAAATTTGACTTCTGTTCTGGAACATGGCAGGGCTCTGGTCTCCAGAATAGCAATGTTTAAATAAAAATGCATTTGCAACTACAGTAATTACACTAGAGTTAACACAGAAATTTCCACCCTTGTTTAAAGCTGCGCTCCTGGACTCCAAGAAACATGAAAGCAGGGATTTCCACTGCCTCCTTTTGTCATATGGAAGAACGCTTCCTTTTACCAGTCTTTTTTTCTATCCACTAAACTCTCCTTTCTTCTTGTTTCATAAAAAATAGTGTTTAGTGGTCACATCTTCTCCTGCACTGTACCTTATATGGCATACATTTCCCATCCCTTCTCTTCATCTCTTCGCTAACATTTCAATCTTTCTCTATATGGGAGTTTTCCATGCACAGACTCATCCTGGTGGTCTGACTCAGACGCCCTCCTCTCCTCCTTTGGAGGTGATCTAAATTGAACTGAAAACTCCTGCTGTAGGCATAGCATCGATTTGTATAATAGCACTGCAACATCCCACATCCCATACTTGGTGCATTTTGCTTCTCTTTAACCACTAATTTTGTCCATACACAGAAACTATTCATTTGCTGAATGTGCTGAAAATATGCAAACGCACTTAATAGAAAAGGAAGAATGTCTGTTGCTTTTCTCCTTGTTTGATCTTAGACACTCATCCTCCCACCTATCAGAGCTTATAATTTAGCAGTGCTATTTCCAGGACAGATGTATCTAAAGAGTCCTAAATTTCAGCTTGGTAATAGGATTGCTAAATCCAAATATAGAATGATCCAAATAAATATATAGAGGTTTTAGCCCAGCCTCACTCATTTTACTAGAACACTGCTGTGGGGGTGTTTTGAGCTGCACTAATTTGCAAATTTCTTGGTAATAATCATCTTTTCTTCAGGTTCCTTCAACTGGAAACTAATGCATTTCAAGGAGGAAAATGTGAAGAAAACAGCAACAACTGAAATAGACTCAGTGGGGGAGGTTTTCAGATTTGCTTTTTATTTGGTCATTTATTTCCTCAGAAAAAGCAAGCAGCTCAACTAAATAAAAAACTCCTTGCTTATGAAATCTAGTAGACAATACAATGGTCTCTCAAGTGATGTGGTAAAAGCTTCCATTACCTGAGACATTTAACCGTGAACTGAATCTAAGACCATAAAACATCCCATTCTTTCTGTGATCCAAGTGCAGCACCGATATTCAATAGCCTTAGCAGGCTGGTACTGTTAAAAAGAGAAATAAGTTATGACTGGGGTGTACACTGATACAATCTCTCTACTTCTCTCTACGTAAGTACACTAAGTATTATATCCTTCACAGAAACGAACAACAGCCTTTTTTTCTTGTCTGGGACTCCCCCAGTCTGAAACCTTAACTACAAAACATCAAATTCTTCCTCAGGTTTCTCACCAAAATAAATGTGAGGCATGCATACCTGTGTGCCTTATTTGGGACCAGCACTTCTTGAGGGAACAATTTATCCTCCCTTCTATAGTGTACAACTGATCAGTACACGTCCCAGGCACATGGTAAGGATTTGAGGATCACTGGGAGCCTGGTCAAAACTGCTCCTCAGGTCGCCACAGCTTCAGCATCCCCAGACAATGTTGAAAACCATCAACTTCCAACTGGACAGCAATTAAAGGAAGAAAAGAAGAAATTTAAAAATATTGTTGCATGGTTAGAGTGAGCTATGAGCTGAGTGAGCTTCTACTCTGATTCATCTCAGAGCACCTCAACTTCTATGGGGTTTTGACATGGACTGCACAAAAAATGTTCTCATTGCAAGTTTACCCCATGTTTTTACTTACACTTCAGAACAATACTGCCTTCACACAAAAAAATTAAGCTCAACTTTATGACTACTCTGTCTACTTGGTACAAATTATTGTTAAAATTAATTTTAGAGGCCTACCACACCTACATCTTTACCAGCACTAGCTCAGTCATGGTCCAGACTCCAGACTTCACAGTTAGATAGATAGTTCTCTTGTACCATGTCACAATGCCACAGGTCCTTATTTTTAGGTTCTCCTGTAGCCCAGAAATGTGAGCTTGAGTTAGTATTTACTTCAGCTCGTGAGAGGTGAGGCTTGTTTGTGAGCAAACACTAGTGCAACCACACAAAAAGTCACTGCATCCCTGACCAGCTATATTTACCTCAAGGCCAAGTTGCTTTTAGATAGCTGGGGAAAGGTGGGTTGATGGCTCCATGTAGTACAGTTTCTCTTTCCTTTGAGTGATGATTCCCAGAAAGTCTCAGCACTCCCAGGTTTTTCCACCATGATGTGTGCCCCTGCGCACATAAGCCAAATGACCAGGATAAATATCCTCTCTCTAATAAATGTTATAACCATCCCCCATGTTCCTACTTCTGTAATTTCATCCTGTATTCTATCTACAAATGCTACAGGTCTTGTGATCTGTCTGGCACAATGTAGCAAACAGTTAATTTTTACTTAACACAGTTAAAACTGGCACTCATCTAAATATAAATCCAGTATCACCTCAGAGAGATGTGGGTCAAACAGGCCGCTGACCAGTTCATGGAGAGTGGTAAAAGGGGTATCTGCATTTAAGCAGGAAAAGGGTCATAGCTGCATCTTCAGCATCCACTGACACCCTATCAGGAGAAAAAAGTAATGTAGGGAGGAAAACGGAGAAAGAAGAGAAGAAAGATAGTGCAGCCCTGCATTAGCTAGGGCATGTTGGAGAAACAACGCAAGATGAAGGTCGGCTCCAGGCCTCCCATGACCAGCACCCCTAAGCCTCCAGTGGGCTGGTGGTGACCCACCCTAAAAGGCAATATCAGAGTGCTGCCTACTTGAGACAACGGTCCCTCCTCCACATCACATATGCTGCAGTCGCAGAGTAAACCTAGA
This sequence comes from Tyto alba, assembly GCF_018691265.1. Classification (NCBI taxonomy): domain Eukaryota; kingdom Metazoa; phylum Chordata; class Aves; order Strigiformes; family Tytonidae; genus Tyto; species Tyto alba. Next base: position 31,933,414 of record NW_024881282.1, read on the forward strand.
GCTATCTGAGCAGGCTCTGTCCTTGTCCCCAAAAGGACGGGAAGAAGCTGTATTATGTTCCTTGTTTGCCATATCCCCCCTGTGACTACAGGGGAAATTATAATGCAGACTGGCTCTTTCTGTTTTTTTTAACATCTAATCAGCAAGTTGTATCCAAAGGTTTTAAGAAAATACTCTTCTATTCTCACCAAAAAAATATAAGTATTCCCTCTAGAGAGAGGGAAGTATTAGCCTCAGCGTATAAGACCTTGGTGAGCAAATTGTGCCCATTACCAGTCACCTAGCTTCAGGGAAGAATTCAGGCAAGCAAGGCTGCTGGAGTGGGGAGGGGAAGGAGGAGGCCACCAGCTAGGAGGGAACTAGGAGAGCATGCCTTGTTTAGCCTAGCAAACTGAGAACTGAGAGGAGGTATGACGGCTCTCTATAAATACATCAGAGCTAAAACAGCAACAAGAGACAATAATTATATTAGCGAAAAGAAAATGTTGGCACAGGAACAAATGGATGCAAGCTAACCATGAATACATTTAGGCTGGTAATCAGGAGACAGTTTCTAACCATCAGAGGAAGGAGATTCTGGAACAGCCTCCCAGCAAACGTTGCTGGGGGATGAGACTTGATTGCTTTTAAGATAAAGACCGATCGGTTTACAATAGGGATTGAATGACAGTGGGCCAGCGGTAGCAGGGAACAGCACGTGATGACCCAGATCATCTCCTCTGGTCCCATGATCCTGAAAGCATTGCAAATTACCTGCTGTGTAAACAGCTGCAACATAGAAAATGTCCTGCAACACCACCGATTTCCCCGCAACACATAGCACTCCGCAATGCATGTGGGTGTACAAGGCACCTTTTGTTCTTCCTCACCCGGTCCCAACACCAATACATCTTCTTACTGCCCTTGCCATGCCTCCAAACTTTGGGAGTCTGGAGCCCTTTCCACATGTCACCTCTTGCCCTTATTTTTGCAGCAGCTCCATAGATCACGGCACATCACAGTCATGAGGTTGGCATTAGCCCAGCTGGCATCTCAGGAGTTTTGCAGGCAGCATTGCCCTGTTGCCAGCCTCTGCAAACTCTGATGACACTTGGCAGCTGTTCAGGGAACAGTGGAGTCTTCTGCTTTTCCCAAAAGTTCTGATCTCCAGCTACGACATCTGTAGCCAGAAGCACCCTCAACATGCAGGCTTGGTCCACAGAATCAGCCATGATGACCCATCTCCATTATTTGAAGAGAAATTTTAGCAATATAATAATTTCTGCTACGCAGTGTGGGACAGATGCTGAAGCAGCGGTTCCGCCATAAACAGAAAACTGCAGGAATGAAGCAGCCCAGAGTTACAGGCTTTTTCATACAGGTGAAGGATCATGCCACTCTGTCTAAAAAGAGGAGCAGGTCAGTCTGGCTTGTACAGAAGAGGGCTGTAATGGAGAGAATCAAGGTATGCAAGGAGGAAATAAAATAAATTGCCAGATCCAAGGGCTGAATGCCTGAAGTTTTATGGGACCAGGGTTGTGAGGAATTATGGTCATCAGAGACCAGCAAGGTCCCCGGGGAGCCGGCACAGAGGGAGAGCTGGGCACTGAAAGCTGTGGCATAGGTCTTGTATGGCTCCGTGATACTCAGATTAAACCAGTTCTACCTCCCTGGCAGGTGATGAGGAGGAGAACAAAATCACTGAAAAGAGGCAAATCTGATGCTGATTGTCTGCATTTAGACTTTCCTCTATGCATATCACCCTGGGCCCGTCCCTTTCCCTTTGCCTAACTACATCCACGAGCATGCTCTTTCTCTCTGGACCCCACTAATGCTGCTGTAACACATGGTACTGTTTTCCCACCAGATGGACAAGGACGCTGTCCTCCCACCTCACCTTATGTCTCTCAGCATGTGAATACAGAGGATGCAGCACTAAGAGCAGGGGGAGAAGGTGTATCCCCATCATGACAGATGCTGTGGCTCTGGGGAACATTCAGGCTGTTGTATTGACATTACGAATGAATGCACACACCCTTATGGCTTCATTAACGACTGTGTTCCCAGATGAAGAGACAAGAAAATGAATGCATCCTGCAAAAAAAAAAAAAAAAAAAAAAAGGCAAATGGGAAGTAATTTAAGTAAATCCCCAACACTGAAACAAAGCACATAACAAATCTTTTGAAGTTTTGCTACTCTAAGGAAGCAAGTCCTTGTATTCAACCAGGACTCACTAGCCTTGTTTACAAATAAGACTAAGGAAATTATATGGCTGAGGTAATTGGCATGCAAGGTCCATTTCACCTAAAGTCCACTGTAACATTGTGGTTACTCCCTCCATATTCATAGCCATTAGCCTTTAAAAATATATTTATTTTTCATAGAACCTATCCAAATGTAACAAGCCATTCTTCCTTTTTAAGGGCAGCTTGGTAGCTAGTAACATACAAGGGTTGTAGCGTGCACAAAAAAAAGAGTAGCATTGTCTGTGCAAAACAAAGCAGTTTTTTCATGGATAGGTGGGGATCAGAGGTTTTAATCCAGGTCTTATTCCAGTTAACATGAAATCATCTTGGAATCTAGGCAAAAATTATGGGAAAATGGGACAGGAGTGAAAAGAGATTTGTGAGTTGCAGACTATGACAGGGAGAAATAATTGTTCATATACCTCTGAGTGTTGTATTTAATTCTGTATATAACTTGGTTGTGGGCTGGTGCTCATGTTACTATTAACTCCTCTTATATTCACTGCAGCTCAGACCCCACTGAACTAAGCACTAAGAAACAATGAAACAAAAAGGGGGCTACTAAATCTAGAAACTTGCACCTTAGTGCAGGCAGGAGAAAATAGGCAGAAAAGGGTTGATGTTAGATACAATGTGGGGAAAGCAAAACTCCTGGGTGGCTTCATGGGCAGTAAGCCCTTAGCACACAACTAATCTTGCATTAAGCATAAGGAAGTATACATGCTTTCTAAAACATTCTGCACTGGCAAGAGCATTTCATACAATATGTATCTCACTGACAAGAAGAGCCCTGAGAAAACACACCACGTACCCTTTTGCAGTTTCTCTCAGTGGCATGTAGGTAAAAGAATGTAAGATGCTCTGAACAAAAGGAGTAAGCAATATTCTCACAATAGTCTGAGACTGACTGAAGCTGCACTTCAGGTCTTAAAAACTATAGGGACTGTTTGATTTTCTGATTCCCTCACTATGACCTCTTACATTCAAGAGTAGAAAGAAACATTTCTGTCAGATGTTAAGGATTTGAAGGGATTGTGACTCTCTTAAATTTGCTATCAGCATCCTGACATTCTCCCCACCTGACCTGTATAATCTAGGTGTACACTCTAGAGGCATCCCTGGATTTTTCCAGAAAAGGAAAAGGCTAAGTTAGTTGAAAGCACACAATAAATGCCAGTTGTTTGTGCTGGCTGGTTCCCTTTATTAGCTCTAAAGAATGAGAATGATTGAAATGAGTTTTTCTGAGCATTTCTGCACTGATGAAAAGTGCAGTAGGAGGGACTATATGTTGTTACTATTACAATTACTATTATTATTATTATGATTGTTCTGTGGGAGGAAAGGAGCATGGATAGATCTCACCAGGGGAAGTCTGAATGATTGGTGCTTCAGTGGCTTTATGTGCAAGTATCCTGCTATATGCTCATTTTTGCAAATTCACCTGCAAATTCATTCTTTCTCCTCCACACACAATCACTAACACAATCTAATACCTACAAACCACCCAGCACTAAAAACATTAAACTGCAGGGGAGATAGAATCCTTTCTCATTCTAGGGTGCAGAATATTAAACGTACCATCCCTACACGTTTACTAGCTATCATTATCAAACACTTGCCAACATTGAATACCAGGCTAATTTAGGCTTTCAATTTTCAAAGCAGTCTGTATCCCTGTTCCTTCAGGCTGCACCTAGACTCTCCCAACCATGCTAATGGTTTATTCTGACTTGCTCCCATTCTGGCCCCACCTGACTCATAGGCGAAGCACCCCCGGGAGTTAACTGATGTTTCCATGCAGTCCATAACACGAGCAAGAAAGCTGATGACTGGTGACAGAAGTTGTGTTTTTGTTGTACTGCGCATTGCTGAATGGGGTACAGATCCATCGCTGGGACCCCTAGAAACATCATCAGTAGTCAGGAGGTAAAGAGCAGATCTTGGTGGGTACAACTCTGGCAAGGTCCTGGTCATAAATTTACAGAGGCACTTGTCCACCTGCGTAACTCCCCCCTGGGTTATCAGCTGGGGATCAAGGAGTGACTTTAGAGATTCGCCAGCAGCAGGCACACATGTGTACATGTGTAAGAACATCTGCATAGGCCTTGTGCTGAGCCTAAGGGCTGGTGGGTTTCTACTCTGATGTGCTACAGCTGCTGCACTTGCAGACATTGATCTATGCATAGCGGCTGTGCCCCTCACTTTAGATCAAACTCCACTTGCACACAGCATAACAGGCACAGGCCTCTAGCCTCTTCTAATTCCTCTAGGCCCTCCTGTACTGCAAATAATTACTGCCATCATTATGTACTTGTTAGGACACAAAAGCATCATCGGGACCAGAAGGCAGATGTGTAAGTGCTGGGGAACCAGCATGTCTGTGATGGGTCAGGTTTAACCTCAGGCATGGCTGGGAATTGTAGTCTTCAGCCAGCATGTGACTATGAGCAGCCTCTGACAAAGAGTCCTGTGAGTGTCTGCCGGCATCTAAATAAACAGAAAACTCCTGCATCAGTGGAGATGATGGAATTTAAGGTAAGTTCAATGAGGTTTGTTAAACAGGGACCTCCCAAGCGGTCAGAGCGAAGAAAGGCTAACCTGGTGGGGAAAAAGACTTTTCTGACCAGGTTGTTTCTTGAGCTTTGTCTCGAATCCTTTGCAGTAATGAATAAGCCCTTTAGAAGATGCTGGGGGGTAATTTGCCTTTCTCTTGCTTGCCACCTTTGGACAGTTGATTGGAAAGGGTGTGAGGGTTGCATTATGCCTCCACAGGCAGTAGCCCCGAGTGTGCTGTTCCGACGTGCTGATCTTGGCTCGGGCTGGCCCCAACTCTCCCCCCGTCCCGTGCATCCACGCGGTTCCTCAGGCAGTCGGGGAGGCTTACAGATGTGCCTCTGTGACTAACCTCATGGAAGTGCTGGCTCTGTCACTGCTTAATAACAGGATTTCACCCTTCCCCATTGACCCACCAACAACTAACCCACGCTGCCAGCCCAGCCGGCTCAGGGACCCGCCTGCTAAGGGCAGGGATGATGAGAGATGGGAAGCTGTGCCACGGCAGCGCAGCCCCACGCACACAGCGAGGAGGCTGTGCCGCAGCAGAGGGGGCGGTAGCCACACGCTCTGCACGAGGTGGTCAGGGGCAGAGCCGGGGCCGAGCCCTGCGTGGGGCCCACTCGTGGCTCCCACGCCCCTAAGGGGGCACAACAGCCCCCGGGGAACCACGCTGGGGTGCCCGGCCCCCCGGGGCCAGCAGCAGCGCGCTGTGGCCCCTCGCTCTGGCCCCGGCCCTGGGGACTTACGCTTGCAGCGGGAGGGCGAGGGGCAGGAGGCCGCAGGCTAAGACGGTATTCCGAACCCCACCCGCGGGCCGTGGCGGGGAAGGCTAAATGCCGCCTTGGGGTTCTCGCCCCAAAGCCGTGTCGCCCGGTGCGGGGCTGCTGTACCCCCAGCGAACGGCGCTCCCCGCCCGGCCGGGCCATCGATGCGCTCGGCGATCCCCGCCTTTGTTCCCGCCCCGCGGCTGCCGGCGTTGGAGGTGCTCGGCGCTCGGCTGGCTGTCCCTGGCTGGGTGTCCCTTGTCTCCCTCTTCAAGATGGCGGCCGCAGGCGGCGGCGCGGTGAGAAGCGGCAGTGCAGAGTGAGGCGGCCGCGGCGCCTTCCCGCCCCCCCCCCCCGGCCCCGCGTCTCGGCACCGGCCCGGGGCGTGCTCGGGCCTGCTGCAGGGGTGGAGCCGCGGGCTGGAGTGAGGCCGGAGCCCGCGCGGGTGAGAGGGCGTGCGGGCGGGAGCGGGGCGGCGGCGGCGGAGCCCGGACCCTGAGGGTGCCGGCGCGCATGCGCGGGGCTGGGCCGCGGGTTGCCCCGGGGGGGCGCGGGGCGGGCTCGGGCCCGGTTGTGGTCCCGGTGCCGTGTCCGCGGCGGGGCCGGTGCCGCCGTTTGCCGCCTGCGCGGGGCCCGCCTGCCCCCGCGCCCTCCACGGCTCCGCCAGGTCGCTGGGAGCGCCGGCGGGAAATGAGACGAGGGAGCCCGGCCCGAGCCGCCGCCGCCGCCGCCCCTCAGCTTCCCCCCACGCACCGCGGCCCAGTGGGGCGTGCAGCAGCCTCCCGGCGGGGGACCGGAGTCCGGGGGCGCCGCGGAAAAGCAACGCTTGGCCTTGATCTCGCAAGCGCGTGCGTTGAGGAACGGGAGACGTGAAGAGAAATCCTCTCCGCTGAAGCTGTGCGGTTATTGCTGAGGCTGAAGAATGGAGCAGGGCAACCTAATTGAGATTTATAGGATGAGACTAGTTAAGGATATATTTTGCGTTTGCAGGGTTAGAGGCCTAGGTTATAAGGCCCTCTGTATGTTATCTACCAGCCTTTACACCTGCCAAGCAGATGAGATTTTAAAAGAGAGCAAATAGTGTGCATGCAGCTATAAACAAATCTTAGTTTCTCCAAGTCATGTGTTCATAAATGACTGTCTTCTGGTTAGTTTTGCTGAGCAGTATCTAGATTAGGCCCTTATCCTCTCGAGCACAATGCTTTAGTATCATGTGTGTTCCCACTGACACTCGTATGACAACTGAACATCACGAAATGTTGACAAGATCTCTTTCAAGATTGTGATCCCACGAGTGGCAAGATGCTCTTTTTTACTACTAAGTGCAGTGCTCTAGTGCATATACATATGTGGTGCTCTTGTGGGTATTTCTTTCAATTTTTTTCCCATTTCACGCAAATCTTAAGAGTTCCTAGAGAGTGACCAAAGTGTTAATGACAAGGGGCTGACAATAAATAAATTCTGTCTACAAATTGCTGTGCTTACTACTAACAATGTATAGTGGTCAGAATACTGGCTTAAAACATTTTGTGGCGGATAGTTTCCCAAAACCTGAAGAAATAACATGTATTCCTATGAATTTAAACAGAAGCATTTCCTGTATACCTGCAAACTTGATTGAACTGGGACTTTGTTGTTTCACTTAAGTAACCACTGTAGGATGAGTATGTTGGATGCTCTCAGCCTCAGCCAGTTATTTATAAAACTGAGGTACGTGCAGGGATGTACAAGCACGAGTTCCCTGTTCTCAAGTCATTCAAATGTAACTTCAGTGTGGCAAGATTACTGTGACACTAGGGTGAGCAAGCTGCATGGCCTTTGTGGTTGAACGCTTACACATGTGTGCACACACACAAACACACAAAATTGATTAGATGCAATTGGTTTAATCACTTAAGAGCAGCAGGTTGATCTTTTCATGTTAAGCTGGTCACTGACTGAAGAGCAAAAGCTGTTTACTCTGAGAGAACCAGAGTGCAGCTATTCTATAAGGGCAGAGTCCTGCTATATGCCAGCAGCTGTGGAACAGAATGACTCAGTTAGAGGAGGCCTGAACCTGGGGGCTGGCAGGGTTGGGGTGCTGCGGAAGGTCTAGTGAAAAGGAGTGCTTTCTTCCATTCCCTCTCCCAGGCTGGCATTCAGAATGGCTGCAGTGGTAGTGTTGGGAAACACATCAGAAGGATGTACACCTACACTACAAAATGTGCAATCCTTTAGTTAAAAAGATGTGAAATAATTCTTTTGTGGTACCGTGATTTCTGCCTGATTCTTTCTTGTCCTTCACTTCATCTGAGATTCAAGGGTTTGAAATCTCTAAACATCCTGCTCTTTGCTATGGTGGCTCCTGACAAAAAATGGCTTTGACACAAGTTTGGGTGCAGTTTTGTGTGGCATGAAAATCAAAACTCAGCTGTCTTCTCATCTCTTTCTATTTTTCTAAATAAATTACTTCAGTGATTTGCAGATTTTAGAACGAATAGGTGGTCTTTTATATCTTTAAAATAATAGAACAACCTCCAATTTAATTGAAAAAAAAATTCTGTCAAGCCTGAAGAGTGAGCATGAACCAACCAGGAGGTAGACTCCTTTCCTTTCCCACTGTCTTCCAGAGAATCTTCACTTGGTTCAGAGGAAGTTTCCCATTTTACATCATGATTCTTCTTTATGGGAGGGTTATTTTCATTCTCTGTTTCTCAGACCTTTTCCTGTAGATGGGAACGGGGGAAGGAACGTGGCAACACATTCTCAGGCTCCTGCAGGACCACCATGGCTTATGATGACTCCAAGAAGAAAGAAGGTATGACTGCTTCATAATCTCAGAGGGAATTGCCAAAAAAAAAAGGGTACCCTCTGTAGCCCTTGCCAGGCCATGCAGTCAGAGTGGGAAAGGAAGCTAGTATGCTGTGGAGCCCTTAAATTTAACCTGGCCAAGTTGCTGGAGGATCCCAAGCCCTTGACTTCCAGGTGTAAAGCACTGGGATTGGAACTTGAGAGAAATGGGTGGTATTTCATAATGCAAACACCTTGATTGGAAACTCTGCCACTGCAGCCTTTCTTCTCCCTGCCAGGTCAATGGAACGGGAGACCAGTGATAAGGATATGTGTACTCATGGTAACATTTCTCGGTCCAGTTGTCTTTAGGAAGAAGTATACAAGGGTTAAAAATGAAATCTTGAGTGATTGTGTTATAGCGTTAGCACACTGTGCTCCATCCCTGTGATCAGAGAGTACAGATTGTTATCTTTTAGGTCCCTGTGCTTGTTGGGTTTTGTGCATCACCATGTGCCAACGTCCGCTGCTGTATTATTTTGTGCATAGTCCACATGTCTATCATTGCTTAATGGGGTATTTAATTTCTTCCTTCTTTCCCATTTCACATAAATCTTAGAGTTCCTAGAGAGTGACCGAAGTATCGATGACGTGGGGCTGGCAACTGGCAGGATACAGCGAGAGAAAAAGCGCTCCTACAAGGATCTGCTGCCAGAAGAAGACGAGATAGCAACTCAGGTCAGGAAACCCTCAGAGGAAAGGTTGAAGGTGTAAGGATATGTGTAAAGCTAGTGATGGAATAGGATGAATAGGTTTGTTGTTCTTTTTTATATAGAAATGCATGTAGAAGACAGCAAGAACAGCTAATTGTGTCCTCTATTGTTCAGTAACTTTCCTGGGGAAAAGAAGGGGGTCAAACCCAATTAAAACTGATTCGAATTTTTCTGACCTCAGAAAATAGGGTAGTAGGATGCTGTCCTAGTGTTGATGTAGAACCTTGCAAGTCATAAGATAGAATGAATAACTTTTTACACACACACACACACACACACACACAAATTATGGTTGTATAAATAGCCGGTAAAAGATGAATATAATGTTAACTGATGCGCTGTTGTCTTCCTGATTCTGCAGACAGCCTGAAACGGTAGCTCTTGAGAGGTATGAACTTGCCCTGTTCACCTCTTTGGGGCCTTAACTCTGAAATCATGTAGTGACAACTTAAGTTTCTTCAAAACTTTCCTCTTTGAGCTAAAATTTCTGCTGTTAGCTCAAAGGTGACTATTTTGTGATTATTTTGTTTTTTAATCTGAAAAAGAAGTTCTAGTTTAAAATGAAAATCTTCTTCTACCATGCAGATGGAATTCTGTAGAGGAGTTTCATTTTCAGACCATAAATTGGTCAAGAGACAAATAATAATTGGGTGACATGACATATTAAGGACAATTTTTTGGCCCATTGTTTTGATTGTCACCTCTCTGTACCTCTTTTCACTTTTATCTTTTTCAGCATATTAAACATGAACTGCTCACCTTCATTTTCAAGGCTTGACCAGCCTATGCATGCTTAGATATTTCTTAGCGTTATTAAGAGGTAGATGTCTGTCTTTTATCAACTCATCAGCTGATCTCCAAGTGCTGGCTTTCATTGCCCATTTCTTAACACTTTCAGATGTGCTCTTTCAAGTTTTCTTGTGTATTGCTCCTTTCACTGGGGGGAGCTCCCTATAGAGATCTGTCTTTCAATTTCTTTATAGCCCTGTCGTGCTGCAATGCCTACAGAAAGCTTGATGCCAGTTAGGTGGCTGATGTGCTAAAACCAGTCCTGACTAATACCATTTTTTGTATTCTCCCACCTATCCGTACCATGCTTTTGGTCTCTTACCTTAAACCTACACTGTGGGTTCTTGGGGACAGAGTATGTTTTCTTTACTTGTTTTAGCACCTAGAATAATGACCCTCGTTCATACCTAGGGTTCATTGATGTTCCTACCTAGGATTCCTAGTAGTACAAATAACTCCTGATATCTCCTCCAAATTATTATCTATGTCAGGAGTCCATGTGAATCTCATATTAATCCCCTCTTCTTTGTCAGCAACCTTTTTTGTTCTTATTCTAGGACAGTGAGCTTTTTCCAGGGACAGAACCTCACAAAAAGAAGAGAAAGCACTCCTCCGATGAGTTCTGCTACAGAGGTAGGATACTAATCAAGCAGGGGAAGGGGCTAACAGATTATGACTTCGAGGAAAGGATGCTGTTAAACCAGTATCATCAAGCTTTGTGGTTAGCACTTTATGGGAGGAGAGTACATCAACGTGTTTTAGGACAAGTAATCAGAAACCCGATGCTGATCAGCACCAGACAGCAGAAGATTAGGGAGTGATATTTTCAGAGTCTAACTTAAAAAGTTGCCATTGCTGGGGCTAGAGATCTTCTGCCTTACCTTTTGGTATTTGCATCTTTTTTTTCCTATTGCATTGCAGCTTCTAATTTTACTCGCAGATAGTATTACTTGCTCTGAATTTATAAAAATAGGTTGCATCAGGGTGAAAAATAAATGCTTTTGGGTTCAGCTTAAATACAGAAACATTATTCTCAAAATTAATAAGATGGCCAGAAAATGGCAACTCTGTTCATAAAAGCTTAAGAAGTTTAAGGTTTATTTTTGGCCCAAGGAAAAGATAAAGCCAAGCTAAAATTTCGTGAAAATCTGTTTTCAGAATGAAAAAGCTTGTGTTTTAAATTCATTGGTCTCGGCTAAAAAATGGCACTAAAACCTTGCACTTGAGATGTTATCTCAGATTCGATAAGATATATTTTCATCAAAATATGTTATTTCACGATATAATACAGAGTTTGGCAAAACTTCAAGAATGTTCCTATTCTATCTTCCTGCCTTAAATTATTTTACCAGCTCAGGCGTTACAGCTCCTGTATTGTATCAGTAAGGCAGCACTGAGCTGGCTACAAGCTTCAGAGAGATTCTGTTTCAGCCAGGATGTAAATCTATTAGCTGTAATCAAGTCTTGCAGGATTCCCACTTCACTTCTCTGGACTAATGTAATGCTGTCTTTGAAGGGAATCATCTTGATGTACATTGCTCTTGATCTTTTTCAGGTGTTACGCCTTTGGATCTACCATCAAAGAAGAAGAAAAAAGCAGTTTCTAGCCCATCCTCAGCTGATACAACCATGGATTTACTCAAGGCTATTACCTCACCTTTGGCCACAAGCTCAAAGTCTTCAAAGAAGACATCTGAAAAATCATCTTATTCTTCCTCTGGCCATTCTGAGAGCAAGAAGGAGCACCACAAGAAGAAGCTGAGTGGGAGCAGTGGGGAGCACTCAGTGGACGATGGCAGCTTTCACAAATCTAAAAAAATGAAACCTCTCTACGTGAACACAGAGACACTTACTCTTCGTGAACCTGATGGCTTGAAGATGAAGCTCATCCTTTCACCGAAAGAGAAAAGTAGCGCAGCAGATGATGATTCTTTCTCCTACTCTTCAGCACCAGCAGCTGCAAAGAAATCTTCAAAGAAATCATCTCGAGATGAGCAAGGCTCATTCCTGCTGGGTCATGAACTTCAGAGCTTCCTGAAGTCATCCCGGAAGAAGCACAAACCACCTCCAGACTCACATCCATCTTCTGAGAGTTTTGGTGCTGACACCTCCCATTTTTCAGAGGGCCATGGGAGCGAGTATGAGATTTCAGGTATGGAGGCACTGCCAGAATCTGGTTCCTCTTCTGGTGGGGAGTTGGAGGCTGGAGAGCTAGTGATAGATGACTCCTACCGGGAAATCAAGAAGAAGAAGAAGTCAAAAAAAAGTAAGAAAAAAAAAGACAAGGAGAAACACAGAGAGAAGAAGCACTCTAAGTCTAAAAAGAGTTCTGGGCACACTCCTGTGGCAGTAGCAGAAGTAACAGTGTCACCACCACCTCCTCCCAGTACCCCCTATGTTCTTTCTCCACCTCCTCCTGCTGTTTTTCACTCAGATGGTCAAGGTGAGAAGAGGAGGAAAAAGGAAGACAAGGAGAAGGACAAAGCTGAGAAATGGGAAAAGGAAAAGGAAAGAGAAAAGGAAAAGGAAAGAGAAAAGGAAAAGGAAAGAGAAAAGGAAAAGGAAAAAGAAAGAGAAAAGGAAAAAGAAAGAGAAAAGGAGAAGGAAAGAGAAAAGGAAAAGGAAAGAGAAAAGGAAAAAGAAAGAGAAAAAGAAAAGGAAAGAGAAAAAGAAAAGGAAAGAGAAAAGGAAAGAGAAAGAGAAAAAGTAAGGAAAAATTGGAGGGAAAATAGAAATGGGGTGGTGGGTAATGGTGAATTAGGCAGTCCATTACAGAGACATGTTAAATTGGAACAAGGAGAAGTAATAGCAGGATCGATGGTTTTGCTGGTGCGTGTTTGGAAAAATGTGTCAGCCACTCTGATTTCTGTTTGTAGAAGAAAGAAATATATATCATTCTGGTTTTGTGTCACAAGCAGTCTTTAGCCAACAGAGGTTCTTCGAAAAGGTTATCCTTCATTTGCTCGGTGCAGGTTATGTACCAAGCATAACTGCATCATTTGCTAAGGTAACCGGTTCTAGCTATTGCCAGGCAGACTTTTGGGTAACTGATCTAGTCCATTATCACAGTTCCTGAAGAAGAAGTATCAAGCTCTAACCTGAAAAGTGAAGATACTTACCCATTTCCTTATGTATTCAAATTAAATTCTAATTCTTACACACTACCACATTTCCACTTTTGTCCTGTACTCATAAATTCAGTTTTCCATGGTTAGTTACAAAAATATGAGTAGGAGGAATGGTAGCTAGCATATGCATGAGTTTACAGGTGATATAACTGTAGCTGTGTAAGTATGTAAATGGAGAAAAGCAGTTTGTGTATGCTCAGATAGACAAGAGTTGATTTGTGTCAGGAAATGGGCAGATGTAGCCCAAATTTGTTCAGCCATTATTCTGTTCTATTTGGTAAGTTTACTCTGATCATAGCGCAGCAACTGCTTATGCCTCTGCTGTCAGTGTACTCACACTGTCTGTTTTCCTGCCAATTTGAAGTGTTTTGTAAGGGTGCAAGGAATAGAATAAAACGTTATGATGAGGACTGAATTGTTTTGACACATCTGTAATAGGTACTGTGAATAGTATGACACACCTCCTTTTTTTTTATTATTATTATTGTAAGTTTTAAAACTGAGATACAGCAACAGAGTTGTCTGTTAATCCTGGATTTAGAATAGCAGGTTGTTGTAATTTATGAATGAAATGCATTGATACAGTTGTTGCAAGATAAGCCTTGTACCAAGACTGATTCTGGCTGGTTCCTGTGCTTTCATAAACACTAAATTCAGCCAGAATATGTAAAGCACGGCCTTTTTAGGTTCCTGGTCTAAGCACCACATCTTTCTTTAAGTCTTCAATAAATGCCAAATTCTTATTAAATTCAAGTAGGTCTCATCATAATTAAAAATCTGTTTCCTTTTCTTCTTCTGACTAGCCAAAGAAGAAAAATATGTCTGCCTATCAAGTCTTTTGTAAGGAATATCGTACAACTATTGTGTCTGAGCACCCTGGAATAGGTGAGAGAATAATCTAGCCTTCTCTTGATTGTACACCAGTTGGATTAATTAGCAGAACATACCATCTCTGTTTCATACCAACCTCTTAATTTTGACAGAATGCAAAGAATCTGCCAATTTGCTTTGAATAAGAGGTCGCAAAGGGAACAGGAGTGGATTTCATTATTTGATTTAATTGCATTTTAACCAAGCTGTGAATCTGTATAAAGAAGTTGCTAGCTTGCTCTGTCTTTACTGAAAGAGTTCCTGTGTATACACGTGTGACTTTATATTCCAAGTATCAGCTGTTTTTTTTCATTTTGAACTGTAATGGGAATGCACACTGGCAATAATTTTCAGGACAGGGTGGAGAGTTACAGTTGTGGAATAGGTTGCTTCCTAAATGTGTATGCCTGGACCAGTAGATTTTATATGTTCTCTCCATTATTTTATGATTTCATTTGTTTAAAACATTTTTCTTTCTTTCTTTCTGCCAGATTTTGGAGAGCTAAGTAAAAAACTGGCAGAAGTGTGGAAGCAGCTACCTGAGAAGGATAAACTGGTGAGTGTATGTGAGTTGGGTTTGTAAAATGATTTCTGAAAACTAGGTGCTTAGGTCAGAATGTGATGGCAGCATTGCCACCGCACCTTGCAAACATCCCCAAAGTACTTGTTACCTACATCCCCAAAGTATGTGAAGATGAAAAGTACGGAAACCTTGCCCTTTGCAGATATAAAAAGCATCCATTTTCTTCCCATGGTATTGCTTCACCAGTTAGCTATGTAACGTCGTTCTGCCTTCAGGTCCTGGCATCAGGTTAACAGAATTACCTAATGTTATGAATCTCTCTTTTCATACCATGGTAACTGCAGATCTGGAAACAGAAAGCTCAGTATCTCCAACACAAGCAGAATAAAGCAGAAGCCACCACTGTGAAGAGAAAGGCATCCTCTTCAGATGGTGCACCAAAAATAAAAGGTAATTGTTGCACTTTATTTGCTCCAGTCTTTTTTCTTGGACAGGGAAGATAGTGTTGCCTGTGGAATAAGGAACAAAGGTCTTTCCCTGCTTCACACCCCTACCTGCGTTCTCACAAGGCTTGACATGTAAATGATCATATTACTCAAAAATAATTTTTCTGTGGGAGCAAGAATGATGTCAGCATTTTTCAAAAAGATATCCTTGTCTAATTCATAGAATAGTGTTGTTTTTAGCAGTTTAGGGATTGAAATGTAAAATAAGAAGAGGCAGCAGGAAGTTCTAGGGGGATTAGTTTGCTGCTAGAGGAAAAAGGGTTTTCTTGGCTTGGCATCTCTCATTATCAGGTTTCCCAAATTGCATTCAGCTGAGGTAGATGCTTTGTACACGTAGAAGGAAAGTTTTGATTCCAAAAACCACAAGACCAGGTCCACAGGACTATTTAAGCATCTCAGGCCTTTGAGATTTGGACTTTAGTAAGTAAATAGGCTTTCAAGTAAAAGAATGAAAGAAGAGAATATGGAATTTTGTGTGTTTCCAGCTTCTCCAACGGGAGTGATTTCCCCTCATAAGAAGTCCCCCACCAGCACCGTGGTGGTGTCTTCCTCACCAGCCAAAGTCCCCGAGACAGATCCAATTGATGTAGCTGCACACTTGCAGTTGCTGGGTGAATCTCTGAGCCTCATTGGACACAGACTGCAGGAAACAGAGGTGAGTCCGTAACCAGTGATGTCACAGTGGTGTCATCTAATCTATGCACAGGATGGGGGGAGACATTTTATTTTACATAAAAATTTAACCAGTGCTCTTCTGTTAGGAAGAGAAATTAGAGATGGTGTGTAGTGTTTATTTGATGCATTGCTGTTTGTTTTCAGTGAAATAAAAGGCCTCCTTTCTCAGTAAACGGGAGGCATCAAAGGCAGACAGGTCCTTTGTGTCTCGACGTCCTCGAAGGCAGCTCTTAGTTCAGCAGCCCCTTCGGTCTTTCTTAATATATGTTCACCTTGTATCTGGTACTTCCTTGTGATCTTTGCCAGTCTCTGGTCCAGTTTCTGTTACTGTTTCAAGCCTTCTTAGAAAACCGTCAGCCTTCACCAAGATGTTTTTTGCATGTCCTGTTGTTTTCTGGCAGTATCGTATTGCCGGTGCATTGGATAGGGGCTACTATTGTTTCAACTTACCTGGTAGTGTAGATGATGTAATATTTTAATGGCTTCCTACTGTTAGATGATAGTGATTCTGTGCATGCACACACACACACGTAGTTTCAGAACTCAGCCCAGCCAGTAAGGAGAACACATAATTTGGCTCAAATGATATAATTGAATCTTATGGCTAGCATGATCATCTCATCCCACTATGCTTGCCTTTTTTATCAGCAGTAAAATAAATGCTCTTGCATTTTGTTTCTGGTATCACCAATTGAGGTCATTCTTCAGAGGAACAAGCAGAGTAAAATCTCCCCCTTTACAGAAAGGCACACGAACAGATTCCCTTTCAGTGGGATGTCAATGACTAAAGTATTTGTTACAGACATAGCATTTCTTTAGACTTCAATAATAAAACAACTGTTGTCTTTAGGACTCATGTAGTTAACAAAATAGGTGGTACAAAATGGTAAAGGAATTACATTACGAAAAAATAGTGGAATTGTTTTATGCAACTGACAACTTTCTGACCTTTTCTGTTGCTCCTGCTTTTTTACTACACCAATATGTTGCCTACTGAATTCTTAAATTTTCTGAACCAGCCGACTATCTGTGAAGTGCACGGCGTAGTTTTGTTACTGTGTAAATACTGAAAGTGGACTAGAGGGGCTCGAGAGTGAAGATCCTGTCTCTGCATGAGAATCAATGCAGTTGTGAAAGAACCGTAATTTCCACTACTCATCCCTACCCAATTTTTTCCTTCCTAACTTCCAGGGAATGGTGGCTGTTTCAGGAAGTTTGTCGGTACTTCTAGATTCAATCATCTGTGCTTTGGGCCCGTTAGCATGTCTGACCACACAGCTACCTGAGTTGAATGGCTGCCCCAAGCATGTTTTGGTGAGTTCCTTATGGTTATTTCCATTCTAGCACTGCTAATTTCAGTAGAATCCAGATAGAGTTTTTTCATCAATTAGTCTTATGATGTGATTATAATTCCAGTGCAATAAGAAAATCTTCTCGGTCATACACTTTTATAGAGGAATATTTCTTGAAATTCTTTAAGATGTTATTGTTGTATGGTATTGTGCAACTTTTTTTCTCCCAGTAGCAATGGACCTAATACTTGTAGCATTGATTGCAGTGTGTGTAGGTCTTTTTTTAGTGACTGAATCAATTCGTCTGAATCAAAGTGCCTGTACACATACCAGTATTTTTGAAAGTTGTAATTTTCTGTAAAAATACAAAGCACCCTCTAGCTGCTCTGCATCACACAATCTGTTTTTCCTTTAATAGCATAAAAAAATAACGTGATCTCAGGATTCCTAATGTGATTGAGTAGGGCCTTTTACATGTGGCTCTAGTCTTCTCCAAGGAGAGAAAAATAGTCTCTGTTTTAAGGAACTGCATAACTACAGGTTCTTTTCCACTTTACACTTAATATTGAGCCTTGATTTAGCAACAGCTTGTGGTATCTATGTAGCACGATGTGAACACAGATTAAGATGGCAGCAGCATAAAAGGAATCAGGAGTCTTGCCTCCAACAGAAGACATGCATAAAGCAGTGAAGGAGAGGAGTAGAAATGAAAAACAAATACAGAGTCTGCAAAAGTTAAGAGATTAAAAACAAATTTGGCAGAACAGCAAAAATGGGATGTGAATTGGCATGTTCTAATAGGACAGCCCAAACACTGATTCATTCTGAGAATGGACTGTTAACAACAACAGCAAAGTTGCCACAAACTGGCTGTCTGCACAAAAGCTGAGTCAGTGGGGTGTTCCCATCCTAAGCCATGGAAAAACATCCTATGCTTTTTTTCCTTCTTGCTTGCCAAGTGCATTCAGAACAATGACACACCACATGATTAATGGTGTGTATATTGGAAACTTGATCAACTTATTGTTATAAGGAGCAATGGAGCCTTAGGTGGATTAAGGCACCTTTCATTTCTGAAAACGGGTATTCAGACTTGATAACAGGGAAATTATTCTGATTTTTACCATCAGATTCATAATGACAGTGGGGTTTTAAGACGGATAAAATGGTCAGTGGTCGTGTTGCATGTAGAATGCAATTTATTCTTTCAGTCAGTAGGTGGCATTATTAAATTCTAGAATCGGCTGGTGCAGATCCAGCTCCTCTGTCTTCAGCAATGAAACGGTGGTATTCCTAAGGCCTTCAGCCATCCAACCACAGGCTTGGGCTCACTGAAATACTGCATTTGAAGAACATGCACAGAAGATACTGACGGATCTTGTTTTCTGATGTGCATGAGAAGGGCTCTCACTCAGAACTCTATTAGGTTTTGCAAGGAAAACTGGAGGGCACTTCTTTTTCCCATCTGACACCCTATTAGTGGCTGTGTTTAAGGGTTTTTCTCTTTACTTTTACACTATAGAATTTCATAAAGGACTTGTGTGAGTGTAAAGGCAAATAATTTTTTTTTACATGCTACAACTTTGATCACTTTGCTCAAGTCCATCATCACTAGTCTTTCCTGTGGTTGATGTGATGTGGTTGACATGTTGGCTTGTTTCAAATTTAGAGACAGCGTATGAGGCTTATAAGGAGGAGGTCACTTGAAGAAAGCCTCAAGCATTTTAATTGTTTCCAGGTGCTTACAAATACCAAAGCTACCTTTATGATTAGTTAATTTATATTTCCAAAGTTGTGAAAATAAGCCTAGCGGTGGTGGTGATGACTAGGCAGATTTGGTTGTCTGGTCATATGGTAACTTGTAAGACAAGTCAACCCTCCTCTATGTCATTTTTTAAGGATTTTGAGTCATTACCTGACACTAAAAAATACTGAATTTCTTTTCCCAGTCAAATACGCTAGACAACATCGCCTACATCATGCCTGGACTTTGATGGGAAAGGATCCTGGGATGTACCCAACTTCTGCATAACTGACTTGTGTACATATGCACTACGCCGGCACTCCTGAAGGGCTCCGTGTGTAGGGTTTTAAAGTTTTATATCTGTATAGTATATACATAGGATTGTAACAAGTTGACTTCTATTTTACGAAAAGTTGTGAAGTTAAGCTGAGAAAACCCTTTTGTGTTGGTGGGTGAAATGTCCTCCAACCTGAAAGTATTTTGTATGAAGAATTCAGAAAGCTTTTGAGACACTCGCCTTAAATTCAGATCCTTTAGTGGGGGAAGCAGCCAGAGAATGGACTTCTCAATGTAAAGAAAAAAACATCACCGTGAGAGAGGTCATTGAAACGGGCAGCCCAGAGAGGTTGTTCCCTCTCCATCCTTGATGATATTCAAAAAGTGAATGACCAGCTTGCTCTAGTTGGACTTTCTTTAAGCAGGGAGATGGACCAGATGACCTCCCAAAATCCCTTCCAACCTAAAGTGTTCTGATATTCAATGGGCAGATAGAGATGACAATATATTTTGGACCAAGGAATAGAACTGAACTCTTCACCAGCCCTGTTTCTAACTGGTTTTCAGTTTAAAATATCCCACTTGAGGGCAAAGCTGGATAGCTGATACAGAGGTTTTTGCCTTTTGGTCACTTCTTCCAACGCCCCCTCTTCAGTCAGTAATAACTGAAAGTTGTCAGCATCAGTTGGCTGGTCTGGTAGCTGGCATGTGACGTCAAGTGGACGATGACAATGAATTTAATCTTTTGTCGTGGACTTGCACCCAGATCGTCATTAGCACGATATATCAACCAACTTCATTGGCTTGAGAGAATGAGCCTCCTGCTGATTTTTCCAGGGCATGATCAGCCTGCTTTGACAGATAGGAGCGTGGAAGCAGATGGAAAAACTTGGATTGCTTCTGCCCATCTTGCTCCTGTTTTGTGAACAGACAGCTTTGTTTTCTGAGATCGCTCACCCCCCGTCCCTTTCACCAGCAGTATTGAAAGAGCCATGGTGCTGCTGCAAGGCAGGGACTCATGACCAGTCTGAAGCAGTTATGGCTGAGTAAGGCTCATGTGGGTTGACTGGACCGATTCCCCTTCCTTCCAGCCACATACTTGGTATTTGGTTTTCTGCTCCTCTAGAAGGAGAGCACTTGATTCTCATATAGGCTTTTGTGTGTCTGTATGTACGTGTATGTGGTGTTCATATCATATGTATTTAACTTTTACCAGTATCTGTAACAGATTTTAATTTATCCTGTATATTTCTCTGTGTGTGTATATATATACATAATTTAAAAGAAAAAACCCCTCCCACCACCAACAGTGTGTGGAAAATAGGAATCAAGTTTGCCTCACCCCACTTCCTGCAGGAATCAGTTCCATGCATAATAGTAAGCATTGGCATTGTATGGGGAAACACCAGTAAGATTTTTAAGTGTTTGTAGAAACAGGCTCTTGTGGAGGTAGGTAGAACAACTGAAATATAATTTTACTCTAGCCTTTCCAGCCTTCTAACAGAAAAGTTTTTAAATGACAGAAGAGCACATTTTTACTTCCAACCTGAAGTCTAGCTTGTTTTATCAGGGCAATTGAAGGTGAGCTGTCCCTCGTTGTGTCTGAGCCTCAAGTCACATTTAAATTAAATCCTCAGGTGTGCAGGAGGGTTTTTTCTCCCCATTCCTCTTCACCATGTACTCCCCAGCTGCACCTGTACGAGGTAGTCTGTCTCTTACTGAGCTTTTCTCGGTGCAGTGTTAGGCTTTCTCAGTCAGATAGTGGAGGAGGCAGAAGGTTCTCAGACCACGCTACAAGTTCTCAACCCAAGCCTCAGCCCAGAGCATACGTGTTTTAACAATACGTGACTAATCCCAGTGAGCCTGGAATTGGGAAGGGCCCAGGAGGGAGGCAGTTGGATCCCGCTCCAGATCCTGGCCCGCACTAAAGCACCTGCAGTTGGGAGAGGCACACTGTAACCAGCTCTTTCCAGCCCTTCACAGCAGAAAGCATTCTGGTGAAAGGGTAGATCTGCTCTCTTAAGGAACAGAAGGGGTTCAGCTTCAGCTTTATTGGCCGAACAATGAAAAACTCTCGAAGAGTGAAGAACACACACAACCCTGGTGTATTGTATTTTTATTTAAAATTTGTACACTTTGTATAATCTGTATCTTGTGGTATTTGGTACTAGAGGGAAAACTTTGGCAAGACTTAGAAGTTTTTATATTTTTGTTATTTCCTTGCTGTTTGATCCAGATTACGTTACAATTATACAAAGAAACTTTTTTGTACTGTACTTACAATATAATTTTTTTTTAACATTTGGAGTGTTGTCACTCATTCCTTGGCACGCAACTGCGTTTCCTGCAGCTGTCCTTAACTCCCGGCGTTTAGCGTCCCTGTCGCCACGGGCCCGGGCGTGGGTTTCCGTGCGCGACCCCCCGACGCGCGGGGCAGCCGCAGGAAGCGGTGGAGCCTCTCGATGGCGGTCGGTTCCCACGGGCCGGTGTGAGGCCGGCTGGGAGCAGCGTCGCTCCGCGCCTCGGGGCCGTGCCGTGCCGTGCCGTGCCGTGCCGTGCCGTGCCGTGCCGGGCGCTCCTCCCGGGCGGCGGCCGCTGGCGTCACAGCGGAGCCCGGGCGGGGGCCCGCCCCGGCCTGGCGCGCGGGTCACGTGAGCGGCGGCGGCGGCGGCGGCGTCGTCAGCTGATCGCGGCGCGGCGGCGATGGACTTTCTCCTGGGGAACCCCTTCAGCTCCCCCGTGGGGCAGCGCATCGGTGAGCCCCGCGGCCGCGCGACCCCGCGCCCCTGCCCGCCCGCTCTTCCTACCCCGAGTCCCCGGTGGGCGCTCGCCCGCCCGCCGGACCCCTTTCCTCCGGGAAGCGGCGGCCCCCGCCCCCACGGCGGGACGGAGAGGGCGGCGGCCAATGAGGGGAGAGCCCTGCCCTGACTGACGGGCGCTGCCGATCAATAGCAGGCGCGCAGCCCGAGGCGTCTCCGCCGGCGGCCCCGCCAGCCAATCCGGGCGCGAGGGGGTCTTGAGGTGGCGAGGCGAAGTTTCCTCACTTAAAGGGCCCGCAGGCCGGCGGTCCGCACCACGCCCCCTCCCCCTTCCCCCACCCCGGCAGAGCCGCGGGCCGTGATTGGCTCGGGGCCATTCCCGCCCGCACCGCGCCGGGGGCTTCGCGGAAGGGGCGGGACCCGCCGGGGGGCGGGGGGGGGGGGCGCCGGGGAGGGGGGGGGACTTTGCTGATTGGCTGGGCTCCAGCTGCGGCGGCCTATCGCGTTGCGGGCGGGAAGGAGCGGGCGCAGCCCCTGAGGTGAGGGGGCGCGCGGGGGCCGCCATCGCCGGGGCTGGGGGTGGCCGGGGGGACCCGGGCTTCGGGCGGGCCCGGCCCCGCCCCGCGGCGGCACGGCTCACCTAGCCAGATCGGGGGTTTCCCCCCCGCCTGAAGGACGAGCGCTCTTGTCACCCTAAGGGGTGGCTGCCCGGCGCTGAACTTCCCGGCACAGAGGTTTGGGACAAGCAGGGCCATGGCCTGGCTCTGTGGAGAGCACCTCCCTTGCGCCACCGGCCTCCTCGCAGGGCCGAGTACCAGCTCCAGCAATTAAATCAACAGCGGGAGTGTGGCATCCGCTCTGTGGCCTTGCAGGCCAGCGGACACGCAGCCTCTCTTAGTCCCCATGCTCAGGTCAGCGAGATGAACAGAGGAGAAGGACATAGTCTGAGGAAGTGGAGCAAAGAGATGCTACAGTTAGAAAGAACAAGACCGCCAACAGCTACACTGGTATCAAAACAGAGATGCGGTTCTTGAAATACTTAGAATAAAGATTCTTTTCTTCCCATGTTGTATTGTCTAAGTGCCTTCAAGTTGTGCTTGAAGGTTGATGTTCCTCATTTAAATTCTCCAGCTCAAGCGATGGCCATTTGTAAGTTTATGCGCTTGCTCGGTCTTGCTTTTTGTCAGTCATGCAGACCCTTGTGCTTTGTGAACATCTGGTCCCTGATTCGGTAGTTTTTGGTGCGTTTGCATGGGTGAATAGGCTGCTGTGGCTGGGGTGGGAAGGGAGCAAGGAGCTGCTTTAGGTAATGCTTTTGCGAGTGACACTTATTTTAGAGGCTACCCAAAGCACTGTCCGAATGGTGTAGCTCGGGGGTACTGAGATGTGCCACTCTACGGGGCTGGGCAAGATAAGTGAGATGCATTGCAGCAAAGTGCGGAAAGGATCACCAGGGAAGGGGTTTTTTAACAAAAACCTCCAGATGATCTTTGATGTTTCCCCAGATAAATGTCATGTGTTTCATCACACTTTCCAGGAGAAGCTGTCTCCTGCCCTTTCCAGAATGAATGCTCTTTGATTCCCTTGGTGAGTGCATCAGATAGGTTTTTGTGTTTGGGTAGAGGCAATGTGAAGTTGTCCTTAGATGTCACAGATCACTTCTTGCCCTCCAGATCTTCCAGTCAGTATAGGAGCCAGATTGTAAGTGGATTCCCTCTGGGCTTTGCTTTGATTAAAGAAGGGATTTTCAAGCAACGAATCAACAGCAAAGAAGAGGGAAAATGTATTTTGAGAGTGTTGTCAAACTGGAGTTCAGAGTCTTTAGTACCAGAGGTGTGACAGTAGAGAGATCTTAATGACTGAGGTTGATTTGGGTGATGGGAAACCAAAGGGCTGAACGAATTGCAATATATGAGAAATCAACTCAGTGTGGTGGACTTGAAAGACCTGGTGGCTGAAAATATGAACGTTTTCTCCTTTTGAACATTGCCTATCGACATCCCAAGGACATGGATAAATGCTATCTTCCCTGCTTAATTTGAGACGCGAACATGACTTACCCAAACTTGTTTGGTAGGTCTGTGGCAGCTGCATGTTGAACCCTTGAGCCTGATCACCAAACCTGCATAGTGCTGCTGCTTTGGGCTGCCTGCAGAAAGCTAATACTGCGTCCTTGTAAATTACTTGGGCAAAGTCATGTATGCCTGATGCAGGTTATAAAGTCTAAAATAGCTTTAGATGAAGGCTAAAGAATAAAAAAAAAAAAAAATCCTCTGTGGCACACTGCAGCGACGTTCTCAAATTCCTTCATGAATGTTAATCTAGTAAGTCCCATTTATTTTGCTGACAAGGAAACCGATGCTCAGATAATCTCAGTGATCTGTCACAGAATGAGTCAATTGCGGAGGAGTAGGTTTTCTAGCTTCTTACTCCCAGTCCTGAGATTTAGTCACAAAAGTTGCCTCTGTCCCAGTTTTGGACCATGATGTCTCTTCCCAGGTAACATGAATACAGACTTGTTTGGTTGGGTTATTTTGGTATTTGTTTTTGCTCTGTTAGGTATTTTTGTTAAACACAGTAATTCTGACCAGTGGGAAAACTTCCAAAGAATGCTGAAGCATCGTAGTTTGGATTCCCCCCCTCAAAAGGGAAATCCACTCTGCCTCCATCTAGGAGCTAAGAGAAACTTAAAAATGGAAAATCTAATTTCAAGGAGGTGCTTTGAGTGAGAGAATGGAGAGGAAACCACCAATGCTCTCCTGACCCTGGAAGTCTGGAATAACTAGTAATTATAGCAATACTGAAAGGCATAGAGACAGATTATTTCAGTGAGCGAGGGCAGGCACGGGAGAGAAGTAACGGTGTAGCATGAGATTAAGAGGGTTTTTATGGTTGGGGTTGGTTTAAACCTGAGAACCAGGAAAAGTTGAGACTGTAAAGAGGGAGCAGGTGAGAGAGGCTCATGGGTGAGGAAGAGCGGCAGATACAACAAGCCAGAAAAATCCCCGCAGCCGTTTGGATCCCAGCTTGCAGGTGTCCCTGCACCCCTCCATGAGTTGGGAGCTGGTGGGCAGCAGTTACCCGCTGCTGTCAGCAACACTCTCCTGTCAGAGCCAGATGGGTCCCTGCAAGGTAGTGCTTCTCCAGACAGCGCTGTCCTGTCTTCTGGCCCACTCTGGAGGCAAAGGGGCAGCGGCAGCAGTTGGAAGAGTCCTTTGATCCCTAAGAGTTTGAGCTGATTCATAGGAAAGGAGCAGGAGGAGTTGAGGGACCCAAATACCCACAGCACGGTGTCAGTGCAAGTCTGTGTCCATCACCATCCTTGAATTAGGTTTGGAGCCGCATCTCTGTTCTCTAGAAAGCGCGTTGTCCCCTCCATGGTTGGAGGAGCAACACAGCTAAACGCTGGAGACCTGGCTGAGCTGGTGCTGAAGTTTCCTCAGGGGAAGCGAAAGCATGAGGCTTAGCAGGGAGACTTTGTGCGAGATGCTGATTTGGGCCAGAGGGGTTTATGAATTGAAGAGAGATGGGGACAAGGGACTGTTGCATTGCTTTCTGCTGTACCTGTGCTGTGCTTTCTGCTGAGCCTATGCTGTCTTGTGCAACAAAATGCTGGTGCCCTCCAACACCTGTTGAAATGGGTGAGAAGGTGCTCGATGCTTTGCTGCGGAACTTAAAACCAGTGAGTCTGAGCACTGTAGGGAACGCAGCGTGAGAGCTTGACTTGGAGGAGGGGCACACACTCTCTGACGAACTACGGCAGAGCACGTCGCGGGCGGAGGGTTTCTGAACAGCACCTGGCTGGTTACGGGTGCTTCAGATCGGTGATGGGGAGGGAGGAAAGGGGACAGGAGCCTGCACAGTGTCTTCTGTCCCCAGCTCCTGTAGTTCCCCGCGCTACTGACTGCACTGTCGGTGCGCTGCTGCAGGGACAGCTGGGTGGGATCGCCAGCCCCACAGCGGGCTCTCCCCTGCCACGAGGGCAGAGACCATAAATTTGAAAAGAAGCAAAGCTGTGGAATTTACTCAGTAGCACAAAGCTATGTACAGCTCCGCCGTGTCAGTTATGCCAAGCTCAGAGTTCGTTCTTAGCTGACAATTCCAGATAACGTTTATAACCTAGCTGCAGTCAGGCAGGAAAAGAGTCAATGCTCCGGTTCATCCCACACCACAGTCCTCAGCGGTTCTGGGTCTACCCCAGCAATTTGTGAGGCAGCAGGGCTGGAATCACACAAACCCCAACGCTGTCACACCCGGGAGCCGGACTGGCTGCCAAAACAACGTGGCTTTGAAGTGGCCCCGCGAAGGGGCCCCCGGTACATTCAACAGCCAGTTGGTTTCGGGCTTGGAGGCAGCCAGCATTCATCCGCTCGCCGATAACCTCCGCCGAGGTGAATTCTCCGTGGCGGCTCAGGCTCGGCTGGTTAGCACGCAGAAGTTGATGCTGCCTGATGAGCCCCCTCCAGGCAGAGCGCTGGGCAGGCAGCTGTGCCCTGCCTCCCGCGCACGCTGTTTTTAGGGACTTGTTGCTGTCCCCAGCCATCCCGGGCTCAGATTTCGTGAGGGGCGGACAGCTCATGTGCTAATTACGGCTCATGAAATGGGGCCAGCCACCCTGATCCTTCATGTGACTAATGAATAGACTTTGTTTCCTACCCTTCTGCAGGCTTTAATAAAAGGGTAAAGTTCAGGATTTTAGAGAAAACTCCAGCAGACCTGTCAGGGTTTGGACAGTCCCTTAGTACTTGGAAGCAAGCAAGAAGGATTAAAACAGCATTAGCTCCAGCTCTCCCAAGGCCAGCTAGGCCAGGCCTTAATCTGTACTGGGTAAATTCAAGTGCTTTGTCCTTGGAAATGCCTCGTGGTCACGTTCCTGTTTTCCATGTGCCCTAATAATGCTCTTCCAGCTTTGTATTTTTTGAGCCCGTGTTGCATTTGTGGCAGGCTCGCTGCTCTCCTGCAGCTCTTCGTTGACCAGCGTGTGAACAAGGGTGACAGTAGCAGAGTGACCACAGCGTTGTGGGGGGACAGCAGGGCAGGATGTGTCACTTCTGAGGAATCCCCATTTTCCCTTAAGTGGCCAGCCAGGTGAAGGAGCACGCACAGTTTGTTTGCATTCCTGTCTGAAAAGCAAACCTGCCGCCTGACCTTGACAGGACGGGTGTGTTTGGAGGAAAAGGAGTGCTGGTTGGGAGCAGGTTACAGGGTGCCACCAAACATAGGAGAGCGAGGGAAGTTGCAGACTCAGTTCATGGTTGTGTACAGTGAAAATGAGGGTGAGGAGTGTTGGGGAGACTTGAACAGCAAGGACTTGATGGTTAAAGACAGTTTTTGTTTCATTCTTGGGTTCTTCTGTAGCTCAGAGCTTCCCAGCAGGCTCAGCCCTGTTCCTGAGTTGTGGGTTTTTTCCTTCCATCTGCAATTTTTTTCCTCAGGGACGAGAAGAGTGGTTGTGGACTTCCTCTCAGTCTAGCAACCCCTGTGTGATTGATTTGTGTGCTTCATTGCCAGAGGCATCAAACAGCACAGAGAAACTTCTGGCTAGGCTGGGGTTCAAACCAAGCTGTGTCATGAGCAGAGGATGCCGGAGGAGGGTGCAAGTGATGGGGTGCTTTGTGACCGCGTGTGCCAAATCCATTGGACCAACCTGAGCTGGCATCTGCCTGCCAGCAAGGCTGGCCCTGTGCTGTATCCAGAGCAGGAGGGAACCTGGAGCTCTGCTACTGTACCAAGTCCTGATCCCAAAGGAGCCCTGACAGAACACATTTTCTCCCCATGTACTACCACAGCTTCACCCATTCATTGGTGTATGCCCTGGTGCACCAGACATGCTCCCCTGTAGCCTTCTGCCCTGGATATATTCTCTACCACATCACCCAATGCCGTGCTACCTCCCGTGCCTCGCTGAGGAAGCTTAGATCTGCAAGAGACCAGGATTCCTATATAAAATTAATACTCAAAGTGACAAAAGTTCACGAGAATCAAGGGGCCTTGAGGATATTACAGCAGTAGCCAGACCTTCAGAAAGGTGGAGGAGCATCAAAGATGTTCTGCCACTCTCCTTCCCTTGTTTGCCCTCTCTCATCTGGCTGTGGCCACAGTGTAATCAGCGTACTCACAGTGCAATCAGTGCATTCGGCAGCCAGCAGAAAAGGGGGTGGCTGGAGTGCAGTAAGATACAGATCGGCAGCTTCACGCTGTGGTGTGTAACCTGTGGGAGGGACACGTGTGTAAGAGGTCCTGCACAGTGCTGTGAGTAGCTCCCTGCCTGACTCTCAAAACCAGGACATCCCGAAACGTGATGGATGTGCTTACCCTGTCAAGGGTTAAAAAATCTTCTTTTTTTATGCTTTACGGCTTTATCTCATTACTTCGTGAGTGGGCATTTCATTTCATTCCCACAGAGGGATTGTTAGCTGCTGGGTCAAAAGCAGAAAAAGGCAGCTCTGCAGAGGGAGGGCCTCTCCAAAGGGGTAGAGGACCCTCAGCAGCAAGGGCCAGCTCCAGATTTTGCAGGGGCAGCAGTTTTGAAAATGCAGGCGCTTCCCTAGGTACCTTGTTGGGTCTAAGCTCTGGTAGGTGCTAAACCGGTCTGGTTAGTTTTAATTCCCTTACCCCGGCGCTAAATCAGGCGATTTATAGGATGGGAGAGCGGGGAAGGACGGTTCTTGTCCTCTGCTTGCCATCTGCTGCGTCTCTGTGTTCCCTCGTGGTCTGGAGCACCCGGCTGCCGGCGGCTCTTTTTCCCCCAGCCGCTGGTGGTGTCCCCGAGGGCATCACCCAGTCCCCACGGCTAGGACAGAGACATGGCTGATTATAGGGTGGAGACGCTGGTGCTCTCTGTAATGGCTGCCCATTTCCCACATCTCTGCCTTGAATAACATCAAGGCTGACTGAGGAATTCCTAATTAAAGGGGACACAGTCAAAGCCGAAACAGTATTGCTTCGACTTCAGCCTGCAGTCCACTTCTGTCCATACTCCCCAGAGGCCAGAAGTCGAGGGGAGAGACATAAATGTTAAAGAAGAGAGAGCCCTGCTTCGGCTGTTTATATTTGCTTGTTTGTTTTTGTAGGGCCCATGTAAAAAGAAGGGGGTTGATTCTCCCATCTCCTTAATTTGGTGCCAAGAGTGGTGCGACTGACATTGGATCCGTGTCAGCGTGAGCAGGCCAAACTCTCCGTTTCTGGCCCTGCAGCAACGAAGCAAATAAGCCCTCAAGCCCTCTTTTCTCCAGCTGAAGTCGTGCTGAGCTCCCCCCCTCCCCATGCAGGACACCAGCGATCACCCAGCATGTGTTTCTGTCTTGGTGTCCCCGGGTGGCGTGGGCAGGGTGGAGCCAGCAGCGGTCCCAGCGTGGGCCAGCCGGGAGCTCCACGGTGGGGACACCTCATGAGGAGCCGCTGGTGGCCTGGACTTGGCAGCCAGACTCACCTCCTCACGTGTGGTGGTGGAAGCCCGGGAGAAGGTGGCTGGGCTCCGGCGTGTCCTGACGGCTGAACAGCAGCCCAGGGCAGTGCCAGGGCTGAGCTGAGCCTTGCCGTGTCTCGGTTTCTGTTTTCCAGAGAAAGCTACTGATGGGTCCCTGCGGAGCGAGGACTGGGCTCTCAACATGGAGATCTGCGACATCATTAACGAGACTGAAGAAGGGTAAGGGGGCTGGGGAGGGCACACATCCAGCGGCGGGTCCCAGCACACCCTGTAACACTGCATCCCTAGATTGAAGTGGTAGCAATGCACTGGTGGAGGTTATAAGTTAGGATTCCAAACAGTCCCTTACATGAGACTCTGCTGGGAAACCTAGAGACACAGCAAAGCTGTCAGAGCATCTGTTAGATGCTTCCCTGTAATCTTCATGAGCACTGGGAGCCATTTAAACAGGCCTTCAGCGTCCCCAGAGAACCCCTGATTCAAGCCAGCCTGTCTCCCATCTCCCAGAGGCACATTTGCAATTCTGGTTTGGTTTATTCCTCTTTCATACCCCTCTCTTTCCTCTGGGAGTGTAAAAATCCGCAGGCTGGTGACTGAGGAGAGAGAAAAATCTCAGGCTGCTATTGAGTCCTCTGACTGTGCAAGTCCTGCTGGGGCTCGCTTCTCGGGTATTTTCACGTATGGTCACTCAGACACGCGCAAAGTGAGTGGGGGAGCCCTCGTCTCCCTCTATCTACAGGGAGATGTTCAGAGACCTGCCAGACTTTTTAACTCTGGACTTGGGGATTTGCCAGTGAATGCAAGAGGGACTGCTCCTTCTCACAGCAGAGATGTCAAGAGCAGCATGTAAAAAAGAAGGTGCTACATGGAATAAAAAATGTAGGTTTCACTCCTGCTGTCCTACCCCACGGTGATGTTGACAGAGGATTAGCAAGCCCGGTTTTCAGCTTCACAGTTGTATGAAAACAAAGTGAAACATCTCTACTCGCAGATCTGTCACCACTTCTTTTCCATGCTCTCCCCGTGGTGCAAATACACCTGTCCCTGCCCACAGGTTTCAGTCCCAAGCCGTGGCCACTTGGTGTTCCAGTTCTGGGTGCCAGATAACACAGCTGTGCCCTCCTGGCATGGCAGACTCTCCCACTGCCCCGCTAATGCCCACCCATTGCAGCCGTGCTGCCCCACAGGCCGATACACTCCTGCCCTCCTCGTTACCTCAGTGTCTCCGCCTTTCTTCCCTGTGCTCTCCTGGAGCTTGTTGGTTCAGTTGTGCCCTCTCACAAGACCGCAGGGGGCTGAGACCACAGTGCTTCTCCCCTCTGAGAATAAATGGTTAAGGAGACCCTGCTACGCTGCTGCTCTCTTGCCCGCCTGCAATATAGGCAACATTTTGCCACTGCATCACCCCTGCTGCTTTTCAGCCCCCTTTCTCCAGGGAAGTGTTGTTAAACAGCTCTCTGAGCAACACAGGGATAGCTGCAGCTCGCTCTCTCCTTCTTCTCTCTAACTCATGCCAAGCTTTTTTTGTTATCTCCTCTTCAGTCTCTCTGCCGTGGGATTTCGCTCTAGCCCCAAGTAGTGCATTTTTAGCATTGCTTTTACTCTGCTCTCTGTTGTGTCCTGTACACCTTGAATTGTTGCAGACATCAGCACAGAGGCCTCCAATTTCGGCAGCAGCACTCATTAGCAAGACCCCGCTCCTCTTGCAGAACCACAGGCAAAAGCTGCTTTACCAGTCATTGCTTCAAGCAGCCCTGAAAACATGGTGTGGAGGGTCACCTGCTGAGTATGAGGCATCCAGAACCAGTGGCTGTTTTGCTTTGCCTCTCTGTAGGTGGGTCTCAACCTTCTGATGATCTTTCTTCATCTGATTTCTCCTGCAGACCCAAAGATGCCTTCCGAGCCATAAAGAAGAGAATTGTAGGGAATAAGAACTTCCATGAGGTTATGCTGGCTTTGACGGTGAGTGGTCAGGGCTCTTTCTCAGCTCATTGATATCCTGCTGTAAAGCTAAGTCCCTGTCTGAAAAGACACGGGTACCTAAAACCAACAAGGCAAACACAGGCAGACAGAGAAGGCTATAGCTAATGCTTCATTGTCTTTGAAGGTCCTGGAGACATGCGTCAAAAACTGTGGCCATCGCTTCCATGTCCTTGTGTCCAGCCAGGACTTTGTAGAAGGTGTCCTGGTGAGAACAATCCTGCCGAAGAATAATCCACCTGCCATAGTACATGACAAAGTGCTGACCCTCATCCAGGTGAGCCAAGAAGCGTGAGCATCTGCGCCAGTTCAGAGAGTGTTTGTCTTTAGGTGTTTGTGCAGAAGGCTACTGTAAATGATGATGGGCTGCACTCTCTCCTTCTCCTCAGTCCTGGGCAGATGCCTTCCGCAGCTCACCGGACTTGACGGGTGTCGTTGCTGTTTATGAAGACCTGAGACGGAAGGGCCTGGAGTTCCCCATGACAGATCTGGACATGCTGTCACCTATCCACACACCACAGAGGGTATGGGAGCATTGCTGAAGAGAAGGGTGTTGGGCAGCTGCCATTCTGGAGCTATGAGGGGACTTCAGGAACTCTAGCTTGCTTTTAGAGAGCTTTTGGGGAGTGAGAAGCTCCAGGACAGCCTCTTTTCTGGAAGAGCTGTTGAAGGCAGACGGGGAGTTGCCATCAACATTTCTCTCCTAATTGCACTGCTTTGTCAGCTGTGAGTATCTAACATCTCCTTCTTCCTGTCCCTTTTCTTACCTCTCTGTGTAGACTGTGTACAGCTCCAACTCCCAGTCCGGACAGAACTCGCCTGTGGTCAACTCCCCTCAGCAGATAGAGTCCATCCTCCACCCTGTCACCCTGCCCACTGGGAGGGGCACGGCCAGCGACGCACCCATCACGCCCACACCAGAGCAGGTGAGTTGGACAAGAGCCCCGTGGTGCTGCTGACTCTCCCTGCACTTGGGGGGCTGTTTCACAAACACTGCTCTGGGACTGCTCTCCTGGTCCTTCCCCAGCCTCTGTCTTCCAGGAGCCGTTCCTCCAAAGCATGGTGCCTCAGGAGCTCTCCAGAGTGCCACTGTGGTCACCGTGATGAGCCAGAATACCACAAACACAGGAGTGGTTATGTTTTCCTGAGGCAGGGCTGCTTGCAGGTAGAGGAAGGATCTCCTGGCTATAGGGAAGTGGGGAACTGAGGCACAGGGGTTTTGAGCAAGGACTTTGTAGCACAGTACAGCAAAAGATTGCTCAGTAGATGCCTCCTTATCATTTTTGTTTATCTTGCCTCACCGCTGACTTTATGTGAATCAACCCTGTCTGGCTATGTGGTTTCCAAAGGCCAGGGCTTTCTCAGTTGCTTCCCCATCCTCTTTTCTCCTTCCTCACCCCGACTTCATATGACACCATGTTCAGCATCAGTCCTCCAGCTGTCAGTAGGTTGCATCCCCTTGCAGAACAGAGGCTAGAAACTGTTCTCAAGAGGCTCATTAGCAGCTTGCGAAACCAAAGGGATAAAGCTTCAACTGCACACTTAGCCCAGACTCGCCTTTTGAATGGGAATTCATTTTTTTCCTCCTCTTACACCGCTTTGGAAATTAAACAATTTGAGTGCCTGCCACACAGGACCTGCTAGCTGGGGAGAGATTTGAATCATAACAGCAGCCCGTGCTGTCTATTAAAAATCAAGGCTAGGCCAGTGGCCAAAGATCTCAGGTGAGAGCCTGGCATCTGTTACCAGCAAATGAACTTGATGGTAAGTGATGGAGCTTCCTTCTGCTGGGAGCTCCCCAGAGCTGAACTGAGCGGTGACAAATGAGCTCCCCAGTGGCCGTGCCCTTCAGCTCTGTGAACACACACACACACACACACGCGAGCGCGGTGTGCTGCCATTCAGAGCCACCTCAGCTGTCTCCCCAGTCTTCCCAGGCAGAGCTGTCACTTCCCTTCCCTTTTGCAGATCGGGAAGCTGCGCAGTGAGCTGGAAGTGGTCAATGGGAACATGAAGGTCATGTCAGAGATGTTGACGGAGCTGGTACCATCCCAGGCCCAGCCTTCCGACCTGGAGCTGCTGCAAGTAAGGAACATTGGCGGGGTGGAGGGCTGGCACATGCAGCTTGGTTTAGCAGTGACCTGATGGACTGAGGCACGACACACGCCAGGCAAGGAGAACAATTGCCCTGGACAGTTTAGTGTGAGGCTAATCAGGGAGTGATGTGATAAGGGAGACACGGGGAAGGTGGAGTGTCAGTGGCCAAGGGAAGTTGCCTGTGGGGTCTGTCTGTCCCAGTCAGACTTCCAAATCTGTGAGTGCTCAGCCTTAGCCTGACCTTTGTGTTAACTTCCCCTCGCTGCGAACAGGAGCTGAATCGGACATGCAGAGCCATGCAGCAGCGTGTGCTGGAGCTGATTCCCCGTGTCCTCCATGAGCAACTCACTGAGGAGCTGCTCCTCATCAATGACAACCTCAACAACATGTTTCTGCGCCATGAAAGGTACCTCTTTCCTCCCTTTTTTGCCCAGGTCTTCCACAAGAGTTTACTGCCTCTTGAAGGCCTTCTATCCTTTTGATCTGCCCATGAGTATAATGCTCAAGATGTATCATCCTGTATCAGCCATCTTTGAGAACAAAGACAGTTCTTGGTTTTTGCTGATATATTCCTGTCTCTTCAAAACTGATGTGTAAGTTACTGATGGAATATAAAGATGCCCCTGTGGCATAAGCCAGAAGAAGAAGAAGGGAACTGCATGGAAAGAGCTGGTTTTCTAGCCCTGAAGCAGATGGGGACAGGGCAGACTTGCCCAGGTGGGGTCAGCACCCCTTTTTTTCCTTCATCAAACCCATCTCTTAAGCTTGGATGAAGTCTGGAGAATTTAGTCCCCGTGTCTGTATGGAGAGCTGGGTTTGAATCATTTTGGCTAGGAGTATCTCTGGAGGATCACAAGAAGCTTCCTCACACCACATCTCAGGAGACATCAACTCTAGGCCTTGTGGTATCTTCAGTCTTGAGGGGCAATTGGGCCCTGAGCCTTCGTTTGCCTTTCCTAGTACATAGGAGAGGGCAGACTGTGCCAGACCTTATAAGAAATCTCTTGAGCTGTGGGTGTATAAGCATACGCTACTGAAATGCATCCTGTCATCTTTCTTGCAGGTTCGAGCGTCTTCGGACAGGACAGCCCGTTAAGGTAACCCAGAGCAACTGCCCCTCCGTGCAGCTCGGCTTGCATCCTGCAGGTCCAGCAGCATCCTGCTGAACTGGAGAGAGGTTCAGTCTGCCCCACTTACAAGCTTTAGGCTTTGCTCTCCGGCCCAGCTGCACCAGGCCACGCTGGTGTGCAGGACACCCCAGTTCCCACTGCTAGCCTCTCCCTCCCTGCCACGGGGAGCCTTCCTCTCACCCAAAGAGCAAGAGCAGACCAGCAGCAGTTACAGTTTTCTAGTATTGAACTCTGAGAGGACCAGTTCCCATTTGAGCATCCCTTTGTCCTATGAGCACTGCCCCGTCCTCTAAACCAGCACTTACCCTACTTACTGACATCCAGCAGAGCTGGGAAGCTGGCTACCAAGGCGTATTCTGCCCTGGGACTTCCCAGCCAGTTCTCTGATCACTGTCCCCCTCCTCACAAGGAGAGGCTTTACAACTGGTATTTTTCGATGGGTGCAGAAGGGCTTTCTTCCAGTGTTAATGAGCTAGGACTGAAGCATCAGAAGGCTTCAGAAACCCTCAACCATCTTCCTTTTTTTTTTTTTTTTTTTTCACCAAAGGCACCAAATGAGGCAGAGAACAGCTTGATTGACCTGGGACCCAGTACTCCTTCTGCAGTGAGACAGCCTGAAGTCACCAGCAACCTCTCCTCTCAGCTGGCTGGAATGAGTATGTTGCCATACAGTCTTCCCCTCAGTCCTTCTCCTGTGCTGTTCTGGGAATTCTTTCATGCCATTGAATCACCTCCCAGAATTATTTAGTCACATTCATAAAGTAACCTAGACAAATAGGGTGTATTGTCAGCTAATAAACTCATGAGAAAACTTGTATATGCCTCAAGGCACACAGGCGTATGTCTCCGCATCCACACCTCACGTTGTGCAGGAGGTGGACATGATTTAAGAAGGACCTCAGCATTACACTGTGGCTGAGGACTGGGCCTTCCAGCAGGGTAGGGGAGAAAGCTGCTCCCTCTGCAGTGCCTAGGAGCAGTGCAGTTGCCTGCCTGAAGCTCTCACTAGCTGTAAGCACATTCAGTACAGCTTGGATGCGGCTACAGAAAATTGGCAAGACTGTTTATACAGACAAGCCAGTTGAGGTATTTTTCAAGTCAGGGTTTTTCAGATGATGCCTGAGTAATGAAAATCCACTTATCTGTCTCAGAGGTGCTTGCCCAGGAGCACAGGTTATCCTCTTCCACAGGTTATGGAGCAATTCCCTCTGAGTTGTCTTAAATGGTCAGGAACATCTAGCCTTCAGCATCAGTGCAGTAAATTGCTGCTGCTGCTGCTGCCTGAGACTGAGCTAAAAATATCTGCTGAGCAGGCGAAGAAACTGCTTCTGTCGCTTCACCCACGACACTGCACACATGCATAGACTGTGCTGCAGCTGAGAGGCAGGACAGAGGAGTGGGCCTAGAGCAGTTTATCCTGGTCTGATGCTAACCTTCCACCTAACACCCTTCAAGCCCGCGGCCCTCCATTTACTGCTCTGTGCTGCCTGCTCACCCTGCTCTTTCTCCCACAGACCTTGGCTCAAGCAGCGTAAGCGCGGGGCTGCACTCCCTTGACACCTCTGGAAAGCTGGAAGAAGAGTTTGACATGTTTGCCCTGACCCGTGGCAGCTCGCTGGCTGAGCAGCGCAGAGAGTGAGTGTAGCAGCCCGCTCTGTCCTCTCCTGCCTTCTTGCCAAGGGGGGCGGGGGGGCTCAGGGCAACTGGGGCTGCGACCCCAACCAGCAGCAGTTCCTGGGAGACAGGCAGGATGCGACAGAAATGCGCTCTTCTGCCAGACACACAGTGTTTGTAGGATGACCTCTGTGTTCCCCATCATTCTTCCTGCTGCCATCATCTCCTCTTCACGGTGTCCTCCTGGGCGTGGGAAGAAGGAAGCGGCCTCTACTCTGTCAGTGGGGTGAGGTGCCACGTGTGCTGGGGAGGCTTAGCGTTTGGAGATGAAGGTGTGGAGTGGGACTGGCTGAGTTTTCTTGTCTGTCTCTGAACCCCCGTGCCCTGACTGGGGTGATGTTGAATTTGGGAACTGATGAATATCGATGCAGCCTCGTGGCCGAGTATTGAACTGGAGCGCAGGAGGTATGCAGGTCAGTTGTGGTTTGCAAGGCAGGGCACTGCTCAGTGCCTCAGCTTCCCTCTCAGTAAGTGGGACTGATGTTTCTTCCTCCATAGTGTGTTTGAGACCTCCTGGCGTAGAGTGCTAACTGTTGGGTCTCCATAGTACTGGCTGAAATGAAGAGGTCTCTTCCCTACTGCAAAGAATGGATTCCTGAATCCTTGTTCTGGGAGGAGTGGACAAGAGCTGTGCTCACTGGATCCCTTTGGCTTGAGAGACTGGGGCTGATCTCCTGCTGTTTTGCCTGTCAGTCATCCACTGCTTTCCACCACTTACCGAGCAGCAGAGCCCACCAGCACATGGCTGCCTTCAGCCCTCAAAGACCTGTGCTCCTGACCTCCCTCCACTGCAATGCCTTCTTCTTCAGCCAGGCAGTAGCAAGTTAAGGTCTCTTAAGGATGTCTCCTTTCATTCCTCTGCTTCAGACTGCTTCTGGTAAAAGCGGCGGGGAAACCCATGGCCTATACACAACTTCATGTGTTTTGCCCACGGGTTTCCCTACCACTTTTACCGTGCTGCCTTAGGACGGAGGCGGGCCAGGATAAAAACAGCTGAGCCAACAGCACGACAGTCCAGGGCTGAAATCCGAGCCACTGGTATGCGCTCGGTGCTGGAGGCTGGGAGAGATCTGGGCAGGGATGGAATCGTATCCTCTCCACTGTGGCGCAATCCTTAACAGACCGGGGCTTGTGATCTCTGCACAAGTAACAAGACATCTTCTATTTATTCCTCACTGCCCTCCACCTGCCTGCACTTGTACTGCTGCCAGGTAGCCTCTACTCTCGCTGGCTCAGGCTTCACATTTCACTCACCAGCCTCTGCTCTCAGTGTCTCCCTCCGTCTGAACAGACCCATTGCCCTCCTGCTCCCGGAGAGGACGTGCTGGCAGGAGACACAGGCAGGGCCACTGGGGTTTGTTCCTGACCCCTCCGTGCTTCATGTGTGTCTCGGCGAAGCAGTGCTTGAAACACCTCAAGCCTTTCCTGCCATTCTTCCTCATCAGTGGCATGATAGCAGCATTGTACTTCATCCTTGATGCCATTGTCCACAGCGGCCCCTTCACTGATGAGCACTTCTTCGAGAAGTTTGAGCGCCGGTGGCCCAAGCCCCTGGCCCCCAACAAAAACAGCTCCACTTGATGGTCTGCTGGATCTGCGAAAAGGGGCTTGGGAGCAGCTGGAGAGGAGGCTGGCAGAGAGTTTCTGGGAGAGGCTTCGTTCTCCCAGCATGGACGGACTGTTCTCCCCACCCTGCATGGATCAAATGGTGATGTGTGGTATTAGCATGTGTGGTAGCAGCCTAGAGGGGACTCAGAAATGGGATGAGGGAGATTATGGGGGAGATGCATCCGTGTGTGGAAAGAAGTTGCTGTAATGGTGCATTTGGAGACCCTGAAGCAACATTAGGCTCCTCTGATCATCCAGTCTCAACTGCTATGTAGCACAGACCAGTGAGTCTCTGCCACCATCAGTTCTTGAGTAGTATCAGTTAAAGAGATGTTTCTGAGCTGTGTTTCTGATTGTAAAGGTAGGTGAATATGTAGGGGCTTGTTGCTCAAATCCTTCATAAAGTAGCTGTAATCTTCTGATCGGTCTGTGTTAGTGATAACTCTCCTGCAGTCAATCCCAGAGAAGATGAGTGTCATGGTTGATGTGCCTAGGTCTGTAAGTCTCTGATTTAGTCTGTTGGATGGTTGTTTTCCTATGATGCCTTGTCATCCTCCTGTCATGTGCCAGGCCTGTTCTGTGATATCCCATAGTGGTGTTGTAGTGAGTAAACTAGCCTGGTTTGTGGTGGGCTACACCTATAGTAGGGGTTTTGCACACCTTTCTAGAAGCTCTTGGGAGCAGAATGAAGAGAGATGAAAAGTTGTGTAGTCAGAATCACTGAATATATATTTAGGAGTTTGTGCTTTTCACTCTCGGGCATCTCATCAGCCTGTGTGTTATCTAACTTCGTGCTTCTTTCAGGGTAAAGTACGAAGATCCTCAAGCCTCCAAAGGACTTGCTGGTGCCCTGGATGCCCGGCAGCAGAACACAGGAACGGTAAGTGGCCACAGAGCTTTTAGTACCTCACCAGGAATTAGAGTATCCTCCTTGCTCACCTAGGCAATAAATGTGCTGTCTGTTTGGAAAAAATCAAGTGTTTAACATGACTGATGATAAGTCTGATGAGTCTCCACCAACCTGCATTTCCTACCTGGGCTATATACCTCATTCTTTAAACCCCAGAGGTGGGGAACTATGGAAAGTCTGGGGTTGACTCAGTCAGTAACAGGATGGCTTCCTTATATCTGCAGGGAAATTTCCACCTGGAAATGTATGTTTTATTCCCCTTCAGCAGGTTTCCAAGTCCCGTCTCCTTCTCTCTGCGATCAGAGGAGTAGGCTACCAGTACCAGTGTGTTCTTTCCCCACCCTAAACCCACTGCCTCCCCTCTCCCTCGCCCTCCACGATACCAGCTTTCAGTGTGGACTCTCTCTTGACCAGGGGGAGTCTGGTGCCTCCAGTGATGGAGCCCAACTGACTAAGTGGATGATGCGGCAGGGAATGGTGAGATGATGGAGCGCCAGCAGGGAGGGAGGAGGCTGGGGCTGCTGAACGAGCAGTGGCGCTGGCACAGCACGTGAGGATGCACAGCAGACATCAGTGGAGGCTGCAAACCGAAATGGAGCGACCCTGGTCTGGGCCGGTAGTGGAGACCAGGGTTGGGAAGGAAGCAGGCAGTGTCAGTCCTTCCTTAAGTAAACACGTCTGTAGGAAGAAATCCCAGGAGACCTGAGGGCCAAGAGAGCGTGTGCCACACTTTGAGCTAGAGGATGGCCTGTTTTGGGGTGGGTGTCTGAGGCAGAGGCACTAGCCAG
Organism: Tyto alba; assembly: GCF_018691265.1. Classification (NCBI taxonomy): domain Eukaryota; kingdom Metazoa; phylum Chordata; class Aves; order Strigiformes; family Tytonidae; genus Tyto; species Tyto alba. Next base: position 31,972,680 of record NW_024881282.1, read on the forward strand.
TGGCATCGTGAGGAAGGCCACCGCCATTCATTCGCCTGCGTCCTCTCCTGTTCAGCACGAGCTGCCCCATTTGGAGGAAAACACATTCTGGCTTCTACCCTGTTCCAGGCCTCCTCCTCTAGCTAAAGTGTTCGAGACTGCAGGCTGTTGAATTTGGTCTTTTGGCAGCAGGAATTCCTGCAATTACGTCCCCTCTGGAACGTTGAGGCTTTGACACACTCCCAGGTCTGAAGTTTGTTAGCCTGTCTTCCTGAAGTGGGCACGGCCCTGACTGATGTCTGCTCTAGGAAGTTTCCCCACATGCTGTCCAGTTGGCTTGAATGCATTTCTACCCCAAAGAGTTCCTCTCTGGGTAGACAAAGCCAATTCGCTTTGAAACTCGCCCGATCTCACACATCTTCTTCTGGATCCCCACTCACCCATCTGCCAGCTGTGGTAACTATCTGAACTTGCTCCTTGGTTTGGGGAAATCTGCCTGTCCTTGGTAAAAAGGGGGTTGCTCTTTTTCTTGGTCTTGCTGTTTTCTTGAGTACGAGGGAGCTGTACGTATTAGGAGACTAATAAACAAGTTCCCACAAATACTCTCTTACGCTTCTGCTTGTGGAGCCTCTAGCAAGGGCTGCTCCTTGCTCAGCTTTGGTTGGGAGCTGGTGACTGGAGAAAAGGATCTGGGGTTTTGAATCAGACTTGGTTTCCTTCCAGGTTATCCCTCTCTGCTAGGAAAGTGTCTCTTTGCTGCTTAAATTGGCTAGGGACGTGAAGGCTTCTGAGCCAGACTCATCCCTACTGGAAGTAAAATTTATTTTAATTGTAGAGGACTTTCTTTTCAATGGGTCTGTTTCTGTAGTTTGGTGAGATGTCAAATCCTGCCGTGCTCCATGATCCTACCAGGTAATCACTTCTTAACAGGTGTCTTTCCTCCTTAACGTGGTGCCAAACCTGGCACATCTGATATCTTCAGCATTGCAGTCTTTGACATCAGACGGTCACTGGTTTGTAGAAAGGAGGAGGTGTGGAGAAAAGCACATCTCTTGTTCTCTGGCTGCCTAATACAAGCAGCCAATTTCCACCCTAGCGAGTCTTTACCAGAATGGAAAGCCTGATCCAGTCCTAGTAGCTCAAAGCCAACCACCAAACCCCAGATGCTTTTAACGGCACTTATTCTAGAACCTATGCGTGCCTGGGTGTGGATGGGGCAGAGGAAGCAGGTGAGTGGTGGCAGTGGTAGCTGGGAGAGCTTTGCAGCGGCACTGGCTGGATTTGGAAGGGCCTGAGCTGATTGAATGGTGGGGTCAGAGGGTTAGCTTTTGGGTTGGGCTTTCCTTTTGCAGAGTGGGTTCCCTGGAACATCCTCTTTTCTTGGCCTCATCCCTCTCTTTCCTTCCGTCCCAGGTGCCGGTTCCCCAAGCCAATTTCATGGAAGACATAGAAAAGTGGCTCTCCACTGACGTGGTAAGTGAGGGGCTGCCCTTCTGGAGCCCACAGCCTTGCCAGAGTTGCCTGCAGGGCTGGATTTTAGGCAGCGTACAACAGTGCTGGCGCTGCCGAATGCGTGGCACAGGCTGCTCAGAGGGAGCAGGGGAGGAAAAGCCAAGGACGTGGGGTGTGGGACACCACACCAGTATAATTAGCCTTCTGGGAGGCGTAGCTAATGAACTGAGGCTCAAGGCCACTCTAACATGTCTGAACCGCAGAGGTGGGGGGAGCACTGTCCTGTCTCTCTCTGTGCAAAGAATCACATCTGCGGGGGTGACTTTGTCCACCTTGCTTCTGACCATGCCCTTCTCCTCCTTCCCCAGGGAGAGTCAGAGGACGCAAAAGGTGTCACCAGTGAAGGTAAGGCTTGCCAGCCAGCCCTTTTCTCCAGCTGTTCCTGGCAGCAGCACCTCGTCTCTTCCACAAACCTCCCTCCTTGTTAACTCTCTTCTCCTGTCCCAGAGTTTGACAAGTTTCTGGAAGAGCGAGCAAAAGTTGCGGACCGGCTCCCCACTTTGTCCAGCCCCTCAGCAGGGACATCTGCCTCCCCTCCTGCTGCCAGCCATCATCGGAAGCAAGCGAAGGAAGATGATGCTATGTTTGCCTTGTGAATGCTATGGACTGGTGTGCTGTGGAGCAAGAGGCTGTGTGTGCTGTTTTGCTTGCCTCCGACCAGGGGCCAGCAGAGGAAGGACTCTGTCCCCTTCCTCCACTCTCTTCCTGTTTTCCCTTTGAGTTGTTTTTATTTTTAAGCTGCTTTCAGAGTTCAGATAATCTTTGTTGTGTTTAGGGATGTCGCACAATAGACTTGTGAAGGGGGTTTTACAAAGCTGCTAGAGAATGTGGGAGTTCAGTGGGTTTGGTTTTGGTTTTTTTTTTTATTTTTTGGTACAGCGTGGGCAAAGCGGAAGAAACTCCGCTCCAGTGAGGTAGTTAGAGATCTTGCCCAAGAAACAGGAGAGGCTGCAGCCTGCTGCTGAAACCATTCCTGCCTGCCTCTTTCCTCGCCCCATCACTAGGACGGATCCCCAGCCCTCTGCCTGCCACTGTTAGACTGGAAAGCGTGAGGATGCGAAGCACTACAGGTGGCAGGGGAGGAACACTAATGGTAGAGGGGTCCTCTTGCTCTAGTCTCTCTTGCACAAGTGCTTGTGGTGTGCAACACCCTCCCACTCACAACCCCTTCTCTTCCTCTTCCTTTCCTCCCCGCTCCCCATCAGTTTATCCAGAACCCTACCCACAGCCCAAATGTTTCTGTTGCATGACAGCCTGTTACCAAAGCCCCGCGCTGCACGCAGGGCCTGAGCTGCAAGCGGTACCCCAGGCTGAAGGGGCTGTCTGCTGCGGGGTGGGATGTGCCTTCAGCAAACTCTTTGCAGTTAGTTTAATCCTCCCGTTATTCTACTTTTCTCTCCTCTTTCCTCGATGCGATCCCACCTCCCTCTCTCACTTCCACTGATGCCTTCCAGCACATCGTGCCACAGCGTGGGGGGGTCTCTCCGAGCCTCTGATCAGGCCACCACTACAGACCCTCAGGGTAGCTGTGTGTGCTGGGGCCGAAGAGCTGTGGTCCTTAAAGCAGGAGGCCCCGACATCGACACTGTTCTCCCAGTGCGAACATGCCGATGCTGGGGTAGCTTGTTCAGCTGGTGGGCACAGAGGTGAAGCGAGACATCAGTCATCTCACGCCAGCAAAGCAGCCCTGCAGGCGGGCGGGAGCTCCTTTGCACATGGGGAGAAAAACCCTTCCGAGCAAACCACACACGCTGCCCAGCTGTAAAAGGTAGCCAGCAGGGAGGAGGGTGCCAAGCGCGGGGCTCCCGCCCGTGGGGTTTCTTGTTGCGCGTGGGAGAGTTGCCTTTTTTTATTGCACATTAAAGGAGCAAAGTCTGGAGCCTCCCTTGAAGATCCGTGCGCGCTGTCAGTGCTGGCGTGGGGAGGGGAGGACCCTGTGGGGGAGAAGAGGGGTGCAGCCACACTTGCTCCCCATGGAAAAGCAAGGGCACTGTGGTGCTGAGATGAGGCATGGCGTGAACGGAGGCTGAGGGTGCAGCGAGCCAAGGCAGGTGCTCGCCGTTTTTTAGCACAGTCTCCTGGGGAGGTGACTGCAGCCCATCTCAAAATAGCAAAAGGGCGAGCTACCTCCTCTCCTTTCCCTCTCTGCCTTGTGACCAGATCCGAATACCCACCTCACCGCCCAAATCACTTAAAGACGCGCAAAAAATACAGTTGCTACGAGAGGGCTCCGCTCTCCGTCCTCAGTTGTCCCCATGCCACCCCCTGGTGTCCAGCTGAGAGGGAGCTGGGGTGAGGATTCTTAAAAGGAGGTGGAACAGGTTGAAAGTGTCATCTGAGCCCTAGACTTGTAGGAAGAAGTTAAATTAACCAAAGCTGTCCAAACCTCAGCCCCTCCCTCTTCCCGTGCCTGCGCTGTCAGCCTCCGCTGGACCAAGCTCAGGCTTGAGGACAAGAACTGTGAGCAAAGCTGGTCTGCAGCTGGTGGTGGTGGGGCTGGAAAAAGCAGGGCGCTGGGTTTCCTCCTCTGTAAGCGGTTGTGGGGCAGGAGGAGGCTTTGTGTCTTCTTCGGCTTTCCAAGACAGACAGCACATACTATCCTCGGACAGTTTGTCCCTTGATAAAAGGGATCACCAGTTCCAGTTCCATTGCATTCCCAATGCCTCTGGGAGGAACCGGGGGAGACACCCTTCTTCCTGAAGCAGGTGCTTTTATATATTTAATATAACCCTCTTTGAGCAGCAGTCCTGAAACCGGGGTGCGCATGCTATCTTCTGGAGGTGGTGGGGAGGGGAAAGCCCAGCCTAATGAGCCTAAAAGCCAGTCCATCCTGCCCCATCCTGCTCACGAGTGCACCAGTGGCTCTGCCAGGGGTTTGCCTGAAGCTGAACAGTCATTGGGTTCATCCCTGAGCTACTCCCCCTCCTGCAGCAGGACTTCACCGTGCCGCAGGACCCCCCCGCTCCTCACCTAAGAAGAGCTTTGAACGAAATGTGCAAAGCACTTTCTCTCTGAAGCGTGTACCCTAAGAGCCAGGGGTTTCTGCCTTACCGGCTGCATGAGGGTACACAGGTAAACACTGGGGAGTGGCACAGCTGCAGACCTCTCTCACAAGTCCATTTTTATCACTAGTCCATTTTTATCACAAGTCCATTTTTTTTTTACCACACTCACAGCTTCCTGAAATAGCCTCCTCTTTTTTTTTTTTTTTTTTTTTAAATCCCCAAAGCATCCTTGTTGCCGCAGATGCTAGAAGTGAAACCTATGGGGAGAGGCTGGATTTGCCCAACTCAGCCCTGGCTCTGGCCTCTGCTGTCATGCCTGCAGCAAGCCCAGAGCCAAACTGAGCTCCCTGGGGAGCGGCACCCCGGCTAGAGCACGCAGAGCTCGCACCACAGGCTCTCTGCTGGGAGGGTGGCCCGCAGGAGGACGCTGGAAGTCAAGGGACCATGAGCTCCAGGCCAGCACAGCATCCTCCCCCCCCCTCCACCAGCGCTGCAGACCTGCGAGGGCAGGTCCCTCCTGTGAGACAGGATCCTGAGCTGAGACATGAGGGTCTGAGAGAGCCTCCTGCAGCATCTCCATGGGAAAACAGAACGAGGAGGGAAGGCGAAAGGGCGAGTGCTGAGCTTCCCCTCCTGGAGGACCTGCAGGAGAGGCAGCAAGAGCTGGGGCACAAGGGAGCCCAGGCTGGTGGGTTTTACAACTGTGGGGCCAGAAGGGCCTCTGGAACAAAGGGCCTGATGCTCAAACCCTCTTGCCAGTGCCCTGGGCTCGGGCTGCCTTACTCTGCCAAGAAGGGAGAGCTTCTGGTGCCCGGTCAGCATTTGTGAGGGACACCAGCCCGTTCGCACCAGCGATGTTTTGAACACCAGTTTGTGCCTCAGCGGGCGCTTAAAGCTCTCAGTGCATTGCCTGCAGCTTCCCCTGAAAATGAAACAAAGCCGTCCCCGAATGTACACCCCGAGCAGAGCAGCGCGGGGAGTTCAAGCTCCTCCTTGCCGCCCCTGTGACACCCTGAGCCCACCTCGAGGTAAGGACCCCTTCTCCACCCTCACCCTCTTTCCCTCCTCCCCAGGCGGTTGGCACAGGAGCTGGCAAAGCCAAGAGGGGACTGTCCCCGGCCTGAGCGCAGGAGAACTGGCTCGCCACTATTTTTGTCACGGGGAGAACAGGCGGGAAGGGGTTTTTGGTGGCTGCCAAGTAGGGTCAGGTCGAGGCGATGACCAACAGGTGAAGATCCAGAGCTCTGCTTGAGGATCCAGAGCAAACCTGTCCCCTCCCCACCACACAGCCAGCCACGGATGCGGGGCTCTTCACTGCGGCCGCCCGGCACCGAGATTTATCTTTTTTTTTTTTTTCAAGCAACTGAAAACATGAAGAATGGGGATGAGGGCATGGAATCTTTCCATGCCCAAATTAGCACTGTCATACTTGTTATAGATTATACCAGTAATAGCTTGAATAATTTTGCAAGGTTTCTTTTGAGGAGGAACCTGGGGAAAAAAAACCTGCCAGGTCTGCAAGGGATGGTTTCAAGTAGAGGCCGGGTGTTTTGCATTGGCAAGAAGTGCTTTATGATTGCCAACATATAAAGTGACACTACTGTAAAGAATGCCTTTAGACGTCTTTCCCTTTTTAAAAGTGTTTTCTAATGTTGCTATTTTAAAAGGAAATAATGCTGCTCGCTGGTTTCTGACCACCAGATGGCTGTGGTCCCTTGCACACTCGGCCTCAGCTCCACCAACTGCAGAGGACACCCTCTCGCTGTGCAACCGCCGGAAACAAAATAAAACACAGTTTTTCCTCATACTAAGTGTTATGCTGCAACCACCAGCCCAGCACGGACTCGCACAGCGACCCTCCAGTGCATGCATTCAGGCGCTGCGGCTGCCTGGGTCCGGGAAGGAGGGCTCGCACTGCGTCTAAGCACCCATTAATAACCACACTGGGAACAGGATCCTGACCTGAACGGGTATTTTGCATGACCCAGAACAGTCGTTTCTGTGTAAGGTGAAGAAAGGCATAACTTCCTTGTGCTGGGCCAGAGCTGCTCTACATCTCTAAAACTCGAATATATGCTAAAGGTTAGTGAGAATTTCCCTGATGTTTGGGTTGTGGGGTTCTTGGCATACCAGCATAGCATTCATAGAGGCAAAGAAACACATGCTTCTCTTTTACCTACTACTAGCATCCAAATAGTACATGATTTTTTTTATTATTTTTAAAAGAGAAGGTAACAAAAAAACATCTCTCGATTTCTGACAATGTCTTCTCACAAATCAGCATAGAAGTGTCCCGTGCCAGTACACTGGGAAGGCTGTTCTTCATCCCGCAGGACTTTCATGTTGCTCTGCCACGTCAAAACTTCCTCAAAGCTTATTTTGGATGACAAAATTCCCCCTTCCTTCACAAAATTAGGATGAAACCACTTCCCCTTCCCTGCAGGTCACTGTTAGTGGTGCTGCTTAGGGCAGATGGAGACGCTGCGTACAGCAGGGACCCAGCGGGCAGCAGAGATGGGGCTTGTGAGGAAGGAAAGCATTTCTGTAGGTAACTCATTTTTATCTGTGTGGGGACATAAGCAAGTGGAAGCACAAGAAGAGAGGAAGGAGACAAACGAACAGAAGGAGATAGGAAAATGTGCAGACACAGGAGAGGAAGTAGGCGCCCCAATGCTCGGGAGCAAGGAAATGGAGGTGGCCAGTGATCACTGGCAGCCAGTCTGGGTTTTTTTTTTCTGTTTCTCCTGAAGGTACTTCACAAACCACACAGACAGAGGTGACTCCTTGCACCAGGGTGATGCCAAGGTGGTTGGTAGACCTGAGGAGATTCCTTTTTCGTTGACTTGCCTGCTCTCCCGTGTGTTGGGTGGACCACGGGTCCCTGTTGCTTTCTCAGTGACCGGTGAAACCTGAGCAAGGGAAATGGGGACTCAAGGGCAGAGGCTCACAAGCAAAAGTTTCCTCTTCCCTACCCTTGCAAAATCTGCTCTGTGTGGGGGTGCACAGGAACTGCAGCAGGCTCAGAGTGCACGAGTGGGCAGATTCACTTCCCTCTCCTGGCAGGGTTGCCAGCGGTCAGAAGGATGGAGCTGGCTGGGGGAGGGGGGGACAGGATCACTCCCTGTGAGCAGAAGTTTGCTGCAGCGCTGCCTCCAGCAGCGTTTCTGTGGGGCTGGACCTTGGTCCTTACCAGGACGCCCCGGCTGGGGGACGTGGGGGTGTTTCACTCCGCAACAGTGAGGCTGGGGGCTCAACTCTGATGAAGAGACCCCCAGGTCGATGGGCTCTGCAGCAGGGCTTTTCTCAAGGTGGGGGATTAGTAATTCCCTTCTGGCACAGAAAAGCTGCAGGTTGTGGTCTCCAGGCGTGTTTTCCCGGCCAATCTCAGCAGAAAAGTGTGGATCAGGCGCAAGGTGAATTTGACGGTGGGGTGAGGCAAGGACACGGCTTTCCCGCAGCCTTAGGGGAGGCTCTTTCACCAGCACAGAGCAGCAGGAAAATCTGTGTTTAGAAAAATTGCTGTGAGGCGCTTCAGTGGTATTTTTAGCTCCTTGCCCAAAAAAAAAAAAAAAAAAAAAAAAAAAAAAAAAGGGCCTTAAATACCAGACCAGTCTCAGTGGGAGATAATCAGTGTCTATTTCTCTGAGCTCCTTTGCACAATTTCAGTCCAAACAGCAGGAAAAAAAAAAAAAAAAAAAAAAAAAAAAGCTAGGATGTGGGTGATCTGCTGCCAGCAGTGCCCCTCTGCCTGTCCCTGCCGCCTCCAGACAGGGACACATTACGTGCAGCGAGTCACACCACCAACCACCAGCTCTGCCAGAGCGATAAGGGGTTGGCTCACCCCCCCTGCCAAGCACCTTTGGTCCCTCTTGCTTCTGCCGGACCGCACCCAGCAGCTGAACACTTTTAATTCAAATCCCACGTTGCCCAGGCGCTCTTGTTAATGATTAGTTCGCTTAAGAGCCGCAGCCCCAGGTCCCCAGGTCCTGCTGTGCTAGGCGCTGCCCAGGGGAAGGGGGTCTCTGCCTCCCAGCGGCCACAGCCCCGGCTCCCTGGTGCCTGAGATGCTAGAGAGGCGTCCCCAAAAAGGGGGATGCTCCTGCTCCTTTGCGCTACCAGCTCCGATCCGTAAGGGCCATGGCGCACGGGGGTCTCCACAACGCGAACACTCTGCCCCTAAATGAAGAGCTTTGAAGAAATATCTGCCCTTGCTAACCCTTCTTCGGCTTCTTTCTTCTTGTTAGCAGGTAGCCTTTCAAAACACCCTTTCAAAACAGCAGCTCGGTGGGGTAAATGCAGCCATGCCTGCCTGCCCTGGAGCGCTCCTCAGTAATGAGTGAAGAGAAGGGGAAGGGGGGAACACAGGCTATGCCACAGACACCCTGTGTGGCCTTGGGCAAGTCCCTTAAATTTGGCACATCCCGTGCGCCAGCATCTAAAATAAACTCGTTCCCACACCCCCTCATCTCCTGGGTTCGGTGTTTTCCATCAGCACAGGTGAAGCCGGCTGCCCGTGCCGCACCCTGGAGAGCAGTGTTCCCATGCCTTGATCCCCCCCCCCGATACGGAGCAGGGCCTGTCCTGGTCCCAGGGCTGGTGGCCACAGCATCTTCCGTGACTCCGGGTCAGCGAGGTGCGCAACTTTCCTGACCTCAGACATCAGCTTTTCCGACCTTTCCCGGCCCTCCCGGTGCAGCTGCAGGGGGCCGGGGAGGCGCAGCGGGAGGATTTTGCAGCTGCCAGCGATGCTGCACGTCCGTCCCCCCCCCCCCCCCAGCACTCCCCACTCTTGAACCCTGAAACCCCCCCGCAGCCTGCTTCCCGCTAGTGCTGACTCACCCTTTCCCCAGCGTGGGCGTTCTGCTGAGTCAAGGTCAGGCCGGGGCCGCCCCATATTGCTGAGTAAAGGTTTCAGGCTTTGGCAGAGGGGCTGTTTTGCTGAGTCACGGTGGAGCAGGGGCCACGTGAGGCTGTTTATTACAGGGCGGTTTCCTGAGCGCAGCCCTGGGATTGCAGCTGCGGCTCTTGGACCCCGTCCCGCTCCTCGGGGCAGTGGGAGAAATCTCCAGAAACAGCCCCGGCTGCCACAGCCCGGGGGCTGCACGGCCCCCCCCGTACCCCAGGGGCAGGGAACCACGCAGGGGTGGTTTGAAAAACTCGCGTGGGGGGGGGTGGGGTGGTGCCTGGGTCTCACTCTCTTCGCAAAACGTGGTTTCCAGCTCCACCTTCTCCCCTCCCCTGAGAAAGGGCTGTGAGCTGCCGCACAGGACCCTCCTTGTTGCATAGGTGTGATTTTTCAAGTCCGGATTTTCACGGTTTGTCCTGCCTTGCAGTCAGGGCGCACTTTGTTTCGCACGGTTGTAGCATCGAAACAAAGGAGGCGGCACAGAATGCAACATCTGCACAAATGGGATTTTTATTTACTAACTCTGCCCTGCTCCCTTCCACACCTCCTTTTGCTCCCAAGGCAGATCCCCACCAGCACCAAGGAGCTCTGAGGAGCGTGGTGGGCTCTATGCACCCTTCTTCTCCAAAATTTTATCCCAGTGTACCTGTAGCCTGAAGACCTGCTTCACGCCTTAGGTCACTGCCTGACCTTGCAGGGTGCTCGCTCTCTTCTCCCTCCATCCTCCTCCCTTCTCTGTTCCCAGCCAGCCCAGAGCTCTCTCCTTGCTTGTAGCCACGTGCCAGAGACGCCCATGCACTGTAGCACGCATATATCGATACATCTACCAAAATGTGCATTGTAATCTGCGTTTCCTGGTCCATCTATGTCTGAGAAATCTGCCCACACCTCCATCTCCCATCGCGCCGGTCCGCGGGGGTCCCGTGTGGGGGGTTTGCCCAGCACAGCCGTGTCCGTCTGTCGGACCCTCCCGAAGGCACCCGCAGTGCCAGCCCGGAGGACAGCTGCCCTGCCTGCGTTCCCTGCGGGGATTTTCCAGTGCGTTGCACTCCCGACCTCCCTTTTTCCACCTGTATCTTTGATCTAGACCTGGATTGTTCAACGCTGACGGCAGCGAGCACACTCAGTTCTGCCAGGGCCAGGCTGGGCCAGGCAACCTCCCTTTGGTAAACACAAATTAACCCAGAGAGTATCCCTGTATACTCCAGCACTGACTCCTTTCTTCAGCAAGTAATTTTAAGCAGTTACCGCAACTTCCTTTTTTTCTTTTTTTTTCTTTTTTTCTTTTTTTTTTTTTTTTTTCCTTCCCCTGCCATTACACAGCAAGTCCTGGTTACTGAGTCAGCTTTCTGGGTGCAAACCAAGCGGCTGCATTTTGCTGTGTCACGGTCTGAGAGAGCCCATGAACCCCTCTGAGCCAGCCAAGGCTGGTTTTCACCGGGTAATGCCTTCCCCCGCCAAGCCAAGCTGAGCCAAGCGGGGCTGCCGGGAGCTGCCTGCTGGAGCCCAGCGTGGAACAGTTCAGGAGTGCTGACTCGGCACTCCATGACTGCCTCCCTAACGAGACATTTCTGACCATAAATCTATCGGCAGAACAGGCTGTTAAGTGTATAAAGAGGAGAAAATTCCCCACTTCTCTATCCCTGATGGAAACACTGACCCCTCAACAACTTTTTGTTGTTGTTAATCATCTACACCATCTCTTTATTAAGCATTTTCTCAGGGGCTGGGCTGTGCAGGCAGAGGCTCTTAAGCCCAGCAAGGAACTTTTACAAATAGCTTGCCTGAGGCTACTTGATTCGTGTTCACTAGAAATCTCCTGGGCAGCTGCACTGGTGCCCATGCACATCGCCCTCACAGCTCTGGCACCACCCTGCCACCGCTCACTGGAAGAGCTGGAGATGACAGGACTTCTGGCGGGCACGGTGGAGACCACAGGTCTGACACTTCAATGGGGTCCGAGAAAAATCTCCGAAGTGACCGGGATGCGGGCTGGCCTCTGCTTTCCCGTGTCCCACTATGCCCGGAGTGAGTTGCTCTGGGGGCCAGCTTGTTCCTTCTGCTAAAAGCACGCGCCTCCTTCCCCATGCATCACTCTCAAGTGTCAACTTCCCGAGTTCTCTTCTGGGAAGAGACGGTCCTCCGCAGATCTCGGCCAGCATGCTCGGTGTCATTAACCTCCCCACACCACACAGCGACAGCACAGCAGAAGCAACACAAATCCTCGCTGCAGAGCACTGGATGGGGCCAGAAATGCCCCAGGCTAGCAACTGCAAAGATGATGACACCCCACTTTCAGTTCTCCTTTGCTGCTGGGCCTTTGGGCCTCTCCGGAGAGCTGAGCGTGGTCTCGCAGCTGCTCCATCCCCAGTCACCCAGATCAGCTTGAGATCGGACAGCATAAATCAGTTATGGGGCACGGCTTGCCTGCCTGCACCTATGGCAAAGCTCACAGCGGAGGTGAGCTGCAGGAGGGCCCTGATCTCTTGTGACCAGCCCAGGAGAAGGTAAAGCCCCAAGATCCACAAGGAAGTACACCGGCTCCGTGTCCTGGGGCTGTGTAGTTATGAGCCAGGACTTCTTCCTAGGAAGAAGTATCCTGCCTGGAATGGCAGCGACAGGACTAGACACCCTCTCTCTCTTCCCCCCAGTCTCACATACACATCTACCACAACCCTGGATGAAAAGGAAGGAGGAGGACCTTTTGGATACATCCCTTATCGTGTCTCCAAGCATGCAACCTCTTGGAAGAAGGCAGGAGGCAGGCAGAGGACAAAAGCACTGGCCTCAAAAGCAACCAGAAAGCCCTTGGGGAGGAACTGGGTACACTACCAGAGATGCAGAACAGAGGTGAAAGGAGGGACAGAGCTTGAGGATTTTTTTCATATTATTTCATAAAATTAATAATATTATTCATTTTCATATTCTCATATATTTCCTACTTCCCTCCACCAGAACTACAGTTTCAAACTGTGCTCCAGCTTCTCATGTCAGAATAGGGCTCACTGAAAAGGACAGAAAATGTGAGCTTTAAGGAGCAATGTCAGAGGGAAATGCTCATTTCAGGGCCATCTCTGGGGCAAAATGGCATCAATGTTTTCAGTAGGGACTGGCCATGCAGCCCTGTGCTCCCATGAACTCCGCACAGGAGCCCTCTCTCAGGGGATGTTCGGGGCTTTGTCACACTTGCTTCAAAGATTCAGAGATTCCGATACATTTATTTTACCTTACAGAAAAACAAGCAAGACAGCAGCAAGTTGTCTGGAATGGCATGGGGATAAGAGTGGAAGGTGACAGCTTTTGCTAGCAGGCACTGTTGCTTTAAAAGACAAAAGCAAGACAGGAAAAGTCTGGCTGAGTCAGGGTGGAAACGCTGAGTAATCCTTCCTGAGCACCGCACCGCAGGCCAGATGTCTCCCCGAGCTGAAAAACAAGCGTGGAAGCATATGGAACGCCAGGACATCTTTCTAACCCCCAGCACCAAGCCCGGCCACGGCCCGGCGTCGGTGCGGTGACAGGGAGACACGCGAGGCCCACGGCTTGGACGGCAGCCCCCGTGGGCAGAGCTCCACAGCGGGCTCACTAGCGGGGACAGACGGACAGAAGATGCCACCGTCCTTCCCCCTCCTCCCCGGGCTCTGCCTCCCTGCCACCCCCCACGCGGCTGCAGCACGGGGCTTTCTCACCCCCGCAGCAGCGGGGGGGGACGGTGGCTTTTAAGCGCCCTGCTCTTTGGGTTGAGCACCAAACGTGCGTTTTTTCCGGAGGTACACGTAGCTGGCCATCCTGGCTCGCCCCGCTGCCAGCACAGCTACGGCTGCAAAAAGCAGGGCCCCGCTTCACCCGTCAGCTGCCTCGCTGACCACTTCACCGGACAAAACAGCAGAGCAGCCAGCTGCTGGCGGAAGCCCCTTTGTCCAACTCCCTTTCCCCAATTCAGAGAAATCATTCTGCCTTTGCAAGCCTCTGCAGATTTCCTCAGTTCCCCCCCCCCCCCCCCCCCCCCCCCGAGTCTTGTATCACATCTTTTCAGTCCACCAGCTACCCCAGCCTCCTGGGCATCTAGGAGATGGAGCGCTATTCTCCTAAACTGCCCTGCGCACGGCTGTGGTAACAGCAGGGGCCAGCCGCCACACGAATCAGACTATTTTTTCCATGCAGAAGGGAGCGCGGGAAGGATTTCTCCGGGCATCATGCGCTGGCTCTGTGCAAAGAGACAGGGTTTACTCCCCAGCCCCGTGCAAGCGCAGGCGCTTGCAGCCCAGCGCTGGTGTGTGCGTGTGTGCCAGGGCAGCCGGATTACCCTGGGACACAGGCTGGGGTGTGGGGAGAGGAGGCTGCCCACCCTGCCCCAGGCTCTACCCCCCGTAAATCCACCCCTCCTTGCCGCTCCCCCCGCCGCTCCCAGCACAACGAGCAGCACCCCTCGCAGCAGCCGGGCTCGGCACGCGCCCTGAACGGGTCAGGGAGCCTGGCACCCTCGACGAGAAGTTGCTGGACATTCTCTTGCTCGTGCTTAGTTATTGAGAGGCATCAGGTGACTTCCTTCTGGTCCCTGGGGGGCTGCGGGCGAGGAGGGGGTGACTGCCACGCTGGAAAGGGAAACGCGGTTGCGTTGCCGAGGAGTTTGTGCTCACCCTGAGGTCAGCGGCTCGCAGCTCACGTGGCCGGGCTGTATAAAGCTGGATGTGGGAGCCAGGCTGCCCAGCTCAGAGCTTCGCTGTCCCGGGAGCAGGAGGGACGGGGGAAAGCACAGGCAACAACAACAGAAAAAGAAAACACCAGGGAAGGGGAGGAGTGAAACGACGTGGAGAAACATGGAAACGTCCAAGACACACAGCGCCGAAAGGTGAGAGCGGGACGGGGACGAGAGAGAAACCTTTTGCCATAATTGTGTTTCTCCCCTTGCTTTTAGGCATGCTGTTCCTGTTTCTGCTCTGCAGGGAACGGCGCGCTCCGGCTTTCACCCCTAGATGGGGTCTGTCAGTCTTCCTCGCTCGGGACAGCGTTGGGGTCGCTGGGGCCCCCCCGGTTCCCATCCACGGCTCTCGGGAACGCTCTGCTCCTTTTCCTGCCATCCCAGGCTCCCCCCTTTTTTCCCTAGAGAGCTAAGACCCGTTTTGCCAGAGGAGAGCGACAGTGCTGATACCCGTTTTGCTGCTCTTTCCCCAGCACGTCCAAGGACCTGTCAGAACTGATGAAGGAAGCTACCAAGGAGGTGCACGAGCAGGCAGAGAACACACCGTTCATGAAGAATTTCCAGAAGGGGCAAGTGTCGCTCCACGAGTTTAAGGTACTTCAGAGAGGCATTGCTTGGGGTTGGGGATTTCCTCGCCGGGAAATACATTGTTAGATCAGACTAGCCGCGCGGGGACTAAAGAGGGGAGGATGGGGATGGCACAAGGGAGGAGGTTCTTTGCACTGCAGCTGTCTGGTATCAGCATCTCCCATGCAAAACATGCTCTTCATCAAACTCCAGCACCCTAAGAGCTTACCAGCTCCTCTTGCAGAAGGCAGGACAGGACTGGGCATATCAGGACAGGCAGCCAAGCTGAAACAGGATAAAAAGACAAAAAGCTTGATGGGATTAATGCAATTGCTTTTCTCTCTCTTCATAAATGTCTGCATATTAATTATTGGCAATTGGCAATGGAGATAGGACTAGGTGCAAGATACTTGAGTGGCTGAAGTGCCAGAAAGAGGGAGAATACTAAATTTACAACACTCTGAGCAGCTACAGCTAGGAATAATGATGGAATGGTAAGAAAGGGAGGATGTGGGATCATCTCTGGCACTGAACTTTGCAGCGTTACAGCTGTCACTTGGGTTATTCCAGAGCTGAGATTGTGAACAATAATAACTAAAAGGCAGACTAAGTTTGAGCAAGCCATGTCTGCCGCCAGCAAGTAGGAGCCTGTTGCTTTTCCTAAGATAAAAGGTATTTTCAGGTATTGGTCTGCACCTAACCTGGCTAGATACGTGATTCCTGGGATCTGAGCCACATAACAAAGCCATGAGCAAAAACAAAGCACACACCTGGGCCAGAAATTCCTGGGAGGCTATAGGATGTGACGCATGGGCTTGCAAACAACAGCTAGTGATCCAACCTGTGGTTTAATTACTTTGTTGTTGAATTGTTCCTTGGCAAATAAATACACAAGAGTAGGAAAAAGACCACTTATTTCTGTCAGGTTGCATTCAGGATACTCAGTCAAGTATAAATTTAATCTCAGGTGCTGACTTCCTACTGTTAGAAATGCGGTATTGATCGGGCAGTGAACTTTGAGACAGGGTGGCAATATCGTTAAAAAGTCTGGCCTTCAGGAATACAGCTCAGTTTCTTAGAAGATATTTACATACTGTCAGGGGGAGTGAGATGTGATGTGCGTTTTAAAAAGTAGTGACAGTTTTCAAAAGCCACGTTTCTCATTAAGCCACTACCTGCCTCTGAAAGCAAACAGTCAAGTTGTATTTTCTTGATTTGTTATGCAATGTTCCCATATTTTGTTTCTTTTCCAGTAAGCTGGATAACAGGTTCTTGTTTAAAAACCTCCATTTTTGTTTACTCTCTTGGCAAACCTATATATTTGCCCTGACACGTGACTCCCCAGAATCTGAATATTTGTTTCCACAACAAGCCACTGCCCGTGTGCTTGTCAAAGTCCTGTTTGCTGGCACAGCGGGGAAAAGTTGAAACAGTAGTTCTTTTACTGCCAAACGGATTGCTTTGTGAGAGAGGAAACTGTTTTCTCTCCTGTCATCAGCATAATCCCGCTCCCCCCCATCTGACTCACCTGTACTGCAATACCTAAAATGTTTTACCCTTTGCTGCTGATAAGGGAATCCAGTGTAAGGAAGGGGTGGTGTAGATGTAAATGCAAATATAGCCTCTGAAAACAGAATGCCTGCGGAAGGAATGAACACTGCTAGATTGTCTTACACCACGTGGAAAAGCTGGCAGATAGAAGAAAGTATCGCCTAAACTGGGAAAAACAACAACAACAATGGTTTCAAATTAGAGAGGAGAACACACAGCCCCGCAGCGCTCCTTTACAAAGGCGTCTTTCAGAGGCAGGCTGTGCTTCCAGCCCCTCTTTTATCTTGTCTCCTCGGGGCCACTGAGGAGGCAACCCCACTTGCAAGTATGAATGAGAGTGGAGGTGCCTCAGCTTCCAGGATGGTGGGATGCCAACAGGATGAATATGTTGAAAAATAAACAGGGTGCGTCACTGTCTCGCAAGACCCCACAAAGGGAAGCCACATCTTGAAGCATTCAGATTTGAACAATGAAAATACAACTTGGGGAATACCCTCTCTATTGACCGAGGGAATGAGGAGAATAGACCGGGCACGATTGAATAGGGCTCCAGTTTCCATTACATTAAATCCCAAGACCTTTAACTTGAAGGTGAAGGCGGTGGCTTTTAAGGGCAGGTAAGACCAATATCTGCTTGAAAGGGCTTAGGTCTTACCTGATGCTGCCTCAAGCAGAAGGGGAAGGGCTAAACCATATCTGTATCCCATATGGGAAAGCTGCAACATCACAGATGTGCATGACTCGTACTGGGTGTGCCCATGAGTAATTTCTTTGTTGGACTTGTCCCCAAAACCTGAAGAACAGACAGATGCACCTGTAGCTCATCCTCTTCCTTCTCTTTCAGCTGGTTGCAGCATCCTTGTACTTCATCTACTCTGCTCTGGAGGAAGAGAGTGAGCGGAACAAGGACAAGCCGGTTTATGCCCCTGTGTATTTTCCGGCGGAGCTGCACCGGAAAGCTGCCTTGGAGCAAGACCTGGAGTACTTCTATGGCAGCAACTGGAGGGAAGAGATCCCATGTCCCGAGGCTACTCAGAAATATGTTGAGAGGCTCCACTACGTAGGCAAGAACCACCCAGAGCTCCTGGTGGCCCATGCCTACACTCGGTATTTGGGAGACCTGTCTGGGGGGCAGGTGCTAAAGAAAATTGCCCAAAAGGCCCTCCAGCTGCCCAGCACTGGAGAAGGGCTGGCTTTCTTCACCTTCGATGGAGTCTCCAACGCCACAAAGTTCAAGCAGCTCTATCGCTCCCGCATGAATGCCCTTGAGATGGATCTTGCCACTAAGAAAAGAGTCTTGGAGGAGGCCAAGAAAGCATTCCTGCTAAATATACAGGTGAGTAACAACCAGCCAGCCCTGCCTGCCCACACCCTCTCTGAAAGAAGATGATAGCTACACGGGAGAGGCAAAGCCAGTATTTCTGCTGTGGAGCCTATGGGATGTTGTCGATTAGGGCAAGCTAATCAGAGCTGTGCGGCTACATTTGTTCAACCTGGGAGCCTTTTAAAAGGCTGGTCTCTGAGAAGCTCTTCTCCCTCCCCCAGGGGCTGAATTCAGTCTCCTCCACGTGCTAGTATTCAGGTATGAATGAGGGCTTATACTGGGAGTGGAGATCACCACCTACCTGTCCCACCTCTGTAGCACAGCTCCACAGGTCCTCTGTGCACGATGACCAGATGCACAGGTACCTTCCTTCCCTTCCCATCAGAAGGTGGGCAATAGCCTTCTCCTGAGCTGCAAGCTTCAGGGAGAACCTGAAAAGTGAACAAGGAGTTTGGAAGACATGCTTTTGACCCCACAGGCAGATTATGTTCTGTGCAAAAAGTGCCAGGAGACCTGAACTGAAGGCTTGTGTCTTCCTCTAGTTCCTAAAGTTCCTGGGGGAGGGGATGCAGTGAAATAAGAAGAGGAGGCCACATAATGAGACAGTGTTCCCTCTCCTCAGGTGTTTGAGGCGCTGCAGGAGCTGGTGTCTAAGGGCCAGGAGAATGGTCACCCTGTGCAGCCAAAGGCAGAGCTTCGCACAAGGAACATTAATAAATCATATGAACACGGTAAGAAACTTCTAAGGGCAGGTGTTTAACATTGTCCCTTTGTGGTTTTTGTCTCCTCCCCTCCTCCACTCTTGCTTGCAAAAGCCGCTGAGAAGTGAGCTTGAGGTGCTTGCCCCATCTCTTCTCCAGCCGTCAGCAGGCACTGCAAGGAGAGGCACAGGCAGGTGCAAAGTTTCTTCGAGATGTGACAGAGCAAGGATGACACATGTGGGCTCTCCAGAAATCGTGGCAGTGAGGGAGCTTTACAAGAAGAGGTTCCCCTCTTCTCCTCTTAGGTTTTAACAAGTGTAAGTTTCATTCGCCGTCTGAGTTTCGACCACAGGGAAAACAGGCCTTGAGTTCACTGAAGCAAAGGTGACAAATTTGGGCCCCACAGATCAGCTGTGGTGCTGTGATGCTGACAGAAGGTTTTTCCAGACACACAGCCCTATCCAACAGCCTGTCCTTTCAGACTAAATCTCCCTCCGGTCACCTTCCTGCCTTCCAGAAGTATTTACTGAAACACTTCTGAAAGTGTGCTGGGTTTATAGCGAGCATTGTTCTGGATGGTGAAATGCAACCAGCTGGGAAGTGGGGATGTACAGGCTGCCCTTCAGTTTTGCAAAACTGAAAAAGCTCCACTACTGGCCAGCACCAATCCTGATCTGGGCAAAGACCAAGCAGCAGCTGCAAGCAGAAAAATCCCTTTTCACAGAGTCAGGGTTGTAACCAAGTGAGGAGCAGGCTCAGATGTTTACAGAGGGTGGTTTCCCTGATAATGTGTGATTCAAATAAAAAGCCTTTACGACCCACCCATTCTGAAACTAAAAGGGGTATTTTACGGTGCGTACTGGGTTGAACCACAGTTTTCCCATGGCAAAGAATGAAAAGCAAACCTTGTCTTGCGCATCTCTAGACAATGAAGCTTAAAGCAACTTCTTTAGGAAACGCAGTAAAAGTTCTCTGTGAAAATTTGCCGTGCCTCTCCCAGTACATTCATAAAAGTAAGTTTTTCAGAAAAGTTTGGTGTTCAATGGGGAATCCCATCCTGAAATTGTACTAGGAAAATTATTTGTCTGGAGTGCTAAGGACTAAATGTTTAAGGTCATTAGATGCCTAAGCAATTAAATCAATGAGAAGTAGGAGACAGAAAGCCTTTTAAAATTCTGGCTGAAGTATTTGGCTGTCTTCTGCACACATCAGGGGTTTGATGGAGCGGGGCAGTGCATTTCTAAGCCTGTAAGGAGACAAGGGAAGAGGCCGGTAGTCACATACAGGCAGAGGGGTTGTGAGCCTTTATGATTCCCAAGCCAAATCTGCTGCTTCCCTTCTTCACCTACCCCAGGAGAGCAGAACCTGATGCCACTGTTTCCCCCAGCCCAACTGAGCTCTGGGCTTCCTCCTTCTCCCCTTGACAACTCCAGCACGGTCTGCTCTGGTACTGAGGGGAGCAAGAGTGGCGTACTAGCAGCTTCTTGCCTCAACCTCTTCTCATCTGCTTTTTTTTTTTCTCTTTTTTCCTCCCTCTTTGACCTAGGTCCAGCGCCTGGGAAAGAAAGTGAGAGGACAAACAGGGGACACACAGACATGATGCCCATCACTCCCCTGGTGCGGTGGATCCTGGCGCTCAGCTTCCTCGCCATGACAGTAGCCGTGGGCTTATTTGCCATGTGAAAGAGCAGGACCTTCACCTTCCCTTAATGCCTTCTTCTCCCTGAACTAATCCAGCTTCCCCATTCCTTGTGAGAGAAATTCCACCCCCCCCCCCCCCCCCGACTGGGTACTGTGATCTTGGCTCTGCCACTAATATTAGGAGACTTTTCTCCCCAGAAATCAGAGTGCTGTAAGGGGGTTCAGGCAAAGTCTCCGCCGTGCTTGGTGTGAGCTCTTCTCAGAGATTAACTTTATCACCAAAATCTAAGGGTAGAAAAGGCTAAAAACACTGGCCAAGAGTTGTCGTTGCTTTACAGAGTGCCTGCAGAAATCCTACAGGATCAGATATGTGGCTTTAACATGTGTCTCTCCTCAGAAGTATGAAGCTTCCCAGAGCTCTGTTTGCTCAATGTTTTTATACTGCTAGGTAATACTGTGATCACTTTTTCAGTGGAGCCACACGGCTCCTGTGGGCTATAGACTGTTTTATATGACACTATGTTAATTCTTTTTCCAATCATTTTTGTTTTTTAAAAAGCAGAAGACGGTTGTTGAAGATACAGTGTTATTCTCTTGTCTGGTTATATAATTTATACACATAATAAACTTCAATGTAAAGTCTTCAGGCCTGGTGCTTCTTATTATTAAAGCCTTACCTGGGGAGAAAGGAGGTGTCTTTCTTTATCCCGGTTTTATGTCTTTTGGAGCTGCTGTCTCCACAGACATGACAACAGACGAAAGTGGGAGCTACCATCAGAGCCAGACTCCCCTCCCACTCAGTACTAACAATAACCTGTTACAAGCTGGGGCAGGTTTCTTCAGTTCCTACATGCTGGTCTCTATTTTGAGAAATGGCATGAAATTCTGTGAGTGTACAAAGTATCTGTAAGGGGTGGAAGCCATATATAAGAGCTGATTGCTATTTTATTAAAAGCAAAAAGTGATGGCACCTTCAGCTGGTCGAAACCAGGACAGCTTTCCCTGACCACTGCCAGCTAAGGGCTCCATTACCAGCTCGCCTCTGCAAGAACTTTAGCGTGAATCAGAAAAGCAAACACGTTCCCATCATCCAGAAATGAAATGCCCACTGGGTTTCGATCCTACAAGGCAGCTAAATGGGAGACTTCAAGCATGCAACTGCATGCCCTCACCTAGGTAACAAACCAACCCAATTTGCTCCCAGGACTCGGGCACACACGTGGCACTGCTAAAAGCACTCCAAACACACAGCACTGCCGGAGCAGCCCGTGCACGCAGCTTGCTCTCCTCCCCTTTTGCTGAGGCAGATCTGGAGGTCTGGCTTTCTGGCTAGCCACTGTTATGGCCACAGGCCCCATCTACTTTGGAGGATCCTCTAACACAGGACTCACTGCAGGAGAGGCTGCAGTTCAGGTATGGCACAGCAGGTACCAACAAGGCCCGTACCTCTCACCTCAGAGTCCTTTCCTCTTTCTACCATAAATCCTCTGTGATCAACCCGTCTCCATGATGCTGCCTCTTCTGGCTGTGACCTTATTCCCAAAGACTCACTTTCCTACCGATCTGTTTTAAAAACCAGCACTGAGCTTGCTCACAGATCAAGAATCAGAAGGCAGGTCCTGCTGAGAATAAGCAGTGGGAAAGAGGGGCTGACATTATTCTCAGGCTCTTATCTGATCTTATCCCTTCTGAAATCCCCTTTAATACTTCTCTACTTGCACCCATTTGCCAATCCTTGGTAGCAAAAATAGTTAATACTTAAAAAAAAAAGTCAGATGTTTGAAAAGCAGGGATATGAGTCTTGATAGCTATTCAAATACAAGAATTTATTCATTCATTCAAATTTATATTAAGTTCTACCTATTTAGTCCCTCTAACCCACCTCAACTAAATCACGTTCATTCAACCGTGACGAATGACTGAACATCCCAAACATACAAATAAATGCCCATGAGCTCAGAAATGCACTCTACCACACCCAGTCCCTCTCCACTGCCCACAGAGATTGTAACCATGACCTCACCTTAGGGAATCTGGATCCAGACTGACATCATCCCCTCCCTGCACATGGCAGAAGAAGTATGGTTGCTTTGAGTATCTCACAGCCGCTGTGCTATTGCACACTGAGTGACTTCAGCCTGAGCCTAGAGAAGTCTTCAGAGGTGAAGACTAAAGCTTTGCTTCTATTCATCTACGATCTTTATTAATATATCTGGTTTCTCCATAACATATAAGCTGGTTTCTCTGCAACAAGACAGTCTTTATTTCCCACCCGCTACAGTTAAAACCCCCCTTGCAACACACTACGCTTCCCAGCTTTGCCTTCATTTAGGATGCACACTATCACATTTCTGAAGGGCCAACATGCTTACCCAAGAACCTGCAGGCCTTCCCCCCAAACTTTAGTACTCGTCAGGTGAGAAGCACCCCCTGAGAACACATACCCTGAATCAGGGGCAGCCTGTCTGCAGGCCATCAGACTTGCTGCTCAACTGTTACCGGAAAGTGGTAATTAATTCAGTCTCTAAGACTCAATTTTGGAGTTTTAGAAAGCAGGCATTCTTTATTACAGCGCCAGACACACAGGGGAGAGCTCCTCCTGATGTGTGAGTGTGAAAATGGAATCAACAAACATTTAGACAACCTTAATCATACATATCCACTGCATTTTTATCATATTCATCACTTTTCCAGGAAGTCATTTGGCATATGTTAATGTCTCTTGCACATGTCAGCTGGAGTCTTCGGGTGGTCGTCGGGGGTCTTCAGATGAAGGCTCGTAGTCTTCTTCACTGTGTCTGCCAGCTGACCCTTACTGCTGCGCAAACTCAGTCCTGTGGTCCCGTACACCCTGTCCTTCAAGGACGGCCTGCTCTGGTTTTGTTGCTAATTTGCAGCATCTTTATGTTTCTTTGCACCTGCAACTACAAGGCCAAACCGCCTCCAGTAAGATTATTTATGAGTTCCTTATCCTACGGTTATTCTAACTATTCCTCAAAAGATCGGTATTTGTTCTGCAGCACAACTGCTAAATGGTTAAAACACCTTAAACTGATCTTAATCATTCTATTCCACAAAGATCTATTTCCTAATAATCTTACTTTGCGGGTATCACAACCACTGTCATCCCTGTGGGGCCTTGGCCAGCACCTGCCATTTCCCCACAGTACATCCCACCATGTCCAGTGGGTTTCTCCCCTGTCCTGCTCTCCGTGGCCATGAGGGCCGCACTGCACACGGGCCAGGCCAACGGCCAGGCCCCTCCTGCTCAGGCCCCACAGGCTCCAGCTGCTACAGCAGTAATTTATTTTATTCTCGGTAATTAATGCCTCCGCCTTGCGACCGGGCCTCGCACTCCCCGCCTGAGGGCAACTAACGCCCTCCCCCCACGCGCAATGGTTTCACCCGCGCGCACCACCCCCTCCCCTCCCCTCCCTCCGCGCAGCGCCACAATGGTCTCGCCCGACCGCCATTTCGCCTCCCTCCGCCTTTCTTCTCTCAGATTTCGCGCCAAACTGCGCCCGGCCGGCAGGGGGCGGAGCGCCCCGGCCAATCGGTAGCAGAGGCGACGCCGCGCGCTTCCTCTTGGGGCGGGGCGGGAGGGCGGCCGGGGCCCAATCCGCGGCGGCGCGCTGCGGCTGGGCCAATCGGAGTGCGCGGCGGCGCGCCCCGGGCAGCAGTTTGGTTTCCGCCGCGCGCCGTTTTTGCCGCGAAAAAGTTGGTGGTGTTTTCCCGCGGGCAGCGAGGTGCGGGGCGGGATGGGGGGGGGGGGGTGTCGTGCGTGGGGTATTTGGGGTTGGGGGGAGGAGGGCGGGGGCGGTGTGAGTGCGTGGGGCGCAGCGCGGCGCGGGGGGGGGGAGGGCAGGATCCCGTGGGGTGTTTGCTGCGAGGTAGGAGGGGGAAGAAGGGGGGAAGGTCGTGTTTGGGGATGACCGTGCGCTCTCGCCCCCGCAGGGGAGCGGCAGTCGCCATGTCCGGCTTCGACGACCCCGGCATTTACTACAGCGACAGCTTTGGGGGCGATGCGTCGGTGGACGAGGGGCAGGTTCGGAAGTCGCAGCTGCAGAAGCGGTTCAAGGAGTTTCTGCGCCAGTACCGGGTGGGCACGGACAGGACGGGCTTCACCTTCAAATACAGGTGCTGCTGTGACCCCTTTCCTCCATCTGTGCCTTACCCGCCCCTCTTTGCACATCCAGTCCGCTGTTAAACTCCCTCCTGCTGCGCACGCCCCAGATATGCCATAGCATGTCAGCTTTTCTCTTCCCATAAAGAGCCCTTTGTCAGTATAACAAGTGGTGTTGTTCCCATTTAACCTTATAGGAAAATTAAGGTCTGGTGTTCAGCGTTTTTAGGCAGCCAGCCAGTGGCAGAGGTAGCAATAGAGGGATCTGCACTGCCAGGCTTTTACCTAGTTCTGAAATTCAAGGTCTGTCTTCAAATTCTAGTGCTTTCTGCTCTGGAGTTTTGTCTGTATCCATGAAAATCAGTGTAGCTCTGTCCATGCGTGCCTTCTGAGGCTGTGAGGGTTCCTTGGAGATCCCTTTGCCTATGCAGCTTGAAGACACAAATGTGAGAGAGCATGGAGATGTATCATGCAAGGGCTGGGACAGTCTCACCTTTCATCTCTGAGTTTCATGCACACTGGCATTTTTAAGGAGAACATTGCCTGCTATGCTATTACTTTTTTTAAATCATATTTCAGGTATAATGGGTATTATCCTGTGTAGAAGTTTTTCAGTTGCCTATCTGGTCATGTACCTCTAGTAAACCATTAGTGCTATACTTTACTTTGCCACTGTAAGCACTGGTGTCCCTGGGCTTATGTCACATTTCAGAGTGGTTTGGGGTGAAAGATTTGCCTAGGTACCCCTACGCTTCACTTGGCACTCTCCTAATTTTCCCTCTTGGCTTTCCAAGCCAAGGACTCGCTGCAGAACATGCCTTCTCCGTTTTCTCCTTGTCGTGAGGTCACTGCGGGTGACTGGTGCTTTCTGCCCTGCAAACCTTTACCGCTTCCTGCCTTCCAGGGATGAGCTTAAACGGCACTATAACCTGAGTCAGTATTGGGTGGAGGTGGAGATGGAAGACTTGGCCAGCTTTGATGAAGATCTTGCTGACTATCTGTACAAGCAACCAGCGGAGCATCTGCAGCTGGTAAGGATGGAGGAGGTCTACAACCTGCCGTGCTGACACTGTCACATTGCGAGAGCCGCCCTGACGGTATATTGCAATATGCCCCTAATAGCCTAGGTCTTCCCTTTGTAGTTGGAAGAAGCAGCAAAAGAAGTCGCAGATGAGGTTACCCGTCCTCGCCCCTCAGGGGAGGAAACTCTCCAAGACATCCAGGTGATGTTGCGATCGGATGCCAACGCAGCCAACATCCGCAGCCTGAAGGTGAGGTCAATCGGCCGCCGGGGCGAGCAGCGAGGGGCAGGGCTTGCTTGTGTGTGGGTGTGATCGCAGGGAAGCTTTTGGTACTTAATTGCATAGTTCAGGACATAGCTTGTACAGTAATTTGCAAGCAGGGATACTCTGCAACTTAAATCGGACTGCAAAGAACTGTTATTGCTGGTTCCTGCGGGGACATTGTTGCTGTTAGTGATGTTCTGCATGGACTGTTTTGTCTTTTTCTCTTGCTTTGAAATCAGCATGACTTAAGTCATGCAACGTACCTCTACTACTGTAGAACAGAAGAGTGATGTTGTGCAGGCTTTTTCATTCTGGTACCTTAATCCCATGAATGTGGGAAGTGTAGCTAAGAAAGAGCTGTGTTTCTTTAACTTCTGTGGTTGCCCACCCATCCTCCGGTGATGGCTTTCTCACCTTTCCTTCACCTTTTCCTTTTCAGTCTGACCAGATGTCCCACCTTGTGAAGATCCCTGGGATTGTAATTGCAGCAACCCCTGTGAGAGCCAAAGCCACCAGAATAGCCATCCAGTGCCGCAGCTGCCGCAACACCATCAGCAACATTGCGGTGCGCCCGGGCCTGGAGGGTTACGCTCTCCCCAGGAAGTGCAACACGTAAGGACTGACATGGGGATGCATGCTTCAGGCTGGCGGGGGAAAAAAAAGGCTGTCCCCTCTCCTCCTGCTCCCCTTCCATCCCGTGCATGCTGCACAGATCCAGCTCCCTGTTGCGCGAGGCGGAAGCGTTTGCATTGCTCTCTGCCTCCTGCCCCTGTGCCTGCATGCACCCGTGGCTGGCAGGTTTTTGCTCCATCCATCTGTTGTCACACTGGTCATGACGCTGTGTGACCAGTGCTGCAAGCAGTGTTGAGCGACCATGGGAGTTGTTCTTATCTGTTCATTTCTGCCTCCAGCTGTCCCATAACGCTGTGTTAAGCTGCTGTCCTAACTTCTAACCTTTTACAAACTTCTTCTTTCCACGTTCCCCCTCCCCAAGGGTCTGTTTTGTGTTACCTTCTGCAGGGATGCTTTTCTACTAACCTTCAAATCCTGCTTTACAGCTCTTGATGCCCGTGCAAACCGTGAGCATTGGGCTGCCTCTGTGCTGCAGCTCCCATGCCAGCCGATCCTTGCAGGTTGTGTCTTTAGGCTTGTGCCTGCCAGTATTTATTTTCTGTGCCTTATCTCTAATGA
Organism: Tyto alba; assembly: GCF_018691265.1. Lineage (NCBI taxonomy): Eukaryota > Metazoa > Chordata > Aves > Strigiformes > Tytonidae > Tyto > Tyto alba. The sequence goes on from NW_024881282.1 coordinate 31,999,165, forward strand.
AGTTTGAGGGGCCCCTGGGATAGGGATCATTCTTGCGTGTGGTCTGTACAGTACCTTGCTCCTGATCCTTGACTGCACGAGTGCATCTGCACTCTTTGTTAACCTCCCCAAAAGCCCTTCATGGAGTCAGGCATCAGTAGTGATGTACTGAGACAGCAGCAGGACGTGGAGGTGCTCCTTGTCTTGGAGAGCTTGTAGTCTAGCAAGGCAGATACATCTCAAGAGACTGGGAGGTTGATGGCAGCCTTGTCACATCGCTAATTGTTTTCTCACCAGAAACCACTTAACATTTGCTTCGTGCATGAGGTTATAACAAAAAATGCTCTGCCGTGTCACTGAGTCTGTACTGTTACCTTCTGTGCAATTAATGAATTGCCTTCCTCCCTGCTTTTAGCTAGCAGCAGGGAGGCAGGGAGAGTACTCAGACAAGTGTCACCCTGTCTTTGGCTTATTCTCGTGCCTGCTTTTGGCAGCTGTTGAAGACAAGACGGAGGGCCTGGTGAGCCTTTGGTTCTGCCCTGTGTGACTGCCCTTCTCACTTCTGGACACCACTCGGAGGGGCAGCTGCTCTGGGCTCCATCACCACTGTCCCCTCTACGGGGAGGGGGGTGGCTCTTGAGTGCCAGCAGCCTTCCCTGATTGATCTCTTTGCACAGAGAACAAGCCGGCCGCCCAAAGTGCCCGCTGGACCCCTATTTCATCATGCCAGACAAGTGCAAGTGTGTGGACTTCCAGGTCCTGAAGCTGCAGGAGTCCCCGGACGCCGTGCCGCACGGGGAGATGCCCCGGCACTTGCAGCTGTACTGCGACAGGTACCGGTGTGGTGACCCCCACTCTGACCCTGCTGGGTGCTGCTGGTGCCTTCCTTGCCCCTGCTACCACCCGCTGCTTTCCCCTTCCTCCTTTTAGGTACCTGTGTGACAAAGTTGTCCCAGGGAACAGAGTCACTATCATGGGCATCTACTCCATCAAGAAATCTGCCCAGACCAAGAACAGAAGCCGTGACAACGTGGGCGTGGGCATCCGAAGCGCTTACGTCCGCGTGGTGGGCATCCAGGTGGACGTGGAGGGCTCGGGTGAGGGCTGCTTTTGGTGCCCATCTGGTCTGTGGCAGTAGCCTGCTCTTGAGAGAACCCCCTTCTTGAACAGGGTGGTGCCTCAGCAAGGACTGTATGAAATCACGGTCCGGGTTCTTCCCTGCTGCTTATATAGCAGAGGGCTCAAGCCTGTCTGGGGGGCTAACTTGCCCTGGATGCTCTATAGTTGTGTCCCCTATGACTTTTTCTCAGTGATATTAAATGAAGACTCTTCAGCCTGAGTCCTCCTCCGGGGTATTTAAGTGCTTTTATCTTATCGATCTTAGTGGGATTCTGCTAAGCCATCCCTGAGGATCTGGGCTGAAGTCGATGGTTAAAATTGAGCTATGTATTTAAAACACGGTCCTGATTATAATTCTCCCTCTGGTTCCTCCGGAGTTTCTTTGCCCAAGATCCCAGTTTTTTTCCTACCAGCCTCTAAGGACACAGCCTGCCTTGCTGGGATAGCAAATGCCTCTCTACCCTTCCCACTTGGTGCCACTTGGCATATGATCTTCAGGAAAGGATTTTGGTGGTAGTGAGTGTGGGGGGAGTAGTGTCATTTACTTGAGAACATGCATTTGTTTGCTGCTGCATCGTTCTCCTCATTCCCTGCATAGGACACAGCTTTGCTGGCTCGGTGACCCCTCAAGAAGAGGAGGAACTTCGTCGCCTTGCCGCCATGCCCAACATCTATGAGACCATTGCCAAGAGCATCGCGCCCTCCATCTATGGCAGCACCGACATCAAGAAGGCCATTGCCTGCCTCTTATTTGGAGGCTCTCGCAAGAGGTGGGGAAAAATCAGCCTGGTGGAGAGTGAGTGGTGGCAGGGGTGTCGCTCGTCCTCGTACAGTCTCTGGCAGTGCTTCCAGCTGCCTGCCACTTGTCAGCAATGCTTGGTTATCAAAATAAAGGCTCACCGTCTCTCCTCCCTCTCTTCTTCCCACCCTGTCACTCCAGGCTCCCGGATGGGCTGACCCGCAGAGGAGACATCAACTTACTGATGCTGGGTGACCCCGGCACGGCCAAATCCCAGCTGCTGAAGTTTGTTGAGAAGTGTTCACCCATTGGGGTAGGTGGTTCGAGGTGCCTGCTGGTAGTGCAGCTCGTTTCTTCCTTCTGCTCCTTGTATGGCACCGAGGACCAAACCATCACAGCAGATTCCTGCCCGTGCACCCACAGCTAGGCTGGCTGGCAGGGGTGTGAACTGCCATTTCTAGTGCTAGCCTGGAAGAGGTGGGGTGCAGGACGGGGGACGAGGGAGGGAAGGGGAAGCAGGTAATGCCTTTCATTATGGTATGAGCCAGGCTATTTGCAGACGTCCAAAGACGTGACCGGTGCTGTTGTTTATTGTTGAGACTTCAATCAGTGGAGAGGCTGTCTGGTCAGGACAAATGAAGTTCACTGCATCTTGGGCACGGACCTCCAGGCTGAGCCCAGGCATTAAATTATATTTTCAGCTGTGTTTTCTTGTAGTCTCTAATAAGCTCAGCCTCTGACTGCATTGTTCCCTCGGGGGAGAAAACAAAGCTAATGCAGCAGCCCACCAAACAATGAATCATTCCCTGTTCTGCACTTAGTACTTGTATTCGTGTGTCTGTAAGCCTTCTGGTGCGTCACAGCTGCTTAGTCCGAGGCCTGGGACTAGGCAATAGCCTTGCTCTGTACCCAGCGGGTCTCCTTTTGGCATGTGCTGTGAGGGGTTTTCCTGGAGGTCCTCGTGTTTCCTCGGGCAGCTCTGGATTTTGGGGTGCGGGGGGGTGCTTTGTCCTCCAGCGGGAGCAGTGGGCTCCCGGTCCTGCAGCGGCTGACGCGTTGTCCCCTTCCTTGCCCTGCGTGCTGCTAGGTGTACACCTCTGGGAAAGGCAGCAGCGCCGCCGGCTTGACGGCCTCGGTGATCCGCGACCCTTCCTCCAGGAGTTTCTTCATGGAAGGGGGAGCCATGGTGCTGGCTGACGGGGGAGTGGTGTGCATCGATGAGTTCGACAAGGTACCTGTAGGGCTGCCTGCGCAGGGAGCAGGGAAGAGATCCCCTGGGCTGCCAGCTTCTCCCGGGAGAGCCCCGAGCTGCAGAAGAAAGGGCAGCTCTCCCGAGGCTGCCCCACTTTCTTTCAGGGAAGGTCATGGGATAGGGCTGCAGGGAAATTCAGGGAACTTTACCTCAGGGGTCAGCATCGGTGGGGGTGTCTGATGATGACTCTTTTTTTTTTTTTTTTTTTTTTTTTTTTTTCTTCCTCCTTGCCTCATTTCTCCCACCCCGGATGAGAAGATGCGGGAGGATGACCGTGTGGCCATTCACGAGGCCATGGAGCAGCAGACCATCTCCATTGCTAAGGTGAGGTGTGGGTGCATGTCGCTCTGAGCGGGGAGTCTGGCTTGCCATTGGGTTTCTGAGAGCCCAGCGACCGGTGCCAGGGATCATGCCTCTTTTGCCAGAATTGCCCATTTCAGAGTCTGGGCAGTGGTTTCTCTGATCTGAGAGCGGTCATCCCTGCCTGTAGGCTTTGGGTTGTCTTCTCTTAGGCAGCCTGAACTTCAGTAGGACTGAAACAAGCTCCCTGTGCTCTGCCTGTCCTCTGCTCCTCTAGATTTAGTAGTTCTGCTGATGTCCCTGTGTCACAGCCTGATATCACTTATTTTTCTTCCTTCCCAATATTCTCCACCCCCTCAGAAGATCTACAGAAACTGCCTGACATCCTGCTGCTAGGTATTCTCTCAAATCAGAGTTTCTTTTCATTTCCACTGCTCAACCTTTTCTGGTAGCACATCTGCTCCCTCCTGGTTGCTCTGGCTGCACTCTTTGGCTGTTCAATCCCTGGTAACCTAGCACCCACCACAGCTTTTCCTTGCTGGTCGCTCTTGCCCTGCTACCTGCAAACCTGTGCTTTGCCCCTGGGGCTGCCCAGGGGGATTCAGCCCCAGCCACCCAGTTTATAGCTCAACTCACAAACTTGGGGGCAGGACTTGTGTGTCCTTGCCCTTGACAGGAGGTTTTAAATTAAATTACTTAGTGCTCAAGTCTCAGCTGCAGCCAGTGTTCCTCCAGAAGGACATGTGGGTCCAGCCCCATTTGGTGCCTGTGCTGACCCCTCTCCAGCGCAGAACCATTACAGAGCAATTGGGTACTACTTAAGGGGTTTTATTTATATGCAAGTGGTTGAGGACAAGTCCTTACAAACTGCTTTGGACCTTTCCCTATGAGTTAATAGCCTTCTAGCCCTGCTGCGACATGGAAGCTGTCTTGACCCCATCCATTTCTCCTTTCCCCCCTGCAGGCAGGAATCACAACCACACTCAATTCACGCTGCTCAGTGCTGGCAGCTGCCAACTCCGTTTTCGGGCGCTGGGACGAGACCAAGGGCGAGGAGAACATTGATTTTATGCCCACCATCCTGTCCCGATTTGACATGATCTTCATCGTCAAGGATGAGCACAACGAGGAGCGAGACATGGTGGGTCAGGGAGCATGGGTGCAGCTGGGACTCGTGGTGCCCCTTTTTTCGGGAGGGGGAGGCAGGGGTGGGGTTTCTGCTGCCTGACTGCTTTTGCTGCTCTTCTAGACACTGGCCAAGCACGTGATGTCCTTACACGTGAGTGCCTTGACGCAGACCCAGGCTGTGGAGGGCGAGATCGAGCTGAACAAGCTGAAGAAGCTCATCTCCTTCTGTCGGACGTGAGTGAGAGGCGAGACTTTTTGGCAGTGCCCAGGCTGCAGGGTGGGAGGCGGTGGTGACAAGCAAACCGTGCAGCTTGATAGTTGCAAGTGCTCTTTCTGGGTGACCTTATTTTACCTCCTGCCTCGAAAAAAGGGAAGCGAGGGCAGCTCGCAGTGGTGCTGCAGCATAGCCCAAAGAAGTGAGGGGCACCCCGGGACACCCCTGCCCAGGGAACCCTCCCCCAGCAGCGCTGCCTCCAGCTCCTGTCCCCCCTTGCAGAAAGTGTGGCCCTCGGCTGTCGGCGGGGGCAGCAGAGAAGCTGAAGAACCGCTACATCCTGATGCGGAGCGGCACTCGCCAGCACGAGCAGGAGAGTGACCGTCGCTCCAGCATCCCCATCACCGTCCGGTGAGCGACCCTGCCCTCCTCACCCCGTTGGAACCCTTGGGGTTGGGGTTGCGTTGCTGGGAGTCACCTGGGGTAGCCCAGGAAGGGGGTTAGTGGGGTCCTGAGGCTTGGGAGGAGCCCCCCTGTGAACAGGGCAACACCGGAGGTGCTGCACGGGGGCAGGAGATGCCTGGAGTGGTGGAGGTGGGGGCATCAGGGGTAAGGAGAAGGCCCCTCGGAGGGGCAGTAGAAAGCAAGGAACATCTCCTTTGGCCGCAGGCAGCTGGAGGCCATTGTGCGCATCGCCGAGTCCCTGGGGAAGATGAAGCTTCAGCCCTTCGCCACCGAGGCGGACGTTGAGGAGGCCTTGCGGCTCTTCCAGGTGTCCACGCTCGATGCAGCCATGTCAGGCAGCCTGTCAGGTGAGCGGGCGATGCTCTGTGCAGGTGGCAAGGAGAGAGGAGCTCCCCTCCCGGGACCAAGCTGGCAGGGGCAGGGGGTGCTACCAGACACCCCTTGGGCAGGTGCTGGACCTGCTTTCTGAGCAAAGGCAAAGCAATGCCTGTGGCAGCAAGGGACTGTCACGGCCCTGGGCTGTGGCTCACAGGGAGAGCAACAGCAAAGGACACCGAGGGTCTCCACCCATGCTGGGCAAGGGAGGGATGGCCACTTGTGGTCCCAAGGGCAGCATCCAGTGCTGGAGGTGTTTCCCCAACCTGTTTGTCATCTAACCTCTTCTCTGTGGGGGTGGAGACAGTGTTTCCTTGGGAGGCGGTGCAACACGAAGGGTTTCCAGGAAGCTCCAGCAGTCAGGCCCACGTTCAGCAGTGTCTTTGAAGCTCCACAACCTTTGGTGGTGGGTTTGCTGATGGGTTCCCTGAAGTCTCTGAGATATGCAGGTGTCGTGGGAGATGGGCACTCTGGCTTTGAGAAGGACATCTGGGCCATGCGGAGAGCTTACACAGCCTCTCCCCACAGGGGCAGAAGGCTTCACGACCCAGGAGGACCAAGAGATGCTGTCCCGCATTGAGAAGCAGCTCAAGCGCCGCTTTGCCATCGGCTCTCAGGTGTCAGAACACAGCATCGTCCAGGACTTCATGCGGCAGGTGGGCCGGGGATGCTGCAGAGGGTTGGGCTGTGAAACCAGGTGCCCCAGGCTGCTGCTTGGGGGCTGAAACCTAATTGCCCAAAAGGTGGCTGGAGGGCCTTTTGGTCGCATTTGTTTTTGAAGTTGTTTGTAGGGAGTGGTGTGCAATGTGATTGCAGGGTTCGAGGGGGAGTGAGGCAAGACTTAATTTTTCTGCAAAAAGCACTGGTGTTTGGGGCTGTTAGGTAGTTTGGGATCCTACCCTTGAAACCAGAACCGCTTGATTTGTGATACTGGCTGCAGTCAGACCTGAAATAGTGAAAGGGGAAAGGAGCATCAGCACCCGGTGCCACCGAGCTCCCTCCCTCGGAAGAGGCACGGCCAGACTTCAGCTGTGGTTGCACGTTCCCACTGAGCTCTGACCTTTTCCCTGCTGGCTCATCTCCCCCTGCTCTCCCTTTTTCCAGAAATACCCAGAACACGCCATCTACAAGGTGCTGCAGCTGATGATGCGGCGGGGGGAGATCCAGCACCGCATGCAACGCAAAGTCCTCTACCGCATCAAGTGACCTCCCCGTCCCACGCACGGAGAGGGGGCTGCTGCTGCCTGACGCCTGCCCAGCTGTGGGCAGAAGGCCCGGTGGGGTCAGCGTCTGCTCCCAGAAGAAACTTTTCCTGGAGGAGCCAGACAGTCCAGAGCCTCCCTCTTGAACCAGGGTTTGGGGCAGTCAGGGAGCTCTGTCCCTGTGTCACGTCAATGTTACTTTGAACTCCAAAAGCTTTTAGTTTATATTAAAATAAAAACTGGTAGCAGTAGCCCAGTGTCTTTGGCCTGGAGGGACAGAGGGGATGCATCCCCTCCCCTGTTGGAGGTGGTGCAGCATTTTGTTTGGTAAAGCATCCCTCCTGCTCACCCCGTGTTACCCACTGGCCCTCGCCCACCCTGGCGGCTTGAGGCAAGATGCAGACCTGTGGGCAGAACCAGCAGCCCTGAAGGCAGAAACTCATTTCTCACTCGGGGTTTGATCTGTCTGTTAAGGCATAAATCCTGTTGGGCTCAGCGGTGCAGGAAGCACCTTACCCAGTCACAGCATGCAGGCTCCCACCATCCGCCTTGCCTACCAGTGGCAGGAGGGAAATGACCTGCTCTTCCTTTCTTCCAAGGCGCTCTTTGCTTATTCCTCCTTCCCATCTCTCAGGGCTGTGGTAGGCAAACGCTTTACCCCACCACAGATGGGTGAAAGCCTTGCTGGAGGTGTCAGCAGAACCCCCTGCTTCCCTCGGGTAAAGCACTGCCAGGTGAGGATGGGGATGCAGAGCAATGTCCAAGAGCTGTTTGCTGCCCTCCCCCTACCTCCTAACACCTTGTTTGTGTGCTGACAGCCGTGGGGAGGGATGTCCCACTCTCCAGGAGCCTCCTGGGCTCTCTGCCCTGGGCTGCTCTTGTGCAGCCCCCTTGCCCATCTGCGTTTGCTGTGTGACCTTGCACTTGTCAAACCCTGGAGGTTTTTGTAATTTCTAGTAAATTAGTATCGGTCCTCTTAAGTGTCCTCCCAAAGATGTGAGGTACGGATAGATGCCTGCCCTCAGCAGCTCAGCTCTGCGAGGGCGCTGGTGGGGGACTCTGAAGACGGTGCAGGGCTGGGCACTGCAGGCACACAAAGCAGGTTCTGGAGAGGCTGCTGCCGTGTCTGCGAGTGACCTTCAGGCTGCAAGACACATCCCAGGAGAGGCTTCCTTAGGAAAAGAGACGTTTGGGGCCAGCAGAGGGTACCAGAGCCTTGAGGATGCTGGGCTGTGACGCTGCACACAGTGCTGCCTCCTCCTCTGAGGGGGGAAACCTCGGGGTCCCTTTGGGCTGGGGTGGTGGGGTGCAGGGTATGCCCAGCCTGGCAGCTGTCCCGCAAGGACTGGGCTCCCCTGCAACCCATGGGGACGGAACGGTATCCCTGTTTGCTTCTGCTTAAGTGTTTTGAGAGGTGCATGGTGCACCCGACACGGCTGGAGCTGGTTATGGAGTCGGGGGGCCCATCTGCAGGGGATGTGGTGGTGGTGGTTGACAAGATGGACTGCACTTTGGAGAAACAGCCTCCTGCTCTTTGTCCTCCAGCTTTTCAGACAGCTTTTCCCCAAGCTTTGGGGAGAGCTGGAGGGGAGAGGAGTCTGTCCTGAAGGCTCCCTGCAGGGCTGGGTCTCTGGAAAGCTTGCACAGGTGACTTTATCAACCCATATTTTTGCAGGTGTCAGGTACCTCCCGGGGCTTTCTGGAGCAAGAAATGCTGGGGCAAAAGCAGGCACCCTTCTTTTCCTTTTAAAAAAGAGACGCCTTCTCTCCTCACACTGCTTCAAGGCTGGGGAGACAGCTGCCCTGAGCTGCTGCTCCGCAGAGAAGGTCAGCTCCATGGATGAGGAATAAATGGAAGTGAGAATAGCAGGGCAAGAACCCCGCCTGGAGACTGAACTTCCCCAGACTGCCAGTGTCTGTTTGAAAGCATCCCACCCCCTTCACAAGCTCCCATGCCCCTGGTCAGGCACTTGATATTTTACCATCAAGAGGTGGCCCATAAGAGCAGGGTCAACACTACCTCGAAGCAGCAGCATGGTGTTGTGGCTGTTCCCCTGCTACATGCTGTAGCCCACGCAGCACAGTAGTGACGGATCCCACGGGTCTCAGCCACTGCCACACTCCCCCAGCACCTCTGTCCTTGCTTTGGAGATGCTGGCGGTACCTGTCTTACCTCTGGTCCTTCTTGCAGATGTGCAGCTAGAGCGAAGCAAGCAGAGGTGAGTATGGCACCAGTACACATAGCCCGCTGCTAATTCTGCCTCTGGACAAGGCTGTGAGCCTCTGTTCCCAGGCTTGGGAAAAGAACCCAGTGATGGAGAAGGGCTGGGTGGGGAGTGTCCTGGGAAGGGGACTGGGGAGGAGAACACAGTGCAAAGGGCTCTGTTTCCATTTCCTTCCTCTCCTTCCTCCCTCCCTTCCTCCCTTCCTGGGATCTCTGCTCTGTGCTGGAGCTGCAGCATATGGCTGGATGTTGGCTGCTGACTGCCAGCAGTGGTCACGTGGAGCTCACGGGTTTTAAAAGAGCCAACATCTCAAAGTACATCAATCTATGCTGGGCATTGGCAGGTGCAGAGGTTGGAAATTCTTTTGGTTGTTTTTTGTTGTTGTTTTCACGACGTGATAGGGAGCGGAGGTATATTTCTGTCACAGGGATCAGAATGATTGATCTCTTCGTGCTATGAAATGTGTTGATTATATGGTACCAGGTTATGTAAGTGTACGTACAGCTTGAAACAACATTGTTTAGCAATTAATGTATGCAGCTCTATCACAAGAAGCGGAGCTGGGATGTGCGTAACTCTGGCATTATCTTGGAACTTGAAATCATTGATTAGTAATGGCTTGTTTTGATCATCACACTGCAGATGGAAATTTTGGGAGGAAAAGCAGTTCTCATTTGGGTAGAGTGGTAGTGCTTGGTGGTATCTACTTGACAAGTGATTGGTCATCCTCCTGGTGAAGATGACCAGATTTTTCCTCAAATAATGATAGCTACTTGATAAAGGAGTGGTCATCCTCCTGGTGGAGGTGTCTCTTCTTGGTCATCTCTGAGGTTTTGGCATGCTGGTACTTGGGACAGAGTCCCTGTCTGGGTGTCCTTAGATGGCCAATTCTCAAATGCGAGGCGAACAGGGAGAGTAAAACCAAACAGACTTAGCCACCTCACGTCTGAGCAGTGCAGCATTCCCTTACCTAGCCCAGCAACCTGACCTGGTCCCTTCCTTACTTCAGTGCTGTGTCACTGGCACAGGGAGACCCTTCCCCACCCTTGGCTTGTCGCTTTGGGCAGTACAGTTGGGTGAGTGTAACCACCCCAAACCAGGCAGCCACCAGGGATGCTCAGGTGCCCTTGATTCAAAGCTTGGGCTGGTGTAGGACCCACCCACCTCTCGCCACAAAGAATTAGCCCCCGAAGAACTTGCAGATTACTTGCAATTCTGCACGAGATGTGTTAATCTGTGTGACTGGAGGGGAGTTTCTCACTCCAAAGAGATCCAGTGCACTGGGTTCTTGCCAACTTTTTGGTTCTCCATGGGAGAGCCACATCGGGATTCATCCGACCAGGTGTCAAGAGCTGTGTCGGAGTGAGGCGCTCTCTGTGTCAGCACAGGGGGGTCAGCGCTTCCAGAGAGCAGTTTGTTTTATCCAAAGTAAATGTTTAAAAGAAACCAGAGAAGCTGTGCCCTAATTGCATTTGTTTTCTCTCTGTTGACTACAGAAGAAATTCAGGGCAACTGGATCAACTAAGTATTTTTGCGTCATAGGCATCTCAAACTAGAGAGATATGCATGTCCTTCCTCCCTGTGCTGCACTGCTGTATCCGAGGAGAAGGTCTTTGGTGAAGGCTTGCTTTGGGTGGTTAACTTTGGAGCAGCTTCACTAGTTTTGATTCTCTTTCCTCTTACACCAAGTATCTCTGTGGAAAAGTCAGTGGAGCACCACTACTGTAAAATCCAGCAAAGCTGAGTCATCACATCTGCACTGCTCGGATCTCTTCCATCTCCGTGTAGGATGAAAGCTGTTGCAATGCAGCAACATAACCTCTGAGCATGTTGTGAGTGTCACTTCCTCCATAAAATAAAACAAAAAAGAACTGCAGAGTCCTGGGGGCTATTGCTCAAGGATGTGAGATAAACACTGGCAAATGGAATATGCTGATATGGGTAATGTGAGAAACAATCTGAGCTGGTCCACCAAGCACTGACCTCAGATGGAGGAAGCCGGGGCTCCTTTCCCCTTTCTGCCACTGGCTTAATGGGCCAGTTGAGCAAGTGACTTCATCTCCTTGCCTGTCCTGGATAATAACCTTTTTGGAACACAGACCACCTCTTACCATGATTTTGTGTAGTGCCTGGCACAACAGTAGCTCAATCTCAGTGGCAGAGCCTACCCGCTGACATAAATAATATTAACACATTCTAGGGCCTCTCCAGCCCTCACCAGGCTGAGAACTGATCTCCTGGAGTCAAAGAGATCCCTGTGCTTTGTTCTGGACAGTGCCAGAAAAGGCCAACAGACAAAGGGAGAAGTTTCTGGGAGGGAGACCATGGTGCAGCAATGCCATGACATCACCCTGTGAAACTGCACGTCATGGGTCTGGGTGCCTGTGAGGTGGTCTGCTGGGCAGGAGCGCTTCATGCTGAGTTTCAAGTTCTTTAGGAAGTTTGACTAACAGCCTGTATCCCCTAATTCTGGTCTAGGTTACTTCAAAATCCCAAACCACTCATTCTCCCACAGCTATGATATACAAATGCCCGCTACCGCTCTTCGTCCCATTTTGCCCATCGCTTTGCAACATCCTTTGCTCCTTCTTGCACACCTCTGCTCCAGGTTTCTCCCAGCAATGCCAGCCAGTCCATTTTCTCCTCCTCCACCCCACTGTATGCCTCATGCCCGCTCTCTCTTCTCCTCTGCATGGTCACCCCCTCGTATTCCCCTTCCTGGTCACTGCAGTCACTCCCTGGCCACCTTGCAGAGCACTCAACACAAGCCTTCTGCTTCTGTTTTCAAGCCTGCTGGCTTCACAGGCTGGACATCAGGGTATAACATGCTGGATCAGCTCTCAGGACTGCCTGTTAGGAGCGGGACACCAAGGGACACGGATCAGAAATCATGCCCGGGACCATCTGCTGCTTCTTGGACGTTCCTCTCCTCCCTGCCCTTCAGCTTTCATCCAGCCAAGATGCTCCACTTCCTCTCCCTGTTCTTGGTCTTTACATCAGCTCACTGCCCCTTTTTGTTTCTAATACTTTTTTTTTTTCCCCTTTTCTCAGACTCCCGTATAGACAATTTGGCCAGCAAGCTCACAGACCTCTGTCCAGAAAAGCCAGACGACCCTGGTTTATATGCCCTTTGCACCACACACTTTTGGACCCTTAGAATTAAATCAGGAGCATTATCCTGCCTCCTTTGATCAAAGAACCCATGAAACGCTTGCTGAGTAGAAAGCAGGTCTATCCACAGCTGGCCACACGCTGTGCGCTCATCAGCATCCAGCACCTCTGCGGTATAAATAGGCATCTATAAATACATATGTAGGCATCTTTCCTTTCTGGAAACCCTGTATTTGATGGAATCTGTCAGGTCTAAAACTGCACCTGGTACTTTGGGGACTCTGTCACAAGTGATCATAAAAATGAACTTCAGTATATCACCAGGGCTATGGAATTAAACACAAAATGCTTGAGATATAAAGTTTTTAGAGTGACAGTTGTCAGGTCATCTAGCATACGGGTAATATCACTGTACTAGACCCTCACACCAGAATAAGGTGCACATTCAACACTATCAGTTATCTTCTATTTGTGTTTTGTAACAAGGAGATGTTTGGTGGTCTGACCAGGAGTGCAGAGATGGTCACCAATCTGTAAAGTTTGCCATCGGTGTGGGTCCATCAGGTGAAGGGTGAGGGCCTGAGCTGGGGAGAACCAAAGGACACAAACAGGGGAACAGCTTTCCCAGCACCACATGGCTCTCACAGACTGGTCAGTGGCAGAGTACCTGATACTCAGCCCAGATTTTTCAGCAGCACAGTTGCTGCAATGGGGAAACTACAGTGTCTGGTTTACCTGGCTTCTCCTGAGTCAGGCAATTAAAATATCATGGTTTCCACAGTAACATCACTACTGCCATACTGCACCAACATCATTTTACTGTATCCTATTCGGGTGCAGATGCAACTTACAGTAATAGATACATCACATGGAAAGTGGGTGAAGCTTCCCCAGCCTTGAGTTGAACTGAAACTTGAGTTGAACTGAAACTTGAGTTGAACTGAAACTTGAGTTGTTGACATCAGAAGGCCCCTTCTGGCCCAGCTCACCTGACCTCCTGCATGACACAAGCCCGAAAGGTCTGGCCAAGGAGCCCAGCAATTGAAGCGTTCCATGGGCAAAAGGAAATTCTCACTGGCTGTTTTCATTTGATGTAAAATTGGTTTGCTTCCCAAGAGGCTGGAAAAGTAAAGACTTTAAAATGGCCAAGAAAAGTTGATCCCAAAGGAGCTCAAAGTTTTCCCTGATGAACATCACCAACTGGTAGGAAGGCAAAATGCAGAAGCACACATATTCATAGGCAGGACCACACAAAACAACCACGTGTGGTCATGCAGAATCAGACAAGACAGATCCACACCTGCATTTCACATGACCTGGCAGACGTATGGCCGCAGTGCCTCCCCATACCATGCTATTTGACTGCTTTCCAAAAAACCTCAGTGGAGAAACCAGGACTTCTGCTCTTTTTCCTCTTGCACTGGAGGAAAGGGTAACATTAGGTCAGAGAACCAGCTCAGGGGGAGAAGCCCAGCATTTGAGTCCCTGCTCTATGAGAAAAAACAGAAGACCTATTTGTTTGTGGCTCATGCTGCATGCCCCAAACCCAGAGACACACAATTTACAGCCATGACCCCTTCACCTTTCTTGCTCCTCAGAGAATAAAATGGTTTCCTGTTTATTCCAATGGGCAGCTGTTGTATCCACAGGGGAGAGCAGCACTCATGGTTAATATGGCTGGTGTCCAGATACTTTTTGCAGAAGTTACTCGTTTGTTTGCTGGGACATCCAGCAGCTGCTGTATGTTCTGCCTTTGGGAGTAGGAGACTCCCAGGCAATTCTCAGATGCTCAAGCATGGGAGAGGACTCGCTCCCCCCATACTAGAATCAGCAGTCAAGAAAGAGATCATGAGGTCTTCTTCAACCTCTGCTGTATGCCAGAGTATATCAGGAGCTATAGGGCCTCCTTCATCTTCTTCACCTGGTTCATATGTGCCCCAGGGACGTTCTGTAACACCCATGGGGGAGTGGAGGCAGTGTACTGCCTTGGGGTCTCATAACCTCAGTAAATGCTGCTAGACATGAGGTGGGGTTGCCAAAGCTATCAGACATCCAGAACCAGTGAGAGAAACTCCCTGTAGTCAGTGACCAGGCAAGAGAAGTCTGGCGTTGTGGGCAATCCCTGGAAATCACCAGAGAAATATTATTGCCATGGGAGCCACTCCTCAGGCTGCTTTTATGGTCACTTGGACAGAAAAAAGTGTCCCAGGATGCAGATGATGCAGCCCCCCGGGTGGTTCCTTGACAGACATGCAATCACCATAGGCCATTTTTGGTCTCCTCCGTCAACATGGAGGAAGCAGCTAAAACTCAGCGCCCTTTGGAAGGAGGCATCAAGGACAATTAAATGCAGGAGAAAGACAAAGACTGCTGCCTCCTGTGTCTGTATATTTCTCTTTTGACATCGAGAGCAATTCTCCTGTTTACCTTCCTTCCTTGCTTCTGCCTGGCAGGGGTGCATTGGCTGTTCATGTTTTTAAATGCCACAGTGACCCAGATTTGGAACAGGCAGGTGGTGATCCAGGCAGTGGGTTTCTATCTGACTCTGCTTATGCAGTCAGCTATGAATTGCTGAAATGGAAAGAAATCAAAGCCTAATCTCCAGTGATCCATACACAGGCAACAGAGTCACCATCAGTCTGGAACTGGGACACTGAGACATAGGCCACGAAGTGGAGGCATGGTGAGCTAGCCTAATGACTAAGTCATACCCTCTGGTCAAGCAATAGCTGGTACCAACACCATATCTACTCATTGTCTTTGCTTTTCAGCAGCACCTACTGTGTCTCTCCAGGCTGGGAAAGATGCTGGCTCATGGAGGGCTTTGGAGAACTCCTGCTGAAGTGGTAAGTACGTTTTAAGCATGTAAGCCTCCTGCTTATTACACAAGAAAGGATATAAATGTTTCTGTTTTGGGTCCCACAATGAGCAGCAAGAGGGAAGTGAAATCTGTACAGGCCAAATTGCTCCAAATGAGCTAGTTTCTCTGATTTTTCTGGCCACTTTTGCGAGCTCCCTCATATGAAGGTGACAGCAGGGCAAAGGGCTGTTGGTGCAGTTGAAGGCTGCCTGAACAGTGCATGTGAGAAGATCAGTGCGTGCTGGTGGAGGTAGGAGAAGTAAAAGTCTAACAAGGGCTGCTGAAAGGCAGAAGGGGAGACCTTGTGTATAGCACACCTGTGCAATTTCACATCTCAGTCCTAAAGTGGTTCCTAGTCCCAGCAGTGACTTGGCACCCTACAATCAGTAACAGCTATCCTTTCAAACTCTTTGGTGGTAGAGAAGTCGGTCATCCCTTCTGCAGAGGAGGGACTTGGGAACCAGGAAAACAGCACGTCTTAGCCCAAGGTGCACAGGAGTTAACAGCAAAGAAGGACGGATGAAATCTAGCTTCTTCAATCCCAGGCTCTGCTCATGGAGATTTTCTTCATCCTGCAGACGCCCCATCCATAGTACTTTTTAATCCTCTTGAACTCTCTCTCCCCTGCTCTTTGAGAGACAGAGAAACATGTGCCATCACTTTTCACCTCCATAATGTCCCCCTCCTTCTGTTGTTAACTCTTTTTTGTTTTCTCACCTTCTTCCTCTACTCGTGGGTTGAGTCACATCCCTCTGCGTAGAACACCCCTGCTCCACAAGAGACCAATGACATGGTGAATAAATCCCCTCTGAAGAGTTTTGCCTGGCTGATCTATATTTGCTGCTGCTTCAATTATGTCTCCTCAGCAACTTTAATGAAATGAAAGCTAATTTGCCTGCTCACGCCATTCATACTGATTTGTGTCTACCCAGTACAGACTTCCCAGGTTTCACTCTCATTAGCAGCAGCAGTGTGCCATGCTCACCTCCACGCTCTCGTCTTCTTGCCATCCCTTGCCTGGTCTCATCCTGCCTTGTGCTCCCCACCCTGTGCCCATGCCTATGGCATGTGCACGGCCTCATCCTGTGCATTTCCTCAGAGCCACCAGCTTCTGCTCCACGCTCACCCAGCCACCCCTCCAGGGCTTTCTCCACAACCCGTTTGCTCTTTCTGCTGGGTGCAGCATGCTGCTGCCTCCCGAAGCCGCTCACTGTCTGTGAGTTGGGTAGAGCCTGTAGGCAGCCAAGTGATGGTGGTGCTGTGTCCCTTCCATGCTTCCAGTCAAGAGGGAGGTGAGAATGACTCCAATTAAATTGCTGCTGAGAGCTGTTATGATTGTTGGTGGCGATCGTGTTTATGGCAGCAGGATTTCAGGAAGAGTGCAGATCCAACCTCACTGTCTGGAAAGAAAGGAATCCTTGCTTCAGTGCATTTCAGCCAAATACATTGACAAATAGCAGAGGTGAGGACTGTAATATGTTAGTGAGAGAAAAAGCAATCACAGTGCTTCTCTGCAGCAGGTAAATCTGTTTCTGTTTAAGCATAAGTTAAATATTGGAATGCTGATCCTAGGAATGAAACACAACACCTCCAGGGGCGTATTCCTTTATCAGCAACTAATTTACTGTGTGACCTTCAGTAGTTCATACAAGTTCTGTCTGCCTTGGTCATTTCTTGTGTCCGACAAGCCCAGTGACAAATTCCTTTCTTGTAGAGGTCTTATGAGGACTACGCATCTCCATGAGATCTTCACGGGATACATCAAAGTCAAAGCGTTTTTTCACCGAGACCGCATTTAATACCCTCAGTGATGTAATGTGGCACATTAGCTCACCGGTGCTAAGCCTGGAGCCTCCCACTCAAAGCTTGTCCCACCTGCCTCATGCGAAGGCGTGTGTTGCCCTTCTGCAGCCACTTCTCAGCACAGTTCCTTCCTCTCCCTCCACTTCCCTTGGTATCTTTTTAGCCTCCCTAACACCTCCTCCCTTGCTGTAGCACGCCGGTCTTCAAAGAAGAGCCCTTGCCTCAGCACAGACGGGCACAGCCAATTGCTTCCCTTTAAAAGGAGATGTTGCCTCAGCAACCGAAGTTTTGAAGTTGGGCAAAGTTCTGAAAAAAAACCCCAATTGTGATGTGAAATGACACTCGGGAACAAATGTACCAAGTTGCCATGGCAGCCTGAATACTTGCATGGAACTTGGTGTTTTGAAAATATAAAAAGACCGTGCTTCAAGCGAGTCCAACTAACTTAATGTCTTTGTCAGGTATCTGCATAACACCAAGTGTCTGGTGTTTATATTTTATACCTGGCGTGTGAGTGACTCCATCACTTCTGAAATGGAAGTAGCTTCTGCTCTCAATCCAACAGAGGACTATTTAAGTCTGCAGGTTTTTCTGGGTTGCCTGGTCTGGTATTGATCTGTTGGGGTTATTTCTGTCATTTGAAGTCCATCAGGTCTTGGTTGTCTTGGTTTCCATACCTGTGTTTTATCTGTCATTTCATTTGGTGCGCTTCTATGCCACAGTGTCTGGGCTAAAACCAGCAAGTGGTTTGTTCAAAAATATGGATCCTCTTCCTAGTCCCACAAGAATCCATGCCTTTCCTTTGAGCCGCGAGGTGTGTGAATGGCTTTCAGGGGCCACAGTCTGCTTCATTCAGCTCTGTGAGCTGAACCAAATGTTATTTTTCTCCATCAGGTAGGTATCTTCTCCTAATTATAATGAGAAAGAGGAATCAACAGCCTGAGGGTATTCTTGTGCCTGTTGGATGGACTCTCTTTGCAAAAGTGGAAGGTGAACTCCTTTAAGAGTATGTAAGACCATACAGATCTGGAGTTTGTCACCATTTCCCCCAGCAAGGCCTGATTCTCAGTTGGCATCTACTCGATAGGGCTCCTTGTGGCCTGGGAAGCTGGGAAGAGAAGAAGGAGAGAGGGAAGCTGGATTTCAGTGATCCGTTGATGTTATTCTTCACTGTCTCAGGCAGCCAGCCCTCTGCTAAAAACAGTGTGGGTAGGAAAAGGGCTGTGAGATGTGGAAGGAAAACAGCCACTGGTCCATTCCTGAGAAGAGAAGATTAAATCCCAAATGGTTCACAGGAGGAGGAGGATTCTCGGTATTTAACTGAGAAATAATCTGGGGTCTTGACACCACATTCCATTCCTTACTGGTGAACCCTGACTGAGAGCTGAGCACGGGAACAGCGCTCTCAGCTGGGCAGAGCCAACCAACCCCTTTGGCAGAGTCAACCCTCCTCTGCTGGCAGGAAAACACCCCAGCTGAGGACCCATTGTGCCGTGGGTGCACCAAGGCCAGTGATGGACCCCCACGTGCCAGCCTGGGCTGGGTACATGCACAGAGCACTGTGCTGTGAGGACTTCCCACCCTAGGTTGGGGCACAGCTCAGATATCACGTTCCATCATGATCCATGAAGACCTTTTGTTTTCCCTTGTCCGCTGAGTGTAAGTTTCTATTTCCCAATCCACCCTTGCATCATATACTCCGTAGTTCTCCTTCATCTTCGAGCCTCCTCCCCATTGCCCTGGGTGGTCCAGTGTTGGCTGCTGTTACTTGTAGGTTGTATGGGAGTGACCTAATTTGGAGACACTGTAGAAGGAGCATTGGGAAGTCTGCAGGGAAGTGGGGATTTCTGTGCTCCTTGGCAGGCGCTCAAGCCACGTACCCAACCCCTGCAGCTCCTGGGCTCTCTTCCCTGGGTCACCTACTCCCCTGGTCCACATGTACATCTCACCCCAAACTGCTCCTCTCCAATTAGAGTAGTAAGGAGACAGTTTGTCTCAAGTGATTTGGAGAGGGCGTCACTGTTCTTAACTTAATTACTCGGTGTTGCAAAGGTTTCTAGTCTCTCATTTCCCCTTGACAGTTTTATTATGGAATTATTTTTTACTCTGGGCTCTCTCCTTTGTGTTTTTGTGTGGCGTTTACAATAGGGGCTTCTCAGCGCTTGTTCTCAAGCAGCTCAAATGAGAGATTGGCTTTAGACAAACCACGCAGCTGGCTCTGAGGAGGCGAGCAGAGAAATACCAACTGTTTCAGAAGGTCGCACTCTGCTCAGCCCCAGCTCCCCAGCCTCCAGTCCCCACACCTGCCTTTCTTCTCTTGGCCTCGGCGTCTGCAGCAGGGTCTAGGGAGAAGACCAGTCCCGTGCCCAGTGGCAGGTTCCTCTTTGCAGCAGTGCCCTCCCCACGTTATTTGGGACTGTGGGGCTATGAGCTTTGTCCCTCATGGGAGTGCCCTCTGCCACTCTGCCTAGTTTCTACTTCTTACCTACTGTTTATACAGATCCATGCCAATGGATGGAAAGCTATAGTACTTACCAGGCAGATGAAGATGGGATCTGGAGAAGGGTGTGATAAGAAATGGAAAGGACATGAGGTCACTTTAAATATATACTTGAAATGGAGCCCTTGAGCTGAGCTTGTTCTATGTCTGTAGGAGTTTTCCTGGGGACGAATTCCACAGTTACACAATAAAAACTGTATAAAATCCATAATCATCAGTACATTTGGGATTGTTCCACTTGACCAGAAGAGTGATCACTTGTGCTTAAGCCTACAACAATCCCATTCAGGTTTATTTTGTGCAGTGAGGGCTAACTATGTTTCTGAGACACACACTTTATAGACTTAGAGGGACATAAATCTATTTTCAATCTATAGAAAAAAAAGTAAAAAAAAAAAAGGAAAAGCTTATTTCTGGCAAGCATCAAAATTAAAGTATCGCCCTGCCCACTGTGTTTTGTTACTTCACATGGAACAGGTCTGTCTTCTGACTGCATATGTGGTATAAGGGTATCACAGTCACCATATGATGGACAGGGCACTGCAAGAAGATTGTGTGTACCCCAGCCAGAGCTGGTCACTCTGCCCCAACAGCAGAGGCTTTCAGGGAGTGGGATCTGCGTAGGGTGTTCAGTCAAGGAGTGAAGGTTGGTTTCATGTTATGTTAGTATTTTTCCTTGGGTTGTAATTTGTATTAGCAAGGATGAGTAAAGCTGGATCAGTGGGAATGAAGCAGAAATGGTTTTCTAGAGAAGTCCCAGTGGATCCGTGGTGGTTGCTTTGCTAATATTTTATTGCTCAGAGTTGACTCACTCTGTCCGGAGGGGACCTGATCAGCAGTGGCAGGGTCTGTCTTGTAGGACAGAGCCTGGTGACGTGGATTTTTCCAGTACAGAGAAAAAGGCCACAAGCTGCTACCTCTGATAGTTCCTCACAGGACCTGTAAGGTTTCTGCAGGTAGGAAGTGGTGTGGGACTGTGCGGTTGCCTGCAGTTTTGATGCAGTGCTTGGGTTTTGCCGCTTTTGAAATGTGCAAGAGTTTGTGTGAGTGTGCATGCATGCACTCATCTGTAAGTTATAAATCACCATGCCCCTCAGCTGAAGGAAACTGTAGCTCCTTGTTCCCAAAGACCCCTGAGAATCGCCCACTGAAAACACTACCAGCATAAATAACCAGGGAGACTTGCAATTTCCCACATCCTAAAATAGGAAAATGGCTTCAATTTCTCACCATACTTTTTTTTTTTTTCTTTCTTTCTTAAAAAGGGGCTCATGACTTAATGAATCCCTGCTTTTTGGTCTCAGCAGCTGGCACAAACCTCTGTTTATAGTGTGTGTACAGATGTGCAGAATCAGCCCCAGTCCCAGGGCTGGATCAGTCCACAGGCTCTTGCCAACCCTGGAGTGCTGAACTGAAACTGTGGGAATTAATTATAAAGTCAGGGAAGGGAAAGAGGGAAGAAGGAGCTGAAGGTCACACTGTACTTTGGCACCTGTGGGACAGTGGGGAGGGTGGCATCTCTGACAGTGCCAGAAAGAAAGAGGGAAGGGCAGATGAGGGAGGAGAGATTAGGTGTTTGGTGCTAGTTGTTGCCACAAATTATGTAGAAGGAAATACGAGAAAGGTCGTGGGGAACCTGTATCAAGTAGGAAGTTCAGGGAAGGGACATTGCAGAGGTGCCAGAGGAAAAGACATTAGCTAAGGGGACAAGAGTGGGGTGGTTGTGGGGGGGAAGCAGAGGAGACCCCGGTGAGGCTGGAGAAGGGGTATCAGAAAGGAGGTGCTTAGGGAGGGACTGGGGACTCTGCAGCCGGTGCAGGTTCTTGATGGGAGCTGAGGCAGGTCCAACAGACCAAGGCAGGGGTCATTAGTGTGTGCCACTGGGCTACCTCTACCTATGCTGGTGTAGGGTTGTCCCAGCAGTGGACAGTCCAGCAGTCCTACGAGTGACAGCAGGACACAGGGCCGGTGCAGGCAGCCAGCTTTGGAGCCACGGGTCACTGACTGCCTTGGCACAGCAGGAGATAGCTGATGGGGCTTGGTGCCCCGCCTGGGGAAGACAACCCAGGAGACATGAGCAGTGACAGAGCAGCTGTGAGCAGGGTGGTGTTGGGGCCAAACACACCTTACAACCACTACAAAAAGTGTTGCTGCACGCTCATAGTAAACAGATACCAGCTGTTGGCCAGCCACACGCTTGGCCAAGTTGGAAAAAGTGCCAGCATGCACTACGATAAGCACACCCTGCCATTGAACAGCATGCTTTCTTCTTGGCCTCCTCTACATCAAAGGGACCTCTAGTCCTTAAACACAAGGACATTGGTTACCAGGACATATGGGCTCCTCCTGAACATTTGTTTTCCACCTAAAAGCTATCTGTCTTCCAGCAAGGCATGCTGTGATATCCCTGAGGTAATAGAACTAGATAGAGCCCAGCTCCTTGCAACCAGGGCAGAGCCTTTCTTGGGCCCCAGGAGAGCCAGGGCTGTGCTCCTGCTTCTTGTGTGCATCCCTGAGGGCCTCTGGTTTGGCCCTGCACTGATTTGGGCTTGGTACAGCTGGTGTGACATGCTGTAGTAAAACTGGTTTTCCAGCAACTGTTTCCTCAACAGAGCTCTCATCCCTAAAGAAAGGAGGGCCAGCATCTCCTCTTGGGACAGGTTTGCACCCAGCCCCAAGCCCAAAAGCACTATCACTGTGCAGAGGCAGTGGTAGAATAGCTCCCATGTCCAGGGGTATGTGCAGAATGCAGCAGAAAGAGACATAAGCATGTTGATTAAGTTAACACCCAAGAAAAACTGAAATCAGAAAGGGGGAGGAGGAAAGCATTATCTCTAAGTACTGATACCATCAGGCTGTACTTGGAGTACCACAGAGTGGAACAAGCAACAACAGGTGTACTAAAATAAATGACTTAGAAAAAGGTTGGTTAAACTTGATTTGCCAGAAGCAATTTGTGTGAGTGTGCAGGCTGTGACATGCAGCAGTGACCACCTTCAGATGATTCGTTTGGAGGCAACCAAGAATGTATCATCTTGGGAACCATTACCATGAGAGCTTTCAGGCAGTGATGTCTAACCCTGAGGAGGGTGGATTTCAGCAGAAGTGATATGGAAGGAGGCATAGGCAAGGGACTCTGTATTGTTGGTAGGCAAACCTGGTCAGCAAATGAAAAATTATAGTGAAATAAAAAAATTAGTGCTTTTCTCAAGCCTTCATGTTCCTTCATGTTTTGTCATAGAGAAAAGAAAAATGTTGGGATTTCAGGAAAAAAAAATCCTTTTTAATTTTCAATACTACATTTCCCACAAAAGCCAGGAATAAAATTGGTGAAGATGGCATTAATCTTGGAAGGAAGAAAACAAATCATCTCTAAACATGTTAAAAGAAAAGTCAGATGGCTTTCCACAGCAATGTTTTGCCATGTCATGTCCTAGGTCTCTCCCAGTTTGCACAGAGAGTCATTCCATGAATACCCACTTAGGACACCCTTCGGTAACAACATCCTCTCAGCAGGGTCTTACTGGGACAGCCCAGATAACAAAACATTTTTTCTTCTAAAATCTGCACCCAGACAGTCTCTGGACACTCTCAGTCTGGTTATATAAGTGGCTTTTAAGTACAAGATGTGGTTTGGTCATTACAGACTCTCATCTTTAAATAAATTTACATTGGTGATTCACGGGGAATGTTTACTCCTGCTTCCCTGAGCTCCAGCCATCAAAGAAATGGGTTTTTCTTAATGAAAAGCACTGCAGGAGTGCTCCCTTAGCTGGGAGATGGGCTGTCAGGAAAGGAAATAAATGGGGAAAAAATAAATGTATTTCTTCTTTTCTTTGATCTGCAGATTTGTGGCAGGATCCCCCACACCACAAATTTGATATACATGGGGTTGTTTGACTTCAGAGTTAAAAATCCATAAAGTAAACTAATTCATCTTAAGCTTCCACATGGATCTCAGAAAGAACAAGATATTCCTTTGCACTGCAGCACAACTGGGAGTCTTTCATTCTTTCTTTTTTTTTTTTTTCCCTTTCTTTTTCTTTCCCTACCCTAGCAGAGTGGGATGTGTTTCTGAAGGATACCATACCTCTTTCTTGCCTGAGCAGGACTCCCAGTTTCATGGCAGAGAACAAGTCCAGTTGAGGGGGGTCAAGACCTTTAGGGAAAAGGGTAGTGTTACTGCATTGCAGAAAACCCAGATTTAGCAGAGGGATGATTACCATCCAACTGACTCTGTAAATGGATGTTCTCAAATATAAATCTCAACGATTTAAAAAGATGCTGCTATTGACTATTCAATGGAGTCAATAAACATTGACTATTAAATGGAGTTTATAAAACATTTCAAAGATTAATGCTGGTGTTGTAGCAGCCTCCAGACAGCAGTTCTCAGCCCTTTTTGCTGGTGCGTTGTGTTTGCTCTGTCTCTAGGAACAGTGCTGCTCCCAGCCTCAGCACAGCTGCATTCTCTCTGGGATCCTGGATCCTGAAGGCATGGTGGCAATTACCACTGCATAAGCTGTTAAAGAGAGGTTGCAGCCACATCAGTAAGCCGAAAGATGAAAAGGACACCTGTGAGCAGACCCATACTTCTCCCTCTGCACATCCAGTGTGGTGACAGAAGCAAGAGTCACGATTTACAGAGTAGGTTCATGTGATTTGTGTCAGCAGAGCTAAGGTAAAAGTAAGGTAAAAACCTCTGTGGCGATGCAAACTCAAGATCCAGATTTCCTTTGCATTCCGCCAGCAGACAGCTTTGCATGCACAAGGGAGAGTACATCATGCAGGGTAAGTCTTGAGTGGTCTTGCCTCAGGAAAACCCTTCCAAAAATCAGTGGTTACAGGAATTCCTGAGCTGGGAGATGCTTCTGGGTGACCATGCTTAATAATCACTGGAGAACCCAGTTATAGCTATCACAACACCTTGGCAAGAAGTTCCACTGTGCAATGATGAGCATTTTTTGCCAACATCCAGAGAGTTCTTACTGCTGTCATTTTAACTACATTTTTATACATTAGGAGTTTTCAAAACATTGTAAAATTATAGGAGAGTGAACTAGATGCAGTTCTGCATGTGTCAGACTTTGAGCTGAATTTGGTGTTTCAGTGTAGACTCTATTGCTAGAGAGAGAAATACTCCCAGCAGCCTGGTAATGAGCAAAAAAGCCTCCCAACCATAAAGGAAACAGAGAAAACAAATAACTCTGAACTCTGTTATTATAGTTTATAAGATGAGAATATTTCCTATTCCTAAGAAATAACGTGCAAAGTTATTTTCATAGAACATTTTTGTAGAGCATCTCAGTGCTGAATTCTATGACCAAAAAAGGGTTTTTCAGTGTTTCTGAACTGTTCTTCCCAAATCCAGGTAGCATATAGGATTTTCCAGTGATCTTAAGCACTTATTTGGCCAGTGAATATATGGGATGTCACAGTGTTCTGGAGTCAAATGATGTTCCTACAGCCTTGCCTGGTACTGGAGATTACCCCTTCACCCAAGCAAAGGCTACTGCAGAGATTTCACCTTATGAAGATATTGCTAGAGTGGTGGAAGAGGAAGAAATTTAAACAGCTGTTGAGAAAAGAGGGTTATGCAGGAGTGAAATGTTTCACATAACAAGCAAAATTTAAAAAGTAAACCAAACTTTACAAAGTAAAAAAAAAAAAAAAAACAACAGAAAGAAAAGCAGAAATATTTTGAAATGCACTAGTGCATCCTCATGGAGATGCCCTTTAGACAGCCTAGTGCCATTGGGTTTGCTCTCTTTTCACCATTTAAGGAGCTCCTTGCATTATCTGTGCATCATTGCAACATTGATCCTAGTATGCAATGAGTAACCGTGTTTGCTTTCAGTGAAAAGCTCCAGCCCTCTAGCTTGGTTTCTATAGCCATGTTCTTGTAACCATTCTTGAGATGGTGCCTGATATTGTTCCACTTATTCATTAATAACATGTGTTGTGGCTTCTTCTGATGTAAACATTGGCCAGGCTTTCGTGAAGTTTTTAATAAACTTCTCCACCACCACATACATTAAAATGAAAAATTATCGATGACCCTTTTTGCGAGCCTTTAATGATGACATGCAATTTGGCTGATGAATCACAAGTTTGCTGTAGATTTAGGCTATGTTTGTGTCCGTCTCAGTGGAGTCTGTCCCCTTCTTCTCCATGGTAACTGCTCTGCCTCTGACATCACTAGCCGAAATAGAGCATGGAGGTTATAAAATCCTGAGGGGGTGTGGAATGGGGAATGGTAGAGACAGAATGAAAATATAATTCAATAAAGGAAACTTCCTTAACACTTAAGTCACCAGACAGCGTTCAGTTCATCGATCAGGCAAGGGATATCTGAAATCTGAGAAATGGGGATATCAGCATTTTGGAGCTGGAAATTTGGGTAGGGTCATTGAGAGAACTTGGAAAGCAAAACAACCTGTGACTCCTTTCTGGACTGAATCATGATGCACTTGATCCATATGATTTTCTTTCTTGGCATCAGAAATCCTCTTCATCACAATGAGGGTGAAGAGCCCCATGTTGGGAGTCAAGAAAGCTCTTTGGCAACTAGGGAAGAGAAGACAAGAGCAGAAATCTCAGAGTAAGTGTACTAAAGCAGACGCCAGTACTACTCAATCTTTATCACAAGTTTTATCTGTGATCTGGGATGCTTCTTTCTAAATCCCGGGCCCCAGAAACCATGAGCTAGATGACTATCTTAACTTCAATTAAAAAAAAAAAAAAAAAAAAAAAAAAAGGGCAAAAAATAAGCATAGACTTTTTGTGTCAGGAGAGACAAATCTGACCAAAAAGACCAACATACGCTGGAAGTTCAAAATCAGAAGAGAAAGACAAGACAGTTTCTCAGCCATTAACATTTCAAAGTTCAAAGTACAACTGGGAACTTCCTGGACCCCAGTTTAATGCTCTGGAGCCATCAGTACTGCAGTTTGGATGCCACTGGAGGACAGGAGAGCTTAGAAGTTGTAATGCAGGGTGGGGGGACTCAGTGGGCACAGGGAAAGGTAGAGAGGATTGGAGGATAAGTTCATCTCTGTTCATTTTTTACAAGTCTGTCAGTCTTGGTAGGGTTAAGTGTTTCCAGGGGAATGGAAACTCAGCTCCAGCCTTGTCAGAGCTCTGACGTGACAACACATATAAAGTAAACAGAAGTGGAGTGTTATGATAATGCACATACACCAGGTCTGTGCAATGTCGGGATCATTTTGGTTCACTTCACAAAGCTATTATCCCTTTCTGACTTGCATGGTTAGCCAATTTTAAACGTCCCATGGACTGTTTCATTTAGGAGAAAAAAGCCAGTAATGGAGCCCTGTAGTTCCTTACCGTAGCCCTGTTTTATTTACAAAGAAGGTACAAGAAACCCTCGTCCCTTGGACAAAACAGGAGTGAAACAGCAGGAAACAGTATCTTTGTTCACAATTCTGAGCCAGCATTTAGTCCCAAAATCTTTTTCTCTATGTTTTTTCATTCCTGTGTTTTCCCTTTCTCAGTACTAGATTTTTTTTTATTATTATTTCTGTAAACCAGATGTATGTAGGGATTTTGTTTATCTTTAATAAAATGTCTTCTAGGAAATTTAGAAAGCAAGTTGTCCAATGAACAGCAGAAAGAATGCAATGTGAGTTCTTATAAAGTTGTACCCACTGTTCCTGACTCTATTTCTACTCAGAGCCCAAACAGGCAATGATCATCTGGCTGATATCCATTTGCAGTTTGGCTTGACAACATACCAAACTGGAAAAATGTACACTGTGGCCTTTCCCTCAGCAAGTTCCTAGCATGGATATCTTCACTTGGTCATTGATTTTCATGCAACTTGTAAGAATTTGTTACCTTTGTGACTTTCATTGTAGAAACTCAGAGACTGATGACCAGAGAGTGTTGCCTCATTTCTTATTTCCTTATGATAGTCAAGATGAAAAAAAAAAAAAGGGGAAGGAAGAGAGGAAAGGAGGGAGAAATATGGGAACAAAGGAAAAATACATTTTAAGCCAATGTGAGAGGAGAAAGAAAATAGGGAACAAGAATTTGAGGAGAAATAGAGATGAAGAATCAAAAGTAATCTACACATATAATTTAGGTAAAGGAATTTTACTCTGCTTGTTTTATAAAATGAATTAAGGCTGCTTTGCAAATACTGGTGCAATTAAATCACGTTCTTCTACTGAAGTCAAACATGAAAGAATAATAAAATTTAGTTATGCCATCTGCAGAAACAGCTGTTAAATGTCTGCTGTCTCTCTATTTTGGTGAATCTGAATGAGTTTGGGCCATTGCATGTATGCACAGCATATATATAATTATATTAAGGGGACAGGTGACACGATGTGGTTCTTTCTCAGGCTGGTTTTAGCCAGGTGCTTAAACGTACATGTCCCAAAATGCTTTTGACAGATAGATAGTACACTGTGGTCACAGACCACAGGCTTTGAGGCTTGGACTGGTGTCCAGCAGGTCCAAGGGAAGTGTTGGGGAGCTGTTGAAGAGGGGCAGCAGATCCCACCCCTGGTCCCTGGCTCAGCCCCAGCTCCATGGGCTGCAGGGCCAAGGGACCTCCAACCACCTCCTTGGCCCCTCTTGCTCCTTCAAGACCAGGATCTCCCAGGTCCTGCAAAGTATCTGCTGCCACATGCCTTCCAACTCAAGAGAGGTATGGTGTTGCCCACCACCCTCCGAGCCTCCTGCCCTCCCCCATGCAGCGAGGAACTTCCCTTCCTTCCTCTGCCCCTCACCCTCGCCTCTCCTCCCTCTGACACGGTGGCTGGCCCCGGTGAGCAGGGAGACCCCGTGCCACCTTCTGATGGAAACACTCCAGCCCTCACGGCTGCGTGCCTGTAAGACGGAGGCTGCACCAGCGCGTGAGCAAGGATGCCGCGGAGGTGTCGTATGGGGTCACTGCTGTGCGACCACGCAGCACGCCGCCTTCCCTCGCTCCCCCAGCCAGGTGAGAAAACGGGCACAGGGCAGGAGGGGGAATGCAAGCAATCGTCATGGGGTGATTCAGATGTGAGCCAGGCAAGCCCGGAGGCACAGGCGTTAGTTCAGGGGTGATGAAGGAATGTCGCCATCCTTTCTAGGTCACTGTTTCACAGGTGGGCGCCTGGCATTCCCGAGTATTAGGCTCCCACCTCACCCTCTCCCCCCATCTTGCGCTTTCGCCGCACCATGACACACATGTCGTGGTGCCTGAGCTGTGCAATTCATCACCATGCTGCAGCCACTCCGTTGGGTCACAGAAAGCTGCACCTAGGAAAGAGTAACGGGGCATATAGATATTTTAAAATCGGTGAGGAGACAAGGCCCAGATGACAAGACTCTGCCTGAGACCCTAAACCTCAGCTAGCACTGCAGCTGAGATCCAGCTAAAGGAGTAGAGGGGGCTTAGGGGTACACTTCCAGAGGTGAGTAGGCAGGCTGGCTATTTGCTCAAGGTAAAAATGGAGGTCCTTTTTCTAGATTGATCGGAGAGCATTGCTGACCATCTCAAAGGTGGGAAAAAAAGCATTTTGCTCTTTAGGGTCCGCTGCCCCATTCCTCTTCTGTGTGGGCCTGAGATAAAGTTTTTTTTGAGGACACTTGGTTTTGTGCTGGCGTGACTGGTGCACTCACTGGTACAGAGTTGCCTGGAGGCCTGATCAGCTTCTTCAGGTCCCCATGTCCCATGAGAGCCTCCGGAGAAGGAGCTTCCAGCTGCTGCCTAACGTGGTGGTCTCTCTCTTGTCCTGGGTTAAGCTCCAGATACGTTGAGTGACAAACGTGGGTTTTCTCCAGACATGTGACAATGAATAAACCCTGACTGTATGATTCAGATCGTGCAGGTGCTGTGTGATTTAAGTGAGGATGCAGGGGCTGGTGTGTAGGTTGGAGGAAAGTGGAAGAACCTGCAAACTAGTGTCCTCCTTATCAGGCAAGGAGGCAGGTGCTGATTAAAACACAATGTTTGGTTTCTCTAGGAGTAGCTTCTCTGCTTCACGCTGCCTGTGCCCTCAGGTTTGCAATACGCTTCAGGAGTCATACAGTGATTCAGGTTTCACAGCATTCACATTTGAATTCAGCAGTGTGTGCCAGGCGTGTGCCAGTGAGAAAGATGGGGTGGGTCTTGACTAAGTCTTACAAGGACAGCAGAATTAAATATAAAAAGGAAATTACAAGGAAGGCAGTGAAGTGATTTTAACTGTGGAGTTTATGGATTCCCTGGTGATTTTTGGCAGCTGTACTCAATAATTCCCCCATAGCAGAAGACATGCTTCTGAGCATGGGGTGAAAACTCCATTGCTGTCTGGTTGGGATGAGCATTCTTTCGCTGCAGAGGGCCAGGTGCTACAGCTTGGTTGCAGAGAAGGTGCCTTGGGAGGCAGAGGACATTTGCCTGCTCAGAGGAAGAGGATGTGATATGATAGCGTGGGCTCACTGCCATTGGACCCTACTTGTAGCTATTGATGCAGATAATTTCAGGTGTTGTAATTTTATCAGTGTGCTTTTTCCAGAACTGTGTATCTTAGCACATTTCAAAAGAAGCAAGCAACCCACAATAAGCACGCTAATTAGCAAGCGGCGCCGATAAAAGAGACCAAAGAGATGCTGGAGGAAAAAATGCCACAAATCGCTCACAGGATCGGGCATTGCTGCTCTCGGCCAAACTCAGATCCTGCAGCCAGCCTCCTGCCTTTGCGGGGAGGCATTTCTAGCCTTTGAAATCACATTTCCTTCTGACACCTTTGTATGCAGAAGACGAGCCCACGCTGCAGTCCCTGATGTGCAGGAAGGGATGCAGGTGGGCTAGTACAAGCCATTCCTGCATCAGAGCAGAGGCGAGGCGAGGCGAGCCCGGCACAGCTTGCAAACCCCGGGGCAGGCAGGCACCGGCTGGGGATGCGGGCAGCCGTGGCTGCGGCTGCCAGTGCTGCTGGCGGGGCTTGGGCAGGCTCGTTTTTTTGGAGCAAGGGTGTCCTTGGGCAGAACAGGTCAGGCACACGCTCTGCGCAGCAGGTCCCGGTTGGAAACCTGAAGCCTGGGAATGCCAGGAGGCTGCTAGGACTGCTCCTGGCTGAAGGAAACGGCACCTCGCTTCAGAAGCGACTCACAAAGTCTTCTCTTTCACGTTCCCACGAACCACACAAAATTCGTCCTTTTTTTTTCCTTCTTTTTCTTTTTTTTTGCTTCCCAAGCGCTTTCTCAGGATTTCCATGAAAACTCACTCACGGCATAATGGAAATAGAATTAAAAAATACATTATAACTTTTTTCTTGCTGAACTCAGCTTTTTTAAGGTGATAATGTCATGATGGATGAATGGGGAAGTTAATTTCCATTTTAATTTTAAACTGCAATGGAGTGGGTCACCCTCTTCACCCTCTGAGTGAGGCACCATGTGCTGAAAGCTGTTATCTCTAGGCTTGGCTGTATTAAGAAATGCATTATGTTAACTTCAAATCTCTTCATGTTATAATTAAACTCTAGGTGTGCCTACTGGGTGGATTTGCAAAGGCTACTCTTAGCTTAGCAAAGCCAATTTCTCTCCATGAGCTGCCCCTGTAGCCAAAGGTGAAAGAAGCTGTTCAAAATTCTGTTTAAAATGGTGGAAATCAAGGCCCTGACTGGGACTGGGTGAAAGAGACTCCTTCTTAGCTTGCCTTTTCATTGGGAAAAATACTGAGAGCAGTAGAGGGGATTGTTTGGGTCAAACTGAAGGAGAAAGTTTTACCTGTATTTTTTTTCTCAGCAGAAAAATGTAAACCCATGAAAAATGGTGTTCCAGATCATTCTGAAGCCTTTTACCTCAGGCCAGAAGAAAACACTTCACTGTTGTCTTTTGAATCTTCTGCAAATCTTAATATTAAAAAAAAAAAAAAAATGCTAGTCAACCATTCAATCAAAACTTACTGTTCTCAGATTCAGTGGTTGGAATGCTGTTTGAAAGTCTGAAGTCACTCTGAAAAACTTTGATGTAATTTAGGCTTTTCCAGAATGGAACATCTAATTTTTCACACATCTAAGTGACATTGCATGGCATTTTCAAAATTCCTCCTTCTCTTCACACTTTTTCTTTTCCAGCCAGAATTATTTTCTGATTTTGACCCAATTTTGCAAGTAGTTCCATTTAGCGTTTGTCAAAAATGTTTCCAGATCATCTAGTTGTGCTGGGGTGAGAGGCCAGAAGAAGACGTGGGCTGCAGCAACAAGGTCTGTGTGAGGAAGGACTGGAGAGGCAAGGATGTGAATGGCTGAGCAGGGGCACAGCTACTAAGGGTCCGGGCCACTGGCCTCATTGGGAATGCTTAAATTCAGCAAACAGGGTGTCACAGCAAGGGCATCACTCGAGGAACAAGAAGTAGGAGGAAAACCTGGAGTGCAGAAGGCTCCAGAAGAACTGAGGGGAAACAGAGCGAGAGTTAACTGGAACAACCAAATTAAACCACAAGTGTATCCTCTGGTGACAGTAAAGCCACACTAATACATCACAGCTCAGTAAAGAACAGAATGCAACAAAATTGATATAAAGCAGACTCAGAGTCTATTAAGATGGTCGTGCAGAGGGTTAAACTCAGCCAGCTGATCAATATATATCTTTGTCTGAGCTGGCCCAAATGGGAATGGGGAGAGAGTGCAGTCCCAACTGCAGGCTCCGGGATGCTTTGCAGGTAGGGGGCAAAAATGGTGGGCAAACCTGTTGCCCATTATCCTGACAGTCTTAAGACTGTGAGCACTCAACCCCACTTGCAATAAGCTAGGCCCTGTTTGCACCCCTAAACCTACATTGGTGGAAGAAGCCAACCCCCCCCTCCAGATACATCCTGGAGTGGGCGATGGGAAGCGCTGTGCTCTCTGTACGGTGCCAGGTGAACGACACACTGAGAGCACAGGCGGTTCCTTCCAAGTCAGCCCCCCCCCTTGGATAACACAGTGCTTCTTGAAGGTAAAGCCGCTGTGTTCCGACGTTGGCTGAGGTTCCTCACAGCCCGGGGCCTGAGCCAGCCTCCCGCGGCAGGGCGGCAGCGCCGGACCCACGGCACGGCACGCAGCGGAGCAGACCTGTGGAGGACAACAGGGGCTGCCTCTGCAGGCGGTAAATGACAGCAGAGGCAGAAGCTTGTTGACACGCAAAGATCGGAAAATCTAGGAAAGAGTTCCAGGAAGCGACATCTTAAAAAACTGGCAGTGAGTTTTCCCCTCTTCCCTTTTTTTTTCTGGCCACCCATCCCTCCACGCTGGCCGGGGATGGAAGTGTCTGGGAGGGCTACGCAGCACTGAGATGTCACAGCAGTTAGAGCCAAGCAAGTCCTCGGGGCCCATGGGGACCTGTCCTCCCTCCTATTGTTTACGTGTTGGGCTGTCTTCCATGTTAAACGACTGTAGATCTGTTTCTCTTCATGACTGCGTTGTTCTGTGATATTTAAGCAGAAGAGACATCTACGGGAAAGAAGACTCACCCACAGGGCTAGGGGAAGCCCACATATTTTAAGTATTCCTCAAAGGTACAGAAGATATCCAGGGATAAAGGAAGCCTGGAGGTTTCATACTTGTGCAAGCAGTGGTGGAGGGAAGCAAAACAAGAGCCCAGTGATTAGAATGTGAAACTCATAATTGCCTCACTTTCCTTCGTTGCAGGCCAGCTATCCCACATCTTGTGTGTAGGATGTAATACTCTGACTCCCTCCTTTGCCGCAGTACCCTTGGGCCAGATAGAGCTGGACATCCTGGATGTCTTCTGGTCCACGGTGCCTGGGTGGGAGAGGCACTGCAGCACCATGCTGCCCCAGGGAGGACACCAGCCTCCGTGGCTGCTGCTTGTCGCTGCAGCCCCTTCCCCATCCTCCCTGATACACTGGATATGTCTCTCATCATAGAATGTGATCCCTCAGGCATCACACAGGAGGACGCTTGAGAGATCTGGGGCAAGCAAGACAGGGCCTTTCACAGAAAGAAGGGGGTGGGAAAAGTGGTACTTCAGGGTTAATCGGAAAGAGTTATTGCAAGCTCTAGTTTCTTCTCTGCATAGAGGAATAATGGGGTAGATCCTCAGCTAGAGTAAATCAGCATTGCTGCACAGCCAAAGGAGCATCCCTCAGAATGCATAGCAAGTTGTCCTCATGCAGTCTCCTCTGCCAGTAAATCGAGAGCATCCTTCTCAGTTCCACACGAGGTCAAAATCTGTAAATCCCTGATGGTGCCATTGCTCCAGTAGCTCTCTCTGGCTCTGGTTATGTTCTATATACTCTGTGTTTAGCTCTCTGTTTCTCACAGGTCACTTTTCATTTTACGAATGCGCTTTCACTGAAAACAACAAAACAGGTAAACAGAGAGCTCCCAGGTATGCTCAGAAAGGAAGAATGGCTCCACACTGAGGGCCACAGCTTGGCCACACCATGGTCAAGCCTCTGCTCTGGGATCTCCAAGCAAGTCCCCTATCTTTTAATCAATGAAAATAATCTGTAAAAATAGCAGCTGGAAGCACAGAATCTCAATGCTATGGTATGTTGGAGGGTCTCAACAACAGTTTCCAGCTCATCCTACAAGTATTTAAGTGCAGTTCTGTCCTGCTTGCATGGTGCCTCATGTGCATGTGGAGGAAAGTACTTTTAGGAGCTCTCACAAGCACCAGTTGGAACAAGGAGCCAGGCTGTGCAGAGGCTGGTGTTGTACAAGGCTGATCTCTTAAGGGGGAGGAGGCAGCACTTGGCCAGATTTCTTGGCTTAGGGTGATCACAGAACACCATCACGTCAGTAGAAAAAGGGGACAGTATAGACCCAGCTTGACCTACAATTGCTTGGAAATGTAGAATTGAAGAATTATTAAATGGCACTGCATTATGTGTTTAGAAGCAGGGCATGCCAGCAAAAAAAAAAAAAGAAAAAAAAAAGAAAAAAAAAGCTGATAGAAACATGTCAAGGTTAAAATGAAATATCTGAACAATGTGTTTGTAAACAAAGTACAATGATCTGATGAAGGTAGGAAAGTTTTAATTTTAAAAAACCTCAATTTTGCAATGTGAGTTAGCTGATTCCTTGGTCTAATTCCTTTGTTTAAATTCACAAAGACACTTTCTGTCATGACAGCTGCTGCAGGCACACAAGCCCAGCACCACTATGGAGTGGATTCAGGTTATCCCTTTTGCTGAAGGGGGAAAGACATATCCCCCCTGTAGCCTCTCATGCATACTTCTGGCAGGCATTGGACTTCTTGGTTTGATGATTTGACTCACTCAGTTGGCAGAAAATTAGTTCAACCACAAAAATAAAAATGGTCAGCCTGCTGCTAAGCTACTGAGCTGAACTGAGCTCTAGCATGGGGAGGACAAGGGTGGATGGGCTGGGTTTTGTTTCAGAAAAGGATGGGACAAGGGCACTAAGGAACACAGGGATCTTTGGGACATACGGCTTTTGGTGGAGGATAAGTGATCAAAGGTCTAGTGTACAAAAGCACATTGTACAAGGGGTTTGATTCCACCCAAACACCTCTATCCAGGACCTTCACGTATATGAAGGATATACATTCAAGGCCCCCTTCACCTCTGCACACAACACTTCAGCTGTCCTTCACATACCTTCCCCCTCCACCTACAGTACATGGCTTCAGGCTATTCTGCCTGACTTGGTCGTATCCCCTCCAGAAATATCCCCTGCCATCCTGGGATATCTCTGCCAATGCTGAATGCAGTGAGTATTAAGCCCTATTTTCAATGGCAGACTGGAGGGATTTTTCTGTCAGCCCCGGACTGAGTGTCTGTTGTGAACTCAAGACCTTGACGTGGTGCTTTTCATTCCTCCTGCCCATGCATCTCCTTGACAGTCTCATTTTCCTCAGAGTAACAAAGAAATGCTTCTCCCTGACTTACTGTGTAGAGCCACTAGAGCTAAACTTCTCAAATAGAAATGCCCTCAGAGTAGTTCCACAAGCTTTTAAAATTCAAGGACCACCTTTCCTTTCTGAAAGGGCTCCAAGGACATCCTATGCTGTGTGTCACCATGGAGGTTTTCATTCACAATCCAGTAACAATCAATCCATTAGAAAAGCATCTACTAGCTTTGTTTATTCCATCTGTGTGTGTATTTTTTCCAGATTCTACATCAGGAGAATGGTGAGTGAGAGCAAGTTAGGAAAGAGGGAGGGTTTCAGTCATTTTCCTGGTCACAAGATGATGTTTCTCAAGTACCATTTGAGGATGCCATGCTGTAAGGGATGCTTCTATCTTTCCCTA
Source organism: Tyto alba (assembly GCF_018691265.1). Taxonomy (NCBI): domain Eukaryota; kingdom Metazoa; phylum Chordata; class Aves; order Strigiformes; family Tytonidae; genus Tyto; species Tyto alba. Next base: position 32,034,659 of record NW_024881282.1, read on the forward strand.
TACCTACAGCCACCATCTCCCCTCCTCCCCTCCTTCCCAATGGGACCGGGGCTCATTTGACTCTTCAGTACACTGGTTTAGATACCAAAACCGTTGGAGAATTAATAATTTATTTTTTCTGTGACCTAGCTCTGTGCTCTGAGTCACTCTGGGGACAGAGGATCACCAGTGTCAGGGCAAGGGAAGGGACGACGGCGCCTGGCTGGGGACAGGGTGCAGGACGAGCTTTCCAGAGACAGTTGGCCCCTGGATTTGAAACCACACATGTCAGACCATCCTGGTTCAGTAGATGGGGAACGCTGCCCAAGGGCTTTGATGCTGGCCTGGATGCTGAACTGCTAGTATCTTCCATTTGCCTAAAACCGCTGAGCCTCCCTAACATATTTCTTCCCTCACTGTAGATATTCATTAAAAATAGTCATATTAAAACTGAAGTTTTTCTTTAGAAAAGAGTAACAATCAAACCCTCAACAATGCAAGAGATTACAGATTTAAGAGAGTACTTACAAAAAGGACTGAAATTAAGGAGTGCTAATACTTTTCTCTGTGAGCCACTCATTCAAACCCAGCCTTGGTCATTAGTAACTGGAAGTGGTTCCTGCCTGCTGGATTTTTCATTGAGCCTCATAAAAAGAGGTGAAATGGAGAGGATCCTTAACGCAATGGCCATATGCCAACATCACAGTCCCCCCCGATACCATTTTCAATGGAATTGAATGGATCAAATGGTTTATGAACAGCACCTTTTTCACTCGGTCTGAGTATTTTCCTCCACAGTCCTCTCCTGGTGGCAAGTAGCTTGCCTTACTGCTATCACAGCTGTAGCTTTTTTTGTGGATAAGTGGAAGATTTCACTCTTCTGGGCTGCCAATTAGGTGTCTTTCACTACCAGCTAGAGCCAGAGGGACGATTAAAATAAAGTGCAGCCTTTTGTCCTGCCCTTTGCAAAAGGAACTCTCAGCTGTTCCGGACGAGAATAGACACTTCTCCCACCTCTTGCAGTCCAAAAGATGGAACAGAATAACTTTCAAAATGTTAGAAATAGATATTGATTTGTCACAATTCTTGTTTCCTATTTAAAGAAACAACTTGCCTTTTTTTATATGACCCCTGGCATTTTAGTGTTTCGTCTTTTCCCTGGACCGCCGCTCACAGTATTAGTGCAAGTTAGTGAGCAGTTTTAGCCTAGCTCTTACTCACAAAATAGACATTTATTTTCCTGCTACTTGGCATAACCGTACAATTTTCTGTTTTCAGAAATGTAATAATGTCTTTAATAGGACACTGATATTCAGGTGTCAAAAGACCCTCCAAATTCTGATCAGACAAAAACCCAGGCTGTGCACCATTTATGGTCATTTGCAAACAAAAAGCACCTTCTCAAAAGGCAGCAGTTTGGACTGGAATTTTTTTTTTTTTTTGAGTCCCAACCCTAAAGCTTTCTGCAGGCTGTTAAACAGATGCCACATTTCATACCAGATGTGAATTTCCTAAAGTAATTCCTGCTGTATATTGAGACAACTAATCTAAAGCCTTTGAAGTAAGTAGTAAGAACTGCTGTTGACTTTGGATCACATATGTATCGGCTGTAAAGATATTTGCAAGTTCTTTGGGATAAGAAGACCACATAGATGCAGAACATCGCTACAGGCCAGTAGAGGAGTCTGTAATTCATTTAAGATGGAAATCTGCCTGCTGTCCTCAACAGGAGATATTTTTCAAACTAAATATGGTCAGTAAATGTATTTTTCCATCCTTAAAAGTTTCTGGAATGGCAAATAGTCTTCTATTCCTGCACCGATATGAATCTACTGGGGGGGTCTCTCTCTTCAGTTTCAACAATGGAAAAAAAACACACAGCGAGGTGCTGAATGACGACTAACCTCCCTCAAGGACAGTTTCATCCCAGATGGCATATCCCTGAAAAACATCCTCAGTTTCAGTGTATGGGCATGAAAACATTAAAAAAAATTTCTTCTTTGGAAAATTCTTGACAGGGAATTTTGTTACAGACAGTTCTAAGCAGAAGCTATTACCGAGAAGGAGACTCGGAGGTATTTCGCTCCTGCCAGGCATTGTTTCTCAGTTTGATTAAGCTCTTAATCTTGTGTTTCTTCTGTGGGTATCAAGCTCCAGGAAACTGCCTTATTCAGATTCCTAAAGGGAAATAAGATTCAACTTCAAACAAACAACAATCACCACTCCATTTTTGATCGTAATCTGGGGGGAAATGTATCATGAAGCACCGTGGCTCAATACCTCCAAAAATCAACTTTGGGATTCAGAATTTAAGAATCTGTCAGAGCTAATCACTTCAAATAACACTGCAATAGAAGATTGGACTCACCACAAGAAGCAATTGCAGCAGGAGATAAAAAGATTACATGCTGAATGATTTGATGTGAATAGGAAAGATGCTATTCTTAAAGCCCTGAGCTCCCATGATGCAGTATTTCAGCTTTGGGCTGAAATGGTAAAGCTAAACTAGAATTGTGCACTGATAACGTCAGAGCAATCAGCCGCTGGGATGGGAGGAGAATTTCTACTTCAAAAGCATTTTTTTGTTGAATTGCACTTATTAGTATTTAAAACAGCAGCAACTGAAGTCACTGAATCCGAGCTGCAACGCGCTAGGCTTTATTCCATACATTATAATACACAGCCATTGCCCCAAGAACTGTAAACGTGCAAACAGACAAAACAGACATATGGTTGGAGGGGACATGGAGAAGAAATGATCTGTCTAATGCTTAATATCAAATCAGCGTCAGAGCCAAAAACACAATACAGGGTCCTAGCATGCAACCTGCTACAGCCAAGCACACCTCAAAGTTGTATCCCTCTGCCGAGGTTTCACGTTTTGCATTAAAGGAATCTTGTCTTGATGAGACTTTACCCTGGTGGAAATGGGGAAGGAAATGACATCACCTGTGATAAGGTAAATCCCACGGGTTAATTACCTGTTCTGCTTTTCACCTGTGAACTGAAAAGCCTTCTGGAATGAAGCATGGGAGGAGGAGGAACATGGATTGAGTCCAGGTCTTCCTAGGATACACGTGGGCACCTTTTCAGGGAAATAAAAACGGCTCTGCAGATGCTCAAACATCTGAAAAACAGTGAGTATCAGCTGAGGTGAAACCTAGGCTGGCAGTCTGCATTCAACCTTAGTCGAGCCATGTTCAGGAAAGGTGAATTCAACAGACAGAGAGAGGAGTTTCTTGGGAAGATTAAGGAAATGCTGCCATATAAAGAGAGACTACAAGAGACAGAAGAGAGACTACAGGAGACTGTCAAGAGTCTGGCTCCAGCTAAACACAGCAGGAGGAAAATATCAGGTTGGGAGAGAAGCTGTTAAAAGTACAGGAGGATGCTAAAAAAGCAGCAAATGAGCAAAAGTTTTCCACAAATGCATTTAACCTTAGAGCAATCCCCACTGATAGGACTAGTGAGGCAAAAACTGGTGATTCTTTTAAAACAGAGCTAGGACAGCTTGTGAACTGGATATTGTGATGTGCTTCAGTCTGCCCAGGACCTCCTGCTTTGTTCTTAAAAAGATGCTGCTATTCTTCAAAACATACTTTTCTAGGAAAAAAAAAGAAAAACAACAAAAAAATCAAAAAACTTAAAAAGCTCAGAAATCTTGTAAAATCTCTTTCTTATTGCAACATTATGAAATATTTTAAGAATCTGGGAATATCTGATAATGTCCTAGAGAGGATCTTGTAATCATTGAGTCATTTAATTTTTTTTTCTTTCCAACTAGACCTTTCACATTTTTAAGAATTATGCTTCAAAAACCTGATTCCTTTTGGCCAAAAAAAACTAAATCCCCCCATTGTGTAGGAAACTGAAAGAACAACTATCATCATCTGAAAATCAAGCTGGTGAACTGCAGTTATCCTAGAGTTCGTAAGAGACATATTTATAGCGATCTTTTGACCCTCCTCAAGATGATTCATTTTTCAAGAAAGTTTGAAGTCTGCCTTTAAAGGCTATTTTCACTACCACATACACCCATATCTTCTGCCTCTGGGAAAGAAAAATAAATTATAATACACTGCGTTGGTATTGGTATATTAATCACACATATGTGATGATTATTCTTGATAATGCAGCATAACAATACAGCATTAAGGTAGAGGTCTGATTACATGTCATTTAGCAAGGGCTGAGCCGCTATATTTAGAGGCTGACTAATTTGGGAGAGCACTTATCCATCTTCCCGAGGGATTTCTGCAGCTCCCGTTCCTGAGGTATCTGAAGACTTCACAGCCACCTGGGCATTTTGCTCCTAGTGCTCCTGCGAGGCTGAAAAGCGCTGACGTCCCCTGCTCCACTCCAGCCTCCCAGGGCTCCCTGCCTCTGCTCGTGGAGGGCCCCTTCTCCTGGCTCCCCCCGGGGCAGCAAAGCCCTGGCTGCTTTGCCCTCACTTGCTGGTGTCACCTGGTCAGGGCTGAACTGAAGGACACGTCCCCAAAAACCTGCACCTGTGATCATGCAGAGCTGATTTCTCTGGTACAGCATCGCTCGGATGTGTGCTTGCACCGTGTGTCCTGAAATATTGGTTTGAATTAACCGAGCCTGATTCTTGGTTAAAACACGGGCGCTTTACTTTTCTCCCACAGTGTACCTAGGAGGGGAGGAGTAGAGAGTTCCTGAGTAGTGTAAATGCTCCCCTTCAAATTCCCCTTAACTGTGCCCCAGAGTGTATCTGCAGTGCAGGGCACTGTGTTCATCTGCGAGATAGCTCTAAAGAAACATCCCTACCTGGGGGACGTGGGGTCCCCACATCCACACTGCTGCTGAGACACATTTGTTGGGAGGTAGGAAAAACCCCCTGCTCAAGTCTAAGATGAGGAGCCAGAGTTACAAAGCCCTCAGGGCCAGCAGAAGTCAATTCAGCAGCAGCTTTCTCAGATTGGAAAAGCTCCATGTCTGGCAGCATTTTTAGGAGCCTGTGAAGTGACCGTGCAGGGCAGACCCATCAGTGGCAAAAGCTGGAGGAGGCGGAGAAAGGCTGGCAGAGAGGTTGGCAAGGAGAGGCTGTGGGAGTGAAGTTAGCCAGAGCGAGCCAGGAATCACCCATCACTCAGCCCAGAGCTGTAGCAACATGAAAAGACAAGACAATCAATCTTTCTAACTTACTTGGCTACATGATCGAGGAACATTAAGCACTGCATCATAAGGTTTCTGTACTTGGAAAGGTATTTCGAGTCCACAGCGTACTGAACCGAAGCGTACTGAGCAAGACTGGATGGGAGGTTATTGATTGATTCTTACAGAAACAACCAGCTCCTCGGCGTAGCAAGGGAGGACCACACACACACAAAGATCGCGCGCACTCCTTTAATCAGGCCCCGGGATCCAGGCAGTGAAGCACATCTGAATATCTCTGGCAAGAACGCGATCCCCCGGCGCACAAAGGCAGCGTGGTGCACACAAGGTTAGAGGTGGCTGAGCCAGAGGACACGGGCACTCGATCTCGCTTCGGCACAGGGACATGCCTATCCCTGCTTTGTAACAGGTGGACGACCAAAGAACAGGATCATATTTGATTGCCCCCCTCAGAAATGTCAGGTCACCACTCACAAGGGCAGCTGGGTGAAATTAATTTGGTTTTAAAATCACCACATTTAGCTGTGATTAAAGCTAGCAAACGAGTAACTTTATTTTATTAGTATTATCCATTGGGGGGGGGGGGGGGCGGTTCTGCACGTTTGCTTTTAAATTGCTTCTCTGGAAAAAAAATGAGTTGCTTCTTTTTGGCTACTTGACAGTCAGATTTGCAACTGGTTACAACCTGAAGAGTAAATAAGACGTTTCTTATTGCTAATCAAGAGAATAATCTGTGCACATGTTTAAACATTTAGTATACTGGAACTGCCATTCACCATTCTTTAAGTGGGTACTTTTTTGTTTTTTTATTCCTAATCTGTGTAAAGATCACTTTGGACAAAGATTAGGAAACAGATGAGAATCCAGAAAAATAACATTTAAACTGATATTATTAGCTAAGTCAAATGACATTACATGTGCCGGAGAGAAGTCGCTTATAAAAATATTTCACATTAAAACATATGATTTGTTCTGCAAAGAAAACATGCTAATGGAAATTATTTTCCTCTTGGAGTTCATCAGGATTGTCGAACTAGGAGATCTCAGCCTAATTGTTAGTCCTGACTTTGAAGAGAAAAACAAATGTCCCTTTTTCAATGCCTATTTTGCTTCTTAGCTTTGTGTGGGTTAATAGTTGGACTGATGTAAACTGGAAACAAATGCAGAGAAAATGTTATTCAGTTGTCAAAGTGATCCACTGCTTTAGTAAACTCTCACTGCTGGCAATTAGCCAGTTCAGCCAGTTTTTAAAATGTAAAGCGGTTCATCTCTCCTGACAACTGTTATTTTTAAACTGTGGTCCTTCACCTTTCTTATCCCCCAGAGGAAACAGTCCAGATCTTTAAGGCTAATAACAGCCTCTGCAGCCCAGCCCAGCCCAGCCCCTGCTCCTCTCAAACTGCAAAGGCAGCTGGCTCAGGGACAGCCAGGTACAGCTGGCACCTCTTGCGTGGGGAGAGGGAAGGGAAAGAGGCAGAAGATGCTACAGGCAGATGCTATAGGAGAGGAGGAGATTGCAGCCCAGCTGGCTCACCTGACATAGATGCCCAGGCAATTCATTGGGAGAATTAGGGCTTGCAAGTGGTTTCTCCAGACTAAGACAGTGCCTAAACTAGGCAATATGCTCCTGAAAAGAGTTACGGCTAAGTCCCATCCCTCTCAGGTGTTTTGCTGACTGAATGACTGATTAAATACTTCAAAAGGTCAAGGTGCTTGAATACTGCTGCAAGAAGCAGATAGGGACGGACTGCATTTTAAAGCATGTACGTAACCATGACTTATTTTTGTTCTGAAAGCAATTTATGTTCTTCACATATGGGTGTTTTTGAATGCAGCCCCAAAATAACAACCTCCAGTTGGTTGGGAGTGAGAGTACAGAAGAATGAGCAAAGCTGTAAACAGCCAAATTCTCCAGGGAAATAAGTCGCAGTTAGGAGGTCCTAATCAAAGGCTATTTCATATTTTATAGGCATTATTAGAGTCCTAAAGGAGGAAGTTTGACGTGGGAACTCCCCATCTCTGTGATTTCCTCTGGCAAATAAGCTTTAGATGAAAGTTCCATGGTGTTTCACCACCAAGCCTCCGACGCCGGGAGAGCGCTGGTTAGCAGTTGCTGCGGACGTCATGTCAAAAGCAGTTCCCACAGATAGGGAAGGTGCCTAAAAGTACAGCAGGAGCTGAGGAGAGTGCCCAGGGATCACCCCAAGGCTCACACCAGACAGTCAGTGCTCTGGGCCAGAGAAAGAGGCAGAAAAGTGGCCTCAGCAGAAGGTGGCTATGGCTACGCTGTGAAGCTATCCACTCCAGAGAGAGCTCTGCATCCGCTGGCCGTGCAGGACAGCATCGAGTCTGTCTTGCTGAGACCTACCTGCATGAGAGTGTCCTGGCTCTATCTACATGGCATAGTGCTTGACCTTGAGCCACTCACGTGCACCAAAGACACATTTTATTACTCATTTTGTGTTTACTCTTCCCCCACGCCCCTGAGCTTTGGAGTTTGAAACCGAGGGCTGTGTTGTAGCCTACCAGAGTGGTTTTTATAGCTCCATGTTGGATTCATGTGTTGCATGCCTTGGAAAGTAGTATAAGGGACATGTAAGCATGCAGTGCTTGTGGGGACAATACTGGAGGGCTGTATAGGGTTGAGGAAGCCAAGTCTGATGCACATTCCACCATGCGGCCTGAATGGCAGAGCTGAATGCCCATAGAAGGACACCCAGCTTTTGTCTCAGAAGCAGCTGGTTTATCCATTCCTAAAGAGAGTCTGGGAGTGAGCTAACGTACGTGCAGTGTGGATGATCCCATGACCAGGACTCAAGAGAAAAGCTGGGAGCTAAGTTATTAGTGGTATAGACATGCTCTTAAATGTCCTGTCCTATGGGATGTAGAGAGCTGACACAGAATCACACCAGCCCTGTCCTACAGCTGGTGTATAAGATACACAGAGTTCACAGCCAAAGCAGCAGATTCTTCCCCTGTTCAGGTCTTGGAGTCCCTTGAAATGCCTCTTAATATTAAAAACTAATTTTTATTTTTCCCTTGCTTCTGATGTTGCCTTGGGTGCTCTTAGGACAGGGCCTCAGTCTGTTCCCAGCACAAAATGGCTCTAAGTGCTTATACCAGTGCAGGCTGGCTAAGTGAGCATCATTCCACCATCCAGGTAGTAACCACAACGTAATGCTGTCCTAGCCAATGAATTCCCCACTGTACTCTTGTCCCAAGTAAGCTGTATGCTGAAGCACCCTCTGCACAAAGCCGATGTGCTGCGCTGTGTTTGGGAGATGTCGAGTCCCATCTCCCCCCACGTGCATACGCAGCTCTCAGACCTACGCCAGCACTGAACAGAGCTATTCCATCCATCAGCCCCTGGTATTTATTTTCATCTGTCAAAGAAAAAAAAAAAAAAAAAAAAAAAAAATCTGAGCCTGAAGGCTCCCAGAAAGATCCTGGAGTCTGGATCCAGACTTTAGTCAGAAGGAGTAAAAGTCACAGGTATTTATATTAACACATACAGTTTTGTGCCTGTGGAAAACATTCTAAGGAAGCCAGAATTATCAAATATACATCAGATTTTTACTGTATCTTTAATGTTTAACTCTACATGCCTGTTCACGTTCAGGCTGGCTAATGTGTTTTGCAACCATATGGAGATGCCATATTTTGGTCCTGGAGTGAAAAATATGGCATGAGTAAAATGCCATATTTCAGTAAAAAAATCTTGAAAGAATAGTCTGATCTACCAGTAATGAATACAGAGAGGAGAAATTATACCTAACAGGCTTTATCAATAAAGAAGAGATGGAAAGTGGGGAGGACTGACTGATCCCCGTGTCTCATTTAGGACTGGGCTCATAATGGCAGGTTTGAATCACCTCCGAATTCTCCCTGAGCAAATGTAGAAGGCACCCTCTGAAATGGACTCCAACCGGTGTCTCTGATGGTTCCCTGTATGCATGATATGTCTCTTCCCACGAGTGTTTTTGCTTAAGCCCTCCCTTTTGAAGAACAGAGAATAGTATTTTTCTGTACTGATGACTGTAGCGATGCACAGACCGACCATGAGCCAGGCTCTGACACTGATGCCAGGCTGCCATTCAAGGCTTAGACCATGGACATGAGTTATCTCAATGGAAACCACAAGCAATCTTTCACCACTGAGCAGCTAGTTGCCCATGATGTGTCGGGAGGCTTTGCAGGTACAGCTGGGGACAGAACTGACTTCTATACGTAAACTGTGTTAGTCTGTCTGTGTGTCCTGCATCCTGGCTCTAACAGTAGAAGGGCAACCTCTTAGTCTCTTGCACTTAAGGTCTAGTGTAAAGTGCAAATTACAAGATTGAATATCTCTTCCAGGGTGGATTAACAGGCTCTGACTCTACCCTCTTCTTTTAACTCAGATGGGGATTTGCAGCTGTGTAAACGAAATGAGAATTGCATCTATATCTGTGCCAAGAAAATGTGCTAAATATACAAATAGGCTGAACTGAATATGATTTAATCTTCAAAGCAGACACGTTTTGAAGAATTTTATTTCCCTTTTCCTCTAAAAGTCAAGATCTTTCTGTGAGCCTGTATCTACAGAAAGATATTGTTTGCAGGGACTCACTAGCCCTTCCATTGGCTTAGGGAGTACCATGACCCACACCAGCTAAGGTAAGGAGCAGCCTCTGACTCAAGGCCCTAATAAAGTGGGGAAAGCTCAGGAGCTTGCTAGGCAATTTTATCCCCTATGTCTTTAAATATGTACCCAGGACTAGAAGCAGAGTCATAAACCAGATTCACCTCCAGCTAAGGAAAGACACTTATCAGTAGGTTGTAATGAGGTTCCCTCTTGCTGGTCATTATGGCAAAAGATGTGGAAGAGGCACAAGCCTACACGGTGTTCATGAGGAGGTGCATACCCAGGGGTAAATGGATAGATGCCTGCTGTCAAAGACTTATCTGTGGCTTGCCAGCAAAATGAAAATCCACCTGGGCAGGATGAGAGGAGGAAATACTTTCAGAGTGTGAAGGGATGTTGTCATTTTGGAAGCGGACCTATAATCAAAAGCTTTGCAGGATAGTATTTCTCAGATGAATCACACAGAGGGAGGCTTAGGACAAGGTTTTGACTGCCCAGCCTGGATTATCTGTGTGACAGGGGTGCTTGTTTCTCTGCACTACAGCACTTTGCTTTGAAGAAGCTGGAGGGGCCGTGGTTCGGTCAGCCATGGTCTGGTGGCCTTTGCAGAGATACGTTTGAGCTGGGCTTGGGGCCATTCTGGCAGCACTGGTGGCTTCAGTTAAAAGGTGACATTTGTCCAAACCCCCTCCTGAGCTCTGCCATCCCTGTCTACACAGATGGTGTCTTTTAGCCGCCGTAGCTCCAGCAGAAGGCTCTGCAGCTCTCCTGCCAAATAACTTACCGCAACATACCTTCCCCGATGGTGATTCTCAGGTCTATTGTGCTGAGACTCCAGTCAGCGTCACAGCTGTCAATCACCCCCATCCCCTCCGAGGTGGAGGTGTTTCTGATGAGCTTAGAAGGATTTTGGAGCACAGCACTGCTTTTCAGAGAGCAGAGGGGAGCCAACTGGGTTCTGGGAAATGTTTCTGCATTTTTGCTGTCTAACAAAGATTTTCATTCAGGAATGTCCCTGGTTTGTTTTACTGTTGCTAAAAATGCACAAGGAATTACTGCTGACAGACTCATCTAGGGTCCAACAAAGTTGCTCCCTGTGCTGAGATTTTCCCGTAAGCGTGCAGATAGATGCATGTGTAGGTGCAGCACAGTGAGTAAGACTGAGAGGAGAGAAGCAGTTGTTATATCCATATGTGGCAATAACACACTCTGGTGAGATGGGATGAGCAGGCAGAAGAGGGCTGTCACCCTCCTCCTGAACCAAACGGGAGCCCCAGCCCACCTGAGACATAGCATTTAGGGGAGTTTCTGCCACGTATGTGTTTGCACAAGGGCTGTTTCACATCAGGTGTATGGTTTAATGAGAGGGATCTACATTTCCTTGCAATAGGCTACAGCACTTGCCAGCTGAGGTGGGAAGGCTGGTCTGCAGAGCCGTGGCAAAGCAGTTATTTATCATGGGCTGCCCAGACCCCAGCATGAGCAGGAGGTCTGGCTAAAGACAGAAAATGTCTATTGTTTATATTAAAGGGAAAAAAGGAAACAAAAAAAGAGGTTAATGCTGCTTACTTTTGATAAAGCTTATATCCACAAACTGTCACATTTTTCAAACCCAATCAGCCAGTCATGCTCTAGGCTTTAACAGCTGTAACTCTAATTGGACCAAGAAAATGAATTGATCTGCAGCATGAAAACACAAAACACAGCAAAAAACCTAACTGAATTTCATGGTAGGAGGGTCTGCACTACATGGCTGTTGACTTTCCCCACTTCATTGCCACTGTGGCCTTTCCAGCCTCTCCTACTCCAAACTCTGTCTCCAAAATGCTCAAGCAGCAGCCACACCAAGCTGTCCCATAAAGAAATACAGTTCTAATTACTGCTATCAATCAGCCTGCGAGCAGTGGAACAACCAGCTCACCTGGATGATTAGCATTCCTGCTGTTGGAAGAGCTTGAGTCCAGCCTCACAAAGGGAGGCAAAAGTTGACTGACATCTTCCCATCCTCTGTGTGATGCTATTTCCTTCCCTAGGAGAAAGGCATGCTTCCCTTTGTCCATGTCTGACAGCATCATACATCTCCTCTCAGCCTCCTGCAATATTCATCCAGTGACACCAACAAGAATAGCTCCAGACCTCAGGACAGGGAGGGCGCTGCCCAGGGTCAGATTTTAGAAGTAAAGAAAATTCCTCCAAGGGACGGTCAGATGGGAAGCTTCCCCTTTTAAGCTGTGCATTCCTGATTTATTTATCTGTACTGCCTCCCAACTCTCTTCGTAACGGCAGGCTAGACCTGGATTTCTGCTTGCAAGAGTTCCCTGCAGTGCTCTGTCTGAAGGCTGAGATGTGCTGCAGTCTGCCCTGGGAGGACTCCTGGGACTCCTGTCATAGGGTTGTTCGTGAAAGGCAGGGTTGTGCATGCTGCTTGGGTCGTTTAGGGGTAAGAAAGGCTGGTGTTCATTGCAATGGCATGTTCTTGCAGAGTTCTAGAGATGGAAGAGGATCTGAGATGGTAACTCCTTGCTAGAAGAGGACTGCTCCCTACAGGGCACTTCCCAGAATCTGGGTCAGTCAAGTTACACAAGCGACAAAAAACAACATGGCTTTCACCGCCTCCCCTGGAGATTTGTCCAAAGCCAGCCAGATCACAGCATTCAGAGGCTGTTGTGGCATCAGACTAAATGTTCTGCTCCTCAACTCATGCCAAACAGTTCTTTATTTTCCTTGATGTCTGCATCCTTGGCGTGTTTGTGGACTATGGCTATATCCTCTATTAATCTCCCTGTTTAAGGTGTCTCCCATGTGAAAAGGCCTTACCTCTTATGGAGGAATAGATCTACAGCTGCTATCTCTTTCAACCAAAGGGTAATTTTCATCAGGCAAAGAAACTGTTAATGCAGTTGGGGATTTTTGACATGGTCCTGTATGTTTACCAAGGAGGTATGAAATCCTGCTTCTGTGCACACAGCAGGTTTCTTTCCTCTTGGGTTCTGAATCTTTTAAAGAGCATATAGCACAGAGGCCTCTTTCTCCAGGCTCTCTTCAGGGCCATTCTCCTATGCTTTTCCTTTTCCATGTTGCTGCCTGTTTTCCACAGGCACCCAGACCTTCACCAAACAGTAATAGGCAAAAGCCTTTCATCTGCCTTTAATGTGGGCAGAAAAACCTATCTATTTTGGGGACAGTAGATGCTCTTTTTTTAGTTACTCACTTCACAAAGGAGTTTACTATCTCATAGGAAAGGCTTTATGGGTATCTCATACATAAAGCTAAATAATTCCTTGATTTACTGAGGTAACACAAAGATCCTCATTGTATCAGCATAAGCATCTCAAAAGGCCAGAGAGAAGTGAAAGGCGTTGTTCTGGGATCTGTGGGAGAGCATGATGGCCATCCCCGCCTTCAGCAGTACCAACTTTTTTCAAAGAGAAGTAGTCCTAGCAGAACTTGAGGTCCTCAACTCTTGAATCATCAGGGATGTGATGGGCAAGTCACACTCCCAAAGGTTTGGGTTTAGTCCCTGCTCTAAATAAGGCAAAATAGGGATGTCAAAAGCAGGTTTCTCCCTTTACAGGTTTCTGTGGTGGATTCTGGCAGGGTATGAGTGAGAGGACAGGGAGATGTGACCCTCTGGCAGAAGAGGGTGATCTAAGCTGGACTCCAGGCAAGCAGTCACAATCCATCCCCCAGGATCTTTCTGGTAAAAGACCACACTAGAGCTCATTACAGAAGATGGCTGGCCAGAGTCACATAAATAGTAGGTATTGCCTTTCAAGGCTGTGACAGAAACCAATGCAGGCCAAACTGCTTGTGTTTAGTTTTCTGGCTGACATACATGGCATACGTAGCCAAAACCAATTTGCTGCCCACCATTTCTCTCAAGTGTCTCTTTAGCCACCACTGCTTTGCTTTTCTCCTTCCCAGGGAGCATCTGTGCCTTTTGCTGTTTTCAACAGCCAGCATTTTACACAACTTGATCTTGCTATATTCTCTACATATGCATTCTCTCTTTAGGCTGCTGATGCAACCAAGGTTGATGCTTTTGAACCTGGGCTGGTGTGCATATCTAAGGGTTACTTGTGACTGAAGGCTAGGTCTCAGAAATTAGGTGCTTTGTTGGGGTCCTTTCCAAGAACTGGAGAAGGGCCAAGTGTGTCCACTATTCAGCCATCCATGTCCCTGGAGTTTCATAATAATGTACATTTGTTCTTTACCTTGCTTACGAGAAAGGATCGTAGGGTTACAGTGGTACCAATTAGCACATCTTGTTGAGACTACGTTTAAAAATATTCAATGGCCATCTGTGTGGTGAGAAAAATCCATTTCTGTTAATGAGGTTGTTTTCCTTCTGATGCTTGCTGTCTGCAGTACCCAACTTGGTAGAATAAGCACTGGGAGATGGAGAGAGCTTTACAGCAAGTGGACCAGTGCCTAACTTTGAATGGGACTGGCCAGAGTCAGCGCTGGAGAGTGAGAGGAAAGTTTTGGGTGTATGAAAATGGTAGAAAAACACGAAGCAGGGGAAGTATTTGTAATGTTCCACCTCCTCACTTCCAGATCCCACTGGAGACAAAGCCTACAATGGTACCGTGTTGCACTTGGGGAGCACCATCTAACAGGACTCTGTCAAGTGCATGCCCACTTGCATCACGCCAGACAAAGAGGGACCACAAAAGGTGCTTTTGCAGAGCACAAGCACTGCATTGACCACAAATCGGGATCTGCTTGTCTTACAGAGGTCCCTAGAGGTCTCACTGCAAGACTGCCAGCCGATCCCCATAGCCACTGACTCCAACTCCATCGTGCTTGGATGCTGTATCCATGGTTGTCTTTTACTCTCCCTGACAATGGCAGACAACAGAAAGCAGCAGAGATGTGAAAGAATTTGGCTGTCCTCTTGTTTGAGGGAGGCTTTGGTCATCGGGCCAAATCCAAGAAAATGACTGGCATAGAGTGCTTGTAAATCCCTGCGTGAGCAGAGAGATTGAGGGGGGTAGCCACTGGGGAGAACAATGAGCAGTTCTCCATTGTCTCTCTGCCACCCCCAGCAAGGCACCCCCCTCCAAGAGCCACTCAGCCCATTTTGGAGTTTATCTCATGTTGACTTCCTTCTCAGAGCTGGCACTTTCCTCCAGCAGCAATGAAACACTGTGAAAGGCACTTACTGTGTCTCCCACAACTCCCTCAAACACCTGGGATCTGGCTTCCTAACAGTGTCTGTATGCTGGGTTAGGGTTGATGCTGGTGCCACAGCAGGGAGAAACGCAAAGCAGCCGTGGTTATGGAGACGTTTGAGAGAAATAGCAGAGAGTAAATCATGTTTGGCTGTGTGGTCCATGTATGCCAGCCAGAAAACTCAATGTAAGCTTGGCCTGCATTATGCATCGGTCTCTGTCGCATCCTCAAAAGGCAATATGCCCTCCATATAACTCTGGCCTGCTGTGTCAGGCTGTCTCCCAGGACAGATAGTGGTCAGTGAGGAAGGTGGATGCTGCCTGTGTGTGGTGGCAAGGTCTGACAGTTTGAATAAAGCTGAGGGACGTCTCCATCACCACACGCAGATTCAGGCAATGTTCCAGGATGTCTCTGCACTGCAGCTATGGGACAGTTAGAGAATGCAAAACCTTTAGCTTAAGCAAGACTTAAAAACTGTGCTGTAACATATTTCTTGGCTATTTATGACTTTGTGGGATCTCAGTGGAGTTGGGACTGACATGCTGCTGTCTTAATTCTGCTTAGCTTCCTTCAGGAATAACCAGAGGGGAGGTGACAGTACCTGACATTTAATTCTTATGGCTACCTGCAATTTTCATCTTCGTGTCATAACCTGGGGTTGATCAAAAAGGTGGCCTGAAGGGCCCTTACAAACCCAAGCCACCGAATGTGAGGACCTTTCAGTGCAGGCTGGCCTGCATGCAAGGGATAGCTCGCCCAGGTGCTGGTGAACAGACAATAACCTTCTTCCTAATTGTAAGCCAAGCAAGCCTGGGCTTGCTCTGAGCAGGCTCTAGCAGGAACAGCATTCCCCTCTGGAAGTGGTTGCACAATGTGTGACTGTCCCTTCTTCCCTCCCTCCCTCCCTCCCTCCCTCCCTCCCTCCCTCCCTCCCTCCCTCCCTCCCTCCCTCCCTCCCTCCCTCCCTCCCTTCCCTTTGCAGATCCCTTTTCATGATTCCTGTGGGCCATGCACAGGACAGCTGTGAGACAAGAGTTGGGGCAGGGGGCTGGAAGAGCTGCTAAAGGCGTACCTGTTCCCTTTCCACAAGTACATCCACCTTTAAAATAGCTGGGATGAGCTTGCCAACTCCCTCTGTCACCTTCCCCTCCCTCCTGTCCAGACGATGACAATGCCTGAAAGTACTCCAGAAGAATATGTATGTATTCACTTTTCTCCAGCAACCCATATAATAAATGCTTTGAGCTCTGTGTCTGGAGTGCTGGAAAACGGCTTCCTGGCTAGAGGAGATTTCTGTAAAGAAAAAAGCTGTGCAGTCACAGAGCAGGTAGTGAACTGGCTTAGCTTTGCTGAGCCAAATGCCCCTCACCCCCTCTGGTGATCCATGCTTTAAAAAGCTTGGCCATGTTCAGTGAGAAACACAGCAAGGCATGTTTGGCAGGCCAAGAACCAGGGGGATATCAAAATGTTAATATCTGGGCAGCCAAGGCTTTTTGCTTATGTGGCAGCTACGTAGGAAGTCCTAGCACCTCCAACTAGGTGCTAATGGGACACTGAAGGTGTTTGTAGCAATGTCAATACTGCCTTGCCAAGCATTTTGAAGCATGAGTCACCTCTTCCCAAATCATGAGACTGGCTTACAAGTTATTAATATTTATTTTCTAACTGAAAATAGGAATAACCTGCCTTTACTTCCAAACCTTTGAATCTGTAGGGTCAATTCAAATGATGCTTAACAAATTTTCTCTGCATCCATGAAAAATTTGGTTTGTTGTCTTTGTGTTGCTTTCTCTGCTTTAAAATAAAAATAAAACTGAGATATTTTTTTTTCTCTCATGACACAGATCCAAATCTGGGAGGACTTGAATCTCATCAGCTGTTAGGAGATTTACTGTAAAACCACAAGGATTTGCACTGGTTATTGAGCAGCCATACGCTTGGCTCAGTGCAGTGCCCTTTTGCACCTCTGACCAAGCTGCCTATCTGTCCACTTTAAAGCTCTCCCTGCTGGCAAGAGTTTACATTAGCTCAGATAGAGCGAGGACATCAGATTTATCCTCTATTTGCCCTTTTCAGAATTCACAAATAAAATTTGTCTAGCGTGATAGATAACAGTTGCTAGTGGTGTCTAAAAAACTCATAACCGAG
This sequence comes from Tyto alba, assembly GCF_018691265.1. NCBI lineage: Eukaryota > Metazoa > Chordata > Aves > Strigiformes > Tytonidae > Tyto > Tyto alba. The sequence goes on from NW_024881282.1 coordinate 32,051,718, forward strand.
GATGCAATGAGCCAAGATGAAAGCAGATCTCCAATCAACCCCATGAACTGCTATATGCTGGAAGAGGCTCTTGGAGATTCATTCTGCAAACAAAATCCTTGGCTTCTCTTCACCTTTCGCCTTTGCTGATAGGGGGAGGACAGAAGAGCTGCTTAGCTCTTCACCTGAAAATTCTGAGTGCCTAAAACCTCCATGCTTCCCGTCGGTGATGAGAACAAAAAGTTGTCATACGCTCTCTTCATCTTGTCCTTGCCGCTGCAGCATTGTGTTTCCATGATGCAGGCCTGAAGCGCCGGGTCTGGTAAGGCTGGGCGTGCTGAGGCCCACCAAGGGCTATGGCATAGCAGACAGGGGGTCATGCATCCTATTTTTAGTAGTGCTCTATGTACCTGAAGCACTCTTGCTTGGCTGCTGGTGGTGGGAAAAGCCACTGAGCCAGTAGATTTCCTCAGGGCACGCTCTGATGGTTGACGGATGGGATGAAGGGTGCTTTGGCGGCTCCCGATGTTGCCCACAAGCTTTTGAAGCCTTCAGAAGGAAACGCAAGGCAAGAGGGAGTCTTTTCAGGAAACACAGAGCTCTGGCAGATCGCCGATTTCTGCTTAACTGCCAAGGATGTGAAGCATTGGTTGACGAGGCTTTGCGTGTGCGAGAGGAGGGAAGTGCCCTTTTGCACCTCCCCAACCTGCTTGCGGTTGCATAAGCCCGAAAGCACTGAGCCTGAGGTTGCTATGCCAACTTGTGTCCCTAATTCCTCCCATCCGTCTCCCTGTCTGAACAATGCCGTGGGCCTGAAGAAACGGGGGCTCCCCCCGGCACGGCCCACCGGTGGCAAGAGCTTTGCCCCGTCAGCAGAGCAGGTTAAAGGACTCTGGGAGGGGTGTGTACCCATGGCCCTTGCGCCGTCAACGAGGGACTGCATCAGAGCCACTGCTTTGCAGGACTTTTGCTTCATGATCCCGAGTGCTTTACCTTTGCTGCTGAATTTGGTTTCAAGTCCTCACTGGCAGCACTGAGCTTGTGCCACCACTCATTAAAGGAACAGCAAGTATGGCGTGAATCTACGTGCCTGGTTTCCTTTCTGTAGCATTAAAATAGCGTAAAGTGCCTTTCAAAGACACTGAGAAGGAGGAATCGCTATTTCTGGGTGCTTACATAAACTGTCTTCAAGTGCAAAAGTGGAAAAGATTGAACTCCTGATGTTCTTCCCCTACCCCCTCCTTTAAAAAGGGCACTATATAGAATTAGGTTGTATGGTAAAAGGGTCAAATACCTGAGGCAGAACAAAAACACAATGTGGCTTAGGTCTGTACCCCATGAAAGAGGCCAGCAGATGAAGCAGCTCCAAGTTTTTGTGTCCTATCCTAATCAACAATGATTTCCAGTACAAATTCTTAGGGTTATCCGCTTCCCTTTCTTTGTTCGACCTGCCGCATAAATCACAGACCCTTTTCTCTATACTCCAGCACTAGCGAGAGTGGAAATCCTGATGGGTTCCTTTGTCAGTAATTACATTTGTCCCTTCTGTTCATTTCACAGATGCAGCTGCCCTCTGCTTCAAATCAAAGTGCAGGTCAGAACCAATGGGAGCCTTTAATAATCTGGTAGTCTCATCCGGCGCTGAAGACAGAAAGTTTTCTTGCTAATTGGATTGTTGTGAGATTATTTGAAGAGGCACAAGCTCCTCTGGACAGAGGGAGGCTGGGAGCGTGCAGAGTGATGGAGAAGGTAATGGGTAAATTTATACTCCTGTAAACGTCCTTCAAGCCCTCAGCCAGAACAAACACATAGAAAATGCCTTAGATCTGATTTCCTTTGACTCAGCAGCTTGCTTAGTCATTCACACCAGAGTGAAAGCCACTTTGATAGGCTCTCATGTCAGAATGATAGCTTTTTACATTGCTAGCACAGCTCGTGGCCTGCGTGGAGGAAAGAAGCTTGTGGCAAGGAAAGGCTGGTGCTGCCCTACTGCTTCTGCTGGGCAGGGCACTGGGGCAGGCACTCGGGGCGGAATGCCCCAGCCTTGAAATCTTGCCTCTGAGGAGGCAGGCAGCAGCGCCGCTGGCTCCGTACGAACGAGAACTGCTTGTAGCTGTCACTGAAAAATCTGAATTTTCCCAATTCCACATCATCAGAGAGATTTGCAGGCAGAGGAGCCGGACTGGTTCAGGAAAATTCTCCAATTTCACATTAACTAAAGGGACCCATTCAGATTTGGCCTCTGTCAGTAAATATGTGCATATACAGAAGCTTTAGTCAGAGCTCTGATTTTTTTAGTTAAAAAAGAAGATGCTAGTCATTTCTGCTGTAGAGGAAAAACTGGACCTGCAGCACACTCAGGACTTCTTTCCTCTTATCTAGTTTGGTTTAATCTTGCAGGTTTTAAGCCTGTTTCATGATTTTGAGGACCTGGCACATATTTGTGGAGATACTGTAGCAGGCAACACTGCCTCTTAAAAACTGGGCCAATGCAGTTTTGTGCTCTGGCTCCTTTCAAGGACGCAGAAGAGGTTATCGACATGTTGATTAACTATACTTCACTGGCAGGTTTTGGTACTCTGCAGTGAGTGTTTGTTAAACTTACGTCTCTGTGTGCTGTGTCAACTCCTGGCCATACAGCTGATGCCCAGGCCTGGGGACAGTAGATGGGGACTCTATTTCTAGTCCTGAAACCTGGAAGCTATTATCTGCGTGGCCCTTTGCAGACAGATACAACCCATTCTGCTTGTGCTCCCAACTGGCCAAAAGCTATATAATCTCTCAACAGGACCGATTAACTCATGCTCAACAGCTCATTAGCGATGGCTGCTCAGTTTTCAGTTTGGAGTAGAGGCAGGGGGAGCTCCTGTCTTGAGACCTCACTCTGAGTCACCTGGGAGTAACTACTTAAAACCTGTATGCACATTCAGTTTTTCCATTTGTAAACTGCTAAATTATTTACGTTCCTGTTCCATAGGAAGGACCGAGTCTAGCTTCCTAGGTATTTGCAGAACATGTGGAGATATTAGCAAAAAAGTTACACCAAGAGTATATAGTATTACCATTATTATTATAATGGATTTCACTTTGGATCTTGAGTACATGATTGCAGTCATCTGAGAGGGGAAAACAGAACAAGAACAAAAAGAAATATAAAAGAACAATCTGTCATTCTCACCTGTTGTTCCCTTTGGAACGATTCCCATTCACTGGCTTCCTTTGATTATAAACAGCGGTGTATAATGTCTCTCAAATGAAAGGAATGAGGCATTTTTCAACCCCCAAAAACTTTCTTATTTTCTTAATGGAATTAACAGTAAAAAAAGAACAAGTGCTGTAATTGCTCAGGTTCTAGCATAGGACTGGTCCTTTAGATAGAGGAGGGCACAGAAACAGTTAACCCAGTATAAGAACGCAGTGCCCTAATTCATACTGATCATCATCATGTTGCTGTTGCTCTTCTTGTAAGGAACCACAGTGAAAGCAAGTGCCAAATAAAACCTGAGCGGAATCATGCAGGTGCAGAGCCAGAGCCACCAGGAAGCTTCAGGTTGGCAACCCAAGAAGATCACTTAGTACTAGACAGTTTTCGTGCTCAGGCTCTGTCTCCAGGAAGACAACCAAGGGAATCTTCTGAGCAATCAGCTCGAGGGTACACAGTCCACCCTCACGGCTTCAGGGAGCAGCAGCGGATTTAGAGAAGCCTGTCTCCCAGGCATTAAAAGACAACGGTGTCAGCTAGAAGAACATACCTGTAAGGATTGCCAGGTTTTACAGGTGAATTAACCCCCGTTTTCTGGAGGCACAGGTGTAGATGTAAAGTGTTGGTGGAGTATGAATGAATGTGAGAAACCAGATCCTTAGAGAAGCAATTTTTTGCACTTGACAGCTTGCAAGGCAAGGAGGGCGTCTGAATGGGAGTGTTTATACGGACCCAGCTGATTCCATATATAGTGGCCAGACCCAGAGTTATAATTGCCACTTCTTAATGGAGGCCAAAATAGAATAGCTGATCCCAGGCACCATGTGCTGCAGAGGGCTCTGGCTTGTCAGCCTGGTTTTTTGTGCATCTCCTCTTGTTCATATGCCATTTGTTCTGTCTTTGTTTTCAGCTGTATCTAATGACCCTTCATGGTGCTTTTGATCAGATTTTTCTGTGGAGACTTACAAGGCTCTCCTCCTCAGTCCTCTTCACCTTCTCTCAGCCCCTCCTTCCTCTCTGCTCTCCTTAATTGTTCATATTCCCATTGCAGGTAAAAATCTTCCAGAGATAATCATCGGCCCTGGTCAGAGGGTCAGAATGGATGGTAAAAGAGGACAAGTAAGGGCGTATCTTGGGGAGCCAAGTAACAGCAGTGGGGACACAGCTATAGAAATGGTCCAAAAGGGATCGTTTCCCTCTCTGTCTTTTGGAAGCACTGGGATGGTGTCACCCAGAGGAGAGGTTTGGGGGCCTTTTGAATGAACCCCTTCCTACCAGCATCATTCAGCAGGAGACCCATGCATTGGCTCCCTCCCAGGCATGCAGTTATCCGTCTGGACACAGCGCCTGGGAGCAGCTAGGGAAATGGGATGCTGAACAGAAACCAAAAGTCATGATGTGTACCTGCACCCACTCCTTCCTGAAAGGCTGACACAGCACTCCGGAGTCACTGTCAGGTGAGTGCATGATTTGTCCTTCCACTCCGGCAGGATCACCGGCTGCACGGGTGGACGTGGTGGGGGTCGCTTTTCCTCCATCAGGGCCTGGGAGACTGTAAACCAACCCCCCCTTGGTATTCACTGAGGGTAAAGAAATTAATCGTACACTTTGTTGGTTTTTTTTTCCCACCATGTTCTACCCTGAAAACTTCCTGAAAAATGGGGGGTTTTATAAGCTTCAGTTTTACTTCCTAGTAATTTTTCAAAGATAGGGAAAGTTTTATAAAGTTTCAACAGTGGAATGAAAATGAAAGTGTGCATGCGTGTCTGGTGAGGAAATCTGGACGTGCTGTGTCAGTGGCAAAAGAAAAGGAGAGGGACTAGAAATGCAGACTTTTCTCAAAAATATTTAATTAAAATTAATTTAAAATATTATTCACAGCAAACGCAGCAAATAAGAGGTGACATGGACGTTTTTCACAGCAAAGTGATGTTTTTCCATTTTGCAGGGACCTCAGTAAATATTATTAACCCGGTTTACACCCTGGGACACTGGGAAATTACAGTCATACACAAATTCTGTGACAGGACCAGGCATGTAAGTCAGACCACCACTTTCTCAAATGCATGCCTTCTCCAGCTGTATTCTCCCAAGTATTACTGTTCTCACTCATAACTGATGGTGATTACTTATTTTCCTAGTCACTGTACTACCCCTGGAGAGCCCTTCACTGAATTTAAATACCCAGGAGGTACAGGTAATGCAGGGGCAGTAATACCTGTGGCTGCTCACTTACTTGCTGTTCAGAATATGACTTGGTGCCTGCAGTTTACTGACTCTTGAACACTAACTTTTCGGCATTGCTTGAAGGGAGGGGCACCAAGCAGGAGAAATGAATGTAGGAGGGAGGGAAGGTGAGGGGGTGGAAAAATGAGCCTGCTTTACTGAATAATGAGGGGCGTGAAAATGAATGGGGAAAGAGAGAGAAAAGCTGGTTTAAATATTTAATCTCTGTTGCATTTGCTTTTGAAGAAGAAACAAAAGCCTTGGAACATCTTTTGTCTTGAACTAATTCTGACCAGAGCTGAGCCCATGCAGTTGTCACTTCTGTCATTTGCCTTAAGGTGGAGAGAAACGGATTGGTGCTGTTGCATCAGCCCATCACAACAGCCTCTGTCTCCAGCCACAACTGGTGCCTGGAACTGCAGAAGGTATAAATTACTCATGACAGTAACACCTCTGCCCCACAAGCCCATGCCGCCCCAGATACTGGTGCAGGGGTGGTCAGTGTGTGTGCTGCCCGGGAGCTGCACCTTTCTTCAGAGAGGAGGAAGCTGCTCTGGAGAGAAATTGCCTGCTCATGTGTCCCACCCCCGAGCAAGTCACTTCACTTTAGGTCCTCACCACCATCTGGAGCCAGGTGGTTAGCACAACACACCACAGCAGTATTTTCCCCTTGCCTCTCCCCATTCCTCTGCACATCTTATTACCCACCCTCTTCCTGCAACATTTCTCTTCCCTTGACTTGCCCTCTCAAGTCCTCCCTCTCTGCTCATCGATGGTTTAGGCAGAGCCAAAATAAGCACAGCTGTCTCATCTACTGGCCACAGCTGAGGCAGCCCCATGGATGAGCTGGCAGGACCCATACACCAGCCTCAGAAAGGACATCTATATGCACTGATGAGCCACTGTGTCAACGAGGTCATTTGCTTTCCGTTAGTCCTATATAAACCACGTGATTTAGTTGATATAACTCATCTGCCACGCATTCTGCTTCTCTTGTCTCTCACTATGGACACCCAGACTTGAGGACTACACCGCCAGGCAGGCACAGCCCTTCATAGCAGTGGTGGTTCTTTGCAGCCACAGGCTGTCATCCTCTGAGACAGCCTTAGCCAGATAAAAACCTCATTTAGGCTTTCTTTATAGACTGGAGGAGTAAGAGGGAGAAAAGCCTCTAGAGAGTAATTCATTGTAAGCCTAGCTTTTAAATGGGTAAATATCCGTAAGCTCTAAGAAAGGCTGATGGTCTCTGACTAACCAGAGGAAACTGCTGAGACTGGGAACTTTTTCTCTTGTTTTTGGCAGTGGCTTTGTCTCTCTGATCCACTTATTCCCTTTACAACCCGAAAAACAAAGAGATGCTGCCATCCCTACTTCTTAGATGGGAGCAGATATATCGTGACTTCTCTACCAGAACCCCTCAGGACATCTTTGGAAAAGCAGGGATTTTTTCAAGCTTTGGTCTCCTGAGCCCTGAGAAAAGGCATGAAAGACTAGCCTTTCATCAACTCCTCAAGTGGGAGCACACCAGAAAAAATGAAGTAAAAAAACCTAACCCAAAAAGCTATAGCAACATTTCTCGAGCCTCTGAAGGCTCATATTTAGCAATTATCTTTCAAAGGCTTACTTCAAAAGTAATTTATTATTTTACTAGCTGTTTGCTAAAAGATCAAATAAAGCCAAGGTGCGTAGTCAAGTATGTTCCTATTTTATTTTGCTATAATTTGAAGAACTCATTTGGCTACTTTAAATGCTGGAGAAGACAACTGAGTGGGAGTTTGGGCTGGGTGAGAAGCCAGCTAGGCAAGAGTTTTGCATTTGGTTTACAAAAGAGCTTGAGTAGGCTGAGATTCCAGGCTGATGAGATGGTCTCTACAATGACTACTCTCTTTTTTGGCAGAGAACCTATATGCTCGACATGTGAGTTATAGTGATGAAAGAGGAGTTTCTTCTCTGTAGCACTATAGGTTTTGACTTTGCTGATTTTTGCAACAGTTCCTCCCATGGCAATGATATCAGGATGCTGATCACTCTGTATCTAAGCTACACAAATCATTGACCAGACACCAAAGATGGCACCTTTTGGTCCTGGTTTGATCTGAACCAATGACTTAGGAATGGAAAGCATCATATCTTATTTCAAAAATTTGTCTGAGCCATAAAAATATTCCTCTACTTTTTGCCAAAGAGAAAAGACGCAGGAGCTGACAAAGGAGTCCTGGTATTGTGGTCTAAAAGGAGCTGAGTTCAGGTTATGACCCGTTACCAGAAGCCAGCAGTGTTTCAGCGGAGCTGTGTCAAGCCACGACCTTCCTTCTCAGATGTAAAGATGTCTGCACTAGGACAAAGCCAGGAGCTGCTGCTTCCCGATTCGATCAACGGTGTTTTGCCTTTGCATTAGCTCGGGGGGGGGGGGGGTTGTCCCAAATCCTCCTCCTGCCTCAGGCCTGACCTTAGCGGGACCTGCTGCCTTTCCCAGACGGTCACAGCGGGATGGGCCTCGGGGCCTGTGGTGTGGCCTTCAAAGTCCATGGGCAGAGAGAGACGACGTACCGGCGCGCGGGGCTGTGGGCCGGCGCCGGCCATGGCGCCCTCCTCAGCGGTTGCTGATGGCCGCTGTGCAGCGCCGGCGGTGTGGGCGAAGGAGGGAAGCGTTGTTCTGAGGGTGACAACAGACACCTCCGCGCGCTCTGGGGAAAAGGAGGAGAAAAAGCAAGGCGTCCCGGGAATTCCTCCAAAGCTGCAGGCAGGAATTGCTGGGGGGGTGGTCTGAAGACGAAACAGGCGAAGTAGTTGGAGGAACCTTTGGGTTCAACCTAGAGTAAATTTTCTCAAAGAAAAGAGAACTGTGGGAGACCTGAAACTGTATTCAGAATTGGGAGATTGTGCCTCCCATCCATGGTCTTATTGTCAAAATGTCTTGAAAAATCTCAGTGTTTTTCTTCCCCTTTTTTCCCCCCTCTGATTAGGATTTTTAAGTGGGAAATGCTGAAATTCTTAATTTCAGATCTTTCAAAATCAATCTTATTAACATCTTTTAAAATAGACTTGTAGTTCTAAACTATTATTCAGCTCAAAAAGAAGGAAAAATTAGAATCAATAAACAGTGAGATAAACTGCAAACACGATTTTTCACTTGGGGTTGAACAAACTCCTTGAATTGACCCTAATTTTTCTTTGTTTCTCCTCTTTTTATGACCTTCAGTTCCCCACACTTTCAGTTTGTTTGACCTTTTCCTTACATTTTCATTACCCATCCATAGTTTAGTTTTTCATTTATTTAAATATTAATGAAGGAACAGCAGTTACACATTATCCTTATTTCTCAATCAAACAAACCAGCAATCCTAACATAATGTCTTGGAGGTTGAGGAAACAGGAGAAAGTATTCTATACAGCAAAAGAATTACAGGAATTATGAACAGAAAGCCCCTACTTGGGAAATGAGTCAGTCCGCTTCTGTCTAGCAGAAAAGATCAGCACAGAAGTACAGAGCCTTTAGAAACGGCTTATGAATTTACAGCTTGCAAAGTGAAGTCTCTGTGCCTCTTGTACACATATGCTAGCTCGTTCTGCACACATGCATACATACAGGTCTCTGGTGGAAAGACAGGGAACGTGCAGTCTGCAATGCATATGAAGTTTCTGTTTAGAGAAGAAAAGATTTTTTCAATAGGCACAAAATCCCACCCCCTCAGCAACCCTCCTTCCCTTGTGTCTGACACCGACTTCAAGGGAGGAGTTGAGCCAATTATCTGAGAGTCCTACAGAAGGAAAATCTGCAATTTGCCAGTAGTTGTGAGAGTGAGAGGGAGAAAAGCAGGGAGGAAAGAAGAACGACTTAACCGGCAAATGTAAAGAAAAAGCCCCTTCTCTCCTAGAAAGAGATTATTTTTAAGGCAAATCTCAGACCAGAAGAAAAGGAGGGGTGGTGCCAGGCAAGACCTGGGGAAGCGTAGGTTTACCACAGACAACTCCAATGCCCCCAGTGATTTTTCCCCATAGGGTCTGAGGCAGTGTAGAGGCAGGGTGGGCCAGCCATATGCACCCACGACCCTGCACGACTAGGTGTCGCTCCAGAGACCCTTTCCCCCACAGCAGAGCCTACAAAGTGCAACTTTCAAGAAAAGCCATTGGAAGTGGGAAAGGCTCTGACTCTCCTTCTCTCAAACTGAGGCTGTGAGAAGAGCTCACCTCCCCAAAGGGAAAAGCTATCACTGGTTCTGAGACACTTCTTTAGCCCATGTCAGTCGCCTGATCCAATATTTACCATCCATGGGGGAACGCCCTCTGGAGCCCTGCGATCCTTCCCAATCCTGCTAAGTTCCTGGGAAATACTGGCAAAGAACTGAGACCAGAGCAAGCAACGTGGGATCCACAGAACAACAGCCTTTTACAGCAGCAGCCGCCTCTGATTAGAATTATCAGCTTCATCAGACTGCACCGAGACCCAGGACTACTCCTCCAAGGAAAGAGAGGTAAGAAAGCAGCATGGAGTTTGGGATGAAAGTAGGAAACAGACATCCCACAAGAATGATTTTGGTGTGCATGAAAATGACAGGGATACTAGTAGTGATTAACAAATGACAGGTCTGTTATGCATGATACAGTTCGTGTCTGCCTATGTCCTTTTTAGCTGGGTGCAGCGAGTTACACTGGGATGGCAAACAGAGACACAAACAGTAACTGAAAACTGGGGAGTGCAAGAGAGGTAGTTCACAAGTCTGTTCATGGATGGCGAGAGGCAGGGAGCATAGCCCCTCATGGGAGGATGGTAAACTAAGGTGCAAAAAGCTCTAGGCAGGTTGAATGAAGAATGTCTTCCTCAGATACCTCTCTCCGGGTGCTCAGTATCAAAACTGTCAGCATCTCACTGGAATTCAGACAAGCGCTCTTCAGAGCATACAAAAGCAGGTTCGTTGTTATTCACTCCGAGGTCTGCCTATGAAACAAGCAGTGGTGGTTAGCAGGTAGAAGACAACACAGGGAGTCAAAAGAAATGGGGTTTAATGTTGATTTTGTACAGCTGTTTCAACACTCTCTGGGTGTATGAGCCTTTCCTTTTATTAAGTGGAGATAACACTCATTGCCTACATTTCTAGGGCATTTTGAAATCCCCGTACTGCACCAATATAAAATACTAATGTAAAGTTTCTAGCATCAAGCTAGTGCATAAAGCAGAGGATACCACTGGGAATTAATCTATGCTTAAGCATTTAATAAACTGGAAGGAAAAGATGTAGATTAAAGCCAGCTGGAGGTTGTTTGTCTCCTCATTCTCTTCTGATTGATTTTGCTTTACTTCGTACATGAACATGTGGTCTCTCTCTGTTTCCTTTCTTCTGCCTTTAATCTTTTTTCAATATGTGAGTCTCTGTGCTTCCCCCCACCCTTGGGTGTGAAGGCTGAAGTTTCATTCCTTTTCTGAGGACGAAAGAAGGCAGATTGTACTGAACTGGAGGAAAAACTGGAGTGAGGGGATCAGAAGGGAGAACACAAATCACAAATACAAGCTTCTGTTTCAACAGCACACTCTGAGTCACATTTGCAGCAGAGGTGATGAGTAGCAACTACATGAATCAAAGTGCTGAAAACCATCTTTTGATTTTGTGTGAGATGAAATGCAGTCAGCAAAGAAAGCACAAGAGTCCTCTTGACTGAATGCCTTGACAGGTGGAACAAGGGCAGTATAAACTGACTATTTACATCAAAATCTGCATGTCCTCATACCCCTGCTTCCCCTTCAGTGCATCTACATCCTTGGGGCAAAGTGTCCTGAAATAAGCATTGTCTGCCCATAGGATTTTGCCTTTGATGGGGGTGGGAGGCAGCGTGATTTAATGACCAGAGATGCAAGGGTGAGGAGAGCTGGAAAGGAGAAAGAGTTTGAAAGGTAGGAATCCCAGAGTCTGTTCATGTTTCTCATTTGTAGGACCTTTGATGACCACCCAGCTTCCTTGCGCCTTACTCTTCCCTGTGTGTGGGTAGCTGTGGTGGCAATTCTTTCTTCAAGCTGTTCAGTATACAGTGGCATTAACTGATGTCCAAAGCAGTGGAATTGATTTCAAAGTGGAGGACAGAAGTGCCTCTTGCACTAAAGGTACAAAATTAACCCTCTAAGCAGCTGCAGTGACACAGTCCACCTCCTTTGCTGTGTGATGGGAGTTTCTCTAATTACCAGCAGCTCAGTGGTTACCTGTCAGTCAGCAATATAATTTGCAGGATTTTGGCTTATAAAGCTGCTGGCCAGGATCAGGTCCCTCCACATGCACGTTCTGTAGAGGACATATAAGGCATTTTCTTAAAAAGCGTAACTGTGCTCACTCCTAGATGCTGCCACACCAAGTTGTACAAAACTGATCTTCTGCAGGTATGAACTAACACAGTCCTCTCGCCCTCATGCAGCTACACTGGTCCATCCCGGTCTGAAGAGCTGACTCATTCCTATGTCTCTCCTGGGCTGTAGAAAAGTTTGTAGTTTTTCTCACAAAATCTATGTCACTGCTTTCCTCTGCCGGCTAAATAAAGCCTGAGAGGGTGAAAGGGAGCATCTCAAAGCAGCTCCGTCACCATTTGTCTGCCCATGGATGCAAGAGTATTGGACTGGCTACGTAGGAAAGGGCAGAGACAGGGTACATGGCAGTGTTGTTTCAGAGATTAAATATGGTGTTTCTGCACTGTTGGAGATAGGTCCTGTTCTAAATAAAACACAGAGTCCGGTTCAAATACCAGGTGTGCTCCTTGCTGTCATTCCTGTCATAGCAATTCCAACAATACCATAACTCTGCATGTGTGTGTCCATCCAAAGTTATGTTCTGACATTACCGTCTGGCTCTAATATTATTCTGTCCTGCCTGCTGAATATAATTCAGTGTGAGCTACTCTGAGGAAAGCATTGCATTTTCTTTTGTGATTTAGCTAGGGCTCAATGTGCTGTTGGCGTGCAGCAAATTATAGCAATAATAATAAATAGTAGTGTTTTGATGTTGCCTTCAGCTATAGCACAGCGCTTGTAATGATGCCGGATCAGAATTCCAGAGACTTCTTTATTTAGCAGCGACCGTATATTCACTGCTGCTTTGGTGCTTAGCACATGTTAAACAAAGTAAAAGATTTTAAGCTTTTGACTGAGATAAGTGTCAGCTACATAAAAGCTTGGGAGATAAAATTCACTCAAGGGAAAGATAGGAATCCAGATCTGGACCCAGGAATGATCTTTCAGTGTACATAAAGTACTTGCATTGTAATATTAAATAAACAACACCTAAGTTAAATAAACGGCACAGTGGGAACTTGATTTTTCTTTAATAAGATCCTAGTAACCAAAATAAACTCTGTCAAAAATGTGCCTTCTTTGCTCTAACAGTTAGCTAACCCCTATACAGGGGTTATATTTTTCCTTTCAGCACACAATTAATTTGAACTACTATGTGAAAAATGTCTGAGCAACACTTTTTTTTTTTTTCTATCAAAGTTTTTTGCATCTGAGTGCTATGTCAAAATGAGACTCCAAGGTCTTGAGACTCATTTTAGTAGGGTTGGAAATCTCATCTAATAGCTATTTAAGATGGCTGTCCTTCATCTTTTCTCCTGCTTGTACTCAGCACCCACAAAGACTGTGACACTCACAACAGCTGTGTATGTATAAAGACTGAAACTCCTATGAAATCTATGTTTCTGCAGTTTCATCCATTGCCAGCCATCCTGCTGCAATGCCAGTAGTTTGTTGATAGGGAGTTCCCACACGACCAGTCCAAAGAGCAGGATTAAGATCTGGTTTCTAAAAGATCACTGAAGGCACAGATCTTTGAATTTATCATCGGCCAGTGCTATTCTGTGGCTCAAACCCCCTGTGACAGCTATGAAGGCTGTATGGGACCAGCAATTTAACATTACATGGAAGGCTAGCTTCCACTGATGTTAAGCACGACTCTTGTTTCTGTCTGACTTTTGGCTGATCTCAGAAAATTAGTATTATGCACAGTTCCTATTTAGGCAACCAAACGAAGTGATCTAGGTCCTAATAGCAGCTGCAGTGGATGTAGTATATTGGGAAATCTGACCTCTGTGTTTCTGTATCTAAATGAGAACCAAGCTCTACTAAAAAATCTGGTAATGTTTAAGTGACGCAGATGGTGGGAAGGAACCTGGTGTCTAAGTTGAAGCATAGCTGATAAAATTAGCCCTTAATGTTTAAATAAAATAGCAAATTACAATTCAAAACCATGCTATTTTCAGTGTAAACGTCTTCATTTTCATATGACTTTAAAAGAAAATAAAATATCCAACCAAAAAAAACCAAAAACAAAAATCAACCAACCAACCAAACAAAAATCACTCCCTAGAAATTAGAATGAAAAAAATTAAGCATTTCCAGTGAAAAGATTTTGGTATGGATCATTGATTTACTAACCAGGACTGTGCTCCAAAGCACTCTTAGACAAGGGTGTGGTAAGGATCTGCCTTACTCCATCTTCCATTTAGCTTCTCTTCTTTCCTCCAACTCTGCTATTTCCTCTTTCAGGACCAAGCAATGATGAAGACCATGTCTGGTGGAAACTGCACCCTGAACGTGCCGGCCAAGAACTCATACCGCATGGTAGTGTTGGGAGCCTCCAGAGTGGGGAAAAGCTCCATTGTCTCACGTTTTCTCAATGGCCGGTTTGAGGACCAGTATACTCCCACCATTGAGGATTTTCATCGCAAGGTCTACAACATCCGGGGAGACATGTATCAGCTGGACATCCTGGACACCTCTGGGAATCACCCTTTCCCTGCTATGAGGAGGCTTTCCATCCTGACAGGTGCGAAAGTGGAGGGGAAGTTTGCAGATGGGGAACACTGGGTAAAAGATCATAAGGATAGATATTACCTTGAAAACTGTAGCCCGGAGATGACTCTTTCTTGGGAGGTAGCTAAAACTACTGCTTGGTTTTGTTGCAAGATGCACTTCTCTAGAGAGATATTTCCTGGCTGGGATGTTCCAGGCACTATAGGGAGTGAATTAGCCACAGAGAAGTCCACTGGGTAAAGGTCTGAAATTGTGATCTTCCCCTAGTTTATTTCTCTCCTACCTTCCCCTCCTGCTCCATATTTTTTATTGCAATTACAAATAAATGTCTGAATGAAATCTCATGGGTATAAAGAGCAGCAGGGGACAAAACAAGCATGCCATTATAAGACACAAGAAGTGAAAAACAAATGTAAAATGCACAGGAAGGTAATTCTAACCAAGAATATCTCAAAGATTTTTTTTTCCTTATATTTCCAGCCTGATTCCCTTGATGTGGTATTCCAATAAAAGGATAGCTCTGCTTTTACCCTTTCTCCTTAATGTATAGTTAATCAAATGCATTAAAGGGGAAAAAGGGAAAACAGGCTCATTTTGTATGTTCTCATTGTCAAGCAGTTTCTGTTGTGAGCTAAGATGTATTTTTTAATTATGAAAGTGACAGTGAAGATATATTCAGCCACGTCTCACAGCAAACCTACTTTCTGGATTTGCCTTCTGGATCTCCCCTTCTAGCTAGCCAGTGAATCATGACGTTCACATCTGAGCAGGTTAGTGTCCACATTCAGTGAGGACCTAGGGCCAGTTTCTGGGATACAGATGTGAGCTTTTGTCCCTGAAAGCTCTCTTAACATGTTCCACATTAATGTCATTCAACAGGCAATGATTTGCATTATTTTATATTTGCAAAATGAATTGTAAGTCAGGAAATGTCAAAAGGAAATGCCAGGGGATCTGTGTCATTTATGTATTTCTTTTTTTTTTTCCATGGTCTGTTTCTCTTGAACAAACAAAATAACAGCAGAGCATTGCACATTGGGAAACCTCTCATTCCTGACTTAGGTGTTAGGGACTGACTAGCTGTAATTCTTCAGTTCAGGTGTTGCTTCACGTATTCTGCAATCAAAAGGCCAAGGCTGAGTGGCTGCTAGCTCTACACTCTTCCTGGTGCCAGAACAGGCTGTTATGCACAGAGACACAAATGAAAGAAAAAAAAAAGAAAGGCTATGCAGCAAAGCTGAGATAGAAACATGTTTACAAAAGAGAGTAAAATGGGCAATAACTTGCAAGTCCAGTGCAACCTAGGAACGTAATAGGATATGGCTGAAGTAACATCATAGCCAACAGTCTTTTCCATAGCACTACATAAAAGTGTGGAAAGTTGAATTAGAAGAACTGGAATTAAAGTACAGCTGAGTGAAGAGATTCAAAAGGACCAAACAAAAAATATGGGGAGGAGATGGCAAATAAACCTATTGGCTTTTTTAAAATTAGCTCCTCTGACACAGGTTGCGACCAACAAGCCTTTACAGTATCTTTTTTTTTTAATTTCAGGGGATGTTTTCATCCTAGTATTCAGCTTGGACAACAGAGAATCCTTTGATGAGGTCAAGAGGCTCCAGAAACAGATCCTTGAGGTCAAATCCTGCCTGAAGAACAAGACCAAGGAATCAGCTGACCTCCCCATGGTTATCTGCGGCAACAAAAATGACCACAGTGAAATCTTCCGCAAGGTACGCTCAGATGAAGGTGAGAACCTTGTCTCCAGTGATGAAAACTGTGCTTACTTCGAAGTTTCAGCCAAGAAGAACACCAATGTGGATGAGATGTTCTATGTCCTCTTCAGCATGGCCAAGCTACCTCATGAGATGAGCCCTTCCCTCCACAGGAAAATCTCCATCCAGTATGGTGACACTTTTCAACAGAAATCCTTCCGGATGCGCCGAGTCAAGGACATGGATGCCTATGGCATGATCTCTCCCTTTGCTCGCCGGCCAAGTGTCAACAGTGACCTGAAGTATATCAAATCGAAAGTTCTCAGGGAAGGTCAGTCCAGGGAGAGGGAGAAATGCACGATTCAGTGAAGAGGGTTTGCACTTCTGTCTGAAGTCATCATCCACATGCAGTGCCTTAAAGAGAAATGGTCTGTGGCAGCACAGGATGGGCTCATGGGTTCATCAAGAAAACCCAACATGGAAAAAGGATAACTCTTCCTGTGGATTCTGCTGAGTCATGAATGTAAATAACATCGTCCTTGTAAACGACTGGGAAAAATCATATGCCTGAGATACTAGTGCATTTCCGTGTCTCTGTAATGTAGTTCTCCTTCATTTCCCTTTTTGTTTAAAGAATACAGACCTGAGAAGTAAAGATATTTCAACTTCATCCTTACAAAGCAAGCAGGTCAAAAATGCTCAGAAGGCATTAACAGTTACCCAGCACGCAGTTCTTGCTAGGAGAGAGGAGGTTATGTGTGTGCGTGCGTGTATCTGTGTGTCTATATGTATGTGTGCATGCTTGTGTGGAGCACTCCTCTTAAAAAATGGGACTTGCATGTCAAAGGGCATCAGTCTTAGTTGAGGTTTCCCAGATTGAGTGGACTCTATATACGGACACATGACTCTAACTCACTTCTGAGGGGACCTGCATTAAGATGATCTTGATTTTGTGCTTGTTGGGACAGTTACCATTTGACATCGACATGAATGTTTTTTTGTATTTTAGATTTTATTTGGGATTTGGGTTTTTTTATTGTCTGGGGGTGGGTCCTTAGCAAAATCAGATGGCAAGTGCATCTGATATCAAAACAGTGTCTACTTTCTAGCAGTGAAAAGTGGTTTTCATCTGTAAAACTATATAATATGTACATTGATTGAAAGTGAAATTGTTCTGCCAAAAGCCAATACATATGACTGCTTTGCAAGCCTGGTGTGATATTGTTTCTCAAAGAAGCCACACTGACTCTGAATACTGTAGTACAAATGCCACCCTTTGCCTTGCTGGCCACTGGAGCAATGATTCCTTCCTCTGCCAGTATCAGCCAAGACTGACCAGATTCATATGTCTGAAGCAGGATTGAGTTTTCCTTCAAAATGAGGAACTGAACGGTTGTAGGGCCAGCTCCATCATATTTCTTCTGTTAAGATGCCTCTAGTCATTTTGTTCATGGTTTTCCCTGTTTGATAAACCTTTGCATTGCAGAAGTGCTTCAGAACAGAAGCTTTGTGCTGACTGCCCAAACAGGGCTGAACTGTCCGGCCAGATAAATCTGCGGGTGTCCATCCACTTCTTCCCTTTCTCAGCCCAGTCCAGGCTTTACTTGTCTGCAGCTCTCTCCTTGTTCTTCTTCTGGCTTTATTGTTCTGTGTGCTCCTGTATGCCCTCGAAGTCCAATATATTCTCTCAGATGTGAAGCTTGCCACTCTTGCTGACTGGAATGAGACATGTACACACATAATTGGGGGCAAAGCATAACCCCAAGACTGCACACAACAGTACAGTACATACATCATACATACCTCAGAACAACCTTCAGATACTTTGTTTCTCCCTCACCCACAAATTCTGTTCTTGGCTGTATTTGCCTTGCTGTGTCCTGGGCAGAGCTGTGAGCTAGTTCATGCTATAATTTGACAGGAAACCAAGAATGATGGTTGTCTGTAAAAATTAGCACCTGGGACTCAAAATCCCATATTCATTTATTAGCTTCACTCTTCATTAGTACTGTATATTGACTGGTAAAATACACTGTTCTTTTATTCCTGTTGCCAGGGCAGCACCTTTCAGACCACATCCCCCTCCCTATCTATAAATATGTACAAGGTTTACGATTAAACCTGTTTTATTTATTAGCTGTGTCGTGGTCCTTTTTACTTTCTCCAAGAATAATGAAGAAGGTCTGATTTTTCTGTTGTGCAGGTGCAGCTAGGCAAGTGAGTTGTGGGTTGAGAGCCCTGATGAGATCACCAGTAAGAAGAGCCTTTTATGTTCTCCAGACACCAGGGGCTACACAGTTGTCTGGAGGAGAACTGTGTCTATATCTGCATATTTCTATCTATCTATCTATCTATCTATCTATCTATCTATCTATCTATCTATCTATCTATCTATCTATCTATCTATCTATCTATCTATTTGAACATTAACTTGTATATACAGATAGCCTCACAAGCAGAAGCAGTTACTCTTCCCCATGCTGCCTCCAACACAAGAGAAACAGTTCTGTCCTTCATGCACAGAGATGTCACGCTCATCCCTGATGTGATTTAATGTGGTCTCTGCAGAGACATCACCGTTTCTCTCAGCAGTCTCTCCATCTTACCATCTGTACCCCTCAACTGTATGAGTCTTGGTCCCCGTGAGCTCATGCTCACCTTTCTACAGACTCTCCACCCAAGTGCATGACTACTGAATGTACCGTTGATCAGGCTCTGAGACTCATGTACCACAGGGACACGGAGGGGCTGAAGATGGAGTGAGAAGAGCATGAGCACTGGCCATTGGTTGGGTTAAGGGGCTCCAGAAAGCTAAAAGAGAACACCTTGCACTATAGGCCATGTGCTGCCTTACTGAGCCTATGTCCCCTCTCCCTAGCCTGCTGGATAAAGCTGAGTTTTAAAAGAGCCTTCAGGATTCTCTGTCTTTGTCTTACAACACTGACCTTACAATTATTTTCTCTACTGTCCTTCCATCTCCGCAAAAACTTCAGCTTTCCTCCCCCTTCCACGTTCCTCCCATTCCTGCTTTTTGCACCACAAAAACGAAGCCACAGGGCATGGAAAAACAACGTTGCAGTGACAACAAGGGCGCAAGAGTAGGGGAAGCTGAAAACCAAGGAGCAGGTGCTCGCAGAGATATGCTGGATCCCATGATAAGACCAGTGAGCCCCAGCTTCACAATCCAGACTATCTTGCCAACGCTCGGGGTGAGAAGCATCTGAGAAGCTGGCTGGGAATTAAGGTGAAGCAGCATTATAGTCACCCACAGATATAAATGGCAATAAGCAGGTAATCTTATTAAAGTAATCCTAGTCTTCTCTCTGCATTTTGTTACTGATGGTAATTGCTTTTGAAGTTAGATTATCATGCTCCTAAGGACATTTATTTTTTGCTTTTATTATATCATTACAGTCATTCTATTAATATTCATATATTATTTGGGCTCTAGAAGTGCTTACAGCCCCTAAACCAGACAGTATGTGTGTGTTTATTCACAGTTAGCAGCCATTATGTTCTGTGAAAAGGGCTGGGACTGGAAAACAGAGCAAGGCTCCCTGTCTGCACAGGGGACATAGGATAAGGCAGGAAAAGGAAAAGAAGAATTGTTTCTTCCCCGGCTAACCACTGAATGTGTCTGGCTGTAAAACAGAGCAGGGAAGGGCTTTATGGGAAACTCTATTACATGTGTGCAGAAACTGCAAGACCCTGAAAGGAGCATTAGAGCAGACGTAGAGCCAGGCCTTGGAGGCAATGGAAAGAGAAACGACTTTTTTATTTTTCCCCTTGGGATTCAAAGGACCTGGACAGAACATACTGTATCTCAAGAAGTCACGAAAATGCACAGAACTAAGGGCAAGTCTGGAGGAAGGGATCCATCTGGCAAAGATCCTGTGAGCAGGGGTACCCTTACCTGATCTTACCTAGCGTAATTAAGTCGCTTTATTCCAATAGCTACTTTGTCCTACATTGAAGTATATAAAACCTAGCATTAGTGATACAAAGCCTCACTGATGTTTTTCATGTTCTTACTTCTGGGACAACGAGCAGGGACATATACCTGACTGAGGATCAGTCACAGCCCTGGAACAAGACAGGGCTGAGATTTATTTTGTACATTGCTCTACACAGCAAGAAAGTCCTTGTCCTGAAGAAATTACAAGTCAACACATTATGGAAGCTACTATAAATAATGACAAAAACCTAATTAAGCCACGGGGTCAGTACAAATCAGGAAGGAAACAGTGGTCATGGTAAATTAAGTAAATAAATTGAGGGTGGGAAGGGCAGAGTGAAAGCCTGTTTTGACATCCAGAGGACTAAATTAGGCTTCTGTTCTGAAGGATCCCCAGGAGGACTGCTGCCACCAGGCCAGCCTGATGCTAGAGAGAGGCTTTCATGGTGCAGCCTCACAAAGAGCATTGTCTCCTTGACATCCCAGGGTACAATATATTTGATTGTCTGGGAGGCCAAAGGGCTTGTTATTATCACAAAGGCAAGTAGGAAATGGTGGTATAATTTTTAAAAGGGCAGCAGAAGAGAAAAGAGCTTCAGAAGAAAGTTCACAAAGGTAGAATGGCAATAGGAGGTTGGGTGGGTAAAGAAAAGATAGGTTAGAGTGTATGCTACAAAATGTAGCTTTCACCTTTATTTCATCCTTCTGTACACACAAGTCAAATCTGAAGACATTTTATTTAGCTTTTTTGTCCTTCCTCAAATGTTAACTGCCACTTACTGCTGTGCAGGATCCAGCCGCCATCTCTCACCACACCTTTTGCTGCCTTACATTTACCCTCCTGTCATGTACCAGTATTGTGGACTTGCCTTGCTAGCCCTGTCCCAGTGTCTTGGCTAGGGTAGAAGGTTACAGGCAGAGGTGGTTTTGAAGTAAGTGATGATTATTTGATTTGAAATCACTATTACTCTTAGGGGTTTTATCTTTATTGTTTCTGTAAAATTACATGGTGGCAGACTCAGATTAAAGGGCCTCCTTGGAAAAATATATAAAATGTGATATAATGTACATTTCCCCCACTGGTTTCTATAGCAACAGCCTTCTCTCTGCAGTCAGAAAGAGCATAGAATTTGCAGGAGGGGAGATAAGTAGCAATGGTTCTGTGCTAGATCTTTCACCTCTGAGTCTCCATGGGAAGTTCTCCTCCCTTCAGTTTCTGTTATGTGGAGAAACAAAGACCACCAGCCAGACCCACCCCATAGACCACTCAATATGTCTGGTAAAGCTGTGGGATGGATATGCTACCATGGATAAGAAAGTAATTTCCATGATGTGATTGTAAACTGGAGCATTGCTCCTGGCACAGTACCTGGACATGGGGAATACACATCGCAAAGTGCTATAAACCCAACCTCTGTACTCAGGTTTGATTACAGCGAGCTATGAGCTTGCCCAACTTCTCTCTTCCCTGTATCTTTACAGGCCACCATCTGGTACAGTCAGAGCTTGAGACTTCCCAGAGAAACATCTCCTTTGGCTCTCATGACATCAGCCAAAGACCTTTCCTTGGCCCTACCATCATTGGCCATCCACAGCATGCAGAATCGCCTTAAGTCCCAGGCATCACATTCCTAGAAAGTTATTGCGAGTTTGGAAGGAGGCCAAGAACTAGCAAGAAAAAACATTTTATGAGCCTAGAGGGATTGTCTTGAGCAAGCTTTAAGAAAACTCTGAAAGGGATAATTCTGTGCCATGTAGGTAAACAAAGTCTGAGAGAGGCTGGCTGAAAACCCCTAGATGTATTTAAAAGGTGGAGATGACAACTGAGACAGCACTTTATTTAGAGCTGAACATTGGGATATTTCAGTGGAAACAAGAATATTATTAAGCAGGAAATCATGGGCAAAAGAGCAGGGCAGACTTTAGGAATCTATTGGAAAATTTTCTAAGAGATGTCACAAAAGTCCCATTAGGAAAACACTGGGAAAAACATTAAAATCTACATGGCCAGCAGGGGTAACTTGGTGTTAGCAGTGGGCCAGACTGGCTGAGCCATTAGGTTATTTTGATCCCCCACACTTGTTTCTGTGATGGAGCCTGATCCCAAGTCTGCTTCAAAGCAGTTTCCTCAGACTGCCTGTCCTCACTGCATGCTCCCGACACCCCATGTGGAGGGTTGGTAGTTCACTGGTGCCCTCCAGTCAGACCACTAACAATAGAGACAGGACGTCTTACGTCAGACCCTGCCTTTTAGACCATTTCCACAAAGATCCCTGGACTGTTTACAGCAAATAGCTCATTCAGTGAATTGTCCATGAACAGTTTCTTGTGCATTTTTTATTGTTCAGAAGTATTTGATGAATGATTTATGCAAACACGTCCTGTGCTTTGGCTGGGATGGATAACTAAGATTAGTTCAGATTAAACATGAAGACAAGGAAAGATGAGGTCTCTGTGCTTCAGGATCTCTTGTAGCAAAGTTAAAGAAAATAAATGAAAAAAAATTTCCAACCTGAATATGTGTCCTCACATCACTCTGACCTAGAGGGAAACAAACTCCCTCTCTCCAACCCATTCCTCCCCTCCAGGATCTTGAAGGAGGTATTTCAGATGGCTTGTATTTATTCAAGAGTGTCCTCTCCCAAGCATTTGGCTTTCAGCAGTTAGTATAGAACACCAGCTCACACATGAGAGCACTGAATATTTTAGATTGTTTTTAGCAATATGTCTTGAGTCTGATATTTTGAAGGGTTGGGTGTTTTGTTTTTTTTTTTAAAAAAAAAAAAAAAGAGAGAGAAAAGAAAATTAACCTCTACAGTTGTGGTGAGTGAAATGTGAGGGGGGTTGTGGGGAAGGGAGGGAAAGGAAAAAAGAATTCTGGCTCCAAGAAACAATTCCTTCACACATTGAGACCTTATCTGGAAAACTGCACAACTCCATTAAACTGAGACTTGGGGTCTTTTTGTGTTAGACTGGGAAACAAAGCAACACAGAAACACAAGACACGCTCCCAGCAGTGGATCCGGACCTTGCATTTCAGATCCCACTAACACCAGGACTGTGACAGAGCCCATCTAGTTCCTCAATGTCTTTGCAAAGCTTCCAGGATCTTCAGAGTTAAAATCAGTTAAAATTGCTCACTGGGCGTTAGGTACCATGGGTTTCTGTCTTACTTTTCAGGTCAGAGATCTAACAGCCCCTAGCAAGAGCCCCACCAGTTTCCAAACTCTTTACATAAATCAGCGTCTTGGTTTCCCATCCCTGATAGAGGGCCAATAGCACTCATGGGAGAGCTGAGAGAGGATAAACACCTTCCAGACTGAGAGGCACTTGGGTACTGCAATGATGGATAAACATGTTAAAAGGTGAAGAGGCAGACCAGAAACAAATATCACCTCAATCAGGAGCTCAGCTGCTTCAGTGCCAGCTACACAGGAGAGCAATTACATTTCGCATAATCCCTGATTTCTGCACAATTTACAGCCCTGTTCTCCTCAGCATCTGCTGAGCTGGCAAGTCCTAGGAACCTCAGGATCAAACTTACACACTGTCTACCCTTGGCTCTTCAGTCACTACATATTTGTGTGGTAAACAGTAGTATGCTGCAGAAAGGTTTTCACTCAGGGACCCTTGGGTGGATGCACAGCATAACCTCTCCTTTCACCCTCTCTCTGCTAGAGAAAGGAGTGCCTTGAGGAAACACAGACTTGTTAAACACAACCAGGGGGGTTAGAGGACAGCACAGGGAACATCAGTGGCATTGCTTTGGGCTGGTCCAGGGCAGAATGTCTCATCTTTTCTGTTAAAAAACAGTTTGTTCCTTGCTGGGTGGCTCATTGTCAAGGTAATAAATACAAGTTTCTAAAAAGAAATAAAATAAAAAGGAAAAATAAACACAGAGCAACAACTTGTTCTGCAAATTGACAGGAGACTTGCCTGAGGCAATGGATAAGGGGTGACAGGGATGAACAGCTCTCTTGTGGAGCCTTATTAAAGGGCGGACCAGAGCTCTTCCCAGATACTCTTTATGAGATGCTGCCATCTGGGAGAAATCCAGATTGGCAATTATCAGAGAGAACAATTCCAGCTGGCCACAACATTGCCAAAGCAGAAATTATCCCCTTACACAATGGCACTGACTCAGACTGCTTGCAAATTTTGTCGAGTTTGGGGCAGTTACACAAGGTCTGTCATTAGTCATGGTGGTATTTATTTGTATTATGGAGCCCTGCCCACAGACCAGGACCCAATTATACAAGACAATATATAAATGCACAACAAATAGAAAGTCCCAATGTATGCAAAGGGCTGGGTAGAATCTTAGTCATTAACTACATCTGCAACATCCACCCTGTGCCTCACAGCATCTGTCTTTATCCTATGATGGCTATCTACTTGTTTCCTACCACCATCCTATCTGTAAGCTAAAGTGAGAAGCTGCTGTATGCAGTATTAATTAATTCTCCTGATTAACATCTGAGAGCTGATTACTTCTGTAGGGACCTTGTGACTACTACATTGTGGTAGCAGCAGCACCAAAACTTAGTATAATTTAGTAGTGCTCATCCTCCAGCTGGACTTACTGAAACAAAGGAGGTGTAAGGGCTATGCACTGTTCCCAAAATGCTCATGGGATGGGTAAATTCTTTATTATTCTTGCACTGGTTCCATGTAGTAGTTCCTAGCAGTCTTGCCAAGGAGAGAACTCTTAGGTAAACAGAGAATCTTTGTGCTGTGTTAGTGGTCTTGTGGCTGTGCAAGCCCCAAACCAGCCGTGGCACATGGTAGTTCAGACCTAACTCTGAACTGTGTCCCGTGACAGGCAGCGGAGCTGCCTTACATATGGCTCTTACGAAACTTGAATCTGGGCAGGGTGAGGAACTGAGGCAGCCGTGCTGGCATTGCCAAGTCATGACAAAGGCCTGTGACTGCCCTTTCCTTTAGTGCCCAGGTGACGCCCCAAGGGATGCCTGCTCCTATCCTGCCTGTGAGCCATGCCAGGACCTCCCATAGCTTTCAGTGGAAAGAATAGAATCATAGAATGGTTTGGGTTGGAAGGAACCTTAAAGATCATCTAGTTCCAACCCCCTCTGCCATGGGGAGGGACTAATTCCACTAGACCAGGTTGCTCAAAACCCCATCCAACCTGGACTTGAACACTTTCAGGGAGGGGGCAGCCACAGCTTCTCTGCACAACCTGTGACAGTGACTCACCACACTCACAGTGAAGAATTTCTTCCTTACATCTAATCTAAATCTACCTCTTCCAGTTTAAAGCCATTACCCCTTGACCCATCACTACATGCCCTTGTAAAAAGTCCCTGTGTAGGCCCCCTTTAAGTACTGGAAGGCCGCTATAAGGTCTTCCTGGAGCCTTCTCTTCTCCAAGCTCAACAACTCCAACTCTCTCAGCCTGTCTTCATAGGAGAGGTGCTCCAGTCTCCCAATCATCTTTGTGGCCTCCTCTGGACCCACTTGAGCAGGTCCATGTCTTTCCTATGTTAGGGGCCCCAGAGCTGGACACAGCACTCCAGGTGGGATCTCACAAGAGCAGAGTAGAGTGGGAGAATCACATCCCTTGATCTGCTGGTCACACTTCTTTTGATGCAGCCCAGGGTATGGATGGTTTTCTGGGCTGTGAGCATACATTGCTGGGTCATGTTAAGCTTCTTATCAACTAACACCCCTAAGTCCTCCTCAGGGTTCCTCTCAATATATTCTCCACCCAGTCTGTATTTGTGATAGGGGTTGCCCTGACCCATGCGCAGGACCTCAGCAGGACCTTTCACTTGGTCTTGCTGAACCTCACGAGGTTCGCACACCTCTCAAGCCTGTCAGGGTCCCTCTGGATGGCAACCCTTCCCTCCAGTGTGTTCACTGCACCACACATCTTCATGTCATCAGCAAACTTGCTGAGGGTGAACTCAATCCCACTCTCCATGTCGCCGAACAAGATGTTAAACTTCGCTGGTCCCAATACTGACCCCTGAGGAATGCCGCTCGTCACTGCTCTCCACTTGGACATTGAGCCATTGACCACAGCTATCAGTCTTATACTGCTGGAAGCAGGGCATCTACCCACTTCTGAAATGCAAATTCATGGAACAGAAGACTTTTTTAGCCACTTATGGAATTCAAAGTTGAAGGCAGTGAAAAAGCATGGAGAGGACTGATTCTCCTCAGTGGCCCCTTTGTATTGTTGTAGCCCAACGCAAGAGCTGTTTGCCTTTGATCTCCCAGAGAGGAATATTTCTGGCACCAGCTTTGGTAAAACAGTTCACAATACCCTAAAACTTTGTTCCCTCCCTCCACAGCATGATCACTGGAGAAAGGTTTGCCCTCAGATGGATGGCAAAACCCTCCCAGATGATACAGTACCCAGATGATGGAGAGCACCCCAGCAGCAGCAGGACACTTTAGTGTGCTAGACACTGAGCAGATGAGTAAAACGTGGCCACCCTTGGTGGAAGGGAGAGCCTTAGGGATGTTTTGTATCCCTTAATTTTGTGACTTGACACATCTTCCCCAATGCATTTCTCTTTTCAGACAAGAATTCTGCCAAAGAGGAAAATGTCTGAAAGCACCTCATTAATTAAGGAGCCTTGAGTTTTGCTGATTTTCCATGAGACTTCAGACTGTGAATTGACTTTTGAAAATGAGATGATCTTAGGCTCACTTAAGCACTTTCTCAACTTTATCCAAATTTGTTGTGTGAAGAGGGAGCATTTAAGGACTGAGATTTATCAGGAGGAAACATCATTCTGAGCCAAATTTCCACTGCAAGATAAAACCAAAAAGATAAGTGATTTTTCATGAGAGGTGCTTGAGTAGCAAAGGTTTTCTTAGTAAAACAAAAACTGTCTGAGAGGCCCTTCTGCTTTCCCACTCATTTACATTAGAAAAAAAGAGAAGCTTGCTGTTTCCTAAAAGAACTGAGAAAAGGAATGTATTCCAGAGTGAAATGTTGTTTTTGCATTTTTTCCCATGGTATCTTTTTGTCAACCAGGAATTAAAGGAAAAGAGACACTGGAGGACCAAGCATAATCCATCATCTGTGCCCCCCACTTCAGTTTGGCTGGATCTGTGTTCATTATCCCTACCTTTTCCCTCACTGGCTAAAGGAGAATCTGAAGCAAGAACAAATAAAAGAGCCAGTTTGGTTTTGACTAGAGGTATGTGAGGTGCTCCAACACCTTGAGGCAGTAGGAAGACTTGTATCAGCTATTCTTCTCTATAAAGGTCCTGTCCTCTTCCCCTCCAGCTTTTCACAAAAAGTCCAGACAGGGAAAGATAGTACCTGCTACATCTAGCTCTCCTAAATTTCAGGGTAAAGCTTCCTCTTTTTTTCTGCTTCACCAGAAACAAGAGGAAACCAAATGACTCTGTTGAGCTGTGTCTATACTGCCAGGTATTCCTCATTTGGCATATCAGCCCTTGTGCTCTGAGTGTCCTCACCACCTGCATATTGTTGCACACTGCATAGTTGTGCCTGCTCGATAGCTTTTAGTCCATGCATGTATGCTCAAGCCTGCTACCAGAGTCTCCACACATGTAGTTTCCAGAACCTATTGCCTTCCCGCATTTCTGTGGAGATGGCTGAGGAGACAAGGGCTTTTCGTACACATGGTACAGTGACTCTTCTCTGCAACATGTTGTGTCCCATCTCACAAAGCCATCAGATGTCATTTCATGCCATGGAAACAATACAGAGAGTGACAAATGACTGTCAAAACTGAGGGTCTTCCCCATGCTTGTCCTTACCCAAGTAAGCATTGGTGCCAGGCAAAGCAGTAGAAACTGTACGGTAAGGAATAAACCTAGAATACAGAAGTCTTTCTGAATTTCCGTGCCACAGTGCTTATCCTGTATGAGTCCCATACCAGACATGACACACTGTTTTGGTCTGCAGAGAAAGGAAACCTGGCCGAATACCCTAAAAAGGGACCTGTGGTACGCTCCAGCAGATTCATGGCATGCTCCAACAGGTCCGTTGTGGGGCACAGCCACAGACTATATGAGAAATAAGTGTACAGCCAGCCAAAATCACTTTAACTTCAGAAGTAAGAGAGCACTGCGGAAGCTTTGCGGTGCTATGCAAGGCCAGTTATGCAAGGCTCACTGTATAAACTGTGCCATGCTCAAACCCCTTGATCTTGGGGTGCTTACAGAAAAGGACAGCTGAGCCCAGAGTGTAGGGTCAGCAGCCTCAGAGGGACCAGAATATGTTGGCATCACACTAACAAGCTAGCAGGGTAACTTCAGGGACATACTGGTCTTTGACACCATGCCAGTAAGGCAGCAATCTCACAAAGGCCTGATGCATGATAATTGGTCCAACAGTTGTCCACTGTGACAGGAAACACCAAAGTGGCCCATGCCTTGACATGGCTCCGTCTGAATATGGGCATTTAGCCAGAAACTGCCCTGTGATAGGATGTACTGCCTGCTTCTTTGCCAAGAGGGGCAGAAACAGAGCAGCCGTGTATATCGAAAGAAGTCAGGCCAAGAGGTGGCAAGAGTCAATCTTCAGGTTCACCCAAAACAGCTAGAGTCATTTTACTTTTGGAGCCTGGAAGGGGCAGAGAAGAGAACATACAAAAAAGGGTGCAGGAACTGGGAAAAATTAAGCAGACAGAGCTGTCATTGAGTGAAGTCTGTCCTGTGGACAGGAAATGTTTCTTTGGGATAGTTTTAAAAGTTTCATTTTCTGCCTCTGCTCCAGAGGCCAGAGACAAAAAGCCTGACTATTTTTAAAGATAAGTTTGACGCATTATGAAGGAGCTTGTGTGACATGATAGGCTGTTGCAGTCAGGAAATGGACACCCTGACCCAGGAGAAGCATTCCAGCGCTGCTCTCCTGAGCTTGGGTTCCGGATGTCTGCAAGCTTCACTCTCTTTCTCAGGAGCAGAGAGGAAAAGAGAGGGAAAGAAAGAAAAGAAAAGAAAAGACAAAGAAAAGAAAGACAAAGAAAAGAAAAGAAAAGGAAAAGAAAAGAAAAGGAAAGGAAAGGAAAGAAAAGAAAAGAAAAGAAAAGAAAAGAAAAGAAAAGAAAAGAAAAGAAAAGAAAAGAAAAGAAAAGAAAAGAAAAGAAAAGAAAAGAAAAGAAAAGAAAAGAAAAGAAAAGAAAAGAAAAGAAAAGAAAAGAAAAGAAAAGAAAAGAAAAGAAAAGAAAAGAAAAGAAAAGAAAAGAAAAGAAAAGAAAAGAAAAGAAAAGAAAAGAAAAGAAAAGAAAAGAAAAGAAAAGAAAAGAAAAGAAAAGAAAAGAAAAGAAAAGAAAAGAAAAGAGTTTAGTTTCAACTCAAGCAGAAGTAATTCTGAGGGAAACAAGAGACTCTGGAAAGCAAACTCAGATGAACAAAAAAATGTCTAAGGAGATGAGTATGTCATATCTCTCCTTTAACTAACTGACCCATAGTGCTATTCCTGGGGTCTCGGATTTGACATCAGGCCAGCAGTAGTAGTTGGGCACCAATTGCCTATGACTTGCTTAGTTGACACGAAAACACCAACCCATGCAAGGCATCACAAATGCCTGTGCCTCCAAATTCACTGTGAGATCATGTTGCCAGGGTGAGCCCATACTAGCATGTAATCTGATGCAAGCCCAAAAAGCTGGAGGTGTTGATCTTGAGTATTAACCAAAAACACTGGAAACTAATACCCC
The DNA here is from genome assembly GCF_018691265.1 of Tyto alba. Classification (NCBI taxonomy): domain Eukaryota; kingdom Metazoa; phylum Chordata; class Aves; order Strigiformes; family Tytonidae; genus Tyto; species Tyto alba. Next base: position 32,081,248 of record NW_024881282.1, read on the forward strand.
AAAGACTTGCTCTTCTATATCTGACCAGAAAACCTGAGAAGCTGAACAGTGATTAAAGTGGCAACTTATCTGTTGGAAGTACAGGTCTCATTTTTGGCTAGAAGCCTTGACTTCTTCCCCCAGCCTGGGGAGCACAACTTCCCAGTTCCTGCCTCTGTACCTAAACAGCAAATGCACATTCAGGCAAGGGGAGACTAAGACTTAAACAGAAGCCACCAAAAAAGCTGGGAGCATTTCCCCCTTAGGCAATTGCAGTCTCTGATGTTCTCCTGCTAGGAGGTGGAGTGACACAAGCCTCTGGCCTGAAGAGAGGGAGATATTGTATGGGAGATTTTCACCTGCTGCTGCTTTTTGCTCCCCTACAGCAGGGTTTATGCTGCCTCCATGCTGCTTCTCTGGTCCAGTCACATCTCACTCTGACATAGAAAAGTTCTTTGAGGTGGCAGTTGTGTTGGAAGGTTTACAAAATCAAATGCTCAAAGGCAAGAGGCATCTTGGCCATGACTATATTAATAAATTAAATGGTGTCAGGACGTGTTTCCAGATTCCAGAACTGAATCATCCACTCTGTTAAACTGTTTGTACATTCCCTTGTACAGCTTTGACCCAGACCAAGGAGCAGTCCCCCAAGACAAACCCTTCAAGCAGCCTGTGACTTAGCCCAGGCCAGGAACAATTCTTCAAAAGGAATTTGCAGGCAGCTGTCCACTTCTGGAGGGTAATGAGGTTTAATGAGGTGAATGCAGACCTTTCCATTCCAGTTGGTTTCAGTGCCAGAGAAAGATCCTATATTTAATTTTCTAGTACAGCTGTAGCCTACAGTATCATTCAAGGAGCAGGGTAGAAAAGGTTACAGGGTTTAGAAATATCTCTGATATAACCTGCTTATAGTGTGAAACAACATCATCCTTCACAGAAATAAATTCCTTCATGTGAGTGTGGTGAGACACTGGCACAGGTTGCCCAGAGAAGTTGTGGATGTCATCTTCTTGGAAGTGTTCAAGGCCAGGTTGGATGGGGTTTTGAGCAGCTTGGTCTAGTGGAAGGTGTCCCTGTCCATGGCAGGGGGGTTGGACTAGATGATCTTTAAGGTCCCTTCCAAACCAATCCATTCTATGATTCTAGGATTCACTTCTCTTCGATAAACAGAGCTGTGGCTTCTTCCTTCAGCTCTATCTCTGTTTATGAAATGTCCCACTGGCAAACTCATGGAAATAAACTAGAACATGCAAGAAACTCACCCTTTTGGAAGGTACTGCAGAGAAACAGTAGTACATTTCTACATCTAGGTTTCTGTGGTGGCAAAAAAAAAAAATGTGGTGGGGAGGAAGGAAGGAAAAGTGCTCAAAAAGAAAAGAAAATGAGGCATGAGGGCAGATCACACAGAACTAAGTTGCTGACTCTAATCATGGTTCAAGGGTCTCATGCCAATTTACATTTCTCTGCTGATGCTATGCAAAAAACCTAAATGTAGTTGCAAGTCAAGTTACAAACCTTCAGCTCCATTCATCTTTTGCATCAGAAGTAGTTTGGAGCACAACAGCAGTAAATTAGTGCCAGCTCTCCCGCTGAGATAATTCAAAGTACCTTTCCTTGCCCAGCAGGGCCTGATTTTTCGTGTCGATTACATATTGTGATTAATATGGAGGCATTTGCTCATTTAACAAGGGAAAAAATCCCAAGCCCTAAACCATTCACCAAATAGGGCTTTTGGGGGAAAATGTGTTTTGTTCATTCTTCTCCACTCAGTGAACTATTAATTTCAATGAAGAACTGTGCCAGTGATGGGCAATGATACAAAGAGATTGATAGATCCACTCTATTTCACCCTTACATACCTATTGGGGTACACATACATTCTGAGTGAGGCTTGTCAATCACCTCAGTGCTTGATATTGTCCCTACCTCCCACACCACTGATTAGCGTCACTCACCAAATGATCAAAGAGGGCGCGGAGGCAGATTCTGCCAGCAGTAAAAAACTTACTTCAAAACAAACCTGTGAAATACAGACTAAGATTCATGTCATGTAGGTGGAGGGTGGAGGAGAGGAGAACATTCTTCCCATGAAGGACTCATGGCTGCTTTTATTTCTTGTAAGAAAGAAATGGTCTAGTTTACAAGAGGGGAAGAGAGAAGGTAGGTTGCTTTCAGGAGCACTGTCTGATGTCTTGGTAATGAAATGGTTCAGGATTAGGGGGTGGGGGAATATACCAGGAAATTATGCTACTTGCAGAGGGTCCCTGTGAAGGCAGGTGATCAATATCCATCTGCCAGAGATAGCTAGATTATCTTTATGGGATTAGCTCCATGTGGCAGGAGTCCAAGAGACTCTGCAGAAGGGGGGAGGGAGGTGGGAGTTGAGTTTTCATGTCTGCATGTTGACAGCCAACATCGTGTAAGCTTGATGCAGAAGGATTTTGCTAAAGGTTGGTCTAAGGAGAGGTGATATGTGATAGCTAGAAATGGTGCTGAGCTGCAAAGATCCAAACTGGAACCTCTCCAAACCTTGAGGGTGCCTGGGAATTGGAGCTGCGGTCACCATCCTGTGGAGAGTTAATCTGGATGTTATGGAATTGGGAAGAGAGGGTTGGAGGGTTCCAAATTAAATCTGGTTGAGGATGAAGAACATGAATTTATGCCTCAGACTGGCATGTGACAGAAATATTTGTGTTGCTTAGTAGTTAGCCGGTGCATTTAGATTCAGGACTTCTGGAGCAAAAGTAGGGAAAGTTCTGTCTGCAGCAGGACAGAGGCTTAACTGTATGGTATGAATTCCACCTTCTGCAAAAGTAGGCTGTTAATACTGCTGAGATAGACACTGAGGCTTAGGAACACTTGTAAAAGGGTACAGGGGAGCCCAAATACCCATCCCAAGAGATACCTGGAAGTTAAACAACAGTGGGCATGGCTGATGCTGAGCACCCACCACTTCCACTGATGGCAGTGAGATCAGAGCAGAGGAAAGGGATGGAGGAGGCTTGCAATCTGGTTGGACTGGGCTTTTAAAAGAGCCATATCATTAGAATCCCATGAGCTTTGACATGTGCAAGATGAGGAGCCTGGACAGGTCAATTTTTCTATAGGAAGGGAAGAGTTAAGGAGAGAGGATGTAAAAGGAGATGGATGTCTGGGAGAGGGCACTTAAGGGTAGAGGTAGGTGCTCCTGCAGTCATCTGGGGGAAAGAAAGTAATGGGGGCAGTGGCTGCTCTTCCCAACATTGGTCATCACCCCCACACATACCAAAGTCTGTCAGGAGCCCCAGCCATCATCAGGGGTCCTGGCGGAGGTGAGGTCAGCTGCAGGAGCAGGGACGCCTTATTTCTATCCAACAGACCACCACTCAAGGCAACTGCCTGTCCCGCCTATACCTAGAACCACCTCGACTCGCCTTTCCTGTAAGGCAACAGACCCTGTCCTGTACCGGCCCTTTGCAGCACCCAGAACATGGGAGTCCAGCCCCTGCTTGGGGCTCTAACTACAACCCACAGAGCCATCACTATCATTAAAAAGCCATTATGTGATGACATACAATTAGGGATTACAACAGAGATTGATTCTGCATTCTGACATTGCTGACAAAGCCCTGCTAGGGAAGAAATCCTTTTTAAGGCAGTGATGGGGCTCTCCACGTGACATTCACACTTTGAGGAGCTGATCATTTCACTGTCAAACAAAAGCCATACGGCTGGATTCCATACACAAATGACTCCATCTAGAAATAGATGTCCAATTAAGGGAAAATATGTTTCCAAAAATCATTTTGTTTCCTACAGCTTACAAGCTTGCTTTTTTTTTTTTTTTTTTTTTTTTTTCATTTTAACTGACTTTTCATGTCAGTCAATTTTGGGTTGGTTTATTTTTAACTGAGTTAGTAAACTCCTATACACCAAACACCCTATGAAGAAAGAACAGTCTTTGCTATTTGTTTTGAGTTTTTTAATCACAGAACAGCTATCACATTTTCCACTCCATCTTTTGCCCCAAAGCCTTTCGTGCCATTATAATTCAGTGGATCTAAGATCTGTTTATAAGGGAAGCTGCAGAGGCTTAGAAGACCCAAAACCAAGCCCTGTGAACTTTTAAGTGCTCTTAAGGATGATAAAAAGAAGCAAAAAGTTTTAAGATGAGATTAGTGCAATGATCTAGTTTACACCCCTGAGAAAGTATATCCAACAGTCCTGGCATCAAATAAATTACCTCTAATAAGGAAAAAAGGCTGAGTTCACAAAACAGATCCTTCTTCCCAGCAGAGATCCCTGCACTGCTCACACCTGGAGGTGGTGAAGACAACAGGACACATGGAGAGAGGAAGGGGAAGCTGCTTGTAGGAGGTGCACGTCAGTCAGGACTGGTTGCTTGGGGTGTTTGGGTGCCACATCTTTCTTCTGGGCTTGTCCATCTTCAGTGGCTCAGGATTACTGTTCTTCAGTGAGTGCTGGGGTTGGATGGAGGTGAGGGTCCCTGTCCTTCCCAGACCTCCAGCAAGAACTGAAAAGCCTCCCAGCAAAGCCTGCTCTGCAGGTGTGCTGGGCTGGAGTTGTCCAGCTGGTTTGTTACCAGGTTTCACCAGGATTATTAACCTTCTGATGTTTCTTTGTTCCACACCCCTCAACATGTGAGCCTTTGGTACAGGGCAATCACAAACGTAGGAGAGGCCAGCAGTGCGGGTGGAGGTGACAATGGGGGGACAGAGGATGGAAGGGAGGAGAGGGGAGATTCAATTTGCCCTCATCACACTTTAAATAGAGATTTGAGCCACTTGATATCAGTGTGCCATCATGGGCCTGCTGACCCTCACTACGGGTGCTCTCCTCCAGCCGTCTGTGGCCCACCTTGTGATTACAGTGGGACAGGTAAGGGGAAAAGCACGCTACCACTAACCTCAGAAATATTTAGGACTCTGCAAACCAGACTTGGTGTGCGGGAGAGGGGCTCCAGCTGCGCCCTGCGGGGATGTGTAAGCAGCAGAAGGACGGGGCAGCGTGTCTTCCCTGACAGGGGCTGGTGGGAGACCGTCTGCCACTCACCTCCACCACTGCTGGCAGCTGGGCTTGCACAGCAACGCTGCACAACACAGACCGCTGCATAGCTCCTCAGATTGTCTCTGGGAAAGGCTGGGTGAAAACAACAACAACAACATGAAAGAAGAGGGAAAACAAACCTCAGAGAGAACTACAGTGATAACCGGTCCCGGTACCCGCGTCCGCCAGGGCGCCTGTGGTGGCGGAGGGGGGGGGGGAGGGGGGGGGTGAGGCGCCAGGACGCCATCTTGTGGCACCTCCCCACCTGTGACAGCCCACCGAGGCAGGGGAATGGCGGCTGCCCCGCTCCGTGAGAGGCAGGCGGGGAGGGCCTGGCCCCAACGCCATCCTCCCCCCAGGGTGCAACCAAATCGCGAATTTCTTCACCGAGGTACCGGATTATTTGTGGGGAGAGCTGAAACGCGAGGGAAGGCCTTTTCATCTCTTTAGCGGCAGCAGGAAAAGTTGTCGTGACCCAGCTGGGTTGAAAGTGGTGACCTGAAATAAAACGCCTCAAGACGGCGCATAACTCGGGGTGCAGAGGTGCCTTCCTCCCATCCTTCGTGCACTCCGAGCCAGGGGAGCGCCGCTGTGCAAACATGGTGGCTCTGGGGGCAGCTCCGCTCACCCGGCCCGTGTTTCCCCCTGCAAGGCCGAGCGTGGTGTGCAGCTCCCCGCAGCCCAGCTTTCCCAGTGGACCAGGAGGAATTTTCTGACAAAAAATGGTTCAAATTAGCAAATGTTGGTTTGTTAAACCTCATGCTTTTTCAAGGAAAACTGCCTTCACCACTGTGAAGCCTGTTGGTGTGCTGGTAACTAAAAGCTTGAGTAAGTGCTCCTTTGCTGTGTATGCCAGGTGGGCATATTCTCAGCAGAGAAATTAAGATAGCAGTGAAGTCTTCATCTACAGGCAGCTTGCCTTGGCAGTGTTACAGGAAGGTTTCCATGGCCCAGCATGGAAATTCTAGCCAAAACAAGAGGGAAGGCAAAATAAAAGTCCCTGTGAGCAGCCATCGGGCAGATATTGCCCTCTGTGCTCATCTCAGAGTGCTCAGCTGACATTTGGAAAAATGATGAAGATCCCAAAGCTCAGGAAGAGAAGATGGTAGAAATGCATTCTCAGGCTTTATTCCAAGCATAGTCCTGAAGTGCAGCAGCAGAACCGAAAGAAAGGTCTGGTACCTTAATTTCTGTATTGAACTGGTTTTGATCTTCTTAGTCATTGTACTCAGTGCAATGAGCCAAGACTGAGAGAGTAAGAAGAGCACCTGCATTTGAAAGTTTCTTTTCACAGAGAATGGTTTGATGCTGTTTGGCTTGATGGCAAATGTGTCAATCCAACCCATCATGTCTACAAAGTGGAGGGAAGTCTGTTGTGACAGTATCAACCACAACATCGTATGCATAACTCAGCAGCCCTCGCACAACGTTTCTGTTTGCCCCAGTATCTTTGGTGTACTGTAGAAGTGCAGTTATCTTATTTGGATTTTTTTTTTCTGGTTCTTTTCTTCAAAGATTACAACATAATTAAGTCAGATTTGGCAAAGGAATTGCTTGTGTGCTCTGAAATAAACATGAGAGAGGTGAAGACCTATGGAAAATAAACTCTTACATGCAGTTTTCTTTTGGCTGATCTCCTTAGAAGTTTGTTTCAAATTCCTTAGGCAACGCAAATTCCCTCCTGCCTATAAATTTTCCAGGTGGTGCTGCTGTTTCTGTCAAATAAAAGGCTATAGACCATAGAGCAGTCTCCTATCAAACTAGCTTCCAAGTCTGGGTTTGAGCTCTTCTGAGAGGTTACAGGTCTCCTAGCCCAATGTTGTAATATGGGCTGCCATATGGCATGGCATCAGGTGTGATACTCTCTAGAGAAAATGTCTGTCTTTCTGTTGCCTTTCCTTCCCCATCACAAATTCACATAAAAACCTTTCCTTAAAATCTGAGACAAGGGAATTTCAACATTTGCTCCAAAATTCCCCATAGAAGAAGCTTCTGAACTTTCTATTTCTCTTCTTTATGACATCAGTGCAAATGTGCCCTGGACAAGTCCTGGTAAAATCCTTTATAGGAACTCTTGTGCTCTGTGTGCTGCGTAGTGACACACAGACATACATATACACGTTGGCAGAGTTAGGTATGAACCTCATGTCTTGGAATAACAAACACATCTCTTTGTTTCTTTTCCTGTACCTTGAAAGTATCACATCCCATAGACATGCACATGTTTTGAAAACATAAGGAGCTGTTCCACATCTGCTTTGTCTGCATGCAGTGCTTTCTCCTCTCCTGGTTAATGACAGTTACCAGAAGTGCTATAGCAGCCCTTCTGATATTAAACTAGAAAAACAGATTTTTTTCTTTTTTTCCTTTGGAAATTAGTAGAGACTTTCTGTAACATCTAAGGTAATTTTGTTTGTTCTTCAGTACAGCACAACTAAAGAATTTCCCTCCATAAACTTTGAATTGAGCTCATAATTAATCTAATGTTCAGTGTGTCATACCTTTTTGTATCTGCAGCTGAATTCAGTTTTGTTGCAATCTTCATCACCTTTCCCTCGCTACTCCGTAACCAAGCCAAGCTGCCTCTTACTCTGACAACTTCTACCTGCTTGAATCACCCTTTGAAAGTCCTTTGTGTCACGGTGCCTATTCCCACAGATACAGTGCGTTGTGTTTCACGACCACTCAAACGAGTTATGTGGAGAACGAGTAGATCCATTTGAGTGTATTTTGTCTCTGACTGGTGTTGCTTCTGTACAGTGTAAAGCTATGTTGAGTATATGAGGTCATGAAATGAAATAATGTCACATTACCTTGTGCAACAGGACATAGCGTTTAGAGGCAAATGAACCAAAATCTGTGTTTTGTTGAAGTGAATAGTCTTTTCCAGAGCAGGTTACACCTAGAAGAGAAACAGCAGGAGTCAACAGTGGCATTTCAGGCAGACTATGCTTACACCCAGCTTTTCTTGAGGAGCACTAGAAGTTGCTCTACAAAACTGCATGTGGTCTTCTGTAACAGTTATGTCAATGAAAAGGTGAACCTCCAGCAGAAAACAGGCAGAGGTTAAGGAATGATAGTCACGCTCATCTTCTTTTTTTCACATTCATGTGGAGTGAAGCAGATTACTTTTACCTTATTGGGAAATGGTTGTGGTGCAACCCTCACTGTCAAGAACAAGCCAGCATAGCAAGGGTGTCTAGGTCTCTGTGGAGCCGGGACTATTCATCTTCGGTGCCTTGCGCTGTGTCCAAGCACACTGTCAGCCCTACACCAATTATAATAAAGGTAATACCTCAAACAGATCAAAATCTCTTCATTGAGAGAGGATGTTTTTTCTTTCCTTTTCAGACAAACAGTGTCTTGTGGAAGGCTAGGAAAGATGCTATTATAATCAAATTATGAAACCAGTCATCAGAACATGGAACTGACATAGCCGATAGCTATGTCTGTGGCCAAGAAGCAGCTTGAACCTGAGGATACAAATGTCCTTCCCTCCACCCCAGTTCTCATTTCAGTGTTTAACCAGATGTCCTACATCTGGCTAGATGATGCTGTGTGAGCAGCTGTCTCACACCTGGGACACTGAGCAGTAACAGTTATTTGAGTGGGAGAAGAGTCTGGACCAGGAGTCCAACATAATAGCTGCCTTAGTTTGAAAATAACTTGAGGATTTACTTGGGGGGGATGGGAGGAAGAAGTCCCTTGTACTTGGGCCAAACAATATCTCCTCCAGTAATGCAGGTGACAGTATCCCAAGGAAACGGAAGAATAATGAGAACTGGTCACTGCTAGTTAAAGCTCTTTCTCTTTCTTTTTTTTTTTCTTCATTTTTCATTTCTCAGTTCCCCAGAGGACTGCTTCTTGAGTCAGCTGTGCTGTGGTAGCAGGTGTGACTCGAACTGCTACTTGACTGATATTTGGTACATCATTCATCTTTCTCTGTAGGCTGGGTGGGCAAATATGTTTCTCATTCTTGTTTCTGTCACAGGCCAAATCCCAATTATTCAGACATATTTCAGGGATAAAAACAAACAAACAAGTGATGTCATGATTAGTTTAGGCTGTACTGGGGTTTTGCATTAATTACTCCATGAAAAGGAAATTTCTTAGGAGACAACAGTCTACAGCTCAAGAGTGGAGCAAAACTTGGTATCGTGTGCTGTCAGCCTTCCCCTCTGAGCCCCCCATGGTGTTCACCATTTGTGAACTGCAGGGTCCCCTCTACCACCACCTAACTGAGCATGATACACACCAACGTGGCTGCAAGGGAAAAACTGTCTCTGGTTAGCCTAGGCGTCTCTTTAGTCTGGTTATATCATACTGACAGTATCTCATGTCTCCTGAATTAGCCTCATAAAGCTTGGTAATACACAGCAAAAACCCTTTTGGACTAGCAAAACCCGGGTACGTTCTGTTCTACTCTGGGAGAAAAAGTGGCTGTTCTCTTCCCTATGGCCCACACCTCTTCCAAACAAAAACACCCTGCTATTGCTAAACATAAACTAGGGGCTTGAAAATTATATTCTTAGCCACATGGTTTTTTACTTCATGAAGTGGATGTGCCTTTCAGAAACTTCTGAAGCAAGCATAAATCGCATTTGTTCTTATAACTTCTATGTCAGTGTGTGGCCCACAGGAACAAGGCTGCACCCGTGATGCTACAGTACTTTATAGTACTGCGTATGGCACTTAAATACTTTACTTCTTGGTTTTGGTTTGAGGGTAAGATCATTTTATTCATCTAGGCACTGATGAGATGGACAGAGTGGAAAAGCAGAGTGACAAGCCAGTAGGGATATAAGACATTGAATCATAGAATGGTTTGGGTTGGAAGGGACCTTAAAGATCATCTAGTCCAACCCCCCTGCCATGGACAGTGACACCTTCCACTAGATCAGGTTGCTCAAAGCTTCATCCTACCTAATCTTGAACACTTCCAGTGTTGGGGAATTCACAACTTCTCTGGGCAACCTGTTTGAGTGTCTCACCACCCTTATTGTAAAGAATTTCTTCCTTATATCTAATCTAAATCTACCCTCCTTCAGTTTAAAACTGCTGCCCCTTGTCTTGTCACTACACACCCTGCCAAAAGGTCATCCTCCATCTTTCTTGTAAGCCCCCTTTATATATTTAAAGGCTGCAATAAGGCCTCCCTGGAGCCTTCTCTGCTCCAGGCTGAACAATCTCCTCTCCCTGTGCCTTTCTTCATAGGAGAGGTGTTGCAGCCCTCTGATCATTTTTGTGGCCCTTCTGTGGACCTGCTCCAACAGGTCCATGTCTTTCTTGTAGTGGGGACCCCAGAGCTGGACACAGCACTCCAGGTGGGGTCTCATGAGAGGGGAGCAGAGGGGGAGAATCATCTCCATTGACCTGCTGGCCACCCTCCTTTTGATGAAGCCCAGGAGACAACTGGATTTCCAGGCTGCAAGCTGACTTTGCTGGCTCACATCCAGTTTTTCATCCACCAGTATTCCCAAGTCCTTCGCAGCACAGCTCTCAATCAATTCATCAGTCTGTTCTGACACTGGGGATTGCCCCAACTCAGGTGCAGGATCTTGCACTTGGCCTTGCTGAACTTTGTGAGGTTCGCATGGGCCCACCTCTCAAGCCTGCCAAGGCCCCTCTGGATGGCATCCCTTCCCACTAATGCACCTCACAGCTTGGTGTCAGCAGCAAACTTGCTGAGGGTGCACTCAATCCCACTACCTATGCCATTAATATTAATTATCATTGGTCTCAGTGTGGACCCCTGAGGGACACGACTCATTACATGGTCAGGACACACCACAAGGACACCATTCTGCCTCCACAGAGTGCATACCTAGTGCCACTTCTGCTCTTTTCTCCCTTTGCTCCAGTCTCACCCCAATGAGGACAGCCTAACAGGGAACAACTATGAGCCTTGGTTTACATAGGACTTTGTAGCCAAACCTTTACTATGCAGAATTCTTAATAACCCTCCATGGTATACCACCAGGTTATGTCCAAGCAGAGGAACCTGGCACTTGTCCAGCTCTGACACCAGTCATTGTAGTGCAGAGGATGAGAGTTAAAGAAAATGGTTAGTGAAGAAAAAAAAAAACAAACCTAAACATCTCAGCAGTTTCTCCTATAAAAGGATCTGGCTGAACCCTTCTGGTTTCCTGCAACACTTACCCACCTGTGCAGCTTTAAAGTTCATGTTTAAGGATCAGCTGCTGAGATGAGAATGAGTTTGCTGCTGTTAACATAGGACTGAGGCTGGCAGTCATGCCATATGGATTTAGCCATGTCGTCTTTGAGGATGCAGAGCTAGGTCACGAGAACAGCAGTGTCTCCTCCTTGAATGCCCTCTAAAAGAGAGAAGTGAAAGAGAGTGAATATGCAGCAGGGAATATAAATTGCAGCACGACTTCCCCAGGAAAGCTAGCCTCCCTCCAGGCCCCAAACCACCAAAGAAGGAGCCAAAGCCCATCTTCATGTGGCAGGAGTTGGGTAACTGTCGCTGATTGGGATGGAGCCCGGCCTTTGAGCAGCAACGCAACGAGTTCGTTTTGACTCACTTCCATGGATATCGGCTTCTACTACATCTGCTGCAGGGAATTGCAGTTTGAAGACTTAGCACTTTAAATAGATCACAGCTATTACCACAAAAGGCGCTAATAAAGGGGCTCAAACTGCAGCTGATGAATAGATGCAGAGCCGGTTTCCAAGTTTCTCCTGCATCATGAGCAGAATGAAATGAGTGGACCCAAGCCTGTGGCGAAAAATTTGCTGTATGAATCCCAGGTCTTTGAAAGGTCTCATACCCACTGAAATTAATGTGTGTTTAGAGGCTGTGTACCTTTGGGGCTCCAGAACAAAACATTTAGTTCTGTGTACCAACTATAGGCTTTGTGCTGTACATACTTACACACACCCACACACACTCTCTCATCGCAGACTTAATTGTAAGCTAAACACTCCTAACAGGAGTGAAATTAAATGCCCAAAGAAAGGTTATTCCTTAAATTTATTTTTAAGATGATTTGCCCTCAAGATAAAAGCAATGTATGTTCAATCTCTCTCTCAATATACACTCTCTAGTATGTATTATCTCATCTTACCAACACCAGTACTTGAAAGGATGACGTACTCTGCAGCACACACTTACTCTGTTTTAGTCTATTTCTAACAGTGAGAGGCTCTAATACACTTTTCTTCACAGATACAATTAACCCCTTTACTGACGTGGATGCAGTGTTGCCCATCTCCAACCTGACTGGAGGTAGAAAGAAAAAAAAGCATTGCTTTCATTTCTATTTTTTTTCCCACTGTATGGTGCCAGAAGGATTGGAACTGAAGAATTCCCAGTTATGAGCCACTATGTGTATGAACATGGACACGATGAAGTTAGGAGAGGAAATGATTCTTGACCATCATACATGAGATCTGTAAATTCCTTCCAGTCAGGCACAGCTGCAAGCTATCCTCCAAACAGAGCAATGAGGAAAGAAAACCCTCTTTCTCCTTGCGCTAGCTCTCTTCCGTAGAGAATTGTGAGTGTGGGTAGATCCAGATGTTACTGTCAATGAGGTCGGAGGGGGAGTTGCAAGCATAGCTCAGAGGAAAAAAAAAACGAAACTCTCTGAACACCGTATAGCAGACTCTCACATAGTCTGTTGTTCCCAAACAGATCCTTCACGCTTTGCAGTATGTCATTTAGTGCTAGGCACTGAAATCTTTACTTCCTCCTCTCTCCATTTTACTTTTCAAAGAGACTCCCTTTGGGAAGGAGTGGTCCCATCAAGATAGTAACAGCCTCAAATGTGTACGAAGGCTGTTAGACAGCCCTGGTCTCTGGAGAAGAATATGAAGGCTGAGCTACTTGCCCAGGTCTCCAGCACACCACTGGAGAGTCTGGTTGTTCAAAAAGGATTCAGACAGCCATGTGTTGAGTGGGAAGGGCTATCTAGCCAGTATGAAAACCAGCTCTGCTTTTTTTTTCTTTTTTTTGAAGCCTACTCCTTTAGAGCCTAGGCACCCAAGCCAGGCAGGGATTCATCACCCAAACCTGGTCTCCTGAAGGCAAGCCCTTTCCAGAATGGACTGCAAGGCACAACTCGTTTTTGAAAGACCAGAGGAGTATGAGCTGAATGATCTATGTGATAACAGGCACGTACCTGAACCTTGTTCACTAACCACATTGTTGGATGGAAGTGGCTGGAACTGCACTTTTTGGAGGTAAGATGTAGGCAAAGTATGACTGGTTTCTGCCAGATTAGGCAGAGGAAGGTCACTTCTGAGGATTATAAATGAATTTAGGCAGATAAACACTTGTTGGCTTTGACCCACCCAAGCTGGTAGAAGATAAGGGCATAGCAGAGGCAGAATGTTAGAAATCAAGGAGGGGCTTACAGATGAAAATGTAAGCATGTAAAGAATTACACAAGAGGATTTGAGGTTCATACACTTGGATTTAGGGACCTCATTTCTGCCAGTAACCTGTTTCAGATATTTATGTCCTTTATTATCTCAGTCCAGGGCCTTTTTCTTTGGAAGTGAGAGGATTAGCAGTGTCTCAAGTGATACCATAGTTCATTAATCTCCAGAGCACTTCATTCCAAGTTCAGCCCAAAGGTCTTTACACTGTTTTGCTTTGTATGCAGCATCTGTAATCTATCTGGGTATTTACACCACACCACTGGTTCAACTGAAATGGCTACATACAGGATGTCCTTTGACAACTGCTGAAATGCAACCACATCAAAGCAAGAACTGCTTACTGGCAGATGGCACAGCTTCACACATCTTCCTACACAAGAAGCTTACAAACATCCTCTGTCATGCTGTCAGCAGCCTGGCCTAGTGGACAGCTGAACGACCAAAGAATGAAACAATGGATGTGCTAGTGCCTGGCTCTGCCGCACTTTACCCTCTGTAAAACAGGGCTAATTGCACAGTGCTGTAGACGGAAAGCACAGATAGGTCTCTAACTAAGATCTAGAGCAAAAACAGTAGAGCAATAACTCAGGCATTGTGTAAGGAAGGTGGAGTTTCAGATAGATAGTGCGTTTTATAGACAGAGTTTTAAACTGGATGAAACGGAGTTCTTAATTACCATTAAACATCAGAATAGAGCGTGTGCCAGATGACACTCACAGTCAACAAGTTTCTGAGCTAAAACAGACAAGGAAGCCACAGCACAGCTAAACTAGAAAAAAACATAGTAGGAAATATGTTAAAGATTATTTTCTGATCATTCTTCTTGTTATGAGCTAGCAATCTGTGACTGTTACAAAGAACTCCATTTCAGAACAGAGGATTTTGACTAGAAAGAAAAAAAAATGATGACTTTATGCACTGAGGGATCATTTCAGCTGTAGCGGGAACATAGCAAAAGGCATAGGGACAGCAGCTTAAATGTGACGTGCTGAAATTAGCTGGGGGATTAGCTGGGTTAGCAATACGTGCTATTATCAAGGCAAAACCAAAATGCACAAAAAGTTTCTTCCCGTGATCTGTTGGCCAGCTTTGTGGAAGTATCACATCCATAGTGCTAGCACCATGAGGAAACTCCACGTCCGTCTTTCTTCCCGTACAAAACCACACAGATTTCCAGCCTGTTGGGAAACCCTCTCCATTGTGTTACAGCAGAGTGAGTGTCAGAATGATGCTATTGCTCTTCAGAAGGCACTGATAGCAGTAAATAGCCTTTGGAGGAAGGCAGTTGTGCCTCCATTTCCCACCTGCATTTCATTTTTCATTCTTCCTTACTGACCCCACAGATCCATCTGCCCTCAAAGGCAAGTAATGGCAAGCATGCATGCCCTGCCTGCTTTCCCTCCATCTCTGTACATCTTGTGTGAGCATGTCTGGTACAAACCCTTTGCTCAGCTCAGGCTCTCCCACAGACTCTGCAGGGACACAGTATGGCTGGTTTAGGCAAAACTCTGCTGTCTTTTTTCTCCTTTCTCCCCAGCCAACTCACAGTTAATCCATGTCATACTACATCCCTCAAAGGGCACCAGGCTGTTCATCCAGCTGAGAGGTGAGTGAAAAAATACAGACCCAGTTTGACACCATATCAGCTAACTCTCCAGATAACCCAAAAGCTCACCAAGAGCCAAGAGGCCAAGCCTACTGTCATGCAATCCCTGGTCAGAGCAATCCCAGATTTTAGTGAGGGTATCAGCTCCAGGAATTTTCCACCCCTTTGGCGAGAGCTTGGATGCTGGAATTTAGCTTGAAGAAGGAAACAGATAGACATTTGGGGGGGTTGGGGGGGTGGGGGAGTGAGGGGTGGGGTGGGAAACGGACACACGGCAGAAGATAGAGAAACTTCAGTGAATCAAAGCACCATTACTTATACACACTGGGAAGTAACAAGAGATCCACAAGTTAAGTGTGGAGACATAGAGAATTAAGTGGTAATTATTCAGAAGATCTTCCACCCAAAGATATTCTGTCACTGGAACATTTGAACCTGCTTTAAGGACGATCTAAAATAAGATCAGGCACTCAGCAGCTGCATTCATACTGAACTTTCCTTGGAGAGGGGAAATGGGAAACAGGCACAATTTTCTTTAAGCTCTGCTCCAGACATAAGGCTGCAGGTAAGATATACGTGCCAATATTAGCTTTAAAATAGCTTTCTTCAATACAAATAACATCATAGCTACAGCCCCCTTCTCAGCCTTACAACCCGGGGAAATTCACAGATTCCTGGACAAGGGTATCTGTGTTGTACTCATTTTGGTGGTTAACTGGTTTGGGGTCGTGTGTACTGCTGGATTGCAGGGTAGCCATACCAGCAACAGCCTGCTCTCACCAGCTTGCTTTTGCTCAGGGCCCCATAAAAAGTCATTTTTCAGCACAAATCCAGTAAACCAGCCCCAAAGCCCCATGACATGTATCTGAGCCATGGTCTTAAATTAAGTGGAATAGCCTCACGTCCAGGTTGTCCCCACTGACCTCGCAGCACCAGCATTCCCATTTGCCTGGGCATAACCCAAGTGACCATTCGGCCAGCTCAGGGCCACTGAACTGTTGTTTCTCTCAGGGCGAGATGCTTTTCTTGAGATGTAGGGGGAGGGACAGCGACTCCGATACCCTCCCCATCCCAAATCCACATCGCCTTGTCCACCCAGCTACTAGCTACACTAGTATGCCTTGTGCCAGGGCTTGCCTTGCCTTGCCCAGCAGAGCCCCAGACCTGCCTCTGGCTGGCATAGCTCACCACGGGTGGTCTCTACCAGGCTGCAGGGTAAGGTGGAGGCAGCCTGTTCTGTTTGTGTATTTACAGGGGATGAAAGCCAAACTGGGAAAGGACTTTGGTACAGCGCAGCCAAGTGACTATAAAGTACTGCTTTAAAAAGCCACAAGGTCACCTTTACTGACATTTGGATAAGGATTTTATAGAAGTCACAGGACTTGGAGATGTGCTTGTTGTGCCTACAATCTCAGGGGAGGGAGGGATTTATGTGCTGGTCACGAAGGCTGCATTGTTATGACTCTTTCATGTTCATAAATGCTCATTTATTAGCCTGTTGGATAAAAGAGGCTGATTGGGATTTCTCTTCTCACTTACTGTAGTTCCAGGTGGCTTCCTTGACTCTGCCAACACACCTTCATGAAATTTAATAGCCCCCTACTTCCCAGTGCTCTCCAGGTGCCATGTCCTTGCACAGTCTGTCTTCTTGCTTGGGGAAACCTTAGCAAAACCTTGTTTCACGGCCATAATTCATTTAAGCACAATGTGAGAACTAAGATAAATCATCCTTTCAAATGAAGAACCAGCACACAAGCATGCTGGAATCTGAAGGATTTGGACAGAGGAGCTTTGCTAATGATACGTGTTGTGAACCTGGTGCTTGTGTATAGCTATCCATGTGCGTGTGTGTGTGTGCTCTGTCTGGGAAGCAGCACAGGCTCTGCTTGTTAAGCCCTGCGCAGCCTGAACAAGCAAGGATGCAGTCTTGAGCAAACCTGAGAGGAATGAGTCCGGGAAGGAGGAGGACATGCTCTGATGTCATGCACCTTCTGGAAAAAACGGGCAAGCAAGTCTGCATCAAATAAACACTTGGCTCCACCGCTTGTTTCTTTTCCTCCGTGCCATGACATACAGGACAAGTTTTGGCCAGATGATAGAAAACTTGGGATCATGACAAAAATAATCCTCAGCTGAAAGCATATGGTATAGCTGAGCATTTGGGTCTCTTTATTACAGTGTCATATAGACATGACATCCTTTAGGCACTGTCTGTGCTTCAATACCCAGAAATCAGACGTATCTGTTCAGTGACTATGATGTGGGCTGGAAACTTCCCTGCCCTTTTCTCACGTTAGACCTGCAAGGAGATGCAAACATGAATAATGCCATGAGCTTCGTGTTCATGTGCTCAGTATTTAACATAATTAGTCACTGGAGCCTCATCCCTTTCTCCCCCGGAGGTGACCAAGAGACAGATCACAGGATTAACAGCAAGGTCCTCAGCACTTGCTCCTTGATGCCACTTGGTGCGGGCAGGTGTATTTGAGCCTGGCAGGGTCAGCAGGCAGAAGTAAAGACAAGGTGCCGGGCAGGCAGCGCGGCCTGCAGTGTTGTTGCACCCTGGCTGGGGCTGACTCATTGGCACAGCGCCTGGGAGGCGAGGGCCTGCTCCCCTCCTCTGGGATCCTGGTGAGCTGCCGGCGACTGACACCGAAGCCCCAGAGAAGGCAGAGAGGTCGCTGGCTGGGTGCCACGGGGAGCTCTGCCATGCAGCGGAAACCGCGGCAGTGGGAGAAGAAGAGTATGTCAAGTGCAAAGCAGCAAGGATGTTTTTCAACCTAAGGTGCAGAGGCAGGTGCATAACCTGCCAGAAGCAGCATGATTAGCATAAAAGAAATTGCAGGAGTGCACGGGAAGCATAGGACAGCCATAATCTTGACCTGGGTGTAGTCAGTGTGTACGTGCTGGAGCAGGAACATGTATGTGACGCCAAATGGTGCTAACAGGCAGAGAGGCTGGGCACAAGCCCCTGGGACCCATCCTACTTATGTAAAGCTATTCCTGGAAAGGAGGCAGGAAAATTTCTGGCTTACGCTGATATGGTTTATCTCCACTAAGGGACTTTGTCCCATACATGAACCAGAAGAGCTACATGTGCTAGTAGCACAGTGGAAAGGGTCACTCCAACAAAGATGCTGAATCAATATAGCATGGAGCTGAAAAATCCCTTCCTCAGCATCCTCTTTCCTCTAGGAAGCTTCCCCTGTCACTAAAGCAGGGGCTGTTACAGGAGCTTCATAGGCTTACTGTGTGGGAATTACCTATATTGCTACACTATTGATGCAGCTGAGTGTTTTAGATCACTTAAAGAATTACTGTCAAAGGTATTAGCAAAAGTGATTTTTAATGTGAATTTATAAAAGTGAAACTTAACAAAGTTTGATGGCAAGGTTCACTCTATTACTTACTACATGAAAGAAACGTACAAAGGAGAATCAAGTTAGAATTGATTTGAAGTGAATTGTACAGAGACTGAAGACGTCAGAAGGTAAGGGAGACCCTCCCACTGAGTCATGAGGTTCAGACTGGACCCCCTTGCTTTCTAAACTTCTTCTCAGAAGGGAGTCTAGGCGTGGCTAGATCCAGTCTTAGTCCCAGACTTGGTCAATGGTTTATGTCTAATGGAATTAATGTAAAGGGTAAGGAAAATACGTTGTTGAGTTATTACGCTAATTTGTAGGGGAATGAGTGATTATGGATCCTACACAATTCTGAGGTAGCAGCAATTTGAGATTTATTAACGCTATTACGATAAACCACAAGATTAGATTGAATGATTTTTAGCGATACTTAATCATCAGCTAATTATAAGGGTGATTTAATAACATTTGTTATAATCAACACTATAAAGTTTCCTAAACCGAATGCACACACACAAACACGCATGCATACAGAGACAGATATAGAGGTTAACCCATGGTAGTAAATTACTGGTATCAAATGACCTTTGAAACTTCGCAAAATCTAATTGTAGTGAATTACATTTTCCTTCATCAGCATTCGTCAGCAGACGATCTTTGAACCCTTTTCCTTTGTCGGCATCTATCAGCGGATGATCTTAGAAGTTGTCGTGAAATCTTTTCTTCAAAATCCTCATGAAATCTGCCCTGAGAAGCGTCCCAATGCAGCGGGAGATGCCGGGTTTCAGTCTGCTGCCATCCCAGAGGGCTCAAAGGGTGTCATTTAGGGTCACTATTTATAGGATCACGAGATGATTGATTTTGGTCAGTAATTTTACATTTTGGCCATAATTCTTGTCAGGTAATTCTGGTACCTTCCAGAGCGGGCAATGATTCAGGCCACAGGGATATGGTTCCCTCCCAGGCAATAGGAGCTCCAGGTATGGTTAGGGAGCACCTAATCATCCTGACTCACTGTCAGGCAGCACTTTTGAGTAGGGTTGGGGAGTGCCTAGTCATCCCAACTCACTTGCGCTTGTACAGAGGACAAGAAAGCGCCAGATCGTCCCAGCTCACCGCGCTTGTAACCAAGAGAACAGCACAGTGTTGGCTGGCCCTGACATCGTAACGTGGCCTAGGGGGTCTGCACCCCCACAGCTACGTCTGGGCTGCAGCCAGGGGCATCCCCGGTACCCAGAGCAGCAAAGGTGCGGATGTGGATTTCACCACAAGCATCCCAACCCACTGAGCCCACCGGGGAGAGTTCCACTCCTGCTGGTATCTGAACTTGCTGGTTCATCTCAGCTTGCACGCTTTCACCGGGCCGTAGGCACAACCAGAAAACCTGCGTCAGGCCCCACGTGTAAACCAGCACAGATTTAAGGATGGTCCCTCCTGCACTGGCACAGTGCGGCACAGCAGGCAGAGCGAAGGGTCAGTGCTCCCAGTCGACTGGCATTTATTCCAGATACCTAATAACCAGTAGCTAGGCACAACATATATGCAAACCCTCCCTCCTGTGCCACACTGCTCTACATAAAAATACTTCGAGACGACTCCAGTCCCACTCAGACTGACAGAGGCAGCTGCTGTAGGAGAGCTTTTAATCCTAAAACAGAGCTTGTTGTCACTGGCAGGAAATTTTATTGTGTTGGACAGGCAATCCTAGACCTTAATTAAATAGGCTGCCCTCCCCGCAAAGGCAGACAGACTAGACTGGAGTCAGACGAAGCAAGTTTCTTAAGCCAGGGACCACCTGGCTGTAACTTCATCTAGGTGACAGCATATGCTTTTGTGACCCTCTCTGAAAGGTTGAAATCCCAAGCAAGCTCCCAGAGGTAAAGTAAGGATTTGTAAAGAGCAAGAAATCAGAGATGCTCTGTTCTGGGAAGGAATTAATTCCTTCTCCTTTCAGAGACTGAAATTTTGTGGCCTTTGCCCTGACCAAAGACACGGCAGATCATGCTGGCTCAGGATTGATTTTTAAGGGAGCTGGTGAGTCCTCCTCTGTCTCCATTGCACACAGCATAGTCGGGAGTGCTTTGAACCAGACCCTGCCAGTAGCGCCCTAATACTGGGCACCTCATTTTTCTTTCTCATGTTTGCCCTCACACTATCCCTGTGAGATAAGGTGCATTACTTTCTCCATACCAGAAAAAAGCGGCCATGTCGACTCCACACATTTTCCCCAGCCACGACCCGGCTGTTTGTAGCATCCTGCTGCTGTGCCAAGATGTGACCCTGCCGTGAATGCTCTCGACCCTGTGCAAATATTCGGAAAGACAGCATGCTGCTCATGCACCTTGCTTTCTGCCCGGAGACACCTTGAGTGCATATGCCAGAAGAGACTGCAGCACCCTACTGCTGACGCCCTGATCTGGATGATGGGGATGGGTGAAGAAGAGGGACTGAGGACCCCAGTGCTCACTGTGGGGTATAACTGCCCCTCTGACTAGGTGCAGCCAGAGAAACTGCACAATTCTCAAAGAGTCAGCTAGTCTGCTGGGAACCTGGGTGTCAGGTCAAGTCTGCACTCAAAACCCCTTTTCAGGTTCCAACCGTTTCTGACTAACCCTGGGGCAGCCTGAGGGACAAGGTGGCCCTCAGCCTCTCCCCCCCCCTCAGTAAAATTAGGTCGCTTGTACCTCACTGTGGTAGCAGGTTGGGAGAGGTAGGAGCTTTGCCACTGGGTCTGCCCCTTAAGCTCCCCCGCAGGACATGGGTATCCATCTGCAAACACAGTGCAGCATGCGCTGCAGAGACACCTCAGCAAAAAATGCAAACCGGTCCAGAGGCCAAAGCTTGGGTCTTAAGAGCGTACACCGCCACTGCAGCCTTCCTCCTGGGCTCATCGGCTCTGCTTTCCATTGCCTGGAGGGAGCAACGCACCGTGCACCGTGCTGCTGCTGGGACCCCAGGCCGCTTGCACGTGCTCCCTCCCCATAAATAAGCAAAGGGCCTTCCCTCACCGCGCTCCCCCCAGCACGGCGGTGGCCGTGGCCTTCAGTCAGGGAGCGCTTCTCTCAGCTCCGAGGCACCGAGTTGTTTAGGCTGCCGAGTTTAGGCTGCCGAGTTTAGGCTGCCGAGTTTAGGCTGCTGAGTTTAGGCTGTCGAGTTTAGGCTGCTGAGTTTAGGCTGCCGAGTTTAGGCTGCCGAGTTTAGGCTGCCGAGTTTAGGCTGCTGAGTTTAGGCTGCCGAGTTTAAGCTGCTGAGTTTAGGCTGCTGAGTTTAGGCTGCTGAGTTTAAGCTGCTGAGTTTAGGCTGCCGAGTTTAGGCTGCCGAGTTTAGGCTGTTGAGTTTAAGCTGCCGAGTTTAGGCTGCTGAGTTTAGGCTGCCGAGTTTAGGCTGCCGAGTTTAGGCTGCCGAGTTTAGGCTGCTGAGTTTAGGCTGTCGAGTTTAGGCTGCTGAGTTTAGGCTGCCGAGTTTAGGCTGCCGAGTTTAGGCTGCCGAGTTTAGGCTGCTGAGTTTAGGCTGCCGAGTTTAAGCTGCTGAGTTTAGGCTGCTGAGTTTAGGCTGCTGAGTTTAAGCTGCTGAGTTTAGGCTGCCGAGTTTAGGCTGCCGAGTTTAGGCTGTTGAGTTTAAGCTGCCGAGTTTAGGCTGCTGAGTTTAGGCTGCCGAGTTTAGGCTGCCGAGTTTAGGCTGCTGAGTTTAGGCTGTCGAGTTTAAGCTGCCGAGTTTAGGCTGCCGAGTTTAAGCTGCTGAGTTTAGGCTGCCGAGTTTAAGCTGCTGAGTTTAGGCTGCTGAGTTTAGGCTGCTGAGTTTAAGCTGCTGAGTTTAGGCTGCTGAGTTTAGGCTGCCGAGTTTAGGCTGTCGAGTTTAGGCTGCTGAGTTTAGGCTGCCGAGTTTAGGCTGTTGAGTTTAAGCTGCCGAGTTTAGGCTGCCGTTTTGTGTTGTGAAGTCCAGTAACCGGGTCGTGACCCGGCGGTGACATCTGAGTGCCCCGAGTGCCCTGGCTGGGGCAGATGCCACGCGTCGCACAAGTCGTGGACCGGCACCGCGGGATGTGGTGCAGCCGGATACGTATGCAAAGCGCCTTTCTGCTTCCTGCGCCTCCCCCGCTTCTCACGGGAGTGCCTGCAAAGCTGGGAGCAAACACACGACACTGGTGCAGGAACTTTTATTTTCTGAGAAACACATACTTTACTTCCCAGTGCAACAGAACTTCAGATGCGTAGCGGCGGCTACCAGAAACCTACAGATCGCAGCGAGTACTGCTCTCCATGGTTTTGCTAATGTGAGTTTGGCAACTAATGCAAGTTTCCGAGCTGGCAGACCCTGGAGACTGACTGGCTGCGTTCACCCCCACAAAGCAAGGTAATACTGTGCTGGAAGCTCTTCACAGTAACCTGCTAACGGTCTCACCTGTGGGAGAGTGGGACGCTGTGCCCCTGCTTCCCATACTGACATCCCTCTCACACCAGTTGAGTCGTCCCTTCACTCTCTCATTCACCGCGCTCCTCAACACTCCCCTTGTTCCTCCACATCCCTTCTTCTCTGGCCATGCCATTCGCTTCTCCGATGAGACTGGGTTTCAGGGAGGGAGAAAGAAAAAGGGGGTAGGATAGGCAGAAGCTCACAGATAACCCCTTACATTATTTTTTCCTAAGAAAGCAAATTATTTCTCTTGTATACATGAAGACAGGAAACAGCGGTTTATCATGGATATCACTCTGAGTGCCTCTACGCTGCCTGGAGTGACTCTTGGCCTCTCATCAAAGCTTTCCCACACATCTTGGATGGCCAATTGTGAGATGTCCAAAACAGTGCTGGGGAAGCTACTCTAAGATGCATGGCCAGGCCTCCATCGTGGTGTTCCTCTGTGCGTATGTGCTAACCCTGGAATCCGAACTCCTTGTACTTGCTGGCCATATCATTTCGGAACAGCTCCAGGGCCTTCTTCATCGCAGCCTGGGAATCAGCCCCGAAGTCTGCAGAGTGTTTTTCGGCAATGACCTTGATAATGACTTCAGAAATGAACTGTGAGGAAGGAAAGAGAGAGAGAGAAGCTGAAGGGACACTCAAGGTTTCTTTTCAGAAAAGCCGGACTAAGAAATAGGTTGCAGAGCCCGGAAATATCTCTGAGCTAATTCAGTAGCCCTTTCCACAGTCTCTGGAGAGACAGTAAGGTCTAGCATGCAAGGAGCCTGGGCCGGGCAGAAGAACTGGGCTCTATTCCTAGCTCTGACGCTGATCTGCTTCATGACCTTGAGCAGACCCACTCTTTGTCTGCCTCATCCATTAAGGTTGAAAATTCGTGCCCTGTGTTTGGCTAACACTTAGTTTTGTGGGTCCTGGTCTCCAGTGGATCCTCCAGGGCTTACTCTAAAATTGTATGTCCCTCGTGTCCAGACACTGACAGTTCTTATGTAATGTAGTTTCCCAGGCATGCAGAGGCTGCCTGGGCTGGTTTATTATTGTCAAGGGTTGCTCAGACTGCATGTGGTGTTTGGAATGGGAAATCTAAACTTGGGTATTTGCATACCATTCGCATACCGTTCACCCTTTCTGTGCCTCCTCCTGCCTGTACACATAGACCTTGGACTTGAGGGAGAGCTCACTGAAGTCCAACTAGCCATCAGTAAATAAAACCGCAGCTCTCACGTAGTTGTCTTACACACATTCAACACACCAAGATTCCCTGCCCTTCTCCATACCTCCAGATATTTGACAGGGATCTTGTGCTTGGTCGCATGGGTTTGAGCCAGGGGCTTCAACTCTGACTCATGATTACCCTTCTGCTTCAAGATTTTTCCCAGTTGGGTAAGGACGGTAACTCCATGTTTCTTCAGATCTTCAGAGCCCTTCATCTGATCAGGGGTCTTCAGGCCTTTGAACTTTTCAAAGCGATCCAAGGTCTCAGGGTGGTCCTGAAAGAGTCTGTGGACAAAGGTAGAGGGACTTGTGACACTTGAGAGAGCTGTCATCCAGACCAGAGCTGAGGTCCAGCTGCTCCAGGTATTTCAGAGTCTGTGGACAGGCAAAGGTGTGCTAAACCACTTACCTTCCCAAAGCAAGCTCTTAGCTAGTCCCTGCTAGCAGAGACTGCTTTAACCTGGGAACTCGGACATTATAGATAATTTCCAAATTATCACCATTCACAATCACTCCTTTTAGCATGTATATAAGCCAGGGAAGCATCTGACCCTACTCTGAATCTGGTTTACATGGTTTTCATCCTTCCCCTGGTAGGGTGTTCCACAGTCTGATAGCACTCTGTGTGCAGAAGTTTCCTTCCTGTTTATTTTGTACAGGCTGCTTTTTATCATTAACAAATGATGAAAAGCCTCTTGTCTTTAGCGAGCAGAAACTCCTGACATACCTACCTTGGAGTATTGTATCTACTTTAATTCCATCCTCTTACACATGTCCCAACATGATCACTGCAGTCTTTTTCCATTCCCTTTGGCTGTGACAGAGGCACTGCCCTAAACACATCCAACTAGAGCAACAGAGCAAGTGTCTATATTTTTTTTTTTTTAATAGCTCTGCCAACTCACTGGCACCAGTCCCCTAGGTTATGTCAACTGTATTAAGACAGAGACAAGAGCCAAGGCACGTTGTGGTACTGAGAGGTGAGTTCTTGCACTCATCTGAAGGAAACCCAAAACCAAACAAAACCACCTATCTTCACTGACTTACTGTTGCTTAGGAGCGAACCTGGAGACCCCTGGGTCTCACCAGGATCCTCTTCCCATTCCATATCTGCATTAATCCGGAAAGGAGAGTGCCAGAGGCTTCTCATGCACACAAAAAAGGGAGCAGTCCCCAAGCCTCGGGTCCCTCACATCTGGAGCTCAGGTGTTCTTGAACATCAGCTGAATGGGAGAGCTTACTGTGTCCCCCACCCTGTGATTGCAGACACAGAGAAATTTGGCTCCTGCCCCTTTTTCCCACCCCCCAGCTCAGCCCAGCTGCCAGCAGCGTGGTTCCTCCATCGGGAACTGTGGCACCTCAGAGAGTCCTTGGGAGCAAGTGGGTAAGCATCCCATCTAGAACTGGACATTCCTCCTAAGTATGTTGCCATGAGGGCCAGATTCTCCACTGCATGATGTAAGTACAGGTTAAACTACACTAACAGATACCTCGGGCATATGGAAACACAAGCTGTTCTGTGGCAAAAATATTCTGTAGACGAGTGACCGGTCTTTGCTAACATTTAATTTCAAAGGTCTCCAAAGGATATCTGTACTCTACCAGGTGCTGAGCACACCAACATCAGCCTTTCCTTTTTTTCCTGTACCTTTCTGTGACACAGGTTGTGTCCTACCCGGAGAGATGGAAAAAACTTGCACCTTTAAATGGGATGGAGTTATTTCTAAAAATCTCCCTCCACCGTGTCTGGCTATGGCTGTATCGTGTCTGCCAAAGATGATGAACTCCCAAGACTCTTGAAAATTCTTCTGAGGAATACTTTTTTGTTTCCTTTGGAAAACATCCAGTTGAACCAGTATTTTCTAAACATATTCCCAGGATGTGACATGTACCTAAGAACTCTTTAACAATGCACACATGGACATATTTCTAAACAAAGAGCTGCTGTGCTTTCCTTGCCTTTCTCCTCCCTCAGAAACCCTTTGAAGGAACAAGAAATGACCTGGGTTGGCTGGGGAGCACAAAGTCACAGGGGTGTCATCTGTATATTTCATGCCATGCTCTGCCAGGTGATACCTGTGAGAAAAATGGTACTACCTTTTCAGTTGGAAACCACTTTTACTGTCTTGTGGCACTTTCAGAGCCAAAGTACCCACCTCACAGAGATGAACTGGTGGGGAGGGCTCATGTTCCTGCTACCCCACCAGCACGCCTGCTCTGGACCGCATGAGGGGAGAGCCATCATGTTGCCACCCAGCTGCCCCCATCTCTCCTTTTCCTTCAAATCGCAGCTGAACTGAGCCGTGATAAAGAAGGTAAATAAAACAGCCCCCCTGCTTTGTGTCATCGTTGAAAGAGCTTTTCGGAGCTTTTCAGTGGATTTTCCTGGTGGTGCTGGCTCCTTTTCCCTTAGCTGTGCTTAGGCTAGGAAACCCCCCAAGCGGGTGCCGTATCCCCACTGCTCTCCTCAGCATCCTCACCCTTCCAGCACATCGTACCGCACACAGGCTGAGGGGGAGATCAGGAGAGAGTCTCCTCGAAGTCTCAATCCCTGCTGGTCTTTAAGGACAGGCTAGGATCCAATGCCTACCCAACGTTGTTTCCCACTCTGCCACCCTGAGATCCCTTCCAGTTTGCTTTTCTGTGACTTGCTGCTGGCCCCCAGGGTGCTCCCCTCTTGGGGACAGCATGGGGACAGGGGTCCTCTCAGATGGAGACCTCACAAGCACTCCCATTCTGACACCAGAATCGTGGAGGAAGGAAACAGGAGGAAGAACGTGCCTTGTTTCACATCCAGACTTCAAATTCATCATCAGGAGGTGGACAATTGTCACCACCCAGACTTCTGGACAAAAAGCAGGATGGGCAGGGCTTTGCCAGCTGAGACTAAGGTGAGGAGAGGGAAACACTCCAGTAATTCACAGTTAATTTTACTGAAATCATCGATTCCAAGAAAATCGTCACAGAGGTGATTTTCCTCTCCCTTCCTTCCCTGCCCCCCCAACATCCTTGCCGCAGAGCATCTGAAGGCCCAGGACACACAATTCACTCCAGCATTTCTTGCCACGGTGCTTGGGCAATGAGGATCTGAAGCAGAGCTTTGCCAGCGGAGGCAGAGGGAGTGACAAAAGTCCCACCATCTTTTGAAAGCAGCACTGGCCTGCTCCTGCACTCACGAACAGATGGAGAGACAGAAGCACAGCCACTTTACACAGTGAGTAATTTTTAACCCAGAAACCGTAGTAATGGAAAAACCACCACCCAACAACAAATGAAACTGCCTGTTGTAATAAAGACTGCCAAACACAAGCCCCCATACTAAATATACACCTTCCTTGGTTTCTCATCAAAATCTCTCAGCTTTACTCTTAGGACTGAAACTTCTCCCCTACCTGATTAAAACTGCATGCCCGTGGCCAGGGAGGTCGGACTCCACCTTTCCCCAGATGGTCAGGACCTGCTGCCACTCCTGATCACTGAGCCCCATGGTTCACCGAAGGCAGGTGCTGAGTGCTCCCCACAACCGTTTGCCTTTCCCCAAAAGGGTGGCTGGAGAGCTCACCCGTGGGATTTATAGCCCCTGCTCACAGACCTACACCTGTCAATCGTCAGCTGGACGTCCTGCTCTCTTTCAGGATTGTCTAACCTAATCAGCCTCCCTATTTTTTTCTAGGAAGCTATTTTGGGTCAGGTGCTATTGTGGGTGCAGCGGATGGCATCATTTCTGCTTTTCGTATTGGACTGGCACATGTCCCACTCTAGACAGAAAGGGCACTGCCGAAACACAGTGCCAGGAGCCTGTCCCAGGTTCCCGATGACCCAGAGACAGTGTCAAGCTGTATGGCAGGAGATTACTGAAGAGGGCTGTCATCTGCAGGGCCACCTTGCCTCCCTCTCCCCTGGCCTGCCAAGGGCAGGCAGGAGAAAAGGCCAGGACAGCCAGTGACTGTCTCCGAAGGCCTTTCCTTTCCCATGCTGATCTCACTCTCCTTTCTCCCTGGAGGAACACACACCACTTACTAATAGAGAAGAGCACAGTGTTAGAAGAGACATGTCCTTAAGAGCTAACCATATTCAAAGCGGCCCAGTCATCTCCCCAGCCTCTGCAACAGGGAGAAATGGGATAAAAGCTGTATGGGAGCCTGCTGGGGTCCTTCTGCCTGCCTTGGCGGGGAAGGCCCAGGATTAGCTGCTGTCTGAGCCTGGATATCGGAGCCAAGGGACGTACAGCTGAGCCAGGAGGGTAATTTGCAGCAGGCCAGGGACAGAAGGACACGGCAGGGCTTCACTCAGCATGCACCCAGCCAGCAGTTAAGGTCTCTGGCTACCTCTGTCAAGCCAAATAGCAGTGCTGGGAGGAAAAGCTGCTGGGCTGACAATCAATGTGGGAATGCTCTGGGATACCTCCCAGCCTTTCTCCTCCGGCGCCATCAGGACTGATAACGGCCTGTCACACCAGCGGGGTGATTAGCCCCTTCCAGGGGGTGACTGCAGTCAGAGCCCAGCCCGATAACAAAGCCCAGCCAGCACTGCTGTTCCGAAGCACGCACCTAGCTCTGGACGTTTCCAAAAGGGCACACACCACAGGCTTTGGCAGGCGAGAAATGTTAACCAAGGGCTGAAGACACCTGCCTTGGGGCTTAGGAGAAGAGTGTGCAACCCCACCGTCCCTACCACAGTGCTGCAGGACCTGAGGTGCATCGCTGCCTCTGCACCCATCTACCCATCCCACTCGACGTGGGAACCGTGTCCCTGCTCCAGCCTTGCAAGGGGGGAGAGGTGCCCACGTACAAGGATAACCAGGCAGTGAGGGGGATGGAGGCACAGAGCCTCGCACCCCTCAGAAACACACAGGTTTAAAGGGAATGGTTTGGGTAAGAAGGGTGACAAAAGCCAAATGGAGGTGTCAGCGAGTATCCAAGACTAGAGGTAAGGGAGTTTTGGCCGTTACCTGCTGCAAGCCTCTGTCAGCCAAGTCAGCCTTTGACCCTGCAATCCTCCCCTTCTCCCTCCTCTATGCACCAGTTTGCTTCACATCCAAAAATCCACGTTCTAAACACTTCAAGGCCAAGATTTCATCCCGATTTACTTGCGCGAACACCAGGCTGCTATCAGTTACCCAAGTTAAGCTAAACTGATGGAAGCTGGCTTAAAACCCCTCCAGCTCGTTCCTCATGTTCTCCACAGCGCAGGGCTGAGAGCTCACACACCTGCAGCCTCACTCCCCAAGTACTTAGAGCAGTAAACAAGCATTTGCATGGTCCCAGGCTCAGCCTTGGGTCGGATCCTGAATACTGACCTTACTGTTTTACATGCGTTTCAGACATGACAGAAATGTGCTCCTGGTACATGAGAGGC
Organism: Tyto alba; assembly: GCF_018691265.1. NCBI lineage: Eukaryota > Metazoa > Chordata > Aves > Strigiformes > Tytonidae > Tyto > Tyto alba. The sequence continues at coordinate 32,110,636 of NW_024881282.1, forward strand.
TGCTGCTTATGCACTGAGCCCTGCCATATTTCCCAAGCTGAAACAACTCAGTTGCTGTAATAACTTCATTTTAAGTTGGTCAACTCTTGGCTCTCTGTAGCTTTCCCCGGGGCTGTGAAGCCAACAGTCCTGGTATGGACATTAATATTAAATGGTCAGAAGGCTTAAAAGGAGTATGGGATTCCATATTGCTTTTTTTACAAGTCAAGTTGTAATAAAATTAAATCATAAGCTCTTCTCCCTAGTCTGCAGAAATACTAAAAGCTTTACAGCGCACCAGACTGCGCCTCAACCCTGCAGCCATGAAAAGGACGTAACATTTTAGTATCTACAGGCCTCTCCTTTCCCCCTCGGGGCAAAAATCTATCACTTGTATAATCGTCTTGATAAACGCCAACTACAGAGAGCCAACACAGGGGCTGCTCCCTCCAAAAAGAGACGGATGACTGAATAACCCGTTCCAACCACCACTGGCCCTGCCAGAGCCATGCCACGCGTCTGCACCCCCACCTAAGGCACGCTCACTGAAACCGGCTCAGACAGCGCGTTAATAATTTTGGCCGCGTCTTGGGGTGCTGTGTGTCCTCGTTGCAAAGCCCCCCCCGCACACACACACATACACGGGTGGACCGCGACCACCCGGCACAGGTACCAGCCTGGGGACCCCCCGGCCCGGGCAGGAGGTGCCGCAGCAGCCCGGCTCCGTCGGCCAGGGCTTGCTACCATCTAGTGGCCACGGGCGACAAAGCCACGGGGACTGGAGGCCACGTCCAAGCCCCTTGGGGGGGGGGGGGGGGGGGATTTGGAGGCTCGGGGAGGTGGCCAGCGTGTAGCCATTCAAATTTCGGAGGCAGGAGGAGAGTGACCCCAGGACACGCAGGACTGTGGCATCCCCGGTGTCCGGCAGCACCACCGGGCTCTCGCCGCGGTTCGGGGGGGGGCAGATGGCAGAACTTTTGGAAGGGGCTCGGGTTTTAGTGCGGGGTGTAGAGGCGGTCTGTTTTCCTCGGAAAGGGCCGGCGTCGGGGCGGCTTTTGGTCCCAGCCCTGCGGCAGGTCGCTGGCGTGGGGAGGATGCTGCGCCTTCCCCCCCAGCCTCGAGCACTGGAGAGGGGGGATCGGGGCAGGGGGACACCCTGCGGGACAGCAGCAGAGCCACAGCTGAGCCTCGGGGTCCTGCCAAAGAGGAAGGCTGTCCTAGTGGCTTCATGGGGCTTGTTTCTACCCCAAAACACAACCAAAAGGTGCTTGGGAAAGGTCCTCCCATCGAATGGGCACAGCAGGCAGGGGAAGAGCCGTTTCTGGCAACGTGGTGGATGCAATCTCACCTCTGCCTTGCTCTTCCCTTAATGGATGGCAAACCTCTCTACAAGCATTAATTTAGACCACGCCACAACCCCACGAGTGGAAAAGCCGCTTCTTTTCCCCATTTGTGAGGGACCAGAGAAGTTCTACGACTTGCTTGAGACCACAGACACACCAGTCAGAGAGCAAGGACAGGCCCTTGGGTATGGTTTTAGAAACACCAGCTGTTTAGTGGTTATTAATACAGGGCACAGCCATCCAGACAGAGCCGGGAGGCACGGTAGGAATCACTCACCAGCCACAGGGAGGGACCAGCTCCAAGTCTGTTTGGGCACATTCAATTTTTTCCTTAGAGTATCGCTGTTGTGAAGAGAGAAATCCAACCCTGACCTGTAAAGTGAACATCAGAGAGACGAGCAGTCCACCACATTGCCTTGGCAGTTAATATAACACATCACTGATGATTTCTAGCCCTGTCCTCTCTGCAGCCAGACCTGCTGCAAGTAGGGAAATGTGCACCTAAGAGAGAGGCACTAGCAGAAATTGTAGATTTTTTTTTTTTTTTCATTTGAAGTAAGTTCATGTAATAAACTTTCCAGTAAGGAGGAGAGAGATGCTCCCCACACCAGTCCGTTTTCCTCAAGAAACAATCCAAACCATCCGTGTGCTTACACAGCAAAACAGCTCAGAGGGACAAACAGATTTTTTAACCAAATACTTTTTTTTTGCTTCTCAGTGAGCCTTTTCCCCTACAATACAATTGGAAAGAAAAAAAAAAAAGTACCCTGAGGGCAACCGAGGGTCCTGTAGCTGGGAGCAGCGGTGGTGGCCCCAGCTCTGCCGTGGCCCTGGGGTATGTAAAGTGTGGTGTGGCATAAGCGTGGTACACGCCGCTGTGCCAGGGGAGCAGGCAGGGAGGGGGGAGCCTGGCGCGCTGAAAAAGCCAGGAATATTATATAACGCCAACTTACATAATTACATAATTGCATAATGCCAGGGAAAAGGCCCTCCGTAACGCAGCTGTGGTTTCTATGGCATTTTGCTGATACACGGCTGCTTCTAAGAGATTAATTTGCACTTTGTTTCGGGAGCCCGCGGCTCGGTCCGTGGAGACGGGCAGGTGAGACCCTGCGCTCCCGGCAGCGTTAGCCCGCGAGGTGAGGGCAGCAGTGACGGGATCTTACAGCCATAGCAAGGCAAGGGCACTGGGCTTTCTGCAGCTGTGCCGTTGACTTCAGTATTCAGAGGGTCAGAAGACTGTCAGACGAGAGCACCGCATGAAGCTGCGTGCATCGCTTGTAGGAAACAAGGAAGGGTCTAAGTGCTGGTGGCAGTGGCCAAACCCCTTCCAGGCTCACTCCTCTCTTCCCCTTGCTCCTAAACACTATTCTTAGCAGTGCCCCCAGGCAGGGCTCCTGCACACTGATGGATTTCAGCAGCTGAGAGGGTGACCCAAGCTGCTTGCTTAAAAGGTAGAGGAAGGATTAGGAGGAGGAGATTTCAGCCTCAGGACAAGAGCTGGGCTGTGAGTTCGCAGGGCTGTGCTGTGTACTCAGCAGTATCTCGGCATGGATTCTTTCAGGGATCGTGTCCTGTGCCATAAAGTCAGAGGTAGCTTTACCTTTGCTTCAGTGCTCACAGGATCCAGCCTTTGGCAACTATCAGACAGGCAACTGTGTGACTCAGTCATTTTCTTTTTCCAGAAGGTGCACAAGATAACGCAGGTGTGACCCACAGCTCCTGTGCAATCGGCGAGGCAGCGCACGCTGTACGTGATACTGCACAGCACTTGAACAAAACGTTTATCCGGGCTAAGCAGGATTTCTTATTGCAGGCCAGCGTTTGGATTCAGTGGGAGAACAAGCAGGAAAGCAGCGGGGCAGTCCAGGACCAGTATATTTAGGCTCCAGTGTAGAAGCTGAGGCTGTCTCTGAGGCTGCGTGAGATTTCTCTGGGGATGCAAATCTCCTCTGAAGGGCTGGGAAATGAGAGCACAAAAGAACAGAGTATTTCTGTGGGAAACCGTGAGTGCAGTTAAAGGAAGGAGAAGTATGATTAGAAAACAACAGGCAGATTTTAATGCCTTGCCCATCCCAGGAGCCAAGGGAGGAAATTATTTTTTGGAGGTAAGAATTATTATTATTATTAAAGGATTATACCAGCGAGACCCTGGAGATCTCTAGGAGTCAGTGGGAAAACACGAAGGAATTGTGGCATACAGCAGTCCCTTCAGGTGGATTAAACTTCATAACACTGTAATGGCACACAGGGATTTGTGTACTACTTACTGAAATAATAAAGCAAGGGGGGATTTCCTCCTCATCCCTCACCACCAACAAAATACTGTAACTAGAGCCTGCCAAGGGACAACTGGAAAAGGCAAGGGCCACAAAAACACGTATGAGCAAAAACAGTCAAGCAATCAGCATGCAAGCAGTATTGTGTGTCTGCCTGACACCCTGAGCTCTAGCTCAGAGCTACGCGTAGGAAGCTGTAACAGAGATGCTCGCAGCGTGGCTGAGGCTGGGATTTCATCATCAGGTTAGACTGAAATCCAGGCAGCTGGAAGGGGTGGCTGTTCCTATGCCATGCCTTATGCCAGAGAGGGTCCTCATCCCCCTCCTTCCTCGTGGTGCCTTGGGAATATGGGTGCAAGGGGGTGCCTTGCCCTGCAAGAGTGCGGGGTGCGCTTCGGGCATGGCTGAGCGCTGCTGGAGAGGCATTCACATGCCTGCAAAGGCAGCAGCAAGTGCAGCATGGCCAGGACCAGAGCGAGAGCCACAGCAGAGGTGCCCCTGTGCAGACAAGCACCCCTTCTGCCGCCCACCTTTCCTTGGGAGACACGTCCACGTGTGCCCTGAGTCTGCAGGGAGCTGGCAGTGCCTGGCTTCTGGTTAAACTCTCTCAACAGTGAAAACTTCCTCTTGACTGAGCTGCTTCTCGAGGAAGAGGGGTTAACCAGGTCACAGCACACAGTGCACAGCTCAGCTGGGAGCTCTCAGGCTCCCCAAAACAGGTGGGAGAGCCCATCACTGTGTGGTAAAATTGGGTGATCCAGTTGCACGTTGCCTTGCCCAGCCCCAGTGGGCAGGCAAGAAGCCCTCAAGGTATCAGCACCTAATATGAGGCTGTGCGTGTTTTTAAGTCGATTTTGGAGGCAATGCCAGCAGAGCCTCCCCCACCTTGTGATGCTTGCTCGGCTCTTTATGAGGGCTTGAAATGAACTGGATCGAGGAACTGGTCTGAGTTTGAAGTAACTGTGTTTATCTTTTGGTGAGTTTCTTTTGAAGCCAGACCAGTTCTGCAGTTTGGTTTGTTGCACAGCCAGACCATCACACACTGGCGGGGGGGAAGGGGGAGGCAGAGCTATTTATGTAGGCATCGCTTGTGAAAGCAACACCCACCAAGCCATCCTCTAAAACCCAGGCAGCACTGTCTAACCAGTGGCACAGCACACACAAATTAGGGTTTCCCTTTGCTTGAATTTTGTGGGATGAAAGGTGAGGCAACACTCTTTTATTCCCTTCGCCTGCAAAACAGCCTCTCATCCACAGAGCACGGAGTTTCTGCAAGATAAAAGCCTGTGGGGAAGCCAAGATCTACCCCTCATTTGTATTGATGTTTACACTTGCCTTTTAATGAGCTCCAACAGGTTCTCGCTTCCAGCTGCAGTTGGCCCTTTTCAAAGTTCACAGTCTTCTTTTGCATTATCGTTCCAACACCAGGTGCTCCCTGAGGGAGGAGAGGTACCACCGGGTCTTTCTCTCTTCTGAGGAGCAGCACCAATTTAAGCAGTTCCTAACCCAGTAGTGCTTTCTGTGCTCTGCCAGTCTTATGGGGAACGCCTGCAGGGAAACTGATCCCTCTGCAAAAAATACTTGGCAAAATTTTTTTTAAGCAGATCAACACCACATGACAGTGAGCACCCTAAATACAGCTGCCTGAGCAGAGAATGTACCCCTGAATTTGGGATGGGGTCTCTGTTCTGCCTCTCTTCCCCTTTATTTTCGTTCTTGCAATTCCATCTCGCTTTCATTGCTGTGCTTGCAATCAGACCTTCTGACTTGTCCGCTTCAGGGTCCTGCCGGCAAGACAACCACAGTGGTGGGGCTTGATACTGGCTGCAAGATACTGGCCCGACACCCCACGTACTGGAAGATCTCATCTATGTGGAGAAGAATCCTGGTCCGGCGATTGCTTTGGTAGTGGCACAGGTATAACACACCATCCAGCCCTGCAAATGCTCGGCCTGGCTGGCCCTCTCAGCTGCTTGGGTTACACGTGTGGATGTCCCAGGCTGGGCACCCTTGGAAAACTCACCTGTAAACATCTTACATACACAGGAGCCATGGACAGCTAGAAGCTCATCGAGCCTCTTCCCCCAACAGCTCTGGGGGCAGGTGCCCAGGGGAAGAAGCAGGAACAGTCTTACTCCATCACAGCAACTTGAGGCTAAAGGACTTCCCGAGGTTTTAAGCAGAATTGTGCATGATCTTATAGCTTTTTAATCTGATTATACATGCTCCCCAAAACATCTTTCAGGCATGGCTGCAGCCTTACTAGGTCAAACTGTTAAAAACAACCTGCTGACTTGGTGACTCTGCAACAGGTTAACCAACGCACAAAGACAAAAATCTGCTAATCACTTTCTAACCATTCACAAACAACTTCAAGGCATGCCCATTCAAAAAATAAATCCAAAACCACAATAGAAATGAAGCTTCATTACTCTCACAGATCTCTGTACCACAGAGGGCTCCCACCTCTGGCGCCTTGTTAATTGTGAGTTCTTCAAACACCATGTTTTTAGTTTTTGATCTTCCTCCTTCCACTAAGTGCTCTAGTGCTGGTGGCTCAGCTGGTTGGATCCAGCTGGTCTGTGGCAGCATCTGCCTGGAAATTGCTTATCTTAGCCTGCAGTCCTTTTATTTCCTTCCTTGTTAGCTGCATCAGAGATCTCACTGCACATGGTGGCTCTCTGCTCTAAACGAATCCATGCTCCTTCTCTGGGTTTCAGCATTAATTTTCTGTCTATCTATGAATTTACAGCAGGGGCCAAATTACACTGAATTTGTTATCTTCCCAATCAAAAGGCCAGTGTTTATGTGCTGCTTTTGCAGACCTGCAGCTCATAGAGCTGAGAAAGTTGCATTGGCCCCCACAGCAGGACAGACCTGGCCTCATCTGTTTATTGGGGCGGAGAGAGCCCACATCATAAAAAAACCAAAACAAAACAAAACAAACAGGCAAGGGACAACACCAGGAACTCAGATAAAAGTCAAGAGAAGATGTAGGACTGCAGACCAGAAAAAGCAGGTAGACCTGTTGTGAGGAAGAAACAGGTATTACAGATGTCTCACGCACTGAGCATAGCCTGGGCTAAGAGGGAGTTTTGGGGGTCAGAGGGAGAGTTCAGGTGGAAATTCAGGTGGGAATATGGGCAAGTTTTGGCTTTTTTTTTTTTTTTTAAACAAAAAAACAAAACAAAACAAAACAAACAAACAAAAAAAAACAAACACACCAAAAACTAACTTGAACAATGTTAGAGGAGAGCAGGCAAGTGAAGTCCTGGCCAGTCTGACCTGCGAGGAGTGAGCCCGGAAAGTCATTGATTCAATATCTGCTCCCTTTTTAGGACTGTGGGTCCTGCTTTTGGGTGTTTCGCTTTACGGACAGTGCTGTGCCTCTCGTCTGCTGAGCAATGAGCCCAATGCCAGCGCAGCCCCCGCTCTTGGCCTAACTCACAGGGCTATTTAATACAGGAGGTTCTATGAACCATCACATCCAACCACCTCATTACAGCTTACAATAAACCCATCAGAGGTTCGAGGCTACTAGCAGCACTGGCAACTACCAGCCACCACACAAAATATAGGGGAATGCCCCCAAGAGGGGGGGTTGGTGCCTGTCTCGGTGGTGATTTTGCGCAAACGGCACTTCCCTGCCTGGCAATTCTGAGCGCGCCCTTCCCCTTGCTTCACTTCCCCCAACAGAAACGGCTCCTTCTCCTGGAGATTCACCTTTCCACGTTATTTTCCCTCCTCCTCTTTCTCCAGATGTTCAGGATTTCATCATCTTTGTGTGTGGGGATGCCGAAAGCCTGCACCCTATGGGCGCTAGACGGTGCCACGAGAAAGGCACTGCGATTAAGATGGTTTCTCTGCTCTCGCTGCCACTCTGCTCCTCTTTCCTCGCACTTTCATTGTGCCATTCTGGAAGGGAACCCCCCGCACAGGCATCCCCTCCTCTCCCCCAACCCACCACTCAGAGGTGGAACCCCACACCGGCTCCTCTGGGGACCTGTTAGCCTCTGTGGGCACACATACAAAATACCGGCCGCTCCTGCTGGGCTCTGAGCTCAGCCTTGACGCTCCAGGCATAAACCAGACTCCACCGGCACACGGGATTTTTCGATCCGCTTTCCAAAAAATAGTGGATGGCTCCCAGCAACAAGAGCCTAGAGCTCTCAGAGCAGGAGGCAAAAGCTTACTGTGAGGGAGCACCGGACGACACTGGTGATGTGGAAATGACACAGGGTGGAATGGACCGAGAGAGAGTGAAGCCAAGAGACCCAACGGCCAAAAGAAGTTCCTTCATACTCATCGATTGCTCTTTGTGGGTCAAGGCCTGTGCATGCAGCCACATCCGAAGAGGGTGGGAACAAGCCCGAAAATCATGAAATAACTAATGTGAAGTTTCTTGCGCCACAAATGATTTTCCAGAAAAGAAAAGAAAACCAGCAGTAAACTGATGTGGGGAATCAGGTGTCCTGGAATGGCTTAGGGTTAGTGGAATTTTTATTGGGTTCACATATGGTCCATAAACCATTGAGAGAGCAGCATCAGCTATATCCAAAGGAAAGCAGAGCAGCACATGTGCTCTTCCAGAGCTGTGCCTCCCCAGCCAGAGCAGCATTTCCTGCAACCTCCACTCCATCACATTTTCTTCCAAATGCTTTCCTGGTAAAATATCCATATTTATAAATATTTTGGGGTCTCGGTTCTTGCAGAATTAGTAGGAGGGGTAATTGTCTATCTTGCCTCATAGTTCCTCTACATTCGTTTTTCTCCTATTTTCCTTGCCTTGCCCTTTTGATCTTTTCTCTTGACCTCTCTGAAATTGTCTGGAGCTCTGAGTAAATTAGAGTCAGACAGCAAGGCGAAGAACCAGCCCCTGACGGCCCCAACCAATGGCCATGGCCTTCCTCCAGCCCGTCCCACCCTACGGAGATGTCCAGCCTTGGCTTAGCTCTCACAAGTCAGTGCGGGCCGGGGGCACCATAAGCTGCTCTGGCAGCGGCTGATCCCTTCCCTACCTCCTTCCAGCCATCCTCACATCCACACAGGGAGGAGGCATGGACCGGTGGTCAACCACGTGCAGCAGGGGCGAGCACCTGCCAGCTGCGGGTCCACATGCCTCTTCCCTGCCACTGTCCCTACACGCCGCACTATGCGGCCTTTCCTGGGGTGGCTCCTCCACCCTGAACGGTCAGGGCTCCATGCCGGCCTCAGCTGAGCTCGCTCTTCCCTTTTTTTTCCCTGATCACCCCCACCGGGGTTTTGGTGAGACCTCTTCCACTCTGCAGCCTCTGTGGCTGGAGGTGCTCCTTGGTACCGGCGCAGCACGAGCACCAGCAGGATTCCCCCGGCTCCACAAACAGCACCCCTAAGCCACCAGGTCCAAAAGCTTTCAAGATACATTTTGATGATTTTGGCCAGTGATTTAGCAGAAACTGTAATGAAGCTCCTAGCACTCCTGGGGCGGTTTCTTAACCTGAAAAGTTAGAGAAACGGATCCAGAGGAGCTCCGTATGAACCACATCACCGTGAAAAGCGCAAGCGTGGCTCCCGGCACCTTGGCCACCCTCCGGCCACCGCTACCCTCTGACTGCCAGAGCAAGCCTTGCTTGTACCCAGCTGGCTGTGGCGTGGTGGCAGCAGCAGCCAGTGGTGGTTCTGCAAGTGTGTAGGAGAGAATCAGCCCCCCAGGGGAAAGGAACAAAGCAGCGGAGCTGCTGGCAGAGAGGCGATGCCAAGCCGGGCTGCTGGCTCCCTCTGGAGAGAGGGATTTCCAGCCTGAGGAACAAAGCTATGGATACTTCCTCCGAAGCACGTTGCACTGGCTGGTATTAACATTTCAGGCATTACATACAAAACTGCCCTGGAAAGAAAAATCGACATGCAAGCGTATGAGCTCCTAAGTCTGGTCACTGGCCAAACAGCTCACCACAGCGGTGAGACACTGGGCAAGCAGGGAGAGGAGAGCTCTACCGTGTCCAAAGCAAGATGATTTATCAGCACGCCCGCAGGACCTGCCTTGCAGGACATCCGCACTATTGTGAAAGATGCTGCACACTGAGAGGGAGGGGGGAGATGCAAATCTGTAGAAAACACTGAGAGGGGAGAGCGAGATGCCAGCTTTAGTGTAAGCCAAGGCCTTAATCGCTCTACTCCAAATTATAACTCTAGGACTGGGCAAGCTCATGCACCCAGCTAGCCTTTCTGAGCAGATTATCACCGCCAGCGGGTGCAGAAATGCACAGCGTGAAGAACCAGCACCTAATCCCTGCTCCTGCAGTCAGTCAGAGCATCTCGTTCATCATTATTTGATCGTATAGGATAACCTGAGCAGATACAATAAGACAACAGCGTGAGCAGCGGCTTAGCAACTACGACTAACTACTGCAGGCAGCATATTTTAGCTTGGCTTTAGGCATTCTGACAGGAAACTACATAACCAAAAGCCATCACAGGTGAGAAGGTGAAGAAAAAGGAGAAGGGCCACCCCTTGGCAGGGGCGAGACAGTGAGGTTATTTATAAAACAGCCAGTGAATATGTGTCTTATTTATACAGGATGAGAAAAATAAAAGCCTCTACTGCTAGTACAAAGTTATCTTATGTTGAGTGGGATCATTTAATAACATACAATTGCTTCGTGCAGATTAAGACAGAAGTAATAAGAAGGAAGGTGGTGCTCTGAGGCAGAGTTCCCCTGGCGCTGAATTCAGGTCTACAGGGAAGCTCTCACTTGCAGACACTCCCGAAATCAAATCCCCAAACCTCAGACCATTTTCCCTAGCAGCTTGGCTACCTGCTGTGGCCTTTGAAGGAATATTTTAGGTTTCCATTTGAATCTTCATCCTCCCTACTTGCCTTTAACGTCTCTCTAGTTTATTCTCCACACAGCCACAAACTTTGGAGTTCCCTGCCCTGGTTAACATGCAAAGAAGCGTCCCCCCGTTCTTCGCGGGGCAGGATGCGAACCCCAGCGGCGACTGCCCGTGCGCGTCGCTGGGAGCCGGGGATCCCTGGGGCAGCCGCGCCGCTGGCCGCTGGCCTGCTCCCCGACCTAGGGCGGGACCTGGAGGTCGGGGTTCAGGAGTAGATTAAGGGTTAGAAGACCTGCCTCGGGACCAGAGCCGGGAACAAGGTCGCCTGTGAAACGTTTTCATCCGAAAGCGAAATCAAACCGTGTGAACCCCTGATGCAACACACTGCCAGGATGTCAGGAGGCTTTTGGCTTGCCAGGAACCTAAAAGAAATATTTTCAGCCTCAGCAAGGTTGACATCAACATTTTATTTCTCTTTTTCCCCGCTATAAACTCAGAAGTGAACCAGAAGCCACGGTTTCGGCCATCTCAGGAGTGAAATTACAACGGCAGCGAATGCTTTTTAAGTGCCCCAGTGAAGCATGAAACTTGCTCCTTCTTTTCTGCCTTTGCTCACGTGTGCATGCACGATCGGCCTCCCTCTGCAAGAGCATGACTTCCAGGGCTCTTGCGGCAGGAAAACATTAAACCGCAGATGCCTCCGGCACTGCCACAGTACACAGGGGCTGCATCACACCCGCATGGGGGGCACCCAGCCAGCCCCCTTGGGCCGGGGCCTCGGTGGCTCCGCAGGAACGAGAGCCCAGCGCGGGAGACAGCGCTGAGGAGCCCAGCCAGCTGGGGAGAGGTTGGGCTGAAGACCTTTCCCTCACCTCCACACGCACAGCTGCAATACCCCCAGCGTGTCCTGGCTTAGAAACTAACAGAGCAGATCCCCGCAGCGATGAACCCAGGGCAAAAAAGAAATGGAGGGGTATTTTGTGAAGGCTAAACACCCACGCCAGCTTTGCAGAAGCATTTTGCTCTGTAGCCGCATATTACCATCATGCTTAAGCAGCCTAATACTGACTTTTTGTTCATACTGTTTTTTTTTTTTTGTTTTTTTTAAAAAAAAGGCATTTGAAACAAAACAATCTAATTACAGAATAAATATTTAGCTTGAAATGAGCAGACAGACATTCAAAAGCATTTTCCGACATGACAGATGATCTGAAAGGATCTGTGCTGCGGGCATTGTACGCCGTTCAAACCCAATTTAAAAATACATGGCAGAGTAGCAAAAATAGACATGACCCTAAGCACAAACATCACCACACAGACAAACGTCTCCTGTAAAATGCCATCGGTGATTTGCATGGCAGCTGAGCCCAGCGGCAGTGCAGTAACGTTACCCACGTCCGCGGGTTGCTGCCGCGATAAACCCGTGCAAATATCACTGCAGCGACACGCGCACATTCCCACGGCGGGGCTTGCCCGGCTGCTCCAGTTTGGGGACCCCAAGCCGGGTCCCAGCCTTTCCTGAAAACCCAAGGGGAATTCCTGTCCCCTTATGCACATGACCTGACCTCCAACTCTTGGCGTCCTGGGAGAGGCCCAAAATGACTCTTGCTACCTCTGCCACATCTAAATTACCGTGACAGCCAAATGACAGGCGAGAGCCAGGTAGTGTGGGAAAAATAACCTTTTCACCCCTAAACACTGAGGAGCTCATGTCCAAGTGTTCACACCCTGGAGATGCTGAGGAGCAGCACCCCCGCCGCAGCTCCAGCTCCAAGCCCACACGGCGTGCCTGGAGACCCACCGACTCCAAACACTTTGGCTCAACCCCTGGTGCTCCTGAAGCAGCCCTGAGCTTGCAGCAGGAGGGGACGGAGGCACGACCCCCCGTGTTGGTGAAAGGGTTGGGAAACAGGAGCTCGAGGGCCGCACACCACCCGTGCCGGGGAAAACCAGCTGTGAGTGCCAGATCCCGTGCCAGGTCCCTAGGGGAGCGAAGGGCTACGAGCAGACGTGTGTTTGGCTCCGCATGGGAAGCACAGCCACAGGCACCACTTGGTGCAGTCTAGAGATGAGAGAGGTATGAGACACCCTTGCAGACCCAGCTCGCTACCCACATTCCACAGGTGGGAAACCAGCAGGGAACGTACGGGGTTAGATACAGAAGGAAAACCCTGAAGGAAGTAGCTCTGGGACAGAAAAATACAAGTGAGCAAATCACAGAAAACAAGAGTTGCCGTGCCTCCATCCTGGGAAAGACATTAACTAAGCAGCACAGTATCTCCACGAGGTCATCCTGACATCTAACGACCAACACATTTTGATATCAGAAATATACAAAATTGCGGCACTGGCAATGAAAACAGGAACGTCAATGGCTCCTTGCAGAAATGTTCTCCAGGGCACAAGTATCAATGAAGCCAACCTCAAGCGTGAGGAACTAGCTCCGTTTTTCGAATGGAAGTGATGGGCAGGAGGCACCAAGTGGCCATGTGAGTAGGAGGAGGTGATGCCTCCACCCAGAGGCCACAGCCTTTGCTCCATCAGTCCCTCCACACCAGCCTCCAGCCTCCTCCCCTCGGCTGTCACCAAGGCAAAGGGGGCTGTCCCTGCTCTCCTGTGCCTCAAGTTTGGGGTTAAACTTCACAGAACCCCTTCCTCTTGATCTCTCCTGGAGGCCCCAGTGCCAGGATGCTTCCCCAGGGCTACCCGGCCATGCTCGCCAGGCTGTGTGGTCCCTTCATCCTTTGGTCACCTATTTGACCTAATTTTTAGCATTAGAACCATGCTGGCAGTGCTTTGGTCTTCCAGATTACCCATCCCAGGGGCTAGTTCTGCTTGCATTAAGCTGTAATCAGACCATCAGCAGCCTAGATCTGAGACCGGGTCCTGGATTTGCTGCTCTTCGGTGGTCGGTGACTCTTGCAAGGCCAGAGAAGAGGAGAAGCCGGTCCCGTTCCTGGTGTGACTGCAGACCCTCAGCGATGCAGCGCAGCTCGGGAAATGGTGTTCCTGCACACGGAGAGCCAGGAGATCCCTGCGATATCACAGACCCAGGCACCATCCTACAGTTTTGGGAGGTGAGGGCTGATAACTCCAAGCTCTGGGGCTTCTCCAGACTGTTTGCAAAAACACTAGTGAGAGACAAGAGGTTTTAAAAAAATAAATTGTAAAATGAAGGGGAATAATAACTGTTTTGGGTAGAGGAATCCCAGAAACATCAAAGCCCTGATTGTCCTGGTGGGTAGGACACAGCTCCAGATGCTCAGGGCACTGACGAGTCCTGCAGCCACGTCCAGGCAACCCGCACACAGAGCAAGTCGAGAGGGGACGGTCTGTGTCCTGGGAGGCAGGCTAGACCCGGCTTTATTGGTCCTGGCTTCTCCTTTTAATTTTATCCACGTGAGCAGACTGTTAAAATACCACTCAAAATCTGCCTTTCTGCTTTTGCTGCCTTCATCCTGTCTGTTCAAAGCCCTGTCGTTCCTGTGGGTCATTCTTTTGGTCATATTCATGGCACATGGTTTCTCTGATTTAGAGGATGAAACAGTAGTCTTTAAAAGCACTCCTATTTTCCCCAAATCCTGGAGTGGCATTGAGGCCAGAAACATTTCTGGGCATGGCACTTGGCTCTGGGCGCTTTTGTCCTGTGGGGATTGCCTGGCTGCCAGAGGGCAGAAGCAAAAGGTTTGGAAAATCTAACTCGCCCTCCCTGAGCAGCTACCTACCAAAGGGCCAAGCAGCCAGGGGAGCGTAGCAGAGCTTAAAGCTCAGGACCTGACCATTTACAAAACAGAAGAGAGGAGATTCACCCATCACCTCTTCCCTCCTCCTGGCAACTCTCATTGTATTTTGGGCACGGATGCTCAGACTGGGTGCGGGTGAGTGATCTAGAAACACGTGGCCCCAGGAGATCTACGTAGCTGCAGTTGTGGGGCAGAGGCAATGTGGCGAGCAAAATCTCCAGGGTTCACTTGAAGGAAGTACTGTAGCAGGACCTGGTTGTTTTTCAAGACATGCTTTCCGCACGCGTCGGCTTGCCAGGATCTCAGCCTTGGCAGTGCCCACGAGGATCCCCCTCTGTGCCCTTGGGGCCTCTCAGCCGTGAGAGTCCTCAAGTAAGGGGACACGGAGCCATGGAAGGGCACCGGATAATCAAGAATCTTCCCGAGGAGATCTGAGCGTAAACCCACTGTGCATCTGCCCAGCTTTCAGGTAGGGCCGGGAGCTGCTGCCTCACAGGGAGAAGCTGGCACCGCAGCTCCATGGGACTGCCCCCCGTGCCATCAGCCGCCGGTGGGGAGAGGGATGCTCAGCCAAGGTGTTTCTCACAGGACCCCCTTATTTTTGTCGAGGTGTTTCATTCCTAGTGGAGAGGCTCGGGGAGAAAACAGCTGCCAGGGACTTGCAAGCAGGATGAGAGCATGCCAAAGACAGGCACGGCTCCAGAATACTAATTTGTTTTTCTACAAGTGGGTTTATTGCCCACATGGTAGGGAAGGAAGGGGGTTGTTGGTTGCCTTTTCTCAATATGAGAAACTGGGGGAGGGAGGCTTGCTGCTCACTCCCAGCCACAACTCAAACACTCCAAGTGCTTTTTCTCCCCCCAAATGAAAAACACCGAAACATGTGGGCAAAGAAGAATGGTGAACAAAGCTCGCTGCACACCAAGCAGCAATTCACCACCACCGAGATAAAATCTCCCCAGTTCCCTGCCGTGGTGTTGGGTCATACCCGGCCTGCAAGGCACGGAGGGTTTCCTGCAGGTGCCAAGATGTCCCACCTGAGGCACCTTCCAGGGGGGCTGGTGTGGCTCTGAGCACCCCAGGACATTGCTGGAAGCCATCAGGCCGTCACCGTTCCCACAAACTGAGCAGCTCCAGCTGGGCACAGACATGTACCTCCCCTGGAGTAGAATTCGGTTTCAGCCTCGTTTTTTTTTTTGTTTTCAGAGCACCGTTCCTCAGTGAAACACAACGCGCTTGAGCGCTTGAAGGCTCCAGGCTCAGCCAGACCAAAACCAGGAGGTCTGGCACCCCGTCCCCGTGGTTATTTACAGTCCCCCCTTAGCGCTAGGGCTGCCTTACAGCCACCTCCCGCACGCTGCTCCCCCGGGGGGATGACCGGAGCGAGCTCCCTTAGCTCTGCGTGCTGGGGTTTTGCCTGATTTCAGCATGAGAACGCTGGCTGATGGCAAAGAAGTGTTTCACCATGGCCCACGGCTCGCTGGTAACAGCAGGGGCCGGCGACTCACTGGCATTCAGGCCGCTCAGCAGAAAGGCCCCCGACACTTAACTCGTGCTGGTGTTGACAGGTCCCAACTCCGCATCGCCAGAGGTGTTTTATCCCACTAACAAGCCTGCGGGAACGGCATGTTTCACTCAAGTCTGCAGTTAGTCCAGGTATTTGTTCGGGTCCAAGCTATTTAAGAGCCCAGGGCTGAATAGATATGTTGCACAGCCACTCAGTGACCCGAATTGCCGAGCCGGGCTCTGCCTGGCCCCCCGGCCAGAGCTGACAGCCCTCTCAGCCAGAGCAGGACCTGGATCTTAACCAGGAATGAGTCGGCTTCACCACTAGCTGTCACCTCCATTGCTTCAGGGTTGTGTCACCACCCAGTTTGACCCTGAGGAGTTTTGTTATCGACTCGTCTCTCCAGGCCTCTGGCTGCAGCGGCTCTCGGCTCGGGGACAGTCACGACACAGCGTTAATGGCGAAACGAGGGGGGGTCAGACCCACTCCTGCACCACGAACCCCATCGCTGCTCCGCAGAGAAGAAACTAAGAGTGTCAGCCCCAGGTTACAGCCCCGTAGCCAGCTCAGCCCTCACCACCCCCCCCCCCGCCAAAGGCAAGAGTGCAAGCTCAGCAGCCACTGGCTTTTCCCCAACCCTAAACTTTTCATTTCCCCCCGCCCCAAACTTTTCATTCAGCCCCACCATGACACAGGCACGAAGCTTCCTACCGCCTGCACCAAGCTCTGCACGGGATGGTGCCGCTTTCCCCTTTTCCTTTCTCGCCCCACCAAGCCCCACAGCCGGGCGGGACGGCGGAGGAGGCAGCTCACCCCGGTGCCTGCCCACACTCGCGCTGGGGTGAGCAGAAAGCCCCCGAGGGCACGGGCACCTGCGGCCACCCTTCTGCGGGGGGGGGCCTGCCCCCGCGCTCAGCGAACGCGCGGGGACGGCCAGCGGCACCTCGCCCACGGGAGCCGCGCTCGGCCGCTTTCTGGAGGGCAGCTTCTCTTGCCGCAGAGGTGGCAGAACCAGGGTGCGCTGGCCAAAAAAAAAAAAAAAAGAAAAAAAAAAAGAAAAAGAAAAGCCCCGGTGTTTTGAATGCAGAGCGAGGTTTCCCAGCCTCCCAGCGGGGAGGACGGGCAATATCGTTGGAAGAATGAGAGAGGACTGCAGTGCTCTGCGGCAGAAGGGCTCCAGATGAGCGCAAAGGCTATTTCAATAAAACTGTAAACATGCCAGATCTGCTGTTGTTGCGGAGCTCCGTGAAATTGGTGATTTCTGAGCGGAGTTCAGCTGGGGGAGCTATAAAAAACAAAGTGACTTTGGGCTTCGACGCTTCCTCCTGACACACAAAAAGGTGATTTGTGATTCAAAAGAAGGAATTCATCATCAAAAGGAGCTGGGACAGAGCTCAGTGTTTACACATGGAGGAACAAGACAGGCACCCAGAGCGGATATATTTATACCAATCCATTAATAAAAGAAGCCAAGTCAACCATACCTTTGTGCTAAAGTTAGAGTGCAGCACCCAGCATGTCCTTAAAAAGGCAAGAAAGTTTCCGCAAACTGGGACAGCTGCTCCCGGTGCCGGCGCTGCGCATCCCCTCCCCGGCGCGCGGCAGCGGGGAAGGAGCCGAGCTCAGCGAGGCTTTTCCAGCGAGAAGGCTGACTCCTGGAGCCTGGTCGGGGCCGGTGGCCGCTGCATCCAAGTCGCCCAGAGGCCCCCTGCTCCACCTTCAGAGACCCGCAGAAGGCGACTGCCTTTTCGCGAAGCAAAAACTCTCTGGTTGCGTGTCTGGTACGCCCTTTGCTTCCCCGGCCACAGGGCTCGCACAAGCCGGGAGCCTTCGCCTCGGCTGCAGGAGAAGGCAGGAGGGCGTGCTGGCTGCAGCACGCTCGGCCCGGCCCCGTGGAGGAGGGCTGGGGTTGGTGGGGCTGCCTCCATCAGCCAGCAGAGGAAAGAGGAGCAGCCCCCCAGGGTTACGGGTTTGGGCTGTCGCTGAAGGGCCAGCGCGAGCCCGGGGTGACCAGGGAGTACCCAGGGCAGCGGATGGTCCAGCCCCAATGAATTTAGCAATAGGGTTGACCGGCACCAGTCGCTGGAAGCTCCTGCATTAGGGTTTGACACTTCTAAGTGCTTCAGAAATAATCGCAGGAAGTCCCTCAACCCACAGGGAAGGCTGGAGTTGTCTGGCTTCACCTCTCAAGCGCCAGGTCGTGTTACATCACTGCTTGGTAGGAAAGACCTAGAGAAGTCGGATCTTTGTTCCTTGCGAAGCGCTTCTAGAAAGCAGTTAGTTGTCCTCCTTCTTGACAAACAAACAGAGGAGCTCTCGCGGGTGTTTCCCCTCTCTGCCCCCCGAGCTCCAGCCCTTGAACCACGCTGGAAGCTCTTTGCTGAACCCCTCCCAGCCCATCCGGAGCCGCAGGAGCCAGCGCCGGGCGTGCTACGCCAGAAACGATCACGCTTCAGGCAAACCGAGGGCAACCACGAGAAACCGCATCTTGGCTGAAGCAAAGCGAAGCGCCTTGCCGTTTTCCTTCTCCACACCCCAGCGAAACAGCCCCAAGCGACAACCAACCCCGGCCCGTGCGGGGAAGGGAACAGGGCTGCGGGCAAGCGCAGGCCACCGGTCACCTCTCACCCCCCAGAACATCCCCCAGTGAAGTAGTTGGCGCTCCAGAATGCTTTACACCTCCAAGCTCGTGCCGAAGATGCCACAGTTACATGAACTTGACTGACCTCTGAGCAAAACGTGGGACTAGATGACCTCCACGGGTGCCTTCCAACTTGAATTATTCTACGACTTTGTCCTTTTCTGTATAAGGATAGAAATGCAGCGTGCAAATAACTCTCCCGCCCACACCAGCTGCTAAGCTCTCCTGCCAGAGGGATGCTCAGACCATCCCTAAACCAGGATAGTCAACAGCGGGCCAGCACCACAATCCTGAGAGCAGGTCAGCTTCGCCCCCGGCACGGGGATCAGGACTTCTTCCAGGGCTTTGGGGCTCAAATCTCCCGAAGCGGCTTGTCAGTGCCGGCCGAAGACCCAGCCTGAGTCAGCCAAACCTCGCCCTGAAGCTCTTCTGCCAATCCACTTTGAATTCACGAACGGTTTCAATCCGACCCGAACACTTCCCAGCAAACATTAGCATTTACTGACTAAACCCCCAGCAGGGCGAAGGCAGCCCCACGGCCCGGGGGCTCTCGGGCTGGAGCCCACGCCCCGGCTGTTACCAAACCCTCTCCCGAGCTTCTCCCTGGGTGCTACCCACACACGCCGCCACGGGCGCTGCGGCTTGCCATCGGCCGGGACTCATGTGATTTGCCTACTATTTATTATAATTACCTAACAGCTTATGGAAAGGGAACTGATTAAATCAGCAGCGCTCGTTTCCTTAGCCAACTCGCTGTGCATTCAAAGAACCCGTCTCAGCTTCCTCTGATGAGCTCTACTTCTGATAAACCCACACTGAGCAATTAAATAATATTACGACGACTTTAGTGACTTACTAGTAAATTCCAGAATGGGCCATTTCATGGCTTTGCCTTGACATGAAGGTAGGCTGGAAGACCTAGAGCACCTTGGCTTTCCTTGTGAAGCGTGCCTCTGCATTGCCTTCCTCCCAGAGCAGCAGAGTTTCATCGCGAGTGCTCTCCCGGTCTCACCCATGCAGAACCTCGTGACCAGCTCTTCCACAACAACTCCCCAGCCTTGATTTCCAGGCACCTCATTTTAGCAGTTACCGTTGAACAGTCTCTCGAGTTATTGTTAGAACGAAACGAGGATCATCTGACAGGAGCACATTGCAGCTCCTTGGTAAATAGCGGCAAGGAACGTTTCAGGAGCTCGCGTGCCTTCCTGCAGCGCTATCGCCAATCCGACCACCCGGGGACACACCTGATCCCACCCCTTTTGGCCCCAGCACCTTGCATTTCCAAAAGCAGTAAAGCCCCGCACCAGCCTCAACTCTACGAGGCGTATTTCGCTGCATCATTTTGCTCAGTTATCAGCTTCCATAATTACTTGCAAATTGGCCACAGGGATTTATTGTTATTTTTAGGATCGTTTCAGCGGAAAAGGCATCTGATTAGATGGATATATACTTGCACGACATCTTTCACTCGAGGATCTCTAAGCACTCCGTAGAATATGAATGAATTTCTCTGCTTGTCTGCAGTGATACTTCTTTTACAAGCAGGACAACAGGAGCAGTGATTAAAAGACATGTCCAAACTCCCAGAGGAAATTTATGCCGAGCACGGGAACACCGGCTTCCAGTTGTGTGTGTTAACTATTAAACCTGTGCTAACACGGACGGCGGGAGGTTGGCTACACAGGCATTAAAGAAAACGCTGCTACCGTAATTTGAAATGGTCGTCTCTCCTTCCACGCTAACGGGTTCAAGCACGGATTAGGCTTGGAGAGAGGGGGGAAAGAAAGAAAAAAAAAAAAAGAAAAAATGCTCCTTATCAAACACCAAACAAACAGCCCTTTTTTTGCTAATAAGCAGCAACGGGGAGAAGCGAAGGGCAGGGAAAGGCGCGGGGTGATGGAGAGCTTGGGGTATGAACAGGCAGGGCTGGGCTTTTGCCAGCGTGACTTGCCGAGGCTTCACCCTCTGTCACCGTTCGGCAGATCCCATCTCCCGCCTCGTCCTTCAACCCGGCTTCCCTCCCTCCTTTGCGCTTTGCCTGCCAGGGACACGCACCACCCGCAAAACGGGCCGAGAGGCACTGAAAAACAGACAACACGCGGGAGCCGGCAGACTGGTGTTTCTCTCTTTTATTTAAAAACAGTGCTTCATTACCATTTGCAAAGGGTTAGGAAGGGTTTCCCCCCCTTGCTTAGAGTTTATAAAAGCCAGCAACATGATCAATAATTTATACACATGGATAGTAATACAAAAAAAAGGAATAAAAGCTAAAGATCTAACTACTCCGACCTTCACAATTCCAGCTACTTGATAATAATAGGAATAACCCAATGAATACTGTATGGTCTGAAAGCTACTATACAATATGATACTTAACGAGGGAGGGCGGGAAGTTAGAGGCTGTCACAAAGCCCTGGGATGCAGATACTGCTTCTCCAGAGTCAGCAGGGAAATGGGACCCTGGGCAAGCGGCTCGGGCGTCCTAGGAAATGATCCAGGGGAAGGGAACGCATCCCGCTCGGGACACGTCCTGCTCCCCGGTGGTACCTGGCAATGGGAGGTGCTGGGGAGACGGCGTGAAGGGGCGAGTCCATCGCTGCCACCGGAGGTGCTGCGGCGTCTCAGCCTTGCACTGAAAATCTCCGAGTCTCAAGTAGATCAGCCTGTGAGGTCAGTAAAATACTCCACCAGCTCCGTGTCGCTCTACAGCCCTGGTTTTCATTTGCTATCAGCCCCAGGTTTTAGCTCCAGCTATGTACAAGCAGGATTTATCATATAAAAAAGAAGAAAAAAAAAAAGAAAAAGAAGAAAAAAAGGAAAAAAAAAGCAAAAAAAAGAAAAAACAAACAGAAAAGAAAAAACCCAAAACCAAATCATATCCCCTAGGGTAAAAGAGGATTATTTCGTCACTTGATAACGCAGCTAAATCAAGCTGCCAAAACTACAACACACGCGCACACACAAAATACTGTGAACAGAAAAAAAATTAGAAAAACAAGACCAAAACTGAAGACTACTAATGTGGGAAGCCCAATTTCTGTAAGGAATTCACTCCTCGGGGAAGCAACGAGCCCCTCCACCAGCAGAGAACTGGGAATCTGGCAGGATTTATTGACCCACTTCAGAACACGCACACACCAAAAAAAAAAAAAAAAAAAAAAAAAAAAGAATAAAAAAAGAAATAAAAACATTCCCAAGATGGACGAACGTTTTGCCGACCGGCAGCCCCAGTGGCTGTTCAGGTGGACGGCTCCAGGCCCCAGCAATCTCCTGGCAAAATCAGGGAAGGTTTTTAGCCGATGCCTCCTTGCTCTGCGGCGAGTTGGGGGGCAGCGTGGGGCGCCCGCCTCCCGGCCAGGCTGCCCGCTGGCAGCGCTCTCGGCCACGAGCTGCCTTCCAGGGTTAGCGGCGGCAACAGCGCCGGGCCTCGGACGTCCCGAGGGCCGGTGAGGCTGCCGTGGAGCTGCAGAGGGCCGGGGGCTAGCCGGGGGCTAGCGTGCCGGGGAGAAACGCCAGAGCCGACTTGAAAAGGGCCCCATTTCACGCTCTGGCTATCGAGACTCCTGCTTGCCTTGTGGACTGGAGTTTTCACTGTCGAAGAGAAGTTTACCGGGGTTGGAGGGCGGAGAGGGCAATCGGTAAGGTGGGGGTGGAGGGAAGGGGCTTTTCAGACATTAACATCACCAAAAATAGTGTTTTATGCAACAAAGAATCAAGTCTCACTGGTGTATACTACAAAATGTTTGACATTTTCCAAGAGCATGACAAAATAAAAACACAAAGAAGTTTACATTGGATGTTCATCTCGTTCACTAGGTCGGGGTTTGTCTCTTTTTTTTTTTTTTTTTCCCGCCCCCTCCTATTTTAAAACAGTGCAAACAGGTAACACACTTTAAAAAAAAAATCACCCCTCTGCACCAAGGACAGCATTCCCCCGACCCTGCCGGGCTGGAGGGCCGCGGGCAGCAAGCCGTCCACCACGCTGCCCGCCTGCTTTCCCTTTGGAGCTAGACTCAGCAAAAGCCCTCCCCAGAGCTGTCGTTTGGGTTTCCCTTTATTGAATTCCTAAGCGCTCCCCAAACCTGTTCTCTCCACTTGCTGCTTTTTTCAGGGGCCGGGACGGGCAGATGGACAGGGACGGCTTGGGGACAAGCGGGGGCAGGAACTGGGAGGCTCTGCTTTGTGTTCCCTGCCGCCGAAGCTCTGGGTGCTGGAACTGAAACCCCAGCAGCCTCTCTTTTTGGGCAAGGAAACGGTTTCTTTAAGCGTTTCACAACCAGCCCTCAAGCCAGCTATCCCGATAACCCTCCTCAGCTCTTGCTGGGGCCCTTCGCACCCACAGATCTCACGCTGGGCGGGAACAGAGGTTAAACTTTCACTGCACTTTAGGGACGGGGAAGTGAAGTCTAGAGTAGTGACAGGACTGCTCCACGGGGACCCCTGAGGATCACTGACTGAGCCCTGCCCCAAAAAACCACGGGTCTCCGACTCCTGAGCTTGAGCTCCCCCTCGGGTACCCAAACAGCCAAGCCACAGCTGTTTTAATACGTGGCCTTGTCTAGCTGAACTCGCGACACAGGAGCCACGTAACCACTTAACCTGGGGAAAGCTGGCGAGAGCGGGCTCCCACTGAGCTCCCTGGTGTCTCCAGGTCCCGTCACGGCTTTTCTCAGAAAAGCTAACCCACCTACAACAGTGCAGCCTCCCTAGCACGGGGACAGTGACAACAGTTTGTTAACGTGCTGGACATCAGTACAACTCATTCCCAGTAGAGAATATGCTATACCGGTAGAAGTCACCTTTGTACCAGCACAACTGTATCCATAAGGAAACACAGACCAGCACATTAAATAAATCAACTCTTCAATCTAAAGTTTTATTAGTATAATATCATGTGCTGGCCAGACCTATTGCAAGACAGTACAAACAGCAACACTTAAAGAAACATCTTTTCCTCTACATCGAGAGGAAACCCGGATGCCACCAGACTAGAAGGTGACAAACAGCAAGCTATTTGCCAGGCTGCCTGCACGGTTGCCCTCGGAAAGCCAAGCCCTGCTTCGCGAGGGACCTGTGACCGCAGACCCATCTGGGGACAAGCGCTAGCTGCCGTCGGTCAAATAAGCCAGGGCCCCAGTTTAATTCATTAAGTGTAATTAATTTTGCATAGGGAGATATAGGCTTTGTCCTCACTTCTTCAGAAGATGGATACAGCCACGACCTGGCTACCCTAAAAGCATCTCAAGCCAGTTCATAACGCATCCGTGTGAAAGCAGAGCCGTTTGCCAAGAGGGAAGAAAGGCCGAAGAGCTCTCCCACCACGGCACGACACTCGCTCGAGAAACCTCGCTGCAAAATTCCAGCTGGCGTGCAAGCTTCCAGAGACCTGGAAACCAGCGAGCTACCTCCAAACCCCCCAGCCACGCAAGCGTCCCGGCGTCCACGCTGCAGCTCGCTGCTGAGGGCAGGGAGCTGGGCTTATCAGCAAGGCGCCTCAGCGGGGATCTTGCAGCATGAACTACGGAGTCAAGGAGCCTGACAGGGAACCACCGGGCGCAGGCCGGGCTCGGATAGAGGAGGAATGGGGCTGGGTGGTCTAGAGCAGGCGTTACTCGGGAGACCCCGCGGCAGGGGACCACGGCCCCCGCAAAGGTTGGGCGCTTCTGCACTAAAACCCTCACACTCCTAAATCCCCTGGGGCGGGCTGAAGCTGCCGTGCATAGAACTCTGCTCAGAGGCAGGAACGGGGGGGGGGGGGGGGGGGGGGGGGGGGGGGGGGGGGGGGGGGGGGGGGGGGGGGGGGGGGGGGGGGGGGGGGGGTGGGGGGGGGGGGGGGGGGGGGGGGGGGGGGGGGGGGGGCTGGCCTCTCCTGACTGCCAGAGCGGCCAAAGTGTTAGGGCAGGGGGGGGAAAGATTGCAGGCGGCACTGCCAGGGCCGGGGAGGGCTCTCGGGGGGGGCCAACCCAGCTTTTCAGGAGCTGGGGTCAGGCCCAGCTGAACTGAACTGTCGGAAAGGGGCAGAGGGGCGAGCAGCCGCCGCTGCCGGGCTCTGCCCGCTGCGCTCCTCTCGCTGGCAGCCGGCAGACCCGCTGCGTGAGGAGCTGCCCGCGGCCCGGGGAAGGGACGGCCTCACTCGGCTCCTCGGCCCCCCCGGGGGCAGAGCCGAGTCCCGCAGAGGTTTTTTGCTGCATCTCGGCTCCAGAAGCCGCCTGGCTGCCCTGCGGTGGAAACGGCTCCCCTTGAATATGACGACTATTTCTACGCCGCAAGCCCTCCCTTCCCCTACCCCAACTCAGGCAGTAAAAGCCCCAAATATCCCGAGTCCCCTCATTTCCTAGATTTTGTGAAAGCCCCAACACCCTGTGCCCCCTCCCCATTTTCAAGCTAACTAAAATATTTATATACAAACAACAAAAAAAATTGTCATAACAGCAACAAACCAAACTTTGGCTTGGTGAAAAAAAAAAAAAAAAAAGTTAAAAACCAACAATAAAACCAGAAAAAAAAAAAAAACAGAAGGTGGCCAACAGGCTGGCAGTTTGGTGTCCCCTTTATCTAGCTATTCCTTCAGAGAATCGATAGCTTCAGGGTCTCTAGCTTAACTAATGGCTTCCCCATTCTTCCCACTTGAGGTGCCGCCTCTACACCCACAGAGAGGCTACGCTTATCCCTGGGGAAGAGCAAAAATTAAAAAAGACGCATGGTTGTGCGTGGCTGGGCCAGGACACCCCCCCCCCCCCGGGGATCTCTCCCTGTTGATGTTGCTTAGTGTTAAATGCAGGAGGTTTCCTATTCTGGTACCAGCAGCGGATGGAGAAGCAGGTGTAGGACAGGAGGCGGAGAGGCTCCACCGACAAACCCCCGCCCCAAGGAGCCCTCCTGGGGGGCAGCGGGCTCCCCCAGTACCAGTTGAGGGAGGCGAGGCGGCCTAATAAAACAGCGCTCCCACATTTCTCTGCCACATGGTTCGAGACCCTGCCCCTGATCACCAGGGGGGCACTGGGAGCCGGGTGGGGAGGTCTGGAGAGCAGCAACCCCCATCGCAGCACAGCATCGAAACGTGCTGGCTTTGAAACACAGCGAAGTCACTGTGCGTGCGAGCAGAAGGGAGCTGGTCTTGGGAGGCACGGAGCCCTCTCCTAAATAGGCTCGCTGCCTCCAAATCTTCTAATATGTAGTGTCTATATGGACTCAGCAGACCGAGTGCGCAGCTTGCTATGAGAGGCTGGGCCAAACAAACCCAGGGGCTCCAACGCAACTATGTAAGGGCCTGAAATCGCTGGTGGTGGGAAGTTCCTATGAATTCAGAGCTCGCGCTAGCTGCTTCTGCCTCCCCTTCACCTCCTGACAGAAACAAAACTACTTCAGGATCATGTTTAGAGATACGAAAGACCCTCTTCCCCCACACAAACCCACATGCCTGCCCCTCGCCTCAAGCAGCTTATACATGACTTGTTTTTCCTCACTCATGTTATTTGAAACAGATTACTTGCAGAAGTGCCTAAGCAGCTCAGGATGAGCAGGAGGAGAGACCTTGCACGCTGGACCTCGGGGCGCCCGAGCACGGCACAGATGCAGGGATCTTCTGCTAGTGTTCTTCCTCGCAAGGCTGCGTGAGCTTCACCTCCGCACGTTTAACCGCTTGCTGGCTGCAGCTGTCCGCAACAGAGGTATTCTGTGTGATGCTGCATTGCATCTGCGCTCCTCGAGGAAAGAAGGGGAGGAAAGGGACAGCAAGCAAGAAAGGTCTTGAAAAGGAGGAAGGAAAACTAAGATAATTACAGCCACCAGCAATGGACAACAATCAGCTAAAGTAAGTTGTGTGAGGGGGGATGGAAAGACCATCCTCGTCAAAAACTCCTTTCAAAGTCTTGTCCCCTGTACAGCAGGTAACAGCCAAAGTCTTTGGGCGGGTTGAAGAAATCTTCTCTTGCCAAGTCTAAAATCCTGACACTGCTGAAACTGTCCCAAACCTGTGCGCATCGGATGGTGATAAAAACAAGGAAAGTCTCTGCGTTTCTCCCGTTTCCAAATGTAAATGACTATTTCCCACCAGCATTTAGGTCCCAACCGCAGCCAAAGAGTGCTTCCTTCTGCAGACCAGAAACACGGCAGGTGGAGACTTCTCCCTCACGTCCTCCTGTCCCACAGGCACCAAGCACCAGACCCAGGGAAGTAACTCTGGCTGCGTGTTCCTGATCAATTGCATGATATCAGTATCTAACAGCTTTCCTTATCGCTAATTGCCTTTTCCGTGATTGGTAGGATAAGCTATGCACCAACATACAGACACGGAAATGCATTATTTTTACCACAGTTAAAAAAACCCCAAAAACGAAAACAAAAAAAAAAAAATGCACAATCTTTGGAACAAAAGAATTAAAGGCAGAAATTTAAAGAAAAAAAAAATACATATTCAAAGAACATAGTGAGGTATAAAAAAGTATTTTCTCTTTTTTTTTTTTTTTTGTTTTTGTTTTCCTCCTTGTCTTGCTATAGAGTTCCTCTACTAGTAAATATTGCAATAGCCAGGCCTCATGAACTGGGGGGGCTGTCCCACTTGCAGGGGGCTCACGTCACTTCAGTAGGGGGCAAATCGGCTGTAGCCACCTCGGTATAAACTCGCCTGTAGAAATTAAATGAGAGAAGAAGCGGTGGTTAGGAGAACTGTGGAAAAAAAAAAAAGAGGACAGCACTCAAATGCTCTCAGAAGGACTAACGGACACGTCCCGGCACTGACCCGCCACCATCAGCACCTCCAAGAAGCAAGAGAGGAGAACCTTGCCTGCAAAACCAAAGACAAGGCGCTCAGGAGGACGTGCTCATGGCCTGCCAGCTGGAGGTGAAGTCTGGCAAGCGTCGGTCGAAGGGAGTTCAGTACCAGCGAGCAGACTCATGAGTCTTAACCTCTGAGCCAGCTGTCCAGCCTATCTTTAGAGAGAGCAGAGACCAGGACTTCTAGGATGCTCCTCACCTCACCCAAGGTAAAGGTCTAAACTAGACACGATTGACCTGGTACCCTCGAAGTACCTGCCTTTCCTTCCTCGACCCTAAAGGGAATCCACGCAATGAGCTGAGGCTCAAACGGAGGTGCTACACTGCTGCTATCTATATTTAGGTGCCTTTTTCTCGGAAAGCGTTTGTATTCCAAGTCTTTGCAACAACACAGATACTGCGCTGGCTAGCAGATGGGCGAGCATGTGTTTTCAGCAAGCTGCTCCACTCGCCTCCCGTGGCAGCGTACCTCATTCCTGCCCTTGTGTAACTACTGCTGGCAGGCAGGACACCACATCCTTCCGCTAGTGGAAGAGGGAACCACGTGGAGCAGCTTTGCTGCAAGATGTCACGAGAACAACTTATTCCCTTGCTTCCCAGAACTAACTTCTTAACATGCAGCACGAGCCTTTCAAGTCAATGAAAATGGCAAGAAAGGGTGTCCTGCATCTCTAACTGTCGCTGATTTTTGCTCTATATATCACCTTGATACAGTTCTACCGACTGACTGGCAATGTTCTGGCCCCTGGCATTTCTGATCATTCTTCTACCGTCTCCTTTGTACTAGGTGATGTGCAAGACCAAGTAATAACTGTTTTCCTACAACTTGGCTCATTTGCTAGTACACACACACACACAAAAATATGAATGCAGAACAACTAGAAACCTGGCACTGCAGCTAAGGACCTCCTCCCCCAACAAAGTTTTTCTGGCTGAAGTTTCATTACCTGATACCCAGTCAACAGCTGCTCCCCACGCTGGAAATGAGAAAACAGCACAAGAAAGAAAATCCCACTTACCACAGCGCCAACTCCATAGCTAGCGGCAGGGGCAAGGGCGTGGTAAGGATCTGCTGTGTACACCCTGCCATAACTGAAGAGAGGGAGAAAAGATATAAAAAAAAAAAAAAAAAAAAAAAGAGTCACTTCAGAGGAGCAGAGAAACAGCTGTCTGACCGCAGGCAATGGAAGAAGCAGCATGCCCTTCTACACACATGTATGCATACATGCACACACATGCACGCAGGCAGCCCCTCTCTGCAGAGATGCTACGGGCATGCTGCCATGCATCGGTATGAGATGGGCGAGAGAACGGCCTGCAAGGAGGAATGTGGCAGAAGCCATGAGCTCGACCTGCAGGAAAAAGGTCAGCACCTTTGAAATGACAGCTAGTGCATCCCTTACCTCACGCGATGCAATTTGGGAGGAGAGCGATTGCTGGTGCTAGTGCTACTGGCACGGTGGAAAGCAGGGAGGGGTTCTCCAGAATGAGGAGGGAGTATCAACTTTCATGTCTCGCATGCGCTAGGGTTCAAACATGGCCTCACGGCACAAGAGATGAAAAAATCTGAAGGCGAGCACTCTGATGATGATAACCCTTTGCATCGACACGGAGCTGCGCGTTAAAAGCATCCTAGAGTACTGCACGAGCCGAGCGATTTCTACTTCATGGACGGGGAAAGAAATGCACCCAGTGCTCAAACCACCTGCCCAGAGCCACAGAGCAAGGAGCTAGCAAGACAAGCCAGGCCTTCTGACTCTGAGGCCGCAGCCGCGCCGCCTCCCTCCGTGCAGAGAATCACAAGGATAGGGAAGAGGCCAGGATTTGTGCCAGCTCACATACACCGGGGGGCAATACCGCCCGGCAGCAGCCAGACAGACCGTGCATTCGCGGCTTTCGTGTTGGGGCTGTGCATGCACGTGTGCGCGTGCGACTGCAAGTGAGACAAAGGAACGGGGAAAGAAGTAGGAGCACTGCCACGGATCAGTGCTCCTCGAATCCCTGAGCACAGCAAGCTAGCCCCCCGTGGACACCTCCCCCTTACATACCCATCGCTGTAAGCTGCTGCAGCGGCCGCAGCAGCCGTGGCTGCTGTTGCAGTAGCAGGCTGTGCGTATCTGTAGGCTGCGTATCCACCCTGCAGGAGAGAAGAGAACTGACTTTACAGATACCTGTCCACCCACGCAGGGCATAAAAAAGTAAAATTAAAAAAAAGTCACACACATCACAAGGAGAGGAAGTGTTTCAAACTGCATCAGCTCCCATGTTACGTCTATCACAAGCATCACCTGTTACCTCACGTATATTCCTTTCCTCTAAAGGACCAGGGAGCTCTTCCATTACCCCGTTTAGCAGAAGGAATAAACTAAAGCTAGCCTGAGTATGGTTATATCCCTGCAGGAAATTAAATTTGGCAGGGAGGAACTGAAAACCACAAGACGCTGAAATCTTGCGTGCAATGTAATTTTATGTCCCCCTCCTCTTATTCTTGGGGAAATTAGAGGTGGACACTTTCTGTAGAAAGGGGACCTTTTTAGAAAAGGGACCATTCAGAGAAATTCCCGCTTTTTTTCCCCCTCTATCTGCTTTTTAAGCCTGGAAAGCCCAAAAGGCTAGAATTTCACTTGGTCCAGATGCACAAAAGTATCAATAGCCAAGAGAAGCCAAAAAGCAGTTCAGGAAAAGATGGTCAAGTAAAGACAATCCCTGGTTGTTGCCAGCCCTGAGACCACCAAACTGACATCGATACCAACCAGACCATTCTCCCCTCCCTCCATCTAAGATGGAAATAGGTCGGGGGAAAATATGCCAGAACAGCCTGTATTGCTGCTGCATTTCTGCCCACGCCACACCTGTAGTAAAGGTCTTTAAAATGCTTACACTGACAAGAGGTAGTCACTAAAAACATACAGCTGGGCTGGCAAAACGTGACTCCCGACCCAGAGAAAGGGCTGTGAGTCCCCCCCGGCACTGCCACAAGGAGCTCCTGGGCAGAGGGAGACCTGGCTCAGCCAGGCGGCTCTGCAGACCCCGCAGGAGAGGAGGAGGGAGGCCAACCACCCTTCGGGCCAGGGGCAAAGGCTGCACGGCAGGCAGCAAAGAGGGCTCTGAAGCCCAGGTTAGATCTTCCCTTATTGTACATTTCTGAACGTGCTCTTGTTAACTTGGGGGGGGGGAACGGTAAATCAACTGTGGCTTTGATTAGCTAGAAACACAATGAACCATGTTATTTATTCCAGATTGCTGCTGGCTTTCCCCCACCCCCCTCAATTGACATTTCAGAGTTTGAAGGCCCAGAAGGCTGATTTATGCTCTTCACCTCCAGAACCAGCTCAGCACGCCTCTACCAGTTCCTCCCTTAAGAAGAGTACAAGGTCAGCTCTACTGCAGGACTGTGTGTTTGCTCAGCAGCGCTCAGTTTTGGGCTAGTTGGCTTTTAAATTAGAAGTAATGATTTCAAATTCATTTTGGTTGCTTTTGCCAGGCCTGCGTTAGGTCTACGAAGGCTAACGTGCTATCCAAAACATGCCTGGGGATCCTTTCCTACTCCAAGGGAGAGGGATTTACAACCTCTTCAATCTTCTTTTTAACAGAAGAAAAAGCAACACAGATCTGCAACTCTGAAACACCACCACGTTGCCTGAAAGAGAAGCCACGTTACAGTTTTGCCTTTTTAACACATCTAGTACTTTCAAACCCTGTATTTTGGATGACGGTTTGGGGAAGGTTTAGCTTGGCCTTGGCATGCTGTCACTGCACCGCCATGACCCCCACCTCCAAAACATGACAGAGATGAGAAGAATGAGGTGCAGCCTTAATCCAAATGAAACCTCCACTGAGCTCACCGAATCAAGACAAGACTCCATACCCGTATGTCATTGTGGTACCCCCTTACATTTAACAAGCTTCCTGAACTCTTGATGGGGTCTGTTGCTTGGGCACTGCGTACGAGGCGTTTTGCCTGGCTGTTATCCTCTGCAGGGCACCCAGCTTCAGTGTGCACCCAGCCTGCCACTCTGCCCCACACTCACCAGCCACATTTCAGATCAGAAGCCATTTCAAATGTGCCTGGCACATACTCTGAACATGACAGCAAGATGCAGTTTGAAACCAAAAAGGGTTATCATGTAATTCTCTTTTAACTCATGGTCTCTCGTAAAGGAAAACGAAACGAAACCAAAACAAAACAAAAAAAGAAAAGAAGAAGAAAAGAAAAGAAGGGTTGGAATCAGGTGTGGGAGGGGGAATGGCGTAACATTTATTAATCAAAATTAAAAACTAAGCATGCTGACATCTGGAGCTAGAACAACCAGCAAAGTCACCACGTTCAGACTCATATTGGCTAGTTCTATCCATCCCAGCATTCTCTTGGGACAGCAGTTCGCCCTAGGCTCTACCACAAGCTCAGTGAAGTACACAGCCTCAAGTACTAGAGCGTGCAGCCACAACAACCTGCTATTACGGAAACAGTCAGTCACCACTGGAGTTAACATTCCAACCTTAACGACTCCCGCAGCCTCCCGCCCTCACCCCCGGAATGGCTCCCACCCTAGCCCTGTCCCACACCACAATGTTAATAATTATAACAAGCAATAACCCATCTGTTATATCAGAGAAGGGAACAGAGACTCCACTGAGAGATTTAGAGCGGGATGTTAACATTTCTTCAGTCAACTGCACAACAAACAAAAAAAAACAGGAGAAATAATTCATTGGAGAAATGAAGTTAAGAAATAGCTGACATGTGTATTGCTTTTTAACCATGCACTGATGCAAAATTGAAGCTACTGTAATTTAAAAAAAAAAAAAAAAAAAAAAAAGAAAAAAAAAGTCACAGGATAGAGGTACACACGCACTGGCAGACCCGCTCTGTTCAAAGCGATCTGCAAATTCTACTTGTGTGTACTTCAAATAAAACCAAAAATGGGGATTATAATGGCCATGGTACGTTCCTGTCATAGGAGCAATGAGTGTGGACAGCTGGGGGATTTCTGACACAGGGATGTATTTAGCATGACCAGCAGGTCCAAATACACCAAAACAGGGTGAAGGAAAGAAGAGGAAAGTTGCAACTACTACTTGCTATTTCATAAATGCTTTCACCAAGCTCTGGGACCAGTACAGAGCAAAGGAGACACTGTGCAGGTTGCCTTACCCAGCTGATGCTCCTGTTCTCCATAACCCAGGAACCACCTATAGAATTCCATGAATGCGCCTAAAGCCCTGCTCAGCTTGCCCAATGCACCAGTTATTTTCTCCTGCTATTCCCGTTCACACACAACCTTAACTGGTATGCAGAGCTTAACTGTAGCCTCAGCTACATGGTCCTGCTACCTCTAGTGATTTCTGATGACACTCACTTCAGGAACTCTCGTACATATAAACTATAACAGAATAGAGCATCTTCAAACAACATAAACAGTCGTGTTTCCCAATAAAAGAAATAATAATTAAAAAAAAAAAAAAAGAAAAAAAGAAAAAAAAAAAGGCCCTTGCTAGCTGCACCACACTCCTCCAGTGCCATAGCCAAACTGCAACAGAAGACAACACTGAGTGGCATAGTGCCTGAAAGTCAGGACAGCCATGCAAGCTCCCACTCCATCTATTCAAGTGAAGTGATTCTACAGGGATACATTTACCCATCTAGGTTCAGTTTTTAAGATCTTCAGCCTCATCTCAAAAGAAATGACTGTGGCTGAACTTCTTGTGAAAATGTCAAGTCAGAGACGTTTCTATCAAAGGGACAGTTTCAATACCGTCGACAAGGAAACGGGGGAACTAAGGAAAAGGCTTCTGCATTTTTACTGGGCTGTAAGTAACAACCGAAAGGACTGTCTAAATCAAGACCGGTCCTTTCCAGTACATTCTTTTGGACTGCCTGGGGAGCATGCGAGAGAGATAAACAGAACCCTAAATTCTGCTTACTTGAATTCAAGCCTGCCTGTAAATATCCTGCCAGTGTTGCCAGGGCTGTGCTAAACCCCATTCCCCATGTGAATGTGTCGCACTTGAGCCTACAGATCTCAATTTTCAAACAACCATATTTGCTCAAGGTATTCATAAAAGTCCAAATTTAAAACGCCTCTTCTGTGATGTTATCGTCCTTGGCTTATCAAGGAAGCAAGAAAGTATTTTTTTTAAAAGGCCTTCTTTAACATTAGAGGGTAGCTTTTTCACTACTGTCACATATTCTCTGAAATAACACAAACATGGCAAAACAACATATACAGGAAGCTGCAATCCCAGCTAAAGCAGCATTCCAATTCCGAGCATGTTAATGTAGATAAATGAGTACTTTAGGACCACACAGTTCAGCTCAAAATAAGTCCATCTTCTCTTCCACTCTTCAGGTCCATATTAGGTGATCAATCCAACGAGAACATGAGGAAATCCAGAACTACAGCTTACTCTGGCAGTGTATCTTATGGTATAAGACCCCCTTTTCTTTTTCCCTTGCTGCCTTAGATGGGTGCACCAAGTGTGTTGCTGGCCCTCTTTACTCCAAAGAGCCTTTACGCCACTAGCACACAAGCATTTCTATACCCCTGGAAAAATGTGTAACTCGTGATTACCGCCTAGATACGTTTGACCACCTGCCACGTTTAGGCAGCAAGCCCAGATTTAGGATCTTTTGTTTGTCGTATCTCAAATGTGTCTTCTCCACCCCCAAACTGCCCTGTAACACAAGTTAAGAAGCAGAAAGGGCTAGAACCATTTCCAGTATTTCTGTATTAGAAGGGTGGCATATGTGCACCAGGAATGAGCATGAATGAATTAAAAGAGGTGACAGGACAACGGTGTCCATTGCAGCAGGTGCTTCTACATGGTAATGGGACAAGCATGACCTTGTTAACCCTTCCATTGAATTTACAGTCTTTTATTTTTTGGTTTTTAAATGAAATGCCACTCGGTGTGAAATCTGGACACACGCCGCCCTGCTACAGCAGGGGCTTGGATCACACGTGAGTCTGCGCTGCCCTAAAAAGCCTCTGTTCCCATCTCTAATGTGGTGCTGGAATGGTTAGTATAATTCAGTTTTTTCCACTGCAATCCACAATCTGATCGGTTGGCAGGTCACACTGGCACTCCTACCTGAGGTATTTTAGCGCTAATGATTGGTTCCTGTAAGACTATTCTATAACAGAACACAGGAAGAGCAGTTCAAAAAAACACAGCTGTGGAAAGAAACAATCATACAAACAGCCCGCGGCGGGGCTCACCAGCCTTTTCTTTCCAGTGGATGCAAGCACGCTTTTCACAGGCAGGAGCGGTCTTCGCACGGGTGGGTTTGTTTGGGTTTCCCCCCCGCCGCCCAGATTGACCCCATTGTAGAAGAAAGATAACCTTTCTTATGATCCGAAATGAAGCCCTCTGCATCCTGGGGCAGGTTGTTTTATGAATTCAGGTGTCTTGCCAGAGTGGGACGCATCCAACAAGAGATGGAATGCCTTCTTCACAGAAGAAATGGCTAGCAGGATGGTTGCCCCAGGAAAGAAAAAAGGAGTGAGGAAGAGGAGGAGGAGGAAAATGAGAAATCGATGCCTAGCACGTATGCAGAAAAAGCAGCCCAAGCTTGGGACACTTCCCCTTCATTGCCTACCACAACCACTCCCTGCCAGCTCAGCTCCTTCCCACCCTTCCTTGACACAACCCTACGGACTCAGAAGACGTCAGGGAACCTCAATCTGACCTTCCTCCCAGCCCTAACTGAAGTACCCCCTGCCATCCCTTCCACAGTCTGGACAAGCCTTTCACAGCCACCAGAGAGACAGAAGCACTGCAGTGCAAAGCACGACAAATCAGTGTGGCACAGAGACGCTGTAATCATTCCACCTGTGCCAAGCAAATTATCTGGAAGGGTAACTTCATGTTTGGATTAGGGTAACATTTTCCTGAGCCCCATCAGAGGGCTCAGGGCAGCAATAATATAGGAAAAAGCACCTTCATCTACCTGGATGAGTCCCTCCTTCCGTAGTCCTGCTTTCTGATAGTGAGACCAGGGCCACCAACAGCAAAGTCATCAGAAGTCCACCTAATGGTTCTAACCTGACTTGGGGACTTGGTTTTGTGTTACGTGATGCTACTGCACTGCAGCACCAAGTAGTTTATGGGGATTCTTCATTACTGGAGTCTCTGTCCTTAAAACACGTTAAATAAGCCTCTCCTACCAACCTGCAACGGAAGCTCTGAAGGAGCTTTCTCAAAAGAAATACGAGAAACCCTGGCCAGTCCTCCCTTTTCCATGCGACAGCCTCTTATATGCCATACTCCGAGGAGGTACAAAGCATTGCTCATTTGCTTGCTTACTCGCTGTAGCAAAGTCAGTGGTCTGTAAAGCTGGTGTTTTAGGCATTAGGCAGGAAAACCCATAACCCTCTGTAGTCCCTGACACAGTTTTATAAAGGAACACTTGACTAGGCAGATCAATTTTTGAAGGACTGCGCACACGACAGCAGGTGTAAGAATGAAGAAATGCACCCAATATCTCTATGCTCGGAGAGCCCATCTTCCAACTGCTGTAACTGTGTTGGGAAAAGCAACTTTACAAGACTTGACCCTCCACATAAGCCAACAAAATCCAAAAGCTAATTCCATCCATTACATTGAGTCTAATCCCAGGGACCTCTTTATAAAGTAGCACCTTCGGAGGAGCAGGGATGTGAAATCCATGCCGACAACTGTGCCAGTACCCTGTACAGAACTTCCCCAGCTCCAAAGAGCTACTACCTACAATGCCACAAAAGGGAACTCTGCTAGAGCTAGGCAGGCCACCAGCTGCGATGGCAGTAGTGGGCCTGAACGTTTTGGCTTTGAAAGGCATATTCCTACCGCAGCTGCTGTGCGAGAGCTCTCCGTTAGAGAGGAAACCACGGTTCTCGCTGGCCAGTCAGAATCCCTCCATCCGCAACCCAGGTCCACATACACAGGTGCCCTGGAGATTTGCAGTACAGACTGGCTGGGTACGACAAAGACAACGACAGGACAAAGTCTCCCGTGGTATCAGCGCTAATTCCCAGACAGGAGGAGGCCGCTGACTCTTCTGACTGAACATCTCCACATATTTGTACTTTACAATTCCCCAAAGAGGCAAGAGAATCTAGCCTGTTTAGGTAGCGTTTCTACCAGCAAAAGGAGATGTCAGTTTTCACTCTAGCATCTTGGTCTCCATTTTTAATCAGTCCCAGTGTCTTCCCCAAAGGGATAATCTCCACATCCCAGTGGCACACGAACATTTTTAAACATACAGCTTGCTCTGTTTAGCGTGGGCTGCACAAATCAAACACGAAAGGGCCCCAAGAGGGAAGAGAAAGGGGAGGGTGGAGGGGGAGAAGGAAAGGGAAGGTCTGAGGCTAAACCAGTCCTGTTATGTTTATATCCAAATTATGTAAACGAGAGAAGTGTTGAGAGAAATTTTAATTCACTAATCATCTCTCAGGTTGATTAGTAGCAGTGTGCATGTGGGGGACAGGACACCCAGTAAACTGACCCTGGCAATGATCAGGAAACCCAAAGGCTTAGGTCTTGCACCCAGGGGCAAGCGCAGTGACAGAGAAGCATGCTTGCATTCCTAAATATATAAATATATATATCCACAAGGAAGAAGAAAATTAAAGTAAATGATATTTAAAAAAACAAACAAAACCAAACAAACAAACCAAAAGGAAAAAAAAAAAAAAAAAAAAAAAAGGCTGGCTTGTCAGGGGTGGGGACGAGAAGGCTCCGGTGTGTGTACTTACATAGAGGTCAGCACCGTAAAATCCGTCCTGGTAAACCACACTGCAGAAAATCCACACAAAAACAAAAAAACAGAAAACAAAAAACAAAAGAACAGAAAACACATTCCGGTTATTGAGGACGGCAGCATGCACATGCGTTTTACACAGGCAGGTGATGTATGAATCCACAACCTGGGCTTTTGGCAGGAGCAAATCAGCGAGAGAATGTGTGTGCGCACGCACGCTAGACGGCTCCAAGTCATCTTCCATGGCATGCAAAGGGGAAGGGGCGGGCAGAGGGGGAGACAGTATGCAAAGGAGAGAGGGAGGGGGACCACCATCTTGTACAATAAAAATAGACTCAAAAAGATCTGATGTCCTGAAGAAGAGAAACAAGGGTTTAGAAACCTCCGCTCTGGTTATTCTCCTGGAATGATTTTAGTTACCCCCCTAAACACTTGGCTTCGTGAATGGGCTTGGGAAATCGAGGAGCCCCTCAGAAGGCATCTCACAGGGGCTGGAGTCACCTATGTCAGAAGCACTTTTCAAAGAGTTATGTACGATTACGTATTTTGAGCTTCACAGGGCTGCATGACTTTGTTTCTGACATCCATACATCACCTGCTTTCACCCTGCACATTAGACATGCGATAAGATTTGGCTGATCACACAAGCATGCAAAGTATTATTATTCAGCATCTTAAAGAACCGATGCAACACCTCAGGAAAACAAGTCAATCAACTCTGATCAAAGTAAACAGAGAAATGTAATTAAAAAGAAAAAACCAAAAATACCCACAATGCATTGCTTTCACAAGCAGAGATAATGAGCTAAAAAGGTTAGGTGACTGGTCCAAGGTCCGAGAATTGAAAGGTGCAGTGGGAGTCCCTGGTAGGAACGACCTATTCCGTAGCACAGAGGAGGAACTGGAAGGGTTTCCATGGGATGGTGCTTTTTCTGCTTTAAGCCATAGTTTTCTTTCTCTCAGAACTTCAAGCAGGGAAACTGTTAAACCGGAGCCTGGGGTTCCCAAAGAGCCACTCTTACCAGAGCATTCTCTAGCGTAAGACTACGCAGCTCGCTTTGGGGACAGGGGTCAGGGAAGGATGAGGAAGGAAGAGAGGGGATGCCCCCCCACCCATCTGAGTTCAATGTGTGCTTCATACTGAGGAATTTCCTCCTGCTTTGTCCTCTGAATAGCTCTGCAGAAACTCACTCAAGGCTTTAAAAAGCACTATAGCCCCACCGTTTGTGATGTTCATGGATCTGATGTGCATGACTTACCAGTAGCATTAAGGAAAAAGAAGGTATGGAACACTAGTGGTTTGGTTTTTTTGATTATCATTTTTTACTCATCAGATGGAACATGAAATGCTGCCAAGAGCCTGCCACCCTCAGACACCCACCTATTGTAAGACACGCACACACAAAAAAAGCCCAGCAGATCTTGCCAAAATTCTGCATGCTATTACTAAAAAATAAAATAAAATAAAATAAATCTGTTGCAGTGTTAGCTACTGCTTGAATAATTTAGTCTTGCTGTCTTCCCCAGGAAAAGTACACTCCATTCCCAATGGACAACGTTACTATGGTCTCCAAGAGCGCTGGGAGCAGATATGAAGATAGAGACCCTTGTTAGAGGAAGAGGGGAGCCACTTCAGCAGGGAGAAGCAGGCCGTAAGATCGTGTTTGTTGAAGCTAAATTTTTACAACCACATAACAAAGAATTTGGCTCCTGGGGCAGAGACTTACATTGCTGGGTTCTCTATCTAGGACCAGGAGTGTTTTAGCAGTGATACTCCACCTGCTCCTGCAGGAAAGGCAAACGCATGACAGAGGAAGTGACTGTTGGTTTATGAACAGGTTAGCAGTTTTAACAGTTATTCCGAGTACAATCAGTTGGAAGAATATAAGCATTACCACATTGGATCAGGCCACTAGTCCTGTAACTTAGAATCCTGTCAGCAGGAGATGCCAGCATCAACTCTCCAGAGAAAACTGCAAGGAACACTAATAACAGGTAAGACTACGACTTCCTGGGTGCAAACAACCAAGCACACGTGCATCCTCCGTCTCTCCTTCAGTTACGACTTGACTGACACCAACTGCCAGGGCTGAAATTTAGCAAGGTTTATTTATATGGTAGAATATCCATATTTGTGATTCTTAATGCTAGCGAAAACTGAGAGATTTCATTCATTTGAGAACCACAAAGACCGTTCTGGTTATGTAGACTGACCAGAAGCATAAAGCAGCCCAGCAGATCTCAGTGGCATCTGCAAAAAGCCTGCTAGCTGAGCTAAAACACATCCACAACAAAAATATGCTGGTTTTGTAAAGCAGCCATCATATCATTTAGGTGTACCAACAGTTGACTGTGTTGTAAAAGGAACCAAAAAACCACTCCAAACCCACAAAGCTCCCTACTGCATTCTATCTAGTCTGACTTTTATCTACTTTTGGCTTCGAGTCAGTGAAGCTTCTATATATTTACACTCGTAGACTAATTATTTTTTACTATGGTAAGCCTACTCCTCATATAGGTACTTAATGACCATGAACAAGTCAATGTCTAAGGTTTGAGAAATAAAATTGATCAAGCTTATTCAGTTTTGAGAGTTTTACAGTAGGCAAGGTTTTTTTCAGCCTGATTTAATTCTTACAGCTTTTAGTCTGAAGTGTAATTTGTCAGCATTCTTGTTTAGAAAGCATGGCTGCTACAAATCAGGGCAATATTCCAGTACAGGTTTTACTCATGCTATATATCAGAGGTTATAATGTCTCCTCACTTCCACTGAATGCCGCCTCGGTTATAAATTGAAGGTTACATTTGTATTCTGAGGTCAGGCTCAGGTGACTATCTAACATCCTCTCCAATGGTCTGAGCAATTGCTTTCGAAAGTGTGAATAGCCTTCCCTGGATAAATGTCCATGTCCATACATAAGCATGTACATTCCAGGTTGAGTTCTTGAAATAAATGTTAAAACTACTAAGAACGATATGATTTCTTGCACCTTCCTCTGGAGTATCCAGCACTAGATACTGCCAAAACTTACTCTAACCTGAATGGCCCTAAGGTCTGATCCAGTATGGCAATTCCAGTGAGTTTTTATTTATCTACATTCCGTATTTTTTTGAATTCTACTAAGCTCTCAAATGCAGTGATACCATTAAGTTTTATAACTTAAACACCACTGAGGTTTGTGAAAACCAATTCCTTCTACCAGGCCTGAGTTAACCTGCAGCTTTCCTTTACTGTCTTCTTCCACATTTCTCACTCTATCTTGATCACTCACGTGTTGCTGACTGGCCGTGTGGTGCCATCCTTCCACTGGCCAGGAAGAAAGCAACCGAGGCAGGGTAAGGTGTCAGGAATGTGTGCCTGCCCCTGACTCCATGGAGGTCAACTGTGCCCAGGTGAAGCGGTGGCTGTCCTACAGCTTACTGCAACATGGAACTAAATAGCACATTTTGTATGATTCCACGAGGAACCAGATTCTCACTACAAAATATCTTGCAGAGATCCACACTACGATGACAACAGAACACCAGAATTACTGATATCCCAGTGCTTGGGACTAGGGACAGTTCTAGGCCATTTGTGAACCTGCCTCGTTTACTGCTTCCCTGCAAACGTTTACTGGATAGTAGGCTGCCCATGAAGACATAAATCAGTCAACAGGGTCAGACAAACTCAGCATAACGTAAGTAAACACAGTCATGAGACAATATTTGGAAGGGATAATCATTGGAGCCTGGCTCATATTCCAAATGGGAATAAACCTTTTATATGGGACTCAGGCTGGATTTATATCAAAGACGAGCCTAGAGTCCCTCCCAGTGCACAGCTCGTGACAGCCTCCTGCTAGGAATGCTCCAGCTGTCACTCCCAGGGATGAAGACACATTCCCCTCCCCGGTGCAAGTATTTAATATTCTGCTAGACAGCAGCATTTAGCTCAGCTTTGCTTCTCTGTTTCACTGTGGAGCACTTCCTAATAAAACCTGACTGGGTCATTTTTAGAGCAACAGACAGGCAAGTTGCAGGTCAGAGGCTATGGTTAGAGGATATAGAATACAAACTGGGAGTGGTGGCAAAAAGAGGTGGATCCGAAAACAAAGAAGAAACACTCTGTTCAGAAGGCCAATGTGTTCAGACAAGAGGTTTCGTTTAAAGTGTTCTGGTGAATTAAATACAAACATTGCCAGATTTGCTGGAGAGCAGAGCTAGACGGATACATGATCACTGCAGCTCGCTTCCTTGAGCTCTACTTTAAATATCACACCAGACTCTAAAAAGAATGGGCCACAGTAGCTCTCACCACTTAATCTGCTACAGAAGGTACTGCAAGCTTATCCAGCATATATCAGGCCAGCTACTTGCACTGGTGTGTGTGGCTTCCACCTCCCTTTTTAATAAAAGACTTGTATTTATTTTCTTCCCTTTTGGGGCTAGTCTAAAGGAAAAAAGGGCCAGCCCACTTCTGTGTTGGAAGATTCATTCCTATTCCTATTCTTTCTGAAAATGTTGCCTGGAAAATATGGCAAGTAAAATTCCACAGACGGCAATATGAATAAAGCATCCTCAAAATCAGAAACAAAACAACAACAAAAAAAGACAGTCTGGAAGGGATTTCCTGATTCATCTGTCATTCCATCACACTTTTAAACAAACAAACAAAACCCCAAAACAAAACTCACACACAAACCTAGTTCCCTCTACTTTTAAGCAGCAGAACACTCTTTTGTAACTGCATCTATTCCACTATGTTACTAGTGAAAAGTCAGTGGGCAAAGAATGCTAAGGCCACCCATTCACCATTGCTTCATACAACAGTTTGAAGAATGCTGCACTTTCGGTCTCCCTATATCCCAAACACTCCCAGCTTTAAATTAATGGACTTGATTAATCTTTGTTTTAAACCTTTTTAAATCGTCTCCAACAAAGAAAGCAAATCCATTGTGGGTAACTGGCTCTTCTGTGTCCTACTGCCAGATGGTGAGGCATGAAGGTAATGGATAATATTCCTCATTCCTGGATATGAAAATGCAAATGGAGTGCAAAGAGCAGAACCTTTTCAGAAATTTTAAGACCTTCTCTCTTTGTGTCCTTCTCAGCAGCACTATAACATATTGGGTCAATAGTTGATGAATACCACGTAGACAAATTGAGAAATTATGAGAAGGAATCCACCAGCGCTTTAAGCTGTTGCGAGTACTGAAAATTGTTCCAGTCAAGAACTTAACACGGAAAAATTTAGATTTGCCCCTGCTGGATGCCATCGTGTGCAGAATGCTCTGGCACTAGCAATACCCTGACTCTCACCATCCAGACAATTTTAGTTATTTTTTGGTTAACCAATTAGCTATTTGACATGGTTGTGCAGAGCACTCTGCTCTCGTGACCAGTGCTTACCCTGGGTAGGCAGGGATGGCTGTGGGAGGTACGCCCGGACTGCCCCATACACTGTCCTTCCTCGGCCCCTCAGATGGGCT
Source organism: Tyto alba (assembly GCF_018691265.1). NCBI lineage: Eukaryota > Metazoa > Chordata > Aves > Strigiformes > Tytonidae > Tyto > Tyto alba. The sequence continues at coordinate 32,152,929 of NW_024881282.1, forward strand.
CCCCGAAACGCGGCTGCTGTGGTGGCTGCAGTTGGATAGGGGAAGCCTGGAACTGTAAAGACAGACAAGGTGGAGGGTGAAAAGGATCCGAGCTCCTGCCTGGAGAACCGTCTGCTTCAAAGTGACACAATAGCTCCACAGCGGTGGGACATTTTGCATCAATCCTGCAGAGGGGCATGCTTATAACCCAGCAAGCATCTGATACATACTTCCTGCTACACCATGGCCTTTGGGGGAGAGGGGTTGCAGAGAGGTTTGGCATGCAAGAGGTTAATGCTTTGGCATGCCTCACCCACCACAAACAGGGTACAAATCCCCCCGCCTTTTGACACCGCCATGCAGTCTGGTTAGAGTCTGAGAAGCGCAGAAAGTTACTATCAATGTAGCAGGCGGCTCTTCCAAAACTGCAGAGGCTCTTTAAAATAATTTGTCAAGAGGCCCTTAAAGTCAACCAACTTACATCAGTCTCTTCCCTCCTTTCCCCTCCCACTCTTTGCCACCCAATCCTCTGTATGTTCATTTTAAAGCCTGAAAGACAAGATAGCCCATATAACAGCAGCAGAAATTTCCCATAAAGTGCCAGTTTACTGAGAGCCCACCTTCATTTAACAAGAGTGACCAATGACTGGCTCCATACACAGCGGGGACTGCTCTATTATGGTTTACACTGGAGTAAACTGGCTCGTGATGAAACAATTGATGTTGAACCTCAAGAGGCATCTGCAAACCCGTAATAAACAGATACGGAGAGGGAAGGAGTCCCAGGGCGCAAACCCAACCCAACGTGCGTCCAGGTGCATGCCGCTAGGGGCCCTGCAGACTCGCGGTTCAGCAGCTTGTATAATATGTACTTTAGGGATTTGTCTGTGTGGTTTCTCTGATTTCAAAAGGGGGAGAGGCAGGGGAATGGCCTGTTCCTCAAACACCCCCTCCCCCTTGTTCTGCAGTCTCCCCATCACTCTGAAAGACTCATTCACCAGTACAGAAACACACTGCAGGTGAACCAGTTACAGCAACTGCACAGTATATGTTAGCTCAAAGTGAACTCATTCCCGACAAGACCCATCCTTTCAAGTATATATTATACAGACTGGAGAGAAGAAGGGTAACAGGTCATCATTAACTCAAGCACAGTAACAACACAGGGGCCAACGGGGGCTACTTACTGATTAAAGGAATGTAAGTGTTAATACCCCCCCTTCCTGACAGGGGCACTGCGGCGTCATTGCCCAGCGAGACATCTGCTTGAAAGCTGGATGCTAATTTAATTTAAAAAAAAGAATAAAGAAAAAACAAAACCAAAACGAAACAAAAAAAACACACACACAAAAAAAAAAAACAAAAACAAAACAACAAAATAAAACAAAAAAAAAAACAAAAACATATAAAGGTTATAAAGAAACAGCAGATTGAGAACATAAACAAACACCACTGCAGTTAAATGGCAGAAGTGGAAGTGTCTACTTAAGCTCTACCTGCATATAACTCAGGGCCGTACACCGCTCCAACCACAGGACTCAACTTCCAACCTGAAACAACAAAGACTGCAGTGAATGCCAAAATCTACACCAAGAGAAGGAGCGGGCAGCGTGGGTAGGGGGAACGGTCTCCTGCATGCGCCCCAGATTCACATGCACAGCTCTTGCCAATTTCTGCTTCGCCTCAATCCCCCTTGGTGTAGATGGAGGCCAACTGCCTTTTTTCTAATGTCAAGTTCTGGGTACAGGTCGCTGTATCGGCGAGAACAGCAAGACATCAGCTGATCCGCAGCACGGCAGAGGCGCCGCTGAGGGAATGCCAACTACCTTATATGCATATTCGCCACGAGCCCCGCGCGACCCTGCACGAACCTGGCTGCCAGCTCCTCCAGCTCCTCCCTGCTTTCACCAGAAATGCTGCGGATCCAAAACCTCTCTAAAGCCACCAGCCCAGACTGTCATCCCGGGCAAGTCAAATTGATAGCCTTGAATTCTCAACACACCCTTCCGCCTTATTTGCTAGGGATCTGCTAAAAAGCAACAGTGTCTGAATTTCCTCGTTAGCTGAGTTACATGACTACGGTGCAGAAAAGCAATACAGCCTATTCACTTCACATTTCTCCTCTCTGTTATTTAGTATTTCCTGTCTTCTTTACGCTGCTTTTCAGGCGAAAGCCCTCCCAGAAAATTGATTTTAGTATCATCTGGATAATTGGCAAGAACTGCAAATCTTCAACATAAAACCTACAACAGAACAGTGCTTAAAGTAGTCACCACTGGGGTACGAGAACAAACATGTTTCCAGTCAAATCTAGAAACCTATTTGTCCTCCCCACCGCCTTTCTACTGGGGGAGAGAAGGGGTGCAAAGCTAACAACATCATCTGGGGCTGGCTTCCACAAAGCTTTCCTTTAAGGAAAGATCTCAGCTGTTCAGCTAGCTATCACACAGGTATTTTTATTTAAATAAACCCATACCCTTCCTTTGTCTCGATGCTCTTACTGCACTCTAACCAGCCACTACTGCACCTCTCACCAGCCCAGAAACCATACGAACAACTCCGTGAACTGCAGCACATCAACAGCACCCCTTCATCTGCTGGCAGAGTACCAGTGAGAGATCCAATGCATGCTCCCTCCACGAGACTGGGCACGATGCCGCTGCGCTGCCCACCTTGATGGCCAAATACTCAAGTGAGTGGTGGCAATGAGGGGACTGGGATCAACCTTCAAGTTCAATAGCAGTCCTATGACCACTCGTCAGTATGCCTTAAGCCTGGCCTAATACTAAATACTTTTGCATAGCTTTAAAGCTGGCTTTAAATTGATGGCTGCGTAAGCAAAATATTCCTGTTACCACGGTTTCACAAGTCAATCAAGTTTTGTTACCAAATAGTCATACGCATTCTCTGCCCTTGTCTTTAGGGCAACCTGACATGGCTGTGCTGCCTTTTGCTACAAAATCTCCTGGGTTCCTTTCAGACTCTGAGATCCAGAATCCCAGTCTTTCTGCCTGGCCCTGTTTCCTTAGTTCTGTAACCGAAGGGAGATTTATTTGTCAGGAGCAACGCAACAAGTCAGTAGCAGAGCTGCAAATAAAATACGGATCTTCTGACTTCTGCGTCTTATGTTGTAATCAAAACGGATTATCACACTAGCAATTACCTATATGCAGCTTCCTGCCTTGTGGAAGCTGTTTGGGGACATTTTCAGACCAGAAAGAACTTTTCTGCCTGTTTCAGGACAACGACTCGGATTTAAAATCTCTATCAAAGCAGCATTCAGTTCTGCTGAGAGAAGAACGACTTTTTATGCTATATATGCCAATGCAATAAAATTACTGCACAGGCGGAACCACCAAGATATCCTGCTTAAACAGGATTGTTCATTACCCAAACAACTTGGTCTTTCTCTATTCAGGTTCACTGGAAAACGACTGAACACAGGCAGAGTCTGTAACAAAAGTGAACAAACAAGCAGCGCAATGCCTCTGCTTTCCCGGCTGCTTGGGGACAGCTGTACTTTTACAGTTAGAACCTAAAATGAGACATGTCCAATTATGTATCTTACACTGAGCTTCTGCATTTATATTTAGGTATTTACATGATGGCAATGAGACTCGGGAGTACTCTACATCCCATTGTACAGCAAGAGCTTGCAGTAGTCACAGGCCACCCATCAGTCCTTGGCTTCTTTACCCAGCTTGGCCATGTCGGGCATGTGGCTACTCCTCTCTGTCCCCACTTCTCCATCTATAAAAATGGTATTCTTCCACACACACCGAAGGGTTATACTGAAGAATAATTAGGGGTTGTGGGGTTTTCTGGGTTTCTCTGGGGGTTTGCTCCTGAGGAGAGGTCATGACTTTTCCCTTTTGTCTTTCTTCAAACCTTTCACCTCACCATTAGTACAAACAGTCTCTCTTACCATTTGCGTAAGGTGTGACCATCTTCTTATTGGTCATCACTCGCGCAGTGGCGTTGTTAACCTAAAAGTAAGAAAGGGGAGGGGGGGGGGGAAGGGAAGGAAGCATAGGACATTAGGGAAAACAGTGGAAAACTCAGATACCACACACACACACACACACACACTATACTTCTCTGAGCAAAAAAAAATTAAACAACTAATTTTACAAGAATGCAATATTTAAATTACTTTTAACAATTGCCATTTAATTATAAAAGTTACAGCTAAATGTGGCACTTTAAAATTATGCATTAAACAAAAGGCCAACGAGAGTAAAGTGCAGATTCTCCACCACCCTGCCACCCCTTGGCACATGCTTATTCTCAGCTCATTGATCGAAAGGGCAAAACTTCGGGACGTTTTGTCCAGGTTCTGTTCGAGAGGCACCGATCACTTCTGCAGCCCAGAGCAGGGGAACTGAACCAAGTGATGCACAAGCTGACTCATTTCTCAAGCTCACCGGTGGGACTGGGGCCCAGCAGGTTGCTGACAGGCATACGTTTTGTATAGAAAAAGGTAGCTTGGAGTCCATCAGCTTTAGATCTCAACTCTCAAGGCTGAAGGAGATTTCTGGAATGCCACCAAGCATTTGGACGGTCTACGTTCATCAATTTCCTCCCCATCATTTTCAAATCTTTTTTCCAGATTATTTTTATCTTGTCCCAAATCTCATGGAGCGAAAAGAAGAAACACGTAGCAGTAGACCTGGGTGTTTTTCTGGTTTTATTATGCCCTCCACCCTCTTTACAGAGCTCTGCATAGTTCCAAGCGGTTTGATTGCTCAAGCAAGTGGGGTGTTACCACAGAGATGGTGCTGATAAAGAAAAGATGGACCAGTTTGGAAGCCAAGTTACTGCAGCCCCGTGTCAGACAGCCTCAAAGTTCTTGCAAGGAGGGTGAAGTCTTTATACAACACCAGTAATTTATCAAAACCCATGCCAAATGGGAATTGAGGCCAGGGTGAAGGAAAAAAGAAAAAACAAAAACCAAACAACAAAGGCTATAAAAATAAAAGTTGCCTTGGGCCCTTGAGACTTATGGATGTGAGTGTACGCAGGGTGGGGAAGTCTGGAGCTACATTTTACTTTCGTTTCAGCCCCAAAACAATAGAAACATTACACATTTAAAAAGAAAGAATGGGAAACAACAATGATGAGACTGAGAGCATGCAGTTAAACACACACAGATAAAAGAAAAAAAAAACCAAAAACAAAAACAACCCCACAATTGATTCTGAGGGTGGGGAGGGGAGGAGGGAGGAGAAAGGGTCTCACAGACAATCATTAAGATGGAGCGAGTGCCTGAAATCAGCTGCTACAGCAAAGTGCAACACAAGCACTTAAAGGAAAAAATTGCCAGAACCGATCAGAAACCACCAGTCAGCAAAGAGACCAACAGCTGCATTTAACTGAGTAAAGAAATAAACTGGGGAGGGGAGGAGAGAGAGAAGAAAAAGAGAGAAAACAAACAGTAACAGCTACAAACAGGTCTCAGAAAGAGAGAGCAGCAGAAAGAAGGGGCAGGAGAGAGAAGAGGAAATGGGTGCATTAATAAAAACCAGCCAAACTGGAGTTCAGTAACTCTGAGTAAGATGTGCAAGGGGAAATCACCATGAAGTCAGTAATCAAACAGCTCAGACTGCTACAAAACGATATGTACATCCAAAGTCCAGGCGGCATTACTCAACAGCATTGAAAATAAAAGGGGAAGAAGGGGGAAGGAGGTGGGTGGGGACAACAAGTCAAATCACATTTCGTAGTGTTAATGTGAGATGGCAGATGGAATTTTTTTCTTTCTTAATTTTTGTTTTTTATTTTTTGTAATTTTAAGAAAAAATAAAAAAAAAAAAAAGAAAAAAAGCTTCTTCTCTAGCGCTTTTGTTTCACTTACCGCCAACTCGTACCATCGCCAGCATTGTGTATAGTTACCATGGAAAGAGTGAGTCAAGTGAAGGGCCCTAAACGCTAAACCATCGAAAAGGGAAATAAAAAAACAACAAAAAAAAAGGCAAAATATGCAGACATCTTACTCAAAACGGTGGCTTTTTTTTGTTTTAATATTTGTACTTTTTTTTTTTTTTTTTCCTTTTTAAAAGAAAGGAGGAGAGAGGGAAGACGCCAGTTAGCCTTCACCACAGTGGGACACCGAACTGGTCAACACCAGGCATGCCCAATATATGGCCATGTTGGCCAGCCAACATTAACCCTTCACTCCCCCGCGGTGAGAGCTACAAACTTTAAGGATTAGCTTTCACCGAGCTGACTCTGGACCACGTGCAGGTCAGGAAACCAGCGCTGGGTATAGCACAGCCCACTCAGGCTTCTGCCCCGTGTCTCCCCTCCCCTCCCACCATGGGCATCATCTCACACTTGCGTGGAGGAGAACTGGCCTCGAAGGAAAGAGGGGATACTGGGTGGCCCCCTGCTTTCTTTTTTGGATACCGAGTTAGAAGTTGGACAGTACTCTTTCAGTTAGTTTTATTCAGGCCTGGTAACAGGAAATCGGAGCCTCACAAACTGAAGCAAAGGAAAAATCAAGACAGCAGAAGGGCAAAAATTTGGAGTGGGTGGGAAAAAAACTTAATAAAGAAGAAAGAAAAGAAAAAAATACCCAAAACAACAATAAAAATATTCTGTAAGGGGTGTAAACTTTTATACATTTCAGTGCAGGGAAGTGAAGGACACAGACACAAACACACACGCACACACGAGACAGGGATCCAAATGTGAAATAAGTGAGGCAAGACACAAAAAGAAATCAAAAGAATAAATATAAAGAAGAAATTGAATTACTGAAGACATGCACCTCGATTTTACGGCCCTCTACCACGGTGCCGTGTAATTTCTCCCTGGCCCTGTCTGCATCAGCACTATTCTCGAAAGTTACGAACCCGAATCCCTGCATGCAGCGGGAGAAGGGGGGAAAACATGCACATCGTTATATATTGAAATACTGATCTCTAGGTAAATAGAGAAAAAATATCACAGTATGAAATCGACATCAGCACAACTCAGCAATAAACTCCTAGAGTCACATTGTTGGTTCATGCATGTTTCATAAATGAAAGAAATTAAATTTGATAAAATAAAGGAACTGTAATCATAATAAGAATAATAAAGAGTAATTAAAAAAAACAGGAAAAAAACCCAAACAAACAAAAAAAAAACCCAAACAAAAAAAAAAAAACAAAACAAAAAAAAAAACATAAAAGCAATTGAGGCCAGACCAAAAAGAAGTACAAAGTTACTCGAGACAATTTTTTTGTTGTTGTTTTTTGGTGTTTTTTTTGTTTAAAAACACATTTAGTGCCTCTGACATAGGCAAGCTGGTCAAGCCCAAGCAGGGCTTCTCTCCCCTCTGCTAATTAACACACATGCTTTGCAGGACCCCCCCACCCGCCCCGGACAGTACAGGACATCGACACTGAGCAGCACTTCGTTCTCTTGAGAAACTGCTACGAGAGCGAGCAGCGATCTGAGTTCACGCCTGGCACCAGGAATTCTGCGAAGCTTTGGGCAAATCAAACACTGAACCTTGCTTTTCCCACCTGTAAAACGGAGACAATAATAATTACCTACCTTAGAAAACTGTTGAGAGGAAGGGCTGTTTTGTAAAGCATCCCTTGTAAGGTCTTCGGGGCACAGCTCATGTCTACTCCTATGCCTGTAACTTCCCTAATAACGCATGGGGCCTTGAAAGGAAGCAGGGCTTCTAGGTGGCACCATCAAATAAACATTACTTAACATGAAGATTTAGAGTATCACATACTCTAGTTTCAAAATTTTTCCTGTCTGTGAGCACTGTGTTGGACTTGAGTGTAAATCTAAACACCCACCTACCGATTCATCGGTAAAGGCCGGTTTTGTCTGACACCGCTGGCCCCGCTGCTCCCTCCCACCCTGCCACCCCCCATCTTACTTGGCTTTGTTCTGAGATGGCAACCTCTGCGCCGGGGAGAGCAAACAAATCTAGGCCTTGAAGCTTCAGAAAAATTGACATGCCCTGCCTGGAGCAACCACAAAGGCTCGAGGACTACTGAAAATGCCTCTTTAGTTAGATGAATTTAGGGTTACCGCATCCATGCCCATCCCACATGCTCGTACTGCTGCCAACTCATGCGGTCACGTAACGGGGCAGGGTAAGAGATCATGCTTCCTTCCATGGAGATGAGTGCAGTGACATTAAACCAGAGCCAACATGACTAAGTGAATTAGGATTTTAACTAGTAACGGATGGTACCTTACCACATACAATGTGATGTGACAGCCTTCATGCCATTACAGAGAGTGGGGCCAAACAAAAAACGTTGTTGCCTTCTGCTTTTAGGGTATCTGAAGAACAGGAGTAACTGGCTCCTGTGGCTTGGTGTAAAGCAAATACTGATTTAACGTGCAGAGAGTAATCTCTGCGGGCTCTGATACCCTCAGGAGCGGAAGAACAAAGCTTGCATTTGAGGCAATGGAAACTCCTGATATCAACCGGAGAGTGATGTAAGTGATCTACAGCTGTGCTTTGTCAGGAAAAAGGCATGCTAGCCCTGCGGCCCCCTCCGTGCAGCTCGGGCTCAGTATGTAGGGACTGGACCCAAAGAAGAAAGAAAAAAAAAAAAAAAAAAAAAAAAAAAAAAGCATCTTGATTTCTAAGCACTGTTAGTAGCAAGACACAAGCCATCATTCTTCAAGTGCTTTTTAAAGGTCTTTGCAATACTAATCTTAAAAAGCCCAAGCCGTTTGCACATGCTGGCCTTTATCATCCACAGCTAGGTTTCCAGCACAAAACTGTTACACACTTGTAAAATGCAAGGTTTTTTTTCTTTCTTTCTTTCTTTTTTCCCCCCTGAATAGCAATAATAAAAGAACTGAGCCAAGTACTGCAATGTTGAGATCAACAAGAGCGCTCCTTTGGGCTCCAACCCAATAATCTAAAGCTTCAGATAATTTCATTTCTCCAGCTATAAATAAAAAGCTATATAAATAACAAACTGATGCCTTTTTTCAGAAAAGCATAAAAGTTTTCTGTTTAAATGAATTAAAATTGGAGCTACAAATGATAGGGGCTAATAAAACAGCCCAACCACACCATATAACTCTCAAATGTTGCAGGGAAACAGGGGGGATTGTGGGGAGTATAATAGCAAAGCTGATTATGAAGGGAAAGGGTATCGTGTCTGCTTCAAAGAACCCCCACAGAGAAAGGCAAGACTGAGAAATAGAGCAACACCCTTCCCTCTGGTTCTCTATAATGGGGAAAAAGCATCTTTAAAAGGTTGGGGGAGGAGAGGAGGTAAAGACTGCAATAGGAATCTCTATTTCCCTCTTCTCTTTTTACATTAAAAATTTCTGTTTGTTCTAGACAAGCCTGTGGAGACTGAATAAAATTTATGTCTTTGGTGATGATGTGAACTGAAAGCTGGAGAGCAGAGGGAAGGTAATTTTTCAGACATTAATCTGTTCAGGCTAGAACCAAATGAAGACTGTTTTAATTCACATTTGTTTGCAATTAGTGAAGTCTGTATGGGATTTTAAAAACCACATTACCATTAAATATTTTTAAATTGATTAGGAATTTGCAATATTTTTAATAAGTTAACTTAAGGTAGGGCACAATCCACATGCAGACTATATGAAAATAATTAACAATGTGAATTACAACAGAATTAAACTGATTCTGAACAACATAACTAATTAACCACAATTTTTGTTTTATTGACAGATCAGTCTTTAGCTTGTGCAACTCTCGTTGTTGAGAACCATTTAATGTCAATGCTGAATTAATGCTTTACATAGTTGACTACGGCAGAGTCAGAATTTGTGTCCCCTTGGTTTGTCGTCTTAATGCATCTCTTAGACATTCAGATTTTCATCAGGAAAATAGGTGAGCCACGCTTGACATTTTTGTTATTTCTAAGTTTAAAAACTAGCAATTATATATAACATATTTTTGATGTGGCAGAGGAAAAAAGCACATACATATATTTTTTATTCCTTCTCACAGATGACCTGTAAAGAATAGGGATTAATTTGTACCTAAATACATATACCACAACTCTCAGTTTTCCCTCCCAAGGTTGTCTTGCCCTTGAAAAAAAAAAAAAAGGAAGGGGAAAAAAAAAAAAAAAGAGGTGACAGATGTCCAATATTTTACTAGCTTCACTTTAAACTGAGTTGCTCCATAGTAGTAGGTATGGAGCCAGAAGAAGGGAAGATACAACCCTGGGTACAAAAAGACTTCAGTTTTCTAAAATTTAATTACACAAACAGCTTGGGCTTAATAATGTTGTTGTTATAACAAGGCTGAAATTTTCAACAGGTCCTCTCTACCAGCAACTTCTCCCAAGCAGAACATCAGTTTAAGCCTCAGTGTACCCAGCAAACATGAAATAACCCCAGCAAACATTTTTAGGACTGGTGAGTAATTTGCAGTGCCAGACTAACCCCCTTTTTTTACCCAAAGGTTTATTCAAAGGGCCTGAAGAGACCGAGTAACTGCCACCCTTTTAGTCTGGCCTCAGACTCTGCAATAAATAACAAGCAACATGATGAGCAGTGAAAAAAAAAAAAAAATGTATATATATAGTATTTGAACGTTTCCATCTCTGAAGAATGAGAAAGAAAATTTACCATGTAACCGTAAAGGGAGAAATCAAAAGCAGACGGTTCTCCTGGGTGTGGCCAGAACACAGAAATTAAACAAAAAACAACAACAAAAAATAAAGTAAAATAAAAAAAAAAAGAAAATAAAACCAAAGGAAACTAAACAGAGCCCCTTGAAATCCATGCATTGTTAACCCTTCATTTGTCATGGAGTTTAGACCAGTCACCTCAGCAGCAGCGTCTTTGCCTTGTACCACTGGAGCACACAGCCAGCAACCGGCCTTGCCGTCATCTGCTGCTGTGCTTGTTTTTAACCAGGTTTTTGCTTCCCCCCCCCCCACCCCCCATTTCCATAATAAACAAACTCTTAGGAGCCTGAAAAAATGGCCAAGGAGACAGCAGTTTAGGCTACCTGTTTCCAAGGCATTTGGAGGGAGTAGGAGGGTTTCAGCTACAATCCACCTGAGATGAGCAGGGCTGAATACACCGACACAAACACAGCACGGAATTCCGAAACGCGTTCTTGAAGTTACACACGCAGATGCACGCTTTAAATTGGTGAGGGAATTGACATAAACCAAGCCGCCACCATTTCAGCAGCTCTTCCAGCGCCTCCCCCTGCCTCCGTGCCGCACTTTGAGTGCATTAAGGCACATACGCATAAATCGCCCCTCCGCACACCTGGGCAACCTGGTGAATCAGATGCAGGAGTTAATCTGGCTAAAAAAAAAAAAAAAAAAAAAATGTCTTCAAAAAAAAAAAAAAACCAAAACCAAAACCAAACCCACCGCTGCAGGGGTATTTTTTAAACCAGATCATTTTTATCCCAGTCCAGCCTGTTGCGTTGCTCCACTGCCGGTCCCTCCTGCAACACCGAGGAGGGGGCACAGGCTGGGAGGGAGCAGCGCCGCTGCCCAGCCAGAGCTCGCGGCTTCAGGGCAGCTCCTGCCAGCTCGGGTCAGGGGCTTCACAGCCCCACGTCGTCCTCGGCTGTGTGCCCCCTCCTCCTGCCCCCAATCCATCATGGATCTCCCTGTGTGGCCTGGAAGGTCAGCTAGCTAAACTGGCAGAAGACAAGCTCGTTTCTCTCTCTTGCTCTCTCCCTGCTGCATCAGTTCTTTGCTAATTTAGCACCCGGGATTCAACTCCCTACGCAGTGAAACGAGCACTGCTGGGAAGGTGCTTCCACGGGAGTGGTAAATCAACTTATACTATCAAGCCATCAACTTCAGCCTTAATTACTCACGTTCAAATAAACCAGTTCAGCCTATGGACTAATTTAACTCGTTAGTTTAGTACTGCAGAGTTGAAGGCATAAAACTGTACTTCACTGAACTAGGATAAAGAGACACAGGTCATGTCTCCTTCATGCCACTGGCAATCATAAAGGGATCTGGTGACCTGAGAAAGCAATGCTGGTCTCTGGTACTTAATTTGTTATTTGCGTTAATATCACTATTTGTATTTCTGGCTCAACTGATGACATCTGAACAAAAATTATGAAAATAGAATTAAAATAAAAACAAGACCTCTAATTTTTAATTTTATCTAGTAAGAGGTCATATCTATTTCACTGAGTGGAAACTAAGTCCAGAACAAGAGTGGATCAACTCAAAGCACCTAATCCATTCAAAGAAGAAATAAATGCACACGAAAAAGTACCATCTTTTAGGCACAGTTATCAAAACCTAAATTCATGTTCTTATCTTACCCTACAGCTAACTGCAAACATATAAACCCCCTAAGTGTTTTCACACATCTTTCTGCAGAGGTTTTTAGTTAGCACAGGTTTACTTCTAGAACTCCACTCACCAACAGATGCAATTTCTTTGTGAAGACAAGATGTAAGCTCCTATACAACCATTTTTTTTTTTAATTAAATACAAAGAGCTCCTAGACACTTCAGTCCTATACAAGAACTTGGAGATCCGGGTCTTCCAAGTGGAAGGCAGTGAGGGATGTAAACTTACACTATCCTGAAACCACAAGCTTGCAATCCGCACTAACACGAACTCTTACCATTTACAAATTTAGGGGGGAAAAAAAATAAAAAGGCAAAAAGCTTCTTCAGCCAAGATTTTGCTGTGCACTTACGCACACTTGGTCTCTGAAAGTCACCGAGGGCACATCTTGGAATGCCACACGGTACGCAGCTGCTGAGCCAAGAGCCTGGATTCCCTTCCCCTGCAGCTTTACGAATGCCACAGGGTACTCAGTATGCAGGCAGACTGCATTAATTCTGCAAATACATCCACTTGTTCGGTTCGGCACAACAGTGCCAAAATATGCATCTAGAGGATGCATCTCCCCTAACAAAAGGAGCAGGAATCCTCTCTCTCTACCTCCTCTGGAGGCGTTTTATTCATGGTTCAGTGAAGTGCACGGCAAACTGCAACCATGAGCAGAATGCTATTTAAAGGCACTTATACAGGTCAGAACTAGAAATATAATGGTAAACAGGATAAATGAAACAGCTAGTTTCCTGGAAGCAAACAAAAAACCCCAAACACATCAAGGGAAGACCGATGTCATTCCACTGAACAAGAATAAACCAAAATTAAATTAAAGGGATGTTTAAAATTTGTATCTCATACGTAGCAAAGCATTATCAGCGTCAAGTCTACCAGGGTCCATATAGTCCTACTAAACAGATTGAATCTGGGCAGAAATCAAGTTGGGAAACAAGAATTCACATTGATTTGAGAGGAGAAACAGCAAAACTAATTATTAACTGTCTCCTACTCTGCTGTGATACAGAAAAATCAACAAATAACATTTCCTAAACCAAATGCAAGAACCTGAGGTATGAGTTGGCTTTGATGGACACACGCTGCTCTCTCTTTTGTCACCAAGCTTCCTAAACACACAGAGATCCTGAAGATGCAGCCAGTGTGATATAGTTCCCCCCCACACTGTTGAAGAAAACTGTCTGGTCATCTCAGATGGATTCAAAAGGAAGAATATAACCCACACACTTCCTCCAGTCCCTCCTACTGACCAGCACTGGAGCGATCCCAGCAGAGAGCTCCTGCCACGGCTCAGCAGGGACAAAGCGCTGCTCAACCCCATCGTAGGCTGGGTGGGGGCGAACCCAGGGCAGTTTGGGATTTAGCACTGTACCTTTCAAATAGTTACAAAACATATACACAAAACTCTACAACCCTTAGGAACCCAGGGAAAGGAAGGGAGCATTGAGAACACAGCACAAGGCAGGCAGCAGGAGCTTCTGCTTTCGGATTCCCAAGAGAGAGGAGGAGGAGAAGAGAGAGAGGTTTCATATCATTAGATTAGAATGGAAACCACAGGGCAGGAAAATGCATTCAGATTTTTTTCTTCCTAAGGTGGAGGAAGAACCCAAGAGCGAGTGAGTGGCCTCCAGAAAGATCCATTTCCTTTGCTTCACCATCAGATCACCAAACTGTTGTTTTTCCATTATTATGTGAATACCAGGTGCTTCGTGCAGCTACACCCCACTCAAACGCTGGGGCCTCCCATTTTCATGCTAAGCAGGAATAATCTTGCATTCTTTTTAAAACAGGAATTATTTTGGGTAGAGAAGGATGCAAAGATAACACAAAATTACTCATTGGGTGTTTTCTCATTCTGTTCAGATTCTGCCCCAACCCTCATATAGGCTATCAGTTTTGCAACTGCTTTTGCTGTAAGATGACAAAAAAGCAGTAGAAAACTGCATGGTCAAAGCCTGGAAGAACGTATCTTTGGATCACTTTTTTCATGTATTTATTAAGAGTAAATATTTGTCAAGGAACTCTTAAGCAATAATTTTTGTTTTAACTGAAAACCAGAAGCCTTGAGCTTTAATAACTGCGCAAGAAGGTACTTTTCATAGTCATAAGTCAAGCCTTCACAGAAAGCCTCCAACATTAGTGTTGCCTAGAAGGGAAAGGGCAGCCGTGGGTGTTTTATACAGGGCTGTATGGATGGGAGAGAGAGAGTGAAGTTCATGTGTGGAGGGGAAAACACTGTTCTGGAAAACACAGGCAGTGGGGGATGAAGGACAGAGCTCACCACTTGCCAGGCCAGTTATTTTTGTTCTTTCATTTGCAATTACATCCAAACAAGTAGGGATCTGATAGAGGCCAGAGGCTATTCCCAAAGGCAAACAGAAATTACTAAAATCAAGACTAATTCACAGATAGCTCTGGCCTATAAATATCAGAAGAACAGCAGAGGACAGAATAAATATTTACAAACTCAGCATAGCTGATTGTTTTGGTAAAGCGTATAGATTTTCATCCACACACGGAAATAAAACTCTTTAAGCAAGTCATATAGACATTTCCTTGTTCAGACTGTCTTATTAAAAAAAAAAAAAAAAAAAAAAAAAAAACACACCACAAAAAAAAACCCCAACATGGTATTAAAAGCACAAAGGATGGGGAGAGTGCTAACACTCATTTATTTTGTATACAGATCAACTGCTTTCTGGTTTCCAGCTAATACAGAGACTGAAGAATTTCAGAATGCATCTTGGGCAACATGGATGGAAATTTGCAGAGGGCTCTGAACATGAACGTACCCTGGAATATATGTTGAAGCAAAGAGGCCACCTTAAGACTGTGAACCTCAAATCCAAGCGAAAGGCATAGACTCTAAACCGAAACTGCTTAGCTGAATTGCAACTTCAAAATCTCTTGTGTGCATGCACACATGTGTGCACACGTGTGTGTGGGGGGAGGAGGGAAATTTTGTTTTAATTGAAAATGGGAATCTTAGCATTGATTAAGTCAAGCAGAGTATAGACATGCACTGTGCAAGCTTCCCCCATAGAGCTTTGGCAATGCACCTCGCTCCTGACCTGCACAACTCCCTGCTATTCCAAGTGCTGAACCTCCTGGGCAGAGAGAGAATCACATCAATTTGTCATTGTGGTGATACTGGTTACATGATGAGAACCAATTGCCAATTAGGACAAAGATCACTGAATCTCTCCGCAGCTGACCTAAGCAACATTTGAAATCTCATCTCCAGAGAAATAAATTACCATTAACCCTCAACAAAACCTCCCTCTTAATATATAAGATGAAAATAGGTGTGTGAATGCAAATTCAGTGGGGAGAGGCCCACATGGGGCAGGGCAAGTGGAATGAGGATGCTTATATTAAGCATCAAATATCTCAAACATGAAAGGTCAGTATCTCAGAAGTGCCCAGTAAGTCTGCAAACCAGCGTAAATAAAATCCTTTCACATATGAGATATGACAGTTTTTCTACAGAATTACTTTAATGCAATGAAAGTGGGGGGGGGGGGGGTTAGGCTTTGTTCTTACAGCCTCCCGTCACATAAAGCTGTTTTACCTTATCCTGCCTTCCCCACGGGGCACCCATTGCTAGTGCTTTGGGAAAGCGTTGGTATGAAGGCTCAAGTGACTGACTGCCTGTTTGTTCAAAAGGCTGGGGAACCTGATCCCACATTACAGACAGGAGTGTCTAGGAGCATTCGTACATGCTGCCCAGAAATGACCATGCTCAGAGTTTGGAGTCAAAGGGAACAGGAGACAGTCCCCAAAATAGCTTTTCCCTTCCCCCATCACACTAATTCCTGCTGATCTCTACAGAGTATATTCTCTAGGCAATGAACTGCCTTTTACTCTGCAATCAAAACAAGAGAAGCGGGTACAGGAACAGGACTTACCTTCGAGCCACGCTCATTAAAGATTATCTCTACATCAAGGATTTTGCCGAATTGCTGCAGAGAGACAAGGGGGGAAAAAAAGATTTATTTTTGGCAATCCATTTTTCTTACCTTTTAGGGGCTGGCTTAGTGCAAGAAGGGAGGTGAGAATATTTCCATTTCTAGCATACAGGTAAAGGCATAAAATCCCAATGACAAGACCCAGTTCTCTCAGGTTAGGACATGCAGATCCTCTTGGTCACAGATCCCAGGTTTTCTCTCAAAAGTCTAAAGGAAGAAAAACAATCTCCAGAAGAGTTTTAGGGATTTGAGGTGGCTTTCCACCCCCGCACCCCCCCCCCCCCAGCTTTTAATCTGAACAATTATTTCTTTCCTCATTCTACTATTTCATCTAAGACATGGTTATATGATTTCATCTCAGACATCTAACAACATTTCTCAGATGTAATTCTGCATTTCATCTTCCTCTTGAAGTGGCTATCACAAAGAGACTCTTAACAGTGATGATGTTCTTCTGGAAGGGATAGTCACAGAAGATTCCCAACCTCAGGGATTCCAAACCCTAATTCTCCTTCCCCACTGCTTTACTTCACAAATCTCCAAGCCTTCAAAGGAACGGACGGCATATTCAGAAACCATGATAATGGCCAACCCCCAGCAGTTCGCTTTCACAGAAATAAATCATTCAACTTCAACCTGTGACATACAGCAGGCTGTCGATAACCCATTCAACTTTGTCACGTATGATACACTTCTGACCTCTGCCTGGAGACCCCAAGGAGAGCAGGGCCCTGCTACGCTGCACTGTTTCAACAAATGGTTCCAAAGAGCTCCCTACTTAGCACAGAGTAAAAATGGGAAACAAGAGCTACAAACTCGAAAGGAGATCTACCACACGCTGTGGAACCATATACAGATCACCTCTTTCACCTCGGAACATATTAAAATGTTTTTATTGAACTGGCCAATCAAACCAGTAACCTATAGGTAAAAGCATCTCCACTTCAACAGAGCCCCGCAATGCTCTGTCCTCTGCAAGTGTCAATGTTGCATTTCCAAACTGGAGGTCTGCTCATCAGAGAGACAGGTCTAAGATCTTATTTTCAGGAGCATGTATACAGAGCAGTCTTCATTCTAGAGATGCAGACAAATGCTGTATCTGAGCGTTTTTCATACCCCATTCTTCACAAAAGCTTCAATCAACATGATTTTAATCTCATTGCTTGCAGAAGATTTAAAGTGGTAGCAAATGGAGGAAGCATCAACAGGAAAAGAAAGGATGATTTTACAGTTAGGAAAGATGATGACCACAGCCTCTGGGCACTGGGACACTCTCCACTTTGCCAAGGTGCTCTTAGTATAATATTTGTCTTTGTTGTTTTGTTGTTTTTTGGGTTTTTTTTTTTGTTTTTGTTTTTTTTGTGGGGTTTTTTTGTTTATTTGTTTGTTGTTGGGTTTTTTTTTTGTTTGTTTTTTTTTTGTTGTTGTTGTGTGGGTTTTTTTGTTTGTTTTTTTTGGGGTTTTTTTTTTGTTTGGTTGGTTGGTTGTTTTTTTTTTTTAATTAATATTTCCATTTGGTGTCAAAGGGGTATAATGTTCATTTTGCGGGTGCCCTGCCTGAAAGACTTGTGGCCAGATTTCCAAACATGGAACATCTACAACAGTGAGCCATGGTGGCTGAGGAAAAGCTCTGAATATGTAAAGCAGTAAAAAGCTATTAAGTCCCTAGAACAAGTATTCCACAACCGTCTTTAAGCAAACAAAACATTTCCAGCAATTTTAGCTATAGTTTCTGTCTGCTTCCATTCTTCATTCTTAAAAAGGAGATAGTTGTATTCTTTTACTAATGTTGGTTCACAGATGTTGTTTTTACTGTTCTATTGTTTAAGGACAATACTTGATCTTCTCTTCATCCCAAGAACAACTGAATTCACAATATCCCATGTTACACAAAGTTTGAATAATGCTAATGTAAACATGCGTCTTCCCTGAAACCTCAACATCCCAACAGTTTAGGCTTGATCCATGCTGGATCCTCTTTTGACCACTGCTGTGCCAATCACTGCTAAAATGCATTTTCTATTTCTATCCAATGCTTGGTGTGGGCTTGTCTATAAAGGAGATTAGCCGTTGATTGCTTTTTGTTGTCTTTGTTGCATATGGCTTGGGCACTGCCATGAAAGAAATCAGTCATGATTGCTTTCTTGGTAGACTATTTCAGTGTCATTACACGACAGGGGCTGAACCAATTTAACAGCTTGCAGCTGCCAAAGGGGTGTCCCTGCTCCCCAGTCCTTCCCTTGTCTGGTCTCACCAGCTTCCTAGGGCTGGCCACAGTTTTCATTCTCACCTGTAGTTAAACTGATACAGCTCACCAATCCCGCGAAAAACAAGCCCAACAAAAGGAATAAAGACAAAGTTTTTGACGATTTACTGCTCTGAAGTGGCTCAAAGGGTCAGGTGAGCATTAGGGCTCCAAGAAGCAAAAAGAAGTGGAAAGCAGCACAGCCTGCCCGAGAGCAGGATCCATCCCTGACAGATCAGCTCAGCTGCCTAGCCTTGCCACACATGCTGAAGCAGCCGGGCTCTTGATAAATGCAAATGCCAAAATTATTTTCAGAATCTTCAAAGCCATCAAAAATCACCCTTTCCTACTTCATTAGAATCATCTTGAAAGAGAACAAACTGTGCAGCTTCTGGTGCACAATTATGCTGTGCCATCTTCCCCTTTTTCCACACCCAGCTGGGCCTGGATCCTCGGGTATTACTGCCAGCACTGCCTGCCAGCCCTGCTCAGCTGAACTCACCGTGCAGGGTTTCCACACCGACAGGAAATCCTGTCTTGTGTGTTTAATTTCTTGTGGCAGACAAAAAGCTGGCGGTAATGCTGAATGCAAGTGATCTGACCTGGCTCCATGAGAGGCAGCAGGGCTGCCTCCCTGCCCTGTAGATGCTGGAGGTACATCGTTTCTTAGATGACGGAATTAAGATCACCAAATTACACGGTTGCAGCGAGCACAGGCTTGATGTCATCTGCCATGAGCTACCCATGCAAACAGCCCCAATCGCTTTTCCACCTGGGAGTCGCGAGTGTTTGAAGAAGCATGAGGGAAGAACCTGCTTGGGAGAAAGGGAAGAGACAACAGGGGCTAACTGCTGAACTGAGGTTTGCTGGGGAAGGGTTTCCTGCTCCGTGAAATTTCCTGGAAGAAAGCAGCATGGCCAAGAGGCAGGAGGGTGTGTGCTGGGCTCTTCAAGACTATGCTGTGGCTGTTGCCACAGCTGCTCTGAGAGCTAACACCACAGCTCTTGTCCTCACTGCTGCAATGGTTACAGCAGGTCCAGCACTGGAGGCACTTTTTTTTTTTTTTTTTCGGTTTGTGTGCCAGAATTTTCCTGAAGAATGAAAGCATGAAAAAAGAACTAGTTCATTTTAACAGTTTATATCTCCTTCAAAGCTGAATCTAATTTAGTGGAACATAAAAAGGCACTTTGTTCTCTGATGGTGCTTCCCCTACCAAATGTCAACAGCCTACTGCAAACAATGGAAGTTTTAAGAGCTCCTTAGCAAAAGGTCACAATTTTTGTATGGAAAATGCTAGGCCGTCTAAATACAAGGGTCAACACCAAATGCCCCCGTAGTCATTTTTAAAAATCATGTATACAGGCATGTTTGTATTTTCCAGCAGACAGATGGTCTGGCCAAATAAAACAAGATCCATGCTTAGGTCATCCATGAAGACTAACCCTCTAATCTCTAACCTTGAAGACATGAGTCACTGTTCTCACAGACCTGATTCATTCACTCAATGATTACCAAGAATGTCTACTTACAACTCCGAACAGCAGCAGGGGAAAAAAAATCCTCAGCAGAGTTTACAGCCTCTGAAGAAGGCGTTACAGGACTACACATCTCAAATGTTCAGGTTGTGCAGGAAGCCTCCTCCATGAACTACTCATACACATGCCATATGATGGATACACACACACACACACACGTGGACCTTCAGTCATGCCACAGCACAGGAGCTACAGCATCTTGTTCTTAGTCCCTGGAGTGACCTTGTACCAGCTTTTAGTCATTTTTCTGTAAAGCAGGTAAATGAGAATCATCTCCCCTACAATGGTAGCAGGGGCTGTTGGAAACAACAGTGTTAAGAAACATAAAGATATTAACAGACATCAGCTATGACCAAAACCCAATTTTCTTGCTTGAATATGATGTACCTTACGATAGAGGCAAGGGCATTATACAAGGAAGGGTATGTGCATGCTGTGTGTTTCTTTCCACCCAGATGACATGAAGGCAGCAGACTTGCCAGCATAGGCCGTAACTATATTATATATAATAAATTTGAGAAATCTGGCACCAGAGAGCTTTTGCCTTCCAAGGCACTGACAGTTTGGTAGGGCCCCTCTGTATGCACTGTTCCAGCTGGCCCTGTCTCCCCTCCCTGTCTAGAGCTTTCAAAATAAGCTCCAAAGTGCGCCAGACAAACAACTTAACCCTAAAGATGAAACAACAGGGAGTACAAAGTTAATTCTCTAGAAATCATGCAACAACAAAAGGCAACATGAGCCACCATTCAACAGTATCACATCCCTACAAGAGAACTCTGTATGCCCAAGCAGCTTTGCACCGGCCCTATAAAATCCACTTCGGCAAACCTCGAAGATGCCAAACAGCCCATCCTCAAAGACGGCTGAAATTCAAAAGAGCCAGGAAACCAACCTTTTAGACAGGAAACCATTTCAGGTCCTCAGGATCGAAGTACATGAGCAAGACCATTTCACATGCAGGCTAGGTCCATGCTGCAGAGAGGTCTTTACCCTAGCTCCCAGCTCCATGGGATATACTTTCAGCTGAGAACAGCTGGCTCCACCGTAGCATGTATTAGCCAGTGCTTAGTTACAGCAGCATGGGGTCTGCCAGAACTGTGCTGCTATCACTGCATGAACTTCTTCACCTAAAGCTGGGTCACATCTCTTTGAAACAGTGGGGCCAACTCTGCTACGGCCAACCCTGTTCAGCCAAGCGAGACCAGTATGCTTTGCTGACAGTAAGATGGAAGCATCAAAGATTTATAAACCAAAGCACTACCATAGTTTACCAACTGAACAGACAGTAAACAAGCACCAAGCAGCCCTTATTAGGGTTGACCTGTCACCCAGCAAAACACGTTTTCTAAGAAACAAGACTTTAAAAGGAAGCCACACAAAGGGTACAGATTTCTAACAGGATTTACAGACCGCAGCCACCCCAGCAAACAAAGTTATGAGGAACATAGTTTTTCAGTCATTTGTTATCCTCTGACTCACAAATAAAAGATTTTCACACAAAACAAGGGAGATGGGAGTGAACAGTACCACAGGGTACTGTTCCAGAGATCTTAACACCAGGCCAGCTGCCAAGTCTATGCTTCTAGCTCCTGCCTTGTGCCACCCCAGAGGTGTGACTGCACTGTAACCTGGTACTGCTGCCACAGAAAAGGTACTTGGACCCATGCCCACAAAAGCAGCATACATTCAAAGCTCAGTTTGAGAGGACTCACACATGTAGACTGAATTAATATAAAACTGGGTTCTAAAAGACAACTCCACCTAATTTTACCCAGACCTTTTATGCAAGTAAATCCAGATACAGCACAGCACTGTTTCCCGAATGATGTTCAGACCACTCTCACTGCAGACTCTTCCAGCAACTCATATGAAAACCTAAACAAATCTTAGATAAAAGTGCGATCAAGCCATCCACTGCCTTCCACCAGACAGTCACTACTGAAGTTTTTATGTCCTGTGGCGTCAGCACGGAGTTTTTGCAGCACAACACAGACAGTACAATAGCTGCTGACAGCTGCAGCGGCACAAGTACCCCTGCGCAGAAGTACCACGGCCCCCGGCACAGCCATGCAGACAAAGCACAATGCTCAAACAACTCTGAGTGCACAAGTCACTGCCACAAGGTGACTCCTGAAATCACACTGGTAAAGCACATCAGGGTAAACAGCAAGTGCCCCTTCTAACTCTACCCATCAGCAGCAGGAATAAAGTCCTGCCTTGGGACCGGGCTGGAGCTCGCTCTCGTTGCGGGAAGAGCTTGGAAACGAGAATCGTCACAAATAGGCCAACCTTGTGTCAGAACGTTTGTTCTCCAGTACTGGCACACAGGACTTGTTACGTGTGATCAGTGGCCAGTACTATTCGGAGATGAAAAAGCTAAAATACACGGTGATATCCACATGGCAGGATTTCCTCCTTCAGATGCCCGATCCACTCAGAAGGCTGAGTCCCTTTCAGCACCTTTCCCACTGCTGTACTTCAGGCCCCGCTGCATCAACACCAGCTGGTCACAGCTTCTTGGTCTATCGTATTATTTACCTACTTTAATGCCTAATGTGCAGTTTTCTGCCATTGCCAATACTTGTGTATCATGAATTACTTGTGCATTTAAATTTTTCTACTGGCAAATACAGACCTAAAATTCTACCAAACTCTTGGTGAGAAAGAGCTGTAGTCTAGCTTGTTATTGCTTTAGCCTCAAACTATAGGCTCATGGAGGTGTTCTGCACTCTTGACATCAGAAAGAAGCTGGATGAGAAATTACATCCACTGAGATATTTTAGGATGTGCAAAGTGTCAAAATGTTTCCCCAGTGGCCAAGATCTGAAGGCTACAAGAGCTTCCAAAAATATCTGAGTTCCCAGAGCTGTGTTGCTTGGGTCATACAAAGCAGTGCCCTACTACAAACATACACCATAAAGAACCTCACAATAGAGATACGGATTCTGCTTAGAGAAGGTGAAGGGTAACAAAATTACCTGCTTTAAAATCTCATGTTAAAAAAAAAGTAGCTACCATTCTGCCACCTTTAATAAATGAAGTTATTAATAACTTCATTAGCTGAAAGTTATTAAAGGTGGCAGAATGGTCACCTTTTATATAAAACAGCTATTGTGCATTATTACTGCTGTAGCTGATAATGCACAAAACCCCTTTATCAACTGAGCTGATAATGTTCCCCACCAGAAGTAGTTAACAGCCTATGAGCAGCAGCCATAGAATGAGCATGGTGTAAAAAAGCCAACGTCTCCGTCTGAAGACAGAGCTTGAGAGAATTCACACCTGCACGGTGCTATCCCACCTTCATCTGCAATCATCGTCAACAAAGTCCTTATTTTTATCTTATACTATCTCCTTTTTTAAAAATAGTAGGAGATTCTTGAGCAAAGAGCATTTTACCACAGTAAATTCTGAGAAACGTCAATGCTGACTCCTCATACTGTTGCTCTCACAACCAGTAAGAAGGGTTTAGTGCACAGACTTCTGTACACACAACCAAAACGATCCACTTTGCTTGTATTTGTGGAGACAATTAATGGACCAGCTTGAGAACAGATGGATTTTCCTCTTGCAGGTGGTCCAACCTAGACTCCATCTGACCCAGGAGACTCTGAAGCCCGGAACCGACCAGACTATCCTGGCTAATTTTATACTGGGAGGAAAACTGCTTCTTGAAGCCTAAGGCTATCAGCCATGAGGTGTAAGCACAGACACTGTTGTAGCACCAATCTGAAAGGACTGGAAACACGTTGAGGGAAACATGAGCTTTTCTTCAGCCTACATGGTCCAGTAAGGATGGGGACAGCCTACCAGCAGTTAAGGACAAGACTATCATCATCATGTCAGAGTCCTTAACACACACCAGCCAAAGAATGTCCCCCAGAAATTGTGTAATAAGATTTCGAAAAGAGTTGCTAACTTGTTTTTAATGGTGATGGCAACTCTTCTACTCCCTAAGTTTTTCTATTGTTTAAATTAGCCTAAATGACTACGAAATTTTCTCTTATTTCAAGGTTAATTGTGTTAAATCTCAGCTTCCAACTGGAAAATCTTATTATGACTGTAAACAAGACCTAAAACCCCTATTAGTAAGTATCATCCATGCATAAGCACCTGTACAGAACAGACTTGTCATCTCCCAACCTCTCTTTAAAAAGCTGAGTAAAACATGTACCCAACACCTTCAACACAGCTAAAAAGCCACTCATCTTCCAAGCCCTAGATTTTCTTTTTTGCTCCTAAACTGATCTCAAAACTGAACAAAATTGTGCAGTCTTTTCAACGCTGAACATGAACAAGATCACATTCCTCTTTCAGCCTGATACGCCCCTTTGCATTGTTGAAGCAACTGTCTTCGACGATCACTAGTACTCTCCCCAATCAGGGTTTTCCAAAGAAGCTTTCCATCCTACAAGCACAGTCCAATTCCCAAATACTCAGTACTCTGCAATAAGCTGCATCAAACATGTTTTTGTTGGATTTACTGTCAGTTAACCAGGCATTTCAAGTCATTCTCTAACAGTAACATTTTATTTCTCTTTCTGCCTCCTCAAATAGTTCTTCAACTGAAAATCTTACCCGCAAGGTTTTAACAGCTCTGTCTCCATGGGTTGATACAGATACTGAACAGGACTGCAACTGAAACAGATCCCTGGGGAAACCGACACCAGAAATAGTCTTGATCACTGATGTCTCCCCAATAACTACTATTTTTTTTTTATTATCTATCATTAAAGAGGTCTCCAATCCCTCTAATGTGTGCTCTGTTTATTTGAGATAAATATTCTTTTTCTTAAAAATCAAAACTGGTCACTTGGATGAATTCAAATAGTTGAGAAAAGCTCAGCTATATCAGTACTGCTTTGTACAACCTTGTCAAAATAGACAGTATTTGTCTGAAAAGATGTATACTACCTTATACAAAGTCACACTGAATAGCTATTAAACCATCTCTTTAGATTCAAATGTTTTTTAAAACGTTCCAAAATTATTTTTATCTTGGACCAATATACGGGTAATTAGTTCGTAGCTCTTCGGGTCATCTCTCTCAATTTTATCAGTAGTGAATCCTGGTGGGCAGCATTCAAGCCTTCTGCAACTCCCCTAGCTTACAATAATTGGCTAAAAATTAACATTAATGAATAAAAGAGCTCCTTGCTTTCGCTATTATCTTTGGATTTACCTTACCTAGAGCTGCGTTTTTTTAATTATTAGCGAGCACTGTCACATCTTCCTTTGTTATACATTACATACAAAACTAGATATGGTACAAATACCCCCTGTTACATCATAAACACAGCAAGCTGAGGTTTTTTGCTGGGTTTTCTGTTTGATTTTTTGTGCTTTGTTTTGTTTTGTTTCTTTTTTTCCCCAAAACACAGAACTACTTCCTAATTTTATATTGGACCTACACCGAGATCTTTTCTGTTTGCATGTAAAAAATTGACACCTTCTCTGAATCCACATTACTTACATCTCTGTGATTAGCACATTTCCTTTCTCACCTGCTTACGTTTACAATTATATTCACTGTCATTTACTTCCTCCTCCTCTTCATCCTCGCATCCCTATATGCAGAATGCTTTGTGTTTTATTAACACAGTTTCAATGACTCTGGAATCATGCCTTTTTGGCCATCAGCATGATTTTGTTGAATACTTTACAGCTTCCATTAACACTTCCCTTTTAAAAGGTACCTTTCTGGGCAGTTATCCTGCCAATTGTTTAAACTCTAAAAAAAGACTCTTCTAAAGCTCCTTACGTTACTGCCTGATGCCATATTCTGTTTGGACAAAGTAAATACAGACAAATAACAATCACTGGTACCTAGGCAACCGTGGGATTTCAGGTCAGCTATTAACTCTTCTTTATCTGCTAGAACAAGGTCAACTATTGATTTATTCCACAGTGGGTGCAGAACTGCGTGCATTAAAAAATGACCTGTTCCTTCTAGAAGCTTTCTGGAGGTCTTTTTATTGGCATCATGAAATGCCAAGTAAATATTACCTGTTTTAAGCAGCCTATTTTATTTGTCTCCCTAGAAGAAGCATATACAGAAGGAAATGTTTGTTCCATTTCTGAGGATATCTCGGGGACCTGTTACAAACAATAGGTGAGAGATGGTTTGAAACCTGAATAACTTGAATTTGTCAGGAAATACTTATGTCTGCAGCTTTCACAAATGGTGAAGGTTTGGAAAGTGTTATGTAATATCCATTTAACCACACATGAGACAACACGTCTGAAGTCCACCTCTACTCAAGTCTGGACAAAAGCATTAGCTAATGTTTTGTGCCCCGGGACTGGGCTGACCTCTCACATGCTGTTCCATCCTCAGGGGACTACTTTACTCCCTCCCTACCATCACATTTATTTCTTCTTCCATGGCTTTGCTGTCTATCCAATTCCTCTCTTTGTACAGTAGCTTGGGAAAAATCACTCCAGGCTAGGATTTTGAGTCTCTCAGATATGACGTTGAGGAGATGTGACCTGACACACAGAAGGGAAAGGGAGAAGATGGGGGTTACAAGATAGCCACAGCTGAAGATTCAGACAACTATGTGTCCCCTGTAGGAGAAAGGATTGGTTTCAGTGAGTCACCCAAGGGAAAGCATCCCGATCTTGAAAAAGAAATAGGAGCAGGGAGGATTCAGAGAGAAACTCTCCTGCTTGAGGCTCTGAGCATGATGAGAAGCAGCACTGAGAGAAAGAGAGAGATGTGCAAGAACCACTGATTATTACACCTTGGCAAAGTAGTAAAGGTCTCTATTACAGGAAAATGGCACTTTTTTTGTTTTTAGTTTTGGTTTGTTTGTTTTTTTTTTTTTTTTTTGGTGCCCCAAAAGATGAATGCTCTTCTGATAGGCATACCTCTCAGCAGACACAGGGCCAGGTGAACTAGCAAAAGGTTTTATAGGGGATTTACCATTTGCCCCAGTTAAAATCGCATCACTCCACTGGAACTTGAGATGATGTTTAGAGAAAAAATAAACAAACAACAAATGACTTGGGGAACACCCAAACCCAACATATACAGCATATTTCCCCATTTCTATGTACAACAAGTGGCACCATATGGGCCCCCAAAGGGCAGGAAACCTTAATGCAAGCAATTAGGCTGCATTTTCTACAAGTCACTTTTCAGGACAGCAGTTCATTCAATTACCTGGGTCTCCCAAACTGCAAAGCAGAGTTAAGTGTCACCAGGACAGGGATGTTCTTGTCATTTCCACCTCATCCCCATCCCCCACACAAGGAGGAACAGCATCAAGGTGAACAAGTGTGAAAGGGCCCGGTCATCAAGCCAAGCACCTGTCCCAAGGGAAGGGGCAGCAACAACTTGGAACAATTTATGCAAGCCATGTAGCTCCCAGGAGAAGGGAGCAGCAGTAGCACAGAGCAGGACGTGCTAAATACAGACTGTAGCAGGTGGTCCAAGAACTGGCTGTGATTTCAGCAACCGGTTTATCCAAACCGGACGGAACTGCCTATCGTACAGCCCTGCAACAGCAAAAAGCAAGCTAAAAAACACAAAAGCATAACAGGCAACTGAGAGGATTCGGCAATCACAGATTGCCAGGAGATGAGTCTCACCCTGAAAACATTCCCACAGATGTCAAGAGTGTGACAATCTAATGTATGAACAACACGGAAGCAAAACCAGGCCGCTTGCAAGAGAATCACAGAACCATAATTCTGTCTGGGACCTAACTCCACGGGTCATTTAGTACAACCCCTACCAAAAGCAGATCTAATGAGATCTGGCTGGCCAGGCTGTGTCTAGTCAAGCCAGTCAAGGATGGAGGTTTCCACAACCTCTCTGGACCACATGTTCCACTATTTAACCACCCTCACAGTAATCACAAAAATTTCCCAATATCTAATTGCAATTCCCCACGTTCCAACTCGTGTTTGTTGTTTCTCAACTCATCATTATACACAACGAAAAAGAATCTGGCTACATCTTTCCTGTACCCTCAAAAATATCCACCTGTCCGCCCGGCCCCCTGCCTTTTCTTCTCCAAGCTGAAAAGGCCCGGATCTCAGGCTCTGCTCACATGCCATGTTCTCCAGCCCCCTGACCGTCTTAGTGGTGCCCACTGCGCTTGCTCCAGTATTTCACCTAGATGAAGTACACTTCTTACCCTGGAGAGCCCAAATTGGACCCAGTATTCCACGTGCAGTCCAGCAAGTGCTGAAGAGAGGGTGGATCACTTCCCTGGGCCGGCTGGCTACGCTCCCTAACACAGCCCAGGATATGGTGGGCTGCCTCTGCCGTGAGGACACACTGCTGCTTGTGTCCGACTTGCTGTCCATCAGGACCCCCAAATCTTTTACTGCAGAGCATCTTCCTAGAAAACAGAGCCCCAGACTGTATTGCTGCAGGGGTTATTCCATCTCAGATGAAAGGCTTGAAAACTCCCTCTTGGTGAGCATCTTAAGATTCCTATAAGCCCATTTCTCCAGCCTGGCCAGGTCCCTCTCAATAGCAGCCTTGCACTCCTGCATTTTGATCACTCCTCTCCATTTGGTCTCATCCACAAAATAGCTTCTTATGGACACTAAAAGCTTCAAGAACAAAGAGCAAAGATCTCTCACAATATATAGCAACTCGGACTCTTGCTGAAGACCATCAGTGACATTTTTAACATTTCTGTACACTCTGTACTGTCCAACCTATGAACAGGTAAGCCCAATTCTTCTCTCATTTATATCAATCTAAGCTTGAAGTCCATGAATTTGACACATTTACATACTGTAACACTACCTGCCTGTGAGAGTGTGTGTCTATGTGCATGCATACACACCCACAGAGATGGCTCAAGAGATGCAACAATTGAAACAGGAACACTGCAAGATTTTGCAGGAGCAGCTGGCTATGCAGTTAGGACCAAGGTACACACTCAAAGGCTAAGGTGATAAGAGGAAGCTTAGCTTTGGTCTTTCCTGACCTGCGTCCTTTGCACTGCATCTTAAACAGGCAGCAACATTTCAAGTCTGTTAGCTTTGTAAATAATAAGAAATATTTCTGAAGACTTTAAAAGGTGACATCAACCAAGGATTTTACCATCTTATCAACATGTCAAGGATTCCTGATGATGATATATAGAGAACTTCACTTGAAGGTTAGGTCATGAAGCATCTAACTCATTTATCAATGTGTCCACATAGAATGAGTCACCACCAGTACTCATGTGAACAAACTCTTCCTCAAAGAGCTTATAAAACGAGAATGATGAATAGCATACAAAGATTAAGGAAGACAAACTATTTGGTCAAAAGAAACAGAATGTATATCATAGACAATGCAAAATACCATCCGACTTGAACTAGCTTTTCCATGTGCAACAGCTAGTCGGCCAATTCCTTACAGCAATTTTTCACCACAGAAGTGGATCATGAGGAAAGACAAATATTTCAACAAGTTTCTAAGCAACTGAAAAAACAGTGCTTTGCAAGGGATATATTAAGTCAATGTTTAATCCTAGCCTTTACTGGGAAATAAGGTGAAGTTTGGGTGGTTTTTTTTTTCCCCCAAAACCAATTGTTAGGTTACGCCCAACATATTGATATGAACAACACAGTTATAAGCTTTTGTATGCATCTAGCAGCTGCGGTAAACACTACCAATTGTCCTAGTCCTGTAAATATTTTACAGTGTACTGACTGAATTGAGGGGAAAGGGCTTTTCCTTCACAATGAAAACAATAGCACCACATGTCCCATCTGTGGGGAAGAAGAATCTGCCATGTCTTAAAAGGTGCTGGTAACTTACCCCAAACATCTGCCGAAGGTCAGGATCTCGAAAGCGGAAGGGAATGTTAGACACATGAAGTCGTTTTGGAGTGGATTTGCTCTCGGTATTCTCACTGCTCTGTGTCTGTGATTGCTGTCCATCTGTCTGTGCCCCTCCTTCTGTCTGCTGAAATCAGAAAGACAAAAGTGTGTGCATGAATAGAAACCACACAAATTCCTTTCGTGTACTTTGTCTATCTCTTTTCAGGTATTAGTACTATACTTGCGATTGCGGTATCGGAGCACTTGACAACTATTTTGATAAAGCCAGTAATGCTTAACAATTGATCTGTTGTTCTTCCCCTCCCTTTCCATGAGTAAACAGTAATGAGATCTCAACCTCCCTCCTCCTCTCAGATCACCTTTTGGTTTAGTAGATTTGCCTTTGGTCCTCTTAAATTGCTTCTCTCTTTTCCCTTGTTCTTCCTCCCTTCAGCTGCTGCCATATGAAAGCTCTAATGAAGAGGCGGATCTTTCATATCCTGAAGCTGGGAGGTAGTACCGCCACTCTAATCTCATGTGGCAGGATGTTCATGCAATCATCAAAATCCCACAGCTGAAGTGTCAGCTCTTCACCGGGCCCATACCAGAAATGCATCCCCAGGCAAAACGGCATCTGCTCTGTCAAGCTCCCTTCAGAGAAACATTACCCCAAAAGATCTATAATTAAATGGTAAAATCCATATATGAACAGCTTACGGATGTCTTTGATTAACTTTTCTCGTACATTTAAAAGTCAGCCCAGGGACAGGAAACAGTCATTACCACTGCAGGATTTATCAAAATTCCAAGTGCTACTGTCTGCTACCAATTCCACACCAAAAACAAGGGAATTTGTTGCAGTGTTTCCACGCACTGACTGGTACTGTGAAGCCAGGTCAAGGGTGGGGGCCAGGCGTACTTAGGCACAGATAAAGTACAGCAAGAAGGCAGAGGAATAAGGGAGGCCAATGTGCCAGAGGAACGACCTAATGCCCCCACAGAGACGACAGGCAGGGGAGAGGAAAGAAAGAGAACCTCAGTCACTTGTCAAAAAGTGGTAAAATTTGAGCACAGCACTAAATATAAAGGAAGGGCCCCTTTGCAAAATGGCTTGACAAGAAAATGGTATTTTTTGCACTTTAGTCAGAAAAATTACCTCAGAAACTCAGAGCTACAGAACAAAGACTACAGTTTGACTGGTTTTATTGCTCTGTCCCTTTCCAAGGCAAGCATTGACAGACCAATGTATTCAAAAAGCACCTACCCACCCACTCCATCTCCTGCTGCTTGCCTCAGCTTCCTCGAAGTCATGCTTTGACCACCTGTGTGATGCACTTTCAAGTGTCATTTCATTTCTTTAGATGCCAGCCTGACTTCTTTAACCCATCAAGTGAAAAGTTCTACGAAAAGGCAAGGACTGTGTAATTGCTAGATGCTAGACTTAGCCTTTTTTAGGCACCTTCAAGAACACACACAGGCCTTAAAACTAAAGATTTAAGAGTAGGAGGTTTTTTTATTCTTTGGGGGCCTTCCCCTCTTCCCCTTCTGCCCCCACTCCCCCTCAATTTTAAATGCACAATCTGTGTACCAAAGAGGAAAGAAGTCACAGGGGAGTTGCCTACGCTGACTCCCCAACCACTGACAACTTGCTAGACTGCTCTGTGCATCATTCAATATACGACACATCACGAATATTTGCAAAGAAACATCTCTCCACAGATGAACTAAACTGGCAACATTAAGAGAGCTTCTTCTGGCCACAAATGTCTCTTACAGACATGACCTTGAACTTATTTATTGGTTATAAAGCACTAACAGGAGCAAGCAAACAATAAGCACTGAGGTCTTGTCATGCTGAACAAACCAGTGGCAGCTTTCCATTTTATTTTAGTAGGACTCCACAGGCAGCACAAAAAATATTTGATCTGATTAATATAAATTAAGCTGTGATAGGAAGAAAGGAGATACTGCCCTGCAAGTATCTCTGCTCCCCGGAGCCATGCAACTCTCTAGAGTAGCCTAACAGGATAAAACATTTTTATTTGACTAAGACTCATCCATTCCCCAAATATCAAATTTTCAAGAACAACCTCTGAAACTTCCCTTTGATTGTATCATATATTGCTTCCCTGAGTTCCTCCTCCTCTCCTATACTCACTCCTATGACCAAATCTATCTCCAAACATCCACAGAGTGCACCCTAGGGGAAGAATCAATGCAGCTGGCTTACAATTAAATCACACTATGCTATTTGGTGGTTTTATTTTTATGACTCCATCAGAGTCCTTTGCTCCTCGGGGCAAATCTGTCCAAGAAGTACCAAACACAGGGTAGACCATCACCACATCACACAATGTCTGCAAGTAAGTGATCCAAAATAACTCCTCAAAATCATCAACACCCCTGCTAAAATGGATCTCTACAAGCCATTTTAGAGCCCTGATACTGCAATTTGCCAAATTGCATGCTTTCTGTGTCTCTGCATGGAGCTGGCAAGTAAGCAAACACCCATGCACACAGGTGCATCCTCAAACACACAAACGTGCATCTTCTGCAGTGTGAATGAGGAAAGGCACAGATTCTGAACTGTGACGGCACAAATATTTTAGTCTTTCAGTTCACATATAGGTTGCACAGGGCTGGATCTGCCATTTCCACAGGGGAGGAAGCCGGGAGGTCATTTGCACTCCTCTCCCACCTGTCTGTTCACAGGCAGAGGGCAGAACTCCTTTCTTACCAAGGGTGCAATGTATCATGTACAGTGGCCTGCTCAAAACCACTCACAGCTGTTCCTGCATATGGCTGAGTGCTGCTGCCTCACAAGAGTCATTTTGCAGAACGTGAGAGATGTACAATAAGGGAAAGGCTTCAAAGAGAAGAAACAATAGTAAGAACAGGGAATCTCAGTCCACTCTTACCTTTCTGACTACACTAAGAGTCTCCAAATGCTTTCCAGGCTCTCACATATTCTGTTCTTCAGCAGTAGTTTAACATTAAATATCTTTTCTCTCTAGATTCTGTAGCTCCCTCATTTCTACCATCCATGGCCCTAAGGTAAGATTTGAACTTTCAGCCACTGTAACATTATCTCAATACATTTGTCTAGGGCCACACATTCAGCTACAACATAAATGAAAGAAAGTCTCCTCAGATCTTGCCTTGTTTCCCCCCCCCCCCCCCCCCCCGTCCTTTTATAGTTACTCCTTGTCTTGATTCATTAGGAAGGAGATGAAAGGAAGGGCCTGGAGCCTGTTCTCAGACAGCACATAATGCAGACTGGTAACAGCACTACCCTGACCAAGCCAGGTGATAAAAGCCCACATTTCACTGAGTGCCCACTCCCCATCCTGACTCCCTCTGTACACCAAGTTTCAGCTCCTTCCTTCTGGCCTCACATCAACCCTTCGACAGAGAACCACCGGCCCTCTCCCTCTGCTGCAGATAGCAGTTCAGCTCGGAAGGGAGCTAATACATGTTCTCCAGGTCCCAGTGCCTGTCATCAGGCAACACAGAGACATGCTGCAGCAAAGATCCTGCGTTTAGAAACAGTATTGGATCCACATTACCTCCTCAGCATAGTCTGTGCAACATACGCTTATGCAGGTGATAATGTCACTGACGCCTGCACATGCAAGCTCTGAGCTCTGCTCAAGGTCACAGAGAAATGCATCAGAGCTTTAGACATGCGCAATATGTGCTTCGCTTTTAACTACTTGCTGCCTGTGCCCCTGTGCCAGCTCCTCCCTTACACCCCTCTGCAGTAAGGAAACCCCAAGCGAGAAGAGGCAACTGCAAGAAGAAGTGTGGACACGTGCACATTTGCACGTAAAAAGGGCGAATGACACCAGGCAACACGAGGCTGTTCTGGAAGGTTTAGGGGCAGCTCTACAACCACCTTCCCGCTTCTTGACTATGCTCTTCTGTCCTAAAGCAGCTGGTGAACAAGCAATTGCTGAGGATTTCTCCTCGGTGGGAGGGAGGCAGGGGCCCCAGTGCCACCGGAGCTCCAAGCAGATCTCCATCTGCATGGCCAGACAGAGGGCTACCTCCCCGACGAGCCAGACAAACAGCAATGCTACAGGCCAACACAGACTCTATTAATACTCAGCACATTCTGTTTCCATCTCCCACTTGCTTCAGGTCCAAGTTATAGAAAAGCAAAAAAACAACCCCCCGTCCTCTCTCCCAGGAAGCAGGCGGTCCAAAATGCTGTGAATCATAATGAGGAGGTTAAGAGCCATAAATCACTGCAAAGAAAATATTTACAAAATACAAACTGTAACTAATAACTATATTTAAAAGGGGACTTGGGTGGCTTACAAAATCTGGGAGACAGACTGTGCTCACTCCACTGCTTCTAGACCAGTCTTGGATCCAAAAAAAAAACCCAAAACGAAACCACCCCATAAAAAAAAATCCTGTTTGTATCAAGAGCTTGAGGAACTGTTTAGAGATAAGGACTGAAAGCTGTAACTGGCAAAAGGCCACCTTCCCACTGCAAACAAGAGTGCAGACCATGTGGGAAGATCTCTAACTTCTAGTGAAGAACCTGTGTCAAAACAACCAGTCACCCACCAATGAACAGATACCCACTCAGCAGGTTTGGTGGAGAAACAAGTGAAAAATCAGGCACTACACACAAAACCCCTCTCCTGCCCCACCACACTCTACCAAAGCAGGACTGAGCTCCTACACATTCAAGAGCAAAGGGCATGGGAACTTCTGCTGCTTAAACAACACTTGTTTAGCAGACAGAAGACCACAGGTCTAATAATCACCTTTCAACAGCAGTAAATATAATTTTAAAATTACATCCATGTACTTGATTTTGCAGAGATGCCAGCAGTGTTATATTAAAAAAAAAAAAAAAACTTGGGCTACGCTATAGGCACAATTAACAATGTGCCCAAGTACTCTGTATGACAAAAAGCAGACAAAACAAATTGCTAAGGACGTACGAATAACTTCTGCTAGGCTTTTAACTATTTTCAATATACTCAGATTAATTCAGGGCATTTTTTTCTGATTGTTAGTTACCTGTTTTCAGACATACCGAAGCTTGAGCCATTTTGTTCACTTTCCTCATTAAAGATATACCCCATCTGAATATGAACATAGGAATCTAACATAGGAAACTTTGCTACCTATCCTGCACAACAAAGACATCTCTGATGTGTCAGATAATATTTTCCATGTAGTGATGTTTAAAATTACTTTGTTTTTCTGAGCAGTGTGTTTTTATAGGTGCCTTTTTTTTTTTTTTTTTTGCCTCTCTCATTTTCAAAGTGGTGAAATGAAGCCCCCTGAAAGGCCTATTCTGCTGGTCACGATGTCAAAAGTTTTGTGAGCAGTTCCAGGCCATTCCTCACCCAGCAGGGATACCCTGACAAGGTAGAGGAGGCAGCAAGGTTTCCTGAGCTAGTGCTCACCCCTGGAACGCTCCATTGACAGTAGCACAACAGCCATCACACAATGACAAAGATCCATCCAGCCCACTGTCTTCTTTCTGACAGCAGCCAAATCTGTGGCATCTTTGGAAGGACATAAGAACGGGGCAAACGTTTAGTGACTTTTCTCAAGCACAGCCTCCAGCAAACTGAGCCAGTTGATGTCTCAACTTCCAAAGCATCCTAGGGACAGAAGCTCCAATGCTAAATTCTTCATCATATGGAAAAAAATAAGAAACAAAAGCCTGTTTTTTCCATACGTGGCACACAATTATTTCCTGCGGGTATTCTAGTAAGTGAAAATGGGAAAGTTCCCCATTCTATTTCCCATACCATTCAATACTCTATGTACTTGTCATATGCCTTCATTTGTATCAGTTCTTTTTGTAAGTGAAGATTTCATTTCTTCTCATAAAGAGCCTGCTACATCCCTTTCATCATCACTATTATCCTTCCCTGTACTACTTCCAGATCTGCTATAACCTTTGAGAGATATGCAGAAGTACCGCAGCTATATACTCTAACGTAATGACATTTGCTGATTTGTTTCTCTCTCAAAATCATTTTTAAATCTGCCTCACTAAACACAGGTCTACAAGTGCTGACAATAATCTGCCTCATACTCAAAATAATAAAATAATCTGCCTCATACTGAAAGCAAATTCCCGATGTTAAATGTCAGTTTGCTGCCTCGAGACAGCAATTTCCAAGCTGAGGTGGCCAAACAATTGGCAGCTAACTACTTATCTGAAGCTACTTCTTCCTCATGTCTACCTGCTCAGCAGTATCAGAAGACAAGCGAGGATATTCATTAAACATATTCTTCACCTGAAATACCACACATGAGCAATTGCTTTAATTACTGAAGTGATGAAAAATAATTACAGAGAAAAATTCCGCAATCTCAGACTAGGCAAGAAATACCCGAGGGAAAGTGATCATTATAACATCATCCATGTGTTACAGAAGTCAGTCGAGGAACCTTGGTGCCACTGGCTCCCTTCTTTCCAAACCCTTGCTAAATGTATGGGGCACACCCAGACGACCGAGCAGCTTCCCATCTTGCTTCTGAACTCGATACGTAGGGGTCCCCCACCACCGATGTGTCTCCTTTAAGAAATCAGAAAGTCAATATCCCTTCATGTTATAGCAGATGAATTAAAGATGTTTCAGTATGGCACATCAAGAAGCAGAGGCACAATGCTCTGTAATTAAATAATGCTTTATATTGGTTCACGACAACCTAACACCAAGGCGACAGCACCTGCCATTTTCATGCAAAGTAATTTACATAAACTTATTCCTCTACTTCTATACCTCCAGCTGCATTCCATAATTTATACAGACACACAAATTCTTCCCTCTGACATTAACAAGAGAAACGAGTTGAATAATCAGCTCACAGTATTAAGTGCATTGCGTTTACTATCAAGCAACCTTTTTTAGTTCAGCAGATGATTAATCTTCCCTCCATGGGTAGAGTACCAGGAGATGCAAAGAGCTGACAATTGCTCTCGGCTTCTGGCCATGCACTCCACACGCGTACCTTGCAACAACAGCATTTGCTGGATCCCTGCAAGAGCTGCTCTAATTCATTAACCCAGCAAAAGAATTGGACAGCTTTCTGCCAGGTCAGTGAATTAAAGAGGCTCACGTAAGGAATGCCAGAGCCAGTAAACAGGAGTGGGAGTTTGCGCTTGGAGCCAGATCTCTCCTTTCTGACAGCAGTGAATCTTTAGATCAGCTCAGCTGCCAGAGGTACTGCAGCCTAATTAGCATCTCCTCTTGCAGCTATCTGTGCTGGCTGTCTCCATTAGGGGTAAGCACGCTAATGTAAACCAAGCAGGGGGAAGAAACCAGGTGACCCAGCACCACAGAAAGTGAAATGCAGAGCATCAAGGGCTTAAGAGGCAGCCTGCAACAGGCAGACTGAGTAGGCCAAATATGGTCTGGTACCTCAGTCTATTTTTAATCTGGGTCTTTCAGCTGTGCTTTGGGACAGTATCAAGAGAAAGGACAGATGCTTGGAGATGAAGATCAGGAGACCCACATGCCAGGCAACAAACAAAGCCCCACAAATGAGGCTTGATCCTAAAATAAAGATTCCAAAATATTAAGCTGTTTGTATTATACCACCTAGTGTGCCAATTTGTTTTCCATGCCCCTGCTTTGAGAGCTTTAAATGCTTTCCACTACACTCAGACCTCTACAACCAAGCTTGTCCTCAGCTGATGACACCAACCAGGCATTCCCCTTTGCTCAGGGCTCTTAGACTACGTAGGAAGGCATGGACTTTGATCCTCAAAGTTTATTTTACTTACATTCACTGCTGACGTTTGACCTCAGGCTTCCAGACCACTGTCTGTTGAATCAGACTGAATGATCTGAGATTAGAGATGGTGTCTGACTTGCCTGCCAGAATCTGTCAAGTTTCTAAGAAAAGGTGCTCCTACCCAGGGTGTTAGGGACCTCGTTACACTGCTGCGTAACATCTTGCTGACCAGATGAAACTCCCCTTTCCGTGAGGGACCTTTAAGTCACCCCATATTCTCTGCTACTTTTGCAATTATCCTAAAGGCTACCAGCCAGAAAAGCAGGAAAGCTATCTGAGCACACCTTTTGCTATCTTGCTCTGTCCTGTCAACTGAACCAAGTACGGGCCTTGTTCTTAAAAGCAAGGAGAGGCCTTATCTGTCTGGGTGAAGGAATTTCTGAATCATCCCATGGGAGCACAGGCTTCAAGTCAACAGCTAAAAAATCCACCAGCTGTTCGGTCTGGGGTATCGCTTTCACACACATGACAGCAGCTGCGCTTGTCAGTCGCAGTAATGGGAGGGAAGGATCATGCATCACCCACGATGACTTTTTGCTCTGTTAAAGTTAGCTTTGTTGTTTGAGCAAGGCAACAAAATGGTGAAAGGAAAAGCACAGCAGTCTAGTCCACATGGACTGAACACGTACGTCAAACAAGTAATAACCCTCGTATGTGACGGACAAGATGCTTGATGTTAGCTGTAGACATTCAACTGAAATAACCAACCCGTTCTGCTCTATTTTAGTAGCATGCTTTAGCTTGAGTAACTACTGAGCCTTCTTCCTTCCTCGAGTTCCTACAACATTAATCAGTGTTCTGAGAAGGAGAAAGTTACAAGCAATTACATCCCAAAGCAGCTCAGAGAATCAAAATAGCTTCATACGGAAGGAGTCCTAGACAGAAAGATAAAGGGACTCAGAAGATCCAGGACCCTGTGCCCGTGAAAGCCTGGCATGTGCAAAACCCTCAGCTGAGGCGCCTTCCCCCTCCCCCTGGATTTCTTCGTGTGCCACCAGCTGGGATCCTCCGGGTTTGATCAGTCCCAGCCATAGCAGCCGCAGCAAAGCGCTCGTCCGCACCCTTACCCTTTCCCAGGTAGCTGTGGTCTGCGAGACCAGCTCTGCACACTCAGTTCACACATATTTAACCACGTCAAATGGTCAGACCAGACGTGCCCACCTCTTTCCAACAGCCAGTACAAGCGTTGCGTGTTATTCAGCCTGTTTCTCAGATAACCCCTGCCAGCCAGGCTCCCTCCACAGCCTCCTGGCAACACCGCTGCCTCCCAGCAACGTTTCTACCCTCGCCCAGATGGGCTCCTCGTCCCTCCTCTCAGGCTAGCCGGCCTTCCCGCGCGCTGTGGGCTCCCCTCAGAGCCGGCACTAGTTGACAAAACACAGAGCTCGACCCTGCAGCACCACAGAGATGGCTCCTAATATGGAAGAGGAGCAGGAGGGTTGGCAAGAGCTTGCATCCAAGGTCAAGGCTCGCATCATTTCCACTTGAAAGAAACGCCCTTAAGCTCTGGGCAAGGATGGGAACAGCAGAAAAAAAAAACATGGCAAAAGCCATTGTCCTGTCTTATGCCCTGTTCGCAGCTCTCCCATCCAGCCAGCAGTGCTCGAGGTAGCTGTTTGCTGGAGATGGGCAGCCCAGATCTTACAGGTTGGAACAACATCGGACAATCTGATACTAAAATGACTATTTGCATTTCTGCACACTGCTCTAGGTTTTATTTCCAGCCTGATCTTTTCTCATCTACATCTCTGTTTGCCGAGTAAGGCACGTGAAGTTCCTTTTACGCACTGTGCTTTTACGGGGTTTGTACTCTTTTTCTTCTTCAAGATGATGAAGTTGCCGCGTTCTCAGGATGAACTCAAAGATAATCTTGTCAAAGCCATAACCAGCGGTGTCATCCGTGCAGCCAGTGCCCACCAGAGAAGGAGCAGAAGCGGCGCGTGCCGGGAACCACGCACTCTCGAGTTGGCACTATCAGTTCTTCCAACCATTGGCGTTGAATTCACTCAGCACTTACTGGGGGAAAAATAACCTCTACAAGCCAAACACCCAACTACAAGTAAAACTGAAAGCATTAACAGATTAAGTCTGCCCCTGAGCGCCAAATGCTCTCACCATAAGGCTCTTTATTAGGAAGTTAAGTCTTAACAAGTGGCTTAAAGGGTGGATAAAGCTTTTCCTGGGATAATCTGCCAGCATGCTGCCCAGTGCCAGTTCCAGGCCATGTGAAGAAGAAAGCAAAAACGTGTAAGGTGAAAATAGTTGTCTGGCAACTGAGTGTCCGGTACCTGAGAGGTCCTCTCCTATCTTTGCCCCCTGAAGCTCCCTGCCATCTTCAGGAAGTCAAAGAAAAGTATTTTCTACTCTGCTAGTTTCCTGAAAAAATAACCACATTGGGATTACACCTACAACGCATGCGCTCACCCTAATCCTTTGTACCGTCAACCTTCCAGAATTTGCCTCCATCACATTCATTTGAATCATTCACCGATTAACACAAGGTAATTAACACTTTTGTAAAGGACTGTCTTTGGACAATGCCACCATAGTAAAAATACCATGATCCCAAGTACTACTGCTCTTTGCAGACACCTGTTTATGAGAGGAACACGCACAATGGGAAAGACAGGAAACCTCGTAATGCAAGGCCAGAAGCTATGCTTTGTTTGTAATTCTTGCCTTTCCAAGTCTACCGCTGCTTTGCCGCACACTCTTAATAAACAGTCAGCAATCTAATCAACGGCGGCTTCTTCCCAAAGCACGGTGCTGCTCTGCTGCCCCTGCACCCCCCTCTGCACTTACTGCAAGAGATCCGTTCTGCGTGCTGGCCGTGTTCGTGCTCTGCTCTCCGTGCGGCTGCGTGCTTCCGTAGAGTGTCAGATTGTGCTCGCTGGTCTGGCCTGCATAGTCCTGAGTGTGTGGCACCCCGTACTCTGCGGGAATCCCGTTCTGTGGGGGTGGCGGAAATGGGATTGTGGTGAATGGCTGCACCATTGCATCAGGAGTTGCTGCTGGCTCCTGGTTACCCTGAAGAAAGGGAAAAGGAGGAAACAGCTTTATACTACAGAAAAGAGATCAAAACATCAGTCTGAGAAATGATACACACACGTGTTTATGTGACTACCCCACCCACAGCCACCACAATATGGGAGTCTTCTATCATATTCTCTATCAAAAAGAGCATGCCGCTCTCCTCTGAGCCATGACACTGTTTTCTTAATCTTTTCTGGGCAACTTTCTCACTACTGGGTGGCATATGGAGACCAAATCACGGGGCTTGCAAATTGCAAACCCCTGTAATCTCACACAAGGGCTTTATGCACAGTAAGGCATTATTTTCGAAGGGGGAAGAGACACTGAAACATTGGAACGGAGGACGAAACACAGACAGAAGAACAGAGGTTTTTAATATGCCTAGAAGTACCCTATCTGGGTCCATCTCCTCCAGTCTGGTCCTCATGGCTCTGCTCACAAGCAAGCATATCGTGTGGTTCAGAGCACGCTCTTCTCTGTTGTGTTACAGTGGGAGAAAAGTAGTCAAACTAATTTTAAAACTGATCTATGCAGCAGCCCCTCTTTTGCTCCGGCAGCACTGAGTACAGAGCACGGGTGCTCAAGTACCAGCTGCTGAAACATCCATTTGTTTTGTGCTGACTCTGCAGAGACACCGAAGAGCTGTGGGACCTGAGCTGAGAACACAAGCCTGGAGCACGCTCACTCTCTCCCCAGTCCTGAGCATCACTACCACCACACAAGGCATTAATTACTCACTCCTCCCTCATCTTAGGGTATCCCACAGAGGCCTCTGTGCTAGGACAGTACTTTTTAGCAGCTTTTAGCACTGCCTTAGATGTAGCTGACACCAACCGGGTGACTCAGAAACAGACAGCTGACCATGCAAAAGATGTCCCCGAAAGTTGGTAAAAAAATCTACCCCATCATGCCTGAAAACCACCCAAAGCAAACATGAAAGCATGCAGTCCTGCCGCCGCTGCAGGGGTCTCACTGAGGGGGAGGCAGGGAGCTGCATTCAGACACCTGGGACGAAGGAGAACAGCCTTGACATTGAAACCCAACCCTGGGAAGCCCAGGGTGCTGTACTGCTCCTACTCCTTCCACCGCCACAGCAGGGAAAAAAAAAAAAAAATTCCATGGAAGAGATTTATGATAGGAGGGCTGTTTGATTTATGTGTGTGTCACCAGACTAATCCTGATTTTAAATTTTGGCTGCTGTTCCAGCCCTAGGTCCTCCCCCACAAAGCCCAGAGGTGCTCGAGCCTATTCTGACACCAGCATGCTTAAATCAGTGGCGTAAAAGAGAAGCAGACATTATCCTATGGATAGGAAAAGCGGAGTGGGAATTACCAAGCAGCCTTTCAGCAGAGAGCATGCAGAGGCTGACGGACCTCCAGTGAAGCCGGACAAACCTTTTCAGTCCCTTTATCAGCCTACCTGCAGTTTTCTCTTCCGGGCGAAGGAAACAATGATAAATGCAGAGCACCTCCAGCCAGCACTGGGTCATTCAGACACTGGCTGAATCCCAAATTTGCTGTGACATTAGTCTATCTGGTCTGCCTCCCCTGGGGGCCACGTGGCCATGCGCTCCCCGCAGCTGGGGAGGAGAGGGAAGGGCATTCAATACCACTTAGCGGAGCTGAGCTGCAGCCGTGGCCCGCGCCGAACGACAGACGGTTTCATTAACTAAAGTCCAGCCGCTGCAAAGCCTCGCTGCCTGCACAAACACAGAACTCCGCAGCCTTATCTGAGAAAGAAAAAAATTCAGGCAAGCACGCCAGCCACGGCCAGCGCTCAGTTCCTTGCACACACTCCCCAGGGCCGCTGCAGCCCTGCGTCGCGTGCTGACAGCTCTGCGGAGGTTTTTCACGCACCCAGCGCCTTTTCGGAAAGCAGGACAGAGTGGTGGTGGTGGCTGTTGTTGTTCCCTCAAAGGGGAGGTCAGCTCCACCAACCCTCCCCTTCTGCTCACTCCTTTGCCATTCACAGCTTCAAAGTAAGGAGCTTTGGCCTCAACCTAAACCACCATCAAAACCTGCAGGGCAAATTTTATAAAATGAGAGGGAGGAGGAGCTGAGCGATGGCTATCCCACTGCAACCCAGGTATCAGCAACCCCGCCACTCACCCACTCAGACTAGTTGCCCCCTGTCACGACAGCTCTACTCCATCCGCATACTGCCTCCTTTTCAAGCTTTTTCACTTACAATATTTCATTATATCCATTTGTCTGTGTGCTTCCACACAGTCCACATTGCCTGTGTGTTTCTTGTGTTTAAAATAAGAGCTAAATATGAAACCGATTTTTTTTTTTTTTTTTTTTAAATTTCAAAAATTGGTAGGATAACCCCAGGGTAGATGCAGTAACAGAAACTATTTCAAATTTTCTTAGAACAAGCTAGATTTACAAGCTGGTATTCCTTCCCCCGATAGGAGGAAGAGAATGCTAATTAGCCACAAACAAAACCTATTCCTGCCATCCTCTCAACAGCGCAGGGCTGCTCCCCAAAGGACATACTCCAGCATTTTGTTTAATCTCACTCTTACACTACTTAAAATGCCAGCCCATAAACCTTACATAATCTTATTT
This sequence comes from Tyto alba, assembly GCF_018691265.1. NCBI lineage: Eukaryota > Metazoa > Chordata > Aves > Strigiformes > Tytonidae > Tyto > Tyto alba. The sequence continues at coordinate 32,196,120 of NW_024881282.1, forward strand.
TCAACGTTTTTACCCCTCAGTTAATACTGTTCCTTCCAGTTTAAATGTATTTCACCCTTTTAAATATTTTCTCTCCCTTCTTCAATTATCTACAAATGCTTGAAAGATTAAAAATGCTTTCTCTCCCTTCTGTTGCTTGTGGCATTTTGATAATACGTATTTATTGAGCTTAAGCACACTTCACAAGCCAAAATATCCTGGTAACTTTACTACTTCTCTCTGATCTCCCTAAGATTTTGAAATAAGGGATTTCTGGTGCAGAATTAAATGTTTTTAATACCACTGCCACTTTTGCCCGCGCACCCCCCCCCATCTCACTGACATGCAAAAATTATATCTTTTATTACAAATTTATCCTTAATTTAATGTCTCAGGTTATCTGTAGATCTATCACCATTATGCTCCTCCAGGTTTCATTATCCCACGGAATATCTATACTTCAAATTATTTTCCTCTTGATATGATTATATACATGTGTCCAGTCTTAATTTTTTTTTTTTTTAATTTTCATTTCCTTTGATGCTTTAGAATAACTTTTTTTTTTCCTGTTTCCAACAGTATCTACAGAAAAGGATTCCTGATGAGATCTCTGCAGGTTTCATGGCATACTTATACCCTGCAAACCCATAGGAGACTCTGCCTCTCCTGTTATTCCACCAAATTTCAACATTTACACAACACTTCATATTTTCAAGAACTAACATAGAAAAAAAAAAAAAAAAAATCCCGCTTATCTTCAAACATAGAACCTGAACTCCTTTCCCTACTTCTAACCCAGCAGGGGAAATCCTGCAGTCAGAGGCACTGCTTTGCCCACTCCTCAGGAAGTACAAAGAACATGGAGAAAACCCCAAACTTCCTGGTGAAGGTACATACGTAGGAGGAGAGACTCCACTGAAAGTATTTCGTCTATCCAATCTTGGCAACATGTCTCACTGCATTGCCAGTCCTGCCTGTTTTAGCTCATGAAATCCTCTTGAACTCAAATGCAACAGCATACTGAGATGGATACATCCAAGAGTAGTCACCATCCCCAAACACATGCGAGGATGCCATCGCTAGGAAAGCCTAGCTACAGGTCCCCACAAGAACTATTGCCATCTTCAACTTGTGAGATGGCATGAAATAAATCTTAACTAATGTTCAGGAGCAGAGACACGCTTTTCTCAGCCACGATGCAGAGTGGCTGGCAGTCTCCAGGAGGGGAGCTTGAGGGACGCTTGGCTGCAGGAATAATTTCAGCAGTTCCAGGTTAACTGATTCCCTCCATGAGTTTGTGCTGCCGTGCACCGACCGTGCTATTTGCCATCCCACGCTCATCAAACTGGGAAAGGCTGTTCAGTGCAACTGGAACTCAATGTATTTAACACACTCGTTAAAAAAAGGAAGAGACTTCAGTACAATATATGGTAGCCTACGTATTTCACAGAAAACCAGCAATTCCTCTGTTTTCTATTTATTCTGTTGCTCTGCTCCCACAGAAATCACTCATCCACATCAGGTAGGAATTCAAAGCAGCTCCCCTCTTGCAAAATGTTGACATCTGATTCATCAGCACCCAAGCCCTCAGGGCACAAGAGGGATACAGGATACCCATCTGGTCTCCTTTTGCGGGCCCTTATTCTCAGCCCTACAAGGGTCCAGTCACGTCCCTGCACATGCCAACTTCCCTCCTTAAATCGGGGTTTTGCCTACACAGCTCTGTACAAACCCATCCCACATTTTGTTTTTTAAAAAAAAAAATTAGCTAAATTGGTGAAAAATCCCACACGAGAGCACATTTCTAGGAGTTTACACAGGTTTAACTTAATTAACAAACTTTATAGCTCCAAGCTAAGCAGAGAAATGGTAAGTAACCACACGTAGAGATACCTTGCAGAAGGGTGGGAGCTGTGGATGACATCTCAATAAGGAGCAACTGGTTCAGCAAACGCGACATAGGGTGAATTCTTTCAGCAGACAGCAGGTGGTGATCCAAGATCACGGCACTGGAGCGCCAAGAACGAACACCAGAAATGCACACAAAGGCCTCTTACTTCCATGAAACTGTCAAAGACCAGTCTATTTTGTGAAGGGCTGGTTTTGTTTTACTCATTATAGAAACGGGTGTCATTACAGGGATATGAAAGGAGTCTTACAGCAATGCAGCTCCAGATCCCTTCTGTATTGGTATGCCATAATACACATAGATATTAAAGCATAACCAATCAAATAAAAATTATAATCCTGGTAAAGCTAAACTGGTACAATTTCTGTAGAGACATTTCCATGCAAATTGATACAAGGTGAACAGTCTATGCCATCCATAACCCAACTGCAAGTCGTAAGCATCAGAGAAAGGTGCAGAGAAATGCTACAGCATGTAAACATCAAATATATCTCTTACATCTGCCTTTCAACTCTGGTAACCCCCAAATTATTGGGATAGATGTGAGTATGTGCTTATTAGTGGAGTTTCTAACAGGTATGCCTTCACTGAATTCCTTTATGAAACCTTGAAGCCACTGACTTGCAGCTGACAGAGACAATTAACCTGTTTGTGAAGATCGGTTGTGTTCCAGGCTACATCTGCTGCTCTCTGCGCTAACCTAATCCCTTTCATAAACAGCAATAACGGCTGTAGCTCGCAACCATTCGACCTGGAGCTGCTGCCTGCCCTCAGCTCTCCTCATGAAAGGGATCCTTGTGAGCAAGGAAGATGCGGGGACTGCGCTGTCCCTCCCTCCAACGCAGGTCACAGCCTCCTGTCCGAGCGGCTAACGTGACACACGGCTCCAGCAGAAGAGGCCAAGCTCTGCTCCCCAGCTCTACGCAGACAGGAGAGAAAGGGCCTGCCACACAACACTGCTGCCCAGCAGCAAAAGAATAATAAGGAACATGGGCTGGTTGGTGTTCCCCCCCCCCCCCCATTCTCACAGCTGAACACAAATTAAGGCTGCTGTAGCACGCTCCCCTTCCCAGCCCCTTCCAGCACAGCCTCCCCCCTCCCAGGGCTCCTCCTGCAGAAGCCCCGGTGGGACTTGCGCTCTCAGCCACCGTTCCAGGGGGTCTCTGCTGCCATCCCACCTCCCGCTGCGTGCTCCTGCCCCTTCTCCCCTGCCAGTCAGTCACTGTGGCCTCTGCTGAGCCATTTCAGCACGTATCCCAGGAAAAAAAAAAAAAAGACTAGCTTTTTATTGTCAGGTTAGTTTTGCTCCCAGTTAAGAGTGCTGAAATGGGTTGCAAGGAGCTGGAGAACTGGAGCCAGAAAGGAGAGGGGGTGGAGAAGCTGGGGAGGGAAGGGCCATGGGCACCAGCACTCGGATGAGCTCAGGCTGCCGGGGAGCCACAGTCTTCGGCATGCATTAACCCTCTCCCCAGGCAATCCCACAATTTGTCTGCTGAAAACAAACATATCAGCAAGAAATTTCTTCACAAATGGCAATAGATACAAAGCAGCATGACGGATGCTCCAAGACCCACCAGGAACTCGAACATTATCCCCTCCAGAAGACCACGGGCCAGGGCATTACCCTAGAGATAAACCCTAACCTGCCCTGGTAGCTCTCACAGCACTTGGAACCTAAGCCTTGACTTTAAAAATTGTGCTTTTGCTCTTCAGGGTCATGGAGATACTAAAACACAAGGCAAAGTGACATACAGGGTGATGAAGTTATGGCTTTCCAACGCCCCAGTCATGCCAAGAGTGACTTGGCCATGTGAACCCTGCAGGTGCCCACAAACGCCATACAAGCTCTTTATGCAAAAACACAATAATACTTTCTCTGTCACAGCCATTTCATTAAGGATTAGTTTCTGAATGGGAAGAGTGGGTAAAATGCCTATGGAAAGGAAGTTTGGAGCTGAAAAGGATATATGTAAAGGGTATAACCATCTTGTACTCTTCATCTTTGTACAGACCTGTTCCTGGATTCAGAGGGGTACATGACCCTAACCTGACACCCACAGTTCACGCTACAAAAGCATTTCTGTTACTCTAGAGAGCAAGACCGGCACGTCTGGCTGGCTGGTGACCCAGAACGATAAAATCAACACTCTTTTCCTTGATGTGGGTTGATCAAAAAAGCACCTTGAAGAGGAACACAGTAATAAAGAGGTTTTGTATTTCATCTGTATGTCTAGAGCTTGATCTTCATTTGATCTATGACATATTGGGGTAACAGAAAAGGATGCTGGACTTTGACTCTACTACTGTGGGCACAAGAGCAATTCCTTCTGAATCCTCCCAAAAGCAGCACTCTATGTATAGGTAGTTTTGCAAATGTTTGGTGGAGTTTTATGCTAGCTTTGTTAAAAGAGAGGAAAGTTTATATGTGTGATTTTTTTACATATATATTTAAATCAGATGTAATGATTTTAGGCAATGGTTTTTGCATTGAATTAACTTAAGCCTAAATTAACCTTCCACCAGAAAGAAGGGGGGGTGGGGGAGTGGGAAATGCCTGCTCTCAAGCTTGCACCTAGCTAACCATTTAAAGGCATGTTTTCTTCAACTTCCTGGTGCAAGCTTGCACTAGACTATCTAATCTTGCCCTTCCTTCTCCTAGATATATAAAGCAAGGGAAGAAAAAGTTATCTTCCAATATACACTCTATCATTCCAGGCCACCAAAAACTGTTCTGTAAAATAAAACAGCTGGCCCTTTTTCTGTTGTTGTTGTTAAAAATGCATTTAGGTACTTCATGAAGAAGAAGTTCAAGTCCCTCTTTTGCAGGAAAGGATGAAAGAAAATTATAGTCTTATCTTGCTCTTATACACAGGAAGCACTCACTCATCCCCACGCTGTCATTATTTTCAGTAATGGTCAACTTTTGCTCTACCCCAATGCACAAACGCAGGCTCTCAGTGCTGAATGTGTACAAGCTTAATTAAAAAGCCCCTGGGCAACCTGCAAAGAGGCTTCCTGTTGGATATAGACAAAGCTTTAAAGATACACAACATGAATAAGGCCCAGAGCCACATCTATTTACCAGCCTGAAGCATACCTTTCAGATTTAAAAAAAAAAAGCTCTGAAATCTACATTATTCCCCATTCCAAAAAAAAAAAAAAAAAAAAAAAAAAAAAAAAAAAAAAAAAGAAAAGAAAAAAAATAGTTACATGTTACTGACACGAAGACGTCCCAACAAACGCTTTCAATCAATTCATGCTCTCTGGGGTTGATTAGAAAGAGAATTGTGCTTCAAGAGACAACATCGAGGTCTCAACATCTGTTTCCATTCCATATTAGGGTTTCCATTCCATATTAGGAACGAAACTACCTCAAAGAATTATTGGGAGAAAGGGGTGGGGGTGTGGAACAAAGGAAAGAAATCACCAGGATGGATACGTCCTCAGCAGCAAAGCCAGCAAGTAAGAGAAAGGCTCAGGCTCAATTTTTTTGTTCCACACCTACCCTGGCTGTGTTCCTCCCACCTCTGCAATATTCCAAGTGATTATTTTCCACTTCACATTCCTAGTCAAATGTTCTTGGGAAAAAGATTTCCGTAAGACAACTAGCTTTCAACAAATCAGTATGAAAATAAAGTCTCAAAATACTACAAAACTAGATTACGTTGATGCAGGAGGCACCCAGAGCTGCAGAAGCATCTCCCACAGGAGTGAGATTACTGTTGGGCAAAGAGGGTTAAGTTTCTTCTTTTGGCCCAGAGTTCAAATGAATCATAGCTAAGAAAACAGCGTGCTGCACATGTGCCACGTATGTTTAATCCAAGCTAACCACGATTAGCTTTTCAGCGGATTAGCAAACTGATCCTACTCACACTTGCATGACTGTGGATCCTTACGCAGGGAGGCAGCAGGAACCAGAGGCCAGTGGTGGGGAAGAAGCACGGTACCTGCTCTTTCAGGAGTGGTCCATGGGTGCATCAGAGCACCTAGGCACTCACGTACAAGACTAAAATGTCACAGAGGACCTGCCCGTGTTGCTTTGCTGCCTTACTCCTGACTGCTAATAAGTAAAAGAACAGCTGCAGAACATGGAAATATAACTGGGAAGAGAATCCCTCCCGGTCCCATGGTTAACTCTTGACCAGGCTGTCAGGGTAGCATCACAGCTACTGTCACCTCAGCTAATTCTGCAATCAGATTGCTCGCTTCAGACAGCTTTGTTTCAAGGAAGGTGGTAGCTCTCCAGGTGACATCGTATTTCTAAAAATCAGTATCTGCTTCTCCAACCCCAATCAGGTACCTGAACTGGACTGATAAGCAATTTTTCATCCCATGTCCTTGCTCTGCAAACGGACTACTGCCCTGTATCTACAAGCACATCAGCAAATCTCAGTGAGTGTGGAGAGTTATTCCTGCAACTTCAAGAATTCAAACTGCTTTCCCAAATGTTTAAATCCTCATGAAACTCATTCAGCCCCTTAGAAAGATTTGTGTCTACTTTAGTCACAGGAATTTTTCAAAGCTCTTACTGTGTGACACAGCTATCTGTAATAGACCCCCTCCAGATCTCTCTATATATCCAGCGCTCTTCTAGGAAGGATTTTGAAGATCCCTATTGGCATCAGGCTTCCCTGTCTCCCTCTCCCCGGCTGTGATGGGAATGAGCTGAAGGCGGTACTGAGCCGTGCAGAGGTGCTGCTCTGAGCAGACTTGGCTCCTGGAGGACAGACAAACCTCAAAGCCCTGTCAGGCAGCTTCACTTATACAGGACTTACACAGGCCCCTTCAACTCCCCCTGTTTCAGTGGCCAGGAGGAAAGTCCCCCTGCCTGCCTGCGCTAACTCCAGCACCTCACAGGGGAAAAAGCAGCCCTGCCTCCGCTGCCAGCGTAGGAGGAGGAGGAAGGGAGAAAGTGCTGGGAAGGGGAGAGCACATCTGGAATCAATTGGAGAGTGCTGAATGCCTCGGAAAGAACTGCAGAGCTGGCAGAAACCATAGCGAGGAGCCGTGCGTTTGGACGTGACTATGGAGCAAAGGTGGGGGACAAGAAGCATACAGCATGCTTAAACACAAAACCAGAGCTCCCCTTGGGGCTCTTTTTTTGAACGCAAGCCGCTAAACATCTCAGCCCTGTCGCATTTTCAACTGCCACTGGCCCAGCACGGCTACGGTCAGGATTCAGTACAGAAGACAGGGGACGAGATGCGCAGGCCTCCAGCAAACGGGACTCATCTGTGTCTCAAGGGCCAGGACTCAGTAACACAACAACAATATTGTATCAAGCTGCTCTCAGGGTGCGCGGCGGAGGAAATCTGTAACTGACTTGGCACACAATTGAGAACAGAAATTTGACCGTTTAAAAACGCAGATTTCTTCCCACAGTTACTTTCCATGCCAGCAACGCATTCTCCTATCTCCTGCTACTCACTTGTTCCAGGAGGAGTTTTCCATTTTCAAGGAAGCCTTCACTATGTGTCCTGGAAAGCAGATGTTCGGGAAAGGAGCAGAGGGTCATGGAGAAGCAACTCCCCAGTGTAGCAGCCTGGTACAAGGAATGACTACAGATGACTGGATAGGTTACCAACAAGTAGGATGAGGAAAGCACTGCTACTTTGGTATGTGGCCTCGGCCAGATGAAAAATAAAACACATGCTTTCGCATATGCATTTTAAAAAGAGAATTAAAAAACTCAAAAGGGAAGAGCCACAAAAAAGACCACAAGATTGGAAAAAGCCTGTACATGGCTGTACACCGAAAAACTTGAAGCATCCAATCTATTTTGCTTATAATTTAAAAAAAAAAAAAAAAAAATTAAGTGGCAACTGATTATTTTGTGGAAGTATATTAATGGTGTGGAAAAAAGAAAGTAGGCAGTAATAATATTTAATCTAATGAACAAAGGCATGAAGAAAACCAATAGCCAGAAGCTGAGTTTGATAAATTCAGCTCTGGTAAAAGACACCATTTTATTTTGTTTACTGATTTCTAAATGACAGTCATTAAGTCAGCTGGTGAGAAGGACTCGGCCCTTTCCACCTCTTCATGCCTTCTTGCTGAAAACATTATGTCATTCAAACAGAGGTACCTGAGCAAGACATAATGGCCTACAACATACATACGGTCAGAAGAGATGACTTAAAGCCAGATCTATAGGCCAATAACCTGGAAAGCTCAGAAGAGCTGGTGGAAATTGATGCACATAGATTAAAGCAGATTAAACTAAGCAGCAGACATATTTATAAGTTAAAAAATTTCACCTTATGGAGAGGAACAAGCTATTGAGAAGTACAGGTGCAATTCCGTGTATCGCCCAACACGATAAACTACCAACTGCCTTCAGAAGCAGCGGCTCTGCTTCCCTCTCCGGCTGTCGGGGGATCTAGTCATGCCACAGCCATAGCCAGAAAACTAATCCAAACAACAGTCATCTGTTTTGGTCATAAACTGAACTGTCTCACTTTATATCTGCCTAAGTACGATGCCCAAAGCGGTGAGGAGGCTGAACATATGGCCAGGGCAGAGAGACGAGGGGGACTATTCTTCTCACAGCAGCACGCAGTTACGCTACATTAAGCGCAACTTGAAAATGCACCTGAAAGCCACTTCATCCCAGAACAAGAGGTTACATGGATATTTAGCATATGTTATTGCCACTACCTGCTTCACTTATGCTTAATTTTTAGTGTCCCCGTGTAAGCCAGCATAAAGGTGGTTTATACACAGTGAATTTGTCAAGTACCTCAGGAAATATTTTCCCTTTGTTATAAAATCCCTTTAAAGCCTCTTTCCCCCAGGCCTTCCAGCTAACGTATGTTTACCAAATTCCTGCTGTAACCACGAACCAGCATAGACTTCTCCCCTACACAGGCCACCTGTAGGGCTCCAAGGTGAAGCCTGAGGTGAGCAGTGCATTTCACCACCTTTCAGATGGCTCCTCCGGGCCTGAGCATCCTTAATGCAGCTGCTGCAGCCCCCCATGCTGCTCTCCCTTCTCACCACCGCATCAATGCCTTGGTACAGAAAACACGCACAGGTTTAACAACAGTGATATACCAAGTATTTGCATGAAACGATTGTGTATTAGTGGCAGTCTCACTTTTAAACCGTTCTGTTTTGCTGAAGCTAAACTGATAAACCTTAAAAGCTAACTTGATATAAGAGCATCTCGTTTCAGCGGCATGCCTGTCAGCATCTGCATCTCCATTAATATGTTACTGCATCAGTTCTTGTGAAATTTACCCCCCCCCATAATTCCCAGCAGACCTCCACCTTCCACAGCCAAGTGCATTAAAGGTCTTTTTTTTCCCCTCTTCACTTTGTCTGTCTGCTCACACCTAAAGAAAGACAAGAGAACGGGCTACACAAAACTTAAAACCCTTTCAGCCAGTCGGTCTCCCCTTCTGTACATCCCCTTTCACGCACACAGTGTCAGGCTAAACAAAGCCGCTAGCTCCAGGATACAGGCCTGGAAAAAAAGCATTGGCATCTGGCAACCAAGAGCAGCAACCCAGCATACGAGCCTGAGAGCAAACACAAGTCTCTGGCACCAAGAGGAAACACCGAGACGTACGCCTGACTGCTCCTGTCAGTCTTGCAGTGGGGGAATGCCCGATTATTATTTTTTTTTAAAGCATATTTTTATCTTATTACTGAAAGGAAATGCCAGGGACTGCTGCAGCCCCTGTCCCTTGAGGCTCTGCTGCTGCCATCAGGCTGCACTGCCTTTGCAGTGATGAATATTTAAACAGGGCAATAAATATTTCAGAGTGCATTCATCCCAGTGAGAAGCCTACTAGCATAAGAGACATGAGACAACCACGCAAGGCCGGGGCCACTCCCTGTTTTGCCCCTCGGGCTCCCTTGTCACCTGCCCTCCCCTCAGCCCTCCTTCACTCCAGCCCTCAACGGGCACCTGAGAGCCTCAAATATTCATGAACACAGCTCCAGTTACTTTCCAAACAAGCAAAAACACTGTGAAAAAGTAAAAAGGTGCTCTGCTTTCCAGAGAGGTGCAGAGCACAGCTACTGCATGCTTTGCTTTCACCTCTTCTGGGGCCTCTGACATTTGGGTGTAGTGCTCACACCAGGGAGAAAATAATTTGCATTAAGATCCCACATTAAAAATCTTTTAATATTGCACCTTGGAAGAACAAAAAAACCAAGACCACCAAACCCAAAAGCTCAACCAGCACCCAGTCAAGCGGGAAAGCCTGTCTCTTCCCCTCCCATCTCCTTCCCTTAATTGCAGCAGTGCACTTACTTGGGCATTTCTTGGTTGCTAGCAGCTCTGCTGGGGTCTCTGTGGGATGCTAACAGATGAACACAACTTGGCCATCACTGGTACAAATAACATTGGCTAGAAAACTGGTTTAGGACATAACAGAAAATGCATGCATTTATTCAGCTATCATCTGCACGTTGTTCGTGTACTGGAGACTGTTTTCACTTTCATAGTGCTAAAAGCTTGGGTTTTTAACTAGGACCGTAGCTATGCTCTCACTTATAAAGGAACTTTTTTTAAAAAGACAATTTCAGGTGGTAACTAGAGTTTTGCAGTACATTTTAAAGGAAATTAAAATTACATAAGACACTTGTTCAGAAGCAAATTTATAGGGCCATAAAACCCATGGCCATGATCAAAAATGGACTTTGATATCAGCTTCCACTGCATATCTCACTAGATTCAAAAGACAGAAGATATTTGCTGGAGAACATATGGAGAAGCCTTCAGCAACCAATTAAGCCTTCTCTGAGTGAAGGGAAGCCAAGAAGACACCCTCATAAAGAGGAGCCAGCAGCCAAAGGGTTATCCTAATTGACAGGCACAAGCTAGCCTGCCCTGGCTAACTGAGCTGCAACGCAGCATCTCCTTTGCAGGTAAAGGCTGTAAATAATAGTATATATAAAAAGAGGCATCTCTTCCTTTCCTGGTGCCCACATTTTAAAAGATGATGGGAACTAAACTGCAATCTCAGTGTGTCACATGCTCTCAAAGATGCCTCTTGGACTGCACAAGAAGGCACTCCTTGTACCTGGATTCGGGCCCAGCTTCAGGTACAAGCTGGGCACCAAATGGTTCAGCCCTGTCACGGCCTGGGCACTGCAGGGCGTGTGCAAGGGTATGCGACAAGTCAGCAAGCTCTGCAGATGCACAGTCTCGGAATAAACTGCTAAATTGCCCTGCAGTCTCATTTCAGCTGCTTTTAGGCCTTTGAAGGGGAACAGGCAGGTCTTTGCTCTGCACAGAAAGGGCCGCGCAGCACCTCAGGAGTGAGCTTCCTACCGCAAGCCAGAGCTGCTGCTATTTCATCCACAGTCCTCACGGCCGAGGGAAGAGACCAAAGGCAACATCCGAGTGCTGCGCAGCCTGCTCAGGATGGCTGCTTCCCTATTAATGAAATTCTCTCTCATCCCCCTGCTCTATGGCACGAATTGGTTCCAAAGTGAAGTATTGAACTGTCAAACAGTAAAACCTCTCTCCAGACAGCATTTCAAGGAAGAGCGGCTGAATACTGAATACGTGGCTCAATCACCTGCCGCCACCCTCTGTCCTTTCTGACCGAAGGCTCCTAGAAGAGCAGCAGCATCCCTCCTTCAAGACTGGCCATCAGCCATGTCACCAAAAAGACGCTCTTTATATTAAAAATATAAAACAGCAGTCACCGCAGTGTAGTTCAGAGTGACAACAATCCCACTGCTTTGTCAGCGACAAGTCCTGGGCTTTTGTGTCTCTGCTCCTAACCAGCACTCCAACTGCCCTTTATATATCAATAAAACTGAAGGAATCCAGTCAGGAATCAGACCCAACCTGGCCCAAAAGCCACCTTGTACTTTCCTATCCTATTAACAGACCTCACGCACAGAAAAAGTAAAATATCCTGGAAGATGAGCAATTACCTCACCAAGCAATTTAGAGCAGGAGCCACCATTTTGCAGCAGACATCAAAATAACGAGTGCTCCTCTGCTGAGTGTGCAGCTCTATGTTATTCCCATGATGGGTTGCATACCCAACAGCACACTAATATGGAAAAAAACAGCATCTGATCCCAGGCAAAAATGAAAAGATAATGTTTGCTACAATACAAAAAGTGTTAGGAAGCAAAACAACATTTAAGCCTGTGGCTCCTGAGGACCTCTCATGACTCAGAAAATAAATGCAAACAGATGAAAAAGTTAATTTGGATCATATCAGCCCCACTGGCTTGAAAAGGGCAGAGCAGGCACCCTGGGGAGAGGGAGGGAAAGATTTGCCATAGATCAGGTTACTATCACTGACAGCTGACCTAAAACAGCACAAGATTTCAGCAGAGTCTGCCAGTTCTTCTAATTTTCAAAGGTGCAACTGCCTCCTTTAAGAGATGAGAGGCGTGAAATGCGTAACACTGTAACTGAGGTCAGGGAGGAAGGAGATCCTGCAGCACAAGTATACAAACAGCCAAGATGATAATCCTCACTGCTTTAGAATGAGCACGATTAACTGAAGACAAGAAGAAAGCAGAAGTGAATTGTTCCTTTGAAGATGTAAAAGTTTCAATCCGAAGCAATGAGGACATAAGGAACCAGAGTTGTTTCTCATCAGCCTGAAATTATTACATAGAGCAGACAGACAGACAGTTGCTCTGTCCTACAAACATGCTCCTTCAAAACAGATGTCCCTCTGCAGCCCAACACACTCTTGGCTTGGGAAGCCAGAGACCCAGCTTGCTGGATGGGCTCCACACAACCATCTCCCAGATGGGCCAGCAACAGCCCACAGACATACTTCATCACTGTCAAACCTGAGAAATGTTCTTCAGCACAAGCCCTCGGTACTTGGTTTTAACCTCATCTCATCTGAAGGGCCCTGAACCACGCCACTCTGCTGGAAGCAAAGGGTAAGCAACACTGAGAACTTACAGGACCAGCCAGGCACCGAACACAGGAACAAATCAGTGCTTCGTAACCTGTTTTTCTGTTCTGTGAGACTCTTTCCAACTTCACAAATCCAGTCTGGTAAAGCTTATCACAAACTAAGCATCGTTTGTGTCCTATCAAATCTTTAGGAAGAGTTAAGGTTCAAAAGTGGCCAGTGACAGCATGAGAAGTAGCCCACAGCAGCCAACATATTTATTGTTACCTGAAGTCCCTCTGCTTTGTTAGGCCTTCAAAATGCACTAGAAGGTTCACAGGAAGACAGACACATGAAAAATTTCCTTTAAATCATTTTATACCTTCCCCTCACATGCCCAGGCCTTTCCAGAATCCTAGAATATGACACCACGGGGTATGAGGACCACCTGCATTTTATAGCTGTGGTCAATCTTTGCTGATCACAGAGGGAATGGTTTGAGCAACTGCCTCCGGCTTTGTGCTCTGCTTCAGCTGGGTACTACCAACACCACACTCAATTAACGGCCTCATCTGCATGCATTTCAGCAACAGCAGGGCTAACACACCTGACCTCACACGGGTGCAAGGGAGCAGCTCACACAGGCACAGTCCCACCCCGCCTCACCCCAGCAGAAAATTGGGATGGACACAGCTGAGGCCAATTCCCAAACCACTTCACAGCTGGACTGACTGCAGGAGGCCTGGCCCCACACTAACACTCTTCTGCTAGGAGTGCCAGAATAGTAGTCAAGAGGCTCATCACAGCTCTGCATTTAAATCATGCCAATCAAATGCGGTTCTTTCCTGCCACCAGCTTCTTTTCTCCTAGATTTAGGCCAGACAGTATCTTAGAATAATGGTGACACACAGAGCCTCACAGCTAACCTAGAGGCCTACTACACTCTTGAAAGCCACTACAGTCCTCTATCAACCCCCTAGATAAATTTATCTTTACCCTCCTCCAAAACATTAAGAAATTCCTATTACTCAGCTCTAGCTATTCTTCTCTGTGTTACAAGTAACATAGCTCAGAGTTTCCTACCCGCCCACTAAAAAAAGCCACTTTGGCTTTCTGGATACTTCTGCTTTAAGCGGAGGTCTGGCTGGGAGACACGTTCTTGGCCGCGTGGCTGAGCTGCCAGGCAGGACCCCAGCACCCACTGGGCAGGGAGGTTTGGAGGGGACGGGCACGGGTCTCAACAGAGAAGCTCAAGCCTGCAGCCCCTGGTGCAGCTTTCGCCTGACTCCTGCACCACACTTGCAGTAACTCCTGCAGCTCGTGGTCAAAACCAATTAAAGAGTATTCCCAACAACAACAAATAAAGTCCCAAGAAATCACATTTGAGCTGAAAGGGACAGTAACATCACCACCTCTCACCTCCTCACAGCAGAGCTTGTTTCTAGAAGACCTTAATTTTGTTTATGGCCAAAGTTGCCATCGGGCTGCTCAAAGCTACAGTTTCAAACTTGATGGAAAACATGTCTTGGGGATCTTTAATCTGATTTAACCCGACTTATTTAGATTCATCTCACTGAATAAGACAAGGCATTTGGAAGTCTTGCTTTCTGATAGAGCATCAAGCTCTCCACAGCATTTTTTTCCGCCTTTCTAAAGTCCATTTTACCAGATAAATTCTCACACCCCTTGCAGCATTTTGACCGAAAGAAACTCTGAAGATCTGCAGTCCCTTGGAAAAGTTCTTAGGATGAGGGTTTGCAACTGGCTTTGGATGACCTAAATCCTTTCTGCCACCAAGAGGGTCAGTCCCTCCTTGACTGCACCTCTCCATCAGTCACCCTTAGCATATGCTCATTCGCAGTCTGTCACTAATGTCCCTGTGAAGGACACCTGGAGCAGGGAACACACAGCACAGATTGGCTCCATCACACGGTCTAAAGTGACCCCAAAAAAACATCACCACCTCACCACCCACCCCTACTGTACGAGGGACTCCTTGAAGTACTTTTCCTCCCCATCCCGCTACTTTAAGACAGGAGAGCGCTTCATCCTGGAACGGGGTGGAGGCAGACCAGAGAATGGGTTTGCAAAGCAAATTAAGAACGTTCAACAGCTTCATCACACACACAAAGAAAAGCAAGGGGAAAAGTTAAAGCAAACTAATGCACATTAAATATTTGAACACCAAGCAAAGCTAACATACCACAATACCTCACAGTCCAACCAACAATCAACAAATGGACTAATTCACTAATTTCACCAAATTACCACACTCTTCCTCCTCTACCTCCCGATTCAGGCTGGAAGGATACTTTCTAAGATAACACAGATCTAAAACTCTGCCTGTTGAAACTCTGAAATCCTTTCCCCTGCTGACCTATTTATCTCAACCACATTCTGCAAAGCAGGAAGGGACACACACTGCAAAACAAAAGCCTTTCTTACTTTTGCTCCCTAATATTCCTAAGTACTCTGCATAACTGTTCAGTTTTGATAACCTCCTTTCATATGCTGGAATAGCAAAAATAAGAAAAGCTATATAAGAACAACAAATCAGATTAAGGGTTTCACTCTTCATGACGGGTACATGAGACAAAGGAAGACTAGTACTATCCAAGAAATCCAAACTCCTCTCCAAGGCATTTCTAAATCAGCCTTTTTAAGTAATTTAAAGCAGGTTTTGCCATTAGGACTGGAGGGAGAGCGTAGGCTTCAGACAAGGAGCCTCAGTGAGATCCGATAGGTGAATGATGGTCTATGCACTGCATAGGTCAAACTCTGATTATCTAAATCTTGGTTAATCAAAAGCAATTATCTGAAAGTCAAATATGCCCTCCAAGTCAGATAGCTTGGCAAGACCGGAACTTACAAAGCACACAGAAATCCTAAACTCCACAGGACCACAACTGCAGAGACTATAAATTTTAAGCAGGATAATGGGGAAGACAGTTCAGAGGGTTTTAACCGTACTCAAGACTCCCAGCCTGAGGGCAGTCTTCAGAAGCAGCTAGAAGATTACACTCACAATTACTGGGACATTTTTGGTGTGTCCATGCACCCTCAGATTACAGGCTACTTGAAGTGCAATTCCAGCTAGGTATTTAGAGACTACTCAGGGTGAAAGTCTCCATTACAGGCAGAGCCAGGCTGGCTGATGCTTCCCACTGCAAGACCCCGTTTTCAGTTGTTTATAATTCTAAGAAGCCATTTGAACTGAGATTTTTTTCATGCTGTCTGCATTTGATTTTGGGGTTGGTAAGTTTTTTTGTTATTTCAGACGTATCAATCCAACCCAAGAAAGAAGTAGGGGAATATTTTTGTCTTGTTTATGATTAAGGAGGTGGGGGGAGGAAAAAAAAAAAAAAAAAAACAAAACAAAAGACACACACACAACAAACCACCCCACACAGTTTGAAAAGCCTATGAGGACTTCATATTCAACAGAAAAAAATGCATTTGAGGGGCCTATATTTAGCAACCATACAAAAAAGCCACCAAAATCTGACCAACGTTATAATAAAACTATGGGAAACTACAGTGCTTGTCTTACACTTTATCAACTAATCTGCTAGTAAAGCCATATGATGGTCCAAAAAGTCTACAAAGAAGAAAACAAATCCAGTATGCAAAACCTGCCAAAAAGTAAAGAACCAATCCGTTTTTTTATTTATCATGGAAAGAACAAACAGTGACAACGAGCTTTACGTTAAACATTAGGAAAGACTTAGCAATGCTCAGAAAGGAAAGGACTTGGATTGTCAAGGCTGGCAGTGGCATCGCAAATGCTTTTAAGGCAAGTTACTGGCCATCAGGAATTGTTTAGACATGCATGGTTTATTCTAACAGGTAACAAAGGCTCTTGAGGGTGGCTGGCAGTGCCACTCGCACCCCATTTTCTGTGATTTCATGCTCTTATTCAGGGCTCATCCACAGCTTCAAGGGAGATACCAGACATGTCTGATCCAGGCAGATCAATGACAGCAGGGATATGATCCATCTCCTGTACTTTGCACCATCCCATTCGTACTGATCAAGTAACATGGAGTAGCAGTTACCCACCTCAAATCCGAAGAGCCCAAGAAACAGATCTCAAGTGTAGTGGAAGGAAGGTAAATTGGGACAAGAAGCCTAAGCGCCAGCAGGACAGACTGAGTGATGGGGGGAAAAGGGATAGACAGACAAGTTTGCCTGCAAGAGGAGCAGAAAAAGCAAACTAAATGAGGAATGCAAGGAGTGGGTGGAGAAGTTAAAAAAGCATATGACAAGGAGACTGTAGTGAGGACAGGGAGGAGGAGGAGAAGCAGCAGAGAAAGAATAAGCAGGCCCAAAAATCAGCTGTGAAAGAACTGAAACGATTAAGGTGAAGACATAGTATGCCAAAACAGGATGACATATAACTGAAGAAGAATGGAGACAGGGACAACACGGACATGGACTTGCATGGGACAAGCTACTGACCAAGGGGTCATGAGGAGAGAGCGAGAAAACGACCCATCCATGATGGATGGCAGAGGTGAGACAGGAGAAGTCATGCAAGGATGGAAGAGAGGGGAAAACGTGCCTACTGGTGCACACTCCAAAAACCTACACCAGAGCCCAATATTGCAAAAAGTCCCCATTCCTCTGCTGTTAGCAAATACACAAAACCAACTGGCAAACACAGATCAAGCTGGCCTGCATAGAAAGTGACAGCTAATGACACATACGGTGTAAGTGGCAGAGGTCTGTGGGATGAATCTGGGACAGCCAACCCTGCTACTGATACTTGCAGAGGTCATCATGGTGCCACATATACTGGAGCTGATGGGGATGGGTGGAGGGTTGTCTGGTTTTCCTTTCCTTTCTTGTGGAAAAAAATAGCATGCAATCACGTGATTAAAGACTATCATAAATAGACACAGAAATAAAGAGAACAAATGAAGGTTTCTTTCCCAACTTAGAATATGGAAATACCCCGGAACGGAAGAGCCTTCCCATTACCATCTTGATAACTCTCAATTCAGTTTGTGAATAATATTGCTCAATGGACAGTTTTGCAAAGAAGAAAAAAAAAATCAGATATTTTAAACAAAGCACACTGTTGAACAGGCCCAGCATTTGTCCTATTTTCTTTTATATAGGCAAAGTGCACTATTTCTTCAAAAAGCTTTCACTTGAGCATTAACTGCTCTAGCTTCTGTGAACCCTACAAAACCAGCCTATACATCTCCAGCCCTCACTGATCATAGCACAAACTCCAGCAGCCCAGAAGAAAAACATCCTGCACAGCACAGGATCATAAATAACTCTACAGGAGCAAACCAAAATCTTTTAGTAGGGAAGTTAACATTTCTCTACTCTGATTCCAGAGACCATGTCAGATAGGAAGAATACCTGACTATATCCTTTTAAATAATATTTGAGAGCAGACTGAGGCAAATTAAACACCTTCTGCCTGGTTCTTAGACCTCCAAGGGACATCTGTTAGGGAACTCTGTGACTTTGCAGCTAGGAGACAGATAGCTTAAGGAATTCACTGCAAAGGGGTAGCTAACTGCACACATCATCTGCTGAAAAGGTATCTAAAACAGGAACACTGAGCATTTAAGCAGTTAAGAAGACCAGAATCCAGGTCTAAAACACATCAACCCTCCCACGGCAGCCCCCTTTCACACTGGTGTTAGAATTTTATGGTAGTAAGGCTGGTCAATACTAATTAAGTGCAACGGAGCCATCATGAATTAATAACCTGCAGGGAAAGACATTGCTGGTTTTAAGGGCTTCCCTTCTCAACCTTCAACTTTCACTATTTTTTCGTAGCTCACTACAACCTGTTCACTAATCCAAACACTTCACAAATTAATAGTTCTTAAAATAACAATAAAACGGTATGTTACATTTACACAGCCTCGTCATCCGAATATGACAGCATGTACTGTGGCAAACTTAGGCATCCTCATTTCTCAATTCCCAGGTACCCAGGGATAGTTACCTAGTCACCTGCAGAAGAAATGCATTAGGGAGCAGCGAGGTTATTTCTAGGACAGGGACTTAAGGAAATGGCACTGCTGTATCAGGTTCCCTTTTACATCCCCATCCTGCCTAGGCAACACTGAATGTGGCCTCTGCCATCCCAAGGCTGCTCTGCAAGTGCCTACAGCGGTTCGCTTCTACTCCAACGCATCTGAAAGTGCTCAGCAAAGGTGGTAAAGAGAAAAGGACTTTAAAAAACACTCGCTGGGTTCTGACAGGCCCCAGTGATTTTTAAGCCCTTAAGCATAAGCCCTTCTCAACCAGCAGTTAAATCTCTTAAGTATCACGACAGTTACAGACACAACCCATGGGTCGACCTCAAGCAGCCACGTCCTTCTAACAGGGAAAGTAAGCCACACATCCATCTTTCAATTCCCAGGGGAGATTCTCCTGGAAAAGTGACTGACCAGGATTCCTCTCACACAAACCTCCACTGCTGACATGGTGTCTGCAGCGATAAAACAAAGTCCTAAGACAAACAGTAGAAATGAAGCAAAAAACTTGAGGATAGGCATAGGCACAGTATCAGGTACCACGTAAACAAGCACCGCTTTTCAAACGGCAAAGAAAGGGGAAGAGCACAAGGCTGTGTGGACAGCGAGCAATCCCTTTCAGACAGCTCATGGAAGTTTGCAAGGGTAACACCAAACCAAGAAGCAAATGGCAAAGACACTTGGCCCGAAAGGGAGACGCAGTCCTCGAGGCAAGGAAAGGGAACAGGGGAATAGTGGTAGCTCCTGAGAAATGTCAGAGAGCAAAAAAGGGAGCCTTCTACTATGCATAGAACAAGTTTTTTTGTTTGGTTTGGTTTTTTTGTTTGTTTTTTTTTTTTGTTTTTTGTTTTTGTTTTGTTTTGTTTTGTTTTTAAATTTTCTTAATTTATTTCTTTTAGAGGGGCAGGGGAATCCTGCATCCAGCTTGCCTGGAGGGGAACAGAACCTAAAGCGGACATAAGGGGATGGGAGGGGGGAGGCTGTTCTGGGACTCTGTCTCCCTTGCAGACAGTTCAAACAAAGGAGGACGGTCTCCTATAATGGGATGTATTGTACATTTTTAGCTAGCACAAGGTGGCTGTCGTGACAGGGCTCCCCGTCTCCTGGCTTCCCCCCTCCTCCAAATACACACCCCCCTCCATGATCCCAACATGGAGTGCAGACAAAGATCCATTTTATCACATCATTACTGTAAGGGGAGGTAGAGAAAGATATGGAAAGGGAATGAGGCAGAGGAACGAAAAGGAGACAGAGAGGCCTTTAATGAGTCAGCCGCTGCTCTGATTTAAATAAGATCTCCATTTAAGGAGCTCTGCGTTTGGTTGTGTGTGGTTTTTTTTTTTTTTTAATTAAAAAAAAAAAATCACTGACTGAGTGAGCAACTTTTGGCTGCACAAGGTTGTCTCACAGCTACAGACTGGGTCTGGGACGGAAAGGGTTATGGAAGGGGGAAGGGAAAGGGAAGAAAACCTCTGGAAAAAATGAGGCTGCTTGCTGGTTCATTTTAACAAGGACATAAATTAGTCTCAAAGCCACAAACGCCATCACCTCCCTGAGCCCTGGGCAGAGCGTAGCAAGCCAAACACGTGCCAAGATAAACGGCGCTAGCTGGAGCCTCCGAGGGGTGCTGGGGGGTACAAGAGGGGGCATGCTGGCAGGCAGGGCAGCAAAGATGCTTCAAATGGTGCCACAAAATGGAGACTAGTGATCCTACAGCTGCACAAAAGGGGACCTCCATGCCTACACCCGCATCAAAAGCTGGGAACTCAAGACAGAGAAAGAGCAAAAACGGGGTGCTGCAATTGGAAAACAGCAGCTCTCTCTGGTCTGGCTTTAATTACCACGAGCAGCCCTTCCTCCTCCTCTTCCCATCTTGGAAGAAGGCCCGCCAGCAGGCAGCAGCCCAGGTGAAAGGCTTCACTGCCGGCAGCAGGGAGGGGAGCAGACAATGGCGGGGGGATTCATTACAAAGGCACACATCCATCCATCCATCCACGCACACACACACATGCTCGCTCGGAACTGCCGGCTGCCACATGGGCTGGCAGGACTCCTTAAGGAGGCAGCAGCTCCCTTCCCACTCTCCGAGATGCTCGACACCTTCCCCCCCTCTCCCAGCCCTGATGGGAAACAGATTCTGAGGAAAACGCCAGCAAGGCACTGGGCTGTCCAAGAAAGGGAGGGCTTTGTGCTCCACGCAAGCCAGCAACCTCACCATGCACCACACGGAGAAAAAGCCCTTTAGCATATAATTCCCATCCACCGAAGACTCTTTCTTTTATCTGCAATTAGCACATGATGTACTGGGCCTCGTTTAACACTCATTTTCACTGATTTAGGATTAAGGGGGATAAGACCAGAGTACTTTCTCTTAATGAATCTGAGCTCTTGCTCTCATTAGCAATTTTGGTTTCCTCTTTTTCAAGCCCATTTCTACATTCCAACATCTCCCGTTTCTTCTCATCACTGTTTCTAGTCTTCCCACCCCACACACTCCCGTTTATTTTGTTTTACCAGCCCCTCACGCCTATACAGAGACTGATCTCACAGATTTCCAAGGAGGATGGGTGAGCTCGCTCCCTAAAACATAACAGAACCCAGACCAGGCAGGCAGTGTTGTCTGGAGACTGAACCAGATGATGGTAGCAGCGCTGAAGTCATTCAGCGGCAATTACCAGCTTAACATACCAACAACATTTACTTTCCATAAATGAGACAGAGCCCCCGTGAAATACATTCACAGGTTGTAAGGCCACTCCACTGCTTCGAATAGCACTGCAGAACAACGTGGCTGGCGATACTGTCCTGGAACATGCCACGCTCCTTCAGCCCCACACTGCCAAACCTGCAGTGAAGTACCAAGGACCAGCCTAGCAAGACAAATGCTCCCCCTGCAAGGAGCAGCACTATGCTACAGCTGAACTCACCTGTGCTGTCTTCCCCAACTCTGAATAAAAGGGCTATCCAGCGTTCATTCGGAGATCCTAACAGTTCAAGCTCTCCTCCCCTACTGGTTATTTTAATGTGCATCTACTTCAGGATCAGCACGCAAATATATAGCGCAAATCCTGCAAACCTATCCTAGGTAGTACATACTCTTAAACCAGCCATAATTCAAGGTCAACCAATACTAATAATGCATGGTTTGATGCCTCCTTTCTCACACCAATAAATTAACCATTTCTGTGGAAGACAGATTTCCCCAAAGTCTATTAGAATATCCCAAACCTTTAAACGAGTTTATCTTCCCCTGTTCCAGATCGTGCTCCAGCAGAATCCCATCCTTCCCAGCTCCACACATCTCCAAGCCAACTGGCTTGCGCTTCTGGGTGCTCGGTCCTAAGCACACACACTACACACTCTTGTGCACTGGTGACCCAGGCACCTTTCTGCACCGCACAGACACGGGCTATGTGCCTAACGGCTGTGGCTGAGCGCACGCTGCGATACAAGGCTGTGCAGAACAACTCTGTGAAATGTGCACAAGCCAATCTGCAGCTTAGGGACATACACCCCCATCTAACCAGGCACACTCTGAGCACGCAGCAATACACGAATGGACACTGACTGCAGAGACACAGCTTTTCAGCATCATTCGCTAAACTAAATATAGGTACAGAAAGCCTCAGGAGATTTCTGCAGAGCTCTTCTGTCTCAAAACAGAAAGCCTTGGTCCAGATAAAAAGGAATCAGTAATGGAAGGGACTAAATAGCAGAAGCAGAAAGTGGGGCTTGGGAGCCTGAGAAGATATCTTAAAAGTGGACAGAGACCTATTTTTCAGCCACTAACAATCAATGTGAGATGAGACATGGAGACAGGGTCAAAGCGGGTGTCACTTCTTGCAGCAGATTCATTCCAAGCCAGGCACCCATGAAAGTGCTGCCCCTTGCAGTGGGACACACGGGATCTTGGTAGAAGCTAATGAAGGGGGATTCAGCCAGGGCTAAGGAAAGCCAAGAAGACAGTATGCATCTAGTCTAAAAACCTGCAAAGCGCGACAGAAAAACAGCACTTATGAAACACAGATTTGAAGAAAAGTTCCTTCTGAGAGTCCTTCCCTCCACCCCCTTTGGGAATATCCCCCAAAGGTTTCCAGCTCCGCAAGGCACTGCGGGGGCATTATATAATGCCTAACTCCAAAGGATTCCAGCTCTGTGATGCTGCTCTCCTCCTCCTCCATTTGCCCCCTCCCTCCCGTGGCGACTTACAGATGCCATGCCAAAAAGAAGAAAGAAAGAAAGAAAAGAAAAAAGAAAAAAAAAAAAAGAAAGAAATCCAAATAACATATAGCAGCCTTAAAAGGCGAGCACTGGCTGATAAAATACCCTGTGCGAGGTGGGGAAAACGTGATGGCCCTGGCAGCTGGGTGCGCTCCCCAGGAAACGTCAGCCGCTCTCCCTCGGGAAGACACGGGCAAGCCCCACGCCGCCCCACGCCTGCAGCTACCTACGAGGGCTGCCCAGCCCTCACCGTGCCCGGCAGCCGGATGGAGAAACGGCTGGGAAGACCTTTGCCTTCGTGCCTGGCCGCGATCGGTCGTTCAAAAGACGGTTTTAGCTCAGCTCGGGAGCCGGGGCACCCGCACCCCCCTCCTCACGCATCTCTTCTCCCTAGCCCTAGCCAGGCTGCTCCGGGCAGGGGGGGACCCGCAGGATCCCCTTCCCCAAAGCGCCCAACCTGGGTCCCCAAGCGCGGCGGGGGGCTCCCTCCCCCCCCCCCCCCAGCGCCCGGCAGAGGCGACGCGGAGCCGCGGCCACCCCGGCGGGAGGCGACGGGGCAGCCCCGCACCGCTCCGCACCGCTCCGCACCGCTCCGCACCCCCGCCCAGACAAAGCCGGGCGGGCAGCCGCCGCGGCGCGGCACCGGCAGCCCGGCCCGCCCGCCAGCCTTACCTGAGTTACCATTTTCTTTTTCTCCATAAACCAAAATGGGGGAGCCCGGCCGCGGGGGAGGAAGGGGGGGGGGGGGGGGGGGGAGAGGGGAGAAATTAAAAAAAAAAAATAATAATAATAAAAAAAGAAAAAGAGCACAAAGCCAACCAACCGACCAAAAAAACAAAGAGAGAAAAAATAAAATTTAAAAAAAAAAAAAAAAAAAAAGGCAAGCAGCAGCCCCGTGGAGGCGGGCGGCGGCGGGTGCCTGCGCTGCGCTGCCTCGCCGGCGCGGTGCCCCCAGAGCCTTTTTCCTCCCTTTCTTCTCCCGTGTTCCTCCCTTTCTTCCCCCTCCCTCCCTCCCTCCCTCCCGCCCGCCGCTCCCCCCGCCGCCCCCCCGGCTCAGCCAGATGGCTGCGGGAAGCACCGCCCCGAATGCCGAAGGTAATTAATGCGAGCCGGGACCGCCCCCGCCGCGCCCCGGCCCCCCCCCCCCCCGCGGCTCTCCCCCTCTTGCTGCCCTCCGGGATACAACCCCCCCCCCCAATCCCTCCCCCCCCGCTCCGGGAACGAAGGGGCTCGGCGGAGCCCGGAGACAAAAGCGAAGGTGGCCCCGCTCCGCGCTGCTGCCGTCCCCCCCCCCCCCCCCCCCGTGGAGCCCGGGGCGAGGGGCAGCAGCGCCCGGCGGGAGGATGCTCGGGAGACAGCTGTCAGTTTTGCACAGACCTCCCCTCCTGCTACAAAGGGGAGCACGCGTGGGTGCCACGGTGCGGCGGATGAACCGGAAGCACTATCCGTGCCAGGATCTGCATTTCTTTCATCATAAAAACTGGAGACCGCTGGACTCCTTCCCAGCTTGCCTTTTTTTTTTTTTTTTTCCCCCCCCCCCCTCCCATTTATCTTCAGTAAGCATCTGGCCCTTAACACCTGAGCACGCCATGGTTGGCAGCGTTTGTTCTCCCGGCAACCCCGTAAAACACACTGATCTAGTGCTACCCCATTTGGCAGACGGGATCCAAGACGCTCTGATTTATTTTTCCCAACACTGCACCCACGGAAACCCACGGACACTGCTGAGCGCCGGTCTGCCAATCCCTCCGTTAGACAAGAGGACTGTGCTGATGCTCCAGCACTCGTGACATGGAGATAAAACCAGCTCAGGCAAGTTGCCCCTCTGATGTATCTCTTCTTGACACCTGGTACCAAAGAGACATCCCAGGCTTTAGCAGCAGAAATGCCAAATTACAGTGCAGTACCACCCTGCATCTCCATGTGTTCTCCTTTGCATGAATATGCCCAGTTATAATTTACACTGAAATTAAAAAACAAATAAATAAACAAACAAACAAACAAAAAAGCCTGCTGGTTTTGCTTCACGGGCTTCTGCTACTGTGCTGCTCTCCAGGCAGCCCATGCTAACCCACAGTGCTTTTCAGTTTCTGAATTTCGCTCACTGCAAACTGACCTCTGGCTCCCTCCCTCCCTCCCTCCCCCTTTCCCTCTGAATTCAGCAGAATGCCAGCAGGAGCGCTCATCCCAGCCCAGTTTGCTCCTCCGGTGTGAAAATCCTGAGACCAAGATACCAACAAGCCCCGACGTCCCACCCGTGCTGTCCCACGCGACCACGGAGCCGACGCTGGTGTGGGGTCCTCTGGGCAGGAGCCAGCCTCCACAGCTGCAGCCCACAGGGCTCCGAGTCCACGTTTTTCCAAGTTATCTCACCCTCTCCGCTACCTTGCATTTTACGATACTACAGATTTACAGGCAATATTGCAAGACCAGGGAAAGTATTGGATTTTTTTGTTTTCCCCTCCCCTACTACAAACCTGCGATTGTGGAGGATGATTCTGGGTCAAGTGTAAATTCCTTTTCAAAGCAGCAATAAACACAGTGAATCCCTTATACCTTTGCCATGACAAAGCACTGGGTTGCAGCAACATACATCTCATTCACCAGACCTCTGAAAATCGCTCGGGATAATCTCCTTACTCTCTCTATTTAAATTAACTGTTGCATTCACGCAGTGTCCTCTGTGCTGTAGGGTGGCAACTTCTTGTCCCAGATCTAGGGCTGTAGCACAGACTTTCAGGACAGAGAAGTGCTACCATCACCCACCACTGTTAACCAGGATAGCATAATTTCTAATCCATTGTGGCCTTTACCTTAGGAACCTCTAGAAATACTTGCCACCAGAAAGAATCCGCTAAGGAAAAAGAGGTGCCCAGCCACACACTGAACCCCCACTTGCACTGCCTCCCACCACCCAGTTGCTACAACTCCTTTGCTCAGGTGCCAGCAGAGTGGGAATTCCCTTCAGTGCCATCTACTGCTGGTCTCTCCCTTTCATCTCCATTGTAGGCCAGAAAGCAACTCCTCCCCCGTGCTTGGAATATATCCACCTTTACTCCTGTTTAGTCAAAGCAAAGACCCAATTTCCAATGGATGTGCTCAGGCAACAAGAAACACACGTCTGCAGGAGCTCCAATTGCCACAAAACCAGCTGAAAATGGACATCTGATACAGAGTTTCAAAAACTTCAAGACTACCATGGAAAACAGGATCAGCATTGATAACACCTGAGATCTTAGTTGTCTTGGACTCTACCAGAGCCCACAAAGCAACACCTGATAATGAACAAGGCTGATAAGATTCATCGGTGAATCGATGCAACTCACCTCTCCTCACTGAGGGCTGAGGGTTCAGATGACATCTCACGGCCAAGAGAAGTAAGTTTGGTGAGCCTCCACTTAGCTTTTCCTACGTACAAGTCATGGAACCGCTGCCCAATTTACCATCACCATTTGCCACCCTCTACTGAGGAAAACCAAAGACTCAAACTGCAGAACATGCTGCTGAAAACAACAGAGAAGGCACAAGTAGAGCTGAAGGTTGGAAGCCTGAAGAACATACAGCTGCGAGCCATGAGATCATCCCTTCCTACTTACTGCATTTATTCAAAAAGCAACGTATTCAGAACAGCTCTAGATGCCAATACTTATGGGTTCTCATGACTTCTCATGCATCACAGGCACATATGCGTTGAAACTTCATTACCAAGCTGTAGAAGTAGCATTCTAAAATAACTATGGGCAAATTTAACTAGTCTGCCTCTGCAGTGCCAGGGCACAACTTATCATGCCAGGCAAAGCTCATCGCTCCCACCTGAGCACGTCTCTGCCACTTTTACATTCTGGTTCTGTGTTCACACGAATGTACAATGATGGGGTTTGGTTAGCTCCTACCATTCAAATCCTAACAGAAAACAAGCCGGAGAACTAGGTTTACACAGCAGGCAACAGGACAAGGCCATTGTCATCACACTGGTGAGAGCACAGGTGAAGAACTAACCTCTAGTTCGACTAAGTGATCTACGTGTATGCCTTCAAATGCTTGGGTTAGTTTAACACTCATAAGGCTCGCGGAAATTGAGAAAGAAGAGAAAGCCACAAGTTCTCTGCTTTCAGTGAGTTTCAAGATTTGTTTTCCTTTTGCTTTTGCTACGCCTATAATTCCCCTTTGCTGCTAGGGGAAAAAGCAAGCGCAGCCTTCGATTTTAACATCCCATTACCTGCATTTCTGTGCTGGCTCAAGTTTAGATGGAGCAAACCTGCCAGCTGGATCAAGGCCAGAGGGAGGGAAAAAAAAAAGTTTCAAGTGCAAAGAACCAATTTATCAGGAACAAATCTTAACAACTAAAAGACACACTTCTGCTGGTGGATTCTATTCATGTGCGTAATAAAACCCCTGGTACAAGGTAACCTAACAAAATACTCTTTAGCGGCTATCTGATGTATCTCAGGGTAGATAATCTGCAACTGCTAGTCTACATTTCACGTTTTCTGGATAAATTTGGTGCCTGTGAGGACAAGGAATGCTGACACTGAATAGCCAAGGACTGTGCAGAGAACATCATCTTTCACTTGGCTCCAAAAGTATTTGAGCCTGACCCACGGCCTCTGGCTTCTCCAAGACTCCACACGCTGGGCCAGCAAATCTCACGTGTGTGCCAAATATAGCCCCCTCCCCCAGCGGCGGCTGCAGGGCAGGCTTCGCCCTGCCCCGAGCGCTGCGCTCAAACCCACCCAATTCCTCTCGCCCCACACATCCTCGCTGGACCTCCAAAAGCAAAAAAAAAAATGTCAACCGAGACTTTGTTGGAGGTTTCACGGGTGCCTTTAGAGGAGGGAGGAGGAAAAATAGGTGAGAAGCCACTCTGGGTGGCTTGCCATCCCTGCAGGACGGACTGCAGTCACGCGTCCAAGTCACACGCGCCCGGACAACGCAGTAAGGCACACAACAACATACTAGTTTGCAGCGCACGGCACTGCTGTCAGCTCAACACCCCCTAATGAGAAAAAAAAAAAAAAAAAGAAAAAAGAATAAAAAAGCCAAAAAAAAAAAAGCGCAAACCAAAACACACAAGTCTCAAACAAGACAGACCTTGGAGCTAAAGTGTCCAATGGTACTGTTCATGTGCAGGAGCCTCAGAGCCCTCCACAGACCCTCCAGGCTGCCGAGGCCTGGGACGGACCAAGCCAAGGAGCCCAGCACAGAAGCAGTGTCCTTCTACAAAATCAACACGTAAACTCCAGTTCTGCCCCAAGAACATACAGATCAAACTCCAAGACTCTATCAAGTTGCCACCGTCCTTTTGCTTACCTGGACAACTGGGTATTGGTAATCCATACAATACACACCATACATAGCCAAAGATCCTCCAGCTAAAGGCCAAATGGACACAGGACTAGAAGCTTCAAACCCGAGTCTCCGTCTTTCAGCCTTGTGGGAAGGACTCTGGCAGCCCCGCGCAGTGCTTGGCTCGGGCCTCTGGGGCCACTCAGGTTGACACTAGCTCAGCTGAAAATAAAAAGGAGCTGCCTGGTTCAGCTCAGCTCAGCCCCTCTCTTCTGGGATCCAGCAGAGCAGCACTCAAACCATAGGCGGCAGAGGCTCCTAAAATTAGAAATCCCCTATTGAAAATGGCCCTGCCAGCCTCAACTGAGGAGCGTCCTGCAACTCCCGGGCAGCAAAGAGAGGGACTGCCAGGAAGAGGGGGACACAGGATCTTCGCAGCCACCGCCACTGGGGATGGGAGGAAGCAAACAGCATTTAGGATCAGAAAAGAGCATATGTTCTGGGCTCTAGGTGCGTCAGCGGGAACACTCCCAATCCAGGACAGGGAAAAACATATGGGACTGTTCCTCCCCCACCCCTGTACCCTTCTTGCTGTCCTCGGCAGGGACAGGTGCTGGGATTAGCGTAGTAAAACCCTTTGGTGTCAGGGAGGGAAGGAGAGAGAGGGGAGAAGCCACACTGATACCTCGCGCTGAAGGGATCTCTTTCACAAGGGAGTATGTGCTCGTATCGTTTAACGCCTCTCCCTCCCTCCCTCCCTCCGCACTTGAGGCAGGCAGGGACAGCTGCCGGAACCGGGGCTGGCGGGGGGAGCCAGGCCCCGGGGGTGGCCCCCACCACCCCAACCTTGGGCCGGTGCGTTGCCCCCCTCAGCTGTTCCAGTTAAACTGGGGCTGGGGGGGATTAACTCCGCTGCAGGGGACGGGGAGCAGCGGGGAGAAAGGGGCGAGGCTGGGCAGGGCCAGTTGTTGTGCCCGTTTTAGGAAGCCTGTCCGCCCTGTTCCCAGGGAGGAATCCGTTCCCTGACCGACGGGGACAGATGGGGAGCTGCCGGGACAGAGGTTGGCAGGCTCACCCCGCCGGCCCTGCGTGCCGGGCGCATTACCCGACACCCGAGAGCCCGCTGCTGATTCTTAGAAGCCCCACCGTAGCTGGGGGGGGGGGGGGGGGGGGGCAACCTCCCATTCGCATGAGGTTTCACCCATCACTACGCCCAGCTGCGCCAGGTTGATGCCAGCCCGAACCTGGGCTCCCAAAGAGTTAAAAGCCCAAATCCACAAAAGATTCCCACCTGCCTCCAAAGGATAGCAGTGATAAAACCCCTTATTCCAAGGTTTCAAAAATAAGGGTGTTAACCCAAGATCAAGCCCAAGAAGGGCTATCCAAATTTTTCCTCTTCCCCCCTCCTCCCATTTTCAATGCATACAGTCGGGTATTTTTGCATTTCTAATCTTTAACTTTTCTGTACTGCACCACTAAATAGCTGCCTCAGCCTAGCTCTGGGGCAGCTGCCTTTCCATCATTACTGACAATTTCCTCCCACTCAGAAAGAGTTAAGATTTTTTTTTTTTTCCCCCAAGAGGTTAAATACATGGATCATTATCCAGCACAATCTGCATGCTTGGCACTTTGTAATTTAGGTAAGGGGTGCCTAATCCGCAGCCCTCTGACCCACCCAGCCAGGCAGGACAGCTCTTGGCTCATCCTCTGCCCTCGCTGCCCTTTCTTTCTGAGACGCCTCGGAAAAGGACAGCCAGGAGCTGGGTGAGTGGTTGCAGCAGCTGCCGCCCTCTCTCATCATCTTTCCTAAGGCCACGGGGATGCTTCTTCCTTACAAAAGGAGCATGGCCAATTTGGGGAGTATAAAGCATGACATTTTCTACATCCTAAAAAAAAAAAAAAAAAAAAAAAAAGTTTCTATAGCCATTGTTTCTGTGTGAAGATTTGCACAAAGACAGAAATTAATTACCCGTAAATGGGAAAGCAGCTATGCTTCTAGATCTCTTCACTGGGGAAAAAGGATGAGGCTCCCACAATGAACTTCCATCTCGTTCTGCCTCTGGCCAGTTTATTTCACCTCGGACCCAAACTAGCTTTCTGGAGCTCACACCATGCCTCCTCTCCCTCACCTTCAGAGGGCTGTTTGGCCATCTCTCAAGCACTCCTCCCACAAGCCCTGCTTTGGGGCTCAGATAATATCTGACTTCCTCTGAAAGACCACTAATTTTTTTTTTTTTTTCCCCCCCTTCTCCTTTCTGTAACTACACATCCAGTAGGTGCTTGCCCTTCATTCTTTTGCATAGCTTTTCACTATGCACTCAGGCAATTTGGTATCTCCAATAACATCTTTTTATGAAAAGGCATTAATTTATAAAAACCCAGTCTTTTCCACAGCCTGTTTTTGCTACTCCATGTAACTGCCCCAGGTTTTTAAATCCAAATCCTGAAGTTTAAAACCTGACATTTTTTTCACAATCCAATTCTTGTCATTTCTTAGTGTGGTTATCTTACTGTCTATAAATAACCATCAAATGGACAAAACAAAACAAGGAGGGAGAGAAGGGAGCATCACCCAAGCTCCTCTGTTGTTTTAACTACAGATCCAGATAGAACTGTCATGCTTTAAAGTTTCTGATGCAGATTTAAGTACTCTGCTTTAACCAGCATTAAGATACTGGGTGACATTTCGGTAACAAAGCATCACACTTCCTATGTCCCACAAAAAATTAAATTTCAAAAACTAGTTTTAAACTTGTATGTGCCAAGATGGATACAGCAGGACTTTATTGACCAGTAATAAACAACTGAATTTTCTGCAAGGCTGGCCATAATGGCTGGTTTACTACTGCACACTGATGTACAAATATTAGTCAAATATAAGATGGCGCTGCACTCCATAATTTTATTTTGAGATAAAGGCTCAACTGCATTACCATATAACCTGCTATGCACATGCATTTCCAGTAACACAAGTTAGGTAGCTGTTATAAAATCATAGCCTTGTTCCTGCAAATGCTTAGACATATGAATAATTTTTAAATTACAGAAATATTAAGACTGGAAAAGAACTCCTGACACATAGAATCAGATCAACTGCTATCATATAACATCATGTAATCTTTTAACAAAATTTCTCATGCTACATCTTAAAACTGGGTTTTGCAGCTACACAACCCCGGCCAAAACGCTGCTCTAGAACAGCACTCCCCAGCAGCTGGGATCTGCGGGTGTCTCCAGCTTCACGTTATTCCTGAGCAATTTCTGTTTGTTCTTGTGCCAGTGCTGTCCTCTGGCTTAACCATATTTTCTCTTTCTCTTACAATTAACCTTCCCCACGTATCCCCCCTTCTACTCATCTAAACAAGCAGCTGTTCCAGCCTTTTGTCACACAACGGGCTCGCTATTCCTCAAGCTCTGGAAGCCCTTTCTTGCACCTGATCTAGTCTGTGCTAATTTTACTACTTTTTTTTTTTTAAAAAAAAAAAAAAAAGACATTACCCAAAACAACAATGTTAGCTCCTAAGCAGTCGCTAAACTGCATCTTCTCTAGCCTCATTAGTACTTTCCTCTGTAGCATCACACCCGATTCTGTAGGACCCGCCTACAGTAAGCCACGTCATCCCATTAAGAAAAATGTATGTTACCAAGTTAAGAAAATTGGTTATCTTAAGAACAGACACCCTGATATGGCACAACCCTATTTCGGTGGATTTGTGTTGCCTTTTGCCACATTTTTCATCTGTGTCTAAGCCTTTAATTAATATTTTTGTGTCAGCATACAGCTGAGGTGTCGTGGTTTGAGGTCGGGACCAACAGGTCTGTATTTACCCGTATCATCCCCCACCACCGATAGGGCTATTACACTTTCCGTTCTCCAAACATACAGCACTTCTGATTTGATAGACTAAAACTTGTATCGCACCTGCAACCTCGTGAATCAGTTCTTTCACTTTCAGGAATGGGTACCTCCCTCCCCCGGGGAACCCTGCTCCTCGGCCCAGCCTGCACACACGAGGGGCTTGGAAAACGTGGTTGCTTCTATGGTATGTTCATGCCTGTCACCCCCCCACCTTGCCCTCGCTCCCATGATCAACTCTACTCTCAACGACAACAAAGATTCATTCAATTCTGTGATCACAAAAGTATCCTCGTTAACTACCCTATCCCCAACTCTAAGTGGCCCCACATCTTCCCTTCTCTCTAACTGTATTTTGAGAAACTGTCACCCATTTCCTTAGCAACATTTGAAAGGTTTAACTCAGCCTGATTTCTGGCAGTTCTCATTTAGTCCCTACTGACTTTAAAAGGCACAGCAATCTCTGCTGATAAATTCTCTTTTTGCACCTCACAGCCTTTATAAGGTGATTATGCCTCGAGTTAGGCTGAAGTTTCTTCTTACAAGTTTTTTCCCCTTTCTTTATATCATCAAGAATTTGTATCCAAAGTACCTCTAATAAAAAAACCCCCACCAACAACAAAGAAAAAACCCAAACCACACACTTCTACATTCAAGTCTGAGTTTTCAATCCAGTTCACTGACATCATTAAATATTTTGCTTCATGTATCGAAGTCTGTATCACCATCACCCCATCCAAAGGTGGGGACATGGAGGCTTCTAAACAGCTTGTTTTGCTGTAATCATCATAGCACCAATAATTCACTCACTGTCTCAACAACAGGTGATGCTGCTACAGTGACAAAATC
This sequence comes from Tyto alba, assembly GCF_018691265.1. Taxonomy (NCBI): domain Eukaryota; kingdom Metazoa; phylum Chordata; class Aves; order Strigiformes; family Tytonidae; genus Tyto; species Tyto alba. The sequence goes on from NW_024881282.1 coordinate 32,229,054, forward strand.
TTTTGACCCCATTATTATTAGTGGCATTTGTTCTCCAAGCTATATCTAAGAAATTACAGCTTCTCACACCAATTTGTCTCTCTAATGGTACTGGGAGTAATATCATTTCAGAGCCTCAAGTTTGTATCCGAATCCAGTCCTATGTGGGATTACAGCAGACTCACAGTACTCCCTCTGGGATCTCTTTTACCATTCTTCTCCACAGCAATTTTGACCAGAAACAGATCCTGCATTATCAGTATTACTCTTCTTTCTTCTTTACAGTCTACTGCATTCAATACAGCCTATCACCTTTTGCATCTACCCTATCTGAACCACACATAATCTTGAATGCATGTTAAAGCCATGATTGCTATTCTTGCAGATTGATATTATCCCTATAATATCCAGTTTCATGTTCTGCACCAGTAGCTCTGGTTCCTCTACTTGTTATTTCTAATGCCAGGAGCCTGACAAAAGCCTTGATATGTTTGTGTATTTACCAATCACACAGCTCCCAGCTCCCTCAACTGAGAGTATCACCCATCCAGTTACTGCTGAATTTTATTATTCTTTTTATAACTTTGAATTTTATTGTTTTCCATCTTCTACCTACCCACTGCTTTGCCCAGAGATACTGTTTTACATGCTACTGTAGCAGCATTTACCTAATTTTCCTCTTTCTGTATACTAAGCAAGGCATGGAGATTACACAAGTTTTTTCCAACATTCTCAAAACCCAGTATTTTGCTTCACATGCACTGCTTTCTTTGATGTCTGAAGACTGAGGTGCATTTTTGGAAAATGCAAGACCACAAGCCCTGGGCTTTGCTTTGCCTCCTTTCTTCAGACTGCTTATAACAAGAATGCTAAATCACAATTACTAGTACAGCTATATGAACATAAGCTAGCTATAGTCTCCCTATGCCTGAAGTGCAATCATGGTGGTTCCAGACATTTTCTATGTACATTTTTTTTTTTTAATTGCTAAAAACTGTGGTATTGTGAGGACATAGCAATCTAGCATGGAGTCTTGAAATACTTCCATGCTGCACAGTCATTACACCGCATTGATCTTTACTAAGGAAATTACATCAACAGTTTCATTTTATAAACTGAATTTATAAAATCTTTAGTATAATTCTCTGTTCTCCAGACAAATTAATCCAAGCCTTATCTAGTTACTCCCACTAAAGAGCTCTTACCTCCGCTGATTCTAACTCTTCATCGCTAGAAGCCTGGCTGATGCTCTTCCTCTCACCCACCAAAAATGGCATCTTTAACAATTAGCCAATCACTACATCTGCTAAACTGGGTCATCAGGGATCTGATGAGCAGCTTACAATATGTCTCTGCTTTTTAAAGACTGATGTAAATGTAGGAAACATGCCAGCAAGCAAGGATGCATTTTCTGGCTGGGTATGTACTGATTTCCATAGCAGCTAAATAGATCAAGCAGCTCAGCCAGCTCATACCGGTGTTAGACAAACAGCACACAGTACCAACGTTACATCTTCAGAGCTGTAAGAGATTCTCATTCTCCACCAAAGCAAGTCCCATGTCCTGAAAACAAAGGTGGCTTTCACTCACTCTAGGTGAGAACTTACATTGGAAAGCTGTCATTCCTCTACAGGGCTACCTTTTCTGGGCTGTATTGCTTGGTTGGTTTGAATAGGTGTAACATTTTTCAAAAAGCTGCATGATTTTTTTTTTCTTCCCAGTTTTAATATAACCAACGACTGGAAAAATTACGTATGATCTAGTTGTTATTTTGACCCTTAAATCATTAGCGATTCAGTGGAGAGGACAAACTCAGGCAGAGCATGCACAGGAAAGCCCAATATTCCAAAACAGCAAGCAAAAGCAAAGATGATGACAAATAGGTGACTGCATAAATTCCTTTTCCTCACATTTCATAAACCTGGCAATTTTACATAGGTGTCCTGATCTCAAGAGCAAGAAGATCTGGTGGTGGATCAGACAGGCAGGAGAGAGAATAACTCAGCACCAAGTCAGTGCGTTATTTGCGAGTGAAACATGTTAAGCATGCAAATGCTGAAGATCAGGAACGAGATGCATTAAGCAGCAATGGAGCCAGCAGTTCTGGGGGATGTGGAGTAGAAGCAGAAGCAAATGAGAGCGTGTTGGATTAGTGTAATAAGGACAACACAGGAATGAATCTGAACACATTGGTAAAACCGTAGGAGCCACTGCTTGCCTGAACCCAGTCTGATTAGTTAGTCTACTGATTCCTCGTGTTCATTAGGATTAATGTTGCTAAAAGACATTAGCACAAATGAAATTATCAAAAATACACTTTGAATCCAAGAAAACTAAAATCCCTCTGGCAAAATGCCTAAGAAGCCAGAAGCTAGAGAAAGCAGCAAATACCAGGTTATGTGTTGCAGAGAAGATAGCCCCATCACACCCACTGCTTCTGCCAAGGAAATACCTCAGGCAGACAATGGAACCTCAGTCATTACACATTCTAGTTTTCATGGGTAAAATTCACAATTTCAAGAAAATTTAGGAGAGAAAAATACCAGAGACGATATTTAGTAAAATGGAAGTTCTGAAACAGCTCCCAGTCATGTCATCTCCCCTCAAAGTGCTGGAGATGTCCCTTTTCAATCTTCTGCGACACATTCTCCATTCGCAAGGCAATTTACTTCTGAGTGACAGAGTTTGCTTGCGTCTGCCTCTACCACTCTAAACACTCCCCAACCAAGCTTTGTAGCCCTGACACTGATCTAAAGTGGCTTAACAGTGAGGCACCGTGCATGCTCTGAACTATGGACATAAGATACCTGCATCCTGTTACCGCCCTCAGCTCTTCACTGCATCATCTACACATAGCTATTAAATATTAATGGTTTGTCTAGACTGGAAAACTAGCACAGTTTTAAAAAGCAATTACAAACACACAGCATAAAAGGACAGGTCAGAATTAAAAATAATTACTATTTAAGTACCACTTACTTTCAAAGCCTTGACAAATTCTGCTTTAGGGAAGGACACAGAAAACAGGGGCAACGCAAGGATACCACATTGGTCTGCTAAAGCAGCACATTGCAAGATCTTTGTTTGCTGGACGACTGGCTTGTTTTGTTTTGTTGAGATTTCTTACGGCCATCCAGTGGAATGGTAGCATTAGCAAACTCCAGAAACCTGCAGACCAAGCCAGGACTCGTGAAATCACAAGTCTGTATCTTCCTCAACCAGAAACCATGCTCTCTTGAGTACCCGAGCTATGCAGTCACAGCTGTCGAGAGAGACAAAGACTCTTGGTGAAATTGCAGGAGAGTAAAGACTCCTGATCCTGAAGTTAGATCTGTGTAGACAGAGTATTCCTGAGATTGGAAGTACAGATTCTGCCCACACAATTTCACCTGCCGGACAAGGACTCGGGAGTCAATTCAGGCAAAACTCAGATGGCCTAAAGTCTGTCTCTGGAATTATTACAAAGGAAAAAATGTAAGGCAGCGATGAACACTCATCTGAAGTTTGAAAAATCCTCTGTCAAAAGACTGTGCTCCCAGAACCAAGGTTTTATGCACAAAGCTAGCTAATGAGCTGGCTCCTAGGAAAGCAGCTTTAACAGAACAATAACTCACAAAAATGTATTAGTGATTAAGTTGCAAAATAAAGCTGGCGGCAGTCTGGATATACCAGCAGCATACAGAAAACACAACTTCAATTTTCATTTCTACCCCAGCCCATTGCTTTACAAGCATTAAAAAACAGGTTTTAATTATGCTACCTTGAGAAAACTTCAGCACACCTGAATACAACATGCGACAAGTCCAAAAGGATCTTCTAAACTCAGACAGGCTTCATTGCCTTAGTTATTACCAGAGGCACAGTATAAAGGGGGAAAAGAAAGTATACACAGATTTTCCAGAAAAAAAAAAAAAAAAAAGAATCCGTGTGTTGGGCCTGGGCCTCCTTTCAAGGAGAACTCTAAGTGCTTGGCACTGCTTCAGGAAGAAAGTAAGTGTACTTTTGGGCTAAGCCTTTTGGCAAAGAAGGTGATTGTAGCACAGCTTTCTTTTGGGACCACTTGTATATGCACTGATCTTGGTAATGCTACATGTCCATCAAAATGCTTTTTGCCTCTTACATGAAAAACAAAAAGGTGTCCAGATGCAGAATTTCAACATCAAAGAAGAGAAGGCATTTTCTCTTGGTAGTTTACACATTACATGACAGCCATGCTGCCTTTCTATATTCCTTTGGGGGCAGCAGAGAAAGGGGAAACAAAAAGAACAGAATTAAGGCAGTTTTCCTTCACTACAGAGGCTGCTAGATCTGTCGGCTCGCTCCAGAACCTCAGTCAGAGAAAAGCTGTGCCCGTTTTGTGTCTCATACTCCCACTTGGTTTTTCACTTAACAAGCAGCAGTAGTTCAATTAGCTGATCCTTAAGGGGACAACAGGGAGATCCAAAAAAGACTTGACTCTTCTATGAAACACGGCAGCTTAAGCCTGAGCATTTCTCTAGATCTATGCTAAGCCTACAAAAATTAAGGTTCATTCCTTAATTAAAGAACTATCTTCCTAAGAATAAATATTATTAAAAGTCACCAGATGGTAGTATCAGAGGTACTCTCACCAAGTATTTTTAATTGAATGAATCACAAACTGGGGCTAGACTGCACTGGCGATTTCCCTAGTAGTGTAAGTTACCTCGGCCCCACCAGCCACTCGCCGTGGGGCCGTTGGTGATACCACGCTCATGCACAGGCTACCCCAGCAAATGCTCGCAGGATAAACCACTCTCGCCAAGGGTTTGAGCTAACACGTTTCACCTCGCCTTTGCCTGGGGTGAAGGGAGCACATGATCAACTATCGCCGAGCATTTCAGAACGTGGCCATGCCTTACTCATCCAGCTGAGTGTTCGCTCCCTAACGGAGACGGTTTTGGTATGGATTTTCCTCCCCACCTCGCCTCCCGGCTTATCAAATTGCTCCCACGTGACAAACTAAAATAGAAAAAGGTACTTGTTCCAAGTTAAAGAGTGGCCACACAATAAATTACACTAGTATCGACTTAAGTTTATCCCTACCTTAGAGCGGTATGGCTTCCCAGCTACACAAACAAAAGCAGAATTTGGGGGAAAGGTTTCCATGGGCAGCATTTTGTTCTTCTGACACAGGAGCAAAGGCATTCCCTGCCCAACTTGGTTCAACTAGAAGAGCAGAGCAGCTGCCCACACACTGTAACCGTGCAAGCAAGACTCAAAACATGTCACAAATATTAAACTAAACTCTTAGTTGAATGGAAGTAAAAGAGAAATAAGCAGGCAGCACAGCCTACATGAGATAGCTGTGTCTGAGACTGAATTACTGGCAGGGACTGAGGAATTGGAAAACATCACGCAGGCAGGACCTTTAGCTGCCGCAACAGCAGGTCACCAAAGAAATATCAGGAAATCATTTGGAAACAGTTTCGGCGTGGCAGTATACAGAATATGACACCTTCAGCATAAATCTGCAAAGACAATGTCATAATAGAAGAATTACACCTGTCCGTTAATTTCTGTAGGCCTCAGTTCAAAATCTTGCTTGCCTGCTAAGCTTCAGATGATGAATCCTGCCTTTTCCCCCATTCCCATAAAAAAAAAAAAAAATAATCCCACACTCAGGCAGCTCAAAAGAGATTCAAGAGCAAAATACCAGAAGCGCTGCAGTTAAGAGTTCGGTGCATTTGCTGAGTGCACAGAAAGGATCCAGAAATAGCACGCAAAGCTGAGGTTTGGCAAGAATGATACAGTTTACCCTGAAAGAGCAAAGTCAGACACGCTAAATGAATGGTGACAGCAGCAAGTCATGATTTAATGTAGGGAATGACCCCAGGGACTACTCTTGTTGGGGCAGAGGTGCTAGTTATTGCTGTGTCCCTCCTCCAGTGGTTTTAGTGAAGTAGAAGTCTGTGGTGGTGAACAGAAGAGGTATGTTGAGACTATGACAGCTTTTAGGCAAGAGGTAGTCCTCGCATCGCTTTCTGCTTCAGTCTAAGACAAAAGTAGTGAAAGGCAGCAAACACCTATATATTGTTTGTTTAGGTAAAAAAAAAAAAAAAAAAAAAAAAAACAAAAAGCAACCAAACCCACCTATTTCTGAGAAAGCAGGAATGATCAGAATTCTGGACATCTTTTTCTTCTCACAAAGTCCCAAGATGTGGGCACAGAGGTCTGCTATGGGCAAATAAGCTAACTGCTACCCACACTTCTCCCCAGAAGCCAATAGGACTGAATAAAGCCTGACACTGCTCAGTCCAAAAGCCTTTCCTGCAGGCTAGCTTCAACTCCCAGCAAATTCTAAAACAAGCCACAGCAGCTGAAATCCCTGGACAACAACCACCAAGGGCTTTCTCCTGTTTCACCATCTGCATGATCGAGATACTTGCTCTTTTCAGCAGCTTTCTGTGACCTCTACAAAAAAATTCACACATGTTAATTCACCCCAGTTTGCCACTATCTGCATCCTCTGTCCCAAAACCAGGAAACCTTAAGATGGTTTCCTGGCTCCCATGAAAACCCTTATCTCTTGTTTTCTGTCACCATCAAGAAATCTCCACCACAGACTTGGCTCAAGTTCTCTGGACATCTTTCCAGTTACTCTGCAGGGGGCTACTCACTTCACGGTAATAGGACTACCAATGCAAAAATTAACTGCAACCCCTCTGCATTAGCGGCTTGGATATCAGCAGCACTCAAACTTCAGTCTCTATGGCTTAATGGGTCTCTTAGCATGAATTTAAAAGAACCACTTATCTCAGGCTAGAGATTCATGCGTAGGCCGGAGTTAAAGTAGGGCAATATTTAAGCTGCATCTCAAACTCACATTGTAATGAAGCAAAAACTGCAACTTCAAGCTCTGAAGGGACACAGCAGGCACACCTCCTGCAACTGCTCTGAATTAGATAGCTTCTGAGAAACTTGTGTGAATCTTGAAAATCTGTAGCTTCACAGCCTGCGACTGAACTGCTTTAGCAGGCAGGTCCAGCTGCAGCATCCTCCTTCACGTACATTACGGGGTCCTCAGTACGGTGCTGGGAATGAGACCCTTTTCTGCAGCAGAGGAACACGGGAGATGCGCAAACCCTGCAGGAAGCAAAACTTCAGAATGGCAGATTGCCAAAAACATCTCTGGGCAAAATGAAGAAAAACCATCACTGCCACCCAACTGCCCCAGATGGGCTGCAAGAGAGCAGGAAAATATATAACTGCCATCAAGACGAAAACAAAGAAAATGATGGCCACATGAAAAAAAAAAAAAAAAAACAAAAAAAAAAAAAAAAAAAAAAAAAAACAAACAAAAAACCAACACCACGCTTTCTGCACATTCTGTTCCTGACTTACCTTCTCTACAATTACGGGACATATCTAATAACAGCCGCTAGAAATCCAGCTGTCACATTTTGATAGTTCACGGATTGCCCACATAGATCTAATTACTTTGGCCAGTCCACATGCCTAAAACCTCATGCGGGCATGGCCATTCCTCAGCCTTGCCCCACCAGAGGTCTGGAGAGTGGAAGCAAGAGCCACACTGGAATGATCAGATGTTTTCTGAAGCCACCAAGGTCAAAGTAAAGGGACAAGAAGAAGGGAAACAGCTGCTCTAGCAATAGAGACAACAGAATGCTTAAAAACCTAGAAAAAGAATTAAACGAACTAATGAGCCATAGTTGGCTAAGGAACCACAGGTCAAGGAAGAGATAATTCCTCAGTGGGGGCAGAGGTGAAGAAGGGGAGCAGCTCTCCCATGTCAGGGCAGAGAGGGACCAAGTTAACAGTTCCACAGCGGAGCTGTGGCACGGAAAGTAGAGAGAAAGGGACATACCAAGAGAAGAGGTGATTTATTCTGGGATTTTAGGGCTGGAATAAGCAGTAGAAGATGAACAAAAGCGAATGTCTGTGGTGGATCCGAACAGGAGACAGGGGTGGGATGGCAATGCCACAGGGTTTGTTCTGTTATTGGGTTGGTTTGTTTTAAAAGGAAGTTAACAGAAAAACACCAGCAGCTTAAAATGCTCCAAGCATACAGCCTGCCACTCCTCCTGGGTTATGACAAAAATTCCCGCCCTGTAATGAGAAGGGCTTCTTGGGATCCAGCAGCCCTCCGACTCTTCACCCCCAGCTGGGGGGCCGAGGGGGTTCCCATATCAGTGGCTCAGCAGCACGGAGCTCCCCACGCTGGCACCGGCCGCCTGCCCAATTCAGACCTGTAATCTCCCTCGACTTTGATTTAATGCAGCAATTACTGGTAATGTGGTTTGAAGGAGATAAATGCCCAGTACAGGGCTGGCTGGCACTGACGCTCATTCCGCTCATGATGCGAGAACAGTTTTAATTAAAATCCCCTTTATGATAAAGGAGCTGCTTGACTGGATATTTCTGTGCAGCCCTGATACAGAGCCTCCTCCAAAGCGGATTAGAAATCAAAGTTTCCCCCTTCTCGCTACTGGCAACACACAAAAATAGGGAACACAGTCACCATGTCACCCCTCTGCAATTTCCTTAACCCTAGAATTGCCGGGGAAATGCCCTTGTTTGCTTAAAAGCAATTGCCACCTCTTGTCACGGCTCTAAATGTTTTCCGAAAATTAAGCATGTGAGCTGCTTTAATTAGAATAAACGCATCCAGACAGCTCATCCTCTGTGATCCAAAACCGGTTTCCCCTCTATCTGGTTTAAAAGGGAATCAGCTTGGCTACTTCTATAGCAGACCTATCCCTACAGCCTGCATTCTGGCAAGGAGGGAAATCAGACCCATGGTACTTTGGCAAGATTGTAGAAAGCTGGGATCTGGCTGAAAGGCTGGAAAAGCAGAAGCCTCTGCTGGGTGAGGCAGAGCAACACGGACAGGGAAGAGTGAAGGAGAAGCACTGCAAGATAAAGGCATAAAATTTGGCAGAGCAGTCAGGATCCCAGCACAGACATGTTCCAGAAATGATCTGTCAGCTCTTGATCGAGTTACAGCAAATGTAGCTGCAATTTTGGGTTGGTTTTCTTCTTTACAGTATAGGAAATACCAGAGATGAATACATTAAGCACAGCTAGTTTCTATTATTGCAAGTGCCAGGAGCAGATTGTCACAGTGAGAAATTGGCCCTGTGCATTACACAGAAAAGGCAGCACTGGGTTTGGAGGCCTGCAGACAGTGCAATGTGAAGATAAAGAGCCTCAAGTCTGAATGCGCATTATTCCTCTCCTTAAGCCATCGAACACACATAAACATAAAAAGGCTGATTTAAGCAGCTGAATGTCACCTTCAGAATGTATCTGTGGACCATAGGACTACTCAAGTCTTGTCTCAGGACCCCCCCCTTTTCAGATTGTTTGCCTCGTCACCTTAGGAGTGCTCCATATTCCCTAACACTGTCTTCTCCTCCATGGCCCTCAGTGACAGAGTCAATGGGACTCTGTTCCAAAAAAGCTTTTTCTTTAAAATAGGAAAGCAATTTGAAAGTGGCTCTCACGTTCTATGATTCCCCGGTCCCTTCACGCAGCACAACATCAAACAATGGATGAAAAAAAAAAGAAAAATTCTGAACGGAACCAGAAGGGATTTGGCACAACCGCTTGACTAGGTGACTCTGGCGGTCTGGTGTCTGCTGCTTCAGACTCCTGCAAAGGCTGACGAGGCACCACGGTAATGGTGAAACCAGCCTATGGGAGCACCTTGCTCCTCAACAGGATGAACACAGGGTAAAAACACTAGGTCAGAGACGGCAACATGAAGATTTGATGCGGTTTTGCTGGCCCACAAGGGAAAAAAAACGAAACCAAAAAAGGCCTGGTATAATTAACAAGATTAAAGGGGGATTTAGGATCAGGACAGAAAAGCAACGGGCCAGATTGATCCTTACAGGATTAAAGCTGGAATCCTACTAAGAGTCCAGTGGTTGAGAGATCAACGCAATGTAATGGGATTAAATCAACATCAGCTTTTGTTTCTACACAACTGAACCCCCAGTGCCTGTGCTTTTACCGCCTTGGATAAGCAGCGGAAAAGGTGACTGGTACCTACAGACAACCGGCGTGCGGGTCAGTCAGGCACTTCCCCCTTCAGCCCCCTCACAGCAGAGGAGCAATAGGTACTGCTGCTTTCAGAAACAAGGGCCGAAAAAAAAAAAAATGTGGTTTATAACAAATTGTCCAAATAGCCAAGAAAGCTGAAGATTTACCGAAGTCCGTGTTCCAGCCAGCTCTAAATTTATTGGTATCAAGTGTGATGGGATCACCCCAAGGACTGACGGATGGGAAAGCCAGGAGGACAGTCCCAGCTGCATTCAGACATGCTGTCGACGGGCAATTGGATTTTGATATTGTCTCTTGCTGGCGAGGAACAAAGGACGCAGTCTACTCTGCGGAACATATCAGCAAACACATTTAAGACAAATTGTCGCATGTCCCCGTTGCACAACAATATCCAAGAATTACAAAAGTGAAAAAAGCCTCTTTCAGCATGTATCATTTGCATTACAGCTGGTGCAACACATGCAGGCCAGCTGCACCTCTATTCCCCTGCCCCGAAGTTTCCAAAGCTTGCCGGTAATTTGAGTTAGTAGTGGGGGGGAGGGAAGGAGGGAAACAAGACAAGGCACTTGGTTCTTTCTAGATATGTAGACTATTTTTAAAGTTTTTATTCTTGTAGGAGAGAAAAACATGCATGTTTAAATGAGAGGGTATCCATCACCACCGTGCTCAGCTGAAGAAGGAAGGGGTGTTTATTGCACACCTGTTCGCAACAGCCAAACAGCTGCACCGGGGAGCAACACTCTCCATGCAAGGAAAGAGCATTAAAGCATCTCGTATTTCTACAGCACTTCTGAATCCTAAAGGTGTTTAAAACCAGCAGTTACACATACACTATATATGCTCCAGCAAAGTTTTTGCTGCAGAAGAAAAATTTCCCCAACACTACAATTGTGAAATGCAGATACAGCCCATTTCCTAAAAGGTGCCAGAAATCAATAGTCTCACCTATGCTGAATGTGCTTCTCCTTTTCAGCTGGTTGCACCAAAAAAAAAAAAAAAAAAAAAAAAAAAGAGTAATCGGCATTCACTGCTTCTCTCCTCACTCAAGCAGCAGCCAAAATCTCACTGTAATAAATCGGGGGTGGGGAATAACTGAAACTACTGCTGGATCCAACAGGCCTGTGAGCAAAGCTGCTCTGCAGTCTTACTGAGGGGGTCCTGATGGAGCTACATACCCCACCAATGCTGTCAAATAAACTTTGCCACCTTCCCGAGAGATGCCTCCTCTTTACTCAGAAGGGTTCTCCATCCAGAAGGTACGTCACGGATGCAAGCAGACATCACCGTAGCAATTGAGGGTGGGATGAAAAAGGAGGCCGTTACAAAAGAAATTAAAAGAACAGCAACAGGCTAATCACACTGCACGTTTTCCAATTTTTAGCCATGAATATATATACTTGAATTTCAGCGTTTTTCTGCATTTAAACTTTGTTTCAACACTGGATGATTTATAAATTAAAAAAACAGTACAGAGCAGTGTTCTAGTATCATCCTATGCCAGCTCCTTAAAGCACAATGAATAATAATCCCTAAGAATATCTTCAAAAATTGTCATCTGGTCAAAATATTTTCACTTCATGTCTTAATGTCCAAGATTCAATCAGAGCATTGTGTGGGGGACAACATGTTTCATTTGAGGCAGGAGGAAAACTAACTGTCTTTGCCCTGGATTCGGCTACAGGCCCAAGAACCATCTGGTAAAAAACCAGCCAGAGCATTGTGCAGGCAGTATATTAGTCATGAGACGTAGGACTCTGAGAACAATGAAACCTAAAGTTAAGGGACAGAGGAGGGAAACTTAATTACTTGCTTAAGCTTCTTCACAGCTTTGAGGAATCTTTAACAGTTTCAGCAAAAGAATTTAGCACCAGAGGGCACAAAGCACATCCTCAATTGATTTCTTAATTTTCTCCAAGCCTGTTTTCTCTTCCAGCACGGAACTATCTGCACTGGTCCATCAGCACAGCCTGCCTTTCTGATGCACAGCCAACAGGATACATCGTATCACCCTCGGTACAGGGTACCATCCAGAGCCACAACACTGAGGATACAGACCACAGATCCTCCTCCAAACTGACAACTCCCTGAAGAAAACATTTTGTCTGACCCCACAACCTGACTCAAACTCCTGCTATACCCAGTAGCCCTTGTTGAAGGACAAAGGGATCTCTTCCAGCTAACTGCACAAGCCATCCAATCATACTTTTGGTTAAACATGAACACATACACAGTTGATAACCTAGTGACTGCTTAGAGCTGTGGCAAAAACGACATCCAAATTCAGATCCGCTCAATGTTATAGGAAACATATATACATATATATATGTTTCCTATAACATCACCATAACCTTGGGGGCTAGGACAAGGGTAAAGTTCTGGCACTGCTGGAATTCAGATTTGCAAATAAGCACCATGGGAAGTGCAGGAAACACAGATGTTCAGTCTCAAATTGCTATTATCTGTGCTCTTCCTCAAGCTTTCAGCTGGAAACCAGGAAGGATGAGGTTTATTCTCTGATGGTTTATTCTCTTCCTTCCAAGATAAACAGGCTGTTTGGTGAAAAACTAACTTAAACAGGACCCGGTCCCTGTCAATCTCCCAAGACTTGGACAGGCTTACAGCAAACAGAGTCCCCGGTGCTCACCACTGTTTGGACAGGTGGGAATAGAGCAGTCAGGCAGAAGAGCCACTGGAGAAATTCACACCAACTCAGCCAGCCTACATCCCTTTAATTCTTTTGTTTAGACTCATCAGGGAAAGAAATTCCTGAATGTGATGGCAATGTGCTGGATGCTGATTTTACCTCATTTTATACTAACCAAATGTAGCCTACAGAATAGATCATCCTGATCCCAAATCTCCCTTCTCTGCAGCCAGTACCTTAATTTGAAATGCCTTCTCTTTTTGAACTGCAGTGGGCTTTCTTGCCTCGGTAGTGACCTTGGCATCTTCCAGGATTACAGGCTTGCAGGAACACAGAACTGGAAAAGATCACCTGGATTATCAAATCTCTAGTCCTCTAATAACACAGGCAGTCACATTATATAATCTCTTTCATAAACTCTTCTTTCTCTGTTTCCCAAATCTCCAAACCGAAAACCCTAGATGCAAATAGATGCAAGTTGCTTTGTCACACTAACCCCCAGGGGAACGCAATGCAGACATCCCCAAACCAGCTGTGCACAGAGCAGCTCGGGTGTGGAAGCAGTGTAACCAGGTTCACGAGGTGCTGCACCGGAGCTAATAAGCCTTATCGAGCAGCAGAACTCATTATCTCAGTTGCAGCGCCGGACAAACATAACTATATTACTTCTGGATTCAAGCTGCTCCATATGCATGCCACAGTATGGCACCGAGGGGACCTGCAGGCTGAGGAATCAGCTTACAGGCTACTAGCTCAGGGATTTTTGCATGAGCTCCATTTTATGATTTCCCAGGGCTTTCCTGCTCTGGAGCAAGCAACCAAAAAATCAGTGTTTACATTAACGTGAAATGCCTTTTACCATATTCACAGAAATTCATCCAGACCTGGCCTCTAACATGCATTGTGGAAAAACTCCCTGCACCCTCACGGCCACAGTCTCCCAGAGGTTACCACATCTGAACCTCCCTTAGCGTTGACCACCCCGTGCGTGTACTTTTCGCGCACAGCAACTGCACGCTCTCCATCCCGTCAGAGCTTCAGTTGATGGGTGACGTGTTTATTTGCCATTCCAACCAAACAGGTTCCAGCCAAAGACCTACAGGCACAGCCAGACTTCCCCAGCAATAGCTGCCCCAAGCTTGGCACCAGAACAGAGCAGGGAGGCCGTTTTCCCCGGACAGCCACTTGCTTTGCTGCTATCAAACACAGGCTTTGAAAGCCACGCCATAATGACCACACTTTTCACTGGCAGTAGCTACCTCTCATGAAAAAAAACCCAAACAAATAATAGAAAGATATGGTGTGAGGAAGAGCACGTTGCTAAGACCCAAGTTTGGCAGCAGAGTTGGGTTTCCAATCCCTTGGTGGTAAAGCTGATGAGCTCTGAGCCTAGAGGGAAAAATTATTCCCGTGAATGCAAAGAGAAGCTTTTAAGTGACAAAAAAGCAAGTAAAAGGCAGGTCAGGAAGAAAACCAACAAAAAAAATATTTCAAAATTAGCTTGGCAAGCTTACTAGCACTATTCTTGCTGTATGGTAGATAATTAGTAGGTCTAGGTAAGATCTTCACTTTCACAGGGCTCTAGAGAAAAAAAATAATTTCTAGCTGCAATAGGCAGCCAGCCCTCTCACAAACACTCAGCATGTACTCTGTACGTGGCTGTGAGAAATGAGGAAATTATCTATACCTGCTATAATCTGAGATCAGAGCCATGAATCCAGTGCTTTCCTACCAGAAGCCTAGCAACAGCATGGACCTCCCCTGCCTTGGTCCCTCCTGCCTTTGACAGTTTCAGCTGTCTTTGAGCACAGGAGAAGGATGGTTGATAAATTGCTTGCTAGGGCTGCTGCCCCTTCCTTTCAACCTTTCTTGTAACAACAGACCTCCAACAAGGCAACATTCATACATGCAACTCTCAGAACACATCATGCTCTTTAGAAAATACTTGGAATGAAATGACTCTAGATTATATCTTATGACTCACAGTACACAAAGATTCATCTGCTCATAAATGAAAAAAACAGGGCTTTCTTATCCAGAAAAGGGTTGAACACTTTTCCCACACTCAAACCACTCCGCTCCTAGCCGTCGCCAGCAGAACACCTGCCCCCATGTTGTCAGTACACACCTCCCTCCAAGCAAACACCCTCTTGCCTTCATAGCCCAGATTACTCTGTGTCCCATCCAGGGAACTGATGACTAGGAGCCCAGACAGCTATGGGCAAGTGGGGCTGAGTGACAGAAGAGACAAAGTAGATTTAGATGGTCCCCTACGACCAAAATACTCATCTGCAAAAACAGAACTCCTAGATGCATCTCCTTTACGCAAGGCAAAGTACCCACCTTGAGTTTCAACACTGACGATCAGATGTATGCACTCAAATAGTTTGCAACATCGGAAAGACTATCATACTGTCTCTGCTTCAGAAAGACTTTATACAACTGCATCCTACACAATAAAAGTGTTAAGATAAATAGTCTCTCATGATATTTAGTGGCACAGCTAGTCTGCCGCCTTCACTTCCCTCACAATGCCAAGCATTAGGTCACCACGACAGATATTTTAAGTTTCCCACTCTCCAGCTCTCCACAACCCACAATCCCCTGCAGTCTACAAGGCCCTCATTTAAGAGGATCCTGCAACAAGTTTCACCTGAGGGAATACAGTTCAGCAAGCAGGAATGTCAGTCAGAACCAAGGCTACACTACCACTTCATTTCAGAGGGAGCATTATAATCCGGGACTGTGATGCTGCAGGTAGACTGTACTTTTGGGTTCAGTACCCACACCATACTACAGCTGCACAGGAAGGTGTGTTCTTTTCATTATTTGTCAAATGTGACAGCATTCAATACGGCACAATCTCTTCAAGGAAGATAATTCTGTAACGTACACCCCTGAGGGGGGGAGAAACATTATGGTTGCTGTGGGAACCTTAATTCTGGATTTCAGGTCTTGCATATTTTAAACCTCGAATTTAACATTGCATTAATGTAGCTTCATGCATTGAATTAAGGAATGACTCAGTACAAATCTCCATGCACCTACTGAAGTCCTGACGTTCCAAGGACAAGAGGCACAGAACTGAAAAAACACAGCACAGGGATCAAGAAGGGAACGGGGAGGAACCTGTGAGCAGGGAAGCAAGAAACCAGCACAGCCAAGGCACAGCAAACCCCACATCAAACCAGATCTGTCACTCGGGGCTCCTTGTTCTCAGCACTAAGGGTTATGTAGCCCGTCAGGATAAAAAGAGCTTAAAGCAGAAACAAAAATGGGCATGGAGGAAAAGGTTCCTGAAAGGACTGAGGAGGGGAAGATTCCCCGAAAGTAGTAGGATAACCTGTACTGAGGAGGGAAAGATCATATCCAGATAGCACAAATTCACTAATTCTTTTTAATTATCATGGCACGATGCCTGGATGATGCCCTCAAAACCCCTTCAGCTATTCAAGCTTTTAACATTTATTTCCCCCACTCCTCTGGAGTTTAACTGCGATGCAAGCGCAGCAACAGCGCTGCCCAAAGTTCAGGGTGCAGGCAGAAGCAGCAGTCCACGGAGGGGTACTGGTCTTCGCCCGTCGGCAAGCATCCCAAAACTCAATCCTCTCCTAAGAATCCAAGGAAGAACGCTTTACCTTTTGGGCCAAAGCCGGTCTTTACGCAGAGTAACAGGGTAACTAACACCTCTGCTTTGTACCACAGTGCTCACGCACCCCTGGGCAGCGGCAAGAGGCGAGACGGGGGGCAACTCCCCTCAGCTCCCACACTCACCAGCATCCTCCACGCTCCAGCCGGGTAAGGAACATCTCCATTGTTTACTGCTTATCTAAAATCACCAGCAGCATGGCTGAATTACTTCTCCTCTCACCCCGCCCACCAAACCAAGAACAAATCTTAGCTGAGCCACAGGGGCCTGCCCGGCCTTTCTCGCTAAAAACCAGCACCCCCGATTTGGGGTCAAAACCAGCACCCCCCCAATTTGGGGTCCCTCAGGCCAGGCAGCGGGGCCGGGGGCAGAGCAGAGAAGGTGGACGTGCCTGCCAGCAGGGCCTGCTGGACAAAACCAGGCAAGTGTGCATACCCCAGCGCAGAATCAAGTTACCCTGCAACAAAGATTGTGTGTGTGTGTGTGTGTGTGTGTGCAAAGGAGGGGAAGTCAAATCCTTCTGCCTGCGTTCCAAGGCTCGCTTTGTTGCTAAAATAAACCACTGTTTGTTCCTGGGAGTGATGGGGAGCCTGACTCTAAAAGCAGCGGCAGTGAGAGCCCCCACCTTCAGAGTTATGAGGAGATTTCTTAAAAAAACAAACAAACAACAAAAACAAACAAACAAAAAACTGAACAAAATCTTGGGAACTGAATACTCTTCACCTCGCATACCTAGGTAAGGATCCCAAGGGCAAACTGCTGATCTCAAGGGTGCCCGGGAGCAGACAAAACTACACATAGACGACTAACTGAGCAGCCTAACAGCTGACTGCTCCAGAGGAAATTCCAGTTCTTGCTCAAAGCCTGAAAATATAAATGCTTCTATATATGCTTTTACTTTGCTTGCTTGATCTATATAACACTTTACACATGTTTTTCCTTACATTATTTTCCATACTCCACCAGAAACTCAAGTAACCGTGCCACTTCTGGAAAAACAACTCTGCATCCAACTTTTGCTGAAACAGCTTCTCCCCCCCAACCTCAAAGCCCCAAATTGCAAAACTATCTATTCACTCCCTGCTCCTCTCTTAACCTTCAGTGACTAGAGAACCCCTGCAGCAGCACTCCTCCACTAACTGGGATGTCTCTCAGTAACACCAAAATCCCGTAAAGCAGAGGCACATGGGAACAATCTTATGCATGAAAAAAAAAAAAAAAATATATATATATATATATAGGTCTCACAGATGGCAGACAGTGAGAAGCATTATACCAAAAATTTTGTCTCTGAGGCACCTGTCCAGAACTTCTCTCCAGAGGAACTTACAACCACAGGAAAAGCCTGCTCAATACCCAGTTAACAGAGTACTCGCTCTAAATATTATTTTTTACAAGGAAAAACTACAGCCCGCTGTGTGTAGAGCCTGCAGAGACCTAAGTCCAACATCGAAGGCCGCTCACATTAGTGCAGAGTCCTTCAGCTTTCCATTCCTTATATGTGCAAAGTGTGCAAGCCCTCACACACGCTTCTCTACTCACCCAGAGGTACATCATGTTAAGCCTGGGTCCTTCAAACCCAGCAGTGAGATGATCCGGCAACGCAAGAGGCACTTCAGTAAGACTGTCGAAACCGAGGTTGGTGGTTTGTGGTTTTTTTGGTGGTGTTTTGTTTTTTGTTTTGTTTTGTTTTTAAAAAAAAAAAAAAGAAAAAAATCCGAACGGCTCAGTTTGAGGCTTAGAAAGCGTCTCGCCTCCTCCACCCCCCTCCTCCAGCTCTGGCTGCTCTGCGCTCTTCTCTCGCACTTAATCTCTCCCTGGGAGTTCCCAGCCCCGTGTGTCTGTACTGGCGTGCACAGCACACACTCTGCATTCGCCTCCAGGGAATTTCTCTCTGTCATTCTGCTTCTAAAAACACAATCTCGGCCTCACAAGATTCTTGCAAGAGGCAGGGATGGGTGGGGTTAGTAATAAATGCAGCCGGGCTCCCATCACCCGAGCGTGCTTACTTTAGAAAAGGGATCTTTAGACATGAATGAGGCAGAGCGTTGTGCTCCAAAGTCACTGGGGGGAGGACCCGTTTCCCCCCAACCCGCTAATTGCTTCTCCAAGGAATCATCTGCAGATGCAGGAGTCGTGCACAGTGCCATAGGCAGGTTCTGCACGTCTTCATCTACCCTATTAGTCAACACCCAAAATTTGGTCACAATTCAGTAGCTGTATTTAATCATTAACCACTAACAGGCACGGAGGAGCACAACTACAGGGATCCTGAAGCTAAGGAGAAAATCAGTGGTGTGGCAGCCAGCCTGGAGCTCCCGCAGGAGAAACCGCCACTGTCGGCATGAGCTGGGGAAGAGAAGCGACTCACAGATCAAGGGGTTAATCTGCTTTCACAGGTGGCTCTGCATGAGTATTTTACAGACTTGCATATTGCTAAAGGGAAAGCAGCAGCTGGCTCGGGTTCCTCCCAGTGTATCGGGTTCCCACTTGCCCGGACGCAGCTTCCCCCCCAAATCTGACTGGGGCGAGCACCCTCACAGCCTTGCGCTCCCAGCCTGCTCCAATTTCAGGTTTGTAAAGCTCTGCCAGTGGGACGGCAGTCCCAGCAAAGGCGCACAGAGCAAAAGGCACTCTCGCCCCAGCTACCTCGACAAGCTCCAGCAAGCCCTTCCCCGCACGAGCAAATCCTCGTCCCATCCCCCATGCCTGATGCCACAGGACAAGTGTCACCTCTCATCTCATTAATCAGCTAAACCGCTCTTCCAAACTAGGAAAACGGGTTTCTCGCCCCCTTCCCTTCCCACCTCAAAATGAAGACTTGACTTCCCTCCCTGGGCTCCAAATGCGAAGTTAAAATTGGCCTCTTTTCAAACAGGAGAAAAAATATATATATATAAAAAAAAAAATGTTTTCATTGAGGCACTGGTCTCCTTGGAAATGAGTTTCGAAGAAATATTTTTATCTCAGATATAGAAATGGTGCTCTTTCACGTATCCCCTCTTCTCCCTTTACTTAGAGATGACTCAAACACAATCCGTGGGGCTCAGAGCAAGGCAAGCAGCCATGCAGCCTGCCACGCTCCACCCACAAGCCAAGCCCTGTCTACGTGGGATGACAAATGGATGTGCCTCCCGCGGCAGCGAGCGCGGGCATCCCAGGCGAGCTCCGGGCTCCCCGGGCTCCCCTTGCCCCCAGCAGCCCGCAAACGCATCCCAGGCCAGGCTTGTCCCAGCAAGCAGGCGGGATGCTGGCGAGCCCTAAGGAAATACGTGACCGTTGTGTTCCCGCATAAAAACCTGGAGAAAAGGCTTATCATCTCGACCGCGATATAGCAGCCACGGGGATGCACTCATTAAGAGACAGGCAGGACGTCACTTGGCTTTCCAGCCAGGAAAACCCCAACCCTGCTGCTCAGGGGAAGGAGCGGGAGCCACAGGTCGGGAAGCTCGGACATCACAAGGTTGTTCAACGTTTTTTTTTTCTCAGGCCTCCCATCTGCTCTCACCTTTCGGCACGATGGGTCAGGTCAAGAGGCTGAAAAGCAGTGTTCCTAAAAATAACTTACTGGACCAAAGCCTACTCACCTGAGTCTCCAAAGAGTAAAGCATATGATCCATAAACCTGTTCTCAAATGCTCCAAGAGAAGCAAAACAGCAGCAAGGGTGACATTTGCATCACAGTTAGACACTTCAGTTAACATTTCGGCAGCAGGGTCACACTAGCAGTAGCTACTAGTTCAGCCAGCCTGCAGACTCAGGCAGACCCTTCTGCACCAAATAACCTTGATGGTATTTTTCAAGGTTTTCTTCTGATCCAGAATCACAGTCCAAAAATGATCCATCATTTTAGTGGAAGCTGAGATTCCTTGTGTGCAGAGGAGAAAGTGAGAAGACGCATGGACCAGGTGAGCAAATGCAAATAAATCCTACTTTGTACATATTTCCATAAAAGACTTGAAAAAGATGAGTGCTTAAAACTAAGCTGAAGTGATTAACAAGCTCCCTAATAAATAAAAAAAAAAAAAAAGGAAAAAAATTCTCCCCCTTCTTCCCCAAGCTCTCTTATCCTTTAGGCCACTCTTCCACAGGAGAGAAAAGAAAAACTTGCAGGATAAAGCTGTTCCTTAATTTCAACAACTAAGACTCATTACAAACCATCCCATCAACTCCACAGTTGGACAGATCGCATTCAACCTCCAAAGCAAAACAAGACCTCTGAACCCTCCTCGTATCACTGAAATACTGGCTCAGAATTCAATTACCACTGTTGCTACTAGGCCACCACCTCTCCACAGAAGGTATACGAGAAGATTACTGAGAGCAGCAGACTTCTGGTGATGAAATACCCTCATCCTGGAGCGCTTTTTGATGAACTGCAAGAGCAGGTTTCTCAACACTCAATATTCTCAAGCAACAAGAGGGAATAATCGGTCAGGAAATGATGCTGCGGGATGCCTCTAGAGGCACTGCTGCTCTGATTCAACAGAGCTGCTGCTACCCAGAGGTTCAAACCAACACTAAGAATATGAAGTGCATGTCCTAGACCATCCACAGTTGCAAACAAGACAGTACCGGTGGCTGTGGGGTAACCATGTTAGCCTCAGATTATAAGCAAGAAAGATTTACTTGGCCAATAAAATTATGCAAGGGGG
This sequence comes from Tyto alba, assembly GCF_018691265.1. Taxonomy (NCBI): domain Eukaryota; kingdom Metazoa; phylum Chordata; class Aves; order Strigiformes; family Tytonidae; genus Tyto; species Tyto alba. Next base: position 32,250,027 of record NW_024881282.1, read on the forward strand.
AAGGGAGAGAACTACATGAGCTATTAGGCCTTCTTTAAATTTTTATTCAGATTATATAGATTTTCAACTACATTAGCTGGTATGTGAAAGATATAAATAGAAGACATAATTTTTTCTGGAAAATTTATTCTAAGAAAACACAAAATATTCTGTAACTAGCAAGAGGACAACAGTATGTTAATGAGTCTAATTCCAGAAAAAGACAGACATGGCTAAAACAGGCTTCTGAAACAGGTAGCTAGGATCCTCTGCAAATGCTTTGTCTTAATCTTAACAATGGTGCTTTACAGGATATATGTCGGGGAACTTGGAAGGCTGCTGTGTGTGGAAATACACATGATCTCTTAGGGATCTTTCATGTCTCAAAAAGGATTAAAAGCAGAAAGAAAAAGATTTTAAAATATATACCAAATTAAGAGAAAAATGTTCAGAGCTGTAGCCTAGTGAAACATTGGTCCCTCTTCTCTGGTGGGAGGCTGTTGTGTAAATCAAAGTGAAAGGGGAAGAAAGCAGTTTGCAAAGATATTAATGCTTGTTAGAGAGGTAAAGAAGGTCTTAGCAAGTAACAAAAGGGGAAAAAGAAAAAAGGGAGCAAATAATTACCTATCTAATGTTGTATCAAGGTATTTGGCAAAATAAGAGGCACTGTTAAAACAGAAAAAAAAAAAATCCACCTGCTTCTGTAACAGTATCAAAAGCCTTAATTATACATAAGAATAATTCTGGCTTCTCAGTTATGTGCATAAATTCAATCCAAAAATACTGCTAGTACATAAATTTCAAATAAGCCAAATGCTTAAAAAAAAAAAAAATTTACAAAAAGTTCTACCTTATTTAGGAAAGATCTGAGTGGGCAAACAGGGAATGGGTATGGCACAGTTTCAAAATGACCTTATCCATTTCTAGCTGATTGTGTCTCAGAGGCATATGATTTCAAATGCTCATGGATTAACATTCTAGCAGATAAAGCTCAAGACAGGGTATGAGCTGGTGTGCCTGCCACACGCTACTGAAATCACGTTAGATAGCAGGCAGGATGAGGCTAGCTAAGCACCTCTTCATAACCGAAAAAAAAAAACCCTCTGATCACCAGGAATTTCACAGTGACACTTGCAGGAGACATTGGGGGGCTAATGCCAAAGAACACCCTCAAAATTTCCAAATACAGAAAACAATTTCTTAGTTCAAGAAGTGTTACATTGAAAACAACCAATTCCGTATTAGATTCCATCTTGACAGTAAAGAGCAATCAATCGTAAAAATATAAATTAGTGGTAGCTTAGGTAAAAATGATTGTGACAGTTGCTTTTGGATATATGGAGGGGGAATAGAGACCAAAGCAGTCTATCTACGTACAGACTCTGAATTTATCTAGAACCTGAAGCAAATTGGCATATCTTTCCAGGACAGAGAAATTGCTTATTGGGCTTTCCCATCACATCCCCAGTTTTGAACACTTGTATATAGTCTAGAAAGTGAAAAAAAAAAATAAATAAAAAAAAGCTGAGAAAAGGAAATAGAAAGGAAATTATGAAGGGAAAAAATAAAATTTACAAGGGAATCCTAACAACAGGAGGCAAAATCCACAGCCAAAGCTGGAAGATGATAATGAGTTTTTTAAAGCTTCTCAAGAATAGAAACCCCAGCAATTGCATCGACCTGCTACTACAGGGAAAAGGTAGAAACATCCCCAATACTAAAGAGCCAAAGTATTCAATATGTATTTCTGTTCTATTTTTGGAGAAAAGTCAGCTGTTGCAGTCTGTGATAACAAAATGCTTTCCATTCCAGCAGTAACTAAGGAAGATGTTCGAACAGCTACCCAACAAACAGCACTGTCATTCTCTTATCTAGCTCGAGCTTACAAACAGAAGGGACGTAACCAAATAACAAGGGAGTTTTGACCAAACTACAGCTGTGAACATATTCAGATGTGGGCACTTGGGAGGGCCTGCAGTGACCTGCATTTGCAGCTCTAATAAGCTCTAACTACAGCACCAACACTGAACTTGCTGAAAGGCCAAAAGTACAACTGTGATGCAATGACATCCCCAAATGCAGGTGTTTGTTGGAGCCCGTCTTATTAAAGCCCTGCTGCTGTTAGCTAAGCTCAGCCAAAAGCTTATACCTCTGTCAACACCAGAAGACTGCATCAAGAAAGCAGTGCTACCAGTAAAGCCACTAATACCAATTTTCGCAGCATCTGAATTTTCCTAGAAGCATCCAGGTTGGAACTCTTCCACTAATGAGAGCTAAAATAACATCCCAGTGCCGAGTAAAGCGAAAAATGAAGCGGGCTCTGATAACGGAAGGTTTGCAGAACAAAGATGCAGGTGGAAGGCCTCAGGTAGGGGAGCACAAATTAAATTGTGCAGCTGAACGTATCCAGGAGAGTGTTGGGATACATGAATGTAAAATACTGATCATAAAAATATCTACTCCTGATGTTTAATAAGGCTTCCTGGCAATCTGTCCTGTAAAACAAAACTATAAAATAGTTTTTAAAAACAGCCTGAACTCTAAAATAAGATTAAATTCTTTTACAGTTAATAAATGCTATGGAACCTTTGAGTTCCTCTTCACTGCACAGTCTTCCTTGGCTGAAAAGTGGGAGAGGAGGTATTCTGTGCTTGGGGCAGGTTGAAGAGTGAAATTTCATTTCAAACCAAAGGAAAACAGTTGTTCTTCACAGCCAAGAGCCAGACCAAGCTTTTACATTCTATGCAAAGGCTGGATTCAGACAGAGGATGAAGACTGGACCATTGTCCCAGCACAATAAACACTTCAAGAACCATCTACAAAAGGTCTGACTGGAGATGGGAAGGCAGACATGCTCTGTGGTGCTCAGAGGCAAGTTTCTCCAACTCAGTGGCTGCTTTCCACAACTTCTCTGACTCCAGCAGAACACCCCAGCAAGAGAACAGGGGAATTGGACTCACACAAGCTGTGGGGTTTGGGCATGCCTCATGTCTTGGTTTTTTATTTGGTTTGGTTGGTTGATTTTTGTTGTGGTTTTATTTAAAAAAAAAATATATATATATTAGAGATGGGGCTCGGAGCTACCTGGGGAGAGGCACAGAAGGCAGCCCTGAGCACACATGCAGTTCCTATGGAGATAAGATGATCTTCTTTGAGGCTGATTTACTCCTTTGGGTGCCACTGGAGACTACCTTGATGGCAGAGTACTGCTCATTTGTGAAGACTCCCTCTGCTCAGGATCCTGGTATTATCTCTGATTATCAGAATTTCTGAACCACAAGGTAGATTTCCTCTCAACATCCAAAAGGACTCCAGGAAGCCTCTTTCTGCATTATCCTGTTTGTGAAAGGAAGCAAGAATACAAAGCGCATACAATAAATCACCCAGAAAAATATCACAATCCCTTTTGGATGTTTTGCCAAGCAAATAAGCCAAGCACTGGCATACTACAAGAAAAAAAAACATTTCGTTATAGAGCAACCCATTTCATTACTGGAAAACTGGATTCCCTATTCTCCTGCAGACATGGTTCGGCTATGCAGCAAGAGGCTTCTGAAAAGGGATTACCTATTTAAAAGCAAACTATCAAGGGCTAGTTTATCTCCCAGAAAAAGCAGAAAGCCTGAAACAATAAAACACCTTGACATGCAAACAAAACCAACAACTTTCAGGGACTGTCCTGCTAGTGACTTCACAAAGTAATTAAATTTAAGTCCTTAAATAAACTCCAGGAGGTCTCAATTCACAGGCCTATTGTTCAAGCACGTAGCAAAAAAAGGAAATGGGTACCAAGAAAAGCTTTTTAGACTTTGTTTGGGGCTTTCCTCTCCTCACGAGTATGCTCAAGAGCAGTGTTCTGGAAGGCACTGTCAATCCTTCAAGAGAACCACAATAAGCTCAGTAACTAGGAAAGGTACTTTGCTGAAAATGGGATCCCAGACAAAAATACACTTTTAAATTAAAACCAAACAACATCCACATCAACAAAACTAAATTGTGAAGCCAGAGAATTCAAAGTTAAACATTCAAGAACATGCAAACATTAAGATGTAAGGAATTCTTACAGCTGCAGTATACTGATTTGGGCATTCATCTACAGTAACAAAATGGCCATGCAACCACTCTCAGGATACAGCAAACATGAGTTTGGGTAGGCAAGTGGGAATTTCCATGAGTTACACCTGTCAGCCTTACTATGGTAGAACAGGACTGAAGTCTGCAATCCTCCAGTACCTTCTGAGGAGAAGCTAGCAAGCCTAAGATCGACAGAAGAAAAAGCATCTCTGCAGCTGTGTTGCCACCCCAGGCTTGATTTTCAAGCTGTATCTTCTCCATTCTCTCACACCTGGATCTAGTCCATACTGAATTGGCATATAGCAGATACATTTAGATACTTGTAAGAGGGGATCGGAATAAGGTCTAACACTGGTATTCACACCTTTATTATTTTTTGAAGTTTAGATAACCAATGGCTGCCTTAATATCTTCACAGTAATGCCTAGTATCTCCCTTCGATTTTTCCATGAAGTAGCTGGAAGTACTACACAGCAAACTCCAGCAAAACTCCATTTTTAGTGTCAAATCAAGAGTACAATACCCAGTTGAACTGATAAAGGGCAGAAAGATTCTCTATGCTGTAAGACTTGTTTGCCAGTGCTAAAGAGGGTATTTATTTGGTTGTGGATTTTGAAGAGGAAGTCATAGGTTTTAAAATGCAACTCAGCTCCTACATCAACAACTTATCTCTTTACAATCCGCAAGGGAAGCTCTACCAAAGGATGAACTGATGGTGTCCAAGTGTTATCCTATGCAAGGTGGCAGGCGAGAAACTTGCCAAATGCCTCATCAGTGGAGCTACAGCAACATTACACTATTTTTTTGTCTGTGTCAAGAGGCTGTAACACATCAGCAGTTCATCAGCACGGCAACAACCCAGCAAATTAAGAAAGGATATGAAGATGGAAGTATTGCAGCAGTGGGGAAAGGAGAAGGCAGAGTGTAGCTCTCTTCCCTGGACCACACAGAGGTTTATTAATATGCTGAAACTTTGGCTTAGGCCTGCTGTTGATAAAGGGGAATACAGATGGCAAACAACACCATTCTGCAGAAAGGGACTCCTTCTGGCTTGTTTGTGCAAAGGAAGGTTAACAATGTTAGTGAGTTATTCAGGAAGTAATGGATACCCTCTTGCCCTGAGCAAATTCCTTTTCAATAACAGTAGTAATTTCCTAGGCAATACAACTGTATCAAGCTATAATGGCTACTATATTTATCTACAGAGGCCCTGTACTGCTGGGATCTAATTTACTACAGCGTAGAAAGCAGTTTACAAATCCTGGGATAGTAAAGTTGCTAGAGACAGGAATAAAATTGTCCTGTATCACTTGGTTTGAAGAGTGGGTTTTAACATCCCTTTTAAGAGTATAAAGTGCATTCTCTCCAACTCAGAAAGACTCAAAGACTAATAAACCCCAGAAGTAGACCTACGAGATGGAAGAAATCAGCTTAACAAATATTACATTGTGCATTTTTTTTTATCCTTGTCACAGCTGCTTTATTTCTTCTTTTATTCAAGTAACATTCTTTCATTTGACACTCTGAGAAGAAAAATAATCCATGACATTACCTAAAAGCCTTATGTACCTAATGAAGAGAAAACAGCTGAATGCCTGAAATACAGCTTCAGTATGAGAAATGGCACAAGGATACAATCAGCAAAGAAGAAAGGAATGACTCCAGCTAATGAAGAGGTAACACCAATAAACACTGAATGACGTCTCCTGAGAAACAACAAAACTAAATTGCTAAAAGACTTTGGTGGAACACAACATCAACCTGTGATAAGTAAGAGTGGGTGGCAAGAGACCAGACACAGATGTCAGGGGACTGCAGATACTTCCATTACGTAACAGTAGTAAGAAAATCCAGGCGAAATCACCATTAACAGAACTAAAAGCAAAATATTTCAACAGGAGTATTGGCAGTTGTCAAACCACATAAAGGAACAGCAGGCTGTTCAAATGCAAAAGGCATTAATAAAGCATAAGACAAGAAGCATAAATTGATATCAAATACAGAGGAAGATTTCTAGAGGACAAAAATGCTACTGGAAAAATTTAGTTAGAGAATACAATATCCCCAAACTTCAATTCACAATGATCAGCAAAGGTCAGTTGTCAGAAAAGCAATTCTGCTTCTGATCTCATTCCGAGCAAAGCAGTCCTTAACCATACCTGCGTCATCACCATCTAGCTGGATTATTCTCATGGCTGCTGCAAACAGCAACCTCCAACTGGTTCCTCAGCAAATTATGAGCGTAAGACAATATAGAAAAGCATGTATATGTAAAGACTAACTGCACTACTTTTTTCTTGCTTTATAAGCAAAAGTAGTCCATTCTTCAAAGTCTTTTAAGTGTATATATTTAGTATGGGACTTCCAAGAAGGCAGAGTACAGACAGCTACCTACATCTTTTAACAGGGCATTTTGCCATTCTGCAGATCTCACACACAGCGAGTACTGGAAACACCCAGAGTGTGTAACATGGGATGTTCCAACAAATTCAGATGTATTTCTTGGCACTTATGTCAAGTGACATACTTGATTCCGGAGGATTTTTGGCTCTCATAGGAGCAGACCAGCTATAGATCTGGTCTTCAGCATCACTCCAGTCTCTGGGGTGCAAACATACTGTGACTCTCAAACACCTTCAGCTGAAATCATATTAAAGCTGTTCCACCTCCCCTTCTTTCCCCCACAACTTGCCATGACAAAACAGAAAAAAAAAAAAAAATTCAAAAAACAATCCACGAACAACAACAACAACAAAAACAACAGTACTGTAAATTCAATTCTGATGCCTTTTCCAATCAAATCCTGGCAAAATTAGACTCCTCCATTAGAGACTGATTGCAACTTCCTTACTCTTCCCATCCCCTTCTAAGACAGACAAATTGAACGAGTAGCAGTTCCCTCACACTCAGTTTAGATGAGATGAATGGTATGAGGTAACTACGGCCACTCAACATGTGCAGTTACTGAGCCCTGGGTCCTACACTCTCATTTGATCTTAATCCAAATTTAAACTTTGAAATGTAGCCATACTGCCTGACAACTATTGTAACTAGAGAAAGTACTCACTTTGATAACAAAGCAACCAGCAACAATGTATCAAGTTCCTCCCTGTCCCCATATTCCCAGAAAGCAACAGTGACCAGAACAATCTTTTTTCATCCTTGTGTGACCTGAAGAATGCATGTTTCCTTTCAGATAAAGGCCTTGCTATGGTTATCTAATGCTAATGTCACTACAAACTGGATTAGAGACGCCCAGAAACCTCAAAATATGTACATGGATAGTCAGCTGTATCCTAATTCTAAGTCTGAAGGAAATCAAATGCTCCAAATTGTGCCTAATGTAGTTAAGTTTGCCCTTTAGGTAGGATAGACCAGTAAGAACATATTACACAGTGATTAGATTAATTCTTGAGTGAAATTCAGAGGGCTGGCTCTATCTGTCTATTGTGCCAGTATATTTCAAATTATTTCTGAGACTATCACTCTTCCCATGCTCTGCTCCACAGCAGCAGCTGCTCAAGAAATACAGCAGTTCTCTGTCTGGGGTGAAGTTGGCAGCAACTGGGGACAACACTGCTGTCAGAGTTCAGCTCCCAGTTCTGAAATGCCATTCTACTGGAAATACCAAAGAGCCTAAATCCGGCTACATATATCGCGGGATGTAAAATATCTCTATCTCAGCTTTCAACAGAAAGCTCCAGAGTCTCATGACATTTACTCCTTTGGCCCCTGTCAGTCTTTCTCCAGACCCTGCAAAGGATTGGAGCTAGCTGCCATAAATGGTTGGAAAACAAGATGTTCTCCAAGCACTTGGAACTGAGGAGCACTGTTTTAGCTTAGGGAGACCATGGCAAGGAGCCAGAGTGACAGGTGCCCCAGAAATAGAGCTGACGATCAAACCACTGCCAACATTAGCCACCACTGTTCCCTTGACCTGTAAGGAAGTGGACTCCCCAGTGCACCGGGAACAAGGGACCAGAAAAGGTGAGGATGTGTTTGATGGCAGTACCTGAAGTCTCTCCTCAATAAAATCCAACCGTGAAGGAATTTCAAGGGGTTTCCTCAGATCCAGTCCTAGTGGTCAACTTTTATTAGGCCTGGCAGGAAGCACAGCTCAATGCTGCCATGACATCAGAGTGCAGCTCATCGCAATCCACAGGCACCAAAAGAGTTAAAAACGCAGATTCCTGCTAAAACTGCCAAGAGCTACAAACCTTCTCCTGTGTGGGCGGCAGCAGCAACTAAATCCACTCCCCAACAATTGGCTGGCCTGAGGAAAGAGAGGCGGGAAGAGACAGGTCATGGGGGACAGCCCCCCCCCAAGTAAATAGCAGCACAGCATCTGCTCAGGTTTTCAGCTAAAATTGGTGAGACAGTTCTCTTCATTTCATCACCAGTCTCTCGAGACAGCAGCCTCTGACCTTTATCAGGAAGAGCACCCTTGTCCTCTAATCACAGACTTCCTGGAAAACGCAATCTAGCCAGCAATTAATTCAGAATGCAGTTTTAAAAAAAAAAAAAAAAAAAGCTTCCTAACATCAAATTACCACTGCAAGGTTTTTAAATACATATCCCCACCACCACCAAAATGGCAAAAGAATTCAAGCATGTTCTCACAAGCAATTTCGCTCCCACTAGCATTATTTAACAGCACTTATTAAGAAGATTTTCTCATCTCTCCCCCCACCAAAAAAAAACTGTCCCCCCCCAACTCTTGTTTTGCAGACATTGCCTGCAGCAGCATAGCTTCTTACTGTGAAAGCTTCAACACAGGTGTGCAGAGCGTGACCTGGGCAGAATTACATGTGCCATTTCCACTGGGAAATCTAAGAGACTTATTAAGCCAGGACAGTGCCGATTAATCTACTAATGGAATGAATCAAAAGTGTGTTCCTGGCCCTTTCCCTTTCACATCCCAAAGCCTCGGGGGAGCTGAAACCATCTGGCAAATGCCTGCTCCGAGCAACATTATGCTACTGCTGGAAATACCTCTCCCTTAATATTGAGAAGAATGAAACCATCTTCTATCCTGCAGCTATTCTCAGGAGCATCTGCGTAGCTTGCTGAGGTAGCCTGCTTGCACAGAGCATCCTTCCCCAGCCAATGCAGAGCTGCTCACTCACCATGCAGGAGAAGTCAGCAGAACAGAAAGCCATCCCATTCATTTACTCGGGGTCCTGCTGAAGCGGCCGGCACAAGCGGGGTGGTGAAGCAGTAACCGTACTCGGTGTAACGCACACAGGCTGCCCTCCCACAGCAGATCCCAACCACAGGCAGGCAGAAGCACGCTCCCTGCTCAGACTGAGGAAATGCTCCTGCCGAATTCTGTCTTTCCCTCATGCAACGGGAGTTGCAGGTAGAGTAGCAAGGAGGTGTTTATGTTAATTTAAAAATAAAAAAATAAGAATAAAAAAACATAGCTCCTCTAGGCAAGCTCGAAATGGAGATCTGGTCAGAGAGCTTAAAGGGAAATCAAGATATCAGGCAGCTCCAAGGTTCATACATGATACATGTTATTACTGTGAGACAGAGGGAAGGACTGACTCAGAGATGCTGAACACCCCGCACCCTTTGAGTAATAAGCAATCTCAGGAAGAAACAGAGCTATGAGGCAGCTGTCACAAAGAAAAGATCTCTGGCACTTTTAAGATCATACAGCAGCAGAGGAGCCTCCTATCTTACAATTTAAACACACATACACAAAAAAAAAAAAGTGAAAGGCCCTAGACAACAGCAGTCATACAGCTGTAGAATTATGTAGATGGCAACAACCGGTTTTTGACTGTCACAGAATAACATAAGTACAGGACAGGGGAGACAAGAGGTCCTCTGTGCTCAGAGGCAGCACAGAGCATGTTTAGACAAATATCCATCAGGGATTGCCTAACTTGTTATTACAGACTCCTAGAAACAGGAACTCCTGTCCCATAAATTACCATTCCAGTGTTTCACTACATTGAATTAGGAAATGTTGTTTTACCCCATAATATCCAATTTAAGCCTTCCCTGATGCAAATTAAGCTGCCCTCAATGGACATAGTAAATAATCAATCGCCATCCTCCTTACTTCTCTACTCTTCCTTTGTTTAAAGAAGGAGCAAGGTCGATATTCTCCTCCTATCTTAGGCTCTCTGAGCCTCCTTTTCTTGTTGTTCCCTGGACTTTTTCCAGGTTCTGCCTGTATCTTTCTTGAAGTGCCTAAAACTAAGTACAGTGCTCCGCTCACTGTGCTGAGCTCTGAAGAATAACTACCTTCTGCAGTTACTCGACACACCTGGAAATGCATTCCAGGTTTTCAAGATCACAAAAATGAGCACCACATACCCAGTGTGTTATCTCTTACTACCCCAGATCTTTCCTTCAGTATTACTGCTTAGCCAGGTATTCTCTGCTTTATATTGTCTATGCAGTTCCTTTTGTTAACACAGCTTGGATTTGTTTAATTTGTGGATTTCAAGACATTTCTACAATTTACTGTGATCATTCTGACATCTAATCCTACCTTTCAAAGGCTGCCAGCCCCTCTGCATACATATATTCAGTCACTATTGCATTACCCTGATGTTTGATGAACAGTACAGAAGAGCAGAGCAGGCAGGGCAGACCATGTTAATACTCCAGATCACACACACAGGGAAAAGCATGATATAATTACTTCAGATATGGTTTTCCAATGAGGTGTTCAGTCTTTTCCTTAATTTCACCTTTCATTTGCCTAGTTTATGTGAAGGTCATGAGGGACTAGGTCCAAAGCCCGTAGCTTTCTCCATCTGCCAGGCCTGCTGCCATGTCAGAGGAGAAAATTAAATTGATCTGACATGATTGGTCCTTAAAAATTAGCAATGTATGTCTGTTGTTGCCTTAATTTCCCTTAGTAAAGGATCTGACCATAAGCATCTAATCTTTTTCAGCATCCTTCCAGGTTCTGTAACTACACTGACCGGTTTTATTTGCTGGGATCTCTAGCCTCCTTCAAACAAAACAAAACAAAACAAAACGGATGGAAGAATAATATTTATTCATACACACAGACTCCTTTCATTTGCTTGAAAGCTGTGAGAGTTCATGAGATGCAGAATACACACTGGAGACGATGGATTTCTCAAACACAGCGTTTTTCCTCCTAAAGGAGGACATCTCTGAACCCTCACCGTCAGCACGTGTCCATCTTGCACTGCCCTCTAAGCAGAAGCGCTGCGGTGCAGCACACACGCCTTTTGATAAAACAAGCTTGGGGCAGGAGCCCGCTCAAGCTGGGAAAAGCACTAGAGACTGCCTAGAGCTCAGGCTCCCCTCTAAAACCAACTCTGTTATCAGCACTCCTCCTCAAAAATCCCTCCTGTATTTCCCCTCTGCTCACCCCTGAGACATTCTGGAACAGAGCGAATACTGGCTTTACAAAAACCTTTCCCTTCTGGAAGAATCAAATGGCAAAGCAGGCCCGGTGGAGGGGCGGCAGGCTCTGTCTCTGGCCTCCCTGGATGCTCCCCGTGCTGAGTTTAGGAAGTGACACATCCTCTCCACAGCCCTCTGAACAGAACTCCCCTTGTCAAGGACGGCCGTTCCAGAAACTTAAGAAAAGTCCCCCCCAAACCGCCCGCGGGTCGCAGGAGGCCGAACCCCTTTCCCTCCCTCTCTCCCTACGGCTTCAGCCCTCCCCCGCCCTAGGGCCACGGCCAGGGGCAGGACCTCAGGGGCTCGCCGCGGGGAGGAAGGCGAGGCGGCCGCCCCGGGCCGGGCCCCCGCGCTGGCGGGGCGGGGCGGTGAGCGCTGGCCGTGCGCCGGCTGCCCTCTCCCGGCAGCCCGCCGCCAGAGCGGCCCGGCCCCGCCACCGGCCCCACCGGCACCCCCCCGGCCCCACCGGCACCCCCCGGCCCCACCGGCACCCCCCGGCCCCACCGGCACCCCGCCGGCCCCACCGGCCCCACCGGCACCCCCCCCGGCCCCACCGGCACCCCCCGGCCCCACCGGCACCCCCCCCGGCCCCACCGACACCCCCCGGCCCCACCGACACCCCCCGGCCCCACCGAGCTCTCCGGGGCCCACGCCGGGGCAGGCCCCGAAGGCCAAACCGGAGCAGCCGAGCCCCCGCCACGCCGCAGCGGCGCGTTCCGAAAGGCCGCCAGCGGCTCCCGTTGGCATTTATGGGTATCTAGAAATAACTTTTGCAAAGTTATTCTAATCATCCTTCAGGGGGGAAAAAAATTACTAAATGCACACAAACCACTTATATGCTCTTCTCTTCTTTTTGTTCGTTTGGGGTTTTTTTTTCCTTCCAGTTAAAATCCTCACCCATGCAATGACAGTGCAGCTGGGCAAGCTGAGGACCCCAAGCCCCCGCCCCCCATCTCACACCTGAGAGCTTTAAAACCACTTCGGTTTCAAGTTAGCTGTGCACAGAACTTTTTCCCCATAAAACATACCTTAAGCAGGGGACTCGCTGCCGCAGGATGCTGCAGCTGCCAAAAATTTAGACACCATTTAGACAAATTAAATAAAGAAAAATCTATCACAGGTGACTTTTTAAAAAAAAAAAAAAATCTTCAGCCAGGAAATCCCAAAGCCATGGGATTGTTTCAAGAGTACGGAGGAGAGGAAGTATCACCAAATCTTGGCCGTGCTCCTTCTGCTTTAAGTGCTTGCTATTAGACACTGTCAAAGCCAAAACACTGGAAGGCAGAGACCTTCTGTCTGACCCAGAATAGCTGCTTTCATGTCCTCAACAGGATATATAATATCCATCAACAGGCTGTTTTCTCTACACTGTTTGGTTTTGGTCTTTCAACCAATCATTTTACAGACTCCTTCTAACACGTGCCACACTCTCTAGCATTTGTATAATCATTGAGAAGGAAAACCTAAACAAGATGCTGTCCCTCTTGCCAAAGTAACTGAGGGGCTTGAGAGCTTCCAAGACTCTTACAGACATCAGGTAACACCTCAACTGTCAAAAAGTACATCGCAGGAGGAAAAGTGGTCTCCTGGTCCTCTCCCAAGGATGACTCACATCTCCTCTCTTTAACCCCAAGCAGAGATGAAAAATTGCTTGAATCAGAGGACTCAAACATGAAAGGAATTTGTATGACATCACCCAGCCCATTTCCTGCCAACGCCTTACAACCCCAGAGCTTTGGCCGGACTATTCATCAGCAAGGTAATCGTTACTTCCCTTGAGAAGATGTTTATAGGACTGAAGGAGCTTATTGTCAGGAAGTCTTCCCATGTATCTGAACTAGATGTGCTCCTTAACTACTTCTTTGCATATAACTTTTCTCCACGTGGTTATTTCTTCTCTCGTTATAGAGTAACAGCATGGCACGAACTGGTATGGAGCTTGCTGGAGGTGCTCACGAAAAGTTTTCAAGGTTCCGTAAGGTCAGGGCTCCTTGCCTTGTATTCAGAGAGGCTAAAAAGGCAACGGATATGCAGGAAAAGGGAAATAAAGATACAGCCAGAGTGATCTGTTTGCAAGACACCGTACTTCCTGCATTATTCGAGTTTCGATGGTAGGAAATCAGCTAAACAGAAAGGAAAGGAAAGATTTGGGGGAACGTGGCCGATACAGGCACAGTGACTTGGTTCAGAGTAAAATTTCAGAAAACAGGTTTATAACAAGCTCAGTTATTTAGTGGTGCAAGCATTATAATTTTTTCTAATCCCGAATTTTTCCTGCAGTTTTAGTGATGTAGTCTGGCACTGATTAAACAAGGAACCACTTCTTCGTGCTTCAAATGGTCAACCAAGCATCTTACCAAGACAGTTCTAGATTCAGGGGAGAAGTATTACTAGATTAGTCTCAGTGGATCTTTCTCTCTCCTCTTCCAACTCATCTTTGATTGTTTGAATTTCAGTCTGTAACCAACTCCTTCAGTTTTTAGCTAAACACTCTGCTCTGTTTTCCTTCTCAGAGATCATGATTTACATTGCTTTTAACTCAACTCTCTCCACTCTATCAGCACTTTTTTACCTTCTGAATGTGCTGAGATTTATAAGCAGTGTTGGATGCAATCCGGTAAAGGTTTTCCAAACTCCTCCCCTCCTGCAGTGACAAATGACTTTCCATAACACATTCTAACTGTTCCACATCCTTCACGGTTTAGGTTCTAAACAGTCACCCTCTCAGCAGTTATCCCACTAGACTCCCCCTTGAACCCCTCTGCATGCAGCTGCCTCACAGATGCTTCCCATCTCCTAAATACGCTGGACATTTCTGCCCAGACTGCATTCTCTAAAGTGAAGCTCATTATTTTCAATGGGACACTGCAGTTAGGTCAGTAACAGAAAATCCATTTGGTCCTGCCTAGTACAGAGTGGAAACATTTCACTGCTTGCCTGAAGAGAGTCTGTAGAAGCCATGAAGCTGTAGATTTGGCAGTCTTAACCCTAATTCACCTCATTTTAAACTTAAGGAAAATGTTCAGAGCAGTTTCCCCTCATTAGCTTGGTCCCATCGCAAATTTTGGTCTATTTGCTTTCAAGCAAAGAGGTACTCCTCAGAAGCACCAGGAACAAACACCAAGCCTGGTCTTATCCATTTTACTTGAAGGACCTCAGACGCTTCCTGATCTTTGTCCTGGCTATTTATTCAAGGAGGAAGGTGTTCAAAAACTTTGTTTAAGGCCTTTCTAGCACCTCCCTCTGTCCCTCAGTTTAAGCATTTGTATTAAACACACTATTCAAACCAAAAGTGTAAGCAACAAACCAAAAAAATCAGAAACAACCCTCCTTTCTAGCTCCTGAATAACTTAACATTTCCACGGCCACAATCTCACCGGTTATGGAGCCAGTCAGCATGCACACTATACAGTTTATTGTCACGGTCAGTTACAAAGTAGGAAAACAAATTAAAAATCAAAACACTTTTGAGGAACACTACTTACAGATTTAAACTCTTGAGACAGGGAGTCTTTGTTCTAAGACACTGAAGAGACTGTGGCTGGTGCTATCATGGTACAAATAAAAACAAACGTGGCCAAACCATTTTCCTCCAGAAGGTCACTTTTTATTTGTTTTATGACAACAGCATCGCAGTCTGTTAATACTAAAACAAGAGATTTTTGTGGATATCCTAATCCATACTGAACCACTCAGCTGCTAATCAAGTTGGGGCAATATCCCCAAATTCACACGTCATCCACATGACTAAGATAGGTGAAGGAGCCTCAGACCACACGGACAAGAGGACAGAGGTTCCCTCCTCTGAACTCTCTGCCGAGATACCGCTACTTGCTGCAGAGAGACCACCGAGAGGAGCAGCCACCACCGGGGGAGCAGCAGTGCCTCTGTACAGCCGGCTCCAACGGGAAGCCTGGTGACCTGCTGTCCTACCTCCCCATGAGAGCTCATGCACACCCTTCACATCTCAGGATGAAGAGCTTCCTTGCTGAGCTCCCCACATCAGGATGGACTGGGCAAAGAAAACAAACAGGGGGAAAAAAAAAGCAACAGGGGAGGCTTCCTGTTCTCACAGACTGCCACCACTGCTGTTCAGTTCACCCAGACCAGCTTGTGGCCCGAGGGAGGGGAGTGCACACAGCTGCCTGTTGCCTATAATGCCCCAACAAATACTCCAAAGCAGCAAGTGAGTAAAGACCCGGGGGAACAGGCTGACAATTGGAGAGGATTTAACAGCATTTCACCTTAAGCTTGAACTCAAACTGAGGGGATAGAGATAAAGCTGTTCCTAGCAGTTGCCATGGGCACCCATGCTACCTTGGGCTGAAATCTCATCTACATACATGAGAACAACAGGTCAGGCCTGGTGAGTGCTCAAATGGAAAACCAGCCACCGAAATTAAGCTGTTGAAGGAAGTGTCACTTGTAATAGGTGACGATGTTTCCACCACATTAGTACCGAGCCAATGGTCCAGTTTGATTTAAGAATTGTACTCATGGAAGTACAAGCTTTTAAAAGAGGCTTCAAACCAACATAGTAACCTGTTGTGATAGCTGAGGATCACTTTCCATAACAGAAGAGGTGTAATAGCTCCAACATCCTGACCCAGTTCTGGTGCGTGCAATTACCTCCTGCTTCCACAAACTCTCTCTCCTCTCTTCCCTTCAGTGGCAGCTAAACAAGGTGATCTTGCTCATTTTGCTTCCTGTTGGAGAACAAAATTATTCTGTGCAGCTGCCAAATTCTGCCACAGAAGTGCTAGTATTCATCACTCAAATTTCAAATATCATGTCTAATACATATGGACATGAAAAGCACTAGAGCAATATGACATGGGCCTTGGCTGTACATAAAATAAGCTGGCACAGTTAGCATGGAATAGCTTTCTGGAAGCAGAGTATTAATTCTTGATGAGTTTGTCTATATGTAAAAGTGGTATCAGTATAGCCGTACTAGTCATTTTCCATGTTGAGACCAACCTCAGAACTGTTTGTCACAGCTTGGGAAATGAAGCAAGAAAGTCTTGGTTCACTGCATTTTAGGCAGGTGCTCGTGTTACGAAAAAAGAAACACTGTTTTGTTGGCAGGCCCAACAGAGGGATAAAGAACTGAATAGTCCCCAGAGAATAAGCTCTCCTCACCAAAAGACTTAAGACTTGGTTCTCATCACTGTTAACAATGTTACAGTAACACTTCCCTTATTTTCCCTTTACTGAGGGCTTCATCCCTGCCATCAGCCTAGCTTTGGGGAAAAGGAGGGGCACCCTGCCATTCCTCTATGTGCATTAGACATCCACAGAGCAAACCTTGATTTCTTGAGAATCCCAGAGCGCTCTCCAGGTCCTTACATGGCTGTAATGTAGACCCAGCAGTGCAACACCAGCAACAGAAAGCCTTCTCTTTTTAGGCAAACTTACACCGCAATGATTTAGCTAACATGCTCCCCAGGCCCTGTCACCACCGAAAGTTCAGTAAGCCAGCGCTCTGGCAGGGCAGGTGAGGAATGAGGGGGGCTGCGCAACAACCCAAAACTCTGGGCTATCATAAAGCAATCACACAACACCAGAATAAAGAGGAACACAGCCTCAACATGAACCCATCTCATTTGCCTCAGTGCCACGTCCCATGCATGATGATGACAGAATGCTTAAATATTTGGGAAAGGATTCAAAATAAACTTCATACTGTAGACCCTAAAGATTCCCAAATGGCCAAAGTGAGGACTCAAACCAATCACACATTTCCACTGGTAGGAAGAAAGACTACAATAGTCTGGAACATCTGGGTATGATTTAACCACTAGAGGGTGTAAAAACAGCACAGTGAAAGGTTTGCAGCCAGCAATTAACAGCACTTTAGAGCTTGAAAGAGCAAAAAGGAGATACAAACAAGTGAAGGAGTAGGATGCTATGTCAGGTGAAAGAAAGCGTAAATTGCATCCACAGAACTTCTGGCAGGACTACTGTGGTCACATGATGAGAAACCTTAAAAATAAAGCTCTGCTTTGATACTTCTGCTAAGGTAAAAAGCACAGTACAAGCATTTACAGTAAAGAACTGCAACAGGAAACAGCAAGATACAGAGACTTACACTCACCAGATCAATCCAGCTCCTAATCTGAGAAAATACAACACAATTGCTCCTGCATCTCGTAATTGCTATACATATTCCCACACCACTTCCTTCCTCCTTCCCCGGTACAGAAAGGCAGGTGATGGATCAGCCATTGCTGTCTCTCCCACACCAGCCCCAGTCTGTGGCAACAGAAGACTTCTTTCTCTGCTGCTATCATGTTAGAGGCTCCCAATCAGATTAGCTAAAAGCCTTGAAACCTCATTAGTGAAAACAGACCTGAATTTAAGCTGCTTCAGGGCCAAAAGCAAGACAGAAGGACAAACACTTACCACAGATCAAGATGTTACTGAGAACAGGGTGGCGGGGGAGGGGGGGGGGAGAGGGAAGGGGGGAAGAGCCAAAAAAAGATTTTTACAAGTATTTGTTAAAATGAAAACTCCAGAGTTAAACCGAAGCTGCTTGTCCACTAAGAAATTTCCATAAAGCTATCTGCCATCTGAAATACATATGCACACTTGCTAATATACATTACTGCCCATGCTCACCCGTACAGAGCCCTCCAGGGCTGCCCAGGCTGTAATTCCCATTTCACGCCCTGGCTGCTGTACAGCTTCCCAGGCCCATCTCTGCTGATCTGGTGACCTGCCAGCAACGGCAGTTCTGGACTTTCAGACCAGAAGAGTTATTGAAGAATGAGAAAGAGCAAACCTGTGAAGTGGGACATACTGGTAGTCACCAAAATGAAACACCCAAAGACACCCAAAACCACCCCTAAATGGGTACAGTGAAGTGCAAAATAAGGTGTAGAGGGTGCCACCAGAATGGAAAAACCAAAAGCAAATATGAACCGCTTTAAGGATCTGTGACTGCCTCTCAACCTAGCATAACTTACTTAGCCTGGATAGAATAGGAACACAAGTCTCACAGCATCCCAGCGCGTAATATTTATTTGTGCTAGTTAACAGTTTAATATATCCCAGTAGACATTCTGAATAATTTCCTCCTATATGGAGATTCATAGATGCAGCAGAAGCACCAAAGATTTGAGCTCTTCAGTTGCTGAGTTTTCACTATGCTACACTTCCTTCATAAAAACATCTCCCCTTAAGCTGTTGCTACATCTACCCAGTCCTCATCAAGATATGATGAAAATCACTTTCTTTATATAGCAGTATCTGAGAGTATTCAAGAATTTTTTTTTGGTTTTGTTATTTGCTCATTACTGAAATATGCTGCATTATTGATTTTTCCGTGCGTATTAATTTCCTGTTACACTAGTTCCTACTCTGCTTTGCAGTAGCACTGCAGAACACTGAAAAAAGACCTTCATTCTAAGACGGGATATTTAATGTGTGACAGTGGTATCTTACAACCCATTAAATTTCATTTGTTCCAAAGCATCTCCTCCTTCCGTCACACAAATTCATCAACTGGGATTTCTCTGTCTTCTGCTAGGAGGCAAGAGAATGCTTACAGATGTGATGCACTGAACAGTATAATTTTTACTACTGCAGAAGGAGAACATCCTGAGTAAAAGCAAGGGGCAGGGACCCTGCAGGACTTGAAAGGAAGGCAACAGAAGTGCACAAATACTAGTAACAAACCAATGGGACATCTCATTCCCTACTCCACCAGCAAAGCAGACTCTCACAAAAACTCAGTGTTGTTTTGCTCCCCAGATGCTAGAATTACAGCAGTAAGTATAAAGCAGGGCCAAGCATGCACTGGCACTTGAACATCTACGTTCATTATCACTGAGGAGATACAGTGGGAGCTTAGGACAGGGATTCTAAGTTACAATGTTTTTAAGAATAATTGTTGGTAATGTGGATCATGTTTAACCCCTTACCAGGCACATTGCCACATACTGCTGCAGGCCATAAAAAACATTCAGTTTACCACATATATCTCTAGCAGCATTCCACAATAGAACAAAACAAATTCCACTCCGTAACAGGACAGCCAGGAAGCTGTCAAACAAAACATCCATAAGTGTACAGAGACGCGTGCACACACATTTACTGCAATCAGACTCTTACTTGATTGTCTCTCGCTGGGTATCCATGATAACCTGAAGTCAGAGGCTCGTTCTGCAAGACAAGAAAATGAAGAGCAAATGTAGTAGTTACAAGGAATAGAAACCAAGGAATTATACGTCTGTCTTAGCTCAGCCAAAAACAAGAACCTGCATGAAATGGGGGAAGAATGAGCTAAGATTAAAGTATTCTGCTAACTTCCTATTTTCCATGTAAGCCAAAACACCTAAAATTCATTTTCAACTGCACATAACAAGTTGTGCAGAAGCAAAAGAAAAAAAGAAAAAGAAATCAAAGCCATAAAATAGGCATAAACTAATCCTACTTTACCCCCTGTAATTTCAGTTGTGTATAATTTTTGTAATTTTCCAAAGAATTTTTATATGCAAGCTTCATTTACCATCATGAAAACTGAACAAAACAGAACATAAAATTACAGAAGCTACTGCCCACCTTGCCCAGTCTTGAATAAATGTTTCCCTAAACATTAGCAATAAAAGCATCAATTTTCTCCTTTTCAAGACTGTACTAACAGTTTAACATGAACTTAAAAAGCAGTCGGTGTAACTTCAAACACCCCTGTAAGCCTGAGCAATGCCTCAAACACTCCCAACAGGAAATCAATCCTCTAGACTTTCTTCCTTCACCCCAGAAGGGACTCCCAAGCCTACACATTTTGTGTTACTGGCAACCCCATCACCCTGCTCTGCAGAAATATATATATCTCATGAATCTCCAACACTTCTGGAGTTTCTCCATGAAACTCCCAGACTCATCTCTACTTTAGCAGTGCAGTGGGGATTAAGACAACATACTTCACAATACTTCCTAAATGTTTATTTCTGTTACTCTCCCTCCAACACCTCCTATTCGAAATGGGGAGAGGGCACTCACACACACACCCCCTGCATCCATCTTTCTCTCTGGGTGGAGGATAAATTAAACCAGACAAGCCCTGTAACAATTCCACCCTGGTGCCCTTGTGCACTCAGAAGCAACTCCCAGCAGAACACCAGGAGGAAGAAAGGAGGCAGCCACCCTCCACAATCAGTTTTTAAGTCTACCTCTTGTTACAACTTATGAGGAAGAACTCCTAAATCAGCCCTGCACTTTCTCCAGCAGCTCTTAGTGAGAGAAAGGAAGAGACCCAAACAGGAAGACCCTGACAAAACACAGCAAAACAATCCCAAATTGTCAAAAGCAAAGACATTTTGGGCATGAAGCTGACCAAGATGTACAATGGATGTCAGAAAGAGTTTTTGTTGAAATGTTTTGGCCTTTGTGATGGGATATTTGTGTTAAACAGGCCAGCTCCTACCAGAGAAAGGCCTTCTGCCCTACACAGGGCATGTGGCCCCTGGCACAATTTCACAGTTTACATAAGAACACAACTTCTGCTAAAAAGCCAGGTGCTAATATTTCAATACAGTGACAAGCAATGCTATTTTAAATTTGTATTCATCCTCCCTCTCTTCCTCTTTACCTCAAATCTGCCCATGGGATTCTCCATGGAAACTTGCCAGGAAACATCCAGCCTCTCATGCTAAAGCTACAGTAGCATTCACAGTATGAGAGTTTTAAGGACAACAAAACTTCTGGCTGCCAGTTTTTGGGGATTAAGAGTAATTAATTATGTTGACCACCCTGTGAGTACATTCTTCTCAAATACTAATAGCCAGCAAACAGGTAAAGCACGGAACGCCATAAATACCGAAGCAGAAGGAAAAACACAGAAGTTGAAAGCAGCAAGTGGAGACTGACAGCACCACCCAAAGCTTTTGGGTTTTAACTGTGAACTTAACTTAAAAACAAGCAACATAACGACGAAAATGCATGGCTAGTACTTTTCTCCCCCCTATGCAAGTACAAATTTTAAGCAAGTACTGTGATTGTTTCTCCCACACTCTACAGTTTAGCAACTTAGACATAAGCGCCATGAACATCTACCTTGTATCAGGAGATTTGGTCTTCTGAAGACCATTCTGAAGACCTGAAGACCATTCCAGGCACGCTTATAACAGTACTTACACACACCTCTGCAAGTTCAGTACTTCAAATACACTTGTGTACCAGCCTCTCTCAACACTTTGTAAGCCACAAAGATTTCCACACAGAGAATAAAGAATAAATGGAGATACTACAAATATGGGCAGTGAATGCAAGCAGGAAGTTATAATGAAGAAAGGAAACAGAAATCATTATTTTGAGGATCATGTTCTTCACATCAGGGACCAACAAAAGGGACTGCCACCACAAGGCTGTGAAGGAAAAGAGACAAACTTTGTGGGACTTCCAGAAGTCAAAGGACCTGGATGCCAGAAATCACCTCTAGAAACAAAATGGTTTCATAAGTAGAAGCAAATCACAGGAGTGTGAAAAGGAAGAGAAAGATGATTACAGAGATCTGAGGACAGTCCACAGTATGCAAGAGGTCTGAAAGAAACAAATTGAGTGGAAAGGGGAGGGGGGGCGGCAGGAAAAAAAAAAAAATACACACCAAAAAACCAACACCATACAGCCAGCAGTCTCCACTTTGTTTTTTTGGAAGACAAACACCACAAATCGCAAGCTAAAAATGTTTGAGGGATATGATTGCATCAGAAGGTAAAAGAAGAGGTGAAAGAGGTTACATTAGGAAAAGCAGAGGTTAGCAAGAGGGTAGCAGCTGGAACACTGGAGTCACAAAAAGGCCAAAGATATCTCTGCCTTTAATACAGCAGCACTACCACCAAGGACTGAACTCTGCAAAATCCCCGCTGTGCGTATCATTGCTCTAATTGAACGTAACTCTCCAGGAGAAGGCAGGAAGCGCCTAGGGAAACCGTCCCCCGCCAATAATCTCCAGTGCTGCCAATTTTACAGGTCACTAATGGTGAATCTGGGGCCTGCTGCATGATTATTCCATACGGAGTTTGCTTTTGTTGAAAACTAAATGGAGCAAGAAGTGAAAGTGTTAAACTCCTACAACTGGAACAGGACAGTCCAGCAACACCCAGACAGAAATATCCTGTTAGTTAGCGGGTGATTTAAGGCAGCAGAGGCTGGGAATACAGCTCAATCTCCTTGTCTGCCTGCACACACACAAAACTAATCTCACAAAATGGAAGTGAAAAGAGAGAGAGGGAAGGTTTGACACAGATAAATACCCTGCTCACAAACACAGAGGGATTTTGTCTTCTGGTAGCAGCCTGGTGGGAGAGGGAATCCCCAGATAACTCCATCTCTCTCACAGCTCCCTCCTGCCAATTACATTTCTCTTTCAATACCAACATGTAACCAGACATTCGTAAAGAAATTGAGTTAGGCAGCGCTAGCCTGCAAAATCAAATCAACCTGACACTGGGATGGTTCATTACTTTGTTTATCACTGAAAGGCATTTCTCGGGTACTTGCGATTTGCTTAGCATGAGGAGGGGGAAAAAAAAAAAAAAAAAAAAAAAACAAAACAAAACCAAAACAACACAGAAGCTAATACAGTACATCGGATTTCTGCAACACACATTGTGCTTTTATGCAAACTGTATCGAGTATCTCACGCATGGGCTTCCACACTTCCGTAGGATGTGACAGCGTTGCGGTTGTACCCCAGTTACAGTCTCTGTGCCAGCCAACTGGATGAAATTCACAACTCAGTCAAAGCCACTAAACCTTTAACCTAACCTCTTTACTTGGGATTTTCCCCCTTCTTTAATTTCCTGGCCTTACCAACACAAGTTCTTTTCCATTGGCATTTGCAATGGTAAGGTCTGCTACAAACTGCAAGCCACAGGTACCTTCATGGGTCACCAGGTAAACACAGTACAGCCATTTGCAGATGACTGAAGAGCAAAGCAGATGCTCCTGCACTAGCAGAATAGTCAGCCTTTCGGGTCATTGGTTTTTTTGACACCTCTCAAAAAATTTCAAAAGTTGCTGAATTAGACACATCTTGAAAACATGAGGAATTGTCAACAAACCTGGACACCAGTCAGAAGCAATCAACTCTGCAGGTGCCATTAACTTATGAGAGGGCACAGAGGACTGGAGTACAGTCAGCCTTCTGGAGGAAACAGTCATGGTGGCAACACATGATGGAAAGTCTGAAAGTCCTCTTACCCCTTTCTTAAAAATAAAACTAAATTTTAGCTTAAAGAGGCAATAATTCTCTTTGATCTAACTTGATCCCAGAAGAAATTAATTTCATGTCACACTCGCCATTTTTCCAGGCACAACAATCAGTGAGGCTTGATTAGCAATTGTTTCTTGACAGCCAAACTAAACCTAAAGCCTGCAGATTAAAACTGCTGGTAGAAACTGTTGGCTTAATGAGTTCATCCATATTTCCCCAGCTGGAGAATCAATTCTTGCTGAATCCAGGCTTCAATTTGAAGTGCTGAGTCCTTTCGGTTGCAAAGATAACCTCAGAAACATGACCAAGCAATCTCTTCCCCAGATCTGCAGCATGCCTGTTTTCCTGATGATGCTGGGAAAAGTGGAGTGAAGTTAATGCAATTCTTTTGAGTTTCACAACTGCCTCTTGGGTTCTGAACAACAGCAGCAAAACCAATGCAAGAACAGCTCATCTGTCTCTGCTCCAGCTGCCCCGAGAGTTAGCAGCAGCACAGCAGCCTGGTGGCTTTGACAGAAGTGGCAAGGGAGAGCCCCAGGTCCGGAAAGCCAGAAACCCCTGGACTACACAGAGCAATGAAATGAAGGCAACAAATTATTTGTTCCTCCCAAAATCAAAATGGGATTTTGAAGTGGTGAGATAGCACAAGCTACACATTTATCAGAGACTTGTACTGCACAAACAGAAGCTACTTTTCTAGAACACAGAGTAAGACGTTTACCCCCGAAAAAGGTTAAAAACTGGCAACTAAGCTATTAATCGGAAAGTGACAGTTGCTAAAAAGTAAAGCTCATGGGCCAGACAGAAATCCCAGCACTGTTCACCACAGCCCTGTGGTTTCAACATCTCTTTTGCTTTAGTGCTTCCATAGCAGGAAAGACAGAAACCCTGTGCTGGGGGAGGCAGGGTGTGTTCTTGAAAAAGGCTTTTTAGTATTTTAACTGTGGCAGAGCACTAGTAAAACTGTAAATGCCTTGACCTTATTATCAGCTACCAAGAAAATAGGTAATTCTTCAACAGACCCTTACTTGCACAAATTATTTCATATAAACAAAATGGAAATATCTGTTTCTTTGTCCGAGTGAACCTGATGCATTCAGTCTGCCTTCTCAATTGTGTGCGCCATCTTCCTACCCCAAATTGTCTGTGGATAAAATTAATGGAAAAAGCAGCATCTAAGGCTGAATTACCAATTATTAATGAAAAACTGAAGTAGTTTTTAAATGGATCTTAATGTCACCCTTCTCCCTCGATACTTACCCTAATTTGACATATAGCTCTTGCTAATCACTCTGCAGTTTCAATAACTGCATCTATAGTGCGGGACGCTTCCCTTCGGCTGTCTTCACTTTCAATTAAACTCGTTTCTCGGCTTTGGCCAGTTTCCAGACACGCAGACATCATCTAGCAAAGGACTTCCATTTATTTGCTTCCTTGTTAGTGTCCTGATACCAACAACATGATTTTCTGGACGCAAGTAACAGGACTGACATTTTACTCCTTATCAATCTTTTTTTTTTTTTTTTTAGAGTGTATTTGGGGATTAAAAGCCTGAGATTTTGATAAAAGGCGCCACCCCAAGTACTCTGCGAGCCGCTGCCCTTGACGGCTGGGAAGATGCATGCCAGCTAGCACGGCCCTGGCTTCCCACACCCACCCGAAGTACCGAGGCCGCTTCTTGAGGGACAGAAGAACAGGAGCGGTGTGGCCGCCAGCGCGGCGGTGTGGCCACCAGCGCGGCGCTCCGGCCACCAGCGGGCCTGACGCCGGCCGCTGCCCCTGTGGGAGCAGGGAAGTGCCCACAGGCTTCCCCACTCCAGGGCCTGGAGGCCGGGGCCTGGCACAGGCCGGGATGGAGGCCCATCCGGCCCCTCTTCCTTCCTGGAATTCTGGCCCCGTTGCTGCAGCGGCAGCAGCCTCTGGCCTGTCCCCCACCCCCACCACTCCAGGTTTCCCCTTCTCCTAAAAATATCACGGTTTTCAGCAGGAATCGCACAACATCAGGCGCATGGGACAGGAGAGCTCCTGTGCCGGGTCCCCGCCGCCTCGCAGGGCTCCGGATTCCCCACGGTGCGCGGCCTCTCACCGGCTCCAGCCCCCCAGCGCAAGGGGGTCCCGGTTCTGGGTGCCTGCACCCGCCTCAAGGCTTTGCAAGCCCGTGGCTCTCCAAAACCGAACGCCTGTCTCTGCAGAGGGGACACAGTACCCCACAGCCCGCCATGGAGCCTGCAGGCCCTCCTCTCGGCCATCGTTCATGGGCAGGGCCCCGCTTGAGGGAGGCCAGGCCCACCAGAGGCCCCCCGGGCGGGAAGCCCGGTGACACAGTAAAGACGAGAAAGGAAGGTGATGTCAGATTAATAAAAATAGCCTTCTGTCCTGACCAGAGTTTGAATCGTTTGGAGCAATTAGCTAGGGAAGCCCAGAAGGTGGCCAGCAAGACAGAACAGGGCAGCTTTGGGGGATGCTGTTTCCCTGTTGAACAGAACCCTGGTGAAGCCACCCAAATGTGCCAGTGCAATTTTCTGTGTTTGAAATACATATTGACTTAACTCCAACCTCCTGGTACCTCTGTTCCGTGAAAACCCTATGTATACTGCAGGAACGATAACTGGTTGGTAACAAAAGCTGCAGAACAGAATACACACAAAGGTATGTCTGACCAAACCACACAGAAAGATGGTATTTAAATTTTCAGGTCTATTAAAAAATTCAGTATGCAACAAGTTTACAAATGCACACTCAGGTTTTAAGCTGACAGCATCCATATGAAGTTACAATACCGATGTCTAATTTTGCAGAGAGAAGGGGGACTTTCACACACAGAAAACACTTCCACCTCTAAAATGGAAGAGCTAAAAATTGAAGTATTTTACAGAGATTCTTTACAACAACGCAGATTCCTTCTGGACTTCAGGTTTGGTATTTTTTTTTTTTTTTTTTAAATAAAGTAGCTTTCTAGAGGTCAGATGGAACTTTCTACCAACTGGGTTTTTCATTTTCCAGATCAGCTAAGGGGTGTTTTCAGCTTCTGAAACAGATGCGGTTTTACTAATTTAATGTAATTTAAACATGCAAAACACACTTTTTTGGGGATTTCATATGTCAGCATCCTCATACTGCTCTGGGCATAAAAGAAATACAGCCTGCCTCCGCTGATCCATAACCTACATTGGCAACAATAGATCCAGTGCGAGTTAAAGCCCCTGGGAATACTGTGCACAGTGTGACGTCTATGATCTAGCAAATACAAGGACACTCTGCATACACAGAAGTCAATAACACACAATATTGATTTCCCTCCTCTTCTACGAGGCAGAAACATTTTAAAATGGCAGCTCATCTTCACTTCCACTCTTACTCAACAGGAACAGGACAGGGCTCACAACAAAGCTTTAAACCCAGCACTGGGGGCAACTTTGGATGCCGTAATGGTTACATGGGGCTGAGGAAGCATTTCACACATAATTCATGCTAAGCCACTCATTACAGGGCAACATGCTCACGGCATGAAAATCCAGCTTGCTCAAACATGATGGCTACAAGCTTTCACAAGGTGAAGAGGACTAGAGAGTTTTGCCTTAGCAGACAGCTTCATTGCTTCTGCTTTCTCAAAAAACAGGAGGGAGAATATGGGAAAGAACAGGACAAGGGAGATGGCAGACCTCAGATCCAGAAGGGAAGTCAGTTGATCACAAGCTTCTTGGCTGATTTTACAGCTATTCGGAGGCTGTTGCTCAAAGGCTAAAAGGAAGTAAGAGTACTTCTACTTTACAGAATGAAATTATAATTGTTGTATTACCTGCAGAAGAGAAGCTTGAAACTAATTTGTTGGTTGAGTGTAAAGAGGCTGTGATATAAAATCAAACCTGCTTTGCTTTTAGGGAAATTGGCACGAAAAAAGAGATAGATGCACGACAGCACATGATTCAGACCAAATCATGCTGTATACCAAGTGCTGCAGGCAAATAGGTGCAAGAGAAATTTTCTGTGCCCTGGACATGCTGGCCTGATTGCATAAGCCGCCCTAGTTAAAGAAATTATTTTCCCAGGTTCACATTACAAACCAGCTTCCCCTTCCCAAAAGGGATAATTTCTTTGAGCAGTCTAGCCAAATGCAGTTTCATCTCTGGGGCACTGCAAGTGTCCACAGCCGGCCTGAGAAAGGAGAGAAGCAAAGCAAGCAGGCTGACAGGCTGGAGCTGTGATGGCAAAGGGTTAAAAAGCCCAGAGAAGGGAGAAAGCACAGGGCTTGGGGCACAGGGTGAAGAAAAGGCAGGCTTCAGGAGCGCCTCAGCAGCCAGGGCTGTTTCTGATTAAGCCTGCAGGATTGTGGAGCTGCACAGGAAACGCTGAGGGGGGAAGCAGGAGGGGGGGCTGGGGGTCTTGGCCACCGCCATCCCAAACACACTAGAAATCTTTGTGTTCTAGCAGCACCATCTGGAAACAGTTAGAGAGAAACAACTCCCAGGCCTTCCCTCCCAAAATAAAAAAAAAAAAAAAAAAATCCACTTTTAAGACCATTAAGCTTGGCCTCTTCATCCCCCTCCTGGAAAGCTCCTCTCCCTGCAACAGCAGGGAACAAAAGGGCATCTATAAAAGAGAACGAACCCCCTTGAGTGCTGTGAGGGTGACTTGCACAGCATGGCAGCTCCCTCTTCTCACAAGGGGCATCCCAAAGAGGCATCACAAAGGACAGAGAAAGACCAAACCCTTTGCCTCCTGGGCAGCACACTGCTTCAGAAGCAGCACTGATGAAAGCATCCAGGGCATTAATTGCACCTAGTAAGACCAAGATGGGAAAAACATGGACAGCGAGTCATTCTGTAGCTAGAATATCCCCAGATGGGAGCCATGCATGTTGAAGGTTCACCCTAAATTTTGGCTCCTTGGAAACCTTAATTTCTGTGCCATAAATCAGCGCACGGATGTGAGAGAACCCACGCCAGCAGAGACGAATATTCCAGACACACGCAAGAGATTTAATTATGTTCTTAAGAGGACAGAAAGACCACGATGCAAAGCACGTCATCATGGTGATGCTCCCCTCCTATCTCAGAGGTACCAAGAATCAGAAGAGTGACAGATCCAGCCATTTCCAACCCCTGAGAGAGCTCCTTCCGATTAGGATTGGACAGCCCATTAGTGCCTCAGAACATGTCCTGGAGACAAAGAGGGCGTCTGTCTCCAAAATGCCATTCACCAGTATTTTAAAGGGGAAAAGAAGAGGTCATGACTGTTGAATTTTATCAGAATAAATCCCCATGTAACAGTTTATTAGAGAGGTACTCTCCTTTGCAAGGGCTGTTATCTCCACAACGAAGTAAAGCCTGGAGGGCTTTTACCCTGCCCTCCTTGCCTTTACCTTCATTCACCTCTCCCACACACATTGGTATTTTTCAGGGTTTTTCTTCTAATTAGACAGCCGAGTTCTGCACACTTGCCTACAAAAATGTAAAAACATATCAAAACAAAATCAAAGCTAACCTTTCAACATTCCAATTAAGCAATTACATATGAAAAGTAAAATGAGTGATATTCCTGCTATAACGCAATGGCATTCCACTACAGAAAACATGCCTTTGCTTTTCTTCTTACATCCACCGTGTAACTGAGTGCCATCTCTTTATGGGCCACATGGATGAGATGTGGCCACATGCCAAGGCCCTCTACAACCAGAGTGCAATTCATAAAAACGTAAAAAGTCTTAAAATAACACGTTTTCTCAGCCATTAACCAAGGACTCCTTGGAATCCACTTCTGTTAGACAAACCCCCCCACTGCTCCTGTGAAGCTAGCTATTGCTAAACATGATAACCTCGAGATGCCAGCATGGTAGCTGTGGTCACACCTCTCTCTACTGAGTATATGAAAAGACAGAAATCCTGCCTAAGCTACCAGAAATACCCACTTTAGACAAACCGTCCAGCACGGCAGTCTATAGCTGATGCCCCAACCCAGCCAAATAACATGCTGGAGGAATGAAGCATCCCTGTGCAGGCAATAGTCACAGCTAGAAAGGGGTTAAAACAGGGAGGAAAGGAGCACTAATCAAAGAATCTCCTTCCCTCCCAAAGGAGGAACACCTCTGCTCTGGAATAGTTTTGAGAGGAGTTTCAGTGCATGCTTTGTTCTGGAATTTTAAAAGAAAGAAAGAAAGACAGACCTGCGCTTTATTTGGAAGGGTGCATCCAAGAAGTTAGGAGCGTGCTCTGCAAAGAGAGGAAGATTCAAAACAAAACACCACCCAACCCAGCTATGGGGACAAAATGAGGCATTTACAGCAAGTAACTGCTTCCATTTCATTGCGCACAGAAGCAAGGCAAGGCACTCTGAAGGCGTTTCTAAGAAAGATCGTGTTACTGTGGAGAGCAAAATTATCCAGCAAGGTATCTGTAAATGGTCTGAATTCTTCAGTTTGGCCCAGGAGTTCTAGCCCTGCTTATAAGGGCAAAGCTGCTGCTGTATTCTACCCAAAAGGGTCAAGAACTTTATGAATTAACAGGAAAATAAAGTGAGAGACTGCCAGCGATCTCAGGCATTGGATATCTTTACACTACTGTTCATCCTGTGTTTAAATACAGCCATTAACCACAAAAATAAGATTGCAATTAAACAGCTAGAGGTCATAGGAACACATCAGGCCTGTGAAAGGTGAAGACAGGTGACAGATCCTTGTGGTGCCTGCAGCATTAAAGCGCCGGGCTGCTGCACCCCAGAGGCACCTGGGAGGCTGCAAGACCTGGGTCTGCCCAACAGGTAGGACACAGTCACAGTTCTTGCCTACAGCGTCCCACAAGCCTGCAATTACCAGCTTTAGGTTTAGCTAAAGCCTGGGAAGTCCTCAGAAACAGAAGACAACCTCCTTACAGAGCCTCAGTTCCACCCTATTGTCTTTACAGATAGTCTGAAGCCACTGGAAAAAAAGACCCACACCTCCCCCCGCTGCCCCAGGAGGTCTCAAAACCCCCGGATTGCACATTCCTGCCAGCACCACACAAAAGCAGCAAAGCCCCCCTCCCTGACCTGCCTGCAAGACAATGTAATAAACAAGCCACCCTACCAGCGCTGGAACTAACCGAAACTAGTTCCTCACAGATTTGTACCCTCTGCCCCCCCGCCTGCCTCCCGCAGCTCTAACCACTGGCCCCCTCGCCGTGGCCTCCCCCACGCTCCCGCAGGGCAGAGGGGAGCACACGCCGCGCTACCGCCAGACCAACGCGTCCACCTGCTCCACGCGGAGTGCGCAATCCACAACTCCCGACCACCAGCCCCTCCCCGTGGGGCACTTGTTTGCATCTCTCCCCGCCTCCACCCCATAACCATTTTTCACAAAGCTTTTAGGAAGGCGATAGCATTACAATTCTACCAGCTTTTAAAATACGACTAAAATTACCGCTCGGTTTGTAAGTATGCATGCGTGGGAAGGGATTGTCACAGCACATTCACCTAAAGCTTGTTTCCTTCACGATTCAGACTAAAAACCTCTTCTGCCTGCAATCCCTGGAGGCTGCTTTGCATTAAGAAGTTCCATTTCTCTCCCTGAGCCTACAGATGAAATGCAGAACAGAAGAGATCTAAAAACACTCGGCTCTTGAAATTACAGCATCGTGTATCTTCCTATGCGGCACATTCACAGATGAAGGAAACAAAAAAGGGAGCCACCCTCACTGAACACACAAACATCTTAAATTAGGTACAGAGAAACTAGCAGCGTAGCAAACTCCTGAACTGAAGCAGACCAAAGGCACCGTGGCAAACAGCAGATGAGAGGGCCAGTCAAAGCTTCAAACCACGCCAAAGCACCACTTGCCTTTTTTATGTCTCAAAGTTTCTTGTAAATCTAGCCAACATTTTTATTCAAAGTCCTAGACAGTTGCAACCTTATAAATTAAGTTCTAGTTGCTCCTTCCTTCTGCACACTTAGTAACAACTGCTCGGCCCAAGTATAAAGAAATTCAAACTCAACTCCCTTGAGCTACACAGTGATACAAACCTTTTAAGAGCATGGATTTTACAGTCAGATTAAGCCAGCCTCAAAAATCACACTGCTAAAGGGAATTGCCCTGTTTTTCCCCATCCTGCTCCCAAGTGTGCATCCCTACCTCATCTCTTGCATGCGCAGTACAGATCACAGAAGAACACAGTAAATCAGATCAGCTTGCTGATCCTCCTGGAAACTAATCCCTCAAAAAGGAGGAGGATTAGCTTCATGAACAAAGGTGGTTACGGGCCACGTAATCCCTAACACCTGTACATGGGAGGGTGTAGGACCACATGGTTGGAGTCAGGGAGAAGGCAGGGCTCCTCTTTTCAATGAGAGCATAGTCTTAGATCAGCTTAAATCAATGATGAAAACTGCAACAACGTGAGCTTTGCTGACAAGTCGCCTCCTTAGAAACTATCAATCCTTGACCTCCATGCATTTCAGAGCCTTTTACACAGGCATCTTTAACACGGCTTTAAGATTCAGAGTTTTTACTTCCTTGAAGAATTGATCAAAAGAAACATCAAGCAGTCATCTGAAAGAAAGTCTTATTTCTGATCACATTTCACGGCTTCCCTTCCTCATGCCAAAACGTCTCCAATACTGTATGGTCTAACCAGATACTCATATTTTTCTCCTTTGTTCATCCCTCAGAAGCAGGGAGCAGCTCAAGTCTGCTGCTGCTCTACCAAAAGACCGGAGCTGCTTAAGTAAGTTTTCATGAGCAAAGGGATACTCTATAGATAGTAGTCATAAGTACCCAAAACCAATTAATTATTTAGAGCTGGGAGAATCCAGGAAGGAGAATGCATTTTTATCAAGAAAATCTACCCACACTTGGTAGCTAGTTTTCAGATGGGTAATTGGGAATGACCTATAAAAACAGGTGCCCATTTCCCCACCCCCCACCCCCCCCACTGAATTTGCCAAAACACACATAAACCCCTTCTGTTTTCAATGCTTTGGATTTGTGACCTCCATGACTTTCAGACAAAAAGCACTGCTCTTCACTACAAGGCCCATACACCAATCACAAAGAGATCCCAAGGATTTGTCAAGACCAACCACAGAAGTATTGGCTGGCACCAATTCTGGGGTGGGTGTTGGTGGTAGAATGAGGCACGCAGAATAATTCACTGCTAGGCATACTAAAAGTATGCATCCTCTGTCATCAGAGCTATCCATATTTTAGAAATGTTCCTGCTTCTCAGCCTGATGCTACAGCCTTCAGTAAGAAGATCTGCACACATTCAGGAGCTGAGAGACTCTACCTCAGCTTGGAATATGACCTGGCTTCAATGATTCATGCTTTCATCACCACTCAGCTGGACTGCAGCATGGTGACAATGACAGCACAAAACTTCAGATTTTAGGATACTCCAAATCACACAGAAATCGGGGCTGACAATTTCATGCCCTGAACCACTGCAGTTCTCTGTACAAATGGCTAGGCAGATCTCAGGGTAAACATTTACACAGGTCATACTGCAAAACACACTATTCTTGAAGCCAAGAAGCGTTGCAAACCATCACACCCATGAGTGGCAGGCACATGCTTGCTTTAAATCCTCCCGAAAAGGGAAAATAAATACATAAATAAATGAAAAGGAAAAAAGGCAAAACCTCTCTCCTACATTAAAAAAGTGAACTGAAATATTCAAAAACTAATCTTGAAGGAGCATATATTGCTTTTCCTAAAGAGGACAGGAAAGACCAAACATGATCTCATTATATTAGTCACATTGCTTAATGCATTACAAGAAAGCACTCAAACTATGACCGCAGAAGATAACGTTGTGTACGTATATAAAATATACATTTGTGCACATATATTACACATATCTATAAATGAACCTGATCAAAACTGAAATGTAACAGACCCCTAAACTTTCTAGGCAATGGCCAACACCAGTGGGGATTCTGCAGCACTAAAACTTTCACAGAAAGGAAGAAAGGCCTAGGAAAGTTGCTGGACTTGCAGTGCATCTTCCTAGTGCCAAAAATCAAGTCTTGAGGCACCAACACTACCACCTGCAGTGTATAAACGTTTGTGTCAAAATGAAGCTTGTAGTCCTCCCAGGTGAAAAAGCCAACCTCCCAAATCCCATCCCATATGAAGACAGCATTGCATCAGTCAGAGTCTATTGAAAGATAGTGCTGGTGCCCAGAGGTTTACTTGCAGCTTTAAAGCAGCAGCAGGAAAAAAAAAAAAAAAAAAAAAAATAAAAGATGCTGGAATTACACACAGATGCTGTTGCTGCATGGGAAAGCTGTTATCAACCACACAGAAAGGCACTGTACAGATTCAGGACAGAAGGGTTGAACACATGTAAATCACAGACTGAATAAGACTGCTTCTCTCCCCCACTGTTCCTCAATCAGTTCAGGAGGATGAGGGAAGAATCTGGAAATCTGCTCTCTTCTGGAAACAGTGAAAAATCTCCTGGGGTAAGAAAAAAAAGAGGGAAGGAAGAATACAAAGTTTACCCTTTCTCTTGATGCCGTTGCTAAAGCCAAAACAGGTATGAATGAGAAGCTCCAAAACTTAAAATCCCTGCTACACAAAGATAATACAAAAGCGTATGGCCTCAGACTCTGGTGATGGCAATTCCAGCTCTCTCCTGCATCTTAGAAGCCACGTATTACAATAAGGCTTAGCCTCTCAATTGATTCCGTGTAGGCCCTGCCATTCATGAGTCCCTGTCCACAAGCTTTTGCATTTACTTGTGGAGGGGCTGAATGCTTTTGTCCACATCAGAAATACATCTGCAAGCTCTGCGTGCTAATGGAAAAAGCACAGCTCCAGACACTCCTGGTTACTGCATGACCACCACTGCAGGCTTCACACCTTTGATACTTCTCTTCTTTCCACTCATCCAACTTTAAAAGCAGTAGGAGGAAGCTTGTTTTAGACTTTACCCTTTCCTCTGTTCACATGGAATATGACACTTCTCTCCTGCTGGTATGAAGGACAAAACAGGTGATTTTATCCTCTGTTCCCCTCCTTCTAGCCCTTTTTCATTCAGTAACTAGTCAGTGCACATGTACACATGCAATGATCCAGGCTTTCCTGGGGTTTGTTTTGCTTCTCTCTCTGTTGAATCACTTCAAGTCCCCTCTGCTGCTTGCTGCAGAGAAGCCACAGCAAGCAATACTGCAGCCATCACTTCCGAGGTAATGGCATCCTCCATTGCTCCAGGCATAAGAGTCAAAGGGGGGAATAGGAGGACAGCACATCCTCCCAACCCTGGGTTGCCCATCACAGCCACACAATGCAAACTGAGACCAGGGAGACAATCAGCGACTCTGAAAGGCTTTGACTTTGGCTGAAGGGACGATGTTCAGTAGGAAAAGCTTTCCACTGGTTAGCAGAAAGGTACACCCCTCCAGTATTTGCACTGGTGTGAAATGACTGGGTTTCCTCACTGGAAGGGAGCTCTGTTCCCTCCAGCATCTGTCAGACCCAAGGGACCCCTTAGCACTTTATCAAACACTAAAGTCCCAGAGGGCTGTAACAGCACAGGATTTCAAACAAAACCAACAACAACAATAAAAAAAAGCCAACCCCTGACACTTTATACTCAGTTGTTTACATATCGCCTCTGCCATAGAAATCAGTTTTTTTGTGGGAAATTATTGGTCACAGTTCTGATTATTAACCCTCTTTCGCTCATCAGATACACTAGTTTTTAAACATCAACATAACTACTAAACAAAAATTCAATCCAATGTCAAGGCTGATTTATTCATCAAAATCACCAGGAGGAGATTCTGGACAAAGAGGACAAGACAAAGAAAGAGCTGATTTACATCATCCAATTAGAAGTGAAAAAACACTCCTCTGTGCAGCCAGGAGGAGGACCTGAAACTCCATCCGACCCCATCAACCAGGACCAGAGAGCACTCTGGTCAAAGGAAGCGTCCCCAGGGACCAGCCACCTGCTGTAATTGCTTAAAAAAGAAAATACAGAGGAACAAAGCAGAGGATCAACACAACAAAGGTGGTATCAAACATACGCCCAGAAGTTCTCGAAAAGACAAGTGACAAGCTCCTCCGAAAGTATAAAATGTGCCCTCGGTATGAGTTGTGGTAACGTGAACAGCAGAGTTCTTTTAAACGTTTAACAAAAAAAATTACTCAGATTAGTAAGACTAACATCATAGGCAAATGGTTTCCATTAGAATAATGAAGGAAACATTATTCTCAGAAAATGTGAAACATGATTGCTTTTTAGCACAACCATCCCTGAAAACTCAGGATGTGGAAAAGAGAACCTCAAATTGTGTGTTAAGATATAAAGACGTGGTTCACAGAGAAATCCACGCCATGAAGATGAAATACAGATAGGAGACCGTACCAGATACCACATATGGAGAGATGGTAGAAAAAAAAATTAAGACCCAGGAGCCCAGGCAGACTTCGGCACGGCTGCAAGGCAGAGCCAGATACAAACACACACGAACCTGCCAACAACCCTTCGAGCAGCAAAAGGGCTGGCGCCCACCTACATCGGGGACGGAAAGACCACAGGGCAACGCAGCCTCACACCAACCCACGGCTACAAAACTCCAGGGCGAGCCTGGTGCAGGCAGCCGCCCCCCGAACCACACACGGTGTGGGGTGCCCCCGGGGCAGGCGCAGCAACGAATTCGTCACCGGGTGCTGGCAGGGTGCCCCCGACGTGGGGAATTCAATAGGAACAGCAGGCCGAGCAGGAGTGAATAATTCAAGCGCTCCGCTCGCTTACACCGCGCGCGGAGGAAAGGCGAAGCCGGCTCGCATCGCCTTCAGCCACCCCGCGCGCTTACGTCCGGGGTCAAAGCGGGGAGCCAGCGGGCGAGCCGCACAGGGGTGGGCAAGCCCCCCCGCCGCCTGGCAAGGCCGCCGGCTCGCCGAACCGGGCCACTCCGGCAGGGGCCGGCGAGCCCTGCCTGCTCTTGCCACACCAGCGGGAGCGGAGCGCCGACGCGCTACACAGCGCCGCTTGTTCCCCTCGCACACAGCTCCCTGTGTCCCGCCGGGAAGGAAAAGCCACCGGGAGGGTCATGTGCTCCCCATCAGCCCAGCTCCCGAAGCTCAAAGCAGAAGAGGACAGTGGTTAATCTCTCGCAGGCACCTCTCTGCCCTAGGAAAGGCTAGCGTTAGACTAGTCTACCAAAAATAGGAAAAGCTGGGGAGGGGGGAAAAAATAGAGATATGGGAAGACAATAAAAAAAAAAGTGTTGGGGATATGAAAAATGTTAACCTTCAAAGCGACAGGGTTACTGACTCAACATTGCATCATGCAGCAGAGGAAACAGCTTTTGGAAAAAAATCCTCCGTACCGGTCAGCAATGCCTACTGATGACCAGGAGCACACAGGAACACTGGAGAGAGTCTGTCTCCTCCACCCAGAATGAGAACAGACACTGATTACAACTCAGCACACTCCAGAAACACAATTTCTTCTTGCCACCACTAGGAATGGGAAAATCTCATGAAGAACAGAAAGTATCTCTGGATTTCTTTCCTCCTCTTCCCACAAAAACACATGTGATGCTGAAACTGTTCTGCCAGACCTTGAGTCTTGAGGCCAGAAGAGACCTGGCAGATCAACCCAATGTTCTGGGTGCTCCCATTTTTAAGGCATGCCTCCCCCAGCACATGCTGCAACACGGCAAAAATGCCTCTAGCACGTAACAAGTGTGCTACCTCCTCCTCCAGTACATCAGCTAGCTTTGCCTCGAGACCAGTTATCCCACGTTATCCCACCAGCCAGAACAGACACACACCGAATTGGCCAGGGGATGAACAAACAGCAGCTACAGCAGCCGACGGCAAGGCGCAGCGCCTCATCGCATACCGGGCAGCTGATAACAGCACTGAGTCAGTCTTCACCATGAGGAATTGTCCCCCAGTTTCTGCTCTCAAGGACTTTCCCAGCGACTGATTCACCGCTGAGCACTTCACAAGGCAGCAGCGCCAGCCCTGTCCCAGCGAGATGTACTTCCCAGGCATCGCTCGACGGCTCATGGACACACTCAAGAAAACGGCGTGTGTGATGGCACTGGACAAGGCTAAGCAGATGGAGGTAGATTGGGTCCACTGTGCTCAGTAGGAGCCCCAGGGGGAAAAAAAAAATACCTCATTTTGCTATCTACTTCTTTTCCTGCACAGGCAGACGGACAGGGCATGCTATCCTAAGCACAGATGTCTGTCCCATTACGGATCTCCCCGGGGCCTGCCAGGACTTACACTGTAGTTCAGCAAACAAAGAATCCCAAATGCTCACAAGCCTGGGCAACAGCAGCAGCTTCTTTATATTTGCTGCATTTTTTTATATTTTGAAAATTTTTTTTTGACACTCTGCTGACTGTCACAAAGGTAATGTTTGGAATGTACAAATCTGCACCAAAAACTGTGCAGAGAGCAAACCTTAACAACTATATTTTAGCTGAATACAAACTGAGTACAGGGCATATTTAGATTAAGCCTTTTGACACTTCGTATCATACTGTAGAAACGCCTGCAAACCAGTAGCTCTTCATTTGTAAACAGAGGTGGGACAAGAGAGAGGGGAAAGAGGAGCATGAAGTCCCTCTCAGTCTAAATCTCTAGTTCCTTTTAACAAACAGGAATTACTGCCTCATTTGATTTAGTGCTAGTACTTAAAACCAAATCAGATTTGGCGAGAGGAAAATAAAGCTACTGACTCCTGACATTTGCAACTTCGAGTACATTAGACCAGCTCCTCCATTTATATTTAGGATACTGGTAAAGAAAGCAGCAGTCTCTAATTAAACAGATGCAGTATAATCTTTTCTGAGCGATCAAACGCACCAGAAACCTTCCTCTTCCTGGTGCCACGGCTCCCTGGGAAGCCAGGCTCTCGCACGCTGCGGAAACCATCCCAGCCGAGTGAGTCACCACTGCTATCCCAGTGGGGCCCGATCCGGAGGGCAGCTGGAAACAGCTGCTGGGAGATCAACTGAAACGGGGAGAGAAATTCAGACAAGGTCCCGATTTCGCCTGTTCCAAGAAGATTGTTTCAGTCTTCTCACTTTGTCTGGACTACAAGCCTCCCCTAGATGCCTCCTGGGATTGTCTCCCCATCAAAGGGGACCACGACCATCATTTTAGCTTCACTGACACCATGATAGACTCCAGAAGCCAGAAGAAACTTAAAAATTACACGCCTCTTTTTGGCCAGGGAGGGCCTCCTGGAAGAGCTTCTGTGCAGCGAGGTCTTAGGCCATTTTCTAGCACAGGAAAAAAGGAAAGTAGCACAAATTGGAGGGGAGAGAGGATTGCAATTTGGGGGTGCAGGGCTCTGTCAAACACTGCCAGTTTTTGGTATCCCTGATTTTTCACAGAAGCTACAGATTTGCAGCTCTCACCTACTTCCCCAACTCAAATATTTCAAGGAATTTATTGATTTCCTACAAGCTCCTCACTATAAAGCATTCCCTGTTTTTCTCATGTTTTCATCGGGCACAAACAGTGCTGGCACTGCTTGGGCACAAGCTGACCAAATTCAGTGAAAAAAGATGAAGGATGTAACTTCCCCCTAGCTTGAAATTCAGTATGAAAAGCATGAAAATACAGCATCTTCCATATGACCGCATGACACCTGCAGATACACAGGGGTCTACACACAGGTGCATAATCAATATGGCTTGGCCTTCCACTGGCACAGCAGCACACAGAACCAGTGACGCATCCTGAAACGTAGCTGACCTCAGTTTTCATAACCAATCCTCCTCACTCCAAGAAAATTGGAACTATTTTATATCACGACCTTCAACCTACAGGAAACTGCAAAGTAAGAGCAGAGAAAGAATATTTACAGAGAGGAAACAGCTGGAAAGGGGCCAGATGAGTATCTTCAACGTGTATAAAGTTTTCCAGCTCCCCATTTCAGTTCCTGGACCAGCTGAGAGTCACCCAGCAGCACTGCGCTGCGCCCAGCTGCAAACGTGAATCTCAACCCCGAGACTCCCCTTGACAATCAAAGGAAGGGTGGGAATCTCTCAATGAGCCTGCCCAGGAGGTGGAAATACGGCATATTTGGCCAAACCTCATTACAGGACATCTCCGGCCTTTCTCTCCTCTGCTGCTTGCTCACTGCGACAGCCGATCTATCAGTCATGCAGCTCATCAGCACACAGTCGCCTGTCCCCCCCTGCCCACATCGTACGCTCCCCAGCATGCAGCAGTAATTGCCTTTCCTATTAGCCCACAGCAACAACAGCTGCCATGGCAACTAGCAATGATTTTAATAAGTTTGGTCTGTTTTCAAGGGCAGCACACGCGTGCCGGCACACGAATGCATTGCGGACGCACGCAGAGGGGAAGGAGGGCCTGCCGTCAGCTACAAAGGCAGAGTTGAGAATGCAGTTCGTCGGAGAAGCTGCAGGCCAACAAATGTTTATCCCCCTCCTCTACAGGAGGAGAGGACAACTGCTCACTTCTAAAGCCATGTGTGTTTGAAAGGTCCACAGTGACATGGCAGTAAGAAACATGCAAAGGGCTCTCCCTGCAAGAGCTACAGATGCTGCCCAGGTGACAGAAGTGACATGAGGCTGTACTGTGGGTACAGTGTGCCATGTCAGCGTACTCACCGCTGCTCTCCGCACCACAGAGATGGGCACAGCAAGAGCTCGACACTAGCTTCCCTCTCAAAGGGGCAGCAGAGGCAACCCAGTTCTTTAACAGCTTTTCTTCCTACAACACTACCAGAGTCTCCTCTCAGGTCATTGCCTAAGTCTCCTGGGCTTCAGAAAGTCAGTATGGAGTTATTGGTTTAAAAAAAAAAAAAAAAAAAAAAAAAAATATTCAGTATTAAGGAGAAAAGTTTTGCCATTGTTGCTGCATGAACACACAGAAAAATCCTGCTGATCTCCTGCTTTGCTTTATTTTAGTGCCTCAACATCTGGGGTTACCCTTCATGGTGTCAGCTACAAGCATCTCCCTCCTCCCAACTGCACCCACGGGCAGGACCTTCCCAGCACCTGCACCCTTCCAGCACGCCGCAGCCCCCCAGGACACCCTGACTGCCCACGCAGCGGCTGGTGCCCCGTGTCCCTTGCTCCCAGCACAACAGCACAGAGGTCAGGCCTGCAGTACCTCAGGCTAATCCACAGATCAGTTTAAACTACCGTGGAAAATGCAGTTGCTGCATACCAAGAACAAAGTTGTGCATTACGGATAAACTACTCCAACACCTGACGGGATCCAAAAGGAACGCTCCCACACCCTTCCCCAAACAAACAGCGGGTTCACAAGCCATCCTCTTTTTTTTAAACATGACCTAGCAGGCAGACAGCCACAACGTCCACCACCGTGGAGTCAGCTGGATTTAGTGATAAACTTCTCTTTGACATGACTCATTTTCTATGAGATCACAAAAAAGAAACTCAGAGGCAAATGGAGAGCAGAGGGAAAGGATCATTTCCTTCAGCAGCTGTTTACCATCAGATCAGCTTAGCCTCCAGGTAAGGTTTCACACCACGCACCCCAACACAGGGAGTCACTACACAGGGGCTGTGCCTACTGTAGATACCCCACAGACATAAGCCTTTGGTGGCCCAGAGCAAAGGGCTGTTATCAATGAGACCAACCCACATCAGGCAGCCTAACACTGCTTAACCCAGTAGTACCAATACAACATTTGCAAGGCATAAATTTAATTCTACTTTTTTTTTTCCAAAAGTCTTTTGAAGGTTTGGCTTAATCAGCTGTTTGTCATCCACTCATCAGCTGCTACTGTCTGCTATAGGAACTGCACCAATATCTGTAAACTCCACACAAAAAAACCTGAAGCAAGCGAGCGAAGCAAGCACAGCATGGTGAAGCCCAGATTTCTAAATCAGCTGCAAGGCTTAGCACACAGTATCATCCCAGTCTCACAAGCTACACAGACTCATGGAAAAGGGCTTTAAAAAAAAAAAAGAGAAATCTATACAGCCTTTTCCACTATACCATGTATTTTGCACAAGCCTAAAGAAAGTATGAAACCCCTTTAACAACAGGACGCAGATCCATATGTGTATTTAATTTTAAGTGAATTTTGGTGCTAGGGAAGTATGCTGTAGTTAAAATACTGCAGAGGGTACCTTCTGTTAACACAGCAAGTGGATGCAGCACGAGATGGTAGCAGGGTGCAGCTCACCACACATTCCCAACACCCTCCAAGGACCACCCTTAGATGGAGTGAGCTACGATTAGGCAAGGAGGCCACCTAGCTCAAACTAGGAGAGGAAGGGTGGCCCGCTGAACCCAGCACTCTGAGATTTCCCAGGTGACCTGGTGGAGTTGTTTCATTCCTCTGTGCGTTACCTCGCACCACACTTCTTCCTAACATGAATGCTATGCAATTACATGCATTAGGACTTAAGAAGGGCTCAAATCCGTGATAATGGAGGCTAGGCTAAAGAATACAGGGATATTTAACCGCTAAAAACAAAGGATTAAATCTATAAACAGGAACCAAGAGATCTGTTTTGATTCCTGTAATGCTATCTGCCTTGAACAAACTCTGCAGATACATGAATCTCTGGCTAGCCCATACATGACAAAAACCCTCACACTACCTAACTCACTCGAGTGACTAAACCACGCTGGAAGTGGTGGAGGAAAAGGACTTCTGGGAACATTCTCTATTCCCTTCGTCCAACACCTGAACTGTGACTGTGAACCTCTCTCCCAAGCAATGACACTACTTCATTTTGCTGTACATCCCCCCCCTTTCCAAGCAGCATTTCAAAACAACGCTCCACCCTTGCCAGATTCATTGCTGCCCAGGGGGTTCAATACAGCAGCAATGAATTGACCAGTCTTGTTAATTTAATTCAGCTATATGGGAAATCTGTAAACAGAAGCAGAAGCCATGACATTACTATCAGAGGGCTTTGAACACAGCACTGTATAATTTGCTGTTGGTTATCACTGCTAGCCATGCAAGGAAGAACAAACTTTCCTACAGGACATTTTATATTTTTACTGTTTAAGCTCTTCCAGGTGAGAAGAAAGTTTCCTACAGGCACATCTTTTTTCTACCCCAACGATTAAGCTTCACAAATAACATGCTGAATTAGCATTTGACAAGACACACTTCCAGCAACTCCAACGCAGGGCTAATTTCACAGTAGCAGGAGGTGAAAGTCGCCCTCGAGTCACCCAGGCAGGCAGCATCGCCTGCCCTGGCTCTGCTGGAACGGAGCAGTCTTTGGGAGATGAGTGGTTCCAAATCCCATCCTCCCTTCCCACTGCAATCCTACTTCCACAGCGCATCTGTTCGAACTCAACCCATAGAAAATTAATTGA
Source organism: Tyto alba (assembly GCF_018691265.1). Taxonomy (NCBI): domain Eukaryota; kingdom Metazoa; phylum Chordata; class Aves; order Strigiformes; family Tytonidae; genus Tyto; species Tyto alba. The sequence goes on from NW_024881282.1 coordinate 32,292,987, forward strand.
ATTTTTTTCCAGCAACTTCATGGAGATAGTTGCTTCCATGACGAGCACTATGCAGTAACCATCTGTAGATAAACAGATCATCTGGGGAGTGAAGCTAACTATCCAACAGCCTCTGCACTCCAGGACAATACATACAAGATAGAAAAATACTTAGCTAGGAATTAAAGTTGAGAAGTGACCTATTAAGATGCTCTCCACTACTCAGTGTGACTGCATTCATCATCAAAATCCTGCCCAGGAAGTCAGAGGCAGAGAAACCCTCACAAAGGTAGGAATTCACCCATGGAAGGGGAACAATGCCACTTGTTTACTCCTGCCCAAAGGGCCCAGAGATTTAGGGATTGTCTTTAAAATCCTATTCTGGAAAGGAAAGTAAGAACTGCTAATCCCAAAACCAACCAGACATCTACAAACCTCTGAATCTTAATTGCAAACTCCCAAGAATTCAGGCATCAAGAAATTTGTGACCTAGAATAAGAAATTGCTTAGGAGAATGGACATAAAAATTGTATTTCAGACTAACCCTGAGGGCCAATTAAACCACACAAGCCAAACAAAACACGTGATAGTACAGTGCCATCAAGCCTGGTCAGTTTGTCCATTGTACTACACCTTTTCCCGAGTATTTGCATCGTATCTTCATCAAGCACCAAATCCAAGAGAAGCAACCCCACTTAATACCTTACAACAGATATGAGAGTCAAAGCATAGAGGTTTTATGCTTATAGAGTACACAGTTCATACAGGAGCTTGCTAACACTTTGTCAGCAACTGTAACAAAATAGCTGAAACCAGGCATTTTGGAAAATTTCACTGCACGAAGGAGTCAAAACCACCCACACCCTGCTACACCTCCTCAGGATGGTCAGGGAAAGGCACCACTTTGGGCAGACTGTCACCACGTTTATGTGGTAGCCAGAGGGTTCCTCATTTGGAAGGGACAGGACCACTCTCCCCAATTTGCCTGCAACCCCCACACCAACAAACACTAAAACCCAACAGAAACATTTTTACCCTAGGATGAACCAGACCTAGTGAAGCACTATCCATTCTCCATCTACATGTTAAAATATGCAGATTGACTAGTCTTTTCCCTATATATAGAGATGTCTCTGATTTTCAGGTGCCAGCATGGTAAGGAAGGAGGACCAGATCACTAAAGGCAAAAAATAGTGGCTGGTGCAGAAAGGATGGAACAAATACAGAAAGGATGAACAAATGCTGTATCGAATGCTGCACTGCAAAGCAAGCCAATCTCTCCATCAAACTCTAACAGAACTGCCAAACCCTGCCCCACGAAGCTACCAAGTCTGTGAGCTACTTCTATGGTAAATGCTTGCAGTAATCATGAGTTCCAAAAAATGAAACAAACACCAAGTTTAAAAAAAAAAAAAAAAAACACGCAAAAAAAATATCTTCCTGTTTTCACTGGAAAGGTCATGCCTATTTAAGGAAACCTTCCCAAGCAACATGGACATGCTCCATCTACATCCATCAACTAACAGCCCAGAGTTAAGTGTAATCACTCACCACAAAATTCCTAGTCCTTAAAGGAGTTGTGGTCCAAGCTTCGAGTCCTGGCATGCAAAGCAGTCATGAATATCTGATACCACTCAAAACAAAAGCATCGACTCATTGACCAGCAGAGGAGTAATCCTTACTCATCCCTTTAAGCACTGAATAATAGGAGGAAAGCACACAAAAAAGTCTCACAGCACCTTCCCCATGGGAAACACCCATCCCCAGGGGAACCTGTACATTGGTCACAGTCTGGCTGAAAGACACACTCAGACACATTCTCAACCCTATAGACAGATAGGTTTCTGAACAGAATACGAAGCATCAAGAATTCTTAGCGGTGCTAATTTGTGATGTATCAACAAAGAAATGCTGTTTTTCCAAATCTTCAGTATTTGGCACTGACCACATGATGCTCCTGTTAAAAGACGACAGAAGAGATCGGGCAAGATGGTGAAATGCAGCAAGTCTTTTCTGGATGGATGCAATCAGTGGGCACAGGCACACACAAAAACCAGACCTGATTACAAGCATTATTTCAATTTCCTGGCATAGCCACACACAGACATATATACAGACACAGATATCAGATAATTGGTCAGACCCAAATGCCAGTCTCCGTCTCATTCACCACATCCAAGTCGATCACAACTGTCCAGTTCTTGGACAACACTAGCTCACAGGTCAGAAGTGGGCACTGGAAAAAGGGTTGGACAAATGCTGTGCTGGTTTTAGCTGGGATAGAGTTTATGTTCTTCATAGTAGTTGTATAGGGCTATGTTTTGGGTCTCTGCTGAAAACAGTGTTGATAATTCAGGGATGTTTTAGTTACTGCTGAGCTGCCACACACAGAGTCAAGGCCTTTTCTGCCCCTCACCCCACCCCACCAGTGAGGAGGCTGGGGGTGCACAAGAAATTGGGAGGGGACACAGCCAAGACAGACGACCCCAACTGACCAAAGGGATATTTCATACTATCTGACATGCTCAGCATATAAAGCTGGGGGTAGAAGGAGGAAATGTTTGGAGTAATGGCATTTGTCTTCCCAAGTGTCCTGGGTTTGAGGTGCTCAAACCATGACACCAAGTAACAGTTACACATGATGGAGCCCAGCTGTCCTGGGGATGGCTGAGTACCTGCCTGCCGATGGGAGGTGATGAATGAATTCCTTGTCTTGCTTTGCTTGCATTCATGGCTTTTGCTTTAAACTGTCTTTATCTCAGTCCACAATTTTTCTCACTTTTACTCTTCTGATTCTCTCCCCCATCCCACAGTGGGGGGGCAAGGGGAGGGTAGTGAGTGAGCAGCTGTGCAGTACCTAGTTGCCAGCTGCGGTTAAATCATGACAGATGGAAACACCACAAAAAGTTAAGTCCCACTGTAACCTTTATTTGAAAATTGAAATCCAGTTGGTCCATTTCTTTTTTCTCTTCCCCTTCTCTTCTCTGAAACACAGCTCCTATCAGCACCTCGACTGCCGGTGCCAGGCTGGACGTTCAAAGGGAAGGTCCCCTCTACACATCACACAACTGATGCTATGTGGAATAAGTGGGGTTGCACTGATCACACAGCCAGCTGTTGCTAAGTAGCACTTATCCTAAATTAAGGATTTTTTTTGTTTCCCATGCTCTGCCAGGTGTACAAGAAGCTGGGAGGGTGCATATTCATGGGCCACAATGCCTTCAGAGATACACTTGCTCCAGCGTGGCCTTACCCACAGCCACAGTCCCTTCAGAAGCAAACCTGCTCCAACATGGCCCTACCCACGGCTGCAGTCCCTCCGGGGGTGTACCTGCTCTGTTGTGGGCTTATCCACAGCCACACGCTCCGAGATGCCACATGCTCTGAGGTGTCACCCACTTTCTCTGGCTCATGGTTGACATTTAACCACTACATAGACCGTACCGCTCACGAATGCTGCTATCACCTCCTGCTGAATCCATCTCACCCTGGCAAACGAGGGCCTTGCCTCCACCATTTGTGACTGCGACCTCTCAGCTAAGCTCTCACAACAGGAGGCACTTGGCATGTAGACCACCACTCTTAGGGAAATCTAACTAGCCCGGCAAGTCAGAAGTTTACAAGAAGTGCTTAGGTATAAAGGTCACAGAGAAAAAAATGTTAGATCCAGCTGGTGACATTAGCAGATGCCAGGTCTCCACAGGATTCATGTGAGTGCTGGAGAGGTCTCCAGTCTCACCTCCTTCCCTCACTTCAAGGCAACAAGCGCTCCTAGAATACATGCTGAGGCACAGAGAAGGCATTTCCAGGTTGGTCATTATCTCCTCTTGAGAAAAAGCAGTGGGATGGGGTGGTTTTTTCTCTCCCCTATGGCTTTATACTACTCCCAGTGTTGTAGTCTGACAGTCCTGGCAACAAGGTAGGGCATTCCAGTCCAAAATGCTGGTCTTGTTCTCCAGGGCTCTCTGCAGATGACAGAGCCCTAGCCATACAGCACATTTCTGGTCCTCAACTCTTCTCAGCACTGTACTCAGCTAAGAAGAAGAGAACAGATCCAAACAACATGCAGAAGCAATACAAAGCAGGCAGTGAAGGGATGCATCAGAGACACGTTATTCAACAAGCAAAAGAAAGGAGATATCAAGTCCATGATCACCGAACTACTTTTCACCCAAGACACCCAAATCCCAAGTAGCAGGATTGTTTTGCAGCCAAAATGCATCAGAAAGCCTCCCCAGCAAAATGTGCCTTAACTTGCCTCCCTCCCCTCCCTGCTAACCCCACAAGCACCCACACTGAGAACTGTGTCCCCAGGAAGGGAGAGAGCTGCCAGTCCCACACATAGCCAGTGTGGGGAGGAGGTCGGGAGCCAGTTCCTGCCCTTCCTGTCCACACCACAGCTTTCTGCTTGCTGACAGACCAAAATATGATTTTAACTCAAGAGACAAGGTAGCTACATTTGCTCCCGAAATAGCATTTCAATTGCAAAAGTCAAGGGCTGTGGATTAAAAAACACCTGCTACAGCTACCCATGCAACTTCCATTCTGTTTCCTCATGTGTAGGGATATTACAAGAAGTCAGGCTTATGTGCTATTTTTTTCCTGACTCCTGCTTTATTCAAGCCGAGGAAGTGCTGTGTTCTGAGCTGGAAAAACAGCTGCAGAAACCAAAAGGTTTGTGGTTTTGTAATTAAAGACAGGTGATATCCCTTCTACTTAAAAAGTTAGACTTCAAATCTCATCTTCCAAGTAAGGTTTTGCTACAATGATGACCAAGTTACTTAGTTCAAGCTTTTCCACTGTTTAAGATGAAGACATCACTATGCATTTGCCCAGCATGACACACGTAAGGATCAGCCCGTGGAAGTGGTGGGTATTCATACATACAGTGAAAGCTGCAGAGCGCTGTAGATCAAGTATTTAAACATTACCAAAACCCCATCAGCTACAATAAAAAAATAAATCAGGTTGTAGATGTCAATGGGATTTTTGCAAAACTGGTCTTAGCACCAGTACCTCAATTCCCCATTTCTACAGTAAGAGATAACATACCTTTTCTACCTCTCAGGAAAACTGCAAAAATAAGATCATTAGTATCCATGAAGTACCCACACTACAGTGGTGAGTACCATAGAAGAGACCATTAATAGTTCTGTATTCAGTGAAAAGTTTAGATTATCTGCACTAAATTCAGTTTGGGGTCACACATGAGATGAAAAGGAAGAAATGAAATATTGAATAGCTCTCAGTCCAAAGCCTGACCTCACACCCATTTTAACTGATAACAAAACTCCTGCTACATTTAATAGAGCCTCAGAGTTATCCGATGCACTTACGGAGATGAAGTCATCCCTAAAAACATCAAATGTATGACCACATAATTGAGAACTCACACGGTGCTTTCTTGTCACATCCTACTGTTGGGCACTTGCCAGGTACGAGCTTTGGCCCTTACCATGCTGGATGCACCATATATTAAATCTCCCCGGGTCACAGCCCACTGCAGCACTGGTTTTCACTCTGGCACGTTCTCTGTTTCCTCATCCCTTTGCATCGAGGAGGCAGCACCCAGCAGCTTCAGACCACCCAGGACAAACACCAACTCCCACACCAGCGCTGTAGGGTAACACACCTCTTCCCAAAACTGAAGCATTGAGGGTATTCTGCGTTTACACACACTTTAACTTCTGCTCCTGGACAAAACAAATAACAGGATGGGCAGGAGCTTCAGAAGTCAACTGATTTCTCCTACAGGCTGCCCAAGAGACATTCAGATCTCAGCAAACCAGCAGAAGTGATGCATACACTTTACTGCCTCAGTTTCCTCCACAATCCAGATCATTCCTGAGGCCAACATCATACATACCCCCTGCTTCCCACTCTCATAGATCCCACCAGTCTCAGGACATCTGCCCATACCATGCTGACAGCTTCCACCTCCTTCAGGAGGCCCCATGGTTCAGTCTGCTATGGCAACACCACAGCCTAGGTTTCCTTTCCTGAAGGAACAATTTGGATCTCCCCAGGTTGTTTGGCTGGTCCCACTCATGGGAGCAGAAAGAGCATCACTTAAAAAGAATCATCTTGAATCCCAAGAAACACCCCAGGTCGCTCCACATCTGACCTTCAAAAAGAAGTGGTGCCTACCAAAACATACTCCATCCTAGTCGACCTTCTCTCTAAGTCTACACAGGGCTTTTAACATGAAACAAGGATAGGAAAGAGGCCTCCTATGGACCTTCTCTCCAGGACAGGAGAGTACAAAGAGTAATGGAGAAACCCTTTAGTGCACACACTTCCTCTCATTCCTCCTTCCCACAAAAAGGAAGCAAAGCCACAGAACAGAAGAGATGGCTCAGAAGCACCACCTCGCAGTGGCTGCTCCAAGAGTCACGCCTGGCTACGCTGCCTGCAGAACCGGGACCCCAGGGAGAAGACACCCAGCCCCGCAGCAGGGCAGAGCCCAGCCTTCCCCCCAACTCACCCGCCTGAGGAGGGCAAGCGGGCCGGAGGAGAGGTGACCTTCCCACCTCTCTTTGGGTAAGGGAACGGCTACCACAAGCAGCAAATTATAGGCCTAGGATCCCAGCTACAGCCTCTCCTCAGCCCACGCAGCACTAAATCAAGGCTTTTAAATGACGCTTTGGTGGGATTTTCTTCCCAGGCATCGCCCCCAACAGTGACAACCACCCCAAGTGTCTGCAAGAATCTCCTACAGAAATAGCAGGGAAAAAAGCTGTGCAGAAAGCCTCAGCTAAAAGAGTACACTCCAGTCTCCTGAAGAAACCTGAGCTGGATCCAGATCCCAGGGCCTCAAAGGCCTCTGGGGAGAATATTTTGATATTTGCAACACACAGAAATGCCACATAAGGTTGCTTCTTTAGCCTCTCTATTCAAGGAAATTGAGCTATGTACAGTCAAAGGGTGAAAAGTGATGAAATGTTGGGTGTTTTTTTCTCCCCTTAAATGGTGCAGACTCTTCCCCACCTCTATGCTAATACTTGCATTATTGCTGAGGCAATTACAAGCAGATAAAACCCAATAAAACCCAAGAATGTGGTACAGAAAAAGCAACAGTTGCTTCCAGCTCATGCTCGTTGAAGCAAGCATCCAATTGCACAACAAACTCTCCTAGACAAACACAAGCAACAGTCCCGGGAACACACAGCCACTTCAAAAACATGCCAGGCTGAATCCCACTGTCCTACCCAAGAGATGCAAGTAAAAGATCTCATGACCTCTTTTCTAATTGTTATGAATCACAAGTACACTTTGCCCACACTCCAAAGGTTAGGAGGTAGGAATGGTATAGCTGATTGAACACCAATGTTGTACCAGCAGAGCTGGCAGAAACTGTCAAAGTTTCCTGCTCTGCCCAAGCTGATGCTGGATACAGCCCAAGTTCAGCTGTTGCCCCTCATTAAACAAGGGGGCTTTCGTATAAAACCTTTCCTACTTTGCAGCTACTTAAATACATCATATCATTGCTAAGGAGTTAGCATCCCATTTCCTTCAGTCCAGCAAGAAAGCTGCTAGGGGTGGTTTTGATCGATGATGTATGTAGGCATGACAAACCAAACAAGAAAGAGACTGGAATGGTTCACAAGCCTCTTCCCAAACACCCTGGAAATCCTCCAGGGCTGAGAAGGCAGGTTAGAAACTTCAACCTACAATGGACCCTTCTCAGCAAAGCCCAGCAGACAGCAAAGCTCTCCTGGGGGAGAGGTGCCCCAGCACGGCTCAGCAGGACAGCCTGGCAGAGCCCTGCCCAGGAGCGCTGCTGTGCCAGACGGTGGCACAGTCCAAGCCTGGTGAGGACTGCTTCGCACAGCCCTGCCCATGGTTGGGCTTGGCTCCTACAAACATCTCAAATTCAACCTGGAAAAAAGGAGATGCGCTCAGGAGAGTGAAGCGGGGGGGGGGGGGGGAAGCATGCTGGGGAAAATACATACGCATCTTTCAAACTAGCATTTTCTGGAATTTAGAAAAGATTGTTGGCAAAATTAAATTTACTGGAGGGCAAAGGGAGTTAAGGCCCAAAATGCAGTCAAGCAGCTCTAATCCGTAAATGTTGGGATTATCCCATGACAGCTTCACTCCAGTGTCCACTCAATACCACTGTAAAATGTAGATCAACAGAATGCTTCAATGAACTGGAACTCGTTACCTCTAATTGCTTCTTTCACTCCACTTCTGGATGTTCCTCTGATCCCCCAGTCACCACATTTCAAAAGCACACACACACACAAGGTCAAGTAATAACTGAGATGGGTAAATTAAATAAGAGGTTTCTGGCTGACCAAAACACCTGCCCTCCTCTTTTGCTTCATATGAACACTAAGGTTTGGCCCATACCACGAGACAAGTCAGCCGCATAGAGTATTAAGTTTTAAAACATCTTCAGCTGACATGATCCCTCACATTTTCCAAAGGGGCAGAGGTTCCTGTGCATCAAACCAAAGGCTGCTAGCAACAGGCTTTATTTTTCCAAGCTAACAGGGGTATGGCCTTCAGCAGCAGTCTCCAGAGAGCTGCAGACCACACACAGAATCCAGTTTAGGTCTGCCTTGACTTCGGTTTGGTTTCTCTACCGCTAGTGCAAACGAAGCAGGGTTTTTTTATTTATTTTATTTTATTTAATTTTACAGCTGCCTCCTTTGCATCTCCTGCATTCTGGTATTCCTGCTGCAACCAGCCTCACCACAGCAGAGCCACTGAAAGCCCTCAGTGCAGCCATGATAAAGCATGAAGCTAGCACAGCAACACAGCTGCTAAACCTTCAGTGACCAGCACTTCTTTGAGACAGTCTTGAAAACAGGGGTGTGAATCCCTGATGTAAAAGGGCGAGGTGGGAGCCCTGCTTGCTAGGGAGGAAAAGACAACTAAGGGCATTTCATCAGGATGTGCCTCGGAGAGAGGCACGCTGCTCCAAATTCAGCTAGGTGGGCAACCTTTTCAAAATGCAAGGAAGAGTCCAGACTTTCTGCAAAATGCCAGCGTGCTTGTGTTTCTAAATGGGAATTCTAAAAAGGGAAAATAAAAAGCATATGTCTACAGCTGGTACGCATACGCAGAAGGAAAACATCTCCATTAGAGCCAGACCTCTGTTCAGCTTCCAACCTCACAACCACGGCCATCACCTTTAAACACAAACCTCTGAAATCCAAAGAGAAATACCGACAGAGCCTGGAGGGGTAACTAAAGCATCCAGAATACTTTACTTGGGCTTCCCATTTTCCTGAATATGGCAAGAAAATAGCCAACATTAAAGAGCTCTCAGCATCTCTAAAATTCCAACTTTCAGTCTGTTTGCCAAACGTTTCCTTTGAACTGGAGACTACCTAAGTCTTCCCAGACTGTGTCAGGTCTAACTCATAATACTCAAATATTTAAAGAAAAAAAAAAAAAAAAAAGGACAAAAGGACAAAAGAAAACAGAGAAATAACAACAAACTTAAAGGCGATTAATTATGTCTCATCACATCAGCAATAGTCTGTCCAAACAGCATCCCAGGAAACCCCATTCTGGATCCAAGTCAGGGGTCAGCTTCTAAAAATTGTAATTTCATTTCTTTTCTAGAATATCACACAGTTCCTGTATTGCTCTGCATCTCTTTATGAAGATGGCTATGCCATGAATAATAAGAGGGAAGAAAAAGCCAACCTGATTACACAGCCTTTCCATAATTTACTGGCACTAGATGTTCTCTTCTGTAAGATTCAAAAACGTGGATTTCCATGGGGTCCCCCACAGCACCTAGGCAGTTATTCACCAGTCCCTTCTCAGGTCAGCCCTCTTAACTTGTAAAACCCAAACCTGCCTTTGGAAATTATCAGCAGATTGATTTCTTGCCCTCCTCTGGAGGGCCACAAACGGGCCATAGTTTGAACGAGGACACTGGTTGTCATGAAGCACCAGCAATGTCCCCTCTCTCCCCTTTCTGTGGCACGCTGCCGTTCAAAGTTTCCAGTCTCCGTGCTGGAAGGAGTCGAGCTGGTAGAGGATGTTACCGACCATCATCTGGCTTGCGGTAGGAAGAGAAACCACGGACTTTCTTGCAGAGCAAAGACTTATTGTCTATTACATCATTATTTAGTCACAGGGGACTGATCTCAACACCGCTAGTCATCTTTATGAACCCTAGGCAGACATGCCTGAATGACAACATAAAGTCACCACTCATCACTGCCACTAAAAGTTTACGTGGACTGGATGAGACACAGACCACAGCAGCATTAAGTGTCTTCCCTGATCAGTTAGCCACGCTCACGCTTGCAGAAGAGTAATTCCCCCAAATACTCAGGGATACCGAGCACACAAGTCATTTCTGAAACAGGAACAAGGATCAGCTCTGTTCACACCCTGCATCTAATTCCAACCACAATTACCCCTAGGTATAGTTTTAATTCACTAACCAGCCTACACCCCATAAAAAAGTTAAATTAAAATTCAGCTTGGGGACCAAATGAGGAGTTAACCTATTCAACCCCGTGCAAAGCAACTTGAAGATATTTTAATAACTTTCTTCAGCCGTGTAAGCTGGCTGGCTGGCTGGCACACCACTAGCACCTCGATGGGCAAGACAAACACAGCACACTGGAATTACACCCTTGTCTGCAGCTCCCAAGAGAAAGGAGGGACACTTCCTAGGTAGCCACAACATTTCTCATCTTTCATCATGTGAGGAACAGAGGAGGAGAGAGATTATTGCAAGGGTACTTTCTTTTCCATCTGTGCAGCAGTCAACCTCTTCTGACAAGCAGCAAATACAGCTGCATCAACAACCGCATTTCAGCGCAGTTTCACAAGTGACTTAAGCCAATATAACTCTTTTTTTTTTTTTTTTTTTTCCCTCTGTTGGGGACTATTTTTACCCAGATCAGCAAGCTGATCCAAATGATTCAACTCATCCAAGCCAGCAGAGAGCAAGCTAGTTCCTAGTTAGTATTTATACAGTTAAAAAGCAGCAGTACCTTTGGGGCCTTTCACTTCCAAAGCTTACAAACATATCCAAATACTTCCAGGAGACATTCCTGGCTGGTGGCGTTTGATTTTTGCCACTTATTGACCAGCAGGAGCTAAAAAGCAGCAGTTTGTGTGGGACCTTTTCCTCCCACGCCACGATTAACTGAAATATGCCCCAGAAGCAAATAGCAGCCATGATCCGATTTGTCCCAATCCCAACTCAAGCAGCTTTATACCACCCTCCTAACAAGATCAGCACTGGCCAAACACCATTTATCCGGTCTGATCAAAGATGGATTAGATAATGAAACCCTAACTGCATAAGCTGTCTGAGCATGCTGGCCTGAGACAGCAGAAAACAAGAAGCCCAGTAAATTTAAGGGCTACTTTAAGCTTTAAGGTATACTTTGCTCCACATTCTTAATAACTGGCTACTATCTTATCTTTCTATAGGCTAGTTTTTATATTTCATGTTAACAGACCCCCAAAAATGCTATTAGTTTTACAGTTGCACTAGTAGTTTCAACAGCTAAATGATTTATTACAGCATTACAAGCCGTGTTCATATCCTGAACTATCAGTAGGTAGGGCTTATGCAAAGAAGAAACCGTGGCGAGCACAGCACCCCAGGACTCCTCACTACCAGCCCAGAGACACGAGGTCACCAAGTTTACACAGCAACAGCCTGTGGCTCTGGAACAGGAAGTAGAAAATTGACAGGATCTGCAGGAAAAACAAGGTACAACAGTTGCTGGTGTTATTTCCAGCTTCCAGAAAGTCTCTAATAAATATGGGGGGGGTGGGGGGGGGGGGGGGGGGTGGGGGGGAGGAAGAGGAAAAAAAAAAAAAAGAAAAAAGAAATCAAAGAATAGGCTCTTTATTCCTCTTGTAAGCATTACATACAGTTAAACATAGAGAATTTATTAAAAGAGGCCGCTATTCTAAAATGAGGTACATCAAAAAAGTATGTTCACTATCTGAACAGAAATCCACATGAAAGGCAATCCTGTGTTTTGACTTTTAGGTAAAAAGACACTGAATTTTCCAAACATTAAAGAACACATTTTTCCTAGCTCTGATTTTATTTTTAAGTCTGGCTTCAAATTTGGTGTTTCTTGCTTACAACCATGAGAAGATTCTCCAAATAAATAATCCTAGAATGGTTTGGGTTGGAAAGGACCTTAAAGATCATCTGGTTCCAACCCTGCTGCCATGGGCAGGGAAACTTTTCACTAGACCAGGCTCCTCAAAGCCCCGTCCAACCTGGCCTTGAACCCTTCCAGGGAGGGGGCAGCCACAGCTTCCCTGGGCAACCTTTTCCAGCGTCTCACCACCCTCACAGCGAACAAATAAACCACACTCTTTAACAGTAAAAATGTCAAGGGAAACTTCTGGACAGAATGGTATGTGTGTGTGCATATATATATATATATACACACGTATGTTTGGTTTCATCTTTTATACCGAAAAGAATGAAAAATCTTTTCCATATATACACATAAGGAAAGATTAAACTTATGCTAAGAATACCAAGTAACTACAGTATGGGGGTCCCAATCTGAAGAGTAGTTACACTGACTATAAACACACTTAACTTTAAAATTGAACTCTACTAGTTGCACTTCTCCACCTAGTTTCTCCACTGTTTGCCAGCATTTCATATGGAAACAAAACCCAACTTTCTGCGAAGAACCACCATTGGTCCCTACCACCCTTCCCACCGGTATTACACATTGCTGTGCACGCACACTGTCATAGCGCCGTGGTTGAATGCTGCAATCTTAGTACCTTGTAATACTCATTGAACAGACATCAAAATGCCTTCCTCAATGTAGATATAGAGGGAAGCCTCTTATGTATACAGAAATTGTACTTGTCTGCAGTAAAAAAAATAAAATTTTAAGACAGTTTTGTTAAACCAGTTCAAGTTCCTTCCTGGGCAATTTTCAGTTGATTTGCCACTGGTTTATACCAACACCAACCAGTTTAACCACTAACAGCTGGTAAACTGGTGCATCTCCTGCAGCTACACAGGACTTGTGCCTGGGTTTGACTCCAAAGAGCTGGAAGACTTTCTTATCACCACGTTCATGCACTCATTCATAACTCCTAGCAAGACACAACGTATAAGCACTCCTTCAACGCTGAGCATCTTTCTCCTCGCAATTATACACATTGTCTGAGTCATACTTGACACCTACATGTGGGAGAAGATACTACTTCAAGGAATAAAAGAGCACGGTGAGGTTTTCGCTGGCCCTTGAGGGAGCACAAGCGGCAGCACTTGGGTGCGAAGCGCTAGCCTACATCAACACGCTGGGGAAAAAGCAGTGTTGTGAGGCGGAGAGATCACCGTGAAAAGCTGAACACCAAACAGAACCACAAACAAAACCTTCCTGCTGCAAGATGTTTAAAAAAAAAAGTCTTGAGCATGCAAACCGGGGACAGCCTGGGAAATAAAAAGGGAAGATCGTTGTCCAGCATTTGGCACCTAGAGGAGCAGCACGTTGGAGAGGACAGGATGCTCCCGTTGGAAACTATCAGCAGCGCTTAGCAAGCCAAGGAAAGGTGAGAACAGAAACAAGTTCAGGGGAATAAATCCCACTGCTTCCAAAGAGCTCCGATAGACTCGTCACAAGAAACGGAAGCAAAAAAAGGCCACCACACTTGCCATAATAAAACAATCCCGTACAACACCCAGACAAAGGAAAGCAGAAATACCTCGGCGGCATCACCCCACAAACACAAAAGCGAACACACCTGGGAAGAGCAACGTTTTGGGCGGCGATCAAAACGCGCTGCTGGCGGAAGACGCCAGGAACGCGGGATCCCGTCGGCAGCCCCCGTGCCGACCCCCAGGACGCCCACCCGACGCCCCACGGCCCCTCCCCACGCAGCACCCGCGATTTCCCCCGGCCGGCTTACCAGTCCCAAGGCGGCCCCCCGCCCCACCCCGGTGCCCCCCTGCCCAGCCCCGTCACCCGCGGCCTCCCCGGCGGTGCCCGGAGCCAGCGCCGGCTCCCTGAGGGCCGCGGCCTCGCGCCGCCGCCGCCGCCCCACGTGCCGGGCAGCGCCCCGGGACCGCCCGCCCCGGGCCGGGGACCCGCTCCCCACCACCACCAACCACCACCTCCCCCGCCGCTTCCCGCGCTGCTCCCAGCGGGGGGAAAGGGCCGCACGCAACGCGCTGGATCCCCCCCCCCGAGACGAGACGAGACGAAACGAAACGCGGCCCGGCCCGGCCCGGTCGCCCCCCCCCGCCCAGCCCCGGTGCGGGGAAGCCGGCGAGGAGGGCCCGCCCGGCCCGGCCCTGCCCGCTACCTGCATGCCGCCGCCGTCGGCCTCCGCCTCCGTCCGCAGCCGCTTGCTGTGGCCGCCCTCAGCGCCGTCCCCACCGGGCATGGGCTGCTCCAGCTCCGGCTCCCGCTTCACGCCGCGGGCGGCCCCCCCGCCGCCACCGCCGCCGGCCAGGAGCTGCGGCTGTGGCTGCTGCTGCTGCTGCTGCTGCGGGGGCTGGCCGCCCTCCGCCATCCGCGCCGCCGGAGCCCCGGCCGCCCCCCGCCGCGATCGCCCCGCTCTGTCACCGCGACGCCCGGCGCTGCTGGAGGAGGAGGAGGAGGAGGAGGAGAAGAGCGAGGAGGGCGAGCCCCGCGCCGCGACCGGAGCAGCGGGCGCGGCGGGCTCCGACCCTCCGGAGCGCCTCGGTCACGGGCTCGGCGGCGGCCGGGGAGGGGCCGAAGCCCCTCGTCAATCTCCGGAAACGCCGGCCGGGCCGCCGGAGCCGCGCGACCCCCCGCTCGGCAACCTTCGGCGGTGGGCGGGGCGGTGGGCGGGGAGGTGGGCGGGGCGGGGCGCGAGCCGCCCAGCAGCACGGCGCGGCGGGAAATGGCCGCCCGCCCGCCCGCCGGGCCCTGCCGCCGCACCGGAGCCCGCCCAGCCCCGCTCCCGGGCTTGCCCCGTTTCCCCCCCCCCCCCCCCCCCGCGGCCTGGGCTGGGCCGAGCGGGGGGCTGCAGCTCTGCGAGCGGCTGCGGAAGGCGGCCTAGTCCCTGCCTGCTCCTTGACGGCGCCGGTTTGCAGCGGGGCCGCGTCCCCCGAGGCTGCGTGGATGGGGGGGGGGGGGGGGGGGGGGGCGCCGGTGCAGCTTTTGAAGGGACCGCGGTGGGTGCGGGGCTGGGGCAGCCACGGTGCCCGCAGGGGTGCAGAGCCGCCCACCCCAGCCCCCGCCACTGGCACAGCTTCCCGTCCCCGCTCCCTCACGGTTTTTTTTCGGAGCGATGCTTCCGCGGCGCTGCTTGTAAGGAGCAGTCGTGAACTGAGGGGGAATCTGGGGTGATGGGGGCTGACTTGATCCCCTAATTCAGGAGCATCCGGCTTCTGGGGATGAGCTGCCCAACTCGGAACCTGACGCTCCCCCAGCCCAGCACAACCACCCATCGCGCGTGGCGTGTGTCCTTTCTGGCCTTTCCCTGGCTCCCTCCGTGCTGTTGGCCCCAGGGCTCACCTCACAGCCTCCCTCTGCATCTGATTTCTTGAGAAAGGGGGTGATCAGCTTTCCCCCTTCCTAACAGCCTCCGTGGGTTTCTCCCGCGTTTTTATATACAGCTCCTCATTCGTTCTGCTGCAGATGACTTCCAACCAGATGGAGACAACCGTCTTACAATAACCCGAGGGCTGTTCATCAGCCCTTTTGTGTGTCTCCACGTTTTTGATCTTGAGAAACAAATTTGGGATCCTCAACAGAAACATGAAGTGGATTTCATTACGCAGCTGCTGCCTGGTAGCACCAAGGACAATGTCTGCTCTAGGACAAGGAACGCACGGGCAGCCTGCACTGTCCTGAAAGTAGTCTGGAAGCCGTGGCAACTTGATGGAGAACTAATCTGCAGATCATAACACAAATCTGCAGTTGGCTTTATTACGGGATGGGAATGGCATTCTTCCTCTGCCTGCCAAGACTTTGGAGGAAAAGGAGAAAACCAGGAATGGAGGTGGTCATTGTGAGTCAACGCACATAGGAGGAAGCCCTTCTTGACTGCCTAACAAAGCCTGCGGACCAGTTAGGTTATCCTGGTGTGTCTTTACACATCTGCTGATCTTCATGAAATGATAGAGCCTTTGGTTTTGAGTGACAGTTACAATACATGACTCCAGTCTTCCCTTACACCACATTTTTCCTGTGTCAAAAATAGTTTTCAAGGCCACGTTAAAAGCTATTTTAAGTGGTATGTTTTGTGCTGAGGTGCCAGCTTGTCTCCTCCAGTGACGGGGAAAATCTCCTTTTTTCAAAATGATTACAAATCCCCATGGAGTGGCAGGTACCCAGAGGACAATTACATGCAGCTTTTGTCTGCTCACCCACCAAGGGTAAACACGTGTCTCATTCGTCTTGACTGGGTTTGATCAAATGCGCCAGACTGTCAAACAACATTGAAGGAACGTGTTCAGTCCACTCTTGGCTTGAAAAGAAGCTGAGATTCTCGTGACTTGGATGCTACTCGTTCAGAGGAAAGCAGCGTTTCTGCATTTGTCTTTGTCCTAATTTTAATGAGGGGTTCTAGATGAAGAGTACAGGTTAAGATGTTGCCCGTGGGGTGTTGCAGAAGGCTTCAACCTGCAGATGAGTTAGGAGGAAACAGTTGGGAGACAAATCTGTGCACTTGGGAGCGCCCCTCAGGCTCTGATCTAGGCATCTGTCTGATACTCCCCCTGAGGGACACCGAAAGAAGGAGTTGCTCTACAGTGCCCAGCTTCACTTTCTCTTACTCTTCCCCTAGCCCCATTTCCACCATCTCCTGCCGTGCAGGTGCCAAAGCTGCTGCCAGTTCCCGCTCGCATCCTGCGTTCGCGTGGCCTGCGCCGCAGAGCGGTGCCCCGGGAGAGCTGGCGGAGCCGTAGGCTGGTCCCTTGGCGAGGCGTTTTTGGCTGGCCGTGGTCTGCACCCTGCCAGCGGAGCAGCCGGGGCTGCCGCAGAGCGCAGAGCACCCTCGGTCATGGCGCGGGTGAAAAGAGCTGAGGCTGGGCACTGCGCCCTCCCTGCCAAACTGACCTGCCGTTGCCGCCGCCACACTCCATGCTATTGTTTGCTTTCTGTCATTACTGCCTTGGTATTTCATACTATTATTTCTCTAGCTTTTTCCATTTCCTCTTAAAAAAGATGAATGAGTCAATCTTCACGGTACGCTTGTGGGATAGGTATTATCTCCATTTAACAGATGGAATATGAGGCATTCCTGAAGTCACAAAAAAGCTTTTGAGCTGGGACTACAATCTTAATCCCTTGATTTCCTTTCACACAACCCAGCTGCCTTCTAGGTATTTGTATGTGACATCTGAGACATACTAAACAGACAGCTGACTCCTCCATTAACCCTTCCGCTGCCGCACAGCGCTCCTGCCAAAAGCTCCCATGCGCCATGCTTTTATGGACAAGTTTGCAGAGCGCTCACCAGCGCTTTGACAGATCAAGAAGAGGCAACTATAAGAAACGTTTTACTTCCAGAGAGCTCTCGGAAGCTGGTATGAAGACTATATCTTTCCGAACAGCTTCATATCATTTTAGAGTAAAGCTGTGGGGTTTTTTTTCCGGCCCCCTAGAAAGACACGCTCTGAAGGGATTCTTTGAAGGAACATGTGCTGGTTATCCCACTGGGCTGGAGATCAGGCGGCGTCAGGATGCCAGGTCTGAAACGTCTATGGAAGTACAAAGAACTGAGTCCCAGGACGTGCGCGGGTGGAGGAGAGGCAATGACTCACGCAGGTTCTAAGGCACAGGCATGAAGTGAGGCACAAACTTGGCTGTTAGTCTTTGACCCGAAGGCACAGAAATCATTAGAAGACAGTTCAAAGCAAATCTCTCCTCTCCACCCCTACAACTGGTAACGATTTCATGCTGCTTCCACCATCTACACATGATGTCTCATCCTGCTGACCAGCTCCCTCTTGCCCTCGCAGCCTCCCGCAGCTTTGCCCCTCTCCTTCCCGGTGGATTCAGTCCCTTTGCTGAGCAGGTCAGGGGAGGTTCAACTCCTTGCCCAACCCTGCTCACTTCTGCTGTTTCTGTCCTGCCAGCCAAGCTCCTGGAGCCAAATTCTCTTCCTCCTGACAGCAGTACTCCCACAGGCAATGAAGTGCCATCAAGGTAAAGTTTCAGCCCTGCACTTTGGTCCCGGTTTCGCAGGAAGCAGCGATGGAGCCTTCCGCAGCAACGAGCGTGGGTAAATGTTTCTCCTTGCTTATCTCGGGCCAGCTCTTTGCTACAAAATTGTATTAACAGAAGCTGCCTTTTCTTGTCTACAATTAGGACACAGCCAAAAATACATAACCTAAGTCAACAAAACCCAAAGGCCTTGTCACGTGGCATAAAGCCTCTGCCAGAAAGATGCCAGTCCCCAAAGCAGTGGCAGGAGGCCAATGTCAATATGTCACTCTGACGCAAGGGTGCTGGCAGCTGTCAGTCAGTGGGTCAGCACCCACAGTGCACCCGGTCTTTTCCCAGTGCCACCCCCTGCGACGAGGACACCTGGCTTCAGCAAACGCCACCGCGCACCTCGGCGCGCCGGCAGAGCGGCACTGTCAGCAGCTGGGAATCAACCAGAGAGCTCGCAGCAAAACTTCCCCGGCTCATTTTCTTGCCGGCTCCGAGCATCGCTGCAGCCGATTTATCGTTGCTAATTGCTGCTTGGTCTGTGGTTCAGTGAGGTTTCGTCGCGTACAGAAGTTGTGCCACTTCAGGTGTACCGAGGCTGCTAAAGCAGTACGACACCTGCAGTGCAGATGCACTTATCTGCATATATGCAGTTAGCATAAAGATGCCATCCGCCTGCACCGCTTATGCCTGGAAGGGTGGGGAATAAAGTAGGTCCTTCAGCACCTCTAATATGAAGGAGCTTCCCACTCTATCCCCAAAATATGGAATAAGAGGGAACTGTGTGAAGAGCATGTCTGGGAAACAAAAGGTCTTTTGCTTTCCTGTTGAGACAGTGAGGCTGACCAGCTCAGGAGAAATAGCGTGAGCCACGGAGGTACCGCAGGGAGTCCATGGGGACGCAGACCAGAAGAAAAAAAAAAAAAACAACAAAACATCTGCTCTCCCCCACCCTCTGGGTGCCAGAGATCAAGAAACAGGGAAATACCTGGCATTTATTCCCCTCGGCTGCCTGTCGTGACTGAACAAGAGGTTGTTGGAGACTGGAGTCTACGTCAACGGGGCAGCAGTGACAGCTGTTGGTGCAGGCCACCGCCAGCCTGGCTGGAGCCACAGCCCCTGCATCAATACATCCCCGGCCATGCCTCCGAAGTACCTCGGGGCTCTGCCACCTTCTCCTCTCTCAGACGTGAGTCTGTGGCAGCCGGGTGGACAGGACGTTATTATTCAGCCCACGTGGGCGCCCAGACCAACAGGCGGTACAAATCATCACTTGCAACTCCTCGTTTCCAAATAGGCTGGAGGCTGCGCAGCCCGGGAAGGGCAAGCGCCCCGCCGGAGGCCGCGGTCGTTCCTGGTGTAACAGGCAGACGGAGCGAAGGGCAAAGCAAAACACCCGCTGTGGTGGCTGGGCACGTCACGCGAACAGAACGGGTGTTGTCGCGTAACTCCTGTTCACTTTCAGGGAAGCACCCTATTTATTAGGGCCCCGCAGCCACAACTCATTTTACTACGTGGCTGGTCTCTGGAGTCGAGGCTGTTTCTTTCTCCCTAATCGGTTTATTGAAAAACATCTGAAAGTGCATGGTTATACACAAAATGCCAAACTAAGCTGGTCCCTAACACAACTCGACTAACAAGAGCAGCCATCTCCCAGGGCAGGGAATAGCTTGCAGATATTTTCTACAGTGATCCCTGTATCACCTTTCACTTCTGTGACTGATGCAGGGATAAAGAAAGAGCGTGCGGTTGAAGCAGGCCCACACCCTGATGTCTCCCAGCTGTTCAAGCCTTCCCTGGAGACAGCCGCCGTCTGTGCGAATTACAACAGAATGAATTACGCCTCGGGATCCGAGCCACAGGAGCGTTTCCAGGATTGCTCCAGCTTTTTGCTATTCCAAACATTTTGCAGGCCCCTCCCCTTCTGCTGCCAAAGTTTCAGCTCTTTGTGTCCTCTGCGCTCGCAGAGTTTTCCAGTTCCATTCCTCATATTTTCCTTGGTCTCGGCTTTCAACTGAAATTTCCACGTGTCCAGTCGTACTTATTCAACTTTCCAGATCGCAACCCATACATTATGGATGACTCCACCTGCTGGCTGTTCAGTAGGGCAGCATTCGTCTCAGAGGGGCTATGAGACACGTAGGACTTATGGAAGAATCATCACAAAATCGTGCCCTTAGATTCTATGTTCGCTGCAAAAGATTATCAGTTTTCCTTTGCACAGAAAAGTGCTATGTGAATTTATGATACCGATAATACCAATAAGCACTTGCAGTCTGATTTTACCCTTTCATGATGCTATTTGTTGCTGATACAGCACACACTTCAAGATTTGAAAACATAGTTCTTCTTTTTTAATGTGATTTTTCCACTCTAGAAATAGTTGCTGCCTCTTTGGCTTCAGATCCAAATTAGAAAACGGCAATAAAGCACAATAAATATTCAGTATACGAGCCAAGAAGATACTTTCAAAGTCAGGCAAAGCCCAGTTTGTAAAGAAAATCCCCCCGTATGTGCTACATCTGCATAAATACTAAGAGTTTGCATAAAAACCTGATGTGTGCACGGACACAAAGGCAGCTAGGTCGAAAGAACTGACTCTGGCAGAGCGCAAAGAAATCCTTTTCTTGTGATTCAGCGTGACATTTAAGCACTTGCTTAACTTTAAGCATGAGAAATATCATTGCAATCAATGAGGTTATTGACACACTTCTGGACAAGGCAAGTACTCCGGTGCCGGGCTGAGTCTGGGCTGTGCAAGTTGCAGGCAGGGGAAGCTGCCTACATCTGTCCCGGAACATGTCCATCTGCTCTGCCAGTTGCCAGTACTCCCTTATCGCCAAGAAACTGGAATTATTTTGAATGCAGTTTGTAGCCCCCCACTGAAAAAAAAAAGGCAAACCCTCTCTCCCAGAGTCATCTGAAACCCAGACAACACAAAATCCACTACAGGAAATATAAATGCCTCATGCAATTTTATAGGTGGCTGGAGGGTGCCAAGTTTGCTAGCCCACACAATAGGTTGCAGATTTCTCTGCAGAAAACAAAAAACTGGGAAAAAAAAAAAAAAAAAAAAAAAAAAGGTGTGGTGGGGAGGCTGGACTGCAGCTCTTCTCGGTGCTCTCTTCAGCTTCAGCTGTGGCTGCTGGCAAGAAGGGGCTGCTAATCCCGCAGTCTGCAGCAATCAGAAACACAGCCATATTTAGTCATGTTTTCGAGCAGGGCTACGGAGTCAAACCAAACTGAAACGTTACCAGCCCATGCAAAATTCAGAAGGGGATAGCCACAGCCCTGCCAAGCCGATGATAAAACCGTGGTGGGAATCCCTGCCTGAATGACACTGAAGCTGGCCGGGGACAGCAGCCCTGCACCGTGAGGTCCGGCTCATCCAGAAATCGGCTGTATGACTCAGAATTACCACCGCCGTGCTGGCCCCACTCCCTCCAGAGGCTTGCCTCCAACTTTGTTAATACCACTTTTCTTCACCCAAGTTGCACTCAGATGGGGTTAGGATGGTTTGGGTAACATGGGTTAAATATGGAATGGGGAAGTTGCCATAGTGTCCCAAGTACGTGCTATAAATTCAGGCAATTTAGGGCGGAGGGGAAAGTTGGAAGAAATCTGAGCGAGTTAGTCAGCAGTGGGAAGGCACAGATAGGGCACCCAAATAAATGTAATTGCGGTACCAGGCTATAAGCATGTCATTCTGGACGAGTCACTTTAGTTTTATCTCCTGGACTCGCTGACACTGATTTTTAAAGACACAGTATCTTTTCCTCCCCTTGATTCCCGTTCTCCAGCCATCGGCCTGTTTGGGTGCCTCAGCTGTACATCTCTTACCCTAATACACTTACCAAATACACTTTGTATTTGATCTCAACACTGAGTTTCCTCAGCTTGCAGTATGTATTTAGAGGTGAATTACAATATCCGTGTGAGGGACTTTATCCTGGATAACATCCACATTCTATTTAATGCAAACTTATACACATGCATCTGTTTACACCCATATATAAGCTTGTATGTACATGTGCACACACACACACGCCCCCCCCTGCACACACATACACGTAAGGGTTTAGGAAAGCCTCAGCACTGATCTTTTCTAGTCCTTCTGGGCGCTGCTCCGTGCACACAGGCTGCTCGCCCCTCACCGGGGCCTCTCCCGGGGCCTCCAACAGCCCCAGCTGCCCATCCCACCGGTTTGGGGGGTGCTCTGTGTTCCCCCCCCCCCCATGCAGGGCATCAGGCACCGGGTCCCAGGGGAGCCCCTGGGATCCTGCTGTTAGAAGGCCACCAGGGATTTGGGAGCACGTCCTCGACTTGCAGCCTCCTGAGCAGCTCGTCGCTGGCCCGGACTGAACCCAAGCCTGGATTTGGGGAGTGGGGGGTGGCCGCCCCCCACTCCCTCGCCAGCATCCCCCGTGCCTGCTCCAGCCAGCCGGCCCTTTGGAGGTCGCTCCCCACCCCACATCCCCCAGCCCTCCGCTTTTGTGGTTTTTCTTTTCTGCAGCAGGAACTTTCCCTTGGGAGCCGTCAGTAGGGGGAAGGAGAAGGAGGAGAAACGAGAGCCAGAGGTTCAGACTGTGAACAGGCACGAACTCACCCCTCCTCTGCCAAAACCTCACTGAAGGCTCCGGAGCTACCAGGAGCACGAGCCTACAAGCCGAGAGCTCGCTGCCCTGCCTCTGCTCAGCCCTCTTCTTCTTCCCCAGCGTTCACCGAGGTCTCTGCAGCGTACCCAAAATCCCTCCACAGCACGCCCAAAATCCCTGCTCGTGCTGCCTGCGGCCATCCTGTGTCACCGAGCCCAGAGCTCTGCTAGCCCAGACATCACACCAGGTAATCCCTGCCATAAATTGCTCGAGCTCCAACTAAAAAACCACCGTTAAAGCGGTTTTCATCTCCTCTACTTGTACAGGGCAGCTGCTTTGGAATTAGTTTACAGCAAAGCTCTCCATTTAATACAAAGCTATCATCAAGCCATTACTTGGTTCTGAAAAAGTTCACCTCACGCTCTCAGCTCTGTGCTGGGATGAAACGCCAGCTTAAGTCACAGCACCGAGCCAGTCAGAAACAGGCCAAAAACCCATTACCGGCTGAAATAAACTTCCCCCGTGTGCTTTAATACTGGTAGGCTAGCTGGGAGGGGGGGGATCCCCGACCCGCAGAAACCAGCCCCCGCTGCAGCGTGCAGCCGGCAATCACATTTCGTCCCGGCGCTGACAAATTCCTTTTGCGCTTCCTCCGTGCCGCCGAGCGCAGCACGCTCGCCTGGGAGAGCAGATTATAATCAAGCTCAGCAGGGCTCATAATCAGCACAGGTAAGTACACATCGCATCTCGCTCCGCTTCTGGAACAAGTAAGGTGACCCCTTTCCGCCGGCTGTATTGGTGATAATTCATCCCCTTCCGCTGGTTTTTGACCCACCAGAAATTTTCTCAGCTGAAACCATTCTTCACGAGATTTCTGAGGTGCTTAATTTTTAAACACATCCCAGTCCATCAGTCACAGATCTTATTCTCCATCCACAATTTCCACATCATCCTCTAAGGCTGTAATTTAGCAATAGGACCCTACCAGCTCCACATGTTCCCAAATTTTATCTGACAGCTTCTGCTTAAGCCTATGCCCAGCTGCAGACAAGGGTGTGAGCATTCGGTAAAGGCAGGTTTTATATTTTCACCACTGGTCTTTCTCCCATCAATGTTTGTTTGTTCATTTCTTTCCCTTTTTTTTTTTTTTTTTAATAAAGAGGACAGAAGTTCAAATTGCAGAGCAGAAATTGCCACAAGCACTTCTTATTTTCTGTGAAATGTTGTGCTACGACTGGCTCTGGCATCAAAGCATTTGCTGGGTAGTTCCAAGAGGAGAGGAGAAAGAATGAAAAAAAAAAAAAAAAAAAAGAGAAAAGAGAGTAAATATTTTATCTATTCACTGCTCAGCAAAACCAGAAAGCAGTAGCATCAAAACCACATGAGAGCAGTCGCCATCCTGGCCCAGTAGCTGCCCAAGTTACCAAGAAGGGCTGTGTGGGCTGCAACCAGGGGGGAGGAAAGGCAGCACCCAAAAGCTTAAGCAAGTAAAGGGAATGAATTATGACGAAGAAAAACTTTCCTGTCTGCGCAGCCCATTGCTGCGGCTTGCTTTGCTCTCACCTGGCGGTTTAAACACGACGGGCTCGCCCTGCCCTGTGTGCAGAGGGGTCCCCAGCTTCAGGCACGACGCCGGGCGGGTACGGCGGGGGGAGCGGGGCAGCCGGGATCATCTCGGGTGAAGGAACTGGGGGGGGGGGCCTTACACCCCAGGCCTGACCCCCAGCCTAAGCCCCTCGTTTTTTTTGTGACAGCAGCGGGGTTACCTGCACGCTTAGAGGCAGGGGCCCCACTGAGCCGCCGGGAGCGTGGCTGGGACCGGCCGCAGGGATGTCGGGGAGGCTCTAACCTGTGCTGGGGGAAACTGGGCGCCGAAGGGAGCTGAGAGCTCTTCTGGTCGGGCCCGGGCTGGGTGAGGGTCCCACCAGCCCACCGCGGTTCCCAGGGAGCGCTCTCTGCCTTGGCGGGACGGGGCTGTTCAAAACTCAGCTTGAGCCCAGAGCCGGGCGCAAACACGGCCCCCTGGAGCTGTTGGTGCTCGGGGGGGGGGGGGACTCGACCGGGCGCCCGGCCACAGGGCAGAGCTCAGCCCCCTGCTTCGCCTGCTGCGGGGAACACCGGGAAGCGCGGCCGAAGGCACGGCGCACCCTTCGTGGGGTGTATTGGCCCCTGCAAGAGCCGGGCAGGAGGGTTCCCTGCTTCTGAAATACACCAGCGCCGGGCTCAACCCCACGCCCCGGCAAGCTGGGCTGCGGCCGAGAGGTGCCCCGTGGGCTCCCACCCGGGCACCCCTCACCCTCCTGCAGCACAGGAGGAGAGCACCGGCCTTTCCAGCCCCGGCTCTTCCCGCCACGGTGCTTGCTGCCGGGTGTTTCCTTCCTCCACCCCAGCAGTCAGGAAAGGCCTTGTCCGACCAGGGAAACTGGAGTCGGCTGCCTGTAGCCAGGCTCCTGCCCGCCCCACCGCTCGCTGATGGAGAAGTGGGTCTGGGGAGCCCCCCGCCAGCATCACCCCACCACCACCTCCCGGGTATCTCCCTTGCCTGCCAATACAGATCAGCTTTCCCAGGAAACGAAGGAGCCCAGCTCGCGGTTGATGTTTGGTATGAAAGTCCCGTGACAGTTTATTTTAATCGTCTTGCTGCTTTTAATAGCCCGTGGCAGTGTCGTGAGGCAGCCTCTCCTGCTGGGTGAGCCGTAGGTACTGTGGCCCTGCGGAGAGCAGGCGTCCTGTAGCACAGCTCGCAGAGGTGCTGGGGGGATGCCGAGGGAAAATTTGGGGGGGGGGGTCTGCTCTGTCAGATCCTGGACAGCTGAGCGGGGACCAAGACCTTGAAATCTCGCTTTGGAGAGAGGCTATTTCCAGACTATCCTGCGTGATAAACCTGGGTGCAGCTCCGTCCGTGCTGTGCCCCACGTCCACGCAGTGGGTGCCCCCCTCCTCTCTCCATCACACACCTCTCTGCTCCCAGGTTATGAGAAAGGGGCTACAGAGAAGCTGCAACCCAATCGCCACAGTTCTCTCCCTAACCCTCAGTCATCCGCTGCCCAAAGCAAACGAGTCAGGTCCCTTCCCGGGGACGTGCTGCCGGGCTCTGCTCATCCTCAGTGTGTGTCCCCCCCAAAAAAGCTACGCCAGGGCCGTGTTACGCCCGGTGACGGGAGGCCCAGCCCTGCAGGCCACGCCACAGGCGGTGCTGCACCCTCCGCTGCCGGAGAGCCTGCGCCGGTCCCAGCCGTGCCCTGACGTGTCCGTCGGTGGCAGCGGGGACACGTGCCCTGCACCACTCAGCCCCACAAATCCAGGCGCGGGTCCCCAGCCGCCCCGCCGGCTTCTCTAGTCAAACAACTCCGGTTTTCTCACCTTCTGCCCGGGGAAGCGGCGCAGGCAACCGACCTCCAGCGTAGGTGAGGTTTTACTCTTGGTGTAGATTTCCCCCTACGCTGCAGAGATACCGTACGTTACCCTCCGGCAGGAGGGGCCTGCCATCCCTCCTCTGAACCAAACTCCTTGGCTGCAGCAGAGCGGTGAGCGCTTCCCTTAGCAAAGGAGAAGGGTTGGGGAGCAGATAAGCTCCCTTCAGCTTCACAGCAAGGGCCTGAGTAAACACGGGCAGCACAACCCTGGCGCCTTTCCTCATGTGGGGTCCCACTGCAATTTCTTAACTGCAGATCCTTGCTGGAGCGTAAGTCATCTCCTTGAAGTCGCCTCCCAGAAACTTCCCAGGTGAGAAGGAGATGGTGAGCCAGGCTTCGAGCAAAAGCTGATCAAGAGCTTTATCTGTGCCTTACCCAGAAGGACACAATCAGGGCGAGACAGCTGGGTGCCTCGACCTTCCGAAAACGATGAGCTGGCTCACTGCAAGCTGCGCAACGTGCGATCCCGACAACAGCAGAAAGGATCAAAAGCCTGCACAGCAAATTGGGCCGCGTGCTACCTCATTAAAAGCTCTGCTGCAGAACCTGCTGCAGATCCTAGCGACAACATTAGCACTTCTTATGCAAGCCGAGAACCTCGCCTGAGACTGGAGCTGGTCTCTCCTCCAGAGATGAGCTCCTTGCACCTGCACCAGCTGCAGGGGAAGCTTTGGGAAGCAAAAACAGTGTCTGAAAGAGTCGGCTCCAACTGAGGATGAATTTGGCAGCATGGGGCACAGTGCACGCAGCCCCCGTGCCCCTCTCAGCCACCGGTGGGGAAGTGCTGAGAAGGAAACGAAACAAGCTTTCAACACATGCTCGCAGGCCACAGGGCAGCCCGGGTCCATCCAGCAGCCTGCAGGGTCGGGAAGTTTCGCCGGGGTCCTCTCAAGCCCCAGGGACAGCCCAGGATTGAGAGAAGAGTTCTGGGAGGGAAGAGCCTGGGCTAAGAGGAAGGATGTTTCCCTTGCTGTGGCACCAGGAGCGATCAGCGCCAGGAGTTTGGGGGAGGAAAAGTGAAAGGTGGGCTCAGATCTGATAGGATGCTGTTTCTTTATAAAGCAACCCAGGGAGATGTTTCCCTGGATACAGTGAGAAATAAGAGCAGGAAGCAAATTTCTTCGATCACAGCTCTAAGGGTTTGCTTTTTCCTCACACCCCCCCCCCCCCCCTCCTTTTATTTCTCCATCAAGTCATCCCTTCACCCACAACGCTGGTGTAGGCTGCCCTGCGGGGCCGGCAGGTCAGCGCATCTCTTGGCTATACAGTTCAGCATCTCGCTGCTTCTAGGCAGGTCTCTCAGCCGACCACCCCCAGCCCACTCCACCACTACTTCGTCTCCAGTGAGGACTTCTCTGGCCACAGAGCCCCACTTTAGCCATGGCTTTACACAAGATCAGCGATCTGAGTGATGGCTCCTCTCCTAAAAAGGAGCCTAAGGAAGCAACCCGTTTATCCTGAGCGATACACCCTGCCCTAACTCCCTCTTCCATGAGATGCTGCACGTTTTCCATCAAAAGCCGATTAAGGCTGTAGCGAACGAAGCCATCCACAGTACAATTCCAGATTAACTAGCAGCACACGACCGCTTTACGAGTAGCATGCCAGTGCCAGGCCAGCCCCTCCGTCATCATCAGTTCCCCGTTTCCTGCCTCGTTGTTCCTGAGAGGCCGGGGAGCTGAGCAATAGCGAAACCTCCAGGGCAGACCTCTCCCGGGGCACGCGTGCACCCAGGCAGCACCGCGTCCCCGGCCGCCCTCAGGTGAGGGGAGAAGGCAGCCCCCCTTCAGCGCTCCTCCTGCACGAGCGAGTGACTGCCCAGTCCAAAGCATGACCGTTCTTTCACCTCATCGACTTTCGAGTGGCCTTCTCTGCACATTTTATCCGAATTGAAAGCACCCCAGCCTGGCCCTCCCCAGGCTCGGTGAAGGGAGTTGCCCCACCGCGGGGAGCCGGCTTGAGAAGGGACTCCAGCACCCCTGCACCCCTCCTCTCACGGGCCAGGCCGTCGTTGCTCGAGGCATTTCACGTTTTCCTCTTCCTCCTGCTGTGCTGCTGCTCAGCTGTTTGTTTTGCTCAGCCACATCGGCTCAAAACTGTAGTAAGGACAGGAGAGTCACAAGTTTAGGACAGGAGGAGTTTGTTTCGTTGTTTTTTTTTTTTTTTCCTCCTTTTCCTTCTGCTTTTGCTCCCACTGCTGGAGCATCAGGGAAATGAAAAACTAGGTACACAGAGACAGCAGTTATCTACTAGCATTAGCTGTTTGTCCTGGAACTGGGAATACTATCACCGTCTGTGCTTGGAGACAAGGTTCTAAAGGACGTGCCCCGGCCAAGTTTGGATCTGGGCTCGTCAGGGAAAGCAACGCAGCTGGAATCTTGCCAGCAGGGTTGGGACAAAGCCCCTCCAGAACAGCCTGAGTCGCCTCCAGGACTGGGCTGGGCTTCCAGACGGGCCCCAGAGGCGGCGGGGATGGGGGGGGGGGACCCACACCAGCTCCAGAGCTCCCTCCCTGCGCCAAGCACCACGGGCCAGGCTGCGGATCCGCGCGGGTGGATGCTCCCGGACAGGACAGACCAACAATCGCTACTTGAAATGCCCCCAGGGCCTGAGCTCCCTGCTCCCTGGGTGGGCTGCAGCAGCCTGCATTTTTAGTTTCAGATGGCTCACGCCGCTGCCGGGAGGCAGGGAAGGCCGAGGTTTCCCCACAGTAGCTCCCTCCACCCCCAGCGCCCACCCCTGAGGCGTCCCAGCAACACGGGCCGGTTCCATCTGCCCCCCAGGGTCTGACCCAACCCCAACTCCTCACTCTTTCTCATCAAACCCGAAATCTCTGCCGCCCGGGGATGCGAGGGTACAAGTATCAGGTGCTGGTGTCGCACTCCAGCTTTTTGCGCCGTGGCTGTAAGCGCCCCAACGCCTGAGCACCTGGGGCAGTACAAGGGGCCGCAGGCCAGAGGATGGACACAGCCTGAGTTTCCTGATTCAATTTCTAGCAAAAATGAAACAAAAAGTAATTTCCGGGGGCCAAGCTGGAAGATGAGTGAAAGGCAGTTTTGCCAAAGTATTGCTGAAGTAGACTTTCTAGACATGCATCTCACCTCCTCCACTAACGTTACCTTCCAGTGACTGCAAATAAAAGCGAAGGGAGTTTGTTTGCAGAGTTGCTCGTTACAGACTCGGAAATACCACCTTCAGGCCAAGACCAGAACTAGCTCGGCTCCCGTTCCCAGCCTCCTGTGTTGAAATGGGTAGGTCCCTGCACGCACGCCAACAAGGCGCTTTGTCTTCCCTCCCAAATCCCAGCGGGCACGGCCAGCGGCCCCCCCGGCACTGCCGGCGCCCGACTGCAGCCACAGGGAGCCCCCCTGGGCGGGGAGGGGGCTGCGGTGCTGCTGGCAGGACAGGGTCGTCACGGCACCGAGGGGAGGAGGGAACGGCAACGCACGCACAGGGGCTGCAGCACATGGATAATCTTTATTGGTAACATCAGTGGAGCACCAGTAAACCATTACTGACTGTAGTGGTGACACGCAGCTGAGGCACATGCTAAGGCACTTTTATTATATATATATATAAAAAAAAAAAAAAAAATTTAATTTTTTTTTTTTGTGACAGCAATCGGGACACGAGGCTCCTGCATTTAGAGCGCTTCAGGCATACAGTATGGTGCTTCATATTTAATTATTTTTACTTTGCTCATAAGTAGGTCTAAATGCAGCATATACAATATGGTTAAGAATACAGGTAAATCCAGCAACCAGTGTACGGTGTAGAAAAGTAAAGACTATCTATATATAACCATGGTCCCAATAGAAAGGCAGTGATAAAGACCTTTATTTTTTTTTCTTAATTACTTATTACGAGAGATACAAAGGCCTTACATATATCTGTGCAGATTAAAGGGTTTTTAATATACTCTTAGTCAATGGTGCACAATAACTAACCCCAACCCCTGGTTACAGAGCAGGTGCAAGAGGCTTGGACATGTCAATGAAAGAGGGATTTCCTTCCCCTTATCCCCACCCTCTGCCCACTACCCTATTAAATTCCTCTAGATTCCATCTATTACTATTAAATATATTTGGTCCCCCAGAGATTCTCAGACATTGTTCCGCTTCCCCGGCCTGTCATTAACTACTGGTCCACACTCCTTTAGATGAAACCGCTCAGAGGCAGAGACACTAACAGGACATCATTGCACTTCAGAGATCTGTCCAGACAGTAAGAAGAAGGGGAGGGGGGGGCGGGAAAGACAACTTTGGCAAGTCCTCCAGGTAACAGGTCCTAAGAGGAGCTTCCCTCTTCACCCCTCCCTGGAAACATGGGAAAGAAGAGAGGGCAAATTGCCATGGCCAAAGCACACCGTTTTTCCTGAAACTGCTCCCAAACCGTGTGGGTGGGCAGATTAAAAGAGGCAGAAGTCTGAGGTCACTGAACATGATTGCCGAAAGCAAACAAAGAGGGAGGGGAAAGAATACGGGAAGGAGCTTCCCTGCAGCTAGAATCGAAGACGAAAGGAGATTTACAGCAAAAAAAAAAATAATCTTTCCCTAACCCCCACTCCCTCCCAACTGTGTAAGATTTCACCAGCAGACGTGGCACGGACAGTTCTACAGGCCTCTGTAGCGGCCAGACTGCCGGTCGGATTTCAGAGCCCCGACTCTTTGGCATTAAATACAAAGAGGATTAGGAAACTGGAAAGAGGAGGAAACTAGGAACACAGATGCCCGATGGCTCCAGATACACAGAGCTGGGCTTGCTCTGCAGATCCCCAGCCAATTTAGGAGGAGAGGGTTTGCTGAAAGTCCAAGGGAAGAGGGGGAGGGTGGATGGGTCAACTCCACCACGTGTAACCTGGGCCAAACGGGAGGCCTTATTCAGTAGCTTTGGCATCACCGGCATCTGCCTTGCCGTCCACTTCCTCGTCGGAGCACTCTCCTGCACCCTTCCTGACCATTCGACGTGTCACGACAAACGGCAGGTCCCCGCGCCTAGGGAAGGACGGACAGCACGTCAGCAACGCCAGCTCGGGGTTTCGCCGGGCTCGCCAGACAGGGCAGGCTCTGCAGAGGGGTACGGAAGCGCCCGACCACGCCGCCGGCTGCGGGCAGTTACTGCAAGGCAACCCGGACCGCCTGCCAGGGTACCGCCGCGCGGAACGCTCCGCCTCACCTGAGTTTGCTCTTCAGGGAACTGACTTCCCTATTCATTGCATCGGCTGTCTCAGTGGCATCCTCCAGCTCGCGCTGGAGCTTCCTACGGGACGCGTTGGCTCGCTGGGCCTCCTCTTCTGCTTCCTCGAGCTGGCGTTTCAGCTGCTTCAAGCGTATGTTCGCCTTGTCCGCCTGGGCGGGGCAGGGGAAGAAGAGACATCAAGGTTTCCCCCACGCCACGGCACAGCAGTTAGAGCGACAAAAAGCAGTTTCCGAAAGCCCTCTCTGCCTTTTCTGAAGGGAGCTGCCTAGGACTCGACAGCTCCAAGTTTTTCCCTCAAAAGCATTACATTTTCATCCGTGTCGCCTTGTAATTATCACAGCGAGGGAAGAGAAACCCCTCGGAAGGTTAATGCTAGAGCCGTCTTACATGCAGATGATGCCTGGATCATAGAAGGGAAATCCTCCCACCAGAAGAACCTCCCCCCCCCCACACACCCTCCCAGGGCTGCAGGTAACTAGACACACACCTGATCTTTGAATTGCTCAGCGTTACGCCTCTCATCATCCACCTGCAGCAAGATGTCTTTCAGCTTCTTCTCGGCGCGGCGCACCTGCTTGCTGGCAGCCTGGCGCTCCCTACACAGAAATACAGCGACGCTCAGGCACGAGCTTATCCCCCGTTGTCCCCCACGAGACGATGCAAACTTGGGCGAGTTAGAAACAAGGAGGATAACAAAAGTCCTCCTAACTTCGAAAAAAAAAAAAAAGGGGATGGGAGGCAATGTTGCCCAGAAGCGACCGAAAGGCACTGATGTCACACGGATGTGACCCTTCCTGAAGCTACAGTGGCAGCAAGTGTATCACAGCTGCAGTTTTAGGAGTGGTGTCATCTGCAAGAAGCTAGAAGTCACTACAGTCCAAACCAAGGAAGGTTTGCCAAGATCTTACTTCAGTACTACTCAGTATACCTAGGATGAAGCCCTCACGTGAACAAATCAGAATTTGTTCAGAAGAGCTTAAAATGCCAGAGTAGGTGGAGGCTTGTAAAACAGACTGAGTTTCTACTAGGACATACTTTGTCTCCATGTCCAACTGCTCTTCCAGTTGCGCTATCTTTGCTTCCAGTGCCGTGATGGTAGCCTTGTACTTGGACTTCACTGCACTCTCCATCTCCTGCAGTTTAAGCTTAAGCTCCTTGTTCTGGCGCTCCATCTGCTGGCGAGCGTTCTCGTTCTTCTGAGCGTTGCTGCGCTCGGCATTCAGGTCGGCATTCATCTGATCAATCTGCAGAGGAAAGAAGCACGCGGCATATTGAGCGCTCCAGCCCGAAAGGCTGATTTATTTCCTCAGACACCTGCTGACACGCAAAGAAAAAGGACCCTCGGGGTGAGCCGAATGCCTGGAAGAACTCTGATGCAAAGGGAGCTGTCTGTAGGCAGGGCGCTTCTCAAAATATCTCAGTTTACCCAGATTTTCAAAGTAATTCTTTGAATAACAGGCTTATCAACCTCCTCTTAGGGCTAAATTTGCCAATTATGTTACAACGCTCGCTGGGGTGAAGGCCACGGTTTGGCACTTAACAGAGTAATTATCAGTCTTAGTGAATTACAAAAATCCTGAGGCAAGTGGATCCAATATGTGTGCTTTACTAAGTTACCCTTTATTTGCTGTCTGTCTGCTTCCACTACCAAGAAGCAGTTTAACAATACTGACTTTCAAAAATGAAAGGGCAAGAACTCAGCCCACTTCCAAATCAGGGCTCAAGCTGACAGTCAACCAAGCAGAGAACTATGCTCTCATCCTCCGGGGTGAACACGCCGTTTGGAGAACCATCAGCCTAGCTCCTTGGCTTTGGAGCGCTAAGAAAACAACACGCCCGACTCTCAAAGTCAGGCAGATAAAATATGGCAGAGAACAGGCAGATTAAGATCGTGGTTTCTATAGCAGCCTAACAAATTCCATATGGTTAGTCCATTTGAAGCAGCATAGAACTGGCAGAAAAGTCATTTTCCAAACACACTGTGGCACTTTTCACTATGCCAAGTTGGAGCAGCACGCTGAAGATCATCTTTCTCATAATCCCTTAAAACAGGAAAAAGAAACCCCTCCCAGTCCTTTTTAGAAACTTGGGAGATTGTTCCACGTACCCAACCCTTTAAATGATCAAAACCAGCGAGGTAACGCGAGCCCACGTGACTGCCCACCCCATTTGCTCTAGCGTGGTATGCAGGTGGCTCATCTCGCTTGCACCTACAGGCCTCTGAGGGGCTGCACTGTACACGGAGCAGCCGCCGGCATTACTGACAACTGACAGACTAGAGAGCCCCAGCTGGCGCCCACAGCCTGAACAGGTACCTGAAGATTTGCCTTCTTGAGCCGGTCATTGATTATCTCTGTGTTGCCCTGTTCTTCTTCCAACTCCTCCTCCAGCTGTGCTATCCGGGCCTCCAGGCGCCTCTTTTCCTCCATGGCCAATGCTCTGTAGAACACGGAAGTATTAGCGTACTGTTGGCGGCCTTAAGGTCTTGGGGAAAACTCACCACTTGTAATTTTACAAAGCAAGCTCGGTTTTTCAAGAGCAGAGAGGATACACTGCAGTCTGCAGAAAAAATAACAGCCTGCAAAGTATTTTCTCAAACCAGCTCCTCCACCCTTAACCAGGGAACATTACTCACCCTTTACCACTGTTGTTGGCAATTTCATCAGCCAGCTCATCCCTTTCTTGCTGGGCCTGGCGCTTGGCACGCTCAGCAGCTGCAAGTTCCTGGAATGAAAACGAGACGGTCAGTGATCCAATGGGAAGCTACCAATTAATGCAGCAGAGGAAAAAGTAGTTACTGGTAATGGGTGGTATGGTCTCTAGCTAGATCCAGACTTAATTATAAGTCATGGTCTGCTCCCCTCCCACCCCACAGCTTCCTTTGTTTTGCACACTCCTGTCACCGCTGTCGAGAAAGGGCCAAATTCTGCATTTTAAAGAGGACTCTGTATTTGAGCAGGGCAAAAAGTACAAAAGAAAGGAAATAACCACTCCGGCTTAGACTGCTACACTCAGTTCTTGGCCAAAGAAAAGGAACAAGCCCTTGACTTGCATGCATATTCCATTACCTCTTGCAATTGGATCATCTCTGCCTCCATGCTCTTCAACTTTTTCTCATTTTCTTTGGCCTGTGCCAAGATCTCTTCTCTGGAAGTACGTGTGTCCTCCAGTTCCCGCATGTAATCCTTCATTTGTGCCTGGAAAAGAGGGAACAAAAAAAGGATGAATTTCAGAGCATCCACATTAACAAATGGGGTTTGTTTATCTTATGGGAAGTACAGAGAGGGCAAATGGAGACAGGGATTCACTAATCTTCAGCTACCAGAAAAGGTTGCTGTAAAAAGGAGTGATCCTTTTCCCGTTTCACAAGTAACGAGGAGAAATAGTAATGGAAGCAAACGGGAATGCTTAAATTGCAGGAAAAAAGAAAATTTGTCAGGTGTAGGGAGAGGGGGAAGGGAGGGTCCGGGAAGCTTTCTAGTGGAGCAATGTAATGAACAGTCTCAGGAGGATTTGGAATTTTTCCCTAAGAACAGATGAGGCAAATACCTGTAGGAATTACCAAGGCATAACAGAACTGTCTTGGTGCAGGGGGAGGCCTAAGTGATTTTTCCAGTCCCTCTAGCTTTGCAGCTCCATAATCCTTTCCAAAACCACTGACATGAGGCAAGCACTAGAGTGGACTTTCCCTACAGCTTGTCTCCCAGTAGTTAAACAGGCAGGTTGGGGTTAGAAGGACATTTGAAATGCCAACAAATCTTTGGCAGTAAAACGCTACAAGGTTCTGCTGCTCTTCTGACACTGAAGCAAGGCTCCCATCAGGTGAAATCTTGTATGCCATCCCCCCGGGTAAATGCTCTACACTGACGGCTAAAACAGCTGCAGCATCTCACCTGCAATTTGCGGAGCTGCTTGATGGCTTCTTCACGATTCTTGTTAGCAGTGTCTATATGGCCCTCCAAATCCTTCAGGTCCATCTCTAGCTTCTTCCTGGCAGCCACAGCCATGGAGCGCTGTTTCCGTTCGTCTTCCAACTCCACCTCCATCTCCCGTACCTGTATGGGGAAATACAGGCATCAGCGTTTCAGCCCCTTGATTTCCCAACAGGCTCTTTTCGCATCCTCCTTTCAAACTGCACACAAGTGCAAGCATGTGACTTGTTTTCATTCTTCCTGGCGGGGGATGGGGCTAACATTCCTCACTAATAAAGCCACACGGGTTCCTCTGATAGACAAAGGCCGGTTGAACAGCCATGCACACGAGGGGGAAAGCCTTTCACAGCTTCGCTGCGCTGCCTGGAGAGCTACCGTTAACCCGAATCTGTGGACTGGCACCGTCTGTCTCACCACCTTTGGACACAAGTGCCTTTGTGTACGGAACGCTTTCGGGATTTACAGAGCCCTTCTTACTTGTCTAATCAGCTGTTTCTTCTTCTCTTCATTCTGTTCATCACGGCCCTGGAGATCCCGGTCAAACTGCGCCTTCATGGCCTGTTGGTTCACTTCTAGCCGCAGTTTGGCATCCTCTGTGGCCTGGAGTTCATCCTCCAACTCTTCCAGCTGTGTCTTCATCTCCTCCACCTGCTGCTCCAGGGCTCGTTTAGCCTTCTCCAGCTCGTGGACCTACAGCACAGCACCACACAGGAGGTTTCCTCAAAGAGTGCAGACAATTTCTCCTATCCTAACAGCAAAAAGGTCTAAGAACAGCCGTTCACATAAGACAGGGTAAAAGAACACCGCATCTGTCCCCTGGATTAGGGCAGAGGTGCCCCCGAAAGCCAGCTGCTCACATGCCTGCAAGCTGCCAGTAGGAATCACAACCACCTATTAGTTATGGTCATCTACGTGTGGTGGTGAGGAGAAAAAGAAAAGCACCTGTTAGCCCAGTCCTGGCCTACTGCAGAGTTATCAGAGCTGGACACCTCTGGTTCTGACAGAATTCAAGAAAATACTTTTAGCCTCTGAATTTTTTCTTTTCCTGCCTGCTTATCATAACATTTTTTTGGCTTGAAATATTGGGGTTACTGTCTTCCATTGCCCGGCTAATTCCTGTATTTTACGCATCAGGCCCACATCATACCTTCATCTCTGTCACAACGGCATCAGTTCATTTTCAGTTTGTCACTACCTTGTTTGGGTCATTTCCAGGCTCTTCCAACCCATCTTTCCCACTTACTAATGTAATACAAATCTAACATTCACAAACTCACAATGTGTCCGGTATTCTCTACTACATTCCTCTGTGTTCACACCAGCATAAGCTTTTGCAGTATTAAACTAACAGTATCACCCGTATGACATTTCCTGCCCAGATATTTTAACTTCATACTTACACTTTTCCCAACATCATCCTTGGAACTCATCAGGTCTTCCATCTCCGCGCGGAACTGCTTATTGATTCGCTCCAGCTCAGCTTTCTGCTCTATGGCTTCTTCCAGGGCTCTGGCCAGGGAGAGGGCCTTAGTCTCCTTCTCACGGGCTTCTGCCTCAGCACGGTCCCGTTCTTCTGCGTACTTGGCAGAGATGTTCTTCTCCTCTGCCAATAGCTACAAGAGCACAGCAACAGTATTCTGAGAAATTACTGACAACTTTCTAACAAGGTAAACACGCACCTTTTCGTTACCGCCTTCTTAATAGTGTTCTGCCATGGATAGAAGGAACCAAGAAAAGGCAACTTCCAAGAATGAAGCATGCCATCCGACCTTTAATAACTGTGCTGACACCAAATGAACAAACTTCTGACTCTCTAGGCCTCCAACTTTCTCTCAAAGATGATCTGCAAACAACACTTTGAACTTGATCTCGATATAAATGTTACCTCTTCGGGAAAAGGAGCATCACGAAACTTCTTATGCGTGGAACAGAATTCATTTACTTCTATTAAGCGTATTTCTCCACTCTATATGCTATGCCTTAGTTAGAAATAAATACACATTCTCCGAGCTGCATTGCTTAGGTATTTCTTAAAGCAGACCTGTGAATAAGGGCAGGGTGGATGGGGCTTTGAGCAACCTGGTCTAGTGGAAGATATCCCTGCCCTTGGAACTAGATGATCTTTAAGGTCCCCTCCTACCCAAACTTATTCTATGGTTCTATAATAAGGTTCACGTACTGAATGCCCAGTGACCGAAGTCATACCTGATCAAACTTCTTCTGCTTCTTCTCTAGGTTGGAAACGATCTGCCGCTGATGATCCAGGTCCACAGTGAGGTCATCCAGCTCTTGCTGCAGGCGGGTCTTTGTTTTTTCCAGCTTGTCATACGCAGCTGTCTTCTCTTCATAACGCTGGCTCAAGCCTTCCAAGTCCTTCTGCAGCTTCTTCCTGGCTTCCTCTGCTGACTCAAGGCAGCCCAGGCCATCGTCCATCTTCTTCTTTGCATCTGTCGCCTGAAGGAGAGACAAGATTGCACGTGAAGCCACGCCACAGATAACGCTGTATGTAGTTTACTGGCACCAGAAGCTGAGGAAATACAGCTGCTCAATTCTGCAGATACACTCCCTCCTCAGATAATACCGTATGACTGAATTCCCAAAGGAATTCTTGGACAGACATCTGCAAGCAGTTCACATGATTATCATCAAAGACACCTTCATTTCCTCTCTCACCCAAACCAGCAGGATCTCCCTTTCCCAGGAAAGGTTCTGTTATGAGAAGTCAATTCTGCATTTAGGTTTTACTTCCCTCAGGACAGACCTGCACTTACGCTTCCTCTCAAAAGTCACTGGTTTATGAGATGCAGACTCTGTACCTGTTGCTGAAGAATAGAGATCTGTTTCTCTAGGTTTCTCTTTGTCTCCTCTTCTTCTTCCAGTTGCTCTTTGAAAGTGTTCTTCTCATCCTCCATTTGCTTCAACTTAGTGCTGAGGCTTAGTTTGAGGCGAGTCTCCTCCTGCAGCAGCTCCTATAAAGCAAACACCCCAGTGGAATTCAGCACCACTCCTTGGCTTTAAAGGCTCACAATCCTCACCCACTCTCTCCAGTATGAGTACTTTTGAAGTTGAGTTTAAGTATGTACCATATTTCACAGATAAGACAATGGAAAACAGAATTTAAATAATTGTCTTCTGGTGAGAACAAAATATTCAGAAGAGTCCTATTCTCTCATACACTCTAATGATTAAAGTACACAACTTCACTACACAAGCCATCCATAGTCCTTCCTGGAATCCTCTGAGCAGCACAAAAGGCATGAGAACCTTTCCCAACAACAGCGTGACTGTACTCTGCTACACGACTTTCTCATAGTTGTGTATCAAAGAAACAGACAACAGGATAAAATGATTTAGCATGGTTAAAAACAACATTGGTCTTAACAGAATTGTAAGCCACCGGTCATTTAACAGCAACATTTTCCAACTTAAGTTGCCAGTGCTTGAACTGAAGGATCTGTAGAGACTAGTAAGGCCAGTCTTCAACCCAGCGCATAGTTTTTTTGTATTGTGCACTATCCTTGAGTCTGCTTTTTAAAAAGCAGACTAGTAAGTAGACAGGACATCAGTGACTGTTCAAGGTTACTTAGTATCTGAGGTTTGGCTTGCTCTTCCTTTCCCTTCCAACCTTCCCCTTGGTACTCCATGCTTTACGGAGAGAGTCATAGTCTATTAACTGTAAACGGTTGTTTTATCCCAAAGTATAAGACTAAGCATGATTTTTTCCTGAAAAAATACCAAATTATTCGAATCTATCACTGCCCCAACATCCACTGGGAAATAACATTTTCTTCTTAACTTTACAAATTTACTGGAAATCACACACACGCAAAAACCCTGACAAATACTGACTACGAAGACCTCAAACAAGAACCTAGCATTCCAGTGCAGTTCTGGCACTAAAGAGCTCTCAAGTAGAAAGGTGATAGAGGAAGATTCTAAATCTAAGACAGGGAAAGCTACATATGTTCCACATACTGAGGAAGCAGAAGGAAGATAAACAGCTTGTTTCTGTAGGAATGCTCTCGATAACACGTAATATAAGCCCTTAGCACAAACAGCCAGACCCAATCCTTTGATATAACCAGTATTTAATGGTGTCCAGAGTGATTTCTCACTTTAAGAATTAACTGACATAACTGACACCGGCTGCACCACACGCAGATGCCTTGGCTTCCAAAGCTCTCACCTGTGTATCCTGAAGCTGTGATTCCAGAGCAGAGAAGTCCTTTGCTAATTTGATTGATTTGCTGTCAGACTGGTTCAAAAGACCCGTCACATTGTCCAGCTCAACCTGAAGGAGAGATCAGAGTAGCAGTTATTAAATACATCAGCAAAAACAAAGCCAGGAACAGGTGAGTAACTACGAGACCCAAAAGTGAAAATCGAGACACCTCTCAACAGTAGGGCATGTGTGTAGTCTTCAGGAGACTGAATGCATCCTTTCTAAAGTCCCAGGGATGAAATATGAGAAGTCAAAAAGAGATTTTTACTTGGGATCATCTCTGTTGCAAGAGCCTTCTGGCTTTGGTTGTTTTGGGTTTGTTTTTTTTTGTTTTTTTTTTTAAGGTCTATAGGATTTTAGACAGCCTGGCAATAATTTTAAAAGCTTCTATTAAATTAATTGTTCTATTTTATACTATCTGCTTCAGGACTATATCCAGAGTCTCAAAATTACATTCTCACACTCCAAAAAATAGTGCACACACCAATAATGCTCAGCTTTTAATGACAACCCTCCATAAAGGAGAAAGCAGAAGACAATGCTCTGTGTAAGTCAAAGGGATTTGTTGCTTCCCTGAAGAAAGAAGAGGAAAATCTGAAATTTCCACACCACCTTTGAGCCACCCCTCATCACCATCAACCACATTACAAAGCTTCAAGATACTGTCTTCCAGATTAGTTACCCAATCATCAGCCCAGCTTTGTGCCACTCTAAGCCTACAAACAGCTGCACGTTTACAGAACTGTACTGTACAGACCGCTGCATGCTGAAGCTGAGCAGACATGCTAACACTCTGAGGCTTAAAAAATGGCAACTGATTACTTCACCTCCTCAGGGTTGCTCATGATAAGCGACAGCAATCCAAATGTCCTGCCCTGGCAACGAGTTAAGGAGCTTGCACAGTCCTTGGGCAGCAAACTGTGGATTTGCTTTTTGTAGGAAACTTTACCCTCAAGAGGAACAAGATTTTTGAACTAGCTATGAGGAGATACCATCCTACCACCTTCTCTCTCTAGCCCTGGGCTGAATCAGAAGCTAAGGAAAGCCCATGCCACTCACCTGCAATTTGTTAACCCTCTCAGCCAGTTCAGTTTTCACTCTTTCACCTTCTGTAAATTTCACCTGCAGTTCTTGGAGCTGAGCATCTACTTTTTTCCGCTTGTGCTCAGCATCCCCTTTGCCCTGCAGAAGAACCTTCACCTCATTGGACAGTTCAGCCCTCTCACTTTCCAGAGCTTGTTTTGCTTTTTCAAGATTTGCTTTCACCTGAAGAGGGAAAAAAAAAAAACACAGGAAAACCCCTTAGACTTTAGATACGGCAGAATCCTTCCACTGAGCACGTTTTTTTTTTCCCTCAACGAGCAAGCTAATGTTGCATGTTTAGCAGTTAAGCTGTAGACTGTTTACTCAGAAAAAGCACCCAATTTGAACAGCATGTTACTAATAAGCAGGAGACAATTTAACAAATCAGACAAAAACAACAATACAGGAGATAGTCTCGCACCATCAGATTTCCAAATTAAAGACTGCACAAGTCAACAAGGGCTAGCAGTGAAAAGAACATCTTGACTATGCAATATAACACGCGTGATGGGGAAAAAAAAAAAAAGGAATGCAACTATTTAAAACAACTTCATACATGCTTCATAGTGAAAAATGATCTACCAAGGGAAGAAGAGCACATTATCAGAAGCCTAGTATCATGAACACTTCATGTTCTTCTGCTGCTTTAAGACATGGTCATAGAGCAGCTGTCATGTCAGGGAGGTTCACTGCTTTGGCCTTGTGTTTCCTGTTCCACATACCCGTTTGGTTTGTTCTAACTGCTCTGCCAGCTCTTCAATAGCCTGTGAATGTTTCTGCCTCATCTCTTGGATTTGAGCCTCATGAGTCTTCGCCTCATCTTCAAGGGTCTTCTTCAAAACCGTTACTTCTTGTTCTCTCTTTGACCTGCAAAATTCATAAATTCCATTTAGATGCCAAGGAGAGAATCAAGCAGATGTGTACATCCACCAACAGCATCTCTAATGCGGAAAAATACCAAGGTCCATTCAGCCCTACAAGCTATAAAGACATTTTTCAAAGTTAGAACTTAGCATTGCACCCTCCTTAGGTGCAAGCTGGCAGCATTACTTTCAGGCTAAGTAGTAATAGCCTGAAAGTATGAATGTTTCAGGGGTATCACTAACACAGTGGTAAGGGAGCAAATTAGCTTTCTTGTACCACGTGAGGTAACTGCAGTCTTGACTACAGTTTGCACACTACCTCCTTCTGCAGTCAATGAGGCTGCTAGCCAGCCTACCCCGATAAAGGCAAAAACTTGATTTGATAAGAGACTGGATGTGGAAATATCTATTAAAGAAGTCAAAACCAAAACCAATACAAGTTGGAGTTACCTGAGCTCTTGCTGAGCAGCTGTAGAATCTAGTGTATCTTCTAGCTCTGTTTTCAATGCTTCTAGTTCTTCTCCCAGATCCCGCTTCTGTTTTTCAGCTTTATTCCTGAATGCTCTCTCTGACTCCAGGTCTTCCTGTAGTTCAGTGATCTGGGATTCAAGTTCTCTGATCTTCTTCAGGGCCATGTTCTTCTGAGCTGCCTCTTCTTCCACCCTGTGTTCAACATAGGGTTTTGGTCAGAGACAGATTTAAACCATACGTAAATTAAAACCACCTGTCCTATCAAGAATAATCAAGGAAAAAGCTGGTATTGGTCACCTCTACAATATTACATTCAAACTTTGATCCATACATCATGTACAAATTCTAAGTTCTATTTCCCAATACTTGAGAATGATCACTTACCTTAAAGAAGGGGACAGAGAGAAACTGACAACAGAAGAAAGCAGAAAAAGCACCAATTTACCTTGGAAATTGGGGACTTTACTGGACAGATGAATACAACAACTACCAGAGAGTCACTGTGTTGCCACTACTTTTTAACCCCCTGCAAAATCTTACTGCTCCAGTGAAACACGTGCAGTGCACAGTACATTCACAGTCTAGCTCTGTACAGAGAATGTGGCAGTGAGCAGCAGCCAATGAACTCTCATGTCAGGGACATGGATCTTGATCCACAGGCTGAAATACAACAGCCACAGATTCCATTTAGTCCCTATTCCAAAGTGAAACGAGACAAGAAATACTTCCCCCAACCTGGTGGTCTTTGAACCCCGCAGGTCAGGTTCTCACCTAGCTAAGGCTGCCTGCAGCTCCTCTTCCTTCTTGGCCAACTGCATTTTGAGTTCTGCAATCTGAGCCTGCAGCTCAGCAATCTGGTCATGCAGATCACTGGAGTCCCCTTCAAGCTTTCGACGAGTCTTTTCCAATTCTTGCCTCTGCTTTTCTTCACGTCGCAGACGTTCTGATGGAGATGGGGACACATTAAGTTACACGAATGACACATACTTGAAGAATGTTGTATGAGCAGAGAAAATAAAGCAATCTAAGCAATAGTTTCTTTCCTAACAATACAACTGTCCAAACTGGAGCTGGAGTGCACTACTCTGTCAGGACCCATACATACAACTGCTCCTGCATTTTGCCCTCAAAACATAAATGGGTAATTTGTCTTTCCTTCATCTTACAGCCAAACCTCCTCGCCCCCCTTTCACTGTAACAAACAATGCCAGTCTCTCCCAACACCCACACCACCCAGGCATGAGCACTCATTAAGTGATGCTGAACACAATGTCTGCTCTCCCCTTACTAAAACTAAATAGGCTGGCTCCTGCTGTGTTAACCTGGGCTGTCTCCAGATGAAGTGCCTCTAGCTTGAACTCTGAAGAACTTGTGCAAACAGGATAGCAGAAACAGCACTAACCCGGACAGGTTGATGCTGCTGGAAGTAGAAAAGTGGAGACACTTCCACAGGAGGAGAAGAAAGAAAACCAGCCTCTCTTCTCCATTGGCCTGCTGCTTTGGAGAGGATTTTTATTTAGATCGAGGGCTCAGCTGACAAGGCACATAACCTTCAGCCAGCCACTGAACAGCTCTATTAAACGAATCGATAGCATACACACTATAGACTCATTTTTAACCCCTCAGAAACTGTAGAGGACTACAACTCTAGAAATGAAATTGAAGTTCAGCAAATTTTAACAAGAAACCACCTAAAGCTAAGCAGGCATGTCCTTTACAGGATCTGCCTTTAAAAAACAAACAAACAAACAAACAAACCAAACCACCTTCAAGGTCTGTGATCATGGCCTCATGCTTATTCTTGAGTTTGGCTAAGCTCTTAGATTTCTCCTCTTCCTCTGTCAGGTTTGTTGTAAATTCAGACATTCTGTCTTCTAACAGTTTCTTTTCCTGCAGAGTTGAGAAGGCAGCATGAAAGCAGTTGCTGGAATTACAAGATATTTTTCCAGATCTTACTGTGCTTAAAGATGTCAATGTCATGAGTGCCTACTCCTGCTACAAGGAAACTTGAAATAAAAGAAATCCTTTCAGTAGTATAGGTAGCATTCAATTAAATGGTTACTTGAAGATTTGTATTTGATAGCCCTTTCAAAGCTGAAAGGGAAGTCTGTTTATGAAGTAGCTTGACACTGTTTAGCATAACAATATATCAGAAAACATTTGCTCATGAATCGTTATTTAGTCAAGGCTATTTGAATATAATACAGTACTGACTTGTAAGGAATACAGGCAGGCAGCTAATTTCAAAAATTCAGGCCAGAGTTGTCAAAGACAAGATTGAATTAATTCATAAGTTTCCTTGTAATATGGGAAGGGTCAGCCTTTGCTGGGCGGCTCCGGGAGAAACACCTCTGCATCTTGAACCTGTGTCAGAAGCTGCAGGAGCCTTACCTTAGCCAATTTGAGATTCTGATCTTCCAGAACTATCACATCTTCTTCCAGTTTCTTCAATTTGGCCTCTGTGGTCACTTTTTCTAGCTGCAACTTCTGCCTTGCACTTTCCTCTTCTTCAAGCTGCTCCTCTAGCTCCTTCACAACACC
The DNA here is from genome assembly GCF_018691265.1 of Tyto alba. Taxonomy (NCBI): domain Eukaryota; kingdom Metazoa; phylum Chordata; class Aves; order Strigiformes; family Tytonidae; genus Tyto; species Tyto alba. The sequence continues at coordinate 32,337,398 of NW_024881282.1, forward strand.
CACAGAAAAGCAAAGCATTTGTCAGTGCTGCTCTACTAATTAGTGTAACAGCACAGTAGAAATACTAGAACTTGGAAGGTTTCTCTACCTTTCCTTCAAGATATTATTAGTACTTTCCAGAAGTGACATCTCTATCATGACTTAGTGCAACATACTGTGTTCTAACAAACAAGTTTTCTAGCAGAATAAACAATGCTGTTTTGCAAAGAATGATGCTACCGTTCCTAAAACAGCTTGTTTAAACAAAGACTTGTCTAATTATTTGATAAGTGGCCATCATCATCATCTTCAAGAATGAAGCAGCTCGTGCCAGATGACTGACTGAACCCCTCAGGCTCAGCAGCAGAATTGCTGTGATCACTGTGTTCTATTGCTATTTCCACAGATAGATTTTTCTATGCTTTTTTTTTTTTTTGTTCTCTCTCTCTCCCATTTCCCTCCAAGCTGAGACAAAAGAACCATCCTAACCCCTATTATCCTCTTTACTGCCAAGAGACAGCATTCCTAAGGCACTACCTGGATGTTCTGCTGCATTTTCTTCTTTTCAGCCTGCAGATGTTGACACCGTTCTTCCTCTTCCTCCACCCTTGCTTCCAGGTCATGACATATCTCCTCCAGCTCTTGTTTCTTGGCTGTCAGGCGGGCTCTTATCTCCTCAGCTTCAGCACAGAGTTCAGTTTCTGCTTGCAACTGTTCCTGCAGCTGCATCTTCTCTGCCATTAGCTACATTGGACACAAAGCCAGACATAAGATGAGCTCCAATTTACCAAAGCACTTAGCAATCTGTGTTAAATGAAGTTATGTGCTCCTGTGTTCCACAGTTAGTCTTAAACACTGCAACAGTCTTCTGCTGCTAATCAAAAGCTAAATATCAAAACATAGCTTTTAAGTGTTTGTTCTCCTTCACAAACCATGCACTGCAACCATATGTTACATTAGCCTTAACCAATTTCTCAAGACCATATCCATCTGAAATAAGGAGACTGTCTAGCTTTCCCCTGCAAAAGTAGGGGAATAATTATCAGCCCTACAGAAGAACAATCCTGCTGCCACCTTCTGTGTTCCAAACAAAAATGATTCCATCAATGATGAGGTTGAATTCAACCAGCTTGCTACAATACTCAGCCAAAGGAGACTTCACATAATGGCTGTAGAAGGGCAATAGGTGGTCACTGTGCAAAATGACCTGCTAGAGGAACTGAGGTGGGAAGACCACCAAAGGAAATTGAATGAGCTGGCAGGCAAGTCACGTATTTCAACAAGTTGGAATCCTGCAACTTCTGCATTAGACCAATAAAACAAAGGAGGTGCTCTCAAGGAGTTGGCCAGGTGAGAGAAAATGACTTTTACACATAAAATTTGCAAACTCACCTGGGCCTGGAAGGTCTCCATCTCACTCAGTCTATTTTCTGCAGCTAGCTGCTTCTCCTTGACCTTTATTAGTTCTTCTTCCTTGGCCATCATCTCCTCTTCCTGTCTGCTTACTTGCAGAAGGGGCTTCACCTGAAAAGGAAACCAAGGGAATGAGACGTGCACGAGGAACAAGGAAAACATGAATAAACGCTCTTGTATTTGGTAAGTACTGAATAAAACAACATTTTAGATAAGTGTCATAACTGAAGGACTGACCAATTGTTTTGTTGTGAACCCTGGGAGGATCACAGAGGACTAGATATCACCTGCTCTGCCAGTAACACACTTTCTGCCTGCCCAACTTTTCCTCCAGGATGGGATGCATCAGAAAAGGGTTGGGTAAATTCCAGACCCTCAAGGGCTAAATAGTAATAGCAGAAGAATAAAAAAGTTGCCATACAGTGGGGAAATTCACAGGTAGGTCAATATAAACAAAAACCAACACCCATCTCTGTGTTCTCAGATCAAAAACCCTTAAAAGCCATGTCACGGGAAAGAGAAGTTTAAACTCTGCTCTCAACTCTCGTTTAGCTGCAAAGTCTCATGGACAAAAAGACAGAAATCCCATACATTTAGAAGAGAAACCATTTCTTCATGGGTTGTCTTTATAAAAGTAAAATATCTATAATTCTAACAGCAAGATCAGACCTCAGTGCTTTTCCTTTGTTCTTATGAGGATGGCTTGCCATCTCTTATCAACAATTTTTGTCTAGCTAAATTGACTAACCATATCATAAGTGATTCTCTGAAGTGCCATATCACCAAAACAAGCGATCCTCTTACTCTTCTTAGGCATAAAGCATTAAAAGATGATTGCTGCTTTTCTACAACGTTACTTGGATATAGCCTTGCACTTGGTTTATGCAGGCATACTGCATAGCTATAAAATATGCTATGATATCCTCTGCCTAAATGAATCAAGGCGTAGTTGCAAGCCAGCCCGACCGTAGAGGAGGTGGGTTTTGTGCTCTGGTTCAACCAGAGAAATTGAAATGGGAGCCAAACCGTCAAAATTGCAAAGGGGAAAATATTACCTTGGTGAACAACCTCCACCATTGCCAGTTCCGCAGTTTCAAATAGGCAGCACAGTTCCTCTGAAGCACTTTCATGGCTGTCAATTGCTGCTGGCGCTTGGCAAAGGCTCTGCAAGGTAAGTGGAGGTCAGACAAAGGAACCCACAGTGGCACACAATTCTCTTCACCAAGCCCTTTCTTAGATACCTCTAAATTTTAGCTTTAGAAGGTTCCCTCCTAAAAAAACCATCCAGCAAAATATCCAGTAAAATTTCTCTATCTTTTAAGTCTTTTGTGCTCAGGAAAGAGTGGTTATCTTTTCCTTTGTTTAATTTCTTATTTATTAGATAAGAAATTTCTTATTTAATAAAGTTTTTCCCTAATGTCTTCTAATCTGAAAAGCCTCAATATCTTAACTTCAAAAAAGGGAGATCTGAAACACAGGTGTGTTTTCCTGCCAATCTGAGAGGTGCTACTTTTGTTTTTAGAACTGTACCATTTGCAGTCCTACCTAATAACTTAAGAGACATCCTACACCTCCGGGACAAGTACTGTACTAAGATCTTTTCATTTTCACGTTTGCAGTTTGAGGCACTTCTGTCAAAAACTCTGCCTGCTGCACAGTATTCCTATAGAGAAGAATAGACTTTATTGCTCTGGTAGTATGTGGGATAGCACCACACAGAGTTTCTTGAAGATGCCAGAAGTCCAGCGTGACAGAGATCAGAAAACCCTAAAACACCATCAACATTATACACAAATCATGGCCTTTCTGACCAAAAATAATTTCTAGTCATCTTTTTTTGAAGAGAAACCTGTACCTGAATGGGAGAAATATAAATGTCTATAATGTACTTCACAAAATATGGTCCTTACTTTCTGGCCAGGTAGCCTCTGCAGCATGCTTGGAAGCCAATAATGACATCTGTGATCTTCAGGTCTCTCTCTTCTTCAAGATGAGCAAGAACTCCAGCTCTGAAAAACACTTTACTCTGTCCAATGCGGTAAAGGTTGGAATCCAGCTCCAATGCTTTGATCTAAAATGAGAGAGAGAAGAATTCATCTCCTGCAAAGACTGCTTCATGTGAAAATCACAAAATGTATTTGTGTGCCATGGCTGTAAGATACCCCTTTCCCTACCATGAGCCACTCAGGCCAACCAAAGTAGTTGCTAGCTCCCAATAAAGTCCTGTCCCAATTAGAGGAGTTGAAGCTCAGCCAAGCACAGCATGAAATGGAGGTAACCAGAGACAGAAAACATGATAGAAAGCATTGTTTAATACACCACCACATCAAGTAACCAGAACTACAAGGATGCTGTGAGGACCATATGCCCAGTCCCAAGAGCCCTCTTCTTTTCCTAAAGGAAACAGATCTGTTGATCCAAGCTATCTATTTTTTCCCAGTCCTAATCTTTGTCAGAAAAAGGCGCTTCAACCAGCTTTCCTGTCCTTTGAAGGATTTGCTGTCAACACTTACACTAGGTTAAGAGGAATATGGTAGAAAGACAGAAAAAGGGGAATCCCTCACAGTCAAATTCAGTTCAGTCTCCCCTAGTCTTCAAGCTACAGAGCCAAAGCTTTCCCTTCGAAGCAGACAATTCTGCAGAAATTAATTGGAGCCTTCACTGAAAGCGTTTGTCATCGGCAGGCCATTACAGAAAGTTTGAAGTTCACACTTTAATCATGTGCTAAAGGTAATATTAATGCTTCTAAGCATTTTGATTCCATGATACTGCTGGCATCTCACAGTGTATGCACCTGTGGGAACAGAAAGATCCTCTTTGCCTAGGATTATCAAATCTCATGCTAGTCAAAAGCCTCCATCTGCAAAGCCAAGAGAAAGCTTTTTGTATCCTCATTCTCTCAGACAAAACATTTGACTTTGGAATTTTGGTCTGTGAATATAAGATATATTTAACATGCACAACTCCAATTTCCAAACCACACCCATAAAGTTTATTCTCTTCAAGTAGAGTTTCTGGGATGTCTTACCATCAGCACGCAAGCCTGCTTTCCATCCATAAATCCTTTGGGAATAGCATTTGGAGTTAAGATTTCGTATCTGAAAAGGTTAAAGAATTAGACTAGTTACACAAGTATATGTGGAAACAACAAACAAAAATATCAGTAATTCATTCCTATGCCGTTATGAGTTTGACAGTTTATGGCCTTGTTAGAAGAAAAAAAAAATGCATCTCTAGACAACAGAGTCTTAGCAGCAGTCTTAGATAGGGTCCTCTATGCCTCACCTCAACTATACAGTTACTGGAGAAGTCAAAGATGCTCTTGGGAGGCTTTGTGCCAGAGAATACCAAGGGACAGATGTGCTGCCTTCGAAAACAGTGGCAATTTGGTTGCAATAAAATACTTCAATTTTTGCACTTCTGTCTTAACTTTGCCAGGACAAAGACTCCTTCAGATTATTTTCTAGGGCTTACCTTTGCCTGAATTCCTGGAATACAACTCTGTTGGGGAAACCTTGACGACAAATACGGATTCCCTCCAGCACTCCATTACACCGAAGCTGGTCAAGGACCAAGTGGGGATCTAGTTTTCCAGCCTGGTGAGGAAAAGTATATTTTATAAATACCACCAGCTTCTACAAAAGGGGCTTACCCCCTTGCTTCTTCCTTTTTTTGTAGAGCAGTCAGTTCTCTCTTTTCGAGTTAGAAGCAATGGGAAGCTTTTATGCCACCTTAACAAGAACTGCAAAGATCAGGCTCCAGAATTTTGGTAAGTATTTATTTATTTAGGATGACCTTAAAAAGATAACCTGAGAAAACAGGACCTCTTTAAGACCTCTTGCAAAACCTGACAAAAGATAGCAACCCAGCCACACGCCCCAAGAAGCCCATGTAAGACTTATAACTGACTTTACCTTCTTCTCATGGTTGGGGATAATGCAACGGACAAAGTTGGGGTTGGTGTTCCTCAAGGTAGCCATCAGTTTAGCAAGCTGTTCTTTATAGAGTTGTCCCACTGTTCGGAACATGCCCTTCCTTGTTTTAAAGGCCCCTGGCAATGCTGTATCTGACATACCAGCTACCTGATCCAGCCCAACAATACGGTCAACTAGAGAGAGCACAAGAAAGAGTGTTAAAATTCTGCCACAAACAAAGGAAGCATTGGAACATACAAAGAACATCTGGGTAGAACAGGATAAATGAGAGCAGCTGCAGGATCCTTTTTGCTTCATCTCTACACAGATGTCGATTCCTGTACAGAATTTGTGCAGGGATAGGAGCAGGAAGGAAAAAAAAGCAACAGCTCACTATAGGAAGTTTGAGTGATGGAGTCAAACTTACTTCCAAACATATTCTACTGATGCTCTGGATGGCAGCTCTGGAAGAGCAATCTAGAAGTGAGTTTCAGATGCTTCTACTTGCTGAGGTTACAAATGAAATACAACAAACCACGAGTTCTAGCTGCTAGCCCAGCAGAGTCAACTACTGGTTAACTCTGACGCAGAAGGGGCCACAGTTAGAGAAAAAAGCCCAGCTTCACTCTTGCATTAGGCAGAACTGCCATGGCCGGTGATCAGAAAAGCTGTATCTACTTGTAAACTGTACAAACATGGTAAAAGGCATGGCAGAAACCAAACCTCAAGATACCACTGTTTGAGTTATTTCTGGAGTACAAGTATTCTATGACAGAGACACGAACAATACCACTAGGAGAAAGTCAGAACTCCCTGCCCCAACAGTTTCTCCGTTATGCCACAGTGACATCCAAGCACTGATGAAGCTATCGCCTTGACGGGTGGACTCCATAGATCCTTTTTTTTTCAATAGAAGCCACCTAGATCTGAGAGTAGCAGGGGCAAGAAGAAACTAAAGCATTACTTTTTCCCATTGCTGTTCTACATGGAGATAAAAAAATTCACTCACCCAACCAAAACTACACCCCCAATACATTTTAATTAAGGGCTTCAAGCTGCTACTTCACTTTATCTTTAGTGGCTGGCTGATGCCTACACTCAGGCTCCCAATCTTCACTTCAGAAAATATATCAACTTGTGCTTAACTGTCTTCCGATTAAAAAAGCTACCAAGAGAAACCCCTACCAAAGAAGGAACAAGAAAGGATACTCTGATTCACAGCTAATATTTGTTTAGAACTGCTCAGTTCTAGAGCAGCTGTTAGAATAGGGTCAAGGTTGTCTTATCATAAAAGAAAAGAAGGTTATGTTACTAGATGACATCACAGGGAAATCCACAGAAGCGTGTCCCAGATTGCAGCTGGAACAATCCTCTTAAAAATCTTGAGCCCTGCAATCTACATCAAGATAGGAAAAAGGACAGTCACTTGCAACAGAAGATCCAGCTAAGAACAATGAATGAAACTGATGAGCTGTGGTTCAGTTGACATTTCAAGTCCAAAAGGAGTCTCACACAGCAAAGGCCTTGTTAGGCACTAGTTCCTTTACCAAGCTAACTTTCTTTTAAATGATCAGCAGCTGAAGTCAAATCCCAATACTAGAATCAATGTCAAACTGGATTTCAGTTTAAACGCAGTCCTTCCAAATCTTGCAAGAAATACAGCCTTGCTAGCTCTACATTCAAACAGTTGTCAGGGATTTGCTTTTAGCTGTTCCTATGGAAGTCTTGCAAGAGCAACCTTTAGCACCTGACTGTGACCATATTTTTCTTGTATCCACTCGCAAGGTGAATTTTGCTTTTGTTTTAAAGTCCATGAGGAGCTACTAGCACAAAGCAGAGGAAATGAACAAGAAAGACAAGCAGGTATGACAAAGGGACAAAGAGAAGTTAACGGAAGCATTTCTTGCATGGTTCTAGGATGCATTACACACATGACACAACAGCTGGGTTTCTCAGTCACCTGGTTCTAGATGAAGAATAGGAAAGTGTTGATAGAAATAGGCTCTCTGAACGTTCTGCATCTCTGCAACAGACAGAGACGTCAAAGAAAACCCACCACAGAAAGTGACAGCAACAGTAAGACTCAAAACCAGATAAACCCAGGGAAGATAGAGTAAAATACCGAACAACACTGCAGAAAGAACACACTAGTTGCAGGACTGAAAACATAGATTTAGCCTCAGAGAGTATTGCAGCTATGCAAGCTGCTGGGACATAATGGTGCGTTCATATTTTATCCTGGCATTATTGGTTTCAAGAAATAATTGCTATATATGCAGCAAGCTTAACATAAGTTGATGCAAGTGAACCTTTCTCTTGAGTTACAGTGAACTTTTCATGAAATACCATGATCAAAGGATGTTCCAGATAATGCTCACCTTGGTGGCTTAGTCTTCAGGGAAAAAAAAGCAACACAGCTCATTACAGACTTTTGATCATCAAACAAACTCTTCCACATAAAACAAGAGAAAACAAATGAGATTAAGTTTAATTACATACCATCTTTCCACAGCTCAGACACAAACTTATCCGACGACTGGTGGAGAAGAGTAGCAATGTTATCATTCAGCGGATCCATGTTCTTCATCAGCCATTCATCTGCTTTATAATCCACCTGGAGAAGATAAACACATCAAGAAACTTGGGGGAGATTTTCTGCAGCACAAGATGCAACAAGATCCGGTAAAGTCTATAAAAGTAGCACTGAGGTTTGCACAATCAACAACAGGTTACATAATCATTCCTGGATTTGCCATCTAAGCAAGCATACCTACAAATTTCAAACCCTAACAAACAGCAGCATGTTCTGTTCTGTCAGTAAAGGAAATGGATTTGCAATGCTAGTTTGCACCACCCAGAGTGCGACACAAAAAACTGCATCATCATTTTTGCTGCTGAAGTCTTGATGCAAGGTGTCTGAAAAGTACCTCCAATCTCAGCAAATCACCAAGAACAAATCTGAATTGCTGTCAGTTTGACACATCTTCAATTACACGTATATAACTTGCGGGCAAATCCCCTTAAGCCCTGTAAGGTCTACAGCAATGAAACTTCGTGAAATCCTCTACTGGTTTCCCACAGGCAGCCATTTTGCTAAGTAGCCATTTCTAAGAAATAGTGGTCAAGCATTAGAAAATACAGCAGACATTTCAACGTTCACATTTTAGCTACCAATTATTTACCTTGCCAGCATAATGTATGATACAGAAGTCAGCTTTGTCTTTCAGCTGTTTTGGCTTTTGAAATTTGGGGTGGGTGCCTTGTTCTTGTACAACTTTTTCCACAAAACTTTTATCTGTTGCTTTTGGGAACCAGCACTCTTCATCCAGCAGAGCCAGTATACCAGGAGGCCCAGCCTTAAAGAAAGGAAACATCAAAACATCATTAAATACATAACTACACCGATAATGAACACCTTTAGATGTCTATGGGGAGGGAGGGGGGAAAAAAAAAAAAAAAAAAAAAAAAAGGATGCCTAAACCTAATCCCCATCACATTCACATTCACCTGTTGTGTGGTATCAGTTCAACTACTTCCGTACTAATAGAAATCATCAATAATTCCTCAAAATCCTCATCTGAATTCTGAGCGTTTTTATGAGAAGGTCTCTTCCATGACATTTGTTATTTGTCTAGGTTGTTTTACGCGGAAAACAAAAAATCTTTTTAATAGAAAGAACATTGTCACACTGTTCTCCAAATATCCAGGTGTCTAAATGCTGGAGACCATATCAGAATATTTCACAAACTAGTCCTTACTCTTGGAACGTCTACTATTAAATTAATACATTTCCAAGCTTCATTAGAGCAGAAAGAAAGCAAGAGATTCACAGCTTCTCATCACACTTATAGTTAAGTAAGAAAATTCACGCTACTTACAGCAAGCCACACATACATCTGCTAGCACCATGCAGATCTACATGAATGAAGACAATTTTGTGAGAGGAAAGAGTGGCTGACTAGGTCTATTTTCATGCAATATTTCCCATAGAACTGATACTATCAGATTTATTGGTGACATACTTTCAGACAAAGAGCAAACGTTTTCACTTCTGCTTCTAAGCATACCACAGTGTCATTACAGGATTACAAAACCCAGAAAGCTAGTTTCCAGTCTACAGGTAGAGGTTATGTGCTCAATGACAAAATTAGCGCAGACACCTCTTACTGCTCGATGGTAGAACAAGCAGCTTACCGGCTTCTCTATGAGGTCAATGCAGGGCTGCAGATCCAGGCCAAAGTCAATGAAATTCCACTCTATGCCCTCCCTCTGGTACTCCTCTTGCTCCAGAATGAACATGGTGTGGTTAAAGAGCTGCTGCAACTTTTCATTTGTGTAGTTAATACACAACTGCTCAAAGGAGTTCAGCTAATGAAGAAGAAGGTAGAGAGATGTTTGAACAGTTGCTTTTGAAGACACACCTACTATCCTCTTAGCACTAAAGATCACATCTATAGTTCAGGAATTTAAGCTAATGTCCTGTGTGGGGTGGACAGCCCTTTGTCAGTAACCCCATTAATTTATGAACTGCCTCTCCTGTCACGTGGACACGGCATCAGTGCTGCAATCCCTAGGGAAGTTCATGCACATTGCTCCTCAGACTTTGCCAAAGAATGTTTAGTTGGGAACAGCAGAAGAATTACTGCAGCTACTTAACCTTGGAGCAGAAAAGGCTCCAGTTTTCTCACAAACTCAGAGCTGGCAAGTCCTTTTCATAGGAAGATGACATAACAGAAGCCTGAAGACAAATTCCTAAAAGCATGTGGACTGGAAAGTCCCTACTGAATCCTCATATATAAAATGAGAGCAAGGAAAGTGGGAAATTCCTTCAATATCTCCAAATTTCTTCAAACTGTAAGGACAAGGTTAATAACCCACAGTGCATTTTCATGTTAGACCCCACTAAATATAATGCAGCTGCTGAAGAGAATGGTCCTGTTCTACTTCCTCCATGTTTCAGAAATTCCTAACCATGTATTTCCACTCCCCTCCTTTTCATGAGATCCAGCAACCATGAAAGCAAAGGTAGACTGATCAGAGAGGGGGAAAAAAAACAAAAACAAAACAAAAAAAAAACCCAAAACACAAACAAAACCAAACTTTTCTGTGTTTTAGTTTTCCATTTCACGAATAAATTGTTCCAATTCACTTTGCAGCTCCACATGAGACAGAACCAACATAGCACGGGTTGATAGGAGGTGCCTGGCTGGGATAATGGCAGGATAGTTCTTTTCTGAAGGCAGCATGTGGTTGCTTCAGACTAAGTATAATGCAAAGCCACATTCTAAAATTGTTGTTTCATGGACATAACGTTTTGGCCTAACAGTTCACTGCCACCTGTAGAGGGAGCTCCCACTCCCCCTTCTTTTCCATTTCTCCCTCAACTTTCCTTCAGCTCTTCCTCTCCTACATTTATCTTGCATCAGTTTTTATGCTCGGATTCCCCCCTGCAGACTGATTCAATTATAAAACACCCTAAGAAAGTATTTTCCACAGGGCTAGAGGTGAACAGTACAAGCAGTTGCAGCCAGGAACAGCAGAGGGGAAAAGGAGCAAGTTCACTCCTTTTCCACGTCAAGAAGCTGCTATTAAATCTGTTTAGCTGTATGTGAAACCACATTCTGATCCCCGATTTTCAGGCTTTTTGAAGAAAGGTGTGCACATAGGTCAGAATTTATGTTGGATCTTATTTGGTCTACCCTGTCTTCGTCTTTTTCAAAATTCATCAGCAGGAAGAAACATTTCTAACAATTTTTAATGACACTAATAGGTTTCAGTGGGCCATCCCTTAAATGATTTGGGACAGACTAAACGGACATAAAATTTTAAGTCCAATGATGATCCATAACTCTACATGACATTTTAACAAGACTTTTTTGTATGTTAGCAAACCCTTAAGGTGTGAGCTATAACGAATCAAGGACACTTGGAACTATAAAATTAAAATTACTTGAATGCACATATCAAAAAGGATATAAGCACCAGAATATGCAGCAATGAGATAAAACATTTGCAGAATACATAAAATACTAAAGAACGAACTACTGAAGTTATTAACTAGCTCATCTGACAGTTCACATCAGCCGAGGTCTCAAATAACAAAAGTGGAATATACATCCTTTCCAAAACTATACCGTTCTTTTCCAGTTTTAAAGAGATTTCCTTCAGCGGTCTTTGCCCCATGGTGAACTGATGAGTGCAAGGACCTGACATCTTACCTCAAAAATCTCAAAGCCAGCAATATCAAGGATTCCAATGAAGGACGCACCCTGTCGCTTGGTCTTATCCAATGCCTTATTGATACGCATAACCAGCCACCGGAACATACGTTCGTAAGTGGCTTTAGCCAGCGCTTCAATGGCAAAGTCAGCCTAAACAGAAAAAAGACAAAATATCAGGAGTTACATTAAAATCCAAAGGAAGGCTCAGGTTACACTGCTTCGGCATCTGATGGCCCAACTGTAGTCTGGGATTCTCTCTCCACCACTAAACTCACTGAACAAGGCTCATTTCAGAGGTTATTCCCAATAAAGAGTAGATGGAACAGCGATACTCCATAAACAAGACAAAGAATTTATCTTAAATTAGTGTGTCAAAGACAAAATTCAGGACCCTGACTGTTGGAAAAACCAATGTCTGGTGTTCAAGGAAGAAAAATTATGCCCAGTCACCTCCAAAGACTATAGTAACATAGCAAGTTTCATAGGCCCAAAGAAAAGCATTTAAATTCTTTTGTAATTTAGAATTTGTGAAGCCAAATCCCTCCCTCCCATGCCATTACCCTACATGTGATTGACACAAAAATACTATGTATACTAAGAAATTAAATATTAGAATGGAAAGGCAGCTTGTGACTATTTCTAGGCTTCACTCTCTTCCTAATCCCCTCCATGTTATAGGGGCACGTTTGTTTACACTTCATAAAGAAGCCATGCAATGAGTAAGAGCAGGGGCTTTGCTCCATTCAGGAGGCCACTAGCTCCTAGGTCAGGTTTCATTTACAGGACGACCTGATTCAAGAACGTTATAAAATTTACAATCAGTTTCAAGAGTCAGCAGCAAATTCTTAACCCCTGGTAGCTGACCTACTCAAAAATGGTGCTTTCTCTGTTACAGCAACGTGAAAATGTCATCCTTGCACTGAAGAAACTTACTCTCTCGGGTCAGCCAGTCACCAAAACTAGGGGAGTTGTGTTCTCTTTGGTAGTGGTGTTTGGTTTTGTTTTTTTTTTTTTTTTTTTTTCCTTTCTTTCAAATGAAAGTGCTACAGGGGCAGAGTGATTTCTATCTTTATACAGATCAAGTGAACAAATGCTAGAAGCAGTACGTATGCTACATTATTCAAGTGTGATTGCCATACACTGCAGTCATAAAGGTGGTTAATGAACAGTACAAAAACCTTTGTTAGCTTTGTGGCAGCAAGATTAAAGACTAAAGCACTAGTTCGTTTTTAAAGAATGCCTACCTGCTCTTTGGTCTGAGCTTTTTGGACATAATCTCGTCCAACTTTGATGCGAGGAGTCAAGATACCTCTAGTGAAATCTGTCACATTGATACCCAAAAGGTGAGACACTTTCTGAGCAGCTAAAGACAGTAAGAGGAAACAACAAAGATATTAATGTTTTTCTTGGTTTTCCTCACAGAAAGCAAGAAAAGGAAGTAAAACATTCTTGTAACTGCCTTCCCAAGAGAGTCATGAAAGAGGCTTATAAAAAACATTAAATGGAGAACAGGTTGATGAGACAAAGAAAGGTATCTTCAAAACCAGAAAAATCCCCAAAAAGCTCTTGCAACCCATACTACTAGTTTCTCTAGAAGCCATGAGAGTAAATTTGAAGCAATTCTCTCACACCACTAAGTCACAACACAGAAGCTTTAGAAATTTCATAGTCTGTCTGTAATCAATTTAAAGATACATCAAGTAATGGATTTCTTAATCAAGTTAATTGTTCTGTCTTCATTTACTGATTAGTCTTAGAGGCAAGTCTGTATTTCACATTCAAGATCCAAAACCCAAATGGTTTACTCTCCTCTTCGAAATGCCATTTAGAGCATATTTTTCATAATAATAATAGCCAAAAATAGAAACACTTAAATTAGTAACCTCTTATATTTCTGCAGTACATCTATAATGAAAGTCTAAGAATTAAGTCTTCCAACAGATAGTCTTCTATTATGTAAAACATTGTACTGTTTACAAATGCAACAACAGGCAGTGCAATTAAAATATGTACACGTACTTTATACACACCACAAAACTCTCCACCCTAATCTTAGTTACACATCTACCTACAAAGTCAGCAAAGAACATTCCTTAAAGTCTGATAATAGAGGTTTGTAGGAGCAGTCATTCCTAGCTTGGCTAACACACACACACACACACACACTCTACATATTCCAGTAGAGTAACCCTTTTCATCTGGTCATCACATGGACTTCCCACCTAGCCCTGTCACAAGAACAGTGACACATTCCTGCCCATGGGTGGCTGCAAACACATGCCTAGCAAAACAGTACCTATTTGTATGAAGGAACATGTCAGCTCCTTTGACAAATAATTCACCTTTTAGAAAAACAGGACTCCAACATTCCCCACATACTGTACGGTATTATCCCAGTTGCAAGCACTTCCTGTAGGCTTTTTTCTGCATTTTGCTTTGGGCAGTGGCACAGGGTGGGGGGGGCGGGTGAGGAGGGGGAGGAGATTGGTTACCTGTATTGTCAGGCATGGAGGCTTGGTCTGTATTACGCTCCTTCTTGAAGACTATGTTGCCAAGTTGAAGAACACCTGAGATAACCTTCAACAGACCTTTTAAAATAATAATAATAACTTAGTGTTAGACATCACCAAAAGCCCTGACATGCCCCAGTTACCTTTCCTGACATGGTAATGGGGCCCTTCTCAACATCCCAAAGACCTTCCTGGAATTTGTCAAAAACACCACGAGTAATTCCTCTGTATGACTCCCATTCAGGACACAGGACTTTCCCTGTCCCTCCTGTGCAAGACTACACAGCCTGGGAATGTCCTCGTTCCCAACACCACTACCGTAAAGTGGGAGACAGGACTGAGCGTAATGCACCACACTACAACATCTGTATTTTTTGATAAAACATTTGTTCTCTGTTAGAGGGCCAAACTCACTATCTTCCTCAATGACTACTGTTAAGTACAGGAAAGAGACAGTTATTAAGAGTACAAACCAATTAAGAGAAGGAAGATTTTGTTCCTTTAACCCTGTATCACTTTCAGCTCCCTGACCAAGGCCTGTAGTTCATATGGACAAACATTATAATCTATGGGTAGCAGGATGCGGGCGAAAGTGCCTGTACCATAACTATTACTAATTACATGCTGAGGCACCCCACCCATTGCTAATGATGTAGTCATACTCTTCAAATGGTGCACGTCACAAAAGCAGCATCAGATGCTGGGGCTGGAAAGACATTTTTCAATGCCAGGGCATCAACTCAATTTTGACTGTATCAGTTGAAGCTCATTGCATAACAGCTTCCAGTTGCCTTGAGCAAAGTAAACTGCCAGTCACTTGCAAAGGCAATCTCGTACCAAAGATTTATTCGTCTGCTAATTTCTACCTGTTACAGAAACATGTTTTAAAACAATATCCTTTTGATAGCAGAGTGAACAAAGGCTCCATATATGCTACATCAGGACTAACCGAAAAGAAACATGTATGTTCCTAGTGGTATGTTATGAAATTCAGTGGTTTGGCAGCTGAATTTGGAGTCCTGGCACTTGGACAGACAGCTTATTTTGATGTTGTCTCACAAAGGAAGATAGCTAGTGTTTAGACTTTACATCAAAACTAAGCAAGCCTACCATCCAGCCAGCTATCATACGCATTATTCTTCTAAGCATATAAGGAACATTAATACACTTCACACTTCAAAGAGCAAGTGCAAAACACTAAAGCTATCTCTGCTGTAGTGGCACCAATAGTTCATCTGTGTGACAGCGAAGACATGCCCTAGAGCATACATTAAAAACACAACTCAAAAAAATTAGCATAGCAGAACATCCCGAGAGTAAATTAGGCTGCCAATTCTTTTATTTGGTTTAGGCAAATTTCTCTTCACCTTCATATAGCAGTTTCAGATGATTCAGGATATCAAGAAGTGTATTAGACTGTGGATAACAACAGCGTGGATTTATAGCAGACTGGACTGTGAAGAGCAATAGTTAAGGCACAGGCCCATATTCCCTACGGCCACAAGAGCTGCAGCCTGCAGCAAAGGAGATGGTGACCTCAAAACACCACAGATGTTTGCTTCAGTGTAGAAGAAAAACAGTCCCAGTTTTAGAAGACCGTATACATTTAGAAACAGATTTTGCAGAACACTGGTTCCCAGCCAGTGAGGCAGATCATGAATGAGACAGCACAGAGCTCTGGTGAATACATATCACTGCACTTTGTGCTGGCTGCATGCAATTCTAGCTTCACTGTCACAGTACTGTGCTCCCAGAATCAGACAATATTAATTTCTGATCAGCAGTTCAGTGTTAAGCTGGAAAGAAAGGCACTATGACCAGGCCATTCTCAAAGTACTAATCCAGCAGTGGTTGAATTAGATACTTTAAAGCCACTGCTTAGGGATAGGGGGAGCACACAAGCCGTGCATTGCACAATAGAACGAGGGGATTCTTGTATCTTGGATGTGTTATTCATAAACTGGATGTATAGCCCTCAGATTGGGAGCAAAAACAGCAAGCAGAAGCATGTTTTCATTAGCTGCTTGATTTCTAACATTTACTGTATAAACTAAAACCTTGCTAGTAGATACTGAGGAAGGTCACTCCAAAGCCACTAAGTTTATTACTTGCACACTATTCACTGGGGGGGAGCGGGGGGGGGGGGGGGGGGGGGGAAGAGGAAAATGGACATCAGCCAAAAAAAAAACCAACTTATAAAAAAAACCAAAAACAAAAACAACCAAATCAAAACAAGAAAACAAAAAAAATCTCTTGAGAGATATGATCTGTTCCCTCTTTCATTTCCTTGTATTTCAGGCCCTTCAGATGATTCATACCTATCTGCTCCTCATCTGGAATGCCCATGATCTTCATTGCCTCCATGGTCTCCTGAAACATATCTTTGTCTTGCTGACCCGGGATTGTAACATGCCCATTGGAAAGGAAGCGATATTTGTTGTAAGGCTCCAGCAGCAGATCAGCTTAGGAAAGAATTGAGAAAGAAGTTACTATGGATTTTTCTTTTCTTTTTTTTTTTTTAAATGGACAACAAGCTACCACTGAGATCAAATCTCTGACTTGCATATGCTAGCAGGTGCTGGATGAATCTGGGATTAAGCCCAGTTTTACTGCGTGCTGTACATTTCATGTATTTTAGATAAAACTGGGAGGTTTTCTGCCTTATTTCCTCCTATTCCTTCCTCCGAACTACTCCACCAAAGCCATGTCAATCATTATGCCCTAAATCTGTAAAAAGTAGGGATTAACTTGAAAGGAAATCTGCCTTTCATTTCAGACACCTCATTTGTTTCAAGTCTGGTGAAAGTTAATATATAACTCTTGAAACAGTAGCAATTAGGAGATCCTTCCTCCAGATCAATTTGCAGCTCTTCTACAACATGGGCCCTGATTACTAAGCTGAGCTATTAATGCCAGGTGTGCTAGGATCCCAGACTTCTAGAGCTGTTTAGGTGCTAGCAGCTTTGCTTCACTTATTGAAAGAGTGAGTACACCACAGTAGGACCATTCCTGCACTAGAAGGGTTTACGTCATGCTAGACGAGACTAAACATGGGACAGTGATTTAGATAAGGAAGGGCGTAGAGTCATTGCTGGCAAGGAGACAAGTGCAGGAAGGAACCAGAGAAGCAAGTTTTCAGGAACTGAGAAGTGCAGGGGGAGGGCAGAGGGATGTATGAATGTACGGACAAGTGGAGGAGGGGTGGCCATATCTAAAAGGCTGAGCCAAGAAACTATGAAGGAACAGGTCCTAGCCTACAAGGGGTTTGGACCTTCTGTTGTTGTGATGAAGGAACTACATAACTACAACATAATCATACTTACTCTTCAAATGCTCCCCTGCCCCAGACAGCAGGTAGTAAAAGATGTGGAAGGTTCTCTCCTCTTTGGCTTGACGAATTGCACGTGACTTCTCCAGCAGATCTTCAGAGAGTCAAGGCATACGGTAGGACATACAAATCACTTCCTATTCTATGGCAGGAGAAAAAAAACCCTCATACCACCTGATGTTCTCCTCATGCCAATTAACAGGGGTACTGATTTAGCAATCATCAGTCAACAACCCACTGAGCTTCTGGTCTCAGTTCTGCCAGCCTCAGAATGATGGCTATAAGAGAGACTTAACTGGAAAAGAAACATCCATCCATCCGTTCATCCATCCCCTACTCAGCCTGGACAGAAGCGAGAATGGTTTATGAAATTTCAAAGCTATTAATCTTATCACAGTTTATGCTTCCATTTCAGCCTCCTTAAGATCAGAATTTATTCAGTCATAAAATATTTCCCCCATGATCACAAAAGTCACAAAACACTAAATGAATAAACAGGAGACTACAACAGTAATCCTGCTAGCATACATTTAAGTGCTTCCTACCACTTTCTCAACCAGACAATCAGAAAGTTGGTTGTGAAGAGATTGCTAGGTACCATTATTGTCATCTCTATGACCTTTAACTTCTCCTTTTCAAGTGATTCTAGAAAGGATACAGGTCTCGATATTGGCTCCAACAATGTAGCCATTGACATCAAAGTTGATTCTGATGAACTTGCCCTAAGAGGGAGATAATAGCATTAAAATTAGTATTCATTCTATCTGGTAACAGCAGTAAGCAGCAAAGGTAAACCTTCTCTTTTTAATACAAGAAAGGAAATTCAGAACAGGTCAGGCAGGTTTTAGGCAAAACATAAGGTCAGCCAATAGGCAATGCCTGCTGATCACAGCAGCGATTTAACAAACACGATACCAAACACTTGCAGACACTTCTGACATTCAGACAGCCTAAGATTCAAATTCAGGATGTTCCAGCCTAGATTTCCCACAACCAGGGTCCCTTTGGTTTCAGGTGCTATACGATTTAGACAGTTCCACCACCCTCAATGTTAGCTTCAACCATTTTCATTTACTCCAGCTCTAGCTCCCCCATCTGCCTCTCAGATGCTGGCCACTGGTCTCCAGAGCAAGCAAAACAAGGACCAGTATTTGCTCTCCAGGATAAAACTGACTGAAAAAAAACTTAGAATAAAAATTGGCATAGATAATCCCGGTACAGGATCAGGTGCCTTCCTTCCAAAGACTTATCAGGTCTGTTCTGGATAATTCACTGAATGAAATTCACTTCCCAGATTAATTTGAAGGAAGTCACTTTACAGACAGTTGTCTTATCCCTGACAGCAATTCACCCAAAAGCAGACCAAGCCTTCCCTTTGAAAAGCGTAGAATACTGGCACCCATGCTGGATAGTAATACTCACAAATCTTGAGGAGTTGTCATTTTTTACTGTCTTGGCATTTCCAAAGGCCTCCAGGATGGGATTAGCCTGTAACAACTGTCTCTCCAGTTCTCCCTAGAGAGAAATCAGAAATAAATAAAGTAGGTAGTGGTTCACTGCATTGACCTTGGGTCTAACCAGCGCTGAAGTTTCAATTCACACTAGCTTGGCATCTGCTGTAGAGAAGCCATATTAAACCTTAGGAGATGATCCCTTAAACCTTCAAAGGAGACTCATTAGTTATCTGGGTAAAACAGAAACATTCACAAATATGCCTTATTCCCTTCCTCAACGTAAGGGCACACCAGTGCTGTTTTTCTGTTAACAAGAAGCCCTCCAAAGCCACTCGGCCACAACATCCCACAGACTTCCCAGGATCAAAGCAAAACACCACACCATCCAAGATCAGGCCCTCATCCCAGGAGTGTCTTGCCACCTAGGTTAGAAGACTGAGGGAAATCCTGTCTTGCTACTGCAAGACAGCCCTGATTTCTGCTAGTAGTAGGTTAAGAGGTCAGTCTGAAAAGGTCTAATGTTTTAAAAAAAAACAAAACCAAAAACAAACCTAATCCCCAAAATCCCCAAAAGGTTTCACTAAGAGTCTACATCTTCCAGAATACAAACAAGCAAAAACCTCCTTTGTAAGAAGGCACACAAAAAAAGAGAATTAGTGGTATCCCACAAGCTGCATGATCGCCTGTGTTCTGCTGCTATATTCACACACTCCTCCCCTCAAGGAACATAAAATGCTGGAGCTTTAGAAAAACTAAATTTGAAACCTTTATCCCTGCCAAGTGCTAGAATATTGGAGCATATACACCTTTCCCTGCAGGCTCTAGATATATCCCTGGCTGCTTTTAAAAATTACTTGTCCTCTGTGCTAAAAGCATGGAGCTCTATATATTTCAAGATCACCTAAAAAAGCTTCTAGAGACAGAAAGTGACAGTTAAGATTAATGTTTCTCTTTTTAGCAGTTACCAGCAAGTACTCAAGACTTCCTGTGCATAACAGATGGAAATGAAGTTTGATTCACGAGAACTGGAATTTATGGGCAAATTATTTAAGGGTATTTCTAAAGGAAAACTGTTCCCATTCATTCTCAAAGTGCATTATAAAAGTGATTAGTCCTTACACAGTCTCTCTAAAAAAACATGCAATAAAAAATAGGAAGATACATGAGAAACTGTACAAAGAACTACAAGCCTTTATCTTACTTCCACAATCACCTCACTTCATGCTTGCCAAGCGCAAGGCCAAACAAGACCCTCAGTCCCTGTACAACTGCACGAATACAGAAGGGGCAGCTGCTGCAAACGCTTTCATTCGCAGTCAAGTATACAACAAGGGAGGTTAGCCCTGGGAAGGGATCTTGAGCTGGGACATCTGCTCTCTCACAACAGAGCCAGCACGTGGCTTTGTAAGGATAAAACCTTGAAATTAGGGTTCAGTCCTTGTGACTGCCACACAGTTTCATTTCCCCTCCTCTTCTGGCACGTGTACTGAAGTTGGAACACTCTTCCCTCACCCCATTCCTCCTCCCCATCCTGCAGTGAAGTCCTAGGCCTTTGTGACTGCAATCTGTTACTATGCAAGTGAGAGATGTCAGCAACATAGCATTTCAACACAACTATGGAACAAGGAGGGAAGAGATAAAAAAGCACCCTTTTTTTTTCCTCTAAACAGAAGTCAGGCTTTGACATCAAATCTATTTTATTTATTTTACTAAAAATAAAACTAAGGTCATACTTAGCTACACAAAGAGCAAAAGTTTATAGAAATCCATACTACAGACCCTCCTGCTATTTAGTACCTCTGAAAGAAAGTGTCATTAGTGTCAAGTAAGTGTTGGTAAACTGTAGTTTAGAGATTATTAGGTCTATTGAACCACCAAGGTAGAAATATACATAGAGAACGACAACTCAGGCTCACAGCAATATAAAGCTGTGGGGTAAGGAAAACACTAAAGAGCTGATCAAGTCAGCTCCTCTCATGACTTGCCTTAGCACCATGATACAGTGAGAAGATCAAGCTCCCAGCATGTCATGGCAATGGCACATAGGGCTAAGTGGCTGCGATTACTGCAATGTATCCATTCCTTACTGTACACTGTCCTTGTTTAAAAAGACAATTTCATTATCTTCAAAATTTTAAAGAAGTTTTTGGGTGGAGTTCGCTGGTTTTGTTTTTTTTTTTTTTTTTTACCTTAAATTTTGATGGTCACCTTTCACTGAAGGAAAAGACTTCATTATTATTATTATACAATGGGTAATCCTGCAAAGCAAAACCAGTACAACACAAAGCTGTCCATCCATCACAAGCTTTCCAGAAATTCTAAAGTTCCTATCATTAAGACGCTGCCAATTTTCTGACACCTCTAATTGCCATTCCTTGACCTGAAACAAATTTCTTTAATACCTGGCATGCATTTGAAGTGTGTACAATATTCCTGTTGAAAACAAGCAGTAACAGCCAGTGGATCTGTTAGCCTGCGGTTGGGCAGAACACATTCTTCAGGACACTCTCCTCCTACTGCTCTGAAGTTACACCACCAATTTAAAGCAACTAAAATCCTTAACATCTATTTTGTATGAGATGCAAAAAATTCAGAGTACACTTTTTGGAATTATTTCTATGCAAGGTAGACGTTTTGCCAGCCATTTATTCTTCAGGACGTATGGTGAAAGGCATCTAGAAATCATAGCTAGCTTTAACAGCATGCAATTTAAAAAACTAGAAGATGAGGGAGGGTGTTTGGGGTTTTTTGTTTGTATTGGTGTGGGGTTTTGTTTTGTTTTTTACACTTTAAGGATTTGCTTTTGTATTCTTCTCTGCAGTCATGTGAAAGAATCTCACATAACTGAATTCCAGCAACAGTGGATTGGATGGGGAAGGGAGAAAGATCATCAGTAACCTAACCTTTATTGCAAATATTTAAGCAATAAGTAAGTAGCACCCATAAATTTCTGATTAGCTGCAAACATTCTCATCTTGAAAAAACTATTACATAAGTAGTCAGTAGAGAAGAAGAGACTAAACATGGGACAACATCAATTTCCATAAAGTTTCATCAAATGAAAAAAAAGTGTTTATGTAATTAGATTCAGTAGGCCCAAAAAGCAGCCTTAATGTGCTTAGTAGTCACACCATGCAGCTAGAAGCTATTTAGCTGAACATACTAATGCATTGATCTTGGTGCAAGGTGCCACTACCTCCAAAACCAGAGAGCTAGAATTGAAGAAAATGCTTTGTAAATCTGATTTTGCTCTGATACTTTGAAAAACGGGGATTTACATCCCAAACTTCTAATAGGTGATAGCCAAGAAACCTCTCTCATAGATAAAGCACCACTACTTTCTATATTGTCAAAGGTTAAGTTCCGTGCCTAGTCTTGCAGTATAAAGGTTTGACACTATCACATTCTACCTAAAGAATAAGAATCTGTCATGACTGGTATACGTGAAATCCTCAAAAATTTTAATGTATTCATCTTTACAAACCCTTATAATCTGGTTCCATGTTTAAGGTTTGTAAAGAATTGTTACACAGAGCACTCACTACTAACTAACATTCAAAGACTCTAGCTCTAAATCCTCTCTGGTAAGACCAGTGCTCCTGTTTAGTCACAAGACAGGAGCAAAATGTGATCTGCAGGACTTTTCGGGAGAATCAAAATTCAGGGTACGGGGAAAAAAAACAAAACAAAACAAATTTGGGCAAATCACCAGCCAATCCAACTTAGGACTGTCTTATTCTCTTAAGTGGACTGACCGTCCTGCTTCGGTAGTTGAAATTTTGCTCACGGATAAGTAGTGGAAGAATACTTAACTCAACCCCATGATTCTATTTTCCACACTTAAGAAAAAAAAGAAAAAGAAAAAAAAAGGAGAATGTTTCTAAATACAGCTACTGACAGACCATGGAAAAAGCCTTCATATGTCTGAAAGTTTGGCACATAGAAAGTTTTTTTTTGGTTGGATTCCAGAAATTACTTATTACTATGTGTGCGCACACTCATAGCATGCCTGTGTGCAGAGATGCCTTCTTATTCATATATTCTACACACATATAAGACACACCTACACATTAAGCTACTACGGGAAAACTCTTCTGTAGAGATACAGCAGACACACTTGGCATCCAGCTTGCATTACACAGCTCACCAGTGAACATTTCCAACGTGTTCAGCTCTGGCTAACAAGCTCACAGACGTGGAACATCCTGTCTGCAGGGCAGCCTTCCCCCAAACCTTTCTTTGCAACCTGCAGCCACATCTCACTGCAGGGAATAGAAAGCTAACCACCTAACTATATTTATCTTACTGGGAACACCACACGAATGAGACACTTATGGTTCTAGGAAAGTCCTATTGCCCTGGAGGAATACTTCTTGAATGGTCTATCTGGGAAAAAAATCCTGCAAGAAAAACCTTAAATGCAAACTAGTATTGAGTACAGAACACAAGTATTCTTGATAGTACTTTAGTCTCCAATTGAACATCCTCACAAAAAAAGATTACTGTGCACCACACACAAAAAAAAAATAAAATTGTGAATTGTCTATGGATTTGTTTTAGCTGCAGAAAGTGATATTGGTGTGGAGTGAAAAGCTGCTCAAAAAAATCACACAATGGGACAGAAAACGCATTCCTGGTGCAGAACGTGCAGTAAACGTGCAGCTCACCTACGAGGATACAACTGACGAATTCGGCAATAGTCCATCGGGGGAGAGGGAGGGGGAAAAAAATATAAGTGAGACATCTTTAAAGTCCTCCCACCATCACCACCACCCTCCTTTCACGTGCTGCAAATACTTGGCAGTTTTCTACCCTTTTATTGTTTTTCTACAATTTCAAAGTTTCCAGCCAATGTCCACTAGCCTATAGCTGTATTCTCCAGTTTTGAGACAGGGTATATATGTTATAGCCAAACCTAATCTATAAAGGTACAGAAGAAAGGAGACAACTCCTCCGCGGAAGGACCAGTTTTAAACTGCCTAGTCCAGTTTTAAGAATACATCCATGTGAAGAGTTCAGTGAGGGTGATGCTTCATTTATAGTGTCTCTTGCCCATGCACTTGCCCACAAATCCAAGAGGTTGTGGATGAGTTTATCCCCACTGTAGCTCCACTGAATTCAAAGGAGTTATGATTTAGAACAATATTTCCTGGCTTGCAACTTCTGACAAACTTTTATTGTTTCATAGTTCACTGGCCTCCTCAGTCCCCTGATAGATGTTAGTATCTAGGCTTTTATTAAGCAATATGGCTTTTACAAACATCAGCCAATATATATTTATTGTCCAAAGTCAGCACAGCAATAAAGCATCATTAAACCTAGGTCTTACCTGGTCTTTTTTAGACTTGTGTGAGGAAGCAACATGAGCCAGATATTGAATGACCTTCTTGGTGTTCTCTGTTTTACCAGCTCCCGATTCACCTCTGTAAAGAAAATCTGCAATTCATTCCCAAACAAGACGTAGGGGGACATATGCATATTTCTAACCCCAAAAGGGCTTCAGAGCTCCTTAACTGCATTCTGGACATTGCAGCATCTCCCTCAAAACTAAGAAAAAAAAAATTGTACTGGTAAGCTGTAGCAGTGTAACTGGACTGCAGGCTAGCCCTCAGCCAGTTTGCCTGGCTGGATGAGTGCATAGAGGAAGGAAGGCAATAAAGAACTATGCTTTCCAGTCACTTAGATACAAAGATTGCCAGATGGCTGAGGAATAATTCGGAGACTGCTGTAGAGGTAGCGGTGAAAGGTAGTGAAGCGAGTCTTTCCAAAAGGAAGCCTCCCAATTGCAAGAATAAACATACCAATTCCTTAAGCAGAACTGAGGGCCAACCAATTCTGCTGTGTCTGGATGAGAAACTTCTGTATCGAGAGTATCTGTTACTGTATCAGCCTCATCAGTATGAATGTACTTAAGCATAACAGCTGCATCAAATCTGAAGGACTTCTCAAAGTCTTTTCCATTGACAAAGCTGTATTTCTTTATGAATTTGAGCACAGGGGCTGTTTCAAAACGTCCCTTCCTCTCCACTTACGAAAATTATTATGCAGAAAGGATTATTTAGCTTCATCAGGGGCCCACCTTAAATGCCTCTATGCAAATGCACGTGGACATGGAACAAACAAGAGGAGTTAGAGATGTGTGCATGCCTGCAGGGCTACGATCTTATTGGCATCACAGAGACGTGGTGGGATGGCTCCTATGACTGGAGTGTTGGAATTGAAGGACACAGGCTCTTGATGAAGGACAGGCAGGGGAGACAAGGAGCAGGGGTCGCACTCTATGTCAGTGACCAGCTGAAGTGCATGGAGCTCCGCCTGGGGATGGATGAGGAGCTGACCAAGAGCTTGTGGGTCAGGATCAAAGGGAGGGCAGGGACAGTAGATGTTATAGTGGGGGTGTGCTACAGGCCACCCCACCGGGAAGACTGAGTGGATGAGGCCCTCTATAGACAGATGGGAGCAGCCTCACGTGCACAAACCCTGGTCCTCGCCGGGGACTTCAACCACCCCAATATCTGTTGGAGGGACAACACAGCAGGACATATGAAATCCAGAAGGTTCCTGGAATGCACTGATGATAACTTCCTTCTCTAAGTGATAGAGGAGCCAACGAGGAGAGGTGCTATGCTGGACCTTGTTCTCACCAACAAGAAGGGATTAGTGAGGAATGTGAAGTTCAAGGGCAGCCTTGCCTGTGGTAACCATGAAATAGTGGCGTTCAAGATCTCCTTAGGGCAGTAAGGAGGGCGCACAGCAAGCTACCTTGGGCTCCAGGAGAGCAGATTTTGGCCTCTTCAGGGATGTGCCTGGTAGACACCATGGGATAAAGATCTGAAGGGAAGAGGGGCCCAAAGAAGCTGGTTAATATTCAAGGATCACCTCCTCCAAGCTCAGGAACGATATGTGCTAACAAAGAAGAAGTAAGGTAAGAATGCCAGGAGGCCTGCATGGATGAACAAACTGCTCCTGGACAAGCTCAAATATAAAAAAGAAGCCTACACAGGGTGGAAGCAAGGACAGATAGCCTGGAAGGAATACAGAGAAGTTGTCCAAGCAGCCAAAGATCAGGTTAGGAAGGCCAGAGGCCTGTTAGAATTAAGTCTGGTCAGGGACGTCAAGGGCGACAAGAAAAGCTTCTATAGGTACATCAGTGATAAAAGAAAGACTAGGAAAAAAGTGGGCCCTCTCCAGAAAGCAATGGGAGACCTTGTTACCCGGGATACAGAGAAGGCTGAGGTACTCAATTTCTTTGCCTCAGTCTTCACTGGCAAGTGCTCCAGCCACACTGCCCAAGTCGCAGCAGGCAAAGGCAGGGACTGAGAGAATAAAGAACTTCTCGCTACAGGAGAAGCTCAGGTTCGAGACAATCTAAGGAACCTGAAGGTGCACAGGACTGTGGGACCTGATGAGATGCATCCACGGGTCCTGAGGGAACAGGATAAAGTGGCTGAGCCACTATCCATCCTATTTGAGAAGTCATGGCAATCTGGTGAAGTTCTTACTGACTAGAAAAGGGGAAACATAACTCCCATTTTTAAAAAGGCAAAAAAAGGAAAACCTGGAGAACCTACAGGCCAGTCATTCTTACTTCTGTGCCCAGCAAGATCTTAGAGCAGATTCTCCTGGAAACTATGCTAGAGCACATGGAAAATAAGGAGGTGACTGATGACAGCCAACATGGCTTCACTAAGGGCAAATCATGCCTGACAAATCTGGTGGCCTTCTACAGTGGGGTTACAGCGTCGGTGAATAGGGAAAGAGCAACTGACATCACCTGCCTGGACTTGGGCAAAGCATTTGACCCTGTCCCACACAACATCCTGGTCTCTAAATAGGAGAGGCATGGATTTAGTGGATGGACCACTCGGTGGGTAAGGAATTGGCTGGATGGTTGCACTCAGAAGAGTTGCGGTCAATGGCTCGATATCCAAGTGGAGAGCAGTGACAAGCGTTGTATTGGGACCGGCACTGTTTAGCATCTTTGTTGGTGACAGGGACAGTGGGATTGAGTGCACTTTCAGCAGGTTTGCCGATGACACCCAGCTGTGTGGTGCAGTCAACATACCAGAGGGCAGGGATGCCATCCAGAAGAACCTTGACAGGCTTGAGAGGTGGGCCCATGCAAACCTCATGAAGATCAACAAGACCAAGTGCAAGGTCCTGCACATGGGTCGAGGCAACCTCAAGCACAAATACAGGCTGAGCGATGAGCAGAATTTGAGCAGCCCTGCGGAGGACTTGGGGGTATTAGTGGATGAAAAACTGACTGTGAGCCAGCAACATGCGCTCGCAGCCCAGAAAGCCAACTATATCCTGGGCTACAGTAAGAGAAGTGCGTCCACTAGGCTGAGGGAGGTGATTCTCCCCCTCTACTCCACTCTCATGAGATCCCACCTAGCATACTGTGTCCAGCTCTGGGGCCCCTCAGCATAATGACATGGACCTGCTCAAGCAGCTCCAGAGGAGGTCACAAAAATCATCAGGAGGCTGAAGCACCTTCCTTATGAGGACAGGCTGAGAGAGTTGGGGTTGTTGAGCTTGGAGAAGAGGAGGCTCCAGGAAGACCTTATAGTGGCCTTCCAGTACTTAAAGGGGGCCTACAGGAAAGATGGGGAGGGACTCTATCAGAGACTGTAGTGATAGGGCAAAGAGTAACAGTTTTAAGCTGAAAGAGGGTAGATTTAGATTAGATATTAGGAAGAAATTATTTACTGTGAGGGTGGTGAGACACTGGCACGGGTTGCCCAGAGAAGCTGTGGCTGCCTCCTCCCTGGAAGGGTTCAAGGTCAGGTTGGATGGAGCTTTGAGCAACCTGGTCTAGTGGAAGGTGTCCCTGCCCATGGCAGGAAGGTTGGACCCAGATGATCTTTAAGGTCCCTTCCAACCCAAACCGTTCTATGATTAAATACATATTGGAGGAACAATAGTGGGACCTTCCTTGAATCTCCATTATTACCTGATTTACTGAGCCTACTCCCAGCACTTACAATTAAGACAGAAGACAGTCCTCCAACCAAGAATTTCAACACACAAACTTTGACAACCAGACAAGCTGACAACTGTAAATACTCACGTGCAAAGGATGGACTGATCCTCTCGATCTAGAACAAAATTTTTAAAAAAAGTAGTCAGACTAAGACTCTAAAATTAAATTTCTGTGACAAAATAAAATCAACACCAAAGACAAAACCAGGAACTAGTAAACTCTGACAAGTAACATCAGAAATATGGCTAGGTAACCCCTTCTCTGGCTACAGACCCCAACTTCCCACCCTATGCCAAAGTATAACAGCACCATAGCAATTTAGTTTTCTTTATCCAGAAAGAATATTGTTTGCATTAGAATTTTTCTACAAACAATACAGAAGTCTCCCACTGAACATTTCTTTATCACAGAACTACAGTTTGATGTACATCTACTTGTTCTTCAGCTCCCCTCCTCCCCATTACATTGGGCCCATACTGACTTACAAAAGTTATCAGCAGAGCAATGGAAATGGAAAGAAGAGGGGGAGGGATGTGGTACAGCAACCATTACAAATTCCAAAGTGCCAAATACATCAGAGGCTTTCACCCCCAAAAGAAACACTGGAAGCTCAGTGAGAAATTTTTGTTACTCATTTTGTACAGAATGGACTTGAAAACTACAACGCTGAGCAGCAGCCTAAGTCCCATACAGCTGCTGTGTTTGTGACACCACCCCCTATTGTATTAACACAGCAGCTGGTGACAGTAGAAAACTTTTCTTTTTCATGTTGACATAGCAGTAGACATACTAATTCCTGTGTTCAATTCACAGCTGTGAATAGTATCTTTCCAGCTACAGAACTTACTTCACCCAGCCTATCCGCCACTATCCTCTCCCACATCTTGAACCTCCTTTCAGCTACGATTCCACTTCCTCATACACAGTCCTGACGAGTCCCTCCACAATGCCTTCATCCCACCGCTCCTCCACCACTTCTGTGTGAACACACTCCCCTATTTCTGCCTTGGTTTCACCTTTCATCCATTCCTCCACCCTGTGTCCACCCCCTAGTCTGCCTCCTATTCCTCCCCCATGCCACCTGGAACCAGGTGGGAGCACTGGGCAGACTGGAGTGCCTATGCCTACACCACAACAGCCTTTGTAGCCTGTAGTCATCACAGGGGCAGTGAGACCTGTTCAGGCATGGAACAGACTTGGGCACGGCAAGTCATTCACAGAGAGTCCACAAGAGCTACTGAGGCACTCACAGAACAGCCTGTGCCACCAAACTCAAAACAGCCATTAATTCGTACGCTGTCCATTTGGCTGTGGTTTTCGGGTTTTGTTTTAGTTGGGTTTTTTTGCTCAAGACTAAGACCAGAGGACTATCAGATCATCCAGGCTGAGGACTCCAGTAACACAGCAGTTAGATTTCATCCAGTTACTGTCATTGTTTCCTTTTTCCATGATGAGCACCAACTTTGTGTTGCACTGAAGTCTAATCTCTAAAGCAAGAGAAAGCAAGCTGGAAGGATCCATGAGCATACAATTCACCGGATTGCTGCAATTTATTTCAGCAATTGGTAACCTTCATCAGCACGTTTATGGATGTGAATGGCTCCATATTTTAGCTATTTATTCTTTCTATTCCTTCCTCTGGCAGCTCCAGTAGCACCCAAGTGCATTCAGTATTCTCCCCACCAGAGAGTACTTAAATGATATAATTGAGTCACCATTCAAGTTGTTTTGTGCAAGATAAAGCCTTCCCTAATTACAGCTCAATCTCTTTATAGTCAGATAGAGTTCAAGTACCTGAAACCACTTTCTATACCCTTAAACACTACTGCTGCAAGTGAATTTAGCATTGCAGTCCTAACATCATGAATGCCATATTCATCAAGTAAAATCTCCTATAAACTCAGTTTATAAAGACAGAAGTATATCTAGTCTTTGGACACATTTTCATGGAATAAAGCAAGCAGGTAAACTCGCTAAATTTGAGATTCCAGCTTTCCTTAAATTATTCTGAAATGAATAATAGAAACATTAGGTTCACACACTACAGATAGGCAGCTCCTGCTCTAAAGCTTCTTTACTGGAAACCGATCGTACGCAGATGAGCACAAAAAACTAGAGGAAAACAATCTGCTTTATCCCTGTTAATACTGTTGTCAGAAAGAGCCGATCAGCCCTAAGACTGGAAAGAAGCAAGCAGAAGAAAATCATCACTTAAATGCTTTTGGCCCAGCCAACTCTTAAGCATCCGAAACTAGATACTGCAGCTTTATTAGCATTGCAT
Source organism: Tyto alba (assembly GCF_018691265.1). Taxonomy (NCBI): domain Eukaryota; kingdom Metazoa; phylum Chordata; class Aves; order Strigiformes; family Tytonidae; genus Tyto; species Tyto alba. Next base: position 32,367,484 of record NW_024881282.1, read on the forward strand.
ATTAATTTTGAAAAGCTTTGAGTTTTATTCATTGCCCTTAAGACACGCACCCCTTTTGCTGAGGGACAGGCTAAGAGATGTTAGCCAGCTCTGAAGGCCCCACCCGTTCAAGGTTCCCAATGGGTCAAGGGCTCAGCAGGCGCACGCCAGCCCTCTGCATGACTGGGCACTGAGGGTGGATCAGGGGAATAACTAATGACTCATTTAATGATTGCCTAAGGAAACGTATTATTTGGTAGTGGGACACCTGGGTGCAATTCTCTATCACAAAGCAGCTATGTGAAAGGACACGCTTGTGCCTCTGAGTAACAACTGACTTTGGAAAGCTTAACTAGAAACAAGCAGCCCACTTGCCCTAGAAAAGGTTATATTCGCATTCAGGTACTACAGAGGTTCTTCTAAGAGGCCAATCTGAAAGAAAGATAAAACAAAAGCAAAACATAACTCTAAGGAAGGTGCTCCTTGTTCCCGGTAGCCAGCTCTGGTCTTGGCACTGAGCTGGAGCCCAAACATGGAGTCCCAAGCAGTTGAACGGCACACGCCTTCCTATTCCCTCTTCTCCAGGAGGAGAGATCCTTGTCTCAGCAAAAAAACCATCATTAAGCAGACAGGTAAACCGACTGCCCCACAGAAACAGAGATGATCAACATCAGATAATACTAACAAGCTATTTGGCACCGAACACTTTGATCATGACAAGTTTTGTCACACTTAGTTGAGAAGCTCTTTTCGAGCCTCATTCCAATGAGGCAAGGTAACAACAGCACCCTGGAGTGACCCGAGGAAGTCCCAAAGGGGCAAGCACAGGATTTTTCCATGCCTTAACACAGAGCAAGGTGTCGAAAGGTGCTCAGGCAGGAAAAGTCACAGACAGTGTTCAAAATCCTCTCAGGCACTGCATTTTCCTCCCCCAACATACTTTCCTGGTGGCCTGCTGCAGCTGTGTTAGTCACCTCTGTTTTAAGCCAGCAGGAACGTACCTGCGAGTGCAGGCAAGTCACCGGCAGCGAGCAGACAGGGCCATAAAAGGCAACATTCCAGCTGGCAATCTGGGGGAAATTCTTTCCCAGGACTGCACAGCAGCAGCCATTGGGATAGCTGGAATTCTTCTAATTGTGTACAGACAGACAACTCGAATAATGTGTTGAGCAACAGGAAACTGGAGCCGACCAAAGGGCCAAAGAGCTAACACGTACAAAAGCGTAACTCTCAGATATGCTTCCAATTAAGAATTGCTTTAAATGCCAATGTTCATTCTCCATACAATACTGACTTGTGCCACCACGAATCAGAATTCAGTTGCCCAGACAAGAGGCCACCTCCACTGCTGTTTTCTAAAGGATCATTCAACATGGGCGTACTGCACAACTTCAGTCAGCACTTGCCTTTACTTCATTGTCAGTTGTGCAAGCAACCTACTCAGCAAAAGAGAATGTGCTGGGTACCATAAACTCAGTTGCTTATAATAACACAATCAAGAAACGCCTGATTAAAAGAAATCTGCATCTGCTTTTCAATCCCAGAGTCACTTATTAAAAACAATCCAGAATAACAACTCATTAGTTAATTATAGCAACAATTCTGTATTTCAGACCAGCTGGCAAGGAAAGCTTTTTATCTAGGCTCTTCTTTAGCTCTCATCGCCATAGTATTCAAGTGATCATAAGAAGCAGCAGCCTCAAACATCCAGAAATTCAGGAAGTAAAGCATCCTTCAAATTTAAGCTATACAGCAGTATTGTACAATCAGATCAGTACATTCATTTTACTATGTAAGAAATCCTAATATCTAACTCATTCTTGACTTTCTTCAGTCCAAAAATAAAAGACTGCATTTTAGACTGCTTCCATGCCCTGTGGCATACGTTAAAAACGTAATTAAACCAAAATTTGTTTTCACAAGGGAGATATCTTGTACATAAAAAGTATTCTTTTTATAGCCAAGTATTCTACTGCAAAACAACAAATCTGAATGAATGCTGAACTACTGTGGTTGAATGTATTGGCATAACTGATAAATTAAGAGGTCCAAATTAATTTTGGTTTTAGTTCTTTTGGGATGGTAGAAGAAAAAAGTTGGGAGGCTAGAAAAGAACACGCAATTTAAGCTCCACATCTCAGTTACAGAACATCCTAGCAGGCCTTTATCACCCACTTCCTCTGCATGAGTGACTCCAGCTTCAAGCCCGTTCATCTCCATAAAAGGAGAAGTAATATAGCATTCACACGATGGTGACATCATCTCTCCAGCTAAGAGGAAGTGTAGCTGAAAGGCAAAGGCTTGGCTTGCAGTCCCTTGCCTATAGCTGACTCATTAAGGCCAAAAGCTTAACCATAGCTAGATGGTACCACCCACCTCCTAACCACGGAGCGTCTGGCAGAACCGAGCAGCCTGACCCTCCAGGTTTCCATTACTAGACCGCTCCCCTCGCATCACGGTGAATGCCGGTAGCCCAGCTTAGGCAACTGGCTGGCTGGCCAAGCTAGGCAGTTGACCTAAAGGAAGAATTAAGTCTTAAATGCACCTAAGCACTTCAACTATGCAGTAGTTTCAGTACCTCAGCCGCTCCTCAAACGTCTCTTCTGACCTCAACCTCATCTTACAACCAGTGTCCTTCCCTCAGGGCTCTCACACAGGAGGAACCCCAGGCACCTGGCACACTGTGCTACTCAGAACAACCCCACTGGCATAAAATCTAATCAAATAGGTTCACTGTGATGCTGTAACTTACAGGTTGGTTTGGGCAGGATCAAAAACTCTCCACGGGAACACCGGAACAGAATCTGAGAGCCTGTTTCTGCATTATCATTTAAGGCATGTGTTATACAGAAGTTTCAAAATGCTACTAACCTATCGTCAAGTGAAAAAGAAAAAAAATCAAATCAAGGACAAACATAGCATATCAAAGAGAGCTCTCAACAATAGAACTTCAAGATGCAAAAAAGGAGAAAAATCACTTGAGTTGGCAGGAACACTGCAATGGCAAGATTCAGCCTTGCATTATCTGAAGTCTGAAGACAGTCATGAGAAGAAGAGTAAGCTTCATTTCAAAAAATGAAAAATATCCTGTGTGAAATGCAAATATTTATTTCCCCAAGCCACTTTTGGACTAAAGCCCATACCCCTTCCTCTAGCATTCCTTAGCTGAATCTGGAGATAGCAAAACAGGAAAACAAGTTAGGCTGTAATTTTAGGTTACACAAATGTTTATGAAGTTCTGACAGGAAAGAAAAGCTGGTATACAGCCTGCAAAAGCTCAGGCAGCTCATGAAACTGAAACAGTGAACTGCAGGGAGACTGACAGCAAGGGCTGAACCATTACGTAAGTAACTGCCAGAGAGATCCTGCTCTGGTTTACAGGAATGAAGCAAAAAGGGTGTGGTAACTACTAAAAAACAAGTGGGCAACGGACTCTTTTTTAGCTCCTTGTTCTATTGAAAAACCGCATTTCGAGACACAGATTTTGAGATCTACATTTAGAAATATCAAGTGATTCAAAGCATGTAAAACATTTCTTAAGAAAATCAGAAACTGTGTACATCTTTTCTTGCCATTTGTATACAAACACAATCAAAATGAAACATCCTCCATAATTAGTATCCAAACTTAATGTTGCCTTTTGCATCAGAAATTTAGAGAAATCTTGGAAACAAACTAGTGAAACCACAGGCTATATTCTTTTGGATTTAGTGGAAACAGAACTTGACCTTTACATGCAACTTGAAAGAGACATCTGTGCCTCTACATAACTAAACAGCTCTGTCAATCAAGTATCCCTGAATTGATAAGCGCACACAGATTACTGTCGAGAAAATAAAGATGCACTCTGGGACAGTGCAATATATACTACAGCATAGCAGACCAATGCTAAGAAACAAGCAGAGAAAGAAGACTTGAGACCAAGGAAGTTAGAAGTTTTCTATTAGCTCGGAAACTGAAGAAATATGTAAACATCTAAGAATTACAAATAAAATACTTCGAGGTCATGTTCTACAGAAGCAGATCTAGAGGATCTTGTGTTTCTACATCTAGTGGATCACGCATTTCTTGTGAAAATGACAGCTAGGCCAGAGGTGCATGTGAAGATCTACAACAGCAAGTGGTTTGTCTCACAATAGCTAACACTGTTTCCTCCCTCAATATAACAAGGCCAATAAAAATAATGAAGTTACTATGCTTCAGAACTTTTATTTTAAATACCAGACCCAGAGACTACCTAACTCCCCAGTGAATATCAGCAAGGTGCTGGCTGCACAGGCTCCTTTGCAGACTAATCCATCAAGGGCAACAAGGGTTTAATTGCTGCACAATGATTTTAAGAGTTTTGTTCAGTGAAGAATTAGGAACCCTACACTAATATGCAGAGAAACTGGACGAGAAAGGAGGTACGAGTACATTCGTTAGCAACGTGCTGTCTATTCCTTCTCCTACTTCCCTCTTAGTTGAGCAGGTTGAGCTTTGGAGACCTGAATAACCACACTTATCTAGCCTATTACAGAAGTTTCAGATGCTGGCATTAAAAGAGCCATCACATTTCAGACACCAATGAAATTTCTAGCTTCTATCAGTATTTGACATAGAAAATTCCCTATACGTGTTCCAAATAGACAAACAAGTGATATTTAAGAGTGTTAAAATATGCTTTTCTAGATAGATCCACTGGAGATTATGAATTGAGGAAAAGAATGTACCCCTCCAGTGTACATCTGTTGCAATATAATAATGACTTGTTTGCTCAAGACACCACCCCACTTGCAGGCACTGTGCTTCAATCACCAGCACCAGAAAAGTAATTCTTCTGAAAGCAGTCAGACCTGGGACTTCTGGCATCCAGGTTACCCAGGAAACAGAACCATTAAGACAAATGGTTGTTTTCTCTGAAAACAAAAATGTTACAATTTTTTCAGAGTTCTGCTCTTGATGCACAGCAAGTTTCTCCAAGTACCGTGCAGCGAAAAAAAATGTTTTCATCCCATTTGTGAGTCTTTATGTCTTGGGCCGGAGAAAGGAGGAAAAAGGAAAAAAAAGTCACTTTGAACACCTTCTCCTTCATGTTATTGCTTCAGGGAAGTACTTCTGGTGAAATTTAACAAAAAGCAATTTAACCTCTTGGAATGTATAAATGCCACACGACACTTTTGTGGATGGAATAACCAGCGTAGACACAAAAAGGGGACTAAGCTCACACATACTGCATCAGCATAGATGCCTGAAAAGGGTTAAATAGTTTCTGGATTAGAGGTCTCATCTTCCTCTCCCTTCCCAATTCCCTTCCTGATGAACGCCCCTTTGAATGGCCTGCTTAGTAAGAATACCATACATTGACTGAAAGCTAGAAAAAAAAATTCAGAGTCCAAATCAATTAACACACAAGGCTTTTCCGCTCTGTCAGCTTAAGAGATAACTATACCCCAGGCTGACAGAAGTCAGTCAACAGCTTGCTATCCTTCTCCAGACCATGAAGGATTCCCAGTCTTCAGGGCTCTGAAAGTAACCTAGGGAAGGCAGCCTAATCCTAAATGCCTCCGGCTCATGTAGAGCACCAGACCCTTTCATCCTCTATTCTCTGTACAGATTCCTGCCATACCACTGGCTGCTGCACCAAGCCTCCCCCACGGCTAAGCAAAACTGAGAAACTGGAATAGGAATGTTGCTTTCCATTGCCCTAGAGGCTAGCCAGGACCAGAGACACTGCAACAGCCTACTCACCTTCACTCCTACTAGCAGACATCGGAATGCTACTGTTACCCTTTGCAATAAGGAAATAAGGCAGCAAATAACCCTAAAACAATCTCTAGGGTTCTTGCTAGCACACATATGCACATGTGAAGCAACACGCACACAAAAAGCTTTCCAAACCTAGTTAAACAGGTCAAAGCAGACTAGTTCAACAGCTAACTGGATTGATATTCACATCCAACAAGTGTTCCAAAAAGTCAGTGACAAGGTATCTCAAACCAGGCAAAGAAGAGCTAGGGTAAGCCTCTAGACAGTCAATGCTGCTGAGAACATTGCATAGCTAGAATTGTTCTGGGAAAGGTAAACACTCCAGCAGAACTCATAGCAGCTTTCCCATGCTAGGAAAACAGAGGCAGGGCTGTCATTCTTTAGCTCTGTACAGCAAAGCAATTCAAGTCCGGGAATTCTGAGTTTTAGACATCACTCAATCAGCGGTCTGACAGAGACACTTTCTCCTTTCAAAACAAAATACCCATATAGATTAATCACTAGCTCTGAACCACCGTCAGATCAGCGAAGGTCACCTGTCCCTTGTTGCAGCATTGCAGCTGTCTGCATATCCACTGCCACATGCTGATATACCTGGAAGGGATGAAGGACAAGATGCATGCATGTGCAGTTCCAAATGTTCTCTATAGAGGGAAAAGGACTTCTTCAGTCTCCTTGCAGCAGTGACAATGAAACTGTTTCTGATTCTATGTAGAAAATATTTAAGGAACAACGAATCTGGTAGGGTCAGGTCAATAGCTGGTTTAAGAAAAATGTATGTTGGTACTTGAGCTCACAAGGAGTGGGCAAGGGAGAGAAGGAAGTAATAAAGAAGCAAAATAGTGATAAGAGGTTTGTGGACAACCATGCTGGCACATACAGTATAGGCGGTGCATCTGTCCTTGTCCTTCATGGCAGATCCAGTCTTTGTCTGAAGGTACTGAGGTCCTGTATAGGTCCAGGTTCACAGGTTTTTTTCCTCTGGATATAGCATTCATTTCAGAGTAACACATCAGTAGTATAGCTGTATTTCTTCAAGAGCTGCCACATCTTCAATGAATTGCCACCAGTACCTTGCCACCAGTCCACTGCAGTACACCTGTATAGCTCACCCCTCCCCACCCAAGGATTTTACAACTATAGATCCACCACGTTAGCTCTCCCATGTGCTCTGCTCTGCATGGCACCACACTGAGCAACCTCTCAGCATTCTCCACATGTAAAGTTTGTTCAAAGCCACTAACACAGGTAAGCAAAAGGAATTTTTCTTGCTCTCTTGCCACTCTGGGCAACCATATTGTGATAGTCCTCCTATGCTTAGAGGTGCGCGTGGTAGTGAGGGCAGGGGAAAAGCAGAACTCTAAAACTGAGTCCAATTAGAACTTTAAAGCATGATTTTATTATATTTGGCCTTTGTTCAAAAAATGAGGTTAATGACAAGACCTATAAGAGACAAAAACCTTAATCATTGCTAGTCATCAGAAAATAAAGGAATAATCCAATTCATACAAGCCATGCCAAATCAAACTGTCCATTATATCATTTAAATCCTACAAAGCATGCCTCTTAATATAACCCAGCTACAAACACGAAGGAAAGCACAAAATACCTCCATAAAAGAACACTCTCCAAGCATCCCAAACACAAGCACTGACTCTGTGAAAGTCCTCCTCTCAGAAGGGGGCATATGCACAGGACGGTCGGAGCTCTATATTTAAAAGTCCTCAAGTGACAACAAGCAGCAGAAAATATATATGTTTCTTTACTTTTCATTTGTATATATGGGGATAAAAAAAAAAAAAAGGTCCATTTGCTTGCTTTCTTTTATTCTACAAAAAGCCAACAGATGTATTTAGTATTGCCTGGTAGTAAAGTTTTATTCTTAACAGAATAGGAATGTAACCCACAACTCCTGATCAGTAAAACTACCACTGACCATCACACTTCAAAATGCAGGTTATACTAAGCTTGCTTCACCCAACCAAACTGTATGACTGGATGTTAAATACTTTTGTTAAAAGCCTCTACAATCAATATACATACTTGCTCATCCACAGCTATCGTTCCACAGGCTTATCATCAGAAAGGAAAGTTCTCTACCTCAGTTCTCCCTGCCTGCCTCTCCAAACCCCATGCATTCACACAGTCTGTTCTTTACGTCAAGTTTAACTCTTGCCAATCTCTTTATAAGGTTCTTCAATCTACAGGAGCAGAAGCAAGCTATTCACCTGAACACAAAAGCTGGTACCACATTGGTGTCAATCCTCTGTAAGCAAGGACAGAGGGGGCAACAATAATACCTTTTGACAGCAGGGAGTTGTTGTTCTCCTACAGTGTTTTGACTACAACCCTGATTTGTGATTTCAACAAGAGTCATTATCTCAGTCAGCACTCACCTTGCATCATACTCCTGTAGGCTGTGTCTGTGATGGCATAGATATGAGGGGGCATCTCATGTCTCTTTTTGCCTTTGTACATCTCCACTATTTCTTCTGAGTATATGGGCAGGTTCTTGTAAGGATTGATTACCACGCAGAACAGGCCTGAGTAGGTCTGGAAAGAAAACACCCCAACAAATACAGACGGGAATTAAAAATGTTGCATACTTGCACATTTTAGCAGTGTATTACTTGGAAAAACAAACAAACCAACCAGTCCTTTTTAAAGTGTGTCTTCCAGTGATGTCACGTGGGACGCTTCCCACTAGCAATGTCAGAATATCAGCAACAGCTAAAGTCACATCAACTTGACTAGTACTCAACCTTTCCAAGTATGCACAGAGCATCAGCTCACACATTAGTCACACTGGTATCAAAATGGCCTGCTCCCTAGCTCATAGCAGTCCACTAGGACTGGCTTTTCTTCCTTTCACAGTTCCTATATTTAAGTGTCCATTTCATTATATAAAGTAGGTGCTCAGCTCCTAGAAACACGCATTTTATGATGTTCTGCCTCATGTTTCCTACGGATTTATCCAGTAATTCCATTGGATAAATCCACTACAACATAATAAAACTTCAAGTCAAAACAGTTACTAGAGGAAAAATAAGACCAGTATAATCCTTAGAGGTTTTCAAGACCACTGGAAGTCAGTGCTGACCCTGCTCTGAACAGAAAGTTGGATTAGATGGCCTCCTAAAGACCCTTCCACGGTTCATAATGTAGCAAGTATAACTAACACTAGATTCAAACCTGTAAGGTCATTAATGTAGTATAGTTCTGAACTAGTCAATATAGAAAACAATTCTAAAGTATTTCATGCTCAGAGTCAGCAATATTTGCCAAAATTTACTTCTAATTCATCTCAAATGGTTAACTCACTGATCTGTGAAAGCGAACCTCAGTTTCTCAGTTGGCTTCTAATGGCTTAAATTCTACAGTTCTAATGGAAGACAACTATCAAAATACTTCTAGTGACGTTCCTTAAAAGAAAAAAAAAAATCTTTGAGATTTGAATACCTAAAAAAACCCCCCTAACATTTTACTTGCAAAGGGAATAGGAGGGGCAGAGGCTTCTTCCTAGACATTTTAAGAATAGCATTCCAAGCCTTGCTCCTGGGGTTTAGAGCTACCATAGTTCCCTGTCAAATTTTAGAGGCAGCTGTTTGAAACATCTGGAGAGGAGTAGCTTTCTACAGCAGCTTGAAGTGCTACCAGAGAGACTACATTTGGCATTTTTTTTACTTCTGTTGCTCCCATGTCTTCTATTGTTTGCTCAATGAAGGGTGCTTCAGAGTGGTAAGTAGTTCTCCACAATGAACGTAGAGAGTACTTGATCAGATTTAGCTTCTTTAGCTAAAGGTAAGGATTAGACTACAGTGATCAGAAGGGTGAAAGTAGCATCTACTACACAGTTTACTGTCTTATATCTGAATTTTCCTATATGCTGGCTTAACATTAAGTAATTAGCCCACTCTTATATGCAGCAGATTCAGATACAACTTTCACCCTATGTCCCCCAGAGAGCAAAATTTTTATAGGTAATTAAGGTTCCTTTTCCATACCCCACTATAAATTACCAGGATATGTTTCCAGACCTACTTTTTTTTTTTTTTTTAATTATTTAATATTTGAGGAATATTTGAATATCTTACAGAAAATACTACATCTCTTTTCAAAGTGGAAAGCTATGAAAGATGGCTAAAAACCTTTTAGCATAGGACTTCTAAAGTTCCAGGAAACTAAGCTTCAGTGAGACAGTCTAGTCAGGTTAGGTTTGAGGTAGTGCTTGAAAGGAACAGTTTAAGGATTTTGCAGAAACCAGCTTGACAATGCTAGTTCCTTTTGCCCCAGCTTAGATCTCCATCACGTCAGACAGTACTTGTTCAGCACAGAATAGCAGCTGAAAGACTGGGTCATGCTTTCCTGACTTTTGACTACACTAGTGGAAGACGGTGTAGGACCGAGGCAGCAAGGGGTGGACTCAAGAATAGCATGTTCACAGTACACACAGTACACCTTTCCCTTATACTGGCATGGACATAACTGACATGGGAGTCAACTAAACTTTTAAAATAAAAGCGGTAATTTTATCAGAGTTCTGGAAAACAAGCAAACAAAACCCCTCCAGGCTGCCAGTTCCAGCTGTCTGCGTTAGCAACCATCTTGCCTCAAATCCCATGGCAGCAGTAACATGCACGTGGTAATTTAAGGAAGATGCCCTATATAGTCCCTGTTTCTACCCCTCCACCCCAACAAAATTGTAACCCAACCAAACCTACCTCTCCTTTGAAGATGTTAATAAAGCTAAATGCCTGGTTGCTGCTTTTGGGGGATAAGAAGTGAGAGCAAAAGGGAAGTGGTAGCAAGTACTGTCGTTATATTCCACAATGAATGCAAAGTTTTATTGTCTGTATTTGTGAGACTTTTTATGGCCATGTTTGCTGACAAATTGGAATTGTCACTTTTCAAGTAAGAATAATGTAAAGGTCTGAAGCTGGACTGAAGCAACTGAGGCAGTCTTACAGACGGGAGCATCAGTTTAAAAAACAGAAGGCATTAATTTCAATTAGAGTGATGAAGCCATGACGAAAGTATGCAGGAAGAAGCCATCACCTTCTTCAAGCATTCTGGTTGCCAGGAGAAATACCTAAGGGAAGTTTCCTTGCAATATAACGATCTCAGACAGATGTGTGAGGTGATGTTTTTGTCTAATAAAGATATTCAACTAATCATGGTTGGGATAGGCAACTGAGCAAGACCACTATGTCACAACTGCTGGTCAAGCACACTGACAAAGTTTTATATGGGAAGCAAGTTGAATTATATTGAGCAGAAGCTGTCAGCCCTACCACAAGTTAAACAAAAGTCATCTTCATCTTATTAAAGTGTAAGTAAAGACTTATATGCATAACTCCCTGAACTGAACCCTAGGCTCCAATTGAAAGGCTACACTATTGTAAGTATAGCTGGCTTGGAAATCTGTACTTTGTTTCAGACATTACTATCTCAAAACAGAATTCTGGCATTACCTTCCGCTATTTCAAGTGACACTAGTGAGACACTCTGGAACTAGTTTTATTTTTCTAACTGCTAAACTAGCTCTGAAGAGCTAAAAGGACTGTCTGCAGCATGGCACAAAACCAAAAGCATCAGAAAGTTTATTTTCCAGCAACTGTTAACTTCAACAAAATAAATGAAACATGTAAAGTTGAGTTTTGAGTTTCACACTGAGTACAAACAAGGCAGTTCAGGTAAGCAACACAGAAAGTGAAAATTATCTTCTGGTAAAGCATTCTGGATAGAAGGAGTTAATACAAAAGCCAGTCTACCAGCAAGTCACCTCAGTACAGAACCAATCAGCACATGGAAACAGCAAACTGGTGTCAGACTCAAGCTCTTAGTTCCTGAAATGTTTGACACTCGCAGCTCAAAATTTGTCTGCATGAGCCATAAGATTTCCCTCTTCCTTTTACAGGATGGGTAGACAGAAAAATAAATTAAAAAAAAAAACAAAAACAAAAAAACCCCACCCACACAGCCCCGCTGGCAAAGAAGAGAGAATGGACAAGAGCAGAACTAAATTATACTCATTATCTTTCCAGAGACATTTATGCTACAAATACATTGCATGTATTCTGTTTCTTCAAGAGGATTAATAATCAAGTAACAGCCACTCCAATGAAAGTATTTTAAGCCTCCCCATTAATCTCCTGACTTTGCTGAGAACTGCTGACAGGTGAGATCAGTCCATTTCACAAGTGCACAGAAACAGTTTTGGCAAGACTATGATTCTGTAATAGAGAATTACTATGCCAGGTTTACCTAGGTGAAGGGTGTGGGGATTTTTTTAATACCTCTTACAATCCAATTAAAAGAACTGAATTTATTACAGTCAGAGACTATGTCTGAAATTTCAGAGGATATCTTGCAAGATATGTGAAACAGCCCATTGCATTGTGTGCAACAGACTTTGAGATGCTGTTGAATTATTTTCAACGACTTATTACATAACCTAGCAATGTTTCCTGTTCTAAAAATGTTACACGTGATCTTGCATGTCCTATACTAAGATTCTTCCCCCCGAGAATACATTCTGACCAACAGTCAAGGGAATTATTGACTACACAGAATAATCAACTGCATCAACCTCCAATCGCATTAGCTCTCAAAATTTTGAGATCAGATCATGGGAGTCAAATTAAATTTATATCAGCTTTGCATCCTTCAGATGTTCTCTGATAATTTCTGCAAGAGTTGTCTATATGCCTTCGTGCCACTCTAGAAGAGCAGTGGTCACAGCACTATCCAGCGTTAAGGATTTCTAGCTTGTGTTCATGCTCGTTAACTTAGAAGGTAACAGTTCACAAGGGTTTTTACCCAAGATGGGTAGCTAGGGTAAATTCCTGCTATGTGGTGTCTTAGATACCACCAGCCCCTGTTAGGGCAGAAGAGATCATCTTTAGCTTGCCACATATGATGACTACATAAAAGACTATATCCCTACAGATATAATGAAGTAGTAAGCATTCAAAAAAACCCCAAAACATACAGATAGATATTGCAGAAAGTTTTTACTTACATTGTCTTCATTTGACAAGAGAGGCAGCTTTTGGGTTTTGGCAGCATAAAAAGTGGGGCGAAGGGAAATCTATACAGGTTTTCTTCAAGGACTGTATTAATATACATGTTTACATATGAAATTTATTATTTAATACATTTTATTTTAATATATCTTCTACTGTGAAGAAGATTTCATATTGCCTAAGATCACTCAACATCCGGCATGTCTACATCCCCCAGGATTCCATCTCAGGCAGTCCCATTTTAATTCTGTAAACAGAGGCTAGTCTGAGAATAAATAATCCAAGAAGCACTAGTTCCTGTTTTAACCAGTCACTGCACCCAAATTTTACATTACTGCTGAGTTTAATCATAGGGGCATATAGTAGAGGCTATCATGACCAACATGTCCTGGCTAAACAGAGGCTCCATGAAGAGGAAAATCAGCAGGAAACTGAAGAACCAGGTCAAGGTTCCAAATTCACCTTCCCAATGTTTCCCTGTTTATTGATTTAGGTATTCAGGGAAGTAGTTGCTGCATGCTTCATTGGGTATGACCATTGGTCCCATAAATTGTATGTCATTTCCACAGCAATAAGAAGCAGGAATCTCTGCTCTTGTCCATTTTGGGGTAGAAAGAAAAGGAGGTATTTCCTATCTGTAAGCACATGCAGGCACATACATGTCTTCTCTAGTAACACACCCCGAAATCCAGAATTTTTGTAACACAAGAAGCTTGGCATTAGCATTCCTTCCCACTGAAGCTCCAGACATGGGAAAATGCAATTCCGATGTTAGCTATATTAGGACTGTGTTTTTATTATTATTTGGTTCAGATCAGATCAGACTCCCTGTTCACCACTTCTCAAGTGCTCTCACTTCTTGCTAAAAGAAAGTTAAATGGCATTCAAAACGTCCTGCAAACAAAGACATTAAAATGTTAAAGACAGATTTACCACAGCATTCCTTGAAAGCTCTGACATTAACTATGGGGGGATTGGCATAGTTTAGTGAAAAAATTTTAAGTAGAGGGAAGAAGCTAAGTCACATGACAGTTGCGTACAGGGGCAATGAAAGGTTAACATACACATTTAGAAGTGGTTACAGTAAGTTCACATACTGTGTAATTGTCATGGAACCTTACCCCAATATACAAGATTACTTACATAGATCAGTCCCGAGTAGTATCTCTCCTTCAAGTTGTGAAGCACAGAAGCCTCATTCAGGCATGTCAGCTCCGCCATATCTTCCACTTTAGAGAATTTGGGGGGGTTCATCTTCTGGATGTCATCCTTATTTATTTTCACTTTCTTTCCATTCTCTGCCAGTTCCACGATGGCCTCATCTCCTACTTCTTCCTTCAGGCTAGCTGCCTCAAACCCATTCTTCTCTGAGGGAACCCATACCAGCTTCTTAGCTGCCCAGTCAGCCTGAGTCAAGGGGTTATTAATGATGTTTTTGTCCACATAAAGGTACTTATCTGCATCTCTTTGCGACATCGTGTTTTAGAATTTGGGGACCTGCAAAAAGAGAGGGGACGGGGGGGGAAAAAGGTATTTTTAAAGCCTGAAGTTGCCTTGTAAATTCCTAGAGGCAGACAGGCACATGCTAAGTACTCTGAGGTCCTGCTCATCAGAACATGCCTCCCCCTCCTTTAGTTTCACGTTAGTAAGCACTGGTAAGCTGTCAAACTTCCAATAAGGTCAACATTTTGCTTGCCAAGAGGATGAAAAAAACCCAAACCCAACAAACTAGGCAAGCAGTTTAAAAAAAAAAAAAAAAAAAAAAAAAACAACAAAAAAAAAAAACAACACCATAACCCAAAACAAACCTACAACAAAACACTGACCCTTAAGCATTTGCAAGCCATTATTCGGCAGAAAAGAGAAAGAACATTAAAGTGGCAAGCATCAAACAATTCGTAAGAAGTGCCAATACTCATAGCATCAGATACTATGTCAGTAACGCTGGAATCAAGATTAGCCCTTCACTGCTCTACTTGGTAGAGATATTAGCTCAGAACTACAATCATAAATGTTTAATCAACACTTTTACTTCCTATCTCCTTGTTCTGATAGGCTATGAATCAAACACCACAACTTCTTAGAAATGCTACATACCAGTTTAGACAATGCATGAGACACAGTTTGCTTCTAAAGGACATCATCAAAAATTTGGGGCCACCAGTTAAGATTGACACTAGATACTTTCCATCAGTCAGTAGCAACACCCAGTCCACCAGTTTCTTTTTTCTAGATAACATTCAATAGCAAAATACCTTTAAGAGGGTAACAGAATAAACCTGCAGTCAGAAAGTTTTACAGCCAAAAATCCTCTATAGGGATCCTTCTGTGAAGCTGTGGTCAGGTAGAGGAGAGAGTACTACACCTACAAAAGGCAGATTTAGGCAGCATGCTTAGAAAATGGCACCCTAGATTTAGTGCTTCATCAAAACCAGAACACTACCACCAGGGATTTTTCCAGTTTATAAGGCAGCAATTTTATTGGTGTCATTCAGAAATCCTTTCAATCAGAAGAAAGGACTGGATGCATCAAGGCTCATTAGCCATGTAACAGCAGCCTCTTTACAAGGTCCCATAAACATTACTTCTTGGATCCCTCCTCACAAAGATATCAGTGTCCTCAATATATGTTTTTTATAACTTGGATAGAAGCTATCACCCAAAGAGCAGGAAACGAAAATATCAATATTCATGTCATGGAAGGCTGTCAGGATCTACAGGGATAACTTTTCTACAGAACATACCCATGTTTACAGACCACACTGCAAATCAAATAGGTGAAGTCTGACTATAGATACTGCAGATAAAAAGGTACTGAGAGTAGGACAGAAGCAGTTCAATCCCTGAAATACTCAGAGAGCAACAACAGATGTTGAGTTCCAGCATCAGAAAGCAGTGAATGATGCCAGAAAAACATCAGCTATAATGATGATGGGCACAAATGCCCACACCAGTCATTTGTAAGCATGTAGCTAAATTCCTTTCAACAAATGTATCACTGTAGGTGGTATGCAACTTTGTGCCAGGGATTGTATGGATAGCTGTACTCTATAAATAATCGTCACCTTTAGCTTGAGTTTAAAAATCTTTGTCTTAAGCCTTACAGTATACACTGAGCAGCTATCCCACACTTTACCTCATCTCTCCTTCCCCATAAAGTCACTGACACTTCCACCTCAATCACCACAACGGTGATTCTCAAAGAAACTCCTCCTCTCTGGCTTTTCATATTTTTATTTAAAATCTGGATTTTATTGGGTACGCGAAGAAAATATTTGTTGCAGAGATAAGATGTAGCAATCGGGAAGCTGCTATGAAAAATTTGAGCTGTCAAGAGCTCCAAGAGCACCCTGTAACATCTAGCCTGACAGAGTATGTAGGAAATAAAGACTAACAATTCAACAAAAGATACTGAGATTCCATGTCATTGCAGAGTATCATGTGCAGGTTGTGGTCAAAGGGTTAAAAAAAAGGGAGTGAAGGGAAGGAGGTGAAAAGGAAAAAAAATAATAATAAAAAAAAGGAAATAAATATTCAATTGTGTTCAGAGTTGTATCAGGTTTGGCAAGGCAACAGCTGTGCTCTACCCTCCATTACACAGTTTCCTGCCGATGCAACTCCCAGAATCTAACCAGTTGCCTTTTTTGGCTATAATCAAGCAGGACACAGAGGCAGTATGCTTCAGCTAAATTCAGTTTCATCATTTCCTGAGGAATCCTAAGTAACCAGCCATCTGAAGTGTCCTACATTACACTGAGACATATTCCTTACTTCCCTACTGTTAGAGTACATGCATTCAATACACCTTGGAGATTTATTCTGGAGTAAAAACTAATATATTTCTTATCCAAAAAGAGCAAGAGTACATGAAATCTTTCAAGGGGTATCACCCAGCCAATTCTAGATCTGAAGAGAACAAAGGAAAGAAAACAGCTACAGAGAGGTTAATCAAATTCCTCACAGGAGGAAAACCCCAAGTTATCTTGCGCACAGCAAGACGACATTCTTCAGCCAGTGAGGGATCATTCTATAGCATCTTCCCTCTTTATTACTAGGACTGAAAACAACTTTCACAGTAAGAAGAGAAATAGCCTAACACATCTATTCTAAAATCTCACCAAACGCTAAGTGCTTATGCCAGTACTACCATATAGTGAGAAGATTCAAAGATGGTCTGCACCTCAAACTTCAGACTTGAAAATTCCCCTGCAGCAAACAGCCTTACTATCACTGTCTCAAACTAGTCTTCATATGCTCCAGAACAGAATCATCAGGTACTAGAACTAAAAAACTGGAGGATCATGCTAAGATAACATGACATTAGTGCTATTCTCTAGGCTGACTTCTAACCCACAGGGCCTCTAAACTAGCAATACCACAAACCAACCATTAATTTGCCTTCTCCACAAGAACAGTACCAGAAGAATCAGATTCAGCAAGTTCCATTTCATGGGCTCTGAAACTTATCTTCCTAGCTTACGCTGTATTTCACTGGGCATTTCTAAAAACCCCTTAAAAGTGGTCAAGGAAGTAAGCCCAGTAAGCTCTTGCAGCAACTCATAACAAATGCAAGTCATTACCATTTTAGGAACAAATTAGGAAGCAATTTGTTTGCCTGGTACTTTGCATTTTGGGTGTAGATAATTATGTGGGGCAAGGACATTTATCTTTGCATGGCTATTGTGCAACTGTCAGACGAGAATACCGTTAACAATATTCTTTTTGATGTAACACCAGTCTATAGGTTAGACCAAAAAAATACAGAAGGAAGACAGACCATCCTTGTTTTGAGTTTAAATGCCTCCTTCCTAGTATTGTTTCCAAAAATGAAATACTACAGTCACTTCTCTGTTAACCCGGTATGTTCCCTTATTGTGGTTCGTAGCAGTCTGAGGAACAGGCTAGTCAAACGTTGCTTGTTTTCCATTATTTCAGGTGCCAAAAGCCATTCTTTTGCTATTTAGCTAACTACATAGTGGTCAGAAACATGCCACACAGTTACAAACGGAAGCAAAGCGATCCTGAATAGATTGGGACCAGGGCATTAATATGTAGTCCAACCTTTAAAAAAAATTTCAAGAGCAATTTACATACATATTTCCCTGCAGATTCTTTTGAGATGAACAAATTAAACACTGGCTTTAAGTTAAGATGCCATGCATTCCCTCTGAACTAGGCAGAATTACCAAAACTCTAATTTCAATACAATGATATGGACAGAAGTTTGCCTTAGCCTCCCACAATTTCATAGCCTTAAGGCTTGAATTACAAGACATTTCACACACTCCTCTACCTACTTAAAGCATCAAGTGCTTCCCAAAAACCTGGAAACAAACATCTTGTCTGGCTCGGAAAGGTTTAAAAGATGCCTCTGCTGTAAGGTCCCTTCCTTTCAATTACATTGTTTTGCAACTGCTAAAAGCATAGAACATTATCTCTTTGCAATTTAATTTTCCAGAACTATTTGTATTTCCCACTCCCAACATTTACTTTGTCAGCAGCCACAGAATTGTTTCTGGGACTGAGCCACTGATCAATCAGATGAGCATGGGCTATGCTAAACTATCGAGGTAATGGCTGAAGTAGAAATAGAATTAATATATTCGGAAGAGCCTTAATGGCAACAGTTAAAGCACCACACTTGCCAACAAGTATTAGAGCACCAGCTAGGCAAGGAAAGCCCTTCTAGTCTGAGTTATCTGAACCACCATTAAAGTAGGGATTCTCGCACTGCTCTTTTTAGGCTTCAGTCTCATTATTAGCAAAGATGCATTACTACATTGGAATAGAGAGCTTTAATCACAAAGTATTTTCTGCTTTCACGAATTATGAGAAGTTTGTGAAATACCAGGCTATAGAGAACATAAAATGGCCAGCTACGTGTACTGCATACTTGCTGATTCAGATCACTGTTTCGGAACTTTGCTGTAAGACTGAACCTGTGTGAAAAGAGACATATATGGGTAATTACTATTAGTTTTCTTCTGCTTCATCTCCACCTGTAAAGCACTGTTCTAAAAAACTTTGTGATTTCACATTAAATGATCCCCCCACATGGTTTATCTCATGGCCTTTATACTAGCAGCACAAGAAGAACTACCCTAAAGATCAGGGTCACAAACAGTACGAACAATAAATAGCAAACACGTTTAGACTGAAACAAGTTAATTTCCCTTTATTTATACAGTTCACATTTTAAAAGTATTTCAGGAACACAATTCTCGTGCCGTTTTCCAAACTGGCTTACCTTTAGCAGGTTGTAAGAGAACTGCATACAAGACAAAAGGCCCTTTCACAGAACAAAAAAAATGTATACCATTTCTAAAGGCAAGACAAGACTTTTACTCTAAAAATTACAGCACTACTGGTCACTTACAGTCCCATTTCAGTTACAACTAAATTGTCCTTGGTGAAGAAACCTGTTAATACACAGCTTTTAAAAAATAATCTGAGAAGCAGCTAATGATTCAACCTAAGTATGGTCAGTAACGTTCATATGACGGGAATCCTTATTAAGCGTACAATCTGAACAGCTAATACCTGCATTATTTTTGCACACTCAACTATTTCACTTTCCCCAGTTAGCTGAATACAGTTCATCAAATCAACAGAAATAGTTGCATTAAGTGCAGCTAGAAAGCACAGTAAGCAGACTTTAGTGGCCAGACTGCCTACAGTGACCATGAACTGACAACATTAAAAACAAAACCTAACCCACCAAAAAAACCTCCTTATAATTCCCTAGTATTCACTAAGAAACTGTATAAGATCTCATCTGTTTAGGACATATAAAGCTGACACTTCACAGCTCCATGTGCCAGGATGTTTATGGGAAAGAAAACTGCAAAGTTTGTTAGCACCAACTGCTCCAATTGGTAACCCCTATATAAACACTGAAGTCTGAATCGCTAGGGCGAGAAATGAATCGTGAGGGGGAGAGAAAGGGAAGGGGAAAAGCTGGCAGGAGGCTGAACTGATGGACTGATTGTATCTGCTTGTTTCTCAAGTTCAGGATATTGTGACACACCAGTGCTTGATGCTTCAGACTGAACTCAAGGATCGTGAATTTCAGTTATCCCACTAGAGAATACAACATCAGGCAAGTACACAAGTTTGCAATTAATACTGCCCCTGCAGATAGCCCCCAAGCTGAAGGCATTCAGCTACACGTACCCTTTTTGTTCAGAATGCCGTGCTGCCACGCAGACTCATTTCTTCTAGTTCAGCTTTATTTGGGATTCATAATGATTGCTATTAGGCTTACTGGAGTTCACTGCTTTCCTCTCTAGTCACAGTCTGACGCACACAATGCATTGTTGAAAGATTTATTTCACAACTGGAATGCAGATTGCTGGCAATTATTGTTGCATATTCAGTTTGACTGTAGTGCTGCCCAGACTTGCCAGCTACCATGTTTATTACTGTAAGTTAAACTCAAGGTAGAACACTAAAGTACCTTCTCTGCGTGCACAGGGCTCCAAGAATCAAGAAGGAATCTAATTATCTAATGTATAAATAATACCTGTATTACACAAAAGTGATCTACTGACCAGACTACATGTAAGACTGGAGAAAAAAGTTGAATGGTATTCTATATCTTTCAGATGGCCTAGAGGTACCTGGCATGCATCCTCAGAACGACGAACATGGAAGAAACGTTTCTCAGCTTCTGTGTGTCCAGCTCTCTTCATCAGCTGTCAAGCACTACTTTCTGGTATGTGTGAAGCAGCACTGTCATATTCTACTGTAGCAGCTGACACAGGAGGTTTGCTCGGTGAAGCTGGGACTTTCCATGGCAAATTGCAAAGGCCATAAAGCCATATATATACAAGACACTGTCCTTACATGCCACTTAAGTCACCTTTTCTCTCCACTGGGTTCAGATGAATGGCAAAATTAGGAGAACAGAAGCCACAAGCACAGCACATGTAGATGTAGCTTAAATCAATGCCAATCTGAAGAGGCCAGTTTTGGTACCAAAGAGTGAAAATGGGATAGTGCAGGTTCCACCATGGATTATACAAGCACAGAAACGATTCTGGGCAACCACAATGCATACCATAAAGAAGTTAACCACTACAGATTATGGACAAATATGGCCAGGCATAGCTACCCTAAATTAATGCTAGGGAGGGTACACTTGCCCCTATTTTGATTGCACCTTCTCAGATCAGTAAGACAAAGACACATTACCATGTGCATGGCACCAATAAAATTAATCAGTCTATGAAGCCTGTGCACATTGTTTAAACACACCAAACACTGTTTTAGGGAGGGGGAGGGTAGCCTTCTGTTGATTTCAAGTCCAGCCTTTAGTATGACAAAGCTAGGCTGGCTGCCACCCAACCCCATTCACTTTGAATAAATATTCAAAGTTTACAATCCTGCATAATACACTTTCTGCAACTGTTGTTTCTCATTAGTGTGCATACAGTACATGCCTTCTCAGCAGAGGAGAGAATTCCTCTTCCAGAGACAGTGTGCCCACAAGGAAAACATTCCAGGGGGAGAACACATTCTTCGTGACCACTCAGCAAAGTAATCCCACTTAAGGAGACAGCTGTAGTTCAGAAAACTACAGCCCATCCCTGCTGTTCAAGCTGTTTTGCTGCAAGACTTGTTTTCAGGAGGCATAATGGACTGCAAAAGTTCTGATCAGGCATGCAGAATTCCCTAGGGACATTGCATGAGAGAGGGAGGCAGAGCTTGGAAAGTTTCAGCCTGTCCTCGTTATCTCAGGGTCACTTTTCATCCCTTTCCTAATATTCTGATTTAAGGCTACAAGGATATCTGCCAAGAACTCTTTGGGGCACTGAAGTGTAGGGTAGCTCTTCCAATACACACTTCTATATCAATTAGCATTCCCTATCATCTTTGTCCAAGTTTCATTTCATTGCAAGAGAGAACAAGGAATAAAACAGTTACACCTAAATACAGAGAAGAAAAATACAGTTCTGGTTTACTCTTCTAGAGACAAATATTTAGCATGTATGTGAGTAACAAATTCATCTTACAGGAGCAATTATTCTTGCTTACGTTAAGTGCAAAATTGCTTTGATCTCAGCATCAGTAATACTAATTTTCTTCCAGCTCATATTGGAAAGAACCAAGAATCAGTGCAAATACATCTGGCAAATCCTTTTAAAAAAGATTATTTTTACAATGCAGTGGGGAACCAAGTTTCTCTAGACACTTACAGCTCAACCTATTGTGCCAAACTACAACCATGTACAAACAGCTTTCTGCTATATCTCAGATTTTTATTCTTGTTTCAAATAGTGCTGTTCCACCATTAAGAGCAGCTATGGAGATGGTAGGCAAAAACCCTGGCACAGAGAAATCTACCACCTTTACAGGGTCCAAGTTTGATTCTCAACTCTCCTAGGTATACATACAGATTCGTTAAGAGGACCTCCCTCTGTTCACATGAAGGTGATCTTGGAGGTGGGGGGCAGGAGGAGAGCGACTCTTTCCAAACATGAGGACAACAACAACTCCTACACTGAAGTAAAAGCTCCACAGCCTTAAGATCTAGGATGCATAAGGAAGGTAGATTGCAAACAACCTTGTAGAGAATAAATATTAAGTTCAGGATGGTCTGAAGAACTTTGAAATGTTCCAATTGCGACATTTCCCTATTGTGTTCAAGGTCTTGCACAGCTTTGTGGCTCCTTACTTAGCTATCCACTATAACCAACGTTCTAGAGAAAGCTCCTGGTGCAGCAGAGTGCACAAGGAACGCTTGCCTGGTCTCTACACCTCAGCTGCACACTTGTTTTATGGTTAGCTTGTTCCTTTCCTGACCTGTGCTCTCCTCCCTACATGTCAAATACATCAGTCTTTTAAAAGGAACAGCATTAGGCTTCTCTTATTTTAGAATTCACCGAACCATGCCCTCCTGTCTGGATCTCTTGATTTTTGTATTAAAGGAGATGGATGGACTCCTCCTTCAATCTGCAACAAGTAAAAGCAAGGGCACTTTGAAGTAGGAGCCTAGTCTGAACTGTTAGAATCCTGGCTATATGGCATGTAAAATTTTCTCTATTCTGGCATTACAGGAAAAGACATTTTTGGAGAAAAGGAAAATTGTCCCCTTCCAACAGGAGACTGACATACTATGCCATTCCACAGGCCCAATAAGAGAAGGCAAATACAATTTGGAAGTTTCCAGCAAAGTTTCTTTCTGACATAACAGGATAAAAAAACATGAGGAAACATTGACCGCAGAGTAGCAGAACTGTTTCACATGTTTCCACAATAGTTGACAACATTCTCCACAACCACACACACTACAGTGCTGCGATGGTGAGGCCCTGGCCCAGGGTGCCCAGAGCAGCTGTGGGTGCCCCCTCCCTGGAAGGGTTCAAGGCCAGGTTGGACGGGGCTGGGAGCAACCTGGGCTGGGGGAAGGGGGCCCTGCCTGGGGCAGGGGGGGTGGGACTTTAAGGACCCTACCAACCCAAACCATCTGGTGATTCCATTATATTATTCTCCTTATCTACACGAGCAAGAGCTGAACCATTAGTGCGGTTGGACTTTTTCCTAATAGAATGGGTATAATACAGGACGGTAGTATTTATCAGTGAAATCTACATCAAGTTTTTAGAACATTAAAGAACTAAAATCTACCTATATCATTCTAGCCATTAGGAAAAAACATTTACCATGTAAAAAGATTAATTCCCACTATGTGAAAGGAAGAAGATAAACTGACTGTGCACACATATATGCCAGTGCTATGCAGACAATTTTTAGAAGTTACACCAGTTTGTCCAATAAATTGGCAATCCCTTTTTTAAAGAAAAAATAGTAATAGCACATCTTCCTCATCATATTTGCGTGTTCTCATTTTACATTTCCCATCATATACTGCGTTAAACTTCAAGCTCAAGTTCATATATGTAGAACTTCCATGTGGGAAGGGCCATTAAAACAATTCAGAATAATTTACTGCGTAATCAAAGGTCAAAAACTTTAGTATCTGCTATAAACATTCATACTGCAGTATAACCCAGATGATAAAAGCTAAGTGGAACTGATTTGAGTCACAAATCTTAAGCCTCAGTTTAGAGTTTTTATGCATGTGGAGAAATCTTATTTTGTACTTATGCTCCTCGAAGAAAGAAAAACCCCCTTAGTCAGTCAGCAGACATGTCTACCTGAAACAAGACAGTTTCAAGTATACAATTACTTAATTACTGTAAATAGTCTACCATATACCTGTATCCATACTCCCACACCCATTTCTTTAAACAATTCTGTAAGTTCTGAATATATTTTACTTGATGTCAAAAATAGATAAAAACACCTCTGTCTCTGAACAACAAAAACAAAGACATCTGAACAACATCTATGAAGAATAAAACACATTAAGAGGTATACCGCTAAAATAATGAAATTCCACTAATACAAAAAAAAAGTATTTATTGGACTACTTCAGATACATTTGCAGGTAAAAAGTAACTAAAATTGTTGTTCTAGATAGCTACCTGCAATCAGCATTTATTAACTAAACTGCCTGTTTCTGGATCCTTTCATCTCAAATACCTTGATCTGGATACCTTCTGATCTGTTCTGCTAATTGTTAAACGTACAGCTACCCACCCCCCCCAACCACCCAAAAAAAGGAAGAAAAAAAAACAAAGAAAAATGTCAATACCTTTCTCTACATTTTAAATTATGAATGACATGGCCAAAACAGAAGCCAGAGAGTATTTTTCTTCATCAACATTAAAAAAAAAAAAAAAAAAAAAATCAGAAGTCAATTTACTTCATCAACCAACTAGTTCCAAGTGCCTAGCCAGGAAATTTCTCCTCCAGCTCGCTGGTGTGACTTCAGATTTACATTCGGTATTTATTGCCAAGTTCTTACATTTAAGCATCTTATATTTGCTCAAATATGCCTAAATCCTAAAACAGACTATCAAATTAAGAAAAAGTATCAGTGAAAATTAATTTGTACGCACATGTTTCAGAACCGTTTATCAATTCTGATCACAGCAGGACTGGAATCTCTTTCAGTAAATGGTAAGCAGACCAACAATGTTACAGTCCCTGACAAAAAGGGTTTACTGACTAAAAATTTACCTACAGACTGATACAACAGTTGTTTTAAGTCAGTCACATTTAGAGAAAAAGACAGAATCAACTGAAAATAATTTTTTATTGACATTTTTCTGTAGGTTTCCATTTTTTTTTCCTTGGACACTTAAGTCAACTCTAAGTATGTCAGTAAAACTAGCTGGATTGTTATGTTAGCCACAACCGACTTTAACCAAAGTCAAACCTATTGCACCTCCAAGGTTGATTAAAAGAGCCTAAATTCAAATAAACTGGTGAAGTCTTGACCTTAAAAGAAAAACACAGATGAATGTGCTCTCATCATTACAAACAATAAAAAGGGAAGTAAACGATTACAAGAGCATGCTTTAAATCTTAGATTTTAAACAGGAAGCTGCCCAACGGGGGAAAAAAAAAAAAAAAAAAATCTGACTGCACAGGACTGTCAAAGTTGAGCTGTAAAATTTCTCTAAATCTCTTTTCTTACAAGTCTGAACGCCTACTTTGCTTTCATTCAAATCAGAGCTCCAGTTCTGCATTGAGGCATATATCACAATGGATTTCCTGCCGAGACTCATTAAAATGGTAGTTCTTGATGAATGGAAGTATTCATCAGTTAAGGAGACTTTATGATACAGATTTCCAAGTCTCCCTCAACACATATTAATTATTATCTGAGTTTACTGAAATCACTCATCCATGTGGTTTTATTTACTACTCTCAGTAGAGTCAGCATACATACATTAGGAGAAATTTAAATTTCTAGTCATGAAGACAAGCAGAATCCAAACCCTATGTACAAAACTCCAGAGGCATAAATTTCATAAAGAGGTCATGGAGTCAAACCATACTATGCAGAGTTGTATTTCATTACACCTCTTTGCATCCAACAGCAATGCATTTGTAATACTTCTATAAGCAATAATTTGCACTAGACAAGTATGCTAGATCAATTTTACAGTTTCCACTTCGCTATGTCTAAAAAGGACATGACTTAGCAGTACTAGCTTCAGAAGTAATGTACAATGAAATCAATCACAGTTCCATCACTGGAAAACTGTAGACACTACTTTTTCTTTAGACTCTTTAGGATGCTCAGAAAGGCAACATATTGTGCTAAATGGCCAAGGGGCCATTAACTGAAAACAGGGACTAGTCCCTTATGCTGAATATGACTGGGTTGGAACGAGGTCAGAAGATGTTAAGCCACGACAGCAGCCTATGATTGCAAGACGAATCGGTGTTGAGATTATTACTTCAAGTACTCTGGACAAGTTCTCACAGCCGCTAAAGAAAAAAGTGAAGCGGATAAACCATAATTAAGATGAACTTGTAAACTGATGCATTTCATTTAGTTGGACAACACCCATTTGCATTAGCTTCCAGGGCAGAAGTTACATTTGTGTTTTTGTCTCATCATACTCCATTTAAATCGGGTTGCTAGTTTCCATCTCTTTCTACACTAGGAAACTCAATTAGAACCATGGTATGCTTAAACTGAAAAGAAATTTAAGGTACAAGGTCACCAAGCCACCACTAAACTAGAGCAATTGCCAGCAAAAACAATGCCGCTGTAGGCAATCCTATGCTATTATAGTTTTGTTCCAACCCACAGAAGACTTAACGTCAAGCACACAATTTCTCTACTTAGCATGCAAAGAGCTATGCCTCAATTACAAATGAAGAAAACAAAGACTAATAAGATATTTATACAAAAAAAAAAATAAAATCAAAGACAGAAATGGATGTTAGAGGGCACCGAGTGCATTGAGTCAAATGAACAACAACATATTAAATCATACACTCAGGATTAAAGTTTTGGACACCTTTTAGTAGGTGTGCACACTAACTCTGAGGCTCTAAAATGCACTTTAATCATCAGTTAGCTTCAGCACGTTACCCAATAACCTGAAGTTACCATGCAACAAAGCAGATGTAGTACACAGGGTTGAGGGATAAGACAACCTTAACTTTGACTTCCCCTTTCAGTAAACTTTGCATTAACCAGATGAGTTCCTGTATCTCCAGGGGGCCCACTTATAACCTCACTCTATTATAGTCACACCAATTCATAAGTGACATAAATGTGGGCAAGACACAGGCCTAGGGAATGGGGGTAGATGCAGAAGATTCAGCAGAATCAGCTCAGAAATCACAATACCTGTGACATGTGTCTATCCAGTATCCTGGTGATTAACAGAACAAAACCCAATTTTTTGAGTACAGACAGACTAATCTCCCAGTACTACCAAAGTATATTTTCATGTAGTTAGTAGCCATGCTGGTACACATACACTCCCTTGTACCTGCATGTGAACAGTCTGACAGAGGACTTGCCTGTGAATTATTAGTTATTATACTTTTAGTACATTATTTTTCAAGACCTGCCAAGATAATAATGGTTCATGTTTTCAAAATAGTGCATTGCAGTGGTAAATGTAAGTCTCCACTTTTGTAGTATAAGTATTTGCAGTGCCAAGTACTGTTGTAAAGAGATTTAAGCACCTGTGGCATCTGACTCCACTGCAGTTTTCAACTCAAAGATGAGCATTAGAGCTACCACCCATCACACAGTTTGAACATCCTCCAACATTTTTCATAATACCAAAATGATGTGCTGTACAACATAGATTATTTCAGCATCCTGAGTGAGAAATTCTTCTAATCTCCTTCCTACAACTCTACTGGACAGTAATTTTATTCTTTTTTATTATTACTATTACTCATTCGTTCCTGATTCATTTAAAATATTATGGTGTAGCTCTCACAACCTATTTGTCTTCTTCAAACATTCTGAAGCATATCAAAATCCATCTAGAAGAAATAATGAAAAAAAGCTTATTCTTTCTTTTTTTCTTCAGATGAAAATATCACCCTGGCAACTTGAAACAAAAAAAGAAAAAATAATCCCAGAACCATGGTAGAAATACCCTAACAGACTATGCAAACAAAGTCCAATAAAAGTTTCTACATCCATTCTTCTGGGACAAACAGAATCTGACTATTTAGCCTTCCTGTTTATACAGAAACAGCCACATGCTACCCAGCAGAGCAAACTTTGAGGTCGAAGTATCTTTTCCAGAGAACTTTGAAAATCAGATCTTGGCTATATAAGTCAAGCATACAAGAGATGACACCACTATTACAAAAAGAACCATGTAACTCACCAGCTTGGTGCTGGTCATACTCACTTTGAGGTTCCACATCAGTAAATATGAGAAGTTCAGACCCTCCTTTCTATCCACTACTAGCAATTTTGCAGCTACCTTAGAGTTACTGAAAATTTTGCCTGTCTACCTCCAGAAGGATAGTGCACATACTATGGATAAGTGCAACAAATAAAGCTATCAAGAACACGTCAATTTAAACAGTTCCACCTGACATGGAGCGTCACAGAACAGTTACATGGTATCACTCTAGTTATTTTTACAAGGTCAGATCAGCAGCACAATCTTGTGTTTATACAGTTTTGGCAATTGTGATTAACAACTTCAAAACTCTTTTGTGCTAAAGGCAACTCCACTTACACTTATCAATTGCCTCCCCCTCATTACAACTTTCTAGTTAACAAAAATATTTGCTTATCTCATTTAAACTCTGGGAGAGAGTGCTACAGTTGCAGACAGTGCATCTATGAGTCAATACATATCTGCACCACAATTTGCCGTTTTTAATGGAATGCCATGGATAAGTGAACTTAGCCACATTGTTACCTAGTGACTAATTTCAAAAGCATCTTTACACAAGCAGTAACTTATTAGAATGCTGTTACTCTGGAGTTAAAACTTTACCATATCTAGCCTTATGGACAGGAGATGTATGTGAGAGTTAAGGATGTGTAATTAAATCTTTCAAGCCATGGTTCAACAGCCTCCATGCAAATTAACTTATATTTCCTTATAGTGTAGGGCAGAGGCACAGAAATCATAGTCTATGGGCCAAAGTCCATCTATTACATTATCTCTTCAAGTTTGAAACAGAAATTTCTTATGCACTACTTAAGAGATTACTCTGTTAAGGACAGACCTGCTCACTTAGAAAAAAAGCTTAGGTTCTTAGTCCACTCTGACGGAGTGCAGCTCAGAACATCATGACAGAGGATACGGAAGAAAAACCTATAGAAGAAGAAAGATGAAGAGCACAAGCAGTGTTTTGAGAGATAAAAAGGAAGAAGGAACGGAACCGTAAGGTGGGAGAAAAAAAAAAGGGGGGGGGGGGGGTTGTTTGTGGGATAAAAGGAAGAAAGGAACCATAAAATAAAAAAAAAAAAAAGGGAATTTAATAGGTTCTGCATAAAGAGCTTCCCCACCAATGCAGTTTACTTCTGAAAAATTCCCCTTTATTACCAGAAGCATCTTACTGTTTTAAAACTCATTTCACCCTGTGTTTAGGCAAATTAAGAGCAATCCTTATTAAACCCACTGGGCACACACCACCCTCGGGGGCTATGAAACTCGTTACTTTCCACACCTACCGTAGCCAGGTTGGTAACGCTATCCCTAAAAGCCGGAGAACTTCTCCGACTCGGTTGGAGGCGATGCCTGAAAGCACAAGCTATCTGCAAGAGTTTTCTTCCCTGCAAGCTTCATCTTGCCCTGTCACTCCCTCCTCCCTCTCTCCTGGCTTCACTGCACAGACCAAACCGAATGAGGAAGTCGAGATCTGAGGGCGGAAGCCAAGCCCACTGCAATGTCTGCAGGAGGATTGTCAGCCTGTGACTCAGGCTACAGCCCTGACAGCTGCCAAACGGTCCCTACCTTCCCCTACCCGTTACTTCCAAAGGACGGACACTGAAACGCGAGGGGGGGGGGGAAGAGGAGGGAGACGCGCCGGCGGGAGGGGAAGAGAGGGACGGTCCGGTGGAAAAAGAGCGCGAATAACGCCACCCCACCTCCGAGGCGGCCGGTTTGCAGGGCGTGGAGGGAGGAGAGAGGCAGCTCCCCGGGCAATAACGCAGCCGTGCGGCGGCACCCACACCCCCCCAAGGAGCTGGGGGGGAGAGGGGAGGGGGGGATACGGGAGGCTCCGAGGGCACGGCGGCTCGGCGGGCTGCCCCGCCGCCCGGCTCCGCGGGGAAAGCGGCGGACGGGCAGCGGGAGAGCGGCTCCCTCTCGCCCGGCCGGACAAAGAGGCGCGAAACCCGCGAAGGGAGGGGAGGGGGGGGGGAGCGCGGCGCCGAGGGGGGTTACAACCCGGGGCCACCCGCGCACGCCCCACCGGCTTCACCTGAGCCCGGCTACGGCGGAGGAAGGGAAACGCCGCGGCGGCGGCGGCGGCTGCGCTCCTCGCGGCGAGAGTGGCGTCCTCACGCTGCCAGCTCCTCCCGCAGGCACCGCGACCGCCTCCCGCTCGCCGGCACTGCGAGCCGCCCGGCCGGGAGGAGCCGCTGCGGCCCAGCGACGCCGCCGGCCCGCCCCCCTCCCCTCCCGGCCAGCCAATGACGGCGCAGGCTGCGGAGAGCTGACGGCCGCCGCCGCCAGTAGGGAGCCGGCCGCGGGGCGGGGGCGAACCGGGGAGGAAGCGGCCAAGCCGTTGAAGGGGAAGGGGGGGGGGGCGGCGCCTCGCGCCCTCGGCCGCTAAAAACGCCCGGGCGTGCGTGGAGTCCCCGCCCCCTCGGCGGGCCGGGTCGGCCCTGCACCAGCCGCCCGGAGGGTTCGGGAGGGGGCGAGCGGCTCACCCCGGCCTCCCGCTGCCGGGCACGGGGCCGTGCCGAGCTTCCCCTACCCCACCCTCCCCCCCCCGGCTCCCCCGTTCCCTTCCCCCCCCCCCGCCCGGGTCGAGCCGTGCCAAGCCGCTCCCACAACCCCCCGCGCCAGCCCAGCCCCACAATGCGCCGCGCCGGGTGGGCACCGGCGCCGGTGGCGGCCTCGGCCCCTCCGGGAGCGCCGGCCCCTGCGTGGCCCCGGGGCTGGGGGAAGGGAACCCGGGGTCACCCTCCGGTAGCAAGGTGATGGGCTGCGGCCCTGTCCTCCAGGGGCTGTGCCAGAAGTCCTTGGAAATGGGGGGGGGGGGGGGGGGGGAGAATCCTCACCCGGTCAAGAAGTCCCCCCCTTAACTGTGCCTGTGTTAAAAGAGGCGTGAAGTTGATTTTAAAAGACATGCCAAAACAGTAGAGGTGGTGTAATTCTGCTTCGTATTTACTACAGCGCTCTTCAAGGCTGAACTTCAGAACGAGTAAAAGAATGAAGAAGTAGCTAAGATGCAAGACAGAAGTCCTTCTGAGGAGTACGGCGCACAGAAGTCCCTATGTGAGATCCAGCTATGCAGATGAGGCTTACTGCACATTTTACAAGCATGCAGAAGTACAAGGCTCCCTCCCTTTGGGGTTTCCTGCTTTCTGCCAAGGGGGCAGATTTGCAGATGTAGGTGCCAGTGATGGAAAATGCAAGGTGAAATTTACCGATGACAATATCAAAGTTAGGGGTGGAAGAGTCAAATGAAGTGAAAGAGACTTGAATAATGAGAGGGGTTAGCGGAGAAGTGTCTAGGGTAAGCACCTCTTGTCCAAGTGAAACACTTCAGGCTTGGAAAGATTCACTGCAGCAGCTTGGAAACAGTGGTAGACCTTTGTATCCCAAGACACAAAAGGCACAGGGAGAAAATCACTGAAGGTTTGTACAGCTAAGTATAGGGGATACAGAGGTGTCATTGTTAAAGGCAGAGATGAGAAGTGTAAATACAGGTACAAAACAGAGATGAGAATTTAATTCTGCAGCGGGAAGGGAATGTAGAGGATAGGTCTTCACTAGCTAGTACATCAAGGCAGAAAATGAAAGTAAGCTGGAATTGTGACAACCAGATACCTACATAACCAGGTACATGAGAGGGTGAAACAGTCTGCAGTATCCCGTGACTCAGTTTGATCCATGAAAAAAAGTGACCAACATATGGAAAGGATATTTACTGGTTGAACAACAGGGGTTTAAATTCTCCCACAAAAATGAAGCAGAATGAAAATAGTGGCAGTAACTACCTATATCAAAAGCTTTATAAGAACAAGAGAGGCTGCCTCTTCAACCAAGGGACTGAGAAAGAAAAGTGAAGGAAAGGCATCAGTATCAAGTCTAAATAAAGCTTTTAAAGGAGAAAATTAGCAGATCTTAGCTGGGAAAGCAAATACAAAAGGCAGAGTGAACTGATAGCAGTAGTAATATGGGAAATAATAGATAACTGCAAGCATGAAATACAGACATAGAGTTGTTTTTGAAGAACATGGTACTGGGCAATTACATTTTTTCATTCTAATTTTTATAACGTTCATATGTACTATGCTCTTCCTGATGCTAAGGTTTAAGTCTAAGGTCAGGCTGGACTGACTTCTTAAGGTTTGGCATTTTTTTTCTTTTTTTTTTTTTTAACGTAAGAACTTGGTCCCACTCCTGTTTAATCACTATCAAAACTTGCTCGATGACTTCAGCAGTAAATATCAAAACTGAGTTCAGAACAAAGATTGCTGCAGGTTTATGCCATCCTTTGCCTTACCAAAAAGTGTATCCCACCCCTTCTGAAAACTCTGTGTATTTCTCTCATGGTCAAATTTGTAGATGTGCAGTAGTTGAGGCAAGTCAGATTTGAAATGTCTGTTTTTCGTAGCTTGATTACCTTAAAAATAAATCTGGTGGCAGGAAGTTACCCAGGAAAGGAGACACACCTCAGAGAGAAACAAATATGACTAAAAAAGCTAGCATACTAATGCTATACATCTGTTACTTTCTACAAATTAACAGCATGTTTATTTGGATCCTTCTGATCAACTTCACTTGCATTTTTCATCAATGTTTGCAAGCCAGCATCCTTTGGAAGAACAAACCTGTAATGGTCATTGGATTCTGAAAAACATCATCTCAACAGCAGACAGATTTACCAGTTTGGTGGGAGTAAATTAATGGTCCTGTAGTATTTCTAGAGGGGAAAAAAAATACTAAGCAGTGAGCATCCAGAGATGCCTCTTCAATTTGCCAACCTTAACTGCAGATCAAACAAATGCCCACTTTGCTGAAGTACAGTGTTTTTTCCTACACTGGTCCAATCCAAAACAATTTGCCTTAAGTTTCTTGGGAAACAGCAATCCGTGGGAGAAGCTTTCACTTCTGTGATCAACAATAAATGCAGGGATGTTTGATTTCTATATCTGGCAAACAGGTAATGTGGCTAAATTAATTTTGGTGAATAATTTCCAGTGCTTTGAGAGGCAGAAGGAATCTCTTCCAAAACTAGTTTCTTACTGAAAAACCTGAGTGAAATAAGAAGAGTGACAGAGACAAAAGGTGTTTACTTCATTGAAGAAGTCACATTGCTAAATGCTAACCACAGTGGCTTTAGACAGAAACCGCACGTGTACAGATCCGAAGAATGTCACAATCTGGTATTGCTAAGGAGCCTGAGCTCTGCTTTTGCAAAAGCCGGAAACATCAGTAGCTTCAGTCCAGATTCATAATTAGAATTTCTCAAAAAAAGCAACTCTGGAGTGGCTTTAATATGTACACCCATACAAAGCAGCAGCTATAAATGTATATATATGCATGAGAACTTGAAGGGTTTTCACGTACAAAAGGAAATGCCTCTTTGGAGGTGAGTCTGTAGAAGAAAGCTGCATCTGTCTGTGGACTTCATGCCTATGACCTCTGAACAACTTGAAATTTGTCTGCAATTTAGGCACCATCTATTAGCACATAACTTCCTTTTCCCCTTATACAGATTCTTTACTGTTCTGCTCCAGTAAGAAATGCCAACTCCAAACAGTAAGAAATGCAGAAGGTGGGAAACCATGAACTACAGATGTAGAAGGAGTGAAAGCAAGTGATGTTTCCACTGCAGGGTCAGAGCTTACAAATTTAGTGACTAACCATTTAAGCCCAAGTTCTAGCTCTGTTCATGCAAATGCCAGCAGCAGCAGCTGACATAAAAGCTGCGCTGGACCACAGTAAGGGAAATGTGGCCCAGTAACCTGCCTCAGAAACAGCCAGTAGCAGATGTTAGGAGGAGAGTAGCCCTTTCTTTTTTACAGAATTATGTTACCCTTAGCATGACTATCCAACTCCTGGCATGGCTGTGGAAAAGGTATGGCTTAACTGGCTCATTTTCATGTGTCGGGGTGTGATTCCATCATGCCCCCTTCAGCGAAGCTGGTTTAAGATGATGTCTATTCTCCCACTAGCAGTTTGTTCCTAGTGCTCTGTCATAGATTGCCACTGCTCCAGTGGTGCTGATGCAGATGTTTCAAAAGCCATATTGTAAACTGGATCACATGAAGTAGAGTTAAAAAGAAGGTTAAGAAAAAAGATCAGTTCACTGATCTAGTTTATAGGCCCACAGAGAGATGCATCAGCACAACTGAAGGGATTACACTGAGGCACTGTGACAGGAGTCTTTCAAATTGACTTTGCTGATGGAGAAGACTGGGGAGGAGCCGTACCTGGCATACTCTAGCATTTAAAACAGTTATTCTACTTTTCACCTCTCCCCAACCCTCCACCCACACAGTCCTGTGCAGACAACCTGCTGAACTCCTGCCCCCTCATTGTGGTTCTTGCTTCAGCTTTAGTAAAAGAACATGGTTTTACTTTCTTAACACATCATTGACAAGAGTTGCAGCTGAAAAACAAAGCTTTTTCATGCAGCATCTCTGCTAGTTTGGGATATCATTCAAAGGCATAAATCTCTACCCATTGGTTGTGTAACGCAGTAAGTATATTTATCTTGTGCCAGAGGCCCTTCTT
Organism: Tyto alba; assembly: GCF_018691265.1. Classification (NCBI taxonomy): domain Eukaryota; kingdom Metazoa; phylum Chordata; class Aves; order Strigiformes; family Tytonidae; genus Tyto; species Tyto alba. The sequence goes on from NW_024881282.1 coordinate 32,402,015, forward strand.
TCAGTAAAATGGGAGTGACACTATCTTGTAGAATGGACCTTTACTGGGGAAGCAGGTTATCAAATGGCTGTGCTCTGACTGAAGTCATGGACGTATTCTCAGAAACACACCTAAATGAAAACTTCTCTCTTGGGCAGAAGAAAACTCTTCTTGGAGCTTGCAAGTTCCTCCAAACCCTGAGATGAGGTTACAACTCCATTATACCCGGTTAGAGACACCACATTCCTGATCTGACATACTGAATATAATGGCCTAGAGGTTTTTACCTCCAAGGAATTCTACTGTAATCATCTCTACTATCTAAATGCAAGCATAATGCTAAACAACAGACATTTTTTAGTTCAGTATATCCCCTTCCTAGCCTTGTTTCCTCTTGCTGCTCAATGTTTTCTATTCAGCTTTAAATCCAGAGAAAGCTGGCCTCCAACACCATTATACAAAAGGGCCGACAGGAAGACATCCAGCATAAGTATCTTCAGCCCAAACCTAGTATTTGGAATCTGAGGGTTTTTTGCCTTGGTCCTACCCAGACTTGTCCAAAATGCCAGCAAAACAGATCCTGTTACCTGCTTTAAATAAGCAAGGCGACTCTTCCCTGCAGAAAACAAACATTTTCAAACAATCTGTTACAGTTTAGCTCATTTAGTGATAATTCAGTGAGTACTACTCATGTAATTTCAGGCTTGTCTGTCCTGGCCTCACAGCTCCCCTTTCAACAAGTTGCTAAGGATCCTTTATTAACATCTCAAATACCTCCTTTTCCCTCACCCTTTCTCAGAGGGGGTAAGAAATGCTTCAGATTCCTGAGTTTAGAAGGGCTTGGGGGCATTCTTCTTACTCAGCAGAGGATAAGCTGAAAGGAGAATAACATCCGTCCCCAGCCCCTCTGTCACTCTGCACCTGTCATGCTTGTGATGCTCAGGTAGCAAACATACTTGCCAGGCTTGTGTCAGATATTGATAAGGAAAACATACTTTAAAGCTATTGTCAAATCCATCCCAATGCTGTTTAACTGATCCTGATAAGTTAGGGCTGTGGAGAGCTTCACTTCTCTTTTCCTTCCGTAGGTCTCAAACTGGGCCATATTTTCACAGAACCAAGAATTCAGTAGCAGGGTGACTGTGCTATTTGGAAAGCAGGACTAAGCTCAGAGAATACATAAAGATTATAGTGTTTAACTACTTCACGATTTTTTTCATTGTTTTAATTAATTTCTAGCATCTGTTACCTTTAACAGACCTCTAAACAAAAGGCATCTAACTGGATGTTCACTTCCCTCTTCTTCCTCTCCCATCAGGAATTTAGTCTCTTTTTTAATTTTCCCCCTCCCTACAAAAACAAATGAGAGCACCCCTACTTTCAGCTTGCTGCCTTTCTTGAGGTTACTGTGTGAGCTTTTGCTCCGCTGATGGTGCCTCTCAGCTTACCTCATGTTTGCTGTTTGTTTTTGGGCTCAGCCTGCAATAGTAATCAAGGCCAAATATTTGCTCAAATGAAGTGGCTCTGTGGTTCTCATTCCAGGGAGCTGGCTGAGGACAAAGTGAAACTAGCTTGAAATATTCTAGTATGCCCAAGAGATGCTCGGAACAAGGGATTTTTCCAGTGCTGTAGAAAGTCATCCAGATTCTCATTGTAGCTTTGTTGTGGGAACTGCAGGGGAACTAACTCGTTTATAGCCTGCCACAATTAAAGACACCGCTTTTGTCTGCCAGAAACCAAAGCCCATCCAGTCAAAGCCAAACTTTGGGACCATTCTGTCAGGCTACAGCTAGAAAGGAGACTCAATGTGAAGTTACACAAGCGTTCGTTCTCCCTCTTCTGCAAGACTGAAGCCCACATTCTTCTGATAAGAGGAGGCTACATCCTTTGTGCTTGCAAGTCAGCGGCAGGTCTTACAAACACACCCACAGATTCTCAGCATAACATATTGCAAGCCCTGTGCGTCTGGAGCCAGTGCATGCTTTCCTCAACAACCCCCCGTTCATTTCTGCCAAGATTCCCTCCCACACTTGGGACTTCTTTCCTGCTCCCTTGAGAGCTTCCTCAGTTCTCCCAGCTCCTCCAGCCTCCCACTGTCAGTGTGGACTGCTCTGTGCAGCTTTGCCGGTCTGCTCTGCCTTCGGAAACATATGGGCCAGTGCAGGAAGCTGGGCACAAAGGAGATCCACGCGCTGGCCTTATTCTCAGCCCTGTATCTGGGTCAGGTGGATGGACCAGAAGCCTGAACTGACAGTGCTGGCACAGAAGGCAGAAAATTAGCTGGGACTTACTAAGGCGTTAGCTTTGCAGGATGTGAGAAAACACCAGCAGAGTTACATGAGGTGCCATCACTAGGAAACCACCTTTTAGCCGAGGTGCAGATGAGCTCCATCTAATGCAGGCACCTTCTTTCACATTTATCAGAGCATTGTTTCCTGGGATTATTCTGGAACAAAGAAAGCAACTTACTGGGCATTCTGCATGTTTGCATAACACACAGTTCCTGTCAAAAATCAATACCTCACTGAGGAGTAGCAGGCTACTGAGCTGCACAACTTCAGGCTAGCACCTACTCTGCAATATTTCTCAGCTACTAAGTGACAGGAAGGTGTTAGAGGAATCATCCACAGGACAGAAATGCTCAGGGGCTTCTTCTGAAATTCCTCTATGTGAGGTAGCATCTTGTGTTAGGGTGGGATGTAAGGAGTCCTGCAAGCACTGCTGCCTTCTGCACTGGCTCAGAAAAAAAAAAAAAAAAAAAACAAACAAAAAAAAACCAAACCAAAACAAACAAACAAATCAAACCAAACCAAAACAAGGTTGAAAGGTTTTTTGTGGAAGAGAATATTTGGACTTTGAGTTAGAGACCCAAGTGTAATACAAATCTAAAGCACAAAATAAGAAGATAGCCCTGCTCTCTTCTACCTAGTCAGTCAAGGCATTCAGCCCATGGTAAATCCTGTCATTCCCTCCATGTCATTTCTGTTTACACACGGAGTAAAAGTGCCTTTAAAACTCTCGCCACTCTACCATTCTCCTGATTACAGCTACATCCAACGCTGAACTTGAAACACACACCTGTACATAAGTTTGCAGCTAATTGCAAGACAGCACAGAGGCCTATAATTCTTTGACTCTTTATAGAGGAATGTACATGTATAAAAGCCTTTTGAATTTTCATAAGCCGCCCCTTAGATGTGGGATAGCAAAACACAAAAAGATGAAAACAAGATGCTCACCCGATGATTCAGCTTTCCTGCAAAGTTTCTTCTAACAGCCATCATAACCCTGAGAATAATCATCCCAGCCCCTTTTTCCTGTGGGCTAAAAACACTTCAGCGATGGGGATCATAATTTAAGTTTTTTGTTCCTACTAGGAATCCATGAGAAAGAGCTTTGCATTACATAGAGAAAAAAAGAATCATATGCAGGAAAAGAAGGTATGTGTATGTTTGGTGTGTTTTGGTTTTTTTTTTTTTTTTTTTTTACTTATTTAAGGAATGTTAAATCAGTTTTGGCTTTGCTAGGGGACATACCAGCTGTCTCCATGCTCTTTTTATTATGATCTCTCTTGTACCTTAATTGAGAAAGCAGGGTGTGGAAGTTTCAACAAAGGCTCCCCTTTGTAGTGTGTTAATTAGGCACAGGAGTTAACAAAGCCCCTCAGTTATAAACAATTACCTTTCCCCAGGCTTACTTTCATTTTCATGCTACCACATTTTTACTAATTTTCTATTAGTTTTCCAGAGTGGACAAGACTAATTTCTAAAATTAGTCTTCTAATTAGCAAAGAACAAAAAAAAACAAAAACAAAAACAAAACAACAACAAAAAAAACCCCTCACACCCAAGCAGGAAAATATGTAAAGCAGGAGGAAAAAAAATAGGTATAATTAGAAGCACTTAAAGATGCCTCTTTTTGTGCTTCTTCAGGATACAGGAGTCCAAGGTCTATTTCAGATCACTGTAAAGTCTCCTTTGAAATTGCAAATCTAGATTATGGTCCCCTGGAAGTGACTCTGGGTATAAATGCCTGGGGATGGGAAGGCATCTGATCTGGGTTTGTGTGCCCTGAAATGAGTGCTACCCTCACCCCTGCAGAAGGAGGAGACAGAGGAAAAGCAAGAGGGGCGGCAAGCTGCGATTCCTCCAGACCCTCTCCATCCATTCCATTTGCAAAGCAGAGTTTGCTTTAAAAAGGGGGACCTGCCTGGCCCACAGGACACCTTTTTTTGCCTGCCGGCGTGCCTCCTGGCCGCTCAGCCTGTGCTCAGACCCAGATACACCACAGCTGGGGAAGGGAGAGGCCTCTGCCCTGCCGCCTGCCAACGCGGCGCTTCGTCCTGATGGCAGTGACCTCACCTCTTTGCACCCAGCTGTCCCGAAGGCACCCTGGCCCCGGTACCCCTCCTGCTCCTCCCTCCGCCTCCCGGTGAGGGAAGGGAGAAACCCAGGGGCTTGGGGCAATCCTTCTGCCTCAAAAAGAGGCAATCCCAATGATGGAAAACTGTGCTAAAAAGGACAGCTGCCATCTTAATACTGAATGTTTTACGCCCCGCCTTGGCGTGACACCTTTCACGCTACTGCTCTCTAATCTCTGTTGAATTTCTGGAGAAAGGTCGAGCAAGGCACCTAAACCCACAGTATCAGGAGAAGCATGTTATGATTCAGCCTCCAGTCAGTGTCACACTTGGCACCTGTGATAGTGCTGTTTGCCCAAGACCTTTACAACGGAGAAGGCACCCAGATATTCAGGCATAGATGAGGAGCTACGTCTGCGTTCCCTGAAGGCTGCCTTTGTGTCCAAGGAGCTGCCCGGAAAGCAAGTGAGCGGTGTTTGTGTGGGGCTGAGGAAAGAGTAGCTCAAGCTACAATCCCAACAGGGTCTGTGTCTCCCTGGCCTGCCAGCAGACCTGGAAAAGACTGTCAAGGGGAAAACTCATAATTCTCAGTGGCAGCTTCCCAAGCTTAGCAGTTCTCATTGAGAACAACCTTGCCTCTCCTCTCTGGAAGAGACTGAGAATAGTCTAGTGAAGATATCTAGTGAAGATAGGCATTCCCCTCTTTGTTGCTGCACACCAAACCACAGTCCTCCTTTGTCGCTGTGTTGCAGTAGTCCAGAGTGATTCTCAAGCCAAGATCATCTGTTGCTTTCCTTGAAGAGCTTTCAAGCTCAAACAGACCAGACAAACTCGGTGTGCGAGAGCAATCAGAAGTGAAGAAAGGCTGAGACTGGCCCCAGTGCCTGTAGCAGGTCCCAGGCAGGAGCTGGGTACAAGATACTACCCTGACTGACCAGGCAAGTCAGGGAACCAAGGACCCCATGGCAGCACAGAGCTGCTTCACATAGGATGGAAAATGTTTAAATTGCTGTAGTTGGGGCCCACAGGAAACTTTTGGGAAGTGTGTGCTGGGTCTAAGACAGGAACCAAGAGAGTCAGTGTTTAAAATATGCACTGACAATGAATTGCTTCATTACCTAGAGAAAAATTGAGAGGGGGGGAAGGAGTAAAACTCAGCCACATCAGGAAACAGGCAAATAATTGTCTGACAGATACACCAGGTCTCCTGGCTGCTGGTCTAGGACTTTGCTGCTGCTCAGCCCACAGTGTCTTCCTCGTCTTCTTCCAGGAGGCAGCAAGGTCTCCTCTGCATTTAGGTGTTCCCCACGGGAACGCACTACATCCCAGAAAGGGCGATATGCCCTCAGGAGATCATTTTCCTAGAGAGAAGAGATGGGGGAGGGTGGCCACTTGAAGGCTCACATGCTAAGCGTAAGACGCAGAGGACAGCCTCCTCCCTCGGCACCCACAGCTGCCTCACCCCCTGTGTGCCCCCCACGTGCCTCAGGTCCCCCAGGGCCCTGCGGGGTGCAGGGGACCCCGCAAGAGAAGTGCCACAGCCACGCTGTCTGGTTAGGGCCAAGCTCAGCAAGGCGGTGCCACCCCTGCCTACGCGCCTGGTCAGCACAGCTCTTTCACCGTCGTGCGGTGTGAATCTCTCCTGCGGGTGCATCCTCTCCTGTGGGATCCCACACCCTGGCAAAGAAGCAACCAGAAGAGTCTTGCATAGGGCTGCTCACCATCTCTGCTAGTGTCTTGCTTTGCCCTGCTGTACTGTTCCTCTTTCTCCTCCTGCACCTTCCCCTGTACGTGCACTTCCAGTTGAAGAATGGAAGTGCCACCCTTCGCAGCAAGGAGACTTCTGGCCCGTGAGCTGCTGAAGAAAGGCACGCAGACATGTGAGCTGCTGCTCCCCTCCCACAGCACTTTGTGAGGCAAGTGAATAGTCTCAGGCAGGAGGCTTTTCTGCACTTTGGACAGCCCAAGGCAAGAAGTCGTGCGGGGCAGAGCGCTTGGAGAAACTGGACCCTGTGGCCCGGGTTTTGCGCGTCTACGAGCAGAGACATGGGACATGCTGCCTTTCCGGAGCTGGAGCAGGGAGGCGAGCGCTGGAAGCCAAAGGCAGGAAGAGTCTGACTTGGGAAGGTGCCCAATCTCGCACAGAGCGGGGCAGGTAACAATCATACAACTATTTATGGCTCTTTTTCGTTGCGACAACTGCAGCCTTATATGGGCAAGAGCGCTCCGCTCGAGGCCGAGCTGCGGAGGTGGAGCCTCAAGGGGCACTCCTGATGCTTGCTCCCAGGCTATCTGCCCGCACAAGCCGCTGACCTCCTTCCTGGGAAAAACCCTGGGAACCCTCGCTGAATCCAGCTGTTTAAATTTCAAACTACAAAACCACCCGGCTCCCCGCCCCTTCTCCCCCCGTATCTCCTACTAGCTGGAGCTGTGGTGAAGCAGAAATGTCTGCGTTTGTAATGTCGCCGGGTATCTGGGAGCGCTGGGTTGGAGAGTCCCCCCACATCCGACGTGGGAAACCTATTCCCATCTGGTTGTGATAGTACTGAGAACCGGAAGAAAAAAAAAAAAAAAAAGAAAGGAAAAACAAACAACCCTCCCCTCACCCCCCCCCCAGCATTGCTTGTCAGATATTAGCGAGTGTGTGAAAGGCTGCAGCTGGCAAATCTGGTGCACAAACTCTTTTGCAGATCCTTTTGCCTCTGGATGTGCTTCGGAGCCCCCCCAGCATCTCTGGCTAAGCTGCCAGTGTGTGTGTTGGGTTCTTACACATTTCAACCCCATCCAATCCACCCAGCTGAACTATGCTGGCGACTGGATACAAATAAAACCGAGCATAAACATGCTAAAAATGTCACTGTCATCAGATAAGGTTGCTATGCACATAACATTCCTGACAATTCCTGACACAAGTTCATTAAACCAAGGACATGAAATGTTAAGCCCCATGCCTATGGTGGCTGGGTTGGGGAGGGAGGGTATGGTGAGCCCAGATTCAGGCTGTAACTCTGGTTTTGGGCCTGCTGCCAGCCTGTAGGACATCACCCTAGTGTGATTCATTTTTCTCCCAGTAGGAGAATAAAAAAATAAAAATGTCACAGCACCCCTCTCCTTCTGCGAACACTGGCACGTTTTGGGAAGGAACACCAGGCAGGGATTAGCCATGCTGCTTGCAAGCTGCAGAAAGTTGGCCTACACACATTGACTGCCAGCCCTCAGCAATCCTTACCAAAACCAGTCATATTCAGCACTCCAGGAGGCAGTTATCTCTGTTTTATAAGAGAGGAAACAGGCGCCGAGGGCTTCCTCTATCATATACTTCTTGTAGTCGCGGCTACGTTCAAGTTGCAGAAAGGCAGGGCTGAGTGGGCTGGATGCCACCACAGGGCCTTACAAGTTCTCAGACACCCAGGTTTGCACCAAGGAGCACGAGCTGCCAGCTGCAATGACCTTCCCTACCACTTACTGAGTTTTTATAGTTCCCAAGCCACGTATTTTAAGAGCCGGGCCGGGCAGGAGCTGTGGGAATGGTTCACAGGAGTGATTTCAGGTGATCCCCCCCCCTCCCCTGAGCTTGCCACAACAGCCACCCTTTAGCTGCTTGCAGGCAGGCTGTGGCTTAAGAAAGAGAAGCTGTGCACACTTTCCCCCTGGGATGACTGACGTGAGTTAGGTTAACCTGCAAGGGAGGAACATCATGTTCCTCCTCAGCCTCACAAGGGTCAGGGTTGGGGCTTGACAACTGTGGGAAGCCAACCCACCCTCCTCTGATCTTCACACTCCCACTGCCAGTCCCAGATGACACAGCCAGCTGATCCAGCTGGAAATAAACTTGAACCAAAAAAAAAGAGAAGAGATGTTTCCAGCTTGATCATTTCCTTCGTCCATTTGACTTCCTCGGTGCTAGAGAGATGCTGGAAATGCATGGTCACGGGCAGCCAGACATGAGCTGGACAGAAACTATGAGGGAATCTCAGCCCACGAGAAGCCAGAAAGCCTCCTTTCCACTGATACCATGAATGAATTTACTCCAGCTGCGTGGCTGGTCACGGGGCGGGGGGGGTTTTACAGCATCTCACATGCAAGTGGTTGCAATCAGTCTCCGAATTAAGGAATGTCTGTTGCCAAACATGTAGGATTACCGAAATCACAGTGTCGTTCAGTGTAGGAGGTAACTTTGGAGGTCTCCAGTCCAACCACCTGCTCAGAGCAGAGCCAGCCTTAAGGTTAGATCAGGGTGCTCAGGGCCGTATCCAGCTGAGTTTTGAAAATCTCTGAGGATGGCAAATCCACGGTCTCTGCTCTTGCTTCTGGTCCTTTCACTGAGCACCTCTGACAATCTGGCTGTATCTTCTGCATAACCCTTATTGGGGTAGGAGAAGACAGCGGTTAGCTAGCCTCCCTCACACGCCTTCTCCTCTCTTTGCAAACCAACCCTGCTCCCTCAGCACCTGCTCATGTATCCAATGGTCCAGCCCCCTGGCCAGCTTCATGCTCCTCCACTGGATTTGCTCCAGCTTGTTAAGATCCTTCTTGCAAATGTAAAGGGCCATCAGTGCGTGTACACAGTGTCGCCCAGGGAGTCGGCGCATCCACCAGCCATGTAAATATTGGCTCGGAAGTTTAGGTCATAAAAGTGGGTGCAAATTCACTCAAGACCAGGGAACCTTGCTGCTTTCTGTGAGCGGAGCTGTAATGAAGGTGCGCTGCGTGAGTGCTGTCCGTATGCAGAGCCAGGGATGTCTGTGAACTGTCCTTCAGCAGCTCTGCACCTCAGCAGGCACGGATCCTCCTTCCCATTGTTATCGGAGAAGATGTTTACAGTCAGGTCTAAAGCTGGTCAGGTAGCTTCTCAATTACTCACCTCTCAGCTATTACCCCGCTTCAGTAACCCTGAAGCTCGGGGAGACAGGGTGTACCAGGAGGTAGCTAGGGCTGAACGACAACAGAAATCATGTTCTGCTCTGGTGATGTTGCCGGAGGGCAGTGCATCACTGCTGTGATGGAATAACTGTGAAGCATGACCTTCAAAGTGTGAAAAAGAACACCCATTACTCAGTGGGCCAGCAGGTGATTTCAAAGGAGGCAAGCAAGAAGGCAGACCTCAAAACTTTTACTTGCTTGCTGTCTTGGGGATAATAGTAGACAAAATGATGTGTAACTGCAAATCAGCGGTGCCTTTTGCAATATCAGGATTGCGGCATGATGAGCAATCCCTCTGAAATCTTCATAAAAGATGAGAAATGGGGAAAGCTGAGATGAGCTTCAGGCTGTGGATGGGGGAAATGCACCGCAAGAATATGAGATGTCAGGTACGAAGCCGACAGGGAGGTCATGGACATGAACTGCAGGCAGGGAGGGAGGAGGGAGGCAGGGACAGGGCATCTCCGCGCTGCTGCCTCAGCGTGCAGCTCAGCTCCCCCCCCCAGTCCTCCTTCCACAGCCGAAAGCCCCGTCAGGAGGAGTCCCTGGAGAGGGGGCTTGGGGCAGTTCAGTGCAGGCCACGCTCTCGTTCCTGCGGTGTAGATGGACCGGGCAGGGTAGAATCAAGGCTGGACCAGCAGCTGCCCCTGCTACAGAGTGAGAAAGCAGAGTGAGAAAGCCCGAGAGTGTTGGTTCTCAGCCGGTCACAGCCGCTCCTCATTTTGCAGCAAGAACTCCCATCGAGCCTCTGTCATAAGGAGCTTTGGTGCTGCAGCCCAGGGTGCCTGGGTGTCCCACACAGAAGGACAAGGGGTGCTGGGTAAAGACCACCTTGGTGCTGAGCTCCAGGCCGGAGCTGTGGGCTTACAAAGAAGAGGAAGCGAAGCAATGTAGGGGAACAGAGATGTAAACCTGGCTTAATGTAGGGTGAGGTGCTCAAAGGACCGGTTCTGTTCAGAGCTAGGCAAAGTTTGCTCCCCAGCTATAGAAGATTGTTACAGAAATGCTCAATAAAATCAGTTTACTACAAGCTAAGGGCAAGAATCACCAGCTGTATCATGTCAGCCCGCTCCCTTTAGGTGGAAACGATCTGGGGACTGCTTTAAGTGGCACGAGCAGAAGGCAGTCAGGTCAGGTTTGAAAGGCAGAGCTCGTTCCCGAGATCAACATCACCTTTTGAGACCCTTTGGTATATCCCAAAGCAAGGCAGGGAGGTAAAGCGCAAACTCAGCTGACCTTCCCCATCGGTTCCACCTCTGGACCTGCTGATCCCAGCTGGGCTGGGCTGGGAAGGTGTGTCTGCACCACCACCACTGCTGGATATAGATTAGAGGGCCCAAAATACGTGCGCAGCCATCGTAAGCCACGGGACTTTGTTCTCTGCCCAGGGCAGGGTGGCCTGTCCCTCCCAGCTCTGCAGCCTGGCATATCTCAGCAGGCTTATCGGGTCGCGTGCCCTCCTCCATCCCCAGCCGTACCCCCAGGGGCAAGTTTTCCTGCTTCACCCCAAATGCTTATTTTGATTATTTTAAAACAGAGTCGCGTCTGTTTTGATTTCCAGAAAAAGGTTAGAGGGAGGTCAGAGCTAACATCTGGGCTGGAGATAACATTCCCGTCTAATTAGCAAGCCCTGAATAATGAGGGCCTTCCTGTCCCATCCCCCTGTCCCGGTGCAGGAGAGGATGGAGCCAGCGGGGCAGAAATGGAGCAGAAGAACACCCCGTTAGGCAGCGTTTCATTTCCTAGCGTCCCCAGACCGAGCTCGTGGGGCTGCTGATCGGTGCCCCTGGGCTGCCCCTCCTTCATCTCTGTGTAGGCGCTCAGCCTGTGCCGTCTCTTTTCCCAAGGAATCAACCACAGCTTTCCCAAGGGCCCCCGGTGCTGCCAGTCACACACACCCCCCCCCCCCCCCAGGCCTATTGGCTGGGGAGAGCCTGTCTGCCCCTTCTGCAAAGCAGGGGTTGCAGATTTAAACACCCTGGGTGCTACCCGTACTGCGTGGCGAGAGAAGACACCGGGAGACGTGACGTTGGTGGGAGATGCAGGGGAGATGCACAGTGAGGTCCCTGTGCCGTCTGCTGCCCTCCCCTCAGCCTGATGCAGCCGTGCATGCCCTCCCCTCAGCCTGATGCAGCCGTGCATGCCCTCCCCTCAGCCTGATGATGCAGCCGTGCATGCCCTCCCCTCAGCCTGATGCAGCCATGCATGCCCTCCCCTCAGCCTGATGCAGCTGTGCATGCCCTCCCCTCAGCCTGATGATGCAGCCGTGCATGCCCTCCCCTCAGCCTGATGCAGCCGTGCATGCCCTCCCCTCAGCCTGATGCAGCCGTGCCTGCCCTCCCCTCAGCCTGATGATGCAGCCGTGCATGCCCTCCCCTCAGCCTGATGATGCAGCCGTGCATGCCCTCCCCTCGGCCTGATGATGCAGCTGGGCATGCCCTCCCCTCAGCCTGATGATGCAGCCGTGCATGCCCTCCCCTCAGCCTGATGATGCAGCTGGGCATTGGCAGCTCTGTCCCCACTCTCGGGAACTGGGTCATCTCCCGGCGCGGTGCAGCCCGCCGGGCTGACACGACGCAGCTGCCTGTGCGCAGCAGTACCGCAGAGGGGAAGGAGCCACGGCAGGAGCCAGCTCCGGCCGGGGTGCTGGGCTGGGGCGGCCGAGCAGCAGCAGTGCTGGAGAAACCCAATTTGTGAGGGCTCCTGCAACGGGTAGACATATATCCCCCCCTCCTCCCCCTCTCAGCAGGGCACGGAGGCGCTGGGATAAAGCCTGACTCAGCTGGGAAAGAGGCTCCCTGGCTGATTCAGCCTGGGTTCTTGCGCCTTCCCTGCAGCTCCCCCACCGTGGGCTGGCTGTGCCCGGCCAGCGCTTGCAAAACCCCGTGAGATCATGGGCGCAAGCAAGCGTGGCGGGGGCTGAACTGCAGCCAGGTGCTCTCCAGGTGAGATTACAACACCGGGTGCATCTGCTCCGTGCAAATCCCCGGCTGACAGCCCTTAGCAGAGCCGGTGACACACCAACCTGCCTGCCCCGTCAGCCCCGTGGAGGGGGGATTTGCTGCTGGCAGCCTCCAACGCGCAGCTGCCCTCGCCAGAAATGCCGCAGCCTGTTGATTCCTTGAAGGGGGCACGATTGTCATTCCTGGCCTTGGCATAAAACCCCACGGAGGGAAGGAAAAAAGAAGGCAGGGGGACCGAGGCTCAGGATTTAACACCGTCAGAGCTCAGCTGCCGTGCACCCGGCTGCGGGCTGGAGAAGACGAAGGCTGGAAACCGTGCCCTTGGGTCAGCCATGTGCTACTGGGCCCGGCAGGCTGGGCACAGTGTCACAGCGAGGCACAGCAGCGTGGGGGGACCTGCGGCACAGGGAGATGACAGCCCCTGATGAGTTTGCTTACAGACCGGGCCGCATGCTGCCACTTTCTGTGCTGCGGGCCCCAGTGAGGCCAGCGGTGACGGGTCCCTCACGCTTCCACATCCTTCCATCTCAAGGGCGCTGCCTGCTTCTGCCTTCCTGTGCAATGCCAGACAGATTAAGAAAATCCCAAATATGTTTCGTCTGTCACCAATAAAACCCAATCTGAGAACAGAACTTGAGCCCAAGGGCAGAGGAAGGGGAAGAGGAACTGAACAGGGCTCAGACAGGTACAAGGGGATTGGTGTGTTGGGTGACCACACAGTTTAGCGTTAGAAATGCAGTGGCAGGGCGTGACAGCAGCAACCTCTCACACTGCCCAAACGCTGTGAAAAGTCTCCATGTTCCTGCCAGGATCTTAGGGCGATGCCCATGGGACCCGGCCTGGCTGGGAAAGGGAAGCTGGACCTCCTCAGGTGGCGAAATAAACTGAAAGAGCTAAGCTGAAGGCTCAGCCCCTTGAGAGCAAACCCTGCAAGCGAGAAGGAAGAATGCAAGGGTTTTGTCTTGTCGCTTCCTGCCAAAAACTGGCACGGGTGTAAACACAAGTGCAGAACAATAAGTCTCCCGTCCCAGCAGCTGCTAAAGCCGTCACCTGGGGAGCTTCCTGCAATCAGCCGGTGGAAGGACAAAAAGGAGCTCCCACAGGCTTTCCTGCAATTTGTCATATGCCTGATCTCTGCTCTGCTCAGCTGCTGCCATCCTCCCTTCCCCCAGAGCCGCCAGCCTCATGCTCCAACAAGAGGATGTGGTTACAAACTCTGGTGAGGAGCGGGCTCATCATTCAGCCTTGCTTCTCCCAGCAGCGAGAAGTGCTTTTCTTTACAATTCTGAGTCACCCGACAGCCTCCCCGCAGACAGTAATTCCCCTGGGCTGGTTCTGCAGGCGCTGCGTGAACTTTCCCTTGTAGGTGGGTCCCGTTGCCCCAGAGAGACCCGCAGCACTCTGCAGGTCCTCTCGGCCTGCCACACGTTGCAGCTCCGGGGCTTACAGTGCCCAGAATTGGCACAGTGCTGCCAGTGGCTTCTTTCTCGGATCACCACACCTTTCCAAGGTGTTAATTTCTGGGTCTGAACACTGCCATGCTGGATCTCTCTCCTCACGAGTGAGTATTTTTAGAAAGTTTGAGCTCAGACCATGTAGTCATTCCTGAGCTATGCCAGGACGAAAAGAAAACAACCACTTTTGCCTGAACAATACCGGTATGGAACAAAAAGCCACTGCAAATGTTTGGTTTTTTTTTTTTTTCCAGCATCACTCAGAACTAGCCGAGCTTTGAAAAACGAAACTTGCAGCCAGAAAAGAAAAAGGCTCCTAGCGAACAGAAAGGGCTTTGACAATTTACTTAAAAAGCCGTATTAAAGCAAAACAATGTTATATAAATACTGGCGGGCGTGCAGGAGCTTGCATGCAGTACGTCGCTTCGTCTCCATCGCAGGCACAGCGCCGGCCAGGCCCAGGGCGTTCGTTACCTGCTGGCTGCGGGTAAAGCCACCCGCAAGGGGAAGGAGCCGAGCGGTCCCTGCGCCCACGGCTGCCGGCCCTGCGGGCAAGCGTCACTGCCTCGCGACGGAGCAAGCAAGGCAACCTGGGGGGGATGCAGCTCCTCTCCGTTCCGAGGTGGTGAAGCTGTGCCCGCAGAGCTGCCCGGGACAGACACCTCCTGGCTGCCAGCTGTGCGGGACTGGCGTGGAGGAGTTGCAGCCGCGTGGGTGGCCAGAGGTCACCATCGTCTCTGGAAACCACCAAAACCTCTGGTGCGTTTTGAACCCTCGGGACAACTTGAAGGGGATGTTTCCGAGGACTCTTGCCGAAGAAATTTCCTGTTTTTCAGTATTGCTCAACCACTCTTCCGCTCATAGGAGAGATGGAGCCGGGGTGCCTTCAGCAGCAGGGGGATGAGCAGCGTGTGGTGGGAAGGATACTGGGAGCTCAGCCTTCCCTTGAGTGGGAGAGCAGGCAGGCTGGCTCCTATCCTCTTCCGTCAGCAGCTACAGCTTCTGGGGACATCTGTGAGCCCCAGGAGTTCCTGTCACTCTCCCCGACAAGAGAACAAGTGTATGTGAGTGGACAAACACACACATATATATATATGTGCAGGGACATTACTCCACAGAAGCTGCAGGCCGTGGAGAAAACCCCAGTCATTTTTAGTGCATTTTTATTGCGACTATTTGCATTATGAGGGGCTAGGAACCCGATGTGGGCAGGCTGGAGGTTGGGTTGCCTGAAGCTGCCAGCTCTCCTCTGCCCACAGGGCATGAGCAGCTCCAGCATCCCCCCCTCTGGCCTCTCCTTGCAGGCCCAGTTCCCCCATCTCACTCCCCGCGGGAAGGCAGCCCCAGGGTTCGTCCCCGCTGGGATATGGGGTGCCACGTTTGCAAGCTCTTCCTGGCGGTCTCTGGTTTCCACTCATTTGGCTCCTCTGGGCGTAAGAAATTTGGGGTTTCCCCTGCTGCTTCTGCCTCCATCCTTCTCTGGATGGTAGAACGCACGTTGAGGAAAAAAAAGCAGCCGGGCACGGCTCAGCACGGCAGCCCCCTCTGGCATCACGCCCAGCCTGCGGCTACCACCCTCGGCCTTGCAGCCTCTGGTTTTGGCCTGAGAAAAGTTTTAAGAGGGAAAGTGTTGCCGAAGTTACAAAGCTGCGGGGGCAGAGAAACCAGGTAGCTCACAAGTGCACCCCGTGCCCTTGAGAAGAGCGTCAGGAAGGCGCCTGTGTGTGGTGGTGGACTTAAGCCTGGGTGGGTTGCAGGGGCACCTAACGAGGACCGGCCTGCCTAACAGGTGATCTAATTTGATTCTGGTCTGGAAGTCAAGCCTCTGGTAGTTCTATCTTATCTTTTTTATTGCTTAGGATACTGCAGCTGTGCGAGCTGTTATTCTTTAACTTGAAGGAAACTGAAACTCATGGCAAGCACTGAATACAATTCAGCAGCAGTTTTGAACAACGCTGAAGCTCAATGTTGCCTTGCAGGACTGGGGAATTTAATCGCCGATTCTGTCTGAATCCTGTAATTACTTAGTTGAGAAAAATGAGGTGAGGAGGCGTGAAGCTCAAAATGATTAACAAACTGTTAGGGCAAACAGCCCACCGGGCTGGCGAAGGGCCCTGCCTAGGGCAGCATCAGTGACAGCAGCCGTCTCCCTGTTGACATGGAGCTGGTCTTTGTTTTGTTCTTTGCACAGGAGGAATCGTACAATACGTTGATAAAGCAAAGGATTTACTGTCAGTGCTGGGTGTCTGGGCTGCTGAGGCCAGAGCTCACTGGAGTCAAACGTGGCCAGGACCGTCCCCTTCAAAGCTGTAGGGGACCACATGTGCTCACCCCGCTGCCTGCTGCAAGCCAGGCAACCTGAATTTTCCATCCTTTACCAGCACTTGAAGCTGGTCTCGGTGTAGCATCCCTAGAAGGGAAGGTAGCACAGCTCTCCCTCCCTCCTTGCAGGCATTTGCCGTGGCCCAGAGCAGTTGGAGGTTAACGTGGAGTTCAGCAGGCAGGCACAAACACCTTGGAGAAAGGAGCAGCTGCGTTAGGGCTCCATGCAAATGTAAAGCCAACAGGAACGAAGGGAAAACCTCCTCTTGCCTGCAATCGGGCACCTTGGACAAGACTGTGAGGGCAGAGGCACTGAGCCTGACCTTTGGTGGGGATCTCAGCACTGGGTTCAGAACATACCTGGGGAGGGAGAAGCAGGTTCAGCTGAGCTACGTTCCCCTTGGGAAAGTACTGACCGCCACATCCTCTTAAAATAGCAACCAGGAACATTAGAAGCTGAGAAAGCTGTTGTAATATAGGCAGGCTGGGGCAGGAGAGAGAAAATGCTTAACAGATCAGAGGAGCATTCGATGTGCTTAACTCCAAAAGGGAAAACCAACTGCACCCTTGCTGGAGCGAGCAGAAACCTCTTCCCAGCCGACACGGAGAAAGCAGCCACTGATGAGGAATTACCTATTTCTTCAGCTCTCTTCTCTCAGGAAAGCCCAACATCACAGTCAGGTGGCGTGAAAATTGCTGTGCAACCCCCTTCTTAACCGCTACATAAATACTCTGCTGGTAGTGCTTCCCACTTGCACCTCCTCTGTTATTAACAGGAGCTGTGGGAGTCGCTGAAGCCTCTCCTAGCAGTCAGTGAACAGGGGAGCTGAATTTAGATCCTGCCACAGAAAACATCCGTGCACTTCGAGGCCTGTCCTGTGGTGAAAACTGTGCAAAGCGCGTGGGGAATCTCAAGCTACCCCCGCATCCCTCCTCCTCTCCACCCCTTACACTGTTTCTGAAGGATTTCCACAGGGGACCATGCAAGTGGGTCTTCAGCATTTATCTCAAAGAAACAGTTGTGGCTTTCACATAATGCACCCTAAAGCATGCTGGTGCTTTAATAGCTGAATGGCACCTTAGCTCCACTTTTCCTTAGAAGGAAGTGATAAACCAGCTAATTTATACTGCCCCTTAATTACACAATGCAAAGTCACAGTGTTTTTTCCTGTTCTGTGGGATGGTGAAGCCTGAAAGTTGACTATTGTCAGGTACGTGACGCTGTTCCCCTACTTTTCCTGCTCATGCAGGAAAATGGAGACGGTCTTTACTAGAAGTGTTTACAGAGCAGGAACACTGACACTGCAGGGCAAACTGCCCGGCCTGAAACACGAGCAGGACATGAGCAGCATAGCTTCTGTGGTCTCCCAAAGAAAATAAAACGCCATTTTTTAATGATCGTAACTGACCAACGGTTCTTTATCAAATTTCATCCAAGTGACATCACCTCTAGCAGCACGCCGGGGGGTGAGATCAGCCCAGCCCGGACAGGGAGTTACCAACATTGGGGGGGGACCAGCACCACCTTGTGCTGCTGCCCAGGCCCCAGGGGCGATGCCTGCAGCACTGAGGACTTGGGTTACCGCTCCCCTCTTCCTTCAAAGGTCATAAATTGTTATTGCAAAGGTGCAGGAAAAAAAAAAAAAAATAATTGCCTCGCCACTCATAACAGCCTATGCCAGGGAGGTGAAATGGAGCAGAGCCAAAGCAGGGGGTGATTGAAGGAAACAGAAGCTTGGAAGATTAAAAAAAAAAAAAAAAAAAAAAAAGCAGCTTGTACATGGTTATTAAGCACTTACAATGTTCTCATGCAGCTTAGATAAGCAAACTGGAATTAAGCATTGCAGCAGGCATCAGCCCCAGTGCTGTACTCTGCCTGAAAGCACAGGAGGAGGCTGGGAGCACTCAGAAGCCAGGCTGACTGGAAACAGGTGTATATGGGGGGGAGGAGGAAGAGGTGGGAAGGGCTGAAGGCTGCTCACCATATGAGCATGCAACCGCCTCAGTCTAAAGGTCAGGGCAACTGAAGTCAAAAGACTGCCTTTTGGCAGGGCTCACCCGCGTGAGCGGATTTAATCATTCACGCAAGGGAGAGGGAGGCTTTGGGGCAGGAGGGAGTGAGAAAAGCCCCGGGGGAGCGAGCACAGCCCCGGTGCCTTGTGTGCAACAAGCCGCTGCTCCTCCGCGCACGGGAGGCGAGTCCTTCCCCTGGTGTCCCAGATCCAGCAGCACCCAAAGCGGGTCCTAGAAGCAGCACTGAAAGCCCTGTGAAAGTAATCCACTTACTTGGTTTTCAGCACATGACCTTTTAGTGGGGATCAAGTCATTACCTGTGCTCTCCCAGCCCACCGTTAGAAACCAGCCCCTGTGCTGCTGATCCACCGCTCTGGGCAGACAAAAGGACTTCCCTGTGATTTCTGAGGATTAAGTTTTATTCTCCAGCTACACAGCACTGACCGATAAAGTTCTCTTTATTACAGACCTACAAAACGAGATCCATAAAATACTTCTATTTTCTCTTACAAAATTATGATGGGAGCCCATGGATTTCTGGAGGAGTTGTACCTGTCCCAGTGACACGAGGACAGAGGAACAGAGAGACAGGTTTCACAGACAAGGCAGAGGCATTCTCAGCTTTAAACAAACCCACCCAGGGCAGGTATGTGTCTGCATCTTGCAGGGAGCAGCTGCCCTCTGCTCTGGGCTATCAGATGCTGGGCAAAGAGAAAAACATTCCTTCTCTTAACTCAGCAGCAGCAGCTCTGCACATCAGCTCTTTGCTGACACACAGACTCCTAATTCCAGCCACATTCCCCATTTTGAGAATAAGCAGCCCTGCTTCTCAGCGCCCTTTACAGCTACTGCTGCTCAAGAGAAGGGGGAGTGGGAGGGAAGGGTTACAACACGGTCCATCTAAAAACCCCAAACCAGAGGAAAACTCCAGGTTGTTCAGGGCAGGCAGTTCACGTGCCCCTCAGCTCTCTCAGGCAAGGAATGCACACCGCGGACGTGTCCAGAGGCAGAGGTACAGCCACCCTTTCACTTCAGGCTCCGATGAGTTTCTTGAGGAATGCCTCCAGCTGATCCTCGTCCTTTATTCCCACAAACTTATCCACAACATCTCCGTTCTTCATAGCCAGCACAGTTGGAACTGCTGACACCTGGGGGCAAGAAAAGCAGGTAAGCAGAGGCTGTGGGGAGGGAGCCCGGCTGCACCCGAGCCCCAGATGGAGCTCTGTGAAAGAAGTGGCTACAAGGAAGCTGAGCACACACTGCTCAGGGGCGATATGTCCGCTCACAAAACACAGGCCAGCTGAGCTCCATGCCCCTCCTCTCCCCGGGGCCTCTTCTCTGCACTCACTTCTGTCGCACGGCTTAAGTCAAGGCTGAGCAGCTTTTTGAGTTTAAATACAACCCCAAATTTTAAAGACAGAACCAAAGCTACTAGAAGAACAAGGCAAATCTTTCCCCCCCTCTCCAGTACAAATTCCCCTTCTCCTCCCCTTTTGTCCTATCATAAGCAAACAAACCTGGTCCTTTACCAGGACACCTCTCAGACGTGATGACCTTTGGACATTTTATGACCAGGGTTGTGTCAGTCTGGAACTATGTTCTCCAGACAGGACTAGAGCTGGAGGAGGGTCCCTCCCCCGTTACTGCACCAGCAGATTTCCTGCTCCGTCCTATCACAGTAATGCCAACTGCCTCCAACCCATCTTTCCTTTTCTGTTCCTGCTTTCACTGGTTTAGCTGGTCCCACACCAGTGCTGTCCACTGTGGACCCCTGACTATTAGCTAAGAAGTGGGAAAAGTCCCCCTGACCAGAGCCAGCAGGCAGCTGCACTGCTCTGGGTGCTGCTTTTTTAGCCCAGAACAAAGTTTTCTGAGAATTATCCAAGAGAACAGCCGTAGAAATGACAACGCTCCCAAGGGATTTGCCAGCTGACCAGTGACAGAAGAGACCCTGGGGACATGATTAAGAGAAGGAGCAACCAGAGCTTGGAGAGCTGTGACAGCAAAGAGATCTGGTGGTATTTCTGACCCCACGGCTTTGGTGCCCTTATCTCTGCAAAGCCCCCCTCCTACCAAAACACATCCTGTCCTTATCTCGCCTGCTGCCTCCCCACCAGCCCACGGGGCCTTTCTGCGTGCTGCCAGCCCCGCTGCCAGCAAGGATCTGCAAATCCTTCCTCGGGAAACCTGCCAGAGGCTTGGCTTCTCTCCCATCGGGAGCCTGAGATGAAAGGCACAGTTTGTGCTTCCCTTCCCACCCGGTCCCGGCCAGCCAGTCCAGCGTGGCTCCCCGCAGTCTGTCCTCCGGGGCTCCTACGGTCCCATCTGAAGGGATGGGAGCACCGGGGCTGCTGCAACCCACGATCTTCAGCTCCTCCTAGTGACTGGCGGTAGCGGATCCCGAGGGCTCCGGGCCCAGCGCTGTCGACTGGGCTGCCAACACGCTCCCTTGTGATTTTTAGGGGTGGGAAAGGACGGTAACCAGCAAGCACTGCACTCAACCGGCCTCCCCCCTCCCTGCGAGAAGGGCAAAGCTCCACCGAGCCTCCCTCTGGTTTGCAAAGTGGATTAATAATGAGCAGAGTTGCCCCAGCTACATCCAAAAAAACCAGCATGCCCAACCAGCAACAGCAAGCACCAGGCCATTACAGCCTGGGTGAGGAACGGCCAACACTTCGAAGCACTACAGAGAAGCAGCTGACACCGAGTTACAGGGCTCTGCATGCTGACCAGCACATCCACGAGCCTCACACAGCCTCCATCCCTCCATCTCTCC
Source organism: Tyto alba (assembly GCF_018691265.1). Lineage (NCBI taxonomy): Eukaryota > Metazoa > Chordata > Aves > Strigiformes > Tytonidae > Tyto > Tyto alba. The sequence continues at coordinate 32,422,805 of NW_024881282.1, forward strand.
CCCCTTTTCATGCAAACCCTGAGAACGGGTGGCAGGTCTGGGGCTGGATGAGAACCAGGGGCACTGAGCAACTTGTCTCTGCTCAGAAAACACAACGCTTTTGACAGCTTCCTTCCTGCTAGCTGCAGCAAGGGCAGCCTGTTAATGGAGCACGTACTTCATTTTGCTGCTGGAGAAGCAAATGTCATGGGAATATCTCAAACACAAAGTTGGGCCCTTTTTTTTTTTTTTTTTTTTCCCTTCTTTTTTTTTTGGGTCCTGCCTGCACTGAACTTAAACAAACCCTCCTCCTCCCTCAAGAGCATTTCTAGAGAAAAAGTCAGGCTGCTTTTGATCAGCCCTGACCACACAGATAAATAAACAAACACGGCCATCCAGGCTATTCCTGGCAGCACCCATACCGAGGGAATTCTCTCCCATCTGAAACCGAGGCTTTTACACAAGCTCAGATGCCACGCAACGGAGCAGGGGGAAGGATTCCACCCAAGGTTCAGAATGAGGTGCAGCACAGGACCAAGATCTGCTGATGAAGGACCATCCCTGCATCCAGCAGCTCTTCCGAGCTGCCCGCCCGCAGCGGCCGGAGAAGGGGCTGCCCTTTCCCAGTGGCCACGCGTGCAGGCAACGGGCCAAGGCAAGAGATGAATCTAAAGAATTTGAAGAGATGGCAGATTAAACAAAAGTATTCCTTCTCCCTTTCTGCTCTCGGGGCGAGAGGTCAGGAGCAGGCTGGAGCAACAGAGAAAAGCCACAACCAGAGATGAAAGGTGTCAGATAAAAGGAGGAATCCCTGGAGAAAGAACTTTTGTGCTGGGCACAACCGGGCGGGGAAGGGCGTTGGGGGATGTTTCGAGTTGCAGGAAAGATGTGCCCCCTCCATGCTAAGCCGGGAGGGCCAGGAGCCAAGGGCAGACGGCAGCGTGTACGAAGGAATGCGCCGGCATTCCTTGGCTCTTCCAGGGGGGTCTCTCCCCTCGCTCTGCCTCCCCCCCACCCCTGCACCAAGGAGGCTGCTGACAAGGACGTTGTGCAATCAGGCGGCAAGATGGGGGCTGCGTGCGTGGGCAGAGGGATAAACATGGGTGGAAGGAGACTTCCTGGCAGCTAGGGGAAGAAGAGTTGTAGGGGGTGGCATGGACACTGAAAACCCCCAGAACAAAAAAAACTTTCTCAGCTTGCAGACATCTGATCCCCAGCTGAATAGCTTTAAAGTAAATAAAGCTTTCCTGATCCCTTCCAAACACTACCTCTGGTCCCTCTCTGATCTCGACTTGGTGTCTTCCCATCAGCCCTTACGTTCACATCTCCTTAAGTGGCAACTTCCCAGGAAGATGAAGCAAAACCGAGCACGTGCTCAGCACACGAACCAAACTTTGGCCTTAAAAAGGATGCCCCAAACTACGAAGTTCAAAGCAAAAATTCTTCCTTTAGCCCTACCTGTTTGCAGCTATCCTACTCACAGACACTGCCTAGGGCTGGGGTTTTAGCCACAGGGATAATGGTCACGACCAGACACACGCATCGCTTGGAGAGCAGAGGACACAGCGATGATCCCCAGACCCTTCTGCAAAACAAAAACTTCACCGTGTTTGTATGCAAGGCTCCAGAATGAATTGCTGGAAGCTGGCCCTTGCCTGCAGCCTCAATCTTGCCTGCAGCTAGGCCACCAGGGCTGCAAGACAGGCAGGCCCTGCAGAGAAACACGTGTACGCAGCAGGCTGTGCAGCTGCTCACTCACCAGCCGGTGGGAGAGCACACGCAGTGTGTCATCAACCTGTGCAGCTCGGGAACTTGCAGCCTCTTTTTAAAGACCTTTCTTCACACGCACACACCCCGTTTGCTGTCTTCCAGTCACCTGAGATTTTCTTCTTGTAATCCCAGCTAATTCAATCTACAGGAAGGCTTGGAACAGAGTTAAGCTAATAAACTCTGTTCTATTCTCTTTAGGGTGGTTGCTACCACAGCCCTGTCTGCATCTATTAGAATTTACGCGTTTTCTGACCACCACTGAAACAAGCTCACCCTCTACAACTTTGTCTCACCAGCACCCTCAAGCTATGCAGCCTCTGGGCTTGCAGCACAGCCCTGCTCCAGAGCCAGCAGCCATCCTCCTTGGCCTGGGGCGTATCTGCCAGCACACCATCACCGAGGAGAGCACCCGAGGCTCTCGTGCTCAGCTGGTGGAAGCTGCAAGTCAGGTCTGTGGGCACCAGCTGGGTGGACACGCCACCACAGCACAGGCAGAAAGGTCTCCCTGGGAAAGAGCGGGAGGGAACAAGCTGTTTCCACTTCCTTCTCCTTCCAGCTTGGCAGGATATGGGAACGGCACAGAGCATCTCCTCCAGGCTCAACAGAATGACAGCTTGCTCAGGAGATGGTTCGCGCTTTGCTGGGCAACTGGAGGAGCTGCCTGTGCTAGCCTCTGTCCTGGGAGCAGGATTTCATCTGCCAAAATGTGAAAATTAAGCACCTTCTTCCCTGTAAAACACAGCAGCAGGATGCCCTGGCTCTGCAGACTGAGTTGTTATTTACAAGGAGAGACAACAAGAGACGATCACAGTTGTCAGAAGAGTTTTTGTGTTTCTTAAACTACCCAATCACTGATGCAGGGAAAAAAATAAATAAATCACGTAAACAAAAGCCATGGCCTTCTCCAGTCACTCTGCTCCTTCCTGGGAGCAAGGCAGCACAGGGAACACATGCAACAGCTGTGTAAAACACCAGTGTAAGCACCAAGGTCCGCACCTGTCAAGAGCAGGATGCATGCTCCTGTTGCTTATGTGTGTTCTCCAGCCTGGCTTCCACCCATCCAGACAAAACCCACTGCGTCTCCTTGTGCTGCGGCTTAAGGATGGGACATTATCACCCAGCAAGAAATCTTGAACAAGGTAGGGAGAGGATGGGCTGGCTGCATGAAGAGCCACATTTGAGAGCAGAGCACAGCCAGGGGCTTGTTACTTCACATCCCTGCCCTGCACCTGAGCAGCCCATGCACACAGCAAAACGCTGCCTGTGCTGCAGGCTCCTTGAGGCCAGACAAGCATTTATGATGACAGATGCCTGCAAGGCTTAGAGGACGCCTTTCTGCAGAATTAGAGGTGGGGATGCTGAGCACGGGCAGCAGATCAGGAGAGCCAAGCAGCAAAATCTGCCTACTAGCAAGTGACACAAGGGACCAGGAACCTGTAGGCACTAGGCCTCCCCACCCCACCCCAGCTCCCCTGCCGTGCAGGCACACCTTTCCCCAGGGCAGAACTTTCTTTGCCCCATCAGAAGAAAGTCCGCGCTGTTCCGTCTCCTACCTCATACTCAATAGCAAGGTCTGTGTGATCGTCAATGTCCACTTTGGCCATCAGCACCTTCCCCTCCTGCTTGGCCACCACCTTCTCTAACCTGGGGCCTAGGATCTTGCAGGGGCCACACCACCTGATGGAGATAGAGGAGAGGGGACATCAGAGAAGGCAAGCGCAGCAGCAGGCGTGGAAGGTTTTGCTGGTACTCTGGTGCCTTTACCACCACCACCGTCCATTCAAGAGCCACCCTGGAAACACCATTCCTGAACCACAGCTTAGAAAAATACTCCTTCTCACAAAGGAGCTGTCGAAGGGTTCTGTGTGCGTGGTAAGAGATGCTGAGTGGAAGAAGAGGTCACCGTTCAGCTTCTGCTGTGCTTTTGATGTCATTTTGATCACACCGCAGTCTGCTCTGCCAGCCCTGGTGGTCCTCCTGCCCCCTCTCCTCAGCACTTCATCCCGACCCTGCTCTGTGTCCTCGCTGGTGCACACGTGCAGAGCTGCGACCCTGCCCACCACGAAGCTGCCCTAGGGTGAGCGTTGCTGCCAGGTGTGTGTGTGTGTGTGTGTGGGTGTCACAGCCCACACTCAAATTGGTCAATGCCAGTCATCAGATCATAGACTTCCCCTTCGTGCTCACTGCAGGGTTTACAGAAAATTCCCCTTCAGCTGCAGAACTCGCAGAGGCATCGCGTCTGTTCAAAGACAGACCACCTATTCCAAACCCAGGTGCAGCAACAGCAGAGTTTGCAATGCCCTGTACAGAGAAAACACCCCCCCCGCATCCTCTAACTGCACCAGTTAGGATGGTTTGAACTTACTCTGTTCAAGGAAAACATGAGTTAAAGCTCCAAGTGCCCTTTTCTTTTAAAAATGAAGCTCTGGTAAACTTTGTTCCTCCTCAGCCTCCCTCTGTGTCAGGTTTCAAGCTTTCAGTTATTTGTCCTCCCTTCCCTGGATGGTGCCAATTAATGTTCATTTTGGTTTGTCAGTTTGGTCTATTTAGAGCAGAAGTTTTTGGGCTGTTTCATACTCTGTTTGCCTAGAATCAGCCACAACAGGCTCACATGACAGCACTGCAGCACTATGAAAATACATGAGAAAACAAAGATAATCAGTGTTGTTAATCCAGCGGGTAACATCTAGGAATATTTTTACTGGCAAGAGAATGACAGTGTTTTTACTGGTGATAAATGCTGCCGTTGGTATCACGTGGCTGTTACTGATACATAAAGGCATTTGCTGTTAAGAGCCCTGCCTCAAGAGCACGCAGTGTAAGAAACCTGGAAAGACACAACATGGCAGTGCAGGGATATACCAAGTGCAGTGCTCTTCCACAGCTGGTAACGTCATTTAGTGTTTTTAAGAGAACAGGTGATCCACAGAGCTAAAAAAGGGAGCTATCAGAGCTTTTACCTGAGGTGTCTTTTGCAGGAGGATGCATCGCCGTGGGCCAGGGTGACACCTGAGCACTTGGGAGGGGCAGCTCAGGGAACACCTTCCCTGGCACTTGTGTTTTACACTCCTACAGGGTGTAGCAGCTACACCTACAGCAGTGCAACCTGACAAGTGAAACTTCTGTGGGTTGTGCCAGAGGGGCAGAAGCACCTTTTAACACCAGCTCCACAGGCTGGGAAGCCCTGGGGCGTACTCACATCGCCCAGGGGGTCAGGAAAGCAGCAGGGACACACCTACACGTGTAATGGCAGAGAAGGGCACAAGAACCACAGCGGTGGGGTGAGGGAGGGGAAACTTACTGCGCGTGGAAGTCCACCACAACGGGTTTGGGGTTGTTCACCACCCGGTCCTGGAAGTCGTTGCCATCCTGCACGTTGAAGGTGCTCCTGCAGGCTGCTGAGGTGCTGAGGGCCCTGCCGTGCGGTGCTGGGGGCGCACACGGTGCCAGGGGACCCTGGGGGGGCAGCGTCCTGGGGGTGAGGGACAGCAGCCGCCGGAGTGCCAGCCTCTGGGCCATCTGTGGGGAGAGGAGGAGGTACATGGGGTGGGTGCAGCCCACAGCCAGTCTCGCTGCAACAGCGACCCACTCAGAGTCCCCTCACCAGGGCAGCCCCCGAGCCAGGAGGTGCCCTAAACAGAAACCTACTGCCCCTACACCCAGCTCTCGCCACCCTGCAAGCTCCAGCCACGCTGAAACCTCAGCCCCCACAGCCGTGGGGTCCCACCTGCCACGGAGCCCTCCAGTTACAGCCCCCAGCTTCTCCATTTCCAGGGGGCAGGGCTGCCTGTCCCGGCCACAGAGACCCCGTTTCCCCCCAGCCCTACAGACAACAACCCTCCCGCCGGGCTTGTTCCTTCCAACCCACGGGGCAGCCCCCGGCCCCCCCCAGCCACGGGACCCCCACTCCCCCGACACCGGTGGGCACAGCTCCTTCGTCCAGAGCATCCCAGCATTTCCCATCAGCGAAACAGGCCCCCCCCCCCCCCCCCCCGCCATGCGGTTGCCTCTTCACAACCCAGTGGGGGAGGACACCCCCCCACAGGCCACGGGAGCCCCACGGGCCCAACTTCCCCTTCCAGCCCCAGAGGGCAGGACACCATAGCCGGGAGGGCCCCATCCCGCCGACGGTGCCACAGGACGTGTCCCCCCCCCACCCTCCCCAAACCCACGGGACCCCACCCCCAGCCGCACCTTCCCGGGCCCCGAGGTGACCCACGCGCGACCAAACTTCCGCCGGGTGCCCCGCCCACCCGCGCGCTGATTGGCCGCCGCCTCAGGAAGGCCGCCGGCAAGGGCACGGCCCCGCCTCCCCCAGCCGATTTGGCCGTCTCCCCGCAGCGCCGGCCTCTTGACTGGCCGTCGCGGCCGTCATTCAAGCCCCAGCGGGGCGTCGGCGCCCGGGCCGGGGCGGGGGCGGGGAGGCGGGTCCCCGGTGGGGGGGGCGGTGGCGGGAGCGGAGGGGTCCGGGTGGCCAGAGCCGGCTGCCCAGCCCGGTTCGGTCACAGCTCCTTTTCTTCCCCTGGACAATCCCAAACAACTAAAGAGCCCGCGGTGCCGCCCAGACGGGCCGCGAGAGCCGCTCCCTGGAGCTGGAGCTGGGGCGGTGGGGTGCTCGTGGCAGGATGTGGATCCACCCCAGCTGGGGAGGTGACCGTTGTCACGCGTGAACGTGCAAGAGCTTCCAGCAGCATCACCAGTGCAGCCCAGTATTGCCCAAGAGGAGCAAGAAATCATTTGCCACCTCCTTCAGCTCTTCTGCTCCCCAGCCTCTCCGCCCATGAGGCAGAGCAGGGGTGGGACCTGGGGCTTTACAGAAACAGCAGCCGAATTCGAAGGATTGGGAGAGTTTTAGGTACGTGGAGGCACAGGCCTCCCCCCAGTCTGGGGTATCAGGAAGCACAAGTGCAGAGGGGTTGGAAAAAACGTGGGTAGAAGTAAAAGCCTGTTCCCTCTCGCCCCTCCTCTATTTCCTAGAAATCGCAGGGACATCGTAAGGGTGAGATGGAAACTCCTCTTGCCTTGCAACTCCAGGGCCGTGGGACGAGCCCACAGGGAGGTGAAAGACAAATGCACGTGGCTGACCGAGGGAGCAATAAAGTGCAGGCAGCCAACCAGTCAACACCAGTAAGATCTCAAGGTGATTGGAGGGGAATAAAGTAGAGAACGAGACTTTTAACAACACCAAAGTCCACCCAAAACTTTCTTGATGGGACATAGTGCAAATAGGAGCAATACTGGTCATGCTTTATAAAAGACAGGAGCTAACCTTTCAGGCTGCTCCGTGTGGGAGGAGAAAAACGCGAGGACAGTGGAGCCAAACTCAGTGTAAGTCTCTGTGTGTCAGGTATTCCAGGCAAGCTACTCATCCTTCGTGGAGGAAAAGGTCCCTTGTAGTGCTCTCCGAGAAATGACAAATCACCCGACCTATACAGTAGCTAAAAAACACCCCTCTCCACTCTTAAGTGCCCTAACTCAAATGCAGGAAAAGTATCAGGAAGTTTGCCTGGAGTACCACTTCGGGATTCAGTGCACAAACTAATTTTGAAATATATGCAGCATATGGCACCCAGGGACCAGAGAGCCTGCACCAGGCTCCCATGGCATGTCAGCAGGTCACCTCTGAAGAGGGACGTGACATTTTAAGTTACCCAGGCGTTCTTGCACTCTCTTCCGTGACCCCTGGACGTCGCTGCAGATACTGGTCTGCGAAATAAACACCAACACCATCTTCAGGCAACTCTGAACTCTGCAAGGACAACGCGGGAGCCTCAGCATCACTGGATTTTGGCCCCTCGCTTATCCTTCAGGGCATGTTGGTCCTCTTTGTAACAGCAAGATCTGAGCAGGTCTTTGGCAACTCATGATCAGTGGAAGGCATGGGGATGGAAAAAGTGCACAGGAAAGGGCAGAATCCTGCTGTGGATCTCTGTTACAATATTGTCACAACAGCACCTGCGGGTTTTAGTGTGGAGTGAGAAAGATTAAAGCTCATCCTTGGCATTAACAAGATGCTGCAGCGGACGAACAGGTATCGCGTGATCTCTCAGCAGACGGTCCCGTGGCCCTTCGTGGCTGTCAGGGGGTCCATCACCCAGAAAGTCTCTGAGAGTGTAATCCTCCAGCAGGCCAGCTTCCACCGCATGGCGCCGGAGCCCCTCGCTCCCCACGAGCCCTTGCATTCTCACGTACCCCTGCTGACAGAAGGGAGGCAGCTTCTGACGGGTGAAAGCAAACAGGAAGCAGGACTCTGCGGGGGAAAGGATCAAAAACCAGACTCAGCAGAGAAAAATTCCCCTAAACTCTTGAGGACTCATTCAAAACAAAAGGCAGAGAGGATGAGGGAAGACGACGGGAGTTTCCCACCCGGAACCCTGCCCCGGATGGCAGCAGGGTAACCGGCTTAATTCTGCAGAGCTCAGGAGATACAGGGTGGGACCTCCAGTCTGCACTCTGAGAGGAAAAGGAGCTGAATTTGAGCTTGCAGCCCTCTGGCATCTTCTTTGTACCACAGGGTTGCTTTCCTCTGTGTGCCACGTGGGGTTCCTGCAGGAAGTTCCCAGACCAATCTTGAGACCAGGCAGGGAGGGCAGAGGCTCTTCAGCTCTCACATCCCAGCACTCCCATTTCCCATGGGAAAGCAATCCCATCATCTGTACATGAAAAGAGGTCTGGTACCCAATGGCGCAAAGGAATGTTCAGACAATGGTGGAAGAAGGAATGCTGCAGGTAGAAAAGGGACTGAACCCAACCTCACACCCCTTTCCCTAAATCTGGCTGTGCCAGGGACAGTCTCTTTCTGATGGTGAGCAAGAGCAAAGGCTGTTTGGGAACATACACACAGCACTGGCACTTTTTACCATCTGGGGAGCGCATCAAAGAGGTGTGACTGATGGTGAGACCACCAGCTCGCCACAGGGAGATCTTAGCTACCTGCAGAAGACATCCCTCCTGTTGCTTGTCCCTCACATCCCTCCTCCTCCTCCTGCCACTTTGACCCTGCGCTCAAATTACCTGCGAAGAAATTGCGCAGGTCAGTGCTGAGGCAGTTCTCCAAAAAACGCCTCAGCGGAAGGATGTGCGCGTTCGGGGCCGTCCAGTCTGTCAGAAAGTCCTCCACAATGTGATGGACAGCATCTGGGCGGGGGAGAGGCCAGTCTGGGGGCCGAAGTCTCATCTCACGCTCTGTCAAGAGAACATTAAGGAAATCTCTCAGTATCAAAATAGCATTAAAAAGACCTTGGGGAGTGGGAAGCAGCTAGGACAGCTGTTTCAGATCTTGTCCTGACCTTTTAATCCCTACCTGACTTTCATTTGCAATCTCTTCCGCTAGTTCTGTCCTCAACAGCCTTGCCACTGCACAGCTGCCCCTTGTCCCTGCCTGCAGTACTTCCTGTCATTTCACTCCTGTTCCCCCTGGGCAGGGACAGCCTGACAGGCTGAGCTGCTTTCAAGCTTTAATGCTGCTACCCGTCACAATTCTTTCCGTGCAAGACAGGCCAGATCCTGACCCTGGGTTTTTGGAGATGAAGATTCAGCACACTCAATTCCCAAGGAAATCTATTTCGAGCATGTTTGTTTGCTGGGTAGAACACTCATCTTCAAACCCTTGCCTTCGGATGCCCCTATCACTGCGTGACCTCTCAGACCTGGGCTGAGCACAGACAGCAGCTTTCTTTTGGCGGCAACACCAACCAGCCCAGCCTCATCTGCCAGGACTCTGCAAAACACATGTAGGGTGCCAGCCAGAGGGAAGCGATGTTCCTCTTTTGGGGAATGGGGAAGTTCCCAGCATGCCTGTTTGTTCCTGTTGTCCAACGTGAGGTCTCTGGTAGAACCCCACACCCTGTATCGATCTGACCAATAGTCTGACCAATAGTTCCTGCTCTAAACTTGCCAACTCCCAGCCTTTTTTTCAGCTCACCTGTTGGTGGCAGGTGCCCCAGAGGATGGACATAAAGGATGTGCAATGCCTTCAGGTACCCCCCCCGCCTCTTTGGCTCTGAAATATCTTCATCCCTCTCCATTTTGCTCGCCTCAGATAATTAGCAGGGAGAGGCAGGGAAGCTTACCTGTTGGAATGTGTTTGTAATAGTAAATAACAGGGTGCAAAAAGTTAGACTGCCAGGCATGCTGTGCCTCTCCCACTGCTCGATTGTAGTAGAAGACATCCTTGTCAGCCCCAGAGAAATTCCTCCCATATTCCATGATGATGACAAACAGCCCACTGGGAGCCTTCCTCCCCGTCTGCATTTCCAGCTCAGCCAGGACTCCAACTGGGTACTCTTCCAGGTATTCAAATGCTGTGGCATTCCTGTGAATTGCAACCACAACCGTCAGACTTTTCCACCAGAGAAAAGCCAGCTGGCCTACAACACCTCCTCAGCTGATCGAGGCTAAAGCCAAAGAGTCATCAGATAATAATTATTTTTGGTCATTAAAGAACAGGGCTGGACTCAACACAGACTTTATGAAGGCTGCAGGTAACTGTTACAAGACTCCAATATTGTCCTGGATTATGGGATTCCTCTTCACGTTAGCACTGCTCGAGACAAGCTTTTCCCTGGGGACAGTAAAAGGGCACTACACCTCTGAGCGTCGAGGGAAGGTCTGGACCATTTCAGCCCTTTAAGGGAGAAGTAATCAGCATAACTGGGCATACTGGCACCAGTTGCGGCAGTGGTACAGGTTTTAAGGTGGCTGCCTACGTGACGGTAATGTCCTTAGGCAGCAACAGAGCCATTTAATGTGGTGGCACAATGGGAAGCAATGGTAAAGAAAATGGTCTGAAACGATAGAGCGCAGTGCTGGGAATAATTACTCACTCACTCTCTCAGCAGTATGATGTCAGCCAGGACACTGAACATCTGGTAGAGGCCTGAGGCTTCATTCACCCTCTTGATGATGGAATTGGTCAGCTGTGTAATAGGGTAGACTGCGGATGGCCAGGGGACACCATGGTGACGGTTTTCCAATAGGCGGTGGACTGCACGAGCTGAGACATTGAGAGAAACAAAGACAGCTTATTTAAAAATCCAAGCTTACGCTTGTAAGAAATCCAACTGCTCTGCTGCGGCACACACGGATCCTGGCAGGACACAATAAATAAGCTTTACAGCTCATCTGTGCTTAGGATCTTCCACCCCAATCGCCGGTAACTGCAGTGGAGATGCCCTCTGAAAGCTGATGTGATGCTAAGTGGTTGGTGAGGGGGCAGGGGCTCCTCGGGGATATTTCATTACTTCTGAGAAGTCTTTTAATGATAAGGACGGACACACACACACGAAGACAGAAATTCTTTTTACTGCCCAAAGCCTCTGGGTTTTAACTCCACAGCACAGACCTTTCACCCACAGCCTGTCACGAGGCAGAGCATCTGGCAGGCAGAAATCTATTGCGTTACATAAATAAGAGACAATGGGTAAGAGAGACACAAGACAAAACAAAGACAGACAACTAAAAACTTTAGATATGACCCCAAGTCACTTCTCTTCCACTTCAGATGATGCAGCTGCAGCTTGGCTGGGTTCTGTTGTTCTTACTGCCAGGACAAGACTAAGGGTGATCTCCTTCCAGTAGTAAGCTATGAATTATTCCTTTGAAGGGAAGAACAATTCCCACCTCTGCCCTTTCTGTACTCACTTGTATACCGGAATCCATGGATGAATCCCCCAGCAGATTTCCTGAAGTCAACAGAATGGCTAGCAGTGCCGAGAACAAAGAGCCCGCGAGTGCCCCTGGACTCATAGCTGGGTTTGATCTGAGGATATTTCTTTTTATTCCCTTTTCCTGGCATCATTCTAAGGGATCTGATGTGCAAAAGAGAAGAGCAAGCTGTCAGAAAGGGCAGGGGTGGAAAAATAGAAAGGGTTTCTGATGAGGCAGACATTATATTGCAGTCACTGCAAGACATAGCTTCATGCCCCTACTACCTTCAGTGGGATTTACTACTACAAGGATCTTCCAGAAGACAAGGGTAGGTAGCTCTAGACAAGATCAAATTCCAGCTTGAGCCACTGACAGTGAATTTTGGAAGACGGTGAAGTCAGCAGTATAATTTTCAACTACAGGATGGACTAGGAGGCAAACCAAGGTGAAGTGAAGGTTGCATCCTCAGGGAAAAAAAACAGGCAAAACCTTTCTGTAGCAATCTGTATCTGTACCATCCTCATTCAAAGAAAGCCCAAAATACAAAATATTGCTATCCTTCTCCATGTGATCTGGCAGGTCAGGATGTTATGCTCTAAAGGCATAAATTTTTCCGTGTCACCCAGGTCCCAACACTGCCATTTGCTCAGTACTACAGCATGTCAGTCAGAGGGCAGTGGCACACACGTTCCCACTGGGACACGGCCGTGGCTGCAGGGTAAACAGAGGACTGTGCAGCACCAGGTAGCTCAGAGCATGTGGAGGTCCAAGCAGTGCTGCCAGGAGAGGACCTGCCCTTCCCTTTCCTCCCTACTCAGGCCCTTCACTCTAAATACCTACTTCCCTGGAGACCCTGGTCCTCCTTCACCTGTTGTAGATAGAGAAGTCAAACTTCCAGCCCAGGCAGCGGATGACACGGTCATAAGGTGCGCGTGTGGCAAAATTATCCAGTTCATCCTGCGGGAGAGTAATGGAGTTGATGCCTGCGCTGGTATTCCTGTTTTCCAGGTAGAACCGAAGCGTGATATGCAGCTTCCCTTTCTTATCCTTGATGATAGCCAGATCTTCCAGGTCGCCCTCCAGAAGCCCATCCAAAGATTTCAGCTGGTAGGTGTCCAGCAGGCCGTTGTTAATTGCTCTGTGAAAAAATATGAGAATGTAAGAAGGCCTAAAAGAAGGGAGGAGAGGCGGGATCCATGGTTCTGTCTCAGGTGCTGAAAATGGGACACCTTTACCAGGCATCCCACACTTCCTTTCAGTGCAGAGGTTATCCCCAGAGCCTCAGGGCTCACAGGAACAGCACAGGTAACAGCCTCACTGCCCTTGCAGGATGTAGTCAACCTCTCAGCTCTCCTCTGTGATTGCAAGCAAGGGAACAACTTGGGAGCCAGCACTTTTTAATGATACAGCTTCCAAGGGGACATTTTCCCACTTCACACAGACCTGGAAGTGCTCTCATCGAGCTCATGTGTTCAGCAACTGCAACCTGGACTGCTTTAAACCAAGGACCTAAAGATAGAAGGCCCCATGTTTCCTCTGCGACCTTCAGGACCACAGCACCTCCTGTGCCAGTCCAGCTCGTTGCCTGGGCAAGAAGTAGTTCTTCCTGTTTGTACTCCAGCTGCATTAGGAAAAGGAAGAGGAGCAGTTTCCTACCTCAGATCCCCGACGTAGTGGGTGGCCCATGAGAGGCGCACGCGGGACCGGCTCACCATGTGGATGAAATTCGTGACGCCCAGAATGTTCTCTGCTGTCTCAAAGGCTGAGTTCCCTCGGCCCAAGATCAACACGGTTTGGCCAGCAAAATCCTCCGGGTTGATGGACACAGTCTCGTAACCCTCAACATATTCTGAGCCAGGAAAGTTTACCACGTTGGGGACCCACGTCCCAGTGGCGACCAACAAAGAGCTGCAAAAACAGGGATAGCGCTAGGGAATGCAGGAATTACAGGAGCAGGGTCACGTCTCCCCAGGTTCACCTAATGACCTGCTCCTCTCTTCCCTGTCCTCAGGCCAACGAAGATGACTAGGAATGTTGTTATATATAGGAAAAGTCAGTGTGGGTCCTGGACGTATACGCCTCCCTCCGCTGTTTGTGAATGTGCAAATATTAATCATATGTACTTACTGATGATATATATAATATTGAAGTTTCACAGGTTATTTATATGTTGCATGAAAAATGACTTTGATTTAAAGTTTGTATTGCCTTTTAGTACAGCAAAACAAAAGTAATTTTTAAGAGGGATAGAAAATGGTTTTGATATCTTAAAATGTAACTCCTAGTCATAAAAACATGTTAGCAACATCACTAATTGTTAACACCAAAATTAAGCACCGTAATCTTTTTATATCTCTCCATAAGAGCTTTTACTTGAATCTTAGGGAAATTTTTGTGCCTTCGAAACACTAGGCAGTCAAAGCTAGTGGCACTGTCTGCTGTCCCAGCCTTGCTCACGCAGCTCCCAAAAGCAACTCCCTTGTGGTGCGTGGGTGTCTGGGATTGCCTCCTGTCCCCTTCAAGCTTGCCAGCCAGCGCACCTCCGAGTGACAGCCAGCACGACCTGCTGTTGTAGAGCTGAGGTTCTCAGGAGAAGTGAGAAATATACTCCGTATGTTCACCCGAGTATCTTCTAGGTTTTTAGGAATATAGCTTGGTGGTGGTACGAAGAAGTATGACAAGGGGAAGAGCAACTGAGGGATCAGCAGCCTTGAGGGTTATTTCTCAGTGTCAGTTCCCTCTACTGCAAAAGCCCCACTTTTCTCTGGTTCCCCCCTGCCAGCTCTGTGCTAGCCCAGGGCTTCAGTTGGCCAGGGCATACTTCTAAGCACATGTGGGTTAACAGGAGTGAAGTGCCGCCACACTGACTCACTTGAGTTTGTAATTAAGGTATCACTGGCTACAAGAAGTCTGAATGAGTTATTTTTTTCACAGAGAGCAATTATCTAGTGATAAAACAAAAGTGATTGCAAGCTTACCTATCCAGGATGAAACCTGTGGTGATGGTAAACACAACCAGTTTGTGTCTGCCCTCTCAGCTCCTCAGCTGTCCGAGGTGTAACGTTGCTCACGAAAGGCAACGCCTTCGCAGGAGCCGTTATTCCACCCACCCACCCCCGCTGATCCCTGCAAAATGTTTTTCTCCTGTGACGGCGCTTAGGGCTCTAAGAGGCTGTGAAATCTCCATCCTTGGAGATGCTCGTGTCTCAGCAGGGCAAGGCTTTGAGCAGCCTGACATCACCGACCCTGCTTGGCACAGGGGGCTTGGACAAAATGACCTTTATGGGTCTCTTCCAAACTAACTTATTCTGCGATTCTGTGACCTTGAAGATGCCCGTGGAGAGCAGCACAGCTAGACCCAGGTTTGCCCATTACCTGCACTTGTAGTTCTGCCTGTCCTGGTCGGTCAGGAGGAAGTAGTGGCCATTCCAGGCCTGTCCATCTTTCTCCAGTGTCACATGGACGATGGCAGTGTTGTACTGAACTCGCAGCTTCAGCAGGGCAGCAAAGTCCTCCAGGTAACGCACCATCGCGTCAGCATTGGGGAAGAAGTCGCGGGAGTAGCGTCGGAAAAGCAGCCGGCGGTCATGGCTGAGGAGAGAGTTCCAGTCGTGGCGGAGGTTGAACTCACTGTTGGATTTGCCTGTGTACTGCTTGTTGATGCTGATGAGCTTGCGGTGGCGAGGGTAGAGGGCGAAGAAGCTGCCAGGAGCGTGGCTGCGCTCAAAGACGACGTAGTCCCGTCCAGCTCGCTGGAGGAAGTAGGCCGCTTGCAAGCCTGAGGGGCCGGCCCCGATGACACAGTAGTCATGGTAGAGGAAAGCAGCACCGCTCACAGCGCACAGGCTGCCGGCGTACAGGGCCAGCCCCAGGAGCGTCCCCCAGGCTGCCACGGCCATGGTGGGACCGACGGCCGCCCCTGCAGGGGAGAGGACCAGGGAGGTGTCACTGGGGCAGAGCAGCTCTGGCAGGCAGAGGCCTCCCCTCCCCCGACCAGCCCCCGCCCAGGCCCAGCCGCCATGACACCACTGCCGCCCCTCAGGGCCCCGGGGCAGGGTGGGGCGGCTGGGGCAACGCCCCGCTCGCTGTCAGCCAATAGCAAAAAGGGACGCAGGCCTTCCAGCCAACGGGCACACAGGGAGCGCCCCCCCCCCCCCCCCCGCCCCAGCCAATAGCAGACGGGATGGGGCCAGCAGGTGGGAAGGCGGGGCAGCACCTTGTGGGCAAACGGCCGCCAGCACCCATCCCCCCCCGCCGTGCCTCTGCGCCCCAACAGCCAATGGGAAAAGGAGGCGCGAGCCCATCAGCCAATGGGAGATGGGGTGCCCCGCGCTGCCCTCGCCAATGGGGACCGGTCTCGACCCCCACTGCCCTCCCCCTTCCCCTCCCCGCCGCCCCCCCCCCAGTGCCAACGGCCGCACCTGCACCCGGGAGCTCGCGCCGCGCCGCTCCCCTCCTGCCGCGCGCGCCGGGGGCGGGGCGGGGCGGGCGCCCACCGAGACGGGGGGGGGGGGCGCCGAAAGCGCTCGCGCCCCGCGCCGCGTCACGTGACGCCGCCACCGCCGCTTCCCGCCGCCGGCGCCATGGCGCCGCCGCGCGCATACCACGTGTCCGTGACGGGGCGGGGGGCGGGCGGGGCGCTTAAAGGGGCAGGCGCCGGCGGGGCAGGGAAGGAAAGGTGGGGGGCGGGGATCGGGGCGGGGGGAGGCCGCGGCTTCACACACAGACACCACCGCGTCACTGAGCACAAGGAACTTTATTCTGCTTCTCCCCCCACCTCCTCCCGCCCCGCTCTGCGGTTATCGGCGGAGCAGCCGCGGGCGAAGGCACCGCCGCCCTCCACCGGCCGGCGGGGTTCAGCTCTCCTCCTCTGCAAGAGAAGAGAAACAGGAGTGAAGCCAAGACAGCTCGGGAAAGCAAGCCACCCCAAGCCCCAAAATAAACCCTCCGTGTCAAGGAAAGGCCACAAAGGACAAGTCAAAACCAGCTTGTGGCCGGCGGGAGCCTGATCCCACCTTGGTGGGCCTGTCCCCCCCCCTCCCCCCCTACAAACCCATCCATCAGCCAAGACCATGCACACATCATTCGGAATTACACAATTCACATGCCTGAGCAAATTATACAGCGACCTAAAATTTCCCTAATGAAAAACCAGAGCAGCCAGACTAAGGTTACAGCCTAAAAAAAAAAAAAAAAAAACCAAAAAACAAAAAACAAAACACCAACCCACAAAAAAAATAAAGACAAAAAACCCCACCCCAAACAGCTGGAAGATATTTTTTGTATCACAGAAGCAAGAGCTGTAGGCCAAATTGTTTCCCACTGTGGACAGAGCACATGCAGATCACGCGTCAGGGATCGCAGAGGGTCCGAGGCAGCCAAGCGAAGACAGCAGTTGTCCACGGCGGCACCACCGACCCTTCAACAGCCCCCGACTGACCAGCTAGCGCTCGCTCAACTTCAACAGGCACTTGCTAGAAGCCTTCACTGAGTTACCTCAATCAGGCCAGGTCACCGCATGTTTTAAATGTCTCATATTATAGTCACTCCCGTTTCTAAAACTGCAGTAAAAAAATATCCCAGTACCAAGAGAAATCAGCACCCACCCACTCCCCCAAATCCTGGGGCTGCTGGATGAAGGGCTCCTTGGCAGGCTTCGTTTTCCCACTCGGTGCTCTGGACCTGGGTCCTCTCCCCCCCTGCTAAAATCAGTCCTCGCTCAGTCTCCATACAGAGGCACAACATCCGCATTTTCCAGCTCTCGGCTCTTTTTGCTTCCGCTTGAGTGTTCCCCACGTCACTCGCACTTTTCCCACCACCGAGTCCCATCCTCGGGACCACGCGTTCTCCAGCCTCGCTCCTCTCCTCACTGCACTGGCCAGACCTCTTAGATCTGGTCTCCATCACAGGTCACCCCTTTTCATCCAGACCAGCAAACCACTTAAAAGCATAAATCGCCCAGTACGCTACGAACCTTCCTCCTCCTCTTCTTCCTCCTCATCCTCCTCATCCTCATCAGAGCTGAAGGTGCCATCGGGCAAGCTGTAGATCCGGATCACCTGCTTGTTGGGGTCCTTGAGGATGAGGTACTTCCCCTCATCCAGCTTCATGCAGATGTCGATGACGCATCGCAGGATGCCCCAGGCGTTCTCTATGCTCAGGTTAATCTGGCTGGCAAACTCATTGGGCTTGAACTGCTGCGTGCCCAGGATCACGTGGCGGGCAGAGTCCTTCACGTGGTAACGGGACACGTACCTAGGGAGGGCAAGAAGAAACCAGAGGGTTATCAGGACATTAAGCCCAGCCAGCAGATGAATGGCACTGAGAAAAGCAGCATGATCATCTTAGTTTTGTTTTCTGGGCTGGAAAAATCCTAATACTCCTACACTGAAAGCTCGGAGGACCTCCTGGCTACAAGCTGTCCATCAGTAACGCACCTGGAATCCTCCCACCGCCCCACATCAGATGGGGTGCTACAAAAAGATACAGAAGAATTGGTCCCACAGGTAAAAATTAAGCAGTAGCACGATTAGCCAGGAGTTTGGAATTAAACAGATGCAAATGCATTACTCCTGTACCCAAGGATGGAACCCAGAATTGCAGAACCACCAGAATCGAGTCAGCAAATGCCTCTTGTTCATTATCCACAGCACGGACTCAACTGATTTTAAGCTGACAGTTCAAAAAAGGCTGTGGTGATACCCCGCCTCCACCCAATTTCTCAGTAACAGGGCACTGAGGATCTCAATCAAATTCTTGACAGGTAGCATAGTCACTGCGTTTATTTCCCTTGTCGGCAATCTTGGAAAACAGGCTGAGAGCCACGGAGGCTGCCTGCGTGAGGTCTCACAAGGTTGGTCACAGTGGGGGGCACATCAGCCCGATGCTGAGGGGAAGCAGCTTACACCAAGACTGGTGCGCTCACCACGAGCTTTTCCCCCACGGCCACTCAAAACATGGGGTGATTCTACCATTACTCCTTCTACAAATGGTTCACTTTGACATATACTGTGATAAATCACAGAAAATGCACCTGAAAGATGCTTGGTGTGAAAACCCCATCTTACCCAAGTTTAAGATACTCTGAACCAGCCAGCAGCGCGCAACATGTCCAGCGAGCTAATTTGTAGCTGTTGTTTTTCAACTCTGTGGCAATCACAGCTCCTCTCTGGGAGTCCAGCTTCTGGCGCCAGTCTACTCCATTGCAATACTGAGAGGAAAATCAAAACCAGGGTTAAACCTCACAAGCCAGCAACAGTCATTTCTTCAGCCATCCTAACGTCACACAGGGAAGTTTCTTCTGTCTACCGTACGAGACCATACAAGGAAACACCAAGAGCAACCGACAAGGAAAGCCCTTGCACTGGAAACGGAGAAATTCGAACAGAGGGGACTGGCCAACATTTGGGGCACTGGTTAGGAAGGGAAGTTTGTGAGGGAAGCGTGGGGAGGACAGACTGGCTATTGTGCTGAACACCTGGGGACAAGGGGGTTCAAACCAGCTACCTCGCATCTTGGGGGGGAATCCCATCAGCACTGCTTGTCCACCAAAGCTACACTCCTCTGGTGGAATGTAACCTCCCAGAGGACACCGCCAGGTGCCTGTCTCATCTTGCCTGCTGTACCTGGCATGTCAGGCAGCAGTGAAGCAGTTAGAGCTAGCTTTGGGATCCTGTTCTTCCTCACCCTGGAATCCCACTCGTTCAGTGTTTTGATGTTGATGAATGACACTTCTCCGTTAGCTCCTGTCATCACTCCGTCATGTTCACAGCGGACAATGAGATCTATATCATCTCCCAGCTTCCACCTTCGGTATCTGCCAACAAACAACCCAGCTGGTTATTTCTGACCCATGTTCTGTTCCGGATCTATGCAAGCATTCAGCAAAACCCTTTCCCCTTTCATCTGTTCACTGTGAGGACACCCAGGAATCCCTCTCACAGTAAAGCTGCTCTCAGTAACACTCCTAACTTGTTTTGCCTCTGTATCACGCCGATATCCTGCCCCCTTGCCAAACCTGGGCATCAGAGAGAGATCAACATACCTGTATGCAACAGAGGCTACCTCGTTTTTATCCATGTCATCCTCCACAAAGGGGTTTGGGTTGGGAAACTTGTACTTCTCCTTTCCCTGCAGAAAAAAACAGAAGGGCACGTTAGGAGAAAAAAACCTGAGGGAGCTCTCCCTGATGGGATAAATACTCTCTTACAGCAACAGTAGATAATTTCCCTTATATAAAAAAACGCTAAAATATTTAGACAGCTGATGAGAAGCCTCATCTTCACATTAGTCACTTCGCTGTAAGCAGTACTTCTACTGGCACTTCAGCTTCGCTAAGTGTACTCAGAAGCCTGCCTGCTTCACCAACGGGAGTGGTATTTCTTCTCTGTGGAATAAAAGTGAAAATCTTTCTACAACAAGGTCACACCGCTCACCGGAAGTAATCCCACCTCTTTCAAAACTGAAAAAACATCAGAGTAACATAGCTCTGTCAACTGAAACGCTTCTGTGTTGTATTAAAGCAGCCTTAATGAAGTCTCTTCTTGAGACTTTCTGAAACACAGGCCCTACTATCTAGCACTGCTCAACCTTACCATCCTCAGACACTGCTGGGAGAAGTTATGATTGATGTAGGTAGCTTCCATGGCAAGGTTGCGCGGAGAATTGAAAGAGTTGCCCTCTTCCTGTGGTGGTTCATTGGCTGTTTCACTCACTGTCAAGAGGTCTGGCAAGAAAACCGAACACAAGTGGTTACACTTGGGGGAGTGACTACGTCAGGTTCAGTGAATCTCTAGCCCCACACTGGAGCAGATCAATACTGAAGTTAGCCCTACAGCCAGAAAGGGTACTGCAGTAGTTGGGTTGTTCCAGGGGTCTCAGTTTGGGCACTGAGGCACAGAATAAACTCAAAACAGCATAAAGAAAATTAGACCCTTTAGCTACCGGAACAGAAATTTCTTTCAGGATTCCTCCTCACCAAAATCTGAATTGTCCCTCTTGTCAAAGAAAAGCTTGGAGCCAACTCTCTGGACGATGATGTCCCAGGAATAGACGGAGCGAGTGCAGCTCATCAGTGTGGCCAGGATGGCATCTGTGGCAAACACATTCCCTTGGGTCTTGGCCAGCTACGGATACAGGAGGAGAAGAATTCTGTGTTTCAGCAATAAGAACAGACACCCCCTTCCCTTCTCCAGCCAGGACGAGAAGTATTAACAAACCAGATCATTAGTTTCTTCTCCTATGCTGAGGAAGCTAGACTGGTAAGTACACCACCGATGGCTGGGAAAAGCGTGAGGTACTACC
Source organism: Tyto alba (assembly GCF_018691265.1). NCBI lineage: Eukaryota > Metazoa > Chordata > Aves > Strigiformes > Tytonidae > Tyto > Tyto alba. Next base: position 32,443,505 of record NW_024881282.1, read on the forward strand.
CAGCAAAGCAGACCCACCCTCACTCAAACAAGGAAAAAGTAAGAAATCTATTACAAAATGTTAATTCCGTTAGGAAAAGGCATGGCTCCTTAAAGTCGATCGGGTCACAAAGAGAAATCTCCAAGCCTTCCTCGTCTCCAGAAGCAGAAACCTCAAGAACCCGGTCTCTGACATGGAAGTTTCTTTCCCACATAGCTCAAGTACCAGTCTGCTCGCCTTTCCAGAATTACAGCTTTTTCCTTGGCCAGGATTCCTAGTTTTGCATTAAATCTAGCTCTGCCTCTGACCTAAGAAAAATAACAATACCAGCTAACACTGCTTCTCCTTTGCAAGCTTAGGGATCTGGAATTTTTCTGCCATTCTCTTTTAACTTTGGTCTGGCGGTGACAGCTGGTCTCTAACATCACACACTGAGAAACACACTATCGGGTTTTACAAACCAGTAAACTTACCTTTCGGATAACAGGGTCATCAGTAGTGGTGACGGTGTGGAAGATGCGCTTAATGCTCCTCAGTAGTTTCTCATTCCTTGTTGTAATGCGGTCGAAGGCTTTGTCATAGTATTCTAGGGCTCCACAGCACTCTCTGCAGAGGTAAGAGGACCATCTTGACATCCCTCCTACAGGTAACGCCACCCACAAACCTCATAGGACTGGGGGGGGGGGGGCCTGCTGGGTGTTCCACTACCTCCCCCTGCTTTGGGTACCTCAATGAGAACATTGGCACCAGGTCAGGAGACCCTCGCTCTCCTGCCTTCCAAAAATCTGGTCAATTCAGGAAGCAAACCAGCAGCTGTTTTAGGAACTCACATGTCCTGTGGCTCTGACACCTCCAAGTAGCGCATCTTCATCAGCCGAGGGAAATCCATCTCTTCTTTCACCTCCCAGTCACTGCGAACTTCAACAGAGGAGTCACGAGGCTTCTGCTGTGCAGCCAGAGGTAGGACAAATAGAGAAATGGAGACAGAACACATCAGGATTTGCACAAGGGGAGCTGCCCCGTGAGTGCAGCCAGAAAAAACAAGCCAACGCAGGGGACAGAAGGCTTGCTAGTTTACCTGTGATTTTTGGTCCCATTTCTGCCTCACTCCAAACTGCTTCTGAAACTTCTTTTGTAGGCGCAGACGGTCTCTAAAATGGCAAATGTGAGAAAAGCCATGAAGAGAAGTTCTTGATTCCTAGGTACCACAACCATTCCAACGTTTCCAAATTACCACCAGAGGAGCAATGCTTTTAGGCACCAAGCTGCTGAAACACTTGCTGAGCCGTCTGTTGATCAAGATGCCTGAGGCATTAAAAGCTCTGTTCTTTACTCTGAGCAGCTCCTTATATTCATCTCTAAAGACTGCAACGCAGTTTTCAGAAAGGGTATTCTCTGCTCTGAAACACCATGTTTCCTTTCTAAATACAATTCAAACATTCTAAATGTTTAGAGAGCAGTTTGAAACCCATGCTCGTAACGCCTGCCGACACCAGCAGATCATCGGACTTGAAATATCCTCCAATTCTTCTTTGCTGACTGTTCACTCTAGTGGGTTCTGTTACAGTAACTTTATACATTTATCAACAGTATGTTCACACACTCCAACCCAAGTACGGTACGCCCGTATCTGCAGCCTACCTCTCCTTCTGCTTGGCACTCTTTGGCAGCGTCTGCATGCTGAACTGCAGCATGTTCCGACGGTCCTTGTCTCTCCGCAGGTTCCTCTGCGGAAACGAAGGAAAGAAAAAAAAAAAAAACCAAAAAAAACACAGAACATTTTAGGTGAGAAATAATTCTGTGGCGCTGCAGCTCCCCTTCAAGCCTGTCTCTCAGAACATGTTACCTGTGCAAACCGCATACGGTTCCTCTGGTACGCCGTCTTCTGCGTTCGTGCTGTATCCACCAGCTGGAAGCTGGTCTCATCCTCCTCGTGGAAATAGGCATATTGACTTCCGCCACCAAACTGCGACGAGTACTTATCTAGCAACAAAACAAAGCATCCTGACACCAAGCTTCTAGGAAGAAAACCCCGACGCTCTGCCTCTTTCCCCCCCCAAATTCCCTCCACCTGCCTTCACCCACGTCTGATGAATAAACTGGCACTCCTGCCTTACACCAGCATGTCTTCTACCCCAACAAGCCTCCCTGGGAAGCCCCAGTCATGAGGTCAGTATGGAAATCAGGAGTAAGCCCTAGGGACAGGGAGAGCCCCACGGAGCTCTCCCGAGGCTGAGGTGCGCTTCCTAATTGAAGGAGCCTCTCTGGCTGAGGTGAGCAGGCAACCAGCAGAGCGGGTGTGAGACACGAAAGCACGGGTGACGCTTGAAGAAAACTTTGTAGGCCATAAACCCACAGGAGCAGCCACCAGACAACACGTACTTGTGTATCTTTTATCCTGATACGTGGCTCCCGTCCAATCAGCCACCTGAGGACAAGCACAAACAGTCAAAAATCAGCCAGTGTTAACACGACACTTCCCCCCTTCCGCCACCACCTCTGACTTCACACACGCAGGGCTCCAAGCAGCAGAAGCAAACGCTGCCGTACGCCCCCAGCACTCATCTTCTCAACTCCCACCTCCGCTTGCCAGCCCGGCCAGCCATTCGCAACCGCGATGTGCCCGCACAGGGCGGCGAGCAGCCAAAAGCAGCCGCGGGCGGTGGCGGTACCTTCCCCAGGCGGTCTCCTTTGCTGAAGGGCTGGTAGGGCATGTCCCTGAACTGCTCGGGGACGGCGCACGGGCCCCAGCCCGAGGGGTTGTCCTGGATCACGGGGGTCACAAACTTCGCCATCTTTTAAACTTCTAGAAGAGAAAACAAACCCCCCCCACAAAAAAAAAAAAAAAAACCACAAAAACAGCACAAAAAAAACCAAACCCCAAACAAACCCCCCCAACCCCTCGGGTGCCGCACGCCCTGGCGCCCGCAGCCCGGGCCGGCCCTGCAGCGAGGGGGGCGGCGGGGGAGCCCCGGGGGCCGCCGCTCTGCGTGTGTGTGTGTGTGTGTGTGTGTGTGTGCGCGGAGTGGAAAGGGCGGGGACCCGGCCCCTACCGGAACCGGTGGCCGCGCCGGGGCGGGGCCCCGGGGTCCCCGATGGCGGCGGGCGGGCGCCGGTGGGACAGGGGGTGGGGCGGGGAGGCCCCCGGCGACCCCCCCTCACCTGCGCGGCCCTGGGGAGGCCCCGATGGCGGCGGATGCGGCAGCGGCGGCGGCGGCGGCGGCGGCGGCGGGAAGAGGCCGCGCGCAGCCCCGGCCCGCCCTTTGCGCGTCAGCGCCGCGCGACAGCGCTGCCGCCGAGCGCCGCTGTCGTAAAATTAGAAAAAAAAAAAAAACTAAAAAAAAAAAACCAACCCCAAAAAAAACCCCCAAAAAGGGTGAGTGCGAGCGTCTATGACCCATCCCGCCTCCCGTGGCGGCCGGAGTTTCCCGGCGTGGCCGAGGCTTCGTGGCCGAGGGCGCTGTAGCCGCCGGTCGCTGTTGCTGAGGGGCCGCGGGGGGGGGGGGGGGGGGGGACACCCACGCACGCCGTGGCGGCGCGTCTCGGGTGGCCGGGTCGGCTTGTCTCCCGCCGTCCTGTGCCTTCTGCCGCGACAGTAGCGCTTGCTGAAATTTCGCTCCGTCTTAATTGTCGCGGAACCACCATAAACGCGTAGGGGTGGGGAGAGGGCGAGGCTGGTGAGAGTGAGCTCGCCCTGCTGATTAAAAAGCTCGGGTTCGGCTTTTTCAGTAGGAAAGCCGGGGGTGACACATGACAAAACCACTCGGTTTGTACCCGGCTGTCACAAAGAGGAAGAAAACATAATTTCCTGCATCTGCTGGAAGCGCGGCAGGGCATGGCAGCTCCAACAAACGATGAGGTTGTCAGAAGCATCATCTCCGGCGGTAATGATGATTATACTGGCCAGAAATGTGGACCTCAGAAGTACTGAAGCCGACAGTAGGCAAATGTCTGTTGGGAATGGTTTCGGTGTAAATGACTCGCCTGACTGCAGCAGGTTGTCTTAACAAATTCCTTCTGGTCTCCTCTACTAACATGAAGATAACTTGAGCTTCACGACCATACAAAGAGCTGCCCAATCTCAAAAATATTTTTCTTTTTTTTTTTCTCTTTGGAAGCACTTGAATTCAAATTACCTGCCCTAGAATCATGTGTTGGAAGAATACTGATTCTCAGCTTAGCCAAATAAAGATTTAAACTACTAGCATGCCATCCCTGTCTGGTTGTGCCAGGTTGCTCTAGAGACATGAGATGGGGTTACTGTAAAGTCTGGTGCGTAAATTCCTGTTTTTCACAGATAAAAATGGAGATAGAAGTTAAGAGATTTATGACTTTGATAGAGAACAGACTTATAGGGCTCTGGACAAGAAGTATATCAATAAAGCCATGTGTCAGGACAGGAAACATGACTTAATGCCGTGCCTCTTAGTTTTCTCACACACACAGCCTCTTGAAATAAAAATATATTCCAAGCTGTGCAATGGTTTTGTACAAAAGCAGGTGCTTTTCAGGTTGTAGTTGTATGATCATTCAACTGCCTTTGTATTTTAGAGGTTGTTGTCAAACACTTGACTTTGAGAGGTAAAGATGTGTGAAGAATGGGAATTGCACTTGCCTTTGCTCTGTTCAGAATGTGGTATTCAAGGTTTTCCATTGTCCCTGATGGCTTTCCTTGACCTGCTGGAGGGAAGACCTAGGGCTGAAAGTTATGAGTCAGCTCTACAGGAGACCATGAACCAGTGATTTAATACAGCGTGTGCCTCAGATCTCTGTCTCTGTAATTGGGATAGTATTTCTTCTTCAGGAGTGAGGGCAATAAATCATTATATCTCAGATATTCACATGCCAGAATGATTGAAATTTTCTCTACTTGTAAAAAGAGCAGGATCAGTTTACAGATTGCTTCAGCTCACAGGCTGAACAGAAACTAACTCTTTAGAGAATTTTGCTGGCTATCTCTTACCTAAGAAGAGTCTAGATCAATATTTTCCAGGCAGAGGTGTGCATTTTCTTCTTTATTTACCACTTGTAATTCCTCCTTGAGAAAGAACTGAAGCCGCAGCAGTCTTTGCTTTGCCAAGACACCCTGCCATTAATCAGAAGTGGGATTATTAAAGCACTTTTCCCCGCTAGCGAAAAAATCCACTTATAGAAATACAGTTTATAAAATACAATTTGTAACTGTCTCACCTAAACAGCCTTTTTGGAGACAAACATCATTAGTTCTGGAACAGCCTCTGCGGTTGCTGGCGGTGGCTTGGTGTGATCCCAACTCCAGGTAACCCCCACGGTGCCTGTCCCTCACCCTCCTGAGCCGGGGCGATGGGCTGGATGGGCTCAGAGGGACTGGCTGCCTGGGAGGTGGTCATAAAACGAGCAAGAAGTTCTGAAGAGTAAACTGTACTAAGGAATGAATGAGGAGAAGCAATGATAAATGGTCTGGTAAACCAGAATCCCTTCCTTTCCACAGCTTCATCTTTAATCCTGAGCCTGCCTCAGGTGCTTACAAGAGACTGTAACGCTGCTGCTGTCTCCCAGAGATGATGGATCATGTTCAGTTTGGTCTTGGCCCATCAAACTACCTTTTCTGGGGACAGAGTTGTGTGTATGTGTGGGTCGGAGGAGAGAGCATGTGTAGGGAGTGGCCGGTGCGAGATAAATGCTCCTCTGGGCATGGACATAGCCTTCCAGTTTCCTATCAAGGGGAAGAAACGTTTTAATAAAAAAGTCCGTTCTTGAAGCGGGTGAGATTTGCTGCCACATTTAGGTCAAATTTACTAGAAGAGGGGAGGGAGTGGGTCTGCCTCGCTTCCTGCTTTATGCCAGCCCCTGCACATCCCATCTCCTGCGCCGTGCTGCGGCCGGGGCCCCGCAGCTGCCTGTGCCTCTCGTCCTCTCTCGCCGGCCCCGCGCACCGCTGCCGCGAACAGTCCGCCGCCTGGCCTCTGCCTTGCGTTAAAGGCACGTGAGATACGTTGTTTCCCGGAAAAGTACTCAAAATACACTTGCTTGCAATCATTTGATCCTTGATCCATAATTTCAGTTCATCAGTTAATTAATCACTTAATCACTTAATAAGGCTAATCACTCTTCCCTGGAAGACGCTCATGAGAACAGCCAGGATAAATTGCTCCCATCTGGTTTTCTGTTCTTGTCTCCCACTTCTCCGTTTCTGGGCTCTGTGCTGGTGTTAGCAGATCTGTAAAAGCAGCGCTCATTTCAGCACCGTCATTTCAGTCCAAACCCTTCTCTGCTGTCACCCTCCACTGCGTTTTGGGGCTCGTTGGAGAGCTGTCGCCCTCTGAGCTGGCTCTGCGTTGAGCAGCAGCCTCCTCCTGCTGAGCGAGGACAAAACACAGCTCAGGCGCTGTTACCAGAGGTTTGCTGGGTTTAAATGAAGGAAAGCAAATCCAAGCTCTCAGCCCATTAGGGGCCTTTCCTAGAAAATATATCACCTCTGTCTTGACTGAAGACGCTGTGAAAAGCCTTAATCCAGGGGTTGCTTTCCAGCTTGTGTGACTGTACTTCCACTCAAAGAGACAGCTGAGGACTGGAAGACTAATGTTCACATTAAAACACTATTTTCCAGTAGTTCCTTTCTTAATTCTTAGAACAAATTCATCAAAAATAGCCAGTTGGGTTATTTTTCCTCACTAAACTACAAACATACCGTACGCCATATGCTTAGTCTCCACTGCCCTGGGCTTATTGACAAACCCAGAAACCAAGGAAAATAGTCTTTGGTCATAACGCCTTCCCCCTGTGGAGAAGCCTGACGTTTACACATCTCTTCAGGTCAGACTCTTCTTTCAAAGTCATCGTTGTTGTCTTTAAAGCAGCAGAACTCACTGCTGGCTCCTGGGTGAACAACCTTGGCCGTATATGAACTGGCTCCTGTCACAGGCCGGTGTTCAGAGGCTGGGAAGCCCTCCGTCCTTCCCTAGCCTTCCTCTTCGCATCCCAGCTTTCCCATTGCACTTTCGTCTGCCTTCTCAGTCTGCTGTTCTCCCAGGCCGAGTGCTTTGCTGCGATGCATGGCCTCCTTTCCAGCGCCTTCATCCCTCTCCCGGGTGCCCTGGAGGCTGAATTGTAAACCTGCCCTCGGATGGCAGTTGCTCACCAGCTTTTTCGGGGAAATGCTTGATTGGATTTTCAGGAACCCTGGAAAAATGGCCATAAAGCAACTTTACTGTGCACGTGCTGCGAATCTGATTTTTAATTTGCTGCCTGTGCGATCTAGCAGGGCTGGGAGCAGGTGGCACCTGGCAGATTTGCTGTGTGTGTTCAGACCAGCCATGTCCATACAGTGAGGTCCATGTAGGGAAAGTGCTGAGTTTATTATTCTTGGTAGCAGGCAGTGCATTTGCGGCGAGGATTTCTCCCTCTTCCTCCTCCTGCCATGCTGAGCTCTCCCCGTGGCTGGTGGGCCGGACCGTCTCGTCCTCAAGGACAGACAGAAACCTGGCAAGGGCAGGCTTCCCCTTCTTCAACCATGTTGCCTCTGTAGGCTGGGCTTAGAGACTGGCGTTGCTTTGTCTGCTCCTTCCTTCCTACCAGGAAAAGCCCCAAATTTATGGCGCACCCAGAAATTGTCTGTCTCTTGCCTGGCGTTCACTGTTTTTGTCACCACTGTCAGATCTCTCCCAAGGCTTCTGTAGCTTTGACCATCAGGGCCTGGACCACATCTATCGTTGAAGAGGCAGCAGGCATCATGCTCCATTGTCATCCTCGGCTGCTGAACACTGCCCTTTCCAGAGCTGTAGAAGGAGCCTGGGTCCGGCTGTCTCCCCACAAACTGTCAGCAAGATTGCCTCCTTTGATCTGCACTCAGCGCTGGATTTTATCCCAGCAGCCAACAGGCTAATTCCACAAGTTTATTCGACAAAGCTCAATTAGAGCAGCTGGCACCGGCAGCGTCTCTGCTGGCTTCGAGCCTGCAGAAGGAGAGGAAGGCTGGTGCAGTGGTTGGGGTATGAGCTTGGGAGTTCACAGGCTGAGCTGCAAATCCCTGCTCTGTGGCTGTCCTCCAGGCCACCCCGGTAAGCCTTCCCAGGGGGAGCTTGGCACCTCCATGCTGTGCAGGGAGGGACAACATTTCCCTGCCTCACTGGAGGAGAAATACATGAGGGAAACAAGGTACCGTGGTGATGGGGAACCGTGTCAACAGAGGGAGAAGCAGGTCACAACTGCTGCATCTGAGAAATGCTGCCTAGATCCAGCTGGACCAACAGCGGGGAAGAGAATGGGACCCCGCGTGATGGAGGGAAGGAGACACACCCTGCCTCCTCACCACTGAGTTAGCGGCTTGCCTCTCAGCTACAGGAGCCCTGCTCCGTGCTCTGCGGTTCCCCAGTGCCTGAATTATATTCAGCACTGCCCTGAAAAGGATCCTGGTATGTGTGAGCAGAACCACAGGCAACATGGGCTTTCTTACAAGGATGCTCGCCCAGCACAGAAGCGCTCAGAGTTATTTCCTTCAACATCGTCAGTGTTATGGTAACCTCCGTGAAAAATCAGAATCTTCTGGGCCTAAACATGCTCTGCAAATGCTCCCACCTGGCTGGTCCCTCCTCCGGAAAGCTTACTGTTTATGCTAGCCAGGCAAAGAGGCCTAAGCAGGACATCAGGAGGCAGAAGGAGAGTCCGAGCGATTTCTGCTAGGGAGCAGAGTCGAACCCCATTTGCACAAGACCTAGTTATCAAGGCAGTGAGGAGCTGAATGCAGATGCTACCTTTGTATAACATCCTGTTGCCCTCCCAGGGACTCTCAGGAATGTCCCCACAAAAGAGAACAGCAGCAAGGGTCATGCAACAGCCCTACGAGCCTGTGGTTGCCATTCCTTCCCCTGCCCCTCGGTAAGTCAGAGATGGGGCTGGCCGACATGCTTGGCTGGGAACAAATGTGCCTCTCGGGGTACAGGGAGTGCAGAGCCTCGGGGCAATTCCTTCCTCTCCTCTTGAGCAGATTTCAGCACCATCTGCTCTCTTCTGTCTTTGGAGGAGTCAGCCGGGCGCTTTTGTCCCTTCTGGCAAAGCCGTGCTGCGTATGTCCCCCATCGGGCGTCAGGCACCCCGAGGCAGCCGGGAAGGATGTGCGCTCTCAGCCGTGCTCCAGAAAGTTCCCACTGCAGCAGTTCAAGGTCTTTCTTTCTCTCCTCTTCCTTCTCCACAGCCTGTCCCTCTGGATGAGGCACTTCCCAAGGTCACAGCTGATTCCCAAGGTCAGGTCTGGGCTTTGCTGTGGCCTGTGCAGAAGGGGCTGGGAAGGGACCTGCCCTGCACTGCTCACTCCCCAAAAAGGCCCACGAGCAGCACCAAGCCCTCGGGGGAGATCAGCAAGGCTGGGCGGAGATGTGGGGCAGCCATGAGACTCCCTGACCTGGACTGCTCTGTGGGATTGCGCTTTTCTCTGTATCTGTGAAGTGTCTCTCTGCTGAACGCTCCTGGATGATCCCTGGCCTGGCACCAGCCAGAGACCAGGGAAGCTGCAAAATTTAGGGGAGGAGAGGTGGGGACGCTTGCTGCCAGCAGGCAGCTTGCTGGGACATGCTGCCTCGAACCTCATGGCCACACCAAGCTCAGGGTGAGAGCTTTGTTGTCTGCCCTCCCCTCTGAAAATCATACCTGCCCCTGGGCTGGCTGGAGCCTGTCCTGGCTGGGAGTGAGCCAAACTCCCACATCCAGGTGAGTTACGTCGTTGTATCCCCTCTGAGCTTTCCTGCTGAAAGAAGAGGGGAAACGAGGAGAGGCGGGTAACGAGGAGACCTGGCAGACTGGAAATGGTCCCCGGCCACCCTTGTGCACCAGTGGGGCACTGGGCAAGGGTCCCACCGCAGTGTGTCCCGTGGGAGCTCTGCGGCCGCTCCGGCTCCCACGCGGTGCGGCTTTGAGACTCGGCTGCTGTGCCGAGCTCATCCCACGGGATGGCACTGCCTGCTCAGGAACAGGCAGCCAGGCCGGCGCTCCTGGCAGGCATAAATTCAGCAAATTAAACGGTGGTGGCGAATGCTGATTGACAGGTCCCTAGAGAGCAAAGTCCCTTGTTTTCTCCATCCCCGAGGGGGTCAAGAGCAGCAGGAGGAGCAGCAGCAGAGAAAACCCTTTCCCAAGCCCAGCGTTTTGCCCTTGCCGATCTGTTTCTGGGATTCAGCCCATACTCGCATATCTTGACCCCTTTGCTGAAGCTGCTGGTGCCAGGCCAGCCGGCTCCTTCGCTGCGGACTTTCCACAATGTCAAGAGCTGACTACGGCGGAGGACGCTGAGGGCACCTCATTGCACACACGGGCCACTGCACCCTTGTCTCTCCATGCCTGGGTGCGAGGCCCAGAGGTTTCAGTAAAGGGCAAGTGAAATGAGGCCAGCAGGGTTTGGCGTCATTCACAAGTTACTCCTCTCTGCGGCGTAAAACTGGCACAAATGACAACACTCTGCCAGAACGGTTCACATCTGTGTTGGCTCTGCCGGAGCCTGGTCAAAGCTGGGATTTGCAGCCCAGGAAGATGAGGACTAGGCGAGCACCCAGCCGCCAGTCTCCTGCCTCTGCTGCTGTGCCTGTGGGAAGCAGCTTGGCCCATCGGGGTCCTGGCTCCTCTGGGAGGGTCCTCACTGCAGCTCCATGCCTGGCAGGTCCTCAGCACCCCTCTACCAGCCAGTGGTTGATGGCTTTAGGATGGAGTATCCACCATGAACACTGGGATGTCACAGATGTCCTCCCTACCTTTGTGGGCACAGATCTGCAGGAAAAGGTCTTTTTAGGACCTCTCCCGTGTCCCGGAGACAGGTCCCTGTCCCCTCTCCTGGGCTGGAGGGGAGTTCCTCCTCTCTGTGGGGCATTTTGGCTGCGCAGCTGCTCTGGAGCTGTGCAGAGCCAGCAAAACGTGGTGTAGGCGTGCTTGGTTTGGTGAGGACTTCTTGTAAACACCCTGCCTGAGCGAGGAGCGGCATACTGCACAGCAGCCCCTGCAGGGTCCAGCTCTGTGCCTCAGCTTAGCTAGAGGGATGGCTTGTTCTCCACTCTTGGAGGGACAACTCAGGCTGGCAGCATTTAATTCATATCCCCTTAATCTGTATAGGTCACTGGCTACTCTTAAAATTTACCATCCCTCTGCCCCTCTTCCCTACCAAAACTGTTGCCTCTTCTTTCTGTTTCTCCAGGAGATGTCCAGAAGGGCCTGGCGAGAGGAGGAGAGGAGCAACCGGCAGCTGGAAGGCACCTGGGGAGGGGATGCCGTGATGTCTGGAGCCATTTCTACCCTTGACAGACCTCCAGGACATGTAGCTGGCCTGCCCTTTGCCAGCCTTGCTCACCTGGCAGCTTTCATTAGGTTGGGCATACCTCCTCACAGACCCTCTTTCTCCATCAGCTCTTCTCAAGCCTCTCTCCATCCTTGGCCTCAGTGTTTGGCTTTTGAAAGGTGAGATATGTGGCTCTCTTCCTCCCCCATGTCAATCCTCGCACACAAGCAAGACAGTAGGCTCGTGTGTCTGATGCTTGGACTCTCTCTGTAGTCATTTGGCACTAAAAATTATCTGCAGAGAAAAGTACTGGGCTCCACACCTGGGTCTTAATTTCCTCCCTCACCAAACCATTATTACTAATTACCGCTCCTAGGTGTTTAGACCATTTAAATGATGCTGTTAAATGCCTGGTGTTAATTTAACAGCCAAGTATCTGGGTTTCCCCACGTGAGAAGCTCTCAGAGCGTCACCCACAGAAGCAAAACCCAGCCAGCCCTGGCTGTGGTCTATACAAAAGAGGCAGCAGAGGAGCAGCAAGCACGCGTTAACGACACACCCACCAGTGCCAGGAGCTGGACATTACTCAGCAGGAAGCACTCCCTCGCCCCGTACGGTCCCCCAAAAGGAGCCCCCACTTTGGCCATGCTGCCTCGGTGGTGAGAGAAGACCTGGCACTGCTTCCAGTGCTGTCTGACATCCCTTGGGCAGAGTATGCCCTCCCGAGCTCGGATCCTATGCCAGAGCCATCCTTGGGGACTGCTTCAGCATCTGAGTGGGGCAGCACACTCCCTGCCTGCCTTCCACCCATCTCTGGCCAGCATTTGAGAGTGTGTCCTCAGATTTAGAGGAGGGGGCTGTCAGAAATCAGCCCCGTGCAGGGCTGGGCACTGCTTTCCTCCAATACCTGAAAGCACAGAATGGCCATTTCCCCCAGAGAGGTGCCGGGGCTGGGGCGTGACAGCGACCTGGCTGAAGGCATCAGACCAGGCTTTGCCTTCTGCATCTCTGTTCTTGATGCGCTGCAAAGCGCCTGCTGGCTCTCTTCTCCCACTGTTGGGGCTTGGGACTGGGGCAAGGGGACTTTTCCAACCCAAATACTTTAACTGACCTCTCAGTCACAAGTCTTCAGCATCCTCAGGACCTCAGCGGCTCAGTGCTGTGGAGGAGAAGACTGTGGTGCCTTGCTCACCCCTGGTATACCCAGGGCCTTCCAGAGCATGCAGCCAGCACTGGGAGAGACAGGCAAGTGGCATGGTGAGCACTGGGACCCAGGAGGGATACTGGCTAACATTTTAGGGTCTCGCACTCACCCCAGTGTTAATGCGCCCTGGGAGAATGAGGGGGAATGAGGGCTCCCACCCACGCACAAGCCCTTTGCTTTCAATGCTGCTCCTTTAAGACATCACTTAATGTGACAGATTAATTAGTTAATGTTTGTAAAGTGCTTTGAACATGAAAAGTGCTGTATAAGTGCTGAGTATGAGTATTAATTATTATGGCATGGAGACTGGCCCTATCTGAGCAGCATTCCCCAAGCCTAATTTCAGGCTGGTGCTGTTTCGCTGCCTCTCCTGCTCCTCTGCCCCATCCTGTAAAAGCCAGAAAAAGAAGGGGAGAAACAGAGAGGAAAAAGCAAAACCATCTGCATCCTGTGAGGAAGGAACACCTCACGGAGTCGTGTAGGGGGGCTGAGACCTGCACCCCCTCCACTCTGGGAAGGGTATCACATGGGAAGTGGAGCTGCATTTCTCCGGTGCCCCTCTGGCATGGGCAGAGAGGAGGGGGGTGGCGAGGGAGCACACTCTTGCCCCCACCTCTGCAGCAGGCTGGGATTGGAAACATCTCAGGGAAGATGGAGAAGATGTGGGGTGGTTCTCCAGCTCATCCCACCCATGCCTGGGTGGGGGCACCCAGCACTGGTGGCCGCTTCAGAGCTGGGCAAGGGGATGAGAAGGGGGTGAGAAGGTTTGGGGGTCTGTGAGCTAGACAGGGTGGGGAGGTGGCTGCGTCCTAGACGTGTGCATGGTACGACCGGGAGCTCCCCAGCGTCCCCCCGCAGCCGGCGCCTGGCCCGCTTTGCTGCCTCTCCCCCCTCCTCACGCCCTCCTTCTTGGCGAGGCTGCTCCTGGGAAGGGTCCCGGAGGAGAAGCAGAAATGGGGCGGCAGATGCCCCCAATTATCTCGGCGGTGAAGCTTCCCGCCAGCTGGCCCATGAATTGTGTGTGCCGACGGGCAGGCTGGGGAGGTGCGGGGTGGGTGTGAGGCGCTACGGGGGACCCAAAGGAGAGGGGGGACTTGGAGGGGCTGGGTGGGCCGCGCTTTGGAGGGGTTTTGTCACTCAGGTGGCTGCCTTCCCTGTCACCCCTCTGAGCTGGTGGTGACAGGGTCTGGGGGAGGGGGGGATCCCGGTCTGCTCCAGAAAACCATGGAAGGTCCCATGGCAAGCGGGAGGCCAGCGGAGGGTGAGAGGATCTCGGCACGTTGGTGACACCCCTGCTGCCAGCGGTAGGGCTGGAGGTGAGGGGACACACCAGGACCCGGATCCCCTTTGCAGGGCTCCTGCCTCCCTGATCTGCTGCTACCTCACCCGTTCCCGACCCCGCAGCTCCGGCTGTGAGTAAGCCCCTGCTCCGTCCTCTGATGCTGAGCATTTTCACCAGGTAGCCACTGCCAACCCAGCTACTGAGGAAATCGCCAGAAATCACGAGTGGCTGAACAACCCCCCAAAACACTAGGCACACTTTCTTTTCTCTTTCCTTTTTGAGCCCTCGAACCTGTGAGAATGCTGAGCTCGCCAGCGGTTTTTGGTTTGCCACCTCAAGAGCCACTACATCGGGTGGGAGTTGGGGCATCGTCGTTTGTGGAAACACCACCCTGGGAGGAACGGGACAGGAGCAGCAGTGCTGGGGGCTGGAGCAGATGTTTGAGAGGGCAGCAGGGAAAGCCCACACGTGTGACTTGAGTTTACCTGCACTTACTTCAAAAAACGTTGTGGCAAACCCCTCTTCTCTTGCCTCGTCCTTCCTCCTTGTATCTTGAAGACCGGCTTGAGAAGAGCAGTTGAAGCAAGACCACCTGCTGAATTGCCAAAGAGGACAAAACCGTCTGCAAGAGTTGACACTCTTGCTACGTGCTTTCCAGGTACTCCTCCAGCACAGTGGGACAATAAATCCCCCCCAATAAATCCACATAAACGAGGACCAAGTTATATATAAAAAAAAAATCTTTATTTCATGTACCAGGATTTTTTTTTTTTTTGTCATTTTCTCTTTTTAAAATTTTTTTTCTTTTTAACAGTCTGAAAAAAACCACAAAATAAAGAAAATGGAGGTCGGTTTCTTGTACTGGTTTGAGCTGGACATGAGCAACACCCGCAGAAAAAAGCTCCCCCGCCAGCCCTCACTTCCCGCAGGCGCTTTCCCCATCCCGCCTGGCCCCGGGGGGGGGGTGAGCCCTGCCCTGTGAATGCTCCCCAGCTCCACGGGGCATCGGGCGGGCGAGGGCGGCTGGGGATGTAAACCCCAACGCCGCCTTCCCTCTGTGCCGGGGTCCGGGAAAACGGCTTTAACTTACTCCTTGGGGGGCATTGGGAGCGGGGAGGGTTCCCCCGTGAACCTTTTTGAGAGGACTGGGAGGGGGGCGATCACGGGAGGGGATTTCAGCAGTGAGGGGGTCTGGGCACCCGGCCAAGCCACTCGCATCCTCCTCTTGCCCTGTGATGATGTTTTTTGGGGGGTGACCCCCTCCCACTGCTGCCCCCCCCCCCCCCCCCCCCCCCCGCCCTGCCCCGGAGCAGGGAGGAAGGGGGTTACAGCAGTGGAGGGGGGGGTGCAGGGACGATCAGGCTGCTTTTAAGCAGAAACCCCGCTGGGACCCGAAGCGGGGGACTGCGCGGCTCCCAAAACTGGAGCGGCAGGAACAGGGACGGAAAAAAAAAAAATCGAAAAGTGGGTCTGAGCTGCCGGAGGGCTCAGCAGCCCCATCCTGCAAACCCTCGGCCTCATGCCTTGCCACTTTTGGGGAGCAGCCCCGAAAATGGGCCCTGTCCTTGCCCTGAGCTGGCTGGCGGGCTCACGGGGTGTCAGAGAGCCCCCCCCCCCCCCCGCTCCCCTGCCCCCCGCCTCCCCCCCCGCCTGTATCCACAGCGGCCACTGTGTGTGTGTGGGGGGGAGCGGGGTTAAAAATGATTCCTGGCCCCCCCGCAGGTGCCCAGGGAGGGGGCTGCGGCCAGGCCAGGGGTCTGGGAGGGGGCGGGGGGGCATGGCGGGGGCCCAGGTGGCTTCGCTGCTGCAGGTGAGACCACAGCAGGCTGGGACACACACCCACCCCATCACACACACCCACCCCCCACACACCCCCCCCCCGGCAATGGGGGGACGAGGACAAAACGCAGCGGGAGTGGAGACGCCCGACGGCTTCGCACCTCTCGCTGGCATGGCTGCTGGGACTCGGGGGGGGGGGGGCTCAGGTGTGTGGGGGGGTCCTCTGTGGGGTGGGAGCTGGAGGGGTACGTGTGTCAAGACCCATCGGCCATCAACCAGCTTTGGGTCAGGGCGGGCTGGCTCTGCCCAGGGCAGGGACAGGAGCGATTTTTTTTGGGGGGGGGGCGGAGCGGCTGGATGGTCCTTGCCGTGCCCCCACACGGCTGCAGCCCCAACCGGCAGGACCTAAAGGGGATCCGGGCCGATTTCGGGGGGTGCGCGGCCGCCCTGGGGAGCCTCCGGAGCATTCACAGGAGAACGTGCGCCCGCCTGGGCACGCGTGTGCGGTGAGCGCGGACACGCGTGTGCACGAGTGCCGCCCCCCCCAACGCCCCCCCCCCCCCAGCCAACCCACCCCCCCCTCGGCACGCTGCCCTCGCCTTTTGCCTCCCATGCCCCCCCCCCGCCCCCAGCAGCATCCTGAAGAGATGGGAGCCCCGGTTTCCCTCCACCAACCCCCCACCCTCTGCCTGTGCCTCCCACCCCACTCCTCGCTCTCTTTTTTCTCTTTTTTTTTTTCACAGTTTAAAACTGGAGAAAACAAAAATGAAAAGAAAAAAATACTATCTGTTTTTCTTGCAAGTAAATCCACTTATTATATTTACATTTATTTATAGCTGTTGTTTTATTAAAAAAATTGCCACTTTTTTTTTTTTTTTTAAGAAACCTTTTTTTTTTTTTTGTCCTTTTTTTGTCTGTGTGTCTGTGTGTGTGTGTCTCTTTATTTACTGTGTCTGTTTGCTTTTTGCACTGTCACCATTAACCCCAGGGTCCCCAGGGCCGGGGAGGTGGGGAACCCCCCCAGGGACACTGCGGAGAGGTGACTCAGCATCGGCTCCTGCACCCCCTAGGGACAGGAGTCACTCTTAAACCCTACGGACCCACGGGGGATGAGCGGATCCCGGGGGAACAGAGCGGGTCGCTGTTGACCCCGGCACCCTGGGACCCTCTGTAACTGGCCCAAGGACACCAAAGCTGTCCCCTGAGGAGCCCGTGCTGGGTTAAAGGTAAGTGGGAAACGAACTGTAAAATTAAAGAATAAAACCCCCCAAAATCCAAAGAGCTGCCTCCTCCTCCTCCTCCCACTTGATTTATTGTCATTTGTTACTTCTTGGTTCCCTTTTATTTTTTTTTTTAAGTCTGTTTTTATTAAATGTTAAAATAATGGTACATGGGAAATCATGCATTTTCTTTTAAATTTATTTCTATTTTTTAAATCTCTCTCAGTTTTAAAGTTTTTCTTTTTTTTCCTTTTTTCTTTTTCTTTTTTTTTTAAGAATTTTTTCACTGTTGTCTCTTTCCTCGTGTTTCCTTTTCATTTGTTTATTTGTGTTTTTTGTTCGCTCGCTTGCTTGTCTGCTTATCTGCTTGTTCGTTGGTTGTTTTTTTTTGTTGTCTTTTTTTTTTGTTCTTTTGTCTGTTTTTTTTTTTGTGGATTTTTTTTTTAAATTTTTTTTTTTTTTTTTTTTTTTTTTTTTTTGCGTTGGGAAGGTCCCTACCCCCCCAAGGGGTGCTTCCACCTCCTTCTTCCCATCGCCCTGCTGCCCCCTGCCCCCTTCCATCCTCCCCACCCCGCAGCCCACCCCGTCTCCTCCTGCCTGCTCCTGCCCCATTTTCAGCTCCTGGCGACGGCTTCATACCGGGGTGGTCCGGCGGTTGGCTGTGTTGGTGTGGATAGAGTCCTTGTTCTCTTTCTGGATACAGTTGTGAACCTGGAGGAAACTGTTATCCCTGTCGGAGTTGTAGGTGGCGGTGGGGGTGGTGGTTGCCTTCAGCGGGTCCCTGGTCAGGGTGTACATCGAGATCTCTGTTGATGGGAGGGTGTTGAACCCTTTGATCCCGACAGGAGAGGCATCCCTGGAGTGTGAAGGCTCGGTGGAGCGGGAACTGGAGCGGCTGCGTCTCTGATAGCGATACCGGTAGCTGGGGATGCGGGTGATGGCGGAGGACTGGAGGTAGTCCGTGGCACGAGCGTTGGCGCGCAGCTGTTTGTGCCGGTCTATGAACATGTGGACGGCCAGCACTCCCACCATCTCGGCTATAATGAAGGACAGGGCCCCGAAGTAGAAGGACCAGCCGTAGGAGTAGCTGTTCTTCTTGGAGTCGCTCTTGGAGGGGTCTCCAGCGTTGGCTGATATGTATACGATGATGCCAATTATATTACTCAGACCTGCCAGCCGGCCGGCGGGGGAGAGAGAGGGAGATGTCAGGAGGGTCACACGTGGTGGTGGCGGGGGGCTGTGGGGTTGAGCCCCCGAGAGCTGGGGACGGGAGGGCCCCCAGCCACCCATTCCCTCCCGGTGGGCAGCTTTCCGTGGGAAATCCAGGCAAGACTCTTCTCGCGTGCATGCCACATCCCTGGGCTGCGCTCCTGGCTGGTCCCTGAGAGATGCTGGCTGCAGGGGAACCCTGTCCCTCTGGAAGCTCCCAAACAGCAGGAAAGCCCCCTGCCCTCAGGACCCTGCCTGCCCGCCCCTGCCAGGCGAGCAGGCAGGGCGGAAAGGCATCCTTGGGAGGCAGCTTTCATCCTAAATAGATGCTCATCAGGGCTGGGAAACACATGCACTCCTGCCTAGGCAACCGTGCCCTTGCAGGATGCGGCGGCTGGGCAGCCCCCCCCACCCGCTGGAGCCCATCGCTGGGGCGTCAGGCCCTGTGCATCTCTTTACCTGCGGACACGAAGAAGATGCCGGCACTAAGGATGATGTTGTGTCGGGTTTTGTAGAACTCGCTGGCTGCAATGCAGAGTCCACCCATGAAAAGCAGAATGACACTCAGGATCGGGAAAATACTAGAGGCTCTAACAGCCCCTGCAGAGGAGAGAGGGAGAAGGGACACAAAGAAGAGCGCAGGTGTGAGAGAGAGGAAAAAGGAGCACGGAAATGGCACCAGGGCGAGGGGACAAGGAGACATGAGCACATTCCGTGGGTGGGGGCGAAGGGGAGAGACGGAGGGCAACGTGTGGCGGGGAGTAATTCAAGGAGGGGGACAGAGGGAGGGAGAGAGAAACAAAGTGTGTCAGAAAAAGAGGGCAGTCCAAAGCAACTCTCCTCTGCCCTGGCCCTGCTGCGAAGCCCGTGGCCCGGCGTGGGGAGGTGGAGGGGGCTGCAGGGCCTGTGGCTGAGATGGGAGCCTGCCCGTGCTGCCTGTCCCCCCTCATGTGTTTGTCTTTTCCTTTGCTTTCTTGGGGGACTACAGGCTGGAGGGGGAGCCCTGGCACCACCCGGCTTCCCCTCCTGTGGGGCACTGCCGCTCCAGCCCGCTCTTTAAAGAGCAGCAACCCGAATGCTTCCCACAGAGCTGCTCAACCTCGAATCCTCCCAAAAGGGCATGAGCGTCTCAAGGAGAGATTTCTTTTTTTTTTTTTTTGTTTAGGGCTGTGAAGGAGCTCCTGGTGCCATGCAGTGCTCTGCGGCCGCAGTGAGGACCGAGAAACGAAAGTCCCAGCCCTGCGTGCCGAAACATGGGGGCTATCCTAGTGATTAAACGACTGGGCTTCTTCCAGAGGGCAGTGATGGGTTCAGATGTGCCAGCTCCCACACACGCACACTCTCCACCGGTCGATATGGGAAGAGCTCAGCCAGCAGAGGGCAATGGCATAGGTGCACATATATGCTCATACACTCATGCAAAACATACCCCAAAGCTTCTGGGGGAGCTCTCTCGTATTCACACAGCGAAAGGGCAGGACTGTGTATACACACACCCACGCACACACGCACACACTGCTCGTGGGCTGTTCAGTGGGTTCCAACAGTCTGCCTGAGTTTGTGTTGCCAATATCTTGTAACTAGGAAGGTCTTCCCTCCTTCTTTCCCAAGAGAAAGTAAGCTGTTAAAGTGTGAAACAAAGCCTTGCTTGATAAACATATCAGATAGGCTGGTGCAACTCTGCTTGTGGAACAAAGATCTGAAAGGGGGGGATGAAAGCTAACCCCTTGTTGCCTGCAAGAATGAACCCTACCGAAGCAAGCGCAGGACTTTTTCCTAAGGAGGCAGAGACCGTTCTTCAAAGACCCTGTTGGCATCAGGATCCTACCAGGCACAAGCAATCAGCTATTTCAGGGGGGCCTTAGTCTGCTGTCTGTGCATGGGGAATGCAAAAGGCAAGGAGAAACCTTTCTTGCTTGCTTTCCAGTTCTGCCTGGCTGTGTTTCAGGGAACAGGATAGTGATAATAACCATCTTAATAGCTTCTGGAAAGCAAGGCAGGATTTGACAATGTGAAGCTTAAGTGGCAGTAAGCAAACATCAATCAGACGTCGGCTGTTCAGAGGGTTTCTAGAGGGATGCTTGGTCAGTCCTGCAGCCTGGCCCCGACCACATCAACTTTATCTCGGTCTTAATTTTGAAATTCACATCAGTTGGGAGAACACAAAGTTGCCGGCTGACATGGGGAGCCGTGGGTATTTCGTGATGGAGGAGGAGATCAGCCTCACTCAGCCCCTCCTTCCTGCCCCTCGCCAGCAAGAGGGGGGCAGAATCTCATCCAGTCTTCCTGGGTCCAGAGCTTTTGGTCTAAAGAGAAGGGGAATCATGATGGTGTTGGGATGCTCCCTCATACCATCTATCGACGCTCTAACTCGAGTGCCTTCTAGCAAAGAAACACAGGGATGACTGCTCCCTCTCTGACAACGGGCATTTCATTTCAAAAAGACTAAGACGCCTTATGTGGACGTCTGGCAGAAATGAAGTCTTAGCCAGGCCATGGACATTGCCCCACAATCACGCTGGTCCCCTGAATGAGGGACTTGCCTAGTCTCATACTAATAAACAGCTTCCTAGCTGTTCTTGCCAGTACCGCCAGACATTGCCCATGCAGAGCGCCCAGGGACTCAGGTTTGGCAGAAGTCCTGGGAAGAAGCTATTCAGTGGGGTCCCTCTCCAGTCAGGTCTAAGCCAGCAGAAATCCCACTTCCCTCAGGAGTGACCCAAGTAGTTCTTTATTGACTTGCCAAATCCCTCTTTGAACCTGGTTCCTTCTTCAAAAGGGCTCTACCCTGGGGACACCATTGTGTGGACGTTGGGCCAATTTTTGTCTTCAGATCTTGTTCCCTGCGAGGGAACAGACCCGTCCTTCTTGAAATGTTCGCTCCCTTCCCCCAACTCTTCTTTCTGAAGTGCAGCTGATGCTGCAAGCAGCTTCCTCATTCCCAAACAGCTCTGCAAGAGCTGGTTTGCCCTCAGAGGCAGCCTGCACAGTCGCTGTGACAAACCAGACCAAACCCCAGTCTTCAGCTTTGCCATTCAGGGGCCATGCGGCGGTTAAGAGGCCGATGCTGCAGAAAGGCATTTGAAAGAAGCGATCTCCCTGGGTTATTTCCAATTTACAGCAGATGAAGAACTGTTTGAGAAACCAAGAGGAAGCAGCATAGGATCTGCCTCTTTTCACATACAAATGAGCCTCACAGAGCCTAAATTATCTCTCTCATCCCTGCCGCAGGGCTGGGTCTCCACATCTGGCTTGGAGCACACCCGGATGACAAGGAGCTCTTCTGAAAGACTCCTGGTCTTTGGAGACCTCTGATGCTTAACCTTGGGAGGTCAAAATCTCTTATCTCACATTTCTGAGGGGAAAGGATCTCTCCTCATGATGTCAAAGGCATTGGGCTTGTGGAGGGAGGGCAGGATAGCAAGGTGGGGACCTAAGAGGACGAGTGATCCCTGTTCAGCTGTGCTAAAGGAAGAGCAAGCTCCTGCTTCTGGGTCAGGTAGAAATGCTGACTTGTGATCAGGGAGGGAAACTCGGGATGGGGATCTGCTCTGCTGGCCGGGGTGCCTTCCCTCTCCCCATGCACAAAGTGGTGTGAGCTTTACTCACACATCCCAGGCTGGACTAGGAGCTCATGTTAGGTTTTCTTATGGAGACTCTGTGTGCCTGGGATGTAGCACCTCTCCCGGCGGCTCTGGGTAAGCACCAGGTCGTTTCTTCAAAGGGCTCTGACTGTCCTTATTCCCGCTTCCCATTCCCATTGTTAAAATCACTAAAACCAGCAAAGATCAGATCAGCAGCCTCTGTAAACAAGTGGTGTTTGGGGAAAGGTGAAGACAGAAATAGGTGCTCCTTGGGCACAGTCCGGCTAATTCCTTAAATCTGATGCAACTGGAGTATCAGGTAAGGAGACATAAACTGCCTCTGCGTTAGGAGGACACACACACACTCGCACTGCCCCAGCTAACCCAGTTCTGACCTTATGCCCACTCAGCAGCTTTCCAATGGATTTGAATTAAGACTCTGGATTTATATTGTAATTAATTGCTGTTAATAAAAAATGCCACTGGTTGTTGCTATGAGTTCAAAACTTGCATTGTCTCATGGGCAGGGCCCCAGTGAAGTGAGAGTGGAGCCATTCTTGGGGGGTGATGAGGCTCTGGGGCTGCCTCCTCTGGCCCGCTGAGCCTCACAGGTCCCAGCATCTCCACCACCCTACCTCCAGAAAGCAAAAGGCACCCGACGCTAGCACCTACAAGCCATTGCAAGGAGAAGAGCCTGCGGACTTACGGAGGAAATATTCTGCTGTATCGGCTTCATAATCTGCATCCTCAGGGAAGTGATCGATTTGCTTACACAGACCTTTAAAATTCCCTAGGGAACAAGAGAAAAAAAAAGAACAAATGAGAACACCAAAACCTGCCTCGCAGGAACAGCTGCCCTCTGCGTTGCCCTTTGTGCCCGCCCTGCCTTCCTACCAGGCAGCGTGCACGCTTGTGTATGGATGCCCATTAGATGCTCAGGTGCTCTCCTTGCACACTCGCACACGTATCTCCCTCTTTGTTTGCACGGGAACAAGGGACTCGCCGCCTGGGTCCAGCCCGATGCCCACCTAGCCCAACGCCCCTCGCTCAGCAGTGGAGAGAGCACCAGAGGCTTTGGCCGGCAGGTCTGACTCCCGCTGTGGAAGGCCAGGAGGGCAGTGCCCACCTCTGAGGGAGGTGGGATGGGAAGAGGAGCCAGAGACTGGGTGGCGCTGTGAAGCACCCTCAACATCGACTGGTGCAACTGTGGGTGTTGGTGTTTCACCGGGCGCGGCCTCAGTGGATCCCAGCAGTGGTGTGTACAGCGGGGTGATCAGGTTTGGGTGGGAAAGCATTTGTTTCTCTCAGCTGTGAATTTGCTGCCTATTCATTTCACGGGCAGGATACATCCTGTTGTTCTGGTGTGGTACGAGAAGAACAAAAGCTTTTAATCTATTTTCTCTGTATGACTGCTTGTTTTTGCATACCTTTATCAGGCCTCCTCTTGTGTCCTCTCACAGTCTAAGGCTACGAGAAGCTTGGTACAGTGTGTGTATGCAACTCAGCAGCAAAACACTCTTTGCACTGGGGAAGCAAGATCTTTCACACTGTGAGGGAAGCTAGGCTGGTCACCCTCAGTTTTGTCAGGCTGGTTTATGTACAGGGCCTTCTGCTAGCTTTAGTCATGGGGCATCCTTTTTCACACACTTCATGACCAGCAAAGCCATCCCAGCAGGAGGCCAGTGACATCTTCCCAGTCTTTTGTCATCTGGGATGTCTGTCAGGCTCTTATTTTTGTCATTTATGTCTCTTTCCTCTTGAAATCAGGAATACCACTCCAGAGAGGTAATGCTCAAACCGTGTCATCATCATGACCACTGGTTGACTAGTATCTCAAAGGATCAGGTTGTTCATGCCTGTACAGGGGTGACCATGTGGAAAGCAGTTTCATTATGCTTCCTGGGGCTCCCCAAAACTTTTTCTCCTGCCTTCCCTTACATTTTCCTTTGGAGTCTTGCACTGGCTGTCCATTTACACAGAACTGATGGACATAACCTGTCCAGAAAGGAGGAGTGCAGTGTCTGCATGAGGGAAGTGGATAGGCATGGTGGTCCCATGGGCCCCCTCACCAGAGGTCAGACACCAAAGTGGCTCAGTCGGACCGATCCCTCAGCAGAAGAGTTTGGAGCCTGAGTCTGGATAGTGACAAATGCTGTGACAACCTGGGAAAGCCACCTGCCACCCTGACCCTGAGCCCAAGTGCTGGACCAGCTGAGTGTGCAGGGTGAGGGGACAATGAAGCCACCACACTTGTGGTTGTTGCCTCTGGGGAGGGTTGCTTGTGGGGAACACAGAGTTCTTCCAGGCCAACCCTACCCAGCTGGTGACCTGTAGGAACCATGTCAGGTCCCCGAGTCATGTTTTGGAAGGTTTATTCCAGATGAATTCCAATGATCTTTCAGGTATTTGGGAATAGCTGGAAGAAGGACCAAGCTCAAAGGATTCCCCCTCAGTTTCTTCTCAAGGCCAAGACTTGCTGGAGCAAGATTTGGGATGCTTTGGGAGGCAGTGCTGAGCAAATAGCTGTAGAAGACAGGTAGGTGGGTTCCTCTAGGTCAGCCCCCAAGCTCAGCTCCTTCTGCATCCAGTCAGCTTGTGTCTGATACTTCTGAGATATCTAGTCCCTTTAACTACTGGTTCAAAGAGTTTCCATGAAGAGACTAGAGACAGCAGAGAGGAGTGTGTGTGTATGTAAGAGGTGAGTAACAGGAGAAGAAAGTAGGAACAAAGCCTCTCCGTGCACCTCTGAAGTGTTATTGCTACACTGAAAGTGTGTGTTATGAAAGGAGGTTATTAATCACCCATCCCCAATCCAGTTACCTTGTTCAAGAAGTATCTGCTTCTCAGCCATGGCTCTTCTGGAAGGAAAGCTTCATAGCCAAGCAAATTCCCTTGCCACACTCTCACCCTGCTGCTTGCCCACTTAAATATCTGCGAGGAAGGCAGATACAGCATGAAGAGGGTCCTTTCCTTTGCTTGCCCCTGACTGCCTTGGGCCATCTGCCTGCGACAGACGAGCAGCTCATCCCCCCGATCCTTTGGCTGCGGTCACTGCTGCACAGTGCACGTGAACACTGCTGCTCCCCGAGGCACCAGGGAAGTCTCCAGCCTCAGATTTCAGCCCCTTGCTCAGCAGATTCTGAACGCCGAGTGCCTTCTCCCTGCACGCGCTGGGGGAGCGGGCAGTTTGTGTGCGCCTCCCCGGCGAGGCTCCCGGCACACAGCCAGAGCCCCGCAGTTGGAACCAGCCAGGGACAGAAGAGGCATTGCATTTGAACTCCCCCTCACTCTGTGTCATCTTTCCCCTCCTTCCTCTCTTCTCCCTCTCTTCTTGCTGTATTTGAGCCTGATTAATTCTTACGTGAAGAATCAAGCTGCTTGGGAAAGAGGCTGCATCTTGTGCAGGGTGTCTTTTACACGGGCTTGTGTGGGATAGGTAGTTAGAGGTTCAGCTGCTTAGGCAGGGTGAGGGGACATGCAGGCTCTTTAAAAACCTGCCCCTGGTGCTGTGTGTCCAAAAGACCTTGCTGATCTGGCTCAGGAGGGTTCTTGGCCATTGGGGGTGTCCAGCCTTGGCTTGCTTAAAATGCTGTGGCATCGAGGAGCTGCCCTTCACTGTGGGCTGACACGCTGAACCAGGCTGATCCTCCTCCCTGCCTCAACACTCTCAGGGCTCATGAGGGCAGGGTGGGCAGTGTTGGCCCCACTTTAGCCCCCGCTTTGCCTGTGCTCAGCACAGAGTGCCATGACTGTGGCTGCTGACTATTCGCCTGTGCTACCACAGCCTCCCCTCCAATGCCTCCTAGCTCCTCCGGGCAGTGGATGGGGAAAGGATGCAGAATTTAGGTCATTAATGCGCTAACTGGGAATATAAGAGAGCAAGATTCAGTTTTCGCTCTGCCACAGGCGTGCCGTTAAAACCACTTCTCTCTGCTTTAGAGTCCCACGCCGTACGATGGGGGTGACAACACTCCTCTGCCTCATGCCGTACGGGGACGTGTTAAAGAGGGCACGGTGTGGGTGCGCGGGTGCCGCAGGGGGTGGGCGATGGGTGGCGGCGGTTCAGAAACCCGCTCGGTGCGGGGAAGGCCTCGATGCCACTCTTCTCGCGCCAAGGTCACTCGGCAATTCTCTGACAGACATCTGTGGCCTGCTGAGATGGTGCAGCAGCCTCCCTGGCACCTGCGCCGGTGGAATTGCTGCGGCCACACGCGGGGAGGGGGATGGAGCGGCTCAGCAACGCTGCTGAGGTCTGACACAACAGCCTTTTGCTGTGCTGCACGTGCAGTTTGCAGAGCCCAGGAGGATAGAGCCGTGTGCCACCCTATAGTTAATACTACTGAATGCCTGAGAAAGAGCAAACCATTGTTTGGGAGGGTGTGTAGGGCTCTGAGAGCCCCTCAAGGGAGTAAGAACAAAATCTCCTCTGTGCCTGTGTCCCTTTGCCCTTCCTGTTCTTCCTGACTTGAGCTGTTTCACGCTGTGAACCCTGAAACAGGCAGATGTTGGGCTCTCTGGCTTCTCCCGCACGCCTCTCAGAAACTTAAGCTGCTCACTTCCACCTCCTCCTTGCAGCATTCCCAGCACAGTTCGGGCTCTCCCCTCACCCTCTTTTTCGTGCTCACCCACCACATCTTCCTCCCGTTTCTTAGTCTCTCTCATCCATTACAGTCAGCTCCCTCTCCCTGGTGTATCGGTATCCCGAGCATCCTGCTTTGGGATGTGCAGGCTGCAAAGGAGGTGGGGGGAGCTCTGACTTGTCTCGGGACAGAAGACCTGGGGATGCTCAGGTCTGTGAAAAATCACAGAGCAGCGCCCAAGTCCCCTGGGTATAACTGGGAGTCCTCAGACGAGAGCTCTACTGTTTGCTTGTCGCCTGCCTAAGCTTTGGAAAATGCAGGCTCGAGGAGCTAGGACTGGTGAAACAGGCACCCCGTGCCCCCCCCCAGTACCTGGACCAGGACAGAAGTTGCTCAGCCAGGGCATTAAGAGCAGAGACAACCTGCCATACTGCCAAGAGGGATTGAATGTCAAAGATGCATGAAAATCAATGTTAACTGTGCACAGAGCCCTCAGAGAGACCTCCTTCAGTGTGGCTGGGTCACCGTTTGGGTACATGCTGTCTATCCAGGACAGCTGGCAGCCGTCAGCTCTGCTGCAGTGAGAGTCAGACCGAGTTACCCCCGATGAGAACCTGGCTCGGTATTGTTGGTGATACAGTTTATTTTTGTGCTGCTTTGTGCAGCCCTGTCTCTTTCAGAAGTCCCGCTTGCCTGCAGAGTGCAATCCATCACAAAATAGTAAGTTCCGAAGAATGAAAAGCTACTCCCTTCCTGCAGGGTAGGAACACTTTTAAATGTTCAGGACTGTACATCTGAAAACTGGGAGCCAGAGGCAGAGGAAAAGACGTCCAAAAGGAGAGAAGCAGACAAAGAGGGACAAGAACAGAAAGACCTGTTTTCCCAGAATGATTTGTGATATTTCCATTTATGGAAAAAAGCAATCCACTGAAAGCTTTCCTTCAGTCTCACTCTCTAATTTAGCAGAGGTTTTGGCATGATGGCTCATAGAGAAATAAATAAAGGGGGCTGTTGTCTCTAAAAGCTCAGAAAAATGGCTTGGAGTTGGCCAAGGATTCAGTACCTCTTTCTGCCACACATTCCCTGTATCACTTTAGGCGTCACTTAACTCCCCTCTTCCTTCACTCAGAATGGGAATAATGGTATTTCCCTGCTTCAGGGAAACAGCCCGAGGATATTTATATGAAAAATATGAAAGTAATCAGACACTGGATCATTTGGGCCAGATAATTCTCCCTACTTTCCAGTTCAAACATAACGTTCTGATCTTTGATGTGACTGTCTCCCAGATAAATGCGAAGGCTGCACACACGTGAAAGCTTTCCCAAATTCACACTGGTGATTCCTGCCTTAGAAGTAATCTTCAGTGCAGATTAAACTAATATTTGCTCTCTACCCATGAAAGAAACACGAAAAACGGCACACAATGGGCGGGTAGTCAGACGCAAACACAAACATTTCTTTCTGCTCCAGGACCCTGTTTCTGAGTGGAGTCCATTTGGTACCAGGTGGTGAAGTGGGGCTCAGAGCCAGGCTCTGGGCTGGGAAGACAAATTCCACAGCTACGTGGCCACTTGTTGGCTTGTCTTTCTTACACATATTGGCAAAGGGCTTCCAGACCAGGAGAGGGAGGTCTGCTGTCCCTGTCAAAAAATGACACTAGTGACACTGAGCTGTTAATCCCAACCTGACATGACTTCAAGAGGAAGGAGTGAGGTTTCCTGAAGAGCCAAGGGAAGCACAGGAAAAGCCCTTCAAAGGCATTTTGATTGCTCTCCACCCTTCCAAGAATGAAGCACTTGAGAGCACTCATCGTTTTGGGGGATTTGGAGCTGATGAAGAGCACAGTGGCAGGGAGCACAGACAGTGCTCGTGGGCATCTACTTTCACCCATCTGCGCTGATGTGCCCGAAAGAAAGGCTGGCTTTTCAAAAGTGCTCATTATCCCTCTTGGGGAATGTCTCCATAGATAGCACCTTACAAAAATTAGGCCATCTTTTCACGTGCCTCAGGACTCATTTGAAGGTCTTGGTTATGGGATGCGGGGTAATACCAGCAAATGTAGCTACTATGCCACGAGGGATGGTCATTCTGGGGCTTGAGCAGGTGCTGCTTGAGCTGTTCTGGTGTCAATACCTTTGGACTCAGGCGGGTAATTTTAAGACCAAAGCGTCCACAGATCTCCTTAGGGACAGAGGAACTTTCCACTCCAAAGTGAAGCTCAGTGGGGCAGCAAATGGGGTCTGCGGGGCTGAGTCTGGGAGAATAGAAGAGATCCCATAGAAACAAAGGACCATCAGAAATCTCACCACCTTCCCATCCAAATGCAATGCTCCTGCTTTGCTATGGTCTTTCTTTTCCAACATAAACATATAGCAGTGCATATGTTTAAAAGAAAAAAAAAACAAACAAACCCCTAGCAACATAACTAGTATGTTGCATACATAACTCTCTCCCTGGGGAGAGGATAAAAGAACAAACCACATGCGACTGATATCAAGCCCCATCACTTAATGTGCTACTGGAAATCATTCAGATATTATGGTGAAGAAGTCTGTAAAAGAACTGATGCAAGATAGAAATTGATCTTATAGTTACGAAAGAGTATCTCCCCTGCCTACTAGGTAAAACCATTATACCAGCTCTCCTCCACTTATTATTAATAATCGTGTTTATTACAGCTGTTGCCAAGGTTCAGATGATAAAGGGAGTTTACTGCAGTAAAAATGGTACAAACACTGCCTCACAGACCATTGCTGCCTTGATGAGCATAAAGGAAGCACATTAGCAATGTATATCACTGTGCATTAGCAATGACCAAAGCTACAGCAGTAGAATGGCCTGATAATAGCAATTCTGGGGAGACGAGTTTAGTCAGGAGATGATTAGTAAACAGAAAAATAAATGCAGTCATAGATGGGCAGGGAAGAAAAAAGTCGGAAAAGCCAGTGTGGGGTAGCATCGAGGAGGAGATGACGAGGTGGAAGGAGAGCGGTAGAGTGAAAGGCCACTGACAGCTGGGGAAAGAAGTCCCATCCAGGTCAATAGCAGGCTCCTATTCTGCTTTTTTTCGTCTCTTTCTCCTCGCTTGCTCTCTGCAGCGCTCCCTGACAGTCACCCCGTGGAGGAGAGGGGGCTGATGACAGAGGATGACACCACGTGTGTCGCTGGAGGTGGCTTGGGTCCCCCCACTGTGGGGCCTTGGTGGTGTAGGGGTGCAGAGAGCCCACGGGAAACACCACGTCCCAGTGTTTCCCGCACGGTGCCCCTGCAGCTCTCCTCCTCCTGCCCGGAGCTGCGGCAGCGGGGGGGGGGGTCACAGGGGGTCACAGCCCGACCCTGCGCCTGCTCTCAGCCCCGGGGTAGCTTTGCAATTTTCTTGGAGGAGGCAGCCCCCTCTCCTTCCCACCCCTCTCCGCTCCGTAACGCTGCTGCCTGCTGCTAAGTAGCCGGTAGCCTCTGCCTCAGAGCTGGCTATAGCTATTGCTTGTTCGTGGGTGGAGATGCAGTGGCAGCAAAACCTGTTATTAAGATTATATGAGGATTTCCATTTATAAACACCCCGTTTTTACAGGGTCGTAACTTTCAAAAATATCCTCGCTGTGGCTTGAAGTTTCCCATGCTTTGTCACAAGCAAAGGGTGAGATTGGCTGGGAAAATTGGGCAAAGGCTCTTGAACATGTTTTGGTGCAAACATAAATCCAGCACGTTTGAGCTTTACAAGCTGAAACTTTGCGGGTGGCTAGTTTTCAGGCTCTGCTAGACATCTGTCCAAGTTACAGATGAAAAACCTCAACACAGCAATAATAAAAATAATTCAAACAATCCTTTTTGCATACAGCCAGTACAAACATCCCCTGTAAACAATTACCTTTATTTTCTAGACTTTGCCAGAATCACACCCTCGCTGAATTTCTTTTGAAAATAGTACTACACACAAAAATGTATTAGGCTCACCTAAGCATCTAAAGCTGTGGATAATTTTGCTCTTCCTAATGTTGTACTGCTTGCATTTCCCTGCTCTGCTGGCATTCTGGAATTGAAAATAATTTTATATATACATATATAACAAATGCATGTGATGATTTCATATATTTATATCAATTAAATAATTTGGCTTTTCTAACTGATATTTTCCTGTGTGATTCAGTGCACGTGTGAAGCATTGATAATATTTCAGATTCCTCAGCAGAGAAGTTAGAAACAATTTCTACATTTGTTAGAGTGACTACTGTCACTCTAGGTAAGAAAAACATTAAATTTCTGGTGTACAAGCCCTGTTGCAGAGTTTTCAAGGTACATCAGCTGAGTTGGTAAAAGCTATTGCCTTTGCCTTGCAAGAAGAGGCAGAACTGATCTTTAAATGAGTTGAGAACCAGAGAAAGAATTGAGAAAAGGGGTTGTTGTTCTGCTCAGATGTTGCAGAATGATGTTGGGTTTTGAACTCCAGAAGCACAACTTAAGTGCTGTAGCTGCTGGGGTGGAGGATGGAAAAGTAAAGGCAGAAGCTGATCAGGACCTGGAAGGAAGTCCAAGCAAAACAGAAAGGGCAAGCGAAAGAAATCAAAATATTACAGAGGATTAAAAAAAAATTCTATCATATTTGTAGCAAGAACATTTGTATGTGTGCGTGTGTGTGTAACGCATCAAATGTGACACTACAACTGTGAGCCAAGTGACAGGAAGGGTGATGCAATTATCTGCAGTGAGAGAAAAATGATGTGCATAAGGTGTGGGAAGAGAGGAGATGCTCCATAGCTACCACAGGCAATCCCAATTCACAGCTGCACATCCAGATGTCACAGGAAGGGAGGTACTAATGTAAGCCTGGAAGGAAAGGGGTGAATGGGATGAAGGGAGTATTTAAGAGCTGTTGCTACTGTTTTTTTTTTTTTGTTTTTTTTTTTTTTCCCCTATCATGGCAACAATATTGTAACTAGGACAGGTTTTGCATATAGGGTTACAACACCAACTCCCAAAAATCAGAGCATGTAAACAACAGCTTAGCCAGATGGGGACATAAAGACTGAACCGTCTCAAACTTGAACCAAAAGACCCAGATCTCAGGTGGGTTAGTCTTTCCCAAGAATTATGCAGAGGAAATCCGTGGGCCAGAAAATTTATAATTCAGCTCATCCTATCAGGTTGCATTTTATTTCTTGGATATAACTGTGTTGCTGATCTGTCAGCACTCATCAGAGTACAGAGCCAGGCACAGCTTGTACAGTAGGTCATGTTTTGTGTCAGTGGTGAGACCATAACTCTAGGGGTGATTGGAAGTCGCTGTGCAAAGGTATGGATTTACCAGTCAAGAAGAGAGGGAAAACCAGCCCTCCTTACACTGTGAAAAGTGGCCTGCACAGCCTGGGGGACAGCCACAAGCTGTACAACGCCTTGGCTCAGATGAGGGCTGAGCCCCTACCCCAGTAGGAGCCTGGGCTTGGCTATTCCCACACTCCAAATCTTGAACCTTCTAGTTGTAATGTTGTATTCACAAGACTTTTGAATCCAATTTCCTTAGTCATTTTGAAGTTACAAAGGAGGAGAAAAGGCAATTCAAATCTTTCATCTCCAACTCCACACTGCATTTGTCTCTGACATATCCAGCTGGATCTATAGGGAGATGCTGTCCTCAGTTAAACTGGTGTAAATCTAGCGTGACTCTGAGCTGCTCCTTCAGCAGATATGGTCACAACCGAGAGAGGAATTAGGCTCATAGCTGGTAATTAGCTTATGAAGTATGTGGTGTGCTTTAGGGTCTTTCAGGATGCAAAGTGCTATATAAAAATTATTATTAGTTATTAATAATAAAAATACCCGAGAACCCCAGGGAAATAATCCAAAAAATGGAGCAAGTCAATGACAGCGGTGGCTTTCAATCCATCCTCCCTCTTCTGCACCACTTATACTCTGCTCCCCATCCCCCTCCAAGGCTCAGACACATGGAGGAAGGAAGAGACCCCCATCACACGTGTTTAGCAATTTGGCAGTCTCAGCAAGTCTCCTGTGTTCTCCCACACAACATCGTCAGTCTGCAACAGGAATTGTCAAATCTGTAACATAATTGACAGCCAGCAGTAGAAATTTGGGGGAATAGCAGAGCGTGGGAATTCCTCAGCTTGATTCCCGTGGGAAAACTGCAACCCTGCCCCAGTGATCCTCAGGGTGTTTCATCTCATCGCCCTCCCTGCTCCCAGGAAAAGAACTGGGCAGGTAGGCGGCACCGCCTGCTTTCTTGGACGATCTCTGGGTGAGAACTGGGGGTCCAGATGCAGTTGCCTGAGCTGGGGCGAGTGGCTCCCCTGGGGATGCACAACTTGTTTTGGCTATTCCAGCCCAGCAGACGAGCGGCAAGATTATTTTAGGCAAGGAAATAGAGCAAGGAAAGGGCTGGGTTTTCTCTAGCACTTTTTATACCCCAGGGAACCCAAAGCCCTTCATGCAACACTGAGAAAGATCCCCCAGCGTGGTGGCTCTGCAGACAAGCATGGCAACCATTACGTGCTCACTGAGCTCACACACGCTCGCCCTCGGAGCGCGGAGGCGGCTTTACCCAGGCAGGGAATATTGGTTATCCCTTACTTCATTCAGAAAACGTGTTGGGATTTTTGCTGTCCCTTCAGGCAGCCCACCAGAGATGGCCAGGAGGGAACGCGGCGTAGGATTTCCTTGGCGGAAAGCCCTGCTGACTGCAGCACTTCGGGCTGAGCTGCAATATGCAGGGCCATGCACTCGTGGAGCTTTTCTGCCCTGTGCCCTTTATGCCCTGAAATGCACCACCTAGAATCAGAAGATGAAACCCGTGAGGAAGAGGTCAGGACTCCCTAATTTTGCAATTTCCTCTAGCAGCTGCCGTGTCTCACCCTGCAGCACTGGTGAGAAGCCCAAGCCAGCCGTGCCAGGGCTTCCCAGTGCTCTGGGGAGCACCCTGGGATGAGGGAAATGTGAGTGTGCCAAAACTCTTTAGGATACTCACCCCCAGTAAATCCACTCCTGACCTGGACCTCCCTCGCAAAGTGATTCAAAGCCTCCCAAAGCAATAAAGAATAAGAAACTGGAGGGAAGATGGGGCAGGGGAAGAGGAGGGCTGACCTGATGTACAGCAAGTCCCTTCTTACAGACAGCTGGAGAGGGAGCCACTGCTGTCCCCAGCTACCCCAGAAAGGGGTTCTCCCTGCCTTGGCTGTGCCCCCAGTGTAGGGACAGCCTCCACTGTAGCCCCTTCCCAATCTGCCTGAACACTGAATGCAAATGTGGCTTAATATTGTTTCTTGCATTTCCCAGCTATGCTGGGATTCGGGATTTGAAGAGTTGTATGGGTTGCATGTATATGCCCAAATAATTTTAGGCTCATACTTCCTGGGGATTATTTTGGTGCAGTTGCTGGCAGGGCAAATATCAGGAGTAACAACTGGCCTAGTCTGTGAAAGCTGTAGGAGAGCAGTGCCCTCTGTGCTAAAAGAGCCAGGACACAGAGTCTGCTTTGTTACAAAACAAGCATCATGCTTATTTTTTACTTGGGTTGCTGGAGTTCAGAAAGTGTTGGTAAACACAGCCTATATCCCACAGGGCCAAACAGGGTAGGTGGCCCATGTGAGTCTGATCAAATTGTGTTAGCACAGCTATGCTGTGGCTCTCAATGTCTCCAGACAAGCTGCTGCTGTTCCAACTTGCTGCTTTACTCATAATCCACATCAAACATTGGGTGTTAAAGTAGATATTGCACAGATTTGATTTTAGGCCCCTTTTTATGCAGCTGAGCAAAAAACAAATGCCAAGCCTTGTAAGTGGTGTTAGCTTTTAGAGGCTGCTATTAGAACATTAATAATTTTATTATTGTTATTTCCTCTGGGTTGCAGGTACCCCAGTGATTTACATGGAAACAGAGTGACTTGGCCCTCTCCTGAAGCACTTACAACAAAAGTTAGACTTAAGCACAGCACTGGGCTTATTTAGCAAGCAAATAGTGCCAGCAGGGTGTTTGGAAGAAGGAGGTTTATAGCAGCACAGGATCACGAGACATTTATGGTTGTGTGCGCGTGTGTATCCTGTTAGTTTATGCTGGCTTTTAAAAAGAAAACTATGGAAGGGGAAAGTGTGCTAGATTTAGGGATGATGCCTGCAAGAAAGGCGAGTGGAAGTCAGTGAGGGAAGGATGATTTGGAAAGGAGAGGTTGAAGGGGAGTCTGCAAAGGAGTGTGAAACTACCTGTGGCACAGCCAGAGAAGGCATATGGGGGAGCAGGTACTGCTGCTCAGTCATAATAACCCCTTTGAAGCTTGACTGCAAGCCGTGCTGCTGCACCAATATTTTTTCATCCATTGAGCACGCTAATTTATTACAGAAGAGTCTGTAGGTGTGAGCTATGTGCTAGGGCTAATCTCTGAAGCATTTTCAGCTACTCTACACATAACATCACTCTTGCGTCCTGGGGAGGAGGCTTTTCATAATGGGATAAAATTTACTCACAATACTAGACTAGGGAATATTATTTCTAATGTGATCTGGTCCAGTTACACTCAGTTAGAAACCTGAAAGGCTGTTTCAGGGTTTTGAATCATGTCCAAGCCACCTTCTGTGGAAAGGATTGTATTACCTGGAGACATCAGAGCTTCTTACATCAAACCATACCTCCCCACCTACCCAACATGCAGAGTAACGTAGGTCTCGGAACTGAAACTTCCTTGCTTTAAAGTCTGTAAAACAAGAATTTGTCTCATAAAGACTGCCAAAATCCAAACTCCTTCCAGATTTGCACACTTTTCCTTGGAAAAAATTGCCAATTCTGCACTGGAAACACTGGTCTGAATTCCAGCCCCTTCCTCAGTTTCTAATTTACTGTTATAGGTATAGCAGTCTGTGAAGCAACAACAAATGTGTTGCACCTTAGATCTTAACCTCATTATCTTACCCTCAAACTGGATTTGCCAGGCAAGAAATGTGTCAAGATCAAAGAACCGCAGCATTTCAGTCTCACTGTGTGTTTGTCCCTCCATGAGTAAAGCCCTTTTTTTGCCCATTCTAGAGCTACTGTTGAAAGTCTTTCACTCTTGAAGTTGGTCAGAGTTTTTCAGTGAAAATTTCTCAGAGGGATACAGAGACTTTGATGTGATCACCTAAATTACAGGTGAATAAGGTGAGTACCTGAACTATTATCTTACTGACAATTTCAATGCATCTAACTCATGGTTTTGGTCTAAAAAGAAAAAGCCCTTAAAAACCATCTTTGTCCCACCCCAGTGTAGAACAGGAAGCTTTATAATTTCAGAGTTTTGCGGGACAGGCAAATAGTTCTTTGTGATTTCCCAGCCTGGTCTCTGCATCTACCTGACTTCATGTTAGCTACCATGCACCTTGCTTAACAGATGTTTGCAGCTTCTATTTGGATTGTGCTGGGACAGCTGTGGCTGCTAAAGGCACAGCTGGCCAGCTGTTCCTTGGGGACCTCTTGTCCACTTAACTCTACCCACAGTTGTCTACATCTTAGTCTATCAGTCTGTTTCTTCAAAACTGACCTCTGAGATATGTTGCACAACCAAGACATTGTCCTCTCAGCCTTCTTGATCAGCACAACCTTGGAAGGCTGTGGCCTTGGTTTTGCCAAGCCAACATTAGACTCATGTCAACCATGTCAACCTCAAGCATGAAACAGTCTGTGAATTAGTCTGTGGTCCAAGCTCTCTCTCCTGGAGCCACTTTTAGTGAACACCAAAATGAGTTCAGCCAAGCTAGAACCAAAATCATGAGGGTTTTCCTCTCACTTCCTCTGTGACCTGACATAACAAATGCATTGTGTAAATGCCTCTTCAGGGCTGCCCTCGATTCCTAGTGAAGGGATTCTCTTTCCCTGTAGTGCACTTCACAGAGTGCTGTGGAGCAGAGGTGGTTAATACATCAGAGCAGGAATGAATGACTTTGCTTAACTCCAGGATCCTGTAACAACCCCGGCTCTTGGAGATTCCCCTGCGGGGTGGAGAAGAGAGAGCATTTCTTGACTAGCTGGAAGCCCTGTGTACAGAATACCTGCGGAGACTGGCAGGGAAAACGAACGAGCTGGGACTGGATGCCTTCCAAGCATCAGAGCAAAACTGAGTCTCTCAGTGGAGGATGCTAAATTTTGACAACGGGAAAGAAACAGATAGACAAAGGGTGAGTGGGAGGGGAAAGCCTTTCCCTGCTAATGCTGTCTGCTTGTGGTGTTAAGCATTATTATGTATTTCCACATGCCACCATGTGTACACGGCTTTTTAGTGGCAGCTAAAAAGGCAGAGTCTTGCCTCCAAGATTTCACAGTACAAATACCCCAACCTTTGGGGCACTAGTAAGTGAGGATGCTCAGCTAGCTTTTCAGAAAAGGCTCTCAGCAGCCGTTCAGCAGCAACTACGAGGCCTGGATCCTGCTTCTGGTGAGGTCAGTGGGAAAAGAATGGGGACAAGGTTAGGTCTGAGACATGCGGGCCGAAATGAAGGAAGGAAGGAACTGCCTGAGAAAGGTCACAAGCTGAGCTATGGCTTCTTGGTGTCTTTGCTCCTGGCTTTGGCTGGGCACATCTGAATCATTCCTCATTCTAAAGATGTAATATAGTAAACAAAGTTAATAATCAGAAGGGGCAAAGCTTGCCAGGGGCGTAGCAGAAGTGGAAGTCATTAGCTGCAGTAAATGAGTCCTGAGGGCAGGCGTGAGGGAGGTGACTAAGGCTGTGCAGTGAATGGTGGGGAGAGGGCAGCAGGAGAGAAGGAGCAGTCATTGCTGCGGGGAGATGGAGAGGGGCTGAGGAGGAGGAGATGTGCTGAGTGAGCACTGAATAGGGTGGGAGAGGAAGGAGAGAGAAAGCTCTGACGAAGCCATGTGAGGCCTTGAAGATGAAGTGAGGAACTGAACTTTGATGCAGAAGGAGACTGGAAGTCAGCATGGGATCCGAGAAGCAAGAGTGACACAAGTGGAACAGCAGGTAAGAAAAAGATAACGTAGCTGCTGCACGCTGCATGTTTTAGTGTGAGTATTAAGCCTCCCCTATAGTCCTGCTGGGCCTCGCCAGCTCTGAGAATTGAGTGGGTTTGTGTTTTCATGATCTGGCCTAAATAGCTTGGTGAAGCATTGTCCCTATATTGCTTTTTGGCTTAATCAATCGGCCACACATCAGAAGTGTTAATTTGTAAGGGGAGGCAGTCGCAGGGAAAGGGCTGTCTATGAGCGGGGGGGTGGGTGCCATCACAGAAGCATAACAACATCACGCCGAGGGGCTGAGGATCTCCCAGCCCAGCCCACAGGTTGTAGGGTGCAGAGGAATTCTACAGAAAGGAAAGCAGTGGGATCACCTCCAACCTCAGGACCTCCCCAAAAGGTGACCAAGGGGATAATCCCAGCAGTAGAGCATTTCCCACACTCTGCAGGTTCCCAAGAACACCACTCTTTGAGCAACCTGGTCTAGTGGAACGTGTCCCTGCCCATGGCAGGCGAGTGGAACTAGATGATCTCTAAGATCCTTTCCAATCCAAACCGTTCTATGATTATGTGATTCTGTGATAATACTGCTGTCTCTGTTGTTTATTGCAGCTTCCCTAGATCACGTTCTATGAAAGAAGGGTAGTTCCTGCAGGACAGAACTGCCAGCATGAGCAAGAAACATTCCTCTGCCTGTGTCTTACTCCCAGCAGAATCCCCATATCCCATCTCTGAAACTCTGAGTAGATCCTACCTATTTACTATTTTTTTTTTTTTGAACAGCTCATCTCTCCTTTCACTCCTGAAGTAATTTTCTGCATGTGAATTTCTTCTATTTTCTTATCTTCTGGGATCTTTCAGACTTCTTACAGTCTTTGCTTTGTTACTCCAACTGTGGTGACTCTTTCTTCATGCTGCCTCTTCCTATTCCTTCTCCTTCTTTCCCAACTATTGGCATGCAGATTTTCACCTTCAGCTTCCTGATCTCTGGGTCTCTGTCCTGACGAGCCCAACTTTTCCCTCTCTATCCAGTGCTACCTTGCTTAATTAGCACCAATCCATGTTGCCTAGGGATTACACTAAACCTTTGTTTCCCTTCAGTCATTGTCCCTACATAATTTTTAGTGCTCATCTGCAGTTTGATTGGCTCCCTCCTTTCCTCTCTCAGTCCATGATGGCAATACCTGCAGTGCTGTGTTAGTCTCCATTTCTGTCCAACACAGTCTGCATTAAAAATCAAACCCAAAACCAAAATGCATCACTTGCAGATCGTCTTCAGGATACTTTGTCCAGTTCTGATTTCCAGTCATTTGGGTCATACTTTCAGAAAAAACCCTCTTCTATATCCAGCAGGAGACTTGGGGCAGTTTATTATGGATAGTCTTGTTCCTATTCCTTCTTCATTTCTGCTATTAGCCCTTCCTCCCTGTTTCTCTGACACTGGTATTCTTCCCAGCACATCCATGTTGTTCTCACCTCCTAGCCTTTTTCCAGACAAGCACAATATACTTTTTTTCATCTTTCAATCACAGAGTGCCCTGATTTATCTCACTTAGACCTAACACTCCCCTTTCCCAAGGCTTTCTCATGCCTCTCCTCCTACTCTCTTTGCAGCCCTGGAAACATCTGACATAATTCAGTCGCTCAAGAAAACAACTACTTCTCTTGACCCGGGTACCTCTCATCATTTAGGCCTACCTCCTTACACCAGCTTTTTACTTTACTCCTGATTCCAGTAATTCCTTAGCTTCTGGTACTTTGCTCAGCTCTTTGAAAATAAGCCATTATCAGCTGTGTCCTCAGGCTCCTCCATCGACACTGCCGTTCCACTTAACAAGCACCCAGAGCCTCCTTATTCTTCATAGAGCACTTAAGGGAGTCACTCCCTCTTATCTCGCCTGCATGTCTGTCTTCGTCCATTTTCGCTGTACGTTCATGCAGACCGTAGTGCAGAAATCTAATGATCTCCTTTCTGCTAATGACGTCTGGTCCCATTTCTTTTTTACCTCGTGGCAGCCTTGTGAAATGGTTGCCCACTCCATCTGTCTTGGCACATTCATTGCGAGGAAGGTACTCTGGTTTCTTAGCAACTGTTCAACTTCCAAGCAGTTCTTCGGACAGGGATATCTCTTCTGTGCTGGGATCCCTTCTCTGTGGATAAATGATCCTTGGAATCTTTTTTTAATCAAAATTATAATCATACTTAACATTCATACTGCTTTTCATCCGTAGAGCTCAAAGCATTTTGCAAAATCAGTAAGCATCGTTTTCCCCATTGTAGAGATGGAAAAGCTGAGTCACAGATATATTAGGGCCAATATTTTCATGTGTTCATTCATTTTATGCATCTTCATTTCTGGGAACCCAGTCTGAAATAACTTAACCTAATTGCTTTGCCGTAGGACTTGAAAGGGAGCAGTAGGTCTTCAGCACCTTTGAACAATACAGAATAGAACAGTAGGTGCAAAATATCTCAGATGAGAAATGAGTACCTATGAAAATGTAGTTGTATATCATCTGATCAAGACCACATAGAGCTCAGTTTCTTCTGTCATCAGAGCCAGACACCTCCATTCACGAGCATACTGCTGCTTCAGGGTCTTCTTTCTACCTTAAGTGGTAGAGAGATGTGATGGTGTAAAGCATCAGGGAATTTTAGAAGTTTCAGAATAAATCTTCAGTTCGTACTGTGATATATCCATACCTCCTCAGTTGTTCTTCTCTGTGAGGAAGGGAGAAAATGACTCTGGCCTAGAAGAACTAGTGGCCTAGCAGCTAGGCTTAATAGTGAAATGGTGGAAACTGGTTAAAAATTCTGCTCACCCAGCAAAGTCTTTACCCTGGATTTCCCGTATTCTAGATGAGTTAATTAATTATTTGGCTCTTCTGATTGCCTCTTCTTTTTCTCTCCTTCTGACTAGTGATCCCATCTCAGATCTAAGCAACCTTTTCTGCTGAGACTAGAAAGTATATTCCTGCAGAGTGTCAGCTTCAACAAACTGATATTCACAGACAAAAAATGTGTTTCAATAAAAATTTCCTGTGAGCTCAGCCAGTCACTTTAATGTCAATAGTACTCAAATACGCATACCTTTTATGACTGCACTGGCTCTTCTCTGCTTACCTGCAGCCTCTCTTGTCTAAGAAAGCTTCTGGATTTGTATTGGCTTTTCTCAGTTAACTCCTTCATAGGTAGAATAGTCCCTTTTAAATTAAAATGCTTCAAATAATCCATATTTCTTTCCTGACCCTCTTTGAAACCCATTCTGCATATACTAGGTATAACCTGGACATTTTTGTGAATTTTTAACTCATCTTCTCTACCTAGGTATGTCAGAACAGCAAATTTACCAGTCATAATGTCTACAGCATGGTCTGACCTTTGGAGTGTTCTTACTTGGGGCTTTTCCAAATCTGTGTGTACAGCTAAACACAACTGGCATTACAGCTTTTTTCTTTTCATCTCAAACTCTTGGTTTCCCATTCATTTTGAGACAGTTTTTCCAATATCTCTCCTTTATTTTCCAAGCTGATCTGCCCCAGTCTGTGCCATTACCCACACTTCTCTGCTAACATTGGCTTCCTCAGTGTCCCACCACTCCAGATGTTGACACGTCTTTTTCCAGTACTCTTCCCTGGCCTGGACTAATGTTTCTGTCTCTCTGCTTTTTGGACTCTCTCTCTTTCCCCTCTGTCTTGATCTTCATTGATCTCAGATTTGTTTTCAATTGTTTTTTTAAAACCTTAGTCTTGTATTTTTCCACTGTGAACCCAGACCTGCCTGTGTTCTAGCATACAGTACAAATGTTACAAAAGCTGGGATTGAAAAGCAATGTAAAAGTGCAATTCCATGCGTGATCAACAGAAAGCCCTTCTCTCTTTTGAAGACCCTGAGAAATATCCACTCCCTCAAAACTATTAACCCTCACTCCCATCTGTTTTCAAATAATTCTTGGAAGAAAATAATAATTTCCCTTAATTTGTTTGCTGATTGAGATTTTTTGACAACACAAGGGCAATTCAACCTCTGATGTGTTTGCTAATCAATTTCTGCCAGCATTGATTTAAGTATATGAGATGTGAAAATCAGTTCTTTTTTGACTGGACACATACACTAAATTGCTTTTACCCTGTGCCGTCAACTGGAAATGGAAAATGTTTTAGTTTCTGTTGCCCCCACCAAAGGAAGCACATATCAAAAATATGCCATGAAAAACAGATACTTTTTTAGCTCTTCCCATTGTGTTTAAATACTAACTTTCCCCCAAACAAAAATTTTCAGTAACAAATTGGTAGTGGCTTTAATTCATTAATAGTAGTGTCTCAGCTGAGTGAATACTTTTTGATTATAGATTCAACATTTGCTTTTTACAAACATGTTCACTTAAATGTTGCTGTTTGAGTGAAAATCCATGCCAGTAAATATGTTGCTGGAACAGTCACAGAAGGCAGACAAATGGAGCGGGAACACAATTGAAGCAAATTTGTTTAAAGTAAACTGAATGATCACACATAAATATTGTATGTGATATTTGCTAAAACCTATCTCCCTGCCCATCTGACAACTGCCACATAATTTTTGCAAAGTAAGACACAACATCCTGACAACAGGCCCATCAGAGCATAACCTGTCCCTTCAAATGGTAGGAGTTAGCCAACGATGGGAGATGCAGCATGCTGAGGTTTCATTAAAAGGGTCGCCTTAGAGTTTAGTCTAAAATTCAGGTCACATACACTTTTCACTCCAGTCCTGGTTTGACTGCAACCGCAGAATACCTCCTTGATGAAATAAGCCATTTAACAAAGAAAATGTGACTGGAGAATCAATACTTAAGGATAATGATAGGTAGAGGCTATGAATTTCTACCTTCTCCTGGCGGAAATATATCAGCTTTCTCAACCACTGGTCTGTCCAGCTATGTTTCTTTTCTTGGCTGCTCCAGGAATGCTACTGTTATAGTACAAGCAAGTCTTACAGGTGCTATTAGGAGCACCACATCACTGTCCTGTTTATTGGGCAGCAAGGGGAGTCCAGCAATAGTTAAGATAGTTTAAGTTGTGTGAGTTATGTGCTGGCAGGGCAGAGAAAATGACACATTACAGCAGCTCACACTGCCGCCAATTGACTCAGCTCAAGCTTTGAATGCAGCCAAATGTATACGATTTGCTGGCACTTTTATTAGTTATAAATGTCCATCTTCTCCATCCAAGCCAGTGAAACCACTCTTGTAGCTCACTGGATGAAAGGCTTTTGATCCTGAGTAGAGTTGTCCTGAAGTTAAATCCCAGATGTTGCGTGCAGTGAAATGGCTGCAGTGCAAAGTAATGGCTGCGGGTAAATAAAGTTGGTATTGGAAACTTATACTGCAAACATCTGATGAACTGTTTAGAAGAGAGGTGACAGAGATGACAGTGTCACCACATCTCCCTCTGGATCAATCATGTTACTGTACACCATTACATGCCTAACGTATAGATTATAAGCCATCTATAAAACCAATAAGCAGCCCCAGGAATCACACGCATTTCAAAATCAACAAAACACCAAGTGCTCATCTACCATGTGTAGCACAGTGGCACTCTGTGCCATGGGGTGTACTAGTGAATACGAGCAATGAAATTTGTGGCTGTTTGCAAAGTGTTTGACTGGGTTTCTCTGGCTGCACAGCCTTAGGTTTGGAGAACAGTATCTCTCTCTAACATAGCCCCATTTCCTAGCTGACCTGGACAGTCAGCTGCAGGAAAATGGAATTAACAGTAACAGATATGTGTGTGTGCAAGGAATTACTGGAGGTGACAGTAAAGAGGAGGTGCCTGCAACAGATGCAGCCACTGCCACAGCAAGAGAGGCCCAGGCTGTTACCTGGGGTCTGAACAAAGCTGTTTGCAGCTCTACGGCCGGTGTCTCTGGAGCATCAGCATGTGGTACCACCCAGAGGCGCAGCCTCTCCGGGGAGCCCGGCGTTTGGGAAGGCTGCTCTGGCTGCAGGTTTGACTGCCTTGACTGGACTAGATCCAGTGGGCCAGCCTAAAGCCTTTTTTGTGTCTTTGTCTAACATGTATCCACAGTAGGAGATACTGCTTGATGAAATACTTACTGTTTCTAATTACAATCCAGGGCTTTCTAGAACAGTGGCATTGGCTGACAGATATTCACGTGGTCTCACATTGCTTTTCACTGTGTTTCTCATCCTCTAATTTGTCCAACAGATCATTGAACTATTGAGCAGCACTGGCTGACACAGTTTTGCAGCTCTGAGACCTACAGCAGTAGATCCTCAGCTCATGGGGATTACAGTCCCTTGTCACATTTTGGAGAAAAAAAAGAGTATTTTTTATCCGAAACAGCTAAACTGGTTGGTGTTGCTGTTAAAACTTTCCTGTCCATTTTGCACTGCCTGGTGAAAGTAGTGTATTCCCTTAGCTGTTGTACCATTTCCTGAATAAGGAGCCAAATAAATGGGATTTCAGAGGGATGCTTTTCTCCTTGTCCTTCCTGACAGGGCATTATACCTCGGTGCAGGAATCCAAATCCAGTAGCATCCACGCTGACCAGAGACAACTTCCCTGGGTTCATACACCAGCCTCTCCTCCCAGGACTCTGAGGATAGCCTGGATGGGTTATGATACGGTGATTTCTCCAGCCTAACCCTTTGCCAACGGAAAGGCATAAGTTCCTGTTAGGTGTGCAGAAGCCTGTAAGGGGTGGCTCACAAAAAGGAGTCCACTCATCCCCCGGACAGAGGGGAGCCCCATGTGCATCTGACTGCAGGGACTAGAAATAGGGTACATGAGATTTCACCTATTGGTGCAGAGAAACATCAGAGGTGTTTCCATGGGTTCAGAGCCTCCAATGTGCACACGGTGAGCTCCCAAAGAGCTTGATATTGCAGATCACATTATCCTACATCTCTGACTCTCTGGCTACTCTCTAGTTTCTGTGGTAAGGTAGATGAAGCACTGTCTTCTCTCTACCTTTGTGCAGCACCTAGGAAAAGTCACACAAGGTGATTCCTTTGGCTTTCTTACAAGTATATGGCCCAAGCAGGGCTTTCAGATTATACTGATTTGAGATCTAAGATGGGCTATTTTCAGTTCCTGATCAGTACCTACTGGAGACTTCTAGATTGAGGGGCTGGGATAAGTTTCAAAGGTGTGATGCACAAACCACTAAGATGAAAGTATAGTCTTTAAAAAGCCATATGCCTCTGGAAGTTTGGACATGACTGTTCTTCAGTGATATACCACATTCATTTGAAGTTCTGGGATATGATAGCAAATCTGTCCCCAGCTGGATAAAACCCTCAGCAAACTGTCCTGGCCCCACAGCTGACCCCAATTTGAGCAGCAGCTTGGACTACAGACTTTGTGAGGTCCCTTCTCACTTACACGTTTCAATTATTCTGTGATTCAAACTTAACTAACACAATTATCTGACCAACCTTTTCTTATCAACACCCTCTGCCCTGTGAATTGAAGGTGTATATAAACAAGCACGACTGGAGGCATCATTGCAAAGCCTGGCAAGCCAGTGCTAAAATACACACACAACATGATAACAACCAGACTATGAATATTTATGGAGCA
Organism: Tyto alba; assembly: GCF_018691265.1. Taxonomy (NCBI): domain Eukaryota; kingdom Metazoa; phylum Chordata; class Aves; order Strigiformes; family Tytonidae; genus Tyto; species Tyto alba. The sequence goes on from NW_024881282.1 coordinate 32,488,110, forward strand.
ACTGTAAAATTTCATCCTACCACAGGATCCAGCTGCTGAAACTTGGGTTATAACTAGAGCTTACAAAGAGAAAAGGATTCAGTCTGAAAAATACGCACAGGTAAAAACAGATTTGCCCAGACTGGCAACATGTTGACAGACTTCTGTCAGTGCATCATATATTGAAATCAAAGAAACTTCCATGCCAATCTAAACATAGTAAAAGGATGAGTGCTCCAGCAGATTCATCCCAGTGGCTGGTCACGATGTTCATAACTGGTAAGCCTCTCAGAATGTTTTGGAATGGAAGACCAGACTTCACCTAAGATTTGTGATGCATTATTATTTCCAACTTACCAGTGAAACTGAATCAGAGAAAAAGGACTGAAACTAAACTCTAATACAGGACAGGGGTGTTTTATTCACCCTGGGGTGACCATGGGGCCTACGACATTTGAGAAGTGCTGTGCACAGAGCAGAAAAATTGGAATCCTGAAATCCCAATGAGGTGGTCTCAACAGCCAAAAAGCAATGCACTTCACTGGATGTTGCTGCATTCTGGTGGAAAGTAAAAAATCATCTTGTAGTTCACAAGAAATTGCAGCAAGGATTCAAAATCCCCTGACTCTTAAAACCACCAGTAAACCCCAGTTGCTTCCCTATCCAGCCCTGGGCATAAGATTCCCTTAGAGGCATTCCAGGTTATTTCTGGGCATGCACTTGCTGTAGAAGAGAGGATCGGGATTATTAGTTTTGTCCCTTCTCCAGTGGGGCTTGTACAAGTTCATTCCATCGCTGCACTGATGAGACTGGTGCAGGCAGTGAGGTCATGACTGCAGTTACCTTGGACCTTCGAGGGTCTCAGGGGAATTATAGCCCTTTTCTCTAGGAATGCAGCTGCACGCTTTCAACCTGCATTTATCTTACAAAGCAGTGTGTCTCGAATCGAAGTTCTGCACAACAGAATTCTTCATAATGGACTTGACAAATCTGGGGCAGTGCATAGAAAATCTCCCTGCGAGGGAACAAGTTCAGGTGCACCGACACCAATTTTCACTCTTCAGCAGATGGAAGGCTATTTAGAGGTGGAACACTGAAGATGGCGTTATTGCCAAGACTTGCACCCTGGGGTTGAAGGGAAGGGAGCTGTCAAATAAAGGTTTTATGCTGGTGAGAAACTCCCAGACCACCCCAACTCCATTGCAGCAGGAGAACTGAATGGTCAGTGACCTTCAGCAGATGCTTCTTTTGTGGGGGTAAATGGCTTCATAAAGAATTGTTGCCCCTGTGGAAAATGTCCAAGGAAAGAATCTAAGATGAAACAAGAAGCGTACAGATATCCAAGCAGATGGAAAGTGGTAGCACTGACTGGCCTGACAGACTCGTTTGTATGTGCATGGTGAAGCCTGGAGATGAGCTGCCAGGGATGGCTGAGTGCATTCTCTCCCTGAGGACTTCTGGATGGGATCCTTAGCCTGGGATCTCCTTGTGAACTCACTGAAGCATGGACCAGTTCCAGACTGTGTTGCCATGCTCAGTAGCTTGTGGGAGAGGAGTAGTGTAAAGACAGTCTTGCCACTCTGGACTTCAGAGGTTACCCTTATGGGGGTCAGGATCTTTACTCCTCTGCTATAATGAGAAAAATATCCCAGGCAGGAATAATGTCCTGGGGCGGGGGTTCATACAGAATAAAGCTAACACGGGCATGCTTCAGATTCTTATGAATGGCAAAAGGAGAGGGATGAACAGGCTTTTCCTTTAGTAGGCCCACCCTGCCAGTCGCTGTTGGGCTCCATAAGTCTGCTGAGGTATTGCTATCTCACTGTGTTAGAATCTGCTTGTTAACTCCCTATGGACATAAGAGAGGAGTGAGGGCTCATTTGGGAAAAGGCAGCAAGAGGAGGGAGAGTATGGAACAGATCTTGGAAGGAAAGCCAAGGACAATCAGATATAGTCATGATGCTTTGGCTGTGATGTATATTGAATAATACTTCCGAGTTGCCCATAAAGTCAAGATCCTGGCAGAGTATGGATCTGGATGCTAACTCAGCATTTGTGCGCTACAGTGAAAATACCATGGGGACTCTGTCCATTTTCCTCATTGAAATGATCAACTCAAGTGATCATTTAACTTGGTTTCCACCTCACCCAACCTAAAACATCCTCCTTTGAAGTTCTCCTTCCTCATTCATGCTATGTTTGCACCCTGAATATAAAATCCAACATGTCACAAAGGCAGCTGGAGTAGAAAACACAGAAGGCACACAGGGGCCTTTCATCCAAAACAGACACACGCAGAAAATTAATCCCATTTTTGGACACTCTAACAGCTCTCAGATTAGAGACAGAAGAAGGTAACACAGCTGGGCTGCTGACTATACCTCTGTTTGATGCCCTTGAAAGGGACTGATTCAGGGGACTTTGCTCACCCACACTAAAATATTTAGTGAGTTAGAGGAAGGTGGAAGGTGGAAAACCTTGTCCTGATGTTATATAAGCACATCATGTAACTTAAACTGAGGGATCAGTTCAACTCTAACTGTTAGCAGGCATATCTGTAGTGAAGTAAAATTGTTAAAAGGAGTGAGAAGAGGTTTAGGGACTGACTTTTCTGTCATATGTCTCAAGGAGGAAATCTCAATGAAAGCCACCAGTATTAATGAAAGCCAACTGGAACCTGATTTGTTATTATTTTGCTATTTTGTCAGTGTTGGTTGGAACACAGGGGATTTAGGAAGATTTCCTTTTCAGAAGCACATCTAGGAACACTGTGCTGTCTCCTTTGAGCTGTGAGATGCACAAGCCTTTGGAAATTTGTATCTTTTTCAGGGTCTGGCTTGTATCCAGCTTTTCAGATTTTTGTGGGAGACCAACAAACCCACTTTACTGGCACCTATTAACTGGATGAGAACACCATGAGCACAGACAAAAATCTTACCTACGTGCTGTGAAGGAACCAGAAGGATGGAAAGGAAATAGAGGTTGCCAGCTCTAATCACTGCACCTCTTCTATAAACCATCCCCATGAGCTAAAGAGACGAGAGCCAGGATGGATAAACAAACACCTTTTCACAGTGGGGTAAACTGCCAAGTCCCAAGGAATGGGCTTCAAGAAAGCCCTTTTCAAATTGCTAAACATGTCATGGCAAAGAAATGGCATGTGAAAAAGTGGCCTCTGTTGACCACTGTCATGATGGGTCCAGTAACTGGAGTGGGAAGGGGATGCAGTAAGCAGGGACCAGCACAGCATGTAGGGATCGCAAAGAAAGGCACATGCTATAGCTGAGACGTTTCCTAACTGCATTTGCTGGTATTTCACTTGGCTCTGACCAGAGCCATTTGTTGGTCTTTCTCTGGAGCACACAAACATTCCCATTTAAAATGAAGGAGAAGGAAGAGCTCAGCTGCAGGGGGAAATAGAGAAATCAGAGAGCGAGGGAGGGAGCAGCAAAGGAAAGAGCAGGTATAGTGCACGTCTGATGATGTCCATCTGTTCCTCATTAACCAGATGTCCCCCACCCACCTCCTGAAGTGCCATTGACTGTATATTGTCAGGACAAGAAGGGGATAACAATGCCACCATGGTGCAGACATTCATACACCAACAGGAGTCCTGCCATGCAGCCATCCCTCCCCCTACTACCCTTCCAGATTGGATGCCAAATCCCTCTTTTTCCTAATAAGCTTTTAAACCATTACATCCTCATAAAGCCTCTTGCATTATAATTGCCATGTGTTTCATCCCGCTCTGAAAATGGCAAGTTATTTCAGCCCAGTTTACCAGAATCAGACCTTACTTCCTGTAAGTGTCACCACTTCCTGCAGTACTTAAATGAGAGAAAAGTGAATCCTGGATTTAAAAAGTGATTTCTTCTTGCCAAACTTCATCATTTTAAGAGTCAGAGAGTCCTTGGATTCACACCTGTATCCAAAGAACAGCAATAGATTTATGGACAGCTCAACCTACTAAAGATTATTCAGAAATGCAGGAAGAGCCATAAATTACTTTGTCTGTGTTGTTAGCCAAGGATCATTTGTAATAAGAGCCCATCGAGTCATCCTTACTCCAAGGGTGATCTGTGCATTGGTCTGTGTGTGGGCATGTCAGAGTAGGAAGACTGTCTCATACCCTAAGCTGTATTCACAGCCTGTGCAAGTAAGCCTTCCCTTACCTCCATGTCCCTGAAGAAACCAAAGCACTTTGTCCTCAACCCTCTAAATCATACCACAGAACAGCTCATAAATTATAGTGCGCAAATGGAGCATCTGCTGATGCAGTCACAGATAATGTGATGCTTCCACCTATTTCCCTTTATAAAAACATGCAGGTTATGCTGTACACTGGGTCCCTGACTCATGTAACAGTGAGAAGATAACCTGTGTCCTGATCTTGTCTTTTTGATCTGAGCTCCTGCACAGAGCACTTGAATGGGTGGAGAAGATCCAGGTGGGCAGGTGTCCTCCAGAACCAGCAACTCTGAACACTTGCCAGATGAGCAGCTGAAGGCCCCAATCGATTGTTGAGATAAATATCTCTACCTCTTTCAATGTCATTGTATTTATCGAGCCTACAACGCTACTAGAATAGCACTAGGTTTAAAAGCTTCTTCCCTGGGTGCCAGCTGTTGAACAGCTGGTCCTAGGCCTCATGTTGATGTGGGACCTCTGCATGAGCTGTGTGCTCTCCTTGATATCATGGTGTTATTACATTGCTGTAACTGTGAGAGTAGCTTCAGTGTGGATGCCTGCTCACTGTTAGTCAGCAGTCCTTCATACAGTATTGACAGTAGTTGGTCCTTGAACCCTGGTGAGTGATGACTGACATTGATCACAGGGGTGGTGGGATTGCTGAGCACTATGCACATTATAAAAAGCTGAACAAAGTCAGGTAAGGATAGAAAGGATTAAAGAAAGACTTGGGCGAGGAACAAAACAGGAAACTTCACCAAAAGACAGGAGAGAATGGATGGCAGAGAGGGGAGTGAAGGGTTTTTGAAAGAAAAAAGCCTACTTTAGTGAAGGGAATAACCACATTCAGAAAAAGACAAATTATGATAGGATTTTGTGAAAGGCTTCACTAATCTACCTGGGGAAGTTGTGCGAGACTGCAAGGAGAGGCAACTGCAGTAGGAGGTCAAGCTTTCTGGAAGGGATGGTTGATAGAGGCTCTGTGCCCCTCAAACATATCTGGATATGCCCAGTCAGGTGTAGTGCTTTTGTCTCTTTTTACGCTCCAGAGGCTAAAAGCACATTGGAAATTTAGCAGCTGGATTCTGCAGCAGCATCTGATTAGTGTCCAACAAATGGCTCCCAGCCAGGTTTGTGACAACCTGATCAATCAAATGCAGAAAATCCCTTTTTAACTTCACAGCTGACATTGGAAAATATCTGGGAACATGTTGGGGAATTGCAGGCACCTGCTGAACGTGAATGAGAAAGGGAAACTAAAGACAAGCAGGTGGAGAAAGAAATAATGGATGATGGTGAGATGATTCCTTGTCTGGTGTGTGGAAGAAAGCAAGCAATGAGAGGTGCCAAACTGTGTCTTTGCCTTCATCATGTAGCACACATGAGGATGCACTGTGGTGGCAAGTTAATTTGGATGTGTTTCCATGTCTTGCTTTTGCAGTAGAAAAACACACCTGAAAATTTCTCCAGGTGAGTTACAATTGACATAGAAAGCCTGAGGAGAAAGCTGGAACGCAGCAAGACGAGGAAAGGCATACCCACAGTGATTGTTGTTGCTATTAAACAGCATCTGTTGCAGATGTACACGGGAAGTCATTGTTGGATCCTTCTTACATACAAAGGTTAAATGAGATAATCTGTGTTTTAGACTCACACACATCATCGTTCAACATAAGAATCAGTGGTTTATGCTCACTTGTAGTAGCTGTGGATTTGACTGAATATGTCGACTTCAGGCCTTACTTCCCTGACACTGACCAAGACTTCAACAGCATGGATTTTCTTTTTCTTTTTCCTTTGCTCTTTTCTTCTTCTCACTCAAAGCATTGTAGACTTGGTTTGTTTTTTAATAAAATCTTTTTTAGGTACCAAGTAAGTCTGCAACTGCAGCAAGAACAATACCCCAGTGTTCTCTTTCCCCTTTGGTTCTAACAACCTTTGAGTATCAAACAGGCTTTGCTTTGGAGAGAAAAAAGATAATAATGAATGACTTAAAATAGCTCTGCTGAGGAAAATATGAGTTTGATTTCAATTGCAGAGGGAATAACTTTTTTCCTGGCTCACTCACTGACTCCAATAGAAGACCAGCAAGATCTGATGTGGCTCCTGCAGAGACCTCCCTTGTTCAAAGAATCTGGGAGCTTGCAAGAAGTACTGCAGAGCTTGAATTGGCTCTAATATGTTACTGATTGCAATCCATGACATTTCCGTGGTGCTTTAGAGATGATCTGTGTACTTCACACATGGAAAACAGGCAATACCCTTCTGGGCGTGATAGGCAGTGAAGCCAGGTAAACAGGGCTCTGGAAGGATGGTGGAGTGATCTGGATAGGGATGTAAGACTTGGCGAAAAGCGGGTTCAGCTCTGCCACAGTCCTTGTGTATACTTGGATAACCACTTAACCTTCCTGTGTCCAAAATTTTCCACATATAGAATGGGCATGAGAGCATTTTCTTGTGGCCCAGGGACACTGCATGATGAACCGCATCAAGGAGTGAAAATACATGCACTGGTAGACTGACTTCTGTTGCTGTGAGCAGAGGACAGCAGTGGCATGTATAGAAAGCACAAGTTGAAGCCTCACCAGCAGCATTGTTTTTGCTGATGAAAAATAGGACATTTCCTTCAGTAAATCATCTGTTAGTCTTTGTTTACCTGACCAGCGATGGCACTAGTGGGTTGGGAATGTCATCCTGATTGGTACCAGTAAAAATTTCATACCACAATCTGCCACTCTCTATTCTGGAGGTGCCATGTATGTCATGGAAAATAAATTTATTTTGAGAGGTTTAAAAATGTTATTGAGACTATTCTTACGTTCCTTCTCTGTGAAAGCAAGCATCAGTTACCACTCAACTAACCACACAGACCTCACAGGAGTCCATAATGATCCTTTAAAAAAACCTTAGAATAGTCTTTCTATACATAAAAATGTCAACATTTTAAACTCTTGCCATTGAAAGTGACTTCTGTAGGAAAGCTTTGGATTTCCAGCTTTCTCAGTGATATCTGAAACAAGATGGATGGTGTGGGGGTTAAAGGTGGCTTTGTGCTGCTTTTGTATTTTTCTGACCATCAGACCAGAAGAGATTGATTTAGTCTCTGATGCAAGTTAGAGTCACCTCAGGGCTGTTCTAACATATACCTGACCAAATCATAACTCAAAACCAGGTACCACTGAAGCAGAGGACTCATGGAACATAATGTCTTATTACTTGTACTGTTCATCCTTTGGTCACATCCCCTAATTGAGGGGAGGTTTGTGCATTTCTTGGCTATGTGGGGGTTTCCTTATAACAGGAACTTAAACCAGCAATGTGCAGCAATGCTAGCAAAGGGCAGGTTCTCTTTCTGACTCCACAGAGTCAGACAGCAGTACAACTAACTGAAATAGCACGATGATTTCTGTTCTGTAAAAAATAAGTCGCTGGTGGAAGACTAGATCTTGCCTGTTTTGGGCCTTGGGCAGGTGTTTTGGAGGGGACAAATCACAAAAGTCACTGTGTCTGTTTAATAAAAGAGAAAATGCACATTTTCCAGGGAAGAGATACTTCAGCCATGACAAGAGGCTGTAACCGGGTGCACTAGAAGGCTATGCAGCAAACCCTTCTCATCATTCCCCTGACATACTCCAGCAGGGCTCCTGGTGAGTTGAAGAGATGGTGTCTGAGGAAGCCTGCATGACCCCATGGCCCAGCAAAAACCTGTATGACACAGCACTACCTGATATAGCCGGTGCAAAATCACCATGATAACCTAGCATGACCCACAAGATTGACCCTGTGACAACATTTGATTTATTACGAATGACATGGATTTTGTCACTCACTGGAGAATGCCAAATGACGCAGCACAGCATTGCTCACTGTGGCTCTACTGAACTGGCATGCTCTGATTGGCTTTGGGAACACACCCATTGGGTGATTCATCCAATTAAAGAGCATCCAATCCTCCCAACGCTAATGAAATATATCTCTATTTTACTTGTAGCACTCTCTAGCAACCCATTGAGGCTTTTCTGCTGCTCTCATCACCCTAAGGTATGAGCACATTGTAGTTGATGAACAGCTGGTTTGCAGTTGAGGCTAAAAGGAAAACCTGGTTCCTGATAGGGTAGAGTTGAATAATTTGTGACTTTATAATCAGAATATAAATGTTCAGTCAGCTAATTACTATACTGGCTTAGCACAGGCTGAATGATGTCCCCCACCCCAATAACATTAACATAGAACTGTTAAGGACCGTGTGTAATAAGAAAACTGGTGTTAAAACATTGCTGTAAAATGTAAAATGTGTAAATGATATCTTAAATATGGATTGAGATTTCCTACAGACCATGAGAAAGACACTGTGGTGGTTCTCCACTGGAAGGAAAAGTAAAGATAGCTTCAAGATGCATAGCAAACTGTCCACTAAAATCACTAATGTAATAGTGCATGTCAGCCAGAGCATAGATATATGTCTCGGTCCTCAAATTCATTCCAGTTGTTTCACCCCATTTAATTTTGCACAAGACATCAAAAAAAATTTGCTTAAATTCCATCTGAAGGCATTCTGTATGTAGGGAAATCCTGGATGATATAAGTTCAGGGATGTGTGCATGTGACGGTAGTTTAAGACTCTTTTCTCTTCCTCTGTCATTCTGGACTGAGTATAACCCAGACATGCTGGAAGATCTAGTCCATATGTGAAGGACAGCCAATAGGATCTGTCATGAACTAAACTGGTTCAATAGTATTGTCTCAACCTTCATAATAGACCTAATTTTTCCTAGTAGAGTCTCAGTTTCCTTTACTCCTTTTGCATGTCCCTTGGTCTAACATCCGTGAGGTCCCAGCTCACTTCCTTCCCTGCATGAAAACTGAATCTCCCCTCAGATATAGGCTCTACCCCAATTCCCTACTCATTTTACTCCCACCATTTTCCTAATCTAATTCCCTGGTGCTGTTCTCGTAACAACAAGTAGAGATCTGAACTGATCTGCCTCCCATCTTGTCATCTTCTTTCACATATCTGACCCAGTTCCCAGGGCCTGATTTTATACAACTATGAACATTTATTCTTGAAAACTAATCACTGGCCCAGAGACTAAATGTTTGTTATCTGGAAAAAAAGTCTGCATAAAAATTCTTTTTATTTTAGGCCCTGAAAAGATCAGGAAGTCCTACCACATTAGTAATGAAAGGAACAAGGGTGGATCAAGAGGGTCTTGGCAGGTTCATAAAGTCAGAACATTTGAAAGCAAAGTCTACATTTGATCACCTATCAACAATTTATCAATAGCTCAGTGATTAAAAACAAAGCTCTTTCACTTCATTAAACACATTCAGTGTCATTTGCTCTACATTCCAAATGGCTGAACTGATGTTCCAATACAGCCTATTTTTAGTATTTCTGATTAGTTCATTATTTGGGAAAAGCTACTGACTGTATCTGTTGCAGAGATCTAATTCTTCACGTGGACCCCCAAAGAAGAGCAGGGTTTCATATAGGTCTCTAAGAATTTTCTTGGATGTGGGTTCAACCTCTGTCCCTGATGTGGTGCAGCTCAGTGAAGTGATGATCATGGAGCCTTCCTCTCCTTGAGTCCTTTCCTTTGTTTTCATTATGGGGAAGAAGCCATGTAACATATTACACCATTTTCCAAGAAAACTAAGATCAAGAATGACAGAAAACTAGCAGTCTCAGTGAGAATTAAACAAGATACTCAAAATAAGTGATCTCTTGGGTGTCTGAGTAAATTACCACCCCCAGATCAGATTTTATTTATTTTCAGAACAAACTATTTATTTTCTGGTAAATCCTGCAGTTTTGTCATGAATCCAATGAATTTTCACTGGTAAGTGACAACCTTAGAGATGGAAGTGGCCGTGTATCCCCAGGGCAGATACCACATGGGCAAAAGCATTCCAGCACTGCCTCTTCAGCAAGCTTCAGCCCGCATATGAAAGGACAGGATCTGCAGGTCACACAGAGATTAGTCTCTGTGTCCTTCAGCTCTGCCTGCTAAAACTGCAAAGGAGAAACCCAGCTGTGATGGCACCTTCTGGCTGAACATTTCTCAAGCACTTGGAGACGTGTCTGGACTAAGTTCCCTTACAGAACTCCAAATAATACAGCACCCCTCCCATAGGAACAGAATGAGATGTGATCGTTCATTCCTTTCAGACCACCTGTGGTCACCAAGTACGGGGGAAACCCCCTCCAACAACATAGGCATGCCTCTATGGGGATACAGGAATTAAATTTGGATTGAGAGCTGAGGCAGGCTCTCACTGTAAGTCTCCATGGCACAATGTAATGTGACCTTGCATGGGTCTTGGAAGCAGCACACCTGAGTAAGCACTGCATCCTGACAGCTCTCAGACACAGCGCTAATTTGTCTGTGCAGAGCACCATGCCTGAGTAGCCATTAGGGCTTGAAATACCTAAGCTAGCTTGCTTAGACTTATTCAGGTATCTCCTTCTGGCACTGCCTGATGGTGGGCAGACGTGCCCTGTTCTCCAGTCTGCTCTGCCTGGAGAAGGAGATGAAGTCAGTTCTAGGTGTAATACCTTCTTACTGATGTCAAAAGTAACAATGCAGAAACAAGTTCTACACGTTTGCTCTCTTCTGCTTTGCTGCCTTTCATATGTCATTTGTCAGCTTAGATTGTCACTTCTTTGATGTAGGGACAACAGCTTTTGTGTATGCAGTGTGTCTAGCATAAAGGTGTTTCCACCCTATGTGAAGCATTTTAGTTCAGCTGCAATGGTGCAATGGCAGTAAAAGGTGAAAGACCCCGAACCCCTCTGCCGAGGAGCAGCAGCCAGAGAGGAGCATTGAGTTTCGGTTCCCCTGCTTTACCGAAGATAATCTGGACAAACCATGGGTTCTCTGCCATGAAAACTGTACCCTAGACCTCCCGAAGAAGGACAAATTAATGTGCTTACAACTGTGAGAGCACCAGAGAGCCTCAGAGTAGGAGGTGGCCATGTCTGCCTGAAGTTGCCTACATAAATAAATTTCTTGGTGTCACCAAGTCGGGACAAAAATTTTATACTTCAGCTCCTTTGATTCTTCCTCTCTCCAATTTTCCTTTGTCAGACTTTACCACACGGAGCTGCAACCACTGGTCACGCTTCCCAAATTGCTGCAGATCCATGGTTGGTTGGTTTGTGTGATTGATCCTGCTCTGTCTATGTGTGTCTAAAGCCTTCTTTCTCCTGTAGGCTGGAGAAGGGGGGAGAGGGAGAAAAGGCCTTTAGGGGTGGCAGATGCTAGCATCAGACAGGTGAAAATCTGTTCCATTCCACAAGGCAGAGAAGATGCATGAGGAGGTCTGTCTCTCCATCCATCAGCTCCAGCTGATATTCCTGCTGCTCTCAGCAATTCAAGTCTCTCCTACCTCTGAGTCCCAGGGTTTCTCCTGACTCACTCTCCTCTTTCAGACCATATTTCTCAATTATATCCTTACAGCTCTCACACTGCATTCCTGTCACCACCTCCCTATGCCATGCAATGGCCAAGTCTTGGATCCCCTCTTGCCTTTCCTTCTGTCTGGCTGTGCTTTCCAGACCCTTCCAGCCGCAACTGTCCCTCTGTTTCCAGCACACAAAAAGATGTTTTCCTCCACAGCTGAATCAGTCTATTCCCAGAAACAACCTGTCCCTCAGTTTCTGCAAAAGAATATCAATCCTCCCTGGCCCTGGTGCCTTTACATCCTCACAGTGTTCTTTCTCGCAGTCTTGCTTTGCTCTGAATGCTTTCCCCCTTGCTGTTCCTGTAAATGTGGGCCAAGCTGTAATGATGCAGCACACAGAAAAACACCTTTCTCCTGTGATCTTAGACAGCCCCTGGAATTAATTCCTGGAAAGCTGTTCTTGGCCTTTTTGAGTTATGCTTTCCTGTGAACACACGGACAAAGTGGTGACTGAAGAGGGGAAGAGTAGAGTGATGATTGGGGAAGAGTGGTGCAATGATTAGGTGGCCACCTGAAATTTAGGAAAATTGTCAGTCCTGTGCCTTTCCTGTGTGCTGTGCTGCTGTTTGCATTGCAGTTCTCTCAGCAGGGTCGACATATTAGCTTCTCTGTTGCTCCCTTTCCCAGCAGCAAAACAGCTGCACTGCTCTGCTCTGCTCTTGGCAGTTGTTTCCTTTGAGACTACTGAGAACAGTTGCAATGGAGGTGTCTCAGCTGGAGGACACTGGACAACATTCATCTCCAATTAGTCTCCAACACCAAGCCTGTTCACTGCTTCTCTGTTACCCCAAACCCTTGCAGTTCATGAGAGACCCTGTCATCTTCCCTGGTTTCCTCCCACACCTCCTATGGAACTTTTCTGTGAATTCTCCCTTCCTTGAAAGGAATACATGGCTCCTACTTTAGGGGATACAAGGTGAGCAGGAGGGGTTTAAACAACTCCTTGACTGGAAAATTTAGGGGTCTAGACCACTGTGCAACCCCTCCCAGCCTGGAAGACATGAAGAAACCTAGCCCTGGTTATTTCTTGAGGGAGCAGCTACATGTCTCCACGTCTGTTATTTTACACGTCAACTTACAATTTCTCTTTGTGCTGCATATGCTGAGAGGATAGGGCTCCAGGCAGGCAAATTGTTTGAAGAATATCTGTGACAGAGGCTTCTACACCAAACTGTAGCAGCCTCCTGTCCCAAAGGTATACAGTACAGGGGTGCTCTGAAGCAAGTTGGAGGAGATAGGAACCTGGAGATAGGTATTCCTGGACTTTTCCTCTCCCCTGGCTGCATTTCCACAGTGTGTTGGGGATCTCTGTCTCTCACTCCGTTGCCTCCTCTGGACACCAGCCCCTCTTGCTGTCCCCAAAATACTCCAAGCCAGCTCTTCATCCTGCCTACCTTGGCCAAGTATGAGCTCCCAAATGCAGGGAAACCATTCATCTTGTGGTTGCGTCATTCAGTAAAACTTCATAGTTGCTTCAATCTATTCCCTGTACTTTATTTCACCTCTCAAGCACCATTCCTATTCTTTGAATATTTTATTTCTGTCTCCCCCACCCACTTTCACGTGAGATGACATTCTTTTCTGCTTGAGTCCTTTCAAGCGCCACTGATCTTGAAGCTCCCCAATTACAACCACTTTTCTTCTGATGGTGACACCTTAAGAGACAACAGCAGCTGCCTATAAAGGGCCTCTGCCATCTGTTTCCTCTGCCACTTCTTTGAGACAGCTCTAGCTATATACAGAAAAATATTTATCACAGTTCATTCACTCCCTCACTCAAAAATGAGCAAGAGAAAAATGTCTTCTTTCATGATTCTGCCACTGCCCTTCAAAAACCCATGACCCTCAGCCTAAGGAAAAGGGCAACGTTTGTATCTAAAAGGAATCACTAGAAATTCTTGATGATTGAACCCTTGAGACCCTGTACTCAGAAGGCAATTCTGGGGGGCATCTGCATTTGGAAGTGACTCCTCATGGCTGTCTGAAAGGCAAAAGTCAGAGCCAGGCCACTTCATCTCAACCATCAAGCCTTCATATTGACCGTATCTGAAAGGAGATGCACAAGTAGCATGTGTGCGTGCACACACACACACACACACACACACACACTCTTAGTTGTCAATCCTTTTCCACCGCCTCTCCACAGAGGTTGAATGGGATAGGATCATGGAGAGTAGTTCTTACCCAGGCTAGAGGACCATGGGCTAGAAATGTAAAGGGAAGAGAAAAAATGTCGTCAGGGTGAGGGCTGGGAAAGAAAATGGCAGATGTGAGACGTGGAGGAAAAGGGAAGAAAAGGAGAAACAGCAAAATCTGAAGGGGACTTGTGGAGAGAATGAAACAAAATTGAAACCAAGAATGAAAAAATATATGAAACTAACAAAGAAAAGTATTAGGCAACATTTTCAGGAGGAAATAAAGCTCCATGAACAGGTTCTCAGAAATTTACTGGTTACAGTGGACAGGTCACAGTAAGGTTGCGGGAGTCAGCAAATAAGGTTGGATCAAAAGTGGTTTGCTTGACAGTGCTTCATCTATGATACTGAACGAACATGATCGTAAACCTGGGAAATATTCAGTGTTCAAGCGTGATCCATTACACTGCAGCTACACTGGTGGTATAAACAAGACCTGAAGAAAGAGAGAAGTTCTCTGAGTGATAGCAAATTTAAGAATGAAATGTAGTTATGAAGCAGTGGGTGGAGAAAAATAAAATAGGCACTAAAAAAAAATCATGTTCAGAGGGAGTATGAGAACTGAGAAATAGGAAGAAAAAAATCAGAAAGGGATAGAAAATCCAGGGGACGGAGGTGGGTAGTGTTATTCTTTATTTGACAGAATGTATACTTTATACAACAAGCTAAATCAGAAATTTATAGTTGTTTGCTTCCAGCAAAACACACATTGGAAAAATTCCTACCCATGGATAGGGTGACATTGGATTCTCGAGTTTTTGTATACCATCCCCATTTTCTGTTTTCACGGCTAGTAGGTAGGAGTATATGCTCTGGGGGAATAGGTGCTGCAGGATAAAGTCCATATGCTTCTCTGGGGAGTTATAGATTTGATAGGAAGCTAGTATAAAAACTTCAGCGGCCTATGCCACAGAAACAGAAGCAGATTTCACCTATCCTGCAGGGCTTGTTATGAAAACTCTGATTGTGTAGTTTGGAATTTTATGGGAGAGATTTCCTGTAACACAAAGAGGATAAATAGGGCTGGGAGACAGAAAGTTGTCAGTAAATAAAAGAGATTCAATGAAAGATAGAAATGCAGAAAGAAGAAAAAGAGAAAGGTGAATGCCAGGGAGATCATGGTCATCTCTGCCACTTTACAGGCTCACTGATCCAAGGTGAGGAGTCTGTAAGAGGATTTTTGCACCACAGGGAGGGCAGCCAGGTTGAATTTTTCTAATGAGGGTGAAAGATAATGAAAACAGAAGTAGTTAAAAAGAAAACTGCCGGACTGAGTGAACAGCTGGCATAAACAAGTGCAGAATCTCATTAACTTTGGGGCTGTTGCATCCACTCACTCTGGAAGTTAATTTAGCCCCTGGTTTGTCGGGTATGGCACTGACAATGTGAGGACACACAGTGACCTTGGGGGCATGGATGTTTAAAGCATGCACAGCCCTTCCTCGGCCTCATTGTCCCCTTGTCTACACAGACATCGTAAGTAACATGGCTCCATCCAAGTCAGTGGGGTTGCATCAGTGCAAATGAGGGGAGAATCAGGCCTTCATCTCTTGTGCATAGAAACACTACAGTACTGTACGTCATCAGACGCCAGTTCAGTAATCATTTCCACAGATACAAGAGAAAAGAGACAACCTCGTTTCTAATTTAGTCATGATAGCATCAAAGAGACCCAAAGCCTATTGCTTTCTGGGAAGCAGGGACTTCAACAATAATAATTCTTCGCATATATATAGCACCTTCATTGCTAACTACTTACTTTATACCCTGGGGTGTGAAGAAAAAGGAGTCCACTTAATTCCATATGCTTTTAATTGCTCTCTATCCCAGATCCTTTCCTAGAAAAATATGATAGAAATACCTAAACTCGCTGTTAATTTGTAAAATTAGGGCAGTCATTGACACCAGCAAAAACGCAGGCCTAGTTTGCATCTTCTATTGCAACTTCACAGCATAGCATCTCGAAACAAAAGAAATGCCAGACTAAGTAAATATGAGCTCCATTTAATCCCTGACAAATGTTTCAGGGAAGAGGCAAGAACCACATGGCAGTCAGATAGGGGATAGACTGCCCTTGTGAAATGTTATCCTCGTTTTTATGGCGACTGGCTTAATTGCTGAATTACAAAACACCCAAAATGCTGTTCACATCCATTAGGAGGACGCTTAATTTTCGTGAACTCTGTTGTAAATGCCCACTTGCTTGCTAAATGTTGTTAAAATCTTGGCCACGGGAGCTCCGGTGGCAATGAGCTCCACAGCCCTGATACGCATCAAATGAGAAAGCTTTAACTGGGTCTCCGGTGACTCACGTCAGGTCCTCTTGTCTGTGTGTTACAAAATGGGGAAATCAAGAGCTACTGATCCATCTTCTCTAGCCCATTCATTATTCAATACAATCCAATCACTTTCCCTCTCGTTCACCTCCTTTTCCAGACAAACGTATCTAGTCTCGCAGGCTGCCTTCGTACACACGGTCTTTCCTACTCCTCCATGTCTCTGTTCCCCCTTTTATGAACCCTCTTCTGATTTTGCAGACCCCACCTTGGATGGCCTGTGCTCCTGCACTCTCTGCTAACCCCCCCTGCTCTATTCCTTACACCTGGGGACTTGCTGGTGGTGGGTTTTCCATCTACAGTCGGCCAATAACAGCAATATCCTTGTTTATGACATCCAGTGAGCCGTCGTGGTTCATGTAGAGCCCTGCGTGGTATGCAATCCCCCTTTTCCCACTAGCCAGTGGTACCCTCTGACCTGACTCACTGAGGTTCGTTCAGCTGATCATCGAGATCCACTGGGCCTGGAGACCCCATCCCCATTCACCTCACCCCCTGAAGCATTCCTGAGAATCTCAGAGGAAATCATCCCCCTGTAAACAGCTTGAAAAGGATGACTGTTTGCTGAGACACTTCTTCCTGACAACCGAAGATCCCTCACTGTAGTGCACAACAACTGCCCCAGGGTTATGGCTACAGAGACCCTTATTTTCCATTTGGATCCTGGCCTGATCCATGTCTGAGGGTTGCCAGGGAGGGCATTTAGGGCTGCCGTGAGCTCCTTCCAGCCCAATTGCTCGCTGCATGCAGATGAGCCAGCTCATCAGCTGAGCTGCCAGTGAGCCCTCCGGCCACGGGAGGTTGGAGGCAGCAAAGTGGAGGGATGTTGGCTTGACCACAGGCAACGAGCTATGAGGGGAGCAGAAGGAGAAGCTTGGGTCTCACCCCTCTCAGACATAGCCGGGCTGCCCTGGGGGCAAGAGAAGACGATGACAGCAACTGGTGTTAGTTATACACTGATTCGAGGAGGGGGGCGAAACTGGCCAGAGAAAGAAGAAGGGAGAGAGCTGGAGAGGGGTTGGGAAACAGTTGCTTGAGAGAATAGAGGCAGCACAGCTCCAAAAGGATAGGGTCCTTCAGCTGAGGGGAATGACTGTATGCGAGATGGGGGAAAGCCAAGGGGAAGCGATGGAACGGAGAGGAGGAAAGAGGACAAAGAGATGAGACAGCAGGAGCAAAGGGGAGAGAAAGCAAGGACAAGGTAATGTAACAGAGGAAACAGCAAGGGGGATGGGCCTCGGAGAACTTGGAGAGAAACAGGGAGAAATAATGAAGGAGAAGCTGCTTTTGAGAGAAAGCACAGAAGAGACCTGAAGATGAAAGGGAAAAATAAAGAGGAAAAACAGGGGAGGGAAACAAGAACAAATTAAAATGGAGATGAATAGAATGAGTCAAAGATGGAGGTCGAGGAAAAATCTGGGGTCATGCAGGTGAGGGAAAAATAACTTTTAGGTGTATTTAATTTACAATACGTTCTGCGTATGCCTGACCTGTTCTGCGCTCTGTGTTTCTCCTGCCAGGTAGCTGTTGCCCTGGGATGGGGGCTGTGAGGGGAGGAGATGGAGCAAGATCCGTGCTGCCAGCCCATTCCCCTGACAGCAGCCCCCTTCCCTCCCCAAGAGCCCCCTGCAAGGGGGAAGGTTTCGTGCCCGTGAAAAGCAGCAGCAGCACGTCCCCTGACACCGAGCACAATATGGAAGGGAGAAGCAGTGCAGGATGGAGCAGCGAGGGCTCCCCCTGGGATAAACCGGGTATGCTTGATTGAGAATCTGCTCTTAAAACAGGGGCAAGGGGCAGATCCATCTGAGAGCCTGAAATGTTCCCTGCTCCCCCTGGCAACCTCCTCGCTACTGCTTTTAAATTAAATAAATATGGAAATTCTGCTGTCAAACCTCAGTGGTCCTCCTCCCCCAAAACTCTTGCTTAGATCATACCAAACCGCAGCGAAGTGAGACGAGGGCTCAGAGGGCTGCATGGGGAAAGGCATGGGTTAAAAGGGAACCCTTGGATAGGAATAGCTCCTGGTCTCCCTGGCAAAGAGACATTTGTTCTAGCTCTGTGTAATTTCTTTATACATTACTGCTGCCACACTGCATTTCCATGTCCCTCCCACTGCATTTCGCTCTCACTCTCTTCAGCAAGGCAATTGCTGGTGCATTTCAGGACAATATTAACCCATTCCTCTTTCTCTGCCAGTAGGAGGATTCATAATTTAAAAGCAATTTACAAGTCAGTTCTAGCAACTCACTGGTGAGGAAGCATATTTCCTTGTCAAACCTTACAACAGAATTGAGCTTGCAGGTCTCAGCCCCTCAAATCCCTACCTTCTTGGTGACTTAGAGTCAGGTGTGAATTTAAGATGTGAGGAGAACCAAACCCACCCAAATCTGGGATCCTGAGTAATTCTCCCTCACTATCTGCCACCCCACTTTTTTGAATCCTTTGTTTTCCTCTTCATCCAAGGCCTGTCCAGCTCTGCATCCTCCTTCTCCCCAGCAGATACAATGCCAGCAGCAATCAGCTATGTGCCGGGCCATTGCCTCCTGCTGCATCTCAGGTCTGTGCTAGGCTCCTCCTTGTCCTGAACTGCAAAGACATGGAGACCCTGACTTAATCTACTGCTATTTTCACTGCGTGTCCAGAAAAGCCCCTGGATTAGGACAGCAAGAGTCAGGGGAAAGGATCCCGATAGATTTGTGGATCCTTGGAAGTAGGATGGCAGGCAATTCCGCAGTGCAAAAACAGGGATGTTGACAGAAATGAAGGGTGAAAGAAAGGAAGTCAGGAAAGGTAAGAGGGAAGATAACGAAAAAAAAAAAAAAAAAACGTTCATCAGACGGGTGTGAAAGGAAAGAGGTGACCCAGGAGCAAACAGCGGTGGGAGAAGGCAGCACGAGGAGGCAATGCAGCGCCAGAATTGTCTGGCAGGAACTTGTCCACTGCCTGTGCCCTGCCTCACTTTGCTGTCAGCTCTTCATTTTTGCCAACACTGAAACTGCACTTAACTCTCATGCGCTGTTCAGATATAACAGGCTGGAAAGGGAACAGATCAGCTCATTAATTTTCCTTGGGAAGGGTCTCTAGGCAGGAATTATTTTCTGCACCAACATCCATTCAATTACTTGCCTTCACACCAGTCAGATCTACAGGGATGTCTAACCCCATGCGCATCACTCATGCCTGCCTGCCCTGGACTCTTCTCTCCCTCCTCCTCAGTATAAAAGCCTCCCAGACCTATCCCTTTCCTAATAATAATGACAACATGACAAAACCAATAACCTACGGATATAAAATACATTTCATTTGCTTGCTTCATAAGACCCCGATAAGACATCGTCGCTCACTTTTTGAGATCCTTTAGGAGATCTACAGGAGCTAATGAAAGAATTAGACAAGGCATCACTCATAATAAAAAGTGGTTTTAAAGCATTCGGTGCCAAGAAGGAATTAAACTGAAAGATCTGCAGCCATTTCAAAGTTGTAAGAGGCGCAGTATCCATGTGTGGTATGAGCTTGCAGATCTCAATTGCTTGGTGTGCGTGTGTGTTTTGTGCCTACGCAGTTAAAGGGCTGAGAAAGGCCGTTTTTCTTGCAGGGCAAAGATTTTTGAATGGCCCAGGGACATATCTGGGCAACCCCAAAGTCCGAGAAAGAATTATCTCAAGGAAGATTAGGAAAAAAGTCAAAAGTGTGATCTGCACTAATGTGAACCGACATCACCTTTCTGCTTTAGCCCCACCATGGAGCAGGGGCTCACTGTAGGACACAAGAAAGGGAGGAAAGATATCTCAATAGAGGAGGAACATCCCAAATGACACTCCTCTTTGGAGCAATACAAAGATCTGAAAATGCTGACCGAAAGTCCACTGTGGGGAACAGAAGGACTGAAGAGAAGGGAATACGAAATTTAAAAGCCTGGGGACCAAATTCTCTAAGAGGAACTTGCAATTCTGACAGCAGTGTATCTGTGTGTAGAGCCTGAGACTGAGTACCCCTGTCCGTTTTTCCTACTGGATATCTTGGCCAAGAAGAGAAAAGACAATTTAGCACAATATTTTGAACACCAGGAGTCCACCATTTCTGACAGCCTATGGTGTTGACTAATGCCAGAGTCCCCCACTTCCCCAGAAATGAAGGCAACCTCATCAGAGGCTTCCTACCAGTAGTAGGAGGCAGTTTGGGCTCCTTCTTTGATGATTTTCCTGTTACAAAGCCTCCTGACTTCCTCTTCACTACCTCCCCTCACCCTATAGATCTGCCCTGACACCCACCCCAGGCAGCAGGAACGTGGCTATCCCACACCCTTTGTCAGGTGCCTTTGCCACACTGTGGACAGGGTGTGAGCAGAGACCAAGGGTTTGGCCCCTTTTACAGCCTCCTGGGACCGAGCCCTTCCCTCCACAAATCTGCCCACCCTCTGCATCATTGGGGAAAGGAGCCTTCGCTTCACCCTTCTCCCTCCCACTCACCAGCAGGCAGCTTTCACCAGGGAGAGCAAGTCAACCAGGGACGCCTTTCTGATTTCTGCTGCCGAGAAATAAAGATAACCCCCTCTAAGGTGATGAGACGTGTCAATAAGAGGCCTGCCGTCTAGGGGCTGGTGGGGATATTTGGCTGGGCTGTCCTGGGAGCAGGAGGGTGCCAGCCCCCAGCCCGTGCAGGCTGTGGGGCTGCAGGAAGCCGAGCAGAGGCATTTCGGCAGCAGCCGGTGCCGGACCTGAACTGTGCTACCCCGTGAGGCAAACCTGTGCCCAGGGCCCGTTTGGCATGTGGCTGTAGGGCTGGTTTTGCCTCCTGCCGAGATGCCCTTGCTACGGAGCCTTTCTCCAAGTTTTGGTGCAACCTGTGCCCTCGGGTTAGGGACTCGGAGCTGAGCTCAAGCCCTGGGTGGTGCATTGCACCCTCCTACCCGGATTGTCACTTCTGCCCAGCATCTGGGGGCCGGGGGAATGGACCAGCCCAACCCTCACACAGCTGGGGCGAGCGAGAGCACCCTGCCAGGGCCGTGCAGCTTGCGCTCAGGCTGCATTTCACACCCCTCATGCAGGGCTGCGGTTTGAGACTGCTGGAGAGCATCAACGGGGAGGGCAGGGGGACTGGGCTGGGGGGGGCCGGGGGAACTTCAGAGGTTTTAATTGGAAACAACCTGGCACTTTTCTTTGCCATGCAAGCCACTTCTCCACAGTGCCTGTGGGGTCCTGTCAGACGTAAAGGAGAAGGAGCCCCGAGCTCCTCCGATCTGACAAACCTCACCCGCCCCTTCCTCCTCCCCCTCAGACCGCGTCCCTCTGGGTACAGCTCTGTGGGCAGATAGACATGATCTGAATTCACTGCCTCTCCCGGCCGGGGTCCTCATACCTCCTGTCTCCACCCCAGCCTCCCTCCACCCTCCAGCTTGGTGACATGGCTCAGGAAGGGAGTTCTTCCCCGCAGCCTCCCTTCCCCGCATGGCTTTGCATTTGGGCTTCCTTTTTTTTTTTTTTTTTTCCTTCCCTTCCCTCTCTCATTAATTTTTAATTAAGGACATGTCTCCTTCCCCAGTTGTAATGAATAGGTGTTTGAAAGGCTTTTCATTTTTTATTAATATATACCTCTATATATTTATCTATTTGGAGGAAATGCGTGCGTGTGTGTGAGCGACTGTGTTTAAAATATCCCCCATTAATTTACTGCTATTGATTTTCTGGCATGGAGACAGCATATAGTATTCAGCATAGAGCTCCTCTGCAGGATATGTTAAAAGGCAGCAGTTTGGGTTGACAAAGGGCACTAAATGCAGTATGCGTCAAATAGACCATCGCTCAATGAAGTCACTTAGCTATTCAAAACATGTCCAGCCATCACTCAACCGTTTGCACCAAGAACAGGGGGGAAATTCGCGCTTCTTCCCGGACACAACCATTTCCAAACACAGCTTTAGCTCGCTGTGGTGAGAGACATCAGGACGTACATAGTTTATTCCCCCCTCCCCCCTGCCTTCCATCTCCCAGTGCTTGTCTTAGAAAACCAGTTCTGCGGTACCCACTCCCCGTTCTCCCCCTTCGGGGAGCTCCAGGCACACCCAGCTCTGGCGGACACCGACAGACACAGGCGTTATCCCTGGATGTCCATAAACCCCCGGCAGCCCACCCTCGGGCTGGGAGCTGATTCATAAACAGGGCTTTTACAATGGGCTGTAATGTGCACTCTTGTGCTCTCGCTCTCTCCTTCTCGCTATGTGTGTAACATAAGCCATGCATTTACATCGGTTGCCCCTATCCCTCCAGCACGGGCTGAAGACCACCTCCCCAGCCCACACGTACGCCAATAGCAGTACTGAGCAACACATATTTAAAAGCGAATCACTGGCCCCTCTTTTCTTTCCCCCTCCCTTAGGAACGTCTGATTCCAGAAGTTGGCTGCGGCGGTGTCTCTTCTGCCATCAGACATGTCACTGAGTTGCTGTTCAGTTTCACCACATCAGACTTAGGCTGATTTTTCTATTCAGAGACTTGTTTATTTTTAGCCTTTACCATAAACCTCAAAAAAGGAAAAAAAAAAAAAAAAAAAAAATAAAGCCCCAAACAAAAACCTACCCCCCAAAACCAAACAAACAGGGGAAAAATCTGAGCCCCAAACCAAACCAGTCAGTCGCCAACTAGACCCCTCTGCACCCAGCCCAGTGAGATGTCGTTGCTTATAGACATTACGAAATGCTCTGAACTCTGCTCGAGATGATTGGAAGTGTTAGATTTACTGTACAAGACATTTTGGACACAACAGGGTTGCTTCCCTTTCTCTCTTTTTCCCTCCTGAAGTGAACTCATAATTGTATCCCAAGTGCTTTGCAGTCACCCCCTTCTCACATCGCCCCTCACTCCCAGTCTTGTCTTTGCAAATAAGCTTTTTGTAAAGAGAGCAATTATTTCACTCTGTGGTTACAGCCGGAGCACAGCAATAATACAGCATTTTGGCATTGCTTTCCCAGGCAATACAAACAAGCTGAAGACAGGCAGACCACACAGTTGTTTTTTGAAAGGGTCTCTTGGTGTTTTTGCAACACACACATTATTCCAGTTGGAGGGGGGAAGTGAATTTTTGGGGAAGGGGGGCGGGGGGAGGGGGGGGAAGTGTGGCGAAGAGGAAGGGAGAAGGGAACGGAGCAGAGAATGTTTTGCCTGCCTTCTTGCCTCTGTGCCCTGAGTAACTGAGCCCACTGCTCTCGATCCGTGGTGAAAGGAATGAAGTGAGAAAATGGTGGAATGTGGAGGGATTTATTTGGAGGGGGGGGAGAAACATGGGTTGGTGGGAGAGGGAAGGGGGGGAGGTGGAGGTCCAGAATCAAATACCTTCTAGGCAGCAGGTTCTCCATAATCCAGAATGGGTCATGACTTCCTCGTTCTTTTTGCTGGTTTCGTTCTCACTGACAGTTTTAGTCTTGCAAACCCCTCTGGAGTAAAGCCAGTAGTCGGTCCCCACAGCTATGGTCATCAGGCTGAAGGCAGCGAAAGCACCAACGGTGGTTAAAAGCATCTGAACACCTCTGTCAAAGAGCCCCATAATTCTTCATTATACAAATACCCAACCGCCTTCTGATTCTTGGGGTGTGTGTGTTTAATAAAATAAAAGAATAATAATTCCGACTAATAATATAATGGGTATATATAGAGAGATAGATATCAAAAAAGGGAGGTAAGAAAGCCCACGGAAAAGAGTGTAAATTAGAAAGACCACACGGGAAGAGGCTTGCCTTTTAAATCGGAAACGTTCTGGTTGAAATATAAAAAAAGGAAAAAGGAAAAAGAAAAAAAAAAAGAGAGAAAAGAACCAAGAAAAACCAAACAAATAAAGAGAGAACCCCCCCCAAAACGAGACGCCTTAATCCCTTTTTCTAAAATTCTGGTCTCCAGTTTCCATATGTAATGGCTAATTTGGAGATGGCTTCCACAGTGAACAGGGGAGCAGCAGCAGCATCCTCAACACAATCTCTCATTATCTGGACCTAGACAGTTAGAGACTGTAAGAGCAGAGATGCAACCTTCAGTCTTCTTGCTTAGCTCTGCAGCCTGCGCCATGAAAATCCTTTTCCTTCCCAGTTATCTTCCTTGGGTTTTTATTTTTTTTTTTTTTTTCCCGGCAGCGGCTGTCGCTCCAATCCTCTCTCACTTTTTCTCGCTTGCTTCTCCTTCCTTTCGCTCGCTCCTACCACCAAGCCAGACTGCCCAGTATACTGTAAGCCCTTGATTTCAGCTGAACAGGTGCCGAGGTCTTGCCTCCCATGGCTTTTCCGCACAGCCGCGGTGCTCGCTCCCGGCGGAGGTGGGCGAGGAGAGAAGCGGAGGGGGGTGAGGGGGGGGTGAGGGGTGGGGGGGTCCTGGGTTGGGAAAAGGGGGTGGGGGGGGGGGGCGGGAAGGGGTGGAGGGGGAGGAGGGCGACAGGCGCGGCGCCCCTCCCGGGCGCGGGGGAGGTGGAGGGTGGCGGTGGTGGTGGTGGTGGGGTGAGGGTTGGGGGAGGCGGGATGGGGCGGGAAGGGGTGGGAGGGGTGGGTGGGTGGGTTGGGGGGGGGGGGTGGTGGGGGGGGCGAGGAGCGGATCCCGGCTGCGGCACCCCCCTGCCCCGCGGCGGCCGCCGGCGCCTCCCGGGCCCCGCTACCGCATGAAGGCGGCGGCGGCGGCGGTGCTGAAGGACAGCTCCCCGGGACCGGCGCGGGCGGAGCGCTCCGCGGCCCGCGGTGCTGAAGGACAGCTCCCCGGGACCGGCGCGGGCGGAGCGCTCCGCGGTGCTGAAGGACAGCTCCCCGGGACCGGCAGCCGCCGCCGGCAGCCGCCCTCCTCCGCGCTGCGCTGCGCGGTCAGGCGCGGGGAGCGCGGGGACACACACACACACACACACACACACACACGCACGGAGACACAGAGCCTCCCCCCCCCCCCCCCCCCCCCAGCCCCGCCGCTGCCGTGGCTTGCTCCCCCCCCAGGGCTGCCGCCGAGCCCGGAGGAAAGCGCAGCTCGGGGTTCTCCCCCCTTTCTCGCTTTCGGCCTTTCTCCCCGCCACCTTCCCGCCCCCCCCTTTCCAGCTCGGCCTCCTTCGCATCCCCGCCGTACGCGCCCAGCGCTGCAAGCGCAGCCCGCGCGCCGCAGCTAGACCCGCACCGAACTTCAGTCAGCCGTTTCCCTCCCCAGGAGATGGGTGAAATGTAACGGGGGAGGGTAATTTAAAAATAAGCACTTGTTACTGCTATTATTGCTCTTGTTATGATTTTTAAGTGCTTGCTCCTCACTATTCTCAGGTTCGCTGCAAGTTGCTTATGTTTCCATGTTGCTCGTTCTCCGTCCTTCTGCCTCCCCCTGACCAGTGTTGTGTGAATCCCTGTGCTCTGACTTTATAGCTCTCTGTGAAATCCCAGTGCCTGCTCCAAGAAGCAGACATTTTGGGAAGATTCTTCAGGAGAAAGAGCAATTTATTATTATTACTATTATTTTGTTAAGGAAAGAAACCACCAAAACTGAAGCCCTCCCCCCCCCCCCCACCCCCCAGCCCCAGCCCCCGGAAAGCAATTCACCTTTCACATCCTCATTTTACACAGAAAGATGCATGAGTTGAATGGATGCAGACTGAGATCTATCACTGCTTAACTTTCCTGTGTCAGACACAACCTGATAGTACAGGGAACATATACAAAATTGTGCAATACTGACATCTAAGTATGTCATAATCCTCTCTCTGTCTTCCTCAGCAGTATCATTACACCAGGTTAATTACATTAGTCACCTCCTGGTTCTATACATGTAGCTGCTCATTAGTGCAACAATCATAAAGAAAAGAAATAATGTAATTCTTGATGCTACCGATTTTGTTTCTCTCTGATCGGATTCATTGTTCAGTGGAAAAGAGACCAGAAGAGCTGCTTTAGGCTCACTGTTGTTCTGTGCGGGGGAGCGGGGCTGAGGGAGGGGGGTGCTGGGAAGTTGAACCAGTTGGAGGGCTTCAGCCACGTTGGAATTTCATAACTCCATTTATCTCTCCTCCCTTCTTCTTCTCTGGGCGCAGACTGGGACTGCCCTTCCAGGACAATCTGCCCCAGGACTGTTGGACACAAAGAGCTCTGTGGCGAGCAGCAGGGGGGCCATCGCCTGCCCTACGGACCACTGAGCATTTGTGCCGTTTGTAGGACACGGGTCAGGCTGTCCTCGCAGCTGAGACGGAGGTGGAGGTGTTTACCAGCAAGCACTTGTGGTGTCTGGAATCAGCCAAACGCAGATCACCACCAGCAGGCTGGAATAGGCCCTGGGGGAGGCGGGAGAGGTGATGGAGGGAGGGGAGAGAGGAGACAGTGTAGGTTGAGACCACTTACACATTTTAGGGGGACAAAAACAGTCCTTAGCCTCACCTGGGGGAATCCTGGCCTTGCCCTCTGCCACAGGAGCTGGGGGTGTCTTTCTGCACTCCTGGAGCTGCCAAACAGCTGAGAATGTGCAAGTGGGGGTGGGCCCAATGCAGCTTTAGCACTCCGAGTATAGCCTGCTGCAAGAGTGTGGAGGATGGTAGCTGGGGACAGGATCTCCAAACTGTTGTTCTTGGTTCAAAGGAATTTGAGAGGCAGTGAGATGCAGAAAACACCCCTAAGCTGGTGGGAGATTATGGCTCTACAGGGATGGCCTGTGGTGAGGAGGTGGTTTGGTGAGGCTCTTAGCTAGTGAAACTAGAGGAGATCACCTTAGGACCTCCACTCTGCTTCTGAGACACTTCCACTGAAAGAAGGAAGGTACCTCAAGGAGAGAAGGCACAAGGGAGGAATAAGTAATTATTGGGACTCTGAGCTGTTTTCTTTTTGTGCTGGTGGTCATTCCCCTCCAACTTCACCCCAGTATTCAACTTCTTCAAAGTTGGGTAGAAAAACTGAGCCAGGAGTCTGAAAGACTCTGAAGAGGACAAAACTTCAGCTGGCTATTCTGGTCAAATCCATCGGGCACCAACATCACATGTGTGGCCCGGAAAGGCACCCTGGAAATCTGCAGAGCTCATAGCTCCAAGGAAATTGGGCTCCTCAGTTACCCTGTACTCTCAAGAAAGTGTATCACAGCTCTTCCAGTAATGCCACACAAGCAACCTGGCTGGAGGAAGCGGAAATGAACAGGGCTTAGGCCCTCTGAAAGCATCCTTACATACCAGGGTCATTCAAAGATGAGAGGGAGAGAAGGGGTGATGCTATGTGTTTTCACGTGGGGCTCACCGGTGTAGCTCATGTGGTTTTCATCTTCATTTTACTGTCACAAGTGGTAGCGCTGCTTTGGGTCAGGGTATGCTGGACTGCACAGATCGGGGTTTTCTCTGGGCTGAGGAACTTGCTTCTGTTGGTATCTGAGCCTAGGGAGACTAGCGGGGAGAGCAAGCAGCCACTGCAGAGTTTGTGGATTTGGGCTTGCGGGGGAACCTCAATACTCTGAGAAATTACAGATTGCTTCTATAACAAGAAAAATATTGCTGAAATGTCAGGATTACATATCTTTACATTCAGTGAATCCAGTCAGATGCAGAGGATGACGCAGCAGCTGGGCCAGAATGGAAACCCTCAAACCAATGCAGAACTATTGCCTTTATTACATATTTCTACAGCTTTGACAAGTTTGGTTTCAAGTGATCACAGCAACAGGAGAGAGGCATGTTTTCCCCAAAGAAACGGCCAGTATAAGAAGGTCTGGTTTGCAAGGTGGTGAGTTCTTTAATCTCTGGCTAAGAGGAGTGAGACCTATGAGGGCTCAGCACAACTCAGGATCAGGACTAGACACAGCTTCCTGCCTCACACTTCACAATTTCCAGAAATAATTCTCTTCCTTCTACCCTACTTATATACTCTTCGACCATTTGCAATAATCCCTCTACAGTTCTAAATGCCACAGGAGAAGAATGGAACAAAGGCAATGCAAATGCCAGAATGTCCTGTGTGACTGCTTGTGCTGTGGCTAGATGCTGTGCTGAGATTTCATCTTTCCTACAAAGAATCATTAAAAATGATAATACAAAATAAGAATAGAGAATAAAAACACTGTGGCAGATTTTTACAACAGTCACATCTTACTGAATAGCGCAACACAGAATGACATCTATAGAAGAGTAAGGAGAGAGAAATTAATAGTCTGGAGGAAATAGAGAGATTTTAAATTACATTTTAAATTACTTGAAATGAGAAGCTGATGAGACAGGGAGCTGCAGGAAGTCTGCTTCCAATGGCAAACCAAGAGTGCTGCTATTTGTGGAGATAAGGGGCAGTGCTGTAGGAAAATAGGGGCACAAGAAAGATGCAGGAAGGGAGATGAAGGGCATGAAGTCGGAAGCAACTCCATGGGATGGTAATGGAACTGAATAGAGTGTTTGTGGATTGAGTGCTGCAGTGGAGCTTTTTGGCATGTAGGATAAAATCAGACAGTGATGGTATATCAAAACTGGTATCTAGGAATCTTCATCCTGGGCAGGCCAGCTCAGAAGGAGCTGCTGCAATTAGATGTAAAAGAGATGGAGCTGATGGAGCTGTGTTTGCGGGCAGAGCAGAGGTGTTAATAAACAGATGCACCAGCAGAGGAGATGTTAGGAAAAATAAATTGGGGTTAGGGTGATGATTACAGAACTGGAAGCCAATGTGGCAGAGAAGAGAGAAGTGAGATATGATGCAGAAAGAGAAATAAAATTTAAGAGATTTCACTGGAGAAAGTTGATAAAAGTCACATATCTATAGGATTAGACCAGCAGAGCAAGTGATCAGAGCAGTCATCACTGGCATCCAGAGCTGAGGGTCCCAAAGCACTTAAGAGACATTATTCACATCATATCTGCATGCTGGTGGTTTTCTTAGACCAATTTAACAAACTAGCAAACTAAGGAAAGAAGATTTGTGGTTTTGTCAGAGAATTGTTGGTGGAGATGATAGAGATGGAGATGATAGAGAGATAGGGGGATAAATACAGATGGTAAAAGCCTCAGTGGTCCTCTCTTCTTATCTTCAGGTTCATTTAAGCTGAGGATCGACATAAAAGACAGTTTAAACATCAGCTATTCAAATAGTACTGGAGAGTCATCTCTAGTGTGAGACTGTGACCAGAAAGGAAGAAGGAAGAAGGGAGATACAGGACGCAGAGATCTAACAATTAAAATCAACAGGTTTCCATGTAAAAGTGGTGCTGGTGTTGCCCTGAAAATGCATAAAAAATTCCTGTGTTAGACAAGAGTGGAACTCTGGCAGGGACTAAGTATGAGGTTATAAGGCTGTAGTACATAACTCCCTCAGTTTCTGACCTATATCCTCTTCCAAGATCAATGTTGTGCAAACAATTCATTTAGCCTCATAACACTCTTACAAAGTAACATGTTCATTAGTTTGTGGAGGCACTGAAAAATTTGAAACATAATTTCAAAGCCCACCAAAGCAGAAGTATTTACACTGATTTTGGTGGGATCTGGGTGCTGTCATAAATGAGCTGGGTACCCATGGACACGCAAGAAACCTGTTCCGAATTGAGTCTTGAAGCTAGAACTCATGTGCTTTCCATACAAGACTCCTTCTTCTCATGCAAACTTTTCTTCCATTGAATGATAACCTTTGAAACATTTGCTACTTGAAGATGGCTGGAAAAAGAAAGTGTCATCTCTTGATACCCATGTGTTGATTTCTTCAAACAGGGAAAGACTTCCTTCTTTACTTGAAAGAGATAGTGGGAGAAGACTGGGATTCCCAGGATGAATTTTCCACCACGATGAATTTCTGGGTTGTGAACTGTTTTGTCTTTCTTTCTCTTTCCATGCTGTGCTGAGGTTTGTATGTACAGCAGCCTCCTAATCAATAGGAATAGGAAAAAAAATATAAAAAAATCAATGCCTGCAACCCATTAGCTCTAACAGAGGGCAGGCTGCTAACAAGTTAACAAGTCACCCCAGCTGGAATTCCAGTATTTGATAAAGTATCCTCAGTGAGGATATATTCATACATATACATACAAACTTGCTGAATAAGACTAGCAGAGAAAATAAGTTGTGAGGACATCCTCCCTCCCACCAGCATGTCTATCCCCATGTATTTGCATAACTATGCTAAACTAAAGACATTATCCTCCCCACTCTGATGCTGTCCCCCATACTTTTCCACTCCAGAGCACACATTTTTCTGCACTTGATCTGTAATCCCAGGCTACCTTCATGCTGGACCATCTCACTATAAATAAATACATACCTCTACACACCATTACACCTGCATAAAGCACACACCATAGAGATCCAATTTGAGACCCACTTAGTCACACGCATACAGCCATTCCTTCTCCTTTGCTGTATCCCCAGATAATTCATGGAAATCCTTTTTTTTTTTTTTTTTCCCCCTTCCCATTCAGATCCAAAACCAGGCACAGATAGTTCCCACTGACATCCACATACAGCCAACACTGGAAGCATATTCTAGGAAACAAAAAGTTGGTGAAAAAGTTATGGCAGAGGTTTTCTAATCAGAATCTGCTCCAAGGTCAAGGCACAGGGAAAGGGTCTCCAGAATGGATCCGAGAAGCAATGGGTCTCACTGCCCATTGTGCTTGAAATATGAGCACAAATAATTGTCTTGCTCCCAATAAAGCCTTTGTCCATCCATCCACTGACTGTAACTAGGATAGATACTCACTGCTGAACCACCTCTCATGGAAGGGATGGTCTCTTCTGGTCAACTTCAGAATCCATGAGTTAAAAAGTCATTAACTCTTAATGAACAAGTTTATGAAATTCCTGTGAGGAAATGTGCATTGGCTGTGGTTTGGTTCTTACAGAATAAAAAAGACTGTTTTCTTGTAAATGTAGCAGTAATCATTGAATTGCAAAGAATACAGCAAGAACGAGAAAGGCTTTGGATTTTTTTGAACTGAAGGTTTTCATAATCTTCCTGAAAGCATCAGCACAATGATAAATGCCAAGGGAAAGGTGAGGCCTACAGCAAGGACGGTTCATGTCGATACTGATCAATATTCCGTGATAATCAGGTTTTCTTCCAGTGTAAAGGGCACAGATGGGGATGGAGAGGATGATCCTGTGCAGCCTCATCTATTTAGTATCATTATTTAAAGCCACAATCCAGCCCAAACATGAACTTTTTCCACCTGCAGCCACAGAGGTGTCACTGGGGCGTTCTGTATGGGGCAGACTTGCTCTCCTAGGTCTGCTGGTACTGATACAGGTAACCCTCCTGCAAGCCAGCTATACACACTTTTGTCTTCTTTAGGACATCCCTAGCTCTTCTTCTGTCAGAGAGTTTAGGGTATCAGGGGAGGAATATTGAACTTTCAATTTCTCTGATGTTCAGTAATACATCAGGGTTAAAAGATAGTCTTGAAGGAACATCCTAAGAAAAACAAGAGAAATGGTTAGTCTCTGGGATAGGTTGTTTAGTCCCTCTGACTTTTCAGAGGGGCAAATCAAGAGAAGCATGTATCCCAACACCTATTCAGGAGTTCAGTGAGTGGGCAATCATAGAAAATTCAAAATCAGCAGGTCCCACTGATGTCAGTAACAGGCTACTGATTTTAACGTGAGAAGGGTTTCTTTCTGCAGTCCCATATAGTCAGGAGGCATCTCATGAGATGCACTTGAGACACTGTTTCAGAGAAAACCAGCTGGTCTATTGTGTCTACAGAGCTATTATATGAATTCATTGGATTTGGTTTTACATTACCGTTGTAATGGTTTGGGATCCCCAATGTGAATTGCTATAGAGGAAGTAGGTTAAACACATCAGGTTAAGCCAGTCAGATGCTAGACTGGAGCATTATGGTGATGCACAGAAGAGTATACCATGGATAGAAATTGCAGAGAGGTGATATTCTCTGCCTTGGGAATGGAGCCCTATTTTAAAAAGAAAGCAAAACACATACGTCTATTTAGGCTTCTAACTCCACGTTTAGACATTGAAGAACTGTCCTGATTTTCAGTTGTGCTGAGCAGCCAGCATCTCAAAATGATTTTGCAAAGATGTAGAGGCTCCAAATACCTCTGAAAATCTAGATGTCTGTTTTGATGTCTTAATGTCATTTTAGCAGTTTAACTTTGACCTCTTATAACAACAAAATTCTTAATAGAAATTAAATCAGAAGACCCAAGGCAAAATGCTGGACTCATTGAGATTTGCCAGTTTCATTAATTCCCTGTAACTACTGACCACTTGTGAAAATTTATGGGAATGGTCTGAAATCAGAGTTTACTCATACGGTGGCAAATCATGGGAAGTGAGCAGTCTACGCAGAGCAAAGCGACTCCCAGCAGTACAGTTGGCTCATCCAGCTCCACCAGACCCAAGCTCGGAACCTTGATGATGCCTCTCTGCTGGTTATGTGGGTCTCCCTGGCAGCACCGACCCCAGCAAAGGCTGGCCAAACACTCCAGCCCATCCTCCAAGGGTGTGGGGCTATGGTTTTCCTTTGTGCTCCTCTAATTTGTTTGCTCTGTTGCTGTCCACTTTGACACAATGAGCAATTCTGGCAAGGGGCATGGGGAAGCGTATCTCAGCCACGCTCCCCGCTCCATTTCAGGGGCACAGGAACATGTGCGGGAGAAGACCGTTCAGAGCAGGAAAAGGGAATCTCAGGCTGGTCATTCCCTGGGTTGAGGGGGTGGCTGGGAGACGAGCAGACCCCTGTGCAGAGTTTGTCCTCCTCCCACGCTCACCACTACTGCACTCTTTGACAGGACAGTTTTCCAGGTTGCTTGCGTCTGTTAGATAACACTATTCAGTTGCCATCTTTCCAGTAGCCAGTCTGAAGCGACAAAGCACTTCTCTATTTCACAGACCATTGGGACTCTTCTCTGCAACTGACCTATATTAGTTATAAGCTTCACTCGTTCTGGCCTGCACTCCTCTCTGTTCTCCCACATGGAGCACATGCACTGCTCCTCCCCCTCAAACAAACACCTTTACACATCCAAGGACATTGTAAAAATAAAATGATCGCAACCTGGCCCTCCGGGAACCTCGGTTTTACAGTTTGTCCCACTCTGATGCCAACAGAATTCACAACCCAATTCAAGAGAGTCAGACAGTGAGTGAGAAAAAGCAGGCAGACGGGCACACACAGAAGGAGATGGAGGAATCGGAGAGAGATAAAAAGGAGCAGAAGAAAAGAAACAGGGCAACCAGAAGGATTAAGTGGCAACAAGGGAAGGCATGTAAACTAGGAGTCTAGAACACAACAGAGAAAGGGGGGATGGAGTTACAGGGAAGAGTGAAAATGTAAAATGATAGAAAGTTGAAGGAAGAGATAAAGGAGAGGGGGAAAAAAAAAAAAAAAGACAGAGGAAAGGACAGAAGAGAAAATAAATGGTCAAAGGGAAGCGGAGGGAAAGTCAAGCCAGGCAGCAAAACGAGGTGGTGTCTGTGACATGAGGCAGAAGAATTAAGAAGGTGCCTGTGAATTTGGGCACTGCTTTTTCACAGTTCTTTTCCCATTGAGAGTACGCTGCAAGGAAAAGGGCAAGAGGAGGGGGAAGAAAAGGATGAATAAATGCCTAAGCTGCCGTCTTAAATGGCTCCTAGCAGTCAAGCAGATACACTGGAAATAGGCAATCCACAGGTTGCGAATGCTCAGGTACACATGCAGGAAACAGTCTGCACTAGCACGGTGGCATTTACACTCCCCGGTCCACTGGGTCTCTCTGGGTGCTGGCAGTGAGCCCTGCATACATAAAATTGCTTCTGTTTAGTACTGGGGAACTGTGCTCTGATCTCTGCTCTGCATCCTCTCTCAGGTCCCAATAAGAAAATCTCAGCCCCAGACACGAGTGGTGTTAGTGTCCCTTCTTCTCATGAACTCCCTCCCTCCCCTCTGTCTGATCCCAGTTCTTGTTTACACTCCAAGGGCTGCCTTGCCTTCCCATGCCTCTCTTTTCCTCACGGTTCAGCCCTGGCCTTGCTCTTTTGTTCCTCTGCTTTATCTCTCTCCTCTTTCCTTATGGCTCTTCTTCCTCACTGTCATTCATTCAGCTCCCCCTTACACAGGCCTGTATAAACATCCACACACGCACACACACTCCAATATCTCCATCTCTGTAGTTATCCACTTACCTATTACTGTAGTACTTAGCTGACACACACCTCTCCCACAGACAATCCATCTATCCCCAACCACACACCTGCCAAATCTGCTTGTCTTTCCTCCCTTCACAGCCTTGCTCTCACTATCCCCCAGCCAGTCCGCTTCTTTGTCTCCCCCCCACTCAGTTCTTCCTTCTGTCCATCTCTACAATCCATTCCTCTTTCCTTCCCCCCGACTCTGCCCATCTGTCTGTCTGTCCCTCCTTCCCGCAGTTCTTTCCAGCTGATACACACATGTACCCTAGCCCGCCTCTCTCCCCTTCTTCCCCCCGCTTCACACAGTTCATCTCTTTGTGTCTCCTACACACCCAGGCCCATGCTCGCTCTCTCCCATACTGAGAGGAGGCGGCGGCAAAGAATTTGCTGCTGACCGCTGCATTGCTAGGAGGCAAACACATGGCCGGCCTTGTGCAGGCCAGTTTCTGCCTGAGTGCCCCAAGTCACATATCCCCAGCATCATCTCCGGCACTGGGAAAACAGATGGTATAATAAATGAGTGCAGTCTGATAAAAGGAGGGAAGGGTGCCTGCCTCAGATGCCCCTCACCCACACAGAGGCACACATCCACCATGGGCACAGCTCTCTCGCTCCTATACCAGTCCAGTTTTGTGCCAGAACTAGCCAGCTGAGCAAGGCACAAGCTCTACCCTAGTACCAGATGGAGAGGAGAGGGGTTGGAGAGGGTGGCAGTGGGTAGAAAGGCCGGTGTTTTTTTCTGACAGCAGCTTATAAGCCCAGAAAGAAAAGTACATGGCGGGGATCTAAGCAGTCTTAAGGTAACGGGGAGGGCTGTTAGCATGGGAGGTAAAGCAGAATTGTGGGGATGTATAGTTACAAGCCCTCCATGTAGTTAGGAGGAAAAAGGCAAGAGGCATGGACAGTATAGAGGAATCAGGTATCAAAATAGTTGTGGACCGAGACGGCATCCACTGATCACTTCTGTCTTGGTGAAGAGGGAAAGCCATCCCCCTGGCAGTCTTAGCTGGGAGAGGCATTAAGAGCAATGATTTAGTCCACTTAAGGGAAATATCTGCAGCTCTCAATAGGCGCAGACACTAGATGACAGAGTCTGCATTACTCTGCTTTTGCTCACACCAGAACTGTCTTCCTGCCCTTACCCAGTCTCATGACATTGTCCAACGATGCACCTTTGCCTCCTCCACTACCCCCCCAGACATCTGCATCCAGAGACTTGCGGCCTCCTTTCCTCTGCACTTCCCTCAGTTACAGGAAACCCACACTTTGTACCCACTTCCAAACCCACCAGCTTTCCTTCCCTAGCTAACATTTTCATTCATTGCAGCCTGATCTCTCCCTGCTGACAACAGCACTGAAAAGCATTATCTTAACCCTGTGAGACGTCTTTCCTAGACACTCTGTTCTACTGTCCTTACAAGCTGATTTTATGCCCGATGCTTCAACTGCAACCTGAATTCCAAAACTTCCAGTTTCACAGTCCCCAAACTGAAGCCACCCCACATCACCAAAACAAAGTCCTAGAAACAGCACACAGTGGCCATGCACAACTGTTAGACTAAGAGAAAGCGACGCTTCAAAGGAATCAAAATAAATTAGCAAAAGCACAGAAAGGAAACCAACACAGAAAAGAGATTCCTCCCATGCAGAGCTGAAGGCATTTTTTATTGTAGGTAATTTTATTCATGAACAGAGTGATTTCTATCTGCTTTACATTGATCTCACGCACATTGCATTTTTTCTATTTTTTGAAGTTAAATATTGATATTCTGGGGAGGTCTTCCACTGTATGAACTGATCATGAAGTTTTTGTTCTAAGATGTCAGTGCTCAAGTTGTAGTGGGAACTTCTGCTTGGTCGGGTGAGCAGATGAACATAATGCGTTCAGGATGCTGCAGCACAATTAGGCATAAGTTTATGTGCTGTTCCCTCCCCCACAGAAAGGGAAAAAGAAAAAAAGGCTTAAGCAAATAGATCACTGCACTTTCTGGCAAAAGAAAATAGAGATAGTGCTGAAATTAATTTGTGTTTTAAATGATACAAAGATGTGTGGGTAACAATTGAAGGCGTCTGTTTCCCTCCACTCAGAAATCCCCTTGGAAGAACTGTACTCAATTTGAATTTCCAACATCTCTCCACACTCTTCCACCCTGACAGTGTCCTTAGCTTACCTACTCTATTTTTATTGGTCTCACCTGGCTATGCTGACTCCAGCCACTGCTCTTTACAGCATCACAGCTTGTTGTTCTTACCTCTCCACACTACTCCTAGGCTTATCATCCTGGATTCTCTCTATAGCCCTATCAAATCCCAGAGTCAACCCTGTCATGCAGACTTTAACTCATCCTGCCTTGTTCTAATGCAGGCCCTACATCTGAAACCTAAACTGATGGCGACCATTGACCTTACTCATCATGGCTCTGAATTTCCCAGACCGACCTTGGTCCCAAAATTTTGGCCCTGAAAGCCTCTGTTCAGTTATTTATTCTTATTACCTGCCCTCCCACCTGCTGTGTCATTCAGCTCTACTCTGTATCCTCATTTTCCCCCAATGTCTCATGCAAAAATTACTTTTCCTCCCACTTTATTTTCATAAATCATTCTACAAGCCAGGAAAAGCCTTATGTCTTTCCAACCCTAATTTCCACTCCCCCACTCTGCCTCAGCAAATCCTTTGGGCTCTTGAAGAAGGGATAGAAACCCCCCTCTTTTTTACGTACTGCTATTCCCTTATTGCTCCTGCATTTCCCCTGTTTGGGACACAGCAGCTGATCAGTTCTGCCTATATACCTACTCTGCTCACAGCCCCTAACTCAAAGTCCTCACATCGTGTATTTTTCCAGTACTTGTGCAAAAAGATTACAGACTCCACATTTCTCCAGTTGATGTATATCTGGCTGGAGGGAAACTCATCAAACTGACCCCAGCCCTGACCCCAGCTTGACATGTAGGGTCTGTCACATTTCCCTTTTAAACACTACCAGATTTGGATTTGATCTCAGAGACCAGAAAAGAGAGCAGTTCCAGGCTTCTCTTGACAAACAGCTCTAGGGGAGGAAATATGTGAAGCTGTTACAGAAGAATGAGAAATAGACCCCCAAGGAGTGAAAAAAACCCAAACAAAACTCCAAATCAGAACACGGACAGCCAGTGTCTGTGAAAGTTACACTGCAGCAAGCTCTGAAGAGCCAAGATGAGGCTGCCAGGATTCAGCTGGGGGTCTCCAGCCGAGAAATCACTCTCTAGACTGAGAAATACCCCCATCTCTCCGGTGACTTCAACAGGGAGTCACAACAGCTCAAGAGCCCTGAAAAGACTCGAGTAGCTCTCTTCTTTCTCCCTCCCCCAAGCATTGTTGTTCCGGGTCAACAGAGCCAAGGGCAACTGGCACAGAAGACATTGTTCTCAAGGCAAGATGACAGCAGGAGGAGGAAATAGGATGTGAGAAGCAGAGAGATGATGTGCCCTTAGGCTAACAGAGACGTTGCAGGGGCCAGCATGGCCCTTGAAGAGCTCCTGCTCAGACTCCACCTCTGCTGCAGAAGGTCCTAGAAGTCCCTTAGCCCCAGATTCTGTGGAGTACCATCTGCAAGAATGAAAAATTACTTGCTAGGAATAAGCAGAGATGGATATTCTCCGCTAAGAAGTGGATATGAGGTAGGAAAAGGACTGAGAATGCATGGGCAGAGAGGGGTCCCATCGTGCAGGTGCCAAGAACAGGAACATCTTCCTGCTACTAGCAGATAATCTGCCATCACACTGCTGGCTTTATACAGGTGGATGAGACAACAACTGCAAGCAGTTGTCACCTGAAAATCATAGATGCAGTAATTATGAAAAGTGGAGCACAGTCTTGAGTGGGGCATGGACCCCCATGGA
Source organism: Tyto alba (assembly GCF_018691265.1). NCBI lineage: Eukaryota > Metazoa > Chordata > Aves > Strigiformes > Tytonidae > Tyto > Tyto alba. The sequence continues at coordinate 32,526,218 of NW_024881282.1, forward strand.
TCTGTGTAAGTACCAGCAGAAAGCAGTTGCTGCATACAGAACAGAAATGCAGTGTTTTCCCTGCTGTCAGCACCTGCGTCAGGCTCCTGGTTTCTCTTGAGATACAGCTCTTAATTGGGATAGATTGTACGTTTTCTGCTGTAGCCCAGCCCAGCTCCCAGTTTAATTGCTAGTTTATGACTTAGCCTGTTTTGTGCTTTCCATGCTACTTCTTTCCTCACTTAATCTAATAGAATTAGAGAAAGTATTGCTGGGAGGACCTCAGGAGGCCACACAGTTTATCCTTCTGCCCCAAGGCACTATTTCATTTTCAACAACATCATGTGTCTTTTGCTATCAGGTCAGATCGGTCCAAGATGTATAGTGGGTAAAGAAATGAAGCTTACACAGGGGACTCAATTGGCATAAAAGACTAAATCCATGCCTTTAAGTCACTGAAGTTATATCAGAAATAACCCTGGTCCAAATGGTGTCATTTATCAGATCAGTTTTCTGAAAGATGTCCTTTCTTAAGTTTTAAGTCTTTAAAATGAACAAATCTCTAGAAGAAACTGTTCTGACAGCCCCATTTCAGTATATTTAATGCTTTATTATGAACAGCAGTGACCACTTCATTGTTAAGACTGAACAGATCTTATCACAGTATGATCACCTTTGAAACTCCTATTAACTCCCATAAGAAAACCTGATCTTTCTGCATTTCATTCCACAGTAGAATATGTCTGGCAAGACAAAACAAAACCATTACAACATCTTTAATATGACAACTTTACACAAATGAATTTCCAGTAAAATTTCAGAATGTCAGTCAGCTTCTTAAGGTTCTTTCTTCCAAGACAACTTGACTAAAAATTCCACTTTTGTTTTCTTTCATCTATTAATCTCTCTAAGAAGAAACGTCTTGCAGCCTTGGGAATAGATAATGCAGAAATTAGAAGATAAAAAAAAAATCAGCTGGAGATGTATCAAGCTAAGTAAAGCAGGGCACAAATATAACAGGGATTCTGTGCAGCAGAACCATGAAGACAAAAGGAAAGGTAAGAAGTATGGTCTCCAAGGAGGAATGTTTTAGTCTAACCAACCAAGCAAGCAGAAAAAAGAAATACTATGAATCTCTTAAAAACAGTTAAAGGCCCATTTGTTTTCTCCCCCTTCTTTGGAAATTTCAGTTCTGGTTGGGCTGGGTCTCTTCTGGGTTGTAAACACCCATGCTGAGCACCTGCAGCACTGCACAGCTGGACAAAATAGGGGAACTGTAAGTAGACAACAAGCTTCCTGGTCAGCAGACAGGCTTTCTGCCTTCCTCCCATTGTTCTCCACAGTGTTTGTAATTCAGAGTGATGCTAAGGCTATAAGCAGTAAACATGCATCCTCATCCTACAGATGTGACCACAACAGTTACTGAACACAGGAAGAGAAACTTAATAATGGCTTCAGATTCTTACTCATCCTGCTTGTCCAGATCACCTACTCACTGCCCTAAGCTCCTTCACACACACACAGAACTATTTTCCACAGCCTTCCCATGTCTGGCTCCCATGTTCTCTACCCACTCTTCACTACTAGCCTTCACAACCAAGGTCACAAATAAGCTAGGAAAATAGCAACAAGCATCACCTGCATCATGCTGGTATTATATAGCCTATTAGCCAGGAAGGACAATATATTACGCTTTTAAAATGCATTTAGAAAGACAGATGGTTATTGTCAAACATACCATTTTGAAGGACATTAAATTGTGTCTACATTAGTGCTTGAAATAGTTCTGTAAAAAGCAAGTTGGGCAACGTGCTTTAGACACAAACTCTTTTCTAATTCTAGTCATGGCCTGTGGAAAGAGGGAAAGGGGCAGTGGGTGAATCCCTACTGCTAGCTAATTAGATCATACATTTCCTCTCTCAGGCAATATATCTTTCCCTGCATGGGATGCATTTTTCTTCACTAACCTCTCAAAAGCAGCTTCCCTATAAATCACAAATCACCACTGCAAGCATTCCTTTAATGAGATCCTCCAGCTTTTGCATTCATTTAATAAAACAGCATTCACCAATCTTCATCTTTCTGGTGCATTTAGACCGTTTATTTGAAGTTATGGGAGGTCCTTCTGGTGCAGAGAGATTGAACTCCCTGGTTAAAAGACTGCATAGGATTCATTTTATCAGCCATTCCCAAGGTGTTCATCCCCCACTATAGACCATGTCACAGGTGGCACACACACCTGGCATGCTATTTTCAATATGAAAAATTACCTCTCTTGTGTTGTAATCACATCATCAATAGAACCAGGGGGAAATGAGCTACCAAATCAAAACAAACCTTCTTTAGTTCTTTAACTAGATCAGCACAGCATCCAAAATAACTTTTATTCTTCATAGTCAGAGGTACTAGCACCTGCAGCCAAGACTCCATTCAGCCCTTGTAAATCAACAGACACCCCCCAGGATTAACAAGACAACCCATGTAAGATACAAATACCAGTAATGCCAATCCAATTCAAAAAAGAGCGAGTCTTCTAGTTACCCTAAACCCATGGAGGAGTCCTTCCTTCTTTGGAGGAAGCAAGAGCTTTCCCAGCTGGTTCTGCCATTTTTTGAAATGGCTTCTAGCAAAAGAACCTATTCATTTTCTTTTCTTGTGGGCTGAGCTCCTACTTAACCTCTTTAGCTGGTATTCATGCTCCCTAGCTAATTCCCAGCATCAACACCCAGTTGCCAGTGAAATGAGCCCAGCTGCTTCTCCAGATTCTTGAAGTGCTTCATAAACTCTACAACAACATCTGCAGCCATATTTCTTATGTTCAATCCAATGTACTTTTCCTAGTACTGGGCATAAAAATGGTTATAAAACGCACGTATAAAAGTCTTGAAACACAGATTCCTGAAAAGCCTGCCTGAAAAACCACTCGGTGTTTACTTGCTACAAAATTCAGCTTCCCTTGCCCAAGGGAGACTAATGTAATCTGGGAGAAGAGAAAGGTTACAGTTTTGAACTTTTCAGTGTTAGGCTCAGTTACAAGGCAGTACCTTACCACGGATACTTTCACTTACTGCATTGGCAAATAGACTCTTACACATGCAACATCAGTACTCCACACAACAGAGCAGTTCTCTCTAGGCTTTTACCCTTTCTGATATGAAACTTCTAGCCAGACATGGCTGAGTCAGAGTAACTTAGCCAGGTTGTCTTTTATTTCCTTAGTCCTGTTTCCACTAGCAACATCAGAATCATGGTCTTTAATATGAAATTCAAGGACAAGCATGGAAAGTTTAACAACAAAGAGGACTCTGATTATAGTAAGGGATTGAGAACTGAACCTAATGAGATCGTGGTATTGCCAAGTTCAGCTGACAAGAAGAAAAATTACCCTAAAACACATAAGATTACAAATACACAAAGAAGAAAAGATTATTTGTTTTAAATTTTGGACTCATCTTTAGAATAAAAGAGGTATTCTTGCTATCTGACCCCATTTTGCAGATAAGCCAGTTTGGATGTGCCTGTAGGAAGTCCTGCTCGCTTCGAGAGGTAGCTCCTTGAGAAATCTTGTGACCTGGGACCAGCAGAGGGCACTGCATTACCAATGACAGCGGTACAGATGCAAAACAGTTCCTACCAGGCAGTCAATGTGAGCCACGTTGAAGAAAAGAACCAGATTCTAGAAGTCAGAAACACATATTAGTCATCAGCATATCAGTCCTACAACTGATAAGGGTAACACTGTTAAAACAGGCCTCAAACTCTGAGCACTCCTAAAAACACACCTAAATCCAGCTCAGTCCCTATGTATCTCAGTCTCCATGTGTTAATTTTGGGGCATAGGCCTCCTACTGAAAATGCTTTTCAAGCAGCAGGGCCAAATCAGTCCTGCCCTGCAACACATGTATCAAGGTTGCGTTGCTTAAACTGAAAAGCATCCTGCCAGCTTCCTCCCTCCTCCTCCAAACCTCTAAATCCTTGCTTGTAGCAGCAGGAAGTCTGTTCAGACAAAAGAGAAGACAATATCAAAGCAAAGAGCTGGCAATTTCCATTCTGCCCTCCCCTTTTACTCCCCGCCTCCTCCAACCTAGCAGACTTTCAGCGAGCAGAGAACATGAAAAGAATGCTGAGGTAGCAACTTCAGAAGAGTGTCTTTCCACTTGCCTATTTCTAGTTTGTTTTGAATTACCAGAAGATGACCATGAAGAAGTAAATAGCTCATCTTTTTTATTCTTTCTGTATTCCATCCTGCAGGATTCTGGGCACTAGAAGCTTATAGCAAAAACAAGTCATGCCAGTCGTGGCCCTCAGGCTAGTGAGTGAAAAGTTTCCACTTTCTCTTTGTACAGTTGGTGGAATGACTTTGCCAGGATGTGGAAAGGGGCCTCAAAATTTTTCATCTCCTTCTGTAAAGAAATAAAAAAGTTCTGAATGAGATGGAATAAGCATTTGACTATTTCAGCTCTAACTACTTCACAAAAGACAGATTAAAACTGAGGGTGAGTGAGATGACAAACAAGCGTAAGAGAGCGCCCCCAGTTATCTTTCTTTACCTGAAAGAGAATATAAGCTTACAAACATCCACTTCTACAGATGGTGAAAGGAGCAGATACTCACCACTGACATTTCACAGTATTCAAGGCCATGCTTCTCAGCCCACTCCTGTGCTTGTTTCTGCTCCACAACTCGACGACCAACCAGGTCTGTTTTATTCCCCACTAAGACACCTATATAAAAAAACATGAAACAAAGGAAAACCAACAAACCAGAAATGCTGACTTGTTAGCAATAAATGCTGGAACATGTGTAGAAGTAGCTGAAAAGGTTGGAGGCGTGGAGAACAGTCTACAACTACCTAGAAAAGGTTCCACAAAGGAAACATATTCACCCCTCTTTCTGCTTTGTGATAAAAGCAGATGAGTTGGAGGAAGACATGCTTGCTCCGGCTTAAAATAAATACTCTATGCCACATCTCAACAGGAACAACTGCTGTCATACAAGAGGGGAGCAGATAACGAGAATCTCACCCATTTCTTACCTGGGATGTGCACTCCAACTGCTTGAGCTCTCAGCTTCTCCAACCACTTGGCACAGTTGTTGAAAGATTGCTCATTAGTGACATCATATACAAGGCACAGGACGTTGGGCTGCTCCCACTGCACAGCAAGAAAGGAACATTGTCAGCTCTAATGAAACTGATGTGGTCAACAGCCAGTCTGTAAACACGGCAAACACAGGTGCCAAGACAAAAATAAAAAGCCTAACATACAGGAATCCTATGCCCTGCCTGAGGTTTCACTTTTTGGTTGAGCTGACTAAATGGATAGCTGGCACTGGGAGAGGTGGTCTTGTTCTCTTCCCCCATTCCTGTCTGCACGGTCCTGCTCCTTTACTTGTATCGGCTCTGGCACTCACCTGATCTCTGGGGAAGCTGATTCTTCATGCTGAATCAGCACAAAATTAATCCTAGAGAAAAAAGTAGAAAGGTTTTCTTCCAGTTGGAGAAGCTGAGCCAGATTCTAGAGGGGTGCCTTGCAGACCAGACCTAGTGCAAGGGCAAAAGTGGAATTGCCTCCTGTAGAGCAATGAACTTCGGTTGACTTAGCCATCTTACGAAACCTCACATCAATTAATTGATCCTATGTCTCAAAATGGGATAACACAATGGAGAACTGTGCAGGTAAGGACACAAATGTGTGAAGGGAAAAAATCAAGGGCAGTATTATGCTCAAGGACAAGAATGAGTCCTGTTCAATCAAATACATCGCTATAACATAAAAACCCCCCGCTGCTGGAGTGGCAGCAAAATAGATGTTTTCCTAAGAAATAAAAATAACTTTAATCAACAGCACACAGCGATTCTCAGTTAAACATCCCTATTTCTTTTGTAAGAAAACTGAATGACTATCTGCCTTCCTGCCTCTGAAAAGTATTTTTTCTAGTACTTTTACAAGTTTTAGAGAGGTAGAACAGGATGCATTGGCAACTGAAGTAATTGCTCCCATTTATACTAAAGACAAAGTTTGCTACATCAGCCAGGCCGAGGAGTTCAGATCTTCAAAGCAAAAGCACTTCTTCGGAAGAGGAGGACTGTTACATAAGACTTACCAGTTTCTCCAGCATTTCAGAAAATAGATCTTTTCCTGCAGAGTCAAAAATGAAGAATTCCTGAAAGCGGAAGCAGAAAGAAGGCTCTTGCCAGGAAAAATGCAGTGTAAGGAAAGGTTTTGAAAGTAAATACTGGAACTTGTAACTCCTGTATTTTGTTCAGTACGGCAATGTCATGTCCCTAAGGAAAAAGTTCCGTTGAAGAACTTGAGAATGAACTAAGAATACTCCAGTTCAGACAGTAAGATAAAAGAAATAGCTATTTTTCATGTGTAACCAACAAAAGAGTTACCTCCAAGGCCCCAAGTCTGGTTTCCATTCCTACTGGAAACAGAATATGTGGAGCAGGACACTAACCTGAACTATTTATACAAAATTATACGTGGTCCACGTTCCACTAGTGGGACTATAGGGCATTAAGAAAAAATAACAGGCAAGTTCAGGCAGCTTCTGTAGTTCTAAGAAACATGAGAACTAAACCTGAGTGCCCTAAAGGACAGAATAGAATCCTAACAAAGCTGGCAATAGCTTTGGTTTAAGATGTCATGTTGGATACAAGTATGCAAAAGTTACATTTTTAAGATTAAACTAACCCTGGAGTATCAGCAATTGTACATGATCAGCCTCATTTCCTTAATGCAACTTAATGGCCTTATGAACATGCAGAGCATTCTTCCACCAGAATGAGACTGAAGTCAGGTTTGAGCTCTGGATGTCTCTCTCTGACCCAATTTATGTCACAGAAAAACTCACCACACTATCACTTGTCTCTGGAACTGATACAGCCTTCACCAACAGTTCTATGCCCGTTGTCTGTCAAGAAAAATCAGGAGAACAAGGATCAGAAGAGTTTTTAAGAGTCTGTCTGACTGTGTACCAGCTATGCACTGGATCGAGGCAATTCTTGTGAATCATTACAATCCCATTAAACGTAGACTGCTGGGAATTCCTCATAGTTCTGGTAACAGACTCCCACCTACATGTCAAAGCCAAGTAGATTTGCTCTGATGGGGGAAAAAGACAGAGAAGAACCAACATCCAGAGATTTGCTTATATATAGCAAAAAGATTAGCTAAAATCTGCAGAGCTACGCTCACTATTACGTTGCTGGTCTAAAGCACACCTTAGAACGTTTTGCACCAACCATGTGATCAGCTAACATATGGGACTGAGGTTATTTGTGCCTCTTCCACCTTTTATCTCATTCTGCTTCGTAGCTTGCTTGTTCTATTTCTATCATTAACTTCTGGTTTCCATCTTGATTTCAATGAATAAACATATTTTAGGTTTTTTTTCTCCACACTCATATTTTCCTTTTTTTACTTTACTTATATTTACTTTTATTTTTATCCTGCTTCTGATTAGTCATCATCATTGATTCTCACACTGAAAAACTGCAAACTGTATCCTCTTCATCTCGGAACAGTTTCTGTAGATTATAATTATCTTGGGGCTATGCAGCACATCTTCATGTTTGCATAGTGATAAGTGCACTGTCCACATGCACATTTAATAGTTGGAATTAAAAGCTTTCTCCTTTAGCAATGCTTTTTCATAGCGCACTCCCTAAAGGGGGAAGCTCTCTAACACCACAAGCGCTTGTGAAAACATTGGTTCAGCAGGAAAATTACAAAATTAACTAAATTACTCTGCATTAAGTTTCAAAACCAGCACTCAGATAGAGTAAAGACTTACAGAATATTAAATGGTTTCTCTTTAGAATCTAGGGTGATAGAGAAAGAAAACCCTACGAGACCCCACCGTGAATGACTCAACTTAAAATCATAGTATTTATTTTGTTCTAGACCTTCTTAGTTTTCTCATGCAACTTCGCAAAATGTTGGATAGCAGTTTGAGCCTGTTGTATGCTTACCAGTGTGTAGTTCTTCTGAAAATGAGCCCCATCATTGCGGAACATCTGGGCTAAAGCACTCTTCCCCACAGTTGGATCTCCTACAAAGCCAAAAGCATAAAGGATTTTTGTTTCGTCTTAGAGATTCTTATTTTCTCTCAGTTCTGTTATTATCACATGCCATAAGAGGTTGGATGCTGTAACTCCAAATGCAGGCAAGATAAATGTCCCAAGAAGCACAAAACAATCTAAAAGGTAATACACACGTGAGGAAATGAATATTGCCATTATACATACTGGCACTAATATCAGATTTCTGCTCTATGAACAACAGTAAAGGAACTGCTGTTTGTTCTAAAATTCATGTCTACCCTATAGCCTTTACCTAAGAATTAAAATTTCCCAGATAAGTTATCATGTGGAGAAAAATACAATGTGATAAGGGGGACTGGGCTGCATAGGAGGCTATTTCCTCTCCTTAGATTATCCATTTTGCCAGATTCAAATCCTTGTTATATACTGAGTTTAGGGAAGAGACAGGTCATTTATACACTACAAAGCTGCTTAAGCTGGTAACATTCCTCGATGAACTCTTCTTGCTGACCCTGCTAAGAGAGCAACTCTTGCTGACTCAATGCTGCTGGTGGCTCATTAGTTGCATCCTGGGCATAACAGAAGCAAATGTCACTTGGCTGGAGAGAAAGAGCCTGCTGATTCATCCCTATATGGAAGGAAAAACCAAGAGGCTTTATCCTTTGCTCTTCTAGAGCCAAGGCTTTCTGGTACAGCTTGCACAACACTTCGGGCAAACCTGGCAGCTGCCTGCTTTGGCCTGCTGTTACAAAACTCTGTAAGATGCAAAGCAATGGCAGAGAACTGCAGAATTCACATATGTCCTTATCACTCCATGAAAAATATCGTAATCCTTGCAAAACAAAGACTTAACTTAATCTTCCCAAAGGGCATACCCACTCTTCACATACTGTCTCGCTAGCTGGGATAGTTCAAAAGGACAGGAACCAGGAAATACCTCAGTGGTTCTAGCTTTACCCTTAAGGGAACACTTATGACAGCCAAGCCTGGAATACAGGTCTTTTACATTTTGTTGTTAATAAATAAACCCAGAAAGGGGTATATTTTGACCCTATTACAGTTTCCTAGATGGAGTTTTGAAGGCAATTGGTAGAGCTATCTGCTCACATAATATTATAGAGAAGGAAGGGTGTTTTGGATAGTGACAATTGCTCCTGGATACATTAACCAAATGTAGTTCTTGTTAAAACATTTTTAGCATGCTTGCTTACTCTGAGCTGAGTTGGGCTCATAATATTTAGACAGTAAAATCTGGTAAGTCAGCATGTTTGTTCCCTGCTCAGTTCAAGCTTGTGCTGAAGACAACACTCTGTTCTGAGTGGAAGCTATTCTGTATTTCAATAGACGATTAGATCTGTCTTTGTAAAATGAGATAGAGAAGCATACATTGCTCCAAACTATGCAGGCATCATCCAGTGCAAATTCTTAACTAAGATGTTGCCTTTCTTCAGTTTGACAGCCCCAGTTGTTCTTTCCCTCTTCTTATTCTTTTCCATCCTCTTAGTCCGTTACATCACTACAGTTTCTCAAAATAAGTTTCCTTGCCCTTTTCATTTAGTTTGGCCTCATCTGCTAGTACTGCATCCCACAGTATTTATTCCATCCATATTTCTGTTATTCTGCCAGAATCTGTAGTGTGTCTCTAAAATGCCTGCTACTGCCAACTGGTTTTTTACAACGAAAACCTTTCCGTAGTGTCTCCATAGTAAGCTCAAACAACAATAATTTTTACTGTATGTCTGTAAATTACCTTTGAGAGAAGACAGGAATTGCTTTCTGTTGTCAAGTTAATAGTCTCTCTTTTGCTAATAAAAGCCCTTTTCCCCTGGTGTTCTCTTTGACCTTGGTGCAGCTCCCAATACTGTGAACCACTCTATTCTTCAAAGCCACTTCCTCAGGTACACAAGAGTTCCCTGTTCCATCTCTGATGTTTTTGCTCCTATGTAGTTGCATTTTCTCATTCCCTTTAGGATGTTGTGGTTACCCATCTCTTATGTATCTTTCACTCGGTTGGTCTCTTCTGCAAGACAGAATTTATTTTGCCTGGTCTGTTTCACTAATTTTTTCTTTTTTAATAATATATGGATATTGTTGTAGCACTTAGGAGATCTATATATGGGCCAGGACCTTCCTGTTGTTTGTGTTGTGAACAGAATTGAAAAGGCAGCTCCAGACCCAATTAGGATTAAGCACATAACTAGGTCATCCAAAGAAAACCTATGTGAATTTAAAATGGTCACGGAATTTGCCTTTGGTAATACTAAACAACAAAGCTTGAATGACTATGTATTGGGACCTGGAAACTTCCAAATTGGAAATGATGTGTAAGTTTCAAATCAAGAAGACAAGCAAGATACTCATGCTGTCCACAGTAACCATCAACAGAGGCAGAAGGGAGATTAATTCTTTTGCATTTGCTAAATATCACACCTGGCTTTGTGTGAGTTGATGGTTAGCTGCTTCTGAGTTCTAAAAAAAAGGCAAATATTTTATTCTGGATGAAAGAAAAAAGGTTTGGAGCAAAGAGTTAAACCTGGGAGTTGTCTGTATACAAAGGTTTTATGGATTTGTGCATCTGGCTGAGGCTGCAGAGAGCTTCAATGTAGAGCGTGGGGAAAAAAGTTTTCTTTCCACAGTGTTAACAGTCAGCTGTACTTACTTTCAGCACCTCCATAATCCATCCTGACTAAACAGAACAGTGTCTTCACCACAGTTTTTTTTCAGGTTAACCTCCAGTTTGCTTGGGGAAAAAGATGCCTCCATGAAGTGCATGTTTCATCCTTCTACTCCTTGCTAAGGCTCTACCTTCCCATCACACTCTCAGAATCATCACAATTTCTGACATGAATTTTTCCCCCAGCACAAAGAGAGCCTCCCGTACCAGGCAGGGCTCGGCTGCCTACCTTGCTCCCTTCACACCTTCCCCATTCTCAGCCCACCTTTCCACATTGTAGAAATACGTTTGTTTTGTTTTGTTTTTTTTTTTTTTTTTCCTTTCTTTTTTTCAGATCCTGTCCTTGCACTTCAGCTGATCCGACTGCCCTTCACACCTGCCCTGAGCACAGCTCTTTATTCTCCGCGTGGCGTAGAAGGGAGAGGATACGGGGTAGGTAACAACAAACACGATTTCCACCGTTCTCGTTCCGAGGGACCTGAGATGCCCACCTCTCTCCCGCCGCCTTGCTCCCCACCTCTCCTCCATCGGGGCGTCCCCTCAACGAGGGGCCGAGAGAAGCCCGGCCACCACCCGCCCGGGGCTCCCCCCTCGCTGAGGGGGCCCGGGCGTCCCAGCGCCGCCCCGGCCGCGGGCCTCACCCCACCCCACGGAGCCCACTCGAGGCCCTTACAGCCAGCGGGGCGGATGGGACCGGAGGGGCCGGACTCACCTGCCAGCAGGCACTTGGCAGCGAGCTTCACCATGGCCCCGGCCCGGGGAAGGCGGCGGCGGGCCGGGAGGGCCACCGCGCTCTGCCCCGGCCCTAGCAACAGCGCGGCCCTAGCAACCGAGCGCCCCGCCTCCTGAGGGAGGGGACCGCCCGCCCAGTCCGGTTGGCGGTGAGCTCTGCTCATCAGTGCTATCCGGAGTTCTTATTGGCTCCCTTCTGTTTTCCCGCCCGCCAAATGTCCTGTCATTCAAACCCGAAACCTCGCCCCTTCTGGTCGCTGCGGCGGGGCGGCGCGCTCAGCCGGTGGCGCCGTGGTGCTACGGGGGGAGTGGCAACGGAGTAGTTTCTGCCCAGCAACTAAGTGCGTCGTCAGGAGCCGGTTTGTTATTGGGTAGGACACAGGGGACCGTACCACGGAGCCGAAATTAACCCACTGGGGACAGGGCAGAAAACAATCAAGCTACGGGCAAAGAGCTATGTAATAGGGGCGCGGCAGCACAAAGGAGGGAAATGACAACTGAGGGTGCGGGAGAGAAGCCTCAGTTTCTTGCCTATGATCCCACGGAATGGGACCTTCCCCGCTGCAGCGTCCCCGCCCGCCCACCTGACTGGCGGAGGGTGGAGTGGGTGCCCATCCTGCGCATGCGCGCCACCGGGCGCTCCTGTTTCTGGCCCCTCCCGTGCCGCGGCGCGGGCTGCTCGGCGCATGCGCGCGGGGGAGGGGGGGGCGGGGTTAACGGGTGGAGCGCACCTGGCGCGAGCTGCCGGCCGTTAGCGGCGGGCGGGCGACCGTTAGGCGGGCTGAGGAGCCCACAGATGGAGAGGGCGGGAGCCCCGTCCGTTAGGTCGCTTTTCCCTCAGGCCTTAGAGCTGGGAGTCAAACCGGAGCGGGAGTCGGAGCTGCACCCTGCTTTGTTCTTCGCTGAGGCTGCTCGTACATAAATTGGCCGCAAATCCCCTGAATTTCACAGTGTCGGTTGGGTTCAGTGTGTTTAAAATAACCAGTTTATAAGGCCCGTGTGTCCAACCTGGAAGTTGAGCGACGTTTCTTCTCAGCCTCTGTCAACATTTGATCAGTCATCCTTTCCTCCAGTTCACACTTTTCCTTGCTTTTGACTACATTACTGATTGCCCAGAGCAAATTCTCTTGCTCACCAATTTCTTAGTTGCTTCCTTAGTATTTCAGCATTTTGTTAATTTTTTTTCCTTTTTCTTTGTTATTTTTATAGTCTTTCACACTCCAATGGGTTGGTTCCTTTAATTACATGTTTTTCTTTTTTTTTTTTTTTCAAATATTTTTTCCTGAGAACTCCCTTGACTATTTCTATACCCTATTCTTAATCTTTAAACTGATCTAATGTCTTCCGTAAGCAGTCCAAGTCAAACTTAATGGGTTTAGATTAGAGCTGAAAAAGCTGACTGTGAAACTTCCCGGCTTTTCCCCTCCTTCTGATCTATTTGAAAGATCTTATGCCGTTAGAAAGCATGTAATTAATAACAAGCAGTACTTTTTCAGGGTATAAATTTTGCTTGACTACCAGTTGTTTACGGAGTGCAGAGTTTGCTTACTATGAAAAGCAGTATGTTATCTTGGAAAGAAGAGTATTACAGAGTTGTTTAGGTTGGTAAAGACCTTTAAGGTCATTGAGTCCAATCGAAAATGTAGCACTGCCAAGTCCACCACTAAGCCATGTCCCTAAGTGCCACAGCTACATGTCTTTTAAATACCTCCAGGGATGGTGACTCAACCACTTCCTTGGGCATCCAATTCCAATGCCTGACAACCCTTTCTGTGAAGAAATTTTTCCAAATATCTAATCTAAACCTCCTCTGGCACTACTTGAGGCCATTTCCTCTTGTCCTCTAACTTCTTACTTGGAAGAAGAGACCCACACCCACCTCACTACCTTTCAGGTAGTGGTATAGAGCAATAAAAGGTCTCCCTTGAGCCTTCTGTTCTCCAGGATAAACAACCCCAATTCCCTCAGCTGCTCCTCATAGGACTTGTGTTCTAGACCCTTCACCAGCTTCATTGCCCTTCAGTAATCAATAATGCATCTGTATTTGGGTTATAAGATTGGACATTCCAAGAGTAGAGTTAGTTGAAAATAAATGTTTCCAAGTTAACCTCAAGGTAGTGCCTGCTTAGAAGAGAGTTTTTTTGGTGTTTTCTAGCATGAATGACCCATTTTATATGTTTGGGACTATGTGACATATCAGCCAGACATCTAGCCGGAAAAGCAAATAACATAAAAAAAAAGTACCTGTAGTGAAATCAAAGGAGTCTTTTATATGCACATAAAAAACATTGTTTCTGTGATAAAAATATGAAAGGGACTTCTCTAGCCTGAGTGGGCAGAGACAACTGTAGATGATGACTATAGCAAAGTATAGTGATGGAGTCACTACTAAGGGTTCCTTTAAAAAGGAAAAGAAAAATTAATCCCAGGTCTCATTATTGCTCTCACTGTTTTCCATTCCTGAAGCCTCCATCACATAAACCAGGTGTGCAGTTATTGATGTTCTCCATCACTTATGTCTAAATAGCTTACCTCCTTTTTCATCTTTTCTGCCTTCTGCTCCATCCTCCGAGAAATTCATTTGTGTCTGTGTTGTTCTGTTTTTGCAATCTTTGCATTATCCTTTGTTGTCTATTTGTAATATTGTCCCAGTTTACTGACAGGCCTGTATGCAAAGGCTTTGAGGCTCCATTATGATGTACTTGAGATTTATTGATCGTGGGTGTAAGGTAGTAGTATCCATCAGCATTTATTGGAGTTGCAAGCATCTCTACTCTTTTACACTGGGATCAGTGTAATAGAAGGCATAGATTATGTTGGAAGTGAGGTTTTCATTGCTATTGAAAAATTCTGCTTGGAATGTGGCTATCTCCTTTCTGTTTGCTACTCTCTTACTAGCACCCCGGTCCTTTTTCCCATTCCCTCATTTCCTACTTACCTCCGCATGCACTTGCACACAGAGCTCCTAAGGGACTTGTGTCTTCTCTATTTCTGCTGTTGTTTTGCCCAGCGATTTTTTTTTTTTTTTTTTTTTTTTACCCCAGTCTCAATCTTTTCCTTTGCCTGACTTCTCACAGGTAAAAGTTGTTCCCGTACTGGCATTGACAGTGATAGATTACGGATGGAATTACTTACCTACACCTTGTAATCCAAGCAGAATCACAGTCTGCTTTTAGCAGTCCACAGGGGTTGCTGCTGAATAAATTGGAATACTGGTAGCTGTGCTCACTGAAGCTTCTCTCATCTTGAATATGTGAGAAAGAGAAGGGAAGAAAAACCCTGTGGATTTAAAAAAAAACCCCAAACAACAACAGAGGATGATGTCCTTACCCTAGAGAAGTGTTTATTAGGTTAAATCCTGTATTTACCAGCTAAGGAGAAATAGAGCACTCTTTATTCACACATTTAATTTCTTCCTCAAATAAACCAAGATTTCTAAGAGTGGCAAGCACCCCTTCCTTAACATGAGCAGGATAAACTGCCCTGGCAGCCACGAGACCCTGAAATTTGAAGTCACATTCCTTTAGGCAGTGGTCACAAAATAGCAGATAAATTGCACGTGTCTACGTGTGGCTCGTATTTCATCGGGCTACAGAAGGCAGCGATGGTGGAACTGCAGCTCCAGTAGGAGTGGCAAGGAATTTCAGAAGCACGGTAAGGCTTTACAACATGGATTAAACTGACATCATACAGTCTTTTAGATTGATGTATGGCTTGGGCTTCAGATTCTTTCTGTCAGGCACTGCAAACCCAATACAACTGTGTAGGTCACTTTATTGCCTCCTTCACAACATATACCTCTTTAAAAGTGATTTTTATGAGGCAGGATTACTAATACTCCTAGGACTTGTTTTTATAGTTATTCACGTATAGATGCAGATATTCTGGATGTGTTCAGAGTTGAGCAGGTTACAACCTGTAACTTGAATGTACTGCCTAATAAAAGCTACTGAGGAAGTAATTCAGCTTTCCTTGGAGTAGACAATGCTTCTCAGGAGGATGTTAATATTGAGGAGAGGTATTAGTAGATCTTTCTGTGAGAAATGTCTTAAATACAAAATGTTCCATTCTTCAATGTCCTGTTTTAAATCTTTACTTAGAGGAAACTGTGACAAAACAACATCAGAAATATCTTCCAAATGGATGAATATTTAGAGTTCATGCAGCTTTTTAAATCCGTATAGATTCTTACAGAATTGACTATGAGTGTTTACTGATATGTCTAGAGAGCTTTGAAAACTGCAAGAACGGATGTGTATATTTTATTGTAGATTTCCATTCTTTACACTTTCCCCGAGCAGTAGAATAAATAGAAACTTCATCTATTTTGAGGGCTACTTCATTTGGCAACCCCCAAAATTGCCTTTTATTTCTCTTCAGAGTGGGGCTATTAGCACAGAAGTAGGAATTTGGATGCTTTCTATATCACTGTTGATAACAGCATTATAGTTCCAGGTCTTCAGATTTTGCTCTTTTGTGGTAGGGACTGAGATGCGGATATGAAGGCTTTTTGGCTGAGACTTGGTGCACTGAAATGTAAGATGATTATGAAATGGTTGAATCAGCCAAAGGATTTGTTGGCAGTTACAACAGCGCTTCTGACTGATCTGGCATATCTGTCATTTGTTCCTGATCTACTACATTGTGAAAGTGGAAGTTAGAAATGAACGCCGGTTGTGGCATCAGTGAAAAGCAATAAATTATTAGGTGTGGCGTAAATACCTCTGCAAGGCTGAAAACTTGGTTCAAGTATGTTAATTATAACTGCTATGTCCTCTCTTCTGATGAGTGTGGAATAAGGACAGATTTCTCAAGGATGTATTCAAACCCACAAGGATAAAGATAAAGAGAATTTTGAGGGAATAATTATTCTGCATATGGCTGGAAAAATTGCAGCTGGAAACTTACTTGTTTGTTCTTGCACATGGAAGCTAGGGAAAGTGCTGGGAACAAAACCTAAATCTTTATTTAATTTTTAACGATATACCCCAAAGCATTAGATATGGATAGTTGATCGGGGATCTAGAACTTCATACAGAAAGTCTTATGGTGATATAGATCTCTCTGTGTGGGAGTATCTGTGACAGACTGAGGACTTGCCATGACCTTGTGTGTGGCCTGAACCACTCTCAGCTGTGAATATGCTATTATGGGAGCAATCATTGTCACGCTCTTTTGCACAGAGTCGTGCATAGGGTGATTGGATGCTGGTGAGTGAGCACTGAGTATGCGTCTGCATCATGGTGAAGGGGTTAATCTGTTGAATACAGAATATATGAATACATGACATCTTTAAATGAGCTACCCATAATTCCAGCATGCCAGTCATTATATGGTGATGGGAATCTTTTTTTGGATCTCTAGCTGCTGTCTGCTTAGAAAGCAGCTGCTGGGTTTACACTAATGCTATATGTCATGTTTAAAGCTATAAGACAGACTACATTCAAATAATGATATTTATTAAAACATAAAAGGTTATGTTTTGGCTTATATTCTGTTTATGCTTTTAGGATTTGAATGTTCAAGGTTTTTTCTGCAGGCATGACAGCTAGAATTTTATTCCCCTTGCTGAAAACTGAGTCAGCCATGTGACTCCAGGACCTGGAGGCTTAATGGAGGGAGGAGAAAAGAAATATTTGAAACTCCTAATTAAATTTTCAAGAGTTTACAGCACTCTGTTTTCTGTCATGTCCACATTTCTAACAGGTTAATTTTTAGGCACAAACTTTTCTACATTATCCGTGTGCTTTCTTTTGAATGTCAATTTATTATAATGTGTTTATATTATAATAAAATTTCTTCTGATCTAAGCTTTTCAAATACTCCCTTTAATCACCTCCAGTCCTTCCTGCTCTGGATTTCCTTTTCCCCAAGTCCCAGATACTGAATTTCTGTATGAATTTCTCTGGTCCCTGTCTCAGATCACTCTGTCTATATATTGTTGCTCTCTCCTACTTCAAAAGCAAGGGTCCCCCTCCTGCATTCCCAGTAGCTGCTCACACCAGCTACTTCCTTCCCATTTGCTGCTGAGCCTTGCTGGTCAAAGTTTTTGTGGCTTTCTTCCTTCAAACATAGGGCCTTGGTTCCTGCTTGTAACGAAGTCTTAAACATCTGGGCTGCACAGTGAACTTGGAAAAATTCTGAACGAGAAGGATCCTGAGCTTGTAAAAATAGGATACATCCAGGAAAAAAATTACATGGGAGTCCTTCATTGTCACATGTTTTGTGTTTTATATTCAATAGACTAGATGAAATTTCAAATTAATTTTGACGTATCAGGCCTTCAGTGAGAAATAATTTAAGTTCTATTGTATCAGTTACCTTCCTTTGGAGCATTCA
This sequence comes from Tyto alba, assembly GCF_018691265.1. NCBI lineage: Eukaryota > Metazoa > Chordata > Aves > Strigiformes > Tytonidae > Tyto > Tyto alba. The sequence goes on from NW_024881282.1 coordinate 32,543,992, forward strand.
AAATGAAGATACATTTGAACACTCGGATCCTCAACAGGCCAAAAAAGATGTAGACCCATTAAATCTATGGGCAAATGTCTTTTAAGATGCCTCTGCTTTGCTAAGAAGACTATCATGTGTGAACAAGGACGTTAATACATGCGGAGGGGAACAGAGAAACACTGGGTCTAGTAATGGAGATTGTTACAGAACATAATTGAACACTGACTGCAGCAAAGCTAAAAGGAGACTTGCATTACAATGACATAAAATCTTTATTTTTCCCCCTAACCTCTGATTTCAGCTGTCTGACTAAGAGCAGGTGCTGGGCAATAGCTCAATTTCAACAACCCATTGCAGCTGAAAGAGTAGATGCAATTGTGCTGTATCCAGCAAAACTGAAAATTACTTAAAGGGGGTGAATGCAAATGTTTTAAGACAGAAAATCTTCATTCATCTGCAGAAGGAAGCATAAAATTAGCACAGCCACATAATTCATATTCCTCTTTATATTAAAGCAGTAATAAGTGCTTGATACTTTGCTATTACCTTTATATTTTAGTATCTTTCTAGTGATACTTTTTTTTAAAAAAAAAAAAAAAAAAACCTGCATTGCATTGTGAAAATGCAGGAACTGGAGTTTGTTACCAATTAAAATGTTAGAATTAAAAAAAATACTTCCAGGCAAGATTTCCAAAACCTAAAAATCTCTCTGCACCATTTGGTTTTCAGCAACCCATGGACCTTCCCTCCCGTAATCACTGGTTAAACATTTGCCCTCTGGTCCTGTGCCTCTTCCAACCTGTAGAAGCTTTAGCGGCAAAGCTGGGAGAGTTACCGTGTTGTTACCACCCGAAGGCCTGAGCATCCATTTGTTAATGCCTGTCAGTGTTGTGCCACTGTAACACCAGTGAAACCAACTGTAGTTTTGTACGTGAACCATTAATTGCTCAGACGAGCATCACCTAGAATGAAAAAACTGTTGTTGCGATAGAAGTTGGACATCCTGATTCAGACACTGACAGGATCCTTTCGCTTAGATTGTCCTAGGTGGAAGACTGAATGAGTTTATGAAAAGAAGTCCTTTCCAGTTGCATGTTCCATGGGCTTATTAAGTGCCTTTGAGTATTTTTATTTGGATCTTCTGATCTGTTTGTTGTTTTAACTCATGCAGTCCCTTCTATTTTTCTGGTGGATGGAGAAGGGACTCTGTATTTATATTAACTTCTGTCTTTGAAAATGTATCAACCAGCTCTGTTACTTTATTAACCAGAAGAGCACTAACCAGAAATGTACTTCCTCCCTTGTGAAGTAATTATCTCACGGTAGGAGATCCTACAGTCTGGGAAAGTTTTGATGATTGATCTCTCATGCACACAGCTAACCCCCTTTGGACACATTTGGCTTCACTCTCTCTTGTTTAGGAGAAACGTTGTTTTAAATGTTGGAGCTCTAGAGAGTGTTGAGATTTCTAAAGGGTGTGTCTCTTTGGAAAAAATAATCTGCTAAAATACTCTCTCAGAATGAAGGTGCAGCTGCTCAGGTTCAAGCACATGTTACCTAGGTGAGAGTCCAGGACCTAGAGGAGGTATTTTAATCACTGGCATGTGCTAAAGCTCTTGTATCTGTGTTACCCGTGGTTCCTGGGTGGTGTTAGAACAAGAATGTCAGCACATGCTTTAACCACAGCTCAGTTTTGGAGTGTTAATGCATGCCATATAATTTATCTTTCATTTGCAATTGATTTATAAATAAAAGAATGTGTTCTCTATCTGTTGACCCCTTAAATCTCAATTTGGGATTTTAGAGTCAAATGAAGTTCTTTTGTGCTTTATGCTCATTAATAAAAATTTTGTGGGCTAATTTGTGTCTTTAGTGAACCTTGGATAAATTCATAGTCTTTTATGTTATTTTGTTAGGCAGAACTTGTCGCAAATATTGTACAATGCTGCAATTTTAAGCCCATAACAATAATAACTCTGTTTTGGACAGAATATTGTTAATGTTTAGATACTATAGCACAGAGGCTTTGATAAAACTACGTGCGTGTTTCTGAAAAGGAGAACATGAACTGCATTGCCCATCTTCAGAAGTATTTAGAAACTAGGGAAATGTGTCCTTACTTTCCCCTCAAAAGATGGAAAGTCAGAAAAGACAAGCAAACAAGCAAGTTTTGCTTTGATGAAGTGAACAAAGTGTGGAAGCAATCATAGGACATCAGGCAGTGTTAAGCTCAGGACTGGTGGATAGACTGTAAATGTAAATCCTAGATCATCTTCTGCAAAGTGAACAGGTGTTATGGCCTCCAGTCCACTGGTTCCCAAAATAAGACATGTGGAAAATTGCTGATCCATGAAACTCCATTAAGAGCTTGGCAGGACCCTTCAAACATAAACAATTATGAATTTGTTGGCTAAGGGTTTGGTAATGGTAAAAGGTGATCAGAGAAATTTTTAAGAGTTGGTGATGGTCTGTTGGTACACACCCTTCTTTTTGTTAAATGTTAACATAATTTGTCAGGAAATTATGATTTGTCTATGACTTGAGGATTAAGCTCTTCTTCCTTTTGAGTTGTAGCTGAGAGCAGGCTGTATTTCTTTCCTAGCAATTTACAATACCAATGTGAACAAGCAGTGTCTTTTTTTGTATGTGTAAACATAATTTACATATCTTAAATCATGCAGTCGTATCTTGTTACAAATCATTGGCTATGAATCTAAGGAAAGGATGTGTGCCGATTATTTAAAATTTTAAATTTTGTCTTCAACATTATGGCCTAGAGTTGTTTTGGTTGTTGTTTTTTTGTTTGTTTGTTTGTTTAGGTGTTTTGTTTTGTTTGTTTGTTTGTTTTTTTAATTTATTTTTTTATAACTTTTACTGTATTACAACAGGGGAGAAAATTACGGAACACTTACTGTTCAGGTCAAAGAAGAAGATGTAAGATGCCAATTAAGAAAATTAAGATAAATGTTTCTTGGAAAAAATTTTGTTCCTTTGCTTACATATGTGAAAATTTAAACATCTTTCTTCATGAAATAGTACATTGTAGGGTAATGTGTTTTTTGTATTTGTCAAGCGTACTAGAATCCACACTTGTCTGAAAGGTTGATTGAATTTTGAAGCAAATTCTGCTTGCTTCACTCTTTACAGTACTTTCTGTGACAGTCTTAAAGACATGGAAATGAGAGCGATATGAAAATGAATAATTTAATATATTATATGTATAATGTTTTATCTCATATTTTATTGTAACTTAAAATTTTGCATTTGTTTGCTGCATTTCAACCCATGGCTAGATAACTTCCACCTAAGGGGAAAATGCTGAGAATTTTTGTCAATTGGAAATGGAACAGTTCAAGATTTGGAGAAGGTTTGGAAGGAATTTGGGTGGGAAAAGTAAGAATTTAAGATAAACAATGAAAAGCCAGCAATTAAAAAATAGGTAACAGCTTGATGATAGTTGATAAAACAGTCATTTTATGTTTGGGCAGAAATTTATTTATATTACATACATGTTTGAATGTATTTTTTTATCTTCAGAGATAGAGGCATGAAATATTGAACCTTGAACTTTGAATTTAAAATACAGTGAGGAAAAAAAGGGGTTTGAAAGAGATTTTATGACAATTCTGACTACATAGATTCTGAGTATACCAATTGTATATTTGAATAAAATGACCAAATGCATGTTTAAAATATCAGGTACTGTCACCATGAAAAGTAAAGATGGCATTTTGGAGGTCTCTCTACCCATTGTCACTTTTTCAATTTGAAATTACAGGATATTTCTTTTCATCTTATCAATTGCTATATAGCTGGAAAATTTCAGGCCAAATTAGGAACTCAGTGTTGCTTGTTCAGGCGTGACTGAGGGAATAATGGGCAGAAAGATTGATATAGGAACCATTGGAGTATTCAGACATTTATGCCATTAAAATATCCCCATGAGTGTTACTGTGACTTACTTTATTTCATATAATGTACTAGAAATAAATTTTTAGACTCATTAATGGCTGTGTTTATTTGCTATTTGTTCTATTGTGCTATTTTTTTGTTAAAACCCTGGATAAAATTCCAGCTTTCATGCCATTCATTGAAGCATAATCCTTGCAAGTTCAAAGAATAGAAAGAGACTATAAAGGGATTTGTCGATATAGCGGTGTTTATGTCCGTTCTCGGATTGCGTGGCCCTTCATTCATGACACTTCAATAGCTGGCTTCCCAATGTTTTTTTCTATAGCCCTGCATACTCTTGTAATTGCGCCTTATGGCCACTTGAGGTCAGCAGCTGCCGAGAAAAAGAAGTAAACAAACTCGCTTCGTTGCAATCGGTATTCATTCGCTTTATTTAGAATACTTAAAATTCAATACATTATTCAGATCCGTATATATATTGTGCAAAACCAAAGGATTTCTTTTGAACGCTCAGCAGCTTCAGCAAAAAGTCTTCTTTGTAAGTTACTAGGGAGTGAAAATCTAGAATGGCTTTAGGGAGTGTTTATTGGCTTCCCAAGTAGCATTGGGGAGTCGCTGCAGCAGAGTAGTATTCTGTACAATGTGATGGTGACAAGGTTTCAACCTTATCTTTTTGTTTATACTAAATTAGAGATAAGTCTGAATGGAATAGGGTAGTATTGCTGCAGGGAATAGTTTGGAATCTTGAAATAGCAAATATCTTTCCTTTTTCTTGCAGTAGAAATCAGTGTTCTGTCAAGATGTGGGGAAAATGTTGCCTAAAAGGATTTCCCACTTCCCTTCCCTCTTCCTCCCTCCCATCCAACGCCCACCCCCCCACCCCCCGCCCCGTGCCTTTTAATCTTTGCTTTAAAAACAATAATAATAATAATACTAATAAAAAAAAAGATAAAAAGCATTAACTTGGTGCCAAAGTTATGGAACAGGATTTGGGAAACAAATGTTCTTGGCTCTGTCATAGGCTTATTGTTGGTTGATCATTCCCTTAGTTTGAGTCTCAGTTTCGTATATGTAACTTAAAACAAGATATTCATTCACTGGCAAAGTTTTAGAAGAAATGTTTTTTGATGGGATTTTTTAATATACTATTTTAGCAGTGGGATTGTCAACAGCAACATCACACCTGAATCTTGGTGTCGCCTTTACTGAAATTCATGCTGCTGTTTCTTGTGGTTATTCCATTCTTCCTGTCTTAGATAGTTGTGTAACACTGTTAGTAAACAGATCCTGTGTTTCAGTAGTGACCGCTTTTTAATGGTTTATGAAGTTATCCCCATGCATGACTGGCACCAACTGATATTCCCATCAAACCTTTCATCCAAAAATCCCCCTGCACCGGGCAAATTTAGCAAATGATACAGACAAGGATCAATTTACTGATCACCAAAATGCAGCAGGGGAGGTGTAGGTTCAATAATTGGAAATACTTTTTAGCTGTAACACCGATTAAATCGAAAGAGCAAACTGCCAAATGAAGTTGAGTAATTGCCATCACTAGAGATTTTCCAGGCTATGGGTATGCATCCATTTAGAAGGGATGGCTTAAAAATAATGCAAGTCAGTTTTGCCACAGTTCAGAACTTGGATTGGATGATTCATTATATGCATATTTTATCCCAAATAATTTTAAAAATTTCTTCCCACTTTACACTAGCTATGGATAAAGCATCGGGGATGTCAGCAAAAAAGAGTAAAATTTTCTCTCAGCGTGTGCCAAGCCTACACGAAATAAGAAACAAGTTCTAGTGAGAGAGAATAAAGCCCAGATTGATGTGACCTTTATTATTTTAACAGTGTCTTTCAGCACAATTACAGAGTTGCAGGATTGCAGAGAACAGAGCTGGAGTATAAAATAACATAAATAAATAGAACAGGAGCCAAAGCAGTCAGCAGGAGGTGGTTGGAATTGGGCAGTGAAGGATGGGTGAAGGGTTTGCATTGGTCAAAGCCTTTATGATTCAGCCACCATAGTTGCAAATTCTGGAGAAGGGAAAAATGTTTTTTAAATATTAAAAAAAAGAAAATGTAAAGAAGGAGGAAGCATATTACAATGATTACAGAGTCACTGGTGTAGCAGAAACATCACAATAACAGAAGAACAAAGAAATCCAAGTTAAAGGGAAAGTATGACTTGGGAAATCTTACAGTGAAATGAAAGGATTTTTTGAGGGTAAGGGAGAAATGCTCTACATGCCACAATGTCAAGATTGTCCACCACTATTCATCTCAAGAACTTGATTAGTTCCCTGTTATTCCTTTGTAAATCTCAATGGGGTGAAGGCAGGAACTAGAAATTTGATTTTGCAGTGAGATAAATTTCCTTTATATCAGAGTTTGTCAAAGAGACTCATTAATGAGTCTTTCAGAGTATTCACATCCCTATATTATAAATATATTACATTCAAACTCAATTTTGTACTAGCAAATTGACTGAAAATGACAGATTAAAAAATCAGAAGGCTGACACCAACCTATGTAGCAATCTTGACCGCACTGGTGATAACGAGAAAAATTCCTGTGATTGCAGAGGGCTGGGATTTTACCCTGTGTTTTTATTAGTGTTACATCCATAACATTTACATAAATATATCTATCTGCAGTTTGGGTTTATTTTATGCTTTGGTATATATAATGCCTTTCAGCAGGGTGATAAAGCGTGGAAAAGGCACATTTGTATCCTGGTGAATTGCTGCCTGGCATACTGCTCTCTGAATAGTGTATTACCCAAGGAGGTTATAATTCCTAACTCCATCTAACCTTGGAACAGTTATACGTGAGAATACCTTGCACAGCTGTGCGTGCCTCAGAGCGCTAAAAATGACAGACTGAAGGGAATCCCAAGAAGGGCAACAAAGATGATAAAGGGATTAGAGGGTGTACAGAAAGAGTGGTTTACGGGTTTAACATAATCAGCTGAGAGGAAAATGGCAAATAGGGAGAGGCAGTTATCTGTAAAGGCTCAAGAGAAAATCGTTGAAGTTTGACATAATGAAGAGTACTGTCTTGCAACTAAAAAAGATAGAAGATGAAAATTAGGCATTTTAAAGAACATTTTAATGTTCATTTGAAAAAGGCTAAACTCTAAATAAGTGAAATCTTTACTGACTTGTGTGTGCAAACAGATAGCACTTTTGATGACGTTTCCAAAAAACATGTTGCCAAATGCTGACAAACCAGACTGAAAAATATAAGTGTCAGAAGGTTTAAATTAAATCCAAATTTATCCATCATTTTGAAAGATGTAAATCCATATTAGGATTAGTGAGGCAGATTACTTAACACAAAACACGTATAAATCCTGTACACAGTGGGTACATAAATTGAGAATGTGGCAAACTGAATTTAAGAGATAAAATAAAGTGCTTGTGATAGAAATGCAGACTATTCTGGGCAGAAAAGGAAAAAGGCTATGATTATTAAATCACTGTGTGAATAAATCCTGCAGAGAGAAACATAAACTGCAATGGATGAAACCTTTCCAAAAGGGAAAACTAACTATGCATATTCTATTAGAATGCGTTGTCATATAGCTAAATTAAAGCCTTTTTATAATAATATGTGTCTACAGAATATATTTGGAAAAGGTTATTCAGACTTACAGCCAAATATTTTCTGTAATACACCATCATAGTGATATTATCACTTAATGACAATATATTTCACGGGTACTTTCTGATAGCCAGCAAACCGTAAAATACTCCCTCATTAGTAACTGCTATATGCTTTATACTTTTTCCAGGATTTTCAATATACTTTAAATATTTCAAAGATGTTCCAGTTGAATAATCTTGTAAACTAGTTCACTATTTCTTTTCACATGAAGGTTAGCCCAACCACATGTGGCTTGTGGAGGCAAAGTGTATTCATATATGCAAAACTTCTGAGATAAGACACCGTGTATTAGCTCCTGCCTGTTGGCCCTTCTTGTAAATGTTTATTGCCTCTGACTGGCCTGCTAGTGAGAGAATCCTTGTGATTGACTATATCCTCTTTTCCAGTTGTAATTCTCCTTCCAAATAAAATTAAGTTATATCTTTCTTTACACAAATAATAGTTTTAAATTACAAGGATTTAGACTATTTTGCCATGTAAAATAATTTACTAGCTGCCTTGTGTCAAAGATCTGACTTAAAATGAGAGGATTGTTTCACTGCGTTCAGTATAGTTTGGTAGCATACACCAGCCTAAAGCACACCCTGTAGGATTTTACTGATATGACAGATATAATTACAGAGAACATGTTGTAGGCCGATGATTTCTCTCATCAGATTGTGCTTTTTACATTATCTGTACAATATCAAATCTGTTTAGGAAACTTCATAAGTAATGACTTACAGTAATTTATTTTAGAAGATACAAGAGCACAAAGAGGGTTAAGAAACGAAAGACTTCCAGAAGATTTTTCTCTTTTGCCATGACTTTTCCTTGTGGCAACATCATGACTTATCAGTTGTAATTTTGAATGCTTGATGTCTCATGTTTACAATATTTAAAGAAAATAATTGAAACATTTTAAAATATTTACAGAAGTTGAGCTGTATCAAGGAAAAGATTTTGACTTACTGGGATAAAACTTGTTCTGTCTACAGTGCATGATCTTTGAACATTCTCTATGTACTTTTTCGAGTCTATTAATATCCAGAAACTGAAAGGCATGATGTGCATGTTCAGTGCTAATACACTAAATAGATGAGAAAACCCACTGTGAACAGAAATCTTAATTTTCTTTTCTCGCTCTTTCTTATAAATGTTGTCCTGAAGCTGACAGAGCTGCTTCAGCATCACTTCCCAATCTAATCTGAAAGCAAATGTTTGTAGTTTTATTAGGTAACCTGGCCTTGACCTGCAATTTTTTTGATTCGTCATCTTCAGTGGAAGATGGAGGGTGTTTGACATTGCACAGAAGATGGTCATGTCTTGCATGAACAGGTTGCGAGTTTTCAACTGTTTTAAACTGGCAGATCAGCCACAAACTAAAAATCTTGACCAGACAGGAGGTAAGCTGGTAAAACTATTTATGAGCTGAATGGTCTTGTGGGAATGTTAAAAAGTTTAAACCATGAGAGCTAAGAGAAAGTTTGTAATGTAAGACCTTAACTGGAAGAAGACTGGTTAGGTTGGGATTAATCTTTGTGATGATACGTCTGAGAAATATTGCTCTGTGGTGTTGAAAATCCATGAAGATCAGTTCTTACAACTGCTATGGGCTCCTGAGGGACAGCGTTCAAGGGCCATCTAGTGAATTAACATTAACCCCTGTGAAAGACTGCATGTTTGTGATCATTTAGTGATGTGCAAAGCTGGTTTGAAACAAGGGATAAAAGTAATGCCTCACAATTCAGTTACAGGGAAACAAACAAATGGTTTGCAACAGAAATACAGCATTGCAATACTGAATATGAATGAGCTGTACATTCATGACTTTGTGTCTTATTTACATAGGCAGTTATAATCTGAAATTAGATTTATTAACCAAAGGAAAAGCTGGAAAGTATCTGTCATCCTCATCCTTTGGTCACAGTCCTAGTTGTTAACTTTGCATATATTTCAAGCCTTTCCGGTATAACAATTTGCTGTTTGAGTCAAATTTAAGAAATGGAAGAGAAACCAATAATGCTGTACAGTAGGGATATAGCCAGAAGAAGCAAAAGAAAAAAGCCCTTCGTTTTCTTCTCATTATCAAGTATAAATTCAGAGTAATTCCAGTTGAAAGTTAAGGAAAAGTAGAAGTTGCAGAAGAAAGAGAGAAGGGGAAGAGGTGTTTCATAGTGCTTTATTACAATGTACTGGCTTTCAGGCATTGTTTGAACTTTAAAAAAAAAGTTATGGTCAATCTTAAGTATAAAAGTGAATGCTGTATTCTCTTGTATAAGGCAAAATCATTCTGCAATGGCTCTTTTATACCAATTGATACTGCTTTTGTTTTGCAGCCTTCTGGGAATAACCAAAAAATGTATCTGAAGTGAGGTTGATGGATCAGCTATAAGCTTACTTACCTCCATCAAGTTTTCTTCTGAAAATCTTGCCCACTGATTTTAGTACCACTGCTACTAATTTTAATGGGAATAAGGAGGACCCGTATAATAAAGCATATGACATTTCAAATAATGACACACTCACTGGGTTAAGTACCGCTGCTAAAGTTTAGCGGGAACTTCCCCTAGATGCTTCACAACTGCTCCTGTGCAACTATAATATAATCCTGATCTGAGAAATTAAGAGGCCTTGGTCTACAAACAGGGTCATAGTCACCAATATGCCTGTGTGCTATGAACAGGCAGTTTAGCTAATATATCACCTGACTAATATATCAGTGGCTGATTTTGTGTGTCATTTTTTCAGCTTCTAAATTAGGAGACTATGTTAGTTAACCGTATTTTGCTTTTTATTCCTTTCTTAATTGCCTTTTTTTTTTTTTTTGAGACAATATTTTTTACAAATCAGAGAGATCAGGTAACACAGAGAGATATGAGGTTTTAAATATATTTTTTAGATTTCAACCTATCATATAGCTTATCAATATGTTGAAAATTTAGCAATTGCCTGCTGTCTAGGTGATCTAGTACTCTGGCCACAAACTTCCACTACTATCTCCTGCAATGAGGAAAGATTTAATTCAGAAATGCATCTCTTTGTGCCTCTTCCAGTGTTTCTCAGGGATACGGAAAGAGGAAAAATGAGAAATTTTGTATGAGGGCTAATTTGATTAATCCCCAAAATCCCATATCAAGAGGGGAATAGGAAACAGCAGTAATTTTTTAAGCAATGCTTTGAGAGGAAAAGCTGTTCTGTTCTTGTAGTTCTCATATTTAGTAAAAGGGAGTGACAAGCTTTCTCAGCTGCAAAGACCCACATAAACACTAGAAAAAGTTGGGTAGACAGTTATTGTATAGAAATTCTGTAACAGACTGACTGTACTTTGAATTTTAAGAGCATTGCTTTGCTAAACTGCATTACTTTCGCATTTACTAATCATCAAGTAGAAATGCTGGTACTCTGCCTTTTTTCCTTCTCTTTTCTAAGTTTTATAGTCAAGCCTGGATCTTTAAGCTCTCGATGTCCTGATCCTCACTCCACTGAAATCAACACAAAAATTAAACTAATTGAAGCAGAAGTTGGATCGGTACTCTGTCCTGTGCTGTAGTGTGCCTGAACGCCACCTCAGTTTCTATAAAGTCTTGCCCCCTCTAGTGTCAGCACTCGGCTGCTGTTTCCCCTAAAGCCTGCAAGCAAGGTATATGGCAAATGTAGCAGGACTTGGCATTTCATTAAATCCAAATTGTGCCCTTCAGAAGGTCACAGCCCCCAGTAATTCCTAGATGTCCTCAGTTCTTGTGTGTAAGAGTAATATTAGATTGTTACTGTCAAAGTTTACTCCTCTAATCACATACCATCAGCGCCAATTTTACCATCACCGTCCTTATCTCCAGCAGCCAGAAGAGCCTTCGTTTCTTTGTCTGATAGGTCTCTTCCATCGGGGGCAAAGCCCTTCAGTACAAACCTAAAGAGGTGACATGGAAAAAATTAAAGATTTTTTTTTTCCAGAAGAATTTCACTTTGTGTTTATTTGTACCACTGATTTGTTTGGAATCCAGGGTTGTATCTTCTGTTGTTGACCTTCTTTAACATTCAGCAGCAGTGGTTTACTCTGAAACTGCATTTGACTGAAGAACTATCTGATCACCCATGTCTTTCAGGAATCCTGTGATAAAAGTTACAACTAGCTACCTCCAACACACTTTAAATCATATAACCAGCAAACAGATGATTATTGCACACCAGTACTAGTCAGGAGATTGAATTGCACGCTAATATCTAGTCTTGTCAAAAAAGAAGACAGGAAATCAGACTCTTAATGTGAGGTTATTTGAGAAAGGATGTATCTTTACTTACTTTAATTCTTCCTCTTCGATGAAGCCACTTCGATCTTTATCAAGAATATGGAAAACCTTCTTCACATCTTCTGGGCTCTTCTTTTTCAATCCTACCATCTCGAAAAACTTCTTGTAGTTAAAAGACTCAGCCGCTATAGGAGATGAAAAGCCAGAGAACTGCTTAGAAAAATCATTGAAACGTGTATCCACACATACCCGTGTTTTCCTTCCATACTGCTGCGTGTCCTACCCCGGGAGTCTCGGTCGAGCCCAGCTGTGGCAGGGGCTGGATGTACGCACTGTAATCGTCCACGCTTCACAGACACTCATGGAAATAAAGGGGGAGTGGAGCAGTGTGTCTGTTTTGCAGATGAAGAGCTGAGCTACAGAGGGACAGAGACTTGCCCAAGGTCACACAAGAAATCTGTGATAGAATTGGGAGCTGAAGTCTACCCTGATTGGTCTCATTTCAGTGCCTTAAACCTTTTTTTTTTTTTTTTTTTGCTAAGTTTTACGGCAAACCAGTCATCTAAGAGCAGACTCTCACTATTAGATGGCTGTCACTTGACATTTCCAGCCCTGGAAAAAAAACCAAAACGCTCTTGCTCAACCATGGAGCCTAGCACTGACGAGAAGTGTTTTGGAGCACATGGCTATTACAGTTCTGTTTCGTTTTGCCTGAAGACTTAGTAGAAATCAGTGTTGCATTTCGACTGCTAAAGGTATGTGCAATCGTGATTTGTAAGCTCAGACACTGCAGGGTAGCGCTGTACTGTACGCTGCCTGCAAGACCTTGTGAAGCACGATCGCCGGGGAGAGAAAAAAAAAAAAAAAAAAGAAAGAAAAAAAAAACACAAAAAACCCACAACAACCCAGAGCCCTTGAAATCGGAGCCGAGATAAATGAGTTTACCTGCTCCACTTCTCCTGTCCTTTAACCGCACCCGCTTTTGTCCCACCCACGTAACCTAACGACTGTGGTGTGGGTTAGAAATCAGATACAGTGACCTCCAAAACGTGCTGTGGACTTTTTTTTTTTTTTTTTTTTTTTTTTTTTTCCCCCCATGCATCCTTATTCCCGCCGCAGCTTTTCCTATGACATAAAATTAAGGAGGTTCAGTCTTTCGGGATCTGCTTGACTGAGATCTGTCATTAGTCGCTGCTAATTGCATCTGTGTCGGGACTTGGAGATGGCCCTAGAACAATGGAAGCTAATGAGAAAACCAGCTGCTGGCTCGAGCAGAGCAGTTTGTTGGTCCCTCCGACTCTCCGGCTGCCGAGTTTAGTCGGGCTCAGCGGGGTTTGAGCTTCTGCCTGTTTGGGAAGGTCATTGCCCAGACCCGGGCAGAAAGAGGGGGCTCTCCTGGGGGGGGGTTCTGCCAGCCAGGTAGTTTCGGGAGAGCGGAGGAGGTAACGTGCAGCCCGGAGCAGGATTTCTGGCGTTTCTTTGAAAGACAACCTTAACTACCCGAATCTCTGTAAGCACGAAGAGGGTTTGCTGTCAGTTTAGAGGTGGCGTTGATTTAGAGGGGTAGGGAATACCTGAAACCCGGAGGGGTCTGAGGGGGCAGTACGGACCGCTGCAGCCATTCGTCCTGCAGAAAGCTTCTGCAGTCGAGCAGTGCACCCGCTTGTTCTACTGTTGCCTTCTGCTCCATCCCGAAAAGCAAACCCCACCCGGGGATTCCGCATAGGACGTAAGAAAAGAGAGGTTTCTTAGCTCCTTGAAACGAGGAACAGCAGTTCTGTAATACCTGAAACTGAATTTCGGGGGTGAGTGGGAAGCTGCCGACATCCGCGGCTGATTTCCCTATCCCACAAGAAGATATAATCCACCCTGCTTCGCCGAGGGTTTTGTTCCCTTTGAAAGTAGCCTCTCGGTAAAAGCAAAGTGTGTCCGCGGTTACTGCTTGCCTTCCTTTAAAATAAATATTTCACCTCTTTATGTGCAGGGCAACTTTGCTGAGGATGCAGCTCTGTACTTGATAAACCTGCCAGGCTTTCACTGCACTTCTGAAAATACATCCTCATTTGATAGTTTGTCTAGCCGGATCCTCTAATCTTCCCCAGGCTTAAATAAATGCGCTGCTATCCTAAAATGAAGAGATGAAAGGGGGGAAAAGAAAAAGAAAAAAAAAAAAAAAAAAAAGACACTCACCTGAAAAGGCTCCCACAGCCTTCTTGATATCCTCAGCGCTGAGCACGTCAGTCATAGCCATCCTGCAACTGTTTGAACAGGGAAGCAAGTGCGAAAAGATTAAAAAGTGCTTTTCTCATCATTTCTGCTCATATGACCAAAGCTGCAGTGCTGTGTGGGGATGGCACACCGGGAGCGGCTGGACCCGCGCCAGCTCCGGAGCTCTGCGTGGATAAGTGCCGTGGGCTGTCGCTCCCCAGTTTGCAGAGCGCCAAGGAGTCCACAGACGCGAGGGCTCGGCTAAAGAGAGGGGACGGGGGTGCCTTTGCGGGGACCGGGGTGGGGGAGAACGCGAGTAGGGGGTCGCTCCCTGGGAGGTTGGAGCCTAAGCCTTACTGGAGCGGTGCCAGAGTCTGTCGTGATACCGGCTGGAGAAAGAGTTGTGCCAAGGTCAAGTTCTCGGGTGCGGTGGAAGAGCTAGTGGTGCAGAGCAGAGCCTTCTCCTTTAATAAGTCAGGACAAGCTTTACCAGTTAGATTCGGTGATGAGCGAGGAACTGCAGCATATGCCAAGCTTCGAGCTGCTCTTGAGGTCGGGAAGCAAATGTAACGTAGCTTTTGAACATTTTCCTTATACACTTTAAACGTCTCCCCCCTTCTCCCTTCCCCCTCCCCTTCACACACAGATTCCTTTTAGACCTCGTTTCTTTCGGGCCAGTCCATATTAAGCATCATCCTCGCTGAATTAATTATCACATCCCTGCGAGTCCTACAGATCCCCGTTTGTAATGCACAATATGCTTGCAGGATCTTCCACGGTATGATCTGGTGAAACGACGTGCGAGGTGACAACATGCTCGTGAGGAGCTCCTGTGCGGTGGTGGGCTTCTCGGGCGGGCCCGGGCGCTTCCCGGCATCGTCAAAAAAACAAAACAAAACAAAACAAAACCCCAAAAAACAAAAACCAAAAAACAACAATCCCCCCCCCCAAAAAAAACTAAAAAAAAAAAAAATACAAAACAAAAAAACCCACCAACTCCCAGTTAGGAATCGTAATGTATTTTCTAGCGTTGTTTTTTCTCCAAGAAACGATGCCCATTTTTTTTCACGTGGAACGTGGTGAGTAGTCCAACTCGTTCCCAGATTTTGGGCAGGAGCCATTCGGCTGAGCTAGCCAAGGTGAGGGCCCAGTAGTAGGGCAGATCTCTGCAGGAGGACTGGCATCTCCGCTTCGGGAGAGCCAGGCGGTTGGCAGCGGGATCCCCGCGCTGCCACCGGCGGGTACAGCCCGGTCCCGCTGATGCCATCGCACCCCTCTGTCCCGAACGGGGGGGTCCTGTCACGCAGGAGGCGGCGGCTGCTGCAAAAACTCGGGTGGCTCTGTCAGTAGTGCCTCGGGGCTTTTAAACGGACGACGGGCCCCCAGCTTTTTCTCGGCGGCCCAAGTTCAGCTGTAACGGGTGAGTCATTAGCGTGGCACTGAGCGCAGAAGGACGGAGGAGGAGGTGACATTGGGGGTCTCCCCCCTTTTTTTTTTTTACTTCCCCCCCCCCTTTTCTTTTTTTAAACAGCGACTTTTCATCGTGGGAGGGACTGCCGCTTTCTCTCGTTGGAAATTCCCCCCCCCCCCCCCCCCGCTTCCTTGTATTTCCTGAGATACAAGAGAGGCTGAGTTTTCTCCAAGGACAAACAAGGAGACGGATGGGGGAGCCGAGTCCCTCTCCCCAGGCTGAGCGCATCTTTCCCAGGGAAAGAGGATCGGTGCGCTAGGATGCTGACCCGAGACAAATTGTAGCCCCACGGGATGGCTCCACGCATCGTCCCGCGTGGGTAGTTCTCACTCATCTGCCCCCGCTGTTTCGGAGCTGGGACGTGAAAGGGTACCGTAAAGACGGGTACTCGGGTTACTCGGGTCTCTTGCTTTAGCGGAGTTCGCCTTGGAGAACGGAGTCGAAAAAGCCTCGTGTAGCACATATTAAAACCCAATCGCTTACGCTTAGGTTAAATGGAGACCCATCGATATCCAGCTATCTACAAGAGAAATCAATGCGCCCGATCTCGTGTAATTGGCGTCCCTTTACTTTTCCTTAGCCGGGGGAAGGGAGAGGAGTCCCCTGCTTGTTTCCAGGGCAGATGCCTCTGGCCCGATCCGGCTTTGCCGGCCCCTTCCCTGCTTCGCCGCGTCCAGCCCGCTGCAGCCTGCAAGGGAGCTGGGCCTCAGCCCCCACAACTGCCTTTCTTAACGAACCTTTTGCAAACCCCTTGCTGAGGTTTCCTCGTTCTCGGAGCCACAGAGCCTCCTTTTAGGTCCTTACAAACAGGGACGCCCCCCGACCACCCGTCAGTGAAGATGCTCTCGTTGCGGGTGACTCGGGTTTCGCTGTCACCCCCGCTCTGCTGACAAGGCAGAGCACATTTGGAAGGCTGCCCTTGGAGGTAACTCAAGCCAGTGGCTGGCAGGGGCGATGCTCAGCCGCCGGGCGGGTTAACCGGCCTCGGGGTCGAGCAAACCGGGCGGAGGCGCGTTCCGCGCCCGCGTCCCGGGAACGGGAGCCCGGCATCTCCCTCCGCGTCCCTAACAACGCGCGAACCCCCCCCCCCCCCGTCATCGGATCTGTCAGACCCTTACGGCCCGATCGTGCTGTGAAGGCGAAAAGTGAGAGGCGGCGGAAAAATGAGGCTTCGGATCAGGTGGAGCCGTTTGTCCAGCGAAAATAACATTTCCACACCACCACCCCCGCCAGCTCCCCGGCCCCTGCTCAGAAGTCGAGGGGCCGGAGTGGCCGCGGCCAGAGAAGTGAAAGCGGCGACATACAGGGTTAGGGGGCGAACTGCCGGGGATCTGACACGGAGGGGAGGCTGAGGCCCGTCTCTATTCTCAGCAGCGCATCCGTTTTAAGGACGGCTAGCAAACTTCTAGAAGCTTTTAACCACCAAGCTTTAGTCAAAACTGCTATGGTATTCTAATATAAAAGGCGTTTCACGAATTGGCAGTTTCACACTCGCCCCTTCACCTTTTTCTCATCAGCCCCGAGAGATGAATGACGCGTTTTTCTTTATTTCTGAGATTTTGCCAATTTTCCTGCCCGAACTATTTGTAAAATCCACACCGTGGATTTCCAAGTTGTCTGCACAGAAGCTTTCGTATAGATCAACTCCCCCTTCCACCAGCACCAGAATGATGATATTCTTACTAACTAAGCGATCAAGTAAATTAAGTAGAAATCAACCCGCCCTCGTCAAAAGCAAACAATTCAGGGAGCATTTCGTGAACTGCAAGAAGCCCCCTACACCAAAAGTTGAAGCAGAAAGCCGGGGGTCCTTTGCAAAAAGGGTGACACATTTTCTTTCATCTTCCTAATGACCACACCAAAGAGAGCGACTTCATCCTATCGCTTACGATCGTCTGTGCGTGGAGAGAGATGTCATTTCTGCGACGTGTTTTGGAGGTTTTTTTGCCTTTGTTTCACGACTGAGCATTTCAGTAAATTCTGTTGACAGAGTCCTTGCTTGCCTCCTCGTTCACTTTCTCCCCTCTCCTTCCTTGTTTTGTTATTTCCATTTTCTCACTTTCTCCCCTCCTCCTCTCCTCATTCCCCCTCAATGTGTTCACCCATTTCCTCCTTTTAATGGCCCTTTCTTCTCGCTTGGAGTCTTCTCTGCGGGAAGCCATTCCTCAGCGTTTGGGAGATTTGCACCTCTTTGTCTCTGGGCTTTTGTTTGTGGGAAGGGGGATAGGGTCGGATTGATGGAAGATGTCCTTATCTGCTTTCCTTCGGGAGAAGGTCCTGGGTTCTTGCCGGGAGCGGGCGAATCCACGTTTGCTGTGGAAGTTTGAACATTTTCTTGCTACTTACCTTTTGGATCTCTCCTAAGAGCGCTTGAAAAGGATGTTAGATACGGAGGTGGTCAAAAAGAGGTGGAACTCGGGGTAGGAACCCCACTTATATAATCTCTCTTGCTCTATTTTTGGCAGGTGATACCCACTCCTCGCTGGTATCAGATATTCAGGGATTTTGGTGGCGGTGTCACATTTATCTTTCCCTTAACTAATCAAGTAACACTATTAATAATCTTTGGCGCTCACCTTCCCCTGGCTGTGAAAACTTATTACCTCGGCAAACTGACGGTCCGCCTGAAACTTTATTCAAGAGAAACGGGCGGTATGAATGAGCTATTTGGGGCCGAATAGGTGCTTCATCTCCCATCAGATGGAGGTGGCGCCGGGGAGATCACGATGAATCAGGTTTAGCTCAAGGGATGGGACTCTGCTCAGACGGAAGGGAGTAGAAAGACGCAACCTCCTCATCAGAGTGAGGGAAAGCGAAGACATGCTCAGGAGATTGTCTTTTTCTCTCTTTAGCCCTGGCAGATACTGCCTGAAACAGGAAAGAACAGCCATAAACTGCCTCCTGCACCTAAAGTTGCAACATTCAGCTTTACCTCTTGGCCTCGAAGGAAGGCAGAAATAGTTTTTCCTGCAGGCAACAGCAGACTCAGTTGTGTAAATTTTGATTGCTCATACTTAAAGGGGCATCCAAAATCTCCATTCTGGGCCCCATTGGGGAAAGTGCTGTAGAAGTCTGAAAAATTTAAAACCTGAGCTTTCTTAGGAGAGGCAGGACATTGTAAATGAAGAGATACGATATATACAGTTATTATACACTGACTGTAACCTTTTCAGCATATATATTCTCTTTATGCTGAGTTGCTTATTCCAGGGAAAACCACCTTTGAAGACACCTCTATTTTTACTCTGTCAAGCAATAACAACAACAATAAAAATGCCATTGAGATGTATTTACCATTCTGTAATCCAGCTGAGGACACTTTTCCTGATATTTATTGTTTTTCTGTCAAGCGGAAACATTTTATAAAATACTATGAATCACATTTATCTGGAGTATATTTGTGACAAAAAATATTCTTTTCTGTTTCAGGACTCAAACCCAACAGTTCTTGGGTTAAAAAGCAACCAAGGCTGTTGTGCTAGAACTGAAATTATCTTTTGGGAAAGGCAGGTGGTGCAAAAGTGAGATTTGATTTTTCTAGCTTAATTAATTGATCCTAGAAGGGAGGAAAGATAATTGAGGTATGTATGAGATAAGAATATTTAGAAGTATTTCTCCACGGCCGGTATCATTTTGATGCCACGTTCTGTGATAAATTGGAAATTCTCCGTCAGCTTTAGATAATTTCTAAAGAGGAAGCTTTATTGAATCAAACATGACAAAGGTTAATTCAATCAATTTAGTGTTCTCTCTCTCTCACTTATTTTTATTATGCTTCCTGTAGTGGTTTTTGAATTGTCAGTGTGCTACAGTAGTAGGGGAAGAAATACTACTTTTCAGGTGGCCTTCTTTATTTCTCACCAACACTGTGTCTGTGCCCTAGCTCTGAGCAGGTGAGACTTTGTATTTAATTACAATGTGAGATAGCTGACTCTTGTGGGTCCAAATGTTTCAGCCAACTGGTGTGTTGCCTTTGGAACAGTATGATTCATAGTACGCTGTTTGCTAAATTCAGTGGTGTGGGCTTTGCATTACACGTTCATGTATTATATACTCTTGATGTAGTACCAAGATTAGATTCTGGTTTAGAGATACCAGGATTTTGTGGTTGTTAGCTGCATGCTCTATTTCCATTTGGTGGCTGACAGAATAACTTTTCTCTTTTACCTTTTTCTGGCACCTTAGAGAGGATAAGGGTTGTAGGACTGTCTTTTTGGCTACTGGCATGTGACTTCCATTTCTGTCTGCTCCACTGGAATGACTGCGTTTGTCCACTGGTGCAAGGAGAGCAATTGCAGGGCTAGTCACTGTGATTCCTTTGTATAATTCAGCCATGTGAAAGCAATCCTGAGTAGTGGAAATCCTTTCTTATCCTTTTTGTTAGTTCCTACTAAGGCTTGTTTACAATGAGAGAGCAGATTTATGACCTCATCGGGCATATAGTGAGGTCATTGTTACATGTCAAGTATTTAAGTAATTAAAAGGGGTTTTGTTGCTGGGATTTTTCTTTTTTTTTTTTGTGGTCAGAAGAATACAATGAAAATCTGACACTTCTGGGTTATTTGTACAAATCTGCCTGAAGCTGAAAGAGAGGGAGTGTTGTGGCAACGGGATCCTGAGAGTTCACCTATGTAAAATGATAGAACTTAGGGAGAAAGTTCATGTTACTGCACTCATCAGTTTCAGTAATGTGGCTACACGTTTACTGTCATCTCAATCAGGTATTCAGGAAAAGATTAGGACTGTGATTCCCCTTTAAAATACATATACACTGCAGAGTTAATTGGAACGCTCATCCATTATTGTTTCTTTGTCTCTTTCCCACCACACATAAATAACTGTAATCTGAATAATAAGGTGCTCCAGGTCCCATCAGCCAATGTACCCAAAACTTTTGATGTTATCATCATAAAGCCAGCATAGCACTTTAAAATGGAAGCATGTCCTGCTGCTGTCTCCCACATCTAGTACATGTGTTGTGACACGCAACTTTGGTCTTTAGGGATACCAGTCAGCCATCTTCTACTCATTTTGCATTTATTTTCCTACTTATCTGTTAAAGAAGCCACACAACTTCCTTTATTTGAAAGTATATTCTAAAATCTAGAAGTTTCATTGTTAAGAAATGTTTCTTGGTTACCAGTTAAAATTTATTTTCTGTATTTTTATCTCATCAATATCTCATATAAGCCTCTGGATCGGCCTTCTTTTCCAATGCATATAAGCATATGCCTTTCATTTGATCTTATGAACAGTTATAATATTCTTCAGTCCTCGGGTTAGCCAAGCTATACAGAATTATTTATTTTACACCTTTTCTCATGAATCAGCCTCTCTAGACCTGTAATCATTTTTTCTTACTTGTTTTTGGTATTCCTCTGGTTTTGTTGGCATCTTCTTGGTATTGCTGTGCCCAGCATAACATGGAGTTACTTTGCTGTCTGAGCTTATAGAGTATTCTAAAGTATCTGTTATAGACTCCAACCTGTTATATAAAACAAGAATGACAAATCAGGTTGAATTTGCTGCAGTCCAAGATGTATATACAATTTAGCACCCATCCACATTACATTTAGATTTGGAAAGTATTCACACAACAATTTAAAATATTTAAAATAGTATTTTGTATGCCTGCAGCATACTTTGGTTAAGAACATTTTGAAACATTTTATACTCAACATTCATTATACAGATACTCCTCTATTTTCCTCTAAGGCAAATCTCAGTGCCAGTCTCACCTATGTTTAGAGGCAGGATAGGAATCCTTACAATGTCAGTATTTTCTTTGTTGTTTTCCCTGTGAGTAGTGATATAAGTGTATGTTTCTTCCTCCTGCTCCTGCTATCAAACTTGCCCCTTCTCACAAGTTCTTAGGTATATTGTCCTCTTTCATCTTACTTCTAAAAAAAGGAAGAAATATTATATTGCTATCCTTCCTATCTGAAATCAGATGCCTTGGGTTCTTTGTATAACCCTAATCCATACAATACTGTGATTCAGGATTCCAGAAACTCTGTACCAACTCCACTTCTCTTTTGGAGAAGTAGGAGTAAATACGAGTTTTAATTAATACAATGCAACTAAGAATTTTTGGGAAGATCAAATGTGAATACCCACATTAGAAGTTGTCCAGAATTTTAGGACAAACCTCTCCTGGCAAAAGTGCCACTAAACCTTTCATGTTAGTGAGTACAACTCACAACTCGTAGCTTTTCCAAAAGATATATTTACATAGTAAAGAATGTAGCACCTATTGAATTTAGTCTGCCAAGGTTGTCGTGATTTTGAGAGCTTTTATGTGTTGGAGAGGAGAATGAGCAATTCATGGAAGAGAGATCCACTGAAGGTTACCAAACTCATAGAGGCCACATCCAGCTTGTGAAGTTCCTGAACTAAAGCGGTTGGGATTAAAGACAGGATTATTGGAAAATGTCATAATGTGATTCCCTTGTGCTTACATTCCTCCAAAGGCTTTAGTCTATGTCCAATGTTGGGGACAGGATACTGAGTTAGCAGACCAGAGGAAGTTTATTTTGATCCTGTATGGTGGTTCTTAACTTATTTTCCTCAGTGTAGTTTATAATACCACACACGTGTGAAAAGTGGAAGGATCATGTGGACAGAATGTATATGAAAAATAAATCAGTTAAAAGAATAACTCACAGTACCCATAGGAAAAATAATCTTTTTCTTTGCTAATATAGAACAGGAAACTTCAGTTCATGTTTACTATGACTTCTTGTTTATATGCTGCTCTGGAGTTCATATATGCCCTCTTTAGGCTGCATATGAGCATATTTATTTGGGTATGTATATATATATTTCATATTACTACTCTGCGACTGAAAATGTCAGTTTTGTGTATACTAATTATAATTTCCTTCTGCCAGATGGAGTATACCAGACTGATTCAGGCTTTTTAGGTTCCATTATTTCTTCATAGTCCATGCAATGGACTATTCTTTGGTTAGCCCTAGGTTCAAAGCTTAGTGGTTCCATTTTTACATATGACTCCTCTGCTAACTGTCTCAAAAGCTGGAAATAGCAAATGGCTGCAAGAGATACCCCAGAGGCTAGAAGCAGGTCACTAATAGTCCATGCTACCTGTGGACTTTGGGGACTCCCCAGTTTGTATTGCAAATAGTGTGGAAAATAAAGTGAAATGTCTTGAACACTATCAGACAAAGGAGATAATACAAATGAAAAACAATGATAGGCGTTTCTCTGTAAACCCCTGGTGAGGGTTAGGCTCAGATTACCAAACGACAGAAAAAAAAAACACCCTAGTGCTAAAAGAGTAGGTCTGTATATCATAACACCTCCTAGCAACTCTCAAATGAATACTTACAGCAGGAAAAAAAGCTGTTAATCCCAGTGGGAAACCCTGACCCCAAGGTTAAGAGAATGGAAACAGTTGGTTTTCTTTACAACAGACACTTGTAGGTATCAGACATTTGTCATAATTGACACTCTGGTGGTGTTCACACTGAGATGGATAAACCCATGTAATTATTACCACAGGGGTTATATTCCAGAAAAACTAGCACAGCAGAAAGATGGCTTCATTACTTATTCCCATTTATACTAGGCTGCTGGTAGGAGAGCGGTCAAAGCATTTAGATCAGGGTAAACAGCTTTTGGGAAAATTTGACTTCAGGATAAGCAGTTGGAATCCTGTGGTAACCCAAATTTTGGTAGTTATCCTTTAATGACTCTGTTGGGTTTTTTCTTACACTTTCACAATTTGTTTCAGAGCTGTTAGTGCACAGTGGAAGTCAGAGGTTTGTAAAGGAGTCATATCTTTCTGGGTAAGCAGTGAGTGGGAAGAATTTTATAGCAGTGATACTCAAATGGCAAGTTGGGGCTTTTCCTGCCAGCCTCCCAAATGGAAATTGCTAGCTAAGAAAGTCTATAACTAGCAGCAGAAAAGGAACAGGGTTGTGTCAGCTGTTTATTTATTGTCAATATTTAATTAGAAAACAATTCTTCCATTTATATGATTGGTAAATGAGATATCTTCTCAGGTTTAGGTGATGATTTGGATCCAGCCAAGGAGAATATCAGTAAATAAAGTCATTATACTGTAATACAGTTTCAGTCACCCTAACGAGTTGAACAGTCCCAGTCCAGTTGTTAATAAACAGATACACATAAAACAAATTTATTGGCACTAAAAGAGTATCTCTACGTAGTTCATGGCCTGAATCAGACCCAAACACTGAATTCTCCTGTACTTTATGTTCTTTATCTCTTTAGGTCACCTAAAGGGAGGACTGCAGGAAGGAAATCTCTACTTTTGTTACCTATGCTAAACTTCTTAAGAGAATGAATGTACATTCACTCACTTCTGCTGCATCTGGGATTCCGTCAGATTGAAAAATTGAGTTTATCTTTTGTAACATCCTTATCCTCTGTCTGCTGGAGAGAATTATATTAAAGATTCACTGGCACGTTGCTAATACGGAGAGGGGTGATGAGTGGCATTCCTCAGGCGTTGGTGTTGAGACCAGTGCTGTTTAACATCTTTGTTAGTGTTATGGGCAGGGATTGAGTGCACCCTCAGCAAGTTTGCCGATGACACCAAGCTGCATGGTGCAGTTGATACACTGGAGGGCAGGGATGCCATCCAGAGGGACCTTGACAGGCTCAAGAGGTGGGCCTGTGTGAACCTCATGAAATTCAACAAGGCCACGTGCAAGGTCCTGCACACGGGTCAGGGCAATCCCAAGCATAAATACAGGCTGGGCAAAGAGTGGATTGAGAGCAGCCCTGAGAAGGACTTGTGGGTATTAGTGGGTGGAAAACTGACTATGAGCCAGCAATGTGTGCTTGCAGCCCAGAAAGCCAACCATGGCCCAGGTTGCACCAAGAGAAGTGTGGCCAGCAGGTCGAGGGAGGTGATCCTGCTGTTCTGCTCTGCTTTTGTTAGACACCACCTGGAGTTCTGTGTCCAGCTTTGGGACCCCCAATATAAGGAGGATATAAACCTGCTTGAGCAGGTCCAGAGGATGGCCATGAAGATGATCAGGGGCTGGAGCACCACCCCTATGAGGTCAGGCTGAGAGAGTTGGGGTTGTTCAGCCTGGAGAAGAGAAGGCTCCAGGGAGACCTTATAGCAGCCTTCCAGTACTCAAAGGGAGCCTACAGGAAAGGTGGGGAGGGACTCTTTATCAGGGAATGTACAGATAAGACAAAGATTAATGGTTTTAAACTGAAAGAGAGTAGATATAGATTAGATATATAAAAAAAAAATCTTTACTGTGAGGGTGGTGAGACACTGGCCCAGGGTGCCCAGAGCAGCTGTGGGTGCCCCCTCCCTGGAAGGGTTCAAGGCCAGGTTGGACGGGGCTGGGAGCACCCTGGGCTGGGGGAAGGTGTCCCTGCCTGTGGCAGTGAGGTTGGACCTGGATAACCTTTAAAAGGTCCCTTCCAATCCATACATTCTATGATTCTGTGATAAGAGAAGTATATTTTCCCTGCCATTACCAGTGTGCCACAACTTCTTACATTTCCCTTTTAGATATTCCTTCTGACAATCATCTTATCACCTTATTAATAATCTTATGTATGGGGATTTATTTTTTTTTTCCCTAGGCAATGTGAAAAAAAATATTCCTACAATTTAAAACATTATTTGCAAAAAAATAGTTATATTGGACTAATCAATTTTTTAGACTTACATTACATTTTTTTATATTCTGCATATCTGAACTGATGCTCATTATGGGAATACCTTTTTTTCTTGAATGTTTGTATAGTTTCTCCTTCCTGAAAAGGTTCATAGTGGTGATCTCTTACATAAATCACCTTAGCACAGGGCCTTTTTGTACTCTTCCTTTCAAAACTTTGTGAATATTCCTTGTGTAGGTAAAAGAAATATTGTAATCTAGAAATGGGGATCAATGTAGCACATGGTACAGATCTGAATGATATGCAACAACACTTTTAGCTCATGCTATGGTATTTTGACAGTTATTTGTAAGAGGCAGTAGCTCCAGGCCCTTTGGGTTTTGATCTCAGTGGGACACCAAAGCTGCTGTCTTGAAGAAGAATGAGATATTTCCGTAAAATGATCATTAATATCTTACTCTTGGATGAAGCAGAGACTCATAAGATAGAAGTGATGTCCTGATTGGGAGTACTTTGCCTCTTTGAAATGTATCATCTCTGGTATTTTTCTGCAATTTCTGTTGGCATTTCTAACCTCTAATGTGGGAAAGAACAAACAAGTAACAGGGTATAGTAAAAACCTCACTGATCTCTGAAGTAGTGTACCTCCATGTCTTCCAGCACTATTGGCTGTCTGTTTGGGGATTTGTTTTTCCACCAACACCTTCTCCTGTTAAAGGGCAGACAACGGACACACCAACAAATCAGCTGTTTACGTGAGATCACACAATAAATTGCACATTGCATCCTCTCCTGGGATAATATCCTCCAAAATGCACTGTTCTTTTCTTTTTTGTTGCTCTGGATCTTGGTTGTGAGAAGCATAGGTTGCGACAGCAGTTTCACTTGGGTGGAGCAAAGGGATCATCCCTTTCACAAAGAACATCTGTTTGTTACTTGGCGCTTTATTTGCTACCAGGTCCAAGCTGTATTGCACAGAATATTGTTTCTTTTCAGTTGGGCTTCTATTACTCTT
This sequence comes from Tyto alba, assembly GCF_018691265.1. Taxonomy (NCBI): domain Eukaryota; kingdom Metazoa; phylum Chordata; class Aves; order Strigiformes; family Tytonidae; genus Tyto; species Tyto alba. The sequence continues at coordinate 32,570,111 of NW_024881282.1, forward strand.
TTTTAATAGAGCTAGATTTTTTCTAATTATTAATATTATTCAAAAGCATGTCTCTTATAATAGTGCTTAAAGCTGTAATCACAAGAGGCAGGGAAGAAGAGTGGCTCTTCCTTCTGCCAGGAGACGGAAAGTTTACTAATGCCCTGTGAGGGAATGACAGATGATTTCTCTCTCGGGTTACACACACTCTAAATCCTCTTCTCTGTTTCTCTCCATCAATGAGGAGACAGATATTACTGTAACATCACAGAACCTGTGTGAGTCCTTTACAGTAAAGGCCCCTTTGTTACTGCTATGAGTAAAAACAAGTGACTTGCTTAGCCTTTCATCCTATTTTTAGAGAGGTTTAAATTTCTGAAGGACATATTTGATTCCCTTACATGGCTTTGGCTAGTTTTCTGTCGACTTTTTTTTTCCCTTTTCTTCTAGTGTGATATGGGAGGATGAAGGTGGGAGAAAGCAAGCGTCTGTTTCTCTGAGCTGTTGTGTTAGAATTTGTTAACCTGACATTTCATGTGTTGTGATGTGCCCAACTCCCTTTCTAGCTGTTTTTAGTAGCCATGGGGATACAGACATCAGAAATCACACTTCTCACACACGCTTTTTTTCCTGAAAAAAAACCTGATGAAAATGATAGACAAATGCTTTTGGAAACAAATCTTTGATGTGTCCTCAGAGTAAATGCTATGAAGTCTCTGGAGAGGAAGTTTTATTTATTTATTTATTTATAAATTTATTTGTTTTGTTTTGTTTGGTTTTTTTTGGTTTTTTTTTTTTTTTTTTTTGCCACTTTACTGTAACCCGGTTTGCAACGATTTCTTTTACATCCAGAGAGTTGTAGTCTGAACTGTGTTGTCTTTTTAGGACCTGAGCCATCTTCCAGTTGTCATTGGGGCTCTTTCTGGTCTTTTAAATGGAGATTTCACCAGTTCCCTCTTCTAGAGCTTTTTATAGAAATTGAAAAGAGATAGGGATCAATTAGTGCCACTGAATAATTACTTTGTAGAGAGAAGACAAATCTGTTAGGAAGGTAATTAACACCATCTATCTATGTGGGTACTGATCACTTGCTAGATATCAGTGTCTTCTGAAAACTTCTGATGGTTTAGATTGCAATTACTGGCCCACACTTAAAAAATCTGTATCTTATGCCATTTCCTCTTAAGCATCCATATTTTTTTAATGTGCTTTTTTCTTTTTTAAGCAAAAGTACATACTGGACTGTCCCTTTTTATGTTTTGTTTTCTGTGGTTGTTTTGGGTGTTTTTTTTGGTGCATCTGTAAGGATATGTAATTCTCCTTCTTCTGACATAGAAGTACAAGTAGAAGTTCACAGTTCACAGTTACATTGTAATCAGAACTAACCAACTATTGATGTTGACATGCAAATTATTTAAGACTGTATATTTTACCACTCACTAAGAGCACAACTCAGAGTAGGAGGGATATCTGTTCTGATAATAACTTGTGAGCCTGAGTGAGAGATGCAAATAAGGGAATGATTGATTGTGTGAAGACAAAAACTGGAAAACAGATACATACATACATACGCACACACACATATATACGTGTATGTGATACATATATCCATGCAGATAAATACCTTTTAATCATGTGTGTCAGCTGGACCATATGTCTAAAGAATGCATGCAGCCTTACACATGCAGTGTGTGTGTACACATACCTTCTCCATATGTAATATACAAACTTGTAGAGGAACGTATCTACCTGTGTGCAAATTTATGCACATGCATGCATGCACACACCTGATATGGAGTTAAATGACAAGTTGTTTCAATAGTTGAGTTCTTGTTCTTATAAAATCAGGCAAATTGTGGTGATCTTGAAAATTGTGTGGAAGCTTTAAGAAACCTGTAGAGAAAGGCATGGTTCTCCTACCTCTTGGTAAGTGGAACAGTTGGAGCTTTCTACTCCATCTCTTCTACCAGAAGTGCATCTGATACACTGTACAAGGATTTCAAAGTTTAATTTAGCTTAACTCTTGGCTGCAATCAACTGCTGATAAATTTAGTTGGGGGATTAGGGAACCTTAAAGACTAATAGTTCCTTAAAAGGAGCCTGAAGATGAGACAGCAAAACAAAGACATCTGCTAAAGTCTCCCTTAGAATGGTAGCACACCATGCAGTTATAGTTTAGATGAATAAATAGGTTGTTTTCAGGTGAGAAGGGTGTAGGTATAGACACTTGGAGAAAGAAAATCAAATGTGTAAGTATTTATGAGAGTTGTTTCTTTTACAAAGTGAAGGAGGATATCCTGATTGGAATCAACAGCATATAGAAGACACCCTTCTCTTGTAGTTCTAGATAGTTTGCTGGCCCATAGAAAGTAGCTATTGTTAACTGCTTTCCCCCATTACATATTTTTTGTAGGCTGTCATGTTTAAATAAATGTTTACACTCCTGTGGCAACAGCAATTCAATTGTGAATACTTAAGCATGGCTACTGCATCTTCTTGTCTGTGAATAGTAAGGTAGACATGTTGACCAGTACTTCATATGTGCAGTCAGAAATGGAGATGTGAACCAAATCAATACAAGAAAACTCAGTCAGATTTTTATTTGGAGAATAGACTTATTAGAAATTACTAGAAATTTATTTTCCTACATGCTTCTTTCTCACTTGCTTTTATACTGCATCAGATTTTGTAGATCCAACCGTGACCGGGGCCTTTCATAAGTATTGTACTTATATGTCTCATAATGAGAAATAATTCTTATTCCAGAGGCACTGTGATCTTGCACAGCCTTCTGCTTTATGCTTAACTTTTAAACTATGAATAGTCCCTCTGAAGCTAGATTTGGAGCCTAAATGAGAATCCAGTAACTGTTTAATGCCTTTTTTTCCCTTGCCATCTTCATGCCTTCCTCTCTTATCCCACAGTTACATTTTTATTTTTTCTATTGCTCAAGGGACCAAGAAAGGACTTAAGTGAGAAGAGGTTAAAAAGAAAAAAATTATTTGAATAATTATTATTCAAATGAGGATGGAGTAATCATTTGATAAAAATTAAGTTTGCTTAAAAAGAAGTGTCCTTTCACACAGTGTTTAATTATCTTGTGGATTTAGCAGCTGGATGGCTATTATTTCAGCAAAGAGTTTATTGAGATATGAAGAAGGATTATATGTAAAAGTAGAATATCTGCTGTTAGCCTAGCTAAATCTGATAGACTTTGAAAGCATAAGACAATCATCAGTAGGAGTAAGAATGTGAACTGTATTGCTAAGGCAAGCAAGTGTGTTTTGTAATTTTTTTTTTTTTCCTGCAACATATGGAATAAAGCAAAAGGAAAAGAAAGTATTCAGAGTACCAATACTTATCTGGTCTGATGAATAAAAGTATGGATTCAAGAGTGAGAGAAACTAACAATATTTCCAGTATAAATATTTCTAATGTTCATAAACTCTTTGTATAGTTACATCATGACATAGGTGGACCGGTAAGCATTATGTCTGGCATTCAAACATATGTGAACAGCAACTTTTCTATAACTAGGAGCAAAATTACACTGAATTTTCAAATTATATCTTTGAAATACCGATTGGATTTACGTAGTTATGTGGTGAAATTGTCATCCTGTGATTCTTGTTCTCTGAACCGGGTATATTTGTAAAACTTTGCAGCCTTTCTGATTGTTCACTAATTAGCGGTCTGAGTCTAATTTCAAGCTGTGTAAATTTTTCTTCATCCTGTTTTTCACTGTTTCAGACATGTAGCCAGGCATGATAAGTTTCTATAACCATTTTACTTCTTACAGTAAGACCCTTGGTGTGTAAAGGCCACAGCACTAACAAGAATAAAGAGACTGAAGGTAATGGGAGCCAAACTACTAAGGCAAAAGAAAACCTGAAGAAAACATTTATTGATAATAAAATTAGTGCAGGTCTAGTGCTTGTGTAGTTCATCAGTCTAGACTTAGAATAATTTTCATGATTCCTCTCCTCCCCCCGTTTCAAGCACTGAATACTTGGTGTGTCAGGCAACATTTGTGGAAGGCTGTTCTAAGGTTCTTTAGGCATCAAGGTCTCTCATTTTACAAGAACCATTAATGCAGACCAGGCTTTCCTTGGGATTACCAGGTCAGTTTATGGGCTTCTTGGTCATTTCAAAGCTTTTCCACACACTTAATAGACTTGTTGACAAGAGAGAGCTGACAATGCAGGAGCAGGCCCAAAGCCAAATAATTACCTGCTCTGTAGGGGAGATGCCTTGAAAAATTATTTTCCAATTTAGGATCAGAGATTTAGGGCTAAAAGAATAAAGGCTGAGATGGGGATCAAAAAAAGAAAAAAAAGGTTGATGAGAGAAAAGTAAGTTGAGGAGGAAGATGGGCTTGGAAAGCATGAGTGCTACAAGGGGAAAATGGTGAAGAGGGAAAAGTTGGTGTTCAAAGAGAAAATAATTTGCAGATGCATGAGGTAGATAGTATAAGCAAGGCACAGAGGTCAGCTGATTGCTTCTTACTGACAATCCAATCTAAGAATATCCATCACTATGTTTTACTATGAAGTTACTGAAGGTAATGTTTTTAGAAGCCTTCTTTTTAGGAGAACTTGTGTTTCCTCTCATTCCTTTTTTTTTTTTTTTTTCTTTTTTTACAGGAAATTTAATTTTATAGGACTGTACTGTAAACTATCTGAAATGTTCACAGTTGCCAAATACATGTGAGATTTTCATTTAGGTCAAGCATATTGTCTTGGATAAGGTGACCAGTAACTGCAATGGAGACTTTGGTTAGCTGAAGATAGCATCTGGTATCTGAACATAGCGTAAATAAAGTTAGAAGGGGCCAGTGGATGTCATCTATACAATGTGTTGCTTAAAGCTGGGCTAATATAAAATATAGATCAAGCTTGTCTAGTCAAAGTTTTCAAATCTCTCCAGATGTAGATCCCATAGCCTTTCTGGGACCTTGTTCCAGTTCATGTTGCATTATTTTTTCTTATGTTCAGTGAGATTTTTTCCCTTGTTGCAGCTTGTTATTCTTACCTCCTGACTTTTCATTGTCCACCTAGGAGAAAAGTCTAGCTGTGTCTCCTTTTTAATCCCACTTTGTTTACTTGGAATAGCAATTAGATCTCTCTCCCGGTTGTCTCTTCTCTAAACTAAACAAAAGTATTTACTTCAGCCTTTCCTCATATATCATATGCTCCAGCCTTATTTGTACTCTGTTGAACTCCATCCAGGCCGTCAATAGTTGTCTTGTTATGTGAGCTCCAAAACTAGTGATAGTATTCCAGATACAGCTTTATAAGCATTTAGGACAGAAGAAAAATAATTTCTCTTGACCTACTGGCTACTGTTTTGCTAATGCAATTAAAAAAAAAAAAAAAAGGTGCATATATATATATAAAGGATGTAAACAATGAAGATATATGAAAGAAGAGGAAAAATCAAGGATTTGAGCAAAGATTGGTCAGCAAATTTACAAGTATTGTGAATCTGAAAGTGAAGTTGTGCCAGGGAGCCATGCTGTCAGGCAGTAGTAAAAATGCTCTGATCTATTAGCTTTTATAATGGAGAGGTCTTGGCAAGCAGTATTGCCACCTCAGAACACCTGCAGATTTTTAGATGCCAAGAGAGTATATTCCAGGCAGTGCCCCAGAGGGCAGGGATGAGATTCTTATTTGTCAGTTTTCCCTTCCTCTCTCCTAATGTAAAGCATCTTGGCTTATCTAAGAGAGATAATTTATGGCCAGCCTGCTAGCTGGTCAGCTTCATGTCTCTCATAAATTAGATAGCTAGACACATGTGGGTCAAGTTTGGAAATGCAATGCACGTCTTTAGAGAAGGGATAGATTCTTCCTAGTCCTTTTTTACATTTGATTGTTTCCACACATCCCTATTTTTTTCCTTTTATGTTCCTCTTTTTGTCAAGTGTTCATTGCCCTGTTTTTCCCCTCGTTCTCTTCTTCTTCAGTTGAGCATGTTGATGGCTGTACTAGATCAGTATATGAATTTATCTGATTTTTATGCCTAATCTTTTGTTTATGCCACACCCTAGATATGGAATAAAAGACTATGTTCCTCTTCCCAGGCTTTCCTCCCTTGTTCTCTCCACATAGTCACATTATTTCATGATGGGAGGAACTGCAAAGAAAGTTCTCTGGAAGTCAAGGTTCATGATGTTCTGTTGCAGCTGAACAGCAGTAAGTCCCAGCTCTTCTCAAATTCTCAAGAAATATTTTATTTAGTCTTGGATAGATCTGTAGGCTATAATAGCACTTGCTGTACAGCAAGGCCGAGATCCATTTTTTTTTTTTAAAGAACAGTTCTGTACTTAATACTTCTAGTCAGCATAATGATAAGAGAAGAAGCATTAATGAAGAGGCTGCTGTACCATCCAAAGAAGTCTTTAGGCAGTACGGTTTATTTTGTTCTGGCATAAAGTGTTGACAGTAGGAGAAGTTATTGATATAATCCTGTTACCAACGTTCTTTTTTTCTTTTCAACCTGTAGTTCTTTCACTGACTATTTGTTGATACAGTCAAGAGAAAGAGAAGTTGGTGTTGTGAGAAGGCCGTGCTATGGGGTATTCTTCTGGCATTATCAGCACCAGGTTAGGAGTAAGTAGTATCGAAAATGAGTCTGATTAAATCCTTTCTCTACTCTGGAAAGCAATGATTCCACTAAAAGGCTTCAGCAAAAATTGGTCCAGTTAGCTGGAAGCAAAGAGGAGCGTCTGCACAAAGCCTTTTCAAGTCAGCTAATGGGGATACATCCAGTTCAATCTCCTCTTGAGTACGATCAGGCCAGGTTTTGAAGGTTACTTGTCCATTGTCACTTTAGTGGAATATGTTACAGTGCAGACTAGATCTGTGAGATGCAGAGATGTTAACCAAAGTAAGGAAAAAAAAGACACCAGTTTCTCTTTTAAATCCTTAATTATAATCTTGCAGAAATCACTTATTCTGTCTCAGGGTAGTATTAAAAGAGCCTTGTGGCCAAAAGCCTCATTTAGTATTAGAGCAGTCAGATAGAATCCAGTATGGGGAAAAAAAGGGAAAAATTAGTGCCTTAAGTTGACTGAGTTTTTGTGACTGCTGGCAAATCCACTTTACTGGGCTGTTGGCAAATAGGAAAGGGAGAGCTGGAGATAGATCCCTGGTAGATGAGAACCAAAAATGAGCCAAACATCTTGGGCAAGTTTGGAAGCTTGCTTCTTTTTTCTTGTTTGGTTCATTTTCTTCTCCCTTCCCCCAATTCTCTGTCACAGAAGCAGTGTTGAAGGGTGTGTACTCTGTCTGGCAGGCTCTTGGAGGAGTCTCTGGCCTCAAATTACACAGCATGAGAACTCTGTGCATAAAATTAGCAGCAGAGTTCTGTGTATTAGGCACCAGGGAAAAATGTCACATTCAGCAGAACTCAGAGGCGAGAGGTGGTACAGAAAGAACTGGAATGGGACATTAATCCCCCTCTACCTTTTACTGTTTTGCAGCAGATATATCCGAGAGTGTCATAACTAGCTGGCTTGGAGCAAAGATTATTTGAGTAGTAAACAGATTTTATTATATGTCTTAGTAACAGGGATGTTTGATTTTTCTTCCTTTTTTTCCTCCTCCACTTGCTCTTTATTCTGAAGATTTCTTCCTTTTGTCTTTTCTCAAGGAAATTGCTTTTCACTAATTAAGAAGTGCTATTGACATATAGTTTTCTACCCCGCTTTCTACTTTCCTGTGGTCTTGATTTCTGGCGAGAAACCCACAGTAATGTCACTACATTCAGATTGTGCAACAGTTTATTCAAGTCATTTGTAGTGAAATGTGGAAAACTAAATAAAGCGCTGGCGATCAGGGCAAAGGCATCAAAGCAGAGACAAGCAGCTATTCAAGGCCTGGATTCTTTAGGTACTATCTCAGTAGCAGCTATCTCACTCAGCAAAACTATTACAGAAAAGATCATGGTTCGAAGGTGTGTTTTGGCTCCTTCCTCACATCACAAAAGCAGCAAAATCCTTGCCACACCAGTGTTAGATTGCCCTGAAGCACATGCATGAAAGAGGCTGCATTAGAATGTGGAGATGGATTGCCAAAAGACATAAATGTACACTTGCCTGTATTGTTTGGGATGTACATGTGCACACATACATTCACCGTGTTGTCAGAGTGCTTTCGTGAAATAAAGTTATAAGGCAGCAGTGCTGGTTTAATGTATTCCTCCCCATTTGCTCTCCATATTGATGTCTGTGCTGTGCACCGGGCTGGGAAATTGATCCATGGCTTAAAAAAAATATGTTTTTACAGCTGGATTAGTTAGCTGATATATTTTGCAGCACAGCCTCAGATGTGCTATCCTGTGGGGCAGGAAAAAGGAAGAGTATGTGAGGACAGGGAATTTCCAAAGCTGATACCATCACTATATACTAATTTCTTGAAATCATAACTGCAGAGTCCCCCTAATATTACCTTTGTTTGGCTCAGATTATTGAAGCAATCCACAAGCAGGATGATGTATTCCCAGATTAGAGAGCGCTCTGGGGCAGAAAGCTATTAATTTCATTTTTCCATAGTAGGGCAGGCCCATTGGCTACTGCTGTTTAACATATATGATAGTTTATCAATCACATTATTTTCTAAGGGGTTTGGAATTGGTTCTAAGGCCTGGCATCAGAGAATTACCGGCACATTTTTAAAGAGCTACATTTTTATATTGTTTTCAATCTGCATGGTAGGTGATTTTGAGTGCAGGTGAGTTGCTGAGGATAATGGTTGTAATTTCTCACTTTTCACCTGACTTTCCTGAAGAATTATACCTCTATTGAGCATTCTTCTGCTTCATTTCCCCCCCATGAGAAAAGTATTACTCTCAGCCCCATTTTACAGATGGTAAAGCCGGGACATAAGGAATCACATAGCAAAACAGTGGCTGAACTGAATGCAGTTAATTAGGAGGTCTCTTATTTAGACCTGGCCTCACATAAGAAGTCAACCTTCTGCCTATTGAGGTACAGGAGGCACAAACTCCAGCCCTCCATACTTGAAATGAACAGACTGGCAGATGGCCTGGGATCACATTGCTTATTGGCAAGGTAATTGGTGGGCTCGTTTCACATGTTTATCTTTCAAGGAATAAAGGCTGAAGTAATAAAAGTCCAGCCAGTAGGTGAGGCAGCAGGTGAGACAGGCTATAAGTATGCACTGTGAAGAATACAGACAGAACAGAACTTTGAAAATTACAGGATCTTGGTACTTATTGCCTCTATATTTGTCACTTGACTGCCTATCTTAATCTCTAGCTCACTTGCCCCCCAATTTTATTAGGGAATATTGTCCCACTTTATGAACCATTAGAAAACGAGCCATAAATTCTCTATAAGGAGCAGACTAGATATGTCTGCACCAGAAAATTGTGCTTTTTTGACTATATCAGTGTAGCTTAAGTAGTACAACTCCCCTAGGGTAAAGACAATTATACCAGTGTAAAAGTGCATATCCAAATATAGCCAAGCCCCGCATGGGAAGGTACCTTTATACCAGTAATATCTAGGTCCAGGGTAAGTCACAGATTTATTTCCTCAACTTTACGAACCTGAGGTGACAAAACTGGGAATATAGTTACTTTATAATTCATGTATATTCCAAGGAGATAGATAAAACCTTCAGAGGGGGAGTTGGCCCACTTGAGGCCTGATTTACTGGCCAGTGGTGCCTGTCTCTATTCACTGTCTGTTCAGAGAACTTCTGCTTAACTAAAGGCACTTATCTAAAGTTTCTAAACTAAGTAAAAGGAATTTGGTCACAGAATTTCATCAAATGGATGGGAAAATTAAACTATTAGGAACAGTGTAGGATGGCTTGAATGCAGCACCTCACAAATTTTAGCAAATCCCAACCCTATTTTGCGATTTGGAAAAGTTCAGTGAAAATTTATTTTGAGTAATTTTGACAAGTCTTTTGAACTTGTGAAACAGATGAAGCAGGATTTTCTTTGTCTTGAGCAGCAATAACTCCAACAGATTTTTGACTCTCAAGATGATCAGGAGGTTGAAATACAGAGACTCTCCTGCAATAAAGGGTCACTGCTCCTATGCACTTAAAACTATGTTTTGAGCTTCTGGAGGAATGGTTGTAGGCTTAGCCCTCTCAGGAGTTCTTGGGTGGAGCTATACTACTTCTTTGTCTGCAATGGCCAGTTACCAGATTTTGAGATCGATAATTGACTGGAACATACAGGTCCACCTCCAGCGCACATCTGCCACACACAGTAACAGTGGCAATTTCTGTCCTATTTCTTCCCTATATGCCTCTATTATTCTGGAAATTACATGCTATCTGGATGAAGAAATGTCCTGTTGCTGTTTCTGAGCTTCCATTTTTCTCAGCCTAGTCTTAGGCATCAATATCCATCTGAGCTCTGAAAGAACAAAAAGCCCCATTGCTCACCAAGGAGAAATTACTACTGTTCTGGTAAGTCTTCCTCTAACTCTTCCAATCCTAAGTGATGCTACTTTATCAGAGGGAAATCCTGTATATTATTAAAAGATTTTTAAAAGAAGCAGGTTTATTGTAAAGGAAGAGTTGTTTTCCACAGAGAGGAAGATCCTAATACTGCTTGTGACATTGCTCTGCATAAGAAAAGCTGTCAAGATCTGGCTATGGCATCATGAACTAACAAAACCCAGAATGATACTGTTGAACACATATTTCCAAAATCGCTCATAATGACTAAAGAAAAACCTCCCTTTTGGGTGGTATTTTTTCCTGCAACACTTATTCCTTGTTTTGTTCAAGCAATTGAGGTGCAAAAGCCAATATTCAGTTATGGGATTCAGTCTGATGTTCCAAGAAAAATGTCATTAAAAAAAAGGCTGCAGTTTCTTTAATATTTAGTTCTGTAAAGCCCTTTCATGTTGAGTAATAATTTATTCTAGAAATGACACCATCAAATTCACTGTCAGGAACAGTGCTAGGTGCTGACCTTTAAAATTATGTAGTGCAAGAGGGATTGTTTAGTTGTGTTTATATCAGCGAGGCATGCTCATAGTCCTTTTCTGCAAATGCCTACTAGTTACTTTTCCCCCTAAACAAGCAGTCTTGGGAACTGTGTCCAGATTTAAATCAAAGCAAATTTCTGAAGTTCTACTTATCTATGTGCTGTTTCTTCTCCCAGCGCAATGTGTGACAAGGAGAGTATCCATGCACTCAGCCAATATGGATTGAGCCATTATCTAATGAAGAATATAAAACCAATCAGCTCAACGTATCTCCTTTTGAGAATTTTTTTTTTTTGGGGGGGGGGGAAATTTAGAAAGATAGGACAGCTTCAACAACTTTTCTTTTTCTTTTTGCATGATTTTGTTTTTCAGCTGTTCCAAAAATCTATATCAAAGAAAGAGAATCTCATTACTTACCATTGGGCCAACTGCCTTCTAAGGATTTTGTAGCACTACCTGCAAAAGAGCACTGAAGATTACAGGGCAGACATGAGTATCTTATCTTACATAACTTTTGTCCAAAAATTTTACAGAGATGTAATTCATGATTGATGTGCTATTATAATAATGATAAGAAGTTTAAACATGATTATATTTGAAAAGAAATATTGTGAAAGTACATTAAAGCATTCTGTAAAGCTGATGGTAACCATAAAATCAAAATCTTCACGATTATGTAATATGAATGGAAAATGGAATAAAGCTCCAAATGACTTTTCCCAAATCAGTGTTACCAGTTGCAGCTCAGTCTCAAGTGACCACAGAAGAAAAGACACTTAAGTGCTAATGATGTGTATGCTACAGAAAAAAATATTCCACATACCCTTTGAAAATAATTGGTTGAGTGAAAGTATCTTGCAAGCCAGCTCTGCTGTTTGTGTTTCTATTTGATGCTCAGCTGCCTTGCAGTGATAGTTAAAATGTTATTTCCTTCACAGATGAGTCTGTGATGAGACCAGACGCATTTTAAGAATATTATTCTTGTTCGCTTTATTCTGCCACTTAACGAATTTATTCCATGGCTAGTGATAGGACATAACTATGCAGCACTTTTCTAACATCAGGTGCCTCCGAGAGAAGCCATTATTCTAGAGTGTACAGATGTGCACAGCCAGAATGATACAGTAGCTGCTGCCCTAGTAGACATGGTGTGTAGTGCTGTCACCAGAATTGGTTCAGCTCAGTATTTTTGCTATGTGCCTTTGATTTACTGTTTATTAGTGGTTCATGTATGCTTAGTGATTTGGGACTACATTCTCATTTTCCATTAAAATTCCATGCTTGCTCTGTCTGTTTGGTTTTAACTAATACTCTCAGATTTCCAAGATGCTGTGTATCCTTGTACAAGTATTTTGTAACAACATCTGCATTAGGCAGAAGGTCACAATTTCACAGCTCACAGGCATACACAACCAAAATAATATAGTAGGTGCTGAACTGCAAAAAGGTATGTAATGGTTTCAGCATATGGTCATGATTCAATCATCTGAGGATTTTCTTAGTAGTCTCCTTTAATTAATTAATTTATTAGTATTTCTTGCACCTGGATGCCTGCTTTCTCTTGAAAATGGATAAGGATTGGTGCATAGTGCCATAATGACCATGCTGCCCATGGTGCATGGGTGGGTTTTCTCAAAATTGGGAGCTGACCATATCAGCCGATGAGATTGGATACTTCCCTAGTGCAGGCATATCTTTTGACATGGGTACTGGCATTATGGTATCAATGTTATAATGGGGATTTATTTCATTCATCAATAATAAAATAATTATTTGAACAGAGAGAGAATGTGGGTTTGACTAGACCCAGCCCATTTCCTCAGCTCAGATAATGGGAATTGCTATTTCTACTATAATAGCACAATAGTAGAAATTGAGAGAAAACACCTGGTAGTTGAGGCACTGATTTGGCACAGAAGAACATGGCAAATCAGTGTTTCAAATCTTAGTCTCTCACAGCCTTGGTGACCCGCTGACCAATCAGCTATCCAGTCTTCCAAGTTAGGAATCTGCCTTTTCATCAGAAAAGAAGGTCTTGGTTTGGTTCAGAGCAAGAAAATATTGCAGAATCAGAAACTTTCTTAGCAGGTTTAGCATTATTCTGTCAGATCAGTATTATTACTGACTATAATCCCTAGTAGCGAGTAGTGGAACTGAGTTGCTGCTCCCAACTCGTTTTACTTGGTTTACAGCAAAGAAGTTGCATAAACAATTTGTCTGTGAGGTTTTCTGTTGACTTGTTCTTGAAAAGCCATGTCTTTAAGTAAACAATGAGCAAGTATTTTTGCATTGTGTCACATCCTCTGTCTCTTAAAAGTTGTACCTGCATTGTATCCAGATTATCTTCCCAGAGATTTGAAAAGACTAGAGTATACTTTTTATGATTTTCTCGTCAAAACTATGATATACATCAAATATAAAGTTACCTGAAAAGCACCCCTCCGGCCTTTCTCTTTCAATTCTATTGAAATTTGCACAGTTCTTGTGCTTTCCACAATCTTCTTGCATGTGTTGGGAGTGCCCTTCTGATTTTTCATGAGTTCATACATACTGATCTTGTGACTAAAAGTCCTGGTTAAGGTGATCTACTCCTATTTCCTCCTGAATTTCAGGAGAAAGCAAGAGGATTGTAGTTGGAAAACCTAACTATTGTCTCTCTCACTCAAGGCAAAGGAAAGAGAATGATGAGCATGACTTCAGGTTACATGAGGACTGTATATTTAGCAGGCCTAATCAAGAAAAATGCAATACACAGCAGAGTGTGAAGGTCTGGAGAAATACTTATATCTAACTTCACCACTTAAAATTACTCTGCTAAGTCTATGTGGGCAGCAGAGAGTAACAGATCACTCAGAAAATACAGTTCAGAATTTTGTAGATTATCCTGGTCCCTTCTGATTAAGAGATACTATATCCCCTCTTAAATTCTATGAAGGTGCCTTCAGTTACCACAGAAAAGAGATGGGTAAAGAATTTACTTCATTAAAATTCAGTGAAATGCAGTTTACTCTCAAGGCTGATGATTACAGTTCTAAACAGAGTTTTATTTTGAAGGATGCTGGTTAACTTTTGCTCCATTCAGATGAGAATTTTTGTGCTTGACAGAGGAAGGAGGGAAAGGAACCAAATAAGTATTGAACATGAAAATGGAAGAGAGTCAAAGACTGAAATAGGGAGGTAAAGATACTACACATGACAGATTTTGACTAAGGCAGATAAGGAATGCTGCAGTTTATCTGCAGTGTTAGGAAATGATGGTTTCCTATCACTTTCCTCCTTTTATTTTCTTCTTGAAATGTCAACTGATGTTATACAAATGCTATTTCACTAACCTTTTGTGTTCAAGGCAGGGCAGTCAGGATTTTCTTTGGGCGAGCCATTACCCTGCCTTTGTAGGTGGCAAATGCAGATTGTTTTGAGAACATGAAGCTGAAAAGATCTCTACTCTTTTGAGAACTCATGTCTTACTTGCATTGATCCATCCTTCAAAGATCATTTCCTAATCTCTTGTGCCTGATACCCTCGTATCCATATGTTTGACAAGGTTGAATTTCTTGACCATACTTTCTACTCCCACTTGAAAATTTATTCTTTAGCTCCACCTCCTGGCTTTTGGTCCATGGAAAGGAGGATTCTCCGGAATCACAGAGCCTCAAGAAGGGATAGGAAGTATTCATCCTAGTTTACAAATGTTAGTGTAGAGGTGTGTGTGGGGACATTTTAGCTGGGGTAAACAGTGTTTCTTGAGGCCACAGGAATTTCTGGCTTTCCACAGAGGCAGATTTTGGGGTGAAGAGGTGGGCAATGAAATATGTGGCTCATAGTTTCTGCTTTTTGTTGGACTTTTGGTTTCTCAACTGTGGCAGTTTCAGTACATGACAGACATCACAAAACAGTCATTCTTTATGACTGTTTTTTTGTCTAGTACTTCCTCAATTTCATGGGGGTGGGGACGTACAGAAGATATCATCTGACACTGAAACGTTAAAAAAAAAGATCTCTAAGGCCTTGCAAAGGAGTCTTGATTCACTCAGGGAGAATTACTTTGACTGTGTTCATCCTATCCAATCAGGAACTGCCAAAAGTGGAGGAATAGAGCTTAGCCATCTGGATTTAAGAAGCGGAAACCCATGTCTCTTCCCCGACAGCTGCGAGAAAAGAGGTAATGTGTCTGTGCCTCCTCCTGCCACCCCACAAGCCTCCGTGTAACTGCTATGATCTGTTAATTTGGATGCAAACTTCTTGGATGATTCTAAAAGGCTTCTTGTTACCACAGCTTCCAAAGTATTAGGCTGATCAGTCTGGCGTAGACTATTTCTTAAGTTGGAGTGGGCTTTCTTCTTTTTCTAAGGAATTTTCACCTCCCAGGAAAATAGTGAGTCGTCGTCCTCTTCATAGCCAAAGTTTCCCTTTTACTGGGGTTTGATATGAGTGTTTATATGACTAATTATATCTCTTGATCTTCCTAACCACATCTCTCTGCACAGTAAGTGGCAGTATTTATGATGGTGTGTGGGTGGGTGGTGCTGATTCATGTCATTCTCCTCATACAGCAAGCTATTGCAAGACTTTGCATCATAACTTCAGCCTTCCATACGGGCTGCGCATTGTGGAAGCCCCTGCTTGGGATATTCTAGCAGAATAAACTGAGCCAACTGCCATGCTTTTTGTATTATTAGAATATTTAACATTATGTCATATTGACATTTCTTAGATAATCCTTTTCAAAGTTTCTCTTTCTCTCTACCTTATTTATTATCCTTTTTTCCTCATTCTTGATCCTTTTTACTTAAGTGTTAATATAAATACCACTCTAATAACACTGAGTTGTAAGATTGAAGCAAAGGTGAATTTGTCTTCTGTGTGTCAAAGAAGTTGTACCAGAGGAAGAAGCACCTGACAATCCGTGCTTTTTTATTTTGTGGACAGTATAGACAAGAAACATGAGAGTGTGATCTTATGGCTGCTCTTTAGGAGTTCCTGCAGGGATCCTTCCTTCTCTCTTGCTTCAAATCCAATACTTTCTAGTATCTGCAAAGCTTATTCTAACCTTGCTCACTATCACGTGTTCCTTCATGCCTTTTTGACATTTTTCAAACAAATATCTTTGTGCTTGTTTCAGGTTATCTGCTGTGACTGGGAGGTTTCCCTGTAAATATTTGCTAAACTACTTGTTCTTTTTTTAAGCCTCTTTAAGAGTCTACTTTACTGTGATGTTTACAAGAAAACTTGACATCATTTTGACAGCTGGTGCAGGCGCCACTAGTTATGATATAGACCAATACTATGTCTTTATTTCTTTGTTGTTTTTCTTTCTGTTTGTGCTTATCCTCCTGGTTTTTTTCTTATATGTATAAGGTACATTATATGCATCTTACACATAGAGTGTAAGGTTTTTAGGAATTAGTTTTGTGCTGTCAGTTTCTACAGCACCTAGCACAACAAGCTTTTTTCTCAAAACTGTTTCATATTCCCTACAGTAACGCAGTAATAATAAGAGCATAAATCATGGTATATAAAGTTCTCCTTAGAATAAGAGATACTGCTGCAGAGTTATTATTGTAAGTCTACCAGATGCTGTAAGGAGGATTAAGAATGCATCCACAGCTGATCATATTTCTCAAGGAAAGGTTACCATCTCAAGTGATTCTTTCGTAGTCCTGCTACTCTAGCAAGTCTAGGAATGATAGGGATGTTGCTCAGGCTTGATGAATCTTCACAATAGTCACTGACTTGTGCTGAATTTACAGAAACTTGTCTTCTCAATATCAGACTTTCAGAGGAAGAGAATGACACCACAAGTTTCTAACTTCTTGGTTTTGACACTAGATAATGTGATGTTGCCTAACAGTCTTTGTTCTGTATGGCACAGAGACCTCTGAAGGCTAATGCCAATATGAGTAACCTAAATCTTTTGTTCTTGATTCACAGTGATTTTGACCAGCTCCCAGATGATGTACCTGTTTCAGCTAACATTGCAGATATTGAAGAGAAGAAAGGCTTTACTAATTATTATGTAAGAAGGGAGATTTATCCTGTATCTGTATGCCCTCATCTGTGACTGGTTTGATTGTGGGAAGCAAAATGCAGTTAATTTTGTGTAGCTGCTTTTTGGCATAAATAGTACTGTGTGGAGAACTTCTCAGTGTTTTTTTTTTTTTTTTTTTTCTGGAATGGAGGTTAGTCTATCGCAGATTTAGTCTAAAAATATATTGCTCGGGTAAAATGTGACAGAGATATCCTCTAACATTGATTGTTTTCCAAATTCTTACCTAATTTCTGATTTATTTCCTGTTGGAGTGCTGTACCTGTGGTGAAGATAGTGGAAAAGGAATTCAAAGAGGTTAGAAGGGCAGGGTCTTGTCTTCATTATTCATGGTACTAGCAAGTTAGGATGCTTCCACCTCCACAAAAGTTAACATATTAATAAGTCATGGAAGAGCACACAGGATGGGAATAGTAGGGAAGAGCACTATAAGATTTTCTGAGGAGGGGTTTTAGATAAGAGCAGCTCAGTGTGACTTCTGCAGGGTATGCTGCTTTTGCTGGAGGCATTGCTCATAAAACCATCCCACTTCAGTATGGAGGTTTTACTCTGGAATATACTGATGTTTGGCCACTCTATGTTTTCTGAAGGATCTGGCTGCAATGTTACTCAGAGGTCAGTGCATGGAAATTGTGGGCTCCTTTAGAGAAAAACAATTGCGGCAAGAGATAAGAAATAAGAAGATAGTGGTTGAAGGAGGTCAGATCATAATTTCTGTAATTGTGTACATTAAAGTCAAAAAGAAGTATGAATACCTTCAATTCTGAAAATCAATTAATTTAGACCTCTGTCTATAGATTTAGATGTGCAAAGCATCCTACAGTATAGTATTTGTATTTACCTCCCTGATATGTTTTGTTTGTCACTGAGGGATGGTGTGTAAGCATAGAGTAGCATCTAGTCATTTCACATTTCCTTTTAAGACTATGTGATAGAAAGCAGCCACAGGGCCATGATCCATGGGAAAGCTGGATCCACACATATACCACACTGTCTGGTGCTAACTTGTTATTTTCTAGTACTTGAGTCTGCAGATGTTTAATCGAAGGCTTGCTTTTCACTCTGCCCCTAAGACAATATTCCCACTACCAGAGCACTGATCTTATGTTCCTATTATATGCTCCACTTTAATTTGGTAAATGTTTATAAGTATGAACATCAGTGTGAATCTCTCTTCTCTGTTTCAGATGTTTGTCATTGAAGTAAAGGTTAAAGGTGGGGGCAGGTACCTGATTTTCCGACGCTATCGTCAGTTTTATGCCCTGCACACCAAACTAGAGGAGAGATATGGGGCAGAGAGCAAAAATAGCCCTTTTACCTGCACACTCCCCATATTGCCAGGTAAGCTATCAGTACCAAATCTGTGCATGATTAGCAGCTTTTTCAGCCCCAGGCTGCCCTGAACAGGAGTGTATTGTAGAGAAGCAGTTGTGACAAGGAACTTGTTCCCACTTGTGGTAAGGTTCATTTAGAAACCTAAAAACCTTTAGAAAATATGTATTTTCTTGGAAATCTTACTTTCTCCTGATTACTTAATTTCTCTGACAGCCTCCATTTTTTTTTTTTCTTCAATAACTGTCACAGTTATTGTTTTATATTTTGCAGGAAAAGTTTATGTTGGGGCCAAAAAAGAAATTGCTGAGAGCAGGATCCCTATCCTAAATGTTTACATGAAGGTACAACTTAATTTTAAACTAGAGATTGCACTGTGCATTGCAGATATTTATCCCTTGAAATCACCTAGGAGAGACAGTACTGTTGTAGTCCTACATATCTGCTTCTCTCTGTATTGTTTTTCCTGAAGTCACAGCGTCCACACCGTGGGACAATCTGCAGTCCTATTCCTCAGATTGTTCAGACTGTAGGATCTGCTGGAGTGTGCAACTCACAAAGGCTCACTTCCTGCCTTCATATATACATAGATATCCTTAAAAAAATCCCCCTCAAGATGTATGAGGAAATGGTCACTCTCCAGGTGCCGTTAAGGGACAGCCAGTAAAGTCAAGGAGAGTAATTATTTGTGTGCAGGTTAACTGAAGATCTGACTTTAAATCTGTAAAAGTGTGAAGCACTGGCCAAGACTTCCAGTACTTAAGAGTGCCTTCTCTCCACAGTCACTCATATTCTGAAGGGAAGCACAAAGAGCAATTTACTCTTTCTGCAATAAATCAGGCACAAAAAGTGAAGCAATACATTGGCCAACTCCGGGAGTAAACAGGAGAAACTGTCAGCTGTTCAGTGGTGTCCTGCTGAGTGAGAAGGGAGAGGAGGGAGATTTCTGGCAGTAATGAATATCCTTCATGATTCTGTAGGTCAGAGAGGCATATTTGTTACGTGTAAATAAATAGAGAATTGGTCTCTCCAACTGTTACATTCTGCTTCCTACTTGCCCTTGGCACAGAACCTACTCTGCCTACCCGTATGGGTGTTGATGGATGAAGAGGTACGACTGTTCTTCTACCACTCAACCTTTGATAGTGAACAGGTGCCTCACAGACTGAGACGGCTTCGCCCACGGACACGCCGAGTGTAAGTGATTGACATGATTTTTCAGCATTGCTTGATGTAAGAGATGCTGTCCCGTTTTCTAGGGGTGAGAGAGATGAGAACCACCACTGTGTTTCCCAAGTGAACCCATGAAGTCCTAATATGAGGATCTTTGTGGTAGAGTGAACCAGGGTATTACTTGTTTTCAGTAATCTCAAATTTCTAAAGTGGATCTGGTACTTGCATTAAAGGAAAATTCCAAAATGAGAGTATAGCTTACTTTTGAAAAAACGCTGCTCAGCTCTATCTGATTCTTTAATGGTGATATCTATTATAACGTGCAGAATATACAGGCCAAGCTTAAGGACATAGGCTTGCACCACTGAAGTCAGTATGAGTTTTGGCACTGAGCTCAGCAAGATCTGGTTCAGACACTAAACAAAACAATATTTAATTTGTTCTCGTCCTTTGTCTCAACAGTGGCCTGTCCTACATAGCAGCATTGACACCCCTTTGGAGAACTGCTAAGTAGACGTCATACTTCATTACCCCTCAGATAAATTAATTCTCCTTTCAACATAGCAAAGATGGACCTGCTTCCTTTTCACTTACCTCAGACAGTGCAAACACTGCATGTGTGTTTGCATTCCCGGGTGTCTGTACGATGGCAGTTGGAACTGAATGCCATGAATGTTAGAAATAGGGATGCCCAGAAGGCAGAGTAGGGGGGATGATCAGTGCTGTGGAAGAGAGATCGAGGATACTGACTGTATTGAAAATTCCATCTGTTCTCAGCAGCAGACATCATCAGATTGCTGCTGCTCTGCACTGAGACTGAGAGAACTAGGACGATGTTTTTTCATCCATATTTATTTACTTCAGTGCTTCACACCAATTCTCATGCAGTTTCTCCAGTGATCTATGGCTTGCCTGCCTCTTAAATAATGAAAATGCAGACACTGTACTACTGATTGTGTAGTATTTTTGATAACTGGAAAGACATATTTATATCCTTGTTGTCTCCTTTCTTTGCAGTAAAAGCATTTCACCTCAAGAGCCTACTTTTGACCGCATGGCAGCTCCACGGGCTGAGGTGAGTACTCTGCACAATCTGTCATAGGATAGGAGATTAAACTCTGTTTCACTCTGGTATGTCATCGATCAGGTTGCCTTTTCCAATTAGAGCTTGGGGAAAGAAGGGAAAGTGAAATCGACACAGCAAAGCAATTGATTTTAACAACAGGGAATGAAACAAAGGATGGAAAGAAGTGTTCTGTTTCTCCTTACCTGAGTAATAAGAAGGTCCATTGTGAAGTCAGAATGGCAGGAGGTTCAAAATTGAGACATGTACATCTTAGTGCCAAATGGTTCACATCTATGTAGTGATACTCATAAGTTAAAACAATCACAAGCTTCAGTCTCATTGACTTCAGCATATGTTTAAAAGCATTGCAGGTGAGGCATCTTAGTATTTTCTGTAACAAAATTTTTCTACTGGAAAGAGCCTATACCCTAGTGTTTTGCTGTATATTGTCTCAGCATAAGCACACGGAACTGCTTTGTAACCAGTGCTTGTCTGAGCATGGTCTTGCTTTGTGGAACGTGTTACTTTGCCGTGTAAGATTAAAAACCCACATGCAAGTGCTTTGAGGTTTGTTGGTTTTGGGTTTTACACTGAATATGTCAGGTATTGGATCAGTCATAACTTTGGGGTTTTATCTATTAATTAATTAGTATTGAATATACCTACCAAAACTTTTCAAAAGATGAAGAAAGGCTTTTGAAAGAGCTACTAAGTAGATATGTGAACTAGTAGTGCAACTGTAGCCCTTGTCTTTTTTTTTTTTTTTAATTAGGAGAACTCTTGGCATTAAGACAACCGAAAGAACCTTCTCAATACAGAATAAAGAACAATTTTCATTTTTGCTCCTCTGAGAGCATTTAAATGGCTACCGTATTCTCCAAGGACAACAGGGGAGATGTGCATTTTTGATAATGCAGCCACTTTAATTATCCAGGAAGAGTTTGTTAGGGTGGCAGCGTGGGTTTACCTCTGTTTTTTGGCTGTTTTTTTTTTGTTTGTTTTGTTTTGGTTTTTTTTGGTTTTTTTTTGTTCTCTGAAGGGGGCATCTAAGTTCCATTTTAACTACATGTCAATTTCCCAGACATCCCCAAATCTCTCAGTTCAGCATACAGGCCTGAAAGCAAGATGTGAAAACAACAGTTAGTTATGCTTAAATTAGGCCACAACACTTTTGCAATTTTAAAATGCTCTTTGTGATATTTTTCAGCAAATCTGAAAGTTGTAAAACTACAACCAGAAATAATGTTTTTTCAATTTTCAGGATTTCAGGTTTTCAAGTTTTGAAGTTGTCAATTGTCTTCAGCTCTGTTGACTTACTTGCTCTTAAGGATTTTCAACTTCTAATTTTCTCTGGTTCTCAGCATCCTACCACTTTAAGAATCCTAGCATGTAGCTAGTATTCAGAGCTGTTTTTATCCCAGTGTTTTCCCTACTTCTTCAAAGCGTTTTTACGTGTGCTGAGTAGAGGAAATTGTGAGCACTGTAGACTGTGGTCATCTATATGACCTTACCCCAGAAATGCATCTGTGATGACAAAGTGTATACTGTTGTGCTGCTTTATGCTCTCACCCCAAGAACAGAACAGAAAGATTCACTTTTGTAATTATGTGAATTAATAATTTCAGTGTTATACATTCCATAGGCACTGTTTGATTTTTCTGGAACCAACAAACTGGAACTCAGCTTCAAGAAGGGAGACTTGATCTATCTACTCAGCAGAGTAAACAAAGACTGGTTGGAGGTAAGACTGCAATAGTGATACTCAATTATTAGCATACCTTGAAATATATGCATAGAAAGGGCTCTCCTAGTCCTTGGGACTTGTCTCCTGCTTTCAAGGAGAAACTGTATCATAATCAAGTCTTGATGTCAAGAGTAAATCCTTGACTTCAAATTTGAAATAGTTTCCCTCCTTGATGGTTTTTAGCTTACATATTTTCTGCCCTCTAGACTTCAGTTTTCATTTACATTTGCTTCTGCTGGAATGTTTTAGAATTCTTTGGAAGGGATTAGAACACCAAAAGGCCACAAAAAGGAGATGGAAACTCCATTTCGACGATTAATTGCTTTCTTGCCTCAGGGTGAGCTGATGTATACTTCATGCTTCGTACCACAACACACGTCATCCTGATTAGAGAGAACTTGGGCAATGCATCAGTGTTCTGAAAAAGGATGAAGAGAACATACTGTGTGTTTGCTGATATGATATCTCTGCTTGCTCAAACACCACAGCCTTCCTTGATAACCATCTGACTTTAATTTTTTACACACTGCTTCACTCCCTTGCATAGAATGACTATGCAATTGTATAATCTTTTTGTAGGGATGCCATCAGGTCAATTCCATAGCCTTCCTTTTCTTGATTATATAGAAAAATTCCTATGTTTCCATGGAAATTAATTGAATTCCAGAACTTATTGTATGTGGCCAAAATGGCACAGTTTTCTTCATTCTAACACCTCCTATCATTCCAGGGAACAGCTGATGGTGCCACTGGGATTTTCCCACGTGCTTTTGTGAAGATCATAAAAGATTTACCACAGCAGGAAGACACAGTTAATAAAGTTCGCTGTTATTACCATGATGAGACTGTGAGCACTATCAAGTAATAAGAAATGAATCTTCTAGTTTACTACTGAAGAAATGCCCACAATTCTCTTTTCATGATATGTAACAAATAGGTTTGTTCTTGTTACAGGGATATCTCAGTGGAAGAGGATCTGAGCAGCATTCCATCATTCAAAGATCTCATGGAATTGATGAGGTACAAAGCAAGCAGTTAGCTGTATGTTTAATATCATTTAAACATCTGTCAAGTTCCTTCTAGTCCTAGATTTTCCATATTCTAGTTGGTCATCACCATGTACTTTGACTTGGCCCAGAGCCACCTGTGCAGACACTAGTCTGCCTTGAGATTGTCACTAAATATGGAATGCCACACACTTCTAACTCAGTTATGCTGGGTAGAAGTTTCCATTTCTTGTTCTAAGCTCAGAGCCATACATACTTCCATGCAAGGACCTTTTGTCTAACACGCTTCTTCAGGATGCAGGACACCACCTTCTAACACCTGTTAAACTAGTATTAAAACTAGATTGATCTAGTGTTGAACATCAAATATTAGTAATAGAACACCTGTGCTAATATTCTTCCCTTCCTTAACCTGCTGTCCCCTCAAAAAAATCAACCCTAAGTAGGCAAAAGTGGGTAGCAACTACAGTGAGCTCATATGTATGGGAATTTTATCAGACTCACAGATTAATTGTGCCATGCATGTGGAGTTACTGGAAATGGCTCTTGGTTCTGACAGAATTCTTAGCTTTAACACAACACAGCATGAACGGGGATGTATGATTTCTAGTACTAGCTGTATCAAAAATGCCAAGACACACAAAGCTTTGTGTGGCTTTTAGCAGAATGAATTAGCTTGCCAGTATATTGTTCATCATGCAGCACCTCCCAGGCATTCCTTGATTTCCAGGGATCAATCCATTTCTTTTCTACCAGGCGGGAGTTTGACCAAGATGACATTGTTTTGAATTACCGGGACCACGATGGTGATCTGATCCGACTGCTCTCTGATCAGGATGTTGAACTCATGGTCTCTCAGAGCAAGAGAAGTCTCTCTGAGAAGCATTTCTTCCCTTGGAAGTTGCACATCACTCACAAAGACAACTTGGGCGTCTACAACACTAGTCCAGGAACAGGTGCCACTCAAACAGTTAGAGCAACATAAGTGCTGTATAGAGGTGTTCAGTAGCTAGCTATACAGTCCTTCTGTAATCCCTTTCTGCAGACAATTTCCTTTAACAAGCCTTTGAAGTGATCTTGAGAAGAGTAATTTTTAGTAATATACTAGCTTTCAATGTAAAATCTGTACTTAGTTAGCTTCTTCGTCTTTTTAGCACTCCCCTGCAATGGAGACATCTACATAGAGACCATAGAATGTGAGGAATAGAGAAATAAAATCACTGACGTTATCCACAAAGCAAGTTAGTGTTAGCCTGAAATAGAGGTCTAGTGTCCTGGGCCCCAAAATCTGATCTAATCTCTCTTTCCACTCCCAGATCTAATTATTTGTCTAGAATGTCTTCATAAGCTTTTTTCTAGACTGGCATAATTTTCTCTTCCCTTGCTGGTAGGAAGGTTTGTGTGTCAGTGCTTATGAATGTGTGTTATTATTTCTGTCATGTGAGAGTCTGACTGGGCATTTAGAGTTTGTTCTGGAAGCATCAAGAAAGATTTTTTTATATTTTAGTGAAGAAATTGCAGCCCACCTTTGCTTTCTTCTTTCCACTGACCAGTATTTTGAATTTTGTGAATCAAACCTAGTACATCTGTGGTGTTCCTCACAGACCTTTATGTAATTGTACAGAATACTTATTTCTGCATTCTGGGAAAATTTGTGTGATGCCTATTCAAATAGCATTTTCTTCTCTGTCTATCTTCTACTTTCTGCCATCTCACTGCAAAGTAGAACGAACAAGAAATTCCTGTATCATATTCTTCAACAAATAAAGTTACATATGAGTTTATTTTAGCAGTTTCTATTCAAAAGATTTTGGGGGTGGTGAAAAAATTTTGCTCCTTTTTTTTTTTTCCTTGAAAGTGAGATAATTTTGAAGAAGAGTTCAAATGTTACTTATTCAGCTTTCCATAAGGAGGAGTTAATTATTGTTAAAAAACATATCTTGCAATAATTTCTCTAATGGTCATGCAATAGAAATATTTTCTTCTTGAACAAATTAACGGCTGCTTGTAAGAATTACAAGTTATATATGTTTTACATAAATTGTTTGATACTTAAAATACTGTATTTTAAAAACACCATACAGTCATGGTGCTGAAAAGATACCACCAAGTGTAAATATAATCAGTAAAAAACAAGAAGAGTTTTCAAACACCATACTTTGGATTTGACTGTTAGTTTCTGTGGCATTAAGCTACAATTCCTCATTTAAAAAAAATCTCTGTCCTTGACCCGCTGCTAATATTTGTACAGACGAAAGGGAAGATTAACAAGTATGTGAAGGTACTAAGAAACAGTTAACTAACAATTCATAACTAACCTGCCCCTCCCCAAACTTGCAAAGTAATGTTTTTTCTTTTTCTTAGATGTTACCTGTAATGCTATTAGGTAACAAGATCTTTAACAACAAAAAAATGTGACAAATGTAACAACAAAAAAAATAAGGTGACCTATCTTTTAAACTTGTTTATTGTTTGTTTTTGTTTTTTCTCCATTACTGATGTATATACATAAACTTATTTATATTATATACAATAGGCTTTAATATTTTATTATCTGTATCCCTGCATTTATGCATATAAGTGTATTGAAAATAAAGAGTTTAATAAAGATAAGTGTATTGTTTGCTATGTTGGGATCCATAAATCATTTCTTGACACTTTATTAAGTGCATAGTTCTAGCAGTATACCAATCCTGTAGAGACTTATATAAGAAAATGCACGCTCCAAAGAGTTGTAAGATGTACTACAGGCCATATCTGCTTTCCAGGTACAAAGGTTCCACCTGAAGAACCCGTGCATATTAAATGTCAGAGGTAGATAACCTGTATTCAGAAGAGACACAGATTATGTCTTCCTTTTTTCCAGTGATGCAAGGTTTTAGTTGACATTATTTTACTAAAATGTTACAAAATGTAAGCCCATGCTTCAAAGATATTGTAGCAATGTGATTGAGGAAGGCAGTGAAGCAATGTACAGTGATAATGTTAGTAATTTTACACCTTGTGATACATAAGAGAACCCATTGTAAGTTTGAAAGTTTGCATGGTCTGCAAAGCTTCTGGTGTGCAGGATTACTTGTTACCTGTTCTTGGAATCCAACAGATCAAATAATATCTGAGATTTTTACTGACAGATAGATCCTGTATTGTAACCCACAACTCAGCAAGTCTGTTTGAAGATGGAGGAGCTGTTTGAGGAAGAAAGGAAAGGGACAGAAAATGTCTGCTGGGAAACAAGAAACCTCTTTTCTAAGGGTGGTGGAAGGACATACATAAACTTACTGGCCTCTGAAAATCAGAGCAGGAAAAGTCCTTTCTTCTTTAATCTGTAGTGCAAAGTAAATTCTGCCCATCCAACAAAGTCGCACATTCCCCTCCTTGTCTGCAGGTTTTATATCCACACCTCCTGACAGTCCCAATGACACACAATTTCCTGAGATGCTCTCATATTCTTCTTCTTGCTCTGTACATCTCCCTTATTCACAGTATACATTTTTTTTGTCCTTGTATATTGATGTAGTTCTTGTGAGAGCCTAACTGTGCTATGGTTTTGATCAGTACTACAGGGATTTAGAGAAGGTGTCATAGCAGTGCAGGACAGACAGAGCCTGGCAGTTATATTCTGTATCTAGGGACTCAGCTCCCCATATTTTACCTCTGAGAGTACAAACCCGAGTATGTCTTTGCCTTATGGCTACCTAGCTTTCCTATAGATCTTATTATTGAAGGTTACTGTGCTGAGTTTTAAAGTTGTATTTAAAACAATGTAGCTGGTTTGGATGTAGGCTCACTTCAGATCAAGTCTTCTTACCAGTTTTCTTTTGTTTCCTCTATGTACTATAATACTATTAATTTGTTATTAAATGTTGTTGAAATTGCTAAAACTTACTTTTTAAAATACTACGCATATGTAAGGGTTACAGGGATAAAGGTAGTTCTTTCTTCCTCCCCCTCTCCTCCCTCCTTCCATATATATGTACAAATAAACATAAAGTATGGAATGATCCCTGCCTTGAAGATTGTCTAGCCTACAATAAAGCAAGAAACAGCACCGGAGTAAAAATCAGGGAATTCTTAGTTTTTCTCACTTCTACTGCAGCCAATCGTATATTTTTTTTTTTCTGAAAATACATTAGTCCCATGGTCTGGTAATTGTTAACATGCTGACCGGCAATGACAAACTTCCTTCCTCTCCCTTTCCAGTTAAACAGTCCCATCTAAGTGCATGCATTGGGAGCTAAAATAGGAAGTACTGACTTCCTATTTTACAGTCAATTACACAGACTTTCCTTGAAAGGGTGTGGTCTTCTCTGAAAGTGGCACTTGAGGTACATAAAAGATAGAGCAGTTATTGTGAAGACTTAGTTGCCAAGAAAGTCCTGTGGTCTGTTTATTCTTTCCAGAGAAGTGTAGGTTTGCTTGTTTCTGCATCATAGGATCCTGATGCTGTGGGGGGAGGCTGGAGAGGAAAAGTCGCCCATAAGGTTGAATCACCTGCCTCACAGACAGTTCTGCATCAGGTAAGGGAACTCCTTCCTCTCTGGGGAAAGCAAAATGGCAGAGACTCTGCTCTTGTACAAGGGCTTATGACTCATTTGGAGATGTAATGGTTATCGAAGGGCTCAACCAGCTGTTTCTGGTGTAAGGAAGTGGCATTCAGGAATCTGAAAGCCAACAGGATTTTAAAAGGAGTTTTTCCCATGCTCCCCTAAAGTAGAAAAGAGTCTCAGCTCTGTAATGTATTTGAATGGGTGAGTTTGTTATACTTTTGAACAATTAGAGATGGCCAAAAGCACTTGAATTCCAGTATTGAACAATGTGATCGGTGGTCTTTGAACTACTGAATCTACTTTCAATCTCAACAATCACCCCCCAAAAATAAAAGAGAAATAGTTTATTTGGTATTATCTCTACAGTTTACAACTTGTTTGGGGAACAGCTGGAAAAGTAGCATGTTGAAGAGAAATCTGAAAGTGAATTAATATGGAAATTCAAGCCCTATAGTTCCCTGGAGTTATGTGGTTGGGGATCATATTTTTAAGGAATGGAAAAACCAAACACCCTCGCAGTTCATTACAAAGACTTTGAGCATGAAGAGCAGAATGATGAATGAATTTGAAGGTTGAGTTCTCTTCACAAATTAGGGTTGTTTCTTGTTGCTACTCAGCTGAAAGAATTCCTGCATTTCCTTGGAAATGTGCATTTACTTCATTCTTTGCTCATATTGCAAGCTCACTCAGTAAGAGGACATGGATTTTGTCCTACAATAAACACTTGGTAGAAGTTCTTTCTGAACGTCATTCCAACATGAAGCCTAAAGAAGTTCCTTAATTCAGTTTTACTTCTCTTTATGTGAAATGAAAATGAGAAGCTCCACAATAAGCAGAGCAAGACAGTAGCCAGTGGGCAATGAAAACAATTATCTTCTCAATTAGGATCAAGCTTGTGCGTGGAGGACAATATGAACATGAAACAGATTTCCATCCTGCTGAATCTGTATTTGATCTTCAGTGTCCAAGCCATTCAAGGTGAGTTTCAAATTTATATTGTCTTTTATCCTTCCATTACTGCCTTTTTTTTTGTATCTGTCTACTTCTTTCAGCTAATGCTCTTCCTCATTTTCTTCTTGCTTTTCTGCTTCCTTCTGATACCATCTATGCTGTAGGAGAACAGACATCTTGATCAAAACCAGTGTGTAGCAGATGCATGTGCAGACAGATCAGTTGTATGCTGGTGGTATGGACAGGTGAAACACTGTACAAATGGAGAAATAGATGAGACGAACAAGCTGACTGGTTAATGAGTGAATAAGAGTTTAATGTCTTTCTTCTGATACAGAGAGCTTTCTTTCTTTCTTCTTTCTTTCTTTCTTCTTTCTTTCTTTCTTTCTTTCTTTCTTTCTTTCTCTCTCTCTTTCTTTCTTTCTTTCTCTCTTTCTCTCTTTCTCTCTTTCTTTCTTTCTTTCTATCTTTCTTTCTCTCTTTCTTTCTCCCTTTTTTCTTTCTCTTTCTCTCTTTCTTTCTCTCTTTCTTTCTCCCTTTTTTTCTTTCTCTTTCTCTCTTTCTTTCTCTCTTTCTTTCTCTCTTTCTTTCTCCCTTTTTCTCTTTCTCTTTCTCTTTCTTTCTCTCTTTCTTTCTCCCTTTTTCTCTTTCTCTTTCTCTCTTTCTCTCTTTCTTTCTCTCTTTCTTTCTCTCTTTCTTTCTCCCTTTTTCTCTCTTTCTTTCTTTCTCTCTTTCTTTCTCTTTCTTTCTCCCTTTTTCTCTTTCTCTCTTTCTTTCTCTTTTTCTCTCTTTATTTCTTTCTCTCTTTTTCTCTTTCTCTTTCTCTCTCCCTTTCTCCCTTTCTTCTTTTCTTCATTTCTTTCTCTCTTTATTCATTCCTTTCTTCCTTTCTCTCTTTCTTTCTCTCTTTGTCTCTTTCTCTCTCTTTCTCTCTCCTTCTCTCCCTCCTTTTTTCTTTCTCTTTTCCCTTCCCTTCCCTTCCCAAAAAAATATTTGAGAGAACACACTCAGGTTTGCATGCTGACATCTCTATCATCTGAAAGTTATAAGCCAAAAGTGCAGCACAAATACTAACTTCAGAGAAAATAAAGAAGCGGAAGAAAACAAACTTGCTTCGTAGTGCATGTGCCAGGGTAGGCCTGTATTTTCCCACTTCTCAGTTGTGAGTTTAAAAAAGAAAGTTGTCACTGACAAGAGGTCTGACCATTTCTGGATCATAAATCTAGTTCCAACAAATTAGTTTGGGCATTCTTCCGAATCATAACAAGATTCTTCCCATAGCATCTCACTTTTAAAGCTACCTTTCTCATGTCAAAACCTTTACTAGGAGGTTAGTGGCAAAGAAGTCCCATACAGCAGCACACAAAGATGAAATTAAATGATCTCCATATGCCTCCTGACCATGGTATCTACTAACTCCTGAAGACAATCAGTGTTTGAAAAGTGATACGTTGGCTAGAACTATCTGCCTTGCAGAAACAAAGGTCTTCATTGTTGTTTCGTGTAGCTTGGTTTGGATACTTGTGTATTGTGGAGATGTGCAGAATGGTCACAACTCCACACATATTTTCACATATTTTCTGGTGGCATGAGGAGAGTGCAGTTGTCAATGCCTTCCCCATTCTGCTGGCAGAATTGCTGCACATGCTGTCTCTCACCATTTACATTTGTAATCACTGCATCTTTTTTGCCTGAATTCCTTTCTCAGAGAGTATCCCTATGAAGAGCTTGAGCTGCTACAATGACTACCAGTCACAGCTGACCTGCACATGGATGGAGCATTCAGAGGCTCATGCCCTCATTGGTATGACTCTTTACCACAGGGATAATATTATAATGTAAGTACCTGAAATGCACCGTGTTGGATAAAAGTCTAAAGGGAAATTGGCCACAACTTGGAATCCCAGAAACCATCAGTCAGGTTTTCAGAAAGCATGGCCACCTCTTTCTGTCACTGGGTTAAAGTAAAGGTTGTGCCTGCTTCTGAGAACTCTTCTAGGAAGGGAGGAATGAGTAGGGTGTGTTAGTGGAGTTATTTTTATCTCCTTTACAATTATTTCCCCATAATTTTGTTGTGGGATCATAGATATGAAATAAGATGGGGAGTACAGGTTGTTACTAATGGAGTGGAGAAAACGCTGTCAGAAGAATGCTGTTTATAAATTTAAAAGAAAGGAGAAACTCCCCCGTTATTTTGCTCATTTAGGAGCAACACTGAGTGTATAGTTTTGATAACTTCTGAGAAACCTATGTAGACTGTGTGTTTGTGCGATAGGGAAGACTGGCAAATTCATCTGTGCTATCACTTTTACTCCCAGAGATACTGGTCTGTTTCTGACAGTATCTCTCTGTTATATCTGTTTTCTTATGAAAAGGGAACTGAATCACCAGACTGGATCAATTGTGAGGGTAAGAAAAGGCACGGAGGTTGCAATAGACAAGGGAGAGAAGAAAACAAAGATGGAAAGCCGAGAAGAAAATTAATTAGGTTCTGGGGATACAGGAAGGAAATGAAAGAACTCTCGATTTTATTGTAAAGAAGAGAGAATTAATAGACCTAAAAGCAGCTGAAATCAGTAGAAGGTCTTTGGAACAGGACATTAAAGCTAATACTGCTGGGAGAAGACGGTATAAAATTACTTGGACCTTTGGAGGGTTCAATGGAACATTGTTACATGATGGAGTGTGTGGTTCACATGTGAAACACAACTGAAGTGAACTAATCAGAACAGCAGGTATTAAGTGTGGACAGTCACGCAGCTGAAATCAAAATGGCCAATGATTAAACAAGATCAGCTCATAGATGAATAGTTGACTAAATCCCAAACTGTAAGGTAGTGCTAGTGAGTAGATAGAAATATCTTCAGGACTTCACAACCCTTGAGCTGACTCTTGTTTAAGGGTATGCACATGCATGGTCAGTCCCATCCATACTTCAGCAATATCCCTTCCTAATACCCAACTTTTAAAAATAGCAATAGTGCTGAATAATGCTTGCTGACATATATTTGGCTAGGAGACTCCATCCTATCCTGGAATAGAGTGTTTGGCCTTAGATATTCACAACTTAGTATTTCTCATCTAAACTGGAACAATATAATATACTGGGCGTGAAGCCATAAGCACAAACAAAATTCCAGAGGGTACAAAAAGAAGCAACACATCTCTCCAGCAGCTCAAGCTACTGCAAACACACAAAGCTTATCCTCTCCTGTCTAGTTTAAAATATTGTTTCTAATTTTCATGATGCTCCTTGGCCTGGAGAAAGGCTATCTAAAAGGGTGATTAACATTCTAGATAAAATCTTTAATGACTACATAAGGTCTCTTGGCAGAAATACTAAGGATACAGAAGTACATTTTGGTTGGAGAACTTTTTATAAAGTGTCTTTCTGGGACTGCAAAGTTAATGTCTTTGAGAAGCTAAGGATCATCAGGAAGTTTACTCCCTTTCACTCTGAGTAAAATGTGCATTACCATGACACATTATTTTTCATCATACTATTTCTCACATAAAAAATATGAGATTATGTAGTTAGGCTTAAAACTAACAAAAATAGACTGATACCAAAATATAACATTCTGCTGCACAACTTTGAAATAGGAAGGCATTTGACAAAAATCATGGTGCTAAAAACATTTGCTATATTAACTGCTGCAAAACAGGACTAATAGGTACACTAAGGAGAGGATATCAGTGCCCAAGTAAGTGATAACAACAGAGCAGAATGGATTTAGTTTCAGACATATAATTTTGCATTAACTATAGATCTCCAAATCAGATATTTATAGATCACTTTCTCTGTACACAGGAAGAACAAGGAGATGTTTTGCAAACGCCAGACGGAAAATGACTTACATGAGGCTTCAGACTCCTATGTGCAGTGGGTTTGTCATAACACTTCAAACAATTTTGGAATAGGGGTAGATGATATTTACAGCTTCAAACCTAACGAGATGCTTCAAGCAGAACTAAATGTCAATCTTTTTCAAAATGGTAAGTATTAGATACCAAATTCTCATTTTCTAATGAGTATTTGGGATCTTTGAGAATCTATTTGCCATTCAGACAGGTAGTGAGTTCCACTTCCATTGTGAAACCTGCCAAAGACTTCCACATTGAGAGGATGATGTAGGGAGGGGAGGGGGAAAGTTTCTGGGAGCAGGTGGACTTGGAAGGGGAATTCAAGCAGGAGCTACTTGATGTGGCAGGGATAGGATACTCTGGAAATGGGGAAGCTTACCTAGATGTTTTCTTTCCCTCTTCATGTCCCTGTCCTCAGTATCTCATCTCATGGGTTGTACTTTCACCTTGCAGTTCAGACCCCCCCGCCTCAAAACCTCTCGGTCAGCTTGATGGGATCAGGAGACTTCTTGCTGACCTGGAAAGCAGCTGATGGAAGCCAAGGGCTGGGCAACGCACTGGAGTATGAAGTCACTTACAAGCGGGACTGGGAGTCCTGGGAGGTAAGAGCAGAGGAGCTGGGCTGTCCTGGTTTGGGCTGCAGGCTTTTGGGTGCTTGAGAGCCTGTGGTAAAAGTTGTGCAATTGAATGGCTTTTCCGTTCTCAGGCATGATGAGGAGATGCAACAAATGTTGTTTCAGGTCAGGCGGAAGGGTCTCTCTTTCTGTTTGCAAATGACTTGCCCAGTGAAATGCCATTTGTCCTGAATTGAATACAAAGGTCTGTTCTTCGCTGAAAAAAGCACTGTGATTGGGTTTTCAGTTGGAATTGATTATGCCTTGAATCTTTCCCAAAAGGAATTAAAGCACATTCCAACAAGAGACTGTGGGTTCATGTGAGAAAATGGCAAATTACGTTTGAAGCTGCTTCCCCTTTCAGAAGGTTATGGTTGTTTGGTTGGTGGGTTTGGTTGTTTGTTTTTCATTTTTAAGAGTCCATATCCTTTGCCCTATTGTTTCCCTAGATCTGCATATGTTTCTGTTCTCCACCCGTCAGCCTGATCTTTAGTTTTTAAGAGAAATATCTTGGCCAAATTCCCCCAAAATTCTGCACTGAGCAGTGTTGTAAAATTGCGTACCTGGCGCTGAAGACAACCAGCTGTGGGAGCTAACCCACAGACTGTACCAGACACACCGCTGGCACAGGAGCTGGCTCACAGATTGTGCCCAACAAGCCTGTGCCTAACCCTTCTTGTGCCGTACCGGCAGCATGCACACTGAGGCCCCTCTAGTACGGGAGCCAGGAGCACAGCACGGCAGCATGTGCATGAACCATCACATGCATGGGACTGCTGAGAGATGCAGCCTTGCAGTCACCTCCTCTCACTCTTGCCCTTGTCTTCTCTCCACCCCTTTCCCCATTCCCCAACTGCCCGATTTCCTCCCTCCCCTCTCTCCCTCCTTTCCCCCAACAACAGACAGCTGCCTCGGTCTTGCTCTCCACCACACATTACAATCTCAGCCATCAGGACCTTGTCCCAGGGAGCAGCTACGTTGCCCGTGTGCGAGCCAGACCAGGGTGGGTCAGTGCTTTCTCTGGGCAGTACAGCGAGTGGAGCACAGAGGCATCGTGGGACACCCCTGAAGGTAGCGTGGGATGGAGTGGGGCCGTGCAGGGGTGGAAGCATTGCCTGAGAAGGGAGACCTTTTCTGTTACTTAGCTTGCTCTCATCTTCCCTGAAGGTGGCCTTCACCCCAGGAATCTTCGCTGCCTCTTCAATGGTGCAGATCGTCTGACGTGCAGCTGGGAAGTGAAGAAAGCGATCATCACCTCTGTCTTGTTTGGCTTGTTCTTCAGGGAGACTCCGGCATCAGTGTACGTGCTTGGCCAATGCCAACATGCCTGCACAACTCCCATGCAGTTTCTGCTCTGTCTCATTGCCCCTAATCTCAGCTCAAGCTCTTTCTCTCCCCTCAGAGAAGAGGAGTGCTCTCCTGTGCATGAGAAGGATTTGCCCCATGTCCCTTATGTGGTCCAGAGCTGTGAGATCCCTGTTACCAACTCCAACAGTCAAAGCCAGTACCATGTGTCTGTCCGGGCCAAGACAGAAGAGAAACTGATTGAAGCCTACAAGAACAGTGAGTTGCTATGTTGTTTCTTGCTGCTCCTGGTTGTTTCTTGGACAGATGCCTCTCTGGGCAAGTGGGGCTAAGGACAGTGGTAGTGAAGAAAAGTGGGTGGGAAGAGGAAGGGGAAGAGACCATGACTGATGAAGAAAGAAACTGGGCACTTTGTCAGGTCAAAGGTCCAGGAGAGGTGGCTTGTAGGGGCGGAGTTCCTCAGTGGCACTTGTTACTGCAAGAAATTGGCAGCAGTGGAAACTGCTGTTCAGAAATCTGGGTTGTGACCCAGAGCTTCTCGGTGAGCGATAGTCACCCTGTAGAATTCTCTGTGATTGACCTTCATGAGTGTCCCAGGGGACAGGGAGTTGTGGTGAGAGGTGTCTGTGGGGAGTGTGTCACTATGTGGTTTATCAAGAAGCCCGTGAAGCTCTTGCAGGTTTGTGCAGTGGCCCTGCAGCACTGTGTGAGGTCGGGCTCCTCTGCTGAGTGAGGTGCGTCAGGTGGAGCATCTCTGCCTGCATATATCTGGAGGTTCTGGTGCTGCTTTTCACAGACTAAAGTTGGGAGAGCTCCTGCAGTGGGTGAAAATATCAGGTAGTAGCTCCAGGAGAGCTGAAATTCTCTGTAAATGTGATGGACTAGTACAGATGCTTCAACTATTACTTTACTGTTTTTCTGTACACAGGAAGTGCTATCAATATTAATGGATATGCATATTCTGTTATTTAATGTGGTTTATTGCATTTGACTAGAAAATTAAGATGTGGAGAATTAAGAAGTGTTAAAAAGCTGAGAGCTCTTACATTGCATAAACCAACATTGTTTTCAGTCTCTGGAAACTATTCACAGGGGTGAAAGGGAGCGCTGGACCAGTATGTTGATGAGTACTCTGAAACATTCTGTTTGTTCCAGTTAAGGTGCTGCCACCTGCAAATGTGTCGATAACAGTGACAGAGAGCCAAGAGTATGAACTGAGGTGGACAAAACATGTTTTGGGATATAACTTCATAAAACAGAGGTACCAAGTTGAGTACTGGAAAAACAACCAGTATGAAAAAGTAAGTCTTAGAAAGTGTAGGAGTCTTGGATGTCTCTTTGCTGGTCAAAGGAGAAGAACAGTTCCTCTCACCTCCGTTACTTGTGCTTCTCTCTCCTCCCCAGACTCTCCAGAAATTAGATATCAGCAACGATGAACCTCCTTTCATCTTCACCCTGCAGATGCTGGCATCTTCTACAGAATATAGGGGGAAAATGCGTGCACGGGTGAATATGCCTCTGGATTATGAGGGGCCTTGGAGTGAATGGAGTGAGGAGTTCACCTGGAAGACTGAGAATGGTATTTCTGTAAGGTTTTGTGGACTGTTAATGACTGAAATGCCCCTCTAGAAAAATACATTCTCTCAGTCAGGGTTGAAGTTAGGTCCAGCCATGAGCTAGCTGGGGTTGCTTAACAAGGTAGCTGTCCTGTCTGCATCCTCGCAGTACAGCAGCAATGTTAATGAAGGAGGTGAGCCGGAATGACCTTTTAAGCTTCTTTCCTACTTCAATTCACAAGGTGAGTACAACCAACTGTAAAGTTTTCCACATGGAGAATCAAGCAATGATTCTGCCCCAAAAGTCATCCTTGTTTCCCAATTCCAGTAGTCCATTCTGCTAGCAATGACTGAAGAGCCTGAGACTGCAAGAAGACAAAATATAAGCCATCAGTCTTTTATATTTGTGGAGTGATTATTGGGTTGCATAAAACACACAATGGAGCCTAATGGAGTTAAAACCGTAGAGGCAGAATGTCTGCTATCATATGGTCTTGTGCCCAAAGTAATATGATGTTACAGGATTTATCCCGAGGAAGCTTGCAGTAGTAGGGTAGTAGGCAAATTTTGGTGAGTGTACTCCAGAAGAAAATGGTATGTTGTTGATGAGCAGTTATGGCCATTAGCAGAGGAGGTTCTTTCTTAGAAAATCTGAGACCCCATTTCTTCAGGACTGTACAGAATAAAGCAGATCTAAGATGCCTGAAGACATGCCTGTTGTTCATGGTTAGGACGTACCTAACCATCTTTTTACTAGCATAAATTATTTACTCTGATGAAAGTAAATATAAGAAAGAATCAGTAATGGAAATGATGAACTCCTTTGGTCAGTAAGTTGTTTAGGCCACGTTTGGACTGTCCCACTTTGGAGGGTATCCCAACAGTCTGAAAGCCTCGTGATCCTATCCCTTGACATGCCTCCTACATTTCCCCAATCTGCTTGCATGAAGAGGGACCAGAGTGAAAAACCTGTTACAGGAAGCAGCCGCTCTGCAGGTGGATACTTATTTCTCTTTTCTCTGTTTCAGTTCTGCTACCTGTGGTTCTCCCGGTGATGCTCCCAGCTCTCATCATCACTTTGTTAATAGTTGCTTATTGCTTCTATAAGTATTTCCTCAGGTAGGCTTGTGTTGTGACTAGGAGATTTAGCAATGTGTTGGCCATGTGGGTGACATAAAGGCTGAGGCACTTCTTGTCCCCCATGAGAGAAAGGTCTATGTGGAGATGAGCCTTGGTGTGCAGTGGGTGGCCTTGTGCATGTCTGTGCAAGGGTGAGAGTTGGGTGGTGGCGTGCCAGGGCCTTGGTGGTGCCTCACTGTGTGGAGCAGCATGGTGTACAGGGTGTGGTTTTTTTCTGGTTGCAGCTATGTTGAGAAGCAAATCTTGAAAATTCTTATTGTTGCAGGAAGAAAAAAATGTGGGAGGAAAAGATTCCAAACCCCAGCAAGAGTGTCCTGATCCAGAGCTACCTGGGGGTAAGAGGGAACTGTACCTTGACAGGTTCACTATTGCTCTCTCTTTTTCAGGACTTCCCATAATCTTATGTATATACAAACCACAGCTCTACAATCTTCCTGCAAAGCCTGACCTCACTTCCAGAGATCATGCAATTTCTTTTTCCTCTTGAGCTCCAGGAGTTCCCTATTCAGCCAAGCTTGTCATCTGCACTGCTTGCTTAACTTACGACACACTAGAATTGCCTTCTCCTGTGCCTTTAAAAGATGATTCTTAAAAACTGACCAGCACTCGGGGACTGCCAAGTCCTCAAAAGCAGATTCCCAGAGGACACTGCTAGGTAGCTCCCTGAATAGCTTAAAGTTTGCACTCTTGAAGTCCAGGGTAGCCATACTGCTGTCCTTTTTTCTCATTACCCTGAAAATTTTAAACTCAATCATTTCATGACCTCTGTGTCCAGCACAACCACCTACCATCACATCTCACACGGGTCCTTCCCTATTCACAAATAACAAGTCTAGGAGGGCATCTTTCCTAGTTGGCTCACTGATTACTTGTAGTTATGTTAGTGGTAAGGCAATATGGGTTTGAAGTAACCGTCTTCTAGTGAACGGAACACATCTTCTAGTCATATTAGTGAAGTTGTATCCCTGTTGTCAGATACTGTAGGCTCTCATATTTGTTTTCATTGTCCATGAGGAACGTAAGGTTCCTGATTCTACTGTCAGTGAGACACTGCTCTTTTGTCAAGTGTGCTTTTTTATTTTCAGAAAGTACATTTAGGAAACTGGCCAATAAGCAGCCAGCTGGATTTCAACAAATACAACCTTTCAGAAAAGATGGAGCAGGCTAGCTTCCTTCAAGTTGTGGACAGGTGAGTGAACAGCATGTTATAGGAACACTATGGATGATAGTCTCAAAGATCTCCCCAAGTCATGGCAGGATATAATCAAATGTTCTGTCACTGAAAAGCCTATAGGAGTTGCTTTTGAGGAAGGGATACATTTTTTTGCTATCTGGGTTACCCTGCTCCTTCAAGAAAGATTTTTGTAACCCTATGTTTAGCTATGTGTGTTTTCAACTAAGTTTGTTTTATATTTAATGTTTACTATCATAGTATCTCTCATGAGCAAGTTTTGACTTTCACACATTCAGGCAGACGAAGACTTTGGCAGAGTCCCCTGAAGAGCAGACTAAAAAGACAGATATTTCCCTTGCTGCACTGGACCTACAGAACTCATACCATGCTTTAAATGAGCCAGAGCATGCTCCAGTTGTCTTCTCAAGTCAGACTGCTGGTCATTCCTTTCCCGTTTCAAGAAGAAACAGTGCTGATGAAAGTATTGCTTCCCAGACAGCAGTCCCTTGCTTGGCTTTCAACGGTCCATACTTGTACAGCCCAGTGATGTCCTCCCAGCCTGATATGCACCAGAGCCTGAAAGCAGACCCAGTGGGAGCCCATGAGAAATCAGTTTCCCTTCAGTATGTGACCCTCCCAAAGGAAGACTGTCCCCAGGCACCACGGAGGCAAGAGCAGCCAGGAGCAGGTCCTCCACAGCCCTTCCTGCTCCCAGCTCAGAAGGAATCCATGCAGCACCTTGACGACGAGAAAGAAGTCTCACCAGACCCACCAGCCTGTGGGAAAGGCACGAACATGAGAACAGAAGAGCAGAAATCTCCAAAGGCTCTTAGCTGCATCACATCTCCTCAGCAGTGCCCCTTGGAGTACATCACCACAGACAGCCTGTCACTGCCATCAGCCAGCGACTCCACCCGTCCGCCCCTTGTCACCAGTGGGGAGTTCCCTTGTCACCCACAGGAGCCCCAGCCCCCCAGCGACCACTCTTGCCGTGAGTCTTCTCCTGGGAAAGCTGGTGTCATGGTCCCAGTTGCAGGTCAAGCACCAACCTCTTCTCCTGAATTGCACCTGGATACATTTGGAGACTATCTTACTGTCCCTTCAGATCTCCACGGACATTCAGAACCCACAAAGATTTCTTTGCCTGTCTTACAAAAGGGAAATGAACTTCCTAGCAAGCAACCATTGTCAGAGGGTAACTTGGTGGTGTTAAACCCTGACAGCACTGAGCCAGTTTTCCTTTGCCAGGTTGGCGACTATTGTTTCCACAGCCTAAAATCTAGTGTGAAGATGGATATTAATCAGGAAGACCACCAAGTCAAGAAACCTGAAGGCAAGACAACAGCTGGGGAACCTCTATCTGATAATGAAACCATCACTGGCAAGGAGAAGGAGGTGTCAAAGATGCAGGCTATTCAGCTTTTCAAAAACCTGAAATCAGATGATTACTTTTCCTGGCAGCAATCTTTGAGGATCACAGAAATATGTTAAATGGGCAAATATTAATGAATACCAAAGCTACAGGTAACCGAAAGAGCTTGCAACTATCTGATGAAAATGAACCCACAATTCTAGGAACAAATAAATGCTAGTTCTTTTTTCCATCTTCCAGCCCAATGTGTTGAAAGACTTGAAGTAGCTCAATACCCTTCTCAGTGGCCTTCACAGGTTTGACATGAAAGATAATCCAAATATTGCCCTTTGGTGTTTTTCAAACTTTTTGGCTTATCCACAATGAACAGTTTAGCCTCCTCATGATCCTGTGACAGATCACAGTCATCTTGAAATAATACCAGATTGCCTGAGACAAAACTCATGGCAGGAAATGCAGACTTAACAGCATGAAATGTTATCAGAAGAAGACAGGCTTGGAAACCTTGGAAAGAAAACTTATATTCTTAAAAGCAATTTTGTTGAACTTTTGGATGTGTGTAAAATAGATCTAAGAGTCACCAAGGAGCTTTCATATCTTTACCTTTCCACTACTGGCATGAGACAGGTATTGTCTAAGTTGAAAAAAAAAAAAAAAAACAAACCAGTAATAGAAAGGCAAAGAAAACATAAGAAAAAATTCTTAAGTCCAGGAAACCTTTCTTAATGTTAAGATGCAGTGTATCACAGCATATTCTAAGGGTAGGAAGGAAACATTACTGGGATGCATAAAGTAGTCTGCAGAGAATGATGGGGAAGAAGATACATTACTGAAAGAAAACACAAGGGCTCATAAGGTAGAGTGAGAGGAAGGGAATGGGGCAAGTTACAGAAAATGACAGACAAGAAATGTCGTGAAGGTGTGATATAATATACTTCACATTTGCTAATAGCCATGGTTAATAATTGTTTTAGTAGCTATAATTACCGCACATATGGGGACAATTGTGAGGCTCTGAAGGTTGGTTGAATGAAACTTTGAATAGTGGTTGAGATGACCTTGATTAGAGATAAAGTATTAATGAAGAATAGACTTTGATCTCCAAACCCTGGAAAATAGGTAGAACATCTTGGATCATAATAAGAATATGTGGGATTGACTATGTTAAAGATGAGTTATTTGACAACCTGGCAAAGTGACTATTCAATTAAATAACTTGGCAATGAAACCAACTTTTAAAGTGTCCTGAAGTGAACTACCTTCATTATAATACTAAAAAACACTCCCACAGGTCAAGAAGATCCCTGCTTAGGTCGAGACCCTTCCCCGGAACATGAATAGCAATAGAAATACTGTGTAAGCAATATTATAATTGTATGTTAATCACTAACCAATCAGTATCTAGTAGGCATGTTTGGAAAAGTACTAACCTCTGATTTTCATGTATAAAAGAAGCACCAAAACCTGC
Source organism: Tyto alba (assembly GCF_018691265.1). Taxonomy (NCBI): domain Eukaryota; kingdom Metazoa; phylum Chordata; class Aves; order Strigiformes; family Tytonidae; genus Tyto; species Tyto alba. The sequence goes on from NW_024881282.1 coordinate 32,611,427, forward strand.
TGTTGGTGTGCTTGATTTGTGGAAAAGTCCACCGAGCACCCAGGCCTGAATTAATACAATATCTCTCCTGAGTATGTTAAGATTGGCTGATTGTATGCTGGGCATGAATCCTCTTTTTGGGTAACAGGTGCACAAGCCTGTGTCTGCTGGGGTCTTTCTACCTCTGAGTGTTAAAGTAATATATGATTTTGTTTTAAATTCATTGGCTGTTTATGCATGATATAATAAATCTTAACCATGTGATTTATTCTTAGTTTGTTTGTTGGGTGTTTTTTTTTTTTTTGACTAATAAGCTGTGTTGAGAAAGAGAAGCCATTTTCCCCCCAGTTCTGCTGTAAAGAAAGTGGTGCAAGGTAAGAGCATTTTTTTCAGAGTTATCACTCTGTGATAAGTAAAAGGCTTTGGTTTCAGACCTGAAGGTGGACTTGCATTCCAAAAAAGCATGCTTCTTTTTTCAAATATAAAACTTGTACTAAAAAAAAATATTATTTCTTCCTAGAACTCATTCTTTTCATATGTTAAAAGCATTGTAGTTACAATAACATTATTATTATCTCATCTGATCAGGCCTCAAAAAATTCTGTACATATAGCTATCCCACCTGTGAGGTAGGATGCTTTCTCCAGACTTTTCTATATTATTTGACAGAGATAATGAGAAGGAAGTTTGTGTTTGTGCCAGCTGATTTCTCCTATTGGGTTAATGGGGCTGTTCTGTTTCAGAAATTGCAGTGAAATGCATTGTTTTTTTTCAGAATTTAAATCCTTATAAATACCATTTTAAATTTGAAAGGTGTGAAAATTCAGTTTGGTGTTCTTGACAGCAAAAAGCAGGCAGTTTCAGTCTCTAATAGAGAATATAGATGAACACTTTAAGGGATTTTCAATTTAGTCCTTTCCTAATCAATTGAATCTTTTGTTAGTTTCTTCTTTGGCCTTTTATGAGTAGCACAAAGAATTTATTCCAGGTTGTATGATTGTGCTCTATCTAGGCATGTACTAAAATGAGATGTTCAAATTCATATGCCAATCTGGTATCTGGATTCACATCTTAGATATGCATCATCTTGCTGGGCCTTGAATTGCTGTAGTTTTAATAACCAAGAGGAATAATGAGTGGGAGAATTTTCATTCAGCTCAGGGGCGTTTGGATGAAGCCCATTCGCCTTGTGATCAGTACTCTAAGAGCTATCTGTTCCTCATGTCCTGCACTTCACTGGGCATTTGCAGAGGTTGCTTTAGGAAGCAGGATATATAGATACAAGAACATTTCATATGACTGCACAGAGCAGATAGTATGATCTGAAGATCACTTCAGGAGCCTGGAACTTGCAGAGTAACATGCCATTGTTGGGCTTGGGGAGCTAAACAGTGGTTTTCTTTTGCAACTATAATGATTGTTTTAGGGCAGAATGAGTTTCTGCTATAGGGACTCATTGTTCAGTACACACCTAAGCATTTTATAAAATATGTAATGAATATTGGAAGCACGGGTCAAAACCTATGGCTCTGCTGTGCTGGAGGAATCCACTTCTTACTGGGTTACAGAATCAAAGCTTTAAACTTTGTCTCTTACTGATCCTATGAATCTTCCATTCTCTTCTGCATGAGATCCAACTGCAGTGGGGGTGGTAAGAGGCACTGTACAATCCTATAGCCTGGTGATTCAAGACTTTGGGGCTGTTTTAAGTCCCAGGTCTTCAATTTCCTGATCATTAGCTTGAGCCACAAAGTTACTGTGCCAAAGGAAGCTGCTGCTTCCTTCCCCAGTGCTAAGTACTGATATTCATGAGAAGGATCATCATTCTGATGATTCAGGAGCCAATTAGGACATGCTCCTCTCTGTAGGGATTCCCACTAAGTAGTTACAGCCCCTCAGTCTGTATATCTGAGTGATAATTCACCAATGTTTCCTATATAGTCAAAAAAGGAGAGGTAGGCATTCAATTAACATTGTAAATCACATTTTACAACTCTCTATTTATATTGAATATACAGTTATGATATCATTGTAACCCTTGCTTTACTGTATTCTCAAACATTAAAGATTCTGCCCGTGTTTTAACAGCAGGCATTTTTCCTCTTAATTGCTCTGAAGTAATCAGTTTATTATTCCCTTATCATAATCTTCCTCAACCAGAAGTATATTACCTGAATTTGCATGAGATTAGGGTAGTAAGTATATTGTGACCTCAATAGTTCTAATTCAGATCCATGCTGAACTAGCCTGCTGTTCTGTTTCTGCTAGCCTGGGGGCCATCATTTATGTAAAGAAGGAAAATGAGGCTGAATAGTTTGTTAGAAAAGGAAGCCTGCAGTGGAAAGCCCTCTGAGGCCTCAAGAAACAATAGATGGAGAATTTCTGAGAATCCTGTATCTCTGCAGGGTAATGGAAAACAAACCCAGCCCATCCTGCCAATCCTTGTGTAGTTTCTTTTTCATTCAGGCAAACACATTTGTTCACACAATCTTATTCCCATATAACTCTGATGAATGATCTCCTCCTCTTCTCCTCACTCCCTACATGCTCCCTCTGGTCTCACTACAGAGCTGAAATTTGCATGAAAAGGAACCCCACATGCCATGTTCTGTATGTGGAGAATAAGTAGCACAGTGACTTCATGCCTGTTTAGGTCCTTTTTAAGTCCTTCCAAGTGGCTGCCAGGATTCCATATGCTCCAGCCTTTATCCTAACAAGTCCTCATATTACACAATGGATGTTCCACCATAGTGTTAGGTGGGTGGACCCAGACTCCTCTGCAAACTTGCTCAGCATGAGCTAGCTTTAGGTCAAAAGCTTTGTAGATTCATTGTGTCCTTTCTCACTTGTTGGTAGAGGAGCATATGGTCCTCATTGCTGAAGGCTGATCTGTTTGCCTAGAAATGTAGATATAAAGCTATCTGAAACAATTGGATGGCTTTTCCTTTACTCTTAAAAAAAAAAAATTCCAGATCCTTATTCACAGTGTACACATACATTGCAAACTTTTGATATGAGTACTTTTGCATCTGCTATAACCTTGCAGTGTACTTCTAACCTGTTTGTCCTTCTGCTGCATTCAGAAGTACATAGGATATTGATACACATTTTCAGGTTTATTTCATTCAGTGCAGATGCATGATGGAGTCATGATATAGTTTCAATATCTAAAGACACCCTTTTCTTCCCTTCTACTTGCAGCAGAGACTGTAATATAGGAACATTAGATTAACACAGTGGGTCTCAACAGTTATTCCATCTTGCTCAGTAATCTGTCTCTGACAATATTTGCAGTGAATGCTTAAAGCCAGGGTGTAGTAAACACGGAAAAATATATAGCAAATAATGAAATCCTTAGCCAATATCTAACTGATATTTACCTGATGGCTGTCTCAGAGCGTTCCTGAGTTGGAGGTTACATCTAAGCTACTCTAGAATTATGTACTTAATGGCTGTGACCTTTAGAAATTCAACTAACCCCTTTCTAAAACCACTTAAATTTTGGCTTTGTAATGCCTGATAGTAAAGCATTAATCATTTTGTTTATAAATAAAAACATTTAAACAAAAAAATGCCCACATTTTCTTGGTCTCATTTTGTGTCAGTTGCATGGTAAATTACTCCTTTGTTCTTGTTCTAGGAGAATTGATAAACCATCATTCCTTATATACCATCTCCTGTTTGAGATGCTACAAATGTCTATCAAATAATCTCTCAGCTGTTTCTTTTTCCAAGCTGAAGAATTCCAATGTAATTGGTCTCTCTTGCTATAGATCCCGTATTTCTGATAACACTTCTGTACTTTTTCTGTTTCTACAGAGTATCCCATAGTATTCCTTCAGAGTAAATAATGAGAAATTAATATGGTAGTCAAGAAATATATTAATTTGCCAGTCTGTGATAACTGTATTCTCCAATTAGTATTATTTGTCTGCTCTCACAGGTTCTTTGGTTATGTTGTACAGTTAGAATTATTTTTTTGTCACATGAATTTGTATGTATTTATTAACTCTGAATTGATTAATTGACTGAGAGCAGCCCTGCAGAGAACGACTTGGGGATAATGGTGTGTCACGGTTTGAACCTGGCCAGAGGCCAAACACCCTGCAGGTTCTTGCTCACCCTTCGCCACTCAGAGGATGGGAGATGGAATTGGAAGGGTAAAGGGAGACTCGTAGATTGAGATAAAACCAGTTTATTAACTGTAATAAAATAAAAAATTGACAATAATAGAAAGTACAAATGGGTAATGCTCAATGTGATTGCTAACCACCCACTGACCACTACCCAGACTGTTTCTGGCTAGTGATCCCAAAAAAAACAAGATCCCGCAAGCACAATCCCAGAAGTGAGAGAGAACCCCCTTCCTCCTGGATGCCCCTCCTTTATATACTGAGCATGACGTTACATGATATCTACTATTTCATTGGCTAATTTGTGTCTGGCGCTCTGGCCGTGCTCCCTCCCAGCTTCTTGTGCACCTGAGCATGGGCAGGACATGGGGAGTTGGAGAGTCCTTGATCTCTTAGTAATAGCTATAAACATCAGTGTATTATCAGCATTCTTCTCATACCGAATGTCATGTTAAATACAAAACACAACACTATTCTAGTTACTAAGAAGAAAAATTAACACAATCCCAGCCGAAGCCAGGACATGGTGGATGAAAAATTAGATATGAGCCATCTTGCAGCCCAGAAATCCAACCATATCCTGGGCTGCACCAAGAGAAGTGTGGCCAGCAGGTTGAGGGTGGTGATTCTTCCCCTTCCACTCCATTCTCGTGAGACCCCACCTGCAGTACCGTGTCCAGCTCTGGGGTCCCCAGCATAAGAAGGACATGGACCTTCTTGAACGGGTCCAGAGGAGGCCCATGAAAATGATCTGGGGACTGGAGCATCTCTCCTATGAATAAAGGCTGAGACAGTTGGGGTTGTTCAGCCTGGAGAAGAGAAGGCTCTGGGAAGACCTTATTGCAGCCTTTCAGTATATGAAGGGGCTTATAAGAAAGATGGAGAAAGACTTTTTACCAAGGCCTGTAGTAACAGGACAAGGGGTAACGGTTTTAAACTGAAAAAAGATAGATTTAGATTGGATATAAGGAAGCATTTTTTTACAGTGAGGCTGGCAAGACATGCAAACTGGTTGCCCAGAGAAGCTGTGGATGCCACATCATTGGAAGTGTTCACAGTCAGGTCGGAGAGGGCTCTGAGCAAGCTGAAAGGTGTCCCTGCCCATGATAAGGGATTTGAATCCTTCCAAACCAAACCATTCTATGACTCTATGTTTCGATGATTCTAATTTCATACCCCATTTATACCTAAGAACTTAGATTTTCTCCATCATCATTAGATTGGAGTACCCTAGATAAAATTTTGTCTTTCTCAGTCACCCAGATCTCTCAGGTGAAATCTCTCATCACTCAGTCTTCCAGATCATTTATAATTGTGTTGAAGATTATAAATTCCTGCGGCAACTCATTTAAAGCTTTTGTCCATATGAAAATTAACCATTAATTTCTCTCATTTGTTTTTTGTCCTTAACTGACTTCAATCGACATGAGAACCTTCCTTTTATCTCTTAGCTTCTTGGAACTGCATTTTTGAGGGACTTCATCAAGCTTTTTAGATATCTAGGTATAATACACTAATTGGATAACCCTGTTTCTCTTTGTTTCGGCAGTTCTTCCAAGAACTCTACGAGTTTTATGAAGCATGACTACTCTCTACAAAAGCTATGTTATCTCTTCCCCAGAACATTCCTCTCTACTATTTTTATCTTTCATGATAGTTTGTATCACCTAACCTGTACAGAACCCAGCCTGATTGATCAGTTTTTCCCTGGATTCTCCTCTGACTACTCCTCAAAAATCTGCATTTGGTACTTCTTTATCTCCGATACTGAGGCCTGTTAAAGCCTTTGATTATTTGCTACAATTTCTTGTTTAGCAAATTAATTTTTAAGTTCCTTTACAAATTTTATTACAAGAGAGCAATTGAGTAAGAATGTAGGTTATGCAAGGCTTGTCAAGAAAGTAATTATGTTTTACTAAACTGATTTAGTTGGAAAAGATCATTATAAGTTATCATTTTTCACTGTGTGTCTTGTCTCATTGACTTTTTCAGAATATTAAGGCTACAATAACCCTACCTTTATAGTGTGGGTAGACTTACAAAAGGCCTAAGTTCACTTGTGAGTTTTTAAATGATTCTTTAAACAGCCCCTTTGGCACTGCAAACATTTGACCCTTTTAACATCTTCTTGGGCTCATTTTCATCAGTCTTGTTTTTATGTATGCTCTTAAAACATTATTGCAGTAAACTTGTGTCTTTTTAACTTGTACGAGGTCTTGTATATTATTCCAGACTAAATTGGTTTGTTTCTTTTCTTGTGAATGTTTTCACAAATAGCTCCAAGAAGCAATCATTTGTTGTGGGTAAAAAAAAAAGTAGAATCTGTAGCTAGATCCATACTAACAAATAAAGTAGACAAAGGTCCATTTCTGGCTATAAGAACAATTGACTTGGAACAGTCATGGAAGATTCGTGTATCTAAGCTGTTTCTTCAACAGTAGAAGGTGGTCTCTTCCACACTGTGTTTTGAAAACTGTTCCTGTCTTGCTCATTGACATAGACAAAAGCCATGTCAAAGTGTTCATTAACAATAGAGTCGAGTCTATGGCCTCATCCCAGAGCTCAAACCTTTGCCTTATCCTGGTTTAGTCTACCAGAGCAGACATCACCTCATCACAGTTCACTGTGATGTTTACCTAGTCTAGTATGACTGGATGTGTTGCATTTGTTTGTGTGGCGGGGTTTTTGGTAGTGGGGAAGGGGGCTACAGTGGTGGCCCCTGTGAGAAGCCTCTTGAAAGCTCCCTCAGCTCCAGGTTGGAACTGCCTCTGGCCAAGGCTGGGCCAATTAGCAATGGTGGCTGTGCCTCTGTGATGATATATTTAAGAAGGGGAACTTGAGAGGAGGGGGAGTGGTGAGGAGGAGTTGTGATGGAAATACCTATGCAAACACCAAGGTCAGCTGAAGAAAGAAAAGATGTAGGAGGGGAGGTGCACTGGCGCAGAGATTCCCCTATAGCCTGTGGTTAGAGGACAGGCTGTCCTCCTGCAGCCCATGGAGATCTGTGATGGAGCAGATGCCGACTTGCAGCCTGTGGAGGACCCCATGCCAGAGCAGGTGACTGTGCCTGAAGAAGGCCGGGATTCTGAGGGAAGCCTGTGCTGGAGCAGTCTGTTGCTGGGAGGACTGTGACACGTGGGAGGGAAAAACGCTGGAGCAGTTCATGAAGAGCTGCGGCCTATGAGGACTCATGTCAGAGAAGGTTCATGGAGGACTATCTCCTGTGAGAGGGACCCCATGATGGAGCAGGTGAAGAGTGCAAGGAGTCCTCCCCCTGAGGAGGAAGAAGCAGCACAAACAACAGGTGATGAACTGAGCAAAACCCCCATCCCCTTCTCTCCTGCGCTGCTGGAGGGAAGGATGTAGAGAAATCAGAAGCAAAGCTGAGACGGAGAAGAAGGGAGGGATGGGGGGAGGTGTTTTTAAGATGTGGTTATACTTCTCACTGTTCTACTTTGGAAAATTAAGTGGTGGTGGTGATGTTCAAATTAAATTGTTCTTTTTCTTCCCCTAATGAGTCTGTCTTTTACCTATGACCATAATGGGTGAGTCATCCCTCCTTGTCCTTGTCTCTATCCCTGAGTCTTTTGTTTTATTTTCTCCTCCCTATCTCTGAGGGGGAAGAGTGACCAAGTGGTTGTGTGGTGCTCAGTTGCCCTCTGGGCTCAAAGCATGACATTGGACTCTCTCACTGTTACTGTCTGTCTGCCCTTCAGGGTCTCTGGTCCTCTCCAGCATTTCACTAACCTCCTTTATGTCAGGTGATTGATAGCATAGCACTAACAACACACAGCTCCTTTTAGTGTGGGATAAAATTCTGCAGCCGTTGAAACTTGGTAGTACAGCACAACTGTCGATACACACTTTGTTTGACACTTATACCTTCTTTAGCATTAATGTGTAAATACAAACTACTCTTCTTGTACAAAACATATATTTATGTATTAGTGTTCCACTGAATATCTTCTTTTCATCAAACTTCCATAATGCCTATTACATTTCTTTTTAAAGGCATTTGCCAGTGGTTCTGCCATTTAAACCATATTTTAAAAGGGAAATATTTGTATATTTGGGCATTTTTCTTCATTTGGTTGCATCGTTTTATATGCTCTGTTTACCTGAGTTATTGTCTTTCCTTGTTTTTTTCTTCTACCAATTTTTATAAGTCAGGCTTTCTGTGATTTCAGACTACACAGATATATCAGTCTTAACAATTTACTTTCCACATGTGGCATGATTGCCTTGGTTTTCATTTTAAAGTTGCCTCACAGCGTTTTTAATCTTAAATGTCAGCAACGCTGATTCTGTTTTGATTAGGTGGAACCCATTTTATATAAACTTAATCTGCTTGAAAAATTTACCATATACTAATAAATATAATCCCCTTTTCCCTACACAGCTTAATCAATCATATACTGAGCCTCTGTTATCTGACAGAGTGTATAAAACCAGGACCATTGAAGAATGCTACTATGTAGGACTGCATTTTTATCTTCCTGGTTTAAACTTTGCTTTCAGCACCTCTCACCTGATGTTTCTTTGGTGGTCGTGTGCATAGGGACCATAACCATTGGGTCTTAGCACTTACTGTCCTGGGTTTGAGTGAGTGGTGAAGTTTTTTTGGTGGCAGGGGACGGGGCTATAGGGGCAGCCCCCTGTGAGAAGCTTCTCGAAGCTCCCCCAGCTCCAAGTCAGCTCCACCTCTGCACCAAAACTGAGCCCATCAGCTGCACCTCTGCGATAACGTATTTAAGAAGGGACGTGGTGAGGAGGAGTTGCTGCAGCTGCATGAACACCAAGGTCAGTGGAGGAACGGAGGGAGAAAGGAGGGGGGAGGTGTGCCGGAGCAGAGACCCTCCTGTATCCTGTGGTGAGACGGCAGGGTGGCCCCCCTTGACACCCATGAAGATCTATGATGGAGCAGACACTGATGACAGCAGACATCATTGATGATCAAGGTGCTGTGCCTGAAGAAGGGCGGGGTCTTGTGGGAAAAGGCAGACCCCACTGTCGTAGTTCAGCACTGGGAGGATTGCAGCATGCGGGGGTGTCCCACGCCGGAGCAGCTCGGGAAGGGCTGCAGCCGTGGGAGGGAATCCAGTCGGAGAAAGTTAGTGACCCATGACAGAGCAGTGTGGGGAATGCTGCAGCCCATGGGAGGAACTCATGTTGGAGAAAGTTTGTGGAGGACTGTCTGCTGTGAGAGGGGGACCACGATGGAGCAGGGGGAATAACTTCCAGCAGCTCCCCCCACTGAAGATGGAAGAAGTGGCAGCGCTGACTGCACCCCCCATTCCCTGCCCCTGCGCCACTGGGGGAGGAGGTAGAGATATCGGGAGCAGAGCTGAGCCCGGGAAGAAGGGAGGGGTGGGGGGAAGGTGTTCTCAAGCTGTGGCAATGCTTCTCACTGTCCTACTCTGTTAAGTAGTGTCTGTAATAAATGTATGTTCTTTTTTTCTTCCCCTAACTAGTCTGCCTTTTGTTCATGACCATAAAGGGTGATTTTCCCCTCCTGGTCCTATCTCAAACCCCAAGCCTGGATCATCTGTCCCTTCTCATTGCTGGAAGAGAAGAGGAAGAGAGTGGCTGCATGGTGTTTGTCTGCTGACCAGGCACAAACCACAACACTTAGGAAGAGAATATCTAGATTCCTCATGGTATGTACCATCTTTACAACTGCATACATCTTTTCTAGTTAAATGTTTGTCCATTTTTTTATTTACTTGGTCATGATATTAATTTTATTAGAAATTAAGGAGATCTTTTACTTTTTCTGATCCTGAAGGGAGCCCGTCCTACTTAAGACACCTATCAGCCTTTGCTGCACATGGTACCTGTTGAGTAACTCGTGGCACAGTGTTGGCTAGCATTTATGTCATCCAGGATCATTTTTTGGGAGGTGACTTCTTCCTGGAGGTGAAGACCAGATCCAGCAGATGAGGTCTGCTCGGCCCACCCAGGGCTACTGTGATAACAATTGGTGACATCACGTGCCAGACAGAACTTCCACTGAGTGCAAGAGAGGCTGTGGGTGGCCTGTGCAGTTATGACAAGATCCACACAGTGTCTAAAAGATGATTTGGCTTCATCCTCATGTCCTGTCTTGGAGCTGAAAGGTTTGACTTGTCCATCCGTTCAGTCAAGTTATATATCACTTCGGGATAAAAGATTTTAACTGACTAATAAATGGCCTTTTGATGTCCTGTCACTTCACAATTCTGTGTTTTCTGAAAGGATTAATTAAAGTCTTTCTAGTTAAAGAGCCCATCCCAGTAGTCCTGCAGAAATTACCACTGAATTTCTGGCAATCTGCTCGCTGTTTTTTGTATATACCCATGTAAGTTGCTTTCACTACGGTTCAGCAAACAGAGCAGGAGAAATCCAGGGATTTAATCTCATCCCTCCTACCTGATCTTTGTATCAAAAGAGTTTTCTTGAAACTGTACCCTAAATTGCTGGTAAAGATTGTTACTGGACTTCACTTTAGATAGGGAATTAACGTGTCAGTTAACTGCCTTTGTGAGACCATTAAAAAGAAAGGCATCACTTCGCAGCATGGTTATATAGAGGAATTGGCCTTTCAACTTTCCAAAGCTGAAGTTCTTCAGGCCTTTGTAGCACAGGTATGTCTTGGCACAGTGATTTCTGTGCAAACTAATCAAGGTAACTGATGGTGTCAGACTCTGCTATGAGACTAGCACAGTGAGTGTGCCACCACTGATCTGGTCACACTTCATGCAGGCTCAAGTTACTGTAGCAGCTTTGCTGAAGAGGCATGCCTCAGTTCCATCCAAGGGAACCTTAATCTCACATTCACTGAGCATTGCACTATTGAAGAAGCACAGATTGTAGATTCTTTGTGTCTAGGGATGCCAAAACCTAACTGGAGTAAATTAAGTGAGAGGAATAACAGAGTCTTGCTCGGAATCACACAGTGTGACTGTGTTTAACAAGCATGAAAAGAAAAAAAAGCAATTACTTATGAATGACTCAAGTTTCAAGAGACATAGTGCATGGGTATTCAGTACCAATCCTCATTTTTCTCCACTGAGGTGTCTGTATGTAAGTGGGCTAGTTCTTCTGCCTGTCAAGAAGAAACTGAGGGGATAAGCTTACACCTCTTTTTTATCCGTGCAAGACGCACGAAAAGAAGGAGAGTGCATGTGTGCCCCTTGGGGACTGCAAAGATAAAAAGTGTCCATTCTCAAGGTCATGTCCATACATTGTGTGTAATGTTAACTTTTACAGTATATCCTGAAAATTATTGCCAAGTAGCTTTCTCTTCTTCTTCATCTCCTTGGCTTAGTCTGCTTTTTTTTTTTTAGCTTTTAAAATTTGTTTCTAATGCACTTTCAGCTGCCACTGATTCATAAGAAACTGTGTATGCTGTGGAAGATGTCATCCAAAGTTGCCTGAACTCTGGCATCTTCAATTGATAAAGGTACTGCCCAAAACTATAGTAGTCTCTTCACAGAGACTGAAGTCTAGGTTAGAGAAAGCAGTAAGAAACCTCACCACCTCTCACTTCTTTAGATGTCACCACTTGTCTTTCTTTTCCCCCTAAGATTAAAAGGATATCTAAATATATGTTAAATTACACTGACTCCATTTGAGTGTATTTTCCTCACTTCTACTGATAGATTGATATTATCACTTAAATTAAAATATATAATCAGAGTGTTGCTTGAATTTTAATCTCTTAACAATGTGGGTTTGGTTTAAGAAGAATCCACACTTCTAGTGTTACTATTTGGATGGAGACAGTTTTATACAGGTCAGGCTCAGCAACAGCAATGTGTCTTTAAGGCAACATTCGCAATGTAAACTAATGTTTTATTTAGTGACAATTTATGGCAATGAGTTTTCCTTTCAGAATACAATGCACACAAAGAGAATGATGATTTAAAGGACAGGCTTTGAGCGCAGATCAAAAGAAAAAAGAACAAGAAGCAAAGTTCAGCCTCTGTTAAGAGATCATCTTTATGGGAAAATTAGTTGCCTTTCTTGGAAATTGTTTAAGCAATATAACAGCACAAAGTACTTCATTCCCTCTTCTTAATTATGTGTCATCTGATCGGGAACCTAGTTGCTGGACCTACGCTAGAAAGGGGAAGGTCAGAGAGAGCAAATCGGACATGCCTCTGGTGCTGAAGACTACAACAGCACAGCTGAAAGGGAAATAGAGCACAGGCTCATTTGAAGGGGCAGGGCTGTGGGTGTCCCACTGGCAGCTGTGTTTGCACCCACTCCATGTGAGTGATCCATGACAAAGTCAAATAACCACTTGCTGTGAAGCACTTGCCTTGAAGACCACTCAGCATTCAGGTAAAACAAACGTGTTGTTACCATGGGGAAGGAACTGACAAGGAGCTCTCTCTCCTCAAATAAGCAAGGACTTAAAAGTCCTGTGAATCAGGTCTTCAAGTGAAGAATTAGGCCGACTGGATCTCTTAATTCACCAGAAATACATTTTTGTGAGTTGGAATGGTAAGAGAGGCAAGGAAGTGTTTCTTTCTGGACAGGTTCATGATCCAATGGAATGGCAAGGTGTACTTAGTATGGATCAGATGGGTGAATCAACACGGATGATTAATTCCTTCTCGTAATTTAGGGATTATTTCTTACTCTCAAGGTGAATGAAGGAGGTGGAAAATCCTATCATTAGTTCCAAACAGCAAGCTTTGTCCTCATCCTCTTGTGAAGATGCAGAAAGTTTTCCCATTAATAAATTATATTTGTATGAAGCTACCCTGAGACATCATGTCAATGTTGACAGAAGAGATGGCTTGGGGCCAACACAAGGCCCAAGACTCTCACAGCTAACCGCATGAGTTTTGCTTTCAGCTACAACCTGTAACAAGGAAGGAAGAACAGTGGCTGTTGAGGATGCATTTGAGGAAAAACAGCCAGTGTTGCAGGGAATTGTTGCCTGACGTAAGATCATGCTTATCTGCAAAGGTGTGAAGATGAGAGAGCTTGTTAGTCTACTTCTGGCTCCATGTTTGGTTTTGGGGGTTGGAACTATTCGAGGTGATTTTCAGACTCCTTGCCTCTATTTTTATCTCCTTTCTTTTCTATTATTGTTCCTTTTTGTTTAGCCTGATTTTTCTCCATCCTCCCTTTATTTTGTGCTTTCATCTTGGTGACAGAAAGAGAAGGAGACTTTGTGAATGTACACATATGTAGTTACCAGGGCTGTACCAAGTACTCCAAGTGTATGTATGTCAATGGGAGAGTTGTAAATGGTATTTAGGCACACCTGAGTAGGCCTGACTATTACCAGTACAAGCTGTGACTTCACCTGTTCCATTGTTAGATATCATTTTGGTTTATACCAAAAGAAAACTTTTTTTCCAGCCTGCCTTTTTTCCTCAGCAGTAGGTGTATCTTCATTATATCTGTTGACTTGTCCTGACTCCCAGTGATACCCTCTTTTTTTTTTTTTTTTTTTAGAGTGAGGTCTGGCTGCTTCCTAAGAGACAGTGATCTGAGAGCTGGTTGATAACACAGCTGGCAGAGCAGAGGCTCAACACTTGTGTAAGTGAGGAACTTAGTCATTACTCCTATGTGTTGGAGGCTCTGAGGTATTGAACAAAAGGTATTGAAATAAAAGGGATTGAAAAATGTACCCATTGTACACAGATCTTTCCAAAGATAGACACATATCTCTGCTACTTGGGGCGACTATGCTTCCTTGCCTAACGTGATTCACAGTACTAAATGCCATGGACTTTGTGGTCTCTCAAGCAATAACCCTATGATGACTGAAACAACCTTGTCTTTTCAGCATATTTCACTTTTTGGACCTGAAAGTGACTTGTTTGGGATGACAAAATGTTTCCTCGCTATCTCTTGGCTGCTGTTTCTGAAAAACAGAGCTCTCAACCAACCTGACTCTGGGTCAGTAGTTCTGATAATAGCAGAGACAACTTCAGCACCTGTTCTTGGAGTTTGATTTCCCAAGGGAGGGCACATTATTTTTTCCCCACAGGTTAACAGTGACCTTTCCTCAACACAGACATAGCTCCTCCTTGCACAGAGCTTTTTTACAAATGAAAAGGAAAAGCAAGTTCTCTGCATTATCCACCTATGAAGCATGTTTACTCATAGAAGGGCACAAATTTTTCAGCCACTAGATCTTTAAAATATAATTTCCTTGTCAGGAAGCTTTCCCCTTTCTGTGACTTAAATGTCATTGTAGCTAACCAGAGTGGTTATCTCTCACTTTTCCATATGTCTTCCTAGGGACATAATTCTTGCTAAGGCAAGTGGGCTTATTTGGTGGGCACACAAATGTATTCACCAGCATGACAACAACCCACAAGGACAAAGCTTAATGAGGTATCTGTTTTTTTTTGCCTTAAACAATAAATCAGTCACTCATATCTTGTACTTACTGCCTTTCTACTGAGATATCTCTTGACTGCTAGAAGATCAGTGAATTGGTGAGAGAATTTGTTTGGCTTTTTAAAAAATCTATAATTGTATTCTTAGAAATTGTTTTTCTAAATGTCTCCCACTTTCTTTCTGTCATTAAGGGGTACAAAATTCAACACTATACTGCCTAGGTCCTGAGGGTTCCTTCTTTTGGCTTGGACTGTTTAAACAAACTTTGTTTATTGCAAAACTATGTAAAGATTTACCAGAACTCAGAATCATGCTGATTCTAGGACACTGATGCTGATGTGAGTGCTCAGCTAAATAAATCCCCATTCAGCATTGCCCAGTTGGTCTTGGTATTTTCACTTCCACCTACTGGGAATATCAAAAGGTCACTCATAGGAAACAACAGACTTCTCTTTGAGGAGAGCTGCTCTTTTAGGTTTTCTGTGTTATAGTCACACTTGCTCGAGCAGATTTCCATCTGTGTTGGAGTTTCATGGAGTATCAGGCCTCTGCAGTTCAGGAAGAGAAACAGGTACAATCTGAAGTCTTAGATCATAGTTCACTGTATCAGAACGGCTGTGATTCCTGTCTGAGGATGGGGAACAGAAAGGGGAAGATGTGTCTGAGGTTTTAGCCAGTGTTATGAGGCTTTTTGCTTCAAAGACATGAAGTCCAATGAGGCTTAAAACCACTAAGCTTAACCCTTTTGACTTATCCTTTGAATTATAATATTTTTTGAAAATTAATTTTACCCATTACAAAACAATTCCAGATTTTCTTCAGAGGTTGTAGACCAGAACCTTACTTTTCTTTCATGACCATTTTGATTTAAAAACAAGTAGAGTCAAAAAGTTGAGTCTTTCTCAGTCCTAAGGCTCATGATAAAATTCCAATAAATGGCACCATAATGACAGTCCAGCCTATTAGAGTCTCCAGCAACTGCTGCTGGAGACTTCTTGCCTTCAGGCTTTCCCACGAAGGACCAAATTTTATTTGTGAAATCCATGCAGTATGAGCTGAACAACATCGGGGATATTCCCAGCAGATCTGATTACCCAGCTCCTCACTTCTCTATCTCTGCCTTCTCCAGTACAATAGCAGAGCTTGTGTTCATTTCACCATTTCCCACTACTACCTTTAGCCCCATCCATTTTCGGATTGTTTCATCTTTTCAGAGAGCATCCCAATGAAGACCCTACAGCGTTATAATGACTACGTATCTATCTCTTACAACTTGCACACGGATGGAACGTTCAGAGGCTCATCGATGTGTGAATGTGAATGTGACTCTGAACTTTAACAACTTCAGTGAAAAGTAAGTGCCTATCTGGTGTTCTGTGAAGGGTCTAAGGTGGCTTGTCTGCTGAACCTAAGAGATGGAGCTGGGCAAGAAGACAGTGGGCTGGGCTTGCAACCAGCATAATATCCAGCTTGCAGACACCACTGTTATGTCCAGGCTAGTGGGAAAGTTGGTTCTGTACAGGATGAGGAAGAACAGGAAGCAGAGCATGCTAATCAAGTTGTTTTCATTATCTTTTCAATCACTCTCACCTGCTTTTGCTGTGAAATCAGACACATAAAATATGGCAGGACAAGTTAATTATTGCACCCGAGTGGTGCAGGATGTGTTACACTAGATACAGTGCTGATAATAACTAATCAGAATAGAGCATATCTGTGTTGAAATAATTTCTGCAAAACAAACTGTGAGAAAAACAGAAGTTGTATGTGTTTGACTCATTGAGTTTCCTCTCAGAGATACTAGGCTATGTCTTGCACTATCATTTCCTATTTCTTTTCAAGAAGAAAACAGAACAAGTTCAACAGAACTCATACTGAAGAGTGTGAGGGAGAGGAAGGGACAGAGAAGGAAGAGATAGTGGAAGGAGAAAAAGAATAATAGTAGAAGCAGGAGATGAAGGGGTAAACAGCAGAGAGATTGGAGGATGGGAAGAAAATATGTGAAATAAGAACAGGAAGAAGTTATCTTCGTTTAACTGGACACTCATTTCTATTATTGTCTGCTCTCACAAGTTCTTTGATCTTGTTGTATAGTTAGAATTATTTTTTGTCACATGAATTTCTATGTATTTATTAACTCTGAACTGATTAATTGATTGAGAGCAGCCCTGCAGAGAAGGACCTGGAGATGTTGGTTGATAAGAAGCTCAGCATGGCCTGGCAATGTGTACTCACAGCCCAGAAATCCAACTGTATCCTGGGCTGCATCAAAAGAAGCATGACCAGCAGATTCAGGGAGGTGATTCTTCCCCTCTACTCCACTCTCGTGAGACCCCACCTGCAGTACCGTGTCCAGCTTTGGTCTCCCCAGCATAAGAAGGACATGGACCTGTTGGAGTGAGTCCAGAGGAGGCCACAAAGATGATCATGGGGCTGGAGTACCTTCCTTATGAGGACAGGCTGAGAGAGGTGGGGTTGTTGAACCTGGAGAAGGCTCCAGGGAGACCTTATAGCAGCCTTCTAGTACTCAAAGGGGGCTACAGGGAAGGTGGGGTTGGACTTTTTATCAGGGGGTGTAAGTGTAGGATGAAGGCTAATGGTTTTAAACTGGAAGAAGGTAGTTTTAGATTAGACGTAAGGAAGAAATTCTTTACTGTGAGGATGGTGAGACACTGGCCCAGGGTGCCCAGAGCAGCTGTGGCTGCCCCCTCCTTGGAAGGGTTCAAGGCCAGGTTGGACGGGGCTGGGAGCCCCCTGGGCTGGGGGAAGGGGGCCCTGCCCGGGGCAGGAGTGTTGGAACTAGAGGTCCCTTTTAACCTGTTCTATGATTCTATTACTCTATTCTATTCTATAATTTATTTCTGAGAAAGAGCTGTAGGATTCATTCATGAGTTGACCTGACAGCTATTGAAATCAGTGGAGAAGATGCCCCTTACAGTCCTTAGAGTATTTAATCACATTCCAGATGTTAGCAGTTCGCTGTGGATTGAAGTCTACAAACCACAGAATTGCTCTTGTGGCACAAAGGACTCCACAGTCTCAATGGAAATAATTTTCTTTTCTTTTCTTTCTTTCTTTTTTTTTTTTTCTTTTCTTTTTTTTTTTTTTTTTTTTTTTTTTGTAGGGGGACTGCAGTCCTGTAGTCCTCACAGAACTTCTGTCCCAGCTGCTAGCTGCATTTCTTTGGTCTACTTTCTTTGACTTCTCTGTTGTAAGCATAGCATAAGATACATATGTATACATGTCAACTGTGAACCCTACTGTTACGGAAGAAACAAGCTTTGCTTGCTGAGGGAAGGTGAGCTGGGAGCTGAGGGTGACGGGAAGGCATTTGACCTCATTGACAATGACATAATCCCACAGTAACAAGAGAAGCAGAACAGTGAGAGTGTCTAGGATCAGCCATCAGTACAGATCCCCAGGGAAGTTCCTATCCAGTAGCCAGGCTTAAGGTCAAGCTAGGAAGTCAATTACACAGATGGTGTGAATCCTGATTTAGGATCCTGCCAACTACACCAATTTGATGTGGATGAGTGTTTTAGATCACTTAAAGAATCACCATCAATGGTATTAGCAAAAATGATTATCATATGAATTTTTAAAAGTGTGATTTAACAGAGTTCAATAGCAAGCTTCACTCTATTACTTAGTACATGGAAGAAACATATAAAAGCAAATCGAGTTAAAATTGATTTAGAATGATTTACACAGATATTGGAGATGCAAAAAGGTAAGGAAGACCCTCCCATTGAGTCACAAAGTTCAGAGTGAACCCCCTTGCTTTCCAAACTCCTTCTCAGAGAGGAGTCTAGAGGCAGCTGGATCCAGATTTAGTCTCTGACTCGGTCAATGGTTTATGGCTAATGGAATTAGATACATGGATTTCATTAGACTTTCATTCAGCATGCTATCAGTCATTTACCAAGGATTTGTTGCAAATAAGAGATTTCTCCACCTTGGGTAAGGAAGGATCTCTTAGTCTCAGGTAAAGAATCTCAAAATTTTATGTTAAAGAAGCACCTTTCATCCAGGTGTCTGGTCTTAGTTCGCTCTGTAGTTCAAATCCTAGGTTTCTCAAAGCAGAGTCTCAGGCATTGAATCTTATAAGAATAAATAATTTAATAGAATGTTACAGCAGCAGGGTCAGCTTGAGCTGGGTGCCTCTGGAGAGGGACCCCAAAGAAATCCCTGGGCAATTACACCCTTACAGACTATTCACCCACCCTTCACAGAGTCTTTACACTCTCTTCATGCACCTTCCACATGCCCTTTGGTCCAATAGTGATTCTGGTCTGTGATCTTCCGACTCCTTATTGGATTCCTTCACTGTGTCCAGGCAGGCCATTATCTTGTCTAGTTGCAGCTGCTTGTAGCCTAGAAGTTTCCTTCTCTTCTGGTTTGCATTGTCTCTGAAGGTCCTGTTTTGCTTAAGTAGGTACATGTTCAGTAAATCTAGGGGAAAGTTTACAGCTTGGTGCCTAAGGCTTCAGCAAATCTAGCTACTTATGCTAAGTAAGTAAAGCTAAGCAAACAGCATACTAAATCACACAACTTAATAACTCTAAGTGATTTATTCTATTTAAAACTTGCTTATTTAAGCTAAATGACTAATAGTTTTTACCACTGAGAGGCATCCCTGCACAAGGGGAGAGTTGTCTGGTCTGCAGTCTGGTTGCCATCCAAGCAGAACTCAGATTGGGTTCATCCAATGATCTGTTGTTGGTAGAAGGTCTTGTTGCTTTGAGAAGCAACCTTGCGAGGTGCCTCAGCTGAAGGGGAGATTACCAGCAGGCAGTCACACTGCCTAGCAGGGAGAGTTCGGAGAAGGTTCACTTAGGCTGTCATGTTTATGGGATAAAGGGGTTGGCTTGTAGACAAATTGCATAAAATGGGAGGGGTATGCACAAGAGTCCTTGTACCCACAACTTTCTCTGTTCCTTAACAAATGAGTCTTGGAAAAAACAACTGCTGTTCATGTGTTAATCATGTGATTGGTCTTCACCGTGCTCTGCTCCTTGTGAGTTTCTTAGAGGAGTTCTTGGCCTGGCTACGGCTCAGGCTTTTACCTCTTTTGGAGCCTGTATCAAACTACTGTTGGTTTGGTTAAAGGGGGTTCAAGTGCATCCGTCACAATGAATCACAGTCAGCAACGTGTATCACCAGGCACAGATATGGCTGTGTTATAGCTCAGGCAAGGATCAAAAACAAGGGCCTGAAATGAAAAGCAGCATCTGAGTGAAGGTGGGGAGCTGATTCCAGCTTAGACAGCCCTGAGCATGGGTAGACAAAACCCTTGTGGGCGGGTGGTAGTTGAGGGGGTGGTGAAAGAGGTTGTGCTCAGAACCCAGACACCTACCAACCCAAGGTAGTTATTGTGAGAGCATCTTCCTTTGAGGAGAGGAAGAGAGAATAAAGCTGATGTGCTTGACATTAGAGAATTTATTCATGTCATGTGATGAACTACAGGAGTATGACAACATAATGCACTGATTAACATTGATTTAGAAACGGAATAAAAGAGCATGTGGGGAAGGTTTCAGAAATGACACTTTGGGCCCCCTATCAGCATCCTATTCAGATAGTCATGCTTTTTAATGTGTAACCAGGAACAAAGAAATGACCTGCAAGTACCACAAAGGTGAAAACCACTCTGACTGCCAGAACTTCACAATGCACTGCGTGTGTCACATCCATGGTTATAACCTAGAAAACTACAACTTCAAATTTGACCTGACACTGCAGGCAGAGCTAAATGTCTACTTTTTTTCAGAATGGTAAAGATGAACCACTGAGTCCTGCCTCTATTCTTGTGTATTTAGATTTTCAGATTAGTGTATTGGATATCTAATCCTAAAAAGGTACTTAGGTCAGCCCTTAACCTGAAATTTAAGCAAGAATGAAGTTAGATGGCTTATAATGCCATAGTACCACCTCTGAATTCAGTGTGTTCAGGATAGAAAAAAATTAGTCTACCTTCAGTGACTGCAACGGAAAAAATGGGGGTAGACCTGCCAGCTAACCAGTGTCTTGATTGGGATCAGGGGAAGATAACACAAATGCTCTACATGCATTACAGCATATTCCTTCATGACATTGCTATAAAGCTGCACAACAACACTCTCCCTACTTTCCTCTTCTGTTCATGAATATATTTCCTAAGTCTTGTAGAGTTTGCACTTCGCAATGAAAAAGAATCATGAATTATTTGTAATTATTCAGGGAAATTGTTGAAAATCTAGTTTTTGTCATTCAGAAAACATTGGCTAGGCATTTTTTTTGCCTCTTTTTGTTCCTGTCCTCCTCATCATCTCATCTCATCTCATCTCATCTCATCTCATCTCATCTCATCTCATCTCATCTCATCTCATCTCATCTCATCTCATCTCATCTCATCTCATCTCATCTCATCATCTCATCTCAATCTCATGGGTTATACCTTCACCTTGCAGTTCAGCCCCTCAAAACCCCTCGGTCAGCTTGATGGGATCAGGAGACTTCTTGCTGACCTGGAAAGCAGCTGATGGAAGCCAAGGGCTGGGCAACGCACTGGAGTATGAAGTTACTTACAAGTGGGACTGGGAGTCCTGGGAGGTAAGAGCAGAGGAGCTGGGCTGTCCTGGTTTGGGCTGCAGGCTTTTGGGTGCTTGAGAGCCTGTGGTAAAAGTTGTGCAATTGAATGGCTTTTCCGTTCTCAGGGATGATGAGGAGATGCAACAAATGTTGTTTCAGGTCAGGCAGAAGGGTCTCTCTTTCTGTTTGCAAGTGACTTGCCCAGTGAAATGCCATTTGTCCTGAATTGAATGCAAAGGTCTGTTTTTCGCTGAAAAAAGCACTGTGATTGGGTTTTCAGTTGGAATTGATTTTGCCATGAAAGACTCCCAAAAGGAATTAAAGCATATTCCAAGAGGAATCCATGGGTTCCTGTGGGAAAATGGCGAAATACATTTGAAGCTGCTTTCCTTTCTAGGAGGATGAATTTTTTTTTTTTTTTTTTTTTTTTTGGTAATTTTAAAGTGTGCATATTCCCAAATCTGCAGTTTCCTCCCTCCTTTTCCCCTACAACAGAAAGCTGCCTTGCTCTTGCTCTCCACCACACATTGCTATGTCAGCCGTTAGGACCTTGTCCCAGGGAGCAGCTACATTGCCCGTGTGTGAGCCAGATCAGGGTGGGTCAGTGCTTTCTCTGGGCAGTACAGTGAGTGGAGCACAGAGGCATCGTGGGAGACCCGTGAAGGTAGGACAAAACATGCTTTGGGATATAGCTTCATAAAACAGAGGTACCAAGTTGAGTACTGGAAAAACAACCAGTATGAAAAAGTAAGTCTTAGAAAGTGTAGGAGTCTTGGATGTCTCTTTGCTGGTCAAAGGAGAAGAACAGTTCCTCTCACCTCCGTTACTTGTGCTTCTCTCTCCTCCCCAGACTCTCCAGAAATTAGATATCAGCAACGATGAACCTCCTTTCATCTTCACCCTGCAGATGCTGGCATCTTCTACAGAATATAGGGGGAAAATGCGTGCACGGGTGAATATGCCTCTGGATTATGAGGGGCCTTGGAGTGAATGGAGTAAGGAGTTCACCTGGAAGACTAAGAACGGTACTTTTCATGCAGGCTACTTCTGTAAGGTTTTGTGGACTGTTAATGACTGAAATGCCCCTCTAGAAAAATACATTCTCTCAGTCAGGGTTGAAGTTAGGTCCAGCCATGAGCTAGCTGGGGTTGCTTAACAAGGTAGCTGTCCTGTCTGCATCCTCGCAGTACAGCAGCAATGCTACTGAAGATTGAAGAGAAACAAATCTCAGCTTTTTCTGACTAGAGAATGAAGGTTGAAATGTGAAGAGGACCTGTAGATTGGAGCAAGGTCAAAGGAAGGAAAAGCTGATAGAAGTTGTTAGAGCAAATCAAAGGGGAATGAATGTGCCAGAAATACTTTCAGATTGGCAGTTTTTTAACCTGCATCAATCTATTAAAGATTGCCTGTAGCAATGTTTCTACTGTGTTTAGGTGGGGAAACAGCATGGCCGTAAAAATGAGAACAGCAAGGTTGTTGGGACAAAAGATATTTAGAAAAGATTACTTCTAAAGCATACATCGATAAACTGGTAAAACTAATTATACAATGTGAATACCTGGAAGCTCATTCTTGTCCTAAATGTCTATCACAAATGTGCTACTAGCATTCTTGAGCCCATGACTTCTGGCTCTTCCTGGCCTTAATGTGACCTCTCTTTTCTCAGAAGTGTTTATTTTCTCTCTTGAAGCTGTCAGCTAATGGTCAGCCAGACAGGTGGGCTTCAATGGGCAGAAGACTTCTGAGGAGGTAGAGCAGATTAACTGCCTTCAAGTGCTGGATGGGTAAGTAAGCAGCCCACTCCATACTCCTTTCTTGAAAGGTTCTTACTAACCATGGGTTAAGAGCAGGCTGCTCATGGATATCACCCATTGCAATGGGGAGGACAAAGCATTTTCACTTGTCTATCTCCTAAATCTGTGTACACATTCCAAACATCTATGGAAATTGCAATGAATTCCAGCAGTTGCAGACCTTGACATCCGTGGCTGGAAGTCTGAGGATAGAAACCTGCTTCTTTTCCTTCTCTGCATTTCCTTTGGAAATAGGTTTGAATAAAAGGCAATGATCTAACAGAGTGGAAATGTTTTTGGCTGAATTCTTCCCAACCTGCCTGAACACAACGTCCCTCTCACAAAAATACACATATTCCCTTACCTCTTCATCCTCTAGAAATGACATACTTTCTGCTCCTTGAAGCAAAATCTGACTTTGAAAGTGGAATGTGAACAAAGAATTGCTGCAGTGGTCCTGGCCAGTGTGCTGCTGACCAGAAATAGCTCCAAATTGTCCATACTGCCTCAAATTTGTGTCAAGTCTTCAAAGACAGAGTGGGGAGGTGACCATGGTGCTCTGTTCAGGAAACTATCCTAGGTTGCAAAGCAGCTGGGGAGGATGGCACAAATTAAATTGACTCTTGGGTTTCGTGGTAATTATCTGCCTCTTAGGAGAGAGGGTCAGCTCTTTTTAATATAGACTTTTCTAAGTCATGCAAAGGAAAGATGGGTTATGTTTGTTACTTCTTTGAAATCTTTGTCTTCTCCCTTTTTCTAGTTTCACATTCAGTGCTTGTAAGAGACAGGGGCCCTTTATTTTGAAGAACTAACTGCAAAGTATCACTGAAATCTCGAGAGCTGCATAAATGATGATGCTAACAGCCACATTGCCTGAGTCTATACTGCTAAATAAATCTGGGCCAAGATGTAGTATCAAGCACTGCCTTGTAACTGCTTGCACTGCTTTGTTGTCAGCACTCTCCCTGCCAGTTTGGCCTGTGCCAACTAGTGCTCTCCAAAATAACACCCTGGCACAGTTTGGGAGACAGTACAGGGTAGCAACCATTCCCAATGGGCAACACGGACAAGGCTGTGCCAGGTTAGGCTGTGTCCAGTGTCCTTCAACAGTGTTCTAGCAGGCTTTGCACCTAGGCTGTGCAACACACATCCTGTTTCACACTAGGAATAGATCATTAACACAGTGGTCATGTTATGTCGGCAACTTTGAACTGAAAAAAAAAAGACACTAAACCTTAGCTGTGTTTTAGACTGCAGAGACACTGTGGGAGATCCAGAAGACTGCCATGGTTATACAGTGTGGACACAGTCAGTCTATGCCATTTTACCAGAAGGCCAAAGAGTGTTTCCCAGCTCTGTTTTGTTTACAGCAAAGCCATAGCTTTTCTCAAAAGCTGATTTGTGCTTGCATATCTTGGCATTCAGCAAAGTTGGAGTTGGCAGTAAACAGCTGAACTCTTGCAGTGGCACAGAAAATGCTGAGGCCTGCATCTTCTGAGGAAGGTACAAGAGGTTTGGCCAAAGGTTCCTTCTAGCTTCCTGGGAGACAGTGTTCCCCCTTAGAGCATCTTCTGTTTGTATGCAGTTACCACTTTAGAGAGCTGTCAGAGAGCTGGCAATAGCAGCTAAATCCTCTGTTTTTTCACCTGAAGAGGGTGATGAAGAGCAGTCCACCAAGTTCCATGGAGAGTTCCATGAAGCTCAGGCAAAGACAGTGCGGGTTTCCCATGCTACACCAGTTCCTCAAAACTCCTGTCAGACTTCTGGAGTGCCACATAAAACATCCATCCTGCCTGTTCACCAGGTTTCCGTGCAAGAGTGCTGTTCATGCAAATATTGCCTTCCAGACCTGCTTGGCTTTCAACGGTCCATACTTGTACAGCCCAGTGATGTCCTCCCAGCCTGATATGCACCAGAGCCTGAAAGCAGACCCAGTGGGAGCCCATGAGAAATCAGTTTCCCTTCAGTATGTGACCCTCCCAAAGGAAGACTGTCCCCAGGCACCACGGAGGCAAGAGCAGCCAGGAGCAGGTCCTCCACAGCCCTTCCTGCTCCCAGCTCAGAAGGAATCCATGCAGCACCTTGACGACGAGAAAGAAGTCTCACCAGACCCACCAGCCTGTGGGAAAGGCACGAACATGAGAACAGAAGAGCAGAAATCTCCAAAGGCTCTTAGCTGCATCACATCTCCTCAGCAGTGCCCCTTGGAGTACATCACCACAGACAGCCTGTCACTGCCATCAGCCAGCGACTCCACCCATCCGCCCCTTGTCACCAGTGGGGAGTTCCCTTGTCACCCACAGGAGCCCCAGCCCCCCAGCGACCACTCTTGCCGTGAGTCTTCTCCTGGGAAAGCTGGTGTCATGGTCCCAGTTGCAGGTCAAGCACCAACCTCTTCTCCTGAATTGCACCTGGATACATTTGGAGACTATCTTACTGTCCCTTCAGATCTCCACGGACATTCAGAACCCACAAAAATGTCCTTACACATTTTTTAAAGTGATGTATTATTTTTTATTCCCCAAAGACTCTGTGTTGGAGAACTACATAGTCATATTTAGTCCTGGCAGCACAATAACATTTTTCCTCCGTTATGGGCAATTGCTACCCTGTCCTCAACCTAAAACGCAGTAAGAAGGTGCAAATGAATCAGAAAGATCTCCAAGTTTATTGAGTTTGCATGGCAAGGTTTTGGTAGTGGGAAGTCTACAGAAGTGGCTTCTGTGAGGAGATGCCAGAAGCTTCCCCCATATTTGACAGAACCAGTTCCAGCTAGCTCCAAGACGGACCCACTGCTGATCAAAGCTGAGCCAATCAGCAACATCGGTAGCACCTCTGTGATAACGTATTTAAGAAAAAAGTAAAAACTGCTGCGCAACAGCATCTGGGAGAAAGGAGTGAGAATATGAGAGAGAAACAACTATACAGACACCAAGGTCAGTAAAGAAGGAGTGGGAGGGGGTTATTCAGGTGTTGGAGCAGAGATTCCCCTGCAGCCCGTGGAGGGACCCCAGGCCGGAGCAGGTGGATGTGCCCCAAAGGAGGCTGTGACCCTGTGGAGAGCCCACACTGGAGCAGGCTCCTGGCAGGACCTGTGGCCCCATGGAGAGGAGCCTACAGTGGAGCAGGTCTTCTCTCAGGACCTGTGGCCCCTCGGGGAACCCACACTGGAGCAGTCTGTTCCTGAAGGACTGTGCCCCATGGAAAGGACCCACGCCGGAGCAGTTCGTGAAGAACTGCAGCCTGTGGGAAGGACCCACGTTGGGGAAGTTCATGGAGAACTGTCTCCCATGGGTGGGATCCCATGCTGGAAGAGGGGAAGAGAGTGAGGAGGAAGGAGCAGCAGAGACAATGTGTGATGAATTGACTGCAATCCCCAGTCCCTGTCCTCCTGCACTGCTCAGGGGGAGGAGGTAGAGAAAATGAGAGTGAAGTTGTGCCCAGGAAGAAGGGAGGGGCGGAGAGAAGGTGTTTTAAGATTTGTTTTTCATGTCTCATTATCCTACTCTGATTTAATTGGCAATAAATTCAATTCATTTCCCCAAGCTGAGGTTTTTTTGCCCATGGCAGTAATTGCTGAGTGATCTCCCTGTTCTTGTCTTGACCCATGAGCCTTTCATCATATTTTACTTCCCCTGTTCAGTTGAGGAGGACGAGTGATAGAGTGCCTTGGTGGCATCTGGCAGCCAGCCAAGGTTAACCCACCACACTAAGTAAATAAGTTTTGGAAAGCCATTAAAATGTTCAGATAGCCTGCACATGATGGTGGGTCCATCAGTGGCAAGGAAGACGATGCGCAGAATATCAAGGTCATTCAGATGTTCAGAATACTAAGGAAAGCTGCTGTGGAAAGGAAAGTAGCCAGCTTTGAGCTTCAGAAAAGCCTGCTGAAGTTGTAGAGGTCTTAGATAACCAAGAAAAAAATCGGAAAAATTACACCATTATAACCCCATTTTCTTTCTACAAAAGCTACCTCTCCTGTCCAGCTTCTAGTCCAACATGGTTAAAGATCTCAAGCAACCCTACCCCTTTCTTAGTTATATTAATGTATTTGGTAAAAGGGACAGGCCATAATTCCCCTGTACCTGCATTGAGATAGGCTTGCTTCTCTTTCCCCTGATAGTTGTGATTGGCAGGGGAAGAAGCCAGATTTAGCTAGGGCTCCTTCCTAAAAATAGGTAAATCAATTTCAGTTCAAGCCTCTCGGGTTATAGGAAAAGAAAATAATTTTGCTTGGGCACATAATGAGCTTGGATAATCAGTTTTCCTGCTCAACAGCAAAGAATCCAATGGCTTAAAAGAAAAGGAATTTTATTAAAAAGCATAAAATGGCAACTCAGTATAAACACTTGCAGGCCTGTTTACTAAAATTAGCAATAGAACCTGAAAGCTTCTTGGTAATGTAGTCCACTCCCCTGTTTTGCCCAGAGCTGGGAGACTCCATCGTCCATCTGTAAGATGTTGCTCTTAAACCTCTCTTACCACTTCCAAGTGGAGTGATCCCACCTCTGATACTGGGTTGCTACTTTTGGCAGCTTCAGCCCACGAAGCCCTGTCCACAGCCCCACACTGTCCCCTCAACATTTCAGATCCTCAGAGAGGAGTCTGTAGCAAGCAAAACCCAAAAAGATCCCTGAGGAACACACCATTTGGAGGTTGTTTTTTGGTTGGTTTATCTATCTATCTATCTATCTATCTATCTATCTATCTATCTATCTATCTATCTATCTATCTATCTATCTATCTATCTATCTATCTATCTATCTATCTATCTATCTATTCATTTTCTTGCTCCATTGCTTCTTTGCTCTACCACTATCAAGACAAACACCACAGGTAATTCCTATCCTCAAAACACCATTCTTTCTCGATGGATAAGTGTTTTAAATACCTTTAAACTTAAGAAACAATTGTATTTCAACATCAACGTTTGAGAGTGAAATCCACTGAAGTCAATTCACTTGCTCCATTGTTGTTGTGATCTCTAGCCACTTCAGGCAGTGCTGGATTTCTCTTTGATCCCATTATAGGCAGGATCAGCAGCAAGTACTCCATTCTTTTAGGAATACTGGACTTATCTCAGGATAAATGAGGCTCTGAATTTAAGTTTTATTTCAGTGTAAGCTTTACAGCATAAAGGATTTAATTTAATAGCAGGCTGAAGACTTTGATAAGAGTTCTTGCAGTCACTATCTCCCATTCTTACAGGTGTTACAATTTCTCTAATAAGTCATTCAAAATAATTTGCAGTGGAGATACCGAAGGTTGGAATCTTTCAGGATAACATGAGATAGACAGAAGTCAGAGGGTTAAATGAAAAGAAAAATAAAGGTTGGCTGAAGAACAGGAAATTTTTATTAAAACTGATATTCTGCAAAATGATCTGTGCCTCAACTAGAGGGATGCATAAGCCTAAACTGGGAAATACCCATTACTGCAAGGAAAACTAGAAGATATGAGGAGAGTGCTGCAGAAGCTTGGATGCACTTGGTGTCTTCTATTTCAAATTGCTGTAGTATGATTATCTCTATTTCAAATGTACTGACTGTTTATAGATGATTGAAACAGTTCTTAAATAGCTATTTTGGTGAACGGCTTAGAGAAGAATCCTTTTCATTTCCCCCCCTCCCCACCTCCCCAGTTCTGCCCTGTCAGATAAAAACAGCTCAGAGCTGCCACCCAATGATCAGACCTTGTAACATCACATAAATACAGGCTAGCTATGTTGTAACATACTCACTTCAGGGAGACAACATAGCAGAGGCCAACTAATTTCTCATTGCATAAAAAAGGCACTCTTCAACCCCAACATCTGCATACCCCATCACTCATTGCCTTGCCTGCAACAAGGTCCTTTGCTTAGAAAATTTAATTTGTTAACCTGTTAACTTTGCTTTTTTTCTTCTGTATTGATCTTCTGCTGGTTTATCAAGTTGAATCAGTTCAGAGTGTGGGCAGGGAAGTGTCAGCACCAGCACAAAACAAGCAAAAAGCAATGAACTGCTGAGAGCAGAGGAATGGGTAAAAGGTAGATTTCAGCTGCAGTGAGCACTTATTTCAGCCCTGTTCTTGCCTAACTGAAGCTGACATGCTACTTGGAGATACCAAAGCCGGCTTTAAGTATGATGTTTGGGTACCCAGAGCACTCTAGTCAACACATAGTGCCACACAGGGTAATGCTCCTTGCCAAGGTTCTGGCTAAACTAATCTGTTCAGCACTCAGAGGCTTCAGGTATTGATTGCTCCCGGTGTCTGCTCTGTCTCACTGAAAGCTGTCAATCTCTGCAGCTTTCCGTGTGTCACCCATCAGAAAGTGTTTGCCCCTGGCTGAGCTGTAACATTTGGCAAAGCAAAGAAGATGAAAGGATATTGCCACATGTATGTTTACTCGGTATCAGCTGTCACCCCTTTGAGTACATCACACAATGCCAACTACTTTGTACTCTTTAAGTGCTTATAAAAATATTTTATTTTGGAAAACTGCACAAAGTGACTTTACTCCACTGCAGGAGGCAAACACCACAGCTTGTGGCCGAGTGTATTGGTGCACCGAGACCTTTCAGTCTGTTTCTCTTCTGACCTAGTCTCTTCATGAGCCTTTCATGGGTAGCAAAGGGCATTTGCTCCAAGCTGTACCATAACCCTGCAGTCTGCCTGCCCTCGTGCCTATTTCTCATGTCTATTAGAGACAGCTCTGTAAATCTGTGTGCTGATCCAGCCCATGTTGTGTTTTGTTAGTTAACTCTGCCCTGAATGGCCTGCCTCCAGTATGCCAAACGATGCCTGTAGATTTCTGTTC
The DNA here is from genome assembly GCF_018691265.1 of Tyto alba. Classification (NCBI taxonomy): domain Eukaryota; kingdom Metazoa; phylum Chordata; class Aves; order Strigiformes; family Tytonidae; genus Tyto; species Tyto alba. Next base: position 32,641,048 of record NW_024881282.1, read on the forward strand.
AGCTCCATGTTTTCTGGATTAGGACCTGCTGCGGCCTCAGAAGACAGCATTTATTATGTACCTGGTCATGCCGGTCATCAGTGCTGGATGTGACACTCTGTAGGGTGTTCCTACAGAGCTGGGCTGTTCAGCTGAAGCTGGAGTGATGTGTGCTCGGACAGGAGCCACTTGGTTCTGATGTACAAGGAAAACCCACAGGGATGTTTCTACAAGCTGCCATTTGGCCAGTCTCCTTAATCTGAAAGGCTTGGACATGTGCCTGGAAACATCAGAATTCCAAATGGTTAATTATTGGTGGTGAAAAATTATTATCACTTGATTATCACTAGTTACATTTTAACTTCCCTCACTACTTTTATGAAGTCAGCATATTGTTAGCTAATCCCCAGATGATGGAGGGTGAAGTAACAATTCTGCCCCAAAACAGTTCGTATCCCGGAGCAAAGCATCAGTCTTTTAAAATGTTGAAAGCCTGGGACCAGATGGGAAACATCAGGTCATGGCTATTCCCAGACACCTACTTCGTGACTGCTGCACCAAACTGCTACACTTTGGAGCTGGAAGGCAGGATCCTGCAGTAAGAGCCATTAAATACAGTGAGAAAAACACATCAGGAAGTCCTAAAGACACTGCATCTCCTGCATCATTCAAACCCTTGGGGGTTCCTTGGGTACTGTCCAGTTACACTCTCTGCACTTCAGATTGTGCAGACTGTACGGTGGATGCATGTGCTTCTCTCTGAGACGTTTATATTTGAGTTAGGGAAAGGCCTGAGAGGGGGGAGTAGGGTTTATGAGAGCTTCAGTAAGGGTCCATTCACACTGTGGGGTGATCTGCAGATTGAAGAACTCCTGGGGCTTCCTGAAGATTTCCTGTTTTAGGTGGGATAAACTCAGAATTTTTTGCATTGGCATGGCCTGCAAATAGTGTGGGCTTTAGTCAATGCCCTGATGCCTCCTCTTCTCAGATGAGCTTTTGTTTGTTTTCGCACATTGCTGTTGCTCCCTGCCAGGGTAAGAGTGTTCCCTGAAATCCTCCATGTGACAGATACAGCAGCAGCAGTAGAGTGGTGAGCAGAGAACCCTCCTTTCCTACACCATGTAGGCATCTGGTGCCTATCAGACGGAGTTGCGCCTGTGTTATTTGGTGCCTTTCTGACAAGAGAGCCTGAATTCACCTCAGAAGCGTCAACAGGGAGCTGGTTCTTCGCTTGATGTGTCCAGCTGCTATGCACACAGAGCACTGGAGCTCCCCTCTGTGGGAGTTTTACAGCCTTCTGTGTGGGGAGAGAGGTAGGCAGCACTCAGGTCCTCGGGCAGCCTTGGTTCGTTGCCCGCACACCCTCTGTGCTTCTCTCTGGACTGCTGGGGCAGCGGTCGACGTATCAAATCTTCTGGCAAACACGCGTGCACACATGCGCGCACACACGCGTGCACACACATGCGCTCCCCCTCCTCTTACACCGCTCACAGGTCTCTGCCTTACGTGCTGACTGGAGGAATTTCTGGCCTCCTCTCACCACCACACCCCTCTGCAAGGGTGTGCGCCTCACGCACTGCTCAGGCCCACCCTACCAGTGACCAACAAAGCCATTTTTGCATTCACCTTCAGATTTCTCTTTCGTTGCTCTCCCCAAAGACACCCAAATGAAGAGGGGCAGAGAGTACCAGCAACGAATCTGCTGTTGACAACTAGCAAGCAATGGGTTTGTACTTTATATGGATGTTTATTAAATGACTGAGGAAGAAGATTCTTAGTTGAATATACTCCAGTCTTCAAACTTTATCTTCTAAGGCTTGCCCTTTTTCTTCCCATATTTTTCCTCCAATGCTTTCTGCAGATTAAGATTTAGGGCATTTTTCTCATGCCATTTCCCTGTAAAGGAGGAAAATCATAGTTCAGTTACAGCCTCCCTTCTAATGCTATTACCTCTCAAGGATTTTTCTAGCTGTAGAGCTCCTCTCCTGTGAAAATGCCAATTTCTAGTCCCTCCACAACTTTGCCCAAACCCATTCATTGTCCTTGGCAGAAGCAGCCGGCCATCTCAGGAATTCAGCAGTGTACTTTTCCTGGCAGAAGCCATACCTAGCTCATCAGTCCTTCTTCCATGCCAATTATTGGGATCCCTGACTGCCTTCTGAATTATATCAGGGGTGTAGGAATCTTTCATCAAGCTTCGGCATTCTAGTGGTCCACCTGCAAGGAACAGAAAATAAGGAACTGTGCACAGAAATCACACTGCTGCAGTCCTGGAATTGAGCAAAGGAGCAACAGCAGCAGTTTTGAGGGCTCAAGAAAAGGCATGTGTTGACTGCAATAGCGTTGATCAGGTGTGTGGCTAGGTGCTGAATAATGGCTTCATCATCACCCAGGAGGGAGCTTATGTTTGCCAATTTATCTGCTTTTCAACCTCAAGTATGAGGCACACACAGAGGGTACTGCAAGCTGTCGTTTTTATTTGTATCCCAGTGCCCTTGTTTTAGTCAAGTGGCCACTTATCTCCTGTTGAATCTCCTCATTCATGTAACTTCCTATTCAGAAGCACAGCTCCACAGAAAGCATCATCTTACCACTCCAGGCATTCTTGAACTCTTTTTCTGCCATGATATTTAACAAATAGTTCCCAACTATGACTTTTTATCCCCTCTTGACTTCTAGGCATTTGAGGGGGCTTTGTTTTACTCTCTCATCCTTTCCTCTTCACCTTCCTTTTTATTGTACCCGTTCCTTGATAATAATGATTTTGAGCTCCCTGGGGAAAGATGTCCTTCCTTTCGGTGTGACTCCACAAACCCAGGACAAAGCAGTCTTTAATACCCAGCAAGCTCCTGTCATGGAATGTACTGTATAAGGAAAAGGAATCTGTCTCATGCTGGTACCTGAGAAACTGGAATCAGAGACAATTATTTCAGAGTTTCTGGCATATGATGGTAACAAGAACGGATGAATGCTTAGTTCCCAATATTTGTTTAGATGGAGGGATCCCTGGGCACCTTAGAAACAGAGGTTTGGGGAAGACACATCAGAGTTCCACATCTCCAAAGGTCTTCAAAAGAAATAACATCAGTATTGGAACTGCAGGTAACTTGGGATTGGTAATGATAAGGGATGCTGAATTACAAATGGTGTCAATTTGGACAGATCAGAACATGGAGGAGAGGGGTCATGATACACCTTCACTTTTCACACCCTGGAAAAAAAAAAAAAGAGTGGGAGAAAAGAAAGGGATAGAATACATAGAAAGGGAGGCTCTAGCTTTCATTGTCTCAGTCACCACAGCCTAGAAAAGCAGTGATGGTGGACAGAGGGAGTAAGAGGGGAAATTAAAGGTCACCTACAGTCAGATCTCTACCCAAAGCTGTGTGGCTGCCCTGAACCCAGGCAAAGTGTAGATGGAACCAGCTTTGAAGGTCAGGCATAGATATGTGTGTCCTCTCACCTTGGAAGATACTTGATCTCAGGTTAAAACCCAGCTCACGGCTATCAGCAAAAGATGTAGAGTTCAAGGAGTTTTTCAGCATTTCAGTACGGTCTCCGAGTCTCTTCTGGCCCATGATTAATGCTGCCCTGCACTGAGCTCGCCGTTCCTGAAAACATGAATAACAAGGAACCACTGTCAGTCCATGCTCCCTAAGAGCAGCAAACTCCTGATATTTCCACCCCTGCATAAGTGTTGGAGCTATGACTAATCCCGGAGGCCTGGGTCTGTCCTCGAGTCTCCCTCAGTGGCTTCTGTAGGCATTGCAATTGCATGGGATGACTGGGACTGGTAACAAGGGGTAGAATTAGAAAGCAATGATGGTGTTGGGACCTGGACTGGGTCCTGGTACCACAACATTTTGCCTTGCTGAGTTGGGACTCTGCCTGGCTACAGGAACCTTATAAATGAAAAGAGAATGGAAAAACAAAATTAAAAAAGACATGGGAAAGGCTGTCTGTGGAATGTGTCACTGAACCATAGTGTGAAGCCCAAATCCATCCCTCTACATGTCTTCTAGAAACTGCTAATATACTGCTAATATCCTACCCACTCAGCCCCCTGCTACACCCTAAAAACAGCCTTCAACCTGCCACAAAGGATACATGAAAACAGCTTCCTCCAATACCTCTTCATTGCTGCTAAGTTCACCTCCACTAGCAAATTTGTATTTCTTGTTAGCATGGATCAAGCTGTTTCTCTTCTCCAGAAGCTTCCATTCTGCTTTCCTATCTGTCCCTAATGAGGACAAAGACTCCTTGCCACTTAATCTGCTGCAGGTCTCCGCAGCTTTTTTGTAGCTGGTTTTGATGGTCTTCCGGGTAGATCCAGACCCTCCAGACCGCAGTGTCTGGTGCTGGCCTGCTACTCGTTCTTTGGCATTTGAGACAAATTTGGTGTCTTCTGCTTCCTTCTGCCTGGATATTGCAGACAGGTGGTAAGTGCTGTTCTTCCCTCTTGGCTCATGCCCCACTATTGGGTCTTTGCCAGCAGAAGTATCTTTTTTTTCCTTTTCAGGTCTCCTTGAATGAAGACTCTGCGTGGGCGTAGTTTTGGCCTGGAGACTCTGTTTGTTCGGTTTTTTAGTCTGAACACACTTTGGGGAAGGAGATGCTTGGGATTTAATAGGTGTGGAATTATTTGTTGTCCCCTGAGCCACTGGGTCCTCAGAGATCTCCCAGGAGGCTCTGCTGGAGCTCCTTTGGGGTGTTGTCTGCATGCTGAGACATAAGTCTTCCGGAAGATGCTCCTTTTTCCCTTCCTCGGGTTCCACTTAAAGACAAAAATAATAGCTCAATGAATCTCATACTGTTCTGATGACAGGTGCTACTGTAAATGGAGCTGGAAACAACTGGACATGTCATTGTGCCATTGTCAGACAACAAAGAAAAACATTAAAGGTCTCAAAGATGGAAAGAAAAGAGAAGAAATCAACAACCTAGCAGCATTATACCAATCTTCCTCCTGAACCAGGTGAAGGCTCCTGAGGAGTCTTAAATGCTCTTGAGAGATGAACATGTACAGAAGTGTGGAAGCAAAAATCTTATGGCCAGACATGCACACAAAGGTCTGTGTTCCCTTATGTGCCTCTCCAACCCACGATGACTCTCACCCTCCTGAACGTGCACTTACAGTCTCTGTGGCTCATCGGTATTTGCTGATGAGTCTACAGCACATCAGTGGCTTACTGTGCCTGTGCAGAGAGGTAGTGAGACAAGTCCACCAGTGGAGGAAGACACGCCTAGGGTGGGGGGGATTTTAACCCATCAGCCCATGGCACATGAGATCCCTGTCCCAGTAATATTCACCCACAGAGGTACATGCAAATCTGGACAGCACGAGGGGAGGGATGGAATGACAGACAGCCTCACAAGCTGTAATGCAAAACAAGCTCTGAAGGAGGGGCAGCTTCTCTGCCATCTTACTTACCTGAAGTACTGTTGGTCAGCACAGAGTCACCTTCTCCCATGTCAGGTATAGGGGAAATCAGAACCTTTAGCAACCCCTTGGAAGAGAAACAAAGGCTGTGTCAGGCTCAGATGGCAAGGAAAGGGACAGCGGCCCTACTCATCTTTAGATTAATCTCACACAAATGTATTATACACCTTTCCAGATCAAGACAGAGATGACCCTGCCTGCCTCCCTGGTTGGTCCTATAACCCATGATCCGCTCAGATTAAGAAAGCACAGAAGTTCTGCAGGATTTCACATTAACAGCTTACATGGGACAGCCCACCTAGGAGATGGCCAGCTGGTACCTCTGGGGAATACTGAGCTGCAAGAGTTTTCACAGGCAATGGTGCAGACAAGCCAAAATTGAAAAAACCTCATTGAAAACGTCATTTTTTATTCTGAAACACATAGAGATACCAGACTTGTTGTGTGCCATACAATTACAACAGTTCCATTCCTTGGTGTAAGGCCAGAAAAAATGGGGAGAGGAGGTGGTAAACCTAAAATACCTTTGCAGTGCTGGCTGTGCAAAGGTAGAGAGACAGGCTGGAGACAGGTGCCAATCTCAGCACAGACTATCCCCTGTGTTGCTCTGCTAGTCCTGCTGATGTGATTGATCCAACACCCAGCCTTTGCAAACTGCCTCCTGCACCAGGAGGAAGCTCATGTCTTTCCTGCAGAAGGGATGTGGCTGTGTAACCCTCAGTCACGTCCTGCTGACTGTCTGTGCTCCTCATCCCAGCGGGACCCAACAGGCTTAGCCCGTGAGAAACCCGTGACAGGTTTCAACTGAAGCCGCGGCCCACGGTGGTGAATATGGTAATTGTGAAACTGCTGGCACCAGCAGCAGTACAAATGGGATCTGGATAGGGATGTACGTTTGCATTTGTCAAATTAGCTCATGACATGACATATATGCTTACCTTTGGCTCTTGAGGTTAGTTATTAGAATGAAGACACCAGCTGATGGGGCAGGAAACCTACTGCTTCAAAGTGAACTCACCAGGGCTGACTTGAACCAGCAGCTTGTGTTTTACACTGTGTCAGCACTTTGCAGCAGCATGCTTGGTACAATAATGGGATCCTGAGGCTGAAGTAACTGTATCAGTCAGACTCCAGGAGTCAGCTCTGCAAATGTATTAAGAGACAGAACCTCTCCCACAAAAAGAACAGGGCCACAAGAGATGAAGAGTGGAAGCCAGTCCTGACTCACAGGGCACAATCTGCTGCTTTTCCATACCATTCCATTTTTCATTCTTTTTAAAGAAGAGCCAAACATTTACACATGATCAAAGTGCAGGAATCTGCGTTGCTAAATAAACTCCTGTGTTGTTAACTCCCACCTCCTACTTAAAACAAAAACATGTATGTTTGCTATTAGTACTATATTCAGTGGAAACAACTTCCCAGTCTGCTGTTGTAGAAATTTCTCCTCTCCCATTTCTTCCCACAAAGCAGAATTTCTGTGTAATGAGGCAATGTGCTCATTTCCCAAATCCCATTCATTGATAACTTTCATTTCTCCAGTTCCTCTTGGGCAAAACGACGATGAAGCCTGCAACTGTTCCTGCTTTCTAGTTTGTTAATGTATATGATGTTATTGCTTATTGTTCATTTTACTTCTGAGTCTGAAGGTCCAAAGTCAAAGCACCACTCGGAGGCTCCTACATCTTGATGCCAAGAAGGACTTTAAGGCCATTTGACTATTGCCCTGGATAACAGAGGCCACAGAACTATGTCTCCTTACTCCTTTGCTAAGCCAATTCTGTGAGGGACAACAGATGACATACCAGAAAAGATACGTCTTGATCAAAGAGCTAAAAATTATTAAACTTGATCTTTCGTTCTGGATGTAAAACCACCCAAAAAGTATGTTTAGCATAGCCTAGCACTCCGACTTTCCTGACGTACAGCCATGGAGGAAAGAGGGAGCTGGCTTTCCCAGGCAGAAAATTAACCTCCTCAGACAGGTGTAGAAACTGGTATGCCATTCTCACCAGCCATGAGATGTGGTCAAGAAAGGTCTCATATGCCTTCCACATCTTGTTGGGCCTCCAAAATATGAGATTTCAGTGTCTTCCCAGACCTGAGAAGTCCCATGGGTGTCACCATGAAATTGGATTTTTTTATATCGTTTAAAAAAAAAAAAAAAAAAAAAAGGGGAGAAAAGATCCAGGATTTAACAAGAGGGAAAGCCTCTTCCATAACTACCTCTTTCACCTGGTCCACGATCCCTGATGTGATGCCACAGTGATTCATACAAGCAGGTAGGTCCTGCTGAAGTCCAGGTATGGAGGTGGGACGAAGGCTGAAGTGCAGTAATGGTTGCTAGGGAACAACCCTCCCTCTATCTATGAGCTGTGGTCTCCATGGGAACCAGAAGAAACACGGCAGAGATCAAGGTCATCCTTGCTGATTGAAAAAAACAAACAAGGAGGAGGGTAAAAGGCTCATGTCTCATGAAACACCTGTGCCCAGAAGTTCTCACCACATACACAGGACTTCTTGGAGACTTTTGTAACAGTTACAATAATCAACCAGACTGAATTTCAGCAGCACTGGACCTTCTAGCATTTCCAAATGCTTCACATGAGCTCACTGACCTCCATCAGAGGAAGGGGAAGGTGCCCCCATTTTCCACATTAGAAAAGGGAGATGGTGGCCTGGCAAAAGGTCTTACATTGAATCAGTGACAGAACCACAGCTTGGCCCTCATGTGTCCGGCACCCTGTGCTGTATTTTAGCCCTGGACTTCTAATCTGTTCTGCTGCACCATGGACCTGAGCTCTTGCCAGGCCACCAGAATTTTTGCAAGTCTCTAGGGAAGAGTGCAACTCTCCTTCAAGTTGCAAAGCTGCTTTTCCTACCCAGCACAAGCAGGTCACAGGCAACAGAGAAGAATTAGAAATATTCACAGATGCATCATCTCAGAAGTAGATTTTATTCATTGTGAGAAACTGAAAGATTGATAAAAGTCTATTCATCATTCTTAGAAAAACTGGCAAAATATAAATCAGCATGTTTTTTCCTTACTTCCACCTTCTCCCCTTCCCTGTACCCTGGGCTGGAGACAACTGCTAGATCTCACTGCCCAGGGAACAGTTCTCCCTCTAGGCCTTGCTGCGCTTCAACTCAGAGACCTTGTAGCGAGGTGGGGCACGGTGGAACCACTCTGACCAGGAACCATCATAAATAGCCACATCACGCTTGCCACACAGGTAGGCTGCCAAGGCAATGTGACATGCCGTGACACCTTTGCGGCACGTGGCCGCCAGTGGCTTTGAGAGATCCACTTTATTCTCACGGAATATTTGTTGGATCTCCTCAATACTCTTCTCATGGCCAGTTTCTGTCAGGAATGAGCGGAAGGGTATGTTCACAGCGCCAGGGATGTGACCAGATTCCAGCCCTGCAGGAGTGAACAAGAAAAGGAAACATGAGCAAGGAGACATTAATGTAGGTGATGAAACACACCTACAAAAGAGACATTAAAGAGATATTACTGCAGATACTCCCCACTCTATCCAAGATACTAATTCGTTTCAGGTGATGATGAAGACACAAAGCAGTATGGGGCTAAAAAGAGGACAAAGTTTATCCAACTTTGCTGAAGTCACAACTTCTGGAATATTTAGCCAACTATTTCCCCCCTGAAAGCAATAAGAAGTAGGAATCTGAAGAAGCCTAGATGTGGCAAGAATCAAAGTACCACTACAGAAAAGACCCTAACAAGGGCATGAAGGGGATCTGTATAACGAGAAATGCAGTAGTGCATTTCTGACTTTCCCCAAGTATGCCAGCAGTGTGCAGTGACACAGCCTTCAGAAGCAAGAAGTGTGGCTTGTATGTGGAATTTGTGAAAGTAATTATCTGTTCACAGTTTATTCCTCTGTCACCTTCAAATTGTATTTCAGAAAAATAAATCAACCTTAAAGTCAGCCACATTACGGCTGCGGAAGCTACCCTGGGGCAATGGGGTCAGAGAAGTGAGAATTGAGATTTTGTATCACTTTTTACCCACTCCAGGGATGAAATCAGCATGGGTTCTGTTTTCCTACTGGTATAAGTTGCACTTCAGGCAAGTTGAAAGTTGCATCTCAAGAACAAGGTCTTCAGAGAAAAGCAGATATAAAAATATGATGGATAAGATTTTCATCACGGCTTTGATGTTCAAACTCTATCACTATAGGCTTAATCAAAGTCCATTACACCCAACGAAACCTCATCCACTGAATTTGAGAGGCTTTGGATCAAACCTCACTGGAACAGGAAACATTATATATTACATTTCAAGGAATGTTTCCTTGCTGGGTTTGAACTTAAAATGAGACAGCCCTGGGAAAGTCACATACATAGTAATGTTTCACTGACAGCTTTTCACTTGCCTAAGTCATCAGGGTAAGTGATCTCAGGAGATGGGAGAGACTGGGGCAGGGAACCTTTATCACAGTCAAATGATTAAAGTATACCTAGTCAGAGATTGACATCACATATCACAGTGACGCTGCAGTTTCATTGCTCATGCAGAGTGATATGATGACATGATGAGATGTGTCATAAGGGCAAAACAGGGTTCTGGCAGGGTATTGAGAAGGGGATTTTTGCTCTGCTAGACAAAGTGTGAGAGCCTAAAGACAACCAAAGCTGCCCTGAGTCAGCTTCACAAGATCTCTCCCTGTTCCAGATGGACCCTCTTTGTCTCTTGATTTATCCTTCCTGAGTGACACTGTTGTCTACTAGTCGCCTCATGCATCCTTCAGAAGTGTTTAGCATTACAGGGAGAAGTCGGGAGAAAAACTGCTGACTTCTGGAGGGACTAACATTAAAAAAAAAAAAAAAAAAAGACTGTTTTAGACTGATGCTTTCACCACATTTTCTCCAGTTCCAGAAAACAACAGTTCATCACTTCAGGACAGAGAACTGCAACCCATGCTCATTAATATAGTGTCTGTATGACAGAGGGGAAATAAAAATAAAAATAATACAAAAAAGAGTGTGAAAAAACCTTGCTTGTAGTTCTCAGACTGCAGAGCTTCTTACTGAAGAGCAACATGTCTGGGTTATGCTACTGCTTTCCCACAGAGTGAATGGTCCTGACCCTGTCATTTGGCAAGGGATTCCTGCAAGGCTCTGCCACAGTACTGGTGAGCACCCCAATACCGAGAAGTCTGTGGCTGCAGAACAATGCTCTCACACCATCCTAGAGCACTGGGAAGTGTACCGAGATCAAGAAGTCCTGCGGGCTGAACTAAAAGGGCCAGCTCTTGCTCAAAGAAGCCTCCTGGGCCACCAATTCAGTTCTCAGGTATCCCAGACCCCATAGTCATGATCGCTTTTCTAGACTGTTCATACATCTTAAAATAGGTAGGTTTGTACCCCTCTTTTATTGGAGACTGCCGTGACGTACACTCATCACCTTTGAACAACTCTTCAGTTAGGAGCTGAGCAGATCTGAAAAGAACAGTCTTATTTTAGAGCATTTTGGACTTTGATCTATAGGGAGATTTCCTTGCTCCAGAGATTCAAAAGTCCAAAGACCAGTGCTTGCATTCTGTGAGTGAAAGATGGGGAATTCTGTAAAAACTGCATTTACTCATGTATGTGGGTGTTCAGCTGAATGAAAGAGCTGACACTGCACAACCACAATCCCTTGGACTGCCTAAGAAGTGCTCTTGAGTAGCTGAGGAAGTTTTATCAGCTCACTCTCTGCTAGGACAAGAACAAAGAAACTACAGGACTGGAAGGCAAGGCTGGATGCAGCTGGGATCTGAACAGGGGAGAGGATACATCTGCTACTGCCTCACATGACACAGAGCATACTCCACGCCAGATTCATGCAGTCACCCTTAGAAGCACCAGGAAGGAACCCTAAGGTTACAGATCCTGGCTCCCAGCTACTCTAGTGATCACTTTATAGGCTCCCTCTCATAAAAGCATCCATCTCAGAAACTGTTTGGATTCTTGCCATGAAACTTCCCGCTGAGACACCACCTTGCTCACGTGAGGAGGAATATTAATTTCCAACGTTAAGGTCATCACAGTCAGTCCATATACCATTTATCCTTGAGCTAACATTGCCCTGTAGCTGAAATACTTTTTCTCTCTTTCTGCTATTGCTCCAACATACTGACAGCGAGCACTCAGCACTCCCAACAGCCTCATGCCCTCACCCTAAACCCAGTAAGAACACATCAGATACACTTTTCACTGCCTCAACCACTCCAGAAACAGCTCTAGGTGACCACCAGGCTTCTGGATAAGGAAGTGGTATTTCTCAGTTGGTAGACAGGAAGTTAGTAATTGCTGTTGTTGAGGCCAAATCACATCTGAGGTTCCTGCAGCAAACTAATTCATCCAAGTCTTACCCTCTTCTATTGCTTCCAAATGTGCGCCTTCAGCTTGTAAGAAAAACACAAGCAATTAAGTGTTTCGGGCTACTAAGCATCCAGCCTTGCTCTCTGTAGCGTTATACTTCCTGTCAGTTCTATCACTGCAGGTGGTACCTCAGATAACGCTCCCAACGGGATCATTTAAACCTTCCCAAGGCTGTGCCAGCAGCACATTTCAGTAGCAATTCCCTATTTTCAGTGCCTTGATGATTCAGAAAAATATGAAATAAAGCACAGAAGCATAACGATGGCACCATGCTGGCAACTTCCAGCCCAACGGATCTGCTTTCAGCACAAGCTATTCTTATCACCTTTATTTTCCCTTCAGTCAGTTTTTTGGGAATCTAACAGTACTTGAGCTATTTGCCCTCTTCTCACATTGAACTAGTCACTGCCCCTCTAATATTATTTCCAAAGTATTAATGAAGTTCAAATGGAACAAGTTTACCTTGCAGGTGCCTTCAATGGCTACAAGATCAGACTTAACCTCCAGGCATGCATATTCTCATTTCTCTTATCTGGAGAATCAATTCTGTTTGCAAGGAAATAGAGCCCTTCGCTCCAATGCAAGTTTACTAAGGTATCTTACTCAATTTTGCCTTCATTTCAAATAATTTTTCTTGAAGAGTTTTTTGAAAGCCTTCCATTCTATCCATGTTACGATAACAGATCAACAGCTCCCCAGGTTGTGCTGTACCTCCTACCTTAAATACAAATACAAACTTTGCCAGTGTCTCTGTTCTACAGAACCACACTCTGATTAAATTTATTAAAATCTTGCCTCGTGGAGTTGCAGTGTCACATGACTGATTTCTGACACATATTCGGGATGGAAACTGTCTGCCTCACAGATCTGAGCACATGGGTATCTTCTGGTTATACTCCCCCTTTAGAAATTATAATTTCTGCTTCTTTCCCCTTCTTCTTGCTACCCCTTCCCCTACTCTGCAGATTTATCCTCAGGAGAAAAAAAAAAAAACAGTATCACAGACTCAGTATAATTCTGGCATCTTTCACCTGGAACCCCTGCTAACTGCATAGAAACCCTATTTACTCTTTCTCTCCTTATTCTCTTTTTATTCACTTTGCTCCAGCAGTTTTTGTTATTTAATTCCTTTTGCCAAGTCTCACTCAGCTTGGCTTCTGGCAATCCTCCCTCACAATTTGTAACCTGTAATATGTTATCTTCTTTACTGCTTAATCCCCTTTTCCACATCTGTTAAGATTCTCTGCTTAAATATATATTTTTTTTGTTGGCTATTTATCTAGCTAAGACTACAGCCCCTTCTCTCTAGCCTTTGTGATAAAAACTCCAGATGGAATTTCTTAACATCAAAAAGATAAAAATACGTGCTTTGTCCACATTTAACTCCCCATGGTCTTGGGGTTGGCTGGCTGCAGATAGCTGTTCCTTTCCAAGCGTGTCCTCTGTTGCCTCCTTTTTTATCTCTCTTCCATTCGAATTGTATGCCTCAGAAGGAACCATTAGTGATCTCACCTAACCTACTCATTGGAAGGAACGCTTTAAGCTTGGTCTTGACCGGCTCCCTTAGAGTCCTCACAGACAGATCAATAGGCCTTTGCCACCAGTGTCAAAATATTGTGCATATACAGCCAGAGGAGTCAACTCGAAGAACCAGCAGGGCCATGGTGCTAATTCTGGCAGCTGATGTTTTTCAGCCTCATCACATGAACAGACAGCTTTGGATTGTAGGTTCATGTGGGTTGAAACAGGCTTTAATAAAGTCTCTCACTCTCCATGTTGTGCCTTGAGTATTCACGGTCAAAGTAGAACCAGTCCACTCCCAGCTGCCGACTCCACTTGGAGAAGAGAGGGAAGCAGCAGCAACATTTCATTCTCACTCCCACCGCCACGGAACGTTCAATATGAGCAAAAGCTTTATGTTTGAGGCAGGGAGGACTGAGAGTCAGGAAAATGGGCAAAACCTTAATAGTTGTGTATGCGTAAGGGAGACAAGGACTACCCAAGAGCTGAGAATGAGAAGAAAAAAAAGTCGGAAGCTCATGAAATGGCTTTGGATTTGCTTTCTTTTTTAGATGATGGAATTCTTATCTGGTAACTTTCCTGTCTTCTCTCAGGTGTCTGCAAAACAGTTCAGAAATTCACAACTTTTCTGTATGCATTTGTCCAGCTACATTTCTTGTTCCTTAGTTTTCAGTGCCCAATACTCAGAGAGAGTCAGCACTAGTTACCATCATGTAATTATTTCTATCATATGCCCCTAGATTGCCTGGGATTGTCTCAGTTCAGGCTGGCTCCAGAGACCTGCCTCCTACAGCGCTTGAGTAAGCAGGCCCTTGCAGAACCACTGCTGCATGACAGCTCGTGAGCAGGCCTGAGTCCGTTAGTTCCTCCAGAAACACAGCACCGTGCAGGGACACTTTTAACCACTCAGTGCATAGGGCAGGGCTGCACATCTGATGGGCTTGTGCTGCATACCATGCACGAACATCCAAGCTTTTTCATCCAAAGCAATACCTGCATTTAAGAGCTACGAGACCTGACTTATAGAAATGCCATCTATTCTTCTCCACCCTGGTAACCTGGGTAAACCTCTCCCAGTAACTAAAAATTAGCCACATATTATGGTTAATCTTAAATGCTGTAGAGGTCTAAATCCCAGCAAGGTAGCTGCTGCGTAAAAATAAAACGAACAACTAATTCTTACCAGAAGGAACTGAAAGACTAAAGAGGCAAAAGAGTCATCTGAAATTAGCCTCTTCTAGAGATGGAGTTCATGGAACTGGAGAGATTAATTGACTTAATTAGGAAGTCAAGAGCTGAGGCAATAATTAAACTTAAATCACCTCAAGACCATTATTCTTTAAATTGCAGGCAACATTCCTCCTCCCTGATTTGATGACCCCTGTAATTAATCAGCACTGATTTCAAACTGCTCTTTTAGGTATAAGCGCTGCATTTGCCCACTGCTGGCTGTAACACAACTACTGGCTAGCCTGGTTCAGAAGGCTGTCAAGCTCCTGTGGAACAAGCAGCTGCAGCTGGAGTGCTTATCCTGCTGGATCTGCTGTGGGAAGCAAAACTGGACCACCACAAATAAACTGTTCCGTGCTGACTCATTTCAAAGGAAAAATTTGTTTTCAAGATGCTGTCAGGGGCTGCAGTGTTCGTCACCTGGTGACAACTCCCACTTTGTGAAAGAGAGTGCGAAATCTACCTGCTCCCATCAAGGAGCACTTTATTCATGTCTTGAGGTTAAATTCAACCTTTACTTTGATGGGCTGCATTAGGCAAAGAAAGAGAATGAGTGATAGGCCTAATTCCCCCTCTTTCCCTACAACAGTCTCCTCTGCCACTCCAGTTACCTCTCTCACCTTCTGCATTGTCTTGGAGGAGCTCACTGTAGACACTTATGCATAGCATGTGTAGAGAGCCACTTACAGCCAAGTGCTCCTGAGGTTTGGATGTGGTAATTTATTTCAGGGCATGGTATCACACTCAGTGGCTGTACAGCAGCACACACATAAAAAAACAACCAGTACAGAATGACAACCGACCTGCAAGCCAGCAGCGTAGCACTGCCTTGGGACCACAGAAGCCTGACAAACACACCCGCTCCTGCAACGTGGAGCTCGACCCCAACAACTGTTGCTGAGCTTTTCTGTGCTTTGTTTTTGAAACTGCATTTCTTTTTAAACCATTCCTGTGATTCCCTTCTGGAGGACAGGTTATTCTGGGTTGTATCAAGGCTTAAATTACACAATAAGGGTCTCTTTTACCAACCAACTTGAATTTCATTCAGCATACAGCACACTGCTGTACCAGCTGTCCCCATCGCACAGGACTTCTCCCACCCCTGCTGCTTGCATGCCCAGTGTTTGACTGAGGTAACAAAATCAGTTTTTGTTCCTGTTACTTGGGGTATCCAGAAGTGAGAGATTGACAGTCCACACATTAAAGATGGGTTTGGAGTTTTTCTTACTTAAGCTTGTTAGATTTAATGGCGGAGAGCAAAAGGACAAAGATCAGCTCAAGCAAGTTCCCTATTTGCTGGGAACCAAAGCAAGAAGGAAAATGTCCCTTGGGTTACTCTATTTCCTAAAACCTGGCCTTTTGCTGGTGCATTCATTATGGTGAGAGGTGCCTGTACAAATACTGATAGTTTGTGCATGTCTGCTAGTGTTAGATAGGACCCTGAACAAACCCCTGGAAGCTCTCGCCTCCTGTGTCTGCATTCTGGCTGACTAACTTCTGCAAGGTGTGGGACTGAGGATCCTAGAGCCAAATGACTGCAGACCTTTCCTGTTATTTCCTCCTGCAGCTTTATAACCAACTACAGGAAGAGCACTCTGTGAGGGCACTTGGATCTGAATACTCAACTGTGAAACCCTTAAGGTAAATCAAGGAATTAGGCTGAGGCGTGCCTGTGCAACAGGAAAATCTGTCTGCTGGCTGGGAGGAGTTGTTACACCCAGACTAATATTGACACTCATCCCGCTCTGGTGCGGGGGGCAGGTTTTTCCCCACCTCCATTACCTTGGTCCAGCTCGGTCCCCCGGAACCTGCCCTCAGGGCGGGAATCCACCACCTGGAACCGCAGGGACCCCACGTTCTGCATCATCTCCTCGAAGGTCTTCAGCAGGACCGTGTTCAGCTTGGCCTTAAAGACGGCCGGGGTGGGTTGGGTGACCTCTGCTGTGACGGGGTGGCCCTCCTTCACCCAGTTCTTGAAGCCGCCGTTCAGCACGGAGACCTCCTTGTGCCCGAAGGCCCGGAACATCCACCAGGCACGGGGAGCGTAGAAGGTGCCCAGCTCGTCCCCATCGTACACCACCACATGGGTGTCGTTGCTGACCCCCAGGCGCCCCACATAGTCAGCGAAGTGGGACTCGCTGGGCAGCATGAAGTCGTAAGGGGAGGACTGGTCCCGGCACTCCTCGATGTCGAAGAAGGACGCCCCGGGGATGTGCCTCTCCTTGAACTCCTGCCGGGCATTTCGCTCCTGCGGCGGGTACCAGGAGGCGTCCAGGACCCGCAGGCTCGTCCCCACCCGCCCGGCCCGCACGGCCTCCGACAGCCATTTGGCGGTGACGAGCGCCCGGCCGAGCAGCTGCGGCGCCATCTCGGAGGGCCGAGGCCGGGAGAGGGCGCCGCCAGCGGCGAGACACACGCACACAAAATGGCGGCGGGGGGACACGGGCCGGGAGGCGCGGCCCGAGCGGGAGGAGCGGGGACGGGCGGCACCGCCCGGGACCGGCCCGCTGGGACGGCCCTGGCTCCCGCCCCCCCCCCGGCGGCAGCCATGGCTGGCGGGGACTGAGGGTGGGTGCTGCTCGGCTGAGGCCCGTCGCGGAGGTACGGGGAGGCACGGCGGATCGGCTGCGCTGAGGGAACGGCGGCCCTGCCGGGGGCTGGGGGTATCCGGAGCGGGAGGGATCGCAACGGGAGGCGGCGGGGGTCCAGCCTGCGTGAGGGGCGCCAGGGCTCCGGTGAGGCCTCGGCTGCAGGTGTGCTCCGGGGCGGTGAGAGCGGTGGGGCAGAGCCTCCCCACCCGCGGGGCCGTGCCTCGCACCGCGGCGCTCGGTCCCCTCAGCTCAGCGTCCCCGGGGCTGCCCTGCTCCCCTCTGGCTGCTGTCCGCGCCGGCTGGGGGTCGCTGGAGGTGGAGGGGCCAAGTGGGCTAAGGGGCCCTGGGCCCAGGCCTGTGCCGTGGCCGTCCTGCTGGGGCAGGGTTTGGGCTGAGCTCAGCGAGTACTTCATTTTCAGGGATGGAGCACTTCAAACCCTCACTGTAGGCTTAGCCAGCATCTCAGCGTAGACACAGGTCTTTGGTCCCCAAACGCGTCTTTCTTCCGCTGCTTTTTGTAAGGCTGGTACCTAATTAGCGATTTTCTTCCTTTTGCGGTCAGGTAGATTCAGGCAGACCCCAGGAATCGGGTAATCTCAGCCAGGATTTGGGAGCAATGTCCCAACAACTTCTCTACCGTGCTCTGGTGTCTGCAAAATGGCTTTCAGAAGCGATCAAGTCGCAGCAAGCTGGTCTGGCCTTGAGGATCGTGGATGCATCCTGGTATTTGCCAAAAATGAAGCGTGACCCGAAGCGGGAATTTGAGGAGCGCCATATCCCTGGTGCAGTTTTCTTCGACATTGACCAGTGCAGTGACCGTACTTCACCTTACGACCACATGCTGCCCAAGGCTGATGACTTTGCTGAGTATGTGGGAAAGCTGGGTGTGGGGAATGATTCCCACGTTGTGGTGTACGATGGCAGCGACCAAGGTCTCTTCTCAGCACCCCGGGTGTGGTGGATGTTTCGGGCCTTTGGACATGAAGCTGTCTCCCTTCTGGACGGTGGCCTGAAGAACTGGCAGCGAGAGGGGAATGCACTGAGCTCTGGGAAAAGCCAGGTAGCTCCCACAGAGTTCCACGCTTCCTTGGACAAGTCCCTGGTGAAAACGTACGAGGATGTCTTAGATAACTTGGATTCCCACCGCTTCCAACTAGTGGATGCACGTGCTGCAGGACGGTTCCAGGGAGTAGAGCCAGAGCCCCGAGATGGTAATGTGCCTCCTGAGACACTGGCATAATAAAAAGGGGCTTCATTTAAGGTGCCCATTAGTTTGACTCCTGTAGAGGTAATGAAGGGAAATATGGTTATTCTTTATGGGATGGGACTTGAGGCAGTGTATCTACCTGTCTTCCTCTCCTTTTGAGTAGCAAGTGCTGCTCTTTGAAAATTCAGGAGTGGGGAAGCCATGTATTTTTTTTCTCAAGGGGCTCGGGTGAGGAACATAGCTTTCATACACCTCAAAGATACTAATTGGTCTCTTCATGTATTGGTGCTACTCTTCCCCTCAGAAGGGCCTGTGGAGGTGCTTCAGTCAGTACCTCATCAGAGTGGGTTGCTCTTATGTGAGGAAGATGTGGAGGGAACAGGGAGGAAGAACAGAACTTGACAGGATTGTGTCCATGTGGTAACTTGAAGGCTGGAGCCATCCTTCCTGAACAATCAGTAATGTAGTAAAGCAAAATAAACAAATAAATGTATTTGTCGTAACAAAATACACTAAATTATAAATATTCCTCCCAGTGAAACTGCGAATGGGTTTTGCAATGGATTTGTCCCAGACAGTAGAGGTTAATTCCTGCCTGTATTGCTTTTCCTCCAGGAATTGAGCCTGGTCATGTGCCTGGGTCGACGAACATCCCCTTCACCGAGTTCCTCAGAGAGTCTGGCTTAGAGAAGACACCTGAGCAGATCCGCAGTCTGTTCCAGGAGAAGAAGGTGGACCTCTTAAAGCCGGTGGTAGCCACATGTGGCTCTGGGGTCACTGCCTGCCACGTGGCTCTGGGGGCATACCTCTGTGGCAAACCAGATGTTGCTGTGTACGATGGGGCCTGGGTGGAATGGTACATGCGAGCACAGCCTGAAAATATTATTTCTGAGGGAAAGGGCAAGACGGTGTAATGAGCTGCTTCATCTCCCAGCTGTGCAGATAATTTGCCTTGAAACAGGATTTGGAAAAGATAGGTTTAGCGTACCTGGTTAAGTGTCTTGACATGAAGGTGTTGGGTAACAAGTATGGGCACATGGTGCTTTGGCACTTTCTCCTTACCCTATTGCTGCTGCTTAGGAGCATAAAGATGACCTGGGCAGACAGCTTTAGGTGACCCTGCTTGAACAGGTGAGGTGAACCAGGTGTCCTCCCAAGGTCACTTTCAGCCTTAGTTCTTCTGTGATTCTATGACCTTTTTACCATATCAGATGGAAGGGAGAGAATGCTGGTGGCAGCATGGGGAAGTAATTAAGTCAAGACAAGCTCATGATTCAGGACATTCCACCATGTTCACTCACAGAATGGTCAAACTTACATAACTGTGCCCCATGATCCTGCTCTCTGCCTCTGTCCTAGAAGCCATCCACGCACTTTATGGCCATTTTGAGTGCAAAACTTTGGCAAAGACACAGCTGTTAAAGAGCAAATAGGGCTTCCAGTTGGCTGTTAGGTTAGAGACTTGGTATGTAGTTCTTGCACTTCGACTCTAACTGCAATGTGTGCTTAGCCAGTTTTGTACCCCCATGGTCCAAAATCCCCCTTGGGAAAAAGAAAAGATCCTGGGATTAAAAAAGGGTAAATAAACATGTGTTTCAAGGTCTTTCTGTTGAATGGAAATTATGTGAGTGTTGCTTGGGTGATTCCTTTTCAGGAAGTCTATGGGTTCACTTTGTCTTGATGATTCAAATGAGATGTTTCTCTCTCTCCATGAGTAGAACTATGTCTCTTATGCTCAACAAGCTCTTTGGCCCAGGAAAGACAATGGCATGCCTCTCTCTTGGAACTTTTCACCATCTTTCTCCTTTCAGTCCTTGTTCATTTGCCTTTTGACCTGAAGTGACTTACGATGTAACCGTAAAAAATTTAGAGGAATAGCCCAGTGGCATGTTTTTTCCTGAGACTGTTGTCTTATATCTGAGAGTTGAAATCCCCCCAGATAGTCCTGACAATGTTCAAGAATTTGTTCTCTCTGTGATTTTCTCTTAAAATAAAAGCCTGCACCTATTCTGGCCCACTGGTGACTTAGAAAGTTAATGAGACAAGTTCTGCTCGTGGGCTTGCAGCAACAGTTACCTGTAGATGTCTGAGGATGATGGGGTTGTCCTTTTTAGGGAGTGCTATGAATGCTTATGATCACAGATTTGTAGGGTCCCCTCATAGGCACTGAATACGAGGGCTGGATCCTTTCATATTGGAGGGTGTTTATTCACATTTCCTTTGGCCTTTGCTGGCTGCAGCCCTGACTTCTTGCTGGGCTTGGCTTGCATGCACACAAGCTCTGTTTCTGCTCACCTCCTGCGGAGCTAGTTTCACTGTTCAGATGATTTCTTCCTCTCTCCTCCCCCACCCACACATACAGCCTGACCCCTCTTTCCATGCATTTCCAGTGACTGAAAGCAATCAATTTCCCTATTTACATCAGTTCTAACAAGGTAGCTCTTGAGGGATTTGGGGCTGGCTTTACTGCTAGTGCTGAGTATCTAGAGTGTGCAGGCGTCTGAAATGAGTGACCTTTTAGTACGCAGTGCAAGACACAGATCTGGATAAAATACTAAACCTTTATATTTGCCAGCTTCCATTTAGTTCTTTGGGCTTAGACTACCCAAAGGTGCTTCCTTTGCAGGTTACAGCATGCCCTGCAAATTGTTAAGACTTTCAGTTCTGGATCTAATTGACAGTTTAATTAATTTTCTTCTCCTTCCTGCTAGGAGAATGCTTTATGAATTTCCCCATCCAGGTAATCACTGTGTTTTTAAAGGCCGGTAGCAACACCTTGCTTCATCCCAAGTGGGGTAATTTTCTAGCAACTGTTTCCTGCAGGGGAAAGGGAAGAACTAGTCAGCATGTCGTGTAGGACATCTGATTGCAGTCTGTAACTGAGAGCACTTAAAACCAAAACTTTTTAAGCTGAAGTGTGGTGTTGATGTGAAAACAAAAGGATAAACACTGTCTGGGAACAGCAAGTGGTGCTAAACTCGCTGTAGAGGGGCCTCCCAATCTAAGCAACATGGGTGTTGCTTTTTAAGACACCTTAAGTTAAAGATACTTGTACAGACAGTGCTGTCTGGTATGGGATTTATAACAGGATCTGGCTTGTGACATCTTTTTAGTTCAAGATTTCTAGCCTCTCCCACCATCAGCCAAGCTAAGAGGCTTTCACATGGTAGGTCATTAAGGGTTAACACCCTGGGTGGGGCTGGGAGGTGAGGTTGATTTTATGAATATGTGGCCAGGCCCCTATGTACAGAGAGACAAACCGGGGTGCTGTGCCTGCTGTGTTTCTCCAGGAAAGTTTAGTTATTAGAGAAAACTGACGTATTCTTTCAGACTTTGTTAATCATTTCCAATGGATGCAGGGGGCTGGCTTTTGCTCTTGTCCTTCCAGAACATTTGGCAATGCACCTTAGATGCTGTGTTTCTTTTTTCCCAATGACCCAATCAGTCCCTGGGGTCAGTGGGAATCTTTTTGCTTCCTCTTGAGATTGAGCTGCTTTTCTCTGTCCTGTGTGTTGTGGGGAGGTGGCTGGTGCAGCCCAGCCATGCACCTGGACATTGCAAACTAAGTGAAAGGCTTCCCTCTCTCCTTGTTCTCCATTTTGACTGTATGGCTCTGACATCTAGCAGGGCCTCTCCTCCTCTCTGGTATGTGTGCCAAGGTTGGCAGTACTCGACTGCCCTTCTCCCAGCTGGGTTTTGAACCACAAAAAACCTCAGCAGTTACTCAGTTTCCCAGCTTTTGACAAATCTTTTACCAGATGCTTAGCTTTACCTTGATTATGCCACAGAGATTGAGAACTTCTCCTCATGACAAGATACTTTGTCTTTCTGGGGTATGCCCTGTTACATCATGTATCAGAAATCTGTCCAAGAGTGTCTTCTGATACTTCCCTCCTTTTAGTTGAGATCTGTTCTCATGCTGCAGGCAAAGCACTGGGAACATTGTGCAGAATGAGACAATGTTTTCAAAGCCTGGAGACTGCAAAAACCTATTTTGATTCATAACAGACGCTACTGAACATATGGAACAGCTGAGGGGACTTGCACCAGGACTATAAATGTTCTGCAGATCTTTATGTCCATGACTCGGTGGGTGGCTTTCCTATGGGAACTGTAAACTGGGAATGGGACAAGTGGATATGAATGCAAATCACTAATGTTGATGACTCTCCCATGGAAAATTTGCCACAGGGAAAGGGGAATAACATATCTTTGGTGAGATAGGGCTCATGGTAGCCAAAAAGTAGCCTAAAGAACAGCCCTGAAGTGGGAAGAGGGTCACACTGACCCATGGCTGACTTGAGACTGGAGCTTTTACAGCTCTCTATATAAATTTGAGAATCCAAAGCCAGCGTGTAAGCTCTTTATTTGTTGATTTGATGTTTTACTATCTGCAATACTTCTGTCCCGAAGCAGTTTTGGATCCCATGAGAACAGTCTGGTCAATGATTCTCCAAAAGTAATCCCACAGTCCATTGTTTCTCACATGTTGTCTTCATCCCCTGCCTTCCTCTTCCTTCCCTACTGCTGCCTAGCAGTCAGGTTGCACTATTTCACACTTGACTTCCCAGTGAACCTTCCCCTGCAAACTTTCCCAAATTCCAAAGCAGTCCTTCTTCTCCCAGCACCGTTGTCCCTTCACATTAATGACCACTGCACGAGCAAATGGTAGTCACTATTACCTGCTGGGGCTTTTCTTGTTCCTCCCATCTCCTGGTCCCAGCTCACAGCCAGGTGCTACGTGGCTGTTCTCTTCCTCCCAGCACTCTTCCAGCAGAGGTGCTGAGTGATGCACATACACACGGACTTCACGCGCTATTTTGAATGCAACTACATTGCTCACAGACTGCACAAAGCACAAGGAGATGAAGAAAGATTATCCCACCAGTGTGCCATGGGGTCTTTCTCTTCCTGTTCCAATATGCCTGGCTCAGCGGGCAGACAAACTGGGCTCTGTTTGCTCCAAGTAAACTGCCCTCCTCCCACCCCTGAGTCCAGTGTAGGGAGTTTTCTTCGCCCAGTTCACTCCTGGCTTTAATGATAAAATGTCAGAGCATTACTCGTCCTCCCCTCCCCACTTCCTATAGAGGAGAGGAGATGGTTTCTTCTCCAGTGCCTCATGCCACAGTGTGTTCGTTAACTAAATGATGGCACAGGTTTAATCCCAGACGTGTGTTTCCAGCCTGCCAGTGGTGACACTGTCTGGGCCAACGTGCCGTGATCCCTGCTCCCGCTGCCCCTCCCTAATGCAACAATTCCTGAAGAGCAGCTCTGCAATGCCAGCGATGCGTTGTACGCCCTGTGCCTTGCTGACTTGTCAGGCTGCAAAGTATGTACGGAGCGCTGCAGTGTGCGTAGCTTTCTGCAGGTTTGCACTGCAGGCCTGCTGGCTGCTGAACCAAGAAACTCTCAGTTTACCCTCTGCTGTTCTCCTGAACTCTTGTTCAGCCCCATAAACTGTCTACCCAGTGGCTGTCCAGTTTCTCCTGCCACCAGCCTGTGCAATTAACCCCGTGATTTAAGTGGGTACTCAGTGGGGCTGTACAGCATTGCACAATCACGCTGTCCCATGTAAGCTCTTGCTTGCTTCTGTGTCTCTGTTTCTGTGCCCGTGTTTTATATATAGTTATCATCAAAACAGGAAGAATAGCCACTGGATTATTTAAATTTATTTCTCCGCTGTTCTATTGCTTGATTTTAATGGACCTTAACAGGGGCATGTTAGTTGCATCTCGGAACTATATCTGGTCATGGTGTGCAAATCAGGCCTGTATTTAGTCCACACCACCGACTCATCATAGCATTTCAGTTTGTAACTCACCCCAGACTGACTTCTTCCTAAAAAGGATTTTCACATACTGTGGAGAACGTCCTGGCCTGGGGGTTTTCCAATAAACTTTGTGCTGTATGTTGCAGAAGAGAAGGCTCTGGAGATGGGAGTGGTGTAGCTTGACCTCTTTCCTTACTCACAGTATACCTCTTTAGATGTATCAACTAACCTTTCACACCATGGCCCTGGCATGAGCAAGACCTGAAGTGCTGGCCACAGGTGGAGGCTGGTGTTGATGGAAGGCGTGCTCTGAATACAGACCATCCTTGATCCCTGAGCAGCATTGTCATGGGAGAGGTTGGGGAAGAAGGTGTCAAGAACAAGAGATAGACCTAAAAAGGAGCAAGAGGCTGAGGGGCTGTGAGTGGAGGAAAGGGAGACAGAGTGGACCCTTGATAGAAGAAGGAAGAAAACTAAGGCAGGGCAGACTTCTTGGAAGGGGAGATAAGGGGCAATAGGCTGCCACCCAACTACTGCATCCATATCAGAGAGCCACAGACTTCACCCTAATTCTGTGCTGGAGCTGCAGCCAGCACAGAGAGGGTCCTGCACCCCTTGCACACCAGAATGTAGGGGAGAACTCTCAGATCTGCCATGGTTTGACTCAGAGTCAGAATCAGGAGGTCAGCAGTCCCACAGCCCAGAGCTGTGTTGCACAGTGTGATGCCTCAGCTCAGGTCACTGTTAGTCTGAGCCTCTTTGATGCACACCACTGCTCAGTGGGGACTGGTCCAAGAACTGAGCACTAATTTGGGCCAAAGACTGCTCTGTATAGATAGGCAAAATTAATTTTTCATCCTTTCACTGTTATTGGTCACTCTAGTGCTGGCCAGTTCCTGGCATAGATTTCAAGGAGATCCAGAGGGACTTGAATTTACACCCTGCAGCAGCTGAATTTTTCCTGTGCTTAAATTAGCCGGAGGTCAACAATCCTGAAACCTTTTCTGTGTTACCCTCTCTTCCCTTCCTCCCCTTTTCACTTCTACACAGAAGGAGCAAAGTACATACTTATACTGTCTTTGTGAAGGAAGTCCTGGGTGATTTGGGGGAAGGGTGACACAAAAGGGAGTGATTTGTAAGTAAAAGAGAGAAGGAGAAGAACAAGAAGGAAAGGAATATAAGAGTAAAACATGTTTCTCTTTATCTACCCTCTTCCCCCAATAAAGCCCCACCTCAAAAGACACAAATATTTAATTGCAAGAACAATAACGTGTCTGCAAAGCACCACGGTGTCTCTGCAGTGCTGCATTGCCCTGGCAAGGAAGAGCCAGAAAGTTGCTTAGATGAAGGAAGGCTTTGGGCCACGTTCAGGTGAAACATCAGCCGTTCCATTCCTAATATGCTCAAGCTGCTGGCAAGCACGATGGTGCTTAGGTGGGAGTGGGAAAAGCAGAGCTGCTGGAGAGGGAGTTCGTTCGGGTTGTGCCTGTGCCAAGAAGTGCATTTGAACAGAGTCCCCCTGGGGCATGAGTTGCTGAGCTCCAGGCTTGGCCTGGCAGGAGCGAGTGGCAGAGGCAGGGCTCGATGCCGTACGGTGGGATTGGCACATCGGCCTCAGTGGGCGATACGTGCCTGGGGCAGAGGTAAAACTCTACACAAAGCTAAGTTAAAATCTTAGCACTCTGTTGCCTGGACACAGACAGGGATGGCAGGAGCACAGGGGCAGGATGCAGGGGGTCTCTGTCTGGCACGGTTTGTGCTGGTTGGGCAGCACGGGGAGGGGGAGGGGGGGGGACACAGTTTGCTAACTCAGCGATTCTCCCAGGTTGGAAGAAATATGATTCCTGCCCCCTGCCAGCACTTCATGCAGATCCAGGACACGGTTCCCAGAAGCGTCCCTATGTACGTTAACAAGGAGGCAACTGTCTGCACATTTTGCAGCAAGAACAGCGTGGGAACTGAGGCAACACTGAGCTGTGAGCCTGGGGCAATGCGTCTCCTGAAGGAAAAGCTGTGGGGTACAGTGCTGACGGACTTGATCTGCTGACTGCCAGGGAGCTGGTTGTTCTTCCTGGCTCCATGGAAGCTTGCAGGCAAGACCCAGGACTGGAAGCAGGCAGACTACCAGCCACAGGGCTGGGTTCGTGTAGTATAGTGCAGCCCCTTTCATTACAGCATCCTCATTACGGGGACAGTGAGCTGGGAAAACTACAGTTCCCAGCACCCTTTTATGCACATCCCTGCAAACTACAGTTCCCAGAACCTTTTAAGGAGCCAGAGAGGATGTCTATGGAAATAAATGCTGACCATTTTTGCATAACACCCTGCACCACTGAAGTGCTGGCTGGCCCTTGGTTAGTGAAAACGGGAACAGGGGGAAAGCCAGGC
Source organism: Tyto alba (assembly GCF_018691265.1). Lineage (NCBI taxonomy): Eukaryota > Metazoa > Chordata > Aves > Strigiformes > Tytonidae > Tyto > Tyto alba. The sequence goes on from NW_024881282.1 coordinate 32,667,561, forward strand.
AGCGTCAGTGTTGTGGAGCTGTGGTTTTGCCCTCCTCTGATAGCCGCAGGGATATCCAGCACAGAGCATCCTTCCCCTGCTCTGGACTCCCTTGGTGGTCACAGGGAGGACCTTGGCTTCCAGGAAACGTGGCTGCTGCAGAGGGAGAGGCAGATAAACTACAGATCCCGGCATTCTCCGGCAGGCAGCACCTGCGGCAGTCCCTGCACGCCGCAGGAGGCGGGGGGGGGGGGGGGGGGGGGGGGGATGAGGATGAGGATGGAGGGCGGGGAGGAGATGCAGGGCGCCGTGGGGCTCCGCTGCACCTGGGACATCTCACCACCCGCTGGCACCCAGGCCAAGTGGGTGAGGCTCAATGTGGGGGGCACCGTCTTCCTCACCACCAGGCAGACCCTGTGTCGGGAGCAGAAATCTTTCCTGTGTCGCTTGTGCCAGGGCGAGGAGCTGCAGTCGGACCGGGTAAGGCAGCTGGGTTGCCTCCCGCACCGTGCCCCCCGCCGAGCATGGGGAGGGCTGGAGGGGTGCAGGGTTGGAGCCAGACCCCGACAGCTGCAGGAGTAACTGAGTGAAAAATGCCTGCTCTCCTGGGAAGGATTTCCCCTTGCCAGGATTTCACATCGCTGTGTTGTAGCGTGGCACCTGTCTTCCCGAGCTGGGGAAAAGAGGGGCCGTCTCCCCCCCACCCCTGCTCTCCCGCCTCTCTACCACCCCACATCACCTGGGTCTGTCTCCCAGCTGTATCTGCCTGACTCAGCCTTGTACCCTGTAAGGGGGTTCTTTGCTCTCTCACACCAGGCCCATACGCACAGTTGCATGAGGAGACAGGCCTATTTTTTTGGCCTTCTCAGCTGGGTTGGTCCATGCTGAAGTGGGCGTGCTGAGCACACCAGTACAGGAGTTAAAATCCAAGCTGGGATGACTTGGCTAGGGACTCTCAGGGGCCTGTGGTTTCCAAGGAGTCTTAGAAATAGTGGAAACTTTTGTGTAGCTTTGTATTTTCTTATAGTCTGGAGCATTTTAGGGTTGGTCACAAGTTTCCCATGGGGTTTTTCTCCTCGTGGTCTATCTCTGTTGATAGGATGAGACTGGTGCATACCTAATAGACCGGGACCCCACTTACTTTGGACCCATCCTGAATTTCCTTCGTCATGGGAAGCTTGTCCTGGATAAAGATATGGCTGAAGAGGGTGAGTCTTGGAGCTCAGAAACTTCCCACTTCACATCGCTGCTGCAGCCAGGACACTGTAGGACTTGTTGCCAACCTTGTTGTGTCTCATTCTCCTTCTGGAGGTTGATGTGGGGGGATTTGAGAGGGTTATCCCAGCAGCTCTTGGAAAGCATACCGATGCTTCCTTTACTAAAGCGTTTTGGAGGAGGTGAGGAAGGCATTTTACAGGCGTTGTGGCTTCACGACTGTTTGTTCAGCAGAGATGTCACCAAGACGGAAGTAGGCAAGATCTCTCAGCCTCAATAAACTATTTTTTACTTGTTCCTCATCCACTTTTAATCAGGCTCTGTGACTGACTTTTCTGTTAATGACTGAGTGTTTCTAATTAGGAATGAAAACCCAAAAGACCAAACAAAAGCAAGCTCATCTCTTCTACTGACTGTAATAAAGACCATCATTAATCAGTGATATGCAGTGTATGCTACTAGTGCTCTGATGGGTTGTGGACTGCAGCAATTCCAGTGGAACAAGCCAGACAAACCAATCCCTCATTTGAGGCTGACAGGGAGTCCAATAGGATAACTCAATAACATTACAGTGTTACCAGCCAGCAGTCCCCAAGGCCTCGTTATTTTTTGGATGCTAGAGCCTAACAAGGAGCCAATTCCAAAGACAGGCTGTGCTGTCCAGTCCTCGCCAAGAACAGTTTCTGCATGTTCATTAGTCTTCTTGCCTCTCTCTCTTACATATTTTTACCTAATGCAAGGAGAGGTTTATTCAGAATAATCCTATGAGTTTTAATTCCAGAAATATATCTAAGCAGTAGTACAGAATTGTAATAAACACAATTCTGAGGTGTTTCCTTGTTGACATTTCTTATAATCCTGAGGTCAGACGAGTTCATTTGCAGGTTTTAACATAAAATCTGAAGCATAAACGGGAGTCCAGTTTGTAGTTTAACATTGCCTTTTGTTCCTGCTGCAGACACTCAGGCTGGCATAAAACTAACCCATTAGATGATTCACAGCTGAATGAGGGACTCAGAAGAGGTTTGAGTGTGTCAGGTAGTGAAGGATCAATCCTCCCACCTGCATTGTCTTTGTACTGCCCTGGGGACATGTGAGTGTTGGCTCCAAGCTGCCTTTCCCTCACCCACCCTCTGGGAACCCACCTCCCTTTCCTTGAAGGCCTGTTAGCAAAGAGGTGAGGCTCAGGATACGTGATGGGTGCAGACACCGTAGAGAAAAAACCCAAAACACTTCTCTGTGGACTTGCTTTGAGGTAAAGCACAGGGGAGAGAACCAAAGATCATCTGAAGTCATATGGGGCTGCAAGGTGGGTGCAAGTCCAACTGGCCCAGAAGGAAAGCTGGGATTTTCTAGGGTCTTTTGGTGGCAAGATCAGAACAAGTTGTGGCTCTCTGCTGTCCCTGCCCATGGCAGGGTGGTTGGAACTAGATGATCTTTAAGGTCCCTTCCAACCCAAACCGTTTGATGATTCTGTGATGATTCTCTGTCTTAAGAAGAGGGCCTGAACAAGGTGATAACTTATGGTCATTGGGAGAGACTGAAACCTATATTTATTCTTCTTGGCCAGTTATCTGGGAAAGATATTATTAGTCCTCAGCACAAGCCTTCCCTGGCAGTGCCTGTTTCTGTAGTAGCAGGCAGCATAAGGAAGTCGGGGTGAGCGTTTGAAACGTAACACAGAGAACCAGGGTTCAATTCTCTGCACTAAGATTTTCAGGCAGCAGAAACCTGTTGAAAAGTGAGGCTGCAGTGTCATTTCCCCCTATGGACCTTGGAAAGCTCAGAATTGATCTTTTGCAAGCCAGAAAACAAAGTCAGGCAGCTAACTTTCTGTCTTTGTGGTCCTTCTGTCTCTCAGGGGTCCTAGAAGAAGCCGAGTTCTATAACATTGGTCCTTTAATCCGAATAATCAAGGATCGACTGGAAGAGAAGGACTACACAGTAACTCAGGTATGGAGAGAAATGGCAAGGGAAGATAGAGTGGGGTAGGCAAAGGAGGGAATATGGAAAGGAAGTGGTGAGTCTAGAGGGAGAGCAGACTTGGGAGAAGCAGCAAGGAATGGAAAGAAGCAACTAATTAGAGTTTATGTGCTAATGTCTATATAATAAAATTTTGCAGGGATTTGCTGGTTTTGACCAGGGTAGAGTTAATTTTCTTCATAATAGCTAGTATGGGGCTATGTATTGGATTTGTGCTGGAAACAGTGTGGATAATTCAGGGATGTTTTAGTTACTGCTGAGCAGCGCTTACACAGAGCCAAGGCCTTTTCTGCCCCTCACCCCACCCCACCAGCGAGGAGGCTGGGGGTGCACAAGAAGTTGTGAGGAGGACACAGCCGGGACAGCTGACCCCAGCTGACCAAAGGGATATTCCATAGCATATGACATCATGCTCAGCATATAAAGCTGGGGAAAGAAGAAGGAAGAGGGGTACATTTGGAGTTAAGAAGTTTGTCTTCCCAAGCAACCATTACGTGTGATGGAAATTGGCCTGCCAATGGGAGGTAGTGATTGAATTCCTTGTTTTGCTTTGCTTGCGTGCATAGCTTTTGCTTTATTTATTAAGCTGTCTTTATTTCAACCCATGAGTTTTCTTACTTTTCTGGTTCTCTCACCCATCCTGCTGGGAGTGAGCGAGGAGCAATGTGGTGCTCAGTTGCCAGCTGGGGTTAAACCATGATAAGGGAACAGGCTACTGCTGTTTCAGTTACAATAAACAAGTTACAGGCTTGTTTTACATCCCCAAAAGTAATGCTGAATGTAGCCCCTGAAATGAAATCAGGTCCTCTAGCTTTTGGAAGAAGGCAGCTGTTGCTGTGGGATATGGAAGAATGTTTGTGAGGTGAGCAAAGGTATCATGAGAAGGAGGACTCTGGGGTGGGGAGTCCTGGGAGTGTAATCACAGTGAAGAGCATGGGTGTACCTGTAGAGAAACCTGGAGGGAACAGGTGAAGAGATGTCTGTGGAAGAGTTAAATGCAGACAGTGAGATACAAAGAATCAGTCCTGTGGCACAATCGCACCTTGTATTGGCCAAGAAACTTTTTAAATCTGTCTTCCAGGTGAGTTGGCTGACATCTCACTTTTCATCATGTCTGTCTCAGGTTGTAAGCCTCCAGCAACACAGTCACTTTGTGCTCACAAAATCTCATCAGCATTTGTGGTATTTGCAAAAATGACTTTGTAATGACAAATGCAAACTCCCCATGAAAAGAGCCCAGTATCTTCTGGGGACAATGCAGAAAGCACTCAGCTCAGTCCCAGCTCTCCAGAAGAGATACTGTTGTTCTTGCTCCCCATGCCAGCATACTAAATTTAACGTGGGATATGGGGAAGTGGACAGGTCTGTCAAGGAGGGCTACTACAACTTAATTCTGCAGGAGGGCAACAGCCTTTAGCATCTGACCGTTGTCAACATGCTCTGCAATTTTGTTGCCAGGTGCCTCCTAAGCATGTCTACCGTGTGCTACAGTGCCAGGAAGAGGAGCTCACTCAGATGGTTTCCACTATGTCAGATGGATGGCGCTTTGATCAGGTAAGGAGAAGGCAGAGGAGAGTGGGAAGAAGTTGTCTTTTGGGGAAAAGATCACGAATACCATACAGTCCCCAGGCAAGGCACCTTCCCTCTCTGAGAATACTGTGTCAGTCATTGATGATGCTATCACACTGGCTCTCTCTTGCCCCTTCTCTAGAGGTTTAGAGGATACTGTGTGAGGTTAATCCATTTTGCATCCTGGCTGACTCCTTTCCTGGTTCTCTGTGTTGCCTCTTCAGCTCAGTTATGGGGCCTTTCTACTGGGGGGTATGGACCGGACTCCATGCTGCATGGTGGGCTTTCTGCCTTACTCCCCAGGTGGAGTGGATGTTTGCGGTAACGTGTACTTGTGTTGCTTGTTCTTGTCTTTTCTAGCTTGTGAACATTGGCTCATCCTATAGCTATGGAAATGAGGATCAGACAGAGTTCCTGTGTGTGGTCTCCAAAGAGCTGTACAACTCCCCCAGTGGCCTGAGCTCTGAGCCCAGCCACAAAGCCAAGGTGAGTCCAACTTTGTTATGGCCCTGATCCCGTTGCCTAAGAGATCCTTCACTCTTGTTTTCTCCCTCTTTCTTTCCTCTCCCTACTGTGACTGTGGGGTACCTCAGTGGTGAAGTACAGGGGCTTGTCCTGGTGTTCAGCACCGTGGAATTGCACCCATTGCCCAAAATGAGAAGTGCATGTGTTTAGAGTGGTGGTGTCCAGCTATGTGTGGCAAATGGCTTTAGCAAGTGACCTTGGCACTTCTCATGCTATTCTAACATCCCCATCATGCCTCCTCATGACCATGCTGTGTGTGTCACTGACTCTAGGGTGTGATTTCCCTGAAAGTTTTGCAGTGTTCTCTTCCTTTTGCTGAGTCCCAGCCTAAGAGGCAGGTCACCTGTTCCCCTTAGGAGGGAAGGACAGAAATGTGTGGCAGTGCATGACACCCTGTAGACACCTAGGATAGAGGAAGGAGCACTAGTGACTGGTGGCAGTTGTTGGGCAGTTGGATCACAGCACTTGTAAGTGGGTTTAGATAGCCCTGATGTGATGCTCCAGAGGAAGACAAGTCTCTGCTCTCTGACCCAGAGCTGCCTTGTCCATGGGGAAGGGTCCCTTTTTATTCCAATGTTGTGACCATTGATTCATTCCCTTGTGTGTCAGAAAGAACTGCCATGGCTCATCTTGCAAGTATCTCCACTCTTTCTTCCCTTTGTCCTGCATGCTGGGCCACAGAGCACAGAGGAGGACCTGGAGGAGGAAGAGCAGGAGGTGGAGGAGGAGACAGAGGCAGAAGCAGAAGCACAGGAGAAAGGTGCAGCAAATCCTTGAGGAAAATGATAAAAATAACCCCCCAAGCGTAGACCCGTCCACCTTTCTGGTGAGAACTCACAGCTAGCAGCAGGGAAGGACTAGGGCAGGTGTGGGGTGTGGGGGCAGTCCTCTCCTCTCCAGGAGCAGGAGTCTCACTGGAGATAAAGCTGACAGGGAAGAGCTGTTACTGTGGCTGCTGCTTTGTATTTTAAACTGTTTGGTTTATTTAGTGTTATATTTTTATTTGCAGACTGTCCATCTATTTGGGATTGCACTAAACTCTTTCTTCCTCTGGACCCTCCCTCCTGCTCCCCTCTGTGTCCATCCCAGCACTGTCACTTACCTCCCACCTTGCTCCACTCCCCAGCCTCCAGCATCCCTCCCTCTGCTCTCTTTGCCCCCCAGGGCTCAGAGTCGTCCCTGCCTGGGGGCCTGTCTGTCTCTGCTCCTCACTTTTCCTCCTCTGCAGGTATGTTACCTGTCTGCACTCTCAGCTCCCACCAGCCTGAGCTCTGCATGAGTGACTCACTTCCCTCTTGTGGGTATGGCCCTGGTTTGTAGAGCTTGGGGAGGGGAAGGAGGGAGGGAAGTTTCACTCATCCCCAAGGTGGCCTTTTGGATTCTCATCCTGTGTGTTCCTTTACCTGCCAAGCAGGCCCTACAGCTCCGGATCAGATGCTCTGGTAGCAGAAAGGAGAGGACAGCTGGGAGAAATGAAGAGGGGTGGAAATGAATACAAAGCAGGCAGGGGTGGCATGGGGAAGGGGGGGAAATTCTGCCACGTGCCTGCCTGACACGCATGCTGGAACACTTCTCCAGACTGCCGTCCGCAGCTCCTTTGCCTGCCAGCCCACGAGTGGTTTGCAGAAGGCAGCCTGTTATTTTCCCCTCCCCACTCTCACTTCCCTGGGCTTTTCCCCACCGCCTCTGGCAGGGTGGTGAAGGCAGAGTGGAAGAGGCCAGTCCTCACTCCAGATGTTCTCGCAGTTGTGTGCAAAATGAGCCTCTGTGCTCTGCCTCCTGCTCAGGGAGGCTGCCTGGCTGGCATGAGTGGGGCTGAGTACAGAAAGCTTTAGAAGGAGGATTCCTCTCTCAGACTGGAAGACTGTGGGGCTCTTGTTAAACCAGAGATGCTCAGTGGTGCTGAAAAAAACAAGGGGACACTTGTTAGCTGGCTGACATTTCTCTCTCCCTCTGTTTGAGAGCCTCCTTGTCCAAGGCTGTGGGACCTGATTGTTATTCTCTTGAAATCAGTGTATGTTAATCACATGGACTTTTCCTTTCGTCTGTCCTCCCACCTTCACTCCTCATCTTTTTTCTTTTTCTTCTGTTCCCATTTCCTCTGTCATTTCCCTTTTCCTGTTTCTCACTATCCCCTCCATGCTCAATCGCTTTTTTTTTTTTTTTCCTGCTGTTGATTTTGTTTCTCTCTTTCTCCTTCTCCAGCTGTTACAAGCCAGAGGTCTGAGGATGTGATCCCGACACTCCACCCCAGCCTTTTCATTTCTTGCTTATATCTTTATTTTTGTACTGCAGCGTATGGCAGCCCTGTGTCCCACACTGACATCCCCCGGCCCCTTTCACCCTTCACATGCAGCCACTCTTTTTCACAAACTTCACCTCGGAGGCCTGAGCCTCCAGCCCTGGAGGAGAGCAGATGCTCCACAGAGCCCCTGGGCTGCTGTAGGGGCTGGAGCCCACGGTCCCCTCTCATGCCTCGCAGGCTGGCTTTCCTTAATGTCACAGTGGCCCCTGCTGGGGACATCTGTGATCAGCCACTGCAGCCTGCGATCTCTGCCTGAGCACCCTGGGTGCGAGTGGGGCCCTGAGGTGGTGGCAGCTGTGGAGGGACCAGCCCTCACCCTTTCGCTGTTCCAGGCAGCTGGTCTGGGCTTGTGGCCAGAGGGCAAATGCAGAGTCACTGCCCTTTTCTGGGCCACCTGCACTGCTCGTGGGGTGCCCCTGTGCTGGGTATCACGCTCCTTAGTGCCTCCCTCCCTGTCCCCCCCAAAATCAGCCCTGTGTCGGCAGGGTGAGAAGGAGACAGGCGTGCTGCCTGGGTCCTGGGAACACGCTGGCACCTGAGGTCGTGTCAGCTAGCACCAGGAGATCACTGTTTTTGGAGAGCAGTGCGACTGGCTTCGCTGCTGTGTCTGAGGACATAAGGTTGTAACTCCTGAATAAAATTCACAGTCCATTCCCCCTTGCTGCCTCTCATTTCAAGTGGCAGAAATTTGGTGCTGGCAGAAGGGGGTGGGAGCTGGAGATGAGGAACTTGGATTCATCACCTGGAGCCACCAGAAGCTGCTTGTGCTGTGCCTGTCTTCTGGGGGCTGGAGGGACTTCCCACCGCATCTGTGCTGCATCCCCACTGCAGGCAGCTGGGCTGCAGAGCAGGTTTGCTTATTGCTATCAGCACCCCTAAATCATAACAATAAGTGAGGACCACCCATGTAGCTAGCGTACTGACCCCACTGCGTCGGGAGGGCAGTTGCCAGTGCCAGGATTGGAGTTTGGTCAAAAAGGTTCAAACCACAAGATAATTTTTAACAGAGTAAGGCAAACTAGAGCCAAAAAAACGCTCAAATTAATTATATTTCTAATTCCAGAGAGTGGCCCATTGTATATACACACACACACACATACACACACACACACACACACACATATGTATCTCTTTAGTAATAAAAACCCAAACCCCTAGCAGTTGCTGTTTAAGCACTGTGCCCTGAAGCCTTCTCTTTCACCTGCTGGATTATCTGAGTTAGGAGATGGAAGCAGTTGAGATGCCCTCATGTTGAAGGTATATAGGAGGGCTGAAGGAAGGGGATGGGAGGCTGCTCCAATGTTTTTACTGAGGGCTGGGGCCTTGCCCTGAAGAAAGAGCAGCAGCAGAGGCCGGGTGCTGCCCCGGCAGGGAGGCAAGATGCGCACTTGGGGGTGTGATGCTGGACTCGTGCCTGGGAGCCAGTGAGATGTGAGGAGATGCCTGGCTGAGCTGAACAGCACCACTGAGCAGCACACGCCAGCTAAGAAAAGAAGCAATTAGGGAGATGGAAGAGGAGGAGTGATGGGAGGGGAAGGGGGAAGAAGGACAAGCAGCAGGAAGGAAGAGGGAAGCAGATTGATTTCACAGTTACTGGAATCTCTAACTACATCAGTCACATTTTCTTTCAGCAAATGTTCCAGCATAAGACTGTGGATGAATCACATGGTTCATGGAAAGTTCAACTCCCCTTATTCCTTTTCTCAGAAACCATCAACTTGGGACCGTTGCTGTGTGTCGTGTTGTCATCGTTCCCCCCCAACTCTTTTGGATGGATGGTCTAAAAACACCTTGGGATGCTCCCTGGGAAGCACCGAGGGGGAGGAGGGTCTGCCTGCTTTTCTCTACAATCCCCATGACAGGCTTTTTTTACCCTCCTCAGAAGAGCATCCTGGGCCTGACAACATCCCACACAGAAACTCTCTTTCTCTGAGAGGCAAGTGAGAAAGATTGGGAATAAGTGCCATGTGAGTGTAGGTCTGATGGGGAGAAGGCAGAGATGCACTTTTCTCAGCTCATGGTTTGGTTCATCCAGCCCAGCACTTGAGTGATCCTGGTGTATACTCCATAGTGATTTGGACGTGCGCATCCCATTCCCCAGCTGACCAAACCAGCCAGAAACCATCTGCCACTGGGTTCCTTGCAGGCTAGAGGACCTCCAGAATCACCCTAGAGAAAGGGAAAGAAAAACAGTGTGATGGTGATCCACCAGCTTCTGCTGGATGATGACACTGGCTTTGAGTCCCTCTGTATGCAGATTCCTGTAACCCCTCAACTCATGCCTGGGACATCTGCAACATTTCTTGTACCTTAGGGAGATGCCAAAAGCAGTCTCCAGTGCAAGCATCTGACCCATTGCTGCATTCCTTCGTCATGCAAATTCCTCCCCCTTAGCCAGGTCCCAAGAAGCTGACAGCTCTATTATTTCCTTTTACTCCATGTGGCATTTCCTTATATGCAGAGAGCAAGGAGGCTGGTGGAATTTAACTGGATACCCAGAGGGATGGGAGATAGAGGAATTCCTTGAGATCGATATTAATGAAGGGACAGGTTACTATGTGTGACAGATGCTAAAGAGGCTGAGGGGGTATGAGACTGATATGTGACTTGAAAGTGGGAGGTAAAGAGTGGAGAATGGATTGAAACCAGAAAAGGAGTTTAAGTGTATTTGGATCTTGTCTAAGGCAAAGATTTTGCGAAGAAGTGGTCTGAGAGCTATTGTTGGCCACTTAGATCAGAGGACGTGTTGGAAAAGTCAGGCATTTTATGATCTTTTCGCCCTCATTTCAAGCTATAGAGTGCATTTGGGAGACTCGGGACACACCCCACTTTCAGTAGTCAACCCTGATCTCACAACTCCTCTGTCACCTGGCAGGCATCTTTCTTGCCCTCGTGGTACCCAGCACACAGCATCCTAGGAGAAACCACGTAGTGATAGGCCTCGCTGCAGATGTCCTGCTGGATGAGCTGCACGTCCACCTTCTGCAGAACATTGCTGATGTGCCCTGAGGGGTAGAGCACCAAAAGGAGTGCAGGTGAGCAAAGGTGGAGCTTCACACCATTTACTGTGGTCCCCCAGCCTATGCCCATCTCGCTGCATGCTGAAAGCTGCCATCTGAATTTCTATTTTGCTCTCCACTGGCATCACGGTCTCTGATTTTCAGCAGAGCACTTCACCTGCATGGAAGGAGTAGCATTCCCCTTCAGACCCTTTCCCTACAGGGATATGTTGTAGGCACTCCAACTGTTGAGGCAAGGGGGATTCTGGTTTTGGGGAAGCCTCTGGGGCGTCAAGAGATTTGGGTTTGCTTCTCATTGAAATGGTTGTCAAGTTTTTCCAGCTAAGTATGCAAATCAAGAATGTTCAGTTCTGGATAGACCACTGAGTGTTTCCATTCAGGAAGCAGCTGGAGCAAGTGTGTGTGTCAGTGAAGGCCTAAGCTGACCTGGGTGAGCACGTCTTTATTCCTGTGCCATGCACTGCTAGAGAACAGCTTGGACCTGCTTTGTTGGCCCTATGGGGAGGGAACATGAAGGGTCCATACCCATGCAGCTAAACTTTTCCTCACAAAACAGAACGGACTCAGCCACACCACCCCAGGGGAACAGGTCTTGGCCCATGCTGTCCCCCAGCAGTGTGTGGGTGCTATATGGTCAAAATGGTCAAATGGTACCAGGGCACATGCTAACAGTTACACAGTGTGATCCCCAGGGGACTCTGCACTGCTCCCACTGAATTTACTAGTACAGGTGTTTCTGGGGGGACCCAGGTCCTAGGGTCTTTGACATGGGGAAAATGTTGCTTCAGGGACTGCAACCAGATGTCCCCAGGAGACCCGGAACCAGTGGGATGAAGAGCAGGTTTTTTATCTCAAGTCTTTCCAGTCAGGTGCTGGCCCTGGGGAACGACCCAACAGGATTCCAAATGTCTATGTGAGCACAGGGTTGGACTTTGGAACCGGGGCTGCTCCACGCTGAGACCATGGCTGAACAGCCACTAGACAGACCCCCTAATTCCTGAAGGGCAATTCTAGACTTTGGGTAAAGGAACACATGGTGTCTCCACGTAAGATTAACAGACCCTCATTCCTGCCTCTCTGAATGAGGTTTCAAGGCACTCAGCAGGTAACTTTGGCCAACCTGTGACCCAGAATCAAAGGGACTGAAGGGGGCATAATGCTCTGGGGTGAACAGAAGCCTATTCTGCCTACCCCACATCTGAACCTATGTTTCCACCTTGGCTCTGCTACAATAGGCCACCAGCAAAGACCTTGCACCTACCCCCTTCCTTGAGGGCTCCCCAGCCAGTGATCCAGCAATGAAGGCCAGGCTCAAAGACGTGAGATGGAGCAGGCAAGCAGATGGGCTGGATTAAGGGTGAGATGATCACAGGATGGTCCAGCTGGAGCAGGGCCACATCATAATCATGGCTGTCCTCCTCATAATAAGGGTGGAGGAAGAGGCGGATCACCTTGAAGGACACCTCTGTGTGGCTGGTGACGTTTTGCAAGTATTTGCCCAAGTAAACGGTCCAGATGGAGGCAGAGGCCAGTCTGTAGGACGCAGCAGAGAAGATAATTCATCACATGAACAGAGGATGGGCAGAGCCTGGCTGCTTCTGGCGCAGTCTTTTGAGGAGTCTCTGATATGGGTGATCATCTCCCTCAGAGGGGCCTGATGTCACCAAGGCTGATGTCACCGTACCAAGGATGACCATCAGCTCCTGCTCCCTGCCCTCACATAGCATCAGGAGGGAAGGGCAGCCAGGGAAGTTCAGCAATAGTAGTTAGGGAGGTTGGGGGATCCCCACGGTCTCACTGGTAGAGGAAAAGGGGAGTTTGGAGAAGATGGAAACTGGGCCTGAGTGTTTCCCTCTACTCAGCCCAGTCACACAGCACAGCTGTGGACCTTCCTCCTCCTCACTTCTTCCCAGTTTGAAAGAATGAGTGAAACACACACTCCCCCCCCGCCCGATCTGTATGTTACTGCCACTGTTGTGATATGTACACTGCGTGGAAAGAGCTGGGGGAGAGACCGTGCTTCCTCCTGAAAGGGCAGGCCCTGGGAGTGTGCCCAAACACCATCCTCTGCAGGTAATGCTATCCCAGCCCCAGCCTAGCACACACTGACACCTCCGTGGTTGTGACAGCACGGGGACAAGCCAGACCCAAAGCAAAGGTGGAGCTGTGAATTGTCTTCCACTACCATTGCCCTCCCCAAAATTCTCTGTGAATCTCAGCACTGCCCCCTTTTTCCCTGCACGCACACCCAAATACTAGAGTGTGTATCCATATCCCTTTCTGCAGCTTCAAAGCATGGCACGGGTGCCAGAAGAGGGATGTGGCTGCCCCATGACATTTTCACAAGTTAGACGGTACTCCCATCACGCACGACATGGAAGGCAATGCAAAGCCTCCTGTCCAGCACCCCTCGCCTCCATTTACCTCTCATCCTGGAAGCAGTGTGCAGCTGAGACCACCCAGCGGTCAGCAATGAGTGTTCCCCCGCAAATGTGGCGTCCTCGAACTTGCAAGCTGGCCTGCCACGGCCATTCCCCTTCCACAGAATTTGCACCACCCACGATCCTGCTCAGAGGGGCTTGCAGCCCACAGTCTGAGGAGGAGGAAACACAGCAGGTACTTCAGCGGGGGAAGAGAACATGATATACTGCACCTGCCCTTCCTTTCCTACTTAATTGACTGAAAAGTTTGACATCTAATCCTTTGCCTTACCCAGCCAGCTGACGCTTTATGCACTGTCGAGGACAGGTCTAGCGAGCACTCCCTCCCAGCACGTGTCCCTGCTGATGCCTGCACAGCCTTACCCCACCTCCAGCTGCAGCCTGGGGATGCCTTTGGGGCAGCACGCTGTCTGTGCTACCTGCTGTCCTGCCGGGGAACCCTCACAGTCATTCCCTTTCGCTGCCCACCGAGGCTCCAGAAAAAACAAGCAGGGAAATCAAAACACAAGCTCTGTGCCTGCCAGTGACCATGCAGTCACGGGTGATTGCCCTGGCTGGAGCCTTGTAGGATGGCATTACTTCACATAAACCAGCATAACAGTCCAACAGGCAGCCTGTGGGCAGGACCTGGCCTGTGAAACATGTCTATCTGGCCTGATGCCTCTGCCTGAAGGAGATGAGGAGCAGCTGTCCAAAGAGCAAATTCCTGCTCACAGCTCAGCGCAGAGAGCTGGCTCGTTGCTGCTGCCGCTGCCGCTGCAGGATGGAGCAGTGGCACTGCTGCTGTGGGGCTGGGGTGGTGGAACGAAGGATGGTGGGTGCTCATGCTGGGGTGGTGGGGGGAAAAAAGGGGTGACTTGCAGCTGCGTGGCATCCTGAACCTGCCTGGATGATTTGCGACTGAGCTTTTTCCTCACCACAGCGCTTCTCGTCAGACAGGTCCTTGCAGTCTGCAGTGGTGTCGCACAGGGGGTTGGGTTTCTTCACACAGGTCCCATCTTCACAGCGGTAGGTGAAAGGGCTGCAGGGGACCCCTGCAAAGAGGAAGGGGAGCAGAGGCTGAGGGAGGCTGTAGCTTCAGCCTGAAGTCCTTTGAGTGATGGGGGAAAAGACAACAGAGGGTTTTGGGGTACTCCATAAATGACGGCGGAATTTCCTGAGCAGACATGGCCAGCTACAAACAGAGCAGACGTTGTGAGCAGATCGGGCACATTAAGCCCCAGCTGGTGCCCTTGCCTCGCAAGAGGGAAGTACGCTACCGACAGCCTTGGCTCGAGCGTAGGGGAAGGTATTTGTCCCTCCCTACCTTCACTGCACTGCTCCTCATCGCTCCCGTTGACGCAGTCCAGCTGCTGATCGCAGACCTTGCTGAACTCGATGCAAGTGCTGTCCTCACGGCACTGGAACTTTGCAGGGCACACTGCACGGGAGGGAAGAACCCGGGAATCAGGCACGCAAGAGAAGGGGTCAGGTGTGAAGTCAGGGTCCTAAATGCACCGGTAGGCTCTGTGCAACCTCTTCCCCCACCTCACAAGATGTGCTTAAAACCAGTTCTGGTATGGTGTAGCTGTGTAGGCATGCTTGCATCCCGTCTCACACTTTGCTGATGCTGACAACTTTTCTTGACTTGGCTTGGCCTCAGACCTGCCTCATCTCTATGGACTTGTCTTGAGGTCACTGGCCTCTTGGCTGACCCTGGGTTACCATCACCAGACCTGGTCCACTTGCCTTGTTCAGGTTCTGTAGGACTGCAACCCTGTTTGGTGAGGTCACTGTTCCTCCTGCCTTGCTGTCACCCTTGGTTCACGGGTCACCTTCCCCTACAGAGCAGCTGCTCCCCTTGCTCTCTGATAGGTGAGATCTGAACAGCAATGGATTCCTTATCATCCTGAACAACAACGGATTCCTTAATGTCCATGAGCTCTGACAGCTGCTCAGGATGGGGATGGGTCTAAGGTGCCTACCCATCACAGTTTGACTTCTGATTGTACATTTGCATAGCAGGAACTTGTCTTGTGTTTGTGTGTATCTATGTGCAACACAAAATACGATGGGCCAGTACCTCCCGGGCATTTTCTTACTGTAATAACTACAATTTCTTCAATAATTAGCCTTAGGCTTCCAGATGACTAAAGGCACGTGAAACTCTGAGGTAATGTGAACATTGCTTTTAAAGATGAGGACTGTTCCATACAGACATGGAGCGAATAAGCAGAGATGCAACAGTGGCAAGAGTATAAGAATGGAAGGAAATTACAGTGTTTCCATTTTCTTTTTCAAATATAAAGGGATGATTGAAAACACTGAGAAGCAAATACTTTTTTTTTTGTTCAGTTTTGGTCTTTGTTAACCTGTGGAACTGAATAACACAAGGTATCCCTGGGGCCAAGAAGCTAACAGGATTCAAGATATGATTAGATATTCATAAGGATGTACATGTATCCATGTCTGCATGAGAGAAGCAAGCAAGCCCTGATGCCAGACAGCTGGATGATGGGACAGAGTTCACCATCAGCAAGGCTGCAGACAATACAAAACCCAACCTCAGAAATCCCATGAGAGGTCTCATATTTCCAGCACTGAAAGCTTCCTTGAGAAAGATTTCTCCTGCCTTTTACTTTAGACTTTTCTATACCTTCCTCTGAATCTTTCACAATTGGTCACTGTTTCCAGTGGCTCAGGGATCTTTCTGTCTGTGAAAAAACAGCTGTAGGGGACAACTAACGAAAAGTTAGTGGTGGCAGCAATGTGATGAGCCCTCTCACTCACACCAGGAATGGGACAGTAGATGAACTAGGCATTATGCCTGAGCCTGAATAGTTGTTCCTGTGAGAATGGGGCTTTGCAGTCCTGGGGTGCCAGGGGTGGTGTCTGTGTCAGCACTAACTGCTGTTGGCATGAAGAAGTGGAGGCTGATCAAGGACTTAGATGCTCCCAAAATGGGACGCAATATATGGGTGAGGATCTGTACAGATCAAGAGTCGCAAATGCTGGGAAAGGGGAGAGAGCAGGGCAGCGGTGGGCTTGGGGAGGTGTGGGCAGAGCGGGAAGGTTGGGAGAGGGGTGCTTGAGTGGAATGACAGCAGAGGGGGCTGTAGGCCAGGGCTGAGGTTTATTGTCGAGCCTGGGTCGGGAGGGGGAAGCAGGACAAGGTGCGGGACAGCCTGAGCAGGGGCCTTCTTTCAGGCTGCCTGGAGCTCTTGGTGCGTGGGTACTAGGGGCTTCTCCCAGCAAGACTGTGCTGTTCACAGGAGCAAGAAGTGTTGCTGCTCTTCCCCGAGTAGGCTGAAGCCATACTGCATTGTGATGAAGCTTTTAAGGGTGCAGGGGTTTAAGCTCCAGGAGAAGAGGCACAAGGCTGTACCTAGGCCAACTGAATCCTCCCCATCTCTTCCTACCTTTGGAAGAGCAAGGGGCTGTGTCCTGCTGAGTCCAGGGGCCAGCGGGGAGAAGAAATCACTCACCACAATTTCTCTCATCCAGCCCGTTGGGGCAATCTTTGATCCCGTCACAGGCTGGGACGCACAAGCCGTTCACCAAACACAGGAACTCCCCGGGACAGGCTGTGAAACCACCAAGAGAGTAGTTAGTCCCCAGTGACTGGAAACTTCCTTGCAGCAGAGCACAGTGGCTTGAAAGTGGAGCATGGAGCTGCACACCTTCCTGACCACACGCGGGCTGCAGCAGCGTGCTGGTGGCACTCGCCGAGCTCCCCAAAATCTGCCATGTCACCTGCTCTGAACAAGGGCCAGTGGTGGCAGGCTGTGCTCCAGGGGGAGGAAGGCTCTTTCCCTGCTTCCCGATGTACCAATGGTCAAGAGCCTAGGCAACTAGCAGCCCGGTGTGCTAGACCTCTGCTTTAGAGCTATTTCACGACTCCTAAATGCTGCGGGAAAGCTGAAGCACGTTCTTTGGAGTTGTTATTAAAATTCCGTTGGGGTCTTGAAGGGGTTGGTGTTAAACATGCGTTGGCAGGTGCACGTACTCAGGGACTGATACCCGTTACGGGCACCCTTTAGGAGGGAGATGGAGAAACCTTGGGAAGACAGTCTGTGGGTGTGCATTTGCATATGTGCATATGTGTATTTGCGTGTGGTTTTATTTGTCTCTCACTTGCACGGATTCCAAGGTGAGCAGGAAACAGCTCTCTCTAAGAGCTCTTATAAATCGAAATAAAAGTCACTTCGAGCCGGAGATGGCCTCTCATTGCATTCCCAAGGCCAGTCCATGATGTGGGCATGGGTGTGAGACTTTAGACAACTCTCTGATCTTGGGTTTTGGTGCGTGGATGCTCTGGCAACATGAGGCAGGGCCACATGTGCAGAAGCAGCTTTGTACATAAATGCCTCTTCTTTTGGGGAGATCAGTGGTGTGTGCGTCACCAATTTGTGAGCGTGTGCCTGAAGGGCAGATGAGTACCTAGGACTCGTGCGATGTGTCTCGTGTTTCTCTCAACACAGGCCAAGTGCAGAGGGTCTGCTGGTAGCCACCACCCCACTAAGGAGCAGGGAAGAGCCTGAACTTACGGTCAGATTGGTTGTACAGGCTATAAGCCGCCTGTACGCCGGGGCCAGTTAAAGAGACCTGTGAAGTGAAGGTGATGGTGATGTCAGCAGAGGACGTGACTGGGATCCGTTCAGCGTAGGCTTGCAGGGTCCGCAGGCCACACAACCTGAGGAGCAAACACAGGTGGGATGTCTTGGGCAGGGAGGGAGGAAAAGACAACAAAGCAGGTTAAGGGGGCTTGGTGGGGCTGGGGTGGGAAGGGAGCCACACAGACAGGGTATGAGGGGGAAGCCAGGAAAGCAAAATGCCTTCAATATGGCATGAGATCCAGAATCCAGAGTGACCCTACTATCTTTGGACATTTCCCACTTTCTGGGCAAGCACTGAATTCAGGCATACAAAGCTTCCATCCTCCTGAAGAAGCCATGTTGTAGAAACTGTGCCACTAACAGTTTAAGAGAGGAAGGCAGGGAGAGAAAAAGAGGAAATCCTAAGCCAAGGGAACATAGCTTCTCGATCAGACCCTTTAGAGGAAAAGAGGTTACCCCTACAGGAGCAGTGGAGAGGAGGTTAATGAGATGGGCTGGGGGAGGTTTTGGAGGGAAAGGGACAATTCTGCAGTAAGTGGGAGGAAAAACTAAAGCCATAGGTCCATCCATCTCAGAGCCTGCTTTGAGGAGATGGGAGCACAGCAGCTCTCTGTCCTTTGTACCTGAGCAGTGGTGGGCAGCAGCCTCAGCTATGTATGGATGGTAATTTTGGGAAGTCCCACAGGAGGAAGTGGCTGTAGTCAAAGCAGGAGGATATGGAGATAGGTGGAAGATCTGTACGGAGGTGGATACAAGGCAGTGGCACACACAGATATTATTGCAGAGGTGGTGACAGGCAGATTTGCAAACACAGGAGATGTGGGAGGACACCAAGGTTACACACACAAGAGAAAACTAGGAAACCTGATGCAAACAGCAAGACGGAGAAGGCAGGCTGGTAGCTCGAAGCAAATCTGTAAGAAATGTGCTCACTGGGGAGCCTGTGAACAAGAGACAGTGAAAAAGAAGTAGAAAAGAAAAGGGCATCGGCACAAACAGCAACCGCTGAGTGCGGTGATAGGCTCTCCTTCCTCAGACTTGGTTGCCAAAGTGATCAGGGAATTGCAGAGGTTTAATCCCAGTTTAACCCCAGGTGGGAAGTGAGACAGAAACCAGGACCCCAGCACACACCTTCTGTTCTGAATTATCCACTGGCCTTGGGTGCAGGGCAGGTCATGCTTCTGTCTGCTGAGCGCGTAGGCATCAAACCACAGGGTGACCCCAAAGTCGAGGGATGGGACCTGCAGGCAAGGGGGTCCAGAGCAGAGTGTAGAGGGCTCCTATGAGTGCTGCAGCCTACTTCATGTGACAGAAATGAGCAGGGCAGGTGTGAAGAGCTGTCAATTCACACATTGCAAGCCAGAAGGAAGCACCCTCTAAACTGGGGCCATGCCACAGCCCAAGGTAGCTCTGCTGCTGGTCTCAAAGCATGGTCATTCCTAGCAATTTCTAACAATCTGGTTCTGTCTTCAAGAACTCCTCTGGAGACCAGATCTCACATTCCTCTTCAGCTATGACATTTCTGCGCTGGCATGGAATGTTAGACTCCTTCCCTTCAGAAACACACAGTATGTGGAGGCTGGGGAAGTTGCCACCCTCTGCTTGCTTCTCATAATGATCTGAGAGCACTGGCTGTACCCCTCCATGATATGGGGAGTCCCGCATGGGTTTCAGGTATGGGGTGGATGCTCTTGTGGGAGCTGGATCTTACCGTCATGTGCCAGGTGCACTGTGTGTTGGGCGAGTAGTAACTGGGGTAGTGTGGGGTGCCGATCTTCCCCTGCAGCTCCAGGCCCTCCCGCAGAGTTATATTCACTTTGCAGGCTGTAAATACAGACATTCAAAGCCCTGCTACCTGTCAGCTCAACCTCAGCCTGGGGATGCCATGTACTCATCCTGTTGTAGAAGGGGAAAAAAGGGGCTCTAAGGGCTGATCCTAAGGGTGGCTGGGTTGTCCCACCATCCCCCTTCAAGGGGCCATTTCTACCTGGTAAGTCTTTTAGCTTCTTCCTCTTGTCCAGAGAAGGGCAATGATAATGTTTATTGCTGTTTTAGACTCTTTTATTGAATTGATGTTTATCTGCAAGTGTGTCTAGACATGATGTTCAGGCCACATCTGGTTTGCCCATGCATGAGAGCTTGGCCTTCTCTTAAAGTATAATGATCACTCAGGCTCTGCTTGCCAGAGCCTGGGCTGTAAAGACTCAAGCCAGATGCTAATGTATGAATCCAGGCGAGGGAGCAACATCTAATCTGCTTTTTACTGACCACCTCTACCCTTGCAATGTAGAGAGAATTCTGCCTCTAATGGGGATGGAGTACCTCTAGGAACTGTGATGTTGTAGGAGATAACCTGCCTCCTTCCTGTATATGTGACCCCTCTCCTCCAGCCTTCCTCACCTTTGAGGGGCACCACCTGCGCTGAGAGGATGAAGGGGTCATAGTAGCTGTACATGGCTTTCTTCCACACAATGGACATGACAGGGCCAGATGAGAGGACTTCCACAACAGGCTCCTGCCGGCTGCAGCCGTAGATCCTCAGGGGAAAGAGATAAAAGGATGGGAGCGAAGCAAGCAACAAACAAATGAAAGAGAAGAAGGAGAAAGAGAGACAGTGGGTGTCTGTGTTATCCACAGCACACGCCTGCTGTGAGGCACCAGCTGAGTCAAAGGACCATCTGAGAGAGAGCTCGTGCTGCTGTAATCTCTCAGACTGCACGGCTGGCTGTGTGATATCCCACATCAGTGACTTCAGCTGATCAGCAAGAGGCAGGTTCTGCATCAAAGAGAATTTCCTCTGATGCAGTCTAACACCTTCCCCTGCCTGTGGTGTGCCGTGCCATCCTGCCCAGCTTCCCTGCCGTGCTCACCCTGCTCAGGAGCTACCTACGAGGTGATGAGGTGTTTCTCCAGAGGCCCAGCTGCATCGTACATGGCCAGGCGGTCCCGGCAGTCTGGGAGAGTCCACTCCAGGCGTAGCTTGATCATGTAGCCCTTGAGGCCGTGGAGGTGCCAAAGACAACTGGAGGCCAGGTAGTCAGGGCCCTCCAGCCTTAGGACGTCATCCTCCTGGACATAGCTGTACCTGTAGCAACCTGAATCAAGGGGAAAGATTGAGGGATTTAAACCTCGAGGTGATGTAAATGGAGGCAAAGGGGGGCTAAGGGCTGGCTGTGAGGGAAATTAGGATATGGGATTCTCACTTGGGATATCAGTGAAACCTATTTCAGGATAAGGCTGACTCCACATCCCAGTGATCTCAGTTTACTTCCACATAGGTTGTGGTGGCACTGGTCCCCTCATATCATTGTCCCAGTTTCTCTCTATAAGAACTGTCTCCTCTTCCTTGGTTAAGCTAATACTACCTCAGACTTAGAATATCAGTACAGCTAAGTTATCTTCCACTGGCTTTATTTTCTTTTTCACCTTTTTCTTCTCTTACCCCCATATTCTTCCCAGCTTTACATCCTCCTCGTCTGATTTCAGCAGGCTCCCAGGCCAGGATTTTTGAGTAAAAGTCAGCTTAAAGGTGAATTTCTAATAGCATATCTAATGCAATCTGCCAGCCACAGCACTTACAACACTGCCTGAAATTACTAAAAACATCTTCAAACGTCACTAAGACAACAGACTCCTAAATGACTGACAGCACATCCAGTGCAGAGCCAGGCAAAGAAACCCCCTACCCCACTCGTTAGAATTTAATGAGGCCTGGAATTAGCACCATTGTACTAGTACACCAAGCTTTTTGATAGGACTCATTAGGACGGGGACAAGACTAAGGTGGCTGCACTGACCCTGGGAGCTGGTATCTCTGCACAGCGGTGTGCTACTGGGGCAGAGGTGTCGGGATGCTCAGAGCAGTCCAGCACGTAGCTGTGTCATGTAGCTTGGATCTGGACAAGCAGCAGCACTGTGCTTCCTCACTACTGTTCTCGTTTCCCCTTCCCAGAATTTCCAACTCCAGGAAGACAGCAAGATTTCTGTATTCTATAAAAATCCCTCCCATAAAATCACAAACTCAAAAGGAAAGGAAAAGATAGCCTACCCAGAGTGGATTTCAGCACTACTATGTCTTTCACACTGGATTCTGTTAGAAAGAATATATATAAAGTAAGATAAACAAAAATATAAACTGGTAGTATCTGAATGCTAGCACGGCAGGTGATAACTTCCTTCCTATGTAAATGGCTCACTTAACTTTGTCATGGTACATCCTCCAGGTACTTCTTTGCTCCTAAGGTCCTGTTTCAGTCACTTCTGTCCCACCTCATCTCTTTGGGAAATCTCTCTGGCCTCTGTCCCAAACCCAGCAGCCCCGATTCATGCTTTCCAGCCCACCACAGGCTTCTCTGCCATTTTATCTTGTCTGGTTTTGTGTGCTATTCCAGGACCTCCTCCCCTTTCCAAGAGGGCTGGGCATTGCTTCAGGCAGCCATCCCCCTCTGTCAGCCACATCACAGGGCACAACCCCACTTCCCAGAGCCTTTACCATCTGCTCACCCCTCTCCTGATCTCCCAGTTTAAATGAAAATTATGAGAGTTACTGAGGGTGGGGAAGAAGGTCTTTTCTGATGACCAGAGCTACTCAACATCCTTATAGAGTTCACCTCTGGACAAAAGGGCTGCAGAGAAAGCCACCAGCAGGGACTACAAATCCGAGCAAAACAGAACCATGGGGTGAACAACGCTTTTAGGAGAGCTGGGCTTTGCTCCAGCCTCCCAGCTGAACTGGAAGCAGCCAGAGATCAGGTGCTACTAGGAACAATTGCCAAAATAAAAAGAAACATGAGGTCACTTGGGTGTGATAATTGCTGTTGGGGGCTTGCCTAGGTCAGGGCTTTGGTCCTGTGTAGCTCCTAAGAGGAGCCTGCAATTCTGTGGGGAGAGCTGAGTGGTTTTGTCATGGCAAAAACAGATGTGGAGAAGATGATCCTGCAGGCATAAGGCAGGCTCCTGGAGAAGCTCGTGTGCTGTAGGGAAGGACATATGCTGAGCTGATATTAAGTACTCTTTTTTCTGAAAGTAATAAAACTGAGTTACTGTAAGGAGAAGGAGGTCCTGAAACTCACTGGGGAAAGGGGAAGCCAGTGTCCTGGGGTGAGTGTAGCTGTTAGTAAAAATAAAGCATTGGAGAGGCTGGAGAGGGCCTGCGCTAGTCAGTGGCTTGCAGCTCTGTGTCTCAAGGCAGGCTGCAGCGAGACTTAATGTTTAGAGCTAAGCAGGTCAGCAAATGAGTCTGTCAGAAAGCGATGAAGTGCTAATGACTTGCTATTAGCTAGCTATTTTTTCACTCCAATTTTACAGAGCAAATGAAGCCAGAGGTTAAGTCACTGGCTTGAGATCAGCCTGGCCCAGCAGCATAAGTGGTTTCTGGCTTTTGCCTTAGTTGCTAGACTGTGCTTCTGACTGGAGAGGGAGGTGGAAGGACTAGGGAAAGAAGAAGGAGCTGGATAAACCACAACTGGTGTGTTAGTTCCAAAATAGAAAGAAGTGTGGTCTGCTGAAATGAATAAAACATTGAAACAGATGTGAAGGGAGTAAGAGGGAACTGGGAACAGCTAATAGAATGGCACCATCATTTTTAATTCTTTATGAGTTACATTATGAAGTGAGTAAATAAAGGGAAAATGTTAGGTGGGCTGTCTTGGATCTATTAAGCATATTATGATATCTTTCTTAAGAAAGTTAACTTAAATTGGCAGAACATAAGGTCCGGTACGCTGAAAGGTGACTAATGGTAACTGCAGGAGGAGATGTCTTCGTGAGACACCAATGCAGTTTCAGAATAAGATCTTAACGTTATGGTCTGGATTGAGGGAGTGAAAATAATTTTGAGGAAATCAAATTTTCTTTGGGGATGTCAAAAAAAATGACCCCCCAAAATAGAACAATTGAGATGTGGAAGGAAAAGTAAAGAAAATATGGGTGGGATATATTAAAATAAGATTCACCTTTGAAAAATGCAAGATAACATGTCTGGGGAAAAAAACTTGGCGATGTAACATTTCATGGGAAGAAGAAATTTGGAAATGAGACTCCTGAGGGGAGAGAAGAATCACAATGTATTTTAAAACCTGTGAGATTTGGGATCTGTGAAAGGGATCAGATCAGGCTGAGAAGTTAAGTCTTGTTATAAAGACCAAATACAAATTCTATTGGACTTGGGCGTATAGAATATAGACACATCCCTAGTCCTTTACCTAACACCTATTTTAGAACAGTTCTGTAGGGGTGGCTTTTTAAATAGGCTGTGATCTTCTCTGTGAACAAAAATAAATAATCTTTAATATCATATGCCAAGAACTGAAGTTGCAACAATGCTTTGTCTCAGAGGAAGACTAGTGGTGACTCAGGTGTGTTGTCTTTGTTTTTCTCTCAATCAAGTAGCCTGTAATAATATCCCAAAGGAAAGCAGGAAATATAATTGCTTGCTATTTTTGAGCTGAGCTGACCAAAGTCATGACCTGTGTAAGATCCTACGCCACAGAAGCCAAAGCTGATGGGAGAAGGAGGAAAAAAAAAAAAAAAAAAAAAGGCTACCTAGCTGGTCATGGTCAGTAATCTTTAATCTTTCAAAGGAAGGATGCTTTTTAAAATCAAATTTAAGTTCTCCCCTATCAGGGAGAAATAAGTGTAATTGTATCTTCTGATCTTCACTTTTCCCTATCCTCTTCAGGTTTCACGTGCCCCCTTCAGTAGCAACTTCTGGCCTTTTCTCCTAACCTCCCTTCAGCACCTTACAAATCTTGGAGCATTTCTGACTGCTCAGGTCACAGCTGAGCTACTTACCCAGCAGAACCAGTGAGTCTGGGTTGACCCTGTACTCCGTCTGGTAGGACAGGCTGCCGGAGCTGTTGAAGTTGGCGGAGAGCTCTTGGTGGAGCATTGTGTTTACCCTCTCAGCAGTCACTTCCTTCTGCTGACTCTCAGGGATTTGGAGGGCGAACCAGAAGAAGAAGGTCAGAGCCCCCTCCCTAATAGAGAAATAGCATGTTAAATAACCTCTCTCTTCCTCTCCAGAATCATTGGAGAGGCAAACCCCAGAGATTAACCCCTCACCATTTTCCCACAAAACAGACATATCTGTGTGGACTTTCCAGCTCACTGCTGTGACCCAGAGAAACCATTCTGAGTGGGGCAGGAGAGCTGCTATGTCCATGGCGCTAGTTAATGTTCAGTCCTTTGGGGAAGGAAGCCATTTTATGCCATCTGGCTTTAGGGATGACCATACGTGGTCAAATTAATGTGATAATTAATCAAGACTAGTCTAATGAGTAGTCTCATTTCAGGTAGAAATGACCTTTGGTTACTACTGACCAGGGGTTGAAAAGAAACACTCAAGACTTCATTGTCTCACCTCCCAGTGGTGACAAGTGGATGATTAATGACTCAGTACCTTACCACAAGCCATTAATGCTGGGCAGGCTCAAGCTGCAGGAGACTGTGACTGGGAAAACTCTGTTCAACCAGCTGGCAGAGAAAATTGGCTGGGGGAGGGGGAAGAGATGTTGAAATAAACCTTTGTTCAGTAAAAGGCTAGAGGAAGAAATGCAAGTGAAACTTTTCTTTCCTCAGTTGAAAATGGAGTTATGTCAGAATTGGATTTTTTTTGTAGCTGAAGGACAAATTTAGAGGTTGTTGTTTTCCATGGAAAAAAATCAGAAGCAAATGTATACTTCAGTTTGGAAGTTATTCCCGCTTTCTTGATTTAGTGTGATGACCTGCAAAGCTGTAGTTCCACATCTGTCCCATTCCACTGTTACTCTATTCCCAGGTGGGCCATGCTTCTTGGCTGGAATACCTTTTCCATGGTTCATTCTAGCCTCTCCCTTCTGGTGCCTAGAATCGGGCCATAAAATGGCTTTCTTGAATTAGGCAGATTAATTTCCAGCTGCTTAGTTTCTACAGAATGCCAAGCCCTTGGGTTTTTTTCAATTCTTCCCAGTGAATTTTTTTCCTCTCTTGAACTTTTGCCTCTCTGATGGATTTCTCAGTTTGACTTTTCACCATGACCTTGGATGAACATGAACATGAAAATATCCCCAGCTCTGTCATGCTGGAACCATTCTGGATCTGGACTGCCCAATTTAGCCTAGAGCTCATGGTGGGGACTGCAGCAGTTTGTCATGACCAGATTTCAGTGAAACCAGAGTGCAGTTGACTGGAAGCTTTCACACATGAACAGACAAATATGCTGTGGGTGCCACTCACCCAAAGGCATACACTGTGCTCGAGTTGTAATATCGATCCAGCTCTGTGGCACGAATCAGTTCCTTCAGCTGCAACGAGAATGTCGTCTGATAACTATTGTGCAATGTTACAGTGGCAAAGGACCTGTGGCCAACCCTATGTTTCATCCCTCTTGCTGTACAGGCCCACCAAGTGTGTCACTTGGATGGGGGGTACCTGACCCCTTCCTCCTTCTACTCACTGAACTGCCTCAGGGTCAGGTCTGGTCATGAAATTGCCCTCACCATCTTCTGAAGCTTAGCTGATTCCAACCAGAAGGCTCTGGATTCCACCTGCCCGAGGTCCGGGGAGTACTGGCGGTTGAGGACCTGGAGGCTGCCACAGTAAAACTGCAGGACGGCCGGTTCCAGGTGCCACGGTCTGTAGTCTGCCAACAGAAGACATCAGTGGATTACCTTGCTGATACGTAGGAGGGAGGGGTTTACCCCTATATACGAGTCTGTAAAGATCACCCAGAGTCATTAACACGCTTTGGGCTGGGAATTGCCTTGGCTATACCCCATTCACCTCCTGCGTGGGGACAAAACATGCTGAATTTTTACCTAGGAAATACCAGGTTACTGCAGCAGCTCCAGCCAGGAAAAGAAAGGCTATGCCAAGGGGCACATAGCGGATCCAGTCCCGTGAGCTAGTCTCCGATTCATCCTTTGAGAGGGAGTTGGCATCTTCCTCCTGTTCCTCGGCCTCCATCAGGGGCATCTAGGGACACAGGACACCATGGTCAGGCCAGGTTTTCTGCATCCTTTCACATTCATCTCTGGAGGTGATCTGCCATCTCTGTGCTCCTCTCCCAAGATCTACAGCCTCAAGAGATCTGTGTGCTAAGACTTTGCTCAGTGCAAATGTGAGTAAAACTCCTAATGCAGGGGAAGACAGGCTTCCAGGACACTGTCCTGTCTATACCTCTTGGTATTCCCTCAACTTTCAAAGGCATTCCCTGGGTTTGCTTCTGCCAAAACCACAAGTGAGTACTATAATGAATTTCTCTGGAGACAAAGGTGTTGTCCTCCCAGGCTAGGAATTATTTTAAAACTGGTATTTAATTGATCTAGAAATCAATGCAAAAGAAAATCCACGACCTCAAATGCACACATAAGTTGCACAAAACAGCCACACTCTGGGAGCCCATAGTTGCACTTTGCGAGCTATGCCATTTTGCAGTCAGTCCCTAGGAATAAGCAGACCTTGCCATTCCCGCCAGATTGTGTGTCCCAGGGCTAAGCCCGTGCTGGCACTGACTCACTAACAGAGCTAGTGGGGAGAGAACACCTGAATAACATTCAGCTTGCTATCAAGCTCTGCTTGTGCCAGGGCACACCTTCCATCCTCCTTTGCCCCACGTCTCCCCCAGGCTGCTTCGTTCACTTCCTCTTGATCACTCTCCTTCTGTCAGCCTCAGACTCTGAGGGTAAGAAATGCTGTTGTCCAAAAGAGCCACAATCTTGCTCATCTCACCCACCTTCCTTCTCCTTTCCTCTGCCATCACCCAGTGCACAGCTGCCCCCAAAGGCTTTCTGTGTTTCTGTGGCTGGAGAGGAAAGGGATGTGAATACGTCTGTGTGGGAGGGCACAGAGGTCTTGGGGAATGCCTGTGCCCTGTCTACACATCCGTGAGTTTTCTTCATGCCCAGTGGTGCGTGTGAGCGTGGGGGCATGAGTGCATGGGAGGGCCTTGCTGCAGGTGTGTAAAGAGATGCTTGGCCTCATGCATATTTTAGCCTGCGTGGATGCCATGGAGTGTTCACATGGTAGGGAAGAGTGGGTTTCTCAGTCTCCTTGCTTTCCCCCACTTACTGAGCCCCAAGCCCTCCAGGCTGCCTCGCAACCTGGAAACACACTTGCAGAACGTAAGCACCAGGTAACTCACTCCGGAACTTTAAACCCATCTTGGTGAACATCAGCCCTCGGACAGTCAGCAGCACACCTGCTTGCTCTAATGTGCCCTTCCAGAGAGGCATGCGGTACAAACAGGCCCAGCACGGACTGCACTTCCTTGCTTCTCCGTGGGTCACTTTTCGGCGCAGCCCATGGGGAGGATCTCCTCCCCAGTGAACCGGGTTGGGCGGGCCAGGAGAGCAAGGGCAATTCTCCGCTATCACATCATCCCTTCAGAAACAGCAGACACAAGCAAAGAACCGCAGACAGAGGGGTGGGGAGAGGAGGGCAGGAAGCAGCAGCAGAAGAGCCTCTTTGTTAGAAGATTTAATGGCAGGCACCGGGGTTTCCCCCAGAGCTGCAGACCTACCTTGGGAGCCTGCTCTGCCTGCAAGGCCTGGCCCACACACCCCACGCAAGCCAGCTCACACACGCATGGAAGGGGGGAGAGAGGTGGACATCTGTTTACCCAAGCTCAAGGTCTCCTCAGCGATCAATAACCTGATGCCATGTCCCTTCAGCTCGGCCTTTGTCCTGCACCGTCCTGCCGCGATGGGTCAGCGCACCCCGTACAATGGCTTTTTTCTTTTCTGAGGTGGAGGTTCCGGAGGCTTGCAGGGGGAGAAGATTCGCAGGCCGAGCAGGGAGAGCCTGGAAAAAGTCAGAGCAGGAGCACCTCCAGCTGTGCAGAGAACAACCCAGGGGCTGGTGCAGATAGTTTACGTTGTCCTCCTCGGGGGACAGGTAGTAGCCAAGCAACTGCTGTATTTCTTAGCTACCCTCCTTGGTCCCATTGGAAGGAGAGGCAAAACGTAGGGTTTGTGCTCCCCAGCACAGGGATGGAGCAGGCGCTGGCTGGCAGGTGAAGATCGCTTGAAGGAGGGAAGGTGACAGTAGGCAGTGGGTCCAGTTACTACAGTGGTCATGCAGATGAAAGCAAAGCACGGTGCCTCTCAGTCCTGACCTGCAAGGCTCCCTCTGGTCGTCTTGCACTTCTCGCTGCCCAGTCTCCTGACACTGGGCTCCCCATACTCTGTTACTCACTCCTCCCTGCAGTGTCTGCTTTTCTTCTAGCCCCAGGTCCTCCTCCCCTACCTTGCCTGCAACACCTTCTGCTTAGAGCCCCGCAGCTCCGGACGTGCCCCTTTGTTTTTCACAAATAGCAACCACACTCCAGTTAGAGCAGAGTAAATAGAGTTATTCTGTCAATAAATGGGTGGAGGGGATGGGGACATGGACAACTCTTGACCTGGGACTGAGCTCCAGCCAGTGGCATTGACATGGGGCTGAGCTCATTTGGGCTGAGGCTCATTTAGGCTCATTTTGGCAGCTGGGCAGGGATGGCTGTTTTCAGCTCTGTCACCAGTTTGGGATTAGTCTGGAACTGCATGAAGACCAAAAGCCATTGTTGTAGTTTCCTCATGGTGGATTCTAGCAGATAAACATTAAACGTGGATGAAAAACTATAGTGTTTTTCTGGGAATGTGTCAGTGTGGTTATCCCAGCTAACTCATTGCTGTACCTATGGGAAACTGAGGCATCCAGTGACAATAAGAAATGCTTTCAGAACTGCTCGAGAGATTTAAGAGATCAGATTTTACTTTTAAAAATTACTTTGAGCCAAAATTTCCCCAGATAACTGGAGACTAGCTGTATCTTTAGGCATATATGTATTCATATATGGCTTTCCCTAGCTTACACTATAAGGGCTTGCCACAGTGGGTCAGAACCCAGCTAAGGGTATTTCTCAGTGCCAGAGACCATACGTTTTTGTATTCAACTTTCCTGGAAAGAAGTATCCTCCTTCTCTGGTGTTTTCAGCAGCACAAAAAATACAGAATCTTGATCTGATCTATCTAAACAAACATACCACATCTATCACCACAGGTTTTTGAATAAACCAAGGACCCAAAATCTTGATCAGATCTACTTCAGAGGAATTCCTTTACTGCAAGTACCCTTTACTTTCTGCTTCTTCACAGTAAAAAGAAGGAAGGGATGTGGGAGGGGCTGAGAGTGATGTTGCCTACTTACGAACAAAGTATATTGGAAAGAGGGAGATGAGAGATGTGATAGCTATCTTTGCTGTCTCTGGGCTTAAGATAAAGAGAGGACTCATGTCTGTGGCTGTTAGCTCAATATTTTCCACACAGTGCTGGCGTTCAGCTTTGGTTTGCCGTTGGTACTGATGGGCACTATTGTAGCACCTTTCTGTGGTTTTGTGAACCACGCACTCTGCGTTCACATTGGCTTGCGAGGGGGCTGCTCCCCATACGACATTTCCAAAGAGCTCCTGGTGACCCTGCAGAGAAAGGGCACCGTATCACTGAGAGTGTTATGCCTTTGGTATTCACAACCTGGGTTACTCACATAGGAGGCCACATGATCGTGTCTTCCTGGAAGAAAGGTCCAGTTATCGCCAGATCTGATGTTGAGCACTTCCTGCCGCAGTGTGTCACACATTCACACCCAGTGTGGCTGCGAATGAAGTGCTAACAGCTTGCCAGCTCGGAAAGCCGTCAGCATTTTCACAAGTAGGGGGGAAAAATACTGAGCACACCAGGATGGTCCTCAGGGGCTTGCAGCAGGATCACCTCCAACTCCATTTTCTGGGCCGAGTCCCTTGGGAAAGGGTGTAGGAAGGAGGGCTAAAGGTATATTGGTCCAAGCATAGCTTTTCCTAGTGCCCTATCTAGAAAAGATCTTAATTAATCCATTCCCCTGCCCCAAAAGACAGAAAAACACTGTAAATTTTTTAATATTTGTTTTATTTACAAAGAAGCAAAGTTTTTCTTTTGTGCTTATCTTAGCAGCAAGAATAATTGAAAAGCTTATGAAGACCTACATTAGGAGAGGATAACCGTCAGTACAACTAGTATCCTCGGCCCATGTAAGACAGCAAATTGCCCATCAGGGTCGAGGGATTCAGTGTCTCTTTTTGAAGTCCACCTGAGAAAAATCTCAATGTACAGGAAACAGCCGGGCAAGCCTTGTGTTTCCTTATCTGGGAAGCTGTGGGGTGTTCTCCACCTGCTGTCTCCTGGAGACAATGGAACAGTCCACATCTTGGTGCAGGTGGTGAAGAAGCTAATGAGAGGAGAGGGATAGCTCCCCAAACCCTCCCAGCTGCAGACAGGCTCAGCTCCCTTGAGCAGCTCTTTTGAGGTGAAATCCAATCCAGTGGGTGACCCCATAGTTGGGAATCATAACAACATTCCGGCTGCATAATGCAAAGTTGGGTAACAGTGTGGGACCAGAACAAAGAGGAAGCTCAACGGTTGTACAAACAGAGGTAGGGAAGAATTAGTTTTGGGTGGTGCTCACAGGTGTGACAGAAGTATCAACAAGATCAATATCCTTGATTTTTTTTTGATATAACAATTCTTAGAAGAAAGATCTTTAGCACAGGGCTTGTATTTTCCCACAGCTGCATAGTCCAGAAATACAGCAAGAAAGCAGACAGACAGTAGAGATGTTGAATGCAGGGATGGATGTAGCCAGAATAGCTTGTCTTCCCTTGCCACTTTTCTTCTGTGTGTTGCGTTTTCTCAACCCAGATCAGCAAATACAGAAGAAAAAGGGGGGGAAAAAAAAAAAAAAAAGTAGTCTTTGCTATCCCCATTCTCTGTAAGTGGAATGAGGTTTTCTTTTCAGCAAATGTGCTGATTCGTGGGTTAGTTTTCTGGGCTCATTCACCACATCTTTGCTGCTACTTAGGCAATGGTTTCTCTTGAGCAATGGAAGGAATGGGCAGCACCGTTGCGATGTTTTCCACTAATACAGGATGTGGAATGAGCTATTCTGCAATCAGCTTATCGTAGTCAAATAACAGTATTTTGACAGCAGGGCAGAGAGGTTTTCGATTTCATGAAAAATATTGCAGCAAGAATGGGAAATTATGTGCATTCTTTTTACTACCATCATCAGACCTGGGGGAGAGAAGGGGGGGGGGGGAGGGGATTTCCCCAGTATTTTTAATTCAATAATGGGGATTTCTTTTTACACTGCACTGCTTAGACAGCTGACACAGTTGTGGCTGTGAGATGACCTTAGAAACTCAAGTCTAAAGCTGGACCAAACAGCTCAGAAAGTAATTTCTGATTAAAACATGAAGTGGGGACATCACAGAAAAAATGACACCCTTGGTCAGTCAGGAGGAGATGTCTTCATCCATTTCATCACTGGCCCCAGCACTGACCAGCAGTGCTACTGTCCCTTGTACAAAATCTCATAACCATCTCTTCAGAAATATCTCCCTCCCATTTGAGGTTTTTAGGCTGGGATGAGGCAAATGGACCACGTGCCTGGTCAGCCTCAAAGCTGAGTGCTACTTTACACCAAGATGGAGAGCATGGAAGTGTTGTCACAGTCTCCTGCTGGGAGCTAGGAAGGAAAAAACAAGCTGATGAGGTTTGGAATGGCACTTGAGCAGTGTGGAAAGGGATTTCTATGCCATTGGATGCAGTAATAGCACAGAAACAAGTTCAGGCTGAAGGTTAGTCCTTGTTGGCCCGTACACCTAAGAATCAGGCAACTACATCTCCATTAGCCGTGTAGCCACTGAACAGCTTTAATGTGCCTTTAGCATTCTCCATATGTTGTTTTACTGCTCACTAGCCCAGTTCTCCATACAAAAAGTCCTCTCATTTCCAGTGGTTTGTTTCACTAACGCTTTACCTTGCAAACTAGTGCTACCTATGTAGACATCCATGAATTTATACCAGGTTTTGTAGCCCTCTAGAGTAACTGTTCTCCAGCCTCATTAAAAAACAATCCCAATGGGTTTGATTCTGAAGTTACATTCATGTCCCGAACAGAAAAATTAGCCTTCCCAGCAGAAAAGGCCTTCCACACCTGTGGGTTTCCTCCAGGCAGATCCTAAACAGAGCGATGGTTGTACTGACTTTGGAGGTCCCTCAGAGAAAGGTAGGCACCAGTGTTTGGGACCTGGCTGGAGAAGGCTGTTCTGTATGGACCCTCATCTTGGCTTTGCCTTAGAGGTGGAGGCTGAGAGAAAGAAGAGATAGCATGTGCTGCTGGTGTACAGGGGTCAGTTGGAGGGCCTGAATTCCCACTCCCCTCCATTACACTGACAGTATCGCTATCATGCAGGTCCAGTGGGTCAGGAGAGTCAGTGTCCAGCTGGCACAGAGCCTCAGCAGGTTGTAAAGCTGCTTTATCCGTCACCTTCTCATCTTGTTTTACAACTGTTTCAGGTGTTGGCGAGGTGCCTTCACTGGACTGGAAATCCCCAGAAATAGCCATGGCCTGCTGGGCTTTACCTTCTGTCTCTTCCACAAACGAACTGTTTTGGAAGCCCCGGGTCACCTTGATGCAGTGAAGGAAGTTGTGGGACAACATGGGCATCTCCTCTCCCAATGGGCAGAGGCCTGGGGAGGGCAGAGCATGATAAGACTCCCCATCCTCACTACCACTGCCCTCCTGGGTGAAAGGCTCGTAGGTGAAGTAGACCTGACAGGGCTCAATCTCAAAGGAGTTGGAAAGGTGGAAGAAGAAGTAGCCTTGGTTGGTGAAGCAGCTAGATACAGAGTGCCCACTGGTTTCTAAGGGAGGATCAGGAGTCAGGGTTCCCTTGGAAAGTAGAAACTGGGATTCTTGGTCGTTCTTCTGCATCACCTCGAGCATGGAGATCTCTGGGGTTGTGCTGTTCACACAACAGGAAGATGTGGAGAATGGGGAGGAGAGCCATTTCTGATGGAGAAGAAACACAGGAGAAAAATTGTTATGCCAAAGTATAACACTCAGTAAGGAAGCAAAAGTTTATTCTCCTGAGTGACACAGCAATCAAGTGACCTTTTCTCTGTCCAAGCAAGAGTTGCCAGAGTTGGTGGGGAGAGAAATTCATATTCATGATGTCTTATCTGCAGGATTTTCAGAGACAGTTTATCTTTCTGTCACTTTGAAATCAAGAGCAGATCTTGTGATTTGAGATTTCTGGAGGGGGGGAATGGAAGATAGAAGATTAAAGTGAAAGGAAGAAAAAAAATTACAAGGCCATGAAATGAAGTGAAGGTGGAAACATGAAAGGTAGTACTGAGTTGCAGAACAAGTTTCTGATACATCTACATGGCCCTATGAAGATTTCTTGTCTAAGGTGCTCTTCCAGGTCCTTTGTGCCTAGATTTCCACACCCACCACGAGTGACATCCTGCAGTGCATGATTATCTTTAGAAATAAACTGGGTTTTATAACATCCAACTTCATTGTCTTTATGGCCAGAAAACCCAATTTTTCTAGTTCTTTCTGCACTGAGAAAGTGTCTTCAGTGCCTGCTGCACACTCTTGTCCCCCTGCTCTGCACTCTTACCCTGTAGTTTAAGCTTTCTAAGACGTTTTGCACTTAGGCTTTTCCAAAGCTTTGCTGTCCTCTGGATCTTCTGCAGTTTGTTTCCATCTGCCTTAAAGTGAGATGCCCCTTGGGATCACCTCCCACGTCTTGCATCTGACACTCCCTTTAATACTGCACAGAATGGTAATTGTCTCCTTGCAGCTGCCTGTACTCATGGGGAAATTAGGGGAAGGGACAAAGTGGGAGTGGAGAAAGAAGGAAAGAGACAACAAGAATGCAGAAAAGAGCTAAGTGCCATCCAGCGTGATGGGAATTCACATTAGGAGCAGAGGAAAGGCTCACAGCCAAGAGGAGAGGATCGCAGCAGGAAATCTGGGGAAGAGCTGGGCAGACTAGGGCAGGCAGGGAGGGACCAAAGTGGGGTGGAAGGGGATCTGAGAGGCCAAGCACCCTTCCACAGGTCTCTTGTTTTCTCTCAGGCTCCCCGTTAGGGAAGCAGGATGCTGAGGTTTGCATGATTTGCCGTTTCTTGGTTCTGTAATTAGAGATGCCTCATCTGAGTGTCAGGTTTTAGAAAGTCAGAAAATAAAACTTGAGCTGAGAATCCAGCAGTTAGTGATACAGGCATATGTGTCATGTGTGCACATGTAGGTCTGACAACCGGCTGTCTGTCCTGGGCATGTGCAGCTGGACCCTCCTTTCCCTCATTCCTCCCTCATAACCACACGGCTCCATCCCCCGTCCCATACCTGAATGTCACCTCCATGAACCGAAACGAGTGGGGGAAAGAACTTCTCGGGGTCTGGGATGTGAATCTTCAGGATCTTCTTAAACCTTGAGAAAAGAAAACGAGAAGGAGGAATGAAGCAGGGCCTGATCCTGAGCAATCTGGCACTGTGGTGGGGGTAGGAGAGCGCATCGAAGATCATGGGTGTTTCCCCGGTGTGGGAAAGAGGTAAAATAAGAACAAGCCTGAGGGCTCTCCTTGCTCTTGTGTGGCCTGAAACACAGTAGCTGAGGGTTGAGTGGTGTAGAGATGAGGCAGTTAAACCTGACACTGGAAAGTACACTGCCTTCAGCCTTTTGCTGAGGGAAGCACAACCAATGGTTCACTGGTTTCTTCCCTGACTTAGCTGGTCACCTTAACCTCTCCACCTGCACCCTTAAGCCCCTGTCCTGATGACAAGCTGGGCAGGTCTCCCTTGTTTTCAAACTCCATCTGCTGTGAGCTGCCCCCTTGTTGCTTTGCTGCCACCTCAGTGACTCAGAGGTCCATGTGGCCTGAGTGGGACCGTCACTGGCAAAGCTGTGCCACAACTCTCTGCTCTGTTGGCAGGATGCTGCATTATATAGCCAGGACACACTGGCCATGCAGGCCATCTGAGTACACCTTGCATCAGTCCAGAGGCCTCTATTTTACTGGAACCAGTGTGTTGCCAACCTGAGGCAGCATGCAATGATCTAATCTACACCTCCATCCCTCAGAGAAGCTGGTTGATCCTGTCAGCTCTTTGCTGAAGCTTTGCTGTGGGATGCTCTGAGGAAAGATGCTTCTGACCTCTGAAGACAATCAGTATACCCTCTGAAGCATCAGAATTTGCTAGTTCTTGCATATAAACTACCTTACATCACTGCAGATGCTATTTTTATTCAAGCATGTCTAATCCTTCCTTGGATCTTACCTCAGCATTTTCCTCCATCCAATTCCCCCAGGTTAATTGTGCTCTGTGGAGAAAGGAGGCCATTTTATGTCTCTCTGTGCCATATAGCTAGCACTTCCTCACCTTTGTGTTATGACTCAAGGTAAAACACAGTGACCAGTGACTTTCTCAGTACCCATCTTCCTTCAACACACTTCTCCTTCTTTCCTTACAGAGAAGCCATTCAGCCTCCTCTGCCTCATCCCCAAGAATGTTTCTCCCTCCTCCCTGACATGAACATCAGCACCCCGCTTCTTTGCCCCTGTACTCAGATGAGAAAACCTGTGGCCATTTTTAACCTCGCCATGCTGACAGGTCACTCTCCATATTATTTGCATGGGGTGACCTTGTGAGACACTTTCCATCCTGAATAAAAGCAGTATCTAAGTAGAAACACTGTCAAAGAGATATTTAAAGCATCATGTAGAGGTTTACCAGCACATGATGAGACACTTCAGGACTGCACAGACCAGGGAAAGGAAGAATTATACTCCTCACTCAGGAGTTTTGTCTGTAGCTCAAATGTCACCACGTCCTGCCTGAGCTCTTACTGGAGGGTTTAAATGAGAAGGTAACAGTACCTAGGTTTGCTTGGTCCTCTCTACTGAGGGAGTGCTTGACCCGGTGGCCTGTTTTTTAAGAGGTAAATTTGGCGCATCCCTGCCAGGGAACACTAACCCCTGGGCAACAGAAGTGCTGAGGTGGCTGTTGTTAATTCAACTAGGGCACGGCACCAGGTCACAACACCAGGTCACAGGAGCATGGCATGATACAATGATGGTGGTGAAACCACATCATCTTGGGTGGTGATATATCTTCCTAGACAAATGTCAGCCTGAAAAGGTTGGGCTATTACCCATATTTTTAAGTTACTCTCTATCCTGAGTAACGCCAAGTGAAAAATAACCCAGGTTTTGAGAAGACACACAAGATACAGGAGAGGAACAGAGAGGAAAACTTGATTCTCATTTACCATTTCAGGGTCCGTAAGTTAACAAGGAAGGCAGTCCCAATGATCACAAAGATGCAACTGCTTACTATAAGAGCTGGCATGACCGGCCGGGATGTTTCTGCACAATGAGAGAGAATGAGAGTTGCTGTGAAAATTTAGCCAGGATTGTGGATGTAGGAGCTGCAGCCTTTCCATGGCTGTTAAAGGAGAAAAAAGTGGGCTTTTATTATAATTTTGCATAATATTATATAATTATAAAAAATTATAACACTCAGGGCCTTTACTGTAATTTTATATAATAATATTATACATTATATAAAATTATAACATATAGGTCAGATAAATGAGTTCTGTTGTGTTATGTAGGGTGTTTTTGAGATTATATGGGTTTCAGAGTCCACTTGACATTGCTTAATAGATAATTTGTGCTGAACAGCTTGAACTCCCTGTTCATAACAGCACCACAGATGGGGGTTGCCACAGATGAGTTGCCACAGTCTACTGGCTGAAGTGTCCATCAACCTGTCTGTCTCATTTCAAAGGAAAGCAGGGAGTCCTAAAATCATCTTAAATGGGATTGGAGACTTGAAACAGCTTTATGAGCCAGTGGGGGAGGCAGAGTCATGGGGTTCATGGGTGTCTGAGAGGGCAGGAGGATCAAGGATGGAGACAGTTAGGGGTCAAGAGGCTGACTTCTTTCTTTGGAGAAGTGTAGGAAAGCTTTAGGAAGCTAGGGAGGTTACAGCTTTCCACTATATTTTAGTACTTGGATTGTAGGATTAGGAGAAAGAGACAGGATTAGGAGAAGAGTTCCCACAGTGCCAGCATTGCCAACACTCCTCAGGGTTATCTGGCATCATCTCAAACTACTCTTAATCTGTCTCTTTCACACACATCTTCTCAGGGCACCTTTGCTTGGTCTTGCTATTCTGGTGACTGTCTCCCCTGCCTGTCCCCTCATCTTTCTGCTTGTGTCCCTTGGTCTGAGCCTGCAGAGCATCTCTGGAGAAATTGTGAGGTAGCAGAGAAAAATAAAAGGAGGAGGAGGCATTTTTAGGACATTCTTTCTGTGCCTGTCCTTGAGATGCTACTCAGATCACTTTGTCTCCTCTGCCTCTGGTACCCTGGTTATCTTTGGGTCTTGGTTGCTATGACAACTGGTTGCGGCTCTATCCTATTCATTGACATCACACACTGTCAAAATTTGATCGCCACAGCAACACAGTGCCCTTTCTAAACATAGCTCCTCTGTTTATACCAGCACCAGGCACAACGGGGAGGGGCTGAGCAGGGTTAGAGAGGGGGCGACATGCAAAGAAATAACCTCTATCTGCTTATTTTTCGGAAAAGAAATGACGAAGACCACAGACAGTGACTCACCGAAGAGACTTGCTCAGGGCCTTACTGCTCTGGGAAAGCAGCCCCTGATTTACACCCTGTGAATTTTTCCTGGCTTCTGAAAGTCAGAGGGGCTATGTTGGAGTCAGGGGGGGTCTTTGCCCTTAAGCCCTGTTGACCCAGCCTGACCTAACAGATCAGAAGGGACAGATTGTTTCCAACCTTTCTATTATTCTTTGATTAACACAATCCTCCCTATCCATCTTCCTCCAGCTTCTCAGCCTGCTTTGGCCCTCCTACATTGTTTTCCCTGAGTCCCTGTTTCCCCCTTCAAGTCAGACTGCCTGACTCAGATCCTTACGGTCAGCATGTGTCCTCCACAGTATTGTCTCGCTCCAGTCGCTCCATACACCTTTGTAGGTACTTGAGGCACTTGGTCTTGCACGGACAGCTGCCTCATATTTCAGGTTAGGTGAGAGGCTCTCAAACACCCACCACATCTGGTCCTGATTAATGGTGAAGTTCTTAGCGTCCTGGGAATAGGGCAAAATTAGAGGATCATCAACACCTTGGCTCACAGCTTCACGTGCCCATCTCCTATAAGGCCCTCAGAGAGGACCTGTCTCAGATCCCTACACCTCATGCACTGCTTGTTCACCCTGGAGGAAAATTCTTTGCTTTGCTTTTTTGATCCCTTTCAGCTGTGTCCTGAAGCTGTCTGGATTTCTTTGTGACAGCACTGTGTAAAATAGGATTCCCGTCTGCCTCCATGTCATCACCAAACACTGGCAACCGGTGCCAAAGACAAAAGGAAAGGGTGTTATCTGTTCTCCAGCTTCACCAAAACTGGTTTCATCCTGAAAGGAGGTCCAGGAGCAAGTCCTGGGTGATGTAAAGAAGACCAGGATTCATATGGTGACAGATTCCAGTACCTATCTCTCTACTCACCTTCCAGGACTGACTTGTGGTTCGGTACCGCACTTCGTATTCCCGCTCCCCATCCAAATAGTGAGAGGAAATATTCAGGCTCCATGTTAAGTTGTAGGTGTTTTCAGTTTTGCTATACAGCCGAAGATTTCCTGGAGGCCTCAGCTTTACTGGAAAGAGAGGAGGAGCAGGGCACTGTCTGTCCATAACAGGACTCTACCGCAAAACCCCACTGCAGCAGGTTTGGTGTCTTGGCTGTGCTCACAAACTCCGGCCAGCCACAGACACGTGAGACCACTAGTGAGTTCCCCCTCTCTCCTCCTCCTTCTTCCCCACTGTCATTGACAGTAAAAGGCCTGTTGTCTCTGGGCTACGTTAAAGGCAGCTCCTCCTGTGAGCCGGTGAGAGTGGCCCCCGCAGCCAGTGCAATCAATGCCCCCACATGGCCACGCATCCTATCTTGTAGGGTGACCCACAAGGCAATTGAATGGGCAGGAATGGAGCATGGCTGGGGAGACAGCTGCTTCCCAGCTGCTTTTTCAGAGATCTACAACCACAGGGGACAGAGTTACATAGTCTGGGCTGATCCTTCCCAATCCCTGACTCCAGCCATGCCTTCTTATGTCTTACCTTGCAACAGCTCTATTGGATGTCTCCTTGAGCCAGGTAAACTCACACATCCAGCAAAGAAATTACCCAAGCAGATGTTTTTCTGCTGGATTAGTGAGTTGAATCCTTTCAGCAAAGACTGATGCATCCCAAGGCTGGCTTAAAGGAGGGTGGAAGAACATATCTAGTAGGAGGGGCAGGGGAAGAGCAGCAAGAATTTCCCTCCATGCAACATGCATTTTTCAGGAGGTCAGCTGAGCTGTCATTGCCTGTTTGAAGCCAGAATTCCTACTGTGAAGCACTCTCATTTAAGCGTCCCAGATACAGGACAGGACAAGAAGTGGCTGGCGTGATGCTGCGTGTTAGAGGTGCAAGTGGCAGGAGTCAACGTGGTTCATCTGTGCTAGTTGTATCAGGGGACAAGGAAAAGACACGAGTCTAAAATCAGCTATCGGTGTTGCGAAGGGGTGAGTGGGGAAGAGAAATTAGCCATCATTTTGTGAGGAAGCTTCAGGGACTGCAAGACAGATGAGTACTCACTATTTGCAAGTGGACTGAAATCTTCTATTCGCACAGGTATAGACCTGTTGTCTCCAATCTGGCAATGGACAGACATGGTAAGACGGTCTGCAACGGTGAAGCATTGAGTCTGCAAGGAAAAACTTACCATTAGTGATACTGAAGCCTCATCAATAAGCATTCATATTTCTAAGCATTGCCTACGTATAAGAGGTTTAGGAATACCTGACAAAAAATATGGGTGATATTTGCGGCTGAAAGGCATAAGTCCCAGTGGTGAGTGAGGAACCAAAGATTTATACTTCATGTGGCTGGACTTTTTTGTTCTTTGGCAAGAAGGGCACAAAATATTGTGATACGCTAGTTTGCTAGGATTGCTGTATGTGTTAAGCAGGAAAAACATTACTTTATTGAGAAAAATTATTTTTACTAAAGCATTTTGTTTTCATTGGTAGGATTGAGGTGACATTATTATTAAATATTACTCTTGAAATGCAATAACACTAAAGATCCACATACATCATGCAGTATTAAATAAGCATTAGGGAAATTAGTGTGATTAGAAATAAAAGATTTTGGAGCTGTTTACTAGCCCTTCAATTTGTCTTTGCACATGATGTGCAAATGTAAGAAAGCTTGTCTGTTGTTAGGACTGGTTTTGGCTTTATCAATAAGGGTAATTAGCTCATATTTGGGTGTGGTTTTTTTCTGAAAACATGAGGACTACAGTAACTCTGGATATGACTGAAGGAAGTCTTTTTTTTTTAAAAAAGACTGATTTAAATAAAGAATAATAGCTAGAGGATTTGCACCACCATTAGTTCCAGTGATGTGTTGCTGTTGCATCTTTCATTTGACACATCTAACCAGACTTCACAGCACTTAATGATCTGGAAAATGGTACTGACCTCATCAAAGAAAATAAGGTCAAGAGGTGACCTCAGAACTGGTGATGATGTCCATCCCTCCTAAGAGGAAGGGATTAGGGCCAAACCCAGGTAATTGAGACATGGGACACTGCATGTGATCTCTCTGTCCTGCACCTCTTCTACATGCGTCAGGACAGCATGGCCCAGCTCACAATGAAGCCAATCCCTCCTGCAGGGGAACCCACAGGGGCGATGCATATCAACAGCACACAACATCGAGCCCAAATCCAGAACTGTAGTCAGGGATTAGAATTGGGCTTCTTCTTCTGGGTGTCACACTGTTTATACGCCCCAAATCCACATACAAATCCTTTCTACCCTGTCATTAGCCAGGATATCCCAAATTAATTACTCACATTACTGTTTTTGCTGAAGGTCTTGATGCATCTCCTCAGTCCTGTCATATGTTCTGCCTTGGGTAATTCACAGTGCTCCTTGAATTTTTCAGGTAAAGGAAATAACCTGTGTTTTAAACAGAACTCCAGTGAGCTGGGGAGGCTGTTTTGTGTTTAGTCAAACTTTACGTAACACTAAAAACCATTCAAAACATTTTGCATCCTACCATATTTGCTCAGCAGGTTACAACGCGGATGTAATCCCGCTTTCTCTCCCTGCTGCATTCAGACAAATTTTATGTGCTGGCACATGGAAAGTCAATGCATCCCAGTTACTTCAAGCCAAAGATAACAGCAGGTGTCCAGTTTCCAAGTCTCCACAAAATTCTCTTGCTACTTTCTCTGCTTCCTGTTGACATCAGAGGGCATGCAGAGCCCAAACACCCCTGCTGCCCACAACCGCGCCAGCGTGGCCCTGGCAGACAGGTGCCTGTTTCAGCCCCTCCGGGGTTAACAGGTCTCCTTCGAGCCCCCAACAGTCCGTAGGATCTCAGGTATCGAGTGACATGTATCTTCTGAACCAGGTCACATCCCAGTCAGCCAGGACCATACGTCGCACTTGGCAGCGCTACGACATGACCTCGCTTCTGCTCTGACAGGAGTGGCTGAAGAGCCTAAGCTGGGCATAGGGTGGGGTGACAGGGTGGGAGAATATCCGTGGGGTTGCAGCTGAGAGGGTAGACTGAGCTGCCTGCTCCAGCTGTAAGGTCAGATCACACCTGGGACTTGCTGATGGTGGGGAGAGGTGGTGGCCTAGAGCCCTGGTCAACCAATGGCGCAGTACCAAATCCAACCCAAATTCCAGCCCTGGTATCTGTGATTCACACCCATGGAGCAGCATAAATGTTTTGGCTTTCTAGGTGTAGGCACCAGGTCCCACAATGTATTTACCCATCTCACCCTGTTGGAGGTGTCTCTATGACAGTCACGATCAACCCACCCACTGCTGGAATCACACTGAGCCTCTCCTTATGCCAGGCACCCAGGGAAGCACTGGGTAGGCTGGTAAGTCTCTTGGCTGGAGATGTCATACTTGGAGACCACAGAGACTCAGCCAGCCCCCAATGTGGTACTGGCCACACACCCACCCCTCTGATGGGAAACGTGTGAGAGAGGGAAACATCATGAATTAAGAGAGATGAAAAGGCCAGTGGCGGTAAGGGGAACAATATTTTCCTCCATTTATTGTTACTCAGGGTGCAACATCCCAGCTCATCCTGGCAATGGGCAAATGGCCTCTGCATAACTTTAATTCCACCTTCCTCTGCCCCCATCTCTATACATCCTCCTTTTCTGCTGAAAGTGTCTTTGACTCCAGAAGGTGGCTACCAAGGAAGAGGGATGTTTTGGAAAACGAAGCACAGACAGAGCTATGGCTGCAGATGGGCTGTGCTAGACAGTTTGGGACCACCAGATGACAAACACTGAGCAGTGCCCAACATCTCAGCGCACATGGGGTTAGAGACAGAGTTCAAAACAAAGCCCCTCAGCTCTATGACTCCACTACAGCTGGCTTGGGGAAGGGGAGCCTACATTTTTGTTAAGTGGTAAACTTTCCAGGATATTTTTCATTCAAAGCATTTGCTTTCCGCAGCCTCTCCAGTCACCCACCTGTCACAAAAAGCTAACTTTGATAAAATCTCCAGGTGGCACGGTGCTTCAAGCAGGTCCCTGTCTGGGTTCCAGTCACAGAAGAGAGCCGCCCGTGAGTCATACCAACAAGTTAGGCTGGAGGCGCCTGCCAGCAGAGAAGATATGGACAACAACGTGGCTGAATTAGCCATGATGTTTGTCATTAACCATCACCCCAGACAGTTCTGCCCCATCCCAAACCACAGACTGACTCCTCTGCTGGATAACTGTCTCCAAGTAGGATAGGTAGAGCCACTCACTTTTCTATGTCCTTGGAGGTTGATGTACTCATAAGAGACCTGTAACTATTGCAACCTCCTCTGGCTGTATGTTACAACACAAACATTACACAGCAACACACTGTAGTACACACACTCCACCGGCTGTCCTCCCTCCCAGCTCCCCCAGCTGGCATAGGTAAAGGGAATCTCTTCTTACCTTGTGCCGAGTCTGATGCCCACAAGAGAGGCATGAGGCTGAACAGGCAGAGGTGACACAGAAACAGCAAAGAGGGCTTCATCTGTACTGGTGACACACTGAAAGAGAGAAGACGCCCCCCCAACATAGCTTAGCAATGCAAATTAGGAAGATGTCATCTCACAGGAGGCATCCACTGTCCTAGGGCAGGGCTCAAAGCCAGCACCAATCTTCCAGGCTCAGAAACTCACACCCCTTCCACTCTGGGGTCTGTGCTTTTCCCTCAGCACCTCATTGTTTTCCTGCCTCGGGTGCTTTGCTCAGCACTGAAACCGTTCACAGTGCAGCACAAATAGGATGTTTGCAGGAGTAATGCCTTCTGGAAATGTGTGTGTGAGTGCACAGCAGTCCGCATGTGTTGTTTCAGGCTGCTTGCTGACTCAGGTAGAGAGTGCTGCCTTGGTTGCGCACGGGTTGTGCTTTGTAGAGTTTCTTTTTTTGGTAAGCCGTAGGGCTGAAATAACTAGGTGCTTGCTGAGTAAGAGGGGTCTGCGGCTGCAACTGGCAGAAGTTAGTTGCAGAGCTCATGGTTTAGGAGTTAGATTTTGAATGGTTTGTTTGGGATAGGGGGGGAAATCAGGGAGAGGAAGGAGTTTACCAGGTTCTGGAAAGTCAAGGCTCCATATCACAAAATATTACACAGTCATGAACAAACCATGCGCCATCCTCGCTAAGTAGACCCTGCACTACCTTGGAAGGAGATGTGATTTTAGGTGTAGCAGACGATTTGGACTTTGTAATTAGAAACTCTGCAGCACCCCTTATCCACCCATGGCACCCGGGGAGACTCCTTGTCTTACAAAGCCCGTACAAGCGATGCTCCATACTAGACAGACTGGGCTTACAGACTTCTCATCCAAGCCTCCTCCTCTCCCCATCCACCTGGACACTTGTACCTTGAGGTCTGCCTCTGCCCACAGGAGAAAGGACCACCCTCACCTCTCAGCAAGCCTGGAGCCCAGGCAGAGCTGTGCAAAACAAGACAGAGTCCTGCTGGACTCTGCTGGGACTGCCAGGGGAGCGAGAAGAGAAAGTTTAAAAAAGGCTGTCATGAAGCATAATATCAATTCCCGTTGTGATAAAAGATTAGGTTCAGATGAAGAAAAACATGACGACAATGCATTAA
This sequence comes from Tyto alba, assembly GCF_018691265.1. NCBI lineage: Eukaryota > Metazoa > Chordata > Aves > Strigiformes > Tytonidae > Tyto > Tyto alba. The sequence goes on from NW_024881282.1 coordinate 32,712,235, forward strand.
CAGACAAAGGGAAGAGAAAGAGAGAGAAAGAAAGCAGGCGGTGTGGTTGTGAGATGTGGGGTATGATTTGAGAGGATTGTGGAGAGACAGAGAGATAAATACATGCTCAGCCCTCCCCAACAGTGAGATTCAGTTTGTCAGAGTGAAACTCCTTCCAAGACGCTTTTCAGATCAGCCACCCCCATTTTGGAGAGAGCTGGCATCGCCCCCTTTACCTTCCAGCTCCAGGCACTGAGTGGTCCAGGCGAAGGGAGTCCCCCGGGGACTAAGTCGTGGGGCTGGATGGAAGCAGGTGCCGGACGTCAAACAGTAAGGGGAACGGGGAGGGAGGAGAGGGAGGTTGATGGGGGTGGATATAGTAGCTCAGTGCATGTCCAGGTGTCAGCCAGCACTGCTGGCATGAGAGGAGAGGTGCCTCCAGCCTGGCAGTTCTGCTGCGGAGCTGTTCCTCCAGTACGTGCGCGGTCTCTCTCTGCCGTCTCCCTCTCACCTTTGCACAGGAAGCTGCCGCTTGCTTGCCTTGTCAGACTGAGACGAGGCCCCGAAGTATCGAAAAGGCTAGTGAGGCCGAGAATAAAAAGCCCCAAACCACGTCCTACTTCCTGCTGATAAAGCAATAGGTGCAGAAACAAGGGTGGAGGGATCAGGTGTTAGCTTGCAGTGCTCAGATATACTGGGACCAGTTTGTAACTATTGCTGGGAAGTAAAAGAGAGAGAGAGAAGGATCTGTACTCTTGGGACACTGGCAAGCACCCATAGCTTTCTCTTTCAGACACCCAAACGTATCATTCATATTCCTCTTGGGGCTTGCACATGTGCACAGGTCACTGCAACTGGGGGTAGGAGTCAATCTGCAGCAGAAATACCATGGACTACTTTGTGAAAAATAACTTGAGTCGTTGACCTAAGCAACACCAGAATGAAACCAGCCTCCACATCAGTGCCCCAGTTTCAGAGGATCCATCCTGGGTCAGAGCAGGAGTGGAACGAGGGCAGGGCTGAGTGTGAGCAAGCTTGAGGCACAACCCTCACACTTGCAGATGGTGTGACACCACAGGAACACCCACCCTATGGCCTCCCTACCCGGCTGAGCACCTCACTTGCTCCACAGACAGATGAATCACCCACTCCAACCTGAGCCTTGTAGCTAGTCCAGGCAGGCAAGACTGCCCCGCAGTATCTGCAGTGACTGGTGTGGCTTGTCCATTCAACAGGCCAGACAGGGATGCAAACAACATGCCCACCTTCTTCCAAAGCTTCATGTACCCTCACCTTTGCAGACAGATAACCCCTCACAGCCCCTGCAGGGCACGTTTAGTTTTAGAAGATCCTTTCGCCACAGGGAGACATCTTCCCCAGCACACTTTGCCTTCATATCCCAAGCCAAGACAGATGCACGAATGCAAATCCACCGATTGATGGTTGCCTGGTTCACAGATAGGCACGTGCATGCATACGTGTCCCCCCACACCTCTCTTTTTCCATACACAAATACAGTTCTCTGAAGTGCAGTACATCACGTTTCCTGTCTGGTCTGGACTGCACAAAGATGGCCACTGGTGTGGGGCCAGCTGATGAGAATATCCTTTTACACACACAGTGGTCACTACTCTCTGTGCTCCTTACCTTTTTCTCCTAGAGCAGCTCAAGGCCCAAGCTCAGGTCTGGCAAGCAGGTTTTGTTGAGCAAAAGTTGCCAGAGGCTAATATCAAGTCTCCAGGCAGTTCCTTTTTGAGGACTATATAAACCTGAAGGATGGGGCCTCCTTTAACAGCAGAGGGATCTTGTTTCCAGGTAGCAGAAAGAGGGTGTGGGAGGAGAATGTGTTTTTAGTCACAGGCAGCCCAATCCGGAGGCTGGATCTCAGAAGATACTAGATCTCAAACAGAAATAGTTTTGGAGCAAAGCAGTGATTTGAAGGCATGGGCGGAGACATTCTGAAGGAGGTTGCAATAGTGGATCCTCAGGGCCATTTCTGGGAGAGCATTGCTGTTAATCCAGCCTCAGGCACTCATATTTAGCTAGTGGTCTGGAGTGCAGCACCTCTCTCCTCACCATGCATGACATGGACCAGGAGTCTGAGAGGTGCCATCTGGATGATCTTGCTAGTCATCCGAAGGCTCCTGTTACAGCCACCCTTTGTGAGGGCAACTGGGGAATCTGACCAGCCAGCCTCTGCTGAAGAGAGCATGGGCTGCGTGCTCTCCTGCTCTGGTAATCACTGACTGCAGTAATTGCACCTTGGTGGAGCTGTAATGGCACGTATCATCAGGGCACAGCCTGCCTTCCCCAGGAACTCTTAAAATTAATTAAGCTTACTCTGGTGCGGAAGTCCTCGGCTGAAGCAATGAAGTGCTCTCTGAGTAACTTCTTGGTATCACCAACTCTGCAGCTGCAATGGAGCATTCATGTTAACCACTGCTCTTCCCATTTGTTCTTCAGACTGAGAAATCTTCATCTTCCCTCAGACCAGAGATCACTTTGGGAAAGCAAGAGCACAAAGCACTCATTTCTTATTGTTCATCTTATTAAGGAAAAAAACTCCACTGATTCAGTATTTTTTTTCTTTTTTCCTTTTTTCCTTTTTTTTTTCCTTTTTTCCTTTTTTTCCTTTTTTCTTAAATGTGTAAGAATCAGATGAGGTTGTTTGTGAACTGTGGTACCTGAAGTGATGGAAGAGGAAAACTTAACATGTAGCTAGTCCCTAGAGAATGTGATCATCTGTTACAGTTGACAACAAGGATTTATTTGTTCATCCAATTCACTGGAGGCTTTTTTTTTTTTCTAGATCTGGGTATCTACAATAGATTGTCATGCAGATTTTTTTATATCTAGTAAGGACTGATGTCACATTGAAGACCTTCCCAATGAAGGTCCTAAGGGAGAGCCAGCTCTCTTCTATCCAGCTACTGACAGCAGTAAGTGATATACCTCTTTGTCAAGTGTGACTGGAATTGATTGACATTTCCAAAATTGTTAAGGGAGGGGGGAATCTTCTGACAGATCAGCTAACTGGCAACCAAACACCAATTCATGGAGCCACAGACTGCCTCAGCATGTTCAATTTCAATTGGAAACACAGTTTAAAATGTACTAAAGCAAAAACTGTGTGACATGAGTAAGAAAGGGTTTCCTACACAGGCATGATACCATGATTGTGTCCAGACCTGATCTAATACAGATAAATACACTTGCTGTTAGCAGTTTTCAGACTTGATTGTGCTACTGAGAATTTGGCTTTTTTTTCTCTCTTTTACGCCGACATTGTTAGGAATGGTGCCATTTGTAATGTGACGAGCCAAACAAAACCACATTGTCAGCGACACATGCGAGGTGTTCTTGTGATAACTTTCCTGTCCCCACAATGGTGACTGGGATGGGTGAACTCACTAGTCAGCATTGTTCGGTGTTAAAGCAGCAGGTAAAAGTGTGCTGTGGGACGTTTGGTTAAAGGCATTGTTTGGGGCAGATCAGTGTTTCAGGGGCAGTGTAAGTTTTAAAAATCCTCAAGTCTGGGGCAGGTGCTTATGCACAGGCTCGTCTTTTCCCCCTCGCTCTGCTTTCATTAGAGAGGAGCAGTGCTGCTGAAACTTCTTATTTTCAGTTGCATGTCTACTGAGAGTCTCCACAGAATGGCAGAGGTGAACAAGAGAACAGAGAGAGTGAAGCAGGGTGAAGCGCACAAGTATTGGGTGGCGTCTCAAATTATCTCACAATTGATCAATGCATTGGCTGTCATTAGGCAAGGCACATCCCTTCCCTTTGCTGGCTCTCCGCTGGGACTGGAGTCCCAGGCTAACTGGGATGCCTTGCCTCTGCTTTACAAACCACCCGGCTCACAAAGGGTGAGCTCAGTGTCCTAAGGACACCCACCTCGGTGTCCTGTCCCCACTGCTGTGGGGTGGAGCAGTGGGAAGGGTGCAGAGCCAGCAGGAGGTGAGGGGATAAGGGCAGAGATGGCCACCAAAGTTCGCTTCCTGACAGGATACACTGTGAAGATCTCTAGACGCTCTCTAGGTTAATTCTGGTACTTTCCAAAGAATGTTGTTTTAACTATAACCTTTACGTTGAATTTCCTGCCGTTCATATACATGCGCTTCTCAAAACTACAACGTTGTTCTACATCTGCCGTTATTTTCCCCTTAAATTGTGGTTCTACTCCGAAAAATGTCTGTAAAAATGGCCCTTCGGGGAACCACTGTTCAGTGTATCAGTGAGCTCTTTATTGAATTTGTTCACATTGCCAGACTAAAAGAGCCTTTGCTTTGTATCAAAATGGCAGCCTCGGGCCAACATTAAAGAGGTTTTTTTCCTCCTGCTCCATCACCCCTAGGGATATTGCTGCTATAGGCTAAATGCTGCCCTCAGGTTAACCTCCATCACTGTATTTAAGTAGAGAGGCACTTAAGCACTGGAGTTTAAGTTCTGGGATCAGGTACCACAATGGAGCAACCATGCTGGGCAGCAAGTGTTAAACCCACCTACACAACAAATGATATTCCTGAGTTTCTTCTCTTCCAACTTCTGTCTTACCAAGGGTGTCCCAATAGACCTGCCTGATATAAGTAGAACACATCAAATATGCACATGAATACAAAAAATGTTTGAAAGTAAGGATTCCCTAGCCCTGCAGGCTATGGAAGAACATGGATAAAAGCAGTAGGAAGCTGAGGCATTTGCATGCACTTTCACCCACGGCAAGTCTGAGCCCACAGGTGGGAGGTGATGGAGGAGGTGTTCACTTTCACTCCCCGATAGTGATGGTCACAGGCCCAGAGAAGTGGGGAAACAAGGGTGGGAGGGGAAGCATGCTACTTTCAAGCAGTTTCACTCTTAGCCTGCCTGGCTGTGAGCACACAGCTATGAATTCATGAGCGTGAGCACGGGACAGTCACGAGATGTCCCCATTCGGGACCTGAGCCCTGGCTCCTCATTATGTTTGGGCTGAACTAGAGAGTGTCAGGACTTTGGCCTGAAGGGTTGGAGCCCACGGAGCAGGCTCAAGGCTTAAGAGAGCTCCTAAGTGTGGATGCCTGCCTTCCTGATGGGTGCTTGTGGTGCCACAAGGGCTGCTCAGACCCAGAGTCCCTTCCGAGAGACACTCGTGGAAGACCTGGGTTTTCAGCCTGGGCCTGGCAGTTTGGGTCCTTCAGTACCCTTGGGCTCAGCAACACGAAGGAAGGCCAGTATCTATGGCCTTGTCTGAGCCTGCAGACATAGTGTGTGAGGCACAGCAGGCATCTGAGCCGTAGCAGTGTGGCGAGTGATCTCTGTCAGCTGAATCATGCTGGCGGTGTATGCAGATAGTCTTAGCCTGGCACACCTGCGATGGAAAACTCACCAGCGTGAACTGGAAGGAAGGTGGCGTACCCATGGGACTATTGACGTATTTGTACAGCTCTCACATCCTTTCTGCATCTCAATTTCCACAGCAGAGAAAGGGGCGCAAAGGACATCTTCCCACCTTCATTATGAACTCAGAGACCATTGCACGCAGGTGTCCACTGCCCAGGTCTGTAAGAACATTATTAAGTTCTAGTATTAAAATGTGCCTGTGCAAGTCCCTGTGGGTTCCCCTGGTGTTGAATGTTGAAGATGCATGGCCAGAGACCTTACTGAACTTGCTCACAGATTTATAGTGAAGAGGGAAAGCCTGTGCAAGTTATATGGTCTTTGAGAGGGCAGCATTGTATTCAGAGATCAGCCTTAAACCACATCTGTGCCTGAGCAAGATAATGAGCTGAATGCTGGCCAATTTGCTATTCAGCACCAGCAACTGCTCTCATCCTCGAGGGAAATTATTACCTTGTTACCTGGGTGGTCTTGGAAAGATAAAGTCCTGCTCTGTTTTTCAGCCTGCCAATTTGTTACATCTCTCTCTAAAGTTAGAGGGACTTGTGTGCAAATGCTTGACAAGCCTAGTATGAAGCAATGATGGCTTCTAGACCTAATAAACTGAGGAGAATTCGGAGATTTATTGTATATTCAAAATTGCTTGAAGGCAAGACATGATACTGCAAGGAGATTCTTGAGAATAAACTCTCAGGTACTTTGATTAGCGAGGCTTGCTTGCAATTTAATCACATTTCCCTTCATTCTCTAGAGGAAAAAATCATTACAACAACCACTCCCATTCTGCTCAGAGATCTCCTTGCTCCTCCGTTTTCTTCATCTCTGTGCTTGAGCAGTTTCTAGAAAGGCAGTTAATTAGATTGTTGATTTTGTTTTAAAATATGCTTGATGATGTCATGCCTATCCAAAGGCCAATCCCCTGCTCCCCCTTAAGCCCTTCCAGGGGTTACTGATTTGTGACTACAGCAATTATTATCTTTCATGTCATTAAAATGCCTGTACAGAAATTACTTGTTTGGAGGCAGCTGCCTGTCTCCCCACAGCTCAGTGCTCAGGAGTTGCATTCCTGTCTCTCCCTTGGGCTCAGCCAGGAGACCCATTTTTTCCCTGCTCTGTGGTTTCCTGGGTTCAGCACCCCCCTTGTCTGCCCCTCTAACATCTCTGCTCGTGAGCACTTTACTCTTTCTTCCCCACTTTGGGAGGCAAAAGATATGGTGAGAAAGGCAATGACCACAACCAGCATGCCTGGATGGAAGGAATGGAAGGGAAAGGTGAAGTCCAGGTCCACCACCTGACCCAAGGACTTGAGGGCACTTCACTCCCCCAAGTGATATACCACTTTGTGAGATAGGTCAGCCCAAAGGGCTCCTCATCCACCTTGAGAGCCCACCTCTGTCAGGGTTTCAGCTGTGGGCTTGTTCCCCTGAGCACTTTTCCTTTGAGGGAGCCTTCTTCTGAGGTGAACTTGAGGAGGCTTTTGGGTATGGCTGCACGCAACTGAATAGCCCATTTTCTGACTATAGGGGCTGGCATAGGAAAGGCTGCTTGTTGCTGGAGACTGCTAACCAGGTCCTGGTGAACACTGCAAGACTACCACTTGGAGAAGAAACAAGCAGTGTGGAAATTACTATTTTCCCCACTATGGTCTCTGAGCAGCCTGAAGGTGCTCCTGGAGAGATGTGAGACAGAGCCGTTTACATGCAACACATCATAGATTCGTTGCTATAACACAAAGCCCAAGCCACATCTCACTGCATCTGCCCCACTGATTGTGCCTGTATTTGGGGAACAGGATGTGGAAGTCTGGGGGGAACGGGGACTTGGTTCCTTGAAAGAAAGACAAGACCAGGGTGTCGCTTTCTTCCTCTTCTGTTCCCAAGAGTGGCATGCATAGACAGAAGGGGAATGTCCTTTTGAATATCACCATTCCCTGTTGCTCCAGTACCCCCCGCATAAGAAGCAGGAAAGGGCACAGAGCATCGAAACAGTTGATAATTTCATTCTCCCTTTCCCTGCGGCTCAGAAGAGCAATTGCAGCCCTCACAGCCAGCACAGGCCTAGGAGAGCTTGTTTAGGCAGGGTGCCATGCTCCACCGTTGGGATCAGGCTGCGGAGAAGGTCTGGAGGGGGTGTGTAGGAGGGGGGCACGTCCTCTGCCTGCACCTGTGCACACATTCGGGCACACAAACACACACCCGCACGCACGCACACACGGCTGCAGCCGAGTGGGGAAACACAGAGAGGGGATCAAGCACTTGGCTCCACTCAAATGCTTACCCTGGAAACAGGCCAAGGACAACACGTGTCTGCAGGCACCAGGTTCCCTTCCCTTAGCCACGGTCTACACAGGTGAGACCTTAATTCTAAGGGGAAACTTTCAGCGTTGCTTTTATGTTTCAAGGACGAGGGTGTCAGTACATTTCCCCAGTGCTGACTTTCCCTGCACCCCAAGAGAAAGCGTTCCCCCTTTCTTCCTATTCTCCCCACCCCCTTGGCAGGTAGCAGGTTCCTTCATCGGAGATGCTTATTGTCCGGAGGGAAGGTAGCTGTTGAAAGGCACTGCTTGTTCGTTTGCTTTTTTTACCTTTTGGTCTTGGAAATTATGCTGGCAGCCTGGTGCAGTATCTCTCCCTCCTTCCCCCCTCCCCTGCCTCAGCCCCTGTGAGGGGGGAGGAAGAGCGTGGGCTGTGGAAGGAGTTGTGGTCCCCAGATGTGTGAATTGTTGCCGAGCAGAAATAGCGCACCACGGACAAACAGCAGAGCGGCTCAGCTGAGAGCCATCGCTTCGGGCTTGCATCACTGACCTTTTCCTCTCGCCCTTCTCAGTCCTCACCTGACCCTCCCACCGCTTCCCCTGCACTTTGCACTCAGAGAGCTCTTTGTGCAGTGCTTCGCAACGGTGAGGAGGGCTGGCACAGGAATGGAAAGGAGGGGGGGAGCGGAAAAAAAGCAACCCTGCAGCAAAGAGAAGGCAACGCATTGATCCTCTCTCCATTTCCCCACAGCTCAGGTTGCCAGCGTGTAGGACGAGAGTCTCAGGCTGAGCCAGCACACCACTGTCCCTGCCTGCTCTAGCCATTGCAGCGAAGGCAGAGCTGTTCTGCTTCCACAGCTGGCAGGGTAGGGGATGAGGGAGGAGAAGCAAGCCTGCCCTAAGGTGAGAGGAGTGCTTCAGACTCTGGCATATCATGAACAAATGAAATTTCAAGAAAACATTTCAAAGCCTTGCGGGACCAAGCTTGAAATGTGGTACACCTGTAAAAGCCCGCATAAGTGTTCTGAAGAGTCAAACTGCCACTGTCACACCACATGGAGACCAGCGGGAGTCTGGGTGAAGCAAGAGCTTGGGATGTGTTTTGTACTGTGTATGGAGCATTAGTTCTGTGGGCCCTTGGCCCAGAAGATCTGCTGAATTGCTGCCCATGGCTGCAGGGGACAAGGAAGTCTTTTGTAGTGATCTGCCCCATTCCACTACTTCAGGGGAAAAACTACGGACATGTGGGGGGGAAAAAAAAAAAAAAAAAAAAAGTGTCTGTAGGGGAAAATGGGAGGATGCCATGAGCCCTGAAAAGCATGTGTGGGGCAAACAGGAGAATGCAGTGAGCCCCAGGCACCCCATGGAAGATGCTTTGCCCAAGTCTTGCTCTAGGACATTGTCGTGTCAAACACCTGGAGGATAGTCAGGACTTCAGAGCAGGGGACCAGAACAGTGAAAATGATGCCTGCAGGATGGGGGGCAGTTAGACAGGAGGCTTGTTGTCCTCCTTTTTTTCTCCCTGGGCATTTTCTTCCCCTAGCTACTTGGAAGCATTGCAACAGTCCTCAGTAGCAACCAGTGAGGCTCAGACACATCTGCTACCTCAGAGGTCCACTGCAGTTTGCATTGTCTGGACTCCCTGGAAGTCAAGGCACCTCAGCCTCATTTCTCAAAGGCATGGATGCAAGTAGGCTCGAGTGAATCAAGAAACAATCCAACCCCCCTGTCTCCCACTCACCCAGGGCTGGATTCCCAGCCTTCTCAGGTGGATGGGGGGCCCCCTACTCCTTAGCTTGGAGCTCTCCATCCTGCTCCCTCCCATTTTAGCCATTGCAAAGAGGGACTGGGAAAGGTGTACGATTTTGCAATAATTCCCCGGTCATCTGTGAGTTAAGTGACACCAACTCAAGAGACAGGGTGGTCTGTGGGTTGAGAAATTGCGAGAAGGCTTTGATTTAAACTTTCTGCCCTGGTGCTGACTGTGATATAACTGCAGGGAGAGAGATCACAGAGGGCTTGTGAGAGAAAGGGGTGGCATGTCATGAGGTGAGGGAGCTGTGCTTGTACCGAAGAGGCCTGGAGCCTCAGCCCTCCTCTACCCACCTCCTGATAGCATCTTCAGAGAGAGCCAGGTTTGCAAAGGGCAACAGTTTCCGTTGGCAGGAAGGTGAGAGATGTCCATATGGGGCTGGTACATGCGTGTGTATATGTGTGTGGGTGTCATAGCAGAGCGCGCACCGAGCTGGCATCTGAAGCCCAGCATGGCTCAGAAAATGCCCATTCTCCCACTGTGGTCAGAGAAAGGCCATGCCACCCATGTGAGATGATGGCATGATCACCCTTGGCAATGCAGCTGTGCCCCATCACCCATGCAGCCATGGGCAGGGTCCACATCCAGCCCTTTGGGCCCAGCGGCAGCTCCCAGGCAGCAGTGGGAAAGGGAAAGTGGGAAAAAGGAGGTCTGGGGCAGGTTCATCCCATTGCTGACATCTGGATGTGATGTGTTGGATGGAGGGAAGCCGGGGCTCTGCTTGCAGTGCTGGGTGATGCTGGCCGGGGGTGTTGCATCACCTCCTCTCCCTCCCTGGAGTCTGGGAGATAAACAAGGCTGAGGCGTGCGTGAAGCAGGTTGTCTGGGCGGTTTGGGAGGAGAGGTGGGACAGGAGGCTGGAGCAGAGGGGAAACCTGCTGTGGTACAGTGCAGCATCCCCCTGAATGGTGAACAAACCCCTGATGTGGGGCAAGCCCTGCACCGTGGCTGGCAGCTGGGGTGAGACTTGAGGGGCTGCCAGAGGCCTTACCCATGTCTGTCCCACCTGTCACAAAGGGTCAGGGGAGATGAAGAGTCAGGTCCTGCAATGCTGTGCCCCTGCTCTCCCTGGTGCTTTGGGTGCAGCCACGTCCACCTGTGTCCATCTGAGTCCCCTCAGTAGGCTCAAGGGCCTCCTTTTATATTCCTTTTCTTGCCCTGAATCTCTCTTCCCCTTTCCCACAGCTATCACAGGGCAAGCAGCTATTGCAGGGCCTTCAGCTTCTCCTGAGCTGGCCCTGACATGTGCTTTCTTCCCCAGAGACAGCACCATAATCTGCCCTTCACCTCCTCTCTCCCACTCCCCCTTCTACTTTCATACCTGCAAGACCACAAACCCGCAGGAAGCCAGTTTAAAGGGCCAATCCCTTGGCAGATACCTTGAACAAGCTTGAGACGTGGCCACAGAGCCCTTTGCAGCAGTGCTTGGGACCTGTCTTTCAACAGAAAAGAGAGGCACGGCCCCAGGGGTAGCGCTGTAGCTGCCCATCCCAGGGCACGCTTCTTGCTTTCCCCAGGAGAGGGGTACTGGCTGCCACCAACCCCAGGCTCACATATCACAGGGCAACCCCACTGCATGGAAAAGGACCCCTCCCTGGGGTGAACAAAGTGAATGGAGGTCTCGTAGCCTTCAGGGCATGGCTGCACCCACGGGCAGGGCAGCGGGGCCGGTCTGACCCAGGCTAGCCCTCGTTCCTTCAACAGCATTGCAGGTTCCACCTTGTCTGAGCTGAGCCTCACCTACAGCAACTCCCCAGCTCAGCATCCGTGGTGTGATGGGTGGCACTGGTTACAGACCCTGTCTGCCACCATGCATCTTGGCCCCAAGGGATTTGGCTGAAGAGACTCTCCAGGTGGCAGTTACCTCTCCAAGTGGACAGGCTGAAGGATTGAATCATAGAAAACTTTTCTAGAAGGTCTAGCCACACATTTCCGCTCCTCCCTCCTCCCTCACTCCTCACCTTTTGTAAGTGTGACAAAGTCATCTCCAATCTACCAGCATCTCATCTCAAGGGGCCAGGAACATGCATAAGTGCAATGCATGCATTTCCTGATGACACATTTCTATCTGCTTCCTCAGAAGTAAATAAAAAACACGAAGAAGACTGGGCTCTGACCTGAGAGAGTATTGTATTTACTAGGATATATATATATCCCTGGCTCTGGGCCTGACACAGGACCAAAGAGGCCTGTAAGGATGCGTATAATTATGTTTTCCACCCCTTGCCAAACGAAGTGTCTGGTACACGTCAAACCACAGGAGAAGTTATGTAAAGATGAATTAAACTCGAAACAGAAGGTCCTGTATGGGTATCTCCTCTTGTTTTCTTGTCCATTCCTCCATTTCACCAGGAGTTCTCTCAGTCTAAACTCCAAAGAGGTTAAACAAAACCCCCCTTACCTCTTTGACTTGTACTGAGACCTCCAAAAGGCATCTCCCTGTGTTTAGGACTCTACTTCTCCTAGATCTTCCACTCCAGCCTCCAAGTCTCCACTCATGTCTCCCTGGTTTTTCCAACTTCATGGACAATGGCCACTTGTCTTTTCATCTCTGACCTGAACCTCGAGCCTTTCTCATCACACACAGGTCTTCTAAAAATGTGTGTTGAGCTTAACTCTGGGCTGCCACTCATCCTTTCGTTAACAAGCACAAGTGTCTAGTCAACAGTTTAATGTCTCTCTTACATCTGTACTTCCTGGCTTTCACCTCTTGGCAAAGAAAAGAGAAACGCCACAGGGAAAATATAAAACACACATGTTTACTAAGTACTTGATAGAAAGCTGTGCTAAAAATTTCACAAGATAAAGGGTTTGATTCCCCTTAAGAGAACTTGAAGCCTAATCTTACAACCCATTGTATTGCCCTGATTTTTGGTAATTTCTAGAGAATCCTTTCTTGAATTTGCTTAAAGCTTTCCCAGCAAAAAGGAGATGGTTGTCATAATTAGAAGTGTTCAAGCAGTGAATATCTTTAAGGTAACGGTTCTCCTCAAAGTAAACAGAAGATTGCTAAGGGTTGCCCAGGAAAGTTTCAGAGCTGAGTTAGGCTTTGTACCTGTCTCTTTCAAATCAGTGTCTTTTCCATCACACTATTCAGTGATAACCAGAGCTAGAAGGAATAGGTTGGGAGGGAAAAGCAGATCTAAGTGCAAAACAACCAGGGAAAAAAGTTTAATACCACTGAAAAAAAAATTACATATACAAAAGTTCTTGGAGTTTGGTTTTGTAACATAAAGCACCATTAATTCCACAGTACATTACAACTCAGCCTACTACATCTTCCAGAAAGCACCCAATACTCCTGAAATCTGATTTAGCACCAAGGGATTGCAATCTTGTTTAGCACCAAGAAGCCTGTTAAACACACCCTTTGGTCCCCCTACCCTCCTCTCTCACATGCATCAGGTACCACCTGGCTGCTCATGGGTAGCACATGAGACCCATCACTGGCATTCAAACACCAAATAGAAAAGGAGGAAGAAGGAAGCTTGTTTCTGAAGATATTCAGTGTTGGAGAGGCTTGCTTCTCTTCAGGGGGACACAGGGGCACTATACACTGCAAACAGACATTACCTGGGTTTGCAGCCTGTTGAGGAAGGGAGAAAGGGATTCGGTCCTGAGCATCACCTCCAGCATGCTGCTTCCTCTCTGCTGCCTGAAAATCTGTCTCTGAGCAATGCCACACGCTTGACCTACTAAGGGAGGGGAAGAAACTCACAGTATCCTTTAGTTCCCATGCTACCATTATCACGTTTTCCTGGGAAAAACACAGCTTTGCTTCAGCGAAACCTTTTTTCTTATACCCATTGCCTCAGTGACAGTGGTGGGGAGAAAGTGCCTGAAACTCATTCCAGTCTGTACCGCTTCCATAGCAAAGCAGGGAGGGTAAGTAAACAGGGCAAGAGAGAAAATGTCCTGCATTTCTCTCAAGTTAATTTTTAATAATTAGCCTGGGTCCCTGTGCCTTTGCCATCCTGGGCTGAGTGTACCAGATCTAGTCCTGTATAATGATGCGTATCTCCTATGGGAGACCTCTGGTAGTCCCACGTGCTACAGGCAGACACCACGGCTAAGCATCAGACCGCAGAAGCTAGGTAAGTCAGAAGACTTCATTATCAATGATGGGCAGAGGAGAAATACATATCCTCCTGCTTGTCTTGTCCTGAGACTCAAAAAAGAGAAAACTCTTGACACTGCTGTTTACGGGAACATCACAACATGCAGAAGTAGGTTTCCCAAAGTGCCGAGTCAATCTCATCTGCTCCCCCAGGGCCGTAGCAATCCCAGAGCGATGCGAGCGAGAGCAGTGTGAGACCAGTACAAATGGTACTAGAAAACTCTACTGTTGGCATTCCTCTCCCACTGCGACATCTCCAACCTGACAAGAAGGGCGAGGGTTTGGTTTAGCCATATGCTTTTCTCAGTTGCTCTGATGAGATTGCCAGAAAAGGGCACAGAACATGTGGCAGGGAAGCTTGTAACCCTGGGGTGAGGTGCTGTAGTTTCACCTCTATCTTTTTTCCATCATTAAAGCAAAGAGGTGCCAACCTGCTGCCCGGGTTTGGGACTGATTTAAGTGCCGTTTCCCTTACAGCCTCCAACTCAGGTCCCTCGGTATCAATGTGGGAGAACTACCTTTAGGAGGACAACGTAATGGCATGCAGCAGCCAGGGCCTGACTCTCCTAACATCAGCAAGTGTTAGGAATGACTGCTGATACCAATGGAAGGGCATGGGTGCACCTCTGCCAAAGAAGAGAGCAGATTTTGGTTTGCTGTCTGGACGAGCTTTCCACAGCTGAAGAACCAAGACTGAGTAGCACCAAAGAGGAGGTTTGAGAGGGAGGTTTCATAGGGTTGTCTGTCTCCCTCATTTGGTATTTATGATCCCTAGTGGGAATAGAGTGGTGGGCTCTACAGATTCAATGGCAGATGTCCCTGAAGGGTCTGGCTGACTGTCTGGCCCTCCATCTCTTTGAAGAGCTAGAGCTAGCACAGCGGAGGATAATCCCACCAGGCCTAGATTTTACAACCAGCCTGGACCCTGCCACCCAGAAGGGTGTCTAAGGGAAGCTAATTACATACCTCAGAAAGCCAACAGTCCCCTTTCTGGAAAGACAGTATCATCTCTCACTGCTCCTACATCTTCTTTGTGTTACAGGAGGCCATTGGACACCAGTCCGCTCTCCAGACTACAGGCATGAGAGGTGACATTAAGGCCACGCTGCAGGCTGCAAAACTGGCATGTCTAGCTGGGACAGAGAGGAGCCAGAATGCGCCTGGGCAGTGGGGACTTTCTAGCCCCTTCTACAGGAGTCTTTTGAACATGAAGCCCCAAGAGGGACACATCCCCAGGAGCGGGATTAAAACTTTCCTGCTGTTCTAGGACCCTAAATGCCAGATACAGCTCACTGGCATATTTAGAAGAAGCCAATAACCTAAGTTGGAGTCATGAGGTGAGGGGGCAAAAGATGGTAGTGTCACGTTATATGTGGACAGATACAGGCCTGGCTACAAGAGAGCGTGAGGTGGGAGCCAGTGCGGCAAGTTTCACACTCAGTGCCTGAGACTTGACAGGCCCATTTCCAAGTGATTTGCAGTGGTTGCGGGCAGTAAAGAGAGAGAGAGAGAGGAAGAAGGAAAAGGCCAAAGAGGCCCCCAAGGAGGAGGAGAGGCAGTTAGTCAAGGCTGGGCTTGACCAGGTACCCACTGAAGGTAATGTACACGTCAACATCATCACTATAAATGGCATTCTCCCGCTCCCGTTTGTAGAGCCTCACCCAGATCTCATCATTTTCCTGAAGCTCCAGCATAAGGCTCTGGCTCTGCATGATGCTGCGGTCACTGGGTTGGGCATACAAGATGACTGCCTCTTCCTCATTGTGCATGATGTGCATGTAGGTCTCCTTGAAGTTCCAGGTATGGACGTTGAGGCTGAAATAGTAAAGTCCACCTACATAGCAGTAGAATTTGCCGTTGAACATGTCAAAGTGGCTGTAGAGGTTGACGAAGACGGTGTCGAAGATCAAGACCTGGAAGCCCTCGCTGCTGTGCAGCGCTTTCTTGCGACCAACGGAGAACGCAGCGTACTGATGCTTGCAGGGGTCTCCCGCTGTGCCCATCTGTCCTTTACTGCCTTTCTGGCCCTGGGCACCTCGCTCGCCTCGTGGTCCTTCTTTGCCCCATTTCCCTGGCATCCCAGGCTCTCCCCGGTCTCCCTTCTCTCCTACAAGAGGAAGCAGAGGACACAATCCCTGTGTGATACCAGAGGGAGAGGTGGAAGCGGCAGTGAGAAAGCATAATGAGGAGGCAGAGGATTGCTCAAGGATGGGGTAATGCCAGAAGAAGGGATGCTTCTGAGGGTCACAGTATCGTTGTGCTTCACGGGAAAGGAACTAGCAGAACTCTGAGTGGGACTAGGGTCTCTTCTCCTACAAAATCCTCGTTCACCACATGATATGGCCTTGCTGGAGGCAGCAGGACCTGTCCCTGGGAGACTTCAGCCTGAGAGGGAGCCCAGCAGTGCAAAGTACCACTGGGGCTCTTGACCTCTTCTTCTTCCTCCACACTCCTTTACCTCCACCACAGCCCCTGCCCTCCGATACACCTATAACCCAATTATCCACATAGTGTGCACCCCGTTCTTGCTGTAGGCTGGAAAAGAGGGAAAAGTGCTAATGCCTGTAGGAGAATATGACTAGAGAGGGGCAGTGAGGTGGGTCAGAAGGAAAAGATCCAAGCCTGACTTGGCAGACAGTGCAGTGGAAGTTAGAGGGCTGCTACCCTGACAATACCAAAATCCTTTGGGCATCCTTTACAGTTAACGCTGCAGTTCTAGCCCGGGGTTTGTGCGTTGCCTGTCACACACTTGGGTAGGCATCAATACAGAGAGAAAGCAGCACCAGAACATACTTTGTGTATAGAGAAGAGAGATGGGGGTTGGAGCAGCCTTCAGCACAAGCGACAGCATCCCAAGTTAGTGCCTTGTTCTTTCCCTCCTCTCCACCCCGTGCATAGTATTGCAGGTCTCCCTGCAACACCCCACTCTATTCCAGGCCTCTATCTGCCCAGACACAATTCAGAGCTTTGATGGATTGCAGCTATTCCCAGGCTGGGCAGGGAAGGCAGAACATCTGCCCAGCTAGCCCAGAGGAACCACAAAGCAACAATAAGCAAGTGGAGCAGAATCCAACTGGGAACAGGCTTTTGTCCGCATCAAAGGCTAAATGGGGAGCCCCGAAGGGAGGAGATGATCTAAAATAGGGAGCCTTCTCCCATTAGCCAAGCCAGCCACATCAGGCTGGAACAAGCTGGGGGCCACTGCCAGTTAGCCTGGAGGTGCTTGCAAATAGCCGCTGCCTCCCCTTGCCCTCCACCAGCTCCAAAATGCATGTGACCCGTGGAGCTGGAAAAGGTTTCTCCACAGCTTTCCCGGGTGCTGATGCTTACCCTTCTAACATGCTTATTTTGCAGCTGGATAGAGACTGCGCCTTCCCTCAGGCACTACAGGACTCTGGAAGTCTGAGGCAAGGAAGGTGTCCTTCTAGCTTGGCAAGAGGCTGCCAGTCACTCCTGTGCCAGCAGGGAGAAAGAGCTGGTAGCAGGCAGCAACCTGAGACACAGAGGTCACAGCATGGATATGCCCTCATTTCCCTCCCCACCGGCTGCTCTTGATCACAGCGCAAAACATCTAAACCCTGGGCACAGTATGCGTGAGCGCACGCGCTTCGGGATGGTATCTGGCAGTCTGTTAGCATAACCAGCATGCCAGCGACCCAGCTGTCACCTCCACCACAGTCCCACCAGTCCCTGAGCAGGCCTTGGCGTCCTGGGGCCAAGATGGGCACTTACCCTTCAGTATAGTGATGTTGATATAGGGACGGACCTCCGGCATTGGGTAGGGCAAGTGGTGGTGTCTGGGGGGGAGCGATGGGGCATCTGTGGGAGAGTCCAGTGGGTCACAACAGCGCTTGCAAGGACCAGGGGCTGGTTCTGTGAGGTTGGGTTCATCAGTGGGTGCCCCAAGCACAACAAAAGGGAGAAGAAGGAAGGCCAGGGGTGTGCACAGGTAAATTATGTCCATGGCGACCTGGGAAGATATAAGGAAGCACTGGAGTGAGGTATAAGAAGGAGAGGACATGTGGCATGGAGCACAGATCACCACAAAACTTCTGTGGCTGGAGCCAGGGGCAGGGTGAAATGGTATTGTCCTGTGGAAGTAGTTTACATGCCTGAAGTCCCTGGAGGTTCAAGGCTGCAATCTGAGTAGCAATCACATGGCCTAAGAGGATGCCCCATACCCTTCTGCCCAGAACAACGGCACCTAGGTGCTAACCCTGGAAGAAGGCTTGACCCTCACTAGGCAAACCACTAGAGCCACTAGATTCAGTCCCCAGACTGGGATAAAGGAAAGATACATGGCAAACCACACAGCCCCTTTAGCAAAAGCACACTCTGGTAGGCTGCTGAAACTGTGGGAAGGGCTGTAAAAACCTTCTCCAGTCTTCCAGTCACTAGGTATCAACTCTTTACGGGAGTCTAACCTAACAGCCCCCCTGTCCCAGCTGGAGTCTGACCCACATCCCTCTGCAGAGAGGTCCCCTGTGCTCCTGTGGGCTGGGAACTTAAATTCAGTCCCCTCCTTCCCCCCACCAAATCCCATCCCTCTCTGTGCTTCAGCCCCCTCCCACCGACGCTCAGCTGTGTTCTCAGCCAGACCCCAGCACCTTCCCAAAGGGATGACTGGCTCCTCCGAGGGCAGCGGGCAGTGCCAGGCCTTTGCAGACAAGCCAGAGGGGAGCTGCTCCGCTGCAGAGGGCGAAGGAAGCAAAGCTCGGAGAGAAATATGCTTACGAAAGACAGACACGCAAACAAGCTGAGAAAGCCCCTTTCCCAGCCTCTGCCCCCCCCTTTCCCTCTGCCTGCACCCCAGTGCAGCATGGCAGCTCACCCCGGAGGCTGAGGGCTCCCCTCTGAGCTTCCCAGCCCCTGCTCCCGGGCTCCCCTCCGCCTGAAAAGCCGGCCCCCGGGGCCCATGACTTTAAGAAAGCTGGCTCTTGGCACAGGCACTGCTCAGCGCTGGCTGGGTGCTCAAGCTGGGCTTGGACCTGCTCCCTCCCCTCTCCTCTCCCTCCCTTTCCCTCCCTGGCTTTGGGCGCTCTCCATCGAAAAAACCCTCGGCGCCTTTTAACTCTTTCCTAGGTAGTGACTGTTCCTTACATATGGTTTTTGTTTGGGTTATTTTCTGCCTTTTTGCATCCAAACAGCCTAGCCCTGTGGTCAGCAAACTGCAGGCAGCGCAGATGACAGCCTGTGCAAAGGGTGGGCAGGCAACAGGACAGTGTCCCACCCTGAGCATCTCAGGATGGACGAGGTGAGGTGCATCGGTACAAGAGACAGACTTTCCTTCAGGTGGGATGGTGCAGGACTCTGCCCTCACTCCTTTGCCTTGATCCCTCGTCCCATGAATTAGCCCTTCCCTTGGCTGGCCACGCTCTCTCCCCAGCTGTGCCTGTCCCACTCGCAGTCCCCAAACTTCATCTTTCATTCTCTCCTGCATTGTTTCTTCTGAACGTCACTGTGGCCTCTCGCCCCAGGCATGGTATTTCTAGCAGGCTCATCTGCCAACTGGGAGAGGCATCAGTTTTTTTCCCTCTCTGGTCATCCCCTCTCCCTGGGCAGAGCCCCAAGCCTTGCACTCCAGCGCGTGTCATCTCCCGGTCACGTCCCCCAGTTAGGTCCTGGGCTGAGCAGTTCGCACGGGCGGGGTGTGCCTGGCCTGAAGCGGGGAGCTGCCTGCCAGCAAAGCTGAGGATGTGGAGCAAACCCTGGCCGTGATCTTTGCCCCCAGCCTGGCGCCAAGCTGACATGCTTGTGCTGTTGGGGTGAACACCGCGGCTGCATCAGAACCTGGGAAAGAAGGGCATTTTGGGGGGAAAGAGTGCAGGGGGGAGGATGGACGGGAGACTTTTCTTACATTGCAGAATTTGTTGGGAAGAGGATTTGGGGTATCCTATTCTGCAGGAAAACTGGATTTGGGAATTTATACCGTGGGGGGTGCACATATGTATCTTTGGGAGGCAGAAGGAAGGACAGGCAATAGCTCTCTTCTGCAGGGACCAGAAGTGCCAAGTCAGCATTCCTACAATTTCCAAAAGAAGCTGGAAAAGGTTCCAGGATTTCTGAGAGTGAAAGGGTTTTGTGCATGTCTACGTGTGCTTGGCTTTTTTTTTTTTTTTCCTCTTTTTCTTCTCCCATTTGCATGGTTCGGGAATGGGAGGCCCCGCTTTCCAGAGAGTGGCTGGCGTTTGGCAGAGCCCCAGCACCACTGGAGAAGCAAGCGGAAAACTCTGGGAAAATATGTGCTGCAAGCTGGGGGGAAGGGATGAAGGGGGACTGTGAGGCCTGGAGATATTCTCAGGCTGCCTGTCAGCCTGAAGCTCAATGAACATAGAGTGACGAACATGCCTCCCAGCCGGGGTGGGAAGAGAACCAAGAAATTTGCTGCTGTGTTCGTGAGTTCCTCTAGCCAAGGCTCCAGCACTGACATGCAATGAGACCCACTGCACGTCTCTGATGTCTACCCGTGCCTCCGTTTCCCCTTTTGGAAAATGAGAGGGGGAAAGTTTAGGGCAACACTTATTGCTAACGGAATCTTACCAGCTGACAGAAGTGGGTTTTTGTTATCAGTTGTGTTGTCAACTCCTGCCTGCTGCTGGTGGGCATTTCGGCAGCTGACAGTACTATTGAAAGCCAGTTCCAGGGTGCATGAAAACTTAGAGACTGCCACTGAAGGCAAAGTTCCTCTCTGTCCCATCAAAAATATTGCAGTGCCTCACTCCCTCAGGCTTTCCTGCCTGGCTTATTTCCAAACATGCCATTACCCTCTTTTGCAGCTCTCAGCCTTATATCTGGCCTCCTCTACCTTTCCAAGGGAAACCAGTAGCAGGGAGGCCACTGTTCTCATTTCCATCCCACATTTCCATCTGCACTCCCAAGTTGCTCCCAACCAAGCAAACGTTCTTCATGGAGGATGTCATCAGCTGGGGCCTTTGCCTTTGTCTCATCTGACTGCAAGAACAGGTCTCAGTGGGCAGTGAGCAGGACTTTGTATTTAATGTCTCATCTGAGCTGAAAAGGGAACCACAGGGAGACAGCAAAGACTTGCACTGGTGGCATTGCCCAGCTGTGCAGCAGTTTTTGCCAGTAAAGACACTTTTGCCAGGGTAATATCACCCTGCTCCCTGAAGGGAACCGGCTGTACCAGGAACATTTTGCCAGGGCAGCCACATTTGCAGGAGGTTTTGGCTTGTATGGCCAAGTGCTCAAAGCTACAAGTTTTAAGAATGCTGTCCAATAACCCTGTCCAGCCACACTTTTAAGTGTAACCCAAGCCTGAAGGCACCTTGTGTGCTCAACAATCTTCCCCCTGCCTCATCACACACTTTGCCTTGGAGGCAGCCCAGGGAAGCTCTGGCCAGATTGGACTGCAACAATCCCTGCTCAAAAGCAGCTGCTTCCTCCTCCTTCTACATTTCCTCCCTTCTCTTGCAATCCCCCAGCATGGGCAAACTAGGGGGATAAATCCTGGCTCTCCCCAGTGACTGCCTCCATCCTATTAACCCTCTTTACCATAGGTACAGAAGGAAGGAAATTACTTTCGTGCTTTCTCCCCTTTCCAGCCCCTGTGTACAGCTCAGCTCCCCTGCTGCACATGTGGATCGCCTGCCCTGTTACACACACACACACACACATACTCACACCCACCCACAAACACCCACACGCTCACCCCTCACAGCTCCTCCCTCACCAAAACCTACGGAGCAAAGGTATCATCTGCACCAAGAAGCGGAGGAACAGCCCATTCTCTTCCCCCTCCGGGCTGCTTCTCCTCCACCACGGCTGCTTTCCCTTTCCCCTTTCCCCCACCCCTCTGCCCCCATTCTCCAAGAGCATCGTAAGCCCGGAGGGGAAGCGGAGGATCTCTTACCTCCACTCCCCTCCGGAGGGGTCCGGCGTTGGGCTGTCCGTATCCTCAGCTGCTCCTGGTTAGCAGCACGGGGAGAGAAGGCTGGCGGGGCCCAGCTGACTCCAGCCAGATGCTCGCCAAGTGCTCTTATGTAATTACAGCCTTTTTCATCCTGCCTCCGAGGCCTTTGTGAGTGCCTTCCCCCCCTGCGCTGGCCCGTGTCAGGCTTGGCTCTCCCTTCCTCCCTCCTTCCTTCCACCCACCCCGCGCAACATCACAATTTGCTCAGCTCAACAGCTGATTCCTTCTGGAAGCAAAGTTCAGGCTTTTGGCTACTGCCGCTGCTACCCTTGGAATGAGAGCTCGTGTGTTTCAAGAGCCGGGAAGCAATGGGCAGCACTGCTCTGTGCTCACCTCCTCTCCATCACGGCCCGATCGCTGCCGAGTACCTTTGCCTTGCCCTTCTGTGGCTCCTGAAAATGGGGAGGGGGACACCTGAGATGTGGAAAGGTGGCAGGGTGCATTTATGCTTCAGTACTTTGGGGTGCCCTTGGGTTACCCTGTAACAGCAGCTGGCCCTCTGCCGTATTGGGATCATTGATCATCTCTGCCCGGGCTGCAGAGGGGGTTGGGAGGACCAGATGACCTTTAAAAGTCCTTTCCAACCCAAACTATTCTATGATAAGACGAATCTTTTCCAGCCTCTGGACTCCATGGCTGTGCATGAGTCTTGTGTAACAGCCAGCTCTTGTTACCCAAGAGCACCAAAACGGTATGAAATTACTGGCTTAGGATATTTTGTACATCTCTGAGGATGGGCAGGCCTGTTGGATGTCAGCTGCGTGGCCACATTTCTTTCGTAACTTCTGCCCATGAGGGGCCTGGACCAACCAGGAACGACACGTTCCCTGGCTTTACACAGCCTGCTGCCGAGTTTGAAGGCACTTCTGCCAGCAGGGATTTCTGCTGCGGGCTGCTCGGCAGCCTGGACTGTCTCACACAGAGATCAAGGCCTGGCAAAGACGCTACATTTTTTTTTGCTGTGCATTGCTGAAACGCCACGTGGCTGAGGAGCAGCTGGAAGAGCAGTTCACCTGCACTCATCGCTAGAGCAAAGCTGTTGCTACACCTGGCGGTCTCCGGCACTGAGCATGAAAGCATGAGCTCGTCTCCCACTTCCCACTGCCCCCACAGCTGGCCTGAGACACCACTCGTCTGCCAGACACAGCTGAATGGCACATCAGAGACGGACTGACAAGCTGCGTCAGTTGGAGATGCCTTGCAGCTAAGGGCGCATCACCCAGACCGCCCCTCTCCCCACAGGCAGCTTTTCCAGCTCAAGTGCCCCATCCCTTACCCCCACCTTGAGACCACTAAGACACCGTGCCAGTATCCACCTCAAGCTCTGGCAGGCGACTACAAGCGCTAACCCTGCTGCAACCAGCAAGGCTTCGCTGCCTTGTGAGCGTCTAGGTCCCAGCAGCTTGGCTGGGTGGGAGATACCAGGTGACATCGCAGCCTGTTTGAGCCAGTTCTTAAAAATAACCTTTAGCCGAGCCTGCTGCTTTCAGCTTCTCTGCATCTGCATGCCTCCTCCTCCCATCCACTCCTGTGTAGACCCCTGATGTCCTCTCCTACACACACTCCCAGCCCTGCCCTGAGTAGTTACCAACAGCAGATTACTACTGGGGGGCACCTCAACTCTCACAAGGAGTGCTGAGAAAGGTGGACAGTGCTTGAGGCGGGAAGATTTTCTTCAGAGGTACCCATGAGCTTTCTCACCAAAGAAACAAGCACTTTGTGGCAAGAGGGGGCAAGCTGCTATTTAAGAGCTCGCAGAAACTCTTGGATCTGTGACAGGTACTTCCCACCATGGGAACCACCCTGATCGCCAGCCGGGTTTGAAACGGGGAGATTCCACCATCGCTTGGCTGCACTGTCCTGTAACTGGTCCTAAAGAGTGAGGAGGGCAAGAGTCCTGCCATGTTCTCTGGCCGTTTGATCCAGCACGAGCATGTTCATCACCCCCTCTTCAAGGCATGGGACACAGGCACGGTCCGATGCCCGTGCAGCAAAACTCGGTGCTTTTCACAGCAACACATCTCTGCTGAAACTGTGTGATGCCCTGCAGTCGCTACAAAGCCTCCGTGGGTCTAACAGAGGGCTCTGCATGGGTCTCCACGCCCACAACTCGCATCCCGCGTACGTGGCACCTTCCAAGAAGAGAGTGGGATCAGAGAGGGGGCCCGACAATAAGCCCCGACGACACCCCTTGTCCCTGCAGCCAGCGCGCCGCGGGGTGTGCAGGGACCAGCCGTTCCTGCAGCGTCCCCGCCGGGCACAGCCCTGCCCCAAACCGGGCACAGCCCTGCCCCAAACCGGGCACAGCCCTGCCCCAAACCGGGGACAGCCCTGCCCCAAACCGGGCACAGCCCTGCCCCAAACCGGGGACAGCCCTGCCCCAAACCGGGGACAGCCCTGCCCCAAACCGGGCACAGCCCTGCCCCAAACCGGGCACAGCCCTGCCCCAAACTGGGGACGTTTCCAGGTGAGAAAAGAGCTGCGGTGGGACAAGCGGGCACGGCCCGGCCGCCCCGCGCCCAGCTTCCCCCCACCCGGTCCCCGACACCCCCCAGCACCCCCTTGCCCGGTTCCTGGCTCCCCCCTGCCCGGTCCCCGACACCCCCCAGCACCCCCCTGCCCGGTTTCTGGCTTTCCCCTGTCTGGTTCCAGCTCCTCCCCGCCCGGTTCCCGGCTCCCCCCGCCCGGTTCCCACCCGCCCCCAGCTCCTCCCTGCCCGGTTCCCGCCCCCCCCAGCTCCCGCGCCCCCCCAGCACCCCCTTGCACGGTTCCCGCCCCCCCCCCCCCCCCAGCTCCTCCCTGCCCGGTTCCCGGCTCCCTCCCCCCCCCCGCCCGGTTCCCGGCTCCCCCCTACCCGGTTCCCACCCCGCCCCCAGCACCCCCTTGCACGGTTCCCGCCCCCTCCCGCCCCCCCCCCCCCCAGCTCCTCCCTGCCCTGTTCCCGGCTCCCTCCCCCCCCCCCCCCCCGCCCGGTTCCCTACCCGGTTCCCACCCCCCCCCCCGCCCGGCTCCCCCCCGCCCGGTTCCCGCCCCACCACAGCTCCCCCCCTCCCGGTTCCCTGCCCTGTACCCGGCTCCCCCCTGCCCGGTTCCCTGCCCTGTACCCGGCTCCCCCCTGCCCGGTTCCCGTCCCCCCCCAGCTCCCCCCTGCCCGGTTCCCCCCCCAGCTCCCCCCTGCCCGGTTCCCGCCCCCCCCCAGCTCCCCCCCGCCCGGTTCCACCCCCCTCCCCGGCTCCCCCCCGCCCGGTTCCACCCCCCCTCCCCGGCTCCCCCCTGCCCGGTTCCCGTCCCCCCCCAGCTCCCCCCTGCCCGGTTCCCGCCCCCCCCAGCTCCCCCCCGCCCGGTTCCACCCCCCCCCCCCAGCTCCCCCCCGCCCGGTTCCCGCCCGCCCGGCGGTTGCCTCCCGCCCCCTGCCGGCCGCGCCGCGCAGCGCCCCGCGCCGCCTCCCGCCCGCCCCGGCGGGGCCCGGCCGCCTGCGAGCGGCGGGCAGGCAGCCTGTCCTGCCCACGGGTGGCACCGGGGGCCGTGGGTGGGTGGGTGGGTGGATGGGGGGGGAGTGGGGACTGGGGGAGGGTCACGCCTCTTCGCCCCCTCTTGCAAAACTCCCGCCCGCAGCTCGACGGCCGCTCCGGTTGAAGACCACCGAAGGGAACGGTGGTGGGGCGCGGTCGGTGGACGCAGCCGAGGCGGACACGTTTCCACCCCACGCGGCCCTGTTTGTCACGTCCAGAAGGACGAGCGGCAGCCCAGGCACGTGTCTTTGGGTGGCTGCATTGACGTGCGGGGGTATCGGGGGGGGTGTGTGTTTGTGCGTGACGTGGGAGGTGTGAGATCTGAGTGAGCCGGCTGCCTCGTGCGTGGCGTTTGCATATTTTATGCTTGGGAAGGCAAAGAACACCAAGTTTTCACGGGCAAATATTTGCATATTTTCCACTTGTTTGAGCAGATAAAGCATTTCAATGTTAAACCCCCAGGAGAGCCAGGAACATCTTTAGGAGGGTGTTTCCCTTTCTTGGATCTCCCTGACTCTTTTATCTACTGGCTATCCTACTTCAACAACTGATTAACTGCTTCTTGCCCCCTCCCCACACCCCCTTGTTCCCCCACCCTGTACAATACCTGAAGCAGAACGTGACCTGGATAGTTTTGCTGCTGCCTGAGCTGAGCTGCTGCGTTTCCCTGCTGATGACAAATACAGCAGCTCCCTAACAACAGCTTCAAATGACATTAAGTGTGGGCTTGTGTTAGTAACAGCCT
The DNA here is from genome assembly GCF_018691265.1 of Tyto alba. Classification (NCBI taxonomy): domain Eukaryota; kingdom Metazoa; phylum Chordata; class Aves; order Strigiformes; family Tytonidae; genus Tyto; species Tyto alba. The sequence continues at coordinate 32,737,958 of NW_024881282.1, forward strand.
GGAAACGCACCCTTGCCTCTCCACATTGGAACCCCTCCCCACTTGCCATCCGCTGCCCTTCCAGTTTCTCTCCTGAAGATCCACTGCAGAGCAAAAGGGTCACGCTGAGTGGGTCCGAAGCCGCCCCAGGCCGCTGTTGGGCTGGCAGAAACGTGCTTGGGTGTGCACGGGTGGTGGGTCGGTGTGTGGGGAGGGTCATTTGCAACACGCAGTTGTCACCTCCCGGTTTTAGCTCGTGCCCAGGCTGTGCATATGAAGGTGGATGTGTACTGCGTTCTTGTGTTCATGTTTGGGCCGAGAGGTATGTGTGTATCTGGGTATGTGTGCACTGGCGTGGGTGGCTACATATGGTCTCGTGCACACGTAGATATTCTTGAATCGAAGCACCCACAGAACATGAATATGCATATGTATTTATACACATTCACACAGTCATACGTGCCCCCCCCCCACGCATGCAATCACATCAAAACTCATTTGTATGCGTGTATACGCATCACGTACATGTTCCTCTCCGTATCCGCTCTTGTGCACTCTGATGTGTGCACATGAACTCTGTGAGCAGCTGGCAGAACGGGCTCTCCGCGTCCCTGACACCCCGTCTATGATCAAACGTTTACTGGGGAGAGGCACTGCACAATGCTGCTGAAATCACTGCGGCCCTTTCTAGTCTTGCAGCTCCGATCTCTACGTGATGAGAATAAAACCTTTTGTGCAGCACAGGGCTTGATGGAGCCCTTATCTCCGTGCCTCTGCACCCAGAATAGAAAAATCCATTTCCACATCTGACTGGAACAAATCCCCCTGAACATGGCCAGAATTTCACTTAGCCACTGCACATGGTCCCCATGGCCTCTGGGTTGCCCGGAGTCAACCGCACCATCGTTAGGAGAGGGAGAGGGATAATAAGGGCAGTTGGATTAATGTTATTACCACAGAAAAAGCTGTGGATTCACCAGGAGGGAGACAGAGCTGAGAAGAGAGAGGCAGGGGTCAGGAGACAGCGAGGTACCATCTATCATTCCAAACATGTTCTTATGAAAAACAGCCTTTTAATCAATGGTGATAGTTTGCAGAATTTTGTACCATTCATTTTCTTACAAATTTTGGACAAAAACACCTTTTCTTTTCCCTCCCCCAGACTTATTTTCAGTTCATCTCCTTTTTTTTTTTTTTTTTTTTTTTCCCCATTTTGTCAGTGAAATGACACTGGATGCAGCATAGGGGGGAAAAAGAAAACACAAGACAGAAAAACATGATGCTTGTGACCCTCTTCCTTTAAACTCCTGTTTAAACTAAAGATCCCCGGTGCTTTGCAGGCCTCCCTGGAACACACGTTGTTTTCCCCAGCAGGTTCCCCTGCAGAGCTGCCTCTCTAGTGGGCTCAGACTGCATGTATCAAAATGATGTCTCCTTGGCACACTTGCTTGGTGCCGGCATTGCAGCACTTGGGCTCTTCAGAGATGTGGGTATTTTAAGAAGCCAACCAGTTAGTGGAGTTTCTTGAGTGGTGACTTGCAGCAGATGGAGCTGCAAAGGAGTGAGAAATGAAGTCTCAGCTTAAGTCAGTGGCGAAGGAGATCATTTCTCCTCTGTCCTACAGTGATTGCTGAGTTGGTGGTGTCCAGCACTCACCTTGCCCTGTTCCTCACTGCAAAAGGAGCAACACAGACCCCCATTTAAAGTGCTGTGTTGTCCATCTACCTGACCACCTGGTCGCCAGAGCTTTTAATCTTCCTACTGTTTGTTGCTCCATATGGAGGCAGGAGCTTTGGCGCTTCATCTTCGTCGTGCTAGGATTTCTTGATTGTGCTTCATCCAGTGGATGCTGTGGGAGCTCCCCAAGTGGGAAAAAAAAAAAAAAAAAAAAAAGAGGCTTTTTTAGTCCAACAGACTGTGTATCCCATACGCATGAATAGTTTGGCTGCTTTTCTCGCTGAGGCCCACAGTGTGAGCAGCTGATGCATGGATGGGAGGAGGAGGAGATATGAAGTAGTAGCAGAGGACAGAAACTGGCTACCAAGCATTTTCTTTTCCCTGTGAGTTGAGCCTGCACTCCGGGGTGTCTGGCTGCCCACGCTCAGGGGAGCAAGCGCGCTTTGTAAGAGGAGCTAAGCAATAGGTGTGTGGTGTCGCTGGTAGCTCAGCTCCCGAGGCTGAGCCCACAGGCATGGACAGCTTGACACGAGCATCCCAGGCTCAAATAGACGCAGGGATGAAGGATTTACAGGGACAATCTTTCTCTGTCAGGAAGGTGGCTGAGAGCACAGCTGAATGTCTTTTACTTGGTCGTGTTTGTAGTCCCTTCCCACCCTTCCTCTGCTCTCTGGCCTGGCTAGGAAATATCTCCTCACCTGACGCCCTGTGACTGTCCTTTCCTGAACTTGTGTGCCCTGCACTGCAGTTCCCCTTATGCCTGCCAGGCCTTCGCTTCTTCTCACATTGCCTTTGGGTGACCTTGTCTCTTGCTTCCTCATAAAGTGGTTCTGTTCCTATCATCCTCTGCTGCTGCAGCTTGTTCTGCTTCCCAGTCCAGGGTTTTTGTCTTCTTTCTCAGCACATCTGACCTCATGCCATCCCTTTACATCTCATGCCTTCTCCCAAGTGACCTGTGAGACATCTTTCCATCACCCAGCCAGCTCTTGGCACTGACCCTCCATGGGCTGCATTCTCCAACATCTCCCGACCTCTGGGAGGCATGCGTCCTCCTGGTGGGTCTCTCCTTCACATTTCTTAATATTATTTGTGGAGAAAAGTGCCCAGATATAACCAAGGGTTCTAGTATGAGAGTCTTCTTGGTGGCTGTAGCTTAGCAACAGCATTCATGGAGAAGTTCAAGGTGTGGAGACAGACATTTAACAGAGACTGCAGGAATGAAGCCAAAGAGGGGAGAAAGACCTTCATCCCACCCACCCGCGTACGTTGCTGCTCCTCTAGCCTGCACACTCAGACAGGCCCACCCACAACTTCCCTCCAACAACCGATGCACAGAAGCAACACACATGCTCTCACACTCTTACCCAGTCGTTCACATGTGCACACATTTCCATACTTGCATGCCTACACAACCGTATCTATACTTAAACATCCCACAATGACATAAACATACTTCCTTGTCTGTGTTTGTATACACTTATACACATGCATACCCCTTTATGTACTTTTGTACACACTCATACACACCCCACAGCCACAGACAGATTAGCATCAGTGCCCAACCCACGCACATCTCCCACCTACCCTGACTCCTCAATCTCTGATCCTGTTCAGCCATTCTCATACATGTACAGACCGGTGATCAAACTTTCACACGTAACCACCTTTGCACACATGCAGACACATCATTCCTTCTTCATCCTGAGCCAAATACTCTACCATTTCCCACATGACAAATCAGTTCCTAGCATTGCCCAGACTCCTGCAACCATAGCTCTCACACGCTGGAGATCCCCCAACCTCCCTCTGCTCCCTACCCCCATCCTGTACTGATACACGCCTCGATCTCCCGTACCAGCCAAACATTACTCCATACAGGGATCAACTCATCTCAAAGACATTGTGTGCTCTCAGGAGACCCAAATCTATAGCACCCCCCCACCCCTAAACACACAGAATGGTTCTGCCCAGTTGGCCTTTTAAGTCCAAAGGCTTTGTGTTTATTTACAATACAGCTTAGGGAGAGGAAAAGGGAAAGGGCATTTCAGCTTGTAAGAAATCCTTCCTCCAACCCATGCCTTGTTTTCTTCTTCTCTACTCTTGTTACACCTTCTACCAGGGTGCAGAGGCACCAGGGAAACCCTGAAGAATGAGAGGTGCAGGAAAGAAACGTCCCATTTGCTCTCCCAGGTAAGTCTCATCAGCCTGCCCAGAGTCCATGAGAGCCCTGGAAAGAAAGAGGACGCTTTAAGCAGTCAGAGTGCTCTCCAACCACAACCAGCATGGGTAGGAAAGTTGTCCCCAAGACTTGTTGGAGAGCTAGAGAAAGGTCAGCCATTCATGCAACTGGCTGGTATGTCTTCATCGCGGACATTTTTCCTTCCTGTTTTTTTTTTTTAGGGTGAACTGCTTCTCACATTTATAAGAAAGATAATCAAGGCATTGGGATGCCCACTTGTATATGCCATTTAAGGACTTCCTTGAGGTGCCACAGTCAGATGGCGGCTGATGCCCTTCATAGCTGGGTCATCTAAGGACAGGTCACGCAATCTAGAGCTGACCTTGCTCTCTCCATACTGTCAGTGCCCATCATCTCTTCAGCATTCTCCAGATGCAGTCATTCCTTTACCTGGTACCACACAAACCCCAGGTGTCCCTTCCAAAGCCAAGAACAATGCCTTGCTTTTTTCCACAAGTTCATGGAGCCCTCTTCATCTTCAGTCAGAGTCTTGGACCTTAACATTCCCTCGTATCAACATCACCCATTGCCTCTGAGGTGGAAAAACACAGAGGGTGAAGGGGATCCCATGTCTCAGTGTCTCTTTCCCCTGCACCATCTTTTTCATCATAAATAACTGACATGCAACTTGTTGCTCTTTTCGCATCCCACAGGCTCCTCAGGGAGCGGTTTTTGCTCATTGCTTTCTCCTTCCCCACCGCTTAGGGGATGCTCCTGCCTGTCATTACCATTCTGGGTGATCTTGCTGATCTCACCCTCTTCCCCTTCATCATCAGTTTTGTCTGGGGGGCATTCTGGCACCTCCTGGCTCTGGACTCGGCGGGACGGCCTGAGGATGGCCCTCCGGAAGCCCTGCTTGAAGCGGTAGGAGAGGAAGCCATAGATGATAGGATTGGCACAGCTGTTGGCGTATGGAAGCACCACCACGAGGAAGTAGACACCAAAGAGGGATGGCTCCTCCGGCAGAGGGCAGACGACATTGATTATGTTGAGGACATAGAAGGGGAGCCAGCAAAGGACGAAGACAGCCACAACAGCCACCACCATGCGAGTCACTCTGCGCTCTGAAAGCTTGTGCTTGGAGGACAGAGCCCTCACCCGCCTGCCAGAGGAACGAACCTTCACAACGATAAGAAGATAGCAGAGACAAATCACCAGCAGTGGCCCAAAGAAGCCCAGGGTGGCAGTGTAGACGATGAAGCCAGCTCTCCACACCGAGGCAGGCTCTGGCCACTGGATGTGGCATGTGCTCATCCCTAAAGGGACGTCAGAGAAGACGACCACGGGCAGTACCACCACGGAAGACAGCACCCACACAGTTGCGCTCACAGCCTTGGCCACCCGTGCTGTCCGCCATTTGGAGGACTTCCCCGGGTGGACCACGGCCAGGTAGCGATCAACGCTCATCACCGTCAGGCAGAAGATGCTGGTGAACTGGTTGATGGCATCCACGGCCATCACCAGGCGGCACATGAAAGACCCAAATGGCCAGTAGGACAGGGCATTTTGTGCAGCCAGGAATGGCAGTCCCAGCATAAAGAGCTCATCAGCTAGGGCCAGGTTCAAGATGTAGACATTGGTCACCGACTCGCTCACAGAGTGCCGCAGGACCACGTAAATGACCAGAGAATTCCCAGCCAGCCCCACCACGCAGACAATGAGGTAGACCAGGGGGATGAGGACACCGCTGACAACCACACCAGGGCTGGCGGTGGTGGAGCCGTTGGGGGTGGTGAAGCCTGCCCAGCTGCCAGAGGCATTCCCCTCCTCCGACACTGCCGGCGTGGGGAGGCTGAAAGCAGAAGTGTCCATAGCAGAGGCAGGGAAGAGGGTGGGGGGCAGTGTCCTTGCAGGATCAGTTAGCAATCTGGAGGTGAGAGGAGGAGAAAAAAGCCATTGATACTGGGGACATGACAGATGAACAAGCCACAGATAAAATCACCACATTAACTGTGTGTAGGTATGGACAGGCATGGGAAGTCGAGGTGAGTTTGTGGATGTTGGCAGCTGCTGGAAGATGTAGGACAATATCGATTCTATCTAGTCCTGGGAGGCACAGTGGGCATGGAGGAACAGAGACATGACTCAGTTCGGTCCAGTGGATCCTCTCATGTAGGGAAAGATCATCTGGGGAAAGAACCACAGACTAGGATACAGACAGGGAAATTTCTCATTTTCTGCTAATGGCTCCAGTAGTGAGCATAGTCACCAGGAGCCTGATTCTCATGAGTGGCAGGTGCCTTACGGTCAAAAGAGGGGAAGAGCATCCAGTGACAGAGTACCATTCCAACACTGGTTCCCCCATTCACTGAGTATCTCCCACTTGCTGAAGCTTTTTTTTTGGGGGCTGGCCAGGCTATTGTGGGGTTGTTAACCTCACCAGCAGAAACAAAAGCACCTCCACTCTCAACCCAAGCTGAGGGGCTGAGCTCAGCACCTGAGCTAGAGGGTAGCTGGGTTTTGTGTTAAGCCAGTTTGAGAGTAAAGGAAGAGCCAGATTATTTTGGGTACATCAAGAGGGATCAGTCCACATCCCTCTTGACTCTTTCTCTCTTGTTTTCACTCTCTCTCTCCTCCCGTACCCTGCAGCACACTGCTAATTGAAGAGACTCTGCCAACACCAAAGCAGTGTCCCAGCCTTCCTCATCTGAGGTGCCCAATTGCCCGTCACATCAGGGTTTGGCATGGAAACAGCACTCAGATCACTCAGAGAGAGCCTTGAACAAACAAGCTCTCTATTCACCCACAGCTCTGTGCTGACACTGGGTGGGAAGCTGCAGGGAGAGAAGACACAGATAAGGGAAGGACGTGCCTTTTGTCTTTTTTCGGGGCTCCAGATATGTGAGATACATTGTCCAGCATATACTCCAGATAAGAGACACCCTGGAAAACCTTATGAAGAGGGAATCTGGGATGCTTTCGGGATCACTCTAGCTCTGGCAAAATTTTCTAGAGGTGTGGACTGGCAGGGTCATCCTCTTGATGAACTAGCTCCTTGGAAGGGAGGATGACTTGGTGGAAGAGAAGAGGGACCCTGAGGCTCACCTTTACCAATCCTGACAAATCTCTTGGGGCTCTGAAGCTCCTTTCTTCCTGAAACAAAAACTGGGGATCTCAAAGGAAAGGACTCCCAATATTAACTACTTTCAGCTGGCCAGAAGCACTCCAGAGACTTTTCTCCCAGATGGGATTCTTTGTAGCATTACAACTTCCTTCACAAATGTCTTCATATTACAGCTTTTATTCTTTTTTGTAGATGTCATTCCAACTTCTGGAAACCTTAGGGGAGACCTGAGCTTTAGATGGATTTCTTGGATATTAGATAGGCAAACCCAACAGACTCTACAGTTGTGTCCAATCTTATGCTGAATAAACCTCATCTGATAGGACCCATAAAAACACAATTGGGCAACTATGTCTCAAGGCTGTTTCTACAGGCTATTGCATAAATGTTTCCTGCTATACTTAAATGAGATTTAAAGGACTGGAATTGTTTAGACTTTCTTTATTTGCAGGTGCCTTGGGCTGTGACACACTGTCCTGCTGGAAGCCAGTCTCCTGGGCTCCTGTGGCACTGGGTTGTCCCACACATCATGAGTGGCTGCAACGAGTGGGCAGAGTAGGAAGTGACTTGAAACTGTATTTCTCAGCTCGATGATCTTTCCTTTGATATTTTTTTCCACTGCTGTTCCAGGGATGCAAGTCACTTGCTGGAGGAAAGGGGATGGAAGTGGCTGGTCTGGGGACAAAGATACTTGCAAAGTGTGGCAGAAACCAGAACAGTATGCTCATAAAAAGATGATCCTCTAAAAGGTGGGGGGCGTAGTTAGGAATCCCTCCTGAATGTTCCTCCTGCATGCACAGGAATTTCCAAAAAAAAAAAAAAAAAAAAAAAAAGCATTTGGAGACAGAGCCCTACAAATATCAAATATGGATGGGAACACTTGTGCTAGGGCTGGAGAGCAGTTGGGGAAGTGTCTGGGGTCCAGACTTCAAAGCTGATTGCTCAGGCTGTGGTTTAGCAATACAGTAAACTCAGCTCCAGGGCTCTAAGAGCCCTATCAACAATACTAAGGCATGCAACACAAAGCACTGATTCACTATAAACTCATTTTCCTGCTCAGACAGCTGCAGTGGAGAAACTTTGTCTTTCAGCAGGCATGGTCTGTCTGTGCCATTCTAACTTTGTCACGTACCATCTACCAGCTCAAACGCTGTATCACCCATTCTGGCTGGCTTGGCAGAACAACCACTGGACACCAGTGCCTCATCTGGGTTGGATCCACTCTGCTGGCCATTTTGGCAGCACCCACATAGGTAGGAATTGATGAGGAACCTTGGCCTCAGACTGACAGTGTGATGGCATCTGCTTGGGGTCTGTCCCTGGATGTGGATAGCACCTGTTGCAAGAGGCTTGGGATCCCCTAACAGGTGCTGCCAGAACATAGCTGGTCCATACATTTATCTGGAGAGCAGGAGGAAGGCAGAGAGGTAGGAAGAGATGGTAAATTGGTGCTATATATACATATTAAAAAAAAAAAAAAAAAGATAATTAAAAAAAAAGAAAAAACATATTTCTGCATTGAATGAGAGGAGGAGGTGGATGCTAAAAGCTGAGCCTAGACCTGGTTACAAAACAGGAATAGAAGCTGGGAGGGACCACAGAGTCCAATAACCTGCAGCCCCTCTTGCCACCCTCCCCTCCCGTCCACCTTGTTTCCCCGTGGCCCTACGCCAGCTCAGGGCTCCCTCTGCCTCCCCTCGGGGCTGAGCTCTCTGGTAGGGACCAGGCTGAGCTGCCAGAGTCGGGGGATCGGGGCGATGGGGAGGGGGGGGTGGGTGGGGTGGGTGTCGCGGGTTTCCTTCTCTGTGGCAGCAGAGTTAACTTCTGCGTGGACTCATGCCCGCGGGAGACATCTGGGAAGAGCGGTCAGAGCCGCCTGGTACTTACGTGTCGTCGGGAGGTACATTTTCCTCTGCTTCACCGGGAGAAGCCGTGTCATGTTTTCCCCCCTTCCCCTTTCTTAAAAAGCAATTGAGCAAAGCGGTCCCAGGAGGGAGCGAGTCCCACCACGCACTACCGGAGACGCAAGTCCTTCCTCCTGGACCTGCCCATCGCCCCCTCCGTGACCGGTGTGGGACTGGGGCCCACTCCCGTGCCCGCTGGTGGCCGCCCGGGGATGCGCCGTCCCTCGCCCTCACGTCGGCGGGTCTTTCTTCCCACCCCCCCCCCCCCCCCCGCTGCCCTCTCCATCTGCGGGAGTGGGGGGGGCTCGTCTGCCGGGCTCGGGCAGACGGCGTGGAGTGGAGTGGCGGCTACCGGGACACGGATACCGGCAGCCAATGGGCGCCACGCACGGAAACACCGGCAGGAGAAGGAGGGGATGGACGAGAGGGCAGGAGAACGGAGGGGAGAGGGGGGAGAGACCGGGACGGAGGATAAAAGGGGGGAGAGGGAGGCGCGGGAGAGGGGCAAGGGGAGAGGGAGAGCGCAGGGGAGGGGAGGGTGGAGGTATGGGGGGTGCGATGAAAGAAGCTGTGGACTGTGGAAGGGATAGGGAGAGAGAGAAGGGAGGGACGCAGGGAGCAGCTCCGTGGTGGGAGAGCGGCGTGGCAGGAGCGGGGGGACTCGGCTCGGCTCCCCTGGGCTGGGGGGGGGGGGGGGGGGGAGTTGTGGCAGAGCGAAGTGCCCTGTGGATGCCCACGGGCGCACGGGAGGGGGGATTCTGTGTTCCGAGGATCTTGCGGGCAGGACCGGTGCTGGTCAGAGCTGCAGGGACATGGCAAAGCCCTCTGGCTGGAAAGATGCTGAGAAACCGGGGTGGATGCTGAGCACACAAACCCTTCTTCCTTCTGTTCTGCCCTACAGGCACCTCCAAATGGATGGAGCTGAGGGCAGATTGGGCAAACGGGGGGGGGGGGGGGCTGTCTCATCTTTCTCCCTCCCCTGCCTCCATGCACAGTGTCACATCTTTTGCACCTTCTTTGGGCAAAAGCTCCAGTTCAACAGCCCCAAACTGTCCTACCAGATTTCATCTCTGCTGCAAGGAGTGAACCTGGAAGAAAAGGGGCAGGGCAAGAAATTAAACTCCTCTGTGTAAGCAGTTCTCCCAGGAAGGAAATTAGGATTTTCCCATCCCATTCCCTGCACAAAGTGCTTCCCTGTAGTCCTCAGCCCCTTGCCTACCGTGCAGACAGCATCAGTGACTCCTCGTGCTGTGCAGTCACCCATCTGTCGACATTTGGCACTGCTGGCATGAGAATTTGAGCTCCTAGGGCCAGTTCCAGCCTTACAGAAGTAAGGAGTATTTCTGAAAGCAGAACATAGCCGGGGTCTAAAACCTGGCCTTCCAAACCTGCTTGAGCAATTTTATGTCCAGCCAGTGCTGCTCAAGGGTGAACAGGTGAAGGCAGTACAGGGCTTTAAAGCTGCCAGGGTGCCTTAGTCTAGATCTTGGAGATGCACAAGAGAGATGAGGCCTCACCGGTGAAGGAATGGCATGGGCAGCACCCAGTGGTTATCTTTGTCATGGCAGAGCAGGTATCTGCAGCACCATGCAGGGAGCCGCCAGGCTTAGAGAAAACAGAGCCATGCAACAGCAGAGCTCTACCCAGGACAGCTACTCCTTGCAGGGCTTGTTAGCATAAGCGGAGTCATAAGATCACAACTTCCAGGTCTCCAGCTCGCTTCCTCAATGCTCGGAGTCCTGCCCCGTTCTCTGCCTCAGCCCCAGCAGGGTTGTGCAAAGTACTCGAACTGTGTTGGAAGGAGAGCTCAGCCTGTGCACCTCCACAGGAAGGCAGATAGATAAATTTTGTTTCATGCACGTGGTAAAGCTCTCCTCTCTGCATTGCTGTACGTGATAAGGGATGGGGCAGACTGAGAAGGTAAGAGCCAAGGCTGGAGAGGAAGTAATAACCCACTCAGAATTCATTGGTTTGAGTAATGTTTAAGATGTTTAAGAGAGGCTAGATCCCAGTCTCAGGGGCTTTGTGTTTCCTGCCCTTCCACAGGTATATACCCACACCAGAGACTTAATTTCTGCTCTTCTCGACTTCTGTTGACACAATTTACGTTACCTTTGGATGGGGCTTGGGCAATTCGTCCAGCAGCCCACGTGCAATACAGACATTTGTGGAACTCGCTGCCACAGGATGTCCTCCAGGGTTGCTCTGGACATTTTCAGTGGCTCACGTGTCACATCACTGAACTAACTGCCTTCCTCAGATCTGACCAGGAACTGAATTTGCAAAAATTTCCCTGGCTGCAGGGTACCTCAGGGGCTTCACTGTGGCTGGGCTGTTGCTGACACTACCCGTGTGCAGGAAGCAGCCTCCGCCACTCAGAAGAGGTGCTGCATCGGGGAGCGGCAGGCTGGCTCAACTCCACAGTTTGTCTCTGCCCTCCTAGGACTGCAGGATTTTGCAGCACCAATCATTGCACCCTGAGCCCTCCTCCCTCCCGCAAGCTGTGGCAGTAGCAGCCATCCTGTAGCACTTCTTGCTCTCAAGTCCCTGCAATGCATCAGCAAGGCAGGTGCTCACAGCTGCCAGATCCATAGTACCGCTGGGACCACTCTCTTCAGCTTAATTTTAGTGACTTGGAGGCAATTTGTCTGGACTGGTGACTCATTCCTTGCTCTTTTTTTTTTTTTTTTTTTTTTTTCCCCTGCCCTCCTCCTTCGTGTTCTCACTCTGCCTGTGCCTGGCAGCATGAGTGAGTGCCAGTAACGATACGACCGCCTGTGACGTGAGCTTGGGAGCGTTAATGCAGATATGTTTTAGTGAAAGGGTGGCCCCAGCAACCTGCAGTGGCAGTCCCCACAGAGAGGAGTTGAGGCCCGGGTGTCCCCTCCCAAAGCCTGCATCTCATCCTCTGTGTGTCTTGGAAGGGAGACAACTTTTCCTTTGAATGCATGGAGGCTGAGAAGAAGCAGGGCAAAAGCTGAGGTGAAACGACCCTGCTGCCTTTGGCAGGCACACGGTATCTGCACTTTACTGAGGAATGAAGGGGGCTCAGCTGAGAACTTAGCAACTCGGCGCATGAAGCAGGCCTCATCTCTTCATTTTACAGTGACTGGGGCTCCCTAGCACCAAACTCAGCGCGGTGCTGCCTGGGTGTTCACTGCAGGTGCCTCCACCCCAGCCATCCCATCGCTCACTTCTTCAGGGCTGCGTTCCGCCCGAGGTGCAACACATCACGGACGTGGCAAGAACATACGGTCTGTTTATTGGGTCTTATTCACTACGTTGTGACCTCGGGGGTCGGTGAGGAAGGGAAGGGGCAGCTGGGGTGGGGTGAGTGTGGGGAAGTTGTGCAAATGGACAAACCAGTGCTGCAGACCCACAACAGTCTTTCAAGCCAGCAGAAGTCAAAAGCGCAGTGACCCCCACAAGGTACTGAGCTCCGGGATGCTGGAGCCATCGCACTCTCCTGCATGCTGGGCAGAGCCTGGCGTCGGGACGGGGCTGGGATCTGTAGCCAAAAACATGATAGACCTTGTGAAACCAGCTTGGCTATTTTTTGGCTCTCCCTCCCTCTGCCCTGGTGGCGGTGGTAGAACGATGGGGCCAGGTCCCAGCTAGAAAGATCTTTATCTTCTCTCTCCTCAGGCTCTGGCCAGCTTTGGCTCTTGTCCTGAAGCCTCTCTCCTCCCTCTGCTGCCTTGGGCTGAAGGGGAAGGGCAGGTAGGGACAGTATGAGGAGTAAAGGAGTCCCTAGGGGAGAAGCTGCTGCCTGCCAATGAAGAGCAACACAAACCCTGCCTTAAGGTCAGCAGGGCCTGGTAAGAGGAAGGGCCATTGGGCAACTGCCATGAATAGGGAACAGCCTTTTTTTTTGTGTTGTTTTGTTCTATAGGCAAAGGCTGCATGTTCACACCTCTCACAGCAGGTCACCCTTAGGCAGCCTGGATGCAGTTCCCTCTGTGGCAGAAGGTGACAGACAGTTCTTTGTGAGGACAGAGGTGGAAAATCCTGGGCCACCCAGCACAAGGAGAGAGGGGCAAACCTGCCCAGGGGCAAGCAGCAAGGAGGGGGAAGTGGCTCAGGGGTCTGTGTGCTCCATCCTACAATGTCCTGTCCTTTTCCCAAGCAGGACTGCTGTCTCCCTCTCTCTTTTTGAGGGTGACCCATCCCACCAGGCACAGTAGGTCATAAGAACTCAGTGGCCCTGACCATCTGAGCTGAGGAGCAGGAAAATGCCACTGGTGCCACTCCCAGGGATCCCTTTCAGACTTACTCGCTTAGAGGAGGCTGCATACACGTTTCTTTGTCCGGGTGGGCTGAGGACAGAGGACTGCTCGGATGGCTTCATCAAACACCGTCTTGAGGCCACGCTGCGTCAAAGCCGAGCATTCGAGGTATTTCACAGAGTCTGTCAGGAGGAAAGCAGTTGCTGTAATGGGGAGGAAGGGAACTGGGGGGGAGGCAGTGGGGGTACCCAGGAGTCTGCTGCCAAGGGTGCTCAGAAGAGAAACACACAGGAGGAATACCACAGATCCCATCAAGCAGAAAGAAACGCACGTGCCTGTGTCACCAATGTGTTTCTGGCTCACATCATTTCACAGCCACTACACCCTCCTCCCTCGGTCCCCATTATACAGTGTCCTGAGGCACATAAACACCGCCTAAACACCACGAGTCTTGCCTTGAGACAAGGTCTCAAGTCTCCAGTGTCATTCAGACTGCCTGGCCTCAACCATCTCTGGTGGCATCTCAAATCACATGGCACCTCTCTTTTGGGACTCTGTACCCTCAAATTCTTAGAGACTTTCTTCTGGAAATCGAGGCACCTGGCTCTTATGTGAGTTGAATAAACACAGCTCAGGTGATCAAAGCTATTAAGCATCGTCAGGACACACCTCCCTCACTCACTCAGGCAGTCTTGACTTCAGAGCAAAGCTTGCCAGCTGTACAAGACCAGAGTTTGGCTATTCTCCACCCTTGTAGCCAGAGCAGAGCCATTGCGTGAGGCTGGCTGTGTTATCTTGGTGTGGCACCCTCTCCAAACTTCCACCTGAAAACTTCTCCCTCAAGCTGTGTTTCCCACCTCTCTCCTGCCTCTGTGTGCTGCATCCGAGAAGAGAGGTTATCTGGAACAGGCATTTGTGCATGTCCTGAAATATGGGAGAGAGCTGATGCCCCTGACATGAATGGTGGGGTGAGACACGCATACCCAGGGTTGCATGTATAAGCCCTGGTAGTCAGAGGCAGGGGCAGGAAGCTGCAGTTGCAACTCTTCCTGAGAGATGTTAGAAAACTCACTCTTCCGCCTCTTTCCGGATGTGGAGTAGAGGCCTCTGCCCACACAGCAGCTGCAGCTTTCACAGAAGAATATTGGCCCAGATAGAAATAGCAGAGTAAAAGGGGAGGGGAATTTTCAAGTGTCTATTTGTGTGTGGGGGTGGTGGTGTCTAGAGAGGCAGAAAACAGAGGGTTGAGGGGTTGAGGCTTCCTCAAGGAGCAGATCTCCTTCCTGAGTCTCCTGAAGTGCATTTTGTCCCATGGTCCTCGATGTGTCTCCCTGTGTCCCTCAGAGATAGCACTGTGAGATACCTCTATGAAAGCCTCATTAGGTTGAAGGGTTGGGCATCTTCTGTCTCTCTCCTTTCAGTAGGTCCAAGATTTTGCCCCAAGCACATACCGATTTCCTTGGCCAGAGCAAGGCCCTGAGGATATGTAATGGGGGATAGCTTCTTCTCCTTCAGCTTCTCAAGGGTGTCCTTGTCATCACGAAGATCCAGCTTTGTGCCCACAAGGATGATGGGAGTGCTAGGGCAGTGGTGTCGCACCTCAGGGTACCACTAGCAAGGGAGAAAAATGACAAAGATGTGAGAAGTCACACATATGGACAGGCACAAGAGAAACAAAGAGGCAACCCTGAAAAAATGTCAGTAGGATAGCTAACACCTTGTCCTTCCCCATAGCCCTTCCATCCAGCATTGGGCACTATAGCCTGGCCCAAGCAGCCCTTGTTACTGGGTCCTCAGGCAAAACCCTGAAAGTGGTAGGACGGAAATACTATGTTGTTCTCCTCTCCATCAGTCTCTCCCTTCTTCCCTCACTTCCCATCCAAAGGCTGTGTGTACCTGCTTCTCACACCCTATGGACTCATCCTGTGTGTCTGTGCTGGGACAGTCTTGGCTGAAAGATGCCATCAGAATATAAGCATGTGGTCTCACAGCTCAATAGCCCAGCAAGATGAATTCTAGCTCCTTAATAGGGCTGGCTGCCTTCTCCGAGACGACCCAGAAAAGACATCTGAAGGAGATTGATATTTACTTCCTTTTGACTGACACAGAAAAGGTATTACCTCCCTGAAGCTAGATGTCCTATTAGCAGTCTCCACCCACAGTCACTCTTTGCAGGACCACCACCAATCTTACCCTCCTCAACCCCTGATGCACCAGGGTGCTCTGTCTCACCTTAGCACGGACGTTTTCATAAGATGCTGGGCTGACAAGAGAGAAGCAGATGAGGAAGACATCCTGTAGGCATACAACCATGGTGAAGGGTTAGGATGAGAACATGGGATTGCACGACAGGAGGCAGGGAGGGAAGAGAAGAGCTGGGTGGGAAGGATCCTCCTTCTGCAGCAGAGGGTCATGCTAGGGAAAGCTGTCTCTCACAACATAACACAGTCCTGACTGCTGCTAATTGCCTCTAGAGGAGAGAAGGATATTTCCTCCTCTGACTCATCGTAACCATAGCCACCATTATCAGAAGAGCCAAACATTTAACTATGAGGATGGGGTTTTTGTGGTAGGCACACTCATCCTCATGGGAAACAGCCTGACAGCATCCTGCTCATTTCTCACAGAACACCAGAGAGCTTCCAGGCCAGAATAATTTTGCCTGCTGTTGAGACAGAGCCAGGCTCAGCCCAAAAAGTGCACACACAGGACCCAAATGAGGCAGAGTTTTGCTTATCCACGTAAGCACTTCTCCTGGGCAGGGCGGAATTTAGATTTCCGTTAAAAACAAAACAAAACAAAAAAAATCTAAACCAGTTCTTCAGGGTTATTTATATTTATTTCATCCCACTTCACCTAGCTAAAACAAGGGTGTCAGGCCCACCCTATACATTTCCATACTTCCACAACCATCAGAGGCAAAAACCTTGGAGAACAGTTCCCCCACCTATCCTTGGGATGTGTCCCAGGGTGGGTGCAAGCACGTTGTTGAGAAATATGCCTGCTTGTGCTGACTGCAGGAGGAGCCTAAGCAAACAGTTTGTGCCAGGTGTCCGACTTCTAGGTGGCTCAGTCTAGCTGAAACAAACAGTGCCCTCAATTCCTAGTCCTTTGGGTTGCAATGGCAACCTTCAGAGCGATGCCTGAGGCAACAGGGTCTTTCTGAGCTTGCCAAGATACTGCTTAGAACAACATCCTCCAGGGAAGGTGATCTTTAAACCCTGAAATCACTCTCTCAGCGTGCTGAAAAACTGGTAAACACAGTATCTGAGGCATCCATTTGTTCTGCTAGAGGCTTGGGCTTAGTTGAGGCATCAGCAGATCAAATACATGTATCCACACATGGGATCTCTTTTAAAAGGCAGAAGCCAGAACAGTGGGATTCACAGAAATGTGAGAAGATTCTGCCTTGGCTCCTAAATTCCCTGAGCCACTTTAACTTTGCAAAGGAGGGTTTTTTTACCAGGGCTGTGTAAGGCATCTGACCCACACTGAAATCAGTGTCAGCCGGTCTCATAAATATCTTCAGTTAGGCTCATAAGTATCTTTGAAGATCTCAGTTTTCTTGCTAAGTTATACCAGTAATGAAGTTTAAATAAAGGCTCAAAAATACACTTAGATGTATTTTACCTTTAGGGTTTCAAGGCATTTGTATATCAACAGAAGTATTATCAGAAAAGGGCAGAGAGAGACGGAAACAGTCCTGTCACCATTTAATGGCAAACGTTGGTTTTTGCAGTGGAGGATGGAGGCATATCTGAGGGAGGAACAAGGGAGAAGGGGCATGGAGTGTGACCCACCGTCTGCGGGTAAGAGAGCGGCCTCAGCCTGTCATAATCCTCTTGTCCAGCAGTATCCCATAGCCCCAGATTTACAGGCTTGCTGTCAACCATCACGTTGGCAGAATAGTTATCGAACCTGAAATTCAGAGACATAGGCCATGGCTCAAACAGGAGAAGAGGGAGCCCTTCCAGTAGTGTGGGATTCACTAGGTGCACCCAGGAGCAAAGGGTAGTGATTCCTCTTCTCAGCTCACCTGGCTGATGCTGGCTTCCTGTGAACCTCTACCTTACAGACCTCCCACTCAGCATCAACCTCCTTCCCACCACCCAGATGTCCTGGACAGGTGCCTTGGCTGCAGCTCCACCTTTGCCACCTCGCCTGCAGATCCATAAACCCTTCAGTTTCTCACTTCTTTCCCCATCATTCTTCCCACAATTGTATCTGCTCTAGCCAAGCCCCTGTCTTTCTTTTGTGGTCTAAAGCCCAGATTTCTTCTTAAAAGTGAAGAAGAAGAACCCATGTCTCTGTAGGTCCCCCAGAGCCCTGCAGTCCTCAACACCCCTGCTGGAACTGAGGCCAATATGCCAAGGTGTGTCCCCTTACTCTTTGGCAACCCAGCATGAAATACTTGAGAACAGCTATCAGGATTGCATGCTTGGTAGAAATGCTGGGGAAAGAATGGATATTAAATCAATAGAGATATTCTCCCCTTCATCCTTGAAAATTTTATTTCTTGTTCCTTTTGGTACTTCTTTTTTTTTTTTTTTTTTTTTTTTTTCAGGCTAAGGTAAGGGAAAACAGAGATAGGAAGGAAACAACACAAAGACTTTGTGAATGTGCTCACGGCGTATGCCACCGTTGTAAGGCAAGGCATACAGTCCAGGAGCAGAAAATGGCCTTCCTTTCATGTCCCCAGACACAAGCCTGAGACAGGAGGAGAAACGGTGTGTGACACACAAAATGCATAGCCACTTCATGGATACATGCTAGGAAGGGATCGTGCCCTTCCACAAACCAGCGTCTGAGAAAAGATGGGTTCTTGCTGGCTGTTTTTTTGCAATGTCTGTTGGAAATTATTCTGGAGAAAAATGTGAGGCTCTGAGGTTTTCCTGCACCTTTCCTTCCCAAGGAATCTGAACCTGAGCTGTCAGTCTGACACACTGTGTCTCACTCCTTTTCCTACCTCAAGGATCATGTAATCGTACTTCACATCCCAGTGGTGTGGTATCAGTATGTGCGGCGTGCATCCCCAGACATATCCCCATGCACTGTGGGGAGACAAATGCATCTGACTGCCCAAACTAAAGCAACCCTAATCTTGCTCCTTAGTCCAACAGTTTGCAAGAAGGAAGCGGGTACCCCTGCCTATCCAACTGCTTTCTCTTGGGTCTGGCTAAAATCTTATAGCCTGGTGCCTGGTTGTTTTGCCTAGAAAGACCCCATCTGCTACTTGTAAATGTAGCTGGCAGATAGACCCTTGAGTTGGTTTGTGTCTCCCAAATATCTAATTTATATCGGGGTTTTATAAGGTCACTCGTGTTTCTGGTGAATGTTAACAGATCTGAAGTGTAGAGGCACCTTCACTGGTTTGGCAGCCTTTCCTCTGCTGGCACAGAGATTGCAACCCTGCCTTCAGAGTGCACAACAAGGGGTTTCTGCACCTCTTTGCATCCTGCTTTTCATGCCTCCCACCCACCCCAGGACATGTTTATGCATTACTCACACAGTGGGGATGTATTCTCCCGGGAAGGCATTGGTGGTGTAGCTGATAAGGAGGCAGGTTTTCCCCACAGCTCTGGAAGAGAAAGAAAAACAGCAGGAAGTCACGGTAGTGCAGGCAGTCTTGCAAGGGTGAGATGGGGACGGATCAATCCTTCCACACCCCTAAGCTAGCCCTGTCAGGAGACCCCTGGAAGCAGAAACACATTCACAGGCCCGGAGAGCGCATAACCATAAGTTAGACAACCGGCAGGAAGAAAGACAGGATGTCACCCAGAACTGTTTGTTGTCTTTGAGCACAAAGGCCTGTTTTTACCGTCTGGTACAGAGATCACTCAGCTAAAACGCATCCACTCTGAGATGGAGGTGAGAGCCCCGTTTCCAGGGTGTGCACAGTGCTGTGTGCTCACAGCCCGGGCAGGTGCATTGCTTTGGTGCAGGAGCGCCACGACAAAGCTGCCCAGCCAGTTACAGACCCTGGACACAAGCACTCCTGCCTGCTTCTACGGGTGCTGTGGCCAGGGGCTTGATGGCACCTCTTCTTGACTTAGCCACAACACCTTCCAGTCTTGCCTGTCTGCGGTAAGCTGCAGCATCACCCGCAGAGAGAGCTGTAAGCACCCAGCAAGGTGCCTGCGGCTGATGGAGGCTGCTGGGGGTGTTTCTGAGCGAGAAGACGGTGCTTCCTCTCTCCTCAGCCTCCCCCACACCCATGTTGCAGCAGGGTGGAGCGCAAATAAGCCGGGATAGGAGCACAGTCCAAACTGGGCGAGAGCAGTGGTGTGAAGGTGGTGGGAAAGGAGGCAGTAAGTCTATCAAGGGGAGGAGAAGGCGCTGCGGGCAAGGTGAAGCCTGTGGTGAGGAAAAGATGTGGAGAGAAACTGGAAGAAGATAAAGCAGCTAGGACAGGTGTGGGAAGGAGAATCCTTCTCCTGCTGGGCTGCTATTTCTCAGGTCTGTGTGGCCTGGGAAAGCCTGGCCATGTTTCACTTACAGCACATATGAAATGGAGGTGGTGAGAGCAACCTGTCTCCTCAGCTTACAAGCACAGCCACAGGATGAGGGAGATGTCTTTCCTGGGAGAAAATGCGGGAGTGCGACTGCCGGGGAAGCTCCAACCGTCTCAGCTGTACCTGCAAAGTCCCCTGTTGCAGAGATGCAGCCCTGCCTTTTTGTGTGCCCTTGACAGGCACGGCTGGCACCTTCACCCTGATCACGAGGCACCTGCCTCAGTCACTGCACTGTGGGGCAGCTGAGGAGGAAATTGAGCTCTTCTGTGTGCTCCGACACTTCTTTCTTCCTTCTGCCCCCTCCCTTTCTTAGATCCTCCTCTCTCAGTCCCTTCTCTTTTTCCAGCTCCCTTGCTTCCCTCTTATAGAGATAGTGAGGGAGGGCCAAGGAGGCTTCTTGAAGCTCTAGAGGTAATGGCTTAGGAGATCTATGGGACTGTGGGTGCGTCAGTCGTTGAAGGAGGGACTGTTTTGATTTAATGTGGTTGAACAGAGAGAAGCACAAACAGTCAGTGAAGGGGTGAAGGTTACAACAAAGCTATTGAGAGAAGAGGTAAGGTTAGTGGCATCTGCAGGTTCCTCGGACTGAACTGAGGGAGTGGTAACAGGTTGGTGACGTGTGATGGAAGGGGCTGCGGGGTCAGAACTACTATGGGGCAACATGAGGGACTTATCTGAGTGACGGCAGAAGGTCCTGCGGTTGGTAAGGTGGTGCCAAGGGAGGGTGACATGGCTGGTATGGCTGGGAGGGAGGTGAAGGGTGGTGAACTAAGAGCTTAGAGCAATGGGGAGATTACTGGACTGCTGTGTTGCAAGATGGTGAGAGGGGACGTGCAGTGTACCGAGAAGCAAAATGTCATCACAGAAGACATTTAAGAGGAGTTGCGGTCGGAGGGGTTGAGGGCAGGACGTGTTGTGGGGTTAGCCACGATATGAAAGGAATGCTGCCTTGAGGGATGGCTACAGAGTTGGTGCAGTGTGTGAGGGGGAAACTGGGGGGTTAACAGGGCAACAGATAAATGCTCGGTGGTGTTGTCCATCCAGCTCTAGCTTGCTGCCTTCAGAGGACTTTTCTTAGAGGTAGTGGTGTTTATTTGGGGCTCTGTCCTTCCTTGTCCCTTCTCCATATCCCCTTGCCCCAGCCCCTGAGAATATGTCTAACATGTACTGTTATGTTTGCAGATGTCTTCTTCCCCGGGCAAGTTTTGAAGGAGGAAGTGACTGTGGGGAGCAGGGCTGCTGCAAATGTCTCTTCATCTGCTACCTGATAGCTGCCCCAGATAAGAGTCTGGCCAGCTCCTAGCTGGGAAAAGAATTAACCTACTCTGTGCCAAACGTGGACTCTCTTTCCCTCCCTCTCCTGCAACTACTCATCCCACAGGGCAAGAAGAGGCCCTGTCCACCCCATCCCTCCCACCCCCAGCAGTACTGACCGGTTCACTTACTGATGGCTTAGATCCGGCCATTTCCAGGGATCAGGGGACATGAGCAGTGACGCCATCATGCTATAAAAGCAAGGTTGTGTTGCCTCCCACTCCCAAAGTGGCATATACTTGTGCCTATCTCAGTGGAAAGAATTCCTCCTCTCTGTGCCCACGGAAACCCCTTGCCAAACAGTCTCCCCCACACCCCGATACGGAGATAACGTGCTGAGAAAAGCTGAACACAGAGATACTGGCAGACATCTCATCGGGACCTTAGTGCCATGCCCTCTCCCAGTCAGTCCCAGTGAGCAGATGGCTTTCAAGGAGCCATTCACCTGCAGGAGAGTGTTTGTACCTCTCCGGTTTTAAATCTGAACCCTGCCTACAGGTTGAATCTGGCAGCCACACCACCACCTCCTGTGCGTGGGACAGACCTGCTCCACTATCCATGCCCCTTTTGCAGATGGCCTTCAAACTGCCCTCTTCCACACCCTCCCCAGAGGAAGGTCCCTTGCCTTGGGGTGGGAAGAGCAAGTGAGAGAGGGAATGCAGTATACAGGAGGTCAGAAGCAAAGCCGGGGAAGTTCCAACAAGCAGTCACCTTCTTTCTTGCCCCTTGTCACCACCCCTCCCTCTCCGCATCCACAGCAAACCAGCGGGGTACCTACCCATCTCCCACCACGACACACTTGATGGCTTGCATGTCTCCGGACCCGTGGCGGGGGACAGCGCCCGGGGCAAAGGAAAGTCAGGCCAAGGCAAACAGCAGGGAGAGACGGGCAAATTTGGGTATCAGCCCTTGTGCTGCAGAGAGCGGCAGGTTGCAGGGAGGGAGGAAGTGGAAGAGGGAACTTTACTCTACGATCACCCTCAGGTCCCTCCTCCCCTCGCATCTCAGCAGCAGCTCTGCGGCCAAGGCCGTTAGCTGAAGGCGGGGCATGCATGACTTCATGGTTGGGATGATGACTGCTGTAATTTTTTTTTTCTCCCTGCGTGTCTCACCCAATCCCTTCCCACACCATCCCAGCAAATGGCTGGGGGCACCAAACGGCTTTTACAGGGGAGCTGAACAAGGGTTAGAAGCAGGGTGAAAAAGTGGAGAGGTGCATGTCCTACTCCCACCTTTATCACCCAGACTTTGGAGGAGGTGTAGGTGAGGAAGGGAATATGAAGTGGGAGTAGTGGGGTGATGTGGGGCAATGAAGATATTTCAGGTCTTCCCCATGCCCCTCGGTGTCAGTGGTGAAACGTCTCAAGGAACAATGTTTTCTGTGAAGGCTGAACAAGGAAGATAAGCAGCCTCTAGGAAGCAGCAGCCACCCCATGGCTGCTCTATCCCTCCTTTCCTGTGGTGATAAGGTCCTGCCTCACTTCCCCACCTTCCCAGATTACTAGTACAAAGAAGTATTGTGTGAAGCTGTGTGTTCACCGTGAAGTGGAGCAAATGCATCAAGGGATGCAATTAATTGTTTTGGCTCCCCTGACAGTACTATGAGAGCCAAGACTGGTGGATGAGAGGAACCCCTGCAAACCAGCTTCTCCCTATCCACCTTCTCCCTTACTTCTCTGCAAAAGCAGCCAGTGGGGGCTGCTGCCAGACCTCTTCCATCTTGTCATAGAATCACAGAATGGTTTGAGTTGCAAAGGACCTTTAAAGGTCATCTAGTCCAACCCCCCTGCAATAAACAGGGACATCTGCAACTAGACCAGGTTGCTCAGAGCCCCGTCCAACCTGACCTTGAATGTTCCCAGGGATGGGGCATCTACCACCTCTCTGGACAACCTGTTCCAGTGTTTCACCACCTTCATTGTGAAAAATTTCTTCCTTATATCTATTCTGAGTCTAACCTCTTACTTTAAAACCATAACCCCTTGTCCTATTGCTACAGGCCCTACTAAAAAGTCTGTCCTCATTTTTCTTATAAGCTCCCTTTATGTGATGAATGGCACCAATAAGGTCTCCTCCAATCCTTCTCTTCTCCAGGCTAAACAACCCCAACTCTCTCAGCCTGTCCTCATTGTCCTCGGAAAAGAATTTTAGAGCTGAGCAGCAAGGATAAGAAGGAAGCAATCACTGTAAGAAAGAAGATACAAGGAGCAGAAAGATCCCAGGATGCTCTACTTTTCCTTCTCGAAATGAAGATCTGCCTCCTCTTCCTTTCTTCTCCTCTTGTGCAACACTAAGCCTGGAAAAGTGCATATGTGTGCAGATCTGTGTGCTCCTTTCTGAACTGAAGAGTGGATGGGCAGGAGATGTGTTTTATAGAAGAAGGGATGTGGTGACACAGAATTCATTAGAATTTCCAGGCTTTGTCAGAAGGCCAGTTAGACCAAGAACAGTGGTTTTTCAGCTGGGATGTTCCTGAAGGAAGGAGCTCCAGGGGAAATTGTTTCTCCAAGGGTTGGTGACCTTTGTGCTGCTGCAGTCATGGGAGGTTTTTGCAGCTGACCTGCTCAGGAGGAGAGCTCTCCCATCCATCAATCAGTGCTGGCCGCAACCCAGAAACCTTCCGCTGTGGAACGTTTCCAATTCTTGTGGCTGTTTCAGAAGCACAAAGCGACCAGCTGTACTAGGTGTTCCCTCTGTGGGTGGGAGAGAAGGGGGAGGAAGGAAGCCCATTGACTCTTCTGCAAGAGAGAGCAGGAACAAACCATAGGAATACAGGTCAGAGAGGGTCAGAAGGGAGAATGACAAAGGCTGTTACAGGGAAAGCAGCAGCAGGAGATGGAAAGGGCAGGCAAGCACAGAACATAGTAGGCCAGGAGGTAGGGACTCAGTCAGAAGGCAGGTGTATCTGGCCCTGGAGAATGCTACTGGTGGATGGAGAAAAACCATTACAGTTCCCTGGACAACTGGACACAGTGAGGAAGACTCTTTGGAAGACATCTAGGTGACAAGTGGGGGCCCAGGGAGCTGGAGCTGGTGGAGTCCCTAGGGATTCGGGGAGCTCTAGGTTGGGCAGGCAGCCTGGGATAGGCAAGCGGGAAACTAACCCCTTTCTGGGCATTGTTGAAACTACGTTTGAAATCAGCTTCTCCAAAGGAACATTTCCCTTTTCACCAGATCTTTTCTCTGAAGGTTTCCAAGAACCCTTATGTGCCTGGGGAGAAGCAGGGTGGGAAGAACAGAGAGGACTGAGGGGAAATGAGCTGGGGAGAGCTGGAGAATATATTGAGTCTTACCTGGGACAGAGCAGCAGTCAAGTGAAGATAACTGGGGCTGGGGATGGGATTCAGACTGAGAGACTGGATGGAAAACTGGCCACTGGCACAGTAGGACCTGGTGGCAGGGTCAAACAAGGACCACTGATAGGCTGAATGCCAGTGTGTGCTGTGGAAGTCCTGACAAGGAGGTATATCTCAGCCTACTCTGGGCAAATCACTTTTGGAAGATAATTGCCTGCTACTGCTGTGGATTATGGATAGTCAGTTCTCGTCCAAGTCAGAGGTCTGTGCTGTGAATCTATAAACTTCCCTCTTCCACCAGTGCCTCTGTAGAGGGACGAGAGGGATCTACATAAAGGCTTTTAGGGCGTTTCTTTACATCATATTTAAATTAATAAAAATGGAATATTATCTTCAAATAACACACGTTGTAATCACTCTGAGAACAACTGACACCTGCTACATTAAAACCTCTCCTTTATACATGCTGCAGGAAAGAGAAGGAAACTGCAGGAAATAGGCCCAGAACCTCTAACGGAGCACATAAAGATCTGTTGCTGCTTTGATGTCCTCACACCGCCAAGAGGTGCTCTTGACATAAGTTGCTTTCTGCATGTGCAGTGGGGCTGAGGGAAGGCAGGAACCCATCTGAGGTTTCTTGTTCCCTTTGCCGCGTTTGAAGAAGACATTCATGGGAAAGAATTGCTCAGTGAGACAGTTTTGCTCTGAAAGACTGCCAGGGCCCCAGGCTGGGTCACCTCCGAGTGACCCATCTGTGCTGGATTTGCACGGCACTCCTGTGGGGGAAATGCATGATACCATTTTTTCCCCCACAAAGGTCCAAAGCAGCAAGGACTGTTCCATCTCTCCCCCTCTTTCTGTGAGGTTCTGATCCCTCCGGGAGGATGGGAGGATGAGGAGGCTCTTTCAGAAATGATGTCTGCAGTTCACAGCCCTGCACAGGAGGGCAGGAGCTGAGGAGGAGGCTCGTCCTTCAGCACAGGCAGAGTTGCAGAGGGAACATTTTCGGGGTGGGGGGACAGGAAGCTCATTTCCTTGCGCACTCAGGGCATGGCCACAGCAAGTATTCTCATTACCCTGTGCCCTGATAAAATTTATTTTCTGTGAGATATTGCTCAGGCAATCCTGAGTGGCCGTAAGACCTTTTCTGTGTGTGCTGGGACTCCACTAGGGAAGAGAGCAATTTGCTTCAGCCTGGCTGGGCTGCAAACTGTTCCTGTTTGCCATATTCCCCTTTTGTGTCTTCCCACTTCCCCATTCACACAGTTTTGCACCACCTGCCTCCTGCTTTTAGTTCTTGCTTTGCTGCTTCTCTTCTCCAAAATGCCCACCCCTCCCTGTTGGTGCCCCCCTCTCCCCTCATTGCTGTGGTTTCCCACTGATTGCCACACTGGTTTGAAAAGCCTGACCTGAATTCAAACCTCATATAACTGAAGCGGCACCTCAGGCCATCATGTTCTGCAGTCCTTGTTAGTGAGGCCATGCAGTTGCTTCATACAGGGTCTGGTTTTTAACATGGTCATGCCAAGGGCTTGTCCAGCCTAAATTTAACATGTCAAGCAAAAGTTTAGGAAAAAAAATAAGTTTCCAATCCAGTTCCATGGAACAAAAACTACCTACATTTACAACGCAACTTATAATCAACTCAACTTGCAAATGGTGCTTACTGAGTCTTGGACCTGTCTTACTCATGGGCTTTTCTGGAGACCAGCCCTGCTGCAGTCAGGGGCAGGTGGTCTATTCCTGATACTCTGTGTCATGGAGGTTCCTCTATTTTCAGAGTGTGACTGCTCTCAGCCTTTCCAGCTTGGGGCAAAATAGCAGGTCCACTGCCATCCTCCTATCTGGAGCACTGGAAGAGGATCACCTCCTCCACCTCATCTCCACTGTGTACCTGGGTGAGCAGGAGACCATGGCACAGACCTTTGGACATCAAGTTCTTTATGATGGCTGATTCACACTTGCACTTCCCTCAGCTGAGAAGTTGTTCACAGACTCTAAATCATACTAATTTTTTATGTCTTGGCCTTATCTGGTTTTCTGTGCTTCTGCAAGTCCCCAGTGATTCTGATACGGGTTTCCATTCTTACAGACATTTTGTTCTCAGCCAGTGACAACCCCCATCTTGCTGATACCACTCTGTTATTTAATGGTGAGAAATTCAGATCAAGATCTGACTGCACATCCTTTCCCACGAGGTGCTCAAATGGTTCAACAGTATTTTTCACCTTCTTGTTGTAGAGGGAAGGTAACAGGGACTAGAGATTACATAGCCAAATAGGTAAATTGTAATTTGAGTGTCAACTGCTTGACTTGACTCCCCTGTCTGCTAGCACTCTTCATACGTTATCAGATGTTAGATATACTATGTTTTGTAAAACCAGATCTAATATGTATCTTCACTGGTAAGTTATGGTATCTTCTAGGAAGGCTGCACCAGGGAAGTGAAAAGAGATGTTTAGAGTACTAAGGAAATCTATAGCTACTCTGTTTTACACAACTAATATTTCCTGAACTACCAAATTAAAATCTTTTGCTTGACTTCTACCATTTTCTTTTTTTTTTTTTTTCAAAGGCATAAAACTTCAATCTTGCTGCAATTAGGAGTCCAACAAAAAAAATCCCTCTAGTACTTCGTTCAAGTTTATCAGACTCTAAACGACCCTCCTGTAATCTTTATAAGATGTTTTTATTTTTCCTGTGGCTTTTTATAATCAACATCTTTCTACCTTTAAAATAGACTCCTGTTCCTTGAATTAGTAAAAGCAGTTGAAAATAGGTTATCCCAGGTACTCTGCGCTAGGAGCTTTACTTACTGCCTGCCCGTTTGCATCCTGAGCTACTGCTCTGGCTGTCACAGTCTCTGTTGCTCCTCACATTGGACAAGGATTATTTTATTCCAATTGTTATATGAAAAATCCTGTTATTGTCTTTGCTTGGTGCTGTTTTGCCTTGCATCAAAATACTGTCTGTGCAGCTCATAATCTCAACAATATTGTGTAAGAAATGCTACAATCTCCTGACATACTGCACTCCCTAAGCCCAGCCTGAATGGAAGACTAAACCTCCTGAAGGGGCTATTGAATTTGTACAGACCAGTACTTTGTCTCTCTGTGGATAGTTGTGGGAATACAGTTGACAGGTTCAGCATGGAGAAATATACGGCACTTTGTCACTGCCTTTATTCCCTTGAAAGTAGTAGGAAATATTTGTATTTCTTTTTTATTTACACAATAATTTTAAGCTTATATCAAGTAGTAGAAAAGTGCACCCACACCGCTGGTTTGATATTTTCCTTTGTGACCACCAGAACAACAGGTATTTACAGCTCAAATTTAAGCCTCTGTGTATAGCACGGGAGCATCCTGGGAGAAAAAACATGGGTCGTGGCATTGAAGGCACAGGGAGCAGCCTGGAGTCTTGATCTGCAGCAGTCTGCCTAATCTGCCTATGCTCAATGAGGTGAGAACTGTTGGACCAGCCTGGATGCTCCCACTGCACCCACTCCCAACTCTTACCCACGCAGCCCCAGCCTGAGATAACCACAGCTGGGAAGGATGTGCAGCAGCAGAAGTACTTACTGAATCTAACGCCAGTCCTGTATCACAAGCACTGATTTTCAGGGATCTGTTTCTTCCTGTCCCTGTTCCCAACAGCTCCGGTGGCACAGGAGAAGCACTGCTTTTGGTGGTGGTTGTGGAGGGGAGTGATAAGAGGGGACAAAAAGGGCCAAATCCCACCACAATCCAACCCAAGACATATCTGATGTGTCATAGTCCCCTTCACTCATCCTGATATTATGTAGGTCCCTCAACACCCCCTCCCACCCAGTCCTCTTGTTCCCATGTTGACACCTCTTCTTGCACCTCTAAGAGAACGTTGTTTGTACCTCTAAGCCAGGTATGTCTTGGAGCCAGGAGTGGCCATTTTCAGCTCTACTCTTTGCCTTGCTGAAATAATCTCTATCACCTGGAAAATGTTCTTTGGTTCTTTCTCCAGTCTCCTGCTTTTCCAAGGAGTGCTCTCCTTGATGAGATATGCCCTTGATCTCCTCTGGGTTGCTCTTTTCTTAGATGTTGTTGCAGTCATCGTAGTGGTTTTTTTTAACGTATAGGCCACAGGTTTTTCTAGAAGCAGGAAGATGCCAGAATCAGTGCCCAATATAAGAATTAGTGTCCCCTGGATGTTGGTATCTTTCCGCATAAGTTAGGTTTTGCTGCATGTCAAATTCTCCTTGCTTAGTCTGTATTTGACCGAGGCTGTATCTATGCTGGCCTTGTTAACATCATCAGTGGGAGAACCCGCATGCTCTGAGCCACTTGCTATGGGATAGCTCTGACCACACTGTATAGCATTTAAATCTCATCTCCCTTAGGACCCATCTGATGTTTCTATGCCCCTGGGGCATAATTATTTTTTATGTGTCCTTTCTTGCTTGTTTGCTTGTTTTTTCTTGCTTGTTTTTGTGCCTGTTAGCTTTCCTCCCTCCCTCCCTCCTTCCCTCCCTCCCTCCCTCCCTCCCTCCCTCCCTCCCTCCCTCCCTCATTCTCCCTTTTTCTTTCTTTAAGTGCATTTCCTGGTGCATTGCTGGCTGGGGTAGTCTTGGTGTCTACCTGAGTTCACTACAGACCCATATTGCCTGTCTGAGATGCTCAAACAACCTGACCTCTCATCTGGGGCTAGGTTTCTTCAAGAGGAACTGTTTGTTTTGCTCCAGAGCAAGCCTGGAACCAAGCTAGTTTGTGCACCATGTGAATGAGTGGGGGACTAAGGACCTGGAGAAGGAGACATATTTATCCTGCACTTCGGAAGGAATGGGAGATGCTCTAGGCTTAGTTTAGCTATATGATCCCGTATCCCTTCTTGTGTACCCTCATGAGAAAACATTTCACAGGTGTTTCATTTTTACATGAAATAGACTTATGCAGTTTTTTAACAATGTATTTCCCATTCAGACTCCTATGGATGAAATAACTGAAAGCATTTAAAGTGCATCAAGGCCAATCACTGTTAAAACAAAGCTACCAGAACCAGGAGAATGCAAGCAGTGGAGGTGATCACTGAACTGAATTAGTAGGTGAGGTCTCAAAACAGGGCAGTCAGGGATTCCAAGAGTCGGGCAGGAAAAGCTGTGAGAAGGAAGCATCAAGGAGTTAATAGATGAAGCAAGTATGGATTAAAGACGCAGGTATGGGTTTTGCATTGCTCTCTGTTGGAGTGGCTGAGAATATTTCTGCAGTACACAGAGGCATCCATTTTGGTGTTTGCAGGGTGCTTGTGGTTTGACCTGGCCACAGACACATGCATAAGAACACCTCTGATCAAACTGCCTACATATGTCACCTACCTTTGAGGCAGACAAGATCAAGTCTTTCAAGGAAGTGCTTTAGATGGCTTGTCTGATGTCAGCTGCAATACTGCTGCAACAATTTTTTTTTTGTTGAAAACCGTGATAGAAGGACTAGAGGTGATACGCTGGACCCAGCTCTGATTGTCCTCTCATGTGGCCCAGGATCTCAGGTCAGAAATTGAGTTTATAAAGGGTGGGCTCTTCACAGTTTGTGACCCAAAGGCAGGGCTCTGATAAAGGTGAAGCATGGATATTAGGTGTAATGAAGGTCAGGGCAGACATGGGTGTAATGGTTTGAAATCAGTTTGCATTAATAAAGCTTGCCCTTTTCTCCTTCCTTTTTTCCCTCCCAAGTAAGCTCCTAGCAGCTGCTTTGAAAATATTGACACTGACCATGAAAAGTGAGTGCTGAATGTTTGACGCTGACTCTTCTTGAAGATCACAGGTTATTTGTGACCCTGCCCACAGATGCCTGTGTGGGTTCATTCTGGATTTCTGCCACCCCTTGACAACTTTAAGGCTGAGATATCTCCCATTCATCACTGGAGGTTCATTGGAGTGCTTATCCTCTCCAATAACAGCACTGAACCTATAGCATAACCACAGGTTAGAGCAAATGCAAGTGACTGAGAGGAATGAGGGCAATCTGTGTCTTTCTTTGTGAGGCTGAATGACCCTAGAGCAATGGAAATTAGCCAGAGTGTTCCGGTAGATCCTACCTTTTTCATCAAACCTTTTAAAGACTCAGTTTTTCTCTCCAGAGGATCTCAGACCAGACTCAGTTAATGGGATTGTGGGAAGATAATGGCTCTTCCTTTCCTAGTGAGTCAAGGACCTTCAGCCTCACAGGAGCCTGTTCTAAATGTTGGCAAGTGTACATAGATGCTAGCTTTGACTGCATACCAAGTCAGAGTGTTGTTTCTTATTTTTCTACACATGCAATGCTCTTGCAAACTCCACCTTGCTCTCTCATGGAAAAATGGTAGGTGGAAGTCTGTCCTGCTCAAGGCCTGCTGTGACTACAGGAACAGGTTAGGGAGCTAAGGATGCAGGGTGCTTCAGAGGTAAGTGTTCATGCATAGAGAGGAGTACTCCCTCTACAGCTTCAGTCCTCCTAGGGGAGTCAAGAGCACTGTCTGGGCATCCCATCTGGTTTGAATTTTACTTTGACCAGTTCTTCTGGCTCTGACATACTGCTCTCCTGCATGCTTCTTTTTCCCCCACATTGCCTACATCAGAGATCTACCACATAAATCACACAGCAACCAAGTACAATGCAAGGGGATGTGTACAGCCTTCTGGGGCTGTGTGGGGGGAGTGGTGGAAAAAGAGCACCTGTGACTCACAGGTGAACAGAGCAGCACAAGTGCCTTCAAAACTGTCTTGTTAATGCCAGCTTTCGCACCAGCAGGAATATCACTAAACCTGAGAGATGACTTCATTCCTCCTCAGTTCAGGCCACCCTTGCTTAAAAGGCTTCCCAAGAAAAGCAGTTTGGTAGTGGAAAAAAATGGAGCAAGAGTTAGAGTACAAGTCACTTAGTGAGCAGTGAGGGAGGGAGAAGAAGAAAAATACTCTCTTCTCTCCATCAACCATCCTCCAATTTTGCAGTCTTCGTCTCTCCTTCCCCCACCACCTGCTGCAGAATTACACAGAAATAATCTTTCCTTTAAAATGAAACCACTTCCCGAATCAGACGGGTTTTTTGAATCAAGAACTTCCTTTTTTCCCCCCTTTCTCCTCGGTGTATCTCAGACAAAAGCTCAAAGTACTATCAGCCTCTCACTGCTCATCTCAGTCCCTTCGAACAGAGATGCGCACTTAGAGATTCTCCGAAAAGCTGCTGGGATGGAAATGTATTTGTGGTTTTGCACTCCAGAAGTAGCCAGGAGGAGCCCCTGTTAGGTCCTAGCAGTATGCACGTACAGTTTCCTTCACTGATGCAAGCTCATGAGATGTGGTCGCAGGGACGAGGAGAGGAGGGGTGGAGTCACAGGGCAACCCTCCCCCTAATGCTGCTACTGTCTTGGTCACTGGCTCCAAGTTGTTTCAGTTCTGTGAAGCATCTGAACCAACAGAAGGCAAGGAGGAGCAACACCTTTGCTGAAAATATATTGCGGTCTTCAGGATGGACTTTTGTCCTGCTGGTAAGCCTTGACCATCTTTTGCCTTGTTTTTTGGGGAGGGCTGTGCGCTCAGTTTGAGCACCCCATGAAATCCCAGCAGCTAGAGTGGATCCTGTGGCTGGTGGCTGGAGGAATGAGATGGTGGAAGATCCCTGGTGGTACAGTCAAATGCTTGTCAGCCTTCAGCATTACACATGGCTTTTGTTTTACTTGCTGTCTCGTAAGCAAACTCTTTGCACATCAGGAGAAATTTCCCCACTGATTTGAACAGCCTTTGTGCTGAGAATGTCTACTGCTGTGATCCCTTGAGCTGGCGATCCTGAACTGGGCTGGGAACTGACTCAGGGGTATCAAGGGTATATGTGGCACTTTGGATGAGCACCTAGAAACTTTGTCTTCTCTTCGTGCAAATCTGGCATGGCTTGCAAGCTCCTCAGTGGTGTTTCCCCACAGGCCCCAGGAGCTGGTTTGCCTTTGTGGAGCCTCTCACACAGTTGGATATCCGAGTGCAACGTGTTTGCAGGGCTTTTGACGTTGGGGCCTCTCTTGCTTATGTTCATGTTAAAGGTAAATGACTGCATTAGGGTACTACAAACCCCAAGTGACCTGCAGGTGGGCCAGCCTGGTCGTGAAATAATCTCAAAGGGCAGATATGGGTGGGGGGAGATAAACCACATCTGAGGAACCAAGAGAGATCTCAGGTTTTATTTCCTACTTTGTCAGGTGGCGGATAAAGTGGCTGGGATTCAGCAGGGAAAGGCATGCTGTCAGACTGAACATTTCTAGCCTCTGGCTGAGGAAGCTCTGAGTGTGTGTCAGTGCAAAGGCAGCAGATAAGGAGAGCCGACCAGGCATAGGCTGAACAAGGGCCAGAAAGAAAAGGGATTATCTTGCAATGGCCCTGCTGTGACCTGACTCTCTGTTCTCACAGGCTTTTGTGTACAGGATATAAAGCACGGAGTGAAGGGAAAAAGTAGTGCCCAGTTTCAACAACTGTTCTGCACTTTTTAGCTCCTACGCGGGTAGCCAAGGAAAGGCCACGCTCAGACTGCATACCAGCCTTGCTTGTCAGGACCCGAGCTTTTGCTAGCATTTGGCTATGAATGTGGTGAAAGTGGGTCTCTTCACATCACTCAGCCCTCACCACTTAAAAGCAACTGTGGACAAAGCTCCTGCAGGACAAGCTGGGCAGGAGGAGAGAGGGTACATCACGTTTTGCTGGTTATTTTGGGGTATGCTTTCCTCAGAAACTGAGGCTCTCAGAACTGATGGTCTGACACAGTCATTCACTCAGTGTGTTACTGAGTTAATTACGTCTCAGAAGTTACATAGTGCAATAGCACAATGAGATCCTGCTCAGGGACAGTGCAGGTTTGCTCAGCTCTGGCTAGAGGCAGAGCCTGGAGGCAGGCAATGCCTGGAAAGATGTGCTGTTTCTGACTGAAGTCTTTGCTCAGTCCCAGCCTGTCACTTTACAGCTGGGTGGGAAAGTGGGTCTGTTTGATGCTGCTCTACCCTGGGTGCCAAGGCTGCTGCCAGATGCAGTTTTCCAGTGAGCTTCAGAGCACTGGAAGTGTTTAAAGTTGCTCAGTTGTGGCATGATTTTCCTGAAGGTCAGGGGTGCACATACACCTTTTCCTGGAGTTACTCCTACCTGGCGATGCAATGGTCCTTTTAGGTACCAGTCAGCCCCAGCTGCATGCAGATGAGACCTACATCTGTGGGGAGGCTGGTCTCCCTGCAGTGGATGTCCTCTTCCAGCTTGCTTCAGGACCTTCTAGAAACTGCCTAGGTGAGGCCACAGAGCCAGTATGCCAAATCCTTGAGCTGGGTGTGTGAAAAAAGGGAGAGCAGACTGGTACCGTGGTATCACGCGCAAGGATGTGTGGGGTGAGAACCGTAGGCAAAAGTGGCTGGAAGCTATCCTGATTGATGTAAGTTGTCATGGGTGATAAGGGGACCAGGAGACGCAATAAATTCTTCTTCACAAATTTCCCCCCATATCATGAATGTGCAAATTAAAACCTGTGTGAGGTCCATGTTGAATTTCTTCTGACACAAGCTGTAGCAGAACTGTGGAGTGGCTGCAGGAGGGAGACAGATTGGGCTGGACAAAATTGAGGAGCTGGAAAGTTTCCTGTTATCTGCCTGGTACCAGCCTGGTACCTGGCTGGGGAGGTAATGATTCTGTGCTGGAGATGACACAGCAGCCATATCAAAAAAGAAAAGGAATTTCAGGTGAAATTCTTCCACCAGACAGCCTCACCCAGGCAGAAGATTCCCACCAGGCTGCTCTGCTTGTGTGCTGCCATGGGTGGGGGTGCCCAAAGCCTTTAGCAGCTACACTCAGAGCCCTACATTGCCTTGCAAATGAGCCAGCTGAACTGCTGTTATACTGTGGGTGGGTGGAACGTGGATGGTCTGTAACAGTGCTACAGATGCAGTCATTCTTCATAACTTTCCCCTACAGTTTCTGCAGTTCATCCTTCCAGCTCTCCTGGGTAGTCACTTCCCACTTATCTCCGTGCATCAAAAGCTATCTTCCCATTTATATACTTTTGATTGGGATGGAAAGCCTCACTTAGCACCCAGATGGGTCTGCACAGACCTTTGCAATGGGAAATGAGACCAGCAAACACAGTACTTTCTGCTGGCCCCATGAGTACCCAGACTTTTGGGTAACTCCGACCTGCCCTCCAGGTGGGGAGGCTGAGGGCGTAAGTCACCACAACTGGAATTGAAATCTGTGTTCTGTTTTGAGTGACAGCACTAAAAATACAAGCCTGTGCAATTCATGAAGAACTGGCACGTCTTTCTATCTGGGTCTGCCCTGAGGGTGGGGAAACAACCTCAAGAGCAGGTGTAAGCCCCACAAATGTGATGCTGATGTACTTTCCTTTAAACGTTTGCTCTCTGAAAATAAATTCTAAGCAACATCTTCATGTCCTCTCTGGAGAAGATGCTAGCCAATTTTTTATGTCGTGTCTGAACTGGAAGACTTCAGCGTTGGTTTGGCTGACAGCAACCCCCTGAAACTTGTGGGTGTTTTCATGGGGTGAAATTTCCCCCTGTGCAAAGAACCCTCACCAGGGCTATGCTTCATCTGCGTCCTGACCTAGTCCTAGAGGGAAGTGGAACTTGGTGGCACTGAGGACTCTGGCGAGGCTGAAGTCGTTCCTCAGTCCCCCCATGCAGGGATGAATTCCCTCTGCCATTACAAGCATCTGGAGCGAGCTGGGCAGTGCTTCACTTGGAATGTCCCTCTCCTGCTGCCTTGGCTCATTCTCAACATCAAGAAGGAAGGAAAGGCAAAGCAGCCTCCTCACATTATCTCATCTGCTGCTTGCGCAGCTGCCTCTGCTGCCTTCGCTGCCTTTCTGTGGACAGTTCCCCAAATAAGCCTTTTGTGTTCACTTCCCCGAACTGTAGACCCCAACGTGTGCAATAACATAGATGAACAGCCTCAAAACAGCCTTGAGGAGAGCATTATGCCTTCTGTTAGGGAATCAGAATAACATGAAGGCACCAACCTTGGAATTATTTTCCAAGGCAATCAAGGACTTAAGCTGTTTAGAAAACTTAGGAAACCTTATAAGGACCCTCTCTGCAGCTTGATCTAAATAGCTCTGAAAGTTCGATCCACCCATTTTTTTCCATACTATGTCACCCTTTCCTGATTTTATCCCTTGATTCCCTCCCCTTCTCCACGACTTATGCTTTTTCTCCCCTGCCCTCATCACACACACAGTCCTTCCCACACTTTTCTCATTCTGACAAACTGGACAAGTTAATTACTTGGGAGTCGAGGTTCTCAGATGTTGAGGAGGAAGGAGGACTGAGTTATTTACAGTGTCAGTGGGGGTCGTGTGGGTGAGATGATTTCCTCTGGGAGCCTCACATCTCTTTGAGATGCTTTAGGCTGCTTCAGCAGACACAGAACAACTGAAGCAAAGCAACCAGCCACACCACAGACTCTGCTGGTGGGGTGGGGGAAGGGGAGCTTCCTCAGGTATGTCCTGCTACCGCGCTTTTATGGAAGGAAGTACAGACAAAGGGTCTTAGTGGTAGTTTGTCAAGGAATCACTCCAGTGTTTCCACAGTTACCAGCCCCAGTAGAGGTGAGAGAGTTAAAGCAGGGGAGACCAAGAGGCTGGCCTCATCTCTTGCAGATGCCAAAATGGCAGGAGACATAAAGTAAGCTGAAAGACCCAGGCACTGCTCGCAGGCACAGGGCTGACATTCAAGGGGAAGTCAGCAACCTGCCTAACAAGCAGCAAAGCCACTGCATGGGGTTTTTTTTTTGTTGTTGTTTGTTTGCTTAGTTTTTTTGTTTGTTTCTTTGCTTGCTTGTTTGCTTTCGTCTCACATACAGACTTGGATGTTGCGAGCTGCTGGATGCCACAGGTTTTCCTCCCCTCTTGACAGGCTTGAGCAATCAGCCAGCTTCTTTCAGCTCTTCATGAGGGCTGCTTGCAGAGTTGGGAGGGGACATGGGTCCTGGCTTCATGCTGGCTCCTTGCCCG
Source organism: Tyto alba (assembly GCF_018691265.1). NCBI lineage: Eukaryota > Metazoa > Chordata > Aves > Strigiformes > Tytonidae > Tyto > Tyto alba. Next base: position 32,774,168 of record NW_024881282.1, read on the forward strand.
GTGCTTTCCTCCCAGAGGCTCAGCAGCCTCTCCCCAGGGAATGCAATGCTCAAAAACAGCAGGAGGAGTGAGGGGAGAGAGGCTGCAGCCTGAGAAAAGCAATAGGACAAACTTAGCACATGGAAACCCAACCAGCTGGGAGGATGGGGGGAAGATTAGGAGCAGGGAAGGCGGGTGTCTCTGAGCTGTTGTGGCCATGACAGCAAAGAAGCATATGGACTCTGAGCTGACTGCCCTTGTACCCCTTTCCTTCTGTCTTGGCTGGTTCCTTCCCCTTTTTTCCCCACTCATATTTATAGCAGGTTTTTTTGCATGTGAGATCCACACTAAGAGAATTTCCAAGGCAACTGGCACCACTTCCCCTTTTTCCAGGAAGATGGGTGGCCCAGGGGATTTTGGCTTATGAAACAGTGAAGCAGGGCATCTAGTGACCTGACCTGCCTTCCTGGGGAAGCTTTGTCTCGCAGTGTTTAGGTGCAGCAAGGACCCTGTCTACAAGTTCTGCAGTGACGTCCCAGGAGCTCCAGTGCTCCCAACCTTGTGTGATCCCCCTTTTTTCTTCCTAGGACTCACCATCTGCTTTGCCTCTCTAGGGCTGCAACCTCCTGTTTCTCCTTGCTGAAGAGTCTATGCTTCACCTGGATTATATTTAGCAATATTGCTGTCACCCCAATTCTTTTAGGTCTTTTATGAATCATTTTGTGGTCACCTTGGCTCTGCTGGTATCTCTTTAACTTCCTGTACATTACAAGGAAGCCTACTCATATTTCAGCACTGTCTGTAGTCCACAGAACAACAGCCTCCCACAGATGCTCCTTCTTCAGCAAGACTTTCATCCCCCCCAGATCCTGCCCTCAGACTTGAAAAACCTCAATTCTCTCTCTTAAGACATTTCTGACTCTAGCTGAGGTGGATCAATCCATGAAGCCAGTGGCTCTTCATGGGAGGTTTGGATGTAGATGAAGTATTTAGGTTACAGCTTTTCAGAGATCACTGACATAAAAACCACCAAAGAGCATTTGGTAAGACCTCTTCATTGTGCTCACAGTGAGCAAAATTGGTTGAGTAGGTGGGGTGGGTTGCTGCAGGGTTAGATCAGAGGGCTGTCAGCACAGTGGCTGGCTGCTGGCAGGGATATATGGGTCTGTGCTGCTCGCTCTGGACTGAGAACCATTTGCAGGGCAAAGCTAAGGTGCAGTGTCTGTAGCAGCAGGGAACACACATGCTGAAACACAGAAATCAGGGTTCCCGTGGCACGACCCTAGGAAAGGATAGGCACTGAGAGGCTGAGGCAACTTTTCCTGTGATATGTTTGCCCCAGTATTATTCTCACAGGCATCTTTGTTCTTCCAGGGTCAACTGACTTGAGTGAAGCTGAAGAGGCTGAAATAGAGACAATCAGACAGCACCGACAGGAGCTTTTGGAGGACATTAAGGTAAAGATCATCCTGTTCCTCCTGTCTACTTAGCTGTCTCAAAACTGTCCTCACCAAGGAATGTCTTAACATAACAGTCCAGACCATGCAGAAGCGCTTCTGCACATGAGACATTTGCTCTGCCATGATCCAACCTGAATTCTGAACTTCAGGCTGCCCTGGCATATTTGCCACCAGTGTACATCCAACCTGTGCTACTCTCTGCTGCAGGAGTCGTCAACTACCCCAATGGGATATTTGAGAAAGGCCGATCAGCACATTAGCAGGGATGAGCCAGGATTAAATATTTACAATTAAGGAAATTAGTGTGACTTTACTAAGTCACACTGGCAGGGGTCTGGCTCAGCATTTATGATTATTTTTAATTACTGTTTACCTGCTCATCAGTCCTAGTTACCTGCTGCATCCCCCTGTGTTTATCAAACTTTTGTTTGGTTTGTGGACCTCTAACAAGTCATCCATGAAGGAGCCTGTCTCTTTAGAGAGGTGTGATGGCAGGACCTTCCACACAAGTTTCCATGGTTGAACTTGATTTTCTTCTTTTCTTTTAGCAAACCCAAACATTTATCCACTGAGCCCCTAAAATGTCTGAAAGTGACAGATTCAAAATCAGTCAGTAATATCACATCACAGTCATGCACGGTGCTGTACACTTTCTATTCAGTTCTGCCTCCACCACCATGGAATGTGGTCTCCCATTTGAAAGAGCTTATGGCACTGAATCATTGGACTTGCACTGATTTTCCCACAACATAGAGATGTCCAGATGCCTGAGGAATAGGTGCAATATTTCCTTGCATAAAGGACTAAGCCAAACTACTTATTACTTCTCAGTCTTCCAGACTCACCATCTCCACTGCAAATCAGAACAGTGCCTTGTCCCTTCCTGCAAAACATGCTATGAATGCATGTGCATGTGATTGGCTTGTGTGTGGTTCTTATCTCTTCAATTCTCAGAATAGGCAATGGCCATTGTATGATGCAGGATATTTGAATAGGAATACTACATTTTTTATCCAGAATGGTCAAAGGAAAGCTGCTAGACTACACAGACCCATACTGTAAATCCCCAAACCATTAACCAATGGGGTATGTACTGTCTAATGGAGCAGGATGGATTTAGGTGAAAGAGTACCTAGAACTAGAGACATTTTCCCAGGTGGATTTCTTCAGAAAATGTCTATCAATGCCCTTTAACATAAATACTTGGCAGGATGTCTGGTGGGGAGAAGGGGAGGAGGAGAGAGGATGAGTCTAGGATTGCCGGTTACACTGCCAAAAGACAGCAGTGAATAAAATAACAAAACTGATAATAATTTGAAATTCAGGAGCTAAGGTCACAGATTTTTTACATCTGTAAAATACCTAAAGCTAAGTAAAGAATGCTCCCAGCTCTGGAGACCAATGAAGGACAACAGAATGAAGGCTGGAGCAAAACTGAAATCCAGAACCTCTTCTCTTTTAAATTATGGGATATTTGAGAATTTCAGTTTCTCTATCTGGGTGCATACTGTGGCCACATCCTCACTCCTCGTTGAGGCAAGATCTGTCATAAAACAACCCTTCTTCCCCTGCCTATTCTGGTTTGCATGGGGAAGAATTTGGGTGATTCCTGGAAGAGAGCTGTGACGCACTCTGGCTCTGAGGAGGACCATAACTGCAGGATGGAAATAGGCATCTTCTTTTCGTTGGTAACACAGAATATCCAGCCAAGAAGGCCATGGTCTGTCATGGGCCTAAAGGAAACTGAATTCTACAATTGACATTTTTAAAATTTGGCAGTTATTCCTCTTCTTTTACTTCTCCTGTCTTCTTTCTCCATGTAAATACAGGTATCTGCTCAATGATATTTGAATGGTAGATATGTTGAAAACTCTGTGTTTCACAACGTAGCCACTTCAGGTTCATATAGACCTCACAGATATTTGTTCCACTTCCCCTTGCCTGGATGTGTAGCAGGGCTATGCAAAGTAAAAGCTAGAAGGAAATGGGCATAATGGAAGGAGTGTCACATCTGACATTGTTTGAGGAACTGAAATCAACACTGGGGTGAGTTCTCTGACACTCTCCACAGTGGCTAAGCTTGATTTTCCAACCTTGATTCACAACAGACGTGAGAACATCCCTCTACCCCTCTCTCCCATTGTTTTCATCTGTAATCCAGCAGGGTCACCCCAGAACAGTGCCCATCTCATAGATATCCTTGACTGATCATGAGCATCTGACTCGTCCTCCTATGATTGAGGGAAGAAGACATGCTCTGTAGGTGTCTGCTGTTTTTCCCTGCACTGCCTTCATCCTCTTAGTATTTCTTTTGCAGAAGTTGAAGGAAGAGATTGCTGAAGTGTTTGCAGAGATTGAGCGCTTCCAAAATGCAGAGGAGAGACAAGAGACAGACAATAATCCTGGGGATCAGACCAGGCAAGTGGGACAAGATGGGTATTCCTTTGTTTACAAAGTCTCTCTGTTGATGTTGAGAAGACAAAAACACTGCTGGGATTTGGATCACAACAAGGACAGGGAAATGAGGCCAGGAATACCCTTCTCTTCTCTGAGAATTCTCTTTATTCATGGATAGTCAGAGACCTGTCCTTGAGATATCTGAGTTATCTTGTGAGTGAATAGAAACATGACCCTTTATTCTAAGTTTGACTTTCCTCCTTCTTTGTGCTTGCAGCAAACTATCACAGAAGAATAAACTTCTGTCCCTGGGCCGGAAGAAATTCAATATGGACCCTGCAAAGGTAGGATTTGTTCATTTCACTTATGAGGAGAAACAGAAGAGCTTCTGTTGGCCACTGATCTACTTGCAGCCACCCATGTCAAAGGAACTACATCAAGGGACAATGGGGCTGGTTTCCTAAGGCTCCAGTTAGTAACACCTTCCATCTTCTCCCTGAATAAGATGAAGCTGTGTTGCCCCTCCCCATCATGTGCCTGTAGGCCATCCCATCAGATACAACCCAAAACTAAGAGAGATAAAGGGACTGCCAATGTGTCAAGAGAGACAAATATCCTTCAGCCCAGCTCTTCTTGCCTGTGAGAGGCTAAGAATTGGCTGTAGCGTGATGGAGGAAGATGAAGTAAGAAGAAGGTGAGAAGTTTTGAGAGTGTGTCAGGTTCCTTGGCTCATTCAGAACAGAAGAGGACAAGCTGCCTCTGTCATTTTGGAAGTAGTTTTGGTAGTACTGGTGGGACTGTGGAGTGAATACAGTTTCTCCACTTTCTGGGACTCTGGCCAGTGGACCCCAGATTCCATAGCCTTCAGTCCTCTGCAGAAAGCTCTAAAATCATCATGATTAAGTAGAGAAGATGTGAGAAAGATAGTTTCCTCTTCCTTCCTTCTCACTGGCAGACCATTCTTTTTGAGCTCTGTAAGGAAAACCACAAGCTGCGATCGAGCAATTGCTCACTGTCAGCTAGCCACCACAGCTAGCATCTTGGGTGGCTGCTGGTCTGAGTGACAACTTTTCACGCCTCCTCCGCTGCCCTACTAAGACCCTTGAGATGCCTTCCCCAGCATCCACACCCACCACAGCTGGAGTGCTTGCCAGTCCCCCCGGACATCCCTCTGCCACTGGGAGCTCTCTCAGAGCAGTGATATCAGTACTCACAGCCTGCGTGAGAGCAGGTTTCATTTTGTCTTTCTGTCTGACCTTGGTTTGAGGCCCCAGAGGCATCCCTCTCTGTGGCACTGTGCCATACTGTGCAGAAATACCTGAAATAGTTCTGACCCCGAACCAATTTAGCTTTATTAGTTCAAAGCTGATCAGCCTCATTAAAACATTATACCATGTGCCTATATTATGCAGCTCTCTGTTTATTGCTTCCCTTTTGCTACACTCTGTAGGCTGAGAGGTGCTTCATTGCAAGGAACTTTCTTTGTCCCTCCTTGCTAAGGTTACACTTCATCCATGCAATGCTCATACTTTAAATGAGTTCCTGTCTCCAAGATCTCAGGTCGAGTTCCTGAGGCTAGAAAAGTAAGTGTTAGGAATCTGGCAGAACAAAACCTTTTGGGAGAAACATTTTCTTCTGAAAAATCATCACTGCAATACTTTGCAAAATTAAATTGATCTTACCAAAATTCTGTCTTGGGAAAAAGAAAGGAAAACACTGTGGAAAAGTCTCACAAACATTTCAATTTCTTCATTTGAAACTGCTTTTTCTTTGGGGCATTTTAGAAATAGTTTCTTACATATTACAAGGCAAAGTGAATTGATTCTGTTGAAGTAGAACATTTTGATGGATCTAAAACAATTTTCATTCCTTTATTGTATTTTGTGAGGAGAATTGCAATGTGGTCTTGAGAGTTTTAGATATTGTTTAGAATGTGAACAAAACCTCAACTCTCTGTGACTTTGAAAATTATAAAATTGTCTCTAAAATAGGATGTTGACTCTTCTTTGCACAGCCCAACTCAAACCCTCTATATTCTTTAAAAAACATATTCCACCCTTACTGGCTGGGGAGGATGGAGCTGAAAAGATTGCAGACTTCTCTGTTCTGAGGTATAGAAGAAAATTTAGGAAAAAACAATTTTAAGTTGTCTCAAGCCCGTATTTTTGTCTGAGTACATTTTTTTATTATGTCTTCTTTTAAACAAACATTTTTTTCTTTAAGTTAATCCAGAAAAAAAATGACATTTAGGAAGAGAACACTAAGGTATTTTGATGGAAAATGCTAAAATGAACTATTTTAACTTTACCTTTTTGGCCTTTCAACCTACATTGCCCTTTTTTGTTTGCTTGAGTTTCCATCCCAGTGAAACATTTATCCAAATCTAGGGATGAAATGAAACTGCGACTGGCTCACCACAGTGAATGAAGAGGGATGGAATAAGGGTAGGAACATGGCTGTGATCTCTCATAAAGGGGCTGAAGAGTAACAGAGGAGGAAACATCATCAAAGCCAAGGAAAGCTGGTATCAGGGTGTTGCGGTCCCACTTTCTCATCAGCTCACAGAGCTGTCTTACTTCACTGTCTTTTTTTCTCCTTCCCCAGGGGATCCAGTACCTGATTGAGCACCAGTTACTGTCCTCAGACCTGCACGAGATTGCCAAATTCCTCCACAAGGGAGAAGGCCTGAACAAGACAGCCATTGGGGATTACCTGGGAGGAAGGTGAGAAATGCAGCCAGGATGAGGAGACCCTTTGGAGGCCCTGTCCTGCCCGGCCCCTTGCAACCACTATTTCAGATGACCCCTGGCAGACCTCAGCCAGATGCCAAGCCTGAACATATCTCAGACTGCAGCAAGCTGGATGGACAGTACACCCTGGGGTGGGAGGCCTTTGGAGTGTGGCTAAGGCTGGCTCTATGAGTTACCTTTCCTCCTGCCTGTAGTGGGGTCAGTCTTCCCAGACAAGAGTGTGCATCTGGGCTTCTTGTTGGTCAGAGGGGAAGTGGAGGCTGGGACGGAGCCAGGTGTGTCTTGTCACACCAAGGGACATCCAAACTGAGCAGGGTCAAAGCTCTCTTCTGACCTTTTCTTTCAATCCTCTCCCAGGGACACCACAAACATTCAGATCCTCCAAGCCTTTGTGGCATGTCACCAGTTTGCCAACCTCAACCTGGTGCAGGCACTGAGGTGAGTGAGCATGTAGGATGCAGGGGATGGAGCAGGAGCCTGCTCAGCCACCAGGTCTTATTACCCAGGAAGGTGGTGGAGCCCTCCTGGGCTGAAATGGGGGTTCCCAAGTCCCTGATGCATGTGTTGGCTCCAAGACTGTTGCTCTGTGAGGTGTTAACTCCTTTTCCTGGAGGAACTCTTTCCTGGCCCCTTGACTGGACTGGCCATGTTCAGAGAAGATGGGAAAAGCAAAGTTGGTCACTGTGGCTTAAATGGCTGGGAGGATGGGGAATGTTATTTTTTGCACCAGGAAACATGTCTGTCCACAGTGCTTGTTATGTTCGTGACAAAGTGACTCTGTCTTATACCTTGGTATGCTTTTTTCTTATAGGTCAGCCTCCTGGCAGGACTCTTTCTCTTGAGGTCTCTGCTGCCTTGCAGGGCACTCATTAGGGAAGAGGAGCCATGATTTCTAGAATGACTAGTTCTGCTTCCTGCTTTTAGAGTGTTTGAGGCTGATAAGTCCAAGCAATTTCTAGAGAAAGGAACAGAGCTCCTGCTTCATGCACGGTGTTGTCTCCCCAGTGTGATGGGATGACATTTTATTTTCATGGTGTTCCATGAGTTGAGGAAAGGGATAAATGTCTCTTGCACCTGATCTCAGTAACTCTTTGGCATGCTGCTCCTGACAGACAGTTCCTATGGAGCTTCCGGCTGCCTGGGGAAGCGCAGAAGATTGACCGGATGATGGAGGCATTTGCCAACTGGTACTGCAAGTGTAACCCAGGAGTATTCAAGTCCACAGGTAGTTATGAGGAGTAGAAGGCCTGTAAAGATGAGATCCACTGTTTGCTAGAGAAGACCCTTCCTTTTCCATCCATAAAGCACAGAGGGCATCACTTGGAAGTGTAGATGTTTCCCCTTAAGCTGAAGGAGGTAGCCCAGTTCCTGTGAAGATTTTCAATAGGTTGAGGGTCTTCAGTTCTTTTGCTATTGTGCTTCAGTCCATCCTTATGGGCAATAGACTTGAGAAGTGCTCTCAGCACCACGTGAGATACCCCTCATTGCAGCAAGGATAGCACTGACAGACATGGGTCTGTAGAATCTTTCCTGGCTGGCAAAGCCATTATCAGACCAGAGCTACCCAATTTGCCCCATAACCCTAAGGGAATGGAATCACCTCCATCATAAGAAATCAACTCTGTCCCTCTTTCTCCTAGCAGAGAGGACATCTCCCTTTTCCTCCTATAGCTGAGAGGATGATACCGTTCTCCAGTGACTGGAAACCAAACCACCTGTTAGTGTGTGGGTTTATCTGCCCTTTAAGACAAATGCCACCCATTCTGGTTTTCTTTCTCATTGTCAGATACCTGCTACATACTGTCCTTCTCTATCATCATGCTTAACACCAGCCTGCACAACCCCAATGTGAAAGACAAACCCCCCTTTGAGAGGTTTGTATCCATCAACAGAGGCATTGACAATGGTGGGGACCTGCCAGAAGAGCTCTTAAAGGTAAGGAGACCTCCCATTTCTCACCAGTCCCTCTTTTCTCTCTGGCTTGGGGATCCACTGAGAAGGAAAGGTGCACAGGTCTCAGTGTAATACAGGCCTACTGACTTTCTGCTGTACAAGGGCAAGGGCTGCACAAGGAAAGAGGGCAGTATGTACAAAAGCAAAGCTGGAAAATGTGGAAACAGCTTTGGAGAGGGATTGCACACATACTTGTTGGTGAGGACATGGGGCGAGAGAAACGGGGCTGGAGACATTCAGGGAGCAGCAGTATTTGTTTGAGAAAGTTCATGGTTTTGAGTGTGTCTGTGTGAGAGAGGAACAGATACTGTAACTGTGTGAGAGAGGAAGACACGAGCTGCAAGTGTCTGTGTGTCATGTAGGTATGAAGCTGTGTGAATGGGGCACCCACTTCTGTGGGAGGTAGCTGGGCAGCCGACTCTTTTGGTCAGCTTTGAGAGACCCAGTCCCTAAGGGGACCGTCTCTTTCTTGTGTGTCTGTGTGTCTGTGGCAATGTCACCATAGCCCAGATTTTGAATCCCTTTCCCTTGTTCGTACCTAAATATCTCAGCTGACTCCAGTGTTCACATCAGTCAGGACACCAGTGCCTGACCTCTCTTACACCAGGATATATCTTTGAGTGAGTAGAACCAACAAGCCTGAAATGAGTGTCAGTGTCTCTTCCAGCATCTCTTTCAGCTTCTGTAAAGCTCTCAGCAGGTCCCTGGTGTCTCTGATCCCAGAGGATGAAGATGCAGAGTGGAACAGACAGAGACAGGGGATGTATCTGTTATCAAAGCTGGAACTACCATTTTCCCAAAGGCTCAGCAGGCATGGGACCTGCCTATGAGGCAAGGGAGAGGTAGACAGCCTGCCTACATGTGTCTAGCTTCACCCAACCGATTCGGAGAGAATAACCTGTGTCTTGTGTCAAAGAGGCTGCCTACATCCCACAGTTGGGTTTGCTGAGCAGCATCCCCTCAGGGTAAAGGCTTTATATTTTTCTCCAGGGTGTCATTTCTTTCAGGCAATTTGAAGGAAGTTGCGGGAGACTGTAGGTTTGTTTTTTTTTTCTTGGCTTGGGACTTGTGTAATAAATGATGGCACATCCAATGATGTGAACAAGATTTTTGTATCCTGTGAAAGCTAGTAACCTGCCTCCCTGTCTCTCTGCTGTTATGAATGTCACACTTTGTGTCCGTCAGTGCGAAAGCCTTGGTTCTATGAAAAGTGCCTCCTTGTGGTCATGTAGATCTGTGTGTTAGTCTCTATGTACAAGTTCTCAGCAGAGTGTTTGACGCCACCAGTCCAGGGCCTAAATGGGGCTGCAATCTCTCCTGTGTCCTGTCCCCCCACCCAGTGCCTTAGTACTACCCACAGCAGCACTCACATGAGATGCTGGATTTGGTCACTGCAGCCTCTCTTGAAATGGGTGCACACTTCTCTGTCTGTGACTTTCCAAATTGGGTAACTTTTTTGGATGCAGGATGCAGAAAAGAGCTGGTGATCCCCCTTGAAACCTTGTGAAGTGTAGACTGAGGGCTGTTGTACCCCCAGTGCCCACTGCCTGCTCCCCTCCCCATTCACCCACCTGCCCCTGTGGAAACAGAGTGATGAACCAGATGGACCTAGGAGAGTTGTGTACAAGCTTTGTCGGGAATCTGTTTTTCTTTCTTTTTCTTTTCCTCACCATCACTCTGTGACAGAATCTGTTTGAGAGCATAAAGAACGAGCCATTCTCCATACCAGAGGATGATGGGAATGACCTCACTCATACTTTCTTCAACCCTAACCGTGAGGGCTGGCTCCTGAAACTAGGTAAGGAGAAGGATTGCCCTAGCTCCTCTGAATTCTCCACCTGCCTGCCTCCCACCACAAATCTCCCCCAGTTACCCACCAGCATCTCCGCTATCCTTCCCTCCCAGCTGCTGCGGTGGGCTGAGGCTGACACCTGCTGTTGAAACCAGCCGCCTGCTCTCTCCTCCCATCTCCTGCCTGCTCTGTCTGCCCAAAAAGGGACTCAAAAAGATAGCCCTCACCCCTCTCCATTCCCAGCCCCATCAGAGCAAAATTGGCTCCATCTGTGTGTGTGTGTGTGTGTGTGTGTGTGTGTGTGTGTGTGTTCACCATAGGGCATCACATCAGCAGTGAGCACCACGGTTGCCTCCTTGGGGCTGATCTACAGGGAGAGCTGGGAGGCTATGCCTGTGTGTGCATGTCTGGAGCCTGGGGGACAGGGCAGGCAGGAAGGATAACAAAATGTGTGACTAATGGCTTTTGAACCTCACTGCCTTCAGGAGGACGTGTGAAAACCTGGAAACGCCGTTGGTTCATTCTGACCGATAACTGCCTGTACTACTTTGAATATACCACGGTAAAGGCTTAATTCCTGGTTGGGGAACTGTGTCCTGGGTGGCTATGAGCCTCTGAGGGTCCAGGGAGGAGCAGAGTGTAGGGGGCAACTCTTCCCTTCCACCATATGCTCCCAGACTGAACTCAGACCTCCCTTCTCTCCCATGCTGTTCCCTCACCTCAGGTCTTGAAGAGGAGAGAGAGTAGACACTGAAGCTGTTGCTGTGATCTCTTATTAACTAAACTCCCCAGTGTGTAAATGGAGGGGGGGGTCTCCCCAGGCACACATTGCCCTTGTCACTCCCACAAAGGCACACATCTGGGAAATCAGAGAGGTTCCAAATCGTGGCATAGATGTGAGGAGCATGTTGGATGTTAATTCATGTTTCCTTGCCTTCAGGACAAAGAGCCTCTGGGCATTATCCCCCTGGAGAACCTATCAGTCCGGAAGGTGGATGATCCCAAAAAGCCAGTAAGTCTTCATGGCTTGGTACTCTGCCAATGCAGGCTCTCAGGCAGTCAGAGGAAAGAGGGGGTGCACACACCCTAATCTTACCATGCTTCTCAGAAGGAAGGTGCCATTCCAAACTGCCTTGTTCCCCCATCAAAACATGATGGTATCTAAACATGATTGTATTTTGCCAGGGAAGACCTGGTGTGAATGGAGAGCTGTCCTTTGGCTGGCTGTGTTGTATGTTTTCATGTGTGTGTGTGTGTATGGGTAGGGACAGAGATGAGTACCCACAGCTGACTCCCTACTCATTTTGCACCCAGAGATGTGAGTTCAATTTATCTCCCTGGGACTCTCCATAGTGAGTTACAGAACTATCTAAACCAAACAGTGCTGTGGTGTTAGGAAGTTTGCCCAGGAATTAATGCTCTTTGTTTGGGCATCTCTTGGGGATACCCACTCTTTGCTGTGTCACGACTCTGGGAAAAGTGCTTTTTATCTGTGTGGTGGCAGGCAGAAGAGAGGATGTTGCATCCATGTAAAAGAGGGAGAGATCTTCATGAGCGGAGCCGAGTGAAAGATCTCAGAAGGTGTTTTCTGATAACTGTTGATGCTCCATCTCTCCTTAAAGCCTGTTTTAGTGTCCAGTCCTTCACAGGAGGTGTGTGTTTACCTAAAAGGGGTGGCCTGGAGATCTAACTCATAGGAGGATTCTTGGGGAGGGGAAGGAAAAGCTTTGTTGCATTTCAGGCAGAATGCTCTCCTCTCCTTTGGAAGCTGTTTGAGCCTGTCACCCATGGTTGAATGCAGCGTAGTATCCTTGGTCCACCCTGTCCTCCCCTAATGGCCCATTTTATTCCCTTTCTGACAGAACTGTTTTGAGCTCTTCAATCCCAACTGCAAAGGGCAGAAGATCAAAGCCTGTAAAACAGATGGGGATGGGAAGGTGGTTGAAGGCAAGCATCAGTCCTACAAGATCTCAGCAGCCACACCAGCAGAACGTGATGAGTGGATTGAGGCAATACGGTGAGGAGACCAGAACTGGAGGCCTGAGCTTGCCCCAAGGACAAGTGGTCATGCAGTTTATTTGGCTACCAGAGCTTGAAAGGAGGGGTGGAAAGAAATGTTGGCTGTGTAGCAACTGTGCTACCTCTTGGCTTCAAAGAATTTCAAGGTCCCTTCTGGGTAATCTCTAGCTACAGCTAAATTCTCTGCAGATCTCATCCTACATTTTGATGAGCGGTGTCTCTGTGCAAGCTCAGTTAGGTTGTCTGTGCCACTCTCCATCATTATATCTCTTACTTTTGCTCCCATTTCCTCTTATTTCCAGGACCAGCATCACACAGGATCCTTTCTATGATCTTGTCTCTGCCCGTAAGAAAAAGATTGCCAGCAAAAACTGAGCCCTGACCTGGTCACTGGCAGCAGGAAGATGTAGCTGCTGGACAGCTTCCTTCCCATGCTGGGCTCTTCCAGTGAAGAAATTTGGGAGTATTGGTTCCCTCTGCCTTCCACTTGGCTGGAAGATGACTGACAGGACAACTTGCCAGATTGGTTTCTTCCCTTTCCAAACTGAAGGCAGAGGTGCAGGGTGCAATCCACTGAGGACTGTCAGAACCGTGGACATGGTGTTTCTCATGTCCGAACGTAAAGGCTCAACAGCAACTGGCTTTTGAGTTCTCCCATTTAGTCCCAGGCATGTAGAACAGGATCTGAGAGGAGACAAGAATGTCTCCAGCATGTGTCCAGCCCCTCCTGCCATCAAACCAGGCCTGGGTATTTTTCAGTGAGGAACTACATAGATGGTCTTGGAGCAGCCAAGCATGGTCCAGTCAGTTGCAGAGCAGAAAAGCCCCAGTGGTTTCTTTTCCATGAACAGATGTGTAGTGGTTGTGGAGAAGGGGCTATTGATATTTAAGATCTCACTGTGAAATCAGAGGCTAAGGGAAGAAGCCCTCTCTTCAGAAGAGAGCCCTTGCTACCTCTTCCTGTAGCCATGAGGGCTGTAATCCTGGGAATTCACGGCTCTGTAACTGAGTCATAGGTTTTAGAAAGTTAAAGATGTTGGATAGGGAGATAAGATTGTAGAGGGGCTGTGGGACCAGGGAAGCAGCTCTGGGTCTTTTGTGTCTCTGTTTTGAGACTCAGGGACCACCACTAGTCTCCCTAGAGAAGAAACACAAACACTAGCTTTCCTCCTGGCTGATGGCTCTCCAACAAATGTTGCTTCCTTGTACCACCTCAGAGGACTGGGCTTTATATCTGAAAGACCTGCAGCCAGAAGGTATGAAAAATCAGAGGTGCATACACACACAAGCACACACACACACACACACACACACAGAGGCATTCCCATCTTCCCATCTTTACACACTGGCTTCATCTGGAGTCTAGGGTTTTTTGTCTCTTGTGTAAAGAAATAAATAAAAGTGCTTGGAACAAGCTCAAAACTCAGGGTAACACGATCGTTTTAGTGATAAAGGCAGAGGATGTGAGATAAGATTGTCATGTTCCTGTGCCTAACAAAGCAGCCTGAGCACCACCGCAGCGCTGCACTGCACCCAAAACACAGGCAGGCTGAGTGTGTGGTACAAGCAGGGAGCTGCTGGGCAGCATGGGAGGGAGGAGTAGTTAATGGGACAAGAGGAAAGGTGCTGGGCGCTGTAAGACTGCAAACTGGGAACATCACAGAGACAAATATCCAGAGATTCACTAGAGACAATGACACCTGCAGGGCTGAAGGACATAATAAGCTATTGCTATCTCATCTGTTACCTTGCGGGTCTCTTCTAGTAAACACTGGTGCTGCCTCAGTCTATTGCCTTTTTTCTCCCTGCAGAGGGCTCTATCTACCAGGCAATCTGCAGCAGGGCCAGCACAGCCGATTATTCATTCTAGTTATTTTTATCCAAGCCACAGGAATGTTGAATTAATTTCAAGAGGCAGGGAGTGTATCTCGGAGTTGAAGCACGCGCTCACCCTGAAGAAGGAACGTGAAGGTTTTCTTCTGCTCGTGCCTGCAAATGTCTCCTGCATTGAATCTCCTTGTCACTGATATGATACTGAATGAGTTTGCTGCCTGCTGCTCTAGAGCACATGTGCTCACACACAAAATCACTCTTGCTTTGGGTTCAACACAGGGAGGTAGGGTCATGTCCAGGTATGGGAAGAGAAATCAGAATATGGGCCCTTATCTTGGCAACATCTCTTATATATTTAAGATAAACATAAATACACATTTAGTTGGTGAAGGATGCCCCAGAGCATGGGATTTGGGTGAAAATATCTGTTCTACTGCCACTCATACTCTGTGTGACAAAAGCCATCAAAATGTAGCCTGGATTCTCTCTTCTACCCACAATCTTGTCTTGGGTGAGGGAATACAGGCTAAGCCCTTCCTAGAGTTCACCTCGATCTTTCCTATGACAGCAGAGTCTATCCAATCTCTTCCCAGTCCCTCCTTATTCCAAATGCTTGCAATTCTCTTCAGGCTGCCTATGTCCTTTCCCCTCCCTTCTTCCCCCAGATACCCACACACAGCAGAGCAGACTTATTCCTAGCAGGGACAAGGTGGAAAGGACCACTTGTGAACAGCAAAACAATGCACAGAGACAGGCAATTGTGTAATTCCCATCCATCAGACTAACCACAAGAGTTGGGAGGAGATGGATCAGGTTTCTTCTCTCCTAGAGATTGAGGTAGGGAGAGAGACAGTAAGTTTGAGTTTCCATTGCCTCTCCTTGGCTCCAGCACAGAAAATTCATTTCCAAGCTCCTTACTCTACCATGCCCCAATCTCCTCAGTGCTGTGAACACAATGGTACCTGATGTTGCTCTCCAGCAGTGAAACCTGTGCACTCTCCCTGTGGTACCCCTGAACTCATGCCTGCTGAATACCAGTGTGCTTGGTATTGGCTCGTCTGTTTGAGGACAGGTCTATAAAACTTGACCCTCCACTCATATCTGTGTGCTTTGACAACCGTGCTTGGAGCCCTTGCAAATTCATGACGGGAACAACCTGTGCAACTAGAATGGCACCACCAGGGAATGTGTTGCTGGCCACCCATCACACATTCCCTTTGCTGAGAGCAGCTGCAGCACCACACACAAGAATGCATGCACACAGACACACAGATACACAGAGAGCCCTTCAGGTACTAAATTGGACAGATTGCTATCTACCTAGTAGATGTGTTCCTCCTCATCATAGGCAGCGTATGTGGTTCACACAGACATGTATGCAGAAGACTGACACTTGTTCCCTGCACTGCCTAAGGACTCCTGCGCACACCCAGCAATTCATTTGCATAATAACTGTCCATCTATTTTCATAAAAGGACTGGGAGGAGAATACCACAGATGTGTGGAATAAAACACATCATTTCATCCTGCCTCCTCCCTGCTTCTTCCCTTCCTCCTGATCCCTGTTTATCAGCTCCTTTCTGGAAGGCTAATACATTTTAAAAAGGCATTCTAGAAATTGTTTGCAGCAACAGAGATAGAGCAGCTGTGAGGAGAGCCAGCAGTCTCAATTAGTACAGCTTAGGTATCTAGAAAAGGAGAGAGAAAATTTCGGGGAGGTGGAAGGGAAGGACAGTGTACAAATGGAGATGGACGGGATTGAATTATGGATTCAAAGCCAATCAAAGGACATGAGTTGAACATGTCTTTTTTCCAGGGCTTGAATGTCCTTGGTGATGGGAGCTAATGAGCAAATGGAGGCATGTGGGAAGACAAGACTCTGCAGGTGAGCTGCCCAGGAGTGGTGTTCAGTGACGGGGTGGGAGCATACATTTGAGATACTGTCCATTCCTGGCAGGCCTGAAACTGTTCAGTTGTGTGACACGCACACTTCAGCACAAAGGGAAAACCAAGCAGCTCGTTTATGCTAGTTAAAAAGGGTTACCTGGAGTGGGACTGCCAGCCTTTTAACTCCTTCTGTGCTACACCGTGTGAGTCCCCACACCCCACCCCTCAACAGCAGTGTAGTGATTGCCACTAAAAGGAGTCAACAGGTTTTCCAGTTTGTACCATAAACCTGGAGGAACAGAAGGCTATTACAAGGGCCTTAGAGTGATTGGATCCAGTCTTCATACTCCCTGGGATTGAGACATTTGTATGGAAAGAAGCACGGACCCAGTGCATAAGTGTTGGTTTAAATGGTGCGGTCAGGTTTGTGGGTCCAACAGGAGCAGTTCCTCCTGTCTCCCATCCCTTATGTTTGGTGATGGGAAAGCATCTCATTACCTGAGGGTGGGGGACCCATTGCAGTACTTTCTCCCTCTGAAAACTTTATTTGAATATGCACTTCATGCAGAAAATACGGAGCACAAATCTAGAGGGCAGGACGGCTCTCAAAGACACCATGGCCTCTGTGCTGCACCTTGTTCTGGCTCAATTCTGTCTCCAGCCTGACAGAGGGCAGTCTCGGGGGTTGAAGGAAGCCAGAGCAGACCGGTTGAGACCTGAGGAGGGTTTCTCAGAGTGTCACTGCTGTTACATCTGCAGTGGCTCTGCTCTAAGTGACTGCGACAGGGGTGTGCAGCAGACTCATCTTGCCACACCATTTCCGATCCTGCTGCCTCCCTGCGATGAAGATGAATGTGGCCTGTCCCAGGTTATCACATTCCTCTGTGTGTAAGCCTGGATACAGACATCAGTTTGCTCCTGAAGGCTGATGCTATTGGGCCACCTACAAGGAGGCTGTGTATGGTGGGATGAGGGGGCTACAAGGAAAGAGTCAGGGCGGGTGGAGGAGTCTGGATCTTGTGTGGGTAGTTGTCGAAGAAGGGCTTGCAATGACAAGAACAAGGCTTTCACCTCAGCTCCAGAGCAGAGGCGGCACAAATATCAGGAACAAGGAAGGTATGGCATCCCTTGAAGAGCCTGCAACCTTTACCGCAGCCACCGTGTGACACCACCAAGGAGCACTCCATGTCACAACAGCTCTCCTCTTTCTTTGGGGTTGGAGAGTAATGTCACTGGACATGCCAGCCCAACACTTCAGTGGTGGTGTTGCAAGGTGGCCACTGCATCTGGGCTTTCAAGGGCACGGCATGTGCAGGGAGAGGACCATAAGCCCTGCTAGAACAGCACGTCTTTGCTCCTCTGCCTTGCTGAATAAGTGAGGTTACATATTCCTTTCTGCATCTGAGTACCAACACAAATATAGACGTTTGTGTGTCACACATACCCAAGCACATCTGCACATACACAGGTACACACAGCCCACATGCATCCCAGCCCAATACCTCTCCTCACCCTCTCCTTGCAGAAGGGCCCTGGCAAGCCACTCTGTAAGGGAAGACCAGAGATCACAGAGGAGCAGGGAAGGACAGTCCTTGTGGGGTTGGACAGCAAGCACTGTGTGGGGAGAGGGAGGCAGGACAGAATGCAGTGAGGTCTCTACAGAGACCATGGAACTCCTGCCCCATGGGGGCTACACTAGTGGGAACACAGCCCTTCACCTGGGGCAGAATTTGAGGCAGGACCGTGGTGGCAATGTTAAGGGATGTTGCAAGGTGAGTCATTTAACAGTCCTCTCTTCCTTCTGAGGTACTAGGCTGACCTTAAGGGACCTACAGAAAAGATATTTTCTGTTGCCTCTAACTATGGTGGCAGCAAGGATCCTGGGGTTGGATGAAGAGGTAGTGATTTGTGCAATTAATGTCTAATCAGTTCTATGAATATTTATCACTAGTCAGCAAGATCCTGAGTGACAGTGAAGCCCCATCTGATTGGAATCACATTCACAAGTAAACCAGAGCTTCCTTTGAGGTTCACAGACCTCCCACTGGGACAAAAGGCCTGAAAGGTATAACCATCCTGCTGCACATGGAAAATTGCATTCAATCCTTTCCTGGGGGGAGGAAAAACTGAGGTTTTAAAATTGACTCGTTAGGGAGAGACACCTTGAAATAGTCTGCTATATTATCAAACTTAACCCATGACTGAGTTTGAACTTCTTGGGTTTTTTCTTCTTCTTCTTCTTTTTTTTTTTTTTTTTTTTTTTTTTTGTGTGTGTGTGTTTGTGCTCATTTATTTTCTATTGCAACATGGGAGAGAAAATAAAAGGGAGAGAAATATAAACTCCTGCAACTGTTTGAAAAGGCACATAACAGTCAGGAATTTCTTGGAGTTTGTAATTGACCCTTCCACCAACATGGCATATGGTGTTCAGAAACCTAGTATTTGGTTTCCTCAAGAAATATTACTTTGGGGACTTTTTGTCAAGATCAGAAATTTGACGCTTCTTAACTTTGCCCAAATTTATGCTCCTTTCCAGAATCCTCCATTTTCTCCCTTTACTTTCCCCCTGCTCTAATCCTTTCAACTCACCTCTGTCTCTGGCTTCTCTTTCCCACAGTACCTTCTGCCCTCTATGCTTTGCTCATCCCTCTCCATAAACTTGCCACTGTCCTCTCACCTTCAACAAATTCTCCTCTTCCTTTTTCCTGATCAGGGATGCTGCCTCTCCTGTACTCCTGCTCCCCGGACAGACTCTGTCTGCCTTGTCAGAGCTCTGGGAAAAACCCCTATTACCAGTGGAAAGTGAATTGTTAAGCCTGAGCCAAAGTCTTCAGCTCCTGCTGCTCACCTGCAGCTTGGGTTTGTGCTGGAGTCACAGCCAAAAGCCTGTTATTACCTAAATGAAAAAGATACGCAGCTCTCCCTGAAAAAGGACACAGATAACAGTGATTTGCTCGCTGCCTGCTGCCTTCTGACTTCAAAAAAACCCTCAAATTCCAGCAGGGCTTCCAGGACCAGCCCTCAGTGGAAGGAGAGAGACAGAGACAGCTCTGCACATTTTTACTTTCTGCATGGAAAGGATCCTGTGGCTTTTGGTGTCAGGACAAGATTCTCTGAATTTGCACCACAGATATCCCCTTCCTCTCATGTGATTATGCTTGGCCTTGAGATGATACAGGACTGGGAAAATACAAAAATAGGAGCCAATAATGGATCCAGAATAAACAGCAAGGTATCAGGAAAGGGAAAAGAAGGGAGGGTTGGCAAGCCTGAAATCATGATCACAGTGTACAAGGGATCAAGTTGTGCAGAGCTCTCTTTTCCTTGCTGCAGCCCTCAACTTTTCTTGCCAGCTGCACCACTGTGCTCTGGAGCCAGGATTTCAATATCCAGGAGATAATGGCCTGCTTGGCCTCCTCTCCAGAGGGCATTCAGCAGGAGAAGGTATGTTTCACACACAAAGAGGCTAGAGGGACTTCAAGGCAGTCACTGGAAAGGGACAGGGGGGAGTAAGCAGCTCAGAGCCACATGCTGTGGGGAAGAAGTACAGTCAGAGGTTCCTGAAAATGCTAGCTGACCCTAAACCCCAGACATGCACACCTTCATCTCTCACAGCTTGGTGTCCCCACAGCGCTGCCTCTACTCTGATGCAGTTAAAATGCTAAAGCTAAAATTGTATACAACACATTGGTGTGTGTAGACAACCAGTAGTCAACCAATGGTGGACAACCGGTAACGAGTAGCATCCCTGTCCTGGGACCAATGCTGTTTAATATCTTCATTAATGACATGGAGAGTGGGATTGAGGGCACCCTCAGCAAGTCTGTGGATGACGCCAAGGTGTGAGGTGCAGCTGACACCTCCCAGTGTCAGCGGGAAGGGATGCCATCCAGAGGGGCCTTGACAAGCTTGAGAAGTAGACCCATGTGAGCATCATGAAGTTCAGCAAGGCCGAGTGCAGGACCCTGTACCTGGGTTGCAGAAATCCCCAATAACAGTACAGACTGGGTGAATTGTTTGAGAGTCGCACTGCAGAGAAGGACTCGGGGATACTGGTGGATGAAAAGTTGAACACGAGCTGCCAGTGTGCGCCTGCAGCCCAGAAAACCAACAGTATCCTGGGCTGCATCAAAAGAAGCGTGGCCAGCAGGTTGAGGGAGGGGATTCTCCTCCTCTACTCAGCTCTTGTGAAACCCCACCTGGAGTGCTGCACCCGGATCTGAGGCCCTGAGCACAAGAAAGTCAGGGACTTGTTCAAGTGGGTCCAGAGGAAGGTGACAAAAATGATCGGAGGGTTGGAACACCTCTGCTATGAATAAAGGCTGAGAGAGTTGGGGTTGTCCAGCCTGGAGAAAGCTTCACGGAGACCTTATTGCAGCCTCTCAATACTTAACGGGGCCTTATAAGAAAGACAGAGAAAGATTTTTTATCAAAGGCCTGTTAGTGACAGGACAAGGGGCAGCAGTTTTAAACGGAAAGAGGGTAGATTTAGATTGGGCATATGAAGAAATTTTTTTATGATGGGGGTGGTGAGACACTGGCACAGGTTGTCCAGGGAAGCTGTGGCTGCCTCCTCCCTGGAAGGGTTCAAGGACAGGTTGGACGGGGCTTTGAGCAACCTGAACTAGTGAAAGATATCCCTGCCTGTGGGGTCCCTGCCTTTAAAGGTCCCTTCCAACCCAAACCATTCTATGAACATATGCACATATACACACGTTCTTTTTCCACTGTAGTACCTTCTTATAACCATTTACCATTTGACCACATCTCATGTTTTCCAAGCTAGACCAAATTATCACCAACTTTCCCAAACATAAGACTGGACTTAAAAAAAATCACAAGATTTTATTTTAATATCCAAGGGACTCTTGCCTAATTATATTTTGAAGATATTTTAAGGATATTTTTGTCCCTCTGGAGAAGAGAAAGAAACTTACTTCCCTTCTTCATTTTCATATTTAGTATGAGAATTGAAATTGTCTTTTGATTTCCCTGACTCGAGGTGCTAAAGCTTTGAGAAAATTATTAAGTATCATGATCCTTAGGACAAAATAGTGACAATATGCATCATTTCCATGCACTCCTTTCATCAGACACTTCTACTCCTGCTGTAAAGTATGGTCTTACACTCATATCTTCTCCTAAATGCTTGTCCCTAAATGCTTACCCTTGCTTCTCCTAAACACTCGCTGTGTTCCCCAGCACCTGACCAAAACATCTATGCACCACATGCAGCTTTGCAATCACAGACAGAAAATACTTTTTTTGAATTGGTTTGGGTTTTTTTAAGGAAAGGTCAACGTTTACCTTGCCACAGGGCAAGATACGGTCTCTTCCCAGCTTTCCCACAGATACCTCTGTGATTCCTAGCTTTGCTACAGACTCCTCCATGATGCCTCCTGCTGCCTGTTTCCCAAATACACCAAGGAAGCAGATGTAGCATGTACCCTGAGTAAAATCAAGAACGCAGAAAATGTTAGAAAGCATTCAGCATGCTGCTAAAAGATCTCATGTTATCCAGTCTGATTAGGAGAAAAAAAGGCTACCATTTTCATGTCATATCCCTACACTTGCACAGCCCACAGCTCAAGCCACTCCTGAAATACCTCCAGCCCTTTAGCTGTGGGATATAACACTGATACCCGGTATGTTCTGGGCAACTCTCCTTGCTCCAAAGCCAGGCTCTTGGCCTGAGCAGCCAACACCCAGAGCTGCAGGTGAAACCATGGGGCTCTGGTAACCGTCAGCAAACCCATGGGGTCTTTGCTATGGGGGAGAAAGGAGAAGAAAGCCTCTATACTCTAGGCAGGTTTGGGAACTGCTGCGTATTTCTTCTCCCCTCTCCAGAGTAGACAGGCTCATCCTGTGAGCTGGGAATTGCTAAGAGATTGAAAACTTGTTGCTGTGAATTTCAGAGATGCCTGGCAGGGGCAGCTGGAGCAATGAAGGGTTCAGTGTATTAAACTCACCATAGTAAAACCATAATGGGATTTTACATGCCACTGTGACCAGAATACCCAAACGATCTCAGCATCTCACCTCATCGGGCATGCTTTCAATACCTCCTTCTTGCTCCAGTCCCTCTCCACAGACCTGCAGTGCATGTCCAAGCCCTAAGTCTTTGGAATAATGGCTATCTCTGCAAGAGGAAGGGGGCCTTTATCCCTTGAGCCCACCCAAGTATCCTGATCTTATTGATTCCTTCCTCTGCTCCTTTTAGGAATGTGAAAAGCATCATTTATTGGTGAGAATAAGACAACAGTGAAGGAGAGAGGGCAGAATTGCTCCCTAGGAAGAAAGAGCAAGAAAGTGAGTTTCTGGGGAAGTGGGTGAGATGTATGTTGAAAGGAAGCTTGAGAAGAGGTGGGTTGAATGACAAATGGGGCTTGAAGAAAGGGCATGGAGGAAAACTGGGAAGAGGGATGCTCCAGGGAAAGATCTTGGGGGAGGGATGCCTTCAGAATAAGGAGGGAGTGGACAGCAGTCTGGAGGAAGAGTTCCCAGGACATGGGGTTGTGAGAGTGCAGGCA
Organism: Tyto alba; assembly: GCF_018691265.1. NCBI lineage: Eukaryota > Metazoa > Chordata > Aves > Strigiformes > Tytonidae > Tyto > Tyto alba. The sequence continues at coordinate 32,796,768 of NW_024881282.1, forward strand.
CTGGGTCTGAACAGTTTGGGTTTGCAGCCTGTGGTCACGGGAGCACAGGTGTGTGTGTGTGTGTGTGTGCGTGTGCATTTAGAGGGTATATCTGCACTATTTCCCATAGGGTAAATTTCTCTTAGAAAAAGTGACTTTGTAATCAGGAAGTTGGGATTTGCTCTGCTGGATCCACCTCTCCTCTGCAAACCCTTTAAGAGATCTCATCTGGTTAAATCCTCTGCCCTGGAGGAGGTGAGGAGGTCAAATGAATTCTCAGGGATAAACACGTAGCAAAGCTGTTTCTCTACTGTTGCAGAGACCCTAATCCCCATGCCTCCTTCCCTAGTTCAGGCTGTAATATCTAGAAGGAAGAAAACAAAATGAGAAATAAGGTTGGATGTGAGAGTGAACTCTCCTTCCATCTTGCATGGGACCCCAAGGCTGTGTGCTATCACCCTAGGCTGATTGTGCTACCCGCCCAGCTCTGCAGCTGCCCAGAAGGGGTGAGGACACAGAGGGCCTGGGGCTCCCTCCCAAACCCTGTGTCCTGGTTAACTCACAGCCACCCAAATCTATTGGTGAGACCCAGACTTTGCAGCAGGGGAAACATACAGGGCAAGCACCCAAGATCCCTTTGCATCAGGGAGATAAGAGGTGGTGGCAGGGCTTGAAGAACTGAGCAGGGGCCCAATTAGTACATCTGTTCCTGACTTACTCTCTCAGTGTGTTTTGGATGAGGAGACCTCAGGAACTGTAGCAGTCTTTGTCCCATGGAGCTGACTTTGGGGTGTGGGTCAAAGGTCGGGGAACCTGATTAGACCTGGAGTATGGGTCTGCTGAGAGACCAGGATGGAAAGGAGGACTATGGAGAAGATTAGGACTGAAAGAGAAAAATGGCAAGAAAGAACAATTGAAGGAAAAAGTAAGAAGAAAGCAGGCAGATCCACAGAGAGAGGCACCAGGGCAGCCTGTGTTCACTTTTATTTAGTGGTGTTGCTGTGGACAACTCCTTTGCCTGATCATTTTAGCCTGAACATGTATTGGCCACTCATCAGAGCATAGAATACAAAGCAGGAGGAAACCACCTCATGATCAAGAGAGGTTTTGACCGCCAGAAGGAACTAGGGCCCAACAGCCCCTTCAAAAACTCTCTTAAAGGCAAGAAGGATTTTTCACTCCCTTACCTCTTGAGAACCTAAAAGTCACGACTTCGACTTGAATTAGAAGGCAATGAATTCACTTGTGGAGAGCTCAGCCTCAGACCTCTCAGTGTTGCTGGGGGTTAGATATTTCATCTTTACCTTTTCCTTATGTTGCCTCTATAAAATGGGACTTTATACTGAGGTAACCCTTTCACTTCTCCCAGGGTTGCCTCATCTACTGAGCTGCAAGCTCTTTGGGATAAGAGAGTTGCTACAGCTGCACAGTGCCTGCATGCAATGACACTGTTATTCTTGTTAGGGCTACTGGGAATAACCCTAATACACATAACTGAGAGGGTGGACTGCAGACTCACAGATATCTTCATCATAAACACAATCACAATTTGAGTCACTTTCTGGAGAACCTGACTCCTACTCATGTGTACATTCCTTCCTATTTCTCTCTTGCTTTTCCACTCTTCTGAGGTTTTGCCCACTCCCTCTTTCCATGATTATTCCTTACCTCTCTCCCGAGCTCTTCAGTGGGATTGTGCTTGCTGGCTGCTGGCCAGTGTGGCTTCTCATTCACTGCAATAAGGAGGTAGGCAGGGAGAGTAGGAGGGAACTGTCAGGCTGCTTCTGGGGAACCTCCCTGCCACACTGGTTTGGTTTATCTGCCACCAAAATGCATGCCCCAAAAGCCCATCTGACTCCAGGGCTTGGACATCATGACAGAGTCAGAGCTAGACTCCCTCCCTTTCCATCCCCCTCCATCCAACATATAAGCCTGAATGGAAGTGAAAGAGATGTGCGTTAAAGTAAGGAAAGGTCTGTCAGCATCAAAAATTTACTAATTTGGAGTAGTCAGGGTGGCCACCTCTGACACAGTCCAGAGGAAGCCAGGTACCTGAAGGTTTGCTCTTCAGCTGTGAGTAAGCTTGCAAGGAAAGCCGCATTGCTTGGGTCACTGGCAACTGGACTGGCCAGAGCCCCAGGGGCAATGCTCCCTGGCTGCCTGGGTAACAAAAGCATCCATCTCCAGTGCTGGCAGTGTGGCAGTCAGCCATTTGGCAAAGAGATGGATCAAATCAAAACACAGCCAAGGAAAACCTGGGAGGGAGATGAGGTCCAACTCTGTTAGGCCAGGCTATGGCTGCTTAGCAGTTGAAAGACAAAACCCAGTTCGGTCTTTTCTTTGGTGCTTCGGAGGGTGAGGCCTGGGTATGGGATAGATGGGGGTGAAACCTAGTGTCACTATGAGCAGGAGATGGTTGGGGCATCATACTTACCCCTTCATTAGCCTACTCTCCCAGCACCCAAATCAGACACCACTGCTGTGCCAAAAAAACCCCACCACAGATACAAAGGGAAGGCAGAGCAGATTGAGGGGAGTGGGTGGAAATAAAACGGGTACATACATTGCTCCACCTCACCCTAAATGCTATTTTCTTTCACTTTTTCCTTTTGGTACCCCATGTGCAGTGGTCTCCCATCTGCTCAGTGAGGAAAAGCAGGTGAATCCCTTCCTTTCACCATCTCTCCACAGAGGGTCTCCAAGGGCCGGGGAATGGCAGTATCTCATTTGCCAGTGCTCTGTCACAGAGCAGAGAGGCAAGTCATACCTGACTAAGGGTGGTACTGCTACTAGAACAGGCTGGAAAGACCCAACCCCCAGGGCTCCAGCAAGCAGCCAGACACTTTGGCCATGTCTTCATCTCACTCAACTCCATGGGGCAGGGGGAGGTGGCACCATACCCAAGCTTCTTCCTTCCCTCTGAGGGATAGACATGTCTCCCTTTGTTCTTCTCAAGGGCAAGGCACAATTGAGCACAGAGGCAGGGAGCAGATCCATGTGGGTGTTGAACAATGGCTTCCCACCTAGAAACAGGCACACAGTTAGAAAAGAACACTGCATAGGATTGTCATCATAAGATGCAGAGTCACAGGAGTAAGGTCCCTGACAAGAGGAAAGGCCAACCCTGTACTCAGCACATATAGTCTGTTGGCCATAATTTCTCCTCTGTGTGCCAGGATGAGATGCATCAGGAGAGGTACCATTTTGCTAAATCTTGAAGCTGACACTTTTAATATCCATTAGCATTGCTACTCTGCCAGACAACATTAGCTGAGATACATGGACTGCTCTGTCCCAGATCCCTAGCCCTGGCCCCTACCACCCCTTCTTTTGTCTCCCCAGACCAGCTAGTACCCTCCCAGTACCAGTAACATCAGTTATCTCAGGTTCAACCTCTCTGTCCAACAAAACTGTCATTGCCATCTTTCACTCCTGTCCATTTCAAGAACTGTTGTATCTTGAGGAAAGTGTCTATGGACCCACACCCAGACATATAGCGAAGGACAGAAGGCAAGAATTACTTCCTTCTGCCTCCAAGAAACAAATATGATGCACTAAATGGAGCAAAGGAAAGAGAAAGTTTGAAATACAGATTCTGGCATTCCCTCTTGGCTGCATTGCAGGGGTCAGCAGAATCCTCTGCCAAGATTTGTTTTTGAGGCACCGTGCTAATGAGTTGTCAAAGCCATCCCCACCGTCCCTCCACTAGCTTGGAGTTCTGAGCATCCAAAACCAGGATGGTTGGTGCTCCTCTGCAGAGGGTGAGGAGAGTGAGTAGGATTTGCTCTGGATGTCTGTGACCAGGTTAGAAGGTGGACCTGGCCCTATAGGCATTGGCCAAGCTGCCACAGACTCAGCACACTAATTGACAAATCCAAGTGACCTGAAGAAGCTTATACTCAGATAGTTAAACTCTGCTCTCCTCTACCTGAACAGGGGGGCATATAATGACCCTTGTCATTGGCTTTCCCTTAAGCCAGGCATGAACCTCATACAGCAGATTTCTGACTTGCACAAGACACAGCCATCCTCAGGAGTGGGCTAACGATTGCAGTGTGGACAGCCTGAGAACAGTGCTCAGACTGTCCTGGGTGTGTTTGGTATAGATGTGACCCCAAAGGGGTTACAAACCTCAAAGTCCAAGGGCCTTTGGAATCTTCTAGGCACTGAAGAGTCTTTGGGAAAATGGAAGGGAAGAGAAGGACAAGCAAGAGAAGTGCTTTCTGCAAAGGACTTTCTGGGGAGCTGATTTTAAATGGCTCAGGCAAAGAAAGGGAATGATTTTGGGAGCAATGCAGTTTGCTCTGCACCGTTTGACTGTGCAGTTATCAAACACCAGAGACAGGAGGAAAATTATATCAGGATTCCCATTTTGGCTGTGTGGCTATGAACAGCAAAGCATGTGTGTAACCAAGAAATGTCAAAGGCTGCTACAGACCCACGTGTCTTCACCCACAGTCATTTTGATCTACCTCCTAGTCTTGATATCAGGATTCATCTTTTCCCCTCCCACCCGCAGAGGTTCACAGGAAACAGAAAACAAGGTAATAGTTACCCACTACACGTAGCAAGCCAAGATAAGCAAAGTACACTACAATCATTATGTTACCTCAGTGGGGAAGTATTGGGGATCACGTCTGTGGGCATGTGCTTAATGATGGAGAACGGGTTTGTTGGGAGTACAATATGGTGTACTTATATTTGTTTGTGTTCATAAAGAATAAATACCCACCTGTTTGCAGTAAAGCAAGTATAAATGTGTTTCTGGTCAGCCTGTAATACTGATAGTTTTCTCACCTCACTTATTTTCAGGTGATACTGTCCTCCCCATACAGGTAAGATGGGCAAATATGTATTTGTTATGGCTGGAAGGAAAGATGAATTCCAATTGTGAAGAACAAGAGCAGGATTACTCCACGAAAAAGGATGAATTAAGAGCTAAATGTAACATAAGCACAGGCAGGGCAGTGACCCCACAGGCTGGTGTGAGGTACCACACTACCTGAGCAGGGGTAGAAATAACAAGATCTATTAACAAACTTAGGTGAACCAAGATGATGAAACAGTTCTCAGGTCCATTCAGAAGCAACACAACTACAATACACTGAAAGTGGGTGCCTTGGCCTGAGCTTAAAAAGACCTCTGGGGCCATGGGCAGATGATGTGTGGGTGGAAGCCCCAAGTGAGACCGGTCAAGGCAAATAAGGCTCATTACTGTACTCAGGGCCCTGACACTAATTAATACCACTGAATGCCATGCTCTCAATGTGTTGGTTACTGCAGTTGTGACTGGAGGGGTGGGTGGGCATGCACGCACACAGTGGTTGTACAGTTATATTGTAGTGTGTGTTTATGATGATGAAGAAGTTTGTATGTGCATGATCTATCAGCATACTTGTATGAAGCTGTATGGCTACTGAATCCAAAACAAAAAAAAAACAAAAAAAAAATTGTAGCTGACAAAGCTGCTTCCATTTACTTACCCAGTAACCTGGTCTGGTCTTAAAAGAATGGGTGAGTTATTTTTACCTTTGCTATTGCTCCCAGTTCAGGTAAATTAATGGACAGAAAATCTTTTCAGAAAGACAAGCCTGAGCCTGAAGTTAGTTTAATTTCTTGGTTTCTGAACTGTTGTATTTGACTGAGTTTGAATCAAAGTGGCTGTCAATCACTGTAACTGGAGAAACAGTAGAATATACAAGTATGTTTGAGTTACCCTGTTTAGAAAGATGCTGGACAGATTGATAAAGTTTGTAGCTATGCTAGAAAGTGGGAAAAACAGACTGGATTTTCTTGAAGGTGAGGAGATACTCTCTGTCTGGGATCCACTTCAATAAGATATTAAATATAGGCTAAGGATCCTCTCACAAGAGAGAGAGAAAATTAAAATTTCCTCCCTGCAGGCAGATGATATTGTCACATTGCCCCTATGCAGAGCAAAGGTAAAAGAAATATGCAAAACCAAAGAAAATAAATCAACAAGTGTTAAGGTACAGAGGCATGTGCAGAAATCTGAAAGGACCATAGACATAGAATAAGAAGAATTGATGGGAAGCTTGAACAAAGGAAATAAACATTCATCAAAGCACCTAGATAGACAAAGTCTTTAAAAGGTGTTACTATGTAAAAATAATTCCATAGTAAAGCACAGGTGTGAAAAGTCATTATCTCACTCGGAGATCTCTTGGCAGACTAGACAGTGCTTTGGCAGCTCTATCCCAGCCCCAGTACAATAGCAACTACACTATCTCTTGTAATGAACTCTAGCCCTACTTTCTGGCTCAGGATGGGACTAAGACCCCATCTTTGGCCCACACCACAAACTTCCTCTTAGATTTCTTAGCACCATACTTTTTGTTTTGGCTTCCCTGTTTTAGACCTACTCCAACCATACCTCTAGCTATTATCTTTATGCCTTCTCTAATGACTTTTATCCTCTTTCTAAGAGGTAGTGGATTCTCACAAACAAGACTCTTAGCCGTGGTTTTTGCAGTATTCAGTTCATCTTGAATCCTCAGATAGTTTTCTTAAAACACCTCAAACTGCAATTTGATGTCTCTATTTTACCCTGTCTACTGTTTTTCAAGGGAGAATCCCGCTATTTATTTTAGGAGAATGAGAGAGTGTTTGCAGCATCTCCTATCAACATAATGTTCAGGCACCAAGCAGAAAAATCCCTGGTATTGCAAAAGGTCTGGAACTGCTTTCTCTGGATACGGATATACTTAAGTCCCTTAGGACAGGCCAGAACTTTTACACCCCTTAGCCACAGCCTGCTCAAGAGCAACACATAAGCTCAGACCTGAAGGACAGGGAGCAGAGTGAGGACTGGTGCTGTCTGGTCTCTTTGTCACCCTGTTTTATCCTCAGTACTGAGACTGTTGTAAGACCATCTCATTGTCTCTGATTGCTCTCTTCCAGCACTCCACCACTTAAAATGGTGCTCTTCTGACAGCTTTTGATGGTGAGGTTGGAACGAAGGATGGCTGGGTCTGGCTTGCCTGAGGTTACTTGAGATTGGCAGGACTTCATGCCCTATTGCCTACAAGCCAAGACCGGTGTGGAGGTACAAGGTGAGGCTGATGAGGGAGAGAAGTCTGAGTACAGCAATGTGAAGAGCATGAGCAGATGACACAAGGATGGAGGAGGCAGAAAGGGTTGTGGAGTCCTGTCAGATCCCTGTGATGATACTGGGACAGGGGGTCACAATGGAGCCAAGAGAAAATGGGCAAGAAGGGATCTAGGCTTTTATCTGAGAAAACCAAAGAACAGCAAAAGCACCAGCCTGCAAGGCTGTTTCAGTGGGCATGCCAGGTGGATCACGGGACAAGGGAGAGCTCCAGAACCAGGCATGCTGATAAGTGCCTAATTCCTATTTAGGCACCTAAATTCCCATTGATTGGAAGGGACTGTAAGTGTGAATACTAGAGTCATTTGTCATTCCCTCACTCTGGTTTATAAGGGCCGGATTAGCACAGAGACAGGCAGACAGAATGAATGAATTAAGCAGCTCTGAATAAATCTCCAGTTTAGGAACGTGTTCCTTTTGTCCTTGGGAAGGATTAGATAGACAGCACCTTGGTGCTGACCTCTAAGATCTACCTGCTGCTACCCCAGGCAGCCCAAGGTTGATTTGCTTTGGATTTGAAGCAACTGCTGTCAATGTTATAAGCCTCAAGAGGTGAATAACAGGCCTCCTCGTGAGATCTTATTTTTTTTCCCAGCCACCCTGTCTACTCCTGCAGCTTTAAACCCAATGAAAAAATGAGTAATTTTTTTCTAATGATTGAAAGAAGGCAGATAAGAGGTAGGTCTCCAAATTAAGAATCCAATACTTGATTGCAGCTCTTATCATATTTTTCCATTTTTCCCCCTTCTTCCCAACAGCAAATAAATTGCTTCAATAAATTACATCTTTAATCTGCATAGGGGACCAGCAGGCTGGGCTCTCCTTTTAATATGTTCTGTTGCAAGATAATCAACCCCTTCCTCTCACTGCATGGAGAAAACTAATAGATTTTAAACAATTCCATTATTTGATGATTTCTCCCATTATTAATACAAATTGCCTCCACTCGCTTTCAATTAGAGCATTTTTATTTTCTAATAAATCCCAATCAGGTTCTCTCAAACATGACCTAAACATGAGAAGATTACCGCACTTTCCATTTAAACAAAGAACCCATCACACTCACATGCCTTGCCTCTTTCTGTTTCTCATGACTTTCCTTATCCAAATTCTTCTTCCATTTTTCCCTCCTCTCTCTGTCATCAGAACCCACTTATTTTCTTCCCTCTGCTGCTTTCTCCTAAATCTAATTCTATGTCCCTATCTCCAGTGGTGAAGTCAGTAAGGCCACCCATTAACGCTATCGATTTTTTGCCCTATTAACCTGCCTGTGCTCCCAAGAGTGACACAGCTCACAACTTGTACAGATCCCCTCTCCACGGGACCTCCTTCCTCTGTCCTGGCACATAAAAATGAGAAACTCTGCCAACCTTCAACTGAGGGTTCCCTCGGACCCAATGGTAGCTCTGCTTGCAACACTAACAGCAGTTCCATGCCCAGGTGTTTGGGATGCTGCTGTGCAAAGGTACCTCCACTCTGAAAGTGTTGCAATTACCTTAATAAAATAGCTTGAATCCTAGAATATTATTTTGATTTTAGTTTAAAATATGACTTTGATTTAAAAAGAAGTTATAGTAGCTATGAGAACATATGATATGTTAAGATCTTAGGAGCAACTAGCATTGTGTTTGCCTCGATTACTATGGAAATCGTTATGAACTCTGAATCAAAACAATGGGTACTGGTTATGGATCTTGATTTGAAACAACAGGTGCCAGAAGAAGCTGGTTTTGGTTGGGAAGATCGGCCAGAGATGAAATGAGCATGCGCAGGGATGGAGTTCAATCAGCGGACACAGTGAAGACTATTGACGACCACCAGAGGACCCCCGTCCAACATAACCACGCATGCGTTAGAGACATTTGCATATGATAATGATTTCAAGGAAATAACATGAATATGATAATCATTACCTTCCCCCCATTCTATTCAAATCAATCAGTAAAGATGACCAATGATTTCTGTAGAATAGGAATAGAGGTAAGGTGAAGTAACTGAAAGCCAATCATTATTAAGGTCAAACTAAACTTTGTGAATTTTGCTGATCTTATGTAACCATGACTCTGCTGAAAAAGTGTATAAATATGTTGTGCTTTGTACCTGTCGGCGAACACGTTTTTTGGTGGAGCTCTCCCCCGTGTTCCCCAGCGCTGGAATAAAGAAGTGCCTGCTTATCTGCTGTGTGTAGGTAAGTTCTATTCGCGATTGTGACCGCTAACAAAAGCAGGACTTCCGTGGTCATTTGAAGTGGAGGGAGTATCTAATCTGGGGCCAGCTGTAGCAAGGGCTGCAGGAGATTCTGTTGCTGTTGTTACCATGACTATGATGATTGTGCCCAACTGCCTGCTGGGACTCTTGGCCAGACACCTTGACTCTGGAGGTGTTCACTTGCCTTTTTGGGTCACTAACCACTGGAGTTAGCCCAGTCTTGAGCACTGGTGTACCATCACTGGACACTACACTTCTTTGTTTTCTGTCTCCAGCAGCACCAAGAGACCACCTTCAAAGGAGGCAGGGAGGAGGTGAGTGCATACAAAAATATTCCACTTACACATCTGGGACCCTGAGGACAGAGGATGGAGAAGCAGCATTGCCACCATTATCTTAAAGCTGAGGTTTGCCTCACAGGTATATGACAGAACAATGATCTCCCAAATCCCACAAGGCTGTGATGCTTCTTAATCTGAAGGTATTGGGTTGCTTTATTTTTTATTTTTTTTTTTTTTGCTGAGGGTGGGAGGCTGTGGTGTTTGGTTTTGGTTTTTTTTTTTGGTGGGGAGCACACTGTGTAAAGACCCTGAGTCATACAAATAAAGGCCATTGAATCGTTTGTGTGAAAAAGGTTTGAGTAGGCACACCGGGAGATAATGACACAATAAAAATATAAGAATGGCTATCTCAGGGTGAATCTAGAATCTTGTCATAAGGAAGGAATGCTTAAAAACATATAAATATAAAATATTATCCCCAAAACGGAGTGCCATCTTTTCAGAGGACACCAACTGTTGTACAAAGCAGCACCAACTCTCTTACTGCTATCGAGTGCATTCCCTAAATGATGCTGCTTAGTGCAGACAGGGGTGGCGTTCAGATCACCTTTTAATGCAGCTGCTTCTGGGCCGGGACCTGATGCCCTACTTGCTTCTGCAGCGCAGCAGCTTGTCTGCGTGACAGAGAGAGAGAGGAATGAAGATGCCTGAAGATGTACAATCCAGTGTGGAGGATGTCTGCACTGCCAGCCGGGAGCGTTCTGGAGACCCCTTCTTTGTTTAACGGTGTCATAGCACAGTTTAGCTCTCAGAAGGGGGCACCACTGAATCCAACCCCGCAGCTGGACAAGACTGGACGTGGGCGAGGAGCATCGTACACGTCCAGTTCACTAGCAGCTCTCCTTCAGTACAACACCTGGATGTTTTGAGGTGACTACCTCCAGCCTCAGGTTACCAAAGGAGTCCCAGCTGCTGCTCCCAGGAGACAAGGACACGAACAGGACATAGGTTTCTTCCTACAACCCATCTTTTCCACTGCTGCTGCCTGTCCTCCTAACAGGTAGGACAGTTGTCAGCTGCTATGGCAACCCTGCCTTGTCTGTCAGGAGAGAGGAAGGATGAGAGTGAGGGCAGGGATGGAAAAGGGTGTGGGGATAGAAGACCTCCACAGCCTGGTGCAGGGTAATCAATACGCAGAGGTCGTTAGCCTTCACCGCCCTTCATCACTGCGGCAAAACTGGGGCTGCAGGGGCTGCTGTGGGGCGGACGGGCGTAAGGACGGGAAAGCCGGGCTCCTGTACGTTGATGGGCTGGCCGTTAACTCCCCACGCACGGGCTGCATCTCCTTCCCCACCCTGGCCGCGTCGGTCGCTCGCAGCGTGTGTGCCACGCAGCGCTCCCCTCCCGCTGGCTCGCCCCTCCGGCTCGCCCCTCTCAGCCTGCTGGGTGACACGCTGCCGTTGCCCACCTCCGTACATTCCCTGCGAGTGTCGCTTCGCTGCTGCTCCTTGACGTGCGCAAAGGCACACCTTTCCCCCCCCCCCCCCCTCCTGCAGGCAGGTTTGCAACGCACCGACCAGCCCTGCAGCGCTGTGGCACTGTGGTTCCTCACCCTGATGTAAGCCCCACTCTGCGCCTGTTATCCTAGACCCCCGGGCACACGCGCACACACCTTGCATGCACACAGAAAGCACAGCCCACCCACCCACGCACGCACACCCTCCCAGGCTTGGCCTCTGCCACTTATGTTTGCATACACTGCCGCAGCCAACTTTCCTCCTCCCCTCCCAAACAAAATTTGCTCGAAGCATCTGAGTTCCCCAGCATACACACATCCTCCCCTCCGCCCCAATACTCCCTCCTGCCACGCCAGCCAGCGCCAGCCGCCCACGCAAAAACACACACATGCAGATCGAGAGCGACGGCGGAGCCCTCAGTGAGCTGCTGGAGCAGAACAGATGGCTTAGCAACCAAAAAAACAGTCATTCGCTCCACAAGTTTCTTCCTCAACGTTCTGTTTGTTTTCAGAACACGTTCGTCACCAGAATAAAATCCAGGCAAGATGGGCTGATACAAACACCCCAGCCTTGATCCTACGAGGTGTGAAGTCCCACCTGCTTTTTGCATCCTTTTTCTTACAGATCCCAACTAACTCTTCTTGAGGCATTCCCCCCCTTTCCCACTTGCAAATCCCTCCCCCAGCTCCCTTATTGACATACAGATTAACTTCAGCTGCCTTGGGAGACAATATGCCCACATTTTGTCTTGTTCTTGTCCTCGGCTGTCAGGCACCCTCTATACTTTCCAATGCTCATTTGTCCATTTCAGGTGTTCACCTGACCCAAAAGAGCACTTTGTCTCTTGTCTCATGCTGGAGTCATCTCCCTGAAAAGCGTTTACGAAAGGTTTGAGGAATCTGTATGGTAAATGGAGAAACTGCCAGATCCACAACAGTGGACATAGTACCTATGGGGTAGCACATGTTGCTAAAAGGAAGGCTTGAGGGGGTATGTTGCAGATTCTCCCCTCTGACTGGGATTTAGGATAGCAGATAAAGGCAGATTCATATGAGTGAGGGGAAACTGTCTCTCGCAGTCAGGAGGGAAGCTGCCATGACATTTTGATTCCCTGCATCACAGCCAAGTGGGAGCTGTATCTATTCCCAAACACACAGGTCAATTATCAGGTCTGTCTTTATCTGGGACCTGTGGCCAGGGAAGGAGGAGTCTTAAACCCTGCCCCACCACTGCTCTCTGCCCTCTGGGGGTGTGAGGGGTTCCCTATACCTGCCATACATCAGCAACTGAGCAGCCCTGTCCATCACCAGAGGCTTTCGGGTCAAGCTGAGCTGCAGCAGAAGGCAGGTCTTTGACTCCCTCTAGTGATATATCTGGAATAGGGCCTCACAGACCCACTCCCCCCACAACTTCATCAAAATCCAGGGCTGGGCACTCAACATGCAGGGTCCAAAGTCCCCTACTAGCTGAAACCAGGCTATTTATACAAGTAAGCCAATTAACTTCTCTCATGTTCATTCCCACATTGTCGTTTAATGATGATGCCTCCTGGGAGAGCTCAGCATGGGGTGGGAGGGGGAAACCCCCAGGAAGGCAAACAGCTGGCTCCAGTGCAGTAGGAGGAGAGGAGATCTGGGGTTGGTTGGAGTCACTCTATACCTTCTGGACAAATTGTCTCAAACCTTGCTTCCCCCCGCCTTCAATGGGAATCCCTGCCCTTGCAATGTTCTCCGCTCTGAGGGAACTGCACATCTCTGTTTCATCACTGAAGACAGGTCCCAAAGTCCCCGAGTGCAATCAATTAAGTGCCATGCCATGCACAAGCTGCCTTTGTATTTCTAGCAGTGGTTGGAGTAGTGCCCTCCCTGTGTGCCATCTCTCCTTACTCCCCTCCCCGGGAAGAAAAGAAAACATAAATAGCTTCTGAGAGATAAAAAAGAATTTTTTAAAAGAAAGGCTAGATGAAGAGGTAATTGAAAAACATAGTCCGAGTGAGGAGAGGCTGAGAGGGCTGGGGAGTCCATTGGTGTGGAAAGCCAAAGCTTTGTGTCAATAATTCATGAGGATGAAGTGCTCCTGTGCTCTGGAGGCTGGTGTCTTCAGCCAGTGGTGAATGGCTATCAGGCCAGGGCAGCAGGGAGGGGACGGTGTCAGAGCATAGCTTGCTTCATGTCAAAAACATCATCCACGCAGGCAGGGTGTGACGAGATGGGGATCTGGGAAAAGGAGGGGATGGAAATGTTGAAAAGAGAAACTGGCCCTTTCAGACAGATGAATGGGGCCTGAGGATTGCAAAGGACACAAGGCAGTGACCCTAAAGTAACCCTAAAGAAAAGTTGTGCTCCCACATAGTTACGCCAGGTTGTGCTTAGCTCTGACTAAGCCATCTTTGTTGTACTTTGGGGATCATACTTACAGTCCCACTTGCACTAAATGACATCATCTGTGCTGTGTCAAGCTTATAGGACAGAAAGTTTTAGTGTGAAGGCAGGGGCAGGGCCCCTCCTGCCTTCAAACATGCTTGGATGTGTTTGTGCAATACCAGCTTCTGCTGAAGGCTCGAGGTTGTCTCCTCTGTGAGACTCGGTTGTGCTCCTGCAAATGCTACGTCTAGAATGGGCTGCAAAGACAGCCTGCAGCATACCTTGGTACTCTTGCCCTGCGTGGATGAAGCCAGGGGGACTGTATCGTGCCGTGGCTCCCTGCCTACCTGCATACCTGCCCTGCCACATCAGGCAGGCACAGATGATGTGGTCTCACCGCACACGGGCTCAGCACAGGACAGAGGTACATTGCAGGGCAGTGACCATAGCTGAGAAGCGTTCTGGAGTGCTAAAGCTCAAATGTAGCCTAAAGGAGATTTTCTTTTGTTCCCAAGGGCCCTTCCAGGGGAGGAGGGCATGAGCACCAGCCCTATCACCACCGTGAAATTGTGAGCAGTTGTGCTGTGCAGCACAGCAACAACTGTGAAATCCCGAGGGGAATCACAGATTCGTTATACTGTAACGTATCTGGGTCAAAACAGGGCAGGCAAGGGGAAGTGACAAGACAAGGAGAGCTGAAATCCTTCCTCCCAGGCTGCCTCCACCGTGAGCAAGAACAAGCACCCACAATGTCAAGCAGGCTGTTGTCCTGACTTGCTGCTGGAGCCGGCTGTGGCTTTTGCCAAAGATGGGGAGAGACGTGCCCCCTGCCTCATCGCTTGCTGAGTAGACAGGGTCCCCCTGGGCTGCACCAGGCGCTGTGGGAGCTCTGCCTTTGGTCGCAGCAGCCTTTGGAGTCCTGCAGCTGAGGCCAGGGCAGGGAGGGAGGGCCACAGCCCAGGGAGCCTGGCAGGGCAGGGCAGCCAGAGACCATGGAATTGCACAGCAACAGGTAGGCTTGGCCCAGGTGCCAAGAACCTGAGAAGAAGGGAAGAGAGAGACAGCCTCATTTCACGTGCAGAGCATTACTTCCCTCCCTCTGCCTCCCACGCTTTTAGCTGACATGCTTTGAGACCTCCTTCACTCCTTCCCCTCCAGTTCCAGCATCACTTCTCATATTTCCAGGAGGTGATTGTCTCCTCTGTCTTTCTCAGCTGCTGCTTTCTCCCAAAGCACTGACAAGGGGCTGTTTCTCCATATTTCATAACCCTTTCCCCCAAAAAATGGCACTGGCCATGCGTTATTTCATCCATGGTCACCAGACACTAACTACAATGTCACTCTGTTGCTCAGTAACCTTTCCAGCTGCCAGGCTGAAAGAGCAGGTAGAAGTAGGAGCTCCCTCGGAGAGTCAGTGGGTGCCCGAGATGCCAGGAAAGGCCCCTGATCCTTTCACATCTGGTCCCATGCACAACCTGCCGTATGTCCCTCTCCTCTAGTGACAGCCAGAATTTTGGCTGCCTCCTTTTCACACTGGGAGTTGTCCCCCGGCCCCTCAGCCCTGCTCCCTCCCTCCGGTGGGGTGCGGTCATCTCCCTCCTCCATCACCGTGGAAGATGCCAGCAGGCTGTGAGAGCAGGTCGGGGGGAAGAAGGCTGCATTTCCCAGCTGAGTCACTCAAGGTTTGGCACCGCAGATCAACCCTTGGGCTGTCCCCGTGTTTCACCCACCCTTACTCTCTTGCTCTTTCTCCTAACAGGCTTCCCCACAGACATCACCCAATGTGGTATACAGCTGGTATGTCTACCGCCACAGGGCCATCTTCTTTTTTATTGCTTTTTCCTCCTCAGTGCCCCCACAAACAAAAAATTTATTATCGCAGAGGGCCATTATGGATAAATGATCTCCTGACAGCTCTATTTACCAGGGGATGGGGAGGATGTGGGAGCCTGCGTGTGTGGCAGTGGGGGAGGATGGAGCTATGCTCCAGCTGACAGCGGCATTTATCCGCAGAACTGTGCAGGATCTAATTAACGTGCAGCGATGCTGCCTGTGGCAGGTAGTGCCATGGCAGGACATCAGCAGGGAGGCAAACAGACCTGGAAGGAAAAGAGGAGAGGATAGAGAGACAAGTGGAAGAAGAGGGAGGGCAGGGGAGGAGGGGACGGGGGAAGGGAGGCAGGGCGATAAGGGCAGCCCACTGCTTCTCCATCACCCTACGGGTGCTGCCTCCCCTGGCTTCCCTAACAAATTCCTAATTGCAGTGACTTTTTGTTTTTCACCTGGCTGCTGTGAAGTGACAGCCCTTTTTGTAATGTTAATAATGTCTTCAAAGCCCAGAGCAGCATTCAGACCCCATGAGGGGTGGTGAGGGATGCAGGGGCGTGGGGCGGGGAGAGGAGTGAAGCACACAAGGGTTTTTTACTCTTTCATATGAGTTCAGGAATCAGGGTTTTGGTTAACACAGAGTAAACAACCCCACTCCGGGTCTGGGGAGCCAGGCCTTGACAACCCTGGGCACACACCTGGCTGAAGGCGAGAGGACAGGAACGAGGAGTGTGGAAGGGGAAGGGAGCCATGTGCATGGGCATACAGAGGTGGCAGGAGGTTTTGGTATGAGAAGGCCAAATCAGCCCATTTCGTGTAGTTGAGTGAGTGGGTGATTAAAACCATGATGCGGCAGTGGGGAGACGCAATGTCATACAACAGAAACCAAGCTGCATTTACGGTCACCAGATGAGGGGGGTGGGAAAGACACGTTGTGATGCACCTATGCATGTTTATTCACTGTGTGCACGCTGCTTTGTGCTCACGTGCCACGTGCCCCTACCCATACAGACCTCTCGTTGCCGACACGCTCAGGCTCTGTGTGTGTGCATGCACGTGTGTGTGTACGTCCACCTACCCCGTGTGCCCAGTTGCTCAGTGTGAGCCTGTGAAGGTCTAAGTGGCAGCTTGGATTTGTGCCTACAAGGTGCTAGCCCAGGCTGCTGTTGCACATTTGTACGGCAAAGAGTGTGTGTGTGTGTGTGTGTGTGTGTGCGTGCATGCGTGCACACAAATATATGCTGCTTCCCTTCTGTACCAGCTGAGTGCCCAAGGAGCTGCAGGGCATACCACGTCCGAATAGCAGCTCTGTGCTCCTGGATGCTGTGAATGATACAGGCTGGCTGTGGCAGTTCTCAGCAGCTCAGGAGAAGGCTTTTAACTCGCACAGACAGCCAGTGCTGGGGGCAGCGGGCAAGGGGCTGGAAGCCAATCCGTTGTGACAGCTGCTCTGCCAGCGGTGGTTGGGGGCTTCTCTCTTCTTGTTTTCACCACAGACTGGTTACCTAGCGTGAGGCTAACAGGGTGCTGCTAAAGCTGACAGGAATGGGATCTAAGGGGACAAGCACAGACTGCATTAAGTAGAAGAGCATCAGGAAAGCAAAGCACTCGAGAGCTGCATGCTTCCTGGTCGTGCGCTACTGATACACACTCCTCTCATGCTTACTGATTTCCTCAGGGCCCCCCTTCCTTTCTATCTTCCACTGCTCCTCCTCTTTGTCCACACCTCTACCACATCCTTCTTGCCTTTTTCCACTTACCTTTCCTCCATGGCCCCACTGAGCAGCCTGTCAGGATACTGTGAAAGCTGGAGTTTTCAGTGTGACTAGGACTGGCCCATTGGATGTCTTATGGCAAATACATCTGAGAGAGGACTACAGTCATCTCCTACTGTTGCAACTCTTTGTTCAACATCCCTGGCCTTAGCTACTCTGGAAGACCTGGAGCCAGGCAGGTTGCCAGCTATCACAGAAAACTGCTGGGTTTCTCCTTCCCAAGAGGCTCCTGACAGCAGTGGTGAGCCTCATGCCATGAAAAAGGGAGAAAACGGTAACAAACTGAGCCTACAGAGGAGATCCAAAGGGGCTGTGGTGCCTCGGCATAAAGTTCATCCATGTGGATAGGTATAGGTACCAGAGAAGAGGGCTTGAGAACAAGCACAGAAAACCTAGTGCCCCAGATTACTCTTGAAAACCATCCTGAGTCTACTCTGAGTCTTTCTGGCCCCCTCATGCCCCGTGCTGATCCCTTCTGTGCAGCCTCCCTCTTTTCCTTCAGTCCACTGCAAGAACACTGGTCCCTTCTCCAGTCTCACAAAGCTGCTGGAGGAGCCAGTGAGGACCTGATTTTCTAGCTCCACAAAGATTGGAAAGGAAATTAAAAAAGCACAATGCGTGACTTGGCAGAGGAAGCAGATTTGTCGCACGTCACCTCATAAATCTCATGCCTGACAGAGTTTCTAATGCCGGAGTGACTTAAAACCACGGCGTCGTATTGGGTTAAATTGATGAATGGCACAGAGAGAGGGGACAGCCTAAAGTGAGGAACAGGGACTCTGCCGATGGCAGGCTCCCACTCTCGATCACATTCTGCTCCCTCTCTCCACTAATGGAGCCTCATCCCTTTAATCAGAAAGTAAGTACTCTCCAGGTTACTGCCTGAAACGTTCAGAGACACTCTTTAGGGAGACCTGGAAGCAGCAGTTCTCAGCTTGGAAACTCTTCAATCAGGAGAGGACAAAAGAAGGGAAAGGACAAGGAGGTTCAGAGCGTTCATACATGAAGAGTTGTGTCTCCTTAGTTGTCAGTGGTGCCAACAACAGCCTATCAAGTTGTTGGAGAAGCTTGAAGACAAGCTGGACTTCGCCAGAAGAGTAATGAGTATAGGAGTTCTCAAAAAATCCACTTCTAACACGAATGAAGAGAAGTCCAGGGAAATAACCTTCTCTCCTCCAGGAGAGAGGAAGGGATTCCTGGGACAGCACAGTGGAGACTGTGGGAGACCATTCCAAGGGGGCCAGAAAGACTCAGAGTAGACTCAGGATGGTTTTCAAGAGTAATCTGGGGCACTAGGTTTTCTGTGCTTGTTCTCAAGCCCTCTTCTCTGGTACCTATACCTATCCACATGGATGAACTTTATGCCGAGGCACCACAGCCCCTTTGGATTTCCTCTGTAGGCTCAGTTTGTTACCGTTTTCTCCCTTTTTCATGGCATGAGGCTCACCACTGCTTTGACCTAGCTGCAGCCAGTGCTGGAGGTTGCATTGCTGGGATCAGGCTAACCCTTTCTCAGAGACTTTCTTTGACTCCCTGGTTTCATCCATTCTCAGACTAATTTGTTGATGTAAAGGAGAAAGGGTTTCTAAAGGTATCTGCCTTGCTTGGTGTTATTTCTTATCCTGTGGTGATCTAAGTGCAAAACAATGGCAGAACATCCCACAGTCCTGTGAAAATTCATTTTTTATTTCCATTCGGGAATCAGACCCTTTGGCATTCAGACTCTACCCTGTTACCTGTGTCTTCACAACATCAAGCATGAAATCTGTGAGCTGCCTCACCCCCACTGTTACTTTTACCCTCTCTTTTCCAGCCCTTCCCCCTGCCCCATGTTCTTTTCCTTGCAGTCCCAGAACACTGTCCCCTGCTCTGACACTGTTCCTCAATGTCTACCTGCCCCCTTTACCTCCCATTCCCAAGATTCTCAGATTCCTCTGCAAGGCAAGGTATTTTTCTCAGTTTGTTCCCACTGCATTTCTTCCTCTTGATATTCCCCAGGGAAATCCTCTTCTGTTCTTCGTATCATTTTTCTTGCAGGTGCAGGACTCATTAAAGACCAAGTTTACTCGTTTTAAGTGTCAGGTTTTCTTCCTCACCTCTTCTGGGCATGTGTTGGTTGGGGACACAAGTTCTTTGGGGGTACTTCAGTCATGGGGTGAGTATAGCCACCCCCTGCAGATCTCAGCCCAGGAATCCAGGAAGAGCACAAGGATCACAGCCAGACCAAGCTTTAATTGAGGACTAAGCCAAAGCAAACCCACCCATGACTGCTGGAAAAGCTGAGTGCCTAGTTTAGATAGCTATGACTTGCATGGCTGAACACACCTTTGGCATTGCTGTACTTCTCCAGTGAGTGGGTGGAAATTCCTTGTATAAGAGTAGCCTTGGAATGTGGGAGCACAAAGAGTCTAGAGGTTTAGAAGCCCTGCTTGATACTTGCATGTCTTCTGAGTTAATGATGGTTCATCAGGTTTGGTGTGTGCAGGTGGGATCCCTCATCCCCCCTCAGTCTCCGACATCCCAGTATGTGTGACGCAGTCACCTACTCTCCAATTTGCATCATGATAACACTCTGCATCTTTGGCATTTTTCACATATACTCTTGTCTCAAGTATCAGGGAGTTGGGGTAAGGATGCAGGGTGACAGGTGAACTCTGCATGTAGAATAGCAGGAATTTCATGTTACTACCATGTAAAATGTTTGGAAACAAGGCGATCATGGAGAAGTCTGTAAGTCCAACTCCCTCTTCAGAGTTACAAAGGTGTTTTGGGTGAGGCTTTCAGAAGCAGCCCACTGTGATTTAGGTATCCAGGTCTCAACATGGCCACCAGTCCTCCCCCCATTAACTTCCAGCCTCTGAATCAGCCTTGTCCTGTGCAACAGAAGCTCTGGGTGGCCATTCCTGCTCCCTCTTTTGCTCTCTGGGGATAACACAAAGTCAGAGTTCAGCATCTTTACCAGGTAGCTCCCACAGCCGTGGCCCTCCACTGTCACTGGGATGCAAACACAAGGGTGACAGGGAGAATCCTAATGTGTTGAGGGGCGAAGCACTGCAGTATAATTTGCACTGCAGGTGCTTCAAGGGAGCTCTGCTGAAATAAAGGCAACAGGGGACATGTAAGACTCCTAGAGAGCTCACAGTAGGTAAGCTAAATAGAGCAAGGAGGTGTGCTAGATACCAAAAGGCAGAAGGAGGAGGGCTGGAGCGGGGAGGGAGGTGGAAGGGGTGCCTGGGGAGGGCACCTTCCCTGTTTGGCTGCTGGCAGGCACAGTGACGTCAGCCCTCCTACAAAGGGACCTGACAACAGGATAATTTCAGCTGTGCCATTCTCTAAACGCTGGCTGTGCTGATGAGCAAGGCTGCTTCAATGAGCTTATCCCCTGGAGAGAGTACACGCGGGGCCGGGTGGGGGAGAGGGAGAATCAAGGTTTGGGACAGGAGGAAGAGAAAGTGACTTTGAAATATTGCAGACTTCAATCTCCTCTGCTTGGGTGGCTGCTTTGAGGGAAGGGGGAACAGGTAGAAGCAGAGCCAGAAGGAGGAGACTGCCACGCACAGTACCTGCAGGTAGTGAGATCAGATCTCTTCTCAGCCAAATGTCTCCCTCTCAGAGCTGGGACTGCTCCCAGAGGCGAGGAAGTCTTTCCATCCAGGACTAAACCATCTGTGACAAGTGTTTGCCACTATGCCATGTTCCATCTTCTCTGAAAGATTCCAAGCACCCCATCTTTCATAAGGTATTGGTCACCAGCGTCCTCCCTCTTGCTCTGTTTTTGCTGGATATTCTCCTTCCTTTACATCAGCATGAGCTCCACCTGATCCTTAAGCAGAAAGGGACCCCTAGAATCTCCTGATGCATCATTTGTATTGCCCAGGGGCTCCTTAGGTGGCTTGTGCTTCCTGAGGTGCAGAGAGCAGGGTGGGAGCACTGTCTCAGTGTGTGCCTCAGGGGGCTGCTGTAAGGGAGGGGGCAGGAGCGCTGGCTCGCTCTGTGTAGGTAACTGCAGGGGTGGTGTGGGAGCACTACCGGATAGGGATGGATGGGGAGAGATGGCAAGTGGTGGGCCCCATGGAGCTGGCCCTGCTCCCCACAGCTGTCGGAGGTGCTGCCACGCTTGCCCCACACGTGCCACAGAGTGTGGGAACTCTGTCCTTCCAAGCCGGTGCCTCCCCATCCCCTTTGGCGGTGTACAATCAGCGCCACGCTCAGATGGCAAGGCCTGTTTCACTCCTCTTCATCTCAAGGCTCTGTCTGCCTGTACTGTTCACCCTAACCCTAATGAAGAGATAGGCAGGGCAGGAAAACCCCACCCCTCCCCAAAACCAAGATCATTTGCCCTGTCTACAGTGAGAACATTTGGCTTCCACCTCCCTTCCCCTCTCTCTCCTCCTCTCTTTTTCTGCGTGCTACATTTTATTTTCTAATGAGGGCAACACCTGCTTCCCAGCCTCATTAGAATCCCTTGCATCCTTCCCCAGTGAGTGCAACAGGAGCTCGGAGAAGGGATGGAAGGGCAGGTAGCCCTAACACTGGAGGACACCTCACCCGTCCAAATGTTGCGTGCAGAGGGTGAGCCACTGCAACAGCTCTCTTGGCTATGGGCAGGAGCAGGGCTGCTTGTACAGGAGACTTGCAAAACTCTGGCCTCCCAAATCTCTGGGTGTTTCAGATCTAATGCTCAGGTTGTCACACTAATCCTCCAGAGGTTACTTCATAGCCCATGCACTTCAGTAGCCCATGGGAGTATAGGCCTGCCCAGCCTATTTAATCTGGGGGACACAGACTTAGTTCACGTGCCACAGCTACACTTCTTAAGGCTTCCTGGGGCATCCTTTGCTCCTCCAGGTACCTAGCCAGCCAGTCCTAGCAAGGGATGTCCAGTGTGTCAGCTTCTATCTTCATAGGACAGGTTTTTTGGGGGGAGCTGTGAGCAGGGAGGTGGGGGGGTCCCTCTGCCTGTCAGTGATCCCTAGGAGCCTGGGCTATGACTTGTTCACTGCGAGGCAAGACCAAAGGCTGAGCATTTGTGAGACCGACCCCCAGGTGCCAGAGCGCCTGTACGCAGCTTTGCTCTGAAGCAGAAATCCCCATCTTTTCACTGTGCAGACTTCGATGCGCCAACTGCCCAGCTAAACCTGGGGACCGTGCTAATTGGGAGCCCAGGGAGAGGGGCTGAGATGTGTCAGGGAAAGATGGAGTGACTGAGAGAGCAGACGTCAGCAGCGGCATGGGGGGACAGTCAGAGGGAGAGGGGAGGATAGCATGGGGGGGTGAGGAATGGCAAAGAGGCTGGCGAGAAGGAGGGGCTGAGCAAAGCCGAGGGTTTGGGAGAGCAGGCTCGTACACATCAACACTGCAGGGACTCAGGGACGGTGTCACAGGCAAGGCTGAAATATAAATGGAAATTCTCATTGAGCCGGATCAATGCCATATTGGTGAATGAAAAAATGGAAGCTGAAGGAGTGAAGGAAAACAACGGTCAGGGCAGCACATCCAGCACCGTCCCAGGCACCCTCAGCAACGTTGTCCCACTCCACCCGTGGAGGCTGCTCAGCAGAGGGCTAGGTGGTCAGCGAACCCGAGTGGGAGAGGGGCACTAAATCATGAGGGCACTAATTCATTAGTTTGTCATTAATAAACCAATAGGGAGAATGAACAAAGACATGCAGCCTTTTTTTTTGTTTGTTTCTTTCTTGCCTTTTTCCCTATCTCAGCCCCCACAGCACTTCCTCCCTGATCCCTACCTGGACATCTCTGGTTCCCATGGCCATCAGCTAGCCTTTCTTTCCCCATCACCCCTACCCCTCATCCTCTGACTCCTACAAGATCTGTTTTGTGTACTGGCATTTCTCACTAGGGCTCCAGGAATCCATCAAACGTGAGGCTCTTGCAGCCCCAAGTGCTAACGCACAAATGTATTCCTTACCACCAGCTATTCCTTCCCTCTGTCTGGTCCTAGAGGGGTTGGAGAGGCTTGGCCCAATTAAGTGTGCTGCTCTTGGAAAAGTCAGGCAGCACCTGCCCAGCAGCTTTAGGCAGTCAGGTTAAGGTGAGAGGGAGGAAGGGGAGCAAAGGGCACAATCTCTTAAGTCAAGGGAACTGTGGTCTCCCTTGCAGGACGGGCTGGTTTCTAAATCCCCTAGCTTTTACCACTGTGGCTTCCTCATGGCCATGTTTCATTTTCTGCTTGGCCACAGCTCCACACACCTCCCAGCCCAAGTCCCACAGTCACCTCTATCTCCAGTCAGATCTACCTTCATCTACCTCCTTCAGCCATGCTGCCTTCTCCTCCCAAAGTCTTCTTTCTCTTTATCTAACACCTTTCTTCTTCTCTCTCCTCTCTCTACGCTGAATTTCATGGCACAGGAGAGGAGCCTTAGAAAAGTCAAGGTGGAACAGTGCAAATTAGCCCCAAGGTCTGCCCTTTCCTACCATCTGTCTTTACCCACTGCTCATTCCCCTGTGTCCCATGAAGAACACTTCCTCCAGAGCATAGGGAAATGTCTTCTCAGACAGAAATATAAGCACTGAGAGTATAAGTGTTGCCATGCCATTGGAGCCTGCAGGGTGGAGACTCCAAGGACTGAGCTGCCAAGAACAAAAAGACAAATGGGTGAATCAGTGGCCCCTGTCATTCTGGATCTGACATGTTCTCTTGATATCATAGTCCCGACCCTTCCTGTTCACCAACAACAAGACGGTGAACCTCTGGCTTTGAAAGCCCCAGAGCCTGAAAACAAAAGGGATGCCCCTGTGGAAGGAACAGGAGCACTTTATCGCAGCAGATTTATTCACATTGAGAAATACGTGGCTTTCTGGTGACTCCACATGGGCTACATGTATAGAGAAGCAAGCAGAAGTATTTCCATTTGATGTGAGCTGAGTCTCATTGTGGTGTACCACCAAATTTAGATCCTCTGTCTGACACTGATACCTGACAGAAGTTCTCCCTAGGGAGAGGAGAGCATCAGGGAGTCCCCGTGTCATCGCCATCACTCTGCTTTTGTGAGCACTGCTGTGCCATGAGACACAGAGGGTTCCCACTTTGTGTAAACAGCACTGACTTGGCTCCTGCAAGGTAGAGGGATCATACTGCAAACAGCCATTTCCTTAGAGAGAGCGGTCCTGAGCTCTGTGGGAGGGTAACCCTGACAAAGTCAGTCCAATGAACATGAACCAGACTTGCTTACCATCCACATTAGAACCACTCACACCGGTGCTAAGAGGTTGCTGGTGCTCTGTGGAAGGGACTTCACCTGCATGGTGACATCTCAGCAGGCCCGCAGTCACACAGCCTGGATGGAGCAAGGCCTGTCCAAATGCTTGCTTCAACATGGTGTACCAGTAACACCAAAGTGGAGATCTGCCTAAGAAAATTGTGGATACATTAATCCAAGCTAAAGCCAGAAATATGGACAAATATGGTTGGCTCCGCACCTTGCAATGTGGTCAAACCTCTACATGGGTCTACCAGTATAACATCTTTCCCCTTCAACTTTCAAAACCCAGTTTTACCCAAGAGGCCAAAGCTCGGGAAACACATTCCACTTTTCTCACTTGGATCAAAACTGCCTGTGGAAAAGATTTCCCATTTTTCCCAAATCTGTTCAGCATCTTTGTCACTCCCTGCCATCAGCCCTCCCATCCTGTGAAGTGAAAGAACATTTCCCTACCCTGCACAGCACCCTCCCACCCCTCACCCTGCCTGCCATCAGTCCTCATGAACATCACAGCCAGTTTCTCTGCTGTTGAAGCAGTTTGTTTCTCTCTTGATTTTTCACAAGTGATTATCGAAGTCAGAATTGTCACTCACAGAATGAAAAGAAAATGAACCTTCAATCACAGATGCAGATCTACCTGCTGAGAAAAAAGGGGGAGGGGGAGAAGAGAGAGATGGGCAAGGGAAGAGTAAAGCAAGGAGAAGAAGGGGATGTGAAACAGAGAGAAGAAACCATGAACAAAGTGAGCAAGAATGAAGACAGAAAACACAGAGAAGGGAGGGGGCGCAGAGAATGAAGTGGCTGACATGAAGAGACTGAGGTAGAGCAATTAACCCAAAAGGGTAAAAGATAACATGAAAAATGGAGGGGCAGGGTAGGAGAGACCACTATATCTGGAGATGGAGCAGCAAGATTTCCACGTTCTCCTTCCCATCCCGACTCTCACCTGATCCAAGCCCACTACTCTCCTCCCTTCTGACTCCCAGTGGGACTGGTCCCTTTTTTGGTGCTGTGAAGTGATTCTGCCTGCCCCTGAGCCTATGCAGGGGCAAGGTAACCGCCGTGGTCTGGGTCTTCCCAATGCCTTGTCCCCGTCACTGCCCTAAAGCCTGCCCCCGCACACACACTCGCACACAGTTATTCATGTCTCTCAGATCAGAAGGTGGTTATCATACATCCTCTTAGTCATCACTTAGCAAAGCTAAACACATTTAGCGCTTAATCTTTCCTAATCAGTCAGGCCTTCCTTTGCCCCCCTATCTGCTGCTCTGCCTTGGATTTTCTCCATTTTTTCTCCATTCCAGTTAATACGTTGCTCAGCCAAGCGGAGCCCTCCAGAGAGGGGCCAGCAGCTCCCTGTTCCCTGACTTGATGCTTCATTAAGAACAACCATTTCACTCTCTACCCCTGTCCCATCTCCTCCAAATAGCAGCTATGGATATTGTTTTGTAATCTTCTCTACCCTTCCCTTCTCTACCACCCTTGCTAAGCCTAGCAGCTTGCTTCTGGGTCTCTCAGTGTCTATTCTCCTTTATAGAACCAGTTACTGGTGTCAGATGAAGCGGGGACAATTTTGAGTTCTTGAGAATTATATGTTAAAGTATATGTGCTTCTCTAAAAGTTGTAGCAAAGTTTGACAATAAGAAGCCCATATACAAAGCTCAACGACCAAAACCACCAAGTATTCCAATTATAATTTAAAATTCATTATGATGACCATATCTCAGTTGCGTGAACCCAAACACCTGCCATTATACCACAGTATTTGTGGTGTCACATGCCTCACCAGATATTTATTCATCTATGTCTTCCAGTAGCTTCCAGAAATATTTTTTTAGAGCAGTGCTACCAAACCCCTCCAGCAGTCTGGGTAGCAGTCCCAAAGTACAAAAGCCCAGCAGTGCCTTCCCTATTGATTGATTGGCCATGTACCCACAACATAGTTAGGTTTGACCTTCTTGCAGTATGTATGTACCCAAAATGACCTGACAGATAGGTGCAGCAGGGTGAGGCAGCCCACCATACACCTTGCCTCAAAAGCTGTAATGGGACAAGGGTTTGTCAGGCATCCCAGAGAAATCATAGTGAGAGCCATGGAAAGAGTCTATGCATTCATTGTGCTGCATTAGCAATATAACAATTACTTCAGAGAGGTCCAGCAGAACAAGCATAGAGAGATGCTGGACTGTACAGTCACACACACATCCCCACTGGGAAAGCAGGGGGGAAATCAGGACAAGGATGTGTGTGTCTGACAAGGATGAATAAAAAAGGTGCTGCAGGTATAATGATTGCTAGGGAGACTGCATTTGCTTATGGATAAAGATGGAGGATCTGACTGGATTTTGAATAAGTTCTGCTACAAACTGATCAAATGTCCTTTAATCATGTGGATTTAGCTGCTGCCTTTCTTTAAGATGGTTCCAGGACACAATTAACCTCTTGTATGCAGCATTAGTGGTCATCACCTACACATAGGCATAGACCACTTCCCAAAACAAAGGTATGTGAGAGAAGAGCTGTATTTGAGAGGGGGCTAAAGAAAGCAGTGCAGTCTGATAGAAGGGTGAGATAAAAGACAGAAAGTAAAAAAAAACCACTAAGAACAGCCTGAGGAAAAGGTTTTGGGCAGCAAGGAAATTGCATCCTAGTGTTTGACTTATCAAAGCAGTGCTTTGTAATCCCTTGGGAAACAGAGGGTGTCCTCAGAGAACTTCCTAGTTCCATCGTTGATTTATCTCCTTAAAGGTAAACAATATACAGAGCTTGAACTTCAACCAACAACTTGAATCAAAAAGATGCAACACATTATCTGGGCATAAGTCTAGAACAAGGATCCTGTAATGTGTGTCTTCTCACCCTACAGTATGTCTCCCATGAGGTTTACCTCTTCTCAGCACTTAGCTAGCCCCAAGTGAGTGGCCTGGTGGGGGGTGAGGGGGAGCTCTACTCTTTCTCTCTCCCCCACAGCAGCATGTGTGTGCACAATAGGTCAGCAGTAGCCAGGGAGCAGGCGTAGAGCTGCCTACGTATCCATCCCTGCTTTTGGATGAGCAGAGGAAAGAGAGAAAAGGAGGTGACTAATCTGGAGAAGATGGGAAGGAACTCACCTGAACCCTGGCCGTTTCTCTGTACACTGACTTTCCCATCCTCTCCGTCCTGCTCTACTGCAGCCAGAGGGATGTTGTCCCTGTTGACTTCAGAGGCAGCGGGAGCCAGCCACTAATTAGGATCCAGTATGACAAAGCACAGAGTAGCCTGGCACTGCCAGACCACAGGCGCCTAGAGGCAAAGGAGACAGCTCCTGCCCGAGGATCAGTTTCATTAAGATGAAGAACATCATACTGCTTTCCCCAAACTGACATCCGTCTGTCAAAGGAGCCTGCAAAGAAAGGCAGAGCTGACAGGAGCCCTAAGGAGAATCTCATTAGAATGGTTTTAGAGGGGCCTCTTGATGAGAGAGCTGTGGGGACTATCTTCTCCCTCTCATCAGGAATGGCTCGTGCCTGTCAGTTTGTCGTCTCCGTTCTCAGAGGCTAATGGGGATGGACAGGTAATACTGACGGAGGTCACGGGCACAGGAATGTGACCAAGGAGGAGGCACTGGACTGAGGGAGAAGTGGTGGAGCAGGGCAGCACAGAGCAAGTGCACGGAGGGAACATTCAAGGCACACCTCACTTTTTGGCTCCGAGGAGAGGGAGACGCTGTGAAGGGCAAACTACTACAGCAAGCACCCCAGGCAGTGCTGGGCTGCCCATAAGGAGACTGGTGGGAGTGAGAATAGCATCTCAGCTTGTGCACACATGCACACTATGCAGAATTAAATACAGACAGCTATCCTGGGTTTTGTTCATAAGATTTGGGCATAACTTTCACTCCAGACACATCTGCACCTCCCTAGAGGCTCACCAAAATCTCAGCCCAGTTGAATTAACCCACAGCCCAGCCTGACAGGTAGTGATGCTTCCTCTCTCATGGGAGTAGTGATGAGGAAAGACTCCTTCACTCCACAGACAACAGCAACATGCACATTTGGATGGAAGAGGTATAACCCCAGGGACATATGGCTTTCTGGGTCTGAGCTACAGCCACATGGCTCTTACATAGACCAGTGATTTCTGGAAGGCTTAAAATCAGGCATTTATTTAGCACTGTAACTCTCTCCTGAGGCACTCCTGCTGGTAAGTGCATTCAGACACTTGCCCTGCAGTACAATGAGAAGGCATGTGCTCAAATTCCCCAGCCAGCTCTGATTCAGTAATCACAAGTGTTCATTAGTGCCTGCAGGGACATCCTACTTATTAGGAGTGGTCAGCTGGGCATTACACTGTGGACAAGTGGTTCACCAGCCTTTAGCCTCTAGAACTGACCTGGCAACTGACTGCTACACAAGTTGGTGACATCATTCAGTGTCTGTAGAGGCTCACATGGGTGATATCATTGCCTTTTGATAAAAGTTGCTACTCACAGTCTCTTGATGTAGAATGAAAGTGTGATGTTTTCATTTCCTTAGAAAGCTTATGCTGATGTTCTGTCTTCACGGTCATCCTTAGGGCTGCCACACATGACCTCATTGTTTTGTCTAAAACAAGGATGGAAGACCTAAAGCCCATGGACTGGATAAAGCCTGCAAGAGCTCATGGGTCTGGGACATATCACAGACACTTATGCTCAAGAGCTCTGCATCTGGGCAATAGAAGAGATGCCCCTGGCACAGGCCAGGGTCTCTGCATATGTCATCACCGTATCAGAACAAAGATATGGTTCACAAACCATATTCCCAGCCAACACTGAAAGCCACATGATGTTCTCACTTTGTGTTATTGCTGTGCAGTACTAAGGTATGTGTGAATTTGTGATCAGCTAAAAGGTATTGGAAAGACCTGCACTCTCCCCAGGAAATAATGGGTTCATCAGCCCTGCACCAGGACTTTGCAGTGATGACATCACCCAGGCTTTGAAGAGCTCTGCTGGATGATGTCACATGGTACCTCTGAAAATCTGCAGTGCTGATGCTCTCTCTTGTTTTAAGGGTTAGCTTAAATAATGTCAGTCAAGGAGTGAGTCAGAGGCCCAAACACTGGTGGTTCAGTGCAAGGTCACCCACCTATCTTCAGCTCCTCCTCCAGAATATCTCCCACAGGTCCTGCATGGTATTTGCCAGCACTGAGCAAATGTTTTGGATAACTCAGGGCACCAAAAATGGCTCTGGAAACCAGAATCTCACCCTTTAGATCCCTGAGGGCCCGCAGCAATGGTGCCATCCCCCCATCTCCAGACCCTTGCTGGGATACCTTTCTTCCAGCTTATCCTCTCTTCTGAGGACAGCCACTCAAATGTACAGGGCTGTTCCCAGCATCTGGGTCATGCCACTCTCTCCCCAGCTGGCAGAGCTAAGCTGCATTTCATAGTGCATGAGCACTGCAGAAACCCTTGTTTTGCCACCACACTTATGTTTCCCTCACCCTTGCAAGGCTTGGAAAGGGTCCCTGACCAAAATTCAGGGGTCTCTAAACAATGGGTGGCAGCCAATCCCCTCTGTAGAGCCAGGAGGAGCAGGATAGCGGATGTATTCAAGCCAAGCAGGTACTGGGAAGTGACACGATGTTCCCACCTCTCTGAGACCGGGAGTTTGTGGTGAGAGAGGACTGGGTCTGGCCAGTTGCAGGACCTGGCTATGCTTTGCTGGTATTTGGCTCTGCAGAGGAGCCTCCTGCAAGGAAGAAGGCGGCCATCTGCCTCCTGCTCCAGTTACAAACAGCAAGAACAGAGGCAGCAAGACTGGCTCTGTGAGCAGGACAGAAGCTGCTGGCTGCCAGGGCCTTTCGACTAGTCCTCTTTGGTTTCCCCGTGTACATGGAAGGCAGAAGTTTTATTTAGCCAGTCTCCCTTGCTTCCATCCAGCCAAGCGGTACTTAAGGCTTGGTGGGGATGGAGGACAAGCACCATAAAAGGGAAAACGTGTACAGACAGGAGGTTGTTGTGATTCCCCTGCTCCCCCTGGCATCATTGACTCAAGCCAGGAGGGTCGGTGCATGGCTCTTAGGACTCCCCATCCCCACCTGAAATGTGCCAACCCACCGTAACTCCAAGCCCCCGAAGTGGCCTTCCAGGCAGAGAGGGGGGTTGGAGAGGCTCTGCTTCAGCTCACCCCTCTCCTTCTGCCTGGCTCTCATGCTCCCGCTCGCACACACGCTGTAGCTGTCTCAGGCTCTCTCTCACAGTCTGTCTCTCACACACACAAGCTCTAACACAAACACAAAGGCTATAGTATACATGTCTCACACACTGTATAGGATCCCTCTCCCTCACACAGTGCCTGCTTCACACACAGTCTCTCTCCCTCACACTCATGCTTGCATACACCTCTTTTTCTTCTGTCTCTTCCTCTTTTCAGCATTGGTGGGAGTTTCAGGGAAAAAGGCTCTGTCTTATTCACTCTGATTGCAGTATCTTGCTCCCTGCTAGTCTGTACCATTTGTTTTGCTATATTACTACTATTTTATTTGCTCAGGGCTCAGTTCCCTCTCCTCAGGGAGGATCTCAAACCCTTATGGCTTGGCAAGAAACATGTCCCAGTTCCTAGGATTCACCAGACATGCCTTGGTTGACAGGTCCGTGAGGGTTTTGCTTTAGGCCCTGCTCTGTTTGGCTGTATTACCTATCAGAAAGTGAAGCTTCCAGCATGTGGCAGGTTCACATCAGTCAACTTGAACACTAGTTGAGGTTAATGTGAAAACAAGCTATACAGTATCAAAGGTCAGCAATGAAAGACTCACTGCTGAACTGCAGTTCAACTAGCTGGAAGAACAGCTGATCCTCTCCTTCCTTATTGTAAGTGTGGATTATCACAGTGGGCAACTGTATGCAAATGGCTCATCAAACAGTTCCTTAATCTTCTGCTTCCTTTTCTTCCCACCTCACCAATCAGTGTAGGGTATGTTGTTTTTACAGCTGGGTCTTCATAAAAATAAGAATGCATATTTCAACAGCATTGCTGTCCTAAGTGCTGTGTGAAGACTGTAAGAGAGACAAGGTATGTAGAGAAGGATCAGCTATGACACAAGCAGAGAGAAATGGACAGGGTGTCAGGCACACGAGCAGGTCTGGAGTCAGTAAAGAAGAGCTTGTACATTTTTATGTTTTAATTTGGCTTGTCCAAATTTTATCTCCCTCTGTAAACCTTGCCTCACCAACATCCTTCCAACTTGGCAGGAATCAGAAATGCACAGATTCCTCACAGCAGCACCACTCCTCTTAGAGGTGCGTGTCTCTAAGAAGATAGAGGAATTTCAGTTCCATCCTTCCCAGTTGGCATGAACCTTCCCACGTCTTCATACAGACTTAGACCTTCCCCCTGGTGACATTTACATTCCTCCAGTCCTCAGGCACTTCTCCCAATCGCCGTGAGTGTTCAAAGGTTATTTAGAGAGACATTGAAATGACATCAGCCAGCTTCCTTAGCACTGCTGAGTGCATCCCACCAGGGTCCATGGACTTACATATGTCCCATTTGCTTAAGTATTCTCTGATCCTCTTCAACCAAGGTTAAGTTGCTCCATATTTTCCCCTGGTCTTTGGGGCCTGGCATTTCTGAAAGCCAGTCTTGCTAGTAGTGACTGAGCTGAAGAAGGCATTCAATACCTCAGCCTTTTCTATGTCCTGTCTCACCAGGGCACCTGCCCCATTTAGCAGTGGGCCCACATTTTCCCAAGTCTTCCTTTTTCCATTTATATACTTTTGCATTTTTGTCAGTGTTAGGGTTCTGGACAGTCATGGGGAACTCACCTGGGGGCTTACTCAGAGACACTCAGTGCTGTGTCCCACAGGCAAGTAGTGCTGAGCGTACCTACCACCTGCTCAAGAGAGGATGTGAAGCTGACTGCAAACAAGGTCGTTAGCACATCTAGCATAGAGCTACATCTCCCCTGATCAATCCCACAGGGACTATCCTGTCTCAAGACCTATCTTGGTTCAGAAGGGGCTTTAGGTCATGAAGCCATATGTTTCACCTTCTTCCTTGTCTATTTTCACTGATAAAATCCTGATTTCTTCTCTCCTACCACTCCCCACACACACTCCTGTGTCAGCAATCTCTGACATCAGCATTCTTATCATGAGGCAAATTTCCATTGCCCTGATACCATGGTTCTTGCTTTCTCACGTCATCTGACGTGCTGGGCCTTGGTCACACCACCTGCCAAGGTGCTGACTAGGGTAATTGTGAAGACTGGTGACCAAGGCAAATATGTCTCCAGAGCTGTCCTGACTTACCTAGTTTTATTTGATGAGAAGCCCAACCTAAATGTAGTTCTTTCTCAGGTTCATTTGTCTGATTGCTGCTGTGTACATTTAAACTATTTTCTACCCGACCATCTCACTTGCACTTTCGATCCATGCCAAATAGTTACAAGGCCTGAATTTTACGCAAGTGCTTGCTGTGTGCTGGGAGAACTGTCAACAGCAGCTGCAGAAACTCTTTTTCTGAAACTGTGAGTCTCACTGCTGCAGTGTGGGGAAGCTTCAGGTGCAGATGCTTTCCCATCAGGTCTGTCAAATGATCTTAGCATCAGGCTAAGAGTTCTCTGGCATTTCAGACCACTGCAGCAGTCTTGCTGGGTAGACCTTGGCGGAAGGCTGACAGAGGTTGAATAAGATGTGCAAAAATGCAGAAGAATGGATGTACTGGATCAGCATGAAGGTCTGTCTGTCCCAGTGTTCTGTCTCTGATGTTGTCCAGGGCTGGCTGACTGGGCATGATCCTTCCCTCTTTTCTTTTCTGTGATACTGACCACCAGCAATTTTAAGACTTCCAGAGATTCGGTTTAAACATTTTGGCAAGGAGTTTCACAAGTTATTTCTGTACTATGGTATGATGTTTCCTTGGATTTTCTCTTAAACCTGGTGCTTGATCATTTCAAGGGTACTCAATATTCTCACATTGCAAGGAATAGTCAATATTTTTGTCCTTCTTGCCTTCTTCAGACTATTTGAGACTTTAGGATTATCAGTGGAGGAGCAGATGCAGACAGCTTTGATTCATGCTGATATGGCAATTTTTCTGCTGCTGTTCCACAAAATATTTCCTTAATTTGGAAGAAAGGTCATGTTCCCTGAGCAGATAAATTTGCCCCATCTGCCTGGTGGTCATCTTGTGGTAATCATACAGAGACTAGAAAATATGTGCCTTCTTCCACTGGGCCTTTTTCTTGTCTGAGACACAGTGGAGGAATAGCTACGAGGGCTGCCCCATACAGAGGATTAGAAACTCTGACATCATGACTTTCTGCAGGGAATGTTTCTGGCAAGAGCTTCATGGATGTATGCTGTCCAAGGAACTTTGGTGCAGATCCAAGGAATCTCTTCTGTCCAGATTGTTCCAGGTGGTGTCAGCAGAAGCTGGGAGAAGGAGCTGACCCATAAGGGGAATCCTTTCCTGCCCACCAACTCCCCTTCATTTATAACAGCAGGTGGGGAGCACATGCTCCCCATCACACACCAGAGGAACCCTGCCGCAGTTACAGAGCGTGATCGTAGCAGGATCTGGCTCCGGAACATCACAAGTTGGCAGCACAACCGTATCCTGGTAAAGGAGAGAGGTATGGTGCCCTGCAGAGCAAGACTACACACTCACAAGGTCTCCGCTAGAAGACTCACTCCATTGCTACCACTCTGCCATTGTCCCTTCCCCAATCTCCCGTCTGCATGTGGCCTCACTCTGCACCAAGGCCCAACACTGCCCCACCACCATCTCATGAAGTGCTGTCTCAGGAACCCACAAAGCAGATGCCTGCCTCTCCACCCTCTTGATGGATCCCCACAAAGGCAGGCAGTGAATTAGCCTAAGACCCAGCTGTTGATCAGCTGCTTCAGATAAATCCTAAAACATTTTTATTTTAATCAGACATCTTGTGTCTCTCACTGCTCCATTTGGAGACCTTGATTTTCACCTGAGATCTTCCTATGTACTAGGACTGTTTAGAGCCTGGCTTCAGGGCTCCTGCAAATGAAGCAAGAAAAAGTCCTGGTTACCCTATCCATGAACAAGCTGCTAAAAATACCAGAATCACGTGGGATTAAGCCTGTGCTTGCTGTACACAGAGAAATGGTTTGTATAATAGATCCCTGCAACACAAAGGTCTAAGGCATCCATTGAGATTTTCTTTCTCTGCCCACCAAAACTGCTCTCTGACTGAGCTATTATGTGTTGAGTCAAATTCTCCTTTTCCCTGCTTAGAACCTAAAGTGGTGCTGGGTCTGTCCCCTACTTGTAAGAACGGTATCTTACTTTCCCTGCTTCAGTCATTTCTGAGGTGATGCTCCTGCCCAAATCTATTGTGCTTCCTCTGTGCTATGGTCTTTGTTAAAAAATTCCAGCCTGTGGGTGATGCCCAGATGCTGCAGTAGGTCATCTCTGGGAGCAAGGTGTGGGAGAAGTTTGTTACAGGTGAGAGCATTCAATGATGAAGCAGGAGACTTGGGGATCTGGCAGGACTGTCTACAGGGGAAGTGCCCGATCCCTCATGGAAGTACTTTACAGGGATTCTTTGGGCGTTCACCAGATTCCTATTTCTGATGGTATGGCACCATGTTAGAATAGGCCTACCTTTGCCCTTCCTACCCCACAGTCAAAGCCATTTCTGGAAGAGTGACAATGGGGGTAATTTGGGCAGAGGCATCACCTCAGAAATGACTGAAGCGGAGAATATCCAGCTGTTTGTGGGCTGCGTTTCCCTTTTTCTTTCCTCATTTTGAAGGGCTGTCCCTTCACTTTATTCCAGCCCCTGTTTCACATAAGAGCAAGGTTCAGTGTCCAGTAAGCTCTGTATTTTTTTCCTAAAATTAAATTTCTTTCCTGACTCAACCTAGAAGGACAAAGCGGTAGGACTGGGGATGAGCTGTGTGTGCTTGAAAGACACATCCTAAGTTTGTTTCATACAGTGACTGTATCTCAGCTGCATCCCAGATTCCACCTTCTGTCAACCCCAGTGCAGGCTAGGTTGACCTCACTGCATTGCATGTCTGGCTGGGAATCTTAGCAGGACTTTCAGTGATATGTTGATGCTGAAACACTCAAACCCCGTGGTGAGTACTTCCTCAGACAAGTTTTGCCTTTCTTCATCCCTTTCTGAGCAATGAGCTGGCATTGGTTTTGCCTAGTTTGCTGGGTTTTTTCCACCCCATATGGTCAATATTTAATTTTTGGTGAACAAAGATATTTTTCACATTCTGTTGCCTTGCCCTGCAGGAAACCAATTCCTTTCAAGTCTGGATGATTCAAGTTGTGAGGGATTACATTAGATATTATATGAGAGAGGAAAATATGTGGACATGGGAAGGGGTTGAATGGATGGAAAGAAATGGAGATATGGAAAAGGACAACAGATGGAAGGTGGTGAGTGAAAGCATCGAGGAAGTGAAGGAGATGAGAGATGAAGGAAGTAATGATTCCCTAAGTATGAGAGAGGTAAGGGACAATGAAGGAAGGTGGAGAATGGAGAAAACAGGAAAAAAGGGAAGTGTGAAGGGAGTGGTGGGTGAGAATCGTGAGGAAAAAAACAGTATGCAGGAGAGAAGGGGAGACATGATGGCCTAGAAGATAAAGCAGAGGTTAGAGGAGAACCCACGTCTTGTTCTGGCAGTGCTTCAGATGACTGGCTGCTTCTCACAGGTAAGCAGCCAGGCAGAAGAAGCCCAGAAGTCTGGTTGCCATCATGTGTTGCCTCCCTCCATCTGCCACACTGATTATTCCTGAGACTTAGTGATGTGGAGAGAAACTGGGGGAGACAAATCTCTTCCATTCCCAGAGACACTTCATGAAGTCTATCTGGGGATGTGACTTTACAAGAGACCCAGAGAATTCCATTCCTTGCCCAGAGACAGAAGGGAGTTCTTCATTTTCTTCAGACCCAGGTGGTCTATAACAGTGTTAATTCACAGATGTAGTGACCTTGAAGTTTATACTCTTCTGTGGAAAGACCTCATAATATACCAGAATGATCACTCCAAGGCCTTCCATCAGCAAGACAAGTTTCTTATTCCTCTGAGAGGGTACGGGGGTGTAGAGAGGCTCTGCTGGCAAAGGCAACCTCTTCAGAGCATCCCTACATAGCAACAATTACAAGTAGAAAGGAGAGCTGTCATCTAAACCTCCCTCACAGGCTGGATAACCTGCCTCAGGCAGTTTCACCTTCAGGCACACCGACTTCGAAGCAGGGCCAGAGAAATTAGTGCTCCCTTCTCCATTAAGGGTCTGCGTGGGGTTGAGAGAGCAGTGTCTCCTCACTATCCCCACAGTCAAACTGACGCCCTGTATCAAAACAACCCGTCACTGGCAGTGGAGACAGCTGCAGACGGAGCAGCTCTGGGATGATGGGGACAGCAAAATCTGGAGAATCATCTCCCTCCCTCTTACACTCCACCACTGGACTGGCGTTCTCTCCCACTGCACACTCAGTCACAGGCAGATTGACCTTCTTAGAGCAGCAGGAAGGGCCTATCATGCCTTCTTACAGAAGCAGGCTATGCATGCTGGAGCAGAGTTGTCTGTCATCTGGCAGTTGTGGGTGGCCGAGTGCCTTTCAGAGGTCACTCAAGCCTTCAGTTTCTATGGATGTTGCCCTGGCAAGTTCTACCTTCCAGCTCAGCTCCCTGAAGCAGTGGAAGGAGGAATGAGGACCAGTGAGGGACCTGTCACCCAGTCAACCCTCCAACATCAGACCACAGCTCCATAGGAGTTTAAAAACCCTCCACCTCTACCACATCAGCCATTGAACCTCAGGACCATCTCAAGTTGTTCTGCCTTCTCAGGGCCTCTTTTTACCTTCTGGGTTTTAGAGAGCCGCAAAAGCCAAACTTCCCTCAGCTAGTGCTGAGAACTGGCTCTCTCCCCTCAGTTGCATTTTCTCCACCAGCATGTGCCCCCACTGCCCCAACTGCACTCTGTCCAATCTTGCTTCTCACTCTTCTGAGCTGTTTGCTTTACCCCAGGACCTCCAGTGCCACTAAGGAGAAAGAATACCCTTTTTCCTGGCCAACACATCAATGCCATTGACACCTCCTTACTCATCTCTTCTCCCCCAAAGGCACCTTTCCTTACAATGGCCCTGAAAGGAGGGCACCATCCTCATGGAGTATGGTAACATAGCCCTAGAAAGCCTCTAATTAACCCTAATTATCTAATTCACGGCTTCATCCTGGCAGCTCCTGCCACAGAGTGCTCAACAGACAGTGTCAAAAATACCAATTATCTCCCTGGCTGCCACTTGAGAAGCAGAGAGAAAGAGAAATGGTTGTCACAGTCAGGAAGCCTGGTGGATGATGGTGACACAAGACAGAGGCAGAAAATATATGACAGAGTAACAGAGGCAACAGCTCTCTCCCCACCTTACGAAGAAAGGATGAGAAGCTGGGATCTTGTGTGTTTTCTGGCTCAATGCCCAACCTGAACAAAGCACAGAATTAAATCTCTTTTCCTTCAGACAAGCAGATATCATGACACTAACCAACCACTTTACTTCAGCTAAAGGCACTCATACACAGCAGGTACAGATACTTCAGTCTTTATAGATTTAACCTGCTAGGCCTAGCACCTCCTTGCTCTGATGAATCCACCCTATGACACAATTTTGCTTGGCTTCACCATTTTTGTCAGCTGCATCACTGTTCTGAAGCTCAGGACCTTGGTCCAACAGTGCATGGGCCATTTTCGGCTGTTAGGATTCCCCAGTCATTCCCACCCTTTATCTCACCCCTGGATAAACTCCAGATGTTCAGTAAGGGGAAGAACAGAGTAGAAGGAAATCTCCAGGCCTGTGTGAGCAGGTGACAGCAGGAAGCTGGGGCAAGCTTGTGCCCATGTGCACATAAATCTGCAGGCAAGCCTGGCTCTTCCTCATGTTCCCTGCCTAGCTGTGCTTCTCCCTCATTCAATCACTTCACACCAGAGGTTCTCAGCTTCCCCCGCCCTTTCTTCAAGCACCATCTTGTTATTCAGGTCCCGTTTGTCCCTTGATACTCATGGCAGAGCCTCCACTGTCTTTGGAGCTGGAGCAAGACAAGCGGGACAAGGCACTGGGCCGGAAAATTGGGTGCAGAAGTTGCAATGAATTTGTAATGATGCCCTTTCTGGAGACATATACAGAGAGATGGAGCTGAATGCTTTTCTTTTTTAAAGTGTTTCTCATTTAAAAAGTGATGAGGCTTTTGATCCATTTTCCACAGCAGCATTGGCTGGGTCCCTACTTACTTCTGCCTTGGTTAGCGGGAGTCACCAATACAGCTCCTGAGACTCACTTTCAATGCTGTTCCCTCCTCCTTCAAGAATAAATATTAACTATCAGTACCTGAGTAATCTGACAATCTCACTGCAAGAGGTATCATATGACTGTGTTGTGAGAGACAGACCTTGTCTCAGCGAGCCCGATGAGTGAAGGGAAGTCACAGATTCCTGCTGGATACTTGGGAAACCAAGAAATGGAACAGTTTTTCACCCTGCCATAGTCCCACCAAGCCTGTGGCAGAACCTTGAGTTTGGCTGTATAGTGCAGCACCAGTGATACTAATCCATTCACCGTCTTAACTATGTATGTGTACATGTTCCTTGTGTATTTGAGTCCTCCTTCCATCTCTCTTATCCTTTGACTCCTAAATCTTCCACTCTCAGGCTGTTCGTGTTTGCCTTTTCTCGCTTTGTTTTTCTTCCAAGGATGAGAAGGGAGATACAGAGGTTATTCAGTGACATCCTCTGCTCCCGTGCTAAGGATGGGCATGGCCTGTGCACTTACAATTCCAAATCCCCCTGGGCTCTGTGTAGATCTCAGTCTGTCCTCCAGCGCTGCATGGCACACACCTTTGTGTTTTAATTGAGTGTGTCCAAGACCTGGGGAAAGATGTTGGCCTGACCATTCCCTGGCTTACACTGCTCTCCTCCCCTTGAGGGACAGCCCTTGGGACAAATGTCAGCAGAATGACCCTCACACCCTCATCCATCTGCTCACTGCCCTTCAGAGCTTTTGGTTAGTGGTTCCATTGGAATCAACATTATCTTGATTCTTCACTCTGCTCTCTTAACCTTGGCCTTACCCTGAGGAGTCATGATTGCTCAGGGTCCCCAGGCACTGGAGCTGCAGAATGTGGTGGTATCCCCTAATGTGAGCTGACTATTATAAAAGCCACCGGGATTTGGATAGGAAATCAAGGCTCAGAAAGGATGTTACCTTTGCAGTGGAAATAGGATTCATCTGCCAGGCTGCAATTCCACTAGAGATGCTCTTCCAGTCCTGACAGTCAGTCCAGAAGAGGGCAATGTTGCCCACTTGCCTGTCTGTTTCACAACACATATGTAAATGCACACACACACACCCCTCAACTGTCCCCTATGATTTCCAGCAAAAAGCTCTGTGGTTAAGTCAGTTCTTCCGGTGCTGCAGCAAATGGTGGCTTGGATAAGTTACTGAACTTCATGGGGGCTAAAAAGAACCGTGTCAGTGTGACCCAACCACAAGACGACACAAAATGGTCTTCCTGAGTCTGCAGCCAGCCTAAAACACGAGGCGATGCAAAGCTGCACTGTTCTTCTCCATGATGGTTTTACTTGGCAGGCCAGCTCATGCCAGCCCCCCGAGTGACTCTCTCCCTCACGCTGTCCACTGCAGCCACTCCACTGTTCACAGTGCAGCGCTGGGCCTTTCTCCCACTCCATGATGCAGCCGTCATGGTCCACCAAGCAGTTTCTGGAGGCAGAGGTCAGTGTGGTTTGCTGCAGGGACTGCGTCAGTTGGGCACAGTTATATTCAGAGGCACCTGTGGGAACAACGCGGACTCCTAGACGCAGCTCACACCTTATTCCTCCCCCGGACACTCACCAGTTCACACAGCCCTGTGTGGAGTAGAGGACTCCCAAGGTTTCCGACTGGAATCAGCCAAAGGCTGCTTAAATACAAACACTGTGTAACTCTTTCATCAGAGATTTTTTTGGCTCAGAGGGCTGACTACAGTGCCTCCATGTCCCCCCAGGCCAATAGTCCCCACCTGGCTTCAGGACATTTGTGATTATTTCAGCCCTGACAGTCTTCCCTTCCCTAAACTTCCTGCTCGTCCTAGACAGAATTTGTAAATACATGTTATCCTTTCTCATCCCTGTGGCAGAGCAACCAGATGAAATTCAGGGACTGTGGAGGCAAAATCGAATTTAGCAACAAAATAAGCAGCATGGGGTCACTCTACTGATTAGATTATGCCTCTTTATAATTTATGCATTAATTCCTCCCAAGGTTTGAGAGTCCCTTTCTCAGAAGGCCTATATCCCTGCACTGCAGAGATGCAGATGCCAGGAATACCACTTTGACCCAAAGATCCAGCTTTCCACAGAGCACATGAAGCTCTGATTAACCCCAGCAGAGCTGCTGTCTGTTATGTACCATTGTCCATCCCCCAGAGATGCACAGACCAGCACCATTCCTTCCCACATTTAATCATTCTTCCTAAGTCCAATGAAGAACGCGTCAGACTGTGAAGCATCTGCCTCTAGTAGCATCTTCCCCCAAGGCTGCTCTAAAATCAATTCAAGCATTAATAAGAGTCATCAGCTACTGCAGCATATATATATCCAGGAGCTGAAAGTCACTGTTATGTCCATATTCACAACCCCCTAGGACTGTTCATTCCTGCCCCTCCCTACACTAGGAGCAGAGGCTGTGAGCTCAGCACACCCAAGAAGGAAGCTCAGAAGACAAGGTTAGGTCTGTCTGATGAAAGCTGGATGTGCAAGGGCAAAAGAAGAGACCTTCTGAGCAAAGCAGCAATACCACTCTTGGGAGAAACAAGAAACAATGAGAGGCAGAGAAGAGACAAGACATGCAAGGCAATGGCTGCTATGTCACCATACACAAATTGGCCTAATTATGTGTATAAATGCACCAATAGCCACGGATTTGCTGGCTGTATTCTTGACTTTAAATATTGATGCTTAGGAAGAGCCGAGATCAGGATATTTGCTAGTGGAATAGGCTACAGATTTCTCAGTCATTACCCATGGCCAAATCACCTGGGTTGGACTGCCTTCCTCCAGAGAGCTGTGGAGCTTGGGCAGAAGATGCCTCTCACCGCCAGCTGAGAATTTGTAGTGTAGGTGATGAGCGAGGAAGCGCTGCCCTACACCCAGGCCGTGCTGTATGTATGCCCAGAATGTGGCATGAAGTGGGTGCTGATTGGTGCAGGAGGGGACCGGTATCACGGTGAAACTGAGGACTCAGTGAAAATGAGGATGCACCCAAACAAGGCAATATCCAAGGGCAGAGAAACAGTGAGTTTGGGGGGAGCATATGATCACTGGGTACCTGGGAGAATCCACAGTCCTTCTCCCATGCTCTGTCCCAGCTTTCTCAGTTTCTCCCCTACCCTGTTCCCTCCCATCCCACCTCCTCTACAATACAAGGCTGAGACAAATGGACTCAAAAGCAGCTTTTCATATGTTTTTGTTGTTGGTTTTTGGGTTTTTTTGTTTTTTTGTTTTTTTTTTTTTTTAAATAAGAAATTTATTGCAAATATAGAAATTGATTTTCTCCATACAGGAATCTTCGAGTTGAGGAAAAACGATTTCGTGCCATTCAGTTTTAAAACAGGAAAAAGAAAAGGAAGAAAAGAAAGAAATAAAAATCTAAAAGAAGAAAGGAAAAAAAAAAAAAAAAAAAAGAGGAAGAAAAGGAAAGAACATAACTCCAACTCAAATTTGTCCATACACATCCAGGGGGGGGTCACAGGGTTGTTACGGAAGGAGGAACACCAAAGAGGCCACAAGGAGCCAGTCCCAGCAGCTGCCTCCCAGGCCCTTCCCCACTTTCGGGGGCTGATACCCCCAGCTCCGTGCCCGGCAGCTGCCCGCCCCTTCCCACCCCCTCACCCCCGGTGCTGTGCTTGTGGATGGACCAGCCGGACCAGCCCTGGAGGGGTCTGGCCTGACCCAGCCGGCCTCCTCCTCTTCCCCCGCTTCCCCGGGGAAGGCGGAGAGCAGGCGGTGGGGACAGGCCGCCCAAGAGCAAGGCCTCACAGTGGCGGTGGTAGTTATGGGGGAGGCAAAGGCCAAGCCAAACGCGCGAGGGTGGGGCAGACAGAAGGGGGGACCGCAAAGGGGAGAAGGGGTGATTTACCTCCCGGAGGGGCAAGGAGGAAGAGGAGGCGCCCACCCAGCGGGAGAAGGAGAAGCCGGGCAGGGATCGCCCTCTCTCCGCTCGGGGACAGGGCGGTGGGTTGGGGCGGCCGTGCGGAGAGGAGGCATAGAGACGTCTCCCCACAGCGCACGGCAGGGGATGTCGAGGGGAGGCCGACCGAGAATGCCCCTCACAGTACAAGGCCAAAGCGGCTGGAGAGACGGGGTGCGGGGGTGCGTGCGTGTGTAAGCGGGGGGGGAGGCAACAGATGCTGCCCTCCGCCCCTTCGTCGGGGAAAGACCCAAAAACGCCTGCCTCGGCCAGGGTGGGCAGGGGGGAAGCTGAGGTGGTGCAGGCTCTGCCAGCCCTACGAGAGACCCCCCCCCCCGTAGCCCAGTGGAGGGTGGCACTCGGTG
Organism: Tyto alba; assembly: GCF_018691265.1. Lineage (NCBI taxonomy): Eukaryota > Metazoa > Chordata > Aves > Strigiformes > Tytonidae > Tyto > Tyto alba. The sequence goes on from NW_024881282.1 coordinate 32,839,636, forward strand.
TCCGTCCCCCACCAAGCCACCCTGAAGATGCTCGGATGGTGGGACAGCGGCAGGCTGGCTCCAGCAAGAGGACGCGGCTCCGTGAGGCTCTTCTTATGTGCGGCTTGTGCTGAAGGAGGTGGTGGCGGTGGAAGGGACGTTCTCCAGGCTCCCGGAGGCTGTGTGTCCTTCCAGATGCAGCTGAGCTTTCCGGTCAGCAACAAGCATGGCAAATGTGCTTTCGGGGCCCTGGATCCGGCTCCTGCCCCTGTGGCAGCTGCCCACCCCGTAGCGCTGAGCTCTGTCCTACAGAGAGGGGCCACAGCTCATCACGAAGTCTGCCCAGCTTTTTTCTTCAGGCACTGCTAACTTATTCCCCACCTCCTCCACCTCTGCATTCAACCCTTGCAGGTCCCTTTCTCCTTTAACCATCCCATTCTTTCCAGTGGGTCCATCTCTTCTCCTGGTCTTTCCAGACAGACCCTCTTCTCCACCCTCTCAAGCTCCCTCTAACTGTCCCGTCTTTACCTCCCCATTCCTTGGACCCACCATACCTTCTTCCACACCTTCTTCATCCCTGCTGTGTCTGCCCCTCCTCTCTCTTCCTCAGCTCCTTTTCCCATTCCCTCCTGCGTCTCCACCTCCTTCCCCCAAGCCTGCCTGGCAGAGCCTCCTCCAGGAAGGCAGGCTGATTAGCATTGCAAACACACAGAGGCCTCCTCAGCCCGACATAAATCTTCATTTGTCAGTCATGAATATTTCACACCTGCCTCAGGAGGGATTTATTCAGCATGGAAGAGTGGGGAGAGGGAGAGGGGAACGTGGCACTGCAGCATAAACTGGGGCAACACTGGCAGGGAGGGGGAAGAGCTCTGCCCCAGGGGAATGGCACGTCTAGAGTCTCACCACTATTCTAGGTGCAGGAACACAGCCCAGGCTCCCCCCCGAGCCTGTTCCTGGGGGAAGAGGGCAGGTCAGTACCCAACCTCATTCCTCACCCTCCACACTTTCCAGTGAGGTGAACTAAACCCCTGTTTTCCCTGCCACGAGTCACCAACACAAAAATAAATTGTGAAAGGGGTTGGTCCTGGTTCTGCTCCATGGATACACTTTGCCCTGGGAAAAGGCAGGGGTGAAGGACAAGCCCAAGAGGGTTTAGAAACTTCAAGCATTCTCTCCACGCTTTTTCCTACCACAGAGACCTTAAAGGTTTCATCATGCCCTGCCCTCTGCCAGGGCTACCCATGGGAGAGGAGGGGTAGGATGGACCTAATCCAGAGCTCCCTGCAGTCAGTTAGAGGAAGGCTGTGGGAGGTCCAAGTGATTGCAGCCAGCTCCACATCAAGCTTTCACTGTATCAGAGGTTTCCTTGCAGCTGAAGCACTCCTTGTTCCCCTAAGAATAGCCCTGCTTGTAGATTTTGGGGAAAAGCAACCAGGGCAAGGGGATGGTAGTGAGCATTTCTCTAATGAGATCTATCTTGGGCCTCACTCCTGTTTCTAAATAATGAGGAGAAATGATGACCACTAGAAAGAGCAGGCCTTTGGTAAATAGCACATCCCCCTTCACGCACACGAACCTGAAAAGCAGCTGAGAGACCACATCTGGGGCAAAGGGAGGGGGCACTGGAAAGAATAAGGAATGTTTTTTATGGGGCTGATTGGGTTGGGTTCTCTTTGGGGTGTGTTCCTTCCCAAACTGGTAGGAGTCTCTCATAAAATCACATCAGGGATGAATGAAAGGAGCAGGGAAAACAGGGACAAGGACAGGAGAGACTTTGGGGGAGAAGGTTAAATTCCAACGAACTGGCACATACACAACAGGTGTTTGCTCAGAAAAATACAGTAAAATCGTCATGCAAATAGAACGTTAAATCTGCTTTCCTCTGACAGGGCTGGCGTTACTTTGCAAGCCCTTGTCCCTGAGGAGGGAGCAGGACAAGGAAGAAGGGAGGAGGAAGGAAGGTGAGACACTTTGTTCCCTTTCCTTGCCCTCTTCCTCCCACAGAACAGTCCATCTTGTGCAAACTTCACCCACTGGTTTGGAGTGGGGGGCTACAGTTGGGAGAGAAATGGCTTGTCCCTCCTACCCAGCCTTACCCCCACCACAGGCAAAAGAAGGGCCTGATGATAGCTGTATCCCTGACCTTTCTTTTCTGCCTCATGGGGGTGATGGGGGGAGGGAGCAGAAACCATTACAGATTAATGCTCCCCCCAAAAGTATAGACTGAATGGAACTGATTATAAGACCATACAGCAGAGAAGCACAGGGGGGGAAGAGGTGGGGAGAGGAACAGGACTCCTTCCCCCCATGCCTGTGTCCCCCCTTTCCTGTCCAGTTCTGTGCCCCAGCCATTAGTCTTTCTTGCTTGGATGGTTGCCACGCTGAAAGACCACTGGGCCTGCTCCACATGATAGCTGGAGAGGTCTCTGCTGTGCCTAAGCATCTCTCACAGCATTTACCTCTCTTGATTTGCTGCATTGTCCCAACATGGAGGGACAACTGACAGCAGTGATGTGACTTTCCTCCATCCTCCTGCACATACACACACACACACACGTGTGCATACACACCCCTTCCTATGGGTTGGTCTGGCTCTTACGGTGTGGAGTCAATCCCATGAATACCTCTGGACTCAAGGCAAAATGATGTTTTGACTGCGGGGAAGCAGGCTGACAGTGAAGGAGGCTGAGGCAATGGGATCAGGACCTGGCTTAGCATTGCTGCCATCAGCATCCCTACAAGGAAGGAACCCCATAGATCTTCATGGGTTTAGACCTTGGGGATCCCCTCTCTGGTTTTCACACACCAGGCTCTGCTTACTACTGCACCTCACAGAAGATGAAATCGTGTCACCTGTGGCACAGAAACCAGCTCTCAGCTGGCAGTGCTACTACCTGACAGATAACAGGCAGATTCTCTGCAGACAGCATGTAAATCCCTCCCAGAGAAGCTCCTACACCCTCATCTTTCTCCCAGGGCCCCCCAAAACACTGAGGCTTCTAAGGAGCCCCTCAAAAAGGAATAGCCACTTAAGAAAGGCCAACACAACACATGCCTTCACCCTCATCCCAACAGAGGTGAATGATTGTCAAGAATTGGGGTGTGCAGCTCATGGAGAAGAGGCCCACTGTGATGCATAAAAATGCACTCAGCAGGCAGCACCCCTGCCTGACAAGAAAACTTTGGGGTAGACGGTGCCAAGATTGTGCTTTGTTGGGCTGCTCAGAAACGGAACAAGGTGGAGAGGGCAGTAGGCTCATTCCCAGCTCTGTGGCAGATCTTCTATCCAAGGGATAGAGGTTGGGACCTAGCAAGTGAAACCAGGTTTTTGCAAGACATTAAAGGATCCCTAAGAATAGTTTGTCACAGTTAACTGTGAGGAGGTGGAGGATTTAGGAGGTGATATGTTGCTCTGACTCTCATGAGGGCCTCGAAGTATTCAAAGGAACACTGCCATCCAGAGGGTGGTTCTTCTACCCCAGCACACACAGTGTGGCTGCACGCACAAAAGGAGCTTCTTCTGGAGCCATCCCTCTTGGGCTACTCCCAGGCCCCATTCTCACATCCCATTTGTTTCCTGTGCTCCTGCCTTCACCCTAGGCTGTCTCCTATCCATGCCAGAATGTCCATGGCCTATTCAAGAGGAAGACACTTTGTGGCTTTTCTGTCAACCCAGTGAGGTCATCAGCTGAAATCCCATTCTTCACATTCACCTGCAAGTGAGGAGGTTGGGTGATGCTCTTCTCATGTACTCCCACCCACCCCACACCCCATGATGCAAGTCAGTTGGGAAGAGCTGCAGAAGCTTCGTGTAGAACTTGTTCTGATGAGCTCCTCTCCAGGTCCCTTCCTCATAGTAAGGGAGAGATGAACAGAGTATCAAATGTACTGCACAAGGGCAACCTGAGCATAGGTGTGTATGGTGGGGAGGACCTCTGACCTGTGACACTTGTGGAGAGATAGGAACCCTTTACACCTCTGAGAGACCTGAAATTCCTGCCTTTTCCTCCACCACTCCTTGAGGACCTGGCTTTCCATGCCAAAAAGTACATTCATACCCCACCACCAACTAGCAGAAAACTGGCTCTGAGCAGGCCTGGAGAATGCCTGTCACTCCAGAATTGCTGGTGTTCATCAGCAAGAACATGGTAGGAGAAGGGAAGGAGGAAGAGCAGCAAGGGCAAAGAGCCTGTTGTACAGCAGGTCCTGCCTCCCTTGGTTCTTCATACCTCCTCTCCTTCCTCTGAGGTGGATAGAAGTTCGTGAAGTATCCAGACAGAAAGTACAAGCCTAGAGAGCCTTAACAGAGAAGAGCAGGAAAGGGCAAAGGAAAAGAAGCAAGAGAATTTCTTCTAACAGGTCCCACTTATCTTGGGAGGGGACAGGAGAGGGAGAAAAGCCTCCACTGTCAAAGGAAATGAGGGAAAAATTGGTGATGGAAGATTTGGAATAGCAGGTGTGTCAGGTGGACAGAGAAGCTTTCTAAACCAAAGTCCTCCCCTCCCACCCAAAAGAAAAACCAGCCCCCAACAGGAACAGAAAGAGCCATAGTTCACAGCTGAGTTTCATGCCTGGTGAGTGTCCATCCCTGCCCTTCTTCTGCCACCTCTGCCACCCCCTCCCAGGCCATACCCACCCACCCACACTCCCGTGTTGTTACCACAGTGTCAGAGCTGGACACTCCTCCCAACCATCTGCAGGCAGAACAATGGTCCCCGTAACACAGTAGAGACAATTCGGTGTGTGTCTGTGTGTGTCTGTGTGTGTGAGAGTTTTCTGTTGTTGTTGTAAACTTTAAGAAACAATTTTGTCAGTTTTGTATTTGTTGGGAGTATTTTGTTGTTGGTTTATTTTTCACAGTCAACTGGCATTTTTTTTTTTTTTCTGGTTGTTGGGGGGGGTGTCTTGTTTTGTATTGTTTCCTTGGAAAGAGGGAAGAAGAGTCACAGCTTCTGCTGAGCAGAGACTCCTTTCCAATAATCCAGGATGTCATGCAGATCCTCGTCCTTGGCAAACTGAACTTTCTTCCGCAGGGCATGCCCAGCCGCCATGTAAACCTCCTCCCTGTGATGCTTCTTGTAAGGCCGGAATCGCTCCCAGATCTTGTGGGTGCTCTCTGATGAGTACTCAGGGCTGGAGGAGTAGCCTGAGAAGTAGTGTCTAGGGGAGAGCTGGGAGTACGTGGAGTCTCGCTTGGACCGGGAGAGTGGCTTGAGGAATGACACCCGCTGGCTCAAGGTGTCAGCACTTTCCTCATAGTACAGGGCCGGGAAGGAGTGACGGTGCTCACTGCAATGGTAAGAAGGCTTGACCTCCAAGTGGTGGATGGCGCCTGGGGACACCAAGGGAAGACGATCCAAAGGGCTGTTGAGTGGGCTGCCCTTCTCAATGTATTTGGAGTCAGACTTGCTGAGGGGTGGGTGGTCAGGCACATCCAAGCTGAAGACCTTGGCGCTCTTGATGGAGCCACTAGAAGAGACACTGCAGGTCTTTCTGGCCACGGCAGCATCAGCACTGAGCTGGCGCTGCAAAGGGTGGTGGGAGCTTTCCTTGTAGGGTGGTGAAAGAAAGCTGGGCCGCTCTAGCCCACCCGAGGAACTGGCTGGGATGGACTGGCACTCAAAGGCCATGTCTGAGTCAACGCCAGTCCCACCACCCAGGAAGGAGGCTGTGTCCAGCTTGAGGGCATCAATGCAGTTGTTGATGATCTGGTTGACCTTGTCTACTTCCTTTGCTATAGTAGAGATCTCAGCAGCTGAGCCTTGCCCGTTGTCAAGCTCTCTCAGATCCTCATCCCGCTGGGTTCGCTCCAGCCCATCCCCACCACCAGTTCGCACCTCAATGTAGTTACCTTTAGTGGTGACTTTGGGAGTCTCCATCCCAGCCTCCATTGACTTTGATGGGGGCAACTTCTCACCAATCATGGAAGGGATGGAAGACATCCGTGAGACAGGGATGACTGGTGGGTCACCCAGTTTCTGTGAAGGGTGGACCATGGTACTGGTATCAATATCTGATCCATAACGCATTTCCAGAATGGTCTTTTTGACATTGAGGGACTTCTGTTTCTCCTCCTGCATCCTCCGCTTCCGCAGGCAGTAGTACACCACCCCCAGGACAATGACCATCCCAAAGAGGCAACCCAGGGTGGTCATGATATAGTGTGTGGTGGTGGAAGTACTGGAAATGGGGTCCTCCCTGCCTTTGCTCCTAGTTGCAAAGGTCAGGCAAGTGTGGTTGTAGCGCCTGTTGTTGCGGATGGAGGCCACACAGAAAGTATAATCAGTGTGAGCCTTCAACTTGTTGACAGTAACATATTCCTTCTTGCTCTTCAGTGTTGCTATGTCAGAAACATAGCTGTTATTGTACTGGACCAGCACATACATCTTGCTGTAGGGCATGGGGATGGTTACCATCAGGATGGCTGAGGTGATGGTGACATCATGGAGCTTGATGCTGGGACTGAAGGAGGAGTCGGTGGTGGAGGAGGCTGGAGGCTTGACAGAGAGGAAGTCCCCAGGGCTGATGGCTGAGCCCTCATCCAGGTCTCGCTGGGAGTCAGGGGTATAAGGAGTGGGGTTAACCCTGGAGAGGGAGGGGATGGTGCCACCTCTGCACATGGACTGGAAGATGGTGATGGCATTGCGGTTGTGGTGAGGCCGAGGTACCAGGAGTGGGTACCCAGCAAACTCCCGTGGAGTCTCACACTGGAGCCGGTCATAGTTCTTGGTGACATTGTTGAAGAGCGCCAGCCAGTTAAGAAAACTGTAGAGGCTACAGTCGCAGTTGAAGGGGTTGCCAGCCAGCTCGCACACCATCAGATTGCTCAAGCTGGTGAAAGTGTTCCCCTCCAGGCGGCTGAGACGGTTAGATGACAGGTCAATGCTAATCAAGCTGGGGCACTCAGAGAAGGCAGTAGGGGTGACCAGCTCAATTAGGTTGTGCTGCACAAAGAGGAACTGGAGACGGGCCATGCCCCGCAACATGCCCTCTGTCAGGTTGGTGAGTTTGTTGTAGCCCAGCTGTAAGACCTGGAGGTTTGACTGGCCCATGAAAGCCCCATCCTCAATATAGGAGATCTCATTCTTGGTCAGGTTCAAATCAGTCAGGTTGCCGAAGCGGTTGAGGGAGGAGTACAGCACCACTTTGAGCTTATTCTCGTTCAGACGCAAGTCATGCACCGTGCTGTTGATATGCTGGGGGATGGTCTCGTACGGGGGCTGGTTCTGGCTGCAGATGGCCAGCCACACGTAACCTTTGTCCCCCTCAATCAGCCAGCAGTCACCTCGCACGGTGCCAGGGGAAAACAAGCAGAGCAGGGCAGCTGCCCACAACCCCAGGCACATCATGGTCTGAAGTGGTGCCCTCATTAGGACAGAAACAAAACAAACAAACAAACAAACAAACAAACAAACAACAAAACAACAATAAAAAACAACCCCAAATCTCAGGACCACAGCAAAAGGAAACTAGGGAGCATTGGGAGGAGAAAGGGGTAGTAACTGAGCTTTAGCAATGGAAGGGCATGAGCACCCCAGTCCTATTGGGTGTTGTCACCATTATTTCTTCTTGCCCTCTGGGTCAAGCCAGGAGCATGGAGCAGGGGGAACACGTGCAGTCTGCTTCCAGCACACCCAAAAGCTAAGACCATGGATGATTGGTCTAGAAGGGAACTACCTTGTGCTTCTTTTCTAAACAAAAATTCAGACCGAGGATAACAAATCTTCTTTGATGCTCACAAGCAACTCGCCCACCTTTTCCACTTTTCTCCCTCCCTCCCACCCACCCCCCACCCACACTGAACCCACCCCAAAACAAACCCAAGTCCTCCCCCTCTCTAGTCTTCCCTCGCCCCTCCACGGTGTGATTTGGAAGAACAAGGCAGGGCTGCCTCTTCTGTCGCTCACGCTCCCTCAGTTCTCCTCCTTCTCTTGCTTCTCTCCCTGGTTTCCTCTGAGAAGCTTCAGAGCTTCAGATCAAACATGTCGAAAACAAAAATACAGAGAGGGAAAGAGCAAGTGCGTACGAGAGAGATCCATCTGTCACTGGAATCTGGAAAAGAAAGCACACAGGAGACAAGAAGAGGCATCAGTTGGAGGGGTCTCTGAGATAAGAGTGTAGACAGTAAAGTTTCACGAGAAGAGGGAGATGGGGAAGAGACAGCATTATGAGGAGTGCAAGCAAGAGAGGAGTGGTACTGCCTGCCATGCTGATAAGCCTTTGAGAAGGGAACCCTTATGATGCATATTCTCCTATCAGGGGTATTCAGAAGGGTACCCAGGCTCCCTTAAGCAACATGGTTACAACCAGGGACCTGGGGGAACGCAGCAGTTTTGGGGAAAAAAGGAAGGGGAGAGAGGGCAGGAAAAATAAGGCTGTTATTGTGAGTGGCTCAAAACTCTTAGTGTAAGCAAAGGCAAGCCCCAAGCACAGCCAAAGCCACAGATTTTCAGCTGATGTACACAGAATGCATAAAGCAGGTAAAATGCAGACAAGCCTCCCGTCCTGAAAAAAAACCCAACAGTTTGTTTGTTTCTTTCCTTCCTTGATGCAAGAGGGATAAATAATTCAAGCCACGTGTAGCCACTTGTGCTCTAAAAATTGTTCCTGCCTCTCGATGCAGGGACAAGGCTGTTGAGGTGAGCCAGCCTGACTTGAGCATGCTGGAGAGGGCAGGGTGTAGGCAGTGTGTCAAACACCAGCCTCCAGTCTCTCGCCCAGCAAAGTCCTGAGCTGGAGCACATCACCCACCTACCCTGCACCAAAGAGGGGTGCACAGATTCCACCTTCCTACTTTGCCACCTCTCCTCAGGGGCTATGAACATTTCCCCTTTGTGGGAAAGGACACTTTACAGCAATCAGCAGCAAAGTGACATTTGCTTCAATGTGTTTCTGGGCTCTGGGCAAGCTCCTGGTTCTGACCGATACCAGCAGCCTGAAGCACCCTTCCCTCTGGCTACAGCTTCAACCCTTCTCCCACTGTGGTGAGACAGGAGCTGGGCAGGGGTGTCCTCAGGCAGTGCAGAGGAAATAATTTCATATAGCAGATAAAACATGAGGACTGTGTGCTCTTTTTTTTTTTTTTTTTTTTTGAGGAGAAAGAAAACAATAAAAAACAGAGAAAAGGGTTCTTAGTTAATGAAAAATAAAGATCCTCTCTTGATGTTTTTATTTTGGGGGGAGGCTGCTCACTAAAGATATCACTGAAGCTTTTGCTGCAAAAGCTGAACCAATTGCTAGCACAGAGACACAAAGGGCAGAAATAAAATGAAGATAAATGAAGGAGGAGCGAACCCTTGAGGAACAAGGCTTACATCTGTGGAGAAATCTGAGCTGATTTGGGTCTGTGGAATTACCAGGCCAGCTGGATTAAAGGATCAGAGATAGTGTCACAGAGAAACACTTAAATATTCAATAATCCAAAGAGTAAAGCCAAGATGGAGAAGGGGAGGAGGAGAAGAGCTATACCAATGGAAAAGAGAGAGAAAGCTTCTGTTCCCCACAGCTCATCATCTGAGGCCACCAAATTCATGTCATTTATGGCTGCCATATGATGGCCTCCAGCTGCTGCCTCAGCTTTGCATCAGCCAGCAATGAAGCAGAAGGCAGAGGTTTTTACGGTCTGTTGTTTTGTTTCTCAGCCTTATAATCCAATGAGAAGTAATTTCCTGACACTGTCTCCCCAGATGCATCAGATAGGAGGCACATCTGGCTCTCCACAGGTTGGGACCCACAGGCCTCAGTGCCAGTCCCCTGCCTCGTCCCACCTTTTCCAGAGGTGACTCCAAGCAGATATATAGCCAATCCTCAGCATCATCTCTGTCCCTTTACCTTCCTCTCTGATTCTCCCTCACTTTGCTCGGTCTCTTCCACTGAACAAAAGAGTGACAGATACTATTGTGCTTTTTGCACATTGGTGCCCAAAGTATGGCCGCCCCCAGGAGAGTTTCGGGACAGCCCCTGAGCAATCAGTGAAAAGCTTAGCTGGGATTTTAGCCAGCATCCTTCTCCGAGCATTATGCTGTGGCCTGTCTGTCTCACCTCACCAAATACCCTGCACAATACCCAACACCGTACAAGAACATCCCAGCCCCCTTGCTTTGACCCCTTCTGGTAGGGAAGGATGCTCCAAATGCTGAGCTGAAGTCATCCTTGCCTGCTGTAGCTCATTCATGGTGCACAAGGAGAAACTCTGAGGCCAGGACCATGTTCCTCTGCAGCAGCCCCAGCAATCACTGAGAGCCACCCCATCCCATTCAGGGAGCTGCACTCAGGCAGCACAGAGAGGGCTTGGAAGGGGAGATGTCCTAGCAGCCTGGAAAGAGGTGACTGAGTTAGAGGGTGGATAGAAATGAAGGTGGTGTTTATCCTTGGTACCTGTCAAAAACAAGGGGACCGTGCAGAGAAGACCTGCTTCCTGTCCCCCTCCCACCTTGGCTGCGCAACCTTGCCTCAGCCACTGGCCAAAGGAAAGGCCAAGCCATTCCTCAAGCCAAACTCATTGGTCCCCTTGGGTCCCCACGGTGACTATGTACAAGAAGTAAGTAGACCCTGCCACTCTTCCCCCAACAGCTTCTGCCTCGCTGCTGTCACACTGATTTTAAGGGCCCCGTGGTTGACCCAGTCTGTGGCTTCTTCTACCCCTGCTCATGGCCCAGGACCCCATTTCAGCTCAGCCCAGTGCCGTCAGCCCCTGCCACAGCAATGCCGTAGGAGTGCTGGTCTCCAGCTCCACCACAGCCGTGACCTGCCCTTCAGAGAGCAGCTGCTCACCGACACTGGCAATTCACAGACCAGGGGAGGCCAGGGATGGGGAGGTCAGGACCATACCCTCCCTCAACAGTCTAGAGCCAAATGAACAAAAATCGGAGTGTGTTGGAGTCCAACAACACGAGGAAGAAACACTGTCCTTCCTGCTGGCCTGAAAGGTGCTGGCAGTGGAGCTGGCTGTTTCCCTCCCCTCCTTCTCAGGCAACAAAGGAAGAAGACACAGGGATGGAGGGTGGTCAGGAGAGCAAAGGCAAGCAACTCCAGCCCAGAGGAGAGCCAAGGAAGGGGGATCTACTTGCTGTAGAAAGCCTTGTCTGGAGGAATGCTGTTGTTATGGGCAAGGGGAAAAGTTGGGACACGGCATCTGTTTTACAGGGCAGGTGCAATGTCACCACCCCCATGTGCTGAGCCTGCCCAGCTTCAGGGCTCTAGTACTCTTCAGTGTAACCCAAGATGGCTCTCACAACGTGCCCTTGGCTCCTGGCCAACCTCACGTATGCGAGAGCATCTAGGAACAGTAGTGGCATTGTGCCCATGAATGGGCACTGTACCCTCTTTGGCTGGCACAAAGTCAAGCCACCAGCTCTGAGCTCCCAATGATTTCCCTCTGGTTTATTCCCTACTATTGGATGCCTCGATGTTATTTGCATTTCTTTGCACCACAGTGTTTGCAGAAGAGCAGAAGGCCACAGGGATGGTTCCCCTGTTTAGAGGAGGGAGCAGGGAGGATGAAATGGAAGGGGGAGAGCCCCAAATCTGAGTCAGAGACTCTATGTCCTGATATCCACGGACAAGCCATTTGGCTCAGGGATCAAGGTGACACAGAGGGTGGCACAGGACTACAGTCACTACTTAGATGGCCAGGTATAAGGACAGGTTAAAATACAACCATTGAAAGTGTGGACAGGCATAATATGAGGGACAGAGACATGCTTGGGGGCTGAGGGGTGGAAGGACCACGACTGAGAGAGGGTACAAGGTCTAGGGGCCACGGTGTAAAAAGTCAACCAGAAAAGCCACATACAGCAGCAATTTGGGCCTGAAATTCTGACCCTGTCAACCTTGTCCTCCTGGGGCCCAGTGCACTGGAAAAGCCAGCACTTAATTCTACCATTGCTTAAATGGTGCTAAGAGCCTCCCATTAGAAATGCATGTATTAAAAACCTGCCAGACACTCTTGGCTCCTCTGGGGACACCCCAAAACCAGGCCAAAGCTCCTGCTGCTTTCTTACACTTTGTGCTGCAGCTGGGCATCAGCCCTCTTCACAGCTCAGTGCGCTGCCTGCTCCTGGCAGGTCTCGGGGCACAGACGTGATCTCCAAGGGGCTCTGCCTCCCCCCTCCTGGCTTCAAGATACTTCCAGGATTTCTCTAATGACTTTCCAAAAAGGGGTCTTTCCCAGGGGCACTTGGTATTGGGAGTTGGTGCCTTACTTGAAGGGACTCTCCACACCTGCTGGGTAATTTCTGTAATACACACTGGTCTAAGCATCACCGTAGCTGCTTCAAATCACCACCCAGAGGTGGTCTTTGCTTCTGTCCCTGGCTATAGTGAAAGGACAGTGCCGTGGGAGCAGCTCACAGCGTCGGTGTGGCACTTCTCACACAACAGCAGCCCCTTCCCTTGCAGCCCGGCTGCTTCCAGGGATGTTTCCACTTACCGCAGGAGTTACCATCAAGTCATGCAGCAGAGAACCTGTGGCTGTGCCCAGAGGTGCTCCAGAAGCCCTGAGAAGTTTGAGACTAAGAGAAGAGGGAGCAGGAAGCCTGATGACCTATGCATTTTTTGACATGGAATACATTTATGTGCCTGTGTGCGTGTATGAGAGAGAGAATGTCTTCTACTGCAGCTTCTCTGTTGTCCACCACGGGCTGAGCTCACACAGCACTATTCCCTTTAATGGGTCTCTGTGAAGGTTTCTCTCTTTAATTTATCCCCCTATTTTCATGAAACACGTAAGATCTCAGCATCTCTGAGATCCATTCCAATGCTACATTTGTTTGAAATTGTCTCTGTTGCTTCAAAAATCTAGAGGACAGAGGATCTGGCTTAGGAAGAAGCATAAAAAGGAAAGAAAGAGTTCTAGAGCCACCCTAGAAAGTCACGCAACAAAAGGTGTTTTCATGTCGCTAACCAGACAAAGCCTTTATCCCTTACAGGGATTGAACTGGTATCAATGGATCCTGCTGAAGGATGGCCACTCGACATTAGAGGCTCTGTGAGTTTTGGCAGAGTGCTGCTGCAAGAGGAATCTCATGATTCCACTCTAGGCAGGTTCATTTCACCATATACAAATCCACAGTGCCTGCTGGGAGAAAAATCATCCCTCTGAAAGCTGGGCTGTCCCTGCCATGAGTGGGGAGGAAGCTCACGGCTCCCAGACTCCAGCCATCCCTGACACAAAGAAGCCCAAAGCCCTAGGATCCCAGCGGGACACCGCGGTGAGGAAGCCCACAAAACCACACAGGATCTCAGCTGCTTCTCACAGGCCACTGCTCCGAGGATGCTCGGAGCCAGCAACGATGGGGCCCTGCACAGAGGAAGGGCAGAGGGCTGAAATACAGGCTGTAGGACCGCCCCAAGGACATGTTGCTCTGGGGTCCTGCCCTTTGGCCAGGTCAGGGCACGGGAAGGGTTCAGGTGTTAACCTGAAGTTGCCATCTGCCGTACACCTGCACCCAGGCGCAAGTAAATGCACAGCCTTTAGCTCCAAATCTTTGCTGGGCCAAACAGCTTAAAGTCTAGCCATGAAAAAAACCAACACGATGCTGTATATAAAACCCTTGCTCTCCCATCGCGCCTCCCCAACAGTGATTAGATGCCTTATTTGTTAGGCAGCAAGAAAGAGAGAATGGGAAAGCTCATGGGAGAAAAATGAAGCAGCTCAGAATCATGAAAGAAAAGAGGGAGCTTTAGAAGCGTAAATCTTATTTTAGAGTGATAAATACCGGCAGAAGGGTCTTTCATATGCCAGTGGCTCGCTGGCAGGCCACAGAGCCACCTTTGTTTTCCAAAGTGAAATGGTTACCTTTTATATTAACATGATTATTGAAGATTAAGGGGGATTTGCATCAAGCCAGCTCCGCCCAGACAGCCTGCAGCAGTAGCCCACAGGACTGCGTGCGTGGGGACAGGCTTGGGGAACAGCCTTCCCCCAGTAGAATTGGATGTCAAAAGATTACAGGTTCCATAAAAAATATTAGCAGCAATAAAGCTGCCTTCACCGCTCTCCCTCCAGGGGAGAGGGGGGGCCTGGGAAACATCACTCCCCCCCTTGGTGTCATCCCATGAACCCAGACATGAGGCAGCGGAAAGGCTTAGAAATAATTCCTGTGGGCAACGGGGAGGGAGCGTGGGCTCTGTGTGACTGTCTGTGGGGACCGGCCATGGGGAGTGCAACAGCAAGCCTGGCTCTGCCGGGGCGCGTGCATGGGCGTGCGTGTGTGTGAGTCACGGCAGAGAAAAGGGGTGGCAGTGCCGGCTCCAGGGGTGCGAGGTGGAGGGGGAGCGTATGCGGAGGAGTTGCTCCGGGTGACGGGGTGGATGTGCGGGCTGGGTGTGTATGTGGGTTAATCGCTCTGTGAAGCAGAGAATGAGCGCTGACTCCAGTTGGGGGGGGGGGGGGGGGGGGGCGGGGGGGAAGGAATTGCCGTGGGGAAGCAGGCGAAAGCGCTGGTTGTGAGCGTGTGGTTGCGTGTGCACGTGTGTTTGCATGAAGCAGCCACCGCGGAGAAAGGGGTGGGAGTGCTGGGTGCAGCGCGTGAGGGGCCGTAGGGAACGGCATGGGAGCGCGGGCTGCGTGTGGGCGCGCGTGGATCGCGGGAGACGACCGTGGCTGTGCGGGTGGGTGCGAGGGAGAAAGGCTGGAGGAAAAAGGGCGGGAGCGCTCCCTCTGTATGTGTCCCCCGGCGGGAATCACTGTAGGGAGCAGGGTGTGAGGGCTGGCTCCGTGCGTTTCCGCGCGGGAGGGAGTTGCTGTAGGGGACAGGGAATGACCTCTGCTCTCTGCAAGCTCCTGAGGGGAAAGGGACGGGAGTAGGCAGCTCTGCGTGAGTGTGCGTGTGAGCTGCTGCAGGTAACAGGACAGGAGTGGGGGCTCTGGGTGCACGGGAGGGAGCTGCTGTGGGGAGCAGGGTGGGGGCACCGGGTCTGTTTGGGGGGGGGGCATTGCTGCAGGGGAGGGCACCATGTCCGGCATGAGGCCAGGAGATCGTTGGGCTGTATGTGATGTCGCTGCAAAGACCGCCATCCCCTCAGGGTCACCAGGACACCTCTGCTGTCCTGTGCTGGCCTCGCTGCCCTGTTTCCTACAAGAGCAGCTCCTGGTTTTCGCCAGGCTGGCTGTGAACGACAGGTCCACAACCTATTTGAGAGATACCCTCACTCGGACCACGCATACCTCCATACATTCCCAGCAACCCAGCGGTGCCAGTTTGGAGTACCCCCAAACATGCTGCCCTACAGGTAGGGCAGGGCCATGGAGGGGGTTAGTCCTTGCATTACAGCTCACTCCTGTCTCTTGCTGGAGGGACTCAGAGCCTAAGGAATCACATAGGTCCTGGGCTGGCTGAGGGTAGCAATCACTTCACAAGGTGCACTGGATACCTCCAGGCCTGCAACCCCCTGTAGAGCATAAGCACTGGCATTCCAGCATCCTTCAACGTGCTCTCGCCCTCCAGCCAACCTTCCCCTGGGCGGCCATCTGAGAGAGGTTCCCTCTCTGGCAGTGAGTCCTCCCTCCAAGTCAGACAAGCAGCCACCCTGGTGCAACACCAGCATGAAAATTCCAGAGGTCAAGCCACCGTTCCGGGGTGAGGAAGGGTCTGCCTTTGCATGGACTTCCCAGCCAGGGTGTCTCTGATAGTCATATGTCATTACCCCAAGTCATTAGTCTGCAAGATGTCAAAAGGCAAGGCAGCCCCTGTGCTCATCTTTCCCTCAAATGGAGAGTCAACCAGAAGCAGAAGCTGTTACAGATGCTGGTTCAAATACGGCAGATGCAGTCCTCATCTGATGTGGGGCAGAAGCAGAGGAAAGGTGTGGGGGGACACGGAGAAGTTCTTTCACATGACCCAAGAGTGAAATGCTGCGGCAGCACAGGCTAATGGGGATACTTCAGCCTCTCAAAGCTCTTCCTCTAGTCAATGCATGCCTGCATTCAGAAAGAGGAGGAGCCCCACGCTGGACAGGACATTATGTTTCCACATGGCTGCTTCCACCTTCCCTCCATCCTCCACCCGCAGGCAGTGGCACAGCTCAGCCCCGCTGGGAAGGGACCCTCCTCCCGGCTGGCTCGCCCACCTGTATTTCTCTAACATCTGACATGCATTTTGACACAGCCGTGCCTCCCTTCTCTTTTCCCCACTACCTTGCCTTGTTTAGAGCCTGTTTTTTTTCTTCCATTGCCAAAACACAATGACTGTTATAATTAACAGATTATCTCAGTGCGACAGCTGCAGTCCTTTGAAAATTAGGTTGAATAACAGGATCCTGCCGTATGGTAATTTCTTTTCATCTCTCAAATATTTTCTCTCTCCCTTGTTTCTACCTCATTTCTTTTTCTCTTTCTTTCTTTTCTCTCTCCCTCCTCCTAACTTTCACCAGCTCCCTGACTCCATGACCAATATCTTTGGGGTGAGACATGCTGATGGGCTCCCTCTACCTTCATCAGCTTTTTTCATTCCCCTTCTTTTACTACCACACCTCGCAGAGAGATGGTGTTTGCAAGTAGGATCATAAACACATCAGGAAAAAATATGCCCACCAGAGAGCATGGTCAGGGGTCCTCTCTGAAGCCCCACCGGCTCAGAAAGGCAGCCCAGGGAATTGCATGGAAAACAGAGGAATTAGGATGCAGTAGCCCAAACCACTGCCTGCAACTTTCCCACGGGGAGCTGAGTGCAACGGTGTGGCTGAGTGGTTTGTACTGAGCTAGCCAGGGTGCTCTGCCCACCCACCTACCCGTCCACCTTCTTGCTGACTCAGTATCTGCCCCTGACTCACCACTTGCTCACTGAATGGGGACTGGCAGTACCTATACGGCATCCTTCCCTCTCGCTAAGGCAATAGCTCTGCCACTTACCACCCCCTCTCCCCATTATCCACCTACATCTGTCTCTCTACCGGCTCAATCAACCCAAGCCAGACAAAAAAGCAGCTTGCTGGAAATTCGGCGTTTCAAAACCAAAATAAGAACTGGTGCTGCTCCCAGCTGGACCCAAGCTAAAGGCTCTGGAAATCCCCTCCTCCAGAACCGGAGACCCCCTGGCCCCTGTTGCAAACTGAACTGATCCACTCACTGAAGTGGCTGGACTCCTCCATCTCTGCTTGGGCAGACGTGCTAGCTCACAGCGCTTCAGGCTGTGACGATGACCAGCCAGACATGTGGGACGGGTCTGTTGGGATGGTGCCCTGGATTTGGCAACTGAAAAGTTTCAAGTTCAGCGTGTTCTGGACTCAAAAAATCTGCAACTTTGTCATTGCCTGCACCAGGAGCATTAGTTAATTATTCTCAATGCCTGGCTTGAATTCATGCAAAATGCCTTGATCCTGCACTGCTCATTTCAACCATGTCCATAACTATACAACATCATCTATTACAATTAAACACTGATTTTTCCTCTTGAAAAACAGGGCAGTATTCCTCCACACCACTCATCCATCGCAGACTAAGCCACCTCTGCAGTGGCTAGCTCCAGCTGAGTCCTGGGCCTCCTCCTGCCTCAGCACAGCCATTTCCTCTCCTCCCCTGGAGTTCCACCTCATTTATTTCCTTAATCCTGACTCAGTAGAACAGAAACACTTTGTCACCATTATTCTGCCAAAAGCCAAGTAGACTCTTTTAACAAACATTCATCCATTCCATTGTATTTCATCAGTCTCCAGTAATGCTCCTCCTCGTTGTCCATGATCTCTCTCTTTTCATCCTTCGCCACCCTCACCCTGAATTCTCCCTCTGCTTTCACTCCAGGTCCTGTGTTGGCTTGTGGCACTTTCAGCACATCTCCTCATTCATTGACTGTCATTTATCCAAATGATACCTTCGTTTATTAATTCTCCTTTTTTCTAGTAGCATCCCTGCTTTGAGTGCTTTGTACAGTCCTACTTACGTATCCAATAATAGTATTTTCCCAATGAGTGAGTCATATACCCCTTTGCTGACATTTAGAATTCTCCTTGTTCTTTGAAACACGTTTATTCATTCCCCCTCTCTACAATTATATATGTCTACTCATGGTGTTGCATTTCCTACAGCAGCCGTGTGGCAAACAGATGATCCCTGCAAATAACCCAGCAAAATAATTGTCTCTGTTGGTAACTTGTCATCCTCCCATTTTAATTATGTAGGCCAAAGCTAATTCAAGATATGAAGCAATCAAAAATAAGGGACAACTTAATTCAAAAAACACCCCACCCTCTCCTTTGTTCTTGCTCAGTCCAGATTTCAATCTTTTTTTTTCCCACCTATTTGCTGCTCTGCCTCTTTTGATGCTATTTGTTGCAGAGTACATGGAGGCTGCAACTGATACTGGGCCTCTGGTTTCCTAGGTGCTGTAAATATCTTCAGTAAGAAACAAACTTTGCTCCAGACTGTTTCCAAGCTGATAGGACAGAAAAAAAAAGAAATATTACTCAGGTAATAGGGGCACATAAATGTCTCACCCGCTAATCCAGGTAATATACTCTCCAAGTCCAGAGAGTGATGCCACATGCCTCTAAGTCTCTCTCCAGAGGCGTCATCAGGTAGTCCTAGCAAGTAATTCATCTGGAAGTCCCTCCTCATTCCTCACAGTAGCCCTTAGTCCTATCCCCACACTGTTCTTTGTTTCTCTTTCAGTCCTTAGTCACCCTTGCATATGCCATATTTTATTTATTCCTTACTACTCCTCTTAATCTGCATAGGCCAAACCCTAAGATCTGTAGTCACCCTGACTCATTTCCTACCCAGGAAAAGCAACGATTTAAATCAGTGGGAAAGCCTATGATGTCAATCTGGACAGAGACTGATACTGCACGGGGACTCCCGCATGATTATTTCTTATTCTCTTCTCACTCATTCAGGTCTCCATTTAGCAACATACTTAAGCATGCACCCAACTGTAAACCTATGCAAGTCCCATTCAGCTTCTCAATAGCTTTCTTCTGCAACATCTGTGTTGATGGTTCCCACATCTTCCAAACACAACAGATTCTCCTTCTGTGCTTCCTCTTCCTAGCCTCTTTGTTACCCACCCACCATCATCCTTCATCTTGCTTTGAGAAATTTAGACTTTTATTTTTTTCCCTTTGCTTGTTTGGATTTCCTTATTTTCACTGGTGCCCAGGGACTCCAGCTTGTAATTTCACCTCCCTCTTCCTGAGATTGCTATGCTGAATAAAACACTGACTTCCCCCTCTGCTCTCCAGTATTCCGAAATGCCGAATTGGGCCATTGAGGAGAAAAGCTATTGGCCAGGACTGCTGTCTCTGATGCTGAAACAGAGCTGGCAGTAATGTTTACAGGTTACTTTGAAAGCTCCAGGGATGGCTTGTGGCCAAAATTTATGATATCCACCCCCTTTTTTTTCAATGATGTCTTCCTATGACTCAGTCTGATCCATAAGTCAAAATGAGTTGGTTTTTTTTTTTTAACCATCCTCCCTTTAAGCAATGAGAACAAGAGCCTAAGAACAGAACACCGTAGCATCACGGACAGGACAAGTTACGTCACGAGTAACGCAACTTGGGGTGTCCTTGGTGGCTTTAAAGAAGCAGAACAAAAGGCACTTGTCCCCTTCCCAGAGAAATGAGATTCGGTAGAGCTAAACTGGCAACTGCCCGAGTTTTCTAAACTTAGTTTTATCTGTAAGCAAAGCAAGAAACACACGGGAAGCAGAGACACGGTGACCTCAGGGGCTCATGACTTCCTGGGCTCACCAAGGAGCTACGGTGCCCCTTATTATCCACCATTATACAGATGCAGAGTCTTGAATAAAAGGGACGGTGTAGGGAGAACTGTGACAGCTGTTTCAAAGTGGGACTGTGGCGTACCAACACAGCCTGCCCACACACTCTTTTACCTCTGCCTCCAGCTATAGAGTCTGCAGCAACAAACAGCCATTCAAATGGTTGATAAACGAGCAGTTCAGCCGTAGACCACTTAATTTGCTCCTTGCCTTCTTTGTCTGCCGGTGGCAGGGAAAAATGCATGTTTGGAAATTGGCAGTGTTGTGTATAGCATTACCAGGCTGGAGTTATACTGACTGCTACAGAAAAAAAAAAAAAAAAAAAAAAATGAAAAAAAGAAGAGGGGAGAAGGCTGAGAGCTGGGGAGAAGGAGGGTGGGGTGGGACCTGGGGAGAGACAGGCAAGGAAGAAGGGAGAAATGAGACGGTACTGTATCCAAGACTAGATCCTATGATGATGGGGACATTAAGAATATGATAGATAGGCAGGAAAGGAAGGCAAACAGACAGAGGCAGGCACAGAGAAAGAGACAGAGATGAAGGAGGAAGGGAGGGAGAAGGAAGAGGGAGAGCCAGAATTAATTTAGAAGGAATATACTGAAAACATAATCTTCTCAACGGAGAAAAAAAAAAAAAAAAAAAAAAAGAGAGAGAATTAAACAAACAGCGACAGGAAACTGGGAAAGAATAACTTTTTTTTTTTATGAGCTTGTTAACATTTGTGAAGTTAAGTAACCTTAAATTTATGCCATTAATTTGCATGTATTACATTTTTTTTCTCTGCTGCCAGTTTATAGTCTCTGTGAAACCTTTAAAAAGTGGCTTTTTTTCCTCCTTTTCCCTTCGCTTGTGTTAATTAAGGCTTGTGATATATGTATATTTTTACACTGCCGCTCTGCTCTAGCATTTAATCATCAAATGGCCCTTTTTGCCTTTTCTTTGGGCGGCTCCTGCCTCTTCCCCTCCCCTCCACAGAAACACAGGAGGGCTATGGGTCCACTCATCCACACTGATCTGTAAGTGTGCCTGGAGCCAGGCTGGGCTCCCACCCACCATCTCCCTGTGAAACAAGGCAGCTCTCACAACAGGGAGATGTGGGGAGGATCTTCAGCTGCTGAAGAGTTAACAGCTCCAATCCACTGGGCAACCACATTGTCATGCTGAAGCACAATGTATTTACACATTAGCAATCACTGGGGAGCCTTAAAATCGGATTCCCGGGGGAAATCCAGCCAAAGGAAACAGTGAGATTCCTAATGAAGGTACCCGTGGCCAGAGCTGGGGGAGGCACAAGTGATGGATACACTATAATCGCCTGCTGGAAGAAAAGGGGATGCAGGTCGTCCTCCAGTCGCACCTAGAAATCTCCAGACCAGGACATACATAGAAAATACTGTAGAAAATGCAAGTCCAGCTTCTGCCCTCCTTCCAGGGGACTGCCCCACACCTCTTTCAGGGACAGCCGTCCCTCCTCTCCTCTCAAGGACTCTTCTTTCTGGGCAGACAGATCTCTCCCTTAAGCACATCACCGACTGACTTTGGAAGTGCCCAAGGCCAACGCTAAGCGTAGCTGGTGGAGCCCTTTTGGCAGCTGTCCCAGCGAGCATATTTCTGAGCTCAGCTGGACAGGAGTCTTGGTCCTAAATGTGCTTTGATTGCTTTGCTCCACTCTAAAGGCTCTGTATCTCCCAGCTGTAAGCAGAGTTTGCTGAAGCAAGAAGCAGGTTGCTAAGCCTGGTTTGGATGCTGTTTGGTCTCTAGTGGAGCTGATGGGACTCATCTTGTTAAAAGCCATCTGAGCTGAGACTGTGAACACTGAACATTGATTCAGACCTAAACACCCACCATGGGAGACACAGCTACTGGAGCAGGGACTGTGGTTGCTGGTCACAGCAAAGATGGTGTTCCCTCGTCCTCAGTGGAGGAGGCTTGAGATCTCCCTGGGGCTCTAACAGGCATATGACAGGTCTCCAGAGGGTCTCTGCTGAACTGGAGTTGGGAAGGAGAGGTAAGGGAGACAGACCAGGCTCTCGACACTGTCACTATTATTTTGCTGTATGGGGGTGTTGAGCACCAGAGAGGATATTCTGATTTACTCCCTGGCTTACCGTTGCTGTGGCAACGGGAGAAATACAGGCCAAACCAGGCTGCATCTGCAATGTGGTGGTAATAAGGAGTTTGGGTTCCCATGTGTGTGTTTATTTGTTTGCTCGGCTGTTTGCAGGAGCCACATGGTAAAAAAGCACTGTCGCGATGAAAAGGGAATGAGGCCCAAATTGTACCCAGACAAATATGCCTTTCTCATGCAACAGCAGAACAGTCATGCATGCCGTCATACTCACAGCACACAGCCTGAGGAACACCAGCACATACACACGTCCTCTCTTCCCACCACACATACACCTCTGGAGCTTAGGGTCCCCTAGCTACTCTCCCACTGCCCCAAGAAGCTGGTCTCCTTGTTTCATATGTACAAAGCCTCTGTGCACCAGACACTTTCTAGTAGGGTTCTGAAGTGCAACTAAGAGTCTGGGGGCCCCCCAGCTTTTGCCAGCAAGAGAATTTCCTCTGCCATCGGGTCCACACAATCCCCATTAGCCACGATGCTAAGGGATCACAAACCACTTATTGGCTGCTGAGCAAATACTCCTCCCTGAAAATATTCCTCCAGCATATCATAGTGACTTGTTCTCTTACCCGCCCTGAGGTGATCAACAAAACAAACTCAGCCCTGTCTCAACAATCATATCCCCAGTTGGGAGAGATGGCCTCCATTCCCAACATCAGAGTGAGCCCTCAGGTCACATAAATTGGCCTGTTGCAGATGCCAACTTCCAACTGTGACACAACCGTCTTATGAGTCAGCCAGCACAATTCCCACCCCAGAAAGCAAGCTGTAGAACACAGTTAAGTACAGCCTCCTTCCCTCCCTCTCCTCCAGCCTGCTGGGACCCAAGTATTCTCGACCTAAACTGTGGCCTTTGGAGAAAGGCTCAAGGTACATGCATCCAAAACACTGGCCCCAGATATCTCCTTTGAGACAAGTGAAAGGAAGGAGATGATTTTTCAACTGCCTCTCACAGCCTTAAAGCTGCTCCCTGAAGAGCTGGAAGCACAGAATAGCCTTATAGCAAGGGAAAGTTGCTATTCAGACACATGATTTGTCCTTCCTGATCCACAGCCCATAACAGGCTGAGGCTAGCAAGGGTGCAGGGGAAAAATGGCCTGATGTCAGGGCAGTAGCAGGGTTTGCTCAGGCATAGAGGTCTTGGTGTTCCTGGAAATCAGACTCCACATCTGCTTCGGGAGTCCTGTGTTGCAGCTTTTACAACGGAGAGTCAAAGTCCATGGCAGAGATAGACTGAATTTCCTTGGTCTGGCAGGGCAAAGCCCTGTGAGGTGGGATGTCTCTATGGGGACAGTGCACGTGGGGTCTGAGACACCAGCAAGACAAAGGGTGGCACTGAAAGAGTGATGATGCCTGTAACCTGTTGGCTGCCTCTAGCAGTGAGCTGAAGGCCATTGAGGGAAACAACGAGGTTAAGGTTGAACTGGAAAAGATGAGGTGATGGAGATGAGAGACTCTTCAGGCATGAAAAGCTTCTACCCAGCATTGCGCAGAGAGAAGTCCAGCTCAATCCCAACAAGGAACAAGAGGACTGAGGGACATGTGTGGTGGCTGCATGTGTGCTACAGGAATGCTGTGAGTTTGCAGAGTGCCTGGCCAGCCAGGGCCCTGTGCGTGCTGGAGAGGTGAGGTGGGGGTACAGATTCCCCTCCTTTGACTCCTGGCTGCCTTTGCTCCCATCATTCCTGAGTCTCCATCTGGCTCCACTATTTTTACATGCATACACAAAAAAAAAAAAAAAAAAGAAGATAAAATAAACACTTAATTTCTAACCTAATCAGCCCTTCTCTCACTAATTAGCACCCTCTGAGCACATCCACAGGCTGTGAGAGATACTCTGGGGCTGATAATGACCCCCAACCTGCAGTTGCATATGCTGGAGGGTCAGCAGAGCCAAGAGCAAGCCAGGGGAAGCAGGGAGCAGAGCGACCTTTGCCATTTGTTTTTTTCCTTAAAATCTGGGATGCTGGAAAGGGGATGTCTCTTCTTTTGGCAGGATCCCTTGTGTGTATGTGGTTTTTTGGTGGGAGAGAGTGAATGTGTGTGCGCACGCATGTGTACCGAGGAGTTGGGAAGCTGGAGAGGTTTGGAGGGAGGGGACTGGAACAAAATTCTGGCGCTGAGCCCAAACCTGAAACACATGCCAATTTATGCCTCTTGCTGGTGGTAATGAAGGGCTCCGTTCAGGACACGTGGGACACTAATTAAGGGGCTTCAAAGGCAGCTTTCTGCAGAGTGCTCTCTAAAGGGGGGCTGAGGGGAGGAAGGAGCACAAGAGGGGGGTGTTCTCCACTCAATGGAAGACTTCTGGCTCCTAGTGCTGCTGGGGAAGGCACTTTTTCTTTCTCCCTGTCTCCCATAGCAACTCCTACCCATGAGAGCTAAGAAGGTGCAAGCATCTGGCAGCTCTGGGCAAGCCCTCAACAGCTATCAGGCAAGGCAGGCTCTGGTATAGAGCGTGTGCTGCCATGGGGAGGGGAAAGCTCCCAGTGGAAGTGGATGGACACCGTGCTGAAAAGAAGCAAACGTGGACAAGCGGCATGGCAGAAAGACAGGAAAGCAGAGAAAGAGCTGAAAGGGGAGAGGCAGGAACTCGGTGTGATTGGTTTGCAAAGGTAGCACCTATAGGAACAGAGAATAAAGCTCTGGATCACCAAAGATCAAAACTCCTTGCCTGAGTCTTGTCAGCCGCATCCCATGGGGTTATTTCTCATGAAGGTCTGGATGGGGCAAACTTTGTGAATCGGACAATGGGCAGGGCTGAGAATGTGGCTCCAATGTGTCAGTCTGGGCACAAGGCTCTGGGCCTAACTGGACACAAAATACAAACCAGCACTGCATGGACACCCGAAGAGTTCTAGCCCAATTGCAGGAGTTTCACAGACCTTGGCCCTACAACCTCTAAGCACTGGAGGTCCACTCATATCTGTATCATTCTCGTGTCGAAGGGAAGGAGCCAAGGCACAGAATGGGTGACATGACTCAGCCATAGCCACCAAGGAGAGTCTCTGCTCAGCTTTCCTGCTTCCTACCTGATACCTTAACCAAACAGCTGCCCACCCTCTCTCCATGGGAGTAAGCATGAAACAGCAGCTCTGGTGGAAAACAGGCCTCTGCTGAGATTGATTAAACGGGGACAGAGTGTGGGAGGAAAGAGAAGAATAAATTGGCAGAGAGAGCAACAGAGCGTTAGTGAGAGACAGGAAGAAAAGATGAGTGAGAAAGATGGTGAGAGAGAGAAAAGAGAGACTAGAGGGTTATCTGTGGATTATATTCACTGGGCCATGCACCAAGCACAGAGAGAAAGCAAGGGAAAGAAAAGAGAGGTGATATGAGCACATGAGAAGGAGAAGAAGTGAGAAGAGACTCACAAAGAGCAAGAGAAGCAGACAGCTTGAGAAATAAGCAGTGCTTCACTGATCTTGCACAACAGCATGCTCCCTGCCATCACTCACCACCCCACAAGCTGCCAGAGTGCCCCACAGCTCCCTTCAGCTTCAGAGGGAGCTGCCGCCTCTATGCCAGGCTGTCTCAGCACCACACATGGGTCACCTGGACACAGCCATTTGGGAGTCAGGACCAGTCCCACCACAATGAGCCATGGGTACACAATATTTAACCAAGGTGAAGCAGAAGGCTAGCTGAACTCACCTTTCAGTAGTCCTCTAATGCTCCTCACAACTGTCCAGATCTTTAGTTTTTCTGTCCTTTTTGCCCTCTCCTGTTCACTATCCTCCTATGCACCAGCCTGCGCTTAACCACTTACTCCAGATGACCTGCTCCATGTCCCTTGTGTTCAGTGTCACCCAGCCAAAAGCACGGCCACCTGCAGCCCAAAGCAGTTCAGCAGGGCTGTGCCTACCCCTGGAGACAAAGAGGGAGGAGGTTCACCCTGGGAGAAGCACCTGCGCCAAGACTGGCTGAGGTGTGACTCAAGCCAGCAATTGCCCAGGGCAAGGAGAGAAGTGCAAAGCAGTTCTTAACATCAGCTCCTGGGCAGAAGTTTTCACATATATATCCAGTAATTCCCTGTCTACCTTCTTACTACTGCCCAACTATGAATCTCACTGCCCAGCCCAAGTGGTTTCTGAGAAAAGGTGGTCAGATTCCTAGGCAGAGTGAAAAGGGTATGGATGCAGAAACACGTGATGGTGCTCGAATCAGCCCCACAGCAGGTCTTGCAGCTGTCTGGGCTGAGAAACATCTGGGGTCTGCTAGAATCTGCAGAGAAAAGAGACCAGCCTCAAGGACATGGAGACACGGGCTCAGATGCAATTGCGAGACACAGCCTTGGAAGGGCTTAGCTCCGTCACTGGCTCTTGTCCCATGCAAGTGCAACCACCACGGCACAGTCCAGACAAGCCCAGGGCACTCATGAGCCTTCCATCCCACAGACCACCAAACACTTCCCATCAGCTGGTAACGACTGCTGAACCTTTACTAAGAAAGCCACAAAAGACCTAAATCAAATGGGAGAACAAAGCTGATCACCAACCTCTTCTGACCACGGGGGAAGTAACAGACAAGATCTTCAGGTTCACAGAAAGATACCAGTCTGAATTTCCATGGAGAGAGGAAACAGGGACACTCCCCAGCCTCCCCTTTCCTCTCCCAGTTCTTCCTTCTCCCCCCCATTCCTTCTGCCCTGTGCAATCCAAATTGGATGCTGTGCCACAGATAAACAGGCAACTCATGAATCACTCTTATTAAGTTTGAACTGATTATTAAAAAAAAAAAAAAAAAAAAAAAGAGAGAGAGAAAAATATGAAAGGGAGGGAGAGAAAATCAAAGCTGGGATTACAGGCTTAGCAAGCATGAGTGCATATTCAGCCTACACTGTTCTCTTTGTGGCTCTGTCACACCAGTAGACTGCTAAGAGAGTTATACCATTACTAACATGACAGCATTGTCCTACCCAGCTTGGATTAGAAATCCCAGTGGCTGTGTGGAGGGGAAAAGTCCCTTGGCAGTGGCAGGCACTTGGCCTCACGATGCCTTTCCACTCGCAGCATGCCGACCAGGCAGCGAGAAGTATTCAATTACCAGACAAGCTCTGCCTTTTCCTAGGCCAGCTTTCTCTTACTGTCTGACTGCTTTCTTCCTGGCCAGTGATGCTTGAGGAGTCTGTCACGCAAGAGAAACTCAAGATGGTCTGGGCAATTCCTGAATCAGGCAGACTTCTCACAGCTGAACCCCTCCTCCTCCTCACGAATACACGGTCTTCTCTGAGTACGGGTAGGCTGCTCAGTCCGCAGGCGGTGAATATCTCCTTCACCAGCACAGGACTTCCAACAACTGCCTGGAAAACTGGATCGCCCCCTTCCCTGCTGGGCTGGGAGCATCAGCCAGTTGTGATTCCTTAGCGCTTCTCTGGCCTAAAATCGTCCTACAGTCACAGAGCTGAAACTGATTGCCCTCATTACTTTCACTTCTTAAGCAGGACCCCACTGGTTTTTAAACACATTAAAGATGTGTGTGTTGCTCTGATGCATTTCTCAAGCATTTCCTGTTTCAAGTAATCCCCCTAATAAACACCACCCAAAACATCATAGCAATCGCATCATCAGCCACACTATCATCCACTGCTCGTACCCCTTCTGATCTCCCTGGGGACTGTTTCCTCATTGGGACAGTGCTGTTACAGTGTGTCCGTGAGCTGGCACAGATTCACACACAAAAAAAAAAAAAAAAAAAAAAAAGGCAGTTTACAACAATAAATGCATCACCCTGGCCAGGATGCAGAAAGAATAAATGTCATTGAGTAACATGGTCTCTCATTGGCCTGGCAGCAGCCAGAATTTCTGCTGATGTCACCAATGCTGGGGGACCAGCTTTGATACCACTGAGGGAAAGTTAGATGGATGCTGTGTGAATTGGCTGTGTCAGTCCCTGGATCTTCAAGAGAGGGAAAGAGGAGCTGGACGTGGAATGAGAAAGGCAGTGAGCTGAGAGGAGGAGAAAATTGGGTATGCAGTGCCTGGAGGGTGAGGGTCAGGACCAAGAGCAGCAGAAGGAGCTGCCTAGGACAGCTGCTCACCCAGATGGTCTCCAGTCTGCAGCCTTCAGCTCTTGCCTTAGCTCCAGCCCCGTGGCTGGTGCTTGTGGCCTCATCTCCCCACATCCCTGTTCTGCAGCCAGCAAAGCCCCTGGTGAGGCAGGCTCTGTACCACCGCAGCAACTGGGGCAGGGACCACTCCTCATTCACAGTACCCCAGTACCCCTTCATCTGTCCCAACCCAAAAAGACAAGGGAATAAACACATTTTGTCTTCTCAGAGCTGCCCCAGGGCTAGGCTACAATATTTTATGGCCCAGTTCTTAACCTATTTGCATTTTGTATTTTTACTTCAACTGCTGTTTATTTCCAGACATTTGGGATGCCTAATGATTTTCAAAGCACTGTTTATTTTAATCCCTCTAATTTATTAATACATTGGTTGGCCTCGAAGTGCTTGGGAAAGAAGAGTAAGGAAGTTGTAACCAGTGCTTTGAAAGCATCAAACTGTCATATGATCACATCAAAGCAACAGCAAGCAGCTCACTTTGTCGGCTACATCATGATACAGCCTCATGGGTCCTCCAGCTTACTGTCAGGTTTCCTCATACATGTCACCCTGCAACACTACCAGGCTCACCAGCTCCAAAGACGAAGTAAAAAATAGCAATGCCCAGAGGCAGCTCCCCATGAAAAGTCTGCCCCTTCTCACCCTCCCACGTGTTGTGAGAATGTAACATGCCACCACGGTGCAGATAATATAAACCATGCTGACATCCACGTGGATTTGCAGGCAATGTTGTAGTCTTCCAATAAATCAAAGGTACATTTGGCCTCCTCCCTCCACTATACTCTCTTCAGCCCAGTGCTCTGTGGTGAGGATACAGTTTCATGCACAGAGCGATCCCTGAAAAAACAGTGAGCATAAATACTGCTAATCATGCAAATGAGAGGATTTTGTATCTCTGCTAGTCAGTCCCAGTAGGAAAATGTCATATTTCCTCAGTGCCAGAAAGCAACTGACAGGTCCTGAAAATTCCAGGGGCTGCCCTCAAATAACTTTTCCCATCTCCAAGAAAGTGGTGAGCACGCCCCATCATGTGTTCATGAATCTGCCTTCATCTAAGCCAAGGCCTCGAAGACCACCGTCCTTTGCAGCTGACAGCTTCGTAGCATCCTTACAGCTGCAAAGCCCGTGTGGTCTCAGCGGCCCCCCTGAGCTGAAAAACCCCCTTTCTCCCATCTCACACCTGCTAAGAAAGGTCACAGCAGCACAAGTTGCCTTACCCAACGTTAACTGCTACAGCTTTGAGAGCTGCCCTGTCAGCAATGGACATGTTAGCCATGGACCAGCATTTGCCAGGGCCACACCACTTGCAGAAAGCAGAAGCGTCTCTCTTCCGTAGCAGCAGGGCTTCCTGCAAGTGTACATCTTGTGCGAAAGGGCTGAGGTGATTCCACAAACAGCTCTGTGAAAGCAGCCTGAAGTTGCTGCTGGTTGTCATGATGAGTTAGTTGTGCTAGATGTCCTCCAGAAGCACAGTTCTGCCTGGGAATAGACACTGACTACTGTTCACAGGGGTGAACACATCCTGCCTGAATGAGCTTATTACAACAGCCAGCACAGCTGTCTGGAAAGAGGGGGGCACCTGCACCAATGTTCTATTTGGGCTTGTGGCTAGACTGACAGAAACAGAGGTGCCTCAGGAAAGATGATGGTGGGATAGAAGTTCTTTAACCCAGGATGCAGGAAGGACAGAAAAGTCTTCGCAGTGCCAGTTGTAAAGCCATTTCTGGAGTGGGTCCCTTTGCTGAGATACACAGGTTCTGTCAGTGCCGATGCAAGCTACACAGAAGTGTGCCCCAATCTCGCTGTGTACCCACTCAAAAGCAGGTGCCTGCGTGCCCAGCAGCAAAGAAGCAAAACATTTGCAGGACAAGTATATCCTCAGCAGTGCCAGGTCAGACACCTTCCTGGGATAAGCAGTCACAACATTCCCCACCACAGATTAGGCCTGCACCCCCAGGGGTAGCTCCAGTCCCTGCCCGGGCATCGCTGCTGATCTCTCACTAAGCGTTGCTATGTCCCCAGTCACCATATTAATATTTTTGCTTCTAAATCCTGTGCTTTAGTTTAAAAAACCCCTCTTCCATCCTAGCTGCATCTCCCAGCTGACAAATGGGAGCCCAGGGACAAGGGCTATCTGCCACAGTGCCCGCTCACTCCCTGACACTTTACAGGGTGCCTCTCCACCTTCCCGCCCTGACCCCCTCCACTCAGAACACCTCCTGCCAGCCCAAGAGGAGCCCCCTGGGGAGGCACTGAGACAGCTCACCCTCCTTCCTCTCTCCCATCTCCTCCTTCCCCTGTGCGGACCCCCTGATGGCATCTACCCACTCACTGGGAGGGACATCAGAGACATCGTGCCTGCCCCTGCTCCTGGTACTCAATACCAGTTACCTTGTTTTGAGGGCACTGTCAACCCTCCCACCCAGCCCCCCAGAGCCAACAGGAAGAAAAAGGATGGCATGAATCCCAGCTCTCTGCTGTATGTTGTGGACGGGGCATTATCTTTACCCTACAAAGCAAGGGTAACTCTTGGTGTGCTGAGAGAGGTGATGCTTGTGAGCACTTAGGTAATAAAGTCAGGTTATTACCTCCCTGCCCTGGCAAGGCACCTTGCTCTGCCTCCTGTCCACCTCCCCTGGGGCAGGGAGCTCCCTGCTTTAGCAAAGCCTGATCTCCCAGGCAGCTCTCCTAAGCTGCAGAGGAGATAAAGGACTTTGAAGCAGGATTTGAATTGAGTCCTCAGCTTGATGATGTCCCACTTCAGGAGAAAGCCAGGGCGAATTAACCCTGATCACTGCTCTCAACAAGATGCACCCACAAGTGATGAGGACTTTGGAGAGAAGTAACAAGAGGGACAGCAGACAAATTGGCTCTCAGAGCCTTCCTGAGAGCTCATGTACTTAAGGCCAAAACCCCTCTCACTCTCCCTGTAGGTTTCTTGGTGTTTTTTCTTCCATTACCTCTAAGATCGCTCAGCAAAGAGCACAACCTTGGCAGTCCAGCCCCAGCCAGGAAGTCCAAGAAAATTCAAACCCTCCAGGATCATGACTTTCTTAGATAAGAGCACAGGCAAGGGCCATCTGGCCCCAGGATGATTTCTCCAGCAGTGACAAGCACTGAGGCCTTGAAAAAAGGACCAGAACCTGGCCCACATATAGCGATGGCTCCCAAGGTTACTCACCCAGACAAGTTGAAGCCAGTGGATTTCATGAGTTGGACATGGTCCCTATGAATTTACTAAACTTCATAAAATTCCTCGATAAGGATCTTGCCCAGTCTCCCCTTTGACTGCACTTTAATAGTTACACTTCACAGCTGCGTGCCAGGTGAATCTGTGATAGGAAGAAAGGGGACAGTAAAAGGCCCATCGTGAAGGAAGAGACTGTTTTTCAGTCCTTCCAGTGCTGTGTGTCCCTGCAGGCAGGGCAGAGGACAGGTCTTCCTCCTCCACTCTCCTCTGGAGGAGTGAATGGTAATGAACACACCGGGAAAGGCCAGGAGCACTTGGGTGAGGCATATGGGTCTTCGAGTACGACCATGCCAGCTGAAACAGAGAGACCATCATTGCATTCGCTCGCATTTGATGTGTCCTTAAGACTGGCTAGTGGAAATGTCCCGCTGTGAGAGTTCATGTGTGACGTGACTCACCGCGGGCCCTGGGACGTGTCCCCAGGCCGTGAGCGTGGGAGCCGACCCCGCAGGGTGAGAGCGGGTGCGCTGCCTGGCTCACCGGGCACCTGCCCACGGGGGAACTTTCCATCTCAACCAGCTGACAGCTGCTTTCCTGAGTTTCCTGGGCACCAGAAATGTTTTCCCTTTTCTAATCTCCCTGATGTAAATCCATTCATGACAAGTGCCTAGAGACTTTTAATTCCATTGGCATTAAACTCACTAAAACCTCTATTACCAAAAGCTTTTAGGATTTTCCCCAGAACCTACAAGTCAGGTTCAAAACATGATAGAACTCCACCTCTCTAGGGTGTCTGAGAAATTAATTTGTGCTTCCTAAATGCCAGGATCGCTGACCAGACGTTCAAAGTATCCCCCCCTTCCTGTCTGTAAGCTCCAGCTGCTGATGCAGCATGGCCATTCCCAGGTGCTGAGCTGTTTTCTGAAACGTTCATAACAGTGTGAGAAGAGTCCCCACCCTGTAATAGGCAAGAACAGATCATCTGCCACATCAGAGCAGTACCAGAGGTTTACAGATGCTGTATTATGAGTTGAAATGGCCTATTGCAGTGGTCCCTTGCTGTGCTCGTAGAGCAAAGGGCTAGCAAACGCACCACAACACCGATGTTCCCCAGTACCACAAGAAGCGAAAAGTTAGCGTGGTCTCATCTCAGTGCTGCACACAGCCAGATGATGTAAAAGCACTGGGATTATCCAAGCTGAACCTCAGTAGAGAAGGTGGCCGGATGCCGAGACAAGTTGAAGTTGGTGGTGGTGGAGAGGGGAAGACAGCTGTGAGTCACTGAGCGAGGTTTCTAAATGCTATAATACTCCAGAGATGGTGCATTTATCCTTTGGTCCCAGAGGTTCATTGGTTGCTGTAATAGAGCAGAGAGATGCAATCATCTTCCAATCCCAAAGGTCTTTTTAGGTGCTCTAATCGAGTAGTGGTGATCGAGCTGTCTCCAAAGCCTTGGGGTTGCTGGCACGCAGCACGAGTGACGTCAGTGTCTCTCAGCCCCCGCAGTCCCCAGTTCCTGGATTCCAGGAGAGGTGCTGGAGATGTCATTTCCACCCCAGAGGTCTGCAGGGGCTGTGATAATATCAGCTTTGAAACACTGCCAAAGTTCCCTCTGGCCGTACAGGAACTTTTAACCCCATGGAAATGCGTGATATTGACCCCAGGTCTCTCGGCACTGGGATGTGAGCGCGGCTGCTCCCACTCTATCCACATCAGCTGCAGCGGGTGTAGCTCTGAGATACCCACCAAAACAAACTACAGCTCTAGGAATACAAGAGAGCTCGGAGATCCAGCAAAGAGCGGGATGTGAAGATGATCCTCAGTGTTTGTTTTCTTGGCTTAAAAACATTTCCCTGTGCAAGGAGTCACTCCACTCACACCTCGTGGGCTGCCCAGGAAGGAGACATACGAGGAGTCTGAGATTTGTGTGTGCTACACACAAATAGCTAGAAATCAAAATCTGTGAACAGGCTCAGTTAGCCAAGCTGTTAATTACTTCAGCACCCTATATCATGTATTCAGTAAAAAAACCCCAAGAACTGGGACTGCTCCTGGGTAGGGAATGCTGTAGGACAGGGAGGAGGTGTTTATAGACTCATAGCTCCTTACACGAAAGAGAGGAGGAAATAATCAGACAGGTTTCAGAGTTTCTATCTCTTTTCCCTTCAGCCCCAACAGATTTTTAATTCTGGGCTCTAGCTTGGCCTGGCAAATAGAAAGGCTACAATACCATGTTATCCTGGCACTGATTCCCACATCCATTGCTCAGGCAGGAGGTGGAAGCATGGGCAATCTCTCAGGAATGTCTGGGAATTTCCAGGTTAGGTTTCAGATCTCAGGTAATTTCAAGAGTTAAGGTAGTTTTGCATGTGTGTGTGTGTGTGTGTTGTTTGGTTTTCACTGGAACTGAGTTCAAACTCAGAGGCTGAAAACCTTGCTTCTTATTACTGACTTTGACATGATTATGACAGTTTATGTTAGGAGAGAACCTGACCCCATTCTTCCCTGAACTTGAGGATGCTCCTGAACACATGTGATGTTAGGAGGAGTTGGGACATGAACAGAATATCACTGCTCGTGTCCCAGCAGGTGTTATTAAGGTAATGTGCACACTGGAGAACAAATATTCCAGATCAGAGAGATGTCCACACTGACTCTCATGAAAGACATCACCAGATTTTTGGGGGGAAAACGTGGAAAAACCTCAAAGCAGACAGATGAGGGGCAGTGTGCTCCTATCTTCATTTTCTTATTTGCCACTATGAGTTGAAGGTTAATACAGGTTCTGAAGACTGAACCTGAAGGTTCAGGCTTCAAAATTGGGCTTATCCTTAGTTAAAGTTCATTCGTGTATTCTTGTTCTCCACAAAAATACACAAGTCCGCTATGAACCTTTCTAAATTCTTGTTCCTAACAAAATCTTGTGACTTAGAGCTCCCTGGTCTAGCCTTGTGAACCCGAACTCCATGCATTTTATTTTCACTGTGCATTCTCTCACTCCTGTATGATGAGGAAAGGAAGGACAGATGTACTTATAAGTCTCAAAATTTTATTTCCTTCCAACATCCATACACTCCCTGTCCACTGTCTGACACCGGTAACCCCTGTTTCCTCCACCTCTTCACCTGAGGGGGTTCACAGGCCTTCTGTCTCACCTCAGAGCCCCTTCAATTCTTCAGCATCCCTTCAGAAACAGGATGACCCTGGTTCAGCATGCAATTCCAAATGAGATGGCACCACATGTGTACCGAGAGCCCCACAGCTCTTCCAGGGTACTCTATACCCACTGCCTCTGCAGCCAAACAGCTGCTTTGCCTGCTCAAGAGCAGCACAACACAGGGCAAAGCTCTGCAAAGAGCCCCCTGACATCTGCCCACAATTTCATTTGGCTGATACCCTTCATTCAGGACCTTTGTGGCTATCTAAAGAGTTGTGAGTCTGCCCTGCAATACACATTACTTTGAACATACCAACGCTGAGTTTTGTTCGCCAGAGCACAGCACATTGATTTAACTTAGCTTTCTTTCCCCGACATTTCTCACAGTCCTTTCCGTCCACAGCCAACTTAAGAACTTTGTCTCATATGCAAATTTTTCATACAGCATATCTCTCCTCCCACCTTTCCAAGTCATTAAACAATACCGTAAATCACATAGGATTTAGAAGAGAACCTGGAGGCCACATTAACTTTTTGCCTTGGTGAAACTTGACTGTTTAATCCGTTCATTCTTTCAGCCTCCTACTCAGTTTTTGATCTATGTCAATATTTTGTCTCTCACTGACTACTTAGCTTCTTCAGTAGCCCTTGTGCAGGATCTTTCAGAAGCCTTTTGGAAGTCTAAATACATTATATCAATTGGTTCTCCTTTATCCACTGCTTTATTGACACATTCAGAGTTGTAGGAGATTAACAAGATACAGTTTTCTTCTGTCAAACCTGTGCTGGTTAGGCCTTATCAGACCCAAATCTTCCAGATGTCTTCAAGCATTGCTTTTTAATCATCGTTCCCACCAGTTTACCAGATACAGATGCAAAGCTTACTGATCTTTAATTCCCCGGATCATCACTGGAGCCTTTTTTTTTAAATATAGGTACAACATTTGGTCTTCTCCAATTCTCTGAATCAGTAGCTTTTTTTTCACAAGAGATTGTATATTTTTGTTAGCAGCTCAATCACTTAAGCTCCTTCCAAACTCTCGGATTTAACCATCTGGAGTTGATAACTTATTGTTCAGAGAAAGCGGGGGGAGGGTTTGTGATTTTTTTCAGTGGGTTTTGGGTTTTTTTTTTTATGATTGGCTTTGTCCCAGCACCCATTACTCTACCAGCATGGTTTCCAGCAGTTTCTCATCTAAGCAGATATGGGAAAAAAATCTCACAAACACCGTTGGTAGGGATGGCTGATACAAGAAAAATCATAAGATAATTCAGCTCCCCAGCAACATCCTAAAAATGGAGATACTGAGTCACTTTAAACACAGGAGGTGACTGGAATTGATCAGTGTGAGTTTTCTTGGATAACTTCCACCCTGTTCTGACCGACCAGGCTAGTTTTGCTCATTTGTTTGGGTCTCTTCCTGAACAGTGATTTCCATCTTGACCCCAGAAGATTCAGGGCAGGAATGGAGCTAGCTTGATTACATACAGCCGAAGGTGCAATAAAAAGAAAGCGACCTCAGTGCTGGGGGATGCATGAACCTGGGAGGAGATGAAACCCAGCGAGGATGAAAAGAAGTAAATCAGAAGGTGAGCAGAACAATGCTAGGCTGTTAGCTCCATTGATTGCTTTTCAGCTGAATCAGCCCCAAGACATGAAATGCAATGGGAAATGCAGGGCAACTCAAATAAGTAGCCCCATTATATGAGTGTTTCTCTCTTTGTGCCAGGCTGGTTCTCGATAGCTCTCACCGTGCTGGCTGGCTTTAAAAAGCATGAGAGTTCGGATCGAGGCACAGCCTGATGGCCCTGATAGGCCACTGACTTCAAGCCACATGGCCTGTTGGTCCTACAACAGGGGAACAAGGAGGGAGCTCAGCATGGGCAAGAAGCACCCACAGGTTTGTGTCACAGTGAACACACGACCGGCTGTGGGTACATGTTCACCTGCAAACCCGTCTGCCAGCCAACACTGGCATTCCAGCTTCTGGAAACTACCACACTGGCACCAAAAATGACATTTAGAACATCTGCATGAAATCTACCTATGCTATGACAGACCTGGCATACCTACCTTATCTGACGGATACACACTCAAGTATATTTCATAAAAGAAGAAGAGAAACTAACTTCCATAAATCCCTCTTATCTAATTGCTGCTATTGTGTTCTCATGGGACATGTTGATAGGGCATTTGTAGATAAAATTCTGCCTCGTAGCGTGGTGAACTAATTCCCTGCAGACATTGCCTATGTGAGGTAATTTGGCCATAAGTATTTCTAGGGAGCAATTTAAAGGCAAGTCTGTGACTCCCCCCTAAGACCTCACCAACATCCCTCCACTACGGAGCAAGGCAACTCCCAGGAGTGCTAGGCAGCACACTCACCTCCTCTGGCTCCACAAGGCCAGGGACAGAAGGACAGGGGACAAGGGGAAGGGTTTCTCAGCCATGCTCTCTCCTCCGTATTGGGAGCAGAGGAACGTGCACAGGAGAAGACAGCTCAGAGGAGGAGAAGGGAATCTCAGGCTAGGTATTCCCTGGGTTAAGGAGGTGGATGGGAGATGAGCAGTCCCCTGTGCAGAGCTGTTCCTCCTGCCACAGCTTTTCAGACCAAATCTGTGCCCAGTACAAACATGGTCAGGTTGAGCTGTGGCCTGTAATATCTACATAAGAGACTTCCACACCACATTGTCACTGCAGGGACATGCCGCTCTCTTCCTGCCTTGTTCTTCCTTTGCTGCTTCTGTCATTTTTCTCTCAGGTTTTCCCTCTTTCTTAGTGTCTTCATCACCTCCATACCCCCACGCACCTCGCAATCCCCTTTCCCTACACGACACCTCCCTCCACTGCCTGCAGGTCTCCACCTTCAAGAAACGAGGCAGGGCTCACACCTGAAGAAGCACAGCAAGGATGAGACAAGGGAGGAGCTCAGAGGAGGAAGAGGTCTTCTTCATCCCCCAGGCTAGCCCAGCAGGACTGCCCAGCCTGAGACCTGGCCCCACACCCCAGGCACAACGCTGATGGAGGTGCCTGCTTGGGTTGGGATGAAGCTGCACGGACACCCGCACAGATGCTGTGCTACCACGTGCGGGATAAGCCGGGCAGGGAGGTAGCATGAATCCCATCCAGCTGCTCTTCTAGCAAGGCTTTTAGTCCTCCCCCTCTCCTCACGTGTACAGGTCTGTCATGCATGTGCCTCTCAGGGCTGTCCTTGGCCAGTGGCTGTGCAGAGGGTGCAAGGGGGAGGTGAAGTGGCAGGGGCCGGGGATGGCCAGCTGCCAGTCATGGCCTGTACCAGGGTCCCCTTTGCTCCCCTGACACACACAGAGACACGCGGCGTGGCTGCTCGGGGAGGCCCAGCCGAGGAGCCTGCCCTCCGCCTCTGAATCCCCACTCTGTTTCCCAAGTGACAAACCACAAACTCCCTTTCTCTTCCCAAACAAACAGAGGCTTGAGTGAATCACTGTCTCGGCCCTGGCACACAGCACCCCGGTCATTATAGATTCTCCTCCATCACCCAGCCCCCTGCAAAGGTCAGCATGCAGCCGTGCCAGCGGAGTCCACAGGCTGCACCTCC
Organism: Tyto alba; assembly: GCF_018691265.1. NCBI lineage: Eukaryota > Metazoa > Chordata > Aves > Strigiformes > Tytonidae > Tyto > Tyto alba. The sequence continues at coordinate 32,877,450 of NW_024881282.1, forward strand.
CTTTCCCCAGAGCATCCCCCTATGCAGCCTGAAGCACAGTACTAAAGGTAAGCATGCCTTCACCTCCCTCTTCCCCATCCACCTCCTCTCCCCCAGTGTTTGTGGCTACCGCCTGTCCCATGTAAAGGTAGGGGAAACTGAGGCACGGCATGGTGACCAGTGAGAGACCTCGCTGGGATTATGATTCAGGAGACCTTAGCAACAAGGTTTTAGAGTCAGGGCCATCTCTTGGCTTCAGCCCCCCAAAGTTCATCTTGCTGGGCTTTAAAGTAAAGCTAGCTTCAGTTTTTGCAAAACCTGGTCAGAAAATGCTCCTCCTTGTCACCAGAGACTTGCACGCATCCACACACCAGCATGAGGCGAACCACCCCTCACCACCTTCCCGCCCTTTCCCCTCCACCACAAACAGAACTACCTCCCTCAGCAACACAAGCACCCGAGTGACAGATTTGGAAAAAGTCCCTGCCGCATAACAGTAAGGGCTTGTAGTCGTACTCTGTCCCAGGTGAGCACCTGCCTCTGATGGGCCTGCCTCGGCTCCCGCCCATGGTGCAACCCCATTATCTGCCGACATGATCCTATGAGGAACAATAACACCCCTCCCAGGCCCTGTGCACTGACCGTGGGGCTGTGGGGCGGTCAGGGCTGGAAGGCAACATCCTCATGCTGAGACACCCCTTCCCTCCCCTTCCTCTTCAGCACAACGCCCACCCTCCTCCCAGCCGGCGTCACCGCCTCGTCCCCGCACAAACTCTCTCCAGGGCAGCAGGCAAGACACTGTGCAAAAGCCCCTGGGGAGAGACAGGCAGAGATGTGGCCACCAGCCAGAGGACATACTTGACTCTCTAGGATCTTCTTGGACCCGGGGTGGTGCTAGGAGCGATGGAGCTACAGGCAGCTGGGTTTCTGCCTCACCGTGCATCACTTCTCAAGGCACCTGGGAGACCAGGACTGTTGTAAATCCTGAAAGGGGAGGGCAGCTGCCTGGTGTGGGACATGGCTCACTCCCCGCTAAGACTGTAATTCAACCCTCTTTCAAACCGTCTTGCCTGACAGGAGGGACTGAACCAGGCTGGCTGCGGCATGCAGTTGCATCTGTTGAATTAGCCAGAGCACACACGATCCGGAGTGTGTGCCAGATGTGGAAGGACAAACATCACTCGAGCCAGCGTCAAGCCAGAGTTGTGCAGACAGATAATACCCAACGCAACATAAACCTTGCCAGTACAGAGTTAAGCCAACATTGTTTTCTAAACAAATCTGAAGCAGCAGAGTGAGTCCATACAGGATCAGCATTTTCTGACATGTAGCCACAGCAGTTTTGACCCAGTACCAAGCTCCCTAGAGTTGGATTTATTGCCTTGTCCACCCTGAGCCAGTGCCAAAGCCATGTCCTGAGAGGGCTGAGGAATTTCACCAATGCCAAATGGCTTCAGAGCCTCCATCCGGAAAGAGCTTACCTTCTGCAAACTCCCCAGGAACAAAACCAAATGCGACTGCATGGTCACACTCCCTGCCAGGCCCCAGCCCAGAGGAAGAATGACACGTCAACAACGCTACAGTCACTCTGTCACCCACAACACACACACACACGCGTGCGCGTGCTGAGTGGTGTGAACCACGGGGGAAAAGATCACTTCACAGTATTGTCAGCTGGCAGCAGCATCCAGAAACGACCCTGCCAGGAGACATCAGCCCTTCCCGAGGCTTCCCAAAGCTGCTCCTGCTCAGCATGGCGTGCACCAAGGGGTCACGAGGGATGGGAAGTGCTGGAGAGGGAGTGAGGAAGGGGTGTTGTTGAAAGAGGGAAAAGCAGGCCTCGGGTGTACCCCAAAAGGGGAAAAAAAAAAAAAAAAAAAACAGCTGGTGCTACCAGACAGAAGATGAAGGCAGCAGTTTGGGTGGAAGGGTAGGTGGTGGGGAGGGGGCTTTGAGGAACTGCAGCCAGGGAGGGCTGATGCCGAGGTCCCGCAGTGGCAGCAGGGACATGTACGGGAAGATGCCCCCTCCTCGCTGGCATCACCAGGTGGGACCTGGGCAGGAGGGGAGCAACCCATCACCTCCTCCGGGGGACACCCCAACAGCACCGCTGCCAGGGCTGCGCAGCAACACAGCCCCCGCCAGCCCCTTCCCCTCGATGAAACACAGCAGCCCCAAAATCCGATTCAGAAAACCCTGGCGCCTGACAGAGACTGTGCAGAGCCTGAAGCCACAGCCTGGCAGGTGCGAATCCCCCAAACCTCCCTTCCAAAACGCGCTCCTCCGAGGTCGCCCTCTGCTCGCTGCCTTGCCTGCAGCTCGTTGCTTTAGGGTCTTGTTCTGGGGAAAAGCGCTTCCCGGCACGTCCGTGCTCCTCGAGGGCCGGCAGCGCGTCCGGGCCTGCTCAGGCGATGGGAGAAACAGCTGCTCCCCGCTCCCCTCCCATCCCCGCGCCGCAGCAGCAGCTCCAGCAGCACAGAGACATGGCATAGGAAATAGTGCGGCTGATCTTCCTGCCTTCCCTGCGGAGGAGCTGGGAAAAGGGGCACCGAGGGCAGCCCCAGGCAGCGGGAGGCCCTTTCAGGTCCTCCCAAGAGCTTTGCGCCCCAAAATGGGTCAGGCTCAGCACAGGGCCCCCTTCACCGCTTGTGCGGGGCACATGGTGTTCCCAGCTTACGAAACACACTGTCTCCGGCAGGAAAACCTCCCTTCCAGCCGGGCAGGAGCACCAGGGGACAGCAGAGAAGCAGCGACTGGGCTGGATATTCAGAGGAGGTACCTGGCTAGGAAATGGAGGCCAGCACCTTCCGTGGCGAATCGGGATACCCAAAATATCTGTGAGACGAGGAGGGAGGGGGACCTCCCCCCCCCCCCGGCATGCCCCACTCTGGGTAGCACGATGCCCACTCCTGCTCTGGTTCAAGCTGCACCCCCGGGAGGAGCCAGGCCAGGGCCACCGAGCCCAGCCGTGCTGCTGGCCAAACCAGCCTGCGGATCCGTGGCTGCAGCGTCAGCCCGGCTGCCTCCCCTCCCAAGAAACGGGGAAAGGGGGGAGGAAAACGCCGCGGGGAGAAGAGCAGACAGGTGTGTGCCCAGGGAGGGATGGGAAAGGAGGGAGACGCACTCGGGACTGCGCGCAGGGGACCTGCAGCGCTTCCCCTGCTGCTCTGCAAACATCCCCTCCCTGCACACGCATGCAGAGCTGCAAGGGAAGGGGGTCAGAGAGGAGGGAGCAGCTCTCCATTACGTGCGGGGGGGGGGGGCTGATGAAAGCCCAGATTTTGTTCACAGCGTAGCAGAAACCCCTGCCTTTCCCCTCGCTCGCGTCTCTGGGGAACAAGGAACAAGAGGGAGGGAGGGATGGAGAGAGGCACACAGACATAGGTGCCGAGGTTGGCTTACCTCGCGGTGCCCGTGCTGGGGGTGCCTGGGTGTGCGGGAGGTAAATCCAGGGCTCCGTTCTCCTCGGTGAGTGCTGGGAAAGGCCTCTCTTCAGTCACATCAAGGAGTGGCCTGTGAGTAGGTGCTCCAGCTCACCGCTCGATCGAAGATGCCATGGATTCATTGCGAACGACTTCGCTTTCTGTGAGGAGAGGAGGAAAGGGGAGGGAAAAAAAAAAAAAAAAAAAAAAGAGGAAAAAAAAAAAAAACACACCAGCTTAAGACTTGGAGGGTAGATTCACTTCTTTCTTAGGTTTCCAATAGCAACTGAATATACCACAGATGAAGATCCAGGGGGTGGGGGTGTGTGTGTGTGTGTGAATGTGTGTGTGTGGGAGGGACGGAGAGATGCACAGCTGCGGAGTCCGCAGGCAGTGCGGGGTGTGAGCTAGTCAGGGCACATCGGTGATTATGTGAACAGACAGCTGGACACGGGCAGCAGAGCAGACAGACAGACGGATGGAAAGAGATGTAAAGGATGTAAAGAGGATGGCCTGTATCCTAAGAGCCCAGCTGTCCCACTGCACACAAAAAGGAGGCAGCACCTGGCCCAGTGTGGGGTAAGGTGCCCACGGAACCGCGCCAGGAGAAGGGGAAGTGTGCCTACACGTGCGGCCGCACGCATGCAGACACGCCGCCCCCCAGCCCTGCTCACATCACCTGGGCACACCCCCCTGCAAAAATCCTGTTCACACTCACACGGCTACACAGGCACACACACGAGCACACACACTCGCCGGCCTTTTCATAACCCCCACCTTCCATACAACCCCTAAAAATTCAAGAGTCCCTCCAAAGGGTGAGGTGCTTCTCTTCTTCACATACATCCTGCACCTACAAGGCTGCACAGCTGTATTAGCACACCTATGCGATATTTCAGCTATCCATAACACACACACATCAACTCCACCCAGCCTGTTCCACCACTCATAGGACTACACAGCAAAAACATTTATATACTGCACAGCGAACACTGACCACTGCACAAATGCATGCTGACTATCTGAACATACCTACTGCACAGAAACTCCTGACCACTGCACAAACGCACATCATTTAATAAGCCCACATTCACAGCAAAGACCAGAAAAAGTGACATGTACACACACGCACACAAACACCTGTATCAGTGCAAGCAGCACACCATCATATCACAATGCACACCTCTGTAAGTAAACAAAAGCACATAAAACATCCTCACATGCTTAGAAACATAAGCCAAGCAAGCACCACTGGCTGCATATCCCCCCACAAATATATGGTGCTTAGAAACTGCCTGCAGCATACAAACTGGTCGCATCAGATACTGTTACCTACCTAACTCAGCCCACACAGTGGCATACCATCCTTCTGGATCCTAAACGCTAGCCCCAGCATCATCAAACACCAGCCATATTCTGTCACATGGAAAACACAAATACTCATCAACATCCAACACAGGCAGACAAACACAAACTACACATGAAGCACAGACAGCCAGCATCACTCACTGAAAAAAAAAAAAAAAAATTACATCCCTGAAAGTTATGAAGCTGGAACTCACTTTGGAGGCAGCAGTATTATTCTAAGCACCTGCACACACACTTGCTACTGCCACACACACTCTGCTTAAACTGCCTCCATCTCTGAGATCTGCCCTGTTTTTGCACTTTCTCTAGTTCTGCCCATTCTACCATCTCCCAGCAAAGTCTGTGTATCTGTCCACTGACACGTGTTGCAGCTTCTGGAGTCAAAGTCTCTGGAGTAGAAAGTCTGTAAAGGCATCTACACTCATCCCTTCTCCTTTCCTCCTTTCTTCTGGTGTTAGATGTGCATAATTTGCACGCAAAGAAGAGTGCAAGGTCCCACCAGCCCCCAGTGCTCTGAAATCAGCTGATGGTGGCATCAGGGGGCACAACTGCAAAACCTAAGCGTGGTGAAGAAGTACATAAACCCTTAAGGGAAGCAGAGATTTGGCCAGGAAGGCGCCAGCTTCCCCCCAGGCCCCAGGAGAGACCATGAGATGCGCGAGGTGGGTAAAGAAGGGGTGAGGGAAGGAGTGGAGATCGGCCTGGCACCAGGGATGGCACAGCGAGCACTCTGCCAGGTTTGTTTAACAAGATCAGTGGTGTCACAGCGTGATACTGCTAGCGGTGACAGAGACCGATCAGGGCTCGGCATCAGGGCAAGCGTGTGTACCTCTGTGCCCCCGAGAAAGGGAGGGAGGCGTGGGAAAACATGGGATTTCTGGAGGGGGGGGGGAGGTTAGAGCAGCTGGGTGTGGGTGCAACAGCAGGCATGTGGTGCAGGGGTCTGTGGCTGCACTGGGATCAGTGGGTACTGGCACAGGTACAAAAGGAGGAGCCCACAGACATAAAAGGGGCTGGCATGGGGGTGCCTTGGACACAGGCAATGCAGGGGCTGTAGTCAGGTCTAGTCCCAGCCACACGAAGGGAAAGTGGAGCGCTCACAGACACATCCCAGTGTAAGTCAGTGAAGCGTACGTTGCAGTGGCCTCCCCCAAGAACTCCCTGCCCTTCCACGCACCGCGTGCCCCAGCACCCTGCTTCCACAGCTCCTCACCGAACACCCCCCAGCCCCCTTCCCGGCGCATGCAAGCACACCTTCCTCACCGTTACTCAGGCATGCAAACTCTCCGCTCCCCAAAGACACCTGCTTCACACCTTCCCCCAGAGCCCTCCCACCCTCCCATGCACGCACCGCACGTGGGTTCGTGCGGCAGCACAAGAGGAGCCGGAAGAAACCTGTGGGGAAGCCCCCGCCACCACCTCAACCCCTCCAAACCACCCCCTCTTCCCCTCTACCTCCACCACTGCCACCACCGCTCACTTTTCAGAAGAGCTTTGAAGGAGTAAAAACTTCCTTTCTCTCAGCGAAGCTTGGCCTGTGCACCCAGGCAATTTCAGCTTGCTGGGAACGTCTGTTCCTCAGCACTGTGCTCAGTTGTACCTGCATGCCTCTTCCCACAAACATCCATTGTGCATTACAGAGGATGAATAATGCAGGATGAAAGGGGACAAGTGGGAGAGTCTTTTGGGCCTCAGAAAGGCACATGGACGGAGCAGAGTAGAGATGGAGCTGCCTCGTTTTGTCAAAGCTAACAGATGCTGCCAAACCTGGAAAAGTTACCATGGCCTGAAGTGCTACTTGGGTTAAAGTACAGTCATGAGGGCAATCTAAAGAGGCTTTTGGACTCGGGATTTCTAATAGGTGTTGAGAGGTAACACAGAGGTATCTTGTGTGGATACACAAGATCTTCATCTCTGAGATAGTTAGTATTGAGCTAAGCAGCTGAAGAGAGCCACTAGTGGAAAAGGGAACCATCATCCTAAACTGACCTCTAAACCATATGCCCTGTGCTTCAGGGGCACAGAAGAACCACCATGAGTGGCTAAACAAAGGAAAAGGGAGAGCGAAAGCAAGGCAAACACGAGGCAAGGGAGATGCGTATGTGTGCTTGCACATGTTCATCAGTGTGGTGTTCATCTTGTTCATCTCAAAGGCCTGCATTTTGCCTCACCTTCACACGCCAGTTTTGTGCTGGCAAGCAAGGAGACCTGGAAGATGCAAAAACACGTGTGTCTGTCAGCATTTCCATGAGTGAGTCCACCTGCGTGGGATAATGCTGAAAGGGGGTGACGTGGACAACGTGGTGTCATGTGTGCCCATGGGTGTGCAAGAATCTGTGGCCTCTGGTGAGCATCTGTGTGTTGGTGTTGTGCACGTGCCTGCCGTGGGCAGCGGACTCCAGGTATTGATGTATGGAATGTGTACATGTACGTGTGTGCATCCAAGCGCTGTATTAGAAGATGCCTACGTGTGCGAATCTGTTCTCTGGTGAAAACACCGGTGCATTTGTGAGGTGTCATAGGGAGCCATGTGTCCTTTGTGGATTGTTTTGTGCGTGTGTGTGGTGGCTTTTACACCCCCGTGCAACACCAGGGTGCTACCACCCCCCTGCAGAGTGAGCATCCTTGTGAAAGCAGTGCTATGAGTACAGCACCAAACTACGGTAAGTGTGCACGTGCTGCGTGCAGCCCCGGCTGTGTGCAGGTTCGCAGGGATGGGATCCCTCTCTGGGTGGAGCAGTCCATCTGGGTCCTGCACTGCCTCTCCTCCTGGCCTCTGCTTTTCCTTCCTCGCCTTCCCTCAGATCCCCTCGTTCACTGGCAGCAGCGTACTCTGCCCCGGGAACCAACTCCCACACACCAACACACAGCAAGGGAACTCCTTTTCTTGCAGTTCCCTGGTATCTTCCTATATCAAGAGCCAGAAAGTGAAGCAAAACCTCAACGGGCAACCTGAACTGGACTCCATGTCCTTGTCACCCATTTCCAGCCGCCCCAGGAACTGCATCACAAACCCACAAACTTTCACCCAAACCCCAAAACCTCCACCTCCAAACCCAGAGCACTACAAACCAGACTCATGGCTCACATCCAACCCATGGGCCTTCTAAAGCTCACACAGCTCAGGTAAGGCAGCTCAAGGTAACAGAGTTAGGAGACAGCAGTGTCTATAGCCAGGAATATAGAGAGGCTCCTGCAGCTGCAGTGGTACCTCTCTGACGTTCAGTTCCCCAGCCAGAATCGCCCACAGCTGGGTTTGGTGTAAGAAACCTTTCGCACAAATTGCAGACAGCACAGCTCAAACTCAAGCCTCTGGAGACAAAGCAACACGTCTTAGCTGCTCCATCATTGCTCTCACATCAGAGGGCTAAACCTTCGGCTGGATCCCACATGTACTGAGTAACCTCCAGGCTAGGACCCAAAGCATGGAGCCTGCCCACTTGGAGCACCTCCTGGGGCAGTGGGACTTGAGCAAGAAGTAAACCCCCAAATCCATTTCTTTAATCCTTTAACCAGTTCTGTAGATCACTACCTGCCTCCCAAACACCCTACCCTGAGCTATACGTGTTTGTTCTGGGACTGCTCTAAATTACTCAACTGCCCAAATTGAAATGCAAACAGCTGGCCTCCATTTCAGGCTTTGATTTTGCCCTATATCCCACTCTGCACCTATTCCCTCTGGAGGACAAAACTAGCACACAGGAGCCAGATGTGAAAATATGCACACCTTCCCTGGGAGGCTTCACAGGCTCCCAGCAAGACCCAGTTTAATCCAGGCCCAGGATCATGCAGTTTTGCCTTGAAAATGCAGCCTAACACTTCAGCTTCGTCTGTTTTGCCTCTACTGCAGTCCCAAATCTGTGATATCGCCAAATTTCACCCAACCCTATACACTGAAAGCCTAGCCTCTAAGCTCAAATTTGCCACCTTTAATTTGTCTCCAGGTTTCTTCTGAACAGAGACCCAGCCTTTCACCTGGTTGCTCAACAACAAGGCAGTGCACTTTTTACACATAAGAGTGCTCAGTGCCAGATCCCTTCCCTGACGTTTTCCCCACACCGTACAAGACAACAGGCTGGGAAATCGTCGCTCTCTGATCTGCCAGGTAGCAGCAGCTGTGACCCACGATGCAGGTCTCCGGGAGCCAGGTTAGGATCTTCTCAGATTTTTCTCCCTAGAGAGGAGCCCTGCTCATGGCTAATGCAGCTACCTTTTCACTGCTGGCAATCCTGACCGAGAAAAATAGCCCTTTGTGTTAATATTTAAACGCCCACCACAAAAAGCACGGGTCCAGCCTCAGTGGCTGGGGCTCTCCCCTCTGCAGCACCACCAGCATCACCACTTCACTCGCCTCAATCCCTCCCTCACCTCGAGGTCTTTCCCTCCAGCCCTGCACCCTCCCCTTCCCTCCTCGTCGTCACAAGCAGCTCCTGCCAATGCCTTTCCTGCGTCCTGCCCTGCAGCCTCGCCAGCTTTCCCAGCTCCGCTGGGCATGCGGGGAGAGAGCCTCTGATTACCATTCAAGCTGGATTCTCATTAGGCAGAAATGCCCCTCCAGGAGATCCATTAACAGTCCATAAGGTTAACTTAATCCAGCCAGTCTTGTGTGGTCTCTGCCCAAATTCCCTATTACATTAACAATCTTGAGCCTTAATTAGCATGTGAGGCAGAGGTGGTATTATTAATGGAGATAATACAGAGCATTAAGAATAAACAGACCAGGCTGTCTCTCCCCCACCATGCATGCAAATCCTCTTCTGTGCAGAAACGGCATGAGCTTCCCCTGTGGGCAGCACATGCTGAGGGGCTGGGGTGCCCCAGACAAAAGATGAGCACTGCGATGCAAGGCTAGACCGGTGCAGGAGGACGGTGGAGAGGAAGCAGGATCCCAGAGAGACCCTTCATCTGCTTGGGAGAAGAAGGGCTGCTAATGGGAAGATGACAGTGTGGCAAGTCCTGTGAGGGAAATCCTTGCACTGGAGAGGAGCAGCCAAGTCCCTGGATAATCCAACCATCCCACCTTTCTGGGAAGCTTGGGAAAGCAGGGCCAAGGTTGCGTCAATCTCTTTTCCCTCGAACGCTTGATTCGCGCTGCCGTATGTGTGCACATAGGATAACAATATGTCCTTGAACACCCTCTGCGAGGAGGGGGTGTCTCCCTGATGGGGAACGGGCTGTAGTAGCTGGCTGCAGCCAGGGAAGATGCTCCTCATGAGCCTCCTTTCTGACCACTGAGCCCCAGCGCGCTGAGAACACAGTACAGGACAGAGGGGGTTCGGGTGGTGGAGGGCTGTAGTCACCTGCGGGATCGGAGAGCAAGTGGATGGGGGCTCCTGCTCGGCACAGATTCACGGTGCGTTGGGGGAGGGATGGGTCTCTCTTGGGACAGCCTGGTGACTGGGCGCACAGGTCAAACCAGCTTGGACATCACAAGTGAAGGGGCAGCCTGGTGCAGGCCCTCTCCCACCCCAGGCAGGGCCAACGGCTCCCCCCGGGGAGGAGACCCCCCTGGGCGAGAGGAGGGGAGAAGTGGTGCTGCCAGCAGCAGCAAGGCACTGGGGGAGGCAAGGGCCACAAACCGGTCAGGGCTGCCAGCCAGGCTGTGCTGGGAGAGCTCGCGTATGGCCTGCTGCCCTTCTGTCACCCCACAAGCCTGACACTGTCTTCTAAAACATGCACTTGAAAAAGCGTAAGATAAAAACAGGGGAGGGTGGAAGCAGAAGAAGCCAAGCCGAGGAGGCACAGTCTAATCGCAGCACCTCTGGACTACTAATTCACGTCTCCAGCAGCACCCAGCAGGCTGGGAAGGGAGTGGGAAGCTTGCCACGGGGACCTGCGACAGCGAGGAATGGCATCCTGGCTCGCTCCTGAGGCCTGACCCGCGCGGTTCAAGCTGTACCCGGCTCCGTTGTGATCAGCGTATCCCTCTAGGCGCTGCAGAGAGGCTTGTGCTGGGGGAAATGATCCCTGAAGCACAGAGCAATCCCCCGTGCCTTGGCCCTGAAGCACCCAGCCGGCGCTAAGTAGCCTTGCTTAGCACAGAGCGGGACTGCAGGCTGGCTGCTTTTTCCCCGGGCAGCGTCAGGACCGTGCTCAGCATCAGCCCAGCTGCCTTCACGTGCCCGGAGGCGCAGTGGGCAGCAGGCAATGATGGAGGCCCTGAGCAGAACCCAGCTCTCCCAGTTTCCAGCACAGCAAGCTCCCACTCCCCCAGGCCCACCAGCCAGCCCCTGCCAAATCCATTTGTCCAATCTTGCGCTTTCTGCTAATCCTGTCGAGCCATCCTTTAAGTTGCTCTGAGGCAGAGATAGAAAATACAATCGATGCCTTAAGAAGCTTCCCCTGACCTTGCTCAATTCAAGATAAAGGGCTTTGATTTAAAAAATTACAGTGGGGGTCTGTCACTGATACATCGCATGGATTAAAGGAAAACAGAGACACAGGATGCAGCTGGTGTTAGGTGAGCAGACAGGGAAGGGAAGAAAGGCTACAACCAGCATGGGGGAGGAGACAGAAGAAAGGAAAGGACAGAAAGTAAGAGGGGAGGCAGAAAAATACCTTCTCCCTCTCTATCTCCACACTTGACTACTGGCAGAAAAGCTTTATACACACGTGGTGTGATACCACATGTCCCATCACTCGCCTTGGCTTGTAAGGAAGAGCGAGGCAGCTGCACTGTCCCATGGTGGGAACAGGCTGGGAACAGGCTGCTGGGACTGGAGAAGAGCTCCTTGACCCACGAGGGGCACCCAGTGGGGAGCAAAGACTGAAATCTTGAGGCATAAACAGCTGCTGCAGAGATCTCACCACCGCTTTCTATCCTTCTGATGCTGTTCAGGCCTTTCTGCCTTCACCTCTTGTCCCTTCCTTCACCCCAAACCTCTCCCTTCAACTCCTCTCCTTGCTGACAGTACTGTCCCTCACTCTCCCCGCTGCCTATGCTGGCCCAGGTCACATCTGACAACATCCAAGCAGACTTTCCACCACTCAGCTCAGTCCCCTACAGCCCTTAATTCAAAGGTTACTTGAAACAGTTTTCCTCTGAAGGAAAAGCCATAAAGGCTACGGAGGGCACCTTCTTCTTTCCTAGTACCCTCCAATACCACAAGGTTGTTGCACCCCACCAGCACCTTTTTCGTCCTGGCATGAGCCTGTTTCCTCCCTCTGAACCTATTCTGTTTGAAGACAACTCAAAAGATGGCTGATGTTTCATTTTCATTCATCTTTTCTCCATCACCTGGCTGAGGGTCTCAGCTAGCCAGGAAATAGGAGAAAACCTTAATTTCAGCAAGGGTTTTGTTGCTAAATCTCTCAGAAAATCTTAATTTCAGCAAGGTTTTTGTTGCTAAATCTCTCAATCTGCCATAGAAGAGCCTAGTCCTGGCCTGGGACCTGACTCTTGGGTATCTCTTTCAAGTGTCCCTGTGCTGTGCTGAGTCCTGAAAGCCTCCTCATAGGCAGTCCATGTCCTCTTACCATCTCTCCCCACTCTCCTCCACTACCCATCACACGGGTTGAATATCCAAGCCATATTTTCCCAAGACCGTTGTGTCTAGACTGTCCCACCATCAGTCTGGTTATCTGAACACCTTTCAAAATTTCCCTTCCTATTTTCAAGCCTCCTAGGAACCTGCCTAGTCCTGTCGTGATGGCCAAGGACATCCTCAACTGGTTTCAGAGTTTTTGCTCAGCTTCTTCACCTCCCCCTACACCATGCCACTGCATCTGACAGAAGCCTTCACCTGTGCAAGGCCTGGCACAGGTCATCTCTGCGATATCAATGCCCCCCATGTCCTTCTGTCACTACAAAGCTGCACTTCTGTAGCTAAGAAAGAGGCAGCTGATAGATGTAGAAAGATGAAAGGTGAAGGGCTACTGGAAAAGAGACAAGAGAGACCATAAAATGAGACAGGTCTATAAAAACACGGATGACACAAAAAGGGTAGAGGTTAACTGTCTTCCCACCCAAGAATTAAGGGTCAGAAAATTAAACGAGAAAGTAACAAGTTCAAGACAAACGACAGGAGGTCTTGCACTGCACACTGCATGTTTAGGCTGCAGAACTTTCTACCGTGAGATTTTGTGGATGATAAAACTTTACCTGACTTCAAAAATTTGCTGGACAAATTCAGGGAAGAAATGAATCCACAGAGACCTATGAAGTGTACAATAGGTCTTCTAGCACAAGGTCCCTCAGTCACACATCACTGGAGGCTAAAAAGAATGTTCAGAGGAAGTGCTCTCACACAGTTGTTCTGTCTTTATGCTCTTCCCTCTTTCAGCCACTGTTGGAGATAGTGGGCTGGAAGGATTCTCAGACCTGGGTCGGTAGGGTCCTTCCTATATTCCTATGGCTTTCCATAGGCAGGCTGACCCAGAAGTCACAGTCAAATAGTAGCTATGAGTAACAGTACCATTTTGGTGCATTAGATTATATTGGAGATGAATGGACAAGGGAGCAAACAACAGAGCCTATTCCAAGAACGATTTTTTTTCCCTCTGCCCTAAAGCTGGAAGGAGGTCTGAGATCATTTAAACTAGTCATCCCAGTACAGATCCTTGCTGGAAATAACATCTGTGCTTGAGTGCTAACCCCCTCAATGCCTTGTTCCAGACCTTTTAAGACCAAATCCTCTTTCTCTGTTGATAAACACAGAGCCCTTTCAGCAGTCCATATGTAAAAGGGCCAGCCCCCTTGAATTTCCTTCCATTTCCCTGACCTGTCTATCACACTATTCACGGCAGCCTCTCCACACTAATCCTTTTATTATGAACTGACTTGATTTTCCTGGCCTGTGACTGCAATGGGGAAAAAAGGGAAGGGTGCTAATCCTTCTGACCTTGTTGTCCCAGTTCTGGACCATCTGTGACTAGGAACTCAGAAGAGGGAAGTCTGATCCTCCTGAGCCCACTATCCCCAGGCCAAGCCATCTTTGTCTGGAAAGAGGGAAATGCTCCCTTTAGTAGGTTCAGCCTGTACCATCCTAGAAAGTTGTTTTCACAAACAGGCACTTTTCACATACAGGCACTTCCTACAGGATTACTTTCTCGACTACCTCTCCATCCAGAGATGATGGAGAGATGGAGGGAATAATGTCCTCCACCTCCATCAGACTCCATTTACTCATTTCTCCTGTACCACCTCTCCGCTCCCTCAACAACAGTGTCTACAGGTTCTCCCCAGACATGAGAGAGGGAATCAATAAGAGGTGAAAGGCAATCAAACACCTCTCAAAATTTTCCAGGCAATGCTGCATATGAAGAAGAGGCCTTGCAGATCACTCCACCTCCACCACTGGCCAAGTCTAGCTTGGTCCCTTCACCCTTTTTCACCACCACGTGTTTCCTTGCTGCAAGCTGTTGCGTGTCCATAAACCTGCCAGACTATTTCATAGTCGGTCTGAGCACTCACGCCAGGAAGCTTGCACGTATCATCAGAACCAGCCAAATATTCTCCCTTTTGCTCAGCCTTATCCCATACCTCTGACTTTGCCCATCTTTTGCCACCTTAAATATTCCCTTCCTTTCCTTGGTGTTTACAGTCCTCAAATACTTGTAAACTGCTATCATATCATCATTTAGCCAAGCTCTACATATTTAGTTCTTTTAATCTCTCCTCATAAATAAGTCCTTCCAGCCCTTTCATCATTTTTGTTGCTCTTCTCTGAATTCCCTCCTATTTATCACTGTCCTTCAGCTAGCGTAGCACCCAGGTTTGAACGCCGGGTTTTCCAGACTGGTCTCATTAAAGCCTTGGAAATAACATGAATCGGGCCTCCCTTGTGCTTCAAGGTTTGATGTTTCGGGATGTACTTGAGTACACAGATGTCAGGAAAGCTAACTCACTTCATACATGGGACACCAGGTAATACAACTCAAGACTGTCTCTTAAAGCACAGGACCTCTCCCCACGGAGAGGAAGAAGCATCTTCATGAGAGGTGGGGAGAAGAAAATACATGAACAGGTAGGAGGGATGTCCGCCAGCTGAACATGGCACACAGCTACGAACACACATACTCACACACCTCGAGAAGAGATGGAAGAGGTGCATATGCACACACATACACATGTGCTCGCTCCACAAATAAACCCACGTACAATTGCCTGCATCACACACAAGCACATACACAAATGCACACAGGAACACATGTCCATGGGTAATACGGACAAAGCTGAGGAGGGAATGGCACACACACGCACACAGACTTTGTGCACGCACAGATGTGACGTGCATACCAGACAATAGGACAGACAAAGCCTAGCAGAAGACGGTTCTCTCCCTGTTCACAAACATACATGTTCTCATGCATGAACCAATGTTCCCAGAGGAAGGATAGCTCACAGAGTCCTCATAGCAACCTAAAAATACACAGGCAGCTCTGACCCATCTGCTCTACAGATTGAGCGCATGAGCCATTGAAAGAATGAATACAAACATATGACACCTTGCCTTAAGGCAACTGGTAGCCTGTACACCATCCTGAGCCACAGTCTGCACAGCTATAGCACCTTCCATGGTGATTAGCTTATCACCCAAGCCATTCAGAAGTGAGGTGAGTGCTGAGGAATATAGAGGGGAAGGAAGGGACTTCCCCACAGGCCAGCTGTGGCAGGGCTAGGGATCCCTCCTGCTCCTTTGTGACCCCCCTCCCCAAGTCACGCTGCTGACAATCCTTCCTCACAACAGTATTTGCTCCATCTCTCTGCTATCGGACTAACTGACACCCACAGGAGTCAAAAGCACCCCCAGTTTCTTGCAAACAACCCTCCCCCTGCGGCTTACCAAAACCAGACTGGTGTTAACCTTGTGCGTGCCTGTCTCTGTGTAGGGAAGAACAAGTGTTCTTGGCCCCCAGACACATCTCACCTCTGTGAAATTCATGTTGCACCGTCAGCTCCCTGGAACAAAATTCTGTGCTAAGGGTCTGAAAAGCTGGAGATGCAGTTCCCGGGGTGAGTGCAGATGGGAAGGAACGGCCCCAGCATACCAGTTGTGTCAGCAAAGGGGGATGGATGGGCCTCACCTCCAACAGCAGGGCAGATTCTCCTATAGGGTTTTGATCCCATGCCTATCTCTGCGGCATCTGGTGCTATATCTTAAGGCACCTTGTAGCCACTGTGTCTACCCAAAGCAGGGCTGCCTGGGAACTTTAAAGACTCCCTGCAAGAGGCAGCATCTAGGGACCAAACCCATCATATCATTCACCTCAACCTGGCTCCTAATGGCTTGTTTCCCACCCCTTATCATGCTGTGAAAAGAGTGACAACTGCCCTTCCCTCCTTCTGTACCTCAGCAGTCAGCTGGAACTGGGTGTCCTTTTGGCTTGTAAGTGTTGAGCAAATGAGGTCATTTCTCCTCAGTGACAGAAAATTATTTGGTCAGTCCTGTCCATGAGGAAAGCAGTTCATCTCAGGCAATAGCTAGGTACCCCTGAGCTCCCAGGAGACCCAAAGGACTGCTATAACTCCTTAAAGAGAAAGTCAGGGAACAGCAAAGCAAGCCACAAAACTAACACTGGCTGGGGAGCACATGAAAGCCAGGGCACGAACGCAGCTTTGCTAAAGTAAAGCTGTAACTGCTGCCAGACCACCTCGCCACTGAAGCAAGCACAACAGCAGTCCCACAGTCATTGTCACCTCCAAAAGTGCCAAGCTTGACTCATCTGGGGCTTTAAATACAGCCTTCATCTGGTTTGCAGCTGCAGAAAACCCATCCTGACCCAGCTGAGAGAAAGGTGGGTCACAGCCCTTTGGTCTGCTCCCTGAGCTTTGCAGTCTCCCCTTCCAGACCAAAAAGAGGATTTCTCCCGTGGATTCAGCCTGACTCCCTTCAGTGGCTCAACCCCATGTCCTTCTTCACCCCTCTTCGCAAACAGAAAAGCATCAGGGGACACTGAGTTCTGCCCCTGCAGAACCCCAAAGAGAGCCCAAGCACCTGCTGTAGCTCAGCATCGGGACCAGCCTGGACAATCCCCACCAGCAGAACTCTGAGTGTTACCGGGGAAGCTGCAGCTTTCCCCACACCTACCAGCAGCCTGGCATCCCTTGCTGTTCGGGACAGCTCTGATCTTCCATGGAGGAGAAAAGCAAAAGCTCCTCTGTTTCCAGAAAAGGGGATATTTTCCTGGAGCACATTTGCTGTGCCGTTAAGCTGCTCCTGTCCTACTCTGGTGCCCGGGCACGGATGAGGGCTGCAAGTGTGTTTGGGGAACATCACATCCCTTTCCCAGATCAGGGTACGTCTCATCAGCTCACAAGAGTGCGAGGACAGAGGTGTTCCCTGCATGTCCTCTGCCCTCCCTCACACCAATAAAAGAAACAACTTAGCCCAGGCCCACACTTACAGGGGACAGAGGGAGAAAACACAATATCTGGGATGAGGGAGAGAGCAGCCAGGTCTCTCTCTCTCTCTGCAAATGCGCTGATATTTTTTGACACAGCTGCTGACAGCACCGGGAGGTTTCAACAGGCCCTGATGTGACCACTAGCTTTTTTCCCAGTTGAGCAGTGCTCTCCACCGCTCTTCAACAGGGTCAGATGAGGCAGCTGCACTCTGCCTGGAGCTGCATCTGGCTTCTGACATGACCCAGGTAGGAACAAACATCACGGACATCATCACAGCTATGCTTCCCTCCCTCCTGCCTTCCCCCTCTCCCTGTGACTTTCGCCTTTCTGATTTTAGCTGCAAGCTGCCCCCCAGCAAAAACTACACCTCTGTATGCCCCCTTTCCCCAAATGCCCTCTCTACCCTCCAAGCGGCTTCTGCTCCACAGCTCAGCTTTGCACCGGCGCAGCGGATCAGACAGCATATTCCCAAATACCCACTTTGCCTGGAGCTGGGTGAAGAAAGGGAAAGGCCACACACCCACAGTTCTTCCCTTGGTGTCGTAGTTTTTGATGGGGGAAAAGCAATGAAAGTAGCTTGCTTCATACCAACAAATCTGCATGCTTGTGGGTTGGAAGCCCTGAAAGCCAACCACATCCCAAAGGAGAATAATAGGGTGAGGAGGGTGGCAGGTGGGGAAGGGGCTGGGAGGTGAGGGAAAAAAAGGTTTTTAGGCTCTGGAAATCAGTGAAATTAAACTGGCTGTTTCTCACCCCCAGCACCGCATCGGCACCCCTCCACTCCCTGCAGCTTCCTCACTGCTGCTGGTATAGTCTGCACAGAGCAGAGAGGCAAGAGGGGGGCTGTATTTAAATATATTAATAATGCATGCACCATGCAAATGAAGCTTCCTTTGAATATTACATTAGTGATGCTGTCAGGCTGCGCTTCCCAGGACCCAGGAGTGACAGCATGTGTGGGGACAGGGGCAGGGTGGGGTGGGGATGCAGGTCACCAGAAATTCCTCTCCTACCCCAGCATAGCCTCCTTTCTCCCCCTCCACCCCAGCTCCCCCACATCGCACACACTCCCGCTCCCTCCCGCCTCCCGGTGCATGACAAATTCCTTGGCTCACAGCATGCAATGCAGCCAGGCTCCCCAGTCCCCTAACCCCCTTCCAGGAACCACCACCCCTCCCCTCCCCACTCCCACCATAATCTTTACCCCCCCACCTCCAATCTCAGCAATCCTCTCCCTGCTTCTCAGCTCGGTTGGTCGCTCCCTACCTCCAGGGTGGGGGTAAGGGTCGCTCTCCCCAGCCTTTAGGGGAAAAGGAGGGGGAGCAGGTCCCAAGTCTGGCCTGCACATGTGCACCCACTTTGCGTGCACGCACCGGCCCTCGGCAGCAGACGCCTGCGTGAGCCCCGAGCGGGTGCCAACGGACCGCGGGCCGTGCGCGGCTGCAAGATGCAGCACCCGAGCGATGCTCTCCTCCCCATCTCCGGCACCTCCTTCCCTGGATGCTTGCAAGGATGTTTGCAAGCGTATTGTTTGTGCACAGCACCCCCCACCCCCTCCACCCCCCCCCCCCGCACACACACCCACATGCAATACGCACACACGTGTGCTCACATGCAGGGGGGAGCCACACCAGCAGACACACACAGGAGAGGGCATTACGCACAGCAGCTCCCGAATATGCTGCCTGCTGCAGCATTAGCAGGTTTATGCTGCCTTTCCCCAGCCAGATCCAAGCCCTGGAATGGGAACGGCAGCAGCTGTGCACTCCTGCCTGTCCTGGGATGAGAATAGGATGCGTCTGTTTGTCTCTCTCCCCCACCCCCACGCCTCCTCCTTCCCCCTCCTCTTGCTCCCATTCATTCATTCAGCTTCTCCTCCCCCCATCCCATGCCCCAAAGCAGGAGGATCCTTATGCATAAAAATGTGGGCATGCTTTCCCTGGTAGAATAAATGGGCATGCAGACACACTGCAAGCAATGCATATACACGTACGTATGCATTCGAGTAGCTGTCCTGGGCCCCTACATAAATATCCAGCTCCCACCACCGCCACACGCACACTCACACACCCGACAGACACCACGCAATGACTTTTCTGCAGCCAGTCAGCCTCCCAGCAGAGCAGTGTAAAAGCAGAGCAGAGATTTACTCACTCCCCTGCATCCAAACCAGGCGAGTGTTCACACACCACACACGCACACAGACACACAGACACACAAACACACGGGGGGGACACACACACCCCCCACTGTCTGCAAAGGCTCCCCGACAAAGTTTGCAAAGGGGCAGGGAGCAGGGGGCTGTGGGCTGAAGCTGTTTCCTTCTCCTTCCCATAACTGCAGGCAATATACATATATGTCTGTGCATCTATATCTGTATCTGCACATGCGTGTCTGGGGGGGGGTATGTACATATACCTATAGCTATACCTGTACATATATATGTATATGCACACACAGACATATACATATGTATACATACCTAGACATGTATCCCCTTTTCTTGCAAGGTCTGAATAGAAGCAGACCAGTCAAACCCAGCTGCGTGCAGCAAGCCCTGGACCTTTTCAGCATCCTGATCCTAAGCGAGTGCATGCACACACACGCACACGCGTGCGGGCACACACACACACACACACACACACACACACACACACACACTCTGAAAGGGAGACCTGTCTCCAAGCCTCTCTCCCCATCCCATCACCCCATGTGGGCATTATCCTTCCCCCACCCCACCCCCCCACCTCCCTCTGGCCACTTCCCCATCTCCCTCGCACTCACCCCTTGCCTTCATCCTCAGATCAGAGACACCCACCCCCCCCCGGGAGTGCATGCACTGGGTGGAGGAGAAGGGCAATGCATCCATCCTGCCCTTCTCCCCACCTCGGTCCTCCCCCTCCAATCTCAGCGGCTTCTCCGAGAGGCGACACGGACGACAACAGGGAGCCGAGGACACGCGAGGTGGCTGCTGCACAAGGGCTGCACACAAAAACGTGTCGTACACACGCCACACACACGCACACATACCTGCTTCTGGAGGGGCGACTGCTCCCAGCTTCCACGCGGGGCATGACAGAGGCGAAGTGGAGGCACAAAAGACCCCTGTCTTCAAGCAACTTGCAGCCCTGCGGGTGGGTGCGGGGGAGGTATCCCCCCACCTTGTGTCACCCCTTGGAGCTGTGCCGTCCCCTGCCCCACAGCTGTCTCATTCCCGGCTGCACTTAGGCAGCACTCCCAGCCACGCACACACACGAGCACGACAGGCGGGGACGGAGCAGCAGTCCAGGGAGGGCACGCACAGCCGGAGGATTTGCCGCCTTCGCCGCATCCGCATCACTGGGGGAAGAAGGCAGAAAGGGCTGTATTGGCATTTAAAAGGCAAGTGATTAATTCGCCACAGGCTTGGCTGATAGGGCTCTGGGACGAGAGCCGGCACTGCTTCTCCCAGCTGGGAAGGCTGTGACAGGCGAAGGTCCCTCTCCCATGGAGCCAGCTCCGAGCTCTCCTCGCCTGCACAGCCACCGCTCCGGTGCAGGCGGAAAGGGGTGGGCCTCCACCGGAGACATGAGCACGCATGCAACAGCTGCTGGGGAACTGCACGCACACACACACACACACACACACACAATTTCCTTACAACAGCTGCCGAAGAGCTACACACGACATACAACAGCTTCCCACGAACACACGCAAGCAACAGCTGCTGGGGAATCACACACACACACACACACACACACACACACAGAGTCTACAGCTTCTCAGAACCAAGCCACCCACATAAAAAAAATACAACAGCTTCTAGGAATGATACAGGTACAAGCAACAGCTCCTGAGGAGCTACAAGCACACACATATGCATGCAACAGCTATACACCTACTGACACGGATATGTGCAACAGCCATGGGAAACTACAGCTTGATACATGCCCCTGCGATCTTTGCTAAGAAAATTGACACCTAAAAACACAACAGGAGGTGGGAGAAACCTTTCATCCACACACAAACACACGCAGGCGACTGTTCTGGGGAGACTGTCTTTCATGCAGCTCCTCAAATCACCACACACAGAAACATGCAACAGCTCCTCAGAAAACACCCGTAACCACATTCCCTCGGGTACATGCAAGTTTCCTGGATGACTTTCCACCTCCCTGTGCCCAAACCCACACATGCCATCACTGGTGGGGATCTTGCCCACAGTCAGAAACAAACATCCATGTTCTTGAGGAGCCAGCCGCAGCTCAGCCCCCAAATATCACACACAGGCAACACCTGCTAGGAAACCACCTTACCAAACACAAAATGGCTCTTAAGAAGTTCCTCCCTAGCTCCTTCACAGAAAGCACAAACACGTATGGCAGCTAGACATAAAAAATCCCTGCGCAGACGTGCGGACACGCAGACCACGACTGGAGGGACATGACGTGTCCCTCACACTCACCACCGCAGCGGAGGGACTGCCTGTCACACTCGGACACGCGCAGATGTGCAACAGCTGCAAAGAAACTTAGGAACATAGGCCATTGGATGGGAGCTGGCTCCCTGGGATGTACAATCTAGTCTCCTGCTATTCCAGGCAACCTCATCATGCGCTCTTGCTCAGAAATGTCTCAAGGTCCACCCTGGCACTGTGAGACTGTTTGCTCCCTGCTCAGAGGCTGTTCTGGCCCCTGGCCACTCTGGTGTTAGAAACCTGCCCCAGCACCTACATTTACCCATGACCAGCTCATGCCCATATGTTCTTGTGCCAGCTGACTGCGTCCTTCACACGGGCACGCACAGAGGTTGCAATAACAAATGGAAATGCTCAGAAACTTCCACTTGCAGCCAAACAGACACCGCCCGCACCCCTGCCTCACACAAATGTACACACACTCAGCAGCCGGGTGAAGGCATTGCCCTCAGCATAAATATCACACGTGTTATACTGTGATGTCCAGTTGCATCTCAAGAAGCTCACTTGTGGCCCACATCCCCATCCTGCTAGTTATTGTATAAGTACATAACAACATAATTACCCCAACTATCTCACACCTGCAGATCTATAGGGGGGTGGTGAGCTCTTTTGACACCCCCCCACACATATTTTTCTCTCTGTTGGGAGAGAAATAACGTCATGCAAATCCAAACCCAGAAAGCATGGGACTGCCCCTATCCTTCTCAAATGCGTACAACAGCCCCAGGGAAAGGCCACCAAGCACTGTACATGGAGCAGGGGGGCAAAAAATCAGAACCCCTTCGGGAATGAGTTGCCTCCCTCGAAACACAGGCAACAAGCGCAAAGCACCCAACTACAAAACTAGCCCCAGGTACCACACACACCAGCTAGATGGCACAAAGAAATGGGTTGGTCCACCGGGTACAAATGCACAAGGTCAGCAGCCCTGTTGAAAATGACACATAGGAAGCTTGTTGTGTCCTCTTTCACTCCAAACCTGCAAACCCCAGGAGGCGAAAAAAACATGCAGACATACACACACAGGCACACACACCCTCCTCAGGGAGACAGGAGGTGTGCAGCTCTGAGGACATTTCTGGATGTTCCCTGGATCATCTGTAGATGTCTGTTCCCAGTGGATTAAATGCTAAAGCTACTCACTCCACCTGGGATGAGAGGAGGAGGAAGCTTGCCTTGGCAACTTCAGACTCTAGTTTCCTTGCTTTTATCACTTTGGGGGTTATGACTGTTAGGTTTTTCCTCCAAGCCCTTTTCAAGCTAAAACCTAAAGGAACAGAGACTTGCTCCCATCTTTTTCTACCTGCTCCAGGGACAGACACTATCTCGTCTTGGAAGGTGTTGAAGTAGGAGAAAAGGTTTCCAAATCCAAATTAATGCAGGATTTTCTCCTGCTTGAGTTCCTCTAGAATCATCTTGCAGTCTGTTTGGGATGAGTCTCCCAGAGGCTGTCCTGCTGGCACAGATCCGTTCTGGACTCAGAACTGCTGGGGCAGGATCCTTGTGCTACCAGGGCCCGTGGGGGTCAAATGGTACTTGCTCATACTCCCACTGACTTGGGAACAGTATTTAAATCCAGCAGAACAGAACGGCCCCCAGAGACAAGCAGAAGCAAGCACCACATCCCCAGTGGTGTGGGACATTTGGGTCCTCGATCTGATTCGACGCCAGGCCCCCGATGCTTAGTTGTCCCGTTGCAGATGATCACCCAGAGGGTATAGAAGTTCACCCCCATGTTTATTTTGCAGAGGATCTGACCTTGTCAAAAGCCCTGGAAAGACTCTGCTGTTTGTTACTTCACAAGTAAAAAAAAAAAAAAAAAATCTTCACCAAGAAAAAACCTCTTAAGGACGTCACAGGTACTTTAAGTTGGCTGCAGAGGTGCCTCATTCTCTATGTCCAGCACTACCGAAGAAGAATCATCTTTTAATACTCTTGTGTTGATGCCTCTGAGACCACCACCCTCCTGCCAGGCCTGACCTCTCTGCCCCCTTAACAGTGATGGAAGCAGCCCTGAGAACTACCTTGGCTTACACCTTTCTGCTCAGCTGCTGATCTGTTGGGCTCCTACATCCTCCGAGACTGGAGATGCTGTTAGGGGTGAACAAGGGAGCTGACCTTATTAGAGCAACTCCCTAGTGTCATTCCAACATATGCCAGGGAGCTGTTAAATCCCATAATAGCCCGAAATCTGGGAGTCACAAAGGTGATGATAAAACTGATTTTTTTAACCCTCTGTGCCCAGGCTGGGGAATACTGGAGGTAATGCACAACAGTTCTATGGAGTAGGGGATGGGAGTACAGACAGCCCTTCTCCCCCCTCTCCTCCATCACCCGGCCCTTGTGGCATTTGCCCACACGAGGAGGGAAGAGTCGGGCAGGGAAGGCAGCCACGCAGCAGTGTGCTGCCAGGGAAAGGAGCCTTGCTGGGAGCGTTTCCAACTCACGGAGCCGGCAGACCAGCCCTTCTTCCTCTCTGTCTCTTCCCCTGCCTGTGTCCCCCAGGGGTACAACCGGGTCCCACGGCTGGGGAAAATGGGCCCCAGGAGGAGGCTGGGCTCTGCCCTCGCTGCAGTCAGAATCTCTCCCCTGATCTATACTGCGGTGAGCAGTGACAGATTGATTTTACAGCTCTGCTTGGAGCCGGCCGCTGGCCCTGGGCTGTGGATGAATCAGCTTTCTCTGGGCCTTGGCTTTTATTTCATTATTTTCCTGCAACTTCCCTCACAGGCAGCTAAAGAGAGAGCAAGAGGGAGAAAGTTGGCAGATTTCCTTCCCTGCTCGTGTGCTCCCAGCCTTCCAGCTTGGCTTTGGGACTCTGGGAGGAGGGAGGGAAGGGATTGTTTTCCAGGGACTGACAGCTGTCACGAATAAAGACATGAGGGTCCTTCCACATGAGTACCTGCACATTGCCATGGCTGTGGGAGATGGCAAGTACTGCGTAAGCACTACGTAGCGTGAACGGTTCCTGCACTGTTACACCGATGCCTCATTCTTTGCCAAATGGAGAGGAGCCCATTTTTCATTACAAGGGGCAGCATGTTTGGAAACAACATCCCATTAGTGCATTGGACATTAACCTGCTTACAGCCTCCAGGGTGGAAGTGCTTCCAGGTTCTTCCCTAATAGCTGTGGACTTAGAGGAGGGGGCAAGGGCTGTACGCTGCTGTCTCCATCAGGCTGAGAGGTCTCTGAGCGTGCCACAGCCAGGAGGTTCTCCTGGGATAAGGTAGCAACTCCAGGCATGGAACTGACCTTCTTCCCTCTCCCGGCTCTGGATACTGCAGACATTGCCCAGGGGGAGACAGGCTCAGTCCTAAGTCTGTTGGTTATTGTGCCATCAAGAAGAGCAACAGTGAACTCAAGCAAGGAGGGAGCAAGTGAAAATAAAGGGCAGAAAGGTGTTGGGTTTTCCAGCCCTGGTCTGGAACTACAGCGCAACAGTTCAATCCCTCAAAGGCCCCATTAGCAGAAGGCAGTCTGGAGCAATTGGTGTCCCAAGGAAGAGCAGAGAACAGAGAGACCAACTCAAAGTGCAAAAAACATGTTCCTCTCCACACCCCCAACACCTCAGGAGCGAACAGGAACAGATCTCTTGCTGATGAAAAATTCCTCTGTCAGAGCCGAAGATCTATTCAGGGAATCCCTTACCTGTGCTGGCACCTGCCCTGCAAGAGGAGGAATAGCCAAGGGAACCCACTGCCAGTTTGGTCTGCTCCAGCCTTCTTCCCATGCACTCACCTCCCAAGAGGGGCTTTGCATCACCATGGGTGGTACATTCATTGAAATGGGTTCAGAATGCCTTGGAGCCTTTTCCTGCAATATAGACTGCCTGGGAAAGGAGGACTCCTCACAGAAGAAATGCTAGATTTACTGAGAACTGACAGCTAGGACATCATGTCAGTGACTCTCCCAGGCTCTCATATATCCTTTCTCTCTCCACTTGCCCTTGAGCAAACATCAGAGAGTGGCCTTGAAGATGGCCAGAATGGCTCAAACCATCAGAAGTCGAGGGCCTTTTGATCTGTAAAGATCAAGGGGTGGGAGGGGAAAAGGAAGGGAAAGGAAGGGAATGAAGATGGGAAAAGCAGAAGAGAGAGCTTTCCCAGAGGTCTGTCCCAGCAAGAGGGAGGGAGGCAGCAAAGTCCATCTCATCCACTTTGAGTAATCTTTTAATCTCTTGGTTTTTAATCTTTCACATTCAGGAATGAGAGACATCATTAAGAGTAGAAGAAATCCCAGTTGGGAGACAAGGATGGTAAAGGAGGCAAAATTGTCTTTTCTTTCTAGGCCTTCTGCTTATTCCCTTTCTCCAAGTTTCTCCCTCCCCCGCTTCCTTTTTCCTCTCTGCTTACAAGCAATAATAGAGATAGTGTCCTGACAGACACAGAAACACCCTGGGTGCCTTGGCACCTGAAGAAAGGTCAGTGCCACGGCCTCTGTGCGATGCAGGTCAAACCCTCCCACAGTGACAGTCTACAGTGGCACAAGGCTCAGTGTCCTAAGTCATCTTGAAAGGCTCTTTTAAGAGCCAGAGATGAACAGCAAACATTGCCAGCAAGTTCTCTTGTTAGAGTCAGGGTGACCTGAAGAAGCCAGCCCATCCCTTACTGGGAGAGGAGAGACAAGTTTTGGAGGGCAAGGGAGGACCTGGTGGCATCTGACAGCCTCGACCCACAGCCTTGGGCTGGGCTCTCCACATCTCAGCTTCCAATCCTGTGGATAATAATCCTCACTTCGGAGGGTGATTGTGAGAGGTTAATGAATTAACATTTGTAAAAGCTTTAGATAAAGGGCTAAGGATTATTACTGTTGTTATGCATGGAAACAGCTCTTAACGAGCATTTCCCACCTCCTCCCTCCTGAGAGCCTGGGGGATCATCTGACACAGATCCTGCTGCACAGGAACTCCCCCAGAGATGGAATTACAGTGAGAGTAACGGAGAGGGCTGCAGGCTGCCAGAGACACTAACCAGGGGAAGACAAATTGGGGGCATTTCATCAACCAGCAAGCCACTCCAGGCTGCGGGGCCAAGAACCTGTCCACTCAGTCTCTAACCACCGGTGACAGGTTCATCCCACTCCCGTCAAAGTTCAGCAGAAAACGGCTGCTGATTTCTGACTATGGCAAGCCAGCCCCTCCTCTTACCCTTTCAAGGCTGTCGACTGACCTGAGATAGTTGTGCAAGATACATTTGCTTTAAGGAAAGCTTAATCCCAAAAGGAAACTTCTGTAATGTTGGCTTGGGGCAAGATTCAGGAACAACCCAGACAGACACTCCCTTTACAGGCATAGGAAGGGGCTAGCTGGGATCAGATTTTGGTGTCTTAAATCTTGTGCAAAATGTTTTCCAGGCCAGGGATGGGAAATAATTCAAAGCAGGAGTCTTAACATTATACATCTCTCCCTTACACACAAGCATAACCTCAAGAGAGAAAAGCCCTCCCCAACTCACCTACTATAAATACACCAAGCCACTTAAAATGACTATGTTAAAGGAGAGCTGATAATTTGATAGTGGTCTCCACTTAATTAGATTAGGCTCCTCTTGAACTCAAGGGTTGCAAGCAGCTGATCCTCCTTTCTTTTTCAGTATTATCTTGCCAACTGCCATGCTGACGTGACAGCCAAGCCTCCCTCCATGCTTGGTCCTCGAGGGATGCTGGGAGGGAAACCCTGGGGGACCAGAAGCTGCTGTCAGGCAGAGTATTTAAACACATGCCCCTAACTCTGCACTGAAGTGCCCGCTCAGTGGAGCAAGGGCAAAGAATTCCCTCAGTCAGGGAGAAGCTTCAGGGCCTGCCCTACAGACAGCATCCAGGGGATGAAACTGGGACAAGATTTCTGCTGAGACAACAGATCTTTTTCACTGGTCAGGCAAAGCTCTTCCTGTCTTTCCTTGTCATGTTCACATGCCTTTTGCCTTCACTTCCTGAAACTTGTATATCCATGTCAAGAAAAATTGTGAACTGGAGTGTAGCAATGAGTATGAAGGTCACGAGGAGACAGAGACCAACCAATTTCTGGCCAGAGTGACTTGCTGAGGACCTTCACAGAACCGCACATTTCCATGACATCCCATATTAATGATGAGGGAATGGATGGGTTAAGGGCAAATCATGTCATCACTGATCATTGGAGATGAAATCATGATGCTGACACATGCTCTGGGCAGCTGGATCACCAACCCTGCCATGGACCACATCTGTGCCACACAGTGCAGAGCTCCACATCCCAGAGCAGAGGGGCTGCACCCCATACAGTGCCTCTGTTTGGGCTGCTTAGCACTGCTGAAAATCAACAGTGCTACGCACAGCTTGGTGACAAAGTTTTTCAGTCACAGCTGGGGTGAAAATCAGCCTCTCTGCACTGCAATGTATGGGAATTTGCACTTGAGCTAGGCAAATAGCAAACAGCACAGTTAGTCTCCCCTGCTATGAGAGACCAGAGGACAGCACCACCTTGGTCTTCTCCCTCAGGAGACCATAGCAGATGTTAATAAACCATACACATAGCCAGAAACTTTTTAACAATATATTGTTTTTCTGATTTCCCCCTTGGAGGGAAGCAAGTTACCTGTTTGTAGGTTACTGGGGCTAGCTGGCAGAGTCTGTAGCCGGAACATCATTGATAATAAGACAGAAAGTCATCTGGAAAGGAGAAGTGAAGTTGTTCTTGTCTTAGGGCAGGGTGTGGACTTGGTCAACTCTTGAGGGCCTTGTCAAGCCTTCTTACCAATGTAGGGAGCCAGTCATTGCCTTTTGCATGAGTCCAGATGCTGGTCCCCCTGGAGTCTGATCCAGCTCTCACTCAAATACAGGCTAATTGTGGCATGGCTCTTAAACTGCTGGATTGGACTGACACGCTTCCTACCCAGGTGCTTCCTACCCAGGTCCTTCAACCCCTGTGCAGTGAACTTTATTCTGTCTCTAGAAGGGCTGTATTCTCCACAAGTTGCCCGCTCCACAAATCACCCCCAGATTTTGAGAATTAAAATTCACAGACCTTTTGCTCTCCATCAACAATGGAGGAAGTTGGCTTTAACAACAGACAATTTGCTATTCAATATATTCTTAATTAATATTAAAATCTTTATTAGGTTGTTTTGTTGTGTTTTCTTTTTTTAATCCTCTATTTCTTTGTTATTTATTCGTTTCGATTTTTTATTTTACCTTGTTAATGTAGTAGTGATTTAGATGCAGTTTCCTCTCTCTGCTGCACTTAATGAGTCGTCAGCTTTATTCACTCTCACCCGCATCCTCATGGGAGCATGCTTTGATTTTCTAGTGGGTGCATGAAAACACAGATTAAAGCAATTAGACAGAAATAATCTTAGGGAAAGGGGAGAGAGATCCAGAGCGCCTAATTATACCATTTTAATCAAGACACAATTATGCAGAGACTTTTATAGATTATAAATTAACCAAACTCCAAAGGCAGAAAAAATATCATTTTAAATATGGTTCATTATGCTTGTTGTTTCTGCCTTGTGATCCCTCCCAAACTGGACTTTAGGGTTCATTTAGAAAAAGCTCCAGGCAGGGCTTTGCAAAAATGGATAAGGTCTCAGAAGACCCTACTTGCTAGGACCAGGGTCTGGAAATGGCCTCTGGGAGAAGGTAGGGAACCACAGCCACATTTCTCACTCACTGATCCCACCAGTCTTTTCTGAGTGAACCGAGTAAGCGAACCTGTTGCTAGGTCAGACTTGACTGAAGACCTCCAGCTGCCTGCATGGGTCAGGTAAGGAAAGACCCAGTTTAGAGGTCTGGGTTTTGCTTTGCCCTAACAGGCTATGCCGAGCTGCCAGCGAAGGACTGTGGGTACTGTAGTCTAAGAAGCAATTTCCCAAGCTACAAACATTCCAATTAGAAACACAGTGAGTGGGCAAACAAAACACATCACGCTGGATGTGTTTTCTTCTGAACCCTGGAGGAACTTAAGCCAGCTGCTCCAGATTTATAGCTGCTCCAGATTTATTGCAGCAAAACTGCAAGGCACTCAGGCTCTCAGAGCACGTAGGAAGGTGCATGTCTGCAGAGGAGCCAGGGAGACACCTCCCTTCCCAAGACCTCCAGGGAATCCCAATTTCCCATGTAGCTGTCATGCTACTTCATGATGGCAAAGGTGTCCAGAGCTCGGGCGCAAATAGGCGGGCACCTCTGATTTTGTGGCTGCAGCCCAGCAATGTCTGTGAGGCATCGTGCCACTCACTTTTGCTGTGAGTGCAGCACTAGCGATCCCTCCTGCACCGACGTGCAGCATTCCTGTTTGCAAACAGCTTCCAGGTGCTAGGGAGACAGGAGAGGGCTCACCACAGAGATCCTTGGCTTTCTGCAAGGTTTGCCAGCAAGTCTCCTGAAAGGTTTTGCTGCACTGTGGCCTGAGCAAAACTCTTCTCCGGAAGAGTCTGCTGCCAGGCGTCTCTCACAAGGATGTCTCAACCCATCAGGGCTTCACCAGGTCCCCCTCCATTGCCATGGCCACCTCATGCCACGAGCAGCGCTGAAATGGCTGCAGTTCTCTCTGTTAAGGGCAATCCTCTCGTCTGCCAAGGGACTGGGCTTGACCATCTTCCACCCGCAAGTCAGTCCTGGTGATACTCATGCAGACTGCCTGCAAGGTGGGGATGGCTGCAGCATGCCCAGAGCTGGTGTGTCCAAGCAATGGGGACACCACCAGGACAGGCAGCTGGGGAAGGGCACTGATGGGTCTTGCTATTAAGCCTGAGGCTCAGCAGTCCTTCCAAGGAGTGAGGGGCAGTGCCTTCCCTCAGCTGCCCTGTGCCAGAGCCACGCTCCACTCATTGCCTCAGAGGGGAAAACCCTGGGCTGCACCCACCCATGTCAGAGCGGTGACTGCTGTGGGCTGATGGAGGCAGAGGTGGGTAGCAGGGAGATTCCTGGGACACCTCTCCCTTGGAGCCTCCTCACCCGTTTTCTTTTTCCCCTTCCCGCAGTGAAAATAAAAAGAGGGCTGCAGGCTGCTGCCCTTGATCCCCATTGCCTCCTACGCCCAGGGCAAAGCCAAGAAGGGCTGTAGGGCTTTGGGGGTGGCCGCACTCCCCAGCTGAGGGCTCAGTCCGGTGGGTGAGCAGTGGTACCGGAGTGCCCTCTGCTGGCCCCATTTCTGGACTATTTGGACTGTCCAAGCTTTGCACACCCCCAAACCCCACAAAAGTTGGGTGTCAGCTTAGCCCCACCAGGCCCTGACGCCCCTGCCATGGTGGCCACCACTCCAGCAGCAATACAAGCCAGCCCACAGGCAGCGTGGAGCCCTGTCAGTGCTGGGTCGCAGCCCCAGAGGAGCCGGTGTGATGGGGAAGCTGGGACAGAAACGACTGTAAATCGGTGTTCAGCTCTGCCTATGTGGGTGGGTGGGTATATGAGAGAGCAAGCATCGCTCTCACGCTTACCGAGTGTTCCTGTGGAGATGTGGTAGGGACTCCCAGGGGCTTTTTGGATATGTTCCCATTTCCGTGGGAGGAAAAGTCCATTCACTGCTTCTTCGCTCCAAGAGGCAAGGAATTTAAAGGTATGGTGAAAGGGGCCGAGGGAGGAACACACTCTCTCCCTTTAGGCTTGGTGCTGTTCAGATGGTTGACCTGTGATGGGAGAAGATGGTCTGTCCACTTTGAATGAGTCTCCACAGAGCTGGGGCAAAACATCCGGGCCATTCACCTGCTCCGGGTGGCTGGGAACCTCCATCACACTGGAATGTGTGTGCCTTCATTTTTCACCCTAAATTCTCCTCCAGACCTACCTTAGATATCTCCCTGTGTTTGACTATCGTAATCTGCCATGGCAAAACTGTCAGGGAAGTCTGGGATAATTCTGCCTGGACCCAGGACACCCAGGCTCAGACCTATGCAAGTTGTGCTAAGAAATCTCCCAAGACTGTGCACACTGAGTGGGAGTCTGAAGTCCCTGTGGATCTATGCTGATTGGCACCAGCAGAAAACCTGGCACACTATCTCTGGGCTCCAGAACTACAGAGATGACCTTCTACAACTATCAGCAGAGAAGAAAAGGAGAGAGCAAGATTACAATCCGAGGAGTTTGGGTCCCTCTGTGGATCTGGTCACTTTGTGCTTTGGTATCTAAGTCATTCAAGCAGGGATAACACTGACCTGATAGATAAGATGTGCACTAATTAGCAGTGCTCTCTTTTCTCTCGTCCAAGTTCAAGTGCTGCAGAAATGCTGAACACCAGGTCTGGTTATTGTTCAGGGCAATTGTTAGTTGGAAAGAGGTAATAGAAAATGGATTATCCAGGGAGATGGCTTGAGTTTGGGACTGGGGTACCGTGTTGGGGTATTTAGGGGCATATGAGGTAGAGCTGCAGTGAGGTGCTGGACATGCCAGTACCAGGGGGCCTGACAGAGCAGAGAGAAGTCCCACATGAGCCCTAAAGGAGGATCCCTGGGGAGAAACTTCCTCCCACATGTCATGGGTAGGCAGCTGAACCCTGTGAGCACTTCCATCAGGAAGTGCCTTTTGTAAATATCACGGAACGGTAACAAAAAAAAAAAAAAAAAATCAAAAAAAAATACAGACATATGGAGGGGAAGGAGGGATTTTTTATTTTTTTTTTTTTAAGAAGCAAACAGAGGTATCCTGAAGCCTCAGCAAGTAGAACAGTGCTGTGTCCTGCACTGGAAGAAGACATTAAAATTGCTTAGACATGCAGTCCATCAAAAGACTTCAGCATGGAACTAAAACATAATGTAGCCACTCTCACTGGAGTGCTTGGGTCTTGAAATGTGGTGCATGGTAGCTCTCTGCCAGGGACAGAGCTACGAGTGGGTATCATTCTTTCCTGGCCTTTGTTAGAGTAACGTAAAAAGTAAGCTGGTAGCATCCAAGGTGAAGTAAAAACTTTCTCTTCCTCAGTTTTTCAATAAGCACTGCTGAAACCACTGCCCTCTTTCCCCCTCTCATAGTCATCTAAATGTCGAGCCACAGACAATGTGGAGCCAGCCTCTGCTCCTATTAACCCAAAGAGATGGAAGAATCACAGACCAGAAAAAACTTCAGTAAAAATGTGTCACTTTACAGAGGACTACTACAGCTTGACAGAAAATCCATTACCTCTTCCAAACAGTTTGTGAGCTCTTCTGGACACCATGCTGTGGCTTGTTGAACAAGCAAGGTGGAACACAACAGCTATTTTTCCAGACCCATCTACTCAATCTCCAACTGCTGTAGTCCATTTACCTGTGGATGGGCCTATCACTGCCAAAAAGGCTCCCATTTTAAAAGGTATCAAAAGTAGTGAAAGGCAGACAAGGTCTCCTTCCTTTCTCCTCACTACTCAAATACAGATGTCTAAGGTGTTGGTATGGATCCCACTCCCCACAGTCTCGTGGCTAAATCCCACCCAAAGTAATGTCAGGCTGGGAGTTCCCCGGACTCCTGTAAATGAAAATTATTTTCTGGAACAGAAATTGAGATCCCATTATCCCAAACTGGATCACTTTAAAGTAGCACTGAAGCCTTCAGCTTGTTTTCTTGCCTGCTAGGTACCAGCTCCTACCAAATAAGTCAATGCACATTACCGGTGTCCTGTAGGAGTGTTGCAGACCTGCTTCAGGGACATCTCAGGATTTTCCCAGCTCCCAGGGGGCAGCCAGGGATGATTCCTGTGCCAGACAGTCTGTACGCTGAGGAGGAGGGTGGAGAGATAGAAATCCACACTCAGTTCCTGGAACGAGCCCTGGCTACAACTCTCTGCAAGCTGATTCTTTCCCTCCAGGTATTTATGGCCTTCTGCCCCATTCCTAGGCTGGTTGTTCTGTGGGCACAGATCATGAGGGAAACAAATATCAGAGTTCTTCTGAGATATGGGAAATGTTTTTTATCAGAGCCAATGACTCTGTCTCTCAGACTGCCTCTAGCTCTGTGATTGCTTTCTGCCTCCACCACCCTGGAAGTCCCTCCTCAGATCAGCTGGAAGTCAAGGGGCAGCGTGTGAAACATTTAAGTGCCCTGCAGAGGATGCCAAGCTCCATCAGCTGTAGCAATGTCCCCCAAAACAAGCACATACTAGGTATTTTGCACCTGATTTCAACATGTAGAACTCCAGGGTAGAGACGGCTCTCTGATAAACTCACAGCACTGTGGAAATGACCACAGAGAAACAACCAGGAGAGGGAGTGAGAAAAAGAGATACAAAAAGGAAAGCAGTAAAATATACACATTTGAGAGCAGTGGAGACACAAAGAGTAATGTGGAGATGCAGAGCAGCAGACAGTGAACAGATTAAATGTTATTCACAAAGACCTGGTTATAGGGAAAGAAAATGGGAGGGAGGCATATAGAGGGAAGAGCACAGATGCAAGGAAAGAAAACATAGGGCAGGGAAGAGAAGGGGTAAGTCAGACGGGGAGAAAGGGAGGGATCTGGAGGGATTGCCTGATGTCAAATCTGATAGAAAAGAGGATTTATCTGCAAAAAATAACCCAGATCTAAGCCACAGCTTTAGAGCAGCTGCGTACAGAGACAGAGCACTGTGTATTTATTCTTAAGCAAGAGCAAAAATGGGCTGGTGCAGATCGCAAGCCAAAGCAGGGTCATGCCTTATCAGGAGGCTGCCCACCAGCCTGGACCAAGATGAAAGGAAGGGAAGGAAAGACAAGGCAAGGCAGATGAAAGCAAGATGAGGCAAGGGAGGGGAAAGAAAGGAAAGGGAATGGAAGGGAAGAAAAGGCAGGGGAAGTCAAGGCAAGGCAGGGGAAGGGAGGGAAAGGCAGGGTAGAGCAAGCAAAGACAGGGGAGGCAACAAAAGGCAGGGGAAGGCAAAGAAAGGCAGAGGGAGGCAATGAAAGGCAGGGGGAGGCAATGAAAGGCAGGGGGAGGCAATGAAAGGCAGGGGGAGGCAATGAAAGGCAGGGCGAGGCAAAGAAAGGCGGGGGGGGGAGGCAAAGAAAGGCAGAAGAAGGCAAAGGAAGGCAAGCCCAGGCAGGGGCCGGCGGGCCCGTCCCTGTCCAGGGTGCTGACCAGAGCCTGCCACCTCCCAGCCCCGGCCCCCCTCCTCCTCCTGCCCCCTTCCCCGCACAGAGGGCAGGGACCTTTCCGGGGACTTCAAACAGCTACAAGAGCAGTGTGCTTCCTGGAGTGAGCTGAGCAGAGAAAAAAAAAAAAAAAAAAAAAAAAAAAAAACTTGCAGCAGCATGTCTGGACACTCTAAGGGCAGGACTGGATGAATGGTAGTGAAGTGAGTGCCCATGGCTGGGGAGAATATAAGACATCTCTGGAGATGCATGCCTGACCTGTCTGGATAGGTCATTGTAAGGATCAGCTATCCTCTTAGCCTCTCTGTGCAGGACGGACCTCATTCCTCATTGCTGCTGGATCCCAGGCTCTCAGCATCCACACTGGAAGAGCAGAGATTGAGATGGGAAGATGGACTCAGCTGTTCCAACTGCACCTGATCTGTCCAGATTGTATGACCAGGAATTGGCAGTCACACAAGTGCCATGTGTGTTGGGCCACATTCACCACCGGCGAGCTTTTGGTGAGTAGTTTCCTCTCCATGGCCTTGAGGCTTACAAAAGAATTAGACTGAAAAATGGTCTTAAAACCATAGTCCGCTCACAGGGTGGACAGGTGCTTGTCTCCACAGCAGCTCAATCCCCTACTGTGGATTGCCAGGTGATTTTGCAAGATAAAAGGGCTGCAAAGGATCTGGCCTCCTCTGTCCTCAACTCTAGTAGGTGTCTCTGTCTCTTTCCAAACATCCTGGCCTCACCAGGCCATCTTTGTTCCAGAATTGCAAATCATCTGCCCCACAGAGAAAGCAGTGCCCAAGAGCCTGACAGAGTTGCTCCATGGGCAGCTACAATTTGATGTCAGCACAGAGTTGCAGAATGAGCCTGTCTTTCAGAGATCAACCCGGTACCAGCACTTTGTTACCAGCAACCTGGCTTTCCAATCTGATGCCAATAGTCTGGACCAGAACAACATGTTTTAAGAGTAATTTGGAAAAACAACTGGCAGCAGGGGTATAAGGTGGCTGGCCCTGCTGCAGGACTAGATAATCTCCTGATAGTTCAATAACACCACCTCTTTAACTCTCTGTGATTCTAATAGGTGACCAAGTCAGCATGCAAACTCTCCAGTCACACAGACCCTCATGTTAACCAGACTAATAACAACACAAACATTTCTTTCCAACACTGAAATCTTCCTCACATTCACCATGTAGCAGGAACCCATAGTGATTCCTGCCATGGCTATATGACAGCAAGCACAACTTCATAATCACCATTCACCAGGTCACCATGAAAGGCAAAAATGCCCTTGAGGGATATAGATGCAGAGCATTAGCTGGGTCTCAGCTCTCTTGTCAACAGAGAAAATTAGGGGCCCTTTAATCAACTGGGCCCATATTTCATGGAGATGTGCTGCCTGCCAGCACACCAGCCCCATCTTTTGTGCTGATTGAAGCAAGGAAGATTGAAGCACCAGGAAGAGTCAGAAGAGAACAGCACAGTCCCAGGCTCGTCAGGATGAAGTACCTGCCTTGTGGCATCTCCCCCAGTTCTGCTCTCCTTGGTTGTGCTGTACCCAGCAGCTGGCTGGTTGAGTAGCCATCCCTCTCCTGTGGGCCAGCGCCACGTGTCTAAGTTGGAACATTATTCTCCAGTTCTAGGAAATTGGATTACGGGTCAGAGAATACTGACTGTTATTTACCTTTGATTAAAACCAGCCCTCCTCCCTCCTGGGCTGGAGAGGCCAGTGTTGTTGTTATTTACTCTGCTGCCAAACCTGGAGTTCAATCCCTGCCTTGCGGCACTCAATAAAAGCCAACGCGGAGGGAGGGTGTACGGCAGGCAAGCAAGCAGGGCTGTGTGGGTGGAAGGGGAGTGATTATTCAGGCTACTAAGTCCAGTTTGTTTCTTTTGCATTCAGGCTCTGGGTCAGCGAGGACAGGGGTGCTGGAGGTGCCTGCCCCTGTGGCTCACAGCACTGATGGGGATCCAACCACGGCGATCCCAAGCAAGCCCTGTTTGCCCCCATGACTGTCTCTGGTCCTCTCCCTTCACTCCATCTCTGTTTTCACACTGCTCTCTCTTTTCTATACCTCCTTCTCTATCTCTCTCCCCTCAGCCTCCACCTTCACCCTCTTCTCCCCCTCATGACCTCCCTGCTTCCCCTTTCTGCCTTTTCCTCTCTTCCACTCCCCCTCCTTCCCACCCTCTCCCCCCACCTCTGTTTCTCATTCCCTTCATTCTCCTCCTTCCCTCTCCCCCCACCCTCCAAGCCGCTATTCCAGGACAATAGAGCAGATGGCAGGCTGTTTGTTTTATATGTCCCTTTGGAAAATCAGCTCAGCTGTTGAATCTGCGACTTTTGCTAAAAACAGACACTGTCCAACACTAGCTGAATGCTGGGGGAAAGGGAGGGAGGGGGTATGGAGGGGCCCTGCTCTCCGTACCAGCTGCAGGGATTCTTTCTCTGCACCCCACACCATACCTTTGGGAAACAGGCCTGTCCAAGAGCCTGGAGAGGAGTGTTCTCCCACACACACTATAAGAAACACCATCACAAGTGGAGAGAGCTTGGGCAGCTTCTGCAGTCAGCCTCGCTCCACCCAAAGCTGATGGTAACCTGTGAAAGGTGGGGCAGTGAGGAATGGGCAGTCTTTTCAGCACATCCATCCTGCTCATTGCCCCAGCCTGCTGCTTCTCTGAGTGTTCATGAAAGCCGAGTGGCATGCGCACTCCCCAGGAAGAAGACACACAGCACAGAATAGAGGTTGATCCTATTTCCAAGCCCCACATCTTCTCCTGTGCTACTGGGGTAGCCATGAGTGAGAAGCCAAAGGCCAGCATTGAGTGTGTGGATAAGGGAAGACAGTCCTTGTCTTTTCTTTTCCAGTTTTCCCCTCTTCTTGTTGAACCCCTAAGCCCCAAGGTACCAGTCCTGAGGCCACCATTTATCAGTTGCCAACACAGACATGAAGAGGATGTAGATTTTTTTCTGGTTCTTTCTCTTATCATCTTTATTCATCCCTCACCGCTCCCTTCCCCTGTGCGTATATCTGCCATCCTTCAGATCTGTTGCTTCATGGTATTTCTGGGTGGAGAGGGATCTTTGCTCCTGATTACTGCCCCTTCCTGCCCCAAAGACCATCTTGTTCCCCCTGATTAGATGTGACAATGCTGCCTCATCGATCCTGTAAGCCCTCCTCTCCTTTCCCACCCTGCCTCTGCTTCTTAGTTCTTCAGCGTAAGCACCATTTTTCTCTCTGTCCAGCACCAAGCACAAGCTGGCCTTGGCTCACAGCTGAGGCTTCTGGATTCTCTGCCAGTTCAGATGCTGGATACTTCATGGCATATCCTCCACCTGATAGACCGTGGCCAGCAGATTCTCTCTGTGCCCCGTTTGTGGGGGTGAGATGGGGAAAGCAGGGATTCAGAATAGCAGCATCTCTCCCCGTCCAATCGCCCTGCTTCGCTGCACTCCCTTTTCCTATGTTGCTAAAATCAACACTGTTTTCTTCTCAAGCAGCAGCAGAAGGGTCAGGGCCAGCAAATCCATGTACAAATCACTCAGTTTAATTTGTCCTCAGAGTTCACTATGAATCAGATGCAGCTCCCAGCAAAACTAAGGGAGGCTTGACCGAGGCACAGTCAGATGTAACATCTGAAGAGGTTCCTTAGTCTTACAAAATCCTGGAAGGCAATTTAAACACGAGAGATAGGCAAGGAGCCCATTCTTGGGGTCTATAATTAATCACATACAGTTCAAACAGGGAGAGAGATGAGTTCCTAGCTTTCTTGGAGTCCAAGCTGGATCAAATAGGGAGCGATAAAAATCTCGGGCTGTCAAGGAACAGCCTTAAAGAGGCAAAGCCAGCTCAGCCCTGCAGTCTTTTAACCTCCCAGGTAATTGGGTAGAAAGTCCAGAGTAAAAATTCCTGCATCAGCTGGTGAAAACACACATAGTTATTTGTACATTTGTGATGCTGCTCTTCTTCCTGGTCTCGCATCCTCTTCAGTGTTGCCATAAAGCAAGCAGTATTTGGGACAGAAGAAAGTCCCAGTCAGTATGAGATCCCATCTCTGGCACCGACTGCTAGTAGGTGCCTCAAGGAAGAACTTAAGGATGGTCCATGCCTCTCTGTGCCCAATGCAGTTACTGAATGGAACAGTAACCTACCCTCCTTCACCTTTGCAACCACCCCAGAATTGCGCTCACGCGCATAGAGCCCTGGTGGCCTGTGGTACAAAAGGGCGAGCCAGCTGTCTTGTATGGTTTTTCAGGGATTGAAGACAAAAGAAATTAAATAAATGAATGAAAAGAGCTGCCGATCCCAACCCTGGACTGTCTGAAGAGCCTGCATTGTAAGCAAGGACAGAGGAAGTATCAAAATCGAGGCCAAATCTGCTGAAAGAAATTGAGTATAACTGTCAGATGAAAAGACATCAACTTAATCTGGAGTATTATTTGAAAAAAAAAAAAAAAAAAGTTTGGGGCCAACCAATCTGATATCACCTCTTCCAGGGTAAACTCTGACTCACAGGCTGGCATTCTGTCTGGCACTGATGGGCCACAATTGTCCTGATCACAAAAACATCCAGAGCTGGGTGTCCAGGCAACACCCCGTTTGCTGCTATTGCTGGGCAGCTCCCAAACAGCACTTCAATGCACAATGGAAATTCCCATGCTCTCCCCCAAGGCCCTGCTTGATGGTCTCTTTCCTTCCAATCTCCTTTCTTCCCGTTCCTATTTCTCACCTTTTGGCTTGTCTAGTAAACTGCTCATCTTTTGAAGGCTGCATCTTTAGGAAGAGGCCTGGGGAGAGAGGTGAAGGCTGCAATCTAGGTATGAGTTGGGTAAATCCCACAGTGGCTTAGAAATCTGTTTTAAGAGGAATTGGCACCAGGACAGAAGCACTGTCTAGCATTGCTATTCTCTTTCCCCTTCCAAGTCTCTAGCAACAACTGCAGTTTCCCACCTATTTCAAGTAACTTCTCTTTTCCCTCTAAAGAAAGAATAGTCATTAGCATTTTTTTGCACTGTCAAATGGGGGTTTCCTTATAAAAATTCTTCACAGCTAAGAGGAAAGTGAAGAAAGGATATTGTTAACATGAAAGCCTCACTTAATACTTTACCTTTCAAATACTGTAACTGCTTTTTTCCCCTCCTTCTCCTTTTTCTGAATCTTCAGTATACAGCTTAAACATCATTAATAGTGTTGGTTGCTATGGTGTTGGGCAGACAGAGATCTCTGTACTTGAGACCTTGAACTACACTTTAAGTTGTACAACAGCAGGGTCATGCCAAAACCTTTGACTTTGACCCCATTTTTCCCAGTAAAATATAAAGACCATGTCTCCATCCCTTTTCTTTCTTGGGAGAGGTTTTTTTTCCCTGCAATGAGAAAAGGGAGCATGAGATAGAGAAAGGGAGAGAGAGAGAGAAAAAAAGAAAAAGAGAAAGAAAAAAATTTAATAGACCCAGTGGAACCTTTCCAAAATCTTTAACTGTCACATCAAAAAATCATGAAGGAGAATGAAAAAAGAGAGTCCCCTGAAAAAGTTTCACGTGAGATTGTTTCTCATTTTACCAAGCAGCTAAACATTTTAATAAACTAGGAAAATGAGACTGTAAAACCACAACATCTGACAGCAAGCCCCAGAGGCAGGAATCATTCCTGAAACTAATTTTAACTCAGGTTTTAATGTTGATCAGATTTCATGTGGTGAATGTTCCCTTAAGCTGTCTCTCTGTTCTTAGAGAAAACCTGAGTTCTTTTGTCAACTCCGAGAAGCTATTTTCTTTCCAGCGCATTGTCGTCACAGGCATAACAGCACTTTTCTGTCATTTGTTTCTCTACAGCCCAAGAGATGCCCTGCCTGAGACATCTTCTCATCTGTTCTTGGTTCCCTTATGAGACAAGACATTTTCCACAGAAGTGGCACTTAGCTGCTCTAGCAACAAAGATGTCTTAAACCAGTCCCCATGCAGCCACTCAAGTACTCTACTCATTTAACATCTGTTCTTCAGCCATGCAAAAGTCACCAGGTCAATTCAGATCAGCTGAGGCCATGAACCACAGCAGGCTTCCAATTTCTCTGTTTTGCTTTTCCCTAGGGAAGTGAAGCTGCTGTACCAGTTTCTTCTCTTCCTCCGGGCACATGTATTGCATTTTGCTTTGACTGTCATGAGGACATCTACAGATAGTTCTGGAATTTTAACTCAAAGTCTCAATGAACAACACCTGAAAGCTTGAATGGGGAAAAAGAAGAAGATATCCAGGTAGCGTAGACATCTCTTGAAGACTCTCATTTTCTCTCACGGAAGCATTTTTCATCTTACGGTTGAGTTCAAACCAAACTGTTTGCCCTGTGGAGCAGGACTTTACGCTGCTCCTGTCTTCCAATAGTTGAGTGTCTCTGTTTTGAGCCACATGTTTCCTAGGTTCATGTAGCTGTGTGAGCCAAGTGCTTTGTATGACTGAAGTAATGGTCATTGGCATCAGCTAGCCCCAGTCTCTGCTCAGGATGAATTTCCAGTTCAAAGGTATGTTGTGCAAGAGAAGAAAGCAGGGCTCTCTGCTGCTTCACAAGCTGGTTAAATGCTGGTAAGAATGACCAGGCTGGAAAACAGCTCTACAGTCTCCTGCTTTATGCTTCTCCAGAAATTAAAGTGCTCATTCATTTCTAGATCCCCCTTTGCAGAGGTGGAAAGGTCTTTCTGACAACTTTCCTTTAAACCTCGTGCGCTGTGTAGGAGGTGCTGGTGCTGGAGGGGGTGGGGGGTGGGAGGAGGTGACAGGGTGGCCAGTTTTCAAAACGGTAGGGGCACAGTGATAGTCGCCTTGGCTCTTCCAGCCCACCAGCAGCAGGCTTAGTCACATCAGCAGCATCAAAGCTGAGCAGCTCTTCGGAGAAAGGGCATCCGTCCTTTCATCTGGAGATTATAGGCATCTTTCACAGATCCCAGCAGTGTGTTTTGAAATGCTCTTTAAAGAGAAATACCTGTTTGTAGCACCACCTGCCATTTAAAACAGCCTCTTTGCCTTCCAGCTTTCCCTGCAACACTCTCCCCCAGCCATTTAACCATGTGTACAAGGACAAAATGGTGCCAAAGTTCATTCCTCAGCAAGAAGAATTGCCCAGCTTTCATGCCAGGCTCTGCACTGAGAAAAGGACTCTCCACAAACATCCCAGAAAGCTTGTAACCTATTTGGGCCTGCTCCTTCCCCCTCTTGCGCTCAGCAGGGACAGCAGGAAGGCAGAAAGCTGCTCTTAGCATCCGAACTAAAGAAGCACAGAGATAAAAAGCATTTTGCCTTGCTGTTTCCATTCCTTCATGACTTAATTTTTTTTGGTTGGGGCACAGAGAAGATTATAAAGCTGTAACCTTTAATTCGCTCCTGAGTGCTCCTTCTCCATCTCTTCCTTTCTCCTTTCTTTCAGCCAATTCTAATCCTTTATGTCTTGTCTCTCACAGGTAGGAGCTGGAGTCTAATCTCAGACGACAGGTTGGTAATTAGAGCAAGAGATTATCCTGACCCCATATCAAGAAGGTAAAAAGACAGCAAAAATGCAGTGCCATACAAGATCAAGTCTTCAATGCTCAGTGCAGGAACCATCCTCATCTCGGTCTGTCTCCTCCCAGCTCCCTCACCCCACACCCTCTCCTTTGTCGTGGCAGAGGGGGGAATTCCTGATTCTTTGTACTTCCTGCCCATCTCCCCTCTGCTGAGCAAGAACTACGCTTTTCCAGCACCCATTCAGCACAGAAATGGTCATATTTTCCATTTCTGTAGACCTTGACTAAGCAGAGATTCAGCCAAGGGTCTGTGGCTGGGAAGAGTGGGTGGTGGGGAAAGCACAAGCAGATATGGAAGAAGGGAGCTTGCTCAGAGAGGCTGGAGCCACAACACACTATCGGCCATTCTCAGTTGAGCACTGGTTACCCATTCCCAGGGTCCTTCTAGTCCAGCAAGATGAATTCAGAGCGAGGAGCAGCTGCAGGTCCCCATCTCTACCCAGATGCCCAGCAGTCACTACCCAGTCCTTGATCTGCTCAGGAAGGCATATTTCTCCCATCCTTTGCACGTATCCCAGCACAGATGGGAAATCCGTTCACGTGTCCAGCCTGTGTTATCCATCTTTGGTGCAGATCTTGGTTTTTTGTCCTGTGTCACCAGTATTCAGCGAGGATGAAAAAAGCCATCACACAGCGCAGGACCACCATAGAAAAGGGGAAATCGGGAACACTGAGCTTCTTCAGCGTCCCCCCCCTACATGCACAGGGTGAATGGGTGTCACCAGGACCCACTGTAGCTGAGGCTCAGGCATCACCAGCCAAGAGCCTGCAGGCACCAGGAGGTGTCGGGATAGAGATGGCAGTGGAGTGATCGAAACCTGCTGGGGAAGAGAGCAAAATAAGGTCCGGTGACACTTTTTACACCAGCACACAGCTGGAGAATGCAAGACCTCTCCCTCATGTCCCATCCCACATCAGGTGCCCACCCTGCACTAGAGAGCTCCAGGACTGGTTGTTCACCTCAAGATGTCTTTTCTCAGCAAAGCTAAGCAGCCAAGCCTCCCTCCAACACCTGAATCCAGGTCTGGCCCATGTAGCCCAAGCCCATGGCTCACCCCGATCACAGACAGGGAGATGGGCTCTGCACCAGCCCCCGCTACATGGTTCTGTTGATGTTCTTTTCATCGCTTAGCTGCTTCCCACCCCTGCCATCTCCAGCCAGGCGCTTCCTACCCATGCTCTGCAAATAACAACTTTAGGTTTGTTCACTCAAAGCAGACAAGGTAAATCAAAGAACACTTTTGTTTGCAGTCAGCCTGAAGTGAACCTTTTTCTTTTCCCCCTTCAGTCTTCTCAGCAAAACAAAAAATGAAAAAGCAAGCAGAAATTCCTTTCCTGAGTTTAAAAGAACATTTCTGTTCCTGTCCCAGAGGTAAAAGGTTACCTTGTTCAGTCTCAAAATGTGAAATAAACGGCAATACTTTTGGCTCAGGAATTGTCCAAATAAAATGTTTTGATACCCCTTTTCCTCCCACTCATCTGAAAAGGTTTGCAAAGTTTGTAAGCGTTCACATAGACATTAATGCTGCTGTGTCCCTCACCCAAGAAGCCATGTGACTGCAAGGCTTCTGTCCCTCACTCTAGACCTCCTGCACCCCATTTGGCTGCCCCTCCCTCTCAGCCCGAGGTGTCCCCCTCCCAGTCTGAGGGCTCACACAACAGCAACACCCAGACCGTTCATGCCCTGTACCTTGAGGGATCCTCTTGGGGTGAGAAGGGGCCACTGAGTTCAATAACATTGAGCTTGTTCTCAAAGACACCGTAGCTGAGGGTGACCTGCAAAGAGCAGTGATGAAAAAGGAACAGGGAGGATAAGGTGGGTTCAGGAGCAAGGAACTTGCTTTGGGCAGCAGAAGATCCCATTTTGGTTCTTTCTCTGCTGGCTTGGCCTCTGCCTTCCCTATCTCTCCTGTCTTGCTTCCCATGATGATCCACTGTGCTAGTCCTTTGCCTCTCCAAGCACTCTACAGTCCTTGTTATCTCCCCACTCAAGGCAGACATGGTGCCATGTCAAAGCCCCTTCCCCAGTCAATCATCATTTCTGCTTGTCCTTGTGCC
Source organism: Tyto alba (assembly GCF_018691265.1). NCBI lineage: Eukaryota > Metazoa > Chordata > Aves > Strigiformes > Tytonidae > Tyto > Tyto alba. The sequence continues at coordinate 32,921,650 of NW_024881282.1, forward strand.
ATATTCCCCCAGGAATGCCCTCAATCTTCCCCTCACTCCTCATACCTGTGCTCCCCACCACTGAGCCCAGGGGCACTGTGACTGGCATCTGTGCTGCAGGCAACATCTGCTCCTTATTTCAATGAAGCATTTGTCAGGAAAACCTCCCCAAAAGAGCAGGCGATTGATTCAACCCACGTCAGTCCCACCAACGGAGCAATGTGCCTGTAAGCTCCCCTCCATTTCTCCTTCCTCACACCCTGCCCCTCTTGCTCCATTTCCCCTCCTCACCTGCTGCGTGAGCCGAGACGGGGGGATGAGCTGCAGGTTTTCCAGGTGGGAGTGGAAGAGCGCATTGGGCAGCAGCTGCCCGCCAACTTTACACTCAATGATGTAACCCATGGTGCAGTCGTCTGGGAGGCGGATGAGCTCGGAAGTGCTCAGGAAGCTCCTGCCACTGGAAGAGAGTAGGGCTGCATGGGTTATGAAAAGGAGAGGGGGGTATATAGACATCCACTTAGGTGGAAGGTAAATGAAGGACTTAACTGAAATCACAGTAAATCTTGGAACTAGGCAAGAAATCCCCGAGTTCCACCTACAAAGATTTGGGAATGCGTTTGCTCTTTGATCACCCTCAGCCGTGCTGTCCCACCAGTTGTCAGGTGCTGTCCCCGATCTAGCTCCTCGGTGAGCTGATGCAGAGCTGGCAGACTTTGCTGAGCTACTTTTGCACCTGTTTGCTGAGCTGCACTGGGTCCCTGAGGGGTCAGACAAGCCAGCACAAGAGAAACAGTGGGAACACATGGCCAGAACCAGGAGGAAGAAGAGACAGGACAGTCTTGTGCAGCTTGAGTAAGCTATCCATGGCTCCACTGTAATGTAACATCACACGCTTGGTCATCCTTTGACGACAGGCTAAACCCAGTTTTAAGGTTCCTATAGCTGGAAGCATCCACACAGCATGAAGCACTGTCTACTATAACACCCCTCAGCTAGTTCAAATGTGGTTTAAGCATTTTAGCACAGACTTTATGCCAGGTTAGGCATTATATATCCATGCCACTTTCATTTTACCCTGTATCACAGATCATCCTGCCTGGATCTACCACAAAATATGTATCATGGGCTTCAGCTAAACCAGCCACCTGGTGTGGATCAGATCTGCCTTTCTGGATAGGCACTGGTCTGGTTAAGGCTGGCACTGCCATTGCCTATCAGTGGATGTGCATACAGCCTGTGATAGAACCTAGGTCATCATGGAAAACATCAACTTCTTGTAGGCTGGGCTAACACAGGACCCCGGGATCTTCTTCTGTTCTCCATGCACCAAGCTGAGGAAATGACAGTGGCCACTGTAAGAAGCTGAAGAGGGTTTGGGCTGGGGGAATGGGAAATTAGCTCAGGAGGGAGGTATAGGAGGTTGGAAAGAGGCAGATTAAGGGGAAAGTAGATAGGCAGAAAGGGAAAGCACTTAGGAAAAGAGTCAGAGGAAGCTCAAAGGGATGGGAAGGAGTGTGGGGGAATAACCAAGAGCTGAAATGAGTTGGGGAGAGGGGAGTATGTCATCCTATGATCATGTTTGCGGACACGTTTGCCTGCTCTTGCCTCTTTTTAATCCGAGGGCAGACCCACCCGCTAAATCCTCCCTCCAGTCCCACGTGCTTGCAGGTGTGTAGCACGTGGCACTCTGCACCCTTGCAAACATCCCTTCAAACACCACATACACAAATCCAGATCTGACACTGCCAGGAATTAATATGCGGCCGTGTTCCTCGTCCCCAAAAGCTCCCATACTCACCAGCTGCACAGCTCACCTGGCCCACGGCACCATCTTGCTTGCCAGGTTGCGGCTGATGCAGAACCCAGCCCCTCCTGTGGCAAACCAGAAGCGCACAGACTTCTGGAAAGAAACAGCAGAGAAAAATCAATGGCAGAGACTCAGACGATACCATACTCCCTGAGATGGGAGCGCTGGAAACCCAGCTTTGATGCCAGGATAAACACAACCCTATTGTCACCCCAAACCCCTGACTGCTGCCCAGAAGAAGGACCTGCCAGCAGCACAGCATGGATTTTGACCTTCTCATATTTGGAGTGGCCAAGTTCCTGCTGGCAGCAGCAGCTGGGCTGCCCGAGACAGGCTTATCGCCTGGCAAACAGGTACCCAAAGGCGCAGCAGCAATGTGGGACTCTTTCCCGAGGGAGATCAGATTGAGTCAACGCCTAAAATCATGTTCAGACAAGACTGGCGAGTTTTCAGCTGTTGCCTGTTGCTCTTAGGACCTGCTTCTCCTTGGCGTACATCTGCAGCCAGAGAGCCAGAGCACTAAAACCAGCCCATTGGTCACCTCACCACCTCCACAGTCTGTACCGTCTGGTTGTTTGGCAGCATTTCGGAGGCCCGAATGGGTCTGTTGAGGCTGGGTTTCCCCAAGTAAACATCCCACGTCACAGAGTAGGAGGACAAGAGCTTCAGGAGGGCCTGAGGGTTCAGGTAGTTGTCATCATCCAAATGGCAAAACCAGCTGAGGGGAGATGGGAAGAAAAAAAACAAGAGGTCTGCGGTAAGGAGGGTGTCTCTTGCTCTCAGGGGTCCCCCCCGTGACGGCTCTGCCTCACCTCCGGTCGCTGGCCATGAAGGTGTCAAACTCAGCAGCCATCTTGCAGGAGAGGGCCAGATGGCTGTGCTCAGCAGAGCAGTTAGTGAAGATTGCGTGGTCACCTGCCAGGAGAGAGAAAGCTGTGGCTCAGGGTCGCCCCACTTCACACGATCACTGGGAGGACCTCTGGGTGGCGGGGAAGGAGTTCGTCCACAGCCAGCCTCCTTGCAAACACCCAAACAGGCGTCTGAGCCCAAGGTGACATGGGCTTCATCCTTCCCCCTACCTGGAGATGAAACCTGGAGAAAGCCAAGTATCTTGGCCAAGACTAGGACAACTGCCAACTGCACTTCCACCCTGCCCACTCACAGCCAGTGTGTGGGGACTCTCTCATGGGCTGATTCCACCCATGGATGCTTTAAGGCAGATAGCACCCTGTCTCCGGTTGGCTGCATGCCCTGAAATAAGCCAACTAAACCGAATCATCACCGCTGCAGCTTGGGGTCCTCCCACGGGACATGGCAAGGGGTGTGCTTCAAGAAGCAGCGCTGACGTAGGAGATCCAGCCTTCATGCTGGACCCTCTCCCAAGGCCATGGCAGTTCAGAGGCTGAAGGTGGGAGGAGATGGTGTTATAGGACAGGTCATTACCCATTCTCCTTTTCAGGGCATCGTCTTCTTCATCGGTGAAGACGTAGGTCTGGGAAAATAAGGTAAGGAGGTTACTCTCAGTGCTGGAGCTGGTGCTGCTCCTGGCCACCCATCCCTTTCTCCCTGCAGCTGGACATGCTCACCACGGTCACCTCTCTCCATCTTTGCTGTCGTGCCCCCCTCCTAGGCAGCAGCTGAGCAGAGGGATGGTCACACTTCCCCTTCCTGCATGGCACAATTGTCAGCACTTGTGTGGCTTCATTTCACCACCACCCCCACCTGCCCCCCACAACCTTGGGAACAGGGAGAAGCGGACCCGTGACACCGAGCGAAGGGGTGAGGGACCTCTGGCTCAGGTGTCAGTGGTAGAAAAACAAAAGCACTGTGGTTGAATGATGCTCAGGTTAAAAGGAGAACATCTGTTTGTGTGTTAAGTGTCCACAGCCCCCTGCTGCTTCCTGCCTCCTCCTCCTCCTCTTCCTCCACCCCCAGGCCTCTCTAATCCCCCTTTCTGCCATTATGTGGCATACCTCTCCCTCTTCAGGGATAGGCAGGGATAAGGGCTGGTGGAGAAAAGCTTTCCTCAGGCAGAAAATGAGCTTTCATGAAATCAGAAAGGAGTCACAAGCTGTAAACAGTCTCGCCACCAGCTGCCCACAGGCTGGTTAAACGCAGCACCTGGGCAGGGACAAAGGGGAGCAGGTGGGTAGACAACAGCTCCAGGAGCCATCACTGCTCCCAAAGGCTCTGGCGAGGAGATGAGAGTCTCTAGTCTCCCCACACTCACCCAGCATTTGGGGGACAGAACCCCATCATGAGGACGTGGCAGGAGAAATGTTCTGCACATGAAAAAAAGGCAATGAAGGACCCTCAGAGACCACCTGGCTCGAGCGGAGAGAGAAGGATGGGTTCATGATCTCAAATGTACATGCTACAGCAACTTGGTGGATTACCCTCCAGCAGCTGAGCTGCAGCAAAGGGCCATGCACACATTCCTTAGTTAAAACCACTTTCAAGGTGATCATGGGACAAGAAGCAATTAGCTAAGTCTCAGGTAAAACAGTCGTTCTGGGTCAGGGGACCATATCACAACCTTCAGGCAAGGCAGAGCTTGCCAGTGGCATGGGATTTCCCTCACCAGTGTGTCAGAGCCAGAAATTTCCACTATGAGAAATACTTCATCTGAAGAAAAAAAATCTGAAACTATTGAAACTTTCTGACCTTTTTCAAAAAAACAGAAACATTGTTGCTGGAAATTGCTTGCTTACAGATATAAAATTAACTAGAAATCATGTGCCTAATAAACATCGTATCTGATTGACTTAAAATAGGAATCTGCATATTTTGCCAGATTTTCTACTTGTGAAAATATTCCAAGGTTCCCACTTCCCTCTTGATGCAACGTGGCAAATGTGTTTTTGCAGACACCTAACATGTTTCTGTGGGAACCCAAAGATGAAGGAACATTGTTATCATGGGGAACACCATACTGTCCAAAATAACTGGAAAAAGGAGGCTACGAGTGTGGGGCTAGGCAAATCTGATTTCTCTGGCTCTCCCACACTCTGATCTCCATGGCATACTTGGCTACAGTACTCCAGAGGTGCTGGAGTGTGTGTCCTGGCTCTGTCCTGAAGGAGTTCACAGGCAGCTGTCTGCATCTTTGTCTTCTCCATCCCTCACACCCCTGATAGTGGGCAACCTGGAACAGCAACTGCTGCCGGCATCCAAGTGACCACCTCTATGTGTTCCTCAGCAAAGCCATACACGATGGCCAGGGTGGGAGAGAGAGAGAGAAGGGCCCTGGCTAAAAACCTGCTTGGAGACCATTTGGCCCTGTTACACCTCTTTCTCAAGGAGACACCACCCACTGTTGTCCATACTAATGGAGTCTCAAGAGGTTCAGAAGGTCTCTCTGGCCATGCCAGACCTACTCTCCCTGCTGGGGACATGCAAGCAGAAGAACACTTGGTGTCACTTACGTCCCTGCAGGCAAATGGGGTAGACAGAAGCAGCCTCCCCATCACATCCACCCTCCTGTTCTCCACCAGACCATCTATGGGGCCGCACAGGATCTCCCATTGCGGTGCCTCAGTGCACTGAGACTGGGCCGAGATGGCTGTCAATGCTGCTGCAGGGCCTGAGGAAGGATGCAGCGTGGAAAGCATCCCTCCATGCTGGAGTGGAAAAGACAACTGGGTGGGAAAGGATGTTTGCTGTACAGAAATGCAAGAAGTGATATGGAGCCACTGGTGTCAAACAGCTTTGCCTGGCTTCTCTCCGTGAACATAAGAGCCCGTGCTAGCCTATAAATACTACACTTTGAGACCTCCTCACTCCAAATTGGGAAAGCGGCCTAGCAAGGAAGAACAAGAGAAAGGGAATAAAGATGTGGTATCTGACAATCCAGGGCCACGTTCATCTCCCAGGGTGTCACTTTTCCAGGAAGAAACCCCCTCCAAAATGCTAACAGCTCAACAGGGTTATTGTTGTGTCCTGCCTGGAGAACAGATTCAAAATCTATCGTGTGTTCGCAACACTGAAGATGTGAAAGCCAGTTCAGGATGGGACATTCAAAGGCTTCATTTCAATTGGCTGGATGTCTGGGTTTCTGAAAGGAGGAGAAGTGCTAGAACCAGTTTATATTACCAACCAAAATGCCATTTCAGACCAGAAACCTAGACTCATCTCCGTCAAAACTGCTGGGGCCAAGAACATAAGCCGCTCCAAGAAGCTGTCCAACCTAAACAATCATCAAAACTGACACTTCTGTTTCGATGAAACCTTTTCTGAGGAAAAGGCCTTTTGCTGAAATGATTTCCACATCAAGCTCCAGTGGAAAGTTTGTCATGGGTCAGTTCTCAAGAGGCAGAGCGAAGAGTGCCCACCTCGCACTTCCCCTTCCCTGTCTCCCACCAGCTGCGTATCTTCTCTTCTGTTTAAAAAGTGCAATTTCAGGGAAAATGTCTCTCTCTCTTATTGTCTACCCCAACAGAGTCCAACATAGAGGACTTTCAATTTGGCTCCCGTACAGTCTGTCATAGCCATAAAAACCACAGCTGTTCCTGCCTCCTGTTACAGTCACCTAAGCCTGACCTGGGAGGACTGGGTTGCTTCCTCCGGGAGGACACCATGCAGGTATTCAGCTCTGAAACCAGGCTTGACATCAGCAGCACAGCCAGCTGCTAAAATTTCCCCTCTGGCCACTTGCAGAGAAAAACCCACTGAACCAGCCTCCAGACGTGAGTAAGCGTGAGTGAGACAGCAAGACTGTGGGTCAGGCCTAGGAGGAGGTAGACTCTACATCAGGGCTTCATAGACCAGGATATCTCCAAGACTGGCTCTTAAAGCCTATGCCTCTCCATAAAGATGCAATAATAGGAGGTCTGGTGCCCTATCCCCGGCCCCACAACAATTAAATGTTCTTCGCAAATTGAGAGCTCTCATTTTTCTGCTAAGCAATGTTCCTATACTGTCCATTTTTCAAAACTAACTCTTTCCCCTACCTCCAGAAAACCCCTCCAGCAACAGTATATTTAAGAAAAAAAAAAGGCTTCTGACTTTCATGTTCTTCTCTTTACTTCCATCCCCACCCCCATTCCCCTGCCCTCAAGGCCATTCAGTAAAAAAAAACAGAAGAAAAACATGGAAAGTTGAGAGGGAGGAGGAAAACACTGAATTTGCAATAAAAATTGATAACAATGACAAAACACTGTTTAAAAATTACTGATGCTTCCACTCTACCCTTCCTTCCTATTCTCCTGCTCAGTCTGTGAACATTTCCTAGAGGCTGGCAGCAGCATGGAAAGTCCAACACCTCTTCCCAGGTTTGGACATTGTTTGCCTGCCAAACAGAGAGGGTCAGATGAATCTGGGGAGCTAGTATCTAATTCCTGTCATCAGTGGAATGGCCAGGCACCTCTTTGTCAAACACACGAGGAGGGAAAGGTGAGCTGCTCCTTAAAAAAACCACTCCAAAAGCCCCAGTCACAATATCTTAATGCCACTGCAGCCGAGGGGTTGGGTTTGGTTTCTCCAAAGAGCTGCTGGGCTGAGGCCAGGCAGAGAGGAGAAGTGCATCTGGAGGAGGAAGCAGGACATCTCAGATGCTGAGAAGGACGCGCAGACAGGAGAGGAAGTTGCTCAAAATAGGACACGGCTTCCTGTGACGACCGCAGCAGACTAGACAGTTGCAGCACCATGATGTGGAAAACCACCCTTACCCAGAAAACCCTGCATTGCTTCAAGCACCCTCCTACCCAGTACCCCATCCCCCTTCCTTGCTGAGGCCTGAATTTGTCTTCTGGGTGCTTGTCACACACAGGCAGAGGCAAAAAAAAAAAAAAAAAAAAAAACCACACTTTGGGGGCAGCCACAGGATTTCTTCTTTCTTGAGGAGCAGCTCTGCGAGGGAGGGAAAGAAGTACCTGGGCTCTGGGGAGTACTTCTGCCCACCAGTAAGCCAGTCTGCACAGAACCACCAATGTGGTGGCCCACACCAGTTCCTCTAACAGGAAGGAAACTCTCCAAACTCTGCTTTAGCAAAAGGTGGAAACGTCAGACTCCCAGTTATAAAAAATACTTTAAAAATCAAATATTCACTCACACCACTTCAAGATCATGCACGTGAGCGGATTTGCACAAGGAAGCAAGGCGTGGACTGTGCTGATGTGCCGGGGAGTGAACAGGGCCACAACCACCCCTCCTCCTGCACTCCAGGAGGTCCTCCAGGTCCTCCTGCCTTGCTTTCCTGCCCGTTGCACTACACCATCCCAGGGCGAAGGGTACCCAGGTGCGATGTGGACATCCTGATGGAGGGCCAGGGGGAACCACTCAGCTTGAAAGCTAGGAAATTCATGGCACAGGCTGGTTGAAAACCCACCATTTCATACAGACACAGGATGGTCTGGGCTCTCAGTCTGGTGTGGCCCAGGCAGTCTGCAACCCCCAGTGTTGCTGGTTAAAAAAAGGAAATTAAATCCCTTCCACCTCAAGCTGAAAGAGTCATGCTTAGGTTAGAGGCAGGTGATGCCTGCTAAGAGCGCTCATCCTCCCAGCCTTCATGGGAAGAACCCACACAAGCTCTTCATCCCCTCTGCCAGCCTTTCCCATGAAGCAGCCACATTTTGCTGGGTAGCATCCCCCTTTCAGTGTGAAAAGAAGTGAGAATTAGGGAAAACAAGGCAAAGTACTGGGTGGGACTGCAGTGCTCAGCCTCCCCTTCCCCCCCCAACTGGCACCCCATCCCTGCCCCATTACCAAACATCCTCTCTCCAGCCACACGCTCACCTGCTCTCTGGCCCGGGATATCCACGTGTCCAGGAGCAGCTCCATCCTGCTCTGGTGAAACCTCTTGGTTGTCTTCACAGCTATGAAAACATCCTCAAGCGTCAGGCTTCCCTCGGTCCTGTACCCCTCCGGAGGATGGACTTGCAGGTCCTTCTGCCCCCTGCCACCGACTCCATCTGGGCTCACTTTGCTCCGTTGCTCTGCCTTCTCCGACGTCCCCTCCCGGAGCCCCGGGTACTGAGCTGTTTCCTGAGCCCCGTGGTGCCGCATGGAGAGGAGAGCCACGCTGACAAGGAAGACTGCGGCTCCAGAGAGACCACGGGTGAGCCGACGGCCCATGGCTCCCAAGTTGTTCCTGCTGCAGCTGGTGTTCTACTGAACAAAGACAACCTCTGCCTGTAGCTCCACGTGAAGCTGCCCACCCTTCTCGAAGCTTCCAAAGGGGCAGGACAAGCCAAGAGTGAGGTCTGAATAGGATGTGGCCGAGGAATAGGGTGGGTGAAGACCAGAAAGGCAAAGAGACAGCAGCCCCGGAGGATACCGGTGAAACAGGGGGAGTTTTCACCGACTAAGAGGGCTCGCTGACCCGGCGAGGCAGGGACACATGATGGGAAAGTGCTCCGAGGTGGCTGGCAGGGCCTGCCAGGAGGAAGGCGAGCATCCCCACTCCCAGCGGAGAGGCTGAGGGTCCCGGGCTGTGGGTTGAGGCGGCGGCAGAGGAGATCAGAGCCATCGGTGGGGAGTCTGGACCGAAGGCTGCAGCTCCCCAGAAGCCACCAGCCCGCCCGTCCGAGCCGGGGGCTGCGGGGCGATGGCGAGCGGCGGGCGCAGGGCTGCAGGGAAGGGACCGGGCACCATGAGTGCGGCGGGACGGTCTCTCCACCTGCTCCCGCCGTTGCAACTCGTTCTTGCTCCCTGCCAGCCCCGGCCCCGGTCCCGGTCCCGCCTCCGGGCACGGGGCGGGGCGCCAGCCCCGGGGGGAGGAAGAGGATGGAGAGGGGGGAGGATGGAGGGGGGGGGGGGGGGGGGGGTGTGAGCCCTGGGTCTGACAGTGGGTTTGCCTCGCCAGGGAATCGCCAGGCTGGGACACCTGCGAGGGGACAACCGGCTGATCCGGGAGGACAAACCTGTTGCTGGATTGTTTTCCCCACTCCTTTGTGGCAGTCCTGCGATCTCTGCAGCCCCTGTGCTCTCTCGCGGAAGGAGGGGAAGGTGGCACGGATGTGGGCGCCGGTGGGGTTAAGCTGCGTGGTCCTATGTTGTTCTTGGGAATAACGATGTTTTCCCAGGAATTGCCCCAGACTTTTCCTGCGGGCACTGCTCTGCATTGCTGTCCCTGTCCTTTAACTCCACTCTGCCACCCCAAAGCAGGACTGTGTGTCCCCTGCTGCCCCCCTCCCCATAGGCCTCAGAGTCTCAAACCAGGGTACGAGCCCCACTTCTGACACCCATCTCCCCAAACCATGACCCAGACCCTCTCTACTCTTGAAGGTCCTTTTCCTTTGCCTTCAGCCATGCACCCCCCCCACCACCCCGTTTCACAACCCCACCGGGGATGCCCGAGGTCAATCTGCTGCCCAGGTGGCTGCAGAGCCAGTGACACTCACAGGAACAGGTACACCAGCACCAGGGGGTGCAAGGGAGGGCCTACAGCCTCCCTTTCAATGTCCACAGCTCAGCGTCACCACTGAGTTTACACCCCACCCATGTCCTTGGCCCCTGCGGCAGGGCTCAGCTCAGCAACTTGTCCCTTGTGGCTTTTGTGCTGTCCAAGATGATGCTTCCTTTTTCACTTTGCTGGGTAAGGAAAGGGGGTGTCCCTCTCCCTCCCAGATAGTCCTGCAGGCAAAATGGCACCTCCAGCTCCCTCCCCTCCACCGCCACCCCCCTGCCACCATCGGGCACGGCTATCACCTCCCCTGTGCCACCTTCACCCCAGCTCTCTGGTGGCCAACAAGTCTTGACAGTCTGGGGCCATGACACAGAACATGCTGAGTGTAGCTGAGCAAGTCCGGCATGGAGAAGACTTTCCTCAGGGATGGGAATGTCAGAGACCCTCCCAAGACAAAGGCCACCACAGAAGCAAAATTTTGGGTACAGCACCACAGATTGCTGCATGATGCTGCTGGTTCAGTTGAATATGGGGTGGATGGTGGCGAAGGTCCCCTTCATGCTACCTCTAGGCCACTTTACAGAGCAGCTGGTGGGTAAAGAGAGGCAACCAGCCCAGGAGGGGGATGATACCTGCACCCCCACCCCAGCCTCCCTGTGCAGAGAGTGTGGGGACAGCAGGCTGGTAGTGCTCTACATAAGCTGCCGAAATCAGAGCACCTCCTCAGGGAGCTTCAAGCTGTGGGCATTCAATCTCAGCATACCAAAAAAATAAAAATAAAAAAGTAATAAGATGGGGACCCAGGGGAAATGGGAGGTGGAGGGGGACACATGGCTCCATGAAGCAAAGAGCCCATGTAGCAAAGGGGGGGAACCTTAGAAAAGGGGGTCAGGGAAGGGATCAGTGTCCCTCTGTTCCACACTCTCACCATGTGTCCAGACACAGATACTTTCCAGGCACACAGGAAAGACCTCCCTGCAGGACAAAAACCATGTACTCAGTTTCCCCAAGCCTTGAACCCATACTTTCACCCCAGCCCTGTCCCTGGCTACAACTTTTTTCTTTTATAAGGAAGAAACCACTGAATTCACTTCTCCTCCCACCCCTTATGCATTTTTCCAAGTCTCCAGGACTCCTAGCTTTCCCCTAAAGCAAGAACATCTCCAGAGCATCTCCCATATCCCTTTGGAGGGTTCCCACAAGTTTTACTTATACATCCCTTTGAACAGTGATGCTTTCTTACACTGATTTGTGGCTGGGGGCGGGGGGTGGGGGTGAAGTCATTAACATTCAGGCCTTACATTAGTGCAAGAATGTGAAGCTTGTGTGACTGATCTGCTGCCTCTGCTAAATGCTGGGATTGCTCCCATGGCTAGCCACTGCACCTGAACCAGAAATTAACCTCTCCGACTGCTTCAATCACACACCAGCAGTCCCAGGCAGCTGTAAAGGCAGCTTCCGTGGCTCTCAGGCATCCTGCAGCACCTCCCAGCCCTGGCCTAGGAGATCATCTGGGAGGGAAGGGGGGGAACACAGGCAGAGGATCTTTAGTGATGTCCCCAGAAGATGTACAAATACGATTCAAAGCCACCTTGTACAGAGCACAGTGCCAGGAAGCAGAACAGGTCAGACCCAACCACGTACAAACCAGAACATGCCTGATGCTAGAGGTGAGCACAGCCTGCTTCTTGTGCTGCAAGAAACCTCTTTCTTCTGGGATGCCAGGGATGGGGGCGGCCATTGGGTGCCCAATCCTGCTCCAGGGTGGGATCTTTGGGAGGGTGCATGGGACAGAGACCCCGTACTGCTGCAGCTCTGCTGGGGCAGGGGGGCAGCGTGGAAAAGGCTGGTGACTTCCCAGGGCTGCACAGACGCTGCCTTGCTGATCCCTCCCCGGAGGGAGCAATCTTGCTCTCAGTGACTCATTACAGGGGCTTGCACAAGGCTGTTACAGCTGGTAATTGGTGCCCAGGGCTGCTAATTGCATTCTGCTGGGTTACCTAACCCGTGACTCATTCCTCTGAGCAGGCAGCCAACCCCCCAGAGGTACAAAGAAGGTGGGCTGGGGTGTGCAGGGCAGGGGGAGGTCATTTATATTTGCCTTGGAGCCCTCTGCCCCACTTCTCACCCGTGTCCAGAATGAGTTGAAGCTGGATTTTGAAAAGCCTCAGGGCAGACAAGTCTGATAAAGATAGGGCCTGGGAGCAAGCGAGGCAGTGGTGCCTGCTGTTTGGAGAGTTGGGCAGTGCCAACCTGCCTCCCAGCAAACCTTCTTCTGCCTTCCTTTCCCTCCTGCTGATAATACTGATGGCCCAGGGAGGTTCTGGGGGACATCCGTTTAATTGGGGTGGCTAGCAAGCACTAAGGTGGGAGCACAGCCTGAACTACCCAAAACAGGGGGGCTTGCTCTTAACCACCCTCAGCCTAGGCCATAGGGCTGGGGATGGTTCCCAGGGCCAGAAGTGGCAGGAGTTGTCAAGCCCTGAATCAGAGTGCCTCACACAGAGCATTCTCCCTGGGTACTCAAGTGCTACTTTTTTTCCCTGCAAAGATGTAAACTCTAATCTCCAAATCCATGCCAGGGTGGATGGGAATTTCCTTCGGGACTTGTCTTCTCATCAGCTCAACAAGAGTCCCACTTTGTTTGCCTGCAGGGCAAGCACCCTCCCAGGGGGCTGGCTGTGCCAGGATGCTCGGGCTGCATCCCCTGGAGTGGATGACATTTGGGAGCTTTCATCTGGAGCCATGTGTTACACCCATTCCCCCTTCCCTGGGACGAGAGTTGCGTGGCTCCAGGGCAGAGCTGGGACTTTGCTCTACATTTTAGTGACTGCAGGTTAAAATCTTGTCATTTTCTTTCCTCCCCCCTTCATTCTTGTCCTCATGAAAGACACAGGCAACTGGTTTAGAGCCTGAAATAACACCTCACAGGGGACCCAGGAAGATCAGCAATTTAATCTTTGCTTAGAGCTTCCAAAGTGGATGGCCCTAGCAGTGCCCTAATCGCAGGAGGACACAGAGGACTTGACTCTGGTGCTGGTTGCCCATCTTCTCCCACTGACCCCAGTAGCAGTGGGCTCAGCCCCGTTCCTGGCCTCGTGCCCCCCTAAGTCACAGACTCCATTTTACTGTTGCACAGCCCAGGAAAGACCATCTACCTCCACAACCACCACTTCTCCATAGCACGGGCACCCTGACGCCCCTTTCCCACAGCAGGGCTGATAACGGTGATTGATTAGCAGTCAGGAGCATGCTAGGGTGGGTGAGCATGGCTGTTGCTGCCCAAACCCTCCATCTTCCCTCTGCCAGAGTCCAAACCCACGCTCAGCCCCATGTCAGGGTGGGAACAGCCCCCACTCCTCTCCTGGCTGTGTGGCTGGGCTCAGGCTCACTGTTGTCCCCTCAGGAGGATGAGATAGCTGGCTTGTCACTTCATGATAACCAGGGCATGGAGGGACATGAAGCTCTAGGGATCTCAGCCAGACACATCAAGTGAGCTTTTTCCTGGCTTTCCTAGGGCAACCTGGCCAACATTACCACCGGGGAGAGGCAAGGGACTGAGAAACAGGGGGCAGCTAGAAATGGGAGGGGGCTCAGTCTGTGGCATGCTTAGCCTGTCCTCTCCCCACAAGTCCTGCTGCCGTACAACAGCAAAAGCAGTGCTCCCTCTTTCCCCTGGAGGGCTGGGCAGTTGTGTCTCAGCTAAAGGAGGAGAAAAATACCACATCATGCATCACCCAAGCCTTTCCAGTAACACGCAAGCCCATAGCCTGCCACCCATTCCCATTATGAGTGGCATTTAATTCTCCTTTAGACGTGATTTGCCAATAAAAGGCTCCATTAATAATTTACAAGCAATAAAGAGTACAGCTCCTATAAAACGAGGGTTTGTTACAAGCTTAGTGTCACTCCAGCCGTGGCGGGGCATTGGCATACGAGCCATGCTCCCCGTGCCATGGGGCCGGAGGCGAGGTAGACAGGGGAAGAAGGGACCTGGAACACACAGTGCTGCAGGGCAGGGGAGACGGAGGTGATGGGAGAAGGGCTTCAGATGTGTGTGAGATGTGCTCATGCACAGCCCGATCCCACACCGTTCCCCACCTGGCAGTCTGACCACGTACCAGAGGCAAGGGCAGCCCAAGGTGATGGGGAACAGCCCGCCAGGGTGGTTTCCACCATGACGGTGGAAGACGTCTCTCCACTAAAATACAGAAAGCTCAGATGAGGAAGGCAGCACATGTTACTCCCTGGCTGTTGGTGGCCTCAAGGGGACCAGAAAGGCTAGCCTTGCAGGCCTTTGCTGCTGGCATTCCCTCGGGCAGGAAGGACAGACTACCTGGAGGAGCTCGGGGAGGCAGCGACCTCCAAGAACATCTCTTGGGGACGAGGGTAGCTGGCAGTGCCCACTCTGCCACCCCCCGCTCAGTCATCGCCCTCCTCGATCCACAGAGGGCGGGTTTGCTCCTGGAAGATGCAGCCCCGAACCACCTTGGGCAGCTCCTCGACGTGGCTCCAGGCGTGGGGTTCCACGCGGGCCCAGGAGCACGGCAGAGTGTGGAGAGCCTGCTCCGCACCACGGCACACCTTCAGCACCTCCGAGTCCCGCTGGCCTGCCTTTCCCAGCAAGCTCCTAGGGAAAACACAGGGACAAGCGTTACCCTTGGCGTGGAGAGATGGGGTGGTACTTTTGCCCATTTTTTCCCCACCCGGGAACTCCCTCACACGTACAGAAAGCTGATTTTCCTGCCCTTTTCCCCCTCACAGCGGCCAACCCCAACACACACAGAGCAAGCGCTCTCACCCCTATCCCCATCTCTCCCTCCAAACAGAGTCAAGGGCTCCTCTCTCCTCCTGCAATACCCTTCATGCCACTTTGTCTTTTCTTACCGGAGTCCTCTAACGTTCTTCTCAGTGACCTCGACATGGATAACGATGGGGTATATTTCACTTTTAATTAGATCCCTCACACTCTGAACTCCCAGCTCTAGCAGACAGTGTTTATTCTGGAAGGGAAATTGAATAGATTTACTGATTTAAATGGAGAAAAAATAACCCCAGCCCCTGACAGTTACATTAAATCAAACCCCATGCTGTGAAATATCATTGCTTTTCCAATAGTAATTCCATTAAATGTGGGATTTACGGACAGTGGCAAGAGGGAAGGGGAGAATTAAAGAGCAGGGTCACCCACTCCATCACCACCAAACCAACCCAAGAGCCCACTGGACCCCTCACTCAGCCACAGCCCATCTTCACTTCCCCTCTGTCATCATTGTCACCCACAGCCCTGTATTTCTCCATCTGCCCTGAGCAGAGCTGTTGCTGCTTTGGCAAAGATGAAGAATGTGAGAGCCTGGAGGTCACTTCTGTGTATGGCATTTCCCACTGCCTCCTCCCATAAATCCCCAGTTGCCATTTCTTTCACCTGAGCTTAACAGACACTCAGAGAAAAGTCCAATATTTGCTGCTCCACAACCCCACAGCACCTGGACCTAAAACACCCTCTGAATTACACAGCCCCCCAAGCAAGCAGCTCCTTCTCTATCACCACACCACCCTCCCTCTTCACCTCCTGTCCTCCAACCTGAACGGGGTGCCCCATCCTGGCCCCCTCTCCCCACACCAAACAGCTCAGCACCTTCTCCATCGCCTCCCGGATCATGCGGATTCGCCCACTCTCCCTCCGGTCCTGGGGGGCAGTTCCAGACACAGGGTGCTCCTGCGTGTGGGTTGCACTGGGACCCCCTTCTGCCAGCTTCTCTGTGAACCAAGAGGAGGTATGAAAGGGAGACGTCAGCCCCTTCTCCTTCCTGCATGTACTTTCTACCTCAGACCCTGCATGTTAGTTGCCGTGCTGATGCTTATCGAGTTCCGTGTTTATGGATTCTAGAGAGCACGTCTAATTATACAACATTACACATTGGCATGGATCTCCTGCAGCTTTTTGCGTACAGAACAAGCAAGATATCACAGCTGAAGACACCTTGCAGGGCAAGAGTAGAGCTTGCGTTGCAGTGCCACAGCAGCCTAAGCCAGCTCACAGCCATTATCTCCCCCTTCCCCACTGCCGCACCCCTTCCATAACGGAGTACAGCAGAAAAATAATCACTTTATTTTGCCAGGTAAGATTTCTGCGGGGTTTGTGAGCTGCACGGCCTCATAGATGGCTCCAGTGAGCAGAAGGGCTGGGGAAGCAAGAGGGGCGAGCGTCTTGGCATGGGAGAGAGGATGATAGGGGCAAGTTGAACCTCCTTTTGTCCACGGCAGCCTCAGCCACCTCGCCCTGCTCAGGGGTAGGAGGACAGCACCCAGCAGCCGAGCCACCGCCAAGGCAGGAGAGCAGCGGAGAGGCGATGCCGAGACAGAGAACCGGGGACAGAGCTGGCAGGACAGCACGGTCCAGCGTGGTCGAAGCAATGACTGCCCAGCGCCCCCGGTAACTCCCAACAGAAGGCAACACAATGCGCACAAACAGAGACTTCTCACTCGGGAGCTACGGGCTCCGCAGCGCAGCGTGGCAGAAGCAGGCACCGGGCTTTCCCCGCTGCCCACGCTGCCACTGCAACACGAGCAGGGAACCTAACAAGGCTTTTAGGAACTTCTCACCCCTAAGACAGAAATAAAGGAATGCATTTAGGAGAAGGCATGTTCGGAACTGGGTCCAGAGCACGTTCCAGCTCTCCCAAGCCCCAGGCTGACTGGGCATCCTCTGCTACCTCTGCCTGGTGGCACAGGCACTTCCCAGGTAGAGCTGGATCCTGCAAAGCCATCTGTTTGCTTTGGGGCAGCAGGCTCCTGCAGAAGATCCGCTGGCTTATACTAACTCTGCACTGGCTGGGGAGTTCTCCAAAGGAAAATACAGGCAGCGAAGAAAAGAGAAATGGCTCAGGGCTCCTAGAGCACCTTTCTTCTCTCACAATACGCAAAACTGACAGGGGAGAACAGAGTTCTTGCCCTCGGTGTAAATTCCCATCTGCAGTAATGGCTTCGAAGCATGTCCCCGTGCAATGTGAGGGGGACCCTGCAGAGGGCTCAGTAGGACAGGATATATAGCCAAGTCACTCAGATGAGAAGCCCAGTGGTCAAAATTTGCAGAGCCACCCTTCTTTAGCAAACCAGAGATTTTTCATTACCTCCAACACCAACCCCCCAAAAAAATATACCGACCCATTTTTCAGTCCTGCAGTTACCAAAGGGAGAATCTCTAAACATAGGGAAAGGAGAAAAATCGAGAAGGGAGGAGGAAGGAGGAAATAAGGAGTTGTCCTCTGTGTAAATTCCCTATGGGAGAAAAGCCCTTTCCCCAGCAGCCTCTGCAGTGGCATGTCAGCCTCAGACTGCTGGCAGAAAGAAGGGGACAACAGCACTAAGGCTGAATCCTCTCATTCCTGGGGAGGAAGAGCTGGGATGAAGTCAACCGGCAGATCCCACCTCAGCCAAGGGCTTCATCTGTGGGAAGAGTCACCCAGAGCAGCAAGGCAATGCCACCACCACCCACTCAAGGGAAGAGAGAGGATCCCCATGCTCCAGGAGACCAGGAGGGAAGGAAGGCTTCCCTGTGGGCCAAAGGGATAGGACGCAGTTAAAAATAGAAGGGAACATCTTGCACTCAGCCCAAAAAGGCGACCTGTCAACAGGTATTGTCTGGGACTACTGAGAGACCCCCACACTTAGCTGCTGAAGAAACACCTCATGTGCTTTCCAAGAGTCCCATAAGACTACATCTCATAATTTCAAGACTAAGAGCAAGCCTTCCCTGAATTGGTCTGACCAAGGCCTCCACAGAAGTGACCTCTTTGAGCAACATCTTAGCTTCCCACCGGATGGCTAAGAAGTGGCAGGAGGTAATAAGGGAAAGCAGCCCTCAGAAGTAGGAGACTTGTGTACTTCACCTCGCTCAGCCACAGGCTCCTAAAACAGCCCTGGACACGTCAACCACTCATTGCTGCCTACCTGCTGGGCACACATGGAAGTCCAGGCGAGAGGTGGGCAAGTCCAGCAGGTTCCTGATGAGCCGAGGCGCGATGCAGTTAGGTGACAGCACCACGGGACGGGGTGTCTTGACCACCACAGGGCGCACCAGGCTGTAAGGCTTCAGGTTCATGTCCAGGTCTGGGAGACAGGAATGAAGAAGAGAAAGCCAAAGGTGAGAATATGGGAGACCAGCCTGTCACCGGCCCGCAGACCACCCCATTCTTCCTGACTCATGGAAGCACCTACCAACCATTCTATGTCCCCGGAAAGATCCTAACCCTGGTTACAACACTCACAGGCAGATACCCTGGCTGTAACCCCCCCTTGCCCATTTCCTGGGGCTCCCTTGAGTTACACACCAGTTTTTTCTCCACAAAAAGTTAGGTGACCCCAAGAACTACAGAAGCAATGGAAAGTGCCAGAAAACCAGAGAAAAGGAGCAAGGGCTTTAAATATGCACAGGCTTCCCCAAATCCCATTAGCAGAGTTATAAGAGGGATCCTGGACAGAGAGACCGAGGCATCCCAGATGATAATGTCCCATCAGTGCCCACTGTGCCTCCAAGGGTGATGGGGGCAGGCATAGGGGTAACGGCTCACCTGAGCAGGGGTCCAGCCACAGCTGCTGAGGGGGCTGTTCTGGGCTCCTCTGTGGTTTGGATTTCACCAGGCGCAGTTGGTCCAAAGCCCGTTTCTTTAGCTGAGGAGAAAACGATGACAGTAAGGCTGAGGGCATAGACCGTTTCACACATGCACACACACACACGGAGACACAGAGCTGGCTGCAGAACGCCCACCGGCAGAGGGGATGGAATGCACATACAAAAAGCATGGGACCAGGTCTGCTGTCCATCAGGTTCAGCCTGGGAAGTGGGGAGGGGGTAGGAAAGCAGCCACAGAGCAGTAACGCTGCCTGGGCTCTAAGGCCCTGCTCTCCTTGCTAACGCAGCTGCTACCTCTCTATGAGTTGGTTTACCAACAGGCTGTGGCAGATTGTGTGCCACGGAGGTAGGGTGGCCATAGGCACACACACACGGGGCTCTCATTGCTGGCTTCTTTGGCTTACGTTATGTCTGTGGCCCTTCTGCTGCCCAGGCATCTGTCCCTTCTCCTGGATCTTCAAAAGCTGGTGAGCCCTGAAAAGACAGAGTTTGCACTCAAGCAACTCTAGAGCCCCCAGGGACTGTAGCCTGCTGTGATCACCTTCACCAAACCCCACAGACTTGCTGAGGCACAGACATATCAAAGCTCTCGCCCGACCTCCCAGTTTCTCAAGAGCGCCCAAACACTACCACACCGGTCTCCCATACAAGGCTTGGGCAGCCCACACTATCAAGAGGCCAGTCTGCACCCCTCAGGACTCCTAGGGGGTGCTCACCACCGATAAATGGGGTAGTAGCCCCCCCCCAACTTCCTCCTCTCCCTGGTTACCTGCTGTAGTTGGGCACTGTCCCCTTGTCCAGGTCCCGCATGGTCAAGGGATCGACGCGGGAGCAGTACCACTCCAGCCGCCCTTTGTGCATGGTGTCCGTGACGTGGAGGATCTCCCGGCACTTGACACACAGCGCGTAAGGGTCTGATGGCTCCAGGAGGGACAGGTTGGTGCGCACATAGAACGAGTCTCCAGAAAACTTCTTCCCTTCTTCCAGAGCTTCCCGCAGAGGTTGGTATCCTGGGGCAGGAGATATAGGTCACCACAGGTGGGGACCCAGGAGACAACCATCGCTGATAAGATAGCCAAGTCCTCAGCACAGCTGTGATGCTACGGATTGGGGTCAGGGGTGCAGAGGAGGCAGACAGACAGAAGGTCTGTACCTCCATCCTGTAACTCAGAGGATGCACAAGTCACACCAGACAGGGAAAGCTACCGGAGCTACGGCCAACCCCCTGTGTCAGACATGGTGGCCTAGGACCAAACAGGAGAGGAGAGAGGATAACTGAGATTTACCTCCAGGGCTGGGTAGAGGATCTGGAAAGGGAAGCAGAGAGCTCAGGCTCAAAGGAGGCCCAGCTGCCAGGGCCTTACCTTCCAGGTCCAGCTGAAAGGCGAGATTAGAGGGTTCATCCCAATGCAGCAGGCTCAGGTAGGCGACTTCCCGTGTGCAGTTCTCCAGGGAAAGCACCTCTTCCTTCAGCGACGGCACCCTCAGCTAGCAAGGACCCAATGCCATTAGACCTAAGGGCTGGAAGAGCAGGTTCCCCCCAGCTCCCTCACCCAGCAGGGTTACACAAGAGATGTTACAGAGTGAGGCAGACCTGGGGAAAGCTCTACTCGAGGACAAGGCATCCTTAGTCTGCCTCTGGTTCCCTCCTCTGCCTCTGAAATACCTGCTGCCAGCCACCATCCCGTCTGGATGCCAGGCTGCTGTGAAAGCAAATGTGTGTGCGTGAACGTGTGTGGGAGTGGGGGCGGGAGGGCTGGTTTATTTTCAGTTACAGGTGAGATATTAATTCAAGTAGCGTAGCTGTATTTCAAGTGGTGTCATTCTTGCCAAAACAAATGCCCTTCCCACCCTTCAGGAGCTTTCTTCAGAGCAATTATTCTCTACAGCTCAGGAGGGTCACAAAGGCCTGAGAAATCTTGCTCCAGAATTGATTGCTTTGAGACGGGCATGTGCGGGATGCAGGACGCAAATTGCTCTGATATACTACAAGGTGACAGACAACTCCAGGGACATATAGCCATACTGCCACCTTAACTATGACTCCTTTTCGCTTCTCCCCTCCCACAGCTGAAGGAAGTGTTTTTCAGAAGGTCTCAGCATTTTTACATGCACAGGTACGCTCGAGTGCCATGAGACCTGGATGGGTGTTTGTGCTGCATAAAGCTCTGGGGAGGGAGCAGCCCTGGGAAACAAGAGAAATGGAGGCAGACATCAAGCTGGGCAGAGGTCAGCTTGAACTGGGGATCATTCTACACTCCTTGCATCATCCCAGGTGCCTTGCAAACCCACAAAGTGAGCCCATTCCCAGACTCACCTCAATGAGCCGGCACCCTTCCCTGAGTCCTCCATCCTCCACCTGTGAGCCTGGCTTGACCCACTGGACGTAAATCCCTGTCCTGTTCCCTCCAAGGATGGAGATGTCCGCTCCGAGCCTCTTCTCCTGGGGTGAGGAGTTGCTGGGGTGACCCATGCTAGCGAGCTGTACCACCAGTGACCTGACAAGGAGAAATGCCAAGTCCAGCAACTGAAGTTTGCTGCCTTTTCTAAGAACCGGTCCCCCCCATGCCTTGTGTCCAGCTACAGGGTGTTTGTTGTACTGAGCACCGAGGTACTGAGCTCGTGATTCGCAGCCATCTCCAGGGCACACACACAAGAGCTTACGAATCCCCACAGCCACTTCCAACCCACCAGCCCCAACACCGAAGCCAAGCTGGGCTCCCACTGTCCTCTCCCTACCCAGGCAGATATGTGTCCAGCCCGGGGCAACATCCCCACCCTTGCCATAACAAATGGGACAGCACAAAAAATTGGAGTCCCGCTAGGAAGCAAGGACTATAGGGTCTTCATTTCTCTCCCCTCCCACTAGTGGGAAAGAGCCCGCAAGGTGGGGGAGACAGAAAGGAAAGGTCTCCCAAGCGTGGACCCCCAGCACCACGAAACATCCCCCCCCAAATAGACATCTCAATGTGCCTAGCTCAGAGAGCAGCAGTCACCTCCGGGTGACCTCCTCACGGCTGGGAAGCGTGGACAAGCAGATCTCCGACTTCACCCTGGTGTAGGTGCTGCTGGAAGAAGAGGAGAAGGCCCCAAGCGAGGCACTAGCAAAACCACTGCCTAGGAAAGAGAGCAAGAGGGAGAGAGGGGGCACATCACCTCTCCGAGCACTTCAGGGAGCTCCCGTTCTCAGGGTGGCAAGGGTCTGTCACCCCCTCCCGGGCATTTTCTAGTATCTGACTAAAAAATTGAGGCTGCAGGGAGGCTCTGAACAGTCACCTTCCTGGAAACAGTTTTCCATGTCTCCTGAGAGCAAGCAAATCTTCCCTCCCTTCAGCAATATTTTAGTCAGAAGGCAACAGCAGCCAGGGCCACCTGGGTGTGCCCACAGATTAGCCACCAGCACCCACCACAGGACCTGCCAGCACCAGGAGCTCCACTCCAGCAGATTTACAACCCATCACTCTGGAAGTAGCAGGTGAAGGGAATATCCAATAACACCCCAGGGTAAAGGCATTTTTCTCTTCTGTTACATACTCCCCTGAATCCACAGCAAGCTCTCCATCAGCACAGCTCCATGAATTAAACAGAGCTGATGTGAATAGCTACCTGCTCTTCAGAGTAAAAGCCAGCTTTTCCAGCTGCTGTGCCTGGCAAGGCAGAAGGGGACGTGTGGGTCCATAGCACCCTGCTACGGGTGCAGAGCCCTCACGGTAAGCTACACAAACTGAAGGCATGAGGGAGGGGGTCAGTTGTTCAACCCCTCTCCCCACAACCACCACTTCTTTTCAGATAAACCCTTTTGGGAGAGCACCCCACCCTGGTACCTGTTGCATCTTCAATGCTGCTAAAGGAGCCACAGGACAAGCTGCAAAGGAGACACAAAGGGGAGCTGGGAGGCAGCAGCTTTTCCAAAGCCTGTTTGCATCCCCTTCTCAACTCCATCCCCCACAACCTTCCCCTACTCCCTGGAAGCACCCTCCAGCCAGCACGCAGCTCCCAGCCCACCTTCCCCGCTCTCAGTCCCCACTCCAGGTTCCCTCCTCCCCTGCCACCCAGCTCTCCCTGGCTCCCGCAAGTTCCACGGAGGAGGCACAGACTCAAGCAGTCCCCAGCAATCACCTTTTGTAGGGCATGCACCTATCCTCCCGCTGGCGACGGAGGATGGAGCCGATGCAAGGGGGGAAGGGGAAGGTGGAAAGGCGGTTGATATCCTTCTCACTGTCAGGAGTCACCTCCTTGGGCAAAGTGAAAGAGAGATGCCTGCTAACACCAACACCCAGCATCACCTCTCCCTTCCCTTCAGGCCAGGTTGCAAACAGCTCCTTGGGTACCACGTGCCTCTTTAGGGAACATGCACATCCCTCCAAACACCCAGGGGCACCTTGTTTTCCCAGAAAGTGAGCATGGATGGAGACGCATGACACTGCGTCCCCATCTTTTTGCAATGTATAAGCTGTTGGGAGTAGTGGCAGATGAAGCAAATATCCAGCCTTGTCCTTATATCTCACTTTTAGCCATCGCGCACCCAGAGGTCCGACTAACCTGTGGGACTGGCCATTTTAGGCTGCTCTAGGATGAGAGTTCAAAGAGTCAAAGGAAAGAATCTGACTCCCTTAAAAACAATACGATGCTGCTACAGGGTTCAAAAGAGATAGGATTTCTCCCCTAACATGTGTAGACTGAACATCTTTTGGGGGAAGATAACATGTTACACGAGGCAGTTCATTTCTAGGGTGTCATATGGGATGAAGAGAGTTTTGCTTCCCCCTTTCCCCGCCAGCTGAGTGCTACACACTTTGGTGCAGCATTGACCAGTTTGTCAGAGACTGAAGGAACAAAGCCTTGCACCTGGGGTCTGCTCCCACCTTACACACTGCCTCGTGCCCAGTCTTCCACCAAGTCACAGCCCCACGGTGAACCCACTGCAATGCCTCAGTGCCCTTCCTGAGGAGTGTGGGTCCCCACTGCCCTCAGCTGAGGGTCAGCCTCTCATGGGCAAGCGCTCACCATGCTCTGAATGGCCGAATCCCCTGGGAACGGGATAACAGAAACCCCCAGTGCATCCACAAGTCCAGTCGTAAAGCTGGTAGGGTTGTCTACGAGGCTCCAGGTGCTGCTGAGGTTGGAGCAGAGGGAGTGGGAAGAGCTGCACATCTGGGAGAGAAGGGACGCCATCATCCCACTGTGTCACTCCAAAATCAGTCCTGACCCCTCTGCCTTCTCTGTTCCCCCTTCTTTCTGGCCACCCTCACCTTGCCCAGGCTGCGGCTGCCTTGGCACCGCTGCAGCTGTGCCTCCAGCGTGCTGTTCAGCCCTTCTGCCTGGCTCAGCTTGCTTAGGAGCTTGTCTCGCTCCTCCTCCAGGGCCCGCACGCGTTTGCGGTACTGGTCCTTCTCGATCAGGCTCTGGGAGTGTTGTAGCTGCACCCCGTCACGGCTCTGGATTGCCTGCAAGGAGCCAGGCTGAGAGTGAGAAAAGGCAGAGAACTAATCCCCAGCTCCCACCCTGGCGTGGATGGAGAAGATCCACCGGGGAAGGAGGGGATATCCAGAGCAGAGACAAAAGCCCTGGTCCTGCTGGGAGGTGGAGAGCCAGGGAGGAGAGCAATTTACCTGGTCCCGCTCTTTTTCGATCTCCTCCAGCTGCAGCAGCACTGTGTTCATACGATGCTTGTAGAGATCGCAGTCCTTCTGCAGCGTCCGGTATTTCAGCTGCAGATCTTCCACCTCCTGGAGGTACTGGCAACAGCGAGCAGCAAGCATTAGCCATCCTGGAAGCAACTGCTGTGGCTTCCCAGCCCCCCTCCCTTCCCTCTCTTCCAGGACCTGCTCGGCATGTGGGGACAGGGGCGGTGATGGATGCTCTACCTTATCCCTCAGCTCTTCAGCCCACTGCAGCTCATTCTGCAGGGAGTTGAGTTTCTGGCAGAGATCCTGCCGGTCGTCTTGGGCTTCCTTCCAGTCGTGCTCCAGGATGTCCAGCAGGATCTGCTCAGAGCCTGGCACTGGGCCCTCACCAGGCGTCTAGGAGGTGAGAGGGTACCGTCACTGCACCACAAGCACTGAGGGAGCACCAGACCAGGGCAGGGACGGGCAGACTGCCACGACTGCCACCATCGCTCCTTCATTTGTCTACTGTGCGCTCCAAGGCACAAAGGCACACTTGTGAGCACATTCAAGAGTCACGGAGGTTGGGAGCAAGGACCCATCACTACCCAGACCCAGAAGCAACGGCAGGCACCACAGCCAAGCGATACTCTCAGAGGAAGGGACAGCCAGCCCGGGACAGCGATTTCCCCCATCTTTCCAGTGCCCGTGTCACCAGCACCGGGGGTGCCCCGGGAACAGAGGTGACCTGGAGCCTGCCCTGTGCCGCCAGGTACCTGCAACATGCCCTGCAGCTCCTGCAGCGATGCCGTGAGCCGCTGGTTCTCAGCCCACAGCTCGGACACGGCATCGGGGTGGCCCCGCTCCTCTGCCTCTCGCTGGGGCGGCGCAGACGCCTGTCTCCGCAGCAGGCTGCACTCCTCCTCTAGGCCGGTCACTTTGCATTTCAGCTGGTCCACCTGCAACCCAGGGAAGAAACACAGCCTGGTGCACACAGCCCTCCGCCTCTGCCTTAGTGCAAGAGTGAAGCAGAGAGGACGCGAGGCAGAAAAAGGGTTTGGAGGCGAGGAGAGCGAGGGCTGGTCCTACCACGGGGCCAAAATTAGCACAGCTGCACACAAAAGCTTTTCCCTGCAGGGCAAAGGAGGAAGAGGCACATTGCGTAAGCACATCCAGTCTCAGGATCCTCTCTCAGGGCAAAAAGCTTTCTTACTACCGTGGGGCATCCCCAGTGCAGCTGACCCTGACCGCGGGTGGACCAGGGATCTCTGGTGTGCTGCCAGGGCCAGCAGCTGTGAGTATCTCAAAGGCTTCCCAGCTCCTAGAACAGCTGAGAAACAAAGTCACAGCCGAAAAATCCACTGGAGGCTATTCAGTGCAGGGAGGCCACCTCTGGCCTGGGAAGTGTTTGAGGCTTAAGCTGCTGGAGGCTGCAGGGTACCACAGGTGCATCATCACACCCTGGACTCCTCTCAGACTCCTTCACCAACACGGCACTGGAGACAGGGGAGATCAGTTACTTTTAGGAGTAAGGGAGGTCCTCACAGCCCTGTAACAACTGATGAGGTTGATCAGAGAACAAGTTTCACAGCCAGGTAAGGCTTTGTGAGCAAACGGGGCAGGGGAAACCTATCAAAGCCACTGAGCACTAAGCAGCACTGCCAAAATCATCAAGGAGGGACTTGGGAATTGGATTAGTTCTGCAAATCTGTACAAAAGACCCACAATGACTTTCGGGGACCGGTCACTTCTGGACCCTGGCGTCAGGAGAGGAAAGCAGGCTGGGACCTGGTGGCCCATCCTGCTTCCAAGGGGATTTCTTCACCCCACAGTCACCCGCAAGCAATTCGCCTCCCTGCACAGGGGAGGCCCAGGGGAGCTGGCACTGTCAGGAATACCAGATAAAAGGTAGGGGAGGATTCTGGCGCTGGCAGAGGAGAATGAGGAATGAAAGGTAACCGCGGAGCTGTGTGAGAGGCCCAGGCCCAGACTGGTAGGGGGAATGCCAGGAGGCAGCACAGCACTGAGAAAACTGGGTTATTAATATGTTTAAGGTAGGGCTGTCCTTGCCCAGGCAGGAAATGGGCGCGTGTTTGCTGGAGGTGAGAGCTTGGCAGCTGCAGCGCAGTGTCACAAATTCCTTCAGGTATGCGGGGCATGAGTCTCCTAAACGTCACGAGAGAGATGAGGAGGTGGTGGGGAGTGGCGGGGGGGGGGGGTGGGGGTACACAACAGACTCTGGGCCAAAACGCTCCTATGAGCAGCAAGGCAGGCTGGGCAGCTCTGGGCAGCCCACACACACCCAGCGCCCTGTGTACGGGTGGCTGCACAGCCACCATCCTCACTAGAAAGAGGAAAGTGCAAGCCCCTTTCCCGGGGAAGAAGTAAATAGAAACACCCAGCTTGACGGAATCAGCTGCCTGCTGTGCGCCTGTGCTGCCCGGCCAGGGCACAGGCGCTCATCGGCAGAGCAGGAGCAGACAGGGCATCTCTCACGGTGCCAATGGCCAGGCTGAGAGAGCCAAGACATGCTGGAGGAGGCAGTGCCCTGGCAGCTCCTCCGAGGAGCTGGTTCTGGCTCCTCTAGGTGACGCATCTCCAGCTGTGGCAGGAGGCGGTGATGTATCTCCAGCTGCCCCAGGGTAGCGGCGAGAGCCTCCCGCGCCCTACCCACGGCTCGGCCGCTCTGCGGGGCACATTCCCCCTCAAGAGCAAGGGCATGCACCCTGGCACGTGTCCCGCCTGCCATCAGCTCCTTCACGATCACAGACCACCGCACACCGACGTCCGTGTGCCTCCCTCTCGGCCGTCAGACCCCCCCCGCTGCCTCCCACCCCGCGCTCCCCAGGGCCGTACCGCCAGCTGCAGGTCCCTGCTCCGCAGCACGGCCATGTTCTTCTCCTCGCAGAGCTGCGCGTAGCGCATGGCCATCATGTAGTTCTCGTCCTTCAGCCTCAGCAGCTCCACGCTGTTGGTGTCCCACTCCTCTCTCAGCCGCTGGCAACGCTCCTGCACCTTCAGGAGCTCCTGAAGCTGCTGCTCCAGCCGGGCCTGCTCTTGCTCCAACGCCTGGTTTTTCACCTGGAGCTGGTGTTCCTTCAGCAGGTGCTCTTTCCGCTGAGCCCTCACTTTCTTCACCTCCATCATCAGGAACTGAGTTAGTCCCTCAGGGCCTTCTTCATCTGCGGGGAGACAAAGAAGAATCTGGTCCTGGCTGCTGGGACAGGAGTAACCCCCCAAAAACAGCCTGCAGATTTGCCCAACACTTGGCCCCAAGAGGTGCCAAGCTCTCCTGTGGGTGTGCAGCCCTTCTTGTTCCAGGCTTACGGCTCCACAGTCCATCACACACATACATTTGGCCTCCTCCCTGCCAGACCCAGAGCAGAGAGCTGTCAGGGTTCCTTGCACACGAGTAGCATGAACCAGGGGATTATGCATGCACATGCACAGATTTCTGGCCCTTCCCATGCAAGCAGCAGCTGAAGGGAGGACGGAGAACCTGCCCCTACCCAGGATCATGGAGCAGCGCTGGGCTGGCTCCCTCCCCGTTAGCCGGGTGTAGTGCTCTGGGTAGTAAAACTCTAAAGACTCCAAAAAGGCTTCATAGCCTCGCTTCCCACGGCGCCGGAGGATGTCCATCAGGTAACCTGGAAGAAGGGAGAAAGAGCTAGGGTGAATTCCCTGCAAACCAGAGAGAAAACAGCATAGAGCAGCTTCGTGATATGAAATAGCATCTCCACCAGTTCCACTTCCATCCACAAGAATGGGAATGGCTGGAGGAGGGAACGGGGTGGGAGCACTGCCCTCGTCTGTGTGCACCCAGGGGGAGGCCCACGGAGAATGTGGGGGGAGGTCTGGCTGCAGAGAACAACAAAGCCGGGGTAGCACTGCAGTGGGAGGGACCAGGAGGCCACACCACCACATGCTGGGTAGCATCCACTGCGTGCCAAAACCAGGTTGTCCCCCACAAACCAGGCCCATCTAAGTGCAAGCCTGTGCTTTCTCCCACCTGTCTGGTTGCTTTTGCAAGGGAATCGGCATGAGTTCAGCACCTCCTCCTCATCCTGCTCATCTATCACGCGGCACTGGCGCAGGTATGGGGTGAGCTTTGCAGGGTTCAGGGAGCGGGTCAGCTGGTGCCGTGCACTCTCAATCTTCTCCCAGATGGTGTCTTCTTCCTCCTCCTGCTCCGAGAGGCTGCAGGCTTGGAGAGGGGCGTTCTCCAGGGCTGGGAGGATAAAAGGAAACAGAAGGTCTGAGGAATGATGGAGGAGCACAGAGTAAAAGGCATGAACAGGCGTGGGAGAACATGAGTAGAGGCATGATCCTGCAAATGATACAGTAGTCTTGTAAAAGGGACTCAGATACTTCAGAAGACGTTTTACGTACAGATTGGTCCATCAGCATCTCAAATGTCCACTCAGGGCCTTAGATATGCAGGAGGAAGAAGGCAGTGGTGCATAAAGGGGTTAGGAGCACATGCAGTAGGAAATCTAGGGAAGATGTCATCTTCATCTCTGAAGCACTCTTAAATACCCCTGGCCATCACACATCGTTCTTTTTTCCCCATCCCTGAGAACGGGAAACTCTCAGGACCAAGAGTTTTCACAGCCTGGGACACACTCTCTCATACTGCCATTGGAGAGGAGGGTTTCCCTGGGGATCCATTTGCCCTGTGCATGCCCCAAGCATCGGTGACACTTGTCACAGCAACGTCAGTGAAGTTCTCAAGGGCACCGTCCCCTGGAGCACCTTGGCTACAGGTACTGGAGCCAAAGGGGAATCACAGAAGCGTATCTTCCGTATGTTCCATGTATCTTCCACACATCCGTGTGGAGCCCTGGAAATACATAGCGACTAGGCAATCCCGCTGTCAACCAAATAAAGCAAGAGAGACCCCCTGAAGTCAATGGACCAAAACCCCTTAGAGAAGTGGTGAACCTGCTCTGTTAAGTCCCACAAGCTGTGATGGAGCAGGTGGGTGCAAGAAGCTCTCTTCCCAGCTGTGTATCAACTCAACCAGCGTTACTGATTTTCACTTGAGAAATAAAATCTGCTTCACAGGCCAACACAAATCCTTTTAGCTGGCAAGGCAAAGCACGGCAAAGATCTCCTGAGACCTAGAACACATCTCCCCAGTACGCACCGTTACCTGCCACCCTGGTGCTGGCATCAAGTCCAGCTTTCCTACCCCAGCCACACAAACATCCCCAGGGGCAGCATAGAGTTTCATGTCGCATGAAGGGAAAGGGAAGGAGATTTTCCACTCTTTTTTCTTTTCTTTGGGTTTTGGTTTCTTGTTGGTGTTTTTTTTGGTTTTGTTTTTTGTTTTTTTTTTTTCTTGTGGTGAGAATGGTATCATGCAATTTCAGACAGCCAACGGGCACAACAAGGGGGATGGCTGAGAGACCTGTGCAGAAGTTAATCCTCCAAGTAGAAATGGGAGGCTCAGGGTCTCCTGAAGGGTAACAGGAAGAGAGAATTGTTGAATCCACCAAAGATACTCAAGTGTCTGATTTCCAACACCAAAGACCTTAGCAGCCTCAATACCGATACAGATCTGGATTGTCCTAGGTTGAATAAAGAAAACAAACTGCGTTTCTTGCAGAAAGGGATCGCTCTCATTTGGGACAGGCTCGCTTGCCACAGGGACACAGTATGCAGAAGGAGAGGACGCAACAGCAGGTCACAGAAGTTGCGTTGGTTTGAGCTCCGCTCCCCGGCAGCAGATTTCTGCCTTTAAACCGAAGTGTTTCTCCGAAGAAACCCAAGCCGGCTTCGCAAGCAGCGACCGGCTTCGCGGCGGGCAGGCTCGGCAGAGAGAGAGGGTGGAGGGGTCCGGTACCCCTCCTCCTGCCCGGGGGACCCCTCCTCGGCCCCTCCAGGCCGGGGGGGGCCGGGGGGAGGCAGCGCTTCCCCTTTCGGCCAGCCCGAAGGCGCCCCCCGAGGAATGGCGAGCCGGCGGCCCGCCCTGAGGAGTTGGCTGGGAAAGGGAAGGAAAAAAAGGCGCAAATACACACGCACACACACACACCACACACATACATACCCCGCAGAGCCCGGGCGAAACCCACGCCCCCCCCCCCCCCCCCCCCTCCCGCCAGCCGCCCCGAGGCGATGCCGACGGGCGCGGCGGCAGCCTCGGCGGGAGAGGCGGCACAAGGGCGGCCCCGAGGGCTCCGCAAAGCCCCGGGGAGAAGCGCCCGTCCCCTGCTCCCGGCTGGGGGGCTCGCCCCTTACCCGCCATCCCCGCCACCGGGGGGGCTGCGCCCCGCTCCGCGCCCCGCTCCGCTCCGCTCCACTCCGCGCCCCGCTCCGCGCCGCCGCCCGTCTCGCCTCCCCGGCCAGGTGTGTCTGAAGCGCTCTCCCCACCCCGCTGCACCTTCCCTCCCTCCTTCCCTCCCTCCTTCCCTCCCTCCTTCCCTCCCTCTTTCCCTCCTCCAGCCGGCTGGCAGGGAACCGGCAGCCCCCCCGGGCAATGCGGAGCCCGGCCCCCCACTCACCGGCGAGACGGGGAGCGGTCCCCCCCCCCCCGCCTCCGTCCTCTCCCGGTTTCTGACACCCTCCAGCAGCTCCTCACCTGGGCGAGCCGGGGAGGGTTTTTTTTCTCTGCGGGTTGTCCCTGCTCTTCCTTCCCCCTCCGCCCCGCTCCCCAGCCCCAGGCTGGAGCTGCCCTCCGGAAGGATGTGGCTCGCCAGCGACTTCTCTTCTGAAAACGCACCCGGCTTCACCTCCAGACAGACCGGCGGGGGAACGGGGTGCCCAGCTTGGCCTCCCGGCCAGGGCCCTGCCCGGGCACGGCGAGGAGGGTGTCGTCCCCCCCCCCCCCCCCCAGACAGGTTGCAGCCCTCCCCAGCTCAGCCTGCAAGAGACGAGGTGCGTAAAGAGGAGGTTTGGGGGGTTCAAGGGCTCCCAGAAATGGTAGCCTGGCCGCCCCAGGTGTAGGACTGGTTCTGGATGGAGTGGGGGAGAGGGTCGAGAAAGGGGAGAAAATGGACATGGTTGAAGGAAGGCTGATCCAGGCTGAGAAGAGGTGCCACAGGCTTAATTTTGGCCCTCAGTCCTGTGTCTGTGGGTGGAGCTGGGCGTGGAGGCACCCCAGGGCAGCCTGACTGAGCTGTACCCCAGGGCATGCAGGGGCTTGCAACCAAGCACTTCATCCCCCTGGCCAGGGGCAGATGCCAGGAAAGCCTTCCTCCTCCCCTGGTCCAAGTGGCCACAGCAATCCCAGGAGTGGATCTGTGCGTCCCAAAGAGCCCACGCAGGGTAACTGCCAGACCTCCCATGTACCCAACTGCCCAAATCTGTGCAGTAGCACTGGGTCTGGGAGAGATGGAATTGGACACCATGGTTCGGTCCCAACATCTTGTGCCTCTCCCTCCAAGGCTAAGGTGCTTTTCATTTTCTCTAGCAACCCCATTTCACTCTCGTTTCATCACTCTCAACCGTGTCAAACCTCAGACCTCAGCGACCAGGATAGACAGTGCAGGTTCTGTGCAAGAGATTCCCAATGCAATATCAAGATCATAAGAAATGGGACTTCACCTGATTCCTCCCAGCCTCAGGGTCAGCTCATAGGGCAGCCCCAACTACTGCTGTGCAGCCCTCCAGGGCTCTGGATACAACACGAAGGAGCCCTACATTGCTCCTGCCCCTGCCAACACGTTCCCAAAAGGGAGATGCCCTCAGCATCCCACGCTGCAGCTTCTGGACCCCACCTCTGCATGGAAACATTTATCCTTCAGATAAGTGAAGAAACCAAAGTGGGGGGAGTGTGGAAAAATCTGAGGTATGAACTGGGCCCCCTGCTCTCAAGGATTCCTGCTGCACCCAAAATGAACATCTTCATTAGTTTTTCCTCCGGGGCCAATGGCAGATATATCCCCTCTGGTCCCCACAGGGCTCCTGCACTGGCTTCAGCAAAGCAGTTTGTGGCAAGGGAGGCTCTAGCCAAGACCCTTTCCCCGTCGCTGCTATGTTCTTTTCAAGATCAAGCACAACCACCATCTGGGAATTGAGACGGCGTCTGGGTGATGCACACACAGAGCATCACCCAGGTACATAGCCCTTTTTGTTGCAACATATACACACAGGTATTGAGCAAACACCAGGCACACATGCATGCAGGGCTTGCAGCAGCCACCACCTCCTCTCACATGGCATCCGTCCCAACAGGCACCGGTTGACACCCCAAGCGTATGAATTTGCTGCTGACTCACCCTCCCTCGCCAGCCCAGCACTGCACAGCTCCCCCCCCCCCGGGGGGTGCGTGCCGACCCAGGACCACCAGCACCAGGGCACAGCTCCCATCTCCAGCCCTTACCTCCAGCCAGAGGGCATCCAGCTGAGTGATCAAAAGCGAGTACAAGCAAGGCTGCCTGCAGGGACCCCATTCTGACTCAAGCCCTGTCAGTTTTTGCCGGCTAGTTATTCTCTCGAAAACAACCCAGGTATAGATCGCTCTCTCACTCTCTTCCTAGTGAAAAGATTTCCTGAGCAGAGTGTTAGGTGGTGATAGAAGATAAGATCTTCACAGTTATGATAAAAGCCCCAAAACAAGGATTGGTCTCTCTCATTCACCCAGAGACAAACTCAAGGCTGATGTCAAGGAAACCTCTCCCTCCACCCACCCTGACCCCACGGGCAATGGCTGTGGTGCTTTGTGACTCAGAGCGTGCAGACATCAGACAGAGCAGTTCCCACATCAAGCACCATCAGCCGCTCTCGCTCTCCTTTGCGGACCGTCTCCGAGCTCCGAAGGTACCCCAGGAGCAAGCAGGCCACCCCTGAAGGCCCTGGGCTGGACAACCGATCCCAACAGGTCAGACAGACAGCTCCTGAGAGGAAGGATATGTTCCACCGCTGTTTTCTGGCCAGGGTTTGGAGGCACAGAGACGAAGAGCTCGCACTTCAGAGGGAAGCTGCCATTAGCAATGAGACACCCCAATTAATCTGAGATGCGTGGTTGCACCAGACTGCACATGGTCACAGCCAGGTATTACAATCCCAAAATAGCTTTACCAGTAGCAGCTGCTTTTGTGCCGCCACACTTGAGTTCACACTAGGAATGACATCGGCCTGTTTGGGTGGGGTTTTTTGTGTTGGGTTGTTGGTTGGGTTTGTTTTGTTTTGTTTTGTTTTGTTTCAAATCTTAACCAAAATAGTTGCACTGGTAAAACTTTCCAAGCCACGCTGGCTCACACAGGAAATCTATGACAGGCCAGCAAATGGTGAGCCACGCGTTGTTTCCACTGCCAAAGGGAGGGCTTAGCACCCATGGCCCACAGAGTGTGACAGGCAGCTGGGTCTTCTGCAGATCCTTGCAGTGCGGCTCCGACCCACAGCGCTAAGAGGTCAGCAGGATCCCTCAGAGGCGAGCGAGCCCGCGCTGCCGGGAGCAGGGCTGGGTATGCCACAGCGGCTGCATTGCTTGCCCTCTCCTGGAAACACTTTTAGGAAGGTCTGAGGCGGGGAAGGAATGCATTCAATTTCTGATTGTGTGGCTAAAACACCATCAGTATAAAGCTCAAGCTGCGGTTACAGATGGTGAGCTTAGATGCTTTGTAAAGCCCTGCCCTGTGTTTTGGGAAGTGCAGTATCTTTACAATCCTGCTCTGAAACCTCCTACCCACGCAGTGTTCATAATGTGAGCTGGTCAGAATATCTTCAATAATGTATTTCTGGCTTTGTCCTTTTTTTTTTTTTTTTTTCCCAATCAAAATATGCTGTTCTTCTCATAGCCCAGTGATTTGCAAAGACCTAAAGCTTCCAATGGAGTTTTAGGTGGGAGGTTTGCTAAGGTCCAGGGTGGTCTCCCTAGTCAGGTTGAGTTTGAAATAACCCCTCCTAATAATAACTTCCACCCTGCCATAGCTGTCCCAACACGATTTGGTGTCGTGAAAAAACTCTCCGCAGTTTTTGTTCCTGTGTGGAACAAAAACAAATGCTGAAAACTCAAAAGAGGTTGTGAAACAGAATTAGCAACTTCAGCCTGATCTAATCAGCTCACAGGCTGGTTCACACTGGATTAGTTAACACTGCACAGAAAAAAAAAAAAAAAAAAAAAACCAAAACAGTTTTATTTTCCTAATGACACTCATCGAACTTGGTGTTTATATTAACGGCCTTTGCAAGGCCTTTGACTACCTGCTCATCTGCCGGACACTTTTCATAGTGGATGCAAGACAGCCCCAGCACACGGAAAATGGTTTGTTCCCTTCAGGGTGGTGGTGGTGAGGGCAGAAGGGGAGGAGGAATGAGGTGTCCCCCCCAAAAAAAGGGACTAGTGGCCTTCTGGCCGGAAGGAAATGCATGTGTCTGTGTGTGGAGATAGCAAAACAAGCAAATATTTCCTTCAGCATTCCTCCCCCTCAAGAACACACACCCATTGCCTGGAGCTACAGGAGTCAAAGTGTGTGGGAGCCTTTTGGTAAGGTATCGGCAACACATCTTTGTCCTCATTAGGGCAAGGAGGTGTGCAGGATGGCAACGAAGACCTGAATTAGAGCAAGCTGATGGGATTCGAGTCACTGGGGTGGTCTACCCCGCTCCAAAGCTACTCAGCTGCCCCTGGCAAAGAGGCTCCACCTCTGCAGCCCTGAGCTTGGAAATCTCACGCTTGGCTCCCACCTCACCCTTGCTCGTAGTTGCCTTATTCTTAAAGCATTATCCTCGTGGGATCGGTCCCAACTTGGTTTTTTCCTCTCTCCAGAAAATGAACCGACTGACAGTCCGTCTCGCTGATCATTGTGAATCCCATCTGGTTGGCTGCTTCTGCATCAGACGTTGCAAGGGGACCATTAAAATCTGCTCTCCACTGCATAAGAAGGGTCCAAACACTGACTGCACAGAGGTTCAGTGAGTTCAGGGGAGCAGTATCTGCTCTCCCCAGGTATGACCCGCTCTGTTTAGAAACTGGGAGTGAATTCAGCTCTCCAGCAAAGGATCCACCTTTGTTTTTTACTGGTGTATGTGCAAACAGAATTTGATTCTAAGGGAGAAGAACCACACGGACTGAAGATGTACACACAGAGTGAGGACCACGCCTGCTTCGGGCAGAAAATGAATGGCTGTCCGAGAGGGAAGGCGATGGGGGCTGGAGCCCAGAGAAGGAACAAACCCAGCTGCATTTTAATTGCAGCAGGCAACAGCTCACCAAACGCACCCACCCGCTTCTCCTTAGTGCTTTCCTTGCACGCTAAGGCTGCAGCCACCAGAGGTCAATGTGACCACATCAACCTCAACCAGCTGTTGTCGGGTGCTGCACAGAGCCCCTTTGAAACTGGGATGACAAACAGAAATATCAAGTAGGCAGTGTTTTCCACCTTAATCACAATGTGACCTCAGCACTATCCCTGGAAAAAAGGGCTTGAGAATGACAGTGTTCCCAGTTAGCGTCCTGCAAACACTCTGAACTGAGACCTTGTTACTTGCCTGTGGTCCTGCAGGACCCCACAAGTCCTCCAGTCACTCTGGGCATGTCTCATACTGCTGGTTTCAGTGTCGCTCGGGTGTTCTCACCAGGCCCAGACCTGTATTGTTAACAACACGTGGAAGTGGGCAATCTGTCCTCCCCTGAGTCCAGCTTCTGCTCCCTGGGGCCTAAGGTCTGTCACAGCGAATGAGATCTGCCAGAGATCCAGGCTGGCTGAACGAAACGAGCAGCTGACCTGCAGCCAGAGGAAGGCGAATGGCTTAAATGAGCAGGGTCATCTATTTGCATTAGAAGAAGTCAGACGGGGAAAATGGGACTGTGCAGAACAGAAATCAATATGTCTGGATAGCTTTGTAACAGCCAGCCATTTTTCTGTGCTCCCGCACATACCAGTTACTTTCTCTTCTCCATCTCACCTCTGTCTTCCCCTAGAGCTCCTCAAACAGGCACTGCGAGGTCCTTTCCATCCTAGCCTCCCAATCTCTTTATCATCTATGTGGACACCCACCTAGTCAGAGCAAACAAAACACTCCTATTCCCCCTCCAGCAAGAGACGTCTTCTTCTCCAAGAAGTCTCCACTGAACTACAGGATCATCAGTGGTCCTCTGCCCAAAACTAGCCAACTGCCTAGACCAAGCACGTTTCCACCATCTCGCATGAGCACTAGCTTAGGGTAGGATCAAAGCCAGACCAGAAGGCAAACCCTGCCTTCTGTTTGCAGGGCAGCTGAAGTCGAAGACGCCGAGACAGCGAGAGTTACCAGCACCAGCTCAGATGCCATTATATAGACCAGCAAACTGACTGTGAGCAGTCTGAATTCAGAAGAATAAATTGCCACCAAGAGACTAGCTACTTAGCTGGGAGCTCTGCTCAGCCCGCTTCAGAAATACTCTGGTCCCTCATGCAGCTTCAACAAGAGGGGAGGAAGGAGCACGGATGGAAAACACCACTTCCATCTTCCCTTCCTCCTCCCTGAGATGATCTAGGTCCCATATGGCTCCTCTCCTGAGCTGGTACCCAAGCATGCCCCAGGGTCATTGGCAGCCAGAGTCCCTAAGAGTCGTTATCAGGCAGAGGCTGGCCAGATGTTGACAGAGGAGAGGCAGGAGGGGGTGACACCATCCCGTAACACCCATAACACTAAACATGTGCCACGTCAGGGAAAGGGACAGGATTGACATGTCAGGGAAGGAAGATGCTGCTCTTTCAGACCTGCTGGCAAATTTGCTCCATAAAGCAACAGACAACATAATCTTAAGTCCCAAAAAACTCCCTTCTGCTACAATAGTTGGGGGTTTGAGGGCAGAGGCTGGCGATGTACGTGGGAAGGCATGTTGGCTTTTCAGCCTGCAACCCATCAAAGCTCCAGCAGTAACTGTCAGAAGCCAGATCCCGGTTCACCTGTGCACCTGGCCTTGCAATTCATGGTTTGGGCAACAAACCCCAGCTTGGTGGTTTTCTATCCCCAGGAATACCTGACTGCCCCAGGGAGGGCAATGCAACTGCAAGAGAGGGAGGCATGCTGAGACTTTGCTGGAGTTTCGGTAGGCCAGAACCAGCCCAGGACCTTTTCCCCTTTGCTGGAGAGCAAACCTGTCCAGGACACAGACAGAGAAAAAAGCTGAGCTCAGGCTAATGGGAGCAAAGTCTCTGCGGAAAGGGAAAGAGCAGCCAAGTGCCACCAGCACTTGTAACACTGCTCCGGAGCCATAGGGTGGCACCACCCCACTGTCCAGCCCCCTGGGGAAGGAGGTGGCTGGGCAAAGCTCAAAAGCTTTGGGACATCATGACCTTATGCTGGAGCCCTCACAAAGGGAAGGATGCGGGGAGCCAAGATCTGTTCCTGTTGCTGCTGAGCAGACCTGTCAGAGCTCCTTGCTCCTGACTGCTGAGGCCTTTCCCAAGCCTTTCCACTCCAAAGATGCCGGCCCCACACCAACATGCACCCACTGCCCTGACCTACTCTGGGCCCAGCTGTTCTCACCCTACAGCTGATCAGAGGTCACTGCTGCAATGAACCAGGTCCAGGCTTACCCACAGGACAGCAAAGGGGCCGTAGCTCCCTTCTGCTCCCATTAATGCCCCCTAATAGGGTATGTTCCAGGGCACCTGTCAGAGGTGGGTCTGCACAGAGCACCCCTCAACCCACATTCAGCATGGGCCAAGGACTGCAAACCAAAGCTGAGGCCTGACAAACTTGGTGCAGATGTGACCTAAATCAGAGCAGATAGGTGCCGGAGGTGAAGGCAAAAGCACAACATCTTGGACCTATTTCCTCCTCCGCATACCACCGCGGCCACACCAGATGCCCTGCAGGATGTGACCCTAGATAACGGGGGAGTTCTTGCAGCCCTTCTGACTGCTGCAGGGGATCCGCGCCAGAGCTGTCGTGGATGAACGTGGTGTGATTTGTGACCTTCCCCTAAGCACTCCTCCATGCCTGGCGTTCCCAGAGCTCCCCATTCCTGTGTCCCAATGCCAACATACCCAGCTACCTCCCGGTCTTGGCCTCAATGGCTCTTTGCCCTTCAGACCATCCTGCGTAAAACTGTCAGCCAAAGCCAGAGACAGCTGCGGGAGGAATCAAAGCCTGGGGTGCAGTGGGAGCCGTGTGCCTCACTTCCCAGGAAGCCAACCACAGCCTCCCCTCTAGACCAGACCTTTGCAAGCCCCAGGAACATAACCCCATCCCCCGGGAGGGCTGGATGCCCCGTTTCCCCTGGGAAGGCGTCGCACCCTGCCCCAGGGATGCGATCCCCGGAGTTGAGCGATGCAGACAGACGCTAGCTGGAGCCCGCCCAAGAGCAACGAGCTTTCCAAGTCCTTTCCCTTTCTTGGGGGTCTGGTAGTCACATAAACAGGAAAAGCCTGGCCCTCTCCTCTCCCCCCACACCCCCCCCAGCCCCCTCCTCGCCTTCCACGCCTTCCACAGCTCTGCCTCCCTCCCCTCCTCTCCAGCGGGCGCCAGCATGATACAAGCCCCATCGTTGGGCTGCTTGGCCCCCACGGGAGGAGCTGCCGGCTGGCCCCTGACCTCCAGGCTCCGCATTTCCTGCGGCAGCCGAGGAGGGAGACGAGGCCCCTTCTTCCAGACACTGGGGCTGGGCGTAAAGGGGCCTCGGCGGGCCAGCCCGGGGCGGGGAGGAAAGGTCGCGGCGGTCCTTTGCCAACAGCCCGAGGTTTGAGGAGACAAAGATGCCAGCTGCCCTGGGAGAGGTGAGAGCATCGCTGGGACGGGGAGCCTCCGGCCAAAATGACAGACCGAGGGCCACGCTCCCGTCCCGGCTCTGCAGCCAGCTCTCCAAACCCTTCTTTATCTCCTTGCACTTATTTTTAAAAGCTTTGTGGCATTCCCTCCTAAAACCAAAGGCAGCCACGCCAGGTCGGGGCGGCTGCCCAGGAGGAACCAGAGCCTGCAGGAGAAGGGTGCAGCTCCTCCTCCAGCTCACACAGTCACCCTTGCAGAGCCCAGCACTGTTAACCCTCAGCAAACTAAGCCCAGCGGCAGCAATAAGTGCCTGTCGTAAGGTGAAAAAGCTGGGACTACTGAATAGGAAGGTGTTACCCCCTTTCTCCCAGGTCCCTGTAAGGAGGACTAAGCTAAGACAGGCATCTGCCTCTTCGCATGTCTCCCATGGGTCATCATGGGGAGCAGGACTGAGATCTCCGGAGGGGAGTGGGGAGAAGAACTGAGCCTTGCTGAAGGCATTCGGAGACAGATCCCTGTCCCCAAGGTCCCGGGCCACGCTTGGGCTCTGTGCCAGCCCGGGCTTGTAAAAACCCAGGACACTGGCCAGATGTGATGCCCGCTCTTCACAGCCTGGCAGGAGGTGCCGGATGCCTGGGGAGAGCAGAGGGGGGTGGGGGGGGTGGGGGGGGATGGCATCCCGGATGGAAACCTCTGGCATTCCTCTGTGCTGATCTCCACTCTGCCCTGGAATGCACCCGCCAGCAGCATGTGGGAAAGTGGAGTCAGCAGAGACCTTGGATGTGTCAGCTCCCCGGCTGAGTAAACAAGAGGAGCCCTGGCAAGCGTTCAGCCCCAAGCATCCGAGACCTTGAAAAAACGGGGCTGGAGACGGGGAGGTTCTTCTGTCCCCTCCTTGCTTAACCCCTGCAAAATATCTCCTAACCTCTCCCCTACCTCAGGTGCTAATGCCACCTCCTCTCATCCCTACCAGACCTGGAGAAGTGTGGGGAGAGACTCTTCCTTGAGTCATTTCCAGCACCCAGATGTCAGATCTGACATCCTGGGAGGAAAAGGCCCCTGGGAGAGACACTGCCACAAAAGGACTGTCTGGAGAAGAAAGAGGTGGGGGAAAAGGATTGATCACACACCTCCCCCCTGCCATGCACACCCATCCGTGCCCCTTGGCCGTCTCTCAGACAGCAGGGAGCATAGAGGATGGAGAGAGCTTCCACCAGCAGTCCTGGCACTGCCTCGGCGAGCGCAGTGACGGCCAGGACAGAGAGGCACACCACAGCTCCCAAATAAATACCTCCCCAGCCCCAGATGGGGATATTCCCACTGGGGGATGCCAGCTCCAGCCACCCCCCCTGCAGGTTTCACAGGCTCAAGGAGAGGCTGCAAAACAACAGGTTTCCCCAGTGCCGGTTAGAGACATGCTCCCACCGCTCCTCGGGTTGCCGGCGTTGCCTCCCTCATCTCTATAACACGCACCCACGCGAGACGGCCTCTTATCCCCTCTCTGCCCTGGCACAGGAGTCTGTTTTAGGGTCTGGAGAAGAGGGAAGGGCTAGGGAGGGTCCCCCTGCATCCCACCGGTGGTCCCCATCATCTCCTGGGGGGCAGACTCCCGCGGCGGTGGCGCTGGGAGGCTGTGCCCGCATTCTGGCCACCTTCCCGCATCCCCTATCGCTCCTCGGCAGGCCCGGACTCCCAGAGAATGAGCCATTGTTCCCCGGCCCCGCGGCCTCTTCCTGTCCCCGTAGGGCTGCGAGACAAACAAAAGCAGAGCCAGACGCAGTGGGGAGGAGGCTGGGCCTGCTCCCCTCCTCCGGATCCCGCAGCAACCCCGCAGGCAGGCAGGCAGACAGATGGATGCACGCCTTGGGGGAATGGGCAGGGACACCCCTATTTTTAGCTGCCTCTGCATCCCCACCCCGTTCCTTCCGTGGGCCAAAAATACACAGGCTGGATGGACAGGCAAAATCATTAAGATAAAAGAGTTGTCCAGGCCTTGTGTCCAACCACTCCCTGGCTTTCACCTCTTCCTTTTGCCCAGGGCAGGTTCCTCACGCAGGCTCTCTCTCCTCTACTGTGGATGGCTTCTCTCTTCATCCCCATCCCTTATTCCCTATATCCCCACATCCTCTCTCCGCACATGGTACCCTTCTTTATCCCTGCACCCCACTCCCCGTCTGCTCCATGGATGCATCCCCTATCCCTTGATGGTCCCCTCTCCCATGCCATGCCAACCCTGGGGACCTACTCCCTTCTCTTGAGATGCCCCAGCTCCCCCTTTCCCCACAGCACCTTCCCCCCACCTCCTCATGCATTTCACCTCCAAAAGGCTCTTTGCCCCCAGATACCCCCCCAGTTTCCTGCTTCTTACCGCCCGTTCCCACTGCACCCTCCCCCTTCCCCCCGCTGCATTCCTCCTACCCTCACCATGTCCCCCTTTCTTTCCTCACGCCAGCAACCTCCGTCCCAGCTCCCTCCAGCCTGCACAGGCCTTAAACTCTTGCAGATATGCTCCCCCTCCTTATCCTGCTGAGGGAACATATTTGGGGGAAGGCAAATGGACCCCCAGATGCCCCTACACACAGAGAGCTGCTTCTCCGCGCAGAAAATTGATATCTGAGCCCCCTGAGTCCCTCCTGCACCTCCGTAAGGCCTATGAAAAGGAACCGGAGAATCAAGTGTTTGAGGAGACATAATGTACATACGTAAATATATATTTTTACATCTCCTTTCCCAGTGCCCGGAATCAGAGAGGTGTTTCCAGGCCACAGGCAGCTGTTCCTGGATTGCTTCTCATTTATGCAACATCCTCCCTCCCCTCCCAGCCATGTCCCAAACCTTCTCTTCCCTCTCCTCTGCAGCCGGGGGAAAATCAGAGGGAGAGCACAGATTGGGGTCTGTCCCAGGGTCTGTCCCTCCATCCTCCCTCCCACAACACCCCCCAACACCCCTACAGCACCCCACATCCCTAGCCAGCGAACAAGAATAGCGTATGAGGCGGAAGCTGGGGAGGGTGGGAGGAGGAAGAAGGATGAAAACATTTGGGATAGGAGGAGATGGGCAGAGGGAGGGAGGCAGCCCGCCAGCAAGCCTGGGAACTCATCCCTACCTCCTCCTGGGCTTTGGCAAGCCCCGAGGCTTTGAGTTCCCAGCCCAGCCCCCGGGAGAAAAGCGCACCACACCACCCCTCGCCTTTGCAAACCCCACAAGCAGGACATGGTCAATCCCATTCCTTCGACCTCCCACTGCTCTAGGGGAAGGGAGCTGGAGGAGTCAGGGAGGGAAATTATAAATGGGCTTTTACAGAGGTCGATCCACCCTCTTCTAGCATGAGTGGGTCTAACCCAGTGCTGCTGACTGCCTGGTGGTGCTCAACACAAGCCACCCGCTTTCCTTCCCCGGGGCAGCACAGGGATGCCAGGAACTGCATCAGTCTGATCCCTCTCCCCAGTTACTACAACAGCTACGGGCCCAGAGCGAGGGACTCACAGCACAGCCCCAAAAATGAGCTGAGCCTGGCCTAGCACATCCCTGGGGGTGCTGCCAGAGGAGAAATCATCCCAGTAAACAAACTACCGGGCATGAGGGATCCAGTGCCCACAAAGCCAGCGCTGGCATCAGACCAGGGATGCTCTGGGCAAGACGCTGGGTGCCTCAACACCTATCCCTCGCCCCAGGGTGTCACCTCCCGCCACCACCCCAGATTGCTCACCCTAAAACTGGCTCTGCCTCTGGCTCATCCCCAGGGCAGCGAGACACAGGCTGGAGGTGGCACCGAGGGCCACGGGCTGGGAACAGGGAGGAGGGACCTGACAGCACCAGGGTGAGGGGGAGCTGGATGAGGCCACACCGGGATGCACGGTGGGGCAGGGGGCCCTATGGACTTCCCTTCCCATCATGGCAGGGGACTGTCCCCCCACCCCACTGCCAGCAGTAATTCCCATACCCATGGGGTATGTGTCCTTGCAGCTGCTATGAGGAGAATGGAAACATCTGGAAGTCACCCGCAAACAAGCATTGCTCCCAGTTAATGAGGAAATATGAGCCGGAGACCCTGGGCAGCAACAGGATATCTGCTTCTTGTGCACTGAGCGAGGCACCCCCTTCCCATCCAGCCCCCCGCCTGTTCTCCTTCCACGGGAAATTTCCAGGGATGGGACTGCAGGAGTGTGGCAGCACTCTCAGAGCCCCATTCCTGGAAATAACCCAGGGAAGGAGGGCAGGCGAGAAGGCAGCAAACAGAAATGCCAGGAGGTAGAAAAGCAGGGGCAAGTGCCCTGTCCACAAGCTGGGATGCTCCCATCACCTTCCCTCAGCTCCCCCCCAGGCACTGGGGAAAGAGAGAAGGGGGATTTTTCTTCTCCAGAGGGGAGTCCTG
The DNA here is from genome assembly GCF_018691265.1 of Tyto alba. NCBI lineage: Eukaryota > Metazoa > Chordata > Aves > Strigiformes > Tytonidae > Tyto > Tyto alba. The sequence goes on from NW_024881282.1 coordinate 32,965,039, forward strand.
CATCAGCAGCCTCCCTCGAGCATCAGCTCAGTGAGCATCAGGGGCTGCAAAGCAAGATGGAAGGAAGAACTGATCACCTGGAGGTGGGGTACAGAGACCTCAGACCCCCCCAGCATCCCTCCATCCCTCTCTCCATCCCCATCGCACCCAGCCACCCATAAGACCTCAGCCCCATGCCGGAGGGATGAGCACTGGGAAGAAGAGCGGATGCAATTTGCACAGCCCCGCCTTTGATGTCGTAGGAATCAAAGCAAATCCTCAGCCAGGAAAGCTGCGGGGCCACTTGTCTGCTCCCATGATAAGCCTGATGGCCGGTCTCTCTGTAGTGATGAGACTGGTACTGCTGCCTGGGGCAGGGGGTTACAGACGGGATGAAATGTTGGGGTGACCGAAGGTAAATGAGACAGGTTGGGGGAGGGCCAGGCATTAGCTCCTACCCGGGGCACCCAAGGGTGGTACAGTGGCTCTGCATGCAGCTCTGTCCAGCCCCACAGCCTCCTCTCATTTATCAGCTGAAGTGGATAAACAGGCTGGGAGGCAGAATTGTATAAATTCATTTTCCAGGCAGCTGTATATGAAAGAAGGGGGTCTCGGGAGGGTGCAAGCCCTGCTAGGGTACATTCGGAGCGGCCGCACCACCTCTGCTAGTACTGAGGCAGCCAGAGGCCAGGATGGGTACTGAGTCCTGGAGGAGCCTGGAGGTCTCCGAAGCACTTCAGCGCCAGCCCCAGAAGGACAAAAGTCACAGCCCGGCTGGCATGGCCACAAAACCACAAGGTTTGGGGAGGGCTGCTGAAGAGGGGGGATTTCCAGCTGCTTTCCTGGAAATGGAGCCCATCCTGACCCGAAGCACAGAGATGCTTGGAGCAGGAGCAAGGAGGAGGAGAAGGCAGTGGGAGAGCCGTCTGCTCGGCAAGGAGCAGAACGTGGCCCCTGTCCCATCTGGAAGAGATTTGTTCTGCATTCCCCGGCGGAGGCGGCTGCTGTCGCCCAGGCTCTGCTCCCTGCCGCAGCCCCCGCTGCAGGGCACGGGGCTGGGGGTGAGGGGAGTGAGGGGGGACCCCCTCAAGCTGGGGGGGCAGATGCCCTGGCAGACCATGCAGAAGGAGGAAACCCAGAGGAAAGGTGTTTTTCCTGCCTCTCCCATCACCCCCCATTGGCTTCCTCTGAGCAGGACGTAGGGGAAGAGATGCCTGCCACAACCCTGGCAAACAGGGAGGGTGCAGGTCACGATTTCTCATCCTTTTGCCCTGGTGGAGCAGCTTCCCCCCACTCAAACCTAAGCTCCCATTCTCCCTGCAAGACATAAACCCGCTCAGAAGTACCATCAAAATGCGCAGTCCACGTGCTCTTAATTCCTAACGGAGAAGACGTGCACCAAAGGCAGAAACCCCAACTACCGCGTCTCACAGAGGAGAAGCCTGCGGGGGAGAGGCTGAGAACAGTGCCAAAACCCTACTGCTGCTTAGCAAAACCTCTGAGCAATAAGGTGACCCTGCCTGGGCACTCCAGCACGAGCCACCTGAGCCCGGCGAGAGGCCAGGCTCCATTTTGACATCTCCTCTGCAGACATCTTGTCATCCCTTCAGCCAGGCCCTGCTTAACCCCAACAAGTCTTGTCTTGCCTTCGCCAGCAGAGACACCTCCCTTCTCCTCCACAGGGCCCTGAATAGGTGCTTGTGCCTGGCCAAGCGCTCCCCAGCAGGGCCACCGAGACTCACCCGGAGGCCATCACGGTCACCAGTGGCACTGGTGATGCCATGCCCACCAGCAGGTTGCCCCTCTGACACTGATAGGGTCAATGACAGATCAATGAAGCGTGATGCCAGAGGGATATGGTGTCCCACGCGTGGGCAGAAACCCTCCCTGGTTGCCACCAAAAGCACCTCCTTGAATTTACCCACTGCCACCCCCTCACCCTGATCTGACGTGCTGCCACCGATATGACCCTTGTCCCGACCCCGTGACGCTTGTCCTAACCACGTAACGCTTGTCCTGACCCTGTAACAAACACTGACCTGACCCACACAGCCTTTGGGGAGGCTGTAATACTGCTAATGCTCAACCTAACACTACCCACAGGTCCTGGCATGACCACCCACCCTCCAGAGCCCACTCCTGGTTGGCAGCACTACGTGGTGGGCACCGGGGACTTCCCATCCAACATGGGATGGGATGACCCTACCTGATACTCGAGGCTTCACACACACACACACAGGGGACAAACTCCTTGCCTTTTACCCCCGGCCGGGCTCCCCTAACCAGGTTAGCCAGCAACCTGAGCTTTCCCCTTCCCCCAAATCCATTGAAGCGAGTACCCAGGAGCAGGAGGCAGCCGATGCCGGAGGACGGGAAATGGAACTGGGGAAGTGGGGAGGAGGGGGGGGGGGGGGGGGGGGGGGGGAGCCGCAGAGAAGTTCCTGAAGTTTTCTCTCCTGGATAGTTGGAATAAATCTCATTTTCTCTGGTCTCTTTGCTGAGGCGAGGATTGGCTCGGCAGTGCTGCAGCCCGCCCTCCTCCTTCCCACGTCCCCTCCCCGCCAGCTTCGCTCCCTCTCTCCAGTGGCATCGGGGCGTCAGCCCGGGAGAGCCAGCCTTGGGGGGGACAGCGGTGAGGAAAGGGAGGGCGGCATGCCTCCTCTTTCTGCCCCCCTCTGCCCTGGGACGTACCGCCGGTAACCCTCGGAGCAAGTTACGGGGGCCCACGGGGAGTGTCTCCCAACTTTTCGGCCGGAGGACGGGGAAAAAAAAAAATAACCCTGGTTCAGAAGAGGTAAATCCTGAAAGTTTTGATTCCTCAGTTTGTAGAGCTGGGGGCGGGGGGGGGGGGGTGGGGGGGGTGGGGGCAGAGGGCGGTTCGGGAGCAGAAGGAAAAGGGTGGAGAGGGTGGTTGGAGAGGGGAGAAGCATGAGGGGTGGCAAGGCGATGGAGACAAGGGAGGATGACGAAAAAGAAAGCAAGAAGAAGGCAGGAATGCAACAGGAAACCGGGAGGAAGGAAAGCGGGAGCAAGGAGAGGGGAGACAGACTGCAGGGGAGCCAGGAGAGAAAGAGGGCGAGCAGGGAGTCCCAAGGATGGGGGGAGGCAGCGCGGGGACCCCCCTCCCACACCCCTCTCTGGATACCCCTTGAAGCCCCACAGGCTCTTGGCACCTCAATTTTGGGGGTTTGGAGGAAGAAAGGGAGCACTTTTGGGCAAGAGGGCAGGGAGAGGATGGCTGGAAACTGCCCGCCTTTGGAGCCCCAGCCTTCCTCCATGTCCCAGCGCGTCTGCTCGGAAAAATACCCTTGTTATGCAGAGAGATATAACTCTCTATATATATAGCAGCCGGCAGCACAGGAGTCGGACTCAGGCTTGTCCGCCTACTGCCTGGCACTGCTCCAGGGGAGCTGGAAGAGGCCCAGCCTGGCCAGCCGAGCCCCTTTCTCCCTTCCCCAAAAGCCTGTCTCTGCCGGCTTCCCCCATCCCAGAACAGTGACCCAACGGGGGAGCCTCTGCCTCCCTCCCTCTGGGGAAAGGGAGTATTTTCGGCACTCGGGAAGGCTGGAAAAGCCTTCCTGGCCACCCACAGCCATTTCCACCCACTTTTCCCCCTGTTGAGACCACCCCAAACGTCTCCTCGCCCTCTTTTGGAGTATGTCCCCTTTTGGGGGGCGGGGGGGGAGGGTGTGTTGGTGATGGTATAAGGAAAGGAGGAGGAGGGAAGAGGCTGCTTTCAGCAGCTCCAGCCAACTAGACATCTGGATTATTTTCCCCCCCTTTCTGGTTTCCGCTCTTCCCAGCAAGCAGAACAGTTCTGGCCATTCCTGGTGAGTGGAAAACCAGTGGAAACCAGCTGAACTCGGGGGGGTGGGGGGAAACGGGGGAGGCCAGGCTGGGAGGAAGAGGAGGAGGAGGAGGTGCCAGCAGTTGGTCTTTTGAGGGCAGGGGGCTTACCAGAGGAGGCGAGGAGGGAGCCAGGGAGAGGATGTTGGGGAAGGGGAGGTCGGGATGGGCTGTGGACTCGTCGTTTCCCGGGGCTGGCGAATGCGGTGGGCTGCTGGAGGGAAGCAATGTCCAGAGGGATGGGTGGCCAGATGGAGGGTCCCCTTGCCCAGTGGAAGAGAGGAGAGGAGAGTGCACGGGTCACCCTTTGCCCGCAGAATCACGAGTTTCCTTGCCATGAAGGAGTCCACTTGGGTGGAGGAGAGCGCTCAAAGGGGCACAGCCAGCAGGGAGATGCACCAGGGGCAGAGAGAAGGAGGAAAAAATGGGGAGATCAGAGGGAGAAAAAGCCTAAGAGGCCTGGCAGAAACCTGCCATCCAGGTAGGGTTGGGCACCAGCTGCCTCCCTCCCTTCCTCGCTCGTCTTCCAGTGCCTGCTGCCTGCCAGCAGGCAGGGAGAGCCGGGGGCCAGGACGTGCTGGCTTGCGTCCCGTGGTGGCAAAGGGACAAGGAAGGAGAAACATTTTCCTCCTCCCGGCTCCCCACTCAATAGTTCTGCAGGCAGGGAGCAAGGGGATGCTCTCCTCCCACATCTCCCCTTCCCTCGCCTCCCCTCCCCATCCCCAGGGTGCTGCCAGCCCCAGACCCCCACAGGGGTCTGCAGGGCATCTCTGCTGTGCTGGGGACCTGGGGGTGTGGGGGCACACACCACCCCTCGAGTAGCCCTGCCTGGTGCAGCCCATGCTGAATGGCACAGCCTCCGCTTTAGGTTTCTCAGGGGCTCCAACACGCAGAGAGAAAGGAAAACTGGAGGGCTATAACTCACCTAATACCCTGCGCTGGGGTTACACGCCTTCCTGGGGGAGCTGGGGACAGCTCAAATATGGGGTCACATCTCTCTCCCTGTGGTCCCTAGACCCCTGCTGTGCTGCAGGGACCACCCCAGTGGTTTCCTTGAACTCCAGGAGAGCCCTGACCAGTGGCTATGGGTGGGCTTCTGCCAGAGAGAGGAAATTACTCCCCCAGTTGTCCTCCCACCCCAAATCTGCCACGTGCCTGGTCCATCCTGGCCATGAGGCAGCACCACATGGCCCCCGTGAGTGGGAGGCAGACAGCGTGAGCTGGGGGCCAGCAGGAAGCCAGTCTGCCACCGTCCCAGCTGCCACTGACCATTGCCACCCCGGGAGGCAGCCAATGGTGCTGGGAGCTGCCAGGGGAGGTTTGTTTTCCCTTCCCCGTGCATTAACCCCTGGCAGATAAGAGGGGCCCTGGGTGAACAGACAAGGCCAGGGCAAAGCAAAAACACATGTAGCCAGCCAGGAAAGCAGCTTCGTGTCCAGGGCTCCCCCTCCCCAGAGGCTTTGCCACCCTGGCACCGCCTGACTGCTCCGAGGTGGCCCAAGGACAGGCAGGGGAGTGGGCAGGGTGGCAGGGGGAGATGGACGGAGCCACACAGCGATGGGGGTCCCATCCTGGATCGTCTACTCGGCACGCTACCCTCCGCAGCCCGCCCTGCTGAAGGGTCCCAGCTCCATCCTGTCCCCCTAATCCCCTGAGCGGGGACTGAGCCCAGGGAGGGACGTGTCCCCAGGCAGGCACCCAGACCACTGATGCTCCGAGGTACCCCGCGTCCCGAATGCTCTCCTCTCCCCAACCCGCCCTCTCCCTCTTGCCACACACACCAGCAGGGCTTCTGCTGACCTGAGTGCCCTCCCCGCTGAAAGGGGAGGTCAGCGCCCCACCGAACGGGGAGGTCAGCCCCCCACCGTCATGCACCCAGCCGCTGCCTCCCCGCCTGCCCCTGGCACCTCTGGGATCTGTCCGAGTGCAGGGACCCATCCTGCCTTCTCCTCTGACCTTGGGCAATCACCTCCCTTGGCGCGCCTCAGTTTCCCTTGTCTGCAAAGCAGCTGCCCTCCCCGCACCGCCGGCTCTCTGCTGCTCTGACATGTCTGCCCAGCACCCGGGCATCCAGCCAGAGGAGGACAAACCAACCAATATACAAATATTGCATTTTCTCGCCCTGCCGCCCCTCCTCCCCAAGAAGCACGCAGTCCCCAGGCCTCACCCTCTTCCCAAGGGTTCATCTGAATAGCAAAAAGGAAGGAGAGGTTTCTTGCCCCAGGAGCCTTGGGCAGCCAGGCAGGGCACTGCTCTGGGAGGAGGCGCTGCCTGGGAGGGAAATCTTCAGCCTGCGTTGCAGCATGGGTCTGGCAAAGCTGCTTTGCAGGCAGGGGAAACTGAGGCACACCAAGGGAGGTCAGAGGGGTGAGGGACAGCATGTGTTCTGGGGTAAAGACTTTTCTTTCCTCCCCAAGGGGAGGGCAAGGCGAGGGGGGACAGCCAGTAGCAACCTCCCCACCGCTGCTCGTGCACCTCCTTTAACCTCCCCAACCAGTCCCAGGGGTACAGCCAGCGTGGTTGAGGAAATCCTCTCCGAGGGCTTCACCATGCCTCTTATTTTGTTTAGGTGGCTGACAAGGGGACCGAGGCGCCTGCCCTGCCATCCCACCCCAAGCTCCCGTCACCCGTTGCCCCATCCATGACCAGCTCCTGGCTCACCCAGCGGCAGCAGAAGACGGTGGATTAACCCCTAAGCCCGCAGCCAGACGCAGCTTCCAGCAGTGCCCGCAACACCGGGGGGTGACCCCAGACACCCCCCTGAGGACACCCCCGTCATCCTCGCCAGCAGAGACGTTCCCACTGGGCGTGATTTCATGAGCACGACGTAGCGCAGGGAAGCAAGGGGACAGACACCCTTCCCACCTGCTGAAAGGCCAGGTGGCATGAGCCGGTCCCTCAAGAGCATCGGAGCAGGAGTGATGGGGAGGCCAGGGATGTGACAGGCCACCCCAGTGCTGGAAGCCCGTCAAGGGCTGGTTTGGGGTTTGTTTTTTTTTTTTTCAAAGGCAGAGGAGAGGTGAGGGGTGCAACATGAGCTTGGGGAAGCTGCCGGTGCTGAGCTGGGTGTCGGGCTCCCACGGCAAGCGGCGGCTGAAGTCGGAGCTGACGCCGGACATGATCAGCCCGCCGCTGGGAGACTTTCGGCACACCATGCACGTGGGGCGCGGCGGGGACGTCTTCGGGGACACCTCTTTCCTCAGCAACCACGGCGGGGCCGACACAGCCAAAACCAACAACTTCTTCGCCCGGACGCTGCGACACGTCCGCCGGACGCCGCTGAGGAGCCGGGGCGGCGGGGGCCAAGCCGGGGCATCACCCGCCCCCCCAGCCATCTCGCCCATCATCAAGAACGCCATCTCGCTGCCACAGCTCAACGAGGGAACCTATGACAGCAGCAGCGGCCGGGGCTTGACCAGCAAGTTCTCCTTCAAAAGTGCCTCCAACAGGTTCTCCAAAACGCACCAGGCCTACGGTGAGTGAAGTGCGGGGCAGAGCCTCGTGCCCAGGCACGGTGCAGCCCTTGTCCATCACTCCTTGCCTCAGTTTCCCCACCGAGGGACTTTAGGCCCTCAGCAGACACAGGACATTTAAGAGTACCCAGTCCTGGTAATCCCTGCAAGGAGATAACCCTAACCTTGCTTTCAACCACTGTCCTTGCTCCTGCCCTTGGAGGGTCTCCTCCCAGATGCCCCCCCAAAGTGGAGCATGGATGGTTTCTCCTCCTCTCCCTCCCCCATAGCCCCACACAGCTGGCAGCCTGTATGAAGCAGTTATGAGGAGGGGTCCCCCATCTCCCCCCATCCCTACACCTTCCCCATGAGCAGCCTCCCTGAGGAAGGCAAAGAGGACGCTGAGACAGTGGGGCAATGCCCACACCAAGGTAGCGAGGTCAAGGGGAGCCATAGCATGGCCTTCCCCACCTCCATGCAGATGCCCCAACCCGGTCCCTAGCTGTGCCAACCCCTCCATCTCCACGTGCTCCTTGAGGATCCCAGTCCCCACCCTTCCCTGTTGCACCCACATCCCTCCCTGCCAGCCGGGGTCCAGGAGGGACCCTTGGGGAAGGGTTGTGGGAAGGATGGGATGGGACAGGACAGCTGGGTGGCTCTTCTCTGGCCTTCACAGCCCTGGGCTGTGACTCAGCTTTTCCCCAGGGAGGGAAGTCTGGGGCAGAGGGTCTCGGGGAGTCTGGGGGACCCGCAGCAGCCGGAGGAGGTGGCAGGGTTCAGAAGGAAAGGCAGGCTGAGGCAATGCTGCCATCTCCTGGTCCCACCTGCCTGGCTCAGCCCCCAGCAGCATCTTACCAAGCCCAGAGCCCACCTGGAGACCCTCAGCTGTGACTCTGGGCTTTGGAGGTGTCCACACAGCCACTGGCCTGTCCTTTAGAGGCCAGAGCCACCGAGGGGAGCGTGACGGGCCCCACTTCGGTGGCAGTGTCCCTTGTCCCCTGCAGATGTAAGGCAGGCTTCCCCCCCAGCTCACCAGCCATCCCTTATGCCTCGCAGGGCTGGAGTCTGGGTTTTGCACCATCCCTCGCGGCCCTCGCTTGGAAAAGGCCCAAGAAAGCGCCTTCCCCGGGGAAGCAGAGCTGACGCGCTCGGACTCCCTGCTCTCCTTCCGCCTGGACCTGGGGCCCTCCCTGATGAGCGAGCTTCTCCAAGTGATGAGCTTCTCCGAAACCAATGGCAGCGAGGTGGGAGAGGATGGCCCAGACCTCCCGTGCGGTGAGGAGACCAAGGACGGGGTCCCTCCAGCACTGGGCGCACCCCACGGAGAGGACAAGGCAACGTCCAGCCCCTGGGACCGCTCCAGACCGAGCAGCCTGTCGGGGGCCAGCTCGCTGCTGGGACTGTCGGTCCATGCCAACGGAGAGGCACACGCCATCGAGGGCATTGGGGAGGACCCTGCCTGGGCTTCGGGGCCGGGGGCAGCGCCCAGAGGGACCCCATGGCAGGGGCACTGGAACGACTGCACCATTGAGGCGGGAGAGTTTAACCGGGCAGCCCAGGTCCTGGCCCGTCATTACGGTGGGACCAGCACCCCGCGGAGCTCGGCGAAGGGTGAGGGTCCCCGGCAGGCCCGGACGCAGACCCTGTGGGAGAGCCCCAGGAGCAGCTCATGGCGGTCACAAGCAACGGGGGACAGCCAGTCCCCCGAGGCCACCTGGAACCAAGGAGAGGAGGAGGAAGAGGAAGAGGAGGAAGAGGAAGAGGCCAAGCTCTCCAGCCTGCAAGAGGGGTACACTGGTGCCCGGGGGGGACGCAGCAATTCTTTTGAGTACGCTGATGAGGAGGAGGATGATGAAGTCAAGGTGTGAACGGCCATCCCTCCCATCACAGCCCCTCGCCAGAGGCACTGGGGTCTTCGCCCACCTCCCTGCGCCCCACCCTCAGGCACCAGTGTCACCAGCAGACCCAGTGAGCGACATCCTTGACAAGCTGGGGGTACTGGGGGGGCCGGAGGGGGGCAGGAGGAGAGCCCACCTCCTGGGGGGCTCCCCGGGGCTGGGCCAGGCTGCTGCGGAGGGCTGGTGAGGGCCGTGCATCGCAGCGCCCGGCATCGCAGCCCTTCCCCGGCCTCCCTGCCTTTAGACACCAAAGGGACATTCCCACGTGACAAAGAAACCCCAAGCCCCTTCCTACCCGTTCTGTCCCCCCCGCCGGCGCCTTCTCTCCCATCCCTCAGCCTGGGCCTGCCAGCATGTCCAGGGACATGTCCCATCCTCCCACCAAAATCCCCAACCACCCTCTGCGCTGGCACGGGTGCCCTCCTGGAAATATTCCCACCAACAGCTCTGGCATGTAGAAGATGGGGGTCTCCCCAGCTCCACCTGGTGCAAGACCCTCCCATATAGCACATCTATCTACCGGGGGAGGTCAGCCAGGGGTTCAAGGCAAACCCCACAGAGCTGAGCTTTCTCTTTTTCCCTCCCCGAAGAAAAAGCCATGAGCTCAGCATTCAGGAGGTGAGAGCACGCACAGAGATAATCGCAGGGGTCTTTCCACTTGCCACATGCTGCTGAGCGTCGGTCAATGGCCAGCACGATGGCTCCTTTTCCAACACCCACTTCCTCACAGCAGGGAGGGGAGAAACTTCTTGGCTGGCTGGAGGCAGAGGCGAGGTTGTCAGGTCACCAAATTCTGCAGTTCATGCCCTAGAAATTCATTCCTTGCTCCCCACCTCAGAACAAGGAGACTCCCACGCTGCAGCCGCTCGGTCTGTGCCACCTCTTCTCCATCCTCGCCCCCTCTCCCCATTCTCCACGGGCAGACCCCTCTTTCCAGCACGCCGCTTCTCGGGGGTACACGTGGAGGACAGCTAATGCCCCTCGCTGAGTGGCCCTGGGTGACACAGCCGCCCTGGAACGAGCTGCCCCCCCACGCTGTCCCGCGTGCAAACTGGCCCTCACAGAAGCGCCTTTGTGCCACAGCGTGAAGCCAAGATGCTCGGGGGCTGAGGTCACCGAAGAGACCCTCACAGGATCCCCCTTGTTCTCTGGGACAGGAGGGGGTGTGCAGCGGGGGGGAGATGCCGGGGCACGGCCGCAAGGCTCCACTCCCACGCAGCTCACCCACCGCCCGGCTGCTTCTGGCAGGGAGCTCTTCAGAGCAGAAGAAAGAGCCTCCGGCGTGCACGCATGTTGTAGGTAGGAGTGCTGCTCGCACTCAGGCCTTCGAGGTTACGGGCAAGCCCATCTCCCCCCAGCCTCCCCAGGCAGCTGCCTCTTGCTGGCCGACGGCACCAAGCCGGAGCAGGCAGCAGCTTCAAGGAGTCCCCAGCTCTGGCCGCCGGCACCCAGCAGGATCAGCCTTATCAGCCCTGCACCCTCCAGGGCGGGGACCCTGGCTCTCAGGATGAGCTTCCCTTGCCCGCCGCTTCCCAGACTGTAACACAAGCTCCAGACCAAAGACCCACATCTGTGGAATATCCTTTCTGCCTCTACTCTGTATCCCATGCACTTATTGTTGTCCTTATTAAAACAGTTTTGATACTAACTTCTCCTCTGGTGCCTCCCCTCAGCTGCAGCGACCTTATCATCTTCCTTGCAACGTCTGCCTGTGCCCCAGCCACAGAATCCCATTCCATCCACTCTCAGCAGGATTTGCCAGCACCTCTGGGATCCCTGGATTAACTAATCCATTACTTTGCTGCTCCCCGTGACTAACACACAAAGCAACCTCCTATCCCCCCAGCCCTGTGTAGCACACAGGAGGGTGCCAGACTTCCTCTCCAGCCCAGCAACAATTCCTTTGCAGCCTGAAGCAGATTGGTACCCTTCCCAAAGCTGGCTTGGCCACAGCTCTTCCAACCCATCAGACATCCCTCGCCTGTGCGCTCAGGCAGCAGCAAGTCCCACGAGATGGGCAGCGAGGAGGCGGAGAGGGAGTGCAGGGGCACTGCCGCCTTGCCTTGCACCAGGCTCTCCATAAAATGCTCTTCTACTCTGCCCTCCTCCCACCCATCTTAAAGAGCCCCGATGTCTGCTGTCATACATCAGTCTCACTTCAGGCTGGCAAGACACTCTTTGATTAGAGCTGCAGCATCTGATAATCAGCGCTAATTGCCTGTAGTCCCCTGTGAGGGATGCAGACTGGGAGGTGCTGAGTCACGTTGCCCAGCTCAAACCCTGTCCTCCCTCCCCCTGCCTCACTTTCTCACTGAGGAGGGTTTGGTGTAGAAATGTCAGAGTAATGGGTAACCCAGCTGGAATGTGCCAGCAAATAAGTGAGATGAGATAAGGGGGAAGGTCAGAGGAGACAACTCCTTGTCTCCTTACTGCTGGCAGGAATGCTGGCTCAGGGGCACACCTGTGCTGCCTTCCCCGTGCCACCACTTCAAGTGGTACCACTCTTGCACCTCTTCCTCCTGCCCGCTGGCTGCAAGAACAGCCAAGAGGAGCCCATCAGACCCATGTCCTGTGGTTCCCAAACCTAACATTTAATTATGCGCTTTTGTGGCACTGAATGCCACATTGCTCCCCTCTGTACTTTTATTCCCTTTCCCCCTCCTCCCTCCCTCCGTCCCAAAAACTGGTGCAGGAAGAAATGGCGCATTGTGATGAGATTACACCACCATTCCCTGAGCAATCACATAAGTGACCTCCTCCTCGGGAACCCCACCCACCGCCTGCTTTGCCCTACCTACTTTCCGTTCATCCTGGCGTGACCTGGACAAGCACCTGGTGTTATCTGGGAGCTATTTCCATCCAACAAGGGCTCCTTTCCTGTTGGTGGAAAAACCTTGGGCTTTCTCGATGTCTCTCACAGAGTCGCAGAGGCAAAGAGCTCGCAGAAGCCAAAGCAGCTGGAGCAAGCAGTCTCCCACTGCTTGGTTTTTATTACAGCTAGGAAGTGACACTCATCAGTCCAGCTTGAAGGAGGTGACTCTAAAGCCTCCCTTGACGCTCATGTAGCTGATCTTCTTGTAGCCGTGTCGATTGGGGAACTCCACTTTATGCCCATCCTGTAGCTTCACTTGGAATTTGTCTGCCAGCATTTCAATGATGAGCTGGGAGAAGAGAGGGGAGGAAGGGCAGGAATTGGCGACAAAGAGGACACTAGGAGATGAGCATCCAGGCAGAAAAGGCCTGATTGTTACACATGAGGGTCAAACCTGGTCCCTACAGCCTTAAGCAAGATGCTGGGGGTTGAGCTGAGGGTTGCAGTTGATGTCAATAAGCAGTTGACATCAAGGGTCTAAGTTGGTATCTAGGCTATGACCTGGGCACAGGATCTCTTCTGGGGCTGTTTCAGCTACTCAGACTGTAAACTCAGAGCAGTTAAACCCAAGCGTGTGTTTATACACCACATGGCTTAGATCTGTTCTGAACAGGCCTCAGCAGCTCACCGTGACCAGGAAAAAGGAGCTTTGCTGATAAACACGCAAAAGCAGACAGGACAGGAACACATTCCTGAGCTTTGCAAATCAAAGGGATCGTTCCCCAAAGCTGTCACTGTTCCCCAAGAGCCAGCCGTGGCTGAGGAAACAAGTTTCCTCTCTACCACAGTAGGAACAGGACTGCTCCTAAATGCAGCCCTGTTAATGTCTCGGGACACCAGATGGGGTGAGACAGGAACTAGGACAGCATCCCTGGCAGGAGAAGGAGGAAAGATCAGCAGCGTGGATCCAGGAGTAGCGAGGACAGAAGAGCTGAGGGAGAGGTTTTTGGACATTGCCCCAAACTCTGGGTTGCCTTAAAGCCTGCGTTTGCATAGGAGAGAACTGGGGAGAGAAAAAAGGTAGAGAACAGCAAGATCCTGTTTCTTGGAGATTCCCTTCGCCTTCCTATGTGCCTCTGGTGCACTCACCTGCTGGGCAGGTATGGGGGCCAAGAAGCACTTACGAAGTCTGAGACACAAAGGGCTCACACAAAGTTCCCAGAGGAAGCATTGGAGTTTTGAAAGAGGACTGAAAATGGCAATCAGGACCAAAACCCCAGAGGATGAGGGCCTCTTGGGAGAGAGCAGGAGGCACTGGATGGGACTGAGAGGACTAGGGTATGGGAATCTGCTAACCAGGGACTTTGCCCCACCACACAGCCACCCCAGAAGCCCATGGTGGCACAAGCCCCTCACCTTGATAGTGGAGCCCTTGGAGAAACAGAGGTGGTTATCACGGTGCTCTGCCTGCCAGGCATCGGAGCACCTGGAGTTGCAGACGATGACAGACTCATGGAAGCGGGGATTGAAGTGAAGTGCCAGGTCCGAGAAGCTGTAGCCAAGATTGATGCTGAAGCTGTGGGTGAACAGAGGAAGGTCAGCTGCACGGGCAGGACAGGCTCTTGGAAGACCTGAGATCCAACACACGGCTCTGCACCCAATTCCTCCATCAGCGTTGCAGGTGCTTAATGCCTTCCTGCTTCCTCATTCTGCTCAGGAACCAGGGGAGTTTGCATGGTGGTGGCATAGGGGCTCCCTCAAGATAGCTATGTTCCTGGCGACCTTGAAAAACCACCTCCCTCTGCAGCCCACCTTCAGTCCAGGCGAGTTGAGGTGGTTTCTTTGTACTTACGTGTCAGCATCATGTGATACCTTGCCCTTGATCTTCAGGGTGTCCCCAGTCTTCATATCTAGGTTGAAGATTTCAAATGTTTCCTAAGGCAGACAGAAAAATATTCTGTGGGGCTCCTTCAGCCATTCCTCCCCTGCCACTGCAAGTGAAAGGTTGCTGCTTGGAGAAGGTGCCCCAACCAGGAGAACATCTATCGTTCTCAGCTGGGTTTCCTCTCATGGTCAAAACCCATTCATGCTGGAGGTCTTGCATAGGCTTCTCACTCAGTGAGGCAAGAGTGGGCTGAATGAAGCCCGCAAGAGAGAAAAGACATCGGAGAGAGAGGAGATGAAAACAGACTTGTCCTCAGCAGAAGGAAAGGAGAGCACGACAGCAGTGGTACAAAGAGGGTTAAAGCAGAGAGGCACAACCCAGGGTTTGGTGGGCAGCATCGCCTGCAGCCCAAGAAATGCAAGTGGTGAGAGCAGAGGAGGCTGTGGCTTGCCAGTCCCTCACTCAGCCTTGCTGAGCTGGGGACCCTGGGTGACAGAGGACAGGAGCAGCCATCTACCCTTATAGCCATTTTCCTCAGAGGGCAGAGTAACCAGGCAGGGAGCCACCAGCAGTTTAACTCAGAAATGCTTCACATGGAAGATGTTGCATCCCTAGATGTCCTTGTGGTTTACACATTAACAGCACTCCCGCCTCTGCAGGGCCCCACAAAGTGCTATTAAGCCAGACTTTGATCCAAAGAAATTCACTTCCCTATGTGCACTTCCTCTTCTTAGGGACTTTGGGAAATTTAACCAATTCCCAGCCTCCTCGGTGGGCTCCCAGTGGAGGGACCACCATACACAGCCCTTAGGGGTGCTACCACATAGGCCAAGAGTCTTCCCAGCTGGCCATGGAGGTGTGACCACCACGTTTGGTTCTTTTCTACATGTGACAGCTCAAAAACAACAACAGCCAAAAGAAGCATCCCAGGTCCTTCCTTTTGTGGCAGGGCACAGCCCCCAAAATCCACACCAGCACACCCAAAATGGCTCCCACCATCCCCCCCCGCAGTGCTTTGAGGAAGGGCTCCAAGAGGCTTGGAGAAGAGGGCAGCCAACACATCCCCTTCTAGATGACACAAACCATGAACAGTCCTTTGCAGGAGTGACATCAGCAGCATCCCAGCTCCTTCCCTTCTCGTGGCTCTAGATTCAGGCCCCGCCACGCGGATTGCACTAGCGATACATGAGAGCTCTCTGAAACCTCCCATCCAAGCTCCATCAAGACACAAACCTTTTAGCTTGAGGAGCCATTCACCTCAGGTTCAATAGCCCCATCCTCCCTAACCCTGAGACACAGGAGTCTTGTCCTCACAAGGGAGCATCACCCCTGCTGTCTTCTTCCCAGGTAAGAGCTAACAGTCAGCAGACAGTGACATTCGGCTGAACAAATTGATGGGGTTTTACCAGACTCCAGAAGTCAGTGAGAAAGCAAGAAGAAGGAGGAGGCCAAGGCTCAGGAGACCAGCAGTCCCTCAGCCCTGCTCCTAAGCCCTGCAGAGAGCAGCGGAGTGCAGTCACCCTGATGCTGCACAGCCAGCTGGAAGACAGCTTCTGCCCTTCCCCAAAACCTCCTGAAGCAAGCAGAGGTAAGTGCTGATAAGCACTCCTTCCCTGGAGATGTTTCCGATTAGCAGAGGGTCATAAAGCCCAGCAGGCTGGGGAAATTTGTTTGCTGTTGAAGCCACTGAAACTGTTGGTAAAACCTCCCTGGGCTGAGCGTGGAGCCAGCAGGAGCAGGTGCTGGGGATGGTGGTTTCTGGCATTGGGTCTGTTTCCCAACACACTGCTGTGTCTCACCCACACATACCTTCACATCCCCCTGCTCCCCCACAGCCATCCCAGGGAGAACACATAGCCCAGAGCCCCCCCTCTCAAAATATCAGAGCATCCCACTGGCTATGAGAGGTTTCTCTTTCCAGCAACTCACATTGTCCCTTTGCAGCGGGGCAGTACAAAGACACTGAATAGCCACCGTCAGGGTTAGTTAGCTGAACTCACTTTAAATTGTCAGGGAGAAACAAGCATTTCTCGGGCTTGTGAGATTACAGCCCAAGACAGACCCTAAACTCAGTCAGAACAATTCTGTCCTACGTGGCTGGTCAAGGTGACACGGGAATGTTGTGGCAGAGGCAAGACCCAGGTCCTGGGCCAGCAACGTAGAGTAGCCTTGCCCTCACTTCCCACACAGACCCGACACATCACTCTCCCTGGGATTTATCCACCAATCCCACTGGCAGAGCATGAGGCTACCCAGGACGGAGAGCAGCATGTGTCTGAGGGATGGGGAAAACTATCTGCGCCGAGTCATGTGCAAGAGCTGCAAGTACCACAGATGTGAGAATATGCAGGGAGGGAGATGGGCAGGAAGGAGGCACAAGCTGCTCAGAGAGGGGCTGTGAGATTTTATCAAGAGAACATTAACCCCCCTCCTACAATGCTCAGCAGGGGCGTTCACCCCCCTTTTAGTTGCCAGTGGGAACAATAGTGGGAAACCAGGCAGCAACTCTGCCAGCGCTGGCGACTTCCTTCGTCTGCGGAGCTGAGGCTCCGCGTGGTCAGACAACCAGCGCTGTGCAGATGGCCTCTCTCATGCAGGGGTATGTGCTCCCCACAGAGGAAGGGGCTGAGACTTTCAGGACCCCAAAAGAGCCTAAATTCTCCAGTGCAATTGGAGGTGGTGATTGGGATGATGAAAGGAGGGTGAAGGAGGCAGGTTGATACTTCCCTGCAGACACTGCAAAGCAGAAAGCCTGGGGAAACAGTGATATGACGGGAATGTAAATCCCAAAGAAAGAGGAAATCCGGCTAAAGGGGATCTGCAGGGGAGGTGGAGGGTCTGTGCAGTGAGGAAAACATAAGCAATGGTTGTGGAAGCTGCAGTGCAAGGGATCCAGGAACACTTCACCCCCCCAGAGAGATGATCCTATAATAGGGTACCTGTCTGGGAGTGCCTGTCCAGGGACCTATACAGATGTTCCTCCTGGCCAGAGGTCAGTCAGTTGGCCTGTACTGGTGTGGGACACCCATGTTCACACCGCTGGCAGCGGAGGAGGCTTTGCTGCGTTCCTGGAGGGTGCCTTGGGACAGCAGAGACCCGACGAGCAGTCACTGGCACAAGGGTGGGGGCCATGCCCAACCCGAGGGCAAGGCGATCTTCCACCAGGGAGCAGGCAGGCCTGCAATTTTACATGAAGAAAACAAACAAACAAACAAAAAAAAAAATCATCTTTTAAGGAGGGAAGAGACCAGTGCAACCATGTCAGCTTTCAGCCAGAAGGGTGGCAGGGCAGTTCCTCTGCAGAGTGCTTTCACCCCATGAAATGTGGCATCTCCATCTGCAGAGGTTCCATAAGGTAGGTTTTGGGCTTAACAGTCCTTCCCAACCTTCCTGCTAGTCCTGGGGAAACCTCAGGCCACCAGGAGCACCCATGGGATCTCAGGACCCTCAGGTGGCTCCGGGCAGCAGCACCTCATATACCATAGCCTAGAGCTGCCACCTCTACCACAGGGCACCCACACAGCTGTTGAGAACAGACTGAATGCCACCCTCCCCAGCAGGCTGCCAAGATCCTCGGCAGCATCATTGCTGGCAGCAGTATTTATTTTGTTTTCTTACTCGGGCAGGAGATAAGCCAGCTAGGTGTGAAGCCCTGAGGAAAACCACAGGCTTCCCCACTTCCCAGCCAAGGTAGCCCAACTGCCCCAGCTGTGAGAGGTTTCTCAGGGCCTTTTGTAGCAGGGGGCAGCCCCCAAAATCCTCACCGGGAAGGTCCCCACCATCCTTCCCCGCAGTGCTCTGAGGAAGGGCTCGAAGGCCCTCAGAGGAGAGGGCAGACAACACGTCCCCTCTAGACGACACGAGTCCCTTGCAGAAGTGACACGGGTCATCACCACACATGGACGCTCAGTCCAGAAGGGAAGAGGGGAAGGTGAAGTGGCCACACTGGGTGCATGGATGCATGTGCCGCTGCCCCCGCGTCAAACTAAGCTCTGCAAGAAGAGCAGAGAGATCCCCTTAGCACCCCCCACAGATGGCTGCGGTTTCAGCTCGGTGCTAATTAGACAGCAAAGCAGCAGCACCGGAGGAGGACACTGCAGAGGGGAAAAGGCGCCTGTCCCATTTTGCACTCAAGGCACCAGGGAGCCTGTGCCATGGACTGGGCATCGATGTCTGCTCAAGGCAAAGGGAGCTGGAGAGACCAACCATGCATTCTTTCTCAGAGTAGCAGCTGCTCACTCTGCTATTATTTCCTACTGCTTCATATAATTTGTACTCCACAGCAAGCTATTGTCCCTTTCCACTGGCTATTTATTTCCTTGAATAGCCTCTGGGGAAGGATTTCAGTGCAGGAGCAAAGAAAAAAGAAAACTCCACACAATAAATATCAAGCAGTGACCTGATTTAAACCGTGTTCTCTGACCTCATCCAGGCCCTGGTTGTGGTTCCTCCTGGCAGTTGCGTTTAAGCCACGTTTATGCCTCAGTTTCCCCCTTTTATGAAGCCTAGTGCGGAATGCCCCTTGCCTTAGAGGTCTGTGGGGTGGATTTCAAGAAGCTGAGCTCTGGATTTGCAGAGGCCAGGGCTCAGGACAGGACCAAGAAGAGGTTTCCATCACCTCCTGATGGAGTTGCTCGGTCCTCCACCTACCAGTCACAGAAATTCCCAGATAGGTTTGATGGGACTGGTTTCCCCTTTAGTCAAGAGGTGTTGGTTTGCCGCTCAGACAGTGCTGCAATCTTCACCCAACTGATCCCTACGGCCTGAAAGCCAGCCAGCTCCCTAACTGAGGAGGACCCAGAGAACAAATAGTTCTTACCTCAGCCAAACACTGAGGCAAGCAGGAGACTGGATAAGCAGGTCTGTGGATCTGGAGGGTGTGTACAAAAGAGGATTGTCCAGGAGATGCAGCAGAAGCCAAGGCACTGATGAGCACAAGGAAACTGGTGCCCATAAGCACTAATCTCCTGCCTAAGAGGTTAAGCAGAACAGGATGGCTCCTCTAGGGAAGGCATTGAAGTCTCTGCATTTGGATCAACTAAAATGGGAAGGACCAAAGGACTGGAGGTGAATCTCATGACCCTCATGCCCCAGCTCCCCGACAGTGTGTCATCCAGAGTCCCTTTGGGAAGTATGGAAGTAGCATCCTTGCTCTGAACGTGGGGACAAGGGATTAGAGGCCATCCATCTCCAGTAGGCTCTCCATCAGCATCAGCCCCCTTCATCTGTAGGGTACAATTTCTCTTCCTTAGGATGTGGAGAATAAGGAGGAGGAAGGACAAAGCTAGCTGAAGAGCTAAAATGCAGGGGAAAAAATCACCTTTCTTCAGGGCTAGAGGCAGCAGTAGAGGGAACCTGCATCAAGCAGTGGAGCAGATAAAGAGCACACGGGAGGGGTATGGCTCAGACTCCATCTCTCTCCCTACCCTATCAGAAAGGTGGTCGTGCCACAGCGACTGGCATCTCCCATCTCCATGGGAGCTCAAATGCACTCCGCTGGATGGTTTCCATCCCCAGGGCTGAGTTATGTCCTTATACCTTTGCAGGGGACATCTCTCTCGGGCAGTTCTGAAGTCTGCAACAACATTTTCGTGTGCTACAAGTTGTGCACAGAGAGGGGAGGAAGGTAGTTCGTGTGCATGGGAGCTGGCTCATAAGGCATCAGGGACATTTCATCAACCCAAGCAGCCAGATGAGTCCCATCTTAGGGGTCCTCAGCTTGCCCGAGGGGCAGGAAAACAAACCAAACCAGCAAAGGGTTGGGGAAGGTCAGAGGACTGATTACATGCCACCCAGATCCATTTCCAGCCTTCATTTCTCTAATTTTTTCCCTCATGGGGGCATGCCAGGAATGTGTGTTGTGGGAAAGGCTTTCAAAAACACGCCTGCAGATTAAAAATGCACTTGTGTTGACAGCTTCCCTACTGGCAAAGAGAAGATGCCTAGAAGGCTCATGGCTTCTCCCTCTCCTGAACTTTAGGGATCTCCCAGCTTTATCCTGACTTGCTGGTTGAGATATGATTAGCTTAACGGGAAAAGGATCTTCCAGATAGCTCTCCACAAAATATCAGCTCCATGAGGTCTTATGCTCCACTTGTATCTTGCACCAAAACTTTAAGATCTCCCACAGTTTTATCTTACCATTAAGTAAGGAAGATGGCAGCCCCTTCATCTTGCACATGGGGAAATTGGGGCACAGATACCTAAGTTCACATCCAGAAAAACCTCTTCTTGTTTAGATTCTGATCTTAAAGCTCCCATGGACAGATTTAAAAAAAAAAAAAAAAAACAACAACAAAACTCCAGCTTGGCAAACCTGCCCTAGAAGCTAAAAGGAAATTGGGCTTCCTTGGCCAATGCAGCTCAAGTATCAGAGATGCTGATCTCTCACCACACCATCTACTATCAGTAGGAGGTACTGAGGCATTCCATGCCTCTGAAAGAAATTAGCCCTTGGGTGGGTCCAATTAAGTCCGAAAACCAGAGGCATTCAAAATGAACAGACGCCTTCCAACAGTGGAAGCCAGGGGACTTTCCGAGATGCCCCAAACCCAACTCCCCTGACTTCAAGCGGACCATTTCCCACAACAAAGACAGCATGAGGCCAGCTGGCTGGAACTCAGAAGCAAAAAGAAACGTAGTGTTGCATCATACACAAAAGGCCCATGGGGACCTCCCTCCATTGAGCTCCGAGCAGCCATCCCGGATTCAACCCCACAGGACAGCAAGGGCGTGCAGCAAGAGGGGCTGCCGAGTCCCCGCATGCAGCGGTCCATCCCGCACAGGGAGAACAAGGCTGCTGGCACCGGGTGACTCGCTTTGAGTGTGTTTCTCACGGGTTCCAGCGCTGAGCCCAGGCGGGTTGAACAACTCCGAAGGCTTGAAGGAATCCTTCAGGCAAGCAGAATCCGTCTGAGTCACACACACGAGGCACGATGCCAAGGGTGGCTCATCCACTGGAAAAAAAAAAAAAAAAAAAAAAAAAAAAAGAAATGCTAAGGGAGAAATAGCAAGTTTTGAAAAGCCACAAGAATTAACAGCTCGTGGGCTGGGAAGAAGGGAAGCAAAAAAGAAAAAAGGTCTGTTCTCCTATGCTCATGTCACTAAAGCCAAGTATCCCTCATCCCTGCCGGGAAGCAGCAAGCCACCTTACCACCCATCAGTTTTGAGAGGGTCTGAAGGGGTGACCCACCCTGCATCTAAGGCCATGGCTGAGGTCTGCAGAGGAAGGGGTTGTCAAGTCAAAACTATCAGTTGCTCCAAAATCAGCTTGAACAAACTCCCTTTGATGGCCTTGCAAAATGAAACAGTAAAAACCAAACCAGATGGAAATGGGAAAGAAAAGCTGCCAAAAAAAAAGGAATCCAAATCCCAAAATGACTGACTCAGTGCAGGAAATGGGCATCTAAAGAGGGAACTGCAGGCATCTGAAGGAGACCTAAGAAAAGACCAGGCCCACACAATCAGCTCTCCGCGTTCCCCGCTTCCAGAGCAAGCCACAAGGCAAGGAGCTCAGCCTGACTTGCTGCAGGAGCTCCAAGGACAACCAAAGTGCAGAAGAGATCCCAACTCTCACCAGCATGAGGAATGCTAATTTACGTTTTCCCTGCTTCCCAGCGAGGAGCTACAGCCACAACCTTGCTTAGAGTTGCCATCAGGTGAAGGAGCTTTCAAAGCCGGCATCTGAGCCTGCTGGGGCATGGCACTGTCCACATGCTACCGCAGGGAGCAGGGCAGCACCCGGGACGCCTCATCTCCCTTTCCAGCACTATACTGGGCACTAAGGGACACCCCGTGTGTTTGAGAACACCCTGTTTTGCTGACCAGTCCCATAAGGGCATCCTGTCCCCTCCTCCGGACTGCTCCTGTGAGCCTCTGCTGTTTCTGACCCATGCCACGCAGCCGGTAGTACCTAAGCCCTCACTTGACCACACTGGATGTTTATTTTGCATTCCCAGCAGTCATGCTCTAGGCTGTTCTCTCTGGATCACTTTCCCTTCCCTCCAGTTTGTGTCTTCTCCTGCTGTCCTTCTTTTCCCCACTACTGGCAACACACCCGGGGGAAAGAACCTGGCTGTCTTTGTGCCTGCCCCCAGGTTTCTTCACGCTGCTCCCCCCCAAGAGCCCGAAGCAGACACCCAGCTTTAATTGCAGTCAGATTCCTGGATAGTGAATGCTTGTTCCGGAGAGGGGTATTACAAACTAAATGCTTTGAACACGACTCACACCAGACAAATCTTATCATATCCCAGTTTGAATAGCCCCAAACACCGTTCACCCCGCAACAAACAGACTTGCCAAGCCAGGAGATCTGATAAGAACAATGCAAGGAAGACCCCTAGCTGCAACTGCCAGGCAAGTTCCTATCCACACAGAGATAGCTTATCTCTTCTGTCAAGATGGGACACGCATCAACGTCTGCTGCACAACAGCAGGGAAAAGCTAGTGGAGACCTGCTCTCTTGTCCTGAACATGCACGTAGCGCTCCTTACAACACCGTCCCTGAGGAACATCTCTATTACTCACTCAGTCTCATTAGGAAAGGGGTGGGAATCTTTCCTGCACAGCTGCAGCAGAGATGCAGCTCCCCAGAGACCCAGCTCGGGATGAGCTGAAGTGTTCCTACCCTCTGCTCTGGACACCAGCGAGCTGCTGGCCAGCTGCAGGGGCAGCACAGCAGCTAGAGGACAGCTGGGGGTCTCGTAGCCCACCCTTAAGCTATGCTGCGACACGGTTGCTTTCAACCCCATCGACTCCCAGCGTACATCTTCCTCCCAAAACCCAGCCAGAGCACCGCTACAGGGAGGCGAGTTACCCAAGTTGCAAAGCTACTTGGTGCGAGGAGGGAGGTGGAAAGAGGAGCAGCCTCTGCCGAGAGCATCTCCTCCTCCTGCACAGGGGAAGGGGACGGCAAAGGTGCAACGTGGTTGTGGTGAGACCCAGAACGTGGACAGTGCCTTCAAAATGCCCACTGGGCTGAGGGGAACAGCAGCGTGTCGCTTGAATGCAGCCCCTCCAGGCAGAGACAAGGCAGAGGCCGTTCGGATGCACCCGGAGGCGTGTACTTGATCTTTCTCCTGGCTGGGGGACTCATCCATCAGCAGCGCATTAAATGGGGGATACACGAGCTCTGCCCCTGTTCTGCTCCCCGGGTGAGCTCCCAAACCTGACGTAGTTTGGGGTGGCGGGGGAAACAGGACGGAGGTATGCGTGCACGGGAAGCTCCTGCAGAATCGTGTGCTCCGTGGGCAGCACGATGGGCTCCTCGTGTTGCCAGCCTGAGGCAGGAGAGCCAGGGGGGCAAATTCAACGTGTCTGTGCGCCCAGGCCTGTCTGACCCCCCGCATCCAGCAGCTGGCCCCCACGCCCCCATGACCTCATGCACCTGGGCAACGTTGCCTCACAGCATCTCTCCCACCCCACAAGGCATGAGG
This sequence comes from Tyto alba, assembly GCF_018691265.1. Lineage (NCBI taxonomy): Eukaryota > Metazoa > Chordata > Aves > Strigiformes > Tytonidae > Tyto > Tyto alba. Next base: position 32,988,345 of record NW_024881282.1, read on the forward strand.
TCAGAATGTGGCCAGTGACCCACAGCGCGGGGTGTAGGAGGCTGACTCACAACCCTGTGTTCAGCCGTGCCCAGCAGACAGAGTTCCCCAGTTTCGGTCTGGCGCACACATTCCCGCCCCACACACTCCCCTACAACCTGCTGCGCGACATTTCCCACCTTCAGAGAGGGAAAAAGTGGAAAATGAGGGGGATAAATATGCAGACTGCAGGGGACTGCACTTCAAAAGCCTGCCTTCAGAGGGACCTGGGTTTACAGAGTGCAGCTGCTTTGCTCTTGGCCCCAAAAGCAAGGAGCAGGGCACAGCTCCCATCCCTGGGGTTAAACGCTCGGCGGCACCGAGGCTCTTTGGGGAACAGTCCCCAACCCGCCCTGTCCCCCAGCCGTGTCTCCTGGGCGCTGTGTCACTGCTAGCTGGCACAGCCCAAAACCAGGCCAGGGTGGGTGCTATCAACGGCACAGCGTGAGCCATCGTCCCGAGGCCGCGCTGGGGCCTGGCCCTGCTCCTGTTGTGTTTACTAAGACAGACAAAGCCAGAGGGACTAGAAAGGAGCCTACAAAAGGCCAGGTCCACCCTCGGGAAATCTGCATATGCAGACTCTGTGTCTCCCTTCTCCTCCTGGGTCACGGTTTTCTTTTTATTCCTAACCCCACGTCTGCCGTGCCCTGGCACTGGGTTCACTCCGCCCTGCTGCTCCTCGCTGCCGCCAAAAGCGGGGCTGAAGCTGCCTGCAGTGCCAAGGGGCAAAGACCGAGCTGCCGGGCTGAAGGGAGAGAGCTGCCAGGCTGCCTCCTCCTGCCGTTTCACAGTCCGGACTTCAGCCAGCACTGAAGTTTCCTAGGGAACCTGAGGCAGCTGCAGCCAAAGCAGGATCACTGGCAATGGGGGATTTTCAAGGCTGGGCCAAACCCCATCTATTCCACCTCAGCAGCTGCCAAACCTGAGCCAGCTGCACAGCCGAGAGCACGTGCATTTGGTGCCGGGGCACCCCGCAGCGGGGAATGCCTCCTCCCTGCGCCGCGTTGTAAAAGAGAGGCTGCACACGGCTGCGTCTCTGAGCTCCCCGGGGCGGCTGCTACGCTAAACATCCCCGGCAAACGCTTCACTAAAGTCACACTTCGTTGTCGCCGCAATGCAGGGATGTATTCATCATCCAGGCTTGGGGATTTGCTGCAGCTGGGCTCCCTGATTTGCTCCAGGATGCTTAGTTTCGTGTCGCCAATCTCTGCTCAGATCATGTTCGGATGCCCATGAAAAATGCCTTTGCAATAGGATTTTCCTTCTCTTTCTGCCTCCTGCTGTTCTTTAGAGCCGAACTGTAACTTAGCAAAATCCAGACTCTTAAACCATTTTTTTCCCCAATACTTGTGCTTTCGAACGATGCCCCTTCCCTCTGCTAGCGATTACGCAGCAAGTCAGGGTTAGAGCAAGAACGGATGAATCTGTTCACCTTTTCAAGTGCCCCTCTCGACATCTGAATCCCGAGTTCACAGTATCGGTAGCGGATCTGTTCCAGCCTGGAGCTGATCTCATCAGCCGTGCAGTGAATGACTTCATCGAGGCTCCCCCTTGCGGGCTCGGGGCCTTTGATGCTCGCTTCAGCCCCATAAATTTAAGCAGCGCTTTCCAACCTGGCAGGTCTTCCTCTCCCAGCTCTGTTTTTGGCTTAGCCAGATACATAAACTATCAGCCTCCAAGCCATGGCCATGACTAGGGCTTCTGTCCTGTCGGTTTTCTTTCATCTTTACCTGCTGCCAAGCAGATACATCTTTACCTACTTGTTTTCAGAGCATCCTCTGACTGGCCAGGGTTCTCTTGGGAAGACTCTATCAGCAACAGCAAATGCAGGTGAGCCTTCCCCAGGGGCTAACGAGGCACTGCCAGTCCCTGCACTGGCCAGGGGAGCACTGCTGCTCGCTCAGTCGAGGGATCAAGACACCCCTTGAGCTGCCCAGTCTGGAAGGCTCGAACACAAGGAAGCAAGAAGCTGCACAGCTCACTTCTACCTCTGCTTCTCTCACTTGCCTTTCTCGCTGAGCCAGTTGCTCTAATGACAGCACCAACACGGAAAGGAAATTTAGTATACAGGGGTCAAGGCAATTCCCCAAATGAAGCAAGTGCAATTTTCCCCACACTAACAACCAGGGAAACTGAGGGAGCGAGCAGAGCTGTGCATTTCCTTGAGTCTTGCTCGGAGACATACTTAATTGCAGAGATCTAGCCTGCAGGTTTTCTGATCCCTTATCCAGCATCCTGTTTCCTCATTCTGCTCCTGTAGTTGTAGAGAGATGCCTTTGATCATCCGGGACAGGTCTTCCTACAGTGAAAAGGGAAAGAAATGGAAAGGAGCAATCCTGGTGAATGATTGCATACCACAAGAAAGTGCTGCATATGAAAGGGAAGGAGACATTTCCTATTAGATTAAAGGAGCTCAAACCTGCTCTCCCTCTAGAGAAGTATGCAACTCTATCTTGCTTCTCTAATTGCAACCCTCCGCTGGGAAAAGTACTTAAAAAGTATTGCGAAAGGAAGATTAGCCAAGGTCAGGGAATGGCAGGGCTGCAAATCCAGGGGATTGCGTAAGAAGTGCGTGGTCCAAGGTGATGTCAGGAGAGGTGCTGTCAGCCCTGTTCCAAGAGAAAGCAGCAGTGGTAAAACTGAGCCAAAACCCTGGGAACTGGCTGCTGCAGTCAGCCAGAGCAGGAAAACAAGAGAAGGGAACAAAAGACCGCAGTACCAAGCTTCAGGAAAGTGAAAGGTCTCTGGCAGAACGCCGTGCCAAGGAAAGAGGAATGTGACAGGGGAAAGGCAACTTCACGTCACGGGCCAGAGCCAGCGACCCGGCAGGAAGCACACAAAAGCTCTCACTGCCACACACAAGCGCATCTGAAAAACATCGCAGCGTTCGCATAAACACACGAGGCAGAGAAACCAAACAAAAGTTGGGACAGAGTGAGGCTGACCAGGCGGTTCTGGCTGGCTGAAGACCACCTGATGGGCGGAAAACCCCTCTCCCAGGCGACCCGGCTGCTCCTGCAAGGCCAATTCCCTCCCCGACTGAGGGGGACTTTGCCTGTTTTGCAATTCACCTCGGCTGTGCAGGCAGCAAGAGCGTTTGCTAAACCCGGGTTGATGAGGCAGGAGCTCTTACTGCCTGCTGCTGCCCTCTGCGGGACAGCCTGCTGCAGGGCCTGCCAAAAAACTGGGATCCCGCACCCCACCTCCCTTTCGCCCGCACGCCAACGACCCGGGGCCTCCAGCCTGCGCGCAATCACTTTCCTCTGCAACTGGCTACGAGCTGATTATAGTTCCAGTACTTTCACTCTGAAGCAGTGTTAATTACAACGTGGAGCACCTCACTCCATGCAAACCCAGTTTGGGATTCCAGCTGTCGTTAAAAAAATAAATTGAGGGAGAGGAGGAAAGTTTTTCCTCACATGTCACCTAGCCGCTGTTACAGGGAGCAAAATTCAGACTCGGATCTCTCTTTCTTGTTGCCCTTAAGGCCCTTGTTATATAGAAAGCAGATGCAACCAAACTGAAAAGAAACTCCTGAATCTATGAGAAATAAAAGCAAGGTTTGAAAGGCCGCAGCTGACACAACTGTTATGCACCAGTTCGCTCTCCATTGTTTGCAACCAGCTGAAAAGAGGCACAGCCTTCCGTTCGTCGTAGACTTGCTAACCACTGGGTGCTGCCAAAGAGGAAAATAAACAACCTGGAGACTCAGACAGATAGAAACCTGAGCAGAAGAGGGCTGCGAAACCCCAGACTGCAAAACCACTCCTTCAGAGGGATCGCTTTGTGGGCTGGAGGCAAGAGATGCATGCCTTCTACGCAGATGGTACATGACCTAGAAGAGCAATATTTAGGCCTCAGCCTCCTAAAGATGACTTCAGGATTCTCGGAAAAATCAGAGAGGTAGTAGTGACAGGCAAGGCTGACTCATAAGATTAAAATAACCTATGGAAAACATGCCTGAACACAGCAGAGGGAAGGATGTGGCAATTTTCTATGAAAGGTGCTTTAAAAAGGCTTTGTGACGCAAGGCAGTAACAGTTTAAAAAAGATCTACGTTCGAGCGCCAAAAAAGTACTTTTTAATGGCCCAAAAATCCCCCCCCAAAACAATGGCTACCCATAAGGAAAAGACATTAGGCGTGACATCAGGGCAGTTCCCTCGCCTGCCGTCTGCGGGGTTAGCGCTGTAAATGAGTAACCCGCCACAGGAGCGCCCTGGCCCTGAGGTCTGTCTCCAGGATCGGACACTTTCAGGGCCGAGCAGGCTTTTATCGTTCTTGCGCTCTTCCTGCTGAAACCCCGTCTGGGCCAACCCCAGCGGGCAGCTTGGGGCGCCCGGGCACACCAGGGACCCTTCCAACAGCCGGCGCTCCCCAAAGGTCATGGAGTTGGCGCCTTTTGCCGGCATTATTCGAAAAGAAAAAAGAAAAAAAAAATAATTTAAAAATAAAAGCCTGAACAACAAGAGCAATAAATCACCCCAGGGACACAGGCACGCTGTTCGTTCCAAGATCACTGGAGCACAGAGAAAACAAGCGGTATTAAATGACACAGTTCGGGCTGGCAGGGATTACCAGAGCTGCAAGGAGAAAGCGGACAAATGGATTTTATATCCCTGAAGCCCTTAGTTACTTCCAGGGCTTTACCAACTCCTCCCTGCCGCCCCCCACCCCCCCCAGCTGCTCAGCCAGCTGTTAACAGCTTTAAACCCTGGCAGCTGTTTAGAGACGACTCCGATCAGGGTACGGGAGCTCTCTTTTAGCCTTTATTAACATCTCTTAAACCGCCGCCGAGGCCTGAGGGAGGAGCCGCGGCCTTTTCCCGCGCCCCCGCCCCCCACCCCACCCCCGCGCATGCGCCGCAGCCGGCGGGCCCGTGTCCTTTTAAAGGCCACGCCGCTTCCCCCACCTCCCCACCACGCCCGAGGCGGAAGTTGCCCTTTCTCCGACGCCGGAAGTGGCCTCACCTGCCAATACGAGGGGCTCTTCCGGGAAGGGCGAGGTCGGCTTCTTTCCGCGCAGCGGCTGGTTTCCGGCGCTCTGCCCTGCCCGGCTTTCCTTTCTTTCCCGTGCCCTTCTCCTGGGGCCCTTCCGCTTCCTCGCCCCGTCTGGCGCTTTTTTGTCTCCGCCCCGCGCGGTGAGCTCTACGTGGTGGCTCGGCGGCGCGCTTCGGCAGGGGGCGCTCCGGCGCCGGCCGACTTCCGGCGCGCTCCGGTGAGGCGGTGGGAGCGGCGCTCTAGGCGGCTCGGTACGCTCTCCATGGCTCGGCGGCGCCGGGCCGGGCGGGCGGGCGGCGGCGCGGCGCTGCCCCGGTGAGGAGCCGCCGGAACCCTCCGCCATGGAGCCGGAGACGCTGGAGGCGCGCATCAGTGAGTGCGGCTGGGGCCCTCCCTCCCTTTTGGCACGGCCGCGCCGCCGGTGGGCCCCGGCCGCCGCTGCTGGCGGGGGGACGGGTAGTGTGGGGGGGGGGGGGGTATTTGGGAGGGCACTGGGGTGCGAGGGAAGGGGGGTGGGGGGTGTCGCACGTAGCGAGGCGTGAGGGCGGCCCCGCCTGCGTGTGAAGGGGGGGGGGGGGGGGACGACCCCACGCGAGGCGTGGCCGTGGGCGCAGCCGGGGCCGGCGGGGGAGGCCGCGCAGCTGAGCGTGGGGCAGGGGGGTGTGCTGGCGGGCGTCCGTGGCTGGCGTGCGCAGGAAAGGCGGGTGCGGACACGAGCGTGTTTTTTTTTCCCTTCCACGCCGTCCCCCGGCCGGGCTGGCAGCGGGAGCGATGCCGCCCCTCGCCTCCACAGGGTGCAGATTTTTCTCACCGCCCCCTTCTCCCGCCCGCAGACAAAGCGACAAACCCCCTGAACAAGGACCTGGACTGGGATGGCATCAATGCTTTCTGTGAGCAGCTCAATAAAGAGCTGGAGGGGTAAGTGCTTCGTGCTTTCCCCAGGCTGCTCTGGATCACAGGCCCGGGTCGTAATTCCCCACCTGGTAAAATTTGGCAGGGTTGTCCCGAGAGCTGAGCAGGCACGAAGCTCCTCAAGGTGGGGGTGGGTCCTGGTCCACTAGCAGAAAGTTCCTGCAGGGTTTTGAGGTGTCTTGGTGCCTTGTCAGTGCCTTAAACTTGCAACGTGCTTTTCAACCCTGGATTCCCAGATAGAAACACAGGTACCAGGCTTTTCATCAATAACTGGCTAGCTTTTTGTTTTTTTTCCCCCCCTCGCTCCTTTCAGTCCTCCACTTGCTACCCGACTTCTTGCGCACAAGATCCAGTCTCCGCAGGAATGGGAAGCTATCCAGGCCCTCACGGTAAGGGCATCTGCAGGCTGGTAGAACTAGATGGAGCGCCGTGCTGTGGAGTTGTTCCAGTTTGACTGGAGGAGCACGAGAAACTCTGAATTCCCTCGGAGAAAGCCCTGGAGCACCTGGGTCCTTGGGTGGGAGAGGGGCCAAAGGTGGTTCCACAAGAGAAGAGGGGTGACTGGTAGGAAAAGTCTTGTTCCTAGGAAGGATCATAGCCTGATGAAGTTGATAGGAAGCTTTTTGTTTTATGTTGGACTTGGGGGACTTGGCAGTATCAGGTTAACGGTTGGACTCAATGATTTTAAGGGTCTTTTCCAACCTGAATGATTCGGTGATTCTTAATGATGTTGTGGATCCACGCTGTGGAACCCACGTCTGTGAGCTCTCATAAGGGCGTCCCTTTCCATGGGCTGTTGAGTCGCCTCTGCAAAGGCCGACCCCAAAAAGATAAATCTTCTTGCTTCCCTTTGGGAGGAGGGTGCCAGGCCACCTGGGAGGGAGATGGGGTGTCCCCCCTGCGCTGCTGTGAGGACAGCCACAGGCTCCGTGCCTGGCGAGGGGGGAGCAGGAAGGAGCTGGCTCCTGAACCTGCTGCTGACCCCGTGCTGGGGCTCACTCGGCCCCTCTCCCCAGGTGCTGGAGTCCTGCATGAAGAGCTGCGGCAAACGCTTCCACGACGAAGTGGGCAAGTTCCGTTTCCTCAATGAGCTCATCAAAGTGGTGTCGCCCAAGGTGGGTCTCAGGGCATCGCGCTGGAGGGGACCGGAGCTGGCTGGCAGGAGGGCTTTGGGCAGAAGTGGTGGCTGAGCAGAAAGGTCAGACACCTGCTGGGATGTGGGGGGAAACAGAACAGTGCTAGTAGGATATTTAGTCCTTGCTCCCTGGTGAGTTTTTGGGTGGGAAGGTGAGCTTTCACCCCTCTGCTCCAGGCTGATTCTTGATGCAGGAAGCCGAGGGCCGGCTAGACATGATGCAACCAGCGCTTGTGAGACTACTGACCTCACGTGCGTGCCTGGAGTCACCTTCCCAGCGTCTCTGTTGGGCTCTGTCCGTGCTGTATGTGCTCAGGAACCTCTCCCAGCTTTGACATCGTGACCGTGTCTCTCTGGAGTGTCCCAACCTGGTTGAGACACTCTCAGAGGGCAAGCCCAGGCCTAGTCAGTGGTGCTCTGGCGAGTCTGTCTGAAAGACCGAGTCGTTGCCTGCTCCTCTGCTGATGCTGCTGTTCCTGCAGCAGAACAAGCTGTGCATGCTCTCCTATTCAGTCAGGCAGTTAACACCGGCAAGTGTAGAGTTAAGGGAACACAGACTGAATATGACTAAGGAAAACCTTCATCTGCCAGTCACAGCTTGTGATCTGTGATGATGAATAGCCAGGGACAGTGACCCAGCAGCATCCTAAAGTCCTCTTGCTAGGCGCCCTGGAGAATGTCCTCTACCCTAATCCACTGGCCTCTGGTGGCACGTGCACTGTTTCTACCACCAGTGCCCCTGTCAGACCCACAGGAGAAGGCTGATTGCATGGCAGGGGGAGAGCTGTAACATTTGGACATCTCGCTGCTGGGTGCTGGTCTTCTAGGGTTCTAAAGGGTGCCAGGCACTTGTGCTGGAGAATGCCTCTGAGAGAGAGGGCTGGGCCCTACCCCAGGGACCATGACCCACAGTCCTTCCCCTCTCAGCCCCACTGACACGCTGTTCCTGAAGGGCCTTGCCAGGCAGTTTCTGTTAGCAGGACCTTTTCCTTCACGAGGCAACAGAGGCCTTGTCTGAGCCTTCCCATCTGTCCCTGTGCGTCGTTGAGGGGCTGCTGGTGCAGCATTTCTCCCACCTCTTGTGTTTCCTGTGGTGGAAACCAAGCAGAGCATAGGACGTGTTGCAAGGACCTCGTGAGCTTCCCTACTTGCTTCCTCTTTCCCCCTCCTTGTGCCGTTGGGAACGGTCTCACTTCTCCTGGGGGAGGGGAGGAGAGGAACAGGCCAGGCTTGCAATAGCTCAGATCAGCTTCAAGCCACCTCTTCTCTCTTCTAGTATCTTGGCAGCCGGACACCAGAAAAAGTGAAGTCGAAGATCCTGGAGCTGATGTACAGCTGGACATTGGGGCTGCCTCACGAGGTGAAGATCTCGGAAGCATACCAGATGCTGAAGAAACAAGGTGAGAGGCAGCGGTCTGGAAGGGGAAGGTGGACAGACAGTTTGCCCTCCCTCTATCTTTCGTCTGGGCAGAATCCAGAACAGACTCTCCCTTCCCTGTGCCCAGCGCCAGCACATCCATCAGTCTGGCTCAGCACCAGGGGCAGGTGAAGGAGCGGGTGCCTTGGGGCTCCCAGCTGGGCAGGGGGGGAGTTGCTGGTGATCTGAGTTGCTTGATGGGTTGGAGGGGACATGTGCTCTGACAGGAGATGGGGCGCTGGAAAGGTCTGGGGCTGAAGGACTGCGAGTGCTTCAGCAGTTGATGCTGGGTTTTTTTCTAAGAGGATATTTATGGGGAGTGGAGGGCAGTTCTTCCATGAAAACACAATCCAGGATCATGGGTAGTGGGAGAAAACCCACACATCCTCAGTGCCAGTTGGGTTTGATGGGCTGTTAGTGAAGAGAAGACCTAGGTGGCCGTGCCATCCCCCAGTGGGCGAGTCCTCCTGACCTCTCCATTGGTGTCTACTGCAGGGATTGTGAAGTGTGACCCAAAACTGCCTGACAACGCTCCTTTTCCACTGCCTCCCCCTCGACCCAAGAACATCATCTTTGATGATGAAGAAAAATCCAAGGTAAGGGCTCTGTGGAAGGAGAGGGACAGCCAGCAACACCTTCCCTGCTTCAGGATCTCCTGTCCTCCTGAGGTGGAGATCCAGAAAGAGTCAAAGCCCTTGCTCCACATGCTGTCCTTTAGAAAACGAATCACAGGAATGCTGAGGGCCCGCTCCAAAAGCATGACAAAGGAAACAGTCAGAGTTGGAGCATGTGGGTCTGTCTGACCTTTGGAGCACTTCACTGCAAGATGGTGCAAAGGGTGAAGCACTGTCATTAACCCAGCGGGTTCTGGGAGGTTTGCTGCTGTGCACTCTCCAAGCTTCTGAGTTATCTGTCCATGAGGTTTAAATCCCAGCCCCAGATGTTGCTGCTGTTACCTCGTCCTCACCCCCCAGTGCTGCAATCTGCTTATTGCCCAAACTACTTACACCCTCCTGGGCCCATCCTATGTTGCCTGTCCGTCAGAATTGCATTGCCACTCAGACAAACTTCTGCATTATCAGTACATTTAAGCAAGTATCGGGCCCCTCTGGGTCTAGTTTTGCAGCAGAGCTGCGATGCCAGTTTCCTGTGGGGGATATATTTTTGCCTCCATGGGTCACAGCGTGCACAGGAGGATTTGCAGGTGGCCAGTGGGACTGTTCACTGACTACGGAGGGGGAGAGGAAGTGGGTGCTCTCTCTCTTCCACCAGTTGCAGGTGTGAAGAGGCAGGAGTAGGAGTCCATTACAATCCCACGGAAATTCCTGCATAAACAAGGCTTTCACTCTTTCTCAGTACTAGTCCTGCTGTGCTCCAGGATCTCCATGGTGCATAGCAGGCGGGCAGGAGCAGGTTTTGAATGCAGGGGATCTTCGGGGAAAGACCTCTCTTACATAACCAGGGCCACAACGGGAAAAGAAAGACCAGTTGTACTTTTCTCCCTGGCCTCTGATAGCCCACAAGCTCTTGTGGCTGGGCTTTCAAACGGCCACTGCCTCTGCCAAATGCAGGTTTGGGGCAGGGGTAACTCCTGTCTCTAGTGTTGCAAGAGTGACTCTGGCTGCCAACCCTCAGCTTGGGCTCAGAGGTACCTTCTCTTCCGCAGATACTGGCTCGTCTCCTGAAAAGTTCCCATCCTGAGGACCTCCGGGCTGCCAACAAGCTCATCAAGGAAATGGTTCAGGAGGTGCAGCTGGGGAAAAGGGGAGCTGGGGGCAGGGGAGGGGCCCACAGTCTAGGTGGCAATGGTTGGCACCAAGGGAGCAGGGACCTTCTGTCCTCATGCAGACATGTGGAGCTTCTCCGCAAACTTTTGCAGCTGCTAGAGTCCTTGTGTGATTTCTGCCATCCCCTGGCTACTTAGAGGAATGGCTCTGGGCACTTTCTGTGGTCCAAGACCTACTGTAGCACGAGATCTGCAGCCATTCCATCCCTGTTTGACAAGTGTTGGCCCAGAGATGATCTGGGATTTTTCCACTGAAGCGTGAGCTGCTTTGAGGGCAGCATTGCTGTGCATTAGGAGTTGGTGTGTTGGCTGCCTCAGCCTTCTGCCTCTCGGAGTTGCAGACAAGAAGAAAAGACATCCTTCCCCATGTCTTTCTTCTCCAGGACCAGAAGCGCATGGAGAAGATCTCCAAGAGGGTCAATGCCATCGAGGAGGTGAACAACAACGTGAGACTGCTGACAGAAATGGTGACAAACTACAGTAAGGGGCAGACAACAGAAAGCAATGAGGACCTAATGAAGGTGAGGAAAGGCCATCCCAGAGTCCTCGCTGGGCTTAGCAGGGATGAGTGACCCTTATCCCCCCCCGGGTTCCTCCTGCCTGTTTTGCACCCCCAGCTGACCATCCTGCTGCTCACCTCAGCAGCTCTTTCTCCTCTCCCTCAGGAGCTGTATCAGCGGTGTGAGCGCATGAGGCCCATGCTCTTCCGGCTCGCCAGTGACACAGAAGACAACGATGAAGCTCTGGGTAAGAGTATCTGGCCTTTCTCATTCCGTCCCCTTCTCCCCCCATCTTCTTTCGGAGAGCCTGTGTTTGGGCTGCCCGTGGCATGGCATCTGCCTGCAGCCGCCGCTCTCTTCGGGGCGGCTGCTCGCTGTAGGTTACTTAATCTATGGCTTGGCACTAAGTGGGGGCACGAGACAGCAGTCAGCAGCGTTACAGGCTGCTTCTGCTTCGCTGTAGGAACGATGCTTGAGCTTGTCCTGCTGAAATTGCTGTGGAGGTGTCAGTGTACCCTGGTGCAGTCTGCGGCAACAATTGCGAAAACCCTGCAGCAGGCTGTTACCAGCTCCTTGGGCCTTGCTTTGAAGGAATAGACAGAGTTGGGGTATAAAAGTCACTCTGTCTTCTTCGCAGTTTTCAAACTTACTTCCCACCTATTCCATTTCAGCGGAGATCCTGCAAGCCAATGACAATCTGACACAGGTGATCAATCTCTACAAGCAGCTTGTACGGGGAGAAGAGATCAATGGGGAGACGGTGGCCGCTCCCCTTCGAGGTGAGGAGACCTGGGGAGTGGGGAGAGGAAGGTCAAGCAGAGGGACCGCTGGTTTTCTGCAAAGGAAGAGAAGATTGAGAGAAGTAGAAAGATAAAACCCGCGGGAGGTCAGAGTGAGGTTGGTGAGATGAGGAAATGACTTGTGGAAATGACTGATGCGTGAAGAGAGGGAATTGGAAGGGAGAGCAGAGGGGGGTCTTCCCTCTCCCAGGTGTGAGGGAAGATGGGAACTGGCCTCAGCACACTGGGTAAGGACTGGATAAGGTTTCTGTCTCTGAGCTTGTTCTTTCTCTGCAGGCAGCACCTCAGCGCTTTTGGATCTGTCGGGCCTGGATCTTCCGGCAACGGGCCCTTCCTACCCAGCCTTGCCCACCCTTTCAGGTGGCTCAGCAGTCCCCGTGCCTGACCAAGCTGGCTCCGTCTCCTTGCTGGATGACGAACTCATGTCCTTAGGTGAGAAATCCAGAGCAAAAGCTCTTTATTCTCTCCTTGACTCTGGACAGCCCGCATGGGTGGTTCTCCTTGTGGCAGGAACATGAATAAGGGAGAGCTCTAGGAGAGGTGCATAATGAAAGCCCAAGAGGTGTCCTTCACTTAGTGTGGAGGAGGAGGGAAGGACCCTGCTATGATTCTGAACTTCAGTCCTGTGGTGTTTTCCTAGCTAGTCAGGGAGAGCCTGCAGGGATGTGCCCTCTGATTTCCCCTCTGAAAACTGACCTGGCAGGTAAATCAAGAGTGATGCAACGGCCATCCCCAGATGGGATCACAAGGGTGGATCACCCCCAGCTCCTCATGTTTACTCCTTGCAGTTGAAGTCACGAGCTGACAACAGATGCATGGGACTTCCAGAACTGTTCACGTGGAAATCCTGTGAGGTGCCAATCCTAGAAGTCTCTGGAGTCCTGCTTTTTCCAACAAAGTGTTTGTTTCCTAAGAAAGGTCCTTCGAGTACAGCAGGATGAAGTAGACAGTGTGGTCGGTCAGGCTTGTCAGCCCAGCAGTAGGCATTTCTCTGCCAATTGCAGTGAGACCTAGACTGTAAATGAGGGTCTCTGGGCAGAAAAAACACGTTTCACCCACCCGGCTCTCCCCCATGCAAGGATGGGGGCCAGAGATGGAGACCACATTGGTGGTTCTGGCCTGCTGCTTTTGTGGCTTATTCAGGCCCTGTTTAATTCTCCTGCCCATTTGGTAGCTAAGCTTCATGTTTGCTTTTCCCCCCGGCAGGCCTGAATGACCCAGCACCGCATCCTGCCCAGGCTGGCGACAGCAGTGGCTGGAACAGCTTCCAGGTAACGTGCTGGGAGCCAGGGTAGAGCGTGGGGAGGGTGCTGAAAGCAACAGATGGAGTAGGTAGGGAGATGTCCCACAGCTGATGCTTGGTGCTGATCTGCAACCCTGCTTGGGGGGGGTTTCTCCTATGCACTCTTTTTACAGTCCTCAGACAGCAATGAGCTCAATATCACCCCTATCACGGCAACACCACCAGTCAAAGCAGATGCTGGCGCGTCCTCCCCCAAACCTTCTCCTTTCACCAGTGGCCTGGCTGACCTGGACCTCCTGGGCAAGACTCTGCTGCAACAGTCTTTGCCTCCAGAGTCTCAACAAGTGCGATGGTAAGCAAGGGTAGCGCAATCTCACATGTCTCCCCACTGTTTCCATTTCTGTGGGGCTGGGTGGGACATTCCAGTGCCCTGTTCCTCTCCTTCCTCTCTCTCTCTCTCCCCTCCTGCAGGGAGAAGCAGCAGCCACCCCCGCGGCTCACCTTGAGAGATCTCCAGAACAGGAGCAGCTCCGGCACCACGGCCCACAATCCGCCCATGCTCCAGAGTGTTTCCCCTAACCCCACGCTGCCCCTGACCTCCGAGCTGCCAGCCCCTGCTACGCTTCCCAAAGCTGCCACCGCGCCAGCAGGGAGTACTGCGGTCCCACCCCGGCCTCCTGCCGCCGCCGCCCTGCCCCAGGAGATCTCGCTGGCCAACATCACCGTGCCTCTGGAGGCCATCAAACCCAGTGAGCCCGGGGCAAAAGAGGGAGGGCACGTGAAAGGGAAGAATGCGAGGAAACTTCTTGCTTGTTGGATTTTGTGGACGTTGAGGAGGAGCGGGGGGGGGTCCCTTGTCACTTGTAGGGGGTTTGGGTGATGGGGAGAGGTCGCCGTAGGGCCAGTTGCCTCCTGGCTGACTGCTGCCTGTCCCTGCCTTTCCCACAGGCAGCATCCTCCCTGTGACGGTGTATGATCGGCACGGCTTCCGCGTCCTCTTCCACTTCGCTAAGGACGCCCTGCCCGAGAGGCCTGATGTACTTGTGGTGGTGATCTCCATGCTTAGCACGGCGCCGCAGCCCATCCGCAACATTGTCTTTCAGTCCGCCGTCCCCAAGGTGAGGCGACTGCCGGGGCTGAGGTCCCCAAACGGGGCTGAAATGCGACTCTGCTTTTTACAGGAAAGGCAGGGTGGGTGGAGAGAGCTCTGTGGGGCTGAGGCCGAGTCATGTTTGCCCTTCAGATCAGCAGGAACCAGCACAGTGTTTTTCTCTTTGACTAGACAGCGGAAGCTCCGCAAATACAGTAGCAGGGCCCCTGGCTGCCAAGTCCCTCTCAGGAATGCGGGATGCTCTTCTCTCTCCCTAGGTGATGAAGGTGAAGCTACAGCCTCCCTCGGGCATGGAGCTGCCGGCGTTCAACCCCATTGTCCACCCCAGTGCCATCACACAAGTCCTGCTGCTCGCTAACCCACAGAAGGTAACGGCACCGTCCCTGGGGTGGTCTTGCTGCCAGGGCAAAGCCCGCCCACCCTGTCCCCCCTGCTCCCTGCGGCTTCCGAGAGACCTGAATGGTTGGTGGTTGTGCCTCGTGCCTTTCTTTCACCCCCTTCTGACTGCTTATCCTTTCTCCCCTGTCTGCAGGAGAAAGTGAGGCTACGATACAAGCTGACCTTCACCATAGGAGAGCAAACGTACAATGAAATGGGGGATGTGGACCAGTTCCCCCCGCCGGAGTCCTGGGGAAACCTCTAGGGCCAGACGGTTGCAGGCACTACACTGCAGAGTCCTTGGGAAGCCAGCCCTGCGGGGCTGGAGCAGCCTGAGGAGATGGGGAGGGCGGGTGGGGGGCTGCTGCTCACGCTCTATTCTCCAGACGGCCGGGCAAGGGCCAGAGGGAGCATGCCTCGGGGAGGAGAGCAGAGATGCCAGGAGATGTTCATCCCACAAGACTAGGAGTGGAGTGGAAAGCTTCGTGTGGGTGAACAGTTGCCTTCCCTGCTCTTCCGAAGGCAACACTCCCTCCCCGCTCTGTCCAGCTTCTCTTCTGACCCTGCTTTCCCCCTCTAGGTGCAGAGGGGAGCAAGGATGGGGAGCTTTAACAGCCTCAGCCTGGGGCAAGGCCTAGCAAAGGAAGATCCTTTTCCTTGTCTGTCCCCCCCCCCCCTCCCTGTGCTTCCCAGCCCTTCAGCTGCTTTGTGGTGCTCCCTCTTGTCCCCCCCTCCTCAGAGCTGGGCCCCAGTGCTTCCCCGTCAGGTGGGATCCCACTGGAACCGGTGTGGAACAAGGCAGGACAGAGACTAGGGGTGTCTCCAGCACCAGAGAGTAGGCACCTGCCCTTGCCTGGGGTGGGGGGGACAAGGGGAAGAGATTTATTTTTTTTTTTTTCCTTCACCTCCCTCCTTTCAGCTGCTTACGGCGCTGTTGGTGGGAGGGGGGACCCCAGGGGCTGGGATAGGGCTTGCTCGGTGCCTTCCCGGTCCCCTTCAGCTGGAGCTCCTGGGTGCTGAACCCCCCCCCAGCGAGGAAGCCCACACCCTCCCCACATCTTTTTATCTACTCCGGCGAGCTCTGGGGACTGCCGCTGGACTTCATCCTCCGCGCCGGCCCCGAGAGGGGCATGCTGTGGAGGGGGGGGGCGAGTCTTCCTGCAGCCTCCTTGCCAAACAGGGAGAGGAAGCAGCACATGGTCTTCCTCCCCCCCCCCGTGGCAGGACTGGAGAGCTTGGTGGGACTGGGAGGGGTTGGGGGGGGACGGGGACTTTCTTAGCTCTTCTGTGTCTTCTGGCAGTGGGGTGGTGATGGGCTGGGAGTCGGGGGAGAGGCTGAAGCCCAGCCCATCACCAGAGGGCACCGCTAAGCTGTGAACTGGGAGCCCAGGGCTGCACTGGTGGTGGGTTTGGGGGTGGGGGGGGGTACAGCTGTGCCTTGCGCACCTTTGGCCGCAGCCGTGGGCAGGCCTGGCTCTCTGCGGCGGGGAGGGGGCTCGCCCCAGCCGCCTGATCACTGTGACACAAAAGCGGGGATCTGCAGGCAGGGAGGAAAACGGGGAGGGGGGGCGGCAAGTCCTGAGTAATCCCCCCCCCCCACACGCACCCCCCCGTGGGATTTGCGACTATGGGAGCTGCTTCCCATCCCTAAGATGGTTTTAAGAGGGCCTGATCTTAAAAGCAGGGGCAAGCTGCGCCCTGCATCGGCTTGCCAGAGGTAGGAGGAGGCCTGGGCGAGATGGAGGTGAGTGGGGTGCCTGGCGTGCTGGGTTTGGGGGGGGCAGCGAAGGTGAGGGTGAGATGTCTTGGAGCTGGGCGCAGCGAGTGGTAGAGGAGAGGGGGAAGCAAGGTCTTTATGCTGGGGTTGTGCTGTGTCTTACTTCCCTTTCTGGTCTCTTCAGGGTTTTGTATGGGTTTTGGTTTTTGTTTTTTTTTTTTTTTTTCTTTGCAGATCTTGTTTGGTTCTTGAACAGACTTGTATATATTTTCAGTGCAAAATTCTGTAAATGGAAGAAAACAAACAAAAAGATTTAAAACAAAACGCCCGGCGCGAAGAATCTGCTGTATTTATGGGAAATAAAAAGAGTTCTTTCCTGATCCTGTCTGTCTGCCTTCTGACCCAAGGAATGCGTTTTCCCCTCACCTTCCCCTACCCCTCCAGGAGCAGTTTTCAGCGCTGGGTCATCTCTAGCTCGAATCCTGCCCCTGCGCTCCCATAACCCAGCCCCCCCCCCCCCCGGGGCCTTTGCCACGCTGAGGATTTCCCCACTCCTGTGAGCAGGGCGAGGGGATGGTGGAAGTCCCCCAGCTGCTCTCGATTCCTGTTTGAGAGCAGAGTCCCCTTCCAGGCTGCGAGCTGGGTGCTGCCTGCTTCCCTTCCCTTCGCCGGGGGGAGAGGCAGCGGGCAGGGGCCGGTGCCCCACAGCTCTGGGGGAGCAAGACTCAAGCTCGCTCCCGTACCCTACGTGGCCGTTCGCAGCTTCACCACCACCTGTAGCGGCATTTCTTCCTCTTCCCCGGGGGGGCTGCCTCTCGGAAGCGGCTCCTTGGGGTGGTTTTATTGTAAGGGGGGGGGGGGTCTGCTCTGGCTGGGAGCAGGTCTCCGACATCGCAGGGGAGGAAGGGGTCCCAACCAAGTCTGGGCACCACCTGATGCAGCCAGTGCGGGTCTAGGGGGGCTTTTCTGTGTCTTTACGTTAGGTGTGTGAAGCCTTTGCCTGTTCGGATCATCCCCGGGGCTCGTGGCTGGGGGATCGGACGTGCTTGGCCACGGGTTTAGAGCGAGCTGGTTTTTTTGGGGCAGGGAGAGTGCTGCTCCCTCGCCTGGTCCCTGCTTGAAAACAGCCGCCGGTGCCGCTTTGCTACGCACTCGCTGGAGACTCACCCCCCCACACACCAAGGAGCAGAGCCCAGCAGCCCCCAAATTCTTGCTTCTCAGGCTTCAGGGCACAGGTGGAGTGCCCCTTCCGCCTCTTTTTCCTTTGTTGCTCTTCTCATCTGCCCACAAGCTGACCGCTTCCCGTCTGGGCTCGTGTGCTAGTTCCTTTGCCATGTAACCCGGCTGACAGCAACCCCTGCTCTTTCTTAGTGCAGGAGGAAAGTCCCAGCTACAGGTAGCCAGAAATACAGCAAGGTTTACATCTCATAAAGCCAGGAGCGATGGTGGCGGCGGCGGTGTGAGGGGCGTATTTTTAGATCAACCAAAAAAAAAAAAAAAAAAAAAAAAAGAAAGAAAAGCTGAGCCCTGATGCAGAACTGCAGAGAGCAGACAGCACCCAAGCCTGGGAACCGGGAGTTTTGTGGTCCCCGTGCAACTGTGCACGGGCGCTGCGGCTCTGCGCTCGGCCCAGCCGCCCCAGCTCGGGGGAGCAGGGAAGGAAGCTGGGGTCCCCCCAGGGCACAGGGCAACAGCCCTTGGCCGCGGCTCTGAGGTGGCTCTGGGGAGCCACAGCGACAGCAGGGAGGGAAACGTGGGGTTGGAGGTGCAGCAGGGGGTGGCAGGGGTGGCTTTGCTTCTTGGCCTCCCCCCTTTTGTCATGACAAGGGGGCTATGTCGCAAGGGGGAAGAGGATGGAGCTGCACCCAGGGGCACGGAGAGGTGCCCGAGGGGCACTGGCAGAGTTTGGGTGACCGGGTAGGGCAGGGTGTACATCAGGCACCCCGTATGCGCCGCGCAGCCAGCTGGCACGGCCACGGGCTGCCCCACGGCACAGCCGGTGGTGGGCAAGGAGAACGGGGCGGGGAGGGGGGGGGGGGAAACCACCCCAGCTGAGACAGAGAGCAAGAAACAGAGCGTGGGCCCTTCGCTCGGGCTCAGCAGCAGCATGTGCTTGTCCTGCCTTGTTACGTGTTTGCTGTAATAATATTTCCCCTTTAAGGCTGGGCTGAAGTTATTTATACTTGTGGGGTGGTGACAGGAACAGAGAGCGGAGCAGAAGCCCTGAACTGCTCTTACCTGATCTGCGGCGGAGGGGCGGACTAAAGGAAGAAGGAAGCTCAGAAAAAGAGAGGGAGCGAAAGAAGGGAGTCCAAAGGAGGGGAAGAGAAAGCAGGCAGGGCATCCCTGGGGAGGGACGAGGGAGGGGACCGGTTGGGGAAACAGAAAAAGGGGGAACGAGGGAAGGAGGGAGAGGTCCTCAGGGAAAAGCAAGGGGCAGAGAGGCTCCGGGGAGCCAAGGGGCCGCCAGCATCCGATGCCAAGTGTCACCGAGAGGTGCTGAGCAGGTACAGCTGAGTGGAGCAGCTCTCGTGGTCTCCTCCCGGCTCTCAAGATGATGAAGAGGCAGTTCCATCGGATGCGGCAGCAGCTGTCCCATCCCAACATCACCAGCCGGTAAGGATTTCTCCACTACCTGTGCTGGAGGGCTGTGAGGGAGCGGGATGCGGGTGCTGGCAGGTTTGTGCTGGGACTGGACTGACATCCCAGGGCCAGCAGCCAGGGAAAAGCGGGGGAGGACCCTGGGTTTAGAGCATCCTCAGCAGAAGCTGAGAGGCTGTGGCTCCCTGGCTCCCCGGTGCCCGCGGGGCAGCAGGAAGGCTGCACTGGTGCTGCTCAGCAGGGACATGATCCCCAAGCCTGGCTACCTCCTCCGGGGCCCATAAATGCTGCATCCACCTGGAAACGGGCCTTTCCCAAGCTTGGCTCCCCCTGCATGTGAGGGAAATGGGGAGGGACCTTCCAGCCACATGTCCCTGGCTGTGTGGTGCCCAGGAAGGTCTTAGGAGCTGGGACCTGCTCTCCCTGCTGAGCCCGAGGTGCCCCGTGGGAGCCAGATGCCCTGCACAGCTCTAGCCAGCCCACCAGCGTGGGTGTCCTGGGATGCCCTTCAAGGAAAGGACCAGGGATCCTCAGAGCACCCATGGAGGACGTACAGCTTCAGACAAATCCCTCTGGCCCCATCCTACCTCTGCCGCTTCCTTATTTTTCTCTTTGGCTTTCCAAAGCTCTCCCCTTGCAAAACCCAGAACTGAAATTACAGGGCTGGGCCCTCCCTTCCCAGCCCCCTCACTCCCTCTTTCCTACAGCCACCTCCACGGGTTCCCCAGCACCGGGAGGCTGAGTGGGACCGACTGTGTCCCCTGGACCACCGAGATCCTTCAGCCAGCCCAGCAGAGCAGCCGCGGGGAAGCAGGTCCTACAGCCCGGTGGCCTTTTGCTGTTCTTGCGTTTCCTGGAGGGGAGCATGATCCCCTTTCCCATCCCTCCTCCCTCAAGATGTCTCATCCCCATGTCGGATGCACCTCCCTTTTGTTTAAGGCCAGGCAGGCAGGAGGTCTCAAGCAGCTTGTGCAGTCCGAGAGCGAGCTCTTCACCCACTGCAGAGCCTCTGCTCCACGGGCTGCAATCTCACGTGATTTTGCTTGCCTTCAACCAAGCCACCCCCCGTTTCCTGCAGCTCCACATCCTCATCCCACATTGTCTCTGGCGGGCAGTGAAAAGAGAGAAACATGAACTAGGGGAAAAAGCAGCAGCAGCAGAGGGAAAGCAGACAGGGTTCCTGGGGTGTAGCAATGGCAGCGGGCCATGAAGCAAGGTTTCCTCTATGGGAGGCATCAGGGAGATTTGGTGGTGATGGCGGCTGGTGGGTTTTGAATTTGGCTTTGAGCAGAATTTGCTGCAAACCAGAAGTTTCGTTTGACAGATTTGCTCCTAATACCTGCTACAAAACCGAGCAGAAAGCTGGTTTCATGTAGGCGTTTCTGGAGGGGCTGGTGTTGGTCTCAGTCACTATCTTGAACACAAAGATACCCTTGCTCCAGCACCAGTGGCTCTTCTGATCTGCAAAGACGTGTGCCAGGCTCCAACAGCAATGCCCTGGATTTGCCTTCAGTGGAGAAGCGGACAGTCAGGGGTAGAAGGTTTCACCAGCAAACACCCCACTCCTGCCGTGGCCCCACTGGGCACCCTGTCTCCCAAAAAAAACAGGCTACCTCTGGACATTTGGACTGTGGTGCTCTGAACTGGAAACCCTGCCTGATGGGGTGTCCACCAGCCAGCAAGGTTGGCTGCTTTGCCCTCCTCCTGCTGTTCTCATCCCCCCCGCCGGGCTCATTCTGCCCATAGCCTTGTGTACGACTGCCCAGGCCACAGCCAGCATCTCCTGCTCCCCGGAGCCCAAAGAGAGGCAGCTGGGATGCAGAAGGACCTGCTTCCCCAAGGAGGCTGGGTGGAGGTCACCCCCGTCTGCTGATGGCTCTTTCTCCTTCCTCCTCAGAGCCCAAGAAGCAACTGAGCTCCTGCCAGAAGATTTACTGCAGGTGAGGCGCAGGCTGGGCCCGTAGGCGTGTGCCTGCTTGCACCTGGGCGTAGGAGGAACCCGCCCCGCTCCTGCCTGCGATTTGCCCTGCCAGCACACCCAAGTCACGGGGCTGGGATCTGCCCGTGACTCTGGGATCATGGCATTAAGGGAATAGCAGGCTCCTGCCATGGCAAAGGGCTTCCCCAGCTGCTCAAGGAGGGATGAATCCTGACTAGGAGACGTTGCTCCCTTTTCATCATCTGGACTGGGGATGCTCCGGGCAGGCCACCCACACCCAGAGCTGGGCGGTGGGGAGACGGCCTCGGGGCATCCACGGTTGGCAAAAGAGCTTCCCCCAGTCCCACTTTTCTGCCCCTAGATTGAGCAGAGGATCGAGCCGGCCAAGCGAGCAGCTCACAGCGTGTCCAAGAGGCTCCAAGCCTGCCTGCAGGGACAATGTGGCTCCGAGATGGACAAACGAGTGGTGAGTAGAGTCCTCCCACCGCAGCCCTGTCCCCTGACAGCAAAGGGGATGCCAAGCCCCTGCTTTGCAGGCTTTGCTGAAGGGTGGCCCAAAGCTGCACCCAGCCGAGGTCCCATCTCCAGCAGCGGCCACCAGCACATGCCTGGGGAGAGCAGAGCAGAGCAACCCTCTCAGCCATCACCGACTTGAGACACTCCTGAAACAGAGACAGCGTCTTTGCATTGATTAACCCTCCAAAGCCCTGTTGTCCATGTCCCTTCCCAAACCCCTGTGAACCCCTGGCAGCCACGGTGCCCTGCAGGGAGGAGCACCACAGGGCGGCCAGGCACAGTGGTGCCACCACTTCTTCCTCCTCGGTTTGAACCTGCCACCCTCTTCCCAGCAGGTGCTCACCAGCCCTTGTCTGGGAAGCAAACAGTGTATCCCCCCCCCCAGCACTTCCCCTAGCCCCCCCCCCACGATTTTGTGGGCTCCACTCACAACCTGACAAGCTCCAACTTGGCTTAATTATTTTTGGTGATTAAACTGCTCAACGCATCAGAAGCCATGGCAGGGCTGGTCTTGGTGAGGGCTTCCTTCAGTGTCACGGTCCCCCACAGGGGACTATCTGAGAGAAGGCTGGAGGTTTTTTAACCAACTGTGGAGCCTTGGTGCCTCGTTTAGCTAACTGGATCCTAGCTTTGGCTGAAGGGACATCCAAAGGGTCCTTCCTCGAGCCCCAGGGCCAATGGCACTGGGTGAGCCAGGGAAAGATGTGGGGACCCAGTGCAGAATTTGGCCACTTGTTCTCGTGCCATGGTGGCATGCTTCACAGGGAGGGAGCAGCCACATGCCAGCTCAGCAATCCCTTTCCTGAATACTTGTCTCTGTGCAGAAGAAGCTGCCCTTGATGGCTCTGTCCACAACGATGGCTGAGAGCTTCAAGGAACTGGACACAGAGTCCAGCCTCGGGTAAGTGCCGGTGGGAGAAAGTGCCAGGGGTGATCCCAAACCATGCCAGACCCTGGCAGAGCCACTGACTCGGCTCAGGGGCTCCCACAGCCAAGCTGAGCTGTCAAACCTTGTCCTCAGAGCAAACGCTGGCGTTGGAGTGGGGCAGGGGACAGCCAGCACCTTCAGCCTCCAATTGCAGAGGGGGCCAGGGACAGGCTCAGGGTCCCACCTGGGTATGGGTATGGTGGGGGGTGTTGGGTCAGAGTGTGGCATGGCTCCAGCCCTCAGTCATCTCATCTCTGTTCCCCACGCAGGAAAGCCCTGGAGATGGGCTGCTGCATACAGAGCTCGCTGGCCAAAATCCTGGCCGAGTTTGAGATCGCCCTGGAGCACAACGTTCTGCAGCCACTCAACAAGCTCAGCGAGGTAGCCATGGCCACCTTTCCAGCTCCACTCTCCCATCCCACCTCCCCTTCCCCGTCCCCAAGCCTCCTCCATTCACTCTGGCCTCTCTCTCCCTTAGGAGGAACTTCCCATCATCCTGAAGCGCAAGAAGACCCTCCAGAAGTTGATTTCTGACTGGAATACAATCAAGAGTCGGTATGGGGCACACTGCGGCTGGGGAGCCAGGGCATACGGGGCACAGCCCCCAGCCAGGCCGGGGGAGAGAGGAAGATGCTTGCCCTGGGGAGGAAATTTCCAGTGGCTGGGGGCGAAGTCCAAGAGGCAACAGCTCTTCGGGTGCACCCAGCCAGCCCCTCTCTGCAGGTGCATCCCGCTCTGGGCTGAGCTGCTGGCTCCACGGCACAGGAGAGAAGGGCAGCGCCATTGCCAAAGGCAGCAAAGTGCCCCAGCACCGCTCGGCGCCACCGAGATCACCCCACCCTGACTCTTGCAGGATAGCCCAGGCTGTGCCGGGTTTCTCTGGGAGAGCAGGGCAGCTAAGGGTCACCGATGGCTTGTTTCCACACTGACCTCCCTTTGGCTGGAGGGAGTGGAGGGGACATCTCAGGAACAGGGCTTGGGAAGGGTCCTGCAGACCCTGGGTGTTTCAGTCAGCCTCGCTGAGTGCTCCCTGACTTGACCAGATCGCGCCCCGTGGTGCGGCAGCGTCTTCTGGGTGAGAGAAGTGAGAGGCACTGACCTAGGAGAACCACCACAGGGCGGTACCAGGACTTGCTGTCCTCCCTGTGGTCCCCATAACCCTTCTGCACACCCGTCCCACCCCATCTCCCTGGCACCGAGCCCTCTGCTCTCCCACCCCAAAGGCTGAACCAAGCTGCCAAGAGCTCCAGTAACAGTGCTGGTGCTGGTGCTGGCCCGGGGGCATCTTCTGCTGCCAACAAACTGGAGATCTTGAAGGAAGAGGAGGAAGACGTGAAGAGGAAGGTGGAGCAGTGCAAGGTGAGAAGGTCACTCACTCTACCCCACAGGGCAACTCTGGGGCTAGAGACTTGCTCCTCTCCAGCAGCTCCATCTGAGGTGACCTAACGCCGAGACAGATGCAGCCAGCCAGCAAACAGGTCCCTTGGGGAGCAGAGACAGGAAGACGCCCCAAGTTTGGGGAAGAAGAGTAAAGGATTATGAAGCAGAAGCTGCTGCAGAGAGGAGGGTCCAGGGCCTTGAGCAGGGAGCTCATGGGGTCCCCCTTGGGCTGGGAGCCAGGCGAGCTGGGGTCTGTGCTGGGTGACATGGGGCTTTCACATTAGCTTTCCCCACCTCTGCTCTGTTTCTCTGAAAAGCCCCGCAACTTGTCTGGCAGAGTCCGTGGGCTCCACCAGAGCTGGAGGTACAGGGACCTCCTGTCCCTGCGCCCCTTGGGCCGGTACCCTGGTTGTATGGCAGGTTGCTGCCACTACCTGAATGCAAGTGACGGGGGGGGCGAGGAGGGATCTCCCCACACGGTCCCAGCCTGCCTCCCCCACCGCACCCCAAAGACCCTGTCTGGGCAACTCACGGCCTGGACGAGGGGCTTCGCGAAGGCTTCCTTGGGTGCCAGAGAAGAGGTGGAAGGTTGCTCTTCTCTGTATCTCCCTTCCCAGGACGAGTACATGGCTGACCTCTACCACTTCTCTACCAAAGAGGACAGCTACGCCAGCTACTTCATCAGAGTAAGTCCTCTCTTGCATTCCTCCTCCGTGTCTGAATGTCTCCTGGGGTACCTGTGAGCCTGGCCTCGTCCCCATCTGCACCGAGCCCACCAGCCAGGGCAAGGGACAGCCCCAGGCACCAGCAGATGCCCAAAGCTGGCCCTGCTCCGTGCACTGTGGGTTAATGCCACCACCAGCACAAACTTCAAACAGAATGGCTCGTCTCAGTGATCCCCCCTCTCTAATTTGCCTGCTACCCCTCACTATATCCACAGTCCCACGGACCCCAGGGGATTCCCCTTGCAGCTCCATGTGGGCGCAACATCCTGGGGATAGGGATCTCTCCGAGAGGGGCTGGTGCCAAACTGAGAGCCGTTTGTCTGTCCCCTGTCCGACAGCTGCTGGAAATCCAAGCCCAGTACCACCGGCAGTCCCTGGGATCGCTGGACTCGGCTCTGGCGGAGCTGAAGGAAAGCCGCAGTCAGACAGGTACCCAGGCCAAGGCAGGGGGATGCGAGTGCGGCTGGTGAGGCTGGGAGAGATGGGGTTTTTCCCCCCCTGCGCCTGCCGCTGTCTCCCACATCAGGCTGGTGGGCCAGGGACTGCAGCCTGAGGCAGGCTGGGGATGCTGCCTGCCCTGCCTGCCTCTGCCCAGCCAGGCTTGGCTCGGAGAGAAATGTCACCCCGGCTAGACGCTGGATGGCCCGCGTGGCCCCTGTCCTTCCCGACGTTCATCTCCCTCTTCCAGAGCCCTCCTTCTCTGCAAGCACCCCGGTGCTGGGGTACTATGGTGTGCCCCTAGAGACGCACCTCAGGAGCTTGGGCCGGGAGATTGCGCTGCCCATTGAAGCCTGCGTCATGATGCTGCTGGCCTCCGGCATGAGAGAGGAGGTAGGCAGTGCTCCTGAGTCCCCCAACACCCTCCCCCCTCCCCCCCAAAAATGGAGCCCCCCACATCCCTTCCCTCTTCTCCCCATCCCTAGGGACTCTTCCGGCTGGCAGCAGGCGCCTCGGTGCTGAGGAAGCTGAAGAGCAGCTTGGCCAGCAGCTCCAACTCCCTGGAGCAGTTTTACTCGGACCCCCACGCCGTGGCCGGTGGGTGCCGGCAAGGCAGGACTGGGGGACACAATTGGGCAGTCCCTGCCGGCCCCCAGCTGCCATCACTCCCTCCGCTCCCCCTCCCCTCCCAGGTGCACTGAAATCCTACCTGCGGGAGCTGCCCCAGCCTTTGATGACCTTTGAGCTCTACAACGAATGGGTCAAAGTGGCCAGGTGAGTCCGGGCATTGGGGCAGAAAAGCCTAGCGGGGCTCAAAAAGCCCCCAGTCACCCCCCTTCATCCCTCCCGGCGCTCAGAGCAGGGCTGCTTGGCCTCGTTTGCCATGTGGGGAGATAAGAAAGCAGCACTTGGTCTGTCCCATGCTCGGCAGAAATCCAGAAGGCCCCAAATCTCAGAGGAAAAGCGATAAAAACCACGGCAGGGCAAGCGGGAAGGATGCAGCCTTTTTGATTATAAGACCTTAGTTTGTGAAGACCCACTTGGCCTCAGTGGTGTGAGCCCCACCTCACCGGCCCACCCGGTTTGGCCCCTTGCTTTCAGAATGGAAGGGGTGGCGGAGGAGGCGTAGCAAAAACCCTGGGGAAAGGGGGAGAGCATCTTTCTGAAGGGACCGGCTCAGTGCCAGTGATGCCCATAGTCACAGTGAAATAGGATGGCTGCTCATGGCAAGGCGGTGCTCGCCCCCAGGCCCAACCACAAGCTATATTCGTATCATATTAAATCCCTCTGAGCCTTCGGGGTACAATTTTGTCCTCTGCGGATGCCTGCCTTAGCTGCCCAGTAAAGGCAGCAGCAGGGCATCTCCGTCCCCAGGGCTATGGCATGTGCAGGGCGGCCGACACTGGCCGTTCTGCCTTGCACAGTGTCCTTCTCTGCCGTAGAGAGTGGGCTGAGCTCTCTGCTCCTTCTTCTCTCTCGCAGCTTAAAGGACACGGACAGCCGCATACAGAGCCTGCGAGACACCTGCAGCCGCCTGCCCCAGGAGAGCTACAACAATCTGAGGTGTTTTGCAGGGACAGGGCTTCTTCGGTCCCAAGAAATCACTGGGGGGCAGCCATTCCCTCCCCAAATCCGTATTTACCGATCCCTTTCACCCCGCAGGTATCTAATCAAGTTTTTAGCCAAGCTGGCCGAACACCAGGAGGTAAATAAAATGACCCCCAGCAACATCGCCATCGTGCTGGGCCCCAACCTGCTGTGGTCACAGCAGAGCACAGGGTAAGGTCTGGCTCGGAGGGGTGGGGAGGCAGCTCCCCAGCCCCGGCTGGGGTGCCCCAAACACAAACGCCATGGGAAAGGCTGAGCCAGCAGCCTTCACGCTGGTCTAAAGCACCTGCACCTCTTCCATCCTCAAGTCCTGTCCCTCGTCCCCGCGGTCCCCGAGTGGCACGTCCCTTTGCCAAGCACATGTCCTCTTAGCCACTCTGCAAAAAGGCAGAGGAGGGGGCTGAGACCCAGAGCACTTGTGACATGGATGGCCTCCAACACTATTGGCCTCCAAAACCAAACCAGGGTTTCCAGGACAGAGAACAAGGCCCACCTCCTGCCCTACCATCCTCCTTGGCTGGACTGTCTCCCCTTCAGGCTCTGCCCCCTTTGGATTGAACACCAGAAGGGTTAATGACCCAAAACCTCTTTTCTGATGCCTCCTCTACCCCTGTCTCTCAGAGACCCCATGCAACTGGACTTGGCCTCAGTCTGCTCCATCCAGGTGGTGGGTGTGGTGGAAGCCCTCATCCAGAATGCAGACAGCATCTTTCCCGGAGGTAGGGCCAGGGCCTTCGCTTGCGGGATCCGCAGCCCAGGGTGAAGGGGGAAGGAAAGGAAAGGGACATTTCTCCACCCCCGGGAGGAGGGAAGTGGGGGGGGGTTGCTCCAGTTCGCCGCTGTGGGGTCATCAGGAGAAGCTCTGGGCAGCAAGCACTTCCTCATGGGGTCTCCTCCTTTTTCTCCACCCAGAGGTAGATTTCAACATCTCGGGCATGTTCACGCCACCCATGAACAGCGAAGGTGGCGAGGCTGCCCCAGTGGAAGAGCTGACCCCCGAGACCCCTCCGGCCAGCAGCCCCACTCTCTTGGAAGGAGAGGCGTAAGTCTGGTGGGAGCTGGGGGCTCTGGCTGTCCCAGCCTTCCCCGTGTCCTCCCCTACACCCCACCCCACGCCAGGGGCTGTACCCTCGCGGGTGGACGCCTCGGCCCCGTGGCCAGGACCGCCATGCACAGCCGAAGCGTGACCTGCCCCATTCTCTGTGCAGCAGCTCAAGGGAGCCCGAGGCCAGGCCCCCGCCGGCATCCCCAACGGTGACCACACCATCCCCCGAAGCTGCGGGGCCACCGGCTCCAACGACGACTGACGACACCACCCGAAAAGGTTAGGGTGCCCCAGACGGCACAAGTGATTGGGGAACGACACCCCTCAGTGTCACCTCCTCTGGTTTGCCTTCGTCCTGCCGTTCCCCGCATCAAAGGGTGCACGAAAGGGACCCTGCCACCAAATGAGAGGAAGAACCTCTGGCCGGGGCAGCATGGCCAGGACCCAGCCCTTCATTGCGTGCTCCAGCCCCAGACGCAGTGGGACTGTGGGGATGGACGTGGTAGATCCTCCAGTGTGTTGGGTCGAACATCCCCTCTGTAAAGAGGTGCGAGGCTCACGACCTCTTGGGAAGTGGGTGAGAAGAGCCCTCCAAAGCCGGTGTGCGCTTGGGTCTCCCGTATGGGAGCCGGACAAGGGGCGGTTTGTCTGTCAGCCTGCCTGCAGCCCCCTGCCCGACCCACAAGCCGGCACTGCAGCCCCTCCTGCCCCCGGGGGAGAGACCCCAGCGGAGGGGACCCCCAGCCCACACCAGTTTTCTTTCCAGGCAAGCGCCCAGCCCTCGCCCGCCCCACGATGCCGCCGCCGCCCGTGGCCCAGCCCCGGGGCACGGCCCCCGAGCACCCCGTCAGCCCCAAAGCCCGGCCACGCCGGATGGCCGGGGCGCCCAGCCGAGCCCCCTCCGTCCCACCGCCGCTCCCCCCGCAGCCGGCACACCGCCACAGCCGAGACGCCCCCACGTCCCCCAGGCCTCCCGGCAGCGAGGCCGAAGCGGCGGCTGCCCCGGGCTGCGCCCCGGGAGCCGCGGGCGGGGGGCAGCCGCTGCCCGAAGGAGGAAGGAGCCCCCTGGCCACATCGCCGCCGGCGGGACGGCCCGCGGAGAGCTGAGCAGGGCGGGGGGCACCGCAGGGCTGGAGAGATGGGGTGCAGGGCCCCGCCGGGATCCACCTGCGGAAACGCCGGGGTGGCCCAAGAGGCGGCACGTCCCCCCCCGTCCCCCAGCACCTCCACCTTGCTCCCTCCACGCGGGAACCCCCTGCCCGCCACCCCCCCCTTGCTCCACGGAGCCTTCCTCCCCGCGCCCCCGTGGCCCTGACGGGGCCCGGCCACCCCTAAGGGACCCGGCTCCCTGCCCAGGATCACGGGCGAGCCACCCACCCAGGTCCCGGTGGGAGCCCTCCCGCGCCCGGTGGGCTGGAAGGGCGGGGGGGGGGGGGAGGCAGGGCAGCCCCCAAGCACCCCCTGCCATTTTGGGGTGGCGGTGGGCAGGCTGGCGCCGTGGGGGGGCCGCTTGCGGGCACGCAGTCACGATCCCAGCCCTTTCCGTCGCATTTTGCCTCAAAACGTGTTGCCCCAGGGGCACACTGGCAGATACGTATAAGTAGAAATATATATATATATTTTGCAACTACGTTACGCAAAGAGCTGGCGTCGCGGTTGCAGGGAGGTGCGAGCAGGGCAGCCCGAGGTGCTGGAGACCGACCGCCCGCCCCGCAGGCGGGAGAGGAGAGGGAGATCCCCGGGGACGCCAACACCGGAGGGCGGGAGGGCAACCGGCTCCCCCCCCCCGGGGCCCGCCGAGGGACGGGGGCGAACGATAATGGCGGCTCCGCTGCCCACACGCCCCGCCGGCCGGCAGAGGGCACCCTACCGCCGCGCCTTCCCCCGGGCTGGCTTTCAGCCAATCGGCTAAGCGCGCTGCGGCTCTTGCCCCGCCTCCCTCAGCAGCCAACAGGGCGGGGTGGATGTCGCTTCGGGAGGTGAGTGTCCCATTGGTGGAGGGGGGGGCGGTGATTGGCGGGGCGGGGCGCGGCGCCCGGTGGCGGCGGCGGCGGCGGCATGGCGAGCTGCCGGCGGCTGAGCGGCGCGGGGCTGCGGGAGGTGCTGGGCCCGGCGCAGGGGCTGCTCTTCGACTGCGACGGCGTCCTTTGGGCGGGCGAGCGCGCCGTCCCCGGTGCCCCCGAGCTGCTGGAGCGGCTGCGGCGCAGCGGCAAGGCCGCCCTCTTCGTCAGCAACAACAGCCGCCGCTCCGTGGCCGAGCTGGAGCGGCGCTTCAGCCGCCTCGGCTTCCGCGGCGTCCGCGCCGAGCACGTCTTCAGCTCCGCGCTCTGCTCCGCGCTCTTCCTCCGCCAGCGCCTCCTCGGCGGCGGCGGCGGCGGCGGCGGCGGGAACGGCAGCGCCCGCGTCTTCGTGCTGGGCGGCGAGGGGCTGCGCGGCGAGGTGCGGGACGCCGGCCTGCGCCTGGCGGGGGAGGGCGAGCCGCCGGCCGCCGAGCCGGTGCGGGCCGTCCTGGTGGGCTACGACGACCAGTTCACCTTCGCCAAGCTGGCGCAGGCGTGCGGCTACCTCCGCGACCCGCAATGCCTCCTGGTGGCCACCGACCCCGACCCCTGGCACCCGCTCAGCGACGGCCAGCGCACCCCCGGTGAGCCCCCCCCCCCGCTCCCCTCCCTCGCTGCAGTTGCCGGTGGCGGGGTTGGTCTCGGTTGGGGATCGCCATCCCGGGCGAGGCGGTTCCCTGAGCATCCAGACGGGCAGCCTCCCTGCCGGCTCCCGAAGCCGTGTTGCTCATCCCCACCCCCTCCCTCCCCTGCCACCCCCCTCACCGCTTGCTCATCCCCCTGTGGCGGGACCCCTGCCCGCTAGCCCGTGGCTACTTCTTTTTCTTCCCCACCCCCTCCAGGGACTGGCAGCCTCACAGCCGCCGTGGAAACCGCTTCAGGCCGCAAGGCGCTGGTGGTGGGGAAACCCAACACGTACATGTTCGACTGCATCGTGGAGCGTTTCGGCGTGGACCCGTCCCGCACCCTCATGGTGGGAGACCGTCTGGAGACAGATATCCTCTTCGGCAAGAACTGCGGCCTCTCCACCATCCTCACCCTGACGGGTGTCTCCCGCCTGGAAGAGGCGCAGGCCTACATGGCCAGCGACAGCGCCGCTGCCAAGGATCTGGTGCCCAATTACTACGTGGACAGCATTGCAGACTTGATACCGGGCCTGGATGAGTAGCAGTCTGTACGTGTGAGGGCAGAGGGGTCAGGTTCCCCCCATCCCAGATCTCCCATCTGTTCCCATTTCTCTTTCACTGCCCTGTTCCCTCAGTTCCTGGCTTCTTCACATTCCAACGCCCTTCTCTGGGGGCAAAATAGGAGAGGGTTGTTGGGAGGGTGCAGGGTTCGAGGTGTCTCCTTTCTGCTGAGAGCTATCCGTGACGGACAGAGCTGCCAGCGGCCAGCATCTCTGGGAGAGAGCTGGAGGCCTTGAGGGGGTCAGATCAGTGTCTGTGTGGCCCCTTCGCCTGCAAGGGTTAGGGACTGGCTGTCGCCTTCTTTTTCTTGTAGATAACCAGTGGCGGCCTTTTACTGCTGTCCCTTCACTTGCATAACTCTCAACTTCTGAGCTGCATCCCTGCAGTCCTTGTGGTAACCCCCTCCTTGCCAGGGGACTGGCTGGCATTGTCACCCACCCGGTCTCCATCAGTGCCAGGGCGTGTGGAAGGAGTGTGCGGCAGCTCGGGAGTGATGAATGAGAGCATCTCTGCCTCCCATGAGTGAAAGGGAGCACTGCCTCATCTCTTCTCTCCCCTGTTCCTTAGAGATGTTTCCCTCACCACCCTCTGCCCCAACTCAGCTAATAATGAGTGTCCGTGTGTGGACTGTGTCCATCTGAAGGACTATAGAAAGGGAAGAGACTGGTTTGAGGGTGGTTTTTCGTGCCAAACAGACAAACTGTGACTGCACACAGCGGGTCTGCGGTTGTACCTTGTTTTCAAGCACCTTTTCTAAAAGGGGCTTGTGAAGGAGAGAGGGCTCCGTGACCACGACCGCACAACAGCGGTTGTACAACTCGCCCTGGTTCACCCTCCTCGGTTGGATTTTGTTAGAGTACGGTGAGAGAAAAGGGCTGATGGGGTGGGGGGATCTGTGCTCCAACTGCTGGTGTGCAGGTGACGTGGTGGTGTTGTCACTGCTGTGAATGTGTCACAGCCCTCAAAGTCATTCCTTGCTGCTTTCTACATTTTTTTTTTTAATTTCTTGATCTTATTTATCAAACTTATTTATTGTTAAAATATTGTATTATTTGTATAAACTATGCTGACTGGTTGCACCAAGGGGACAGGAGGCAGTGCCTTTGGGCCTCCCTTACTGTCCATGTCCCATGTTGATGTTCTTACACTCACCGTGTCTCTATATAATAAAGTGTGAGCGTAGGCTGGAAATGGCCTCCTTTTTTCACTTGTGGTTCCATCAAGATGAAAACGGCCTAGGTATCTTTGAGCCCTCAAAGATGAGGACATAGCAAGACCTTTCCTCACTCAAGGGGGTGCTGCTGGGTAGACAAGAGGGCTGGACAGTCTCTTTGAGCTGCTGTTTGCTGCTGTCTCTTACTGGGATCTCAGAACTGGAGTCAAGGAGGGAGGTGGCTGGTGGGGCTATGGCAGAGGTGTGGGGTCCAGCCAGGCAGACTGGAGCAATGCAATCTTTGCCAGCTGCCTTTGCATTTCACATGACTCCTTGCTGGGGAACAGTGGCTCCTTGTGATGCACCCAAAGTCTGCCTGCTGCTAGCCAGGTGAACCCCAGCGATCCGTACGGCCCCTGTGCGGCGGTGTCCAGCTCTGCTCGGGCCGGGGTGAGGTGCCATCTCCGTCACCCACCTGTAGCTTGCAGAGGGTTGAGAACTGCCCAGGTAAGGTTTTGCTGTGACCCTTCTCAACTACGCTAAGCTCTGAGTGAAGGGGAGGTGCATGTCACCATACCCGTGGAGGTGACCTTCACCGGACCGTACCTTGCCATGCCCTGCATCCTTTCCCTGGGTTTGGCTGTGGTCCCAGCCAGGAGGAGGGAGAAAACAAATTGGGTAAGAAGAGTTTCAAATCGCTTCAATGTACTTTGCCTTTCTCCCTCATGCAGGAGCCAAACCCTTCCCTTGGTCTGTCTGAACCCTTTAGCAGCTGTTGATGGTAACCAAGCATCAATAACTGATCTCAGTGTAAGTTAGTGCTGTGTCAGCTCATGTGGCAGAATTTGATGCAACTTACTGGCCCTAGGATAATTTCAGGTGCTAAGTGTCTTTCCCCCCACACTCCTCCAAAATAACAGGAAACAGCCCTTCAGAGTAAAAGAAAATCCAAAGAAATCTCTGAAGACTGCCCATCATCTTTATTAGCCCCCTCTGTATGTATCTGTCTCTCCCTTTTGTCTGTCTTGTCTCCAACTAGACAACCAGAGGAGTGGAACCCCCTTAATGAGCATCTGACAAACACTTGTATCCTCAAGCAGAGCAAGATGGAGGCCCAACGCGCCTGCTAACTCCAGCTGCCTAACTGGAGATACCCAGACCCCGGTTTATTTTTCAGAGCACTCTATTCTTGTATCGGGCTGAAACTGGGAGGGCTGTTGGGGCCACAGCTGGGAATGCTCAGTATGGCTGCAAATTGCAAGGACAAAGTTTACCTGTGCGTGTACAGAAGAGGTGGTGCGCAGCAAGAGCATCCCCAGGAGAGGGCCCTTTTTTTTCTAGGGTGCTTTGAGGCTGAAGGCTTCTCGTGCTCTCTGTCTCGTTTGCTCTGTCCTTTCCGGCTCCCCAGCCAGCAGACGGGGGGGCTGGAGGCTGTGGTCTCCCAGGCTGGCACACCGGGAAACAGAAGGGGAACCAGGAGCTAATCAGAGCGTTACAGCTGTGTTTGGGCCCTCTCCAAAGGGACTTTGGAGTTCGTCCTTTAGATCCCAAATGGTGAGCCTGCAGAGTAGATTTTCACGTGGCTGCTGCTGAAAACAGAGCTCAGCAGAGGTGATGGCTGATCCCTATCTCTTAAGACTGTGTAACTTCTTTTGATTTGGTCCACCTTTCCCTGAGGGCTGTGCTGTGAAGCAGAAGTGGACTTGGAGCAGAAGGGAAATAGGTTTATAGGCTTCACCCGGCCTTCCCTTGGTTCTCCATGTAGTTCAGGGCACCAGGCAGGGGTGACGTGTGTCCTGTAAATGTTTCTTCTCCCCAGCAATGGAAGCAGAGGGATAAGTGCTGCCGCTAGCCACAGGGCTGCTTTTGCTTCAAATGGGGATGAGAGCAGCACTATAGGGGTCTATCAGGTCTGCCAGGCTTTGGTTTTGTGTCATTTCCCTCTGCTACTATAACTCCTGCACGTAATGAAGGTGAGTATGAGCACATCTTATTAGAAAACTCGTCTGGAAGGGTCCCTGAGGGATGGTGAGTTCTCCATCCAAACCCTTCGGACATCTGTTCTACCACTGACACTAAGGGGTCTGTGAACCTCACAGAGGTTGGGCCTTGGTTCCCTCTGGGGGGGGTCTGGTGGGGCTGCAGAGCACATCTGCTGTTGAAACTGAAAAAAAGTGATGGCTCCTGCCCGGGTAGCTGATTTCTTCTTGTCTAAAGCAGTTTTTCCTCTTGGGTTGGGTGTTCAAGGAAGCAGTGCAGTTGCCAGGGAGCACAGGGCTGTGGAGAGTGGAGCAGCGCGTGGGAGGGCGGAGCGGATGGGAAGCCCAGCTTGGTGTAGTGTAGGGAAGGGTATTTATTTTCTCACCTTCAGAAAACTGCAATTGTCCTTTCCTGCCGTGCAATAGAGACAAGACCCAGGCAGTTGGCAGTCGTCCCGTTACCCCAGGAACCTTGTATCCTTCATCCGTAAGCGCGGTTACCGTGGCAACCGCTGGCTGGATGATGTAAGCAGCAACCTGCTGAGCATCGCTTGCTCTGGGCAAGGCCCAGGGGGAGGCTAGGGATGCCCCTGTTCCCCTGCCTGGGGGAGAGGCGAGTTCATCTCGCCTCCCAGCCTCCAGCCATCGTTAGGTACAGACAGGTGAAGGAGGCGGAGAGCTGCTAGAAGTTTCTCTGGGCTCTTGGGAGCTTGGGGCAACGTGGAAAAGGGTCAGATATACGAGTAGGTGAGCCTGCTTCCATAAGAAGCTACCCCTTGAGCCAGAGTGGACCGAGCTATACCACTCCCATCTGTGTGCAGGGTTCGTGATTTGATGACAGCTAACCCAAAAGCAGCCTGTGTGTCCTCCTCTGTGGCTGTCTGCCTCTTTCCTCTACTGCTCTGTGGCCCCCTGGCTAGCCTGCTCTCACCGGCCCAACTTCTAGGGCACCGATCCTTTGGCAACCTGATATCCCCTAGTTTGAAATGTTCTTCATGCTCCTGTTTTCCCGGGATCAGCATATTAACAGGTGCTTCCTGTGTACCTTTTCAAACATACCACTTTCTTCGCTTTCAGAGAATCACAGAATGGTTGAGGATGGAAAGGACTCTGGAGGTCATCTGGTCCAACTCCCCCTGCTCAAGCAGCGTGCTCGGTGCCAGCAGCCCAAGCCATCTCCAGATGGCTTCTGACTATCTCCAAGGATGGAGACTCCCCAACCTCTCTGGGCAGCTGGACCGGTTCTCAGTCACCCTCACAGTAGTGAAGTGTTTCCTGGTGTTCAGAGGGAACCTCCTGCGTGTAACCGTTGCCTCTGGTCCTGTTGCTGGGCACCACTGAAAAGATCCTGGCTCCATCTTCTTTGCAACTTCCGTACAGGTATTTATAGACATTGACAAGGTCCTCCCTGAGCCTTCTCCAGGATGAAGAGTCCCAGCACTCTCAGCCTTTCCTCATAGAGGAGATGCTTCTGTCCCTTCATCATCTTTGTGAACTTTCCCTATACTCTCTCCACTATGTCCCTGTTTCTCTTGTACTGAGAAGCCCAGAACTGGACACAGCACTCCAGGTGTGGCCTCACCAGTGCAGGGTAGAGGGGAAGGATCACTTCACTCAACCTGCTGGCAACACTCGTCCTAAGGCAGCTCATGATACAGTTAGCCTCCTTTGCTGCAAGGGCACATTGCTGGTTCATGTTCATCTCAGTGTCCAACAGGACCCCAGGTCCTTTTCTGCCCAACTGTTTTCCAGCTGGGTGGTCCCCAGCATTTACTGGTGCCTGGGATTATTCCTTCCCAGGTGCCAGACTTTGCACTTCTCGTTGAACTTCACAAGGTTCCTGTCAGATCATTTCTCCAGCCTGTTAAGGATGGCAGCACAACCCTCTGATGTATCAGGCACTCATCCCAGTTTTGTGTCATCAGCAATCTTGCTGAGGGTACACTCTGCCTCATCATCCAGATCATTGATGAAGATGCTAAACAGGATCAGACCCAGTATTGACCCTTGGGGTACACCACTAGTTACTGGCCTCCAGATAGACTTTATGCCACTGATCACCAGCCTCTGGGCCCAGTTCTTCGGCCAGTTTTCAGTCCATCTCACTGTTTCTTCACCCAGCCCATACTTCCATTGGCTTATCTGTGAGGATCTTATGGGAGACAATGTCCACTGTTCTCTTCTACCAAGCCAGCCGTTTCATCATAGAAGTTTATTGCATTGGTCAAGCAACTGACTCTTCAGGAAGACAACAAATGGGCCCAAAGATATTCATCGGTGAGTAGATGCCTTTAATGTGAAGAATTAATGATCGTCCTGGCTGGGAAGTTGTTAGTGTTCAACCACATGACATGGTAAGAGAACTAGGAGGATCTGGAAGGTGTTGGGACTGGCAGGACAGAGGAAGGGTTTTTTGCATGGGAAAGTGCCTCCCGAGCCAAGAAAGGATCATGATCCTAGGAACTCGCTCAATACTTGCCCAACCTGATGTGAGAGTCCCCCTTTGCCAAGGCAGACAGCTCTGGCACCACCCTGTCCTGCAGCAGCTGGAGCAGGGAGGAGAAGGCAGCGAGGAGCAGCAGCCTGTTAGTGCCTGCCCTGGGGACGCAGCCAGCGTTTACTCTTCCTCCAGCAGCCGTGGGAGTAGAAGTCCCTCCTCTGCAGTACAGCTTCCCTCCCCTCACTTCTTACACAAGGCATTTGCCCCCTCTACCCCATGACATGGGCTTCCAGGTACCCCTTTGCCACCCCTCTGTCATTATCCAATTTTTGCTTCCTTATTGCTGTCTCGTTTGTTCCACAGACTCTGACCCTGGGAGACTTGAGTGGCTATGCACATCCAGGACCTGCTGCTGTGTTGTTGGACTCTGCCTGCCTGGGAATTGTGTGCAGATAATGTATTGGAAGTGCTCCTGACAGACAAGCTATTTTGGCACTCCATATATTCCCTGGGAGATACTAAACAGCTGAACCTGCTGAGAGCAATTAAAAGCCATTAAAAACTCCACCAACTTGGAGTGTTGTACTGATCTTTGTAGCTTCAGTATACGGCCACAGCAAAGCACTGTCAGCTCTGTAAGCCTTCAGTGTGGAGACAAGGCAGACACGATGCCAAAAACATTCCCAGATCACAGGGCAGCTGCCTGCAACAATCCAGGTTGTTCTGCCCCGTGATTTAGCCTGCTAGATGTGCAGCTCCAGCAACTAGCAGTTTCCATTCTGTAAAGAGGATATTGCTGAGCACTGAGATGCTCTCTTCACTTGTTAGGGGTGAGAGAAACCTGTCCTTTAAACAGACACCGTCGTCCATCAGGTTGCCTGAAGCCCTGTCCCAGTCCTTCTGCTCACCAGCCCTTGCTGAGCCTCTGGCCTGGCTCCCACAGAAGCTGCAGAGAAAGTGGTACCCGATTAAAATTTGGGGGCAGGGATTACATCCTTACTTGACCTGCTTCGAGTAACCTGAAACAACTCTGTTTCCTCCAGGTACACTCCACTGTTGTACCGGAGCTGCCTGTATGCAAGTTAAGTAGCTTATCCCTGCAGTGTGGATGCCAGGGGAAACTGAGTCTTGGTGGGCTGTAGATTAGAGATTTCCCACCTGCCAGGACTACAACGACTGTGGCCCTGCCAAGGTGCCCTTTCCTCACAAAACAGAAGTGTTCCCGACTTGGTGTCCTCCCCTGGCCCAATGCATGAAGGCTGTTGATTCAGCTAACATTGGGCAGAGCTTAGGAGAGGTGTGTAGCAGTGCCAATCCCTCTTTGAGAGCTTGCAAATTCTGGGGGTGGAGGTGTGAAGAATGGCAGTATGTTCCTGTTCAGCGCTCCGGTACAGCTCGGGGACCATGTGCCTGCCGGAGCCTTGGTAACCTGGAGAGTGACACGTCTCATGAGATGGGCCGTACTCTTCCAGTGGAGAGTGTAGGCTGTTTTTCGGCTGAGCTTCCTAATGCTTATTGCCTTTTAATCCAACGCAGTCTCATTAGTTGCCTTCCCTCAACAATTTCAGGGGTGAACGGACCTGTGTCGTTGAGCAATCCCACACTGTGCTTGACTCTTGTTTGGCCACAGGCAACTTGGAATGCCCTTGAGCCAATGTTGCTGGGACTTTACCTGTTGGTGCAGGTTTTTGAGCTGCTTTCTTCTCGGTTATCTGTTCGGACAGCCTGATGTTAAAGATGCTCGAGACAGCTCTCTACAGAAGTGGTCTTCCTCATCCCAGAGGTCACTTGTCGCTTGCTTACTGCCTGGTGCCAGCAGCACAGTCCTTCATACTGGAGAACACTTGTTCCTCAGGTCGATGCAGGGATGGAGGTGGCTGGTCATTGCAAGCAGCACATGGTCCTGGCTGGCACATCTTTTAAGCATCAGGATCTGAGGCAGACCCCCATGGTTGCTGATGCAATACAAAACTCTGCCATTACTACCTGCAGGTGTGACACAAGCTTTCCAGAACAGGGTCTCCAGCAATGGGACACAAACAGCAGCAGGAAAATCTGTCAGATACCTGTAGTGACTCAGAAAGAGATACAACTCTGGAGAAGGAGTCTGTGAGTTACCCTGGGACTTCTGACAGCAAACCTCCAAGCTCAGCAACATGGAATCATCCTGTCTGCTACCCGTATTTCCTCCTCCTGCCCTGGCAATGTTCTGCAATGCAGAGCAGTAAGGCACCTGCAAAGGATCGTCCTTACGTGCTCCTTGTCTCTTGAACTTGGATGCTGCGCCAGATACAATAAGGAAATTAGATATCTCTAATAAGTCATCTGTCTAGGGCTCTCATTTTCCCATCTCCTGGACTGTTGTTCTCGAAGTTGAAAATAAATCTTGAAGTAAGAGGCTTCTGCTTTGTGTTCCCATTATGCTGATTGGAGTGAATTGACACCAGATTTCTCTTTCATTTCATAATGTTAATGTAAATTTTCTCTTTCCTTTTTCCTTTCTATTGCAACTACCATGGGCTCCACTGTCTGTCAGATCCTTGTACAAATGGAGTGTGAGCTGCGAATCCCTGTCACCACCCTCCCCACCAAGACCAGCTGTTAATCCTTTAACACACAGCTGGGTGATACCTAGAGGCCTCATTAGCAGGCATGGTAAGAGGAAAAATTGCAGCTGTATAGAAAGAAATGCAGCTGAAATTGTTTTCCAGCAGACCTCAATTTTGCTGTTGCCTGAGCCTCCTGTCTGTCTGTCTGTCTCAGTAGAAGGGAAGGAGTGGGAGGTTCCATGTCAGTTGCTCCATATCTCTGCAAACCCAAGGTAAGCTGGTGTTGCCTGCAAAAAACTCAGTTATTTTCACATCAGTCTGATGCCCAGTGACAGGAATGCTTTTACCACAAGAGAGGAGGCTGTGCCAGGCAGGGCCAAATAGCTGAAGGTTGTAGAGTGGGATGGAATGGTCCTGGGTGTCATCCTGGCTGATGCGGGCTCACCCATGGAAATATGGGTTGATAAATGGCAGCTGGCTGGGAAAAGAGTATGAAGTGCTGTCCCTTCACGCATTCAAAACTTGTGTTCCTCCAAGTGGTTGAACAAGTCACCTTCCTGAGGGCTGAAAAGCTGGATTTATAACCACAGACAGTTGTGGCTGTTCTTCAGGCGTCAGCTTCTTACGCTGGCTCTTGTCGACACCGCAGGGCCCTTAACTACTGCTGGCACCCCAGGTGCAGCCAGCCACCCCGCGGCTGCAGCTCTCCTCTCCAGAGCTGTTTCTCATCACAGATCATCCTCACTTCCCCCCACAGCTCCGGTCGGCAGTGGCTTGGTCACGTAAGCGTCTCTGCTCGGGAGAGCCCGGTCGTTGGCACGCAAAGGCTGTGTTCTGGAGAGCAAACAGTGCACAATGTGGCTGACAGCCCCGCAGTCTGCATCCAAGTCACAGCTCCCTTTTGTGCATGCTTAATCAGCTCCTTCTGTGCCGGGCTGTGCCGCACTGTTGCTTGGCATCTTCTGTCACCCTTCCAATTGCTCTTAGAGCGACCATGCCCTCCATTTACGCCCTATAGTTTCAATGTTATAGATGTATGTTTTCCTGTCTGCACATTACCCTCCCTTCAATAGTTGTCTTATGCAGTTCTCCATCATCCCTTGATGAACACCAGATATCCGGCTCGCTGCTTTACCCGCTACTCCATCAGCTGCACCACCACAGGAATTGCATTTTCTATTTTCCAGGCCTGTAGCACATTTTTTTGACTATCCATGTCAAAGTGAAGGAGGACCTAAGCTGTTCAGGCACTGCTGTAAAGCCCTTAGCAGCAGTTTCAGGCGCCTAAATCTCTATGAATCAGGCCCGAAGTCTGGAGAGCAGGAGGGGGAAAAGGGCCATCCGCAACGAGCCATCTGCAACCCCTTCAGAGGGGTGCAGCAATCCCAAATCCACGTGCAGTGCCCGTTTCCAGAGCCACGTGGAGGGCAGTTACTGATCCAGGCTGGGTGGGCGGACAGATTTCACAGCACAGGCGGGCAGTGCCCCTTCTCCTCTGCAGCTAGGCAGCCCTGGCCGGGCAGGGGGAAGGAGAGCACTTGGGACCGTGGTTGCACAATGCTGGGAAGCTGCACGTACACAGCCTGGCTGTTGTAATGGCAGCCCTCGCCTTCAGCCCAGCTCGTTCACTGGTGCCCGGCTGCTTTGCCCTCGAGGGGTGATGTTTCAGCAGGAGGAGGCCGTAGACGCTCAGCCAGAGTGGGGCAGCCACCACGCCAACGAGGTTGCCACTGTGGCGTGCCCAGCCAAGCCAGCCCCTGGAAATCCAGGGCTGTCTGCGGTCAGGCAGCCCGCAGGCACGGCCGACAGCAAAGGCGAGTTTGGCACCCCGGTGCAATGCGGGCAGGGAGCTCTCTGCTCCTCTGCAGGCAGAGCTGAAACACGCCGGCTGGGCGAAGGCGCGCTGGGGAGCTGGGGCTTGTCAGTGCTCGCCCTGGTTGCAGGCAGAGGTGGCCGGGGACTTGGTCCACCTGCAGCTGGTGCGGCGTTGAGATGCTACCAGCAGTGGGAGCCTGGGGAGCCACCTTTGCGCCGTGCTGGGGAGAGGCAGGGCTTCCTCCAGGCACCCAGTTTTGCTGCGATAACGGCCAGCGCGACAGCGCCCTGCAAAACATCCACTCCAAACTGCTCTGGGGATGGCAGGGGGGGGACCCAGAGCTGGGGAGGGTGCTATGGCTACCAAAAAGGAGTGGTGGGTGTCGACATGCTCTGAGCAGCATCCTCCCTCAGCTCGGTGGAGGCAGAAGCAGTGCAGTAGGGCACATCCCCTGGGGAGGAGATGCTTTGGGAGGTCTCAGGATCCCCATTCTCATCCCCAAGGCACCACTTGCTCACCCACCATCCTCTGTCCCCTGGCCAGGCCAGCTCTGACTCTGCCTCTTGTGCCACACGGCTATGCTGGTGTTCCCACCAGCTCTGCTAGTGGTGCTAAAGCCTGGTGTGCTGGGTGATTCTCCTTCATGGATGTCATGGTGCTCCCAGAAGTGTGCACACACAACCCCAGAAGACTGAAAAATGTTGCCTTAGAAAAGAAAATAAGAAAGAAAAGCAGTGCATTTCATGTTTCAGCCTTGTGGAGGGACCAAAGAGTATCTCATCTTTAGAAACTGCCAGAAAGTTAAAAAAAAAAAAAACGAACCAAACTCATTTGTGAACTGTAGTGCATGTCCTGCTTTCTACCCTTCGCAGGGATTCATCCTTCCCTGCCCACTGCACGTACCTGCACCCTGGCACAGTGCTGGGGCTCTTCAGGGCTGGGCTGAGACACCCTTCCTTGGGTGCTCAGGACAGAGAGGCAGCCCCTGCAAACACACAGGGGTGTCATTCTGCCTCAGGCCGGACCCACACCAGGCCAAAAACCCAAAGCAGCAAATGCTTCTGAACCATTTGCGAGGCTCCCCTGAAAAGGGCGAGCACACGCCCAGCAAACTGGGCCACCCTGTCTCCAGCAGCTCTCGCCCCTGCCCAGAGGGCACGCTGGCACTGCTGGCACGCTGCTTGCAGAGAGCCTGTCTTTCTCGGAAACCATCCCATTTCCCCATGGGTAGTATCGCTCTGAGCCAGTGCTCACCCTCCTGCCTGCAAGAGGGACAGCCAGCTCGCAAAACGGCCAAGAATCCTCACCCACTTCTATTTCTGGGAAGAACAGCGCAAAGCCCAGCATCTCAGTTTCACTCTGAGGGGTAAAACTGTCTGTCCCCCAACCGAGCTGAGACGCAGCCATGTGCTGGGCACAACCTGACCTTCCTGCAGTGGGAGAGCATTGGTTTTCCAAAGGGGAAAAAGTGACTTGGTGGGGACCTGGTCAGCATCCAGGTCCAGTTCTTGAGAGCGTCCTCCAGGTAGCTGCAGCCCACCAGCTTTGGTCAGTCATGCTCTTCGTTTACGTTGCCTGCTTTCAAGAAGACTGAGAGGGGCATTTCTGAGGCAAGCCTGACCCAAACTATGGCAACCTTATGATCCCCAAGGGTGGGTACATGTGTGGAGGGGTTAGGTTTCCTCCATCAGGGCTCCTCCAGCTGGCCCAGTGCCCTGGGCTTCACCACAGACCTGTACAGAGACAGTCCGGGTCTCCCCTTTCTCAACTAGGGGCTTATCATTAGGTTGAAAGGAGGAATCTCTGGCTCTGGGGACAAGGTTTTGTCCCCATTTTCCACTGACTTTTTTCTCCAGGGCTAAATGAGACTTCCT
The DNA here is from genome assembly GCF_018691265.1 of Tyto alba. Lineage (NCBI taxonomy): Eukaryota > Metazoa > Chordata > Aves > Strigiformes > Tytonidae > Tyto > Tyto alba. The sequence goes on from NW_024881282.1 coordinate 33,030,598, forward strand.
TTCATCCTCCATTCCTCTGTCCCAAAACATGGGCTGTGATGGCTTCTCAGCATTAGTCATTGCTCTTTGGGGAAATAAAGTCCTTCTGCAAGCCATCTTCTTTACCTGACAGCTAGCAGCCTTATAGGCACAGCAGAACACCTTCTGGAATTCATCCCAAATCCCTCTGGGTGCCCAGAAGGCCAGGGGAGCTTTGGGAGCAGATGGTCGGAGACACCCGACCGCCGCTCCTCCAGCATCCCACGGCCCCATGCAGCTGCATGCTGCCTAACCAAGTGATTGCAGTGACCTGGTCTGCCTCTCCCCCTGGCCCAGGGTTTGACAGCCCTGAAGCCATCCTTTCCAACCCCGCTGCATTGAGTGAACCAGTCCCAGCACGGATCCTGACCTTGCTCAGGCCACAATACACGTAGGGACCATGAGCAAAAAGTTTGCTGTTCCCGAAGGACAGAGTTGCCCCAAAGCAAGAACGGCTGCTGTCTGTTCCTATCCTCTTGCCCCTTCGTGAATCCTTTAACAGCTTTAACAGCTTTAATCTTTAACAGATCCTCTCAGTCCAGGCTACTGGAAGTTCATGAGACTTCCCTGGCTGGTCTTGGGAACTTGAGGAGGTGTTTTTCAGGAAGCCTCAGCCTGACGGACATCGCGCAATGCAAGAAGAGATGAAGGCTGGTGTTTGGTGAGACCAGATCCCTCTGGCACAGCACCGTCCGCTGCCGGAGGGCCGCCCCAGACACCTGGAAATGAACATCAGTCCTGGGATCTCTGCTCCTTTTCCTCTGATTCAGCTCCAGGGATGTGCTTGGAGGGTCTGAGCAGAAAGGATGGACACACTGGCCTCAGTGGTGCTCCTTGAAAGATCCTGCCTGGGCCCAGGGAGGTCAACCCCCTCCTTTGCCCTGAGGGGTCCCTGGCAGGCAAGCAGTAATACCAAGGCAGAGGGACAGGGAACGGGTAGCCCAAGACGTGTAGCCAGGTGGACCAGTGCCAGGATGGAGGGGCTCAGCCTCATTTCCCAGCAAAAGATAGTGCCAGCACTGGTGTGACAGGCTCTCAGCACAGCCAGAGACCAGGAGAAGGTGGGAACGCCGCAGCAGCACTGGCCCTGCATGAGCCCCCATCTCCTCCTCATCCCACCAGCTGTGTCGCAAGGATGCTGCATGGCTCAGTCTACATGGAGGTGGTGGTGAAGCTCAGTAGCAGGTGCTTCGACCAGAGAAATTTCTGTGGGCTGCGAGATGCCGTCTGCAGTTTTCCTGCTGTGTGGGGGGGTCCGTGCAGGGCTGGGGGAAGGAAGACGGCAGATAGCAATGAAGCAATGGAGAGTCTGAAGGAAGGCCAACCGAGACACCCTGAGAAACGAAGCAAGTAATAAAATCCCAGAGAAAAACAGCGCTCCGCGCCCAGCTGGGCCCACTCCTGGAGCTGTCAAAAAGTCATCGTTGGCTCGGAGGCAGGCAGTCATAAACGCAGGGAGAGACTTCGAAGGGAGGGAAGGTTTTACCTGTCGAGCAAGTTCAGGAGTACCTTCGCCCACCAGCTGGGAGTGTTGAGCACAGCGGGGAGGCAAGGCTGGCAGTCCTCCCACCACAGCCCTCAGCACAGCAGAAGGAAGAGGAGGGGGAGAGAAGGAGCAGCAGCCCTGTTTCTTCTGTGGCATCCAAGCCAAGAGACTGGCTGGGCCATTTGGGCAGGGTACCAACCCCAAGGGAAGGTGGGGTGGGCACCTGGGCCAAGTTGGGTAACCTCTTATCACCAGTGGGGAACCAGCTAGGGGAAGGCTGAGTACCTTTGCAGTTTATGGCAGTCTGCTTGTGTTTTTGGCCACCCTCTTTGGACTCAAACCTTTATGGCTGGAGAAGAGGTCCTGTCCACTCATAGGGCTGGCCCCCAGCCTCCCGGCCCCACCAGCCCCGTTGGGTCCTTCTCCCAGCCACTGCTTTGCCTCCTGCACTGCTCATCCCTGCTTGTGGGTGCAGGTCCTCCTTGACTTGCTCAGCAGGTAAAACCTTCCCTGCCCATGAAGCTGAGCTCGCACCCCCAGGGCAGCCCAATAAAGCACCACGTGGGGTAAGGCCCTGTTCTACTCTCTGCTGGTTTTCTGTCTCTTTCCCCCAAATAAACAGATCGCCACGGAGAGAGACAAACGCCTTTGTTTCCGAAGTGGGAAGGACTGTCAGAATGGTATGTCTCCCTGCATCTTGTCAGGGGTTAGATACGTCCCTGAGGGCCACAGGGAGCCCTTCCATGCAGCACAAGTCCTTGCTGACAGTGCTATTGTTAAGAAGGGGTGCGTTTTGGGAGGGCTGGGGATCTTGCCCCCTGCTTGTTCCTCCCCAGAAAAGTCACAGATGATGTTTCTTTGCCGAGGGAACCTTCCCTCCCTGATGGCTCTTGTCCTGAACAGACACCAGCTTGGCACTCACCAAGTGCTGTGCAGGGAGGCCCCCGTTTCTGGACCTCTCTGTGTGCCCCTGGGTTGGCATGCACCCCATGGGGTGCCACAACTGAGCTCTAAAGAAGTGACCTTCTCTTGGAGCTGCCCAGCACCAAGCTCACGCCGCTCCAACCCAACATCTGCACCCAGCAGTGGCCCTTGGGTTGCTCCGTCCAGGAGCTCTCAGGCAGCAGAGCCAGTGAAACAAGCCCAGGATGCTCACCCTGCCCAGGTTGGGGGACACCTCGCCCAGAGCTTGGCTTAGGGCTGTGTCCTGCAAAGGGCCTGTCCCACTCGGGGCAAGTTTACACAACAGCAGACCCTGTAGGAATATTACTTTCCCTCTAAGATTACCTCCTTATCATGGGCTTGACCTGAGGACTACACTCATCTCCCCATCTTCCCTTTGAATGGGAGGAGGTGTGTTATATTACAGCTTGAACCTGCCTGACTAAATTTAGACAGTGCAGAGGCCAGGAGAATCTCCCTGGTTTCCCCTGTTTGCTTTAGTGGGAATGGAAATTACAAAACCCAGCTGTCGCCTGCTTCTGGAGAAAATGCCTGAGGGCTTGGAGGCCAGTACCTCTCAGACATCCAGGGTTTTTGAAGCTAATCCACCCTGTACAAGAAAACTTATAGACTGTAGGGCTTCAGGCTGTGGATATTCAGGGTGAGGGTAAACAGGCATGAACAAGCCCTCTGGAGCGAGGGGCACAGGGAACATCACATGAACCAGCTCAGGGTGATCTCTGAAACGTTGTCACCAGCCTGGGGTCTGTGGTGGGAGGGGAAGTCAGGCAGGTTTAGTAACCCTGTTGGGTAACTCTCACCAGTAACTGGAGCCAAGAGGAAGTGATAAGTGCCCCTCTGTCCAGGACGGAGCTTCACCCAGGTTCCAGTTCTGCTCCTTGATGCTTCTGTTTTGTCACGTCCAGGGAGATGTGCCCAGTGCCTTCCCCTACCCTCAGGCAGTGCCTTCTGCCCTCTCCTTCTGGGCTGCACTCCCCTGGCAGTCATTTACTTTGCTTTTGCCAAGAGAGAAGCTAAATATATTAATGCCTTTCCCAGCTCTGGGGAAGTCTCGGGGGTCGGCACCCCAGGGTGTAAGGGCTGATCCTCCCACGGGTGCATTGGCCCCTTGGCCTCACGGCAGCGTATCTGGTGAACCTGCTGTGGGCTGAACGGACAGCACGGACCTGCCCCACAGACCAGCTACCTGTAGCGTACAGAGGGTACATCCAAAGGTACATGGCTGGCCGGTGGACTCTCCCTTACCTTCTGTGCTGTGGAAGAAGAGCAGGACTCATGCTCATGCGAGGAGCACTTGTCACCAAATCACTGGTGCACCGATACTGCAAGTGAATGTCCATCGCTCTTCCCCCAGGATCCTGCTGTGAAGAGGCTAAGCAGAAACTGATATTATGTCTAACCAACGCCTTGCCTCATCTGTGACCCGGCTCCCTACAAAAATATCTCTCAATCAGTAGCCCATGGGCCAAAAATACTTTATAAAATCCACAAAGCTGTGCCACAGAAAAGCAGCCCACTCATGCATATAGCCAGGCAGTCAGGTGGCATGTCAAGGTCTACCCCTCTGGCCAAAGTCAGGAGTTTGTCAATGCTTAGCCTCCATGTCCATCATAACAAGAGCAAGACTACAATCCCATAGAACAAAACCACATTGTTTATTTTGGTGCTAAGTGCATCGACACGCTTCTCTCCCTTCTCTCAAGCCACCCAGTTCTGCTGGGATGTGAGCTGGTCCTGGGATTTCTTCCAGAAAAATTAGATGCTCCTTTGTTTGGGAAAGGCCGAGGAGCCCAACTGTGGAGTACAAGGCAGGAGAGAGGGAGGGTACATCTGTGCCACCAGTGCTGGGGGAGAGTGAGCTTGTGCTCCTGAAGAAATGGCCTCTATTACTACCCCGTCAGCGGCTGCTGTGAACCTGCCCAAGCTCCAGGTCTGGAAGAGGACTGTCCTCCAGATCTAGAGATCCCAAGTGTGGATCCCATCTTTTGCCATGAGGTATGGACCATTGACAGCTAGACTGGGCTGAGTGAACAAGGCTGGCTCTTCCCTCTTTTGCCCCGAAAAACAGTCAAAGCCCAGCTTTGGTGTCAGTGGGTTGTTTCAGTGCCTGCTCTCTGGAGAAGCCAGAGGTGAGGAAGATCGAGCTCTTGTGTGGGACATGATGATAGATGGACGTGTTTGCTGACAGGGGTAGGGATGGCTGCGCAAAGGGCTTCCTCACAAATATCCACCTGCAAAAACTCCCGAACGAGCAGCACGGCCTCACCATAGCAGTGACGTGCATGTTCCCACCAGCCCCAGAGAGTGCCTGAGCCCCCTTGCAAAGGAGTGGGAACCAAAAATATTGCAGGGGATGACGCATCCCAGTGCTTTCCACTGCCTCCAAACTCTGATAGCATCGGAGAGGAGCGCCGCGTTTTCTCTCCCCAAATAGTACCAGCCTTGGGGAAGGGAGGCTGCCAAGCCCTGCTGAAACACCCTCCCATTTCAAGCAGCTGATCCCGGCAGATAACAGACAGCTTACTAGTGAGAGGCTAATTGTTCCAGCTGGCTGTAGGGTGGCAGGCAGCAGCTGCCTAACAGGGCTCAGTGCCACCTAACTCTTTGGGGCACTGAGTGAGGGATGGCACTTGCTACTGAAACCCTCAAAGGAGTTTTGGGGATGTTGAGGGGACCCTGGTCAAGCAGTGAAGGAGAGTCCCAGGCTGCGCTGGCTTTGGGGTGCTTCCCGTGCCAGGAAGATGCTTCCCTGATGGAGAATGATGAGCTGTGCCACCCGCAGGACACCAAGGGAGGGCAGTTGCATGTTGGCCCAAGGCAATTCTCTTTTCTTCAGCTCTTGCTGCCTGGCAGAGCCCTGTTGCCCCTCAGAAAGGCCTTTTGCCTGCCTTGGCTTCACGTCGGCTGTGCGGATGCCTTGTGGTCCCACGTGCTTTGGAGGGTCTCGAAGCACGAGATGTGGCCCTAGTGCTGGTTCACCGGCTGGCTGCCGATGAACGCGTCGGCCACAGCAGATGCAATGGGCCACACAGGGCACGTCTCACTGAGAAAAACCTGATGTGCTCCAGGCTCCCTGCTGGCCTCACCTTCCGAGCAGCTCTGATGCCATTTTCTCTGTGTGGAGACTACTATCACAGCCCACACCCTAGGTACCACTTTGCATGCACAAGAAAAAGATGTTTTCAGGCTTCTTTGTCATTCCTGCCAGCAAAGCCCATTCAAGGCAACCCTTTCCTTCAGAATTATCATTTCACACTGGTTTTCACACACATCACTCGCTGAAAAATAGCATGCGGCTGCGTTTTGGTCTCAAGGCTGTTGCAGGAGAAAGTGCCTGTATTCCACGAACGTAGTTCTCCTGAGCACTGTCTCTTAGGAGAGCTGAAACCAGCATCTGGGTTGCTGTAACATGTTCAAACACGGCATCCAATTACAGCTTGCATATTAAGTACAGCAAAGAAACCTCTGCCCAATGCATCTCAAAAGTCACTTTAACACACAATAACCCGAAACAGGGAATATGCCTCAGCAGGTGGTTTCTAGTCTTGAAAAAGGCTCAATAAATGGCAGGTTTCTAAGGCACTGCAAGGGCACCAATTGGGGTATTACAGCAGTGCAGAGCCAGTGGGCACAGTCAGTCGATAGCCTGCAGCTCTCCTGCTCTGGCACATCAGTGCCGAAACATCTGACTCTCTCATATGGAGCTGCGTTTCCTTGCCCTTCAATTCCCAGCACTAACCAGCAGCCCAGGAATATTTCTTAGCATCGTATTTTAGCACAATATTCCCCTTTCTGCAGTGGTGGCGCTGGGCTTATGTTGCAGGCCCTCTGGAAGTCATTAGTCAATGCCCAGACAAGTGGTGGCAATGGTTTCCCCTCTATAGTCAGCATTTGCTGAGCTTGTAACTCTGCTTTCGAAACATGGCATTTCTTAAAGGTTGAGTTTGCAGCCTTGCCTGCAGTGCCTGCACAGCCTGAACAGCGCATGCTGCACCCCAACTCATTTTCACTTCTACCTTTTCCTTTCTTTCTATTTCTTCCACTTGATTTATTTAAAGAAAATTGGAATTTCACGCCACTGGTCAGAAGTTTATTTCCCATTTTCTTTAAATGAGAAAAATATTATCAGTTTCAAACGGCGTGGCAGAGTGGTACAAGGTCCCTAACTGTACTTTGCCTACAGGAGAATGTAAGCCTTACTCCATTCACCTTCCAGCTCTCCCGGGTCTGCTGTCCCCCTCTGGCTCAGCAGCGATTGCTCAAGCCACTGCAACACTTTTCTAAACCTATATTTGCAGCTCTTGGAAATACTCTACGTGCAGCAGCCATGAAGTCTGGGCTGCGGCATTTCGAGCAACCTCTCTGTGTCAAAACCAAGAATGTGCTTTCCTAAAGCATCAGGCCGCCCCTCTTTGATTTGCCTTTGCTGTGCCGCCCTGGGCCAAGTGCCCTTAAATTGAAATGCAAATGACCTGAATCCTTCCCGACCAGTCACTGCTTGGCTAGGATTAAAGATCTGCTATCTCCACCGCTCCAGCCTCACAGTCAGGATCCTTCATGTCCAAGTTAATCGAAGGCTTGATGCTTTTTTGCTGTGCCGTCAATATTTCTAGCACCGTCAGGCGAGGAGTCCTCCTGCCTATCAGGCGGGTGGAGGAGCTAACCCAGGTTAGTGGGTGGCTCCTCGTTGTTCTCACATGCTAGAAGGGCACTTGAACCGTTTGGGCCAACTATTTCTGCAGGCTGACTGACACAGGCTGATCCGTGCTGCCCATGGCCGTGACCCAGCACCCAGCTCCCTCCCTGCCCTCCCCACCAGGATGCTGTGCCCGATACCACCCTGGCTGGCAGACCAGGATCACTCCCTTCCCTGCCAACCGCTGCAAAGCCCACCGGCTGTGCCTGGGGAGGGTTTATACCCCAGAGGCGAGATGGAGCCCAGTGTGAGCAGGCAGAGGTGCTGGTGACCAGGTGGGGTGCGTGGACGTGCAGAGCTCCTGGGATGCACTTTGAGGCGTGTCTAACGCATCCCAGGGTTATTAGCGTGAGCAGGAGTCATTCCCGCTTCCCCAAGCTGTAACTTCAGGCTCACCCGGATAAATCACCTCATCCAGGTACCCTTTGATAACATTCGCAGGATTATCTTTACCACTAGGGAACACATTTCCATACTGATTTAATGAAAGCAGAGATTCTGGAGTCAGCAGGAGCCGGAGACTCACAGACGGCTCCTAATCCAGGAAATTGGATGTGGTTGGAAATGTTTCAGCAGGCAAAGCTTGGGAGATCCGGCTGTGGCTCATTCCTGATGTGAGGCTCTGTGTCCACGAGATAATAAATTTGAGTTTAGCGCAACTCATCCTGAATTTAAAATACCACAACCCACATAACAAAAAGTGGCTGAACAGGTACAAAGACGCTCTCCCAGTGGAAAGGTGTTGCGAATCAGTGAAGGAGTAATTGCAGTCAAAACGGGCTTTGGCCAGCTGGAGAGTAATGTATACAGGTGGACTTTGGTCACGTAGGCCACGGGATTTTCAGTCAGGCCCTTTCCCAGTCCTCTGAGGTCATGACTTGGGACTCTCTATCTATCACCACATTCCTCACAAGCAGATTTGGGGGTAGATCTTCCCTCTTTCGCTTCAGACACTTGCCTGACTGGGCTATTTTTTTGGTGGCTGCCAAACCACCTTGGTTAGAGCCACCCAACAGCTCGACCCAGCAGTTCAACTTAACCCCACAACTTGCAGTAGCTGGACTCCAGCCCTCAGCACGCAGGACCAGTCCGGGTATGCTGAGGCATACCAGTGCCTATCAGCTAGACCAGAAGGCAGGCCCTAAATCAAAGCTACTCACAGTGATGAAACTCACCCTTAGCAATCATGTTTCCCTCTTCCATCTAAGCTGAATTACAGCTTGGAGGCTGGGAGGGGTGGGGATGTCCATAAGGAAAGCTGTGAGCTCAAGAAACTGTGCCGTCTCAGCAGCACGGGCTCTTTGGGTGTCAAGGAGAGCGCAGAAAGAAGGCTGAGTCCCTGTGAGAAGATCTACAACAAAGACCATGGGCAGCCCTAGCTACAGATGGAGATGTCTGGTCCCTTCTACGAGAATGATGTGTCTCCGCCAGCATCGGGGGATGAGCTCAGGCACCAAAGGCAGCAGAATTTCCTGGAGGACTGTCTGGGATTGCTCATTTGCACTTCCCAAGGAGGAGTGAGCAGACGGAGGCATTGTGCAAGGAAAGGCTAGCGAGAGGGCAGTGAGCTGCTCCCAGGAGCCAGGCTCTCTCTGAAGCGCAGGCCACAGTGGAGGAGCCCAGGGTCGGGCCCTCTGTGTGACACCTAACCCCTAGCATAGGACATGCTTAGCGGGGGCTTTGCTGTGATTTCTGGCCTTGCACAGATGTGCCAGCTGTGCATTTGGCCTGCCCCTGTCATGGCAGATGGCTCTTCTACAGCCCCTTCTCCTGGCCCCGTCGTGTCCAGGGCACACAATCCCAGTTTGGAGAAAGCAGGTGCAGATGCAAACACCACCTGCCTCACCCTCATAACCAGAGATGAGGCACTGCTGAAGTAGTATCCCACACACATTACTCCTTTGTCCACACCTGTGGCTCTGGCCAAGATTTTGGCATGGCCAAGGGCACTGTTTGCAGCAACAGTGTCAGGTCCAGTCACTCCCTTTGGCTTGGGCAAAGATCTTTTGCTTCCCAAGGTACAATGCAGATCAATGGCTTTCTCTCTAACACAAAGTAAGGATTTCCAATGTGATGCAGGAGAGCTGTCCTGTTAAGGAATAGCCTGGCTGGAAGGCTGGAGGAAACGGGACCTATCCCACTGCTGAGTCCCCACACAGCAGGATAAGCCCATGCCACCAAGGTCTGCTGTGATCTGTCCTCATCTTCCTCATTTCCATCCTTTGCAGATCAGATGGGCCGATAACCTTCTGGCACATCCCCTAGCTGTCTGACCCACCGCACGCTGATAAGGAATGAGATGACAGGAGGTGAGGATTGCCAGCTCTAGTCAGCCTGGCTCTGCCCTTCTCAAACCCCAGTGGCCATTTCTACACCGCATTGCTCCTGAAAATAACGGGCAAGCACTTCTGCACCTTCAGTGTGATGGAGCAGGTGTCAGTGCAGCTGGGACACCATCTCTGTCTGGTGTGCCATCGGGGTGAGCAGGGACCTTCCCTTCCCTGAATTCAGCTATACCTTATGAGGGCACTGATCCTGGAGCTTTAGATTTTGTCACCTCATCATGGTGGCCAACCCAGAGGTAGGAAGGGAGAAGTGGCATTGTACAGCTGGAGGTAGCCCATGGCCTACAGGCAATGGGACACCCCACAGCCCCCTTGCCTGTCGTATTAGCCTGTCGTGCCAATGCCATTTAATTCAAGGCTCCTTGAAAGCCAGCAGAGACACCCGGACCTCCATCAGACAAACATGGGCTGCTTGAGGTAGGCTAAAGTCTGAAGGCTGAATTCCTTGATGTAAATAGCCCTTCCAGTGTCTCCTCTGGGATGGTATCCCCTCCCTCGTTATCAGCTGTTATCCATGAGCTGGTCTCTAATCTTCCCAGCAACATTTGGAGGAAGGTCCATGGATAGCCATGACTCGGGGAACTGGTGGCTGCTAAGGCTGGGTTAAAGTGCTCAGCTTCCAGAAGCACTGTGGAAAACACAGAACCTACTCCATACCTTTTAAATGGCCTCACCCATCTGCAGCTCTAAGTGAGCAAATATTTACAAATTTTCCTTCCCGTCCAACATTCCTTGCAAGGGAACAGTCCCTCCTAGTCCAGTCCCCGTAACCTGCTAGACCAGCAGCAGCTCATCTCCCTGGAGAGATGTCTAGGTCCTTCGCAGGGCTTCAGTCTCACAAAATCTTGGATTTGAAAGGAATTGATTTAATTACACATACAGCCCGAGCAGAGGGAAGCTGTCTCTAGTTACTGTTTCTCTTGCTGGTATGGAGCACTTCTCATCCCGCACCACACGGAAGGGATCAGGCTCAAGGGCTGAACCCTGAGGCAGAGTTCCAGACGGGGAAGGAGGGAGCAGGCACATAAGAGCAGAGGATCCCACTTTGGCCTTTACTCCAACCCCCCTTGTGTCATGGGGTGATCAGCATCCTGGCCAAAGGCTGAAGCCAGTCCATGCCCTCCCCAGCTCCAGCAAGCAGGAGGGTCTCCCTGCTACCTGTGCTGGCATTGGTGGCACCAACTGGAAATACCCAGTAGTGACAGTCTCTGGGGTCGTGCTTGACAGGGGTAAGAGGGCTGGGGACTATCACATCCTCAGCAGATGGGGAACTAATGGGCCTCATAGAAAGGGAAGAAGAAAGTGTTTCAGTGAGTTTCAGTTCTGGGCCTCTTAAGGAAATCACAGAGCGTCTTGTGATTTAGAGACAAATATGCAAGACAAGGAAAGCTTTAAGCCACAGGCTTGGCCCACTGCCTGAATTTTTTCCCTCGTCTTTCAGTGTAATTACAGTTGAGCCATGTAGTAATTGAGTAACTTTTTCCAAAGGAATCCTTTCACCAAGAGTGAATCATACTTGCCACAAAGAGAACACAGAGGCAGATAAAAGGCATATAGATCCTAGGGTTTATTGTGATAGAGCGTTTTGCCCCCTTCCCCTTGTTCCTCAGCCCCCCAGGTGTGTCCCGGGTAGGTGCAAGAACCAGGCACCGAGCTTTCCTGGATAATTCCTCCTCACCCCTCCAAGACAGCTTCCTCCTGGCTTGCTGTGCCCTACAGCCAAAATGAACTGCATGGTTTGGAGGGCATCTAGGGGTTCTGCAGAATAAGGGCTATTTTCCCTCCTTTGGTTCCTGTACCTACAAGAGCGAGTAGTAAGGGCTGGGCAGCTTCTGGGGACAGCAAGGCTTGATGGTGCAGCTGGGTGACCCTGGATCTAGCTTCAGGATTTCACCTGAACCACGAACAGTTGCTGAAGTACTGTGTGTGCTCAGTGTTATTTCTTCTTCTGATTTAGCCGGAGATGAAAAGCCCAGCCCTCCTGCCAAGTCTCAATCCATCGAACCATTTTCCATGTGGGATAAAAGCCTTGGATAGTAAAACACTCATTGTAAAACTATTTTCCGTTGGCTTCATGGCCGCACACAGCTGGATCACGGAGCAGCCGGCAGCCTGCTTGGAAGGATTGGGTTTAGCATCCTGGAGAGGAGCCCGGGTGAGGGTGGGAGGAGGCAGCTCTGCCCGATAGGACCTCCCTGCCCCCCCAAACTAACCCCTCCCACCCTTTCCTCAGTCTGATTGGCGAGTGGAGTGGAAAAAGGGTGGGACAGCTCAGCTCCCCATCTATTTAAAGGCAAGGGTGGGGTCCCTTGAGCTACTTGCTGGGGACCGTTGCACCTCGGTGGAGCGGAGCATTAGCCCGTAGAGCAGCACCATGTCTTGCGTGAGTAGAGCCGAGGATGGGGCAGCCGGTGCGTGGGTGCAGGGGCCAGCTTTGCTGGAGGTGGTGCCTCACGGAGCGGGACCGCGGGGAATGAGTTGGCTTGGTGCGAGGGTGCTTGCGCTGTTCTCCTTCACCTGCTCATCAGCCCCTCTCTCAGAGGGGCTGCTAGAGCTGGGTGCCGGCTGCTGGGGAGGAAGGATCCCTGCTGCGTGCACTATAGAGGGGTGGCTGCTATTTCTTGTTCGGGCAGGAGTGGTTTTTGTTTGTTTGTTTTTTGGGTTTTTTTTCCCCTGCAGGATCCCTTTGGATAGGCATGTGGGGGGTCCTTGCTGGGTTGGCTCCCAAGCTGGGGTAACCTGTTCTACAGCAACTCTGCTCTGGGGAAGCAGCTGCAGTAACATTTCTTGCTCTCTGAGCATCTCTTCTGGGCAGCCTTGCTGCTTGCTTCCTGGCTCAAGTTTTCATGAGTCACTGAATCGTTCTCCTTTTCTTGTAAGGAAATGCGCTATACAGAAGTGCCCTTCTGTGAGTGTCAAGGACTACCAAGGAGATGCTTGTGTCAGAAGAGAGACTGCACTTTGATTAATTTATCTTTCATTAGACTGAGGGTGATTAATCAAGGAGTGTCCCAAGTGCAGACTTATTTAAGTAGGATGGGGGAAAGATTCTTAGTATTCTTGAGGTCTTGCTTCTGCTCTGATAGAGACTAAGTATATATGGTTTTACAGGGTATTTTAGTTTTCATAGAGAGAAAGTGGGAAAAGATGTGTATGTGGAGTAGGAGAATGTTCTTGCAATGGCTGAGCCTACTTAAAAAAAAAAAAAAAAAAAAGAGAGCAAGCCCTTAGGAGCTGGAGAGCAAAGCGTCTGAGCCCCTGGACCTGGGCAAGGCTTCAAGTTGAAAACCAAGCAAGGGGAAGGGAGGGGAGGCTCCATTCCTGCACATTCAGGCTTCTCTGGGATGATGAGACCCATAAGGCACACAAGTGTTTGGGACAGGGCGGGTGTGATGGGAGCTTGCAGGTATTTATGCTTCACTGCTGTGAAATATGGATGAGAGCAGCGGGAGGAAGGTTGGGAAATTGGGCACAGGTCCCATGTGACTGGGTTAACTTCTCTGGGATGTCCCTGGTGCAATGCCCTAGGGGAAGGGAGCTTCCCTGTCTCTCCAGCCTTACAAAGCAATGCACTGTCTTGTTCTGGCTTGGCAGCTCTCCTTGCTGCCTTGCAAGTAAGCCAGCAGGTACTGAGCTAACATCTCTGCCTTCGTGTTCCCCAGGGACCAGTATGCAGCAACTTGGGTCTCAAGCCCGGCCAGCGCCTCACTGTCAAGGGGAAAATTGCACCAGGCGCCAAGAGGTAAGCTGTGCTGTGCTGCCCAGGCACGGCCAAGGCACCAGACTGAGTTGTCATCCACTGGTGGGGGAACATAAGGAATTCCTCCCTCGGGTAGGAGCGGAGCAGCTTTGGAAGGAGTTAACACTAGCAGCGCTTCCCAGTGAGTCACTGCCTGTGCACTCTGGAGATGAACTCTACTGCCAAGGGGATAAGCCAAAGCAGATGTGAAGCTCCAGATGTGTGCACTGGCAGTGACCGCATCCTCTCTAGCGCAGGGTAAAGGAAATGGGGAGTTGTGTCTATACTGAGATCTGGGTTGAGACCACCCCTGCAGCCACATCCTCTCCCCTGCATGAAGGTGGCCCAGGAGCAGGGACACTGTTACAGCACCTTGCTTCATTGGGCAGGAGGAGATTATGGCCCAAGCAACTGGGAGGTCTTGGGTGCTCTGGCTCCATGGATGCTCTAAGCCACAGCTGATGGTACAAATGGAAAGGCTGCATGTTGCAGTAAGAGGTCTCCGGGTGTGTTGAGGTTTGCTTTCACTCAGTGGAGGTGCCTCTCAGATGTTGATAAGGAAGGAAGGTGGTGAGCAGGCAGGTGGGATTGAATGGAAATGTGCTCCTGGCTCTGCAGAGATTAGGGTGTCTGGTGTCCCCAGAGAAGCTGCTGCAGCAGCCCCCAGCCCTTGTGCAGGTCTGTGGCTGGTGGGGCCCCTCGGTGGGTAATGTGGAGCCTGTAGCTGCTGTACCAGCACTAGCCATGTTCCAGGAAACATGTCCCAGCTCTTCCCAGTGCCTTTGAAGTGTGATAGCATCAGAGTGAAGCCTCCTGGGCTTTCTCTTGCCAAATAATATGCCTCTTCTCATCTGGGTGAGAGGCCCGGAGGCAAGATGGACACTGGGCTAGGAAGCTGCTTCCTCCCACTGACACTGCAGATGCTTTGGGATAGCTAATGACATGGTAATTATTTGAGCTGCCTGCAGGGTGGGGAGAAGACAGTGGCTGTCTGGCAGGCTGCAGCACCAGCTAACTGTTTGAGGCTGGAAGGAAATCTGTGAAAAGCAACAGACTCCTTGGGAGCTGGTTTGGGTGCAGGATAACTCCAGGGCTCTAAGTGCTGAGCTTTTTTTCTTGTTAGAAGCTTTGTGGAAAGTAAGCTGCGTCTGTCTCTCCCAAGGATGGCACTGTGGGGCCTATCACCCCAGCAGAGGAGAGTACCCTTTACTGACACAGCACCATCTTTTTAGGGAAGCTGTGAGGTTTAGAAAAGGGTTTATCTTTGGTTACCCTCAACTGGGCTTGAAGCAGGCAGACCCAGAGATGCTCATGGTAGTCAGCAACGTGTTACCATAGTATTGATTAAAACAGTACCAATGTCGTCTTTCTCTGCAGCTTTGTGATGAATCTGGGGAAGGATGCTTCCCACCTCGGGCTTCACTTCAACCCCCGTTTTGATGCTCACGGTGATGTGAACACCATCGTGTGCAACTCAAAGAAGGTGGAAGAGTGGGGTGCAGAGCACAGGGAGACTGTCTTCCCTTTCCAGAAGGGGGGTACAGCAGAGGTGAGGCCTGGGACACGCTCCCTGTCCGTGCCTGATGAAGGGAGGGCGTTTGGCACGGGACACCCGACTGCAGGGGCTGTCTCAGGGCTGTCTGTGCAGGAGGTGGTTGGCTTCTCCTGCTTGGTTAGTGCCACCACCCAGGGCTCTGAACAGTGATAGAGGGTGGGGATCAAATGTGCAAGCTCCATCTAATTTAAGGGGATGTTACAATTGAACTGAGCAGAAAATAGGCATCTCTTGGGAGACCAGAATAACACTCCTGCAGTTGAAGAGCAGGTTATGCTGCCGAGTGTGTTCACCCTGCAAAGCAGAGGATGGCACAGCAATGCTGTCAGGGGGAAGACTTGAGGGTATCTTGGCAGAAACTTTCTCTGACTCTTCCATTTGTCTTGCAGATCACTTTTGGCATCAACCAAAATGATGTGACAGTCCACCTGCCAGGCCATCAGTTTACATTCCCTAACCGGCTTGGTCTCGCTGTCTTTGATTACTTTGATACACAGGGGGACTTCACACTCCAGTCCCTCAGCTGGGAATAACTTCCTCTGACACCTCCATCTCAAAGATACAGAAAAAGTGATCAATAAATAAGTGTTTTGGTCTAACCAGTCTCAATCTCATCTGTTTCATACTCTAAGCCCACATGGGTTGGTCACCTTGTTGGAGGGGGTGGTGGGTGGCCAACTTTGTTCAAGTACCATATGTGGGTGGGATTGAGAGGAGGGTGAGGGTCAAAAGCCTGCTAGGGCAGAAGGCAAAAAGCCCAAGGACAGTCTCGGCAGAAAACATTGGGAAAAATCCTCAATTGTGCTAGCTTTGGCCTGTACCACTCTGTAGAGGTCGGTCCTACCCATGACTCAGCTCCCCTGTGTTTTCTTGGGACCTCTTGCTGTTGCAGTGGGACAGTACTATGGTGTGATAGAGCATGCAGTGGACTCCTCATCCAAATCCTTTCTTCCAATAACTGCATAAGCACAAATATTTTTGGGCCACAGCTCATGTGGCACATAAGGGCAGTAACCTGCAGGGATCTGGTTTTTCTTCTGCTTCCTATGTGTTGTCTGGTCCAGTTAGAGCTAGGAGAGGTAGCAAGGCCCAGCTGGGGTGCGGGATGTTAAGGATGTGTCCACTATGCTTTTGTAACCCTTTCACTCATTAGCCCAAATGAACCTGAGAGCTTCCCGGTCTAAAATGAGGCTAGCCTCTGAGGAGTCTGGAGATGATGAGGCATGGTTATGCTACAGCATAGTTCTCAGTGAGCTGTGAGTTGTTACTCCAAGGTGTCAGCCAGCAGCTGCCTTGGGGGGCTCTCCCAGTATAATGCTACTTTGGCAGCAATGACTACTGCTGTTGGGCAGGCTGTGCCTGGTGGGCATAGGAAAGGTGGGAGCTGCCCTTTCCGCAGTGCACAGTGGTTACCAGGTAGACCTGGTACAGAAGGACCTAATCTCTGGGTCGTCACTTCCAGGCTTGACCATGAGCAACATGAAGCACAAGCAATCTGATGTCCTACAAGGATTCCCTGCGGGCCTGGCTGGGCCAATTCTTCCCATTAAGCAGTTGCAGAGCAGCTGGAGCACAGGAACTTGCTCCTGTGGCAGCAGCACCTCGTGTATGTGTTCCATAATTCACGAGGCTCTGCCAGGTCCTGTGTCTCAGGTACCCATGCAGAGGGAGGCTTGGCTGCTAGAAATTGGGGGGACCTGAGGAGTAGGATAGAGATGAGTTGGAGACAATGGCTCAGGATGGGCTTTTGAGCTGGGAAGCAGGAAGACTTGCAGTATACCAGCAACCTGAGGCTCTGCAGCTGGATCTCTCTTGAAGCCTCATGTTGCCCAAAGCCGGTCTGCTCTGGATAATCATATCCTGCTTTTTCGGGCTACATCTATAGTAGCATACTGGGGTACGTTTGGTAGGCCAGAGAGCTGGGGATTTCCTCGACCACAGCAGGGACATGGTGCTGGTGAGGGCCCCCTCCATGAACAGTGATGATGGACATGTAGCGGAGGTGTCTCCCTACAGCTTCCTCTGCTGGGCTGATCTTGAAAGCTGAGCAAATGCGCCGACCTCCCCAAGCTCTACTTCGGGGCAATCTCACACTGTATCTTAACTGCACTTGAGAGTCTTTTTTTAGAAAGACTCTTCAAAGATTTTTTTCGTGGAGGGTGGGGGAAGAAAGCTGAGTGTAAGCTTTACCACAAGAGGATGAACCTTATTCAGGTCTCCTGCTAGCGTGGCTGCTTCTTGAAGTGACTCACTGGCCCTGTGAAATCTGTGACTCACTGTTGTCCTGACTTTGTTATGGCTCAGCCCCGTTGCTAGCGAGGTGGTGAGGGGTGGTGAGGGCTCCCCAGCTGTATAATTTAGATGTATCGAGGCTGACTGCTCCCTTCCACCCACTCCTCAGCCTTGCGCAAGGTGAGGCATGTGAGGGCTGAAGGACCTTGAGGATGGAGTCAGGCTCCCCCAGATAAGCGCCTTCCCCCGGCCAGCTGAAGAGGGTGAGGGGCAGGCATTGCAACAAGGACGATGGAAGGCACTGCACGCCATCGCGAAAGGTGATGCACTTTTATTTCTCAACTTGACCCCAGCCAAAGGCTGGGAGACGCTCCTAGCCTGGGGTGCTGCTCACCCCTCACTTTCCCCCGCAGACCCTGACAACTCCCCGAAAGGCGGGGGGATGCCGTGGCCTCCCACCGGGCCCCCCGTGGTCTCCCGGGAGGTTGCTGGAGGCCGTGCCATGCCCATCCCGCTGCGGCCGGGGTGCCGGCGGTAGCTGCTGGCGAGCAGGGTGTAGAGGAAGGGGTTGACGCAGCTGTTACCATAGGCCAGGCAGGTGACGCCGAAGTTGAGGTATGCCTGGGCGGTGGGGCTGATGCCCAGCCCCTCGCCCCAGTACAGCCCAGCCAGCTGCCAGGCCCAGAAGGGGAGGAAGCAGGCCCAGTAAGCCACCAAGATGACGGAGATCCTGGAAAAGAGCCGCCGGGCAGGGACCCGGCCGGCCACCGGCAGCCCCGGGCCCCGGGTGGAGGACCGGTACGCCTGAGCCAGGCGGGTGTAGACGATGCCCAGCACCGTGCCGGGTGCCAGGATGCTGGTGGTGAAGAGCACCGTCAGGTAGAGCCGGAAAGCTGCCGGCGTCCAGGTTGGGATGCAGATGCGCTTGTGGGGGCCACCCCCCTCCCGCAGCTGGGTCATTGCCATCATGGGAGCCGTGAGCAGGAGGGCGAGGAGCCAGAGGACAGCGCTGGCCAGCTTGCGGTAAGCGTTGCCAGCCTGCCTGGCCCGCAGCGGCTTGGCCACCGCCCAGTACCTCTCCAGGCTCATGGCAGTCAGGAGGAAGATGCTGGCGTGCATGGTCAGGAGGTCCAGGCTGAGCAAAAGCCTGCAGCCCACGTCCCCAAAGAACCAGTCATGAGCAAAATAGGTGCAGACCACAAAAGGGATGGTGGAGAGGTACAGGAGGTCAGCCAGGGCAAGGTTGATCACATAGACCCCCAAGGAGCCTGCTGAGTGGCCCTCCACCCTGCCAGAGGCCACCACCACCGTGTAGATGTTCCCCACCATCCCAATGAGGCACACGGCCAGCAGCACTGCGCCCAGTGGCCCTGTGACTGGGCTGTCCCCTCCCAGGGCACTGCTGTCGTCAACCCCGCCGCTGCTTTCCTCCAGGAAGCTGCCACCCTCAGGATCCTCTCCGGGCCTTGCACTGATGAAGGAAGGGTCGTAAGACATCTTTGGGTAGAGCGAGCAAGAGAGAGTCAGGCTGTCAGAGACCTGTTCCTTCCCCTTGCCTTCCTCCCTCCGCCCTACGGGACACGTCTAGCCTTAACAGGAGAGCAGGTGAGGGAAGGGAAGAATAGCGAGAGTTCATCAGACATAGGGTACTCCAGAGAAGTCTATTCCTCACCTCCAGCTGCCCAGTCCGTTTTGATGATCTTGTCCATAACAGGCTCTGTCCGGTGGTTTCCCTTAACAGTCAAGGAGCTGAGAAAGGGACACTGCCCTCCCCTTCAAGACCAGTAGGTGCAAAATAACCTCTGCCAGCCAGGAGGAAATGTTTCTGCTCTTCACCAGCTCCTCATTTGTTTCTCCTCCAGTGTTCGCTGGGCCCACGGGAACCAGCGGACTCAGTGGACAAGTGGATTTCTCCTCCCAGGTCTGCGTCCTCTCAGCTCAGACAGACTCTGGGGAGGTGGGCTCTGCCCCCCCCTGAACCAACCCTTGGAAAGTTGCCTTGCCCACTGCACAGAGGAATGTGTCTGACTCACAGCTTCACACACAGGTGCGAATGCAGACCCAGTTTATTCTGGGCTTTTAGCCACTAGCAGAGGAGCCCTACTGGCTCCCTCCTCTTTCTTGCAGACACACTCTTTCTTTCCCCAAGTCTTCCTGCCCTTTCCTTCTGCTCCCTCTTCCTTCTTGCTCTTGTTTCCCCTTCTTTTTCCCATTTCCCCTTCCACAGTTGTCCTCATTTGAGAGAGGAGATGACTGAAAGCCAAGACTCTAATGTGGCAAAGGGAGGAGGGGAAGCATCACACAGAGGCTTTAGAAGGGAAACAAGGGCCAGCCCTGAAAGTGCAATAGGCAGGAAGCTGCCGCACTGCTCCGCTTGGTCTTTAGCCAAGCCGGGCTGAGAGGGCCTGTCCCCCACCCCCTCCCAAGGACATCAGGGTCCCTCGAGGTGTAGACAGTGGATGTAGCCCCCAGTTTGCAAGCAAGCCCACCAAATGGTGGGACATCTCACATTTTCTACAACCTGGTCCTGTTCTACCCTTGTCCCCCAGTCAGCAGCAAGCTCCTATAAACTCAAAGGGCTGCACATTTTAGACCCGCTCTTTCTTCCCTCTCCCCAAAGACCATCCTCCTTCTCTAAGCTTTCCCCCTCCCTCCCTCGTCGCTCCAGGACCTGCTGCCTCACCTCAGAGCAGGGAGCAGAAGCCTGTCATGAGGGCACCATTGCCTTCTAGTGGGACATTGCTGCGCGACACCAATGCCCTTCTGTGGGGAACACTACCCTGCTCTTTCTTCACCCGCTTTTGAGCCCCATTCGTCTCAGGGAACAGACATAGAGAGACAGAATTTGCAGAGCAGAGACAGATGTGCCATTACCAAACACGCTCTGCTGTTAATTCACAGGGGTTTTCAGGCCACTCCACCTACACTCTTTTGCAACCTCAGTGTATTACTTTTGTTGTGGCTGAGTTAAACGCCTCCACTCATCTCCAGCAGCAATAACTCAGCAGCAAACAGGAGAAGGAAGCATCCTACTGATACTGCTCTCACTGCACCGAGCACCTTCCTGACCAATGTGCAGCATGCTACTGCAACAGCTTCAGCATGACCGTGCCACAGGAGTGAACGTAGGGCACAGGGCACTGAGGGAGGCAACTTCAGAGGCTGGCAGCTGGGTCACACTCTCTTCTCCCCAGAGAACTGAATTTGCAGGTCATTTAGATGGGGCTTGACCTTCTTTTTAATGGATATTTTCATGTTGCCAGAACCAAAAGGCACTTCATTTTGGAACACAAGCTTTGCAATGGCTCTTGGTTTTTAGGACAATCGTGCTCCAAACTGGGGGAGATCAACAAACTGCAATGAAAATACACTTTTCAGTGGAAAGCTCCATTGTGCCATGGCAGCAGGATGAGCGATGCCACTTCCCATCCAGGAAGTTGATGCTCCCAACAGGTTGTGGTGGTCGCAGCACAGAGGGGCCCCCCTTGGACCGTGCTTTTGCCCATTTGGCTCTGATGAAAAGATTCACCGTCCACGTGCCCTGGGAAATGCAATGAAGCACCATTTCTCCTTGCTCTGAATGTCTGTGCCTTTTTGCAAGAAACAACCTCATGCCTTACAGTTAGCAGCTCAGCTCATTTAGGAAGCTACAATAAATTACAATGGAATTTTTAAATTAATTTCTTTAGGAGATAATTAAAATACTGTTTGCCTCATTAATTCCAGTTAGCTCCCCTTAACACATGAGATGCCTACTCTCACACTGCCCGTGTAAAACTGCAGACACATCAGATTCTACAGTCATCAGCAGAACTCAGCTGGTCCTTCCAGCACGTGAAACATAGCTCTCCCTGGAGAGTTTTAAGAGATGATCTTTAAGATATGAATCATGGGTTGATTTAGTGGTTAGAGCTAACTGTTACTAGAAGGACGTGAACATACAGACTTTCTGCTACTACATAAAATTATATGTGTATGTAATATACAATATATACATACATAATGTATAGGGATGAATGAAAGCGTTAGGCCTTTGACATACAGAGAATGAGGGAGCAGAGATCCATGTATTACTAACTTCAGACATCAACCTCTAGGCTCTAGTAAAGTCAGCAGAGAGTCCAAAGTCTGTATCAGACACCACAGGCTGCTCTCTGCTGGACCCAACCTCTCTCTATGGGTTTGACTAGAGACGTAAATTTGACAGCTGAACGTCAATGGCATGAATAGCCCTCACAGTATCTTCCCTAGGGCAATATTCCACCTCCCACCACTTTTTGTTACGTGCGCACACACACGCACACTACCCACATACACACAAGTATACACACACATTGAGCAGATCTCCTAACCCTCTCTGTAGCAATCAGAGGAAGGTCTTCACACAAATGTGATCTGAAGAAGCTTTCAAGCCCATACATGGCAGGAGGAAACAGGCCTCACATTTGGCTGTTAGATTACATCTTTTAAGTGACTTTTCTCAACTACAGTTCCAACTGATCAAATATCTAGATGTTTCACATCTCTGTCACCAGCAGAGAAGCCATTTCTTGAAAAGAAACTCTCTCCTACTCCAGCAGCCCCTGCAACCCACTGGGACATAGCTCCAGCCAGGCAACTGTCTTCTTGCATAAGGTATGTGGCTGCAGTTTCATGCAGGAGTGATGCCAGGTCCCATGTCCAGCACAGTGCCAAGTTTTCAAGGCCCAACTGACAGGCAAGGCCTGCTGGTGTCCAGTCAGGTCACAGTAATTTAACAGTGACAGGTTGCACTGAGGATTCAGACTCACAAGGTCTTGCACTCGAAAGGAAGCAGCTCGACTTGGCCCCCAGAACAAAGTAGACTGTCTATGGGGAAAAAAAGTGCTTCAAAGGGTGCTTCAAAAGCAGTGTTTCTCCGATGTCGATCCCCTCTCCTCTCCTGACAGCCCACCCAACAGAACCAGGTAGAGTCGAGTCATAGTGAGGTTCTGGCACAGCTTCCTAGGATTTAAACTTGAAGTAGGCTTCAACTGTAGTGCAGAAAAAAAGTGGTGTGTTAGGGCAATACCCTGGACCAGAGTGGCAGGAGGGGAAGGAAACAACATCCAGGCACTTACTTGCATACTCCTGTGGTGTCATGGCCTGGTTGATGATGCTTGTGAAGGCTGTGATCCAGTCCAGCTGGTCGGTCTCCGTCTCGCAGGTGAAGAGGTATTCCCGGTCGGGGGTGACAATGGTGAGGCCATAGGGCCAAGAAAAGTTGCCCTGTGTCCCCGAAGGCAATCCCTTCTGGACGCTATATCCATTCTCTCTGCTGCCCACAAACACCTCACCCTTCGCAAATGCATCCTGCACATCAGGACGGAAAGAGAGGGATTTACAGAATCCCAGAAGAACCAGGGAATAGTAGCAGTGCACCTAAGGACAGGAGGAGAGTGGGTGAGGGCCAGGGATGTAGCAGCAAAAAGACTTGAAAGTGGCTGAGGGATTCAGAAGAGCAGGGATGCTACGCTCAAGGGCAGCAGCGGAAAGAAAAATTTAAGAGCATAGATCTTCAGACATCTGAGAGAGGAACTGCTGCTCCTGCCTCTCCGTGTCACCCCCCATGTCACCCTCCTCTCCATCACCACCTTCCCACCACTACCCTCCCTGTTGCCATTGTCTGCGGGCAGTGAAACAACACAGAAAGCATGGGATGAATTAAGTGGGATGGAAAGGGCTTCCCTAGGTCTTCTCTAGGTCTTCACCTAGAGTCTGCTCAGCAGCTGGGGAACCTGCAAGCCTCCCTTACAGCAGCACATAGACTCTGGTTGCACTTTGACCCTGCCCTCAGCACTGTTGCCTGCAGCTGCCGGAGGTCAGATCTCCCCCTCACCAAAGGGTCCTTGAAGTACATGAGCCTGCGGTGATCCAGCGTGAACCAGCGCTTCTTAAAAGCCTCTCTCTGCTGTGAAGGGAAGAGGTGACACATGTAAGGGGACAGTGCCCTCTGCCGTAAGCAATGCGAATGGGTACCCAAAATTCATCCCAACCACTTGAACCAAGCCCCTGCCTTAGCAGCAACCTCCTCCTCGCCCTTTCTAAGCTGAGAGTGGGGATCAGTATCGGGTTTTTCAGTCCCAACTGCTGTCCCCAACTCTTGGACTTCTGTGAAGGACCCCAGAGCGGAGACAGGAGAAATCTAGACGCTAAATACCTGTACGGTCACGCACACACAGACACATGCAGAGAGATCTGTTGTTCTGGGAGAAAGCATGGACTCTGGCTTCATCTACTTTCACATGTGTCCTTCCCCTTCCTTTTATTCTCCCCTCCCTTGGTGCACACACACTGTTCCCATGGGTTTCTAAAGAGTCAGGGGGGAATGGGGAAACAGCAGGAGAAAAACATTGAAGTAGGGAAGGTCAGTGGCTCTCTGGGAGGTCCCTGTCAGATTTATTTCTCCCACAGCAGCTCACCTTGGGACCAGTCTTCTCCATGTATCCCTCCTTCAGGAAGTTTCTTGTCAGCCGATTTTTAATCTGACAAAAAGGCAAGAGTAACATTCACTTAGCCGTGTTTCTTTGCTATTCGCTTTTGCCCCCAACCCTTCCTTCTATTCCCCCAAATTCAGCCGCCTTTTAAATTCACGTTTGCAGAACTGCCTAGCCAGGGGTCAGTTCTGTCTCCAAAGTGCCCAGAAACGGCAGAGAGCGGTTGTTCTCTGGCCATCACAGGGCCTTTTACACACACTTTCTCATCCCTCTATCTAAACACTGCAATTTCCACTTCTGTACCTGGGGGTCTAATAGTAGCTAACGGGATCTTTTATCACATAACCAAGTACCAGCGGGAGACTCAGCACTGCACTCTATGGCTGCCTTACCTCATTATCGCTGGCAATGGGAAATGCTACCTTTAGATAATGGAACTGCACGGAGCGAATGGCATTGTACCAGTCCACTACCTCCTGAGAACAGAAAAGGACAGGACAGAAAGCTTAGCCAGAGCGACAGTGAGCCATCTAAATTCACCCAGCTGCACCCAACCCTATGTTAACCACAAACACAGCCAGCTCTCCCTCCCCAGCACCTGTAGCATCTCCCTCACATACACACAGCCAGCACGGCTGCCCCATTCCTCACATGCACAGGCAGCACATCTGCACATCTTCTGCGGCAGCTCCTCCCACACAAACCAACTCAGCCAGCGTTCCTGCCCTGCTCCCTGCAGCAAAACTCTCTCACAGACACACAAACACAGAGCCAGAACCTCCACCCTGTTACCTACAGCAACTCACACACGCACACCCCGTCCTACTCATGCTTCACACTGCTTAGTATCAGCAGCTTCTCAAATCATCTCAACTGCTTTGCAGTGTTTGATGCTAAAACCAGATACCTTTCCACTTTCATGGTAGACAAATATATTCCGGGTCTTGTTGTCTTTGAGATAGGTGATCTGCAGGCCATTGGGGTTCCCAATCTTTGCTGGCTGGAATGTAGCATTGATGACATCAATTTTAACATTGATTTTGGGTTCTTTGGCCTGAAAACAGAATGGCATTTGTCATGCATGAGACATCCTAGTGGGAAAGAGACCTGAGCTACTGACTTAGTGGGGTAAGGCAGGGTCAGAAGGCTTTAAAAGGTAATAAGTGCCCCTTCCCACTAAAACTGTTGTATCACTCACTCCCTTCACTGTGTGGCATGCTTGAGCCCAAACAGTGGTCCAGGCCCTCCAATTTAGATTTGAGCTGTGCCTACTCTGGAACTGCTAGTGAAACACTGAGAGTGCATCTGACTTTACAGCTGAGCCAGTCTAGAGGCTGACCGACCTCAAAAGGAAAGAGCCCATTCCTAGAATCACAGAATCATAGAATGGTTTGGGTTGGAAGGGACCTTTAAAGGTCATCTAGCACAACCCCCCCTGCAATGAGCAGGGACATCTTCAACTAGATCAGGTTGCTCAGAGCCCTGTCTAACCTGACCTTGAATGTTCCCAGGGATGGGGCATCCACCACCTTTCTTGGCAACCTGTTCCAGTGTTTCACTACCCTCACTGTAAAAATGTCTTCTTTACATCTAGTCTGAATTTACACTCTTTTAGTTTAAAACCATTACCCCTTGTCCAATTGCAACAGGCCCTGCTAAAAAGTTTGTCCCAATCTTTCTTGTAAGCCCCCTTCAAGTACTGAAAGGCAGCAGTAAGGTCCCCCTGGAGCCTTCTCTTCTCCAGGCTGAACAACCCTAGCTCCCTCAGCCTTTCTTCATTCAGGAGGTGTTTCATCCCTCTGATCATTTTTGTGGCCCTTCTCTGGACCTGCTCCAACAGGTCCATGTCTTTCCTGTGCTGAGGACTCCAGAGCTGGACACAGCACTCCAGGTGGGGTCTCACCAAAGTGGAGCAGAGGGGGAGAATCGCCCTCCCTTGACCTGCTGGCCACGCTTCTTCAGATGCAGCCCAGGATATGGATGGCTTTCTGGGCTGTGAGCGCACAGTGCCAGCTCATATCGGGTTTTTCACCCACCAGTATCCCCGAGTCCTTTTCTGCTCTCAATCCCTTCCTCCTCCATCCTGTATTGATACCTGGGGTTGCCCCAACCCAGGTGCAGGACCTTGCACTTGGCCTTGTTGAACCTCATGAGGTTCACACAGGTCCACTTCTCAAGCTTGTCCAGGTTCCTCTAGATGGCATTTCCCGCTCCTACCTACCCCAGGCCACTCCCTGCCTTGCGATAGTATATTAGCACTTGCCCCATTCATTTCAGGGAGATGAACGAGCAGAAAAGTAGCCCTCCTCAAAACAAATAATCTGAACAACAGGTTTTTGCCAACTTGGCTCACAGTGGGCTGAGGCTGGTTCCAGGGATGCTGCAGGATTGATCACACAGCCAGGCAAATGGATAGAGGTGAAGTGAAAGATCAGCCCTTTTATCAGCAGTAAGGGAAGGGTGTAGGGAAGCACAAAGGGAGAACATGGGGAAATGTCACCCTGACAGTAGGAAGGGGGCCCCTCTCCTCAGTGACATGTTTCTGTTATCATCCCTGGCCTGGGATGAGCAAGGCAACCTCAGAAACATGCATAGAAAATAGGAACATCTTTTTGACCCTGCTCCCCTGGGTGGAGTACACACTGAGGTGGGAGTTGACCGCCATACTCACATCCTGCTTGGTAAAATACTTCAGACATCCCTCTCTCTCAGACAAGAGGAACTTGCGGGGTAGGAACTGCCCATTGTCTCGACCTCGCTTCCAGAGGATGCCTTCCTTCACACCTGGGAGCAGAAAGGCCACTATTAAGAGCATCCCCCCCACAGGCATGGTAGGCATCAGAGAGCTGAGTGCGGCCTGGGGTCCCAGCCACACCTCTGGATAAAGCACATGATGGACCACTGCTGAGAACACTTGAGAAGGAGAGATCTCACCTCTGACTTACGGCTGAAGGTGGTGGTATTCCTGGGTTTGCAGCCCAGATAAGTAGTCACCAAAAGACATTCCCAGATGCTTCCCACCTCCTAGTCCAGCTGCTACTACTGCCTCTGACAGTGTGAGAGCCGTTTCTCCTGTGAACACTGGAGTCCTGGCCCATGTAGACCCTGGCATGGGTCCAGAACTCTTCCCACTTGACTCTGCAGGACCCTGGGCTCCAGTGCCTTGTGTCACAGCACTGGCAGTGACATTTCAAAGACAACTGCCATGGTTGGACTGGGTGGCATGCAGCAGGACAGAAATACCCTACTGCAGAGGTCTGGCACCACCACGACAGCAAATACCCTCGAAAAATGCCAACTGGTAATACCAGACTTGGAAGCAAGCCACGGCAGTGCCAAGCTATGCTGCCCACAGTTCAAAAACACACATATATCCCCCAGCAATGCCCTGTAAGTACCGGCTGGGTTCTCAGAAGTACTTTTGGGATTTGCAACATTGACACTATGGGCTTTCTCCTCATGGTAAGTGAAGGCAACAGGCAGGAAATTCTGATGCTGTGCTCTGCTCTTACCATCAGAATATGGCAGCTGTTTTCCTGGCTCAGTGAACTCTTTGCGTTCGTATTTGGCCCGTATCCACTGTTCTCTCAGCACTCTACGGAGAGAGGTGACAGACATCTCAGAAACAAACTAGAGGAACCCAGAACTGCCCTTCCCCCTTTCCTTCTGTATACAGCAACTTACTGGCAGTCATTGTAGGTTGGCTGGTAATAGTAAATAGGGATGTGAGCTTCATATGTGGCTTTAGTCACAGCATTCCCGTGCTTGGCCAGAAACTGCGGAGTTAGACAGAGAGTTAGTGCCTTCCCTCTGATGCAGACTCATGTTGGGCCTTTTTCTTTCCTAACCCACTACAGGGCTAGATGTAAACTGAGCTCTAATGGAGCATTCTCTTTCCCCTCCATTGAAAAATCCCAGCAAAGTCTGGCTACAGAAAGGTGGGTCTCAAAGGTCTTGTCCACTCTCAGACGTTACACTGATTGCACCTGATTCAACAGAATGCCATGAATGTCACTTCCGTGAGGCTGGGTGCACGCACAATCAGTGGATTTGCTGCCATGCCCCACATCTCTGGGGAGAGGAGTTCAACAACAGCTCTGCAATGCCATCTGGGAGGACATTCCGGACATCTTTGCTCCTCTCCAAAAAGCAGTGAGATACAGATTTTTTTCTTTGGATCTCTGGAAAATCTTTCCAGTCCCCTGAAGATTAATGCATTGAGAGGGGTGTAATGGGGAGAAGTCAAGTTCTCATAAATGCCATTTTTCTCAAGAGATCATATATCTGGGAACTCTTTCTGGAGCATGGAATGGCCCAAGATTTTTCCCTCAGACTGCTGAAACCAAGAGGAGACATAGAGGCTGGATGGTGTTGGCAAGTGAGAGATGAGTAATCTGGTGCGATAAAGACCCCGTGCCTTGACAAATTACACTGCAAGAGCTCTGAATTTGCAATAAAGTAACGGGACATGGAGCGACACCTAAGGCAAATGCATCCTCCCTCGCCCAGTGGGTTATGGGGA
This sequence comes from Tyto alba, assembly GCF_018691265.1. NCBI lineage: Eukaryota > Metazoa > Chordata > Aves > Strigiformes > Tytonidae > Tyto > Tyto alba. Next base: position 33,058,609 of record NW_024881282.1, read on the forward strand.
GTTATCCCCGCTTGAGTAACCAGAGCATGATTAGCAAAGGGACAGATTAAATCAGATTAAATCTCCAACTCTGTGTGGCCAAAGGGCTGATTTTCCCAGCACAGTTAGTGTATTGCCTAGACCCAACCCACCTGACATACCAGTGGGGATAAAGATCTTACCTGCACCTGAGCATCATCCCAGTGGTCCATCTTCAGGGATTTGACTTTGCTGATGCTAGGGATGTTGCGGTGAATTCCTGAACAGCTGAGGCATATAAAGACACCCAAAGTAGAGGATGCCCAGTCAGGATCTAAGGGTATAAAAAAAGGTATGACTAGAAGTCATAAACTCCCCTGGGACATATGCCTCAGCTGAGAACATATGCCTGAGAAACAGAGCGACAAGACCACAATTTCATCTGACCTGATTAATTAACACCCAAGGTACAGGTGCCAGTCTGGAAAAAACATAGCTGTTAGTCTCTCACCCCTCCTGTTTCGACCACTTCACCTGAATCTCTATTGACCTGAACCTTGAAAAACTTCCAAGAGCTCTGCAAACTCCCTTTGTGTAAAGGGGCACCCACAATGAAAATGAAACTACCTCTGGGAAAAGACTCCAGGAGCTGTTTAGCGCAACACAGCAAACCCCCAACAATATTTAGCTCAGGAAGTAGAAAGCAGCCTTGAAACCAAAATTTTCCTGGGCAAATTTAAGAAGGCAAAATGGTACTAATTAGGCTGGTCTCAATTTGGCTTGGGTGGTACGCTCCACACGCCCCTTTTGCGAGGAGTACGATGGGTGTTTTTAGCGGTGCCTGTAGGAGCTCAAACTGGGTACCCTTTTGAGAGGGCAAGTCCTCCCGTAAAAGAAATCTCCGAGGTGCCTGTGGCAGGTTGTCAGTTCAGAGCTGAGTCACGGAGGAGACAATGCCCTCCTGAATCATGATTTCATTCTGGAGCAGTCAGGGTTTCACTGGGAGTTTTCCTGTCAGGTCCTGACTGGGCATGACCTTGATTTGTATTTGAGATCTGACATGACTGCAACCCACAGCGCTGCAGCTACACCGTCCCTTCTCATCTAGCACTACCACGTCCCTGTCCTTCTTCCCACCAGCTCTGTCACAGCATCTCCTTCTTTCTCCCTTGACAATTCACCTCCAGGGAGAGGAAACGAATATCTGGAGCAATGCCTCTCCTTCCTCTCCACCCCAGGCTCCTGTCCCAAATAGCGACCAGCCCCAGCTCCCTGCTTTTGACTCTTCCTCTAGCAGGCAAGACCTCAGATACTCACCTGGCTTCCCACAGTCTGCACACAGAGAGTTTTCGGCTCTTCTCCACACCTCCTTCAGGGCCTTCATCCTCCGCTCGTGTCCTCCGGCCATCACCTCCCAACGCTATCCCTCCAGGCGGGGCAGGGCAGGGCCAGGAGGGCAGCTGCCTGCAACCTTCTGCACCTGCAGGCCAACCCGCTGGGTTGCCCAAGGAAGAAGAAAGCCACCAGAGAGCCAGAAGCTCTGGCAGACAAAGGGAAGGCAGGAGAAACTGTAAGGTGAATGGAAGAAGTGCGGAGCCGGCTGGGCACAGGCAGGGGCGAAGAGGCTGGAGGCTGAAGTGCACCCAAACTGCGAGGGAGGAGGAGGAGGAGACCTGCCCCATGGGCGTGGAGGGAAGTGCAGCAATTAACCACAGAACTGGTTTTTCCGCATTTCTGCTGGTGAGAGGACAGGCCAGGAAAAGAGCGAAAGCAGCAAGGGAGCTGATAAAGGCAAGGCGGCCCTGGACCAGCGTCAGCCAGGCCGTGTCAGAACTCGTGTCGGGACTCGTCACGCTCCGTGGGCTGGGGCGGTTGGCTTCGGCTGCCCCCGCAGCGCTTCAGGAGCTTCCATCAAAGTCAGCTGGCCCCCACATCAGCATTACACCCATTTTTAAAGCGAGGACTGGAGGGCAAGAAAGGTTCAAGAGTTCAGCGATAGTCGCTCAAGCCAGCAGCCGAGAACGCGACAGCCCCGATGCCCCCATCGCCTTGTGCCAGTCCCTCTCTCCACCACTACAGAAACCGTGGCTGTTCAGCCAGGTCCTGCATCTTGGACACTCAGTGCCTGAGCAGAGACCTGTCCTTGTGTTGTGCCTCAAACAGGGTTCGTCACCCGGTGTGCAATAAGCCAAGATAGCAGTTTATTTCATATTTGTGCAAAGAGAGGTGCTAGGTGGCAATTCCACAAAGCTAGCGCACCACACAAAAGAACTTCAGGGTATTTATAGACTCCAGACTACATGGATACACATTTACTATATTAACCTCTACTTAGTTTCTTATCCCTTTATCACTCATCAGTTAACAACATGCCTTGTCTTGATTTAAAGTTACAGTGTGTTTTAATTTTCGAAGCATACGTCTCACAAAAGGAGGCAGCATTATGAATAATATATAAAACAAGTAAATCAATCCTTGAATACAATCTAAATCAGAATACAACTTAATGGATTCCCAACTACAGTTCATTGGATTCTCGAAATCTTCAGCTTCTGGATTCCTCAGAAAACTACTCTTCCTTTGGAGCCTCCTTCACTCGCGTATAGTGTATCCAGCCCTTAACAGTGGCATAGGTGACCAACAGTACCAGGCAAGGTCCTTTCCACTGTTCCTTTAAAGGCTCATCCTTCCAAGTCCAGATATACATTCTGTCACCTGGCTAGAAGTCATATACTGGAGTATCTAAAGATAGAGATGATCGCTAGTTTAAGTACCTTTTTACCCTTAGACAACTCCAAGGCTCAAGTTAGAGCTATAATTTCTGATTTTTGAGCGCAAGTATTGGGCAGCAATGCTCGTGCTTCAGCCTCTTTTTGTTGGGTTACCACAGCATATCCAGCCGTCCATACCCCATTCCCCATGAAGCTGCTCCCATCTTGCCGCTCTCTCAGTTCTTTGGCAAGTACACTACCGAACAGGGTTGGGCTATTCTTGAATCCTTGGGGCAGCACTGTCCAGCAGAGTTGTACTTTCCTACCAGTAGTGGGACTCTTCTATTCAAAGCCAAAAATTTTCTGGCTCTCCTCCTCCAGGGGAATGCAAAAGAAAGCATCTTTTAAATCTAACGCTGCAAAATATACGTTATTTTCAGGTATCGTAGACCGCAGAGTGTAGGGGTTAGATACTGCAGGATGAACTACAGTGAACTTATTTTCTCTTAAATCTTGCACCATTCTTGAGATTGACATTTCCTTACTGGTAGAATAGGGGTGTTATACCCAGACTGAAATTCCCTTAGTAAGCCATTTGCACAAAGGTGTTAATTAGTGGTGCTAACCCCACTCTAGCCTCTAATTTCATTGGATACTGCTTTTTCCTTACCGGTTGTGGTCCTGATTTTAATTCCACCTTTACTGGAAGAGCATTCTTTGCTCATCCAGGTTTCTCAGAGGCCCAAACCAAGGGTATTACAGCATCTAAAATTTCCAAGATCCTGGTCTCTTCCTGTTTATTTTCAGTCAATAAGCACAACTGAGCTTCCCACACTGTCTTCTCAGGCACGTGTAGCTGAAGGGACTTATCAGAAAATGTCTGTTGTGCTTTCAATTTACATAATAGATCTCATCTCAACAATGAGCAGAGGCACTCTGGCATGTATAGAAATTCATGAGTTAAGGTAGTACCTTCAACCATACATTCCACAGGTTTTAAAAATGGCCTTGAAGTGTGTTTTCCCATGACCTCAACAACTGGCATATGCATTTTACTTAAAGGTCCCTTACAACTAATTACTACTGAATGGGTTGCCCCACTGTCTACTAGAAAATCAAGTTTCATTTCCCAGCTTAACTGGAACCTGGGGGTCAGCTGGGGAAATTTTAATGTTTTCCCCTGGTCTCTGTCAATCTGAATCTGAGGCTCCTAGCATGATCAGATCTGCCCCAGGTGCCAGCCCTGCCTTGGGCCACTGTCCTTTTTTCGTAATCTTTCCCTCTTTGGACACTTATTTTTCCAGGGCCCTTCTTCCTTACAGTAAGCACACTGATTTTGTCCTAACGGCCCAGAGAAGATGTGATTATTTGTGCAACCTCTTCCCCTACCATTACTACCACGCCTTGTGAACTCTCTACTCCTCCTCTCCCTCTCATTGAACTCTCAGTAATTGCTGCTGCCAAAAAGGCACCCTATAATTTTCTATCCTTCTGCCTCTCCTTCTGTCTCTCCTTTTTCTTGACTTCATCTGGAGTATTATAAACCTTACAAACTATTTCATTTAATTGTGAAATTGACGTTCCTCTGGGACCATCTACCTTTTTTAATTTTCACCTGATAACTGGGGCAGATTGTCCAATGAATTACGTGTTAAACATTCTCCTGTTCACCTCATCTTCTGGATTCAAATCTGTCCATGATGTCTAGCAACATCACACAACCTTTCATAAAATACTGGTGGATTTTCTTCACTTCCTTGTCTTATTTCATATAACCTTTGACACGTTCTTAGGTTTCAGAACTCCGTGTTGGACCCCATACAAAATTAATTGCTGATATTGTTTAAACAGATTTTTCCCTGCACTGATAGATATTTGGATCCCATTCTGGATCAGTCCTAGGCATGTGTCTGGCAGGGTCATCATTAGCATTATGGCATTCATTTTCTTCCCTACCCATTTCTAACACCAAGTGCTTCTCTTCTGCTGTAAAAAAAAAAGTATTTAACATTGCCTGAAGAGCTTCCCAAATAGGGTTATGGATTACTATTATTGTTTTCAACAACCGATACATCTTTTCCGGATTTTCGTGGTATGATCCTATTGACTGTTTCCAATTCAACAAATCCAAGGTAGTAAAATGTACATGTACAAACACAGGCATTCCCTCCACCCCAATTGCTTGTCAGAGGAATACTTGTATAGCCGGACACCGTCCTCTAGTCCTTCCTGAGACTGGACTAAAAGTCTCTTTCCCTCCCTTCTGGGAAGATCCCTCTTCCTCACTACTGCCTTCACTTACTGGTTCCTCTTTCCTGACTCCTGATACCAACAGCTGTATGTCCTCTGGCTCCTCTGGCCCTTTAAGTCCTTTAATACACCTTTGCTGTATATCACATGCTGAGCAACACCACTGCTTTTTTTTCCCTTGCTCACTTTCAGCTAACACATATATACTGTTAGGATCATTATCTAACAATTTTAATTTTTTTCCACAACATGAAAAACAGATCAACATACAGTACTTCATCCCACTTATCCATCTTCCTACACAACAACATCAATTGTAAAATAGTATTATAATTCAAGGTCCCATATTCTGGCCACTTTTCATCATTGTCAAGCTTATACACGGGCCACCATTGTCCACAATATAATTTTTCTTTTGTCAGGGGATCCCATCTGAATTTAGTCCAATGTTTAAGGATACATCCTAAAGGGGTACAAGGGGGTATCTCAGTGGAGGAAACTGAACCCATACTGAAATTATTTCCCAGGAAAATCTTCTTTAATTACGGTGTCATACACTCAGCTTTTAGGAAGAAATCCCCCTACTTCTCATTCCCCGCATCTACGTGTAGAAGAGAACTAAGCTCCTGCTGTGGTCCTTTAATGGAACGACTTATGCAGAGCAATCAGAATCCAAAATAAAAAATCTTCCCTTGGATATCTCATAGAGCCATTGCACCGTTGTGTCGCTTACAGCCTCACTCCCAACTGTGGGAGAGAGGAACCGATGAAGTCCTTAATCCACAGGGCAGCGTGCGCTGGAGTCCAGTCGGACCCCTTCCCCCCATCAGGTACGGCAAAACGATCCCAGCAAGGCTGTCAACACAGTCCCATCTGGGTTGCCAGAAACTGTTATCTCCCAAACAGGGTTCGTTACCCAGTGTGCAATAAGCCAAATTTACACAAAGAGCTGCAATACCAGTTTATTTCATATTTGGGCGAAGGGTGCTAGGTGGTAATTCCACAAAGCTAGCACACCACACAAGAGGACTTCAAGGTATTTATACACTTCAGGCTACACAAACACACATTTACTATAATAAACATTGCTTACTGTCTTATCACTTTATCCCTCATCAGTTAACAACATGCTTCATCTCTATTTAAAGTTACAGTTTGTTTTAATTTTTCTCCGCAAGCTCGAAGGGTCTTTATTCAGGCAGGGGTCTTTGAAGCAGTGGGCCCCGATTTTTACAGTTATATTGAGGATAGTCCCTCCAAAGAACACTCTAATTAAACTGATTTACAGTAAACAGTTTTAATGAGCCTCCGTGTTTCAGAATGTTTCTCCAAGGAGAATAGCTCCTGATTAGAAGTTCCTTACTAATCATGGTTGACAGTTGAAAGAACAGAATCCATTCTATCTGTCCTTTGTATTTCACGAGAAACACGTCTGGGCTACATCTGCACTTGCCTTCCCCAGCTAAAAGGAGCAGCACAGGTGCTGCTGACACCAAGCAATAACAATACCTTGAAATAAACTCTCAGACCTCCACTGAAGAAACGCAGATGTTTGAGGAACAACCTTTATTAGAGATGCAGATGTAAAATAACTCCGAGGAGTGGCGGAGCGACTCTCAGGGTGAGAAATCGGGTGCTATCCTGGCCACGCAAGGCAGTGCTTTTGCTGGGAGGGAGCTGAAGGCACCCAAGCCTGCAAGAAATCCCTCTCCTGCCCCAGGATGGATGCACGGTCTGCGAGGCCCGCGATGGCGGCCTCCCCCCTCCTGCCCCTGGAGCGACAGAGCACACCAGGAGCGGGCAAGGGGACCCGCACAAGGTGACCCGATGCCGGCCCCACGCTCTCCCTTCACGCCTCCCCACAGCCAAGGCAGCGGCCCTGCCCGCCCGCCCTCCCTCCCAGCCCGCTGCCGGCGATGCCCGCGGCTCCCTCAGCCCCACGCAGCCGACAAGCGCCACCCGCTTAAAACATCGTGGAAACAAACAGCCCCTCAACCCCTCACTTCGCCCGGCGGCACAAAATGGCGGCCGGGGGCCGCCCCTCACGGCCGGGCGGCGGCGGAAGGGGCGGGCGGCGGCGGCGGCAGAGGAAGAAGCAGAAGCGTGGAACCGCCATGGGCCGCAAGAAGAAGAAGAAGGTTGCGGGCGGCCGTGAGGGTCGGACGGTGGTGACTTTCGACGAGGAAAGGCGGAGGTGAAGGCCGGGCGGGCCCCGAGGCGGGAGGGGAGGTGCCCAGCGATGAGGAGGAAGGTGTGTGTGTGTGGGGGGAGTCGCTAAAAGCCGGGCGGTTTCTGTGTTGCCGGCGGCAGGGAGTACCTGACCGGCTTCCACAAGCGGAAGGTTGAGCGGAGGAAGGCGGCGCTGGAGGAGATCAAGCGGAAGCTGAAGGAGGAGCAGAGGAAGATGAAGGAGGAGGTATCCCTTCAAACACCCCCTGGCCTTCCGTGGGAGAAGGGTCGCCCCCCCGTCCCGCCATGGCGGGCTGGAAGCGGGGCAAGAGGGGACTTGGGGCTTCCCCTGCCCCGCTTCCAGGGGGCCGGGGCCGTCCCGAGTGGAGGGCAGAGGCGCCGCAGCGACCTGTTTCCATCTCTCAGCGGCACCAGGAGTACCTGAAGATGCTGAGCGAGAGGGAGGAGGCGCTCGGTACGTGCTGGGGCCCTCGGCGGCAGCGTGAGGGGCAGGAGGTGGGCGCCCGCGGGCCGGTGCCCCGGGCTGGGTGCCGCGGGCCGGTGCCCCGGGCCGGTGCCCCGGGCTGGGTGCCCCGGGCTGGGTGCCCCGGGCTGGGTGCCCCGGGCTGGGTGCCCCGGGCCGGTGCCCCGGGCCGGGTGCCCCGGGCTGGGTGATGCGGGCCGGAGCAGTTGCACGCAGTCCCACAGCATCGGCTCCTTGTTCCTCTCGCGTTCCCCTGAGAAGCTGGGTAGCAGTCCGGGCGGTGAGCCCTGCAGCACGCTGGCCCCGGTGGGACAGGGGGTCGGGTGGGTTGTGCAGAAAGAAACGAGCAGCGGGACAACTCCAAGGTGCTACCGGGTCCCCTCTGGTGTGAGAAGAAGCTTGCCCTTCGTGCTTATAGTGCCAGTGTTCAAGCCCGTCTGCCCCTTAACTCTGCGTGCAAAGGCTGTGTCCCCATCTCCCTTCATTCCACACATACACCCCCCTCCCCCCTTGGCATGGCACTGCTGGAACATGCAAGTGTGTCTTGTGACAAGTTGGGCGCTTTGAAGTGCAAGATTTCTTGTCTCCACAGAGGAGGCTGATGAACTGGAGCACTTGGTGACATCGCGGACGGAGTCTGTGAACATTGACCACCCAAACCACATTGTAACAGTGACCACCATCAGTGACCTGGACCTCTCGGGAGCACGCCAGCTGGGACTGACCACCCCTGTGGTAAAGCCTCTTGCTGCTTCTTTGTATCAGCCGTAAACACTTTTGGGGCTGGCTAGGTAGGGCTGGTATTCCCTGAATATGCCCTGTTCAGAAAAAATTACTGTTAGCATGAGGAGGGATTTCTCTCTCCGTGATCCTGTGCTTGGACCACAAATAAGAAAACCATTCAGTTCTTGTTGTGGTTGCTTTCATTCTCAAAATGTACTGTAACTGAAATCTCATATTTGTTTTATAGAGGCTTTCAGGTACTGGTTGACTTGATTCTGTTGATCTTCATGACTTGCGGCTGGATTTGAGCTCTTTGGGGAAGTGTCTGTGTCTGGCAATCAATCTTTTACATTTGTAAGGTCATTGTCTAATCTGAAAAGCCACTTAAAGAAGTTTGAATAGTAATTCAAGAAAAAAGATGAAACCTTTTAATTCATTTAGACTTCAGTTGCCTAGCCATTGAGATCATGCTGAAGTTTTTATATCTTAGGCTAGATTACTGTAGGACGTCTCACTGGTTGTCCCTTTCTCTGAGGGGCTGCAATGATAAACCCTGAGATTTGGACAGCAGTGGATGTGGAGAATTAAAAAAGACTTCATCAGTAATTAGGTAGTTCACAAAGCAGGATGAAACCAAGAAGACAGCAGAAACACCATAATCACAAGACTGTCAGTTTTAATGTGTCTATAGGGATTTTTTTTTCTCTTTTTTGCTTCCTTTTTAAGGGAAAAAGTGATGGATCAGAAGAGAAAGGGGAAGAGGTGGTGAACAAGCCTGTAAGAACAATGCCCAAGAAGTCCAGAAATCCCTTCCTGTCTGAAAAGTATGTGTTAATTCATCCAACTCTTTGCTGCTAGGCTGTGCATGCTCACCTAGAGGATCCTGAATTTCCAGAGCAGTGGTGTGGATGCAGGGAGGGGATGCTGTGCTGCCTGGGCACCCGTGGGCAGGAGCCAGCAGAGGGCACTGGCAGAGCACAAACCTGTGCTGGGCGATCCGTTCCCATTGCATTGATCCCAGGTGACAGCAGCAGCAAGAGGAGGAGGATGTGGTGCAGGGTGGGCTTGGTCCTGAGATGTTTACCTAGTCCTAATTCTCAGCAGATATTTCAGGGAAGGGTGTATTGCAGAGTGCAGAGTCTGTCTCTAGGATTGAAGGTCAAAAAACCCTGAAGCTTTGGCATTCTCCACATTCTTTGGTATCCATGATTTAGAACTACTTTGGGGATGCAGAGAATTACTTAACTCAGTGGTGGCTGGGCAGCCCGCTGCTCAGAAAATTCATTTTGGTTCTTACTGCACATGTAGACCTGCAGGTTTCTTGCCCTGTCACGATGATGCTCAGCACAGTGGAGTTCCTCTGGGGCTTGCTGTGGCTGGTGTCTGTTCACGCTGGGCCACACAGGGCTCTCGTGCTATTTTTGTGGTGTCGCCTTGCTCCTGCTGACTTTGGTCCCCCAAACATTTCTCTCTTCCTGCCCTGCACAGGATCTCATCTCTTACTGCCACGCTGCACATGCACAGCCGGAAAAAGACAAAAGGAAAGAGACCCCAACGTGGGCAAGGCCCACGCAAGAAAATCCAGAAGTCCAGCACCGGGCGAACCACTAAGACTCAGCGACGGAGGCTGACAGGCAAAATGGGCCGTGATGAAGATTGATGGAGAAACTAGTGCTCAGACCAGCAGCTGGGACAGTGCTCCATGTCTGGCCTGCTGCTCTTTGGGGCCCCCTCTTTACAAGCAAGGGCCTTGTTTATGTGGCATTCTGACCAGCCCAGTTCAGCCTTTCACCTCCAGAGCATTGGCTAGGATGTCTAGACACTCTACCCATTTATTTCTGCAGTGATCTCCAGCTAAGTGCCTGGGTGCCATGGAGTCTCTTAAAAGCTTCTGCTGGGGGTCACGTTCTCTATTTGGCATAACCCTTCTGTCCTTGGGCCTCCCCTTCCACAGCTGATACTTGGCTTTATCGAAGGAGAGGATCCAAGGCAGAGAGCAGCAGGCACATCATCAGGGCAGTCTGAGGCATGGAAGAGCTCTGCTTCCAATTGTGCACCAGTGCCCTGGCATTTCTGCTGTGCAGCAAACCCCTTTTCCATGGAGTCATGGTGTCATCAGGTCTCATGTGTTTCTTCTCCAGTGCCATACCTGAATGCAGGGGTACTTTTTGTTTGGTACCTGTGCCAGGTGAAATTTGGTAACTTTGTGAATAAATCTTTATTAAGTCATTTTGCTAAGAAAAAAACATTTGTGACGTAGTTGAAGCATAACAGCAACTGTGCTAACGCCAGTACCAGCTGGAAAAGAGGGGAGATGATTCCTGGCTTTTAAAGGATAGTGAAATCCACCGGTGCTTGGGAAATTGAATAGCTAGGAGCTATGTCTGCGGTAACAGAGCCAGCCAGAGCAGGAATGGCTCATTCCATTGTCTGCTGAACATGCTGATCTTAATTGCGATAGCTCAGGGGAGTATGAAATGACCTAATGCCCTTGCTGTATGTGTGTGGCCTTCTCTGGAATGGGAGCGGCAGAGGCTGCCCTTTACTTCAGGGCTGCTGCAGTCAGCAGCAGTTAATTGCCTTTTTTCTTGGGATCTCAGTATATGTTTTTTAGCATGCATGCCTTCAGCAGGAGGATTAAAAAAAAAAAAAAAGGGCAGTGTGTTTGAATTGGTTGGGGTTGAGGAATACTGGTGGCAAAAACTGAGTGAATCCTCTGAGGAGAGTGAGCCTAGGCTGCGTGCTGGCTTCTGTCCTAGACTATCTGTAGGAAGCAGTGGCCATTCTGCCTCTGTCAGCCAGGCCTCCTCCCATGCCACATGTGTACTGGCAAGGAAATGACAAAGGAAGAGAAGGCCTGTGTGGCCAAAACCCACACCAGAAAATTGGCAACCCGACAGTGGGCGAGTACATAGATTCCTCATGCTAGAAATGGGAGTGGAAGGAGTAAACCAGCGCCTGAGGCTTCGTGGAGGAACATCAGAGCAATGCTGATGGCCACCAGCCGCTAAAGCTAACGGCAGCAGCCTGATGTAGCTCTCCATCATTTCCTGGAGCATGCATATGCACACAGAGAAAATCAGAGTGTGTCGAGGAGGAGGTTATGATCTCAACACTGCCAGTGGCTACACAATTTCTGCTAGAGCATCTGGAGGGAACTGGGTGACACGCATGCTTGTGGTGAGGAATGGGGTCCTTTTGCACCTCTCTTTCTCTGAAGAAGGTAAATGGTGGGAACGTGGATACTGTTATCCCGTGTGTCACTGGTGCCTTGTGTGCTTGGAGTCTTGAGTCCCACCCAGGGCTGAGGTCTTAGGCACTAATGCTGAATAACCTTGGTCACATCATAAATGTGCTGTGTTTGTGGTTTCCTCACCTCCAAAATAGTTTACATACACTGCCTTAAAGGCCACTCCAGAAGGTTGATGGGGTTTAAAGTGTGTCCTTACCCATCTTCCTCCGTTGCCTTGGGGTGTTGGGTGTTTCAGAGCTGCAAAACCACAGTTCAGAAATAAGGCCAAAAGTCTGTCACCAGACTGGATCTCATCCAAAGTGTCCAAGAGGTGCCCTGTGTGGAGCACAAAGTGTTTCTTGTTCTGGTTAATTCTACTTGGAGTGGTGAGCCCCACCAGGAGGACAGTGCGAGACACCCTCAGTCTGGGTCGTACAGCAGCTTTCCCTTTTCTTCAAGACATAGTGCCTTGTGGAGCGACCGTGGGCAGAGCTGACTTTACGCTTCCCCACCCCAGGAGTTTGCTCTGGAGCTGGGATGGCCACTCTAAGGGAAATGTACAGTCTGTGTGTTTGTGAAATCTGCTGAAGTGTGAACTGGGGCTTGGGTTGCCTTCCGCAGCCTGTAGACAGCCTGGCATGGTAGTTGGGACACGGCTGGATTATCTCACCGTAATCCTGGTGGGATGTCAAGCGTGATCTCAATACCATGTCAACGTTTGTTATCTTGCTGTCAGGTGATTTAGAAGAATCTCTCTCTTAGTTTGCTGTTTCCCTGGCCCTGATAAGTTCTGAGCCTTTCTCAAGTGACAGCTGAAGTCTCCAATGGCTGCTTCCACGCTCTGAAAGCTTCCAGTTCCTGATGGAAGCTGTGTTTTCACATTTAAAAAAAAAAAAATCATATTGAAAAACAGAGCAGAATGTTAAATCCTGTATGCTGTTAACCATCAGCATTACTCACTGCACTGTTGATTTCTCCATTTGATTGATTAAATCTTTATTTTGTAATATAAATTACTGACTCAGCCCTAGCCTGCTGACTTTGTTACGCACAGGGTGCACAGTCGGGCTTCCCCGGGATATATCGCATCAAGGTTATGAGCTCCCACATGCAAGTTAGAGTGTTAAGTGTTTGCCAGAGACATCACAGTTCGTACCAGACTGCAGTTTAAAATCCTTCTTGTTTGCTGCTTCCCCTTGTTTTTGAAACGGATTTGAGCGTGTTGGTTGGGGAAACCCACTAGCTGCTCACAAACAAGTTTCAGCTGTTCAGGAGGAGGCTGCTTCCAAATATAAGACACCTGCAAAAAAAATCTATGTGCTAAGCGCAGCCGCTGCTCTGAAAAGGAAGAGCGGAGACCAGCAGCTCACCATGTGCTCCCTCGTCCACGGCCCACGCACAGGATTTTCACGCGTGGCTCTGCAGCTGGGCCACCTCTTGTTACTCGTGCTTGTGCAGAGAGGCGCAAGGTTTTGGCATGCGCTGCCACGCTGGCGTTGCCACACACGGTGGCTTTCGCTGGCTAGACCGTGATTTCTGCGCACACGGGCGCACAAAAAATATAATTGGGATTACAAAGGATCAAAGCCAGACTGAGAGCTAAAAAGGTCAGAGAGTTGGGGAAAAATAGGAGCACAGCACAAAGGAGGCGTGGCTGCAGCGTGTGTGTGATAATCAGTGGGCTGTATTTATTGCTTTGTAGCGTATCAAAGCTCAAGGCTGTACCCAGTACAGTCCTGGTGCTTCTTCCAGCATTGTCTCCCAGAAATGAACAGGGGAAAAAAGTTCCTGGGACAGTAGCAAGAACTTTTGGGGACTAATGGAGCTGAAGAAGCGGGGTGGTTTGGCAAAGACGGGTTTGTAAGCTGCCTTCAATGGGTAAACAAAAAGCGCAATTAAACTTTTCTTAGCGCTCACCAAGACTGGGAGGAGAAGGAAGTTGAATGGCAGCAGGAGCACTGGAGGAGAGATGTGAAGCACATCTCAGTAGGAATAGCGAGGCTCGGGCAGGGCTTGTGCCAGGGGGGAGTGCTGAGAGAAGGGCTGACCTCCCCTTGGAGCCGCGCTGGGGACACGGCGGCGTTTGGCCGTCTCGGTGCTTGCAGACGAGTCCCGCTGCTTCGGCACCTCCAGGGCTCAGGTTAACTGACTGCTGGGGTGCTGCCTCGCGGTGAGCTGAGGGGCAGGCCCTCGGCTGGGCGGTGGGGTGGTCCCGGGGGAGATGTAGCCGCGGGGAAGGGGGCGCAAGGCGAGGGGATGAACCGAGGCCGCCGGGCCCGGCCCGGCCGGGTCGATCGCCCGCCCGCCCGCTGCCCCCGACACGTGGGTGCCCGCCGCCGTGGGCGCCATGGCCTCGCGCCTCCGCCAGCCACTCAGAGGGCGATATTCAAATCACCGCTCGGCGGCAGCCAATGAGAGGGGAAGGGGCGGGGCTTCGCTCCCCGCGGTTCCCACGGCGAGCTTCATTGAGGGGGGAGCTCGGCGGGCGGCGAGGTGCTGGGAGCCGTAGGGAAGCTGAGGTACTGGGGGTACTGGGACCACCGAGCGTGAGTGGCTGCATGCGTGCCAGAGGCCCTGGGAATCACAGCCTTATCCTGGCAGTAGGCCCCAAGGGATGTGGGGAGCAATGACTTGCCCATCAGGCAGTGGGGTGCCGTGGGCTCCAGCCATAGGTGGGCACGCCACAGGCAGGGGGGGTGGGCAGCGATGTTGGGGTGTTTGGTGCTGCATTGCCGGGTGGTGAGTGCTTAGGCTCCCGTCCGGGATTTTGTGCGCACAAGTCAAGAAACACGGCCCAATGCAAGGAGGGAGGCTGCGAGGTTGGCACTAGTGCCACTTGCTGTATTGCAAACGAGCGCGCTGACAAACAAAAATTATAGTTTGGTTTTGGCTTTGACAGTGACCCGGGTTGTTTTGGGAACAGCCATAGCCTTCCTTGATCAGCTGCTCTGGCTCACGTGTCCACGTTTAAGGGAACAGTGGCATGTTCACATCATGGGTGCTGGACCCATCCCACACTGATTTCCTGTCCTTCTGTTGGTGCCTCCTCTGGACAAATTCAGTAGAGCCCTCCCAGCACAGGTCACATCCTCAAACCCAAGGACTCGCTCTCAAACCCTGCAGGACGGAGGAGGTGGTGGTGGGCAGGATGCTTGCGAAAAGCCAGGACAGAAGCGTGGAGCCCAGCTGTTGTGCTAGCAATGCTTGTTGCCCTTCACAGTTTTGCAATCGACTGTCCTGCAGGTCTCGGAAATTTTAGTGGGATCAACAAGCTTAGGAAGATTCTCACTGAGTTTCCAAATATAGCTATTATAGCCATCCCTTTGTGAGCAACATAGTCAAGAAAAGTTTCCTTTCTGTGCCTTTTAAGAGAGCTTGAAGGAAGAAAACTTTCATCAAACAAAATAGCAGGATGTGAGTATCATTGCCTCTGTTCGCAGGGACTCCAAAACTGGGGGGTGTCAGCAGTCATTTGAGGGTGCAGTGCAGTGCCCCCCTTCTAAAAGAGGTCCCTGCTGAGGCATACCCTTTTATTAGCTATAATTATATCGATCATACTGATCGCCTTGCACCTTGATGCCCTTCAGTTCCAGTATTGCCAGCTGACAGCAGCAAACTTCAGTCTGGGAATAACATTCCTGCTTCCACAGGAGCCTGAGGCCGAGGGACCCTAAGCTCTGGTCTTCTGCTGCTGTTCCTTCCTCCTTTTCTTCCTGGCTGCCCCCTGCCAGCAGCCCAGCAGCCAAAGATCTTCGTCCCTGCTATGGACGATGTCTGGTTCAGTAGATGATGTGCCCTGCATGAACTCTGAAGCCAACACATTTGAAAAGAGCCTCTGCCAGTACTGTTACCAAGACTCAGAGGCTCACCAGTATGCTATCCAGGTGAGCTCCTCCATCCCACCAGGAGGCTATGAATACTTCATTAAGGGCCCCTTTGTTCCATCTTGGGATTCCATGTGCCTTTGTAAAGATGGAAATCCCTAAGGAAAAGGCTCATCCAGGCTTTCTAAGATGTCTTTGGCAGAAAGCTGCAAAGGGAGAGAGTCTTCCCAGGCACGGTAAATCCATCACTGAACCGTGCCCAGGCCAGAGCTGGGAGCCACCTTAGCAGGGAAGGGCTGGACGTCGGGTACAAGGGGCTTGATAGATCCTGGAAGGGAAAGCAGGGGTGTCGCAGACGCAAACCTACGAGGAGGGAAGAGAGGACTGGCAGAGTAGGCACCCACCCTGGGTTTATCTCTGCTTGATGCCTGCTGGCATTTACAACCTGCCTCACCTAAAATATGGCCCTGGGTGTCCCTGCGGCTGTTGGCTCAGGGCCAGGCTGAGTCCTGTCCCTGGGGCAGCTGCAGGGCGCTGTTCCCAGAGGGGAAGGCAGGAGTGGGATAAATCTCACAGGACTTTGGGCTCCGGATACCTCGATCCAACACGGTCCTTCGGCACAGGGCCGGACGCACAAGCCGCTTGGCTGCCTCTGACCGGGCAGCAGCCGGTTTCATGTTCACGGAGGGTTTCGTGTTGTTCGCTGTCCTCCAGGAGCGACTGGCCTGGGATGATGAAATAGTAATGAGCCTCCCTCTCTCTTTCTCGCCCTCTCCCTCTCTGCCCCTGGCCCCGGGCCCTCTAAGGTTACCTCAGCCCTTCGCCCGCGATCTGCTCAGAGCTGTCACCTCTAAGCGAATCCCGGCGCGGGCGAGATGCTGGAGGGAAGGCGGCACGGGCGGCCGGCTTCCCGGAGCCTCCCACGCTGCTGCTCATAAACCCTGCAGGTAACAGGGCTGGGGAGGATGCTGAGACGTCTGCAAGCCCTGACAGAGAGAGGCAGGGGCTGGGGCTACAGCCTTCTCTGCAAAAATCTCCCTCCCTCTTGGCTCCGTTGCCTCTCCCTGGGCTGTCCGGGTGGCGAGGGAGAGCGGCTGCCTGCAGCATCAACACTGATGTGGAGGGGCAGTTTCCCTGAGCCCTCACCCACACGTGCTGTCTCTGGGATGCCTACAGCATTCAGCATGAAATAGGAGCGTGCTGGGCCTCTCTGGCCTCCTGAAGAAGAAGGAAGATCTGAATGGTGGGCTGGGAGAGGCATGAAGAGCCCCAGAGGTCTGGCTGCTCCTGGAGGAGGTAGAAGAAGCAGGCGTTTCTGAAGGGCAGCCTTCCTCCTCATCTTTGACACGCTGACAAGCACCATTGCACCCCCTTCTTCCTCGCAGGAGCATGCTGCGGAGGTTGCAGGGTGTGATGCCGACAGCGACGCAGACCCAGGCGGGCCCTGGGATGCCCTCTGTATTTTAGCCCCACAGTGCGAGGTATACGTGTGCGTGAGCCCAGAGGAGGAAACAGAGAGGTGAGTACCAGCCGGGAGCCATGCTGCTCCAACGAGCCCCCTCGGTGGGAAGAACGGAGGAGGGGGGGCGGGAAGCCAAGCAGGGGGAAATCAGATGCCTTCTCCCTGGCGCTCTGCACACCAGTGCCTGGGAAAAAGGGCTGAGCAACCCCCATGCCGTGCCCTCTAACCGCGTTCCTCTTAGCTGTCCCAGGAGAGGTCAGGGGGGACACCAAAAGAGCCTCTTACCTCCTCACTGCCTCCAGAGCAAGGCTGGTGGTCCCAGGGTGGGCTCTGCCAGCCTCTGCCCGTCCAGTGGAGAGAGAGATGGCGTGGCTTGGGCTGCTGATGCTGCCACCCACCCCTGGGCTCTGCAGGCGGTGCTGACCACCAGCTGTCCTCCCTCCCTGCCCCACAGCTGGCACGAGAGCAAGGAATATCCCCCGCTCAGCCCCGGAGCTGAGAGTGAGCACAGAGAAACCGGCACCGACCCCAGCACCTGTGCTGAAGACAACTCTGCGCTTGCCGGGGTGAGATGGGGATCTCTCATGGTTTGGGTTATTTTAGTCGCCCCAGCCCCCTCAGCCCTTCAATTCTACTTCTTCTGGGCACATTCAGAAGGTCCTGAGATGCAAGGGGGGATCAGCTGAGACCCTTAGGCCCCACAGAGGAGGCTCTCCCCCTAAAGACCACATGAGATTTGCTCTTGGGATTCCCCCATGCAGACTTTCCTATGTTATTTCTTGCCACGCCCATTGATGTTGGGCTGGGGCCATCTTATGTTCACTCAGCTCCTCTCCCGATTCCTTTTTACCAGCAGCTTTGGGCTGAACAGGCTGTAACTTCTCATAAGCTCTTACCTCCTTCCAGTCCACAAAAGCTACTGGTCCCCATTGCAGAGATCTGCCCTATCTTGTCTCCCAGGACGGGGAAATGACCCGGTTGTGGGACAACACTTTGGGATCTGGCAAACGGGACATGATGAGCTACGTGGGCCACAAGCAGGAGGTGCGGCCACAAGCCCCGCAGACAGACAGACCCAGGTGGGCTCAGCCCGTTCCCTCTGGATCCTGGGTGAGAACCGAGCCCCAGGACGTTAGGAAAGAAATCTGCCCAATGAAAGCAGGTAAACTTGGTTTGCTCCCGTGTGAGATCCTAGTTCTGGTTTGCTTTCAAGCCGGGGGTCCCTGAAGTTCACGGCAGATGTCTATTTAAATTTAGCATCTCTTTACCCGGTTGTGGTCCCAGGAGGTGTTCAACACCTCTGCAGGCACCATGGGAAGGGGTGAGTCCCAGAGCCCCTGAGATGGCATCTTTGTGTGCGCTGACCATGAACCATGGGTCTCCCGGCTGTTCTCTGTCTGCATGATTTGGCATGCCCTCGTCTTGCAGTTCTGTGTCCCAGCGCTCCCACCGCGCCTGGAGGGAGTCTGGGTTTTATCTCTGCCCTCCGGGACCGTTTCTAGCTGTCCTCCAAAGACCTGCTTTGCCGTGGATGTGGTGGCACCCCGCGTCGCTAGTGCCTCCCCCCCCCCCAGTAACGGCCTTCTCCCCGTCCCAGAGCGCCGTCCTGCCAGCCAGAAGCCCGAGGAGAGCTGGCCAAAGCACCGGAAAACCGACCCGCCCTGGGCGTCTGCCCCACCACGTGTCGCCGGCAGCTCCTCGCCGACCCGCAGCAACCCGTTGGGCAGCGGCGGGCACCTCGCCGGCTCCTGGGCTCGGGAGCCCCGCAGGCACCCCGGCAGCGGGGGCACGGAAGGGCGGCACGGGCTGGAGAGGCAGGAGTACACGGTGCTGGCAGACCTGCCCAAGCCCAGGCGCCTCGACCAGCGGGATGCTGTCAAGCGCCCCGGCTCCCGCACGCTCAGCCCCGGGCGGGTGGAGGTGGAGAAGATATTTGGCTGCGAACGCAGGTGAGAAGGAACTGGCCTCTGCAGAGGTCAGAGGTGGGGGATCCTCCCCCTGGGCTACCAGGGGGCCCGCATCTCCGAATCACCGCGCCTTGGGGAGAGAGCAGGGCTAGATGGCAAAGCTCAGCTTTCAGATGTGCTTAAATTTCCCTTAAAGCAAGGACCGGGTTTAGGCTCAGCGCCTTCCAGCCTGGGGAGCTTCCCCATTGTGGCATGCAGCTACCTGAGGCCATTGGAAAGGTGGAGCGGAGCTCTGCCACTGGAAGCAGGAGGAACGGCCCACCCTCCTCATCCTCACAGCCACCTCCTGGAAGCTGCAGGATGTGCTGCAGAGCAGGGCAAGCCATGGAAAGGGGGAAGGAAAGAGGTGGTTCCCACCCCCAGTGTCAGGGAGCCACTGTAGGAGCTGCTCAGGAAAGGACAGAGGGTGCCAAGAAGTACCTTAGGCTTGGGTGGAGCGGGTCCACAGCGCCTCTGCCTCCAAGCTGAGCCTGGTGGCAGCTGGACAAACTGTGTGTGCCCACAGGAAATCGGAGACCCTGGAGGCCTTCCAGGCCCTGGAGGAAGGCCGCGTGGACCGGCTCGACGGCAAGACCCCGGTGCCACCCAGCAAAGGCCGCCCAGCTCGGAGGCAGTCCAGCCCCAGCCTGTTCGGCGAGGTGAGGCTTGGCTGTGCTGCAGGACCCCATCCCAACTCCCCAAGCTGGGCTGCTTTTCTGTGCCACATTTTCCTCTATTTCTGTCACATGCTTCTCTCTACCATTCCCCTGCTTCCCCTTTCCTCTATTTCCAGCCCTCCCCTTGCCATGGACTGGGACTGTTGGCTCTTAAATGGCAGCAGGCCTTTCACCCTTTGGGTGCAGAAGGCATCTTTTCAGTACGAGCTGGCTCTGTGCACAGGGGTGCGATTGCTCTCTGGGAACTATTTAACCAAACCACCCCCCAGCCCTGATCCCATCTTGTTCCCACTCACCAGGATTTATATTTTTTAAGAGGACTCTCTGCTCTCTCTCCCCTGTGTCCCTAGGGTCAGCGGCTCTCCAGGTACCCCGAGCAGCGCAGCAGAGATCCCAAGGGGGCCCTGCGTTCCCCCAGCCCAGCTTGGCACACCGAGAAGGCAAACAGGAGCCTGGGGAACTCCCCGCGCTCTGCCAGCCCTAGCTGGCTGCTGGAGAGAGGCAGCCAGAGCCTGCGCTCCACGAGCCCAGCCCGCTGGTCAGAGAGGAGGGCAGGGGAGCCCGTGAGCCCTCCCTGGCTCCCGGAGAAAAGCTGGAGGAGCCGAGGGGAGCCCAGCCGCCCCCCAAACTTGGAGAAGAGCCGAGCCACCTGGCAGGCTGGGGGTACAGGGCAAGCCCTGGAGAGGAAAAGCCGAGTGGACTCCCTGCACCCCGTGGGCCTTGGGAAAGGCTCAGATAACAGCCGGCTGAACCGGGCAGGGTCACCGTCACGGTCCCTCAGTCCTGGGAGACGTACGGAGAGCACGTGGAGAAGCCAAAAGGAGATCTCCCCTCCCAGCCTGGCGCGGGGGACCGAGAGGCAACGGGCAAAACTGGGGAAGCCATCGGAATACGCCTGGCAGAGCCTCCGGGAAAAGCTGCCGCCCTCCCACCCTGGGAAGGGTGCTGGCAGTGACTGGAAAGGCCGAGGCAAGCCCCTGCGCCCCATGAGCCCGACACGATCGCTGGAGCGGGACCGGAGGGGTCGGGGGGATGCCCGCCAAGCACAGGCGTGGGAGAAGGACTGGAAGCGCCAAGAGAAGCCCGTGTGCCATGTGGACTTGACACGCCAGCGGGAGAGGGACTGGAAAAGCCCCGCTAGATGTCTGGATGTAGGACCACGGCTGGATGACAGTTGGAAAAGGCCTGAGAGTCCAGCGCAGCGCCTGGAGGATAACCAGAAGGGTCTCGAGCACACCCGAGACATAAACAACCCAGAGAAGCCATTGGAAAGCGACTGGGGGAGCAAGAAGTTTCTCAGTTACCATGTGAGTAGGGCACGAGCCAGAGGTGTCGGGGAGCCTGCCAGACGTAAAACTGACAAGCGCAGGGTGGGTGGGTCCCCTTGGGTTGAAATTCTGCACACCCTGGCTCCCCCGGATCCTCTGCTTCTCCGGGGGGGCTGTGCGGCGTGCCTGGCACTGGGAGGAGGGAGGATGCTTCCCCTCCCAGGCTTGTGCCAGGAGGCGGATGCTCAGATCCGGGGGAACTGAGGTGAGGACTAAAACCCCAATGGCTTCAGCTCTCGCTTTCTCCCCCTGCAGCTGGAGCTGGGTGGAGGTGCCTTCCCACTGCAAAGCAGCACCGGCTCCTCAGGAAGCCTGCAGCCACGTCCCAATGCCCGTGAGAAGCGCAACAAGGTAGGGGCCAAGCCCTGGGAATGGCGAGGAAGGGCTGCTGCCCTTCCCTGGAGGTCACTGCAGGCAGCACTCAGGTCTCCAGCACTTGACCTGAGCAGGCTGAGCATGCTGCTGCCTTCCCATGACCTTCTGGGCACCACGCTCACTAACACCCTCCTTCCCTTCGTCCTTCACCCATTTCTCAGGTGGGGAAACTGAGGCACGGAGCCTTTTTTTTTTAAGCCAGAGAGGGTCAAGCAGAAGACCTGGGGCTAAAATCTCAGCATAGCCGCTTTCTTTCCCTTGATTTTTGCTACAACGGCACTGAGGGTTTTACAGGGATGAAGCGAGATTTAGTGGCGTGGAAGAAGATACGGTTGATTATGTTGGCATTCCTGGTATACCAAAAAATGGTGTGAGAGTGGCTTTGGAGGGTTGCAGAAAGTGTCCCAGGAGCCTGTGTAGCTGGCAGCCGTGCCCCAGCCCCTGCCTCCATCCCCCTCCGCGTGCGTCAGTCGTCTTGGCCAGGTTGTCCCCTGTTCCAGCCGGGCTTTGTGCTTTATACAACGACAAACCACAGCTGTGCAGGAGGCTCCCAAAGGCCCCCCGAAACTCAAAACAGGTGACAGCCCTTCCCTCATTTTCCTGCCTCAGGTCAGAGCAGAGCCCAAAGCCCTGAGCTCCCCCGGCACAACTGGAGCTGGTTAACCCCCATACCTATTCCAGGTTTCTTCAGCCCCGAGCTCCAGGCCAGGCACCTTCGCTTTGTCTTTCGGCGAGAAGCACCTTGCACAGTGAAGCCTGGCATTTCGTGCTGTGCAGCCCCCCTGCCCCTTTTCCTTTGCCACCCTCTCTAGCAATTCTCCTTCTCGATGCCAGCTGGCTCCCCGGACCTGCTATCACCTCAGCCAAGACTGCGAATGGCTGCTTTAGGGGTTCCTTTTGGCTGGGGAGGGGGATAAAGCCAAGCGAAGGTGACGACCCGCCTGTGTGCACATACAGGACGGGACTGCTGCAAAAAAAACCCGCCCGTTAAAAAAAAAAAAAAAAAAAAAAAAAAAAAAAAAAATCCCTGCCCGGGCAAGGGCTGGGCCCCCGGCGGTCCCTCCCCAGGCTTCAACTTTTTTTTTGGAGGTTGAGAGGGAGGTTGGGGTTGGGAGGGGGGACGTGACCCAGCCCCACCGCCGCCCCCCCCCGCCCCCCCCCGCCCCTTTCCGTGCGGCCCGGCGGCCTCGCCCGCCCCGGCGGCTCCATTGGCTGCGGGCGGCCGGGGCGGCGGCGGGGGCGGGCTGCCATTGGCCCGCCCGGGCCCTCCCAGGAAGTTTAGGGGGGAGGAAAGAAAAGTTTTTTTTGGGTTGGTTTGTGGTTTGGGTTGGTTTTTTTTTTTTTTTTTTTTGGTTTGGTTTGGTTTTTTTTCCCCTCCCTTTTCTTCTTTTTTTTTTTTTGTTGTTTTGTTTTGTTGTTTTTTTTTTTTTTGTTGTTTTTTTAACTAAGCGGGGTGCGGAGGTGCGGGGCGGAAGAAAGGCGAGCGGCGGAGCGGGCATGGTGGGGCCGCGGAAGCCGCCCGGGCGCTGAAGCCGCCCCGCCGCCCTGGCTGCCAGCGCCCGGCCCCGCCGCGACCCCGGCCCCGGCCCCGCCGCCGGCCGCGGTGCCCCCGCCATGACGGTGAGTCGGGAGGGGGGGGGGGGTCGGGGGGGGGGGGGGGGGGATGTGAGCTCCTCCACCCATCCGCTCTCCGCGATTTGGGGGGCTCCGCGGGGCTGAGACGGGACGGGGGGGGGGGGGGTTTGTCTCCCGCTGTCAGCCGCCGCCTCCCCCGGGGTCTCCCCGCCGCGGGCATCTCTGTGGGGAACTGCGGCCCCGCCGGGCGTCGGAGCCTGTGGCTGAGGTTTGGTGCCTCTTTGCCACCCTTCCCCGTGGCCACCGGGGTCCCTTCTAGGGGGCTCCCCGTGGCCACTCGGTAGAGTCGCTTCGTGGCACCACCCCACCGAGATCGACGTGGGTCAGCGCCGCGCCTGAGCGTGGACCCGGCTGAGGCCTGCCGAGCTCACCGCACCGATGACTGCAGTCGGATGCGAAATCCGCATCCCCCCCCCCCCCGGGGCGTGGGGAGCTCCTGCTGCCTGTGGGAACCAGATGTGGTTTCGGGGTAGGGAGCGTCCCACCCCTGGGGTGAACCTTCCTCGGCACGGACCTTTACCGGCCGGAGAGGAAGGCCGCTGAGCAGAGCAGGGTAACGGAGGTGACAGGCCAGGCTGTGCCCGCCGGCGTTTCACACGGGGGCCTGTCACCCTCTTGCTTTTACAGCACGTATGGATTCAGGAGCTGCGTGCGTGCTCCAGCCCGGGAGCGATTTTGCTTCCGCCGAACTGAGCTGGAACAGTTTTTGCTTTGTGTTTTGGCCTGGGGCCCCCGCGCCTTGTGGAGCAGGTTCCCTTTTTGGAGGAGAGGAGGCGTTGTGCTTTCGGGGGGGAAGCCAAGAGCCCCTCGCCACCATCTCTCAGAGGTGAGAGGAAGCGGCGCTCCAGGACCTGTGGCCCTCAGGAGCTTTTGGGAGCGGGAAGAGCGGGAGGCAGGGCAGTGGCAGAGGCCGGCGATGGAAGGAGCACACCTGACCATCCCGTCCCTCCCCTGGGACACTGAGCTTTCTCAGCCTGCTGCTGCCTCTCCTCCACCGCCTCTTCATCCTGGCGCCTCTGTACCACCCAAGAGCCATTCTTTTGCTCCCACCCCATCCCCTTTCCTTCTTTGGTGTTTACATTCTTCAGATATTTGCAGGCTGTTATCACCTCCCCTGTAGCCCTTTTTCAGCCAGAGCAGGCAGCTGCCTCTCCTTAACCTGCTGTTGTAAGCCAGTCCTTCCAGACATCGCCTATGTCCCCAGCTGCTTGGAACCCCCTCCAGTGCCTCTACCTGGCCAGGTGCAAGGCTGAACATATAACTGGTGGGTATGGATGCAACCAGGCAAAATTGCTGCTGCCACCTCCTGAGCCAAAGCCTCGCCATCCACAGCCCCAAGCTGTGCTGCAGAGCTGTGCATTTTGCCGGGGGTGCATCCTGCCACATCCTTGCACCTCTGGCACCCGGATCTTCCCGGTGGTTCGGCTTTCCTGGATGTTTCCTCCTCCCACTGCTGGGCCATTTCCTCTGGATGGGGGGGGGTTCAGTTTGAACCCCGCTCTCTTCTCTGCTGGTATCCCGAGCTCTTTGTGCCGGATGAGGAAGCTGGATTTGTTTGTGGGGAGGGGGAGAAAAGTAGCTTTAAGCACTTTGTGCATCAGCTGATGCCTCGTCCTAGGACACTAGGCAATTCCAGAGCTGTGGCTCCACATCTGGAGGTGGCAGGGAAAACAAGAGCCCTGTACAATTTGCCCGCTTGGGAGAAGCCCTCTGGGGGGATTTTCTGGCCCCAGCACTATATCAGGGGCAGCAGTTCTGGCAGGACTTTGTGCCAGTTTTCCCAGCGGCGTGCACCCTGTTAATGTTCATTATTTTGGCGCCTAATGTTTTGGGATTGTAAATTCTCGAGAAGATGAGACCCAGCTGATCTGTACATCCCTAACCAGGAGTCCTTTCACTCCCTCCCTCCCTATATTTTTTTCCACCTCCACGGAGCCTGCCCAGCTCTCTCCTGCCGAGCACACGTGTGT
This sequence comes from Tyto alba, assembly GCF_018691265.1. Lineage (NCBI taxonomy): Eukaryota > Metazoa > Chordata > Aves > Strigiformes > Tytonidae > Tyto > Tyto alba. The sequence goes on from NW_024881282.1 coordinate 33,083,353, forward strand.
CCCGGGAGAGGGGGAGGTTGGCTTTGACATTTCGCCTCCTTTCCTTCCCTCCCGCCGCTCCCAGTTCGGAGCCGGAGCTGAAGTCACCGGATTGGAAGGGATAACGGGAAAAAGGGTGGAGCTGCTGCCACGGGGAAGGAATTCATTTTCAGGGCGCTTTTTCAGGGCGGCAGCAGGGCTGGTGGGACGTCCGGGTCCGTTGGGATGGGGATACGTGTGTGTGTCCCCATCTCCCAGCTGTCAGCAACGCCTGTCACCTTGGCAGGAGATGAGGTGTGGGAGCCCCCCGGGCCCTCTCGCTCTGGCTTCCATCCCATCCTGGGTGGCTCGGGGCCATCGGGGACTTCTGGCCAGGCCTGAAGCTGTAGCAGCCGGTGACCCTCCCCTTGGCAGGCCTCCCCATGCCTCCTCGATCCAATAGCCGGAGCGGCGGGGAGGGCCGGCACGTACTCGGCTCTTGCTGCCCCATAAGCTTGGGTGTAACCCAAGAGCGGCAGCTCGGGGAGATGAAAGCAGGGGAAGGCTCAGCCCAGATGAGTGGCCAGGGAGCTGGGCTTGCGGGGCAGTCACGGCTAGCTGCCAGGCTTGTTTGGAGGGTGCAGAGTGGCCCTCGGCTTGCCGAGCCGCTGCTTCTCGCCAGCTTGGTCTCAGGTGGTGGTTGTGACACGTGGGGACCGCTGGTGGCTTCTCCAGGGCTGGTGCAGACCACTGGGAGCTCCAGCTCTGGCACCGTCACCTCTCTGGCACTGTCCTTGCCTGGTTCGGCTGCAGAAGGGGCAGATTGGCAAACTCTGGCTTCCCGGGGAGAAGAGGCGTTAGGCTGAATTATTTGATGGTGCAACTTCTCTGGAGCCAGCGGGGTTGGGAGGAGGGACCAGCTTGAGCCTGTTTGACTGAGAGCAAAGCCGGGGAGTGCGGTTCCCCTGAGTCAGCTCTCTGACATTCCACCTTGGGAAGGAGATAAACTGGTTGGAATGCCGCACCAGTGGCATGAGGTTAGGAGGGGGCAGGTAGCAGGAGGAAGCTTTTCTAGCACGGGGCGAATTTGGTGAAACTCTGTTCATCCTCATCTCTGGTATCTGTGGCCAAGGTTGGGCAGAAGGCAGGCTCTGCAGTGGGAGGGAGCAGAAAGAGCTGAGTAAGAGAGGAGCCCCCAGCATCTCGGAGCAGATTGAGTCTTGGAGAAGGTCAGGTCTTGGAGAGGATCAAGTGCTGGTTGTGACTCTGATTTCATCTCTACCCTGGGGCACATCGTTTAAAGGCATCGTGTTTTCACAGCTGTTGAATCGCCTCCTGTACTCTTTGCGGTGAGGGCTGTTTCACAGAGAGCTACTCATGTCTTTAATAAATGATGGGTGGTGGAGTAACCAGAGGGATGTAGCTCTGGGGCATGGATGGCCAGGGTTTGGACAAGGTGTGCTGGTTCTTTGCGACTTTACCTCCATCTCTGAGGCAAGCCCCGTCAGGGGCAGTGGAGCACTCCCTTCTGCCCACTCTCCTGGTCCCTGCCTCCCCCTCTCTGAATAAATACCTCCGAGGCACCATGTGGAAACCTCCCTGCTGCATATTTTCCTTTCATTTTTTTTTAAACCTCTTTCTTTATCTCCTGCTTCCTCTGACAGGAACAACTGCCTGCTGCTGAGAGCTAAATCCAGTTCTCCTTCGCCACCGGGTCCTACACCCCTATGAGTTCCCTAAAAGGAATGCCAGGCTATTCCTGCTGTCCTTCTGCTACTGGAGATTTGCCTTCCACCCCCTGGCATGAAGAGCCCTTTTGCGAGTTGCTCCAAAACAGTAACCTTCTGTTTTGTCCTTTTCTCTCCAGCCGGATCTCCTCAATTTCAAGAAGGGATGGATGTCCATCCTGGACAAGTCAGGAGAGGTAAGCCCAGGGCAGGGGTCTGCCTCTTCCCCCAGCCCCTGCTGCTAGAGTGAGCAGCTGATTTCCTTCCCCCCTCGCTCGCTGCGGTCGCTCCCGCTGAGAAAGGCAGCGGGAAGCCTTTGGTAGAGGTGCCTCGCTATGTGTGCGGGCACGGGGGTTCACCCGGCGCCCCTCTGCCAGCCGAAGGGCACGAGGGGGAGCTGGAAGGGACGTGGAGGAGGTGGGGGGGAAGAGAAGGCCAAGAGGTCATGTCACAGAGCATCCCTCCCTGTTCCTACACTTCCCTTGGTAACTGCCTATCCGTTTCCCTCCTGTCTTTTCTCTCCCCTCCCCCTGCCCGATCTGCCTGCAGTGGAAGAAACATTGGTTCGTGCTGACCGACTCGAGCCTGAGGTATTACCGGGACTCAAATGCAGAGGAGGTAAGCACGGCTGGCTTTTCTCCAGCCCTCTCTTCCTTCCCGGCCAGAAGGGAGAGGAGCGCAGCCCTGGCGTGACCAGCGCGCGCGTGGGAGAAGCAGCAGCATCATGTCCTCCTGAAAGGCACTGGAGGTGACGAGCTGCTCTTTGCCAAGGGGTGATGAAGAGGATGGGTGGCTGAAGGTGGGGTGGTGGAGCTTGGGGGGGGGCTTGTCAGTGGTGGGAGGTGAGGAGAAGGGCTAGTCCCGTGCCTGGGCATCTCTGACGCTCTCCATCCACGCTGCTGGCTGCCCGTGGGGTTAAAAGAGGCCACGCTGTGTCCGGGAGCTGCAGCTGGCTCCTGGAGAGCTGTGGGATGAAGGCAGAGGCGGCCTGCACTTCGGTTAGGGAGCCAACGGGTGATGGGGGGCTTTTTCAAAGCTGGGTTTGCACTGACGTCCTAGCCGGGTGTCTGTGCTTGCAGGCCGATGACCTCGACGGAGAAATCGACCTCCGCTCCTGCACGGATGTGACAGAGTTTGCGGTGCAGCGCAACTACGGCTTCCAGATACACGTGAGTGTCCAGCCCTGCGTGGCCGCGGTGCAGCGGCACCAGGGGACATCGGGTGGCAATGCGTGCTCCCTCCCCGTGGCCAGATGCCGAGAAGCAAGCCATGCAAACCTTTCGCCGGGACGGTAGCCCGGCATGGCTGGTTGGTGACACATGGGTGGCAGTGCTCAGGGACACGAGTACTGCCTGCCTGCAAAGGGAGGAGGAGGAGGATTTGCAGGGCTGGCTGGAGGCGGCCCAGGAGCCAAGCTAAATGCCAGGAGTGTTTACGTGACCCGTTGGCCAAGGCAGCTTCTCTAGAGCTGTGGGGAGGGAGCAGTGAGCACTGCAGATCTTGGCGTAGGCTGACTGACCATGCTCTGAGTAACAACCTGTACCCTGGATCCAGCCCCAGTACAATCCTGTCCTTGGCTACTTGCTGTAGCAGCAGGAGGTAGCTGTTAAGGCAGCACAAAAAATGGTATTTCTATGGGTGTGCAGTACTGGGCGCTTCACAGTCTGGGATTTCTTCACGGTCTGGGTTTTTCTGTGGCCTGCTCCTGTATCCCAGCGCTGGTGCTCAGTTCCCAGCACCTGAACAGCTGGATCACACCAGCTCACGTTTGACCAAGTGTGCTGGCGAAGTTTTTTTTTGCCTTTACTTGGAGGTAGCCTCGTGGAGGACGTGTAATGGGCTTCCCCGCAAAAAGCATGTCTCCACTCCCACCCCTCCACCTGGCCCCAAAAGTTTGAGGCAGCGGGTGGCCTCTCCCCAACACTGTCCACCACCCGTGCGAGCGAGTGTCCGGGGGTCTCGGGGAGCGAGTGGGAGCCGCCTGTACCTCTGACGGGGCCTCCGTCGCCTCCCTGTTGCAGACAAAGGATGCCATCTTCACCCTGTCGGCGATGACCTCGGGCATCCGGCGCAACTGGATCGAGGCCCTGAGGAAGAACGTGCGCCCAGTCAGTGCTCCGGACGTCACCAAGTAAGAGCTGTCCCACACAGCTTCTCCTCTTCCCCCTTTTGCTGCCCTTCTCCCCTGGAAGACAGGGACCAGAAAGGCCTTTCTAGAAATCCAGCCGCTCCCAGATCAGCCCTGTCCTCTGCTGCTCCTGAACGTGGCCTGAATACGCCAGCCGGTGGCAGGGGTTGAGGGCCTGATGGCTCCTGCTCTTGCACCCTCTTTTTGCCTTGCCACGTCCGTTTAGCCCAGTTTTTCCACCGGCATGGCTGGAACCAGGGTGAATCCTCTCTGCCCCATGGGGGGGAACTCGCTTCTCTGAGGGATGGGATGCTGCGGGCCCAGCTCCGTGCTCAGGGTGGGGTTTTGTAAGGCTGGGCTGAGCGAGGGCTGAGCCTTGAGCAGTCGGCGACGTCTCCACCAGCATCCTTTCCCAGATGGTGCCTCTCCTTCACCGTCTGCCGCTCTCGTTTCAGGCTCTCCGACTGCGATAAGGAGAACTCCTTCCGTAACTGTGTCCCCCAGAAGGGCTCACTCCGGACAGAGGAGCAGCAGCGGCTGGGCTCGGGCTCCGAGGGGAACTCAAAGGGTGGCCACTGGAAGGCGGACGGGCAGCGCCATGCCTTTGACTATGTGGAGCTGTCTCCCTTGCCACGGGACCCCGGGAATCAGGGGTCCCCGCAGAAGACGAGAGGGACCTCAAGGATCTCCGAGCGAACTTCCAAGCAGGAGGAGCTGGAGCGGGATCTGGCAGTCCGTTCAGAGGAGAGGCGGAAATGGTTTGAGAGCCCCGACGGCAGGGTCCCAAACCGCGATGGCCCAGCGGGAGACTCCTCCCGCAAGGTGGGGGAGCAGGCCCTCCCCATTCCCCCACTTTCCGAGGACCAGCGGATTCGGTTGAATGAGGAGATAGAGAAGAAGTGGCTGGAGCTGGAACGCCTGCCCTTGAAGGACTCGCGGCGGGTGCCCTTGACAGCACTGCTGAACCAGAGTAAGGGGGGCCATGGAGACACCAACGAGGTGCTGAAAAAGGAGGTAAGAGCATCCCTTCTCTCTGAAACTGGGATTCTGGTGGGCCCTTGGCAGCAGAAGGCTCTGCAGATTAGCGAGGCAGAGGTGCCCGGAGCTGTTCATTCTTTCTGATTCCATTTGCCACCCCTCAAGTGTATGGGAGCTTTCTTGGCTGGGTAGTGCGAGGCCAGAGGCCTGTTTCACACGCCTGAAGAGGTTCCCCAGGCCACGTGTGGGTCCAGGATAAGTTAATTGGTGGCACTGCTTGCATGGAGTCTGTGTTTCCCAGGAGCCCATCCGCAGCCTCTCTTCCCTGGCAGTTCCCAAGCCTGCAAGCGCTTCACGTGCCAGCCTTTGGAAGGAGCCGTGCGCTTGCCTGTCATCCCAGCTACACGTGCTGCGGTGGTTTCCTCCAGCACGGATCCACCTCTGGAAGCTGGGACGTCTCCTCCCCTCCTTCCTAGCACTTACCAGGCTGGAGCTGGCTTTGCCAGTTTGGTCCCTTAGCAGGCTGCCATTCCTGTGGGAAGCAGACGTTTCCGCTGGCCGTGCGCGGTCCTCCCCCATCCCTAAGCCCAGGGTTTGGATGTAGCACGCTGGTCGGGCCGCGCCACTTTTCCACCCCTGGCTGAGCATCTCCCTCCCTTCCCTGGTGCAGGTCCAGTCACTGCGGGCACAGCTGGAGTCCTGCCGGGCCCGAAACGAGAACCTTCGGGGGGCGGCAAAATCCCAGGGAGACGGCCACGTGCCCCGGGGGTACATCTCACAGGTGAGCAGGGTGCCCCAGACCCTGGGGTTGCTCCCAGTCCCAAACTGGGAAATGCTGGGACTCGGCCCATGGCGGAGCAGGTATTGCTAATCAGAGGGTTGCCATGGTGACCCTAACTGGGCCCACTTGTAATCAGTGTTAATTACATAAAGGCCGGTGCGTGTTGCCTGGCCTTAAAGGGGCCAGATTATAGATGGGAAGGAGGAGGAGAGTTAGGGGAGAGGTGCAGATCAGTGCCCTGCTTTGTGCGTAGGCACGATACTGGCCTGGCTGGGGGGGGGGGGGAGCCATCCCCCCAGCTTGGGAGTGGGTCAGCAGCTTTCTGCCGAGCTGCCCGCGCGTTCCCTGGCGGTTTGCAGCTCACCACACGTGGTTCTTGCTAACAGGGGTTCCCGAATCCCTTGTTAAAAGCAGTCCGGCAGGCCTTGGGGATCTCCCGTCCCTGCCAGAGCCACCCAAGCCCCGAAGGTCACTTTGACAGCGCAGCCTGTTTGTTTGCTGGGATAGCACGTGGGAAAGCCCGCAAAGCGGAGTTTGCTCATGCTTTCAGCCTCTCGTTTCTCTTTGTTTATTTATTTTCCCTGCCATGGGCTCGTCCGGAGCAAGTGGGGTCACATCCCGCAGGGATTTCCTGGGGGGAGGCTGCTGTTCCACCACGCTGTGAGGATTTCAGGATGTGCCCTGTGTGTTGAAAGATGCCGGGAGGGAAGGAAATTGGGGCTGGCAAAGCCTGTTGCAGTGGGTTGGCTGTACCTAGCCCAGATAAAGAAACCCACAAGTCCCGTGGTGCCCAGCCCAGCCACTTACCAGTCGCTCTGTCATCTTGATTTAATATTTACAGCTTACAGGCCTCCTTATGGTCAAAAAAAGCAAAAGGAGTGGAGAGGAATGGCACCTTATCTGCCTAATAACTTGTCTCAAAAGGCCAGCGTTTCACATCTGAGGCCGAACTTGGCCTTTCCCCAAAGGGCTCTTCTCTCTCAGTCTGTTGAGGTTCGCTGCCAATCCATGGACAGATCACCAAATTGATCCCTCACCTTTTCCCCTCCTTTGGTTGACCCGTGAAGCTTCCCAGCTTCCCTCGTCTCAGTAGAGAGGAGTAGCCAGCAATGACTTGCATTCCCACAACATGTTGCGGTGCCCTTTATATCTGCCCTTATACTGGGGGAAGAAATGGAGCTGTTGGGGGGATGTGATGGCTTCCTGGCTCTCTACTGATCTCTTAAAGGTCCTGGCTTTTTAAATTAATACTCTGACATGGTTTGGTGGTGAACAAATCCTTCCTGAGGGGCTTGGGGTGGTCCTGCCAGCATCTAGAGGGGGAACAGAGGCGTAGCCCCCAGGTGGGAACTGCTTTGCTTTGCTGTAACACCAGTTAACCACGGCGCTCAGCGTTGAAAGAAACATCCCTTTGGTCTCAGAGCTGTCAGAGAGGAGGGCGAGCTGTGTGAGGAAGGATCCCTAACCATTAGGCTTTGGGGAGGGCTCTTTGGCAACCTCCGTCGGGCCACAGGGCAGTGCAGGGTGTCACTTTTCAGGAGAAGAGGCTCAGTTTTCATTGATTCCGGGGGACGCTGCTTCATTTAAAAGGCAGATACAGAAATGCGGTTCCCACTGTTGATCTCCTCCAGCCAGGCAGTGCAGCCTGGTGGAGGGTCTGGGCTGGGGCGTCGGGTGCGTTATTCCCAGCTCTTGGCCCAAGAGGGACGTTCCTGTCTTGCTGCTTCAGTTTTAAGAAGAGCAAGAGGAACGCTTCTTCCCCTGCAAAGCGCGAGGGGGTTGCAAGGTGTGTGGCCCCGCCGAACGGTTGCGTTCAGTGATAAAAATGCCACCTCACTTTCAGAAGGAAAAGGGGGGAAAAAAGCGGTCTCCCTTCTCTCAGAATGGCCCTGGACTCGGGTGAGATTTGCAAAGGCAAAACATCAGCCCAGCCAGGGGCCTGTCCTGCCCTCCCTCACCCCTCCTTTCCCCGGCACGGCAGGAGGCCTGCGAGCGCAGCCTGGCTGAGATGGAGTCGTCCCACCAGAAAGTGATGGAGGAGCTCCAGAGGCACCACCAGCGGGAGCTGGAGCGGCTGCGGCAGGAGAAGGAGCGGCTCCTGGCAGAGGAGGCGGCGGCGACAGCAGCGGGTAGGAGCAGACACCAAGCTGTGGCCCCCACTCACATGGGCCCTTCCCGCCTCTCCCAAGTGTCTCTTGCCAGAAACCAGTCGCCCCAGACGTCTGGAGCCACACTGCTGACCCTTTTGGTGTGAGGCTGATGCTCCTTGGAGCATGACTTTGATGCTCCTTGGACCTGTGCTGCAGGGGCTGTTTGGGCTGGGGGGGGGGGCGGGTCAGGGCGGTAAAGATGCTGTGAGAAATAGGGTCTTGCCTCTGAGGATGTGTGGGAGAGGGCCGACACCTTCTTGTAGGCGGGTGATGCTGGCAGAGGTGGCAGGGAGCTCCCACACTGCCCTCTGTTAGTCTCCTTGGCAGCATTTGGTGCATCGGGATGATCCCAGGGCATGGAGAAGGTGGGGGGAAGGAGAGGGAATCTGCAAAGACAGGTCTGGGAACCCGCAGCAGCAAGAGCTCAGCCAATTCCCTGGCATAGCTTCCCCAGATGTGCCAGAGCTTGCACAGCCTGATTCCCCACCTGCTGTTGCCCCCCTCTGCAGCCATTGAGGCACTGAAGAAAGCCCACCGGGAGGAGATGAGTAAGGAGCTGGGCAGAACACGAAACTTCCAGCAATGCAGCTCGGTCTCAGATGCCCTCCAGAAGCAGCACCAGTAAGAAACCACCTCTCCCGCTCCCCTTGCCGCCCTGTGCCAGTGTCACCACACCCCATCTGGGGCCATGGCCCCCAGCTGTCCCTCCTGCCACCCCCCCCAGCTCCCTCCCCGGGGATGGTGGCTGCCAGGGCTGCTGGAGCTGTAGGGCAGGGTGATTTATTTCTGCTCGGCTGTTTGCCCTACAGCACCTCTGTTTTTCCTACAGCACTTCCATTTTCCCTATAGCTTCTTCCCTCGATTTTCTTTATGGAAGGCTGCTCCATTTCTCCTGTGTGGCTCGAAGCTCCTAGAAGCACCACACTCACGTGTAGGAGGGTGGGAACTGAAGCCTTGGTCCACGGGGAACATTATTTTGTGCCAGTGACTGAAGTGGGCTGAAGCTGCCCATGGCAGAGGGGAAGGTGATGCCAGGGGCCGGTGGAAGTTGCAGGGCAGCGATGACCCAGCACCTCTTTGGCAGGTTGGACGTGGATTCCCTGAAGCGGGAGCTGCAGGTGCTTTCTGAGCAGTATTCCCAAAAGTGCCTGGAAATCGGGGAGCTCACCAAGAAGGCAGAGGAGCGGGAGCAGACGCTGCAGCGGTGTCAGCAGGAGGGGAAGGAGCTCCTCCGGAAAAACCAGGCAAGAGAAGGGCTTTCCCTGCCAGCAGAGACTGGGGAGGAGTGCGTTCCTCCCTTGCACAGCACATCCCCTCTGTTAAAGCTCCCCTATTTGTTCATATGTCTTCCCTTCTGAGATTTTATCATCAGGAAAAAAAAAAAAAAATTAAGGGGCAGAGGCTGTAGATGGGGTTGTCTTAACTGTGGTGTTAAATAGAGCAAGTGTGTTCTGCTGGTTGTAGGTGCTGCCGTCGCCTATGGACAGGGTGTTACAAGGAGGTGTCTAAGCTGGAGTAGGGCTGGCATGAAGATGGAGAGGTCAGGGCAGCAGAGGCCTGTGCCGTGGCTAATCCGACATCTTTTGGGTTTGCCCGCAGGAGCTGCAGACCCGCCTCTCGGATGAGATCGGGAAGCTGCGGAGCTTTATTTCATCGCGGGCCTCGGGGGACCGCTTCCCACACAACAACGAGCGGAGCTCCTGCGAGCTGGAGGTACAGGAGTTTCCCCCCCCCCTCTCCCAACCCTCCCCGCTGCCTCCATCCCCACCCCGTGCCGGGGGCGAGGGGGGGTCTCCTCCTCACCACGGTTTTGGCTTGGAGCGGGAGGGAGGGGGGTGCCTGATGGGGCAGCGGGGCCGGTGCAGGAAGGAGGTACGCAAGCTTCCCCTCCGCCGCTCTCCCGGGGCGCTTGCGCCGTTTCCTGCCCCAGCCCTCCTGGCCCTTCCTTCCTTTTCCACCGCCGCGCTTGCGCCGGGGCCCGCCGGCCTTTCCAAAAAAGGGGGGTGGCTCTTGAGTCACCTCTGGTGCCTCTCCCCCCCCCCCGGCCCCAGGTGCTGCTGCGGGTGAAGGAGAATGAGCTCCAGTACCTAAAGAAAGAGGTGCACTGCCTCCGGGAGGAGCTGCTGATGATGCAAAAGGTCAGTGTTTTCTGGGGGCCTTTGGGAAAGGAGCAGGAGAGGGGAGGGAGCGGAGCGCCAGGGCTGCATGCCAGCGTGGTTTGATGGGATGCTCAGACCAAACCCTCTTGTCACCTGTGCTCTTCGTCCCTGCTCGCTCCTGAGCACGTAGCAGCCACGTGCTCTCAACAGTGTGGGCTGGTGTAGACTTACCTTGTACAAGAGAAATGTCACAGGCTTTGCTGCTGGTTTCCCCTGATGTATGTACATAGAAGCATGGACAAGCCAGGAGCCTTTCTTTCCTAGGTGGGAAGCCCAGATGAAGCCTGCCCAGCACTCCCCTTCCCCAGCCACCTTCTCTTCCCCTAGCTGTCCCCTCTCTGGGTGGACGTGTTTCCTTGCTGGTGGACCGTTGCTGGGTGTGCTGCTCCCTCCGCTGGCAGCAGCTCCTTCCGAGGGATTTGCAATGACCCTTGCCAAAGGGGAACCTGAAAGAGGCTTTGAGATTCAGTGACGCTCCAGGAGTTTATAACTTTCTCACTTAAGCTTTTTGCCGTATAAGTAGCTGGGACCGGCCTTTTCAGTGGCCTGCAACTCTGGTGGGGTTTATTTTTCCCATACGGCTGGCCCAAATGCATGCAAGCCATAATAAAGCCCACACTGCCTCCTCAATCTGATGCTGCAGATTCTCGCTGCTGCAGGACCAGTGGCTCTGCCTTCCCCTCTGGCCTGGGGTTTGGGAAGCGCTACCTTCACACTCTTCTAAATGATTTCTGCATGGCTTGGGTTGGAATGGGTTTCAAACCCCGGGGCTGGCTCTCCCCTCCTCACCTGTTGGCCTTTCTCCTGCTGGGCTCTCCTTGCCGCCCCCCCTCCTTAATATCAGCCCTAAAAGCTTGCTGACGCCCTTCCTTCCCCTGGCAGGATAAGAGATTTGCCTCAGGGAAATACCAAGACGTCTATGCAGAGCTGAATCACATTAAGGTGCGCTCGGAGCGAGAGATCGAGCATCTGAAGGAGCACCTGCGCCTGGCCATGGCGGCTCTGCAGGAGAAGGAGTCGATGTGCAACAGCGTCGGCAAGTAACGGTGAGCTCTGAGGACGCTGTGACATCCCCCGGGGGTGCAGGCGGCTGAGACCGGCTGCCCGGCTTTGACAGGGGGGATGGAAGCTGCCGGTTCCTCCTGCTGCACTCCGTGCCGAAACGTTAGGCTTAAACTCTTCCTTCTCTGCTTCTTGCATCCTCTCGTCCTGCACCCCTGGCCCTCCTGTTGTACCTGACATTCTCCCAAGGTCCTCATCCCCCCTTCTCGCCGTGTTGCTCTGGACGCTCCTGCAGCCAGCACCGAGCGCTGCTCAGCCAGGCTGGAGGTGGGAGCCTTCTCCCCGTGGCCTGGGTGACAGCGTGGGGGCACCCACGCGCTACCTACACAGGTGATGTTTCTGCTGCATTCACCTTTGAAGCAGTTTCCTTATCGCAGCACGGAAATTTTAGACCGGCATCGAAGCGGCCCTGGGTAGGCCCAGCCCTCCTCCCACCACTTGCCTGCAGGCATCCCTGCCGCGGCCGGGGAGGGGAGCAGGGTGACAGAAACGAGGGTGTCCCCTTGTCCAGAGTGCTTCTGCTTCTTGCTTGGGTGCCGTGGCTGTCAGGATTGGGGTCACCCTGCTCTGCCAGTGCTGGCTGGGGGGTGCTGAGGTCGGGGGCTCTGTAGCAGGGCACTAGATGCCGTCTCCCCTGGGAGCAGAAGAGACGGCCTTTCTGCACTCAGTGGGGTCTTTCTAAACTTTCTGGTTTTGTCTCTCTCTAGGTCTGCTCTTCGTTTGTTTATCTGTTCTTGTTTTGTATTCGCTCCATTCTTCACTTGCGGGGAGGGGGAGGTTGAATCCCATCCGTTATCGCCCTGGCAAGGAGTCCCACACACCCCCCAACCTCCTCAGTCCCCTTCCAAAGCTTTTTTGATGAACCCCTTTTGCCTGCGTACCTGAGCACATTGTTTGGACTGGCTCCTTACATGCACCTTCTTCAGGATTTTATATGTGAAAATTATATTTTATAGAGGATTTTTTTTTTTTTTCCCCCTGGGAAGAAGGGGAAGAGGAGGGGGAAAACTTTTGCTACATCACCAGCATTTTCTAACCTGAAAAGGAGAATCTGGTTTTCCCTCCCTCCCCAGCCCCATTGCTCCCGGCCACACAGCCGCCTTCGGCACGTATTCCCTCTCTTCCAAATATCTCCGTGGCCCCCCTGGGATGTACGGCGAGGACCCCGGTCCCCCTCCCGTGCCACCCCCAGGGACCTGCGGAGAAGACATGCAAGCCATAGGAGGGAGCCGCTGGGGCAGTCTGCCATGGGCATGCTTGCCTGGGACTTTTGAAAGAGGAGACCTTGGCAAGAGTCCGCATGATCGAGCTCTCGCCTTGACTGTCCTTTGGCTCCTTCGAGAACCCGAATTGGCAGGAGCCCAGAGCCATGGGGCTTCTCCTTTCCGGGGAAGAGGAGCTGTGAGGCTGCTACTGCGCACACCGGAGCCAACCTCCCCCAAAGCGGCAGCTGCTGCTGCTCTGCTGCACCCTTCAACTTTTAACTTAATAAAGTCTTCCCCTTGCGCTGAGAAAAACGTGTTCGTCGAGGGGAATGTGTCCCAAACCCAGTGTGGCAGCGGCGGAGGGTCACTTTTCCATGTTCCTGTGTGATTTTGGAGCATCCTGACCTGTCTCTTCTCTCCCTCTGGATTTAGGGAGGGCAGGCAGCGGGAGCACCCCCAACCCCTGGTCAGGGAGCAAGGGGAGCCCTGCAGTGCCGTTATCCAGCTGTCTGCTCCACCTTTGGGTTTGGGGCGGGGGGGGGAATAATCCACTTCGCCACAGCGCTCCGAAAATCCCACGTGGACCCTCAGCCCCTTGGAGAAAGAACTGAGCCTGGGCTGTGTTAGTAAAGCCCTATTTGGAGGGGGGGTGGTGGAAAAATGGCACTGCGAGTTACAGGCAGAGTAAATGGTAAATATAGATCCTGGGGGAGATCAGAATCTCACGCGTTTTACTCCTGGGTTTGGGTGAAGCAGGTTGTTTTTCTGGCAGGTTGGAGGACCTTGGGGTGACTGCCTCTCGTTCAGCCCCATCCCGGTGTAAACCGTGAGCTGTTGCTCTGCAGCGGGGCTGCTGGCAATTACAGAAGAGCCCTAATTGCAGGCTCATGCCAGGGCTGGAGGTGCCATCTGAAGGAGGGGAAGATGAAGGGGTTGAGGAGGACCCTTGGGTGGAGATGAGACGAAGGGATGGGAGCAGGGCCTAAGGGCACAGTGGCATCTGCCATGAGGGCAGTTAGGGGCCTTCCCTCAGACTGTGACAACCTTGCCAGTGGTATCAAAGGCCCCTGGGGCAAGGGGGGTGCGGGCAAATACAGACCCACCCCTCTACCGGCATGGCTTCAGCCTCTGCTTGCCCTAGGTAAGGCAAGCCACTTTGTAAGTCACAGATTCCGGTAAAACTGGGTTACAGGCTTTTGTCAGGCACATGAGGCCCTTGGGCAAGCCGGCGGATGGTGCAAGAGGCTGGGTGCTGAGCTCAGCAGCTGGCTCCCCACCGTGCCCATGCAGAGCCAGGGCTTGCTCTAGCCCGTGCTTGGCCTCCTGCCTAGAAAAACTTCCCACCCCTGCGCTGCCCAAGGTCCAGGCTTTTCCCTCTGCCTCCCAGCAGGACGTGGCTGTTGCCATCAAATTTGGGACGGGGCGAGCATTCAGCACACCTGGGGCTGAGGTGAGAAGCGGAGGCAGGAGGTGACAGAGCAGCTCAGGGCAACTGCTTCCAGGCTGTAGGGTTTGGTCTTGCCACGAGCAATTGGTAGGAACCAAGAGGAAAAAAAAAAAGCTGGGTTCAGGGCACGGTGGTGGTGTGGACTGGGTAAAAACAGCCACTGAAACACCAGTCTGCGTGGTCATACTTACTCCTGGGGGAGGAAACCCCCCAAAAGTGGGGCCCTGGGGTCAAGTGGAGGGTGAGCAAGGGGTGAACTGCAGACTGCTGGTGTGTGCAGCTCACCAGCCCCTTCCCCAAGAGGTTTGGTAGTTTGTGTTTTGTTTGGGTTGGTTTGTTGGCATGGTGTTTTTTGGGTTTTTTTTTGTGGTTTTTTTTTGTTTTGTTTTGTTTTGTTTTTTTTTTCCCCTTCCTGACCAGGGGCTGCTGAGCCCGATAAACTTGTCGCGTAAGCGCGGGCTCAATGTGTGGGTGCCTGACATGCTGTTGAGCTGCCCCTCCTCGAGGCTCTGCCGCTGCAGATCAGCCGCCGGCTGGGTAGGAGCACCCCGTCATCCCGGGGTGATGGGGGACCGCCGCCTCCCAAACCGGCGTGGTGTTAATCAGGCGGCCCCCGTCTCCCCTGCGGCAGGGCGATACGGTCGCCCCGTCGTCTCCACATGGCTATCTCCCGGGTGCAGGGGTGCTGGGTGGGGGGGAGAGTCGTAGGGAAAGGAGGTGGCCGAAATGCCCACGGGTGACAGGCAGGGAGGCCAGCTCTCCGCCCGCACCTCACAAAGCCCAAAACATCCCAAAGCGATGCCTGCACCCCGTCACCTCACTCGCAGCTGGGCTGCAAGAAGCGTCCCAGCCTCGAGCGCGGGGAGAATCCGCAGCCACGCGGCACCCCAGTTGCATGAGGGCCAGCAGCCCGGCTTGCGCGAGGAGCTTGCCCTTGCAAACCAGCTCGTAAATCCTTTAAAACAGCGGTAATCGGTCCAGCAGCCAGAGGCAATACCCCTTCGCCATTTATTGGCATGGTTAAAGCCCACTCTGCCGTTAGCAGCGGCCAGGCTGAGCGGCTTCGTGCCGGGCTGACTGCGCTCCATTGCACGCCGGGGGCTCGGGGCTGGAGCTCTGATGAGCACAGCTGGAAAATCAGCTCATTTGCCACTAAAAAAGCACTGAAGCGCTTGGATCTGAGTGCCAGCGAGGCCGGATCCCAGCGCGGGGGGGTGGGGGGGGTTTGAGCCTCTCTGAAAATGGAAACCAGGTAAAAGAAAACGTGGCTGCTGACATTGGTTGCCAGAAGCGCCCTTGTGCGCTCAGATGCAAACAAACAGCCATCCTGCCCCTACAAGGCAAGGACTGTTACCCGGCAGATCCGTAGCACATCCACGATGGACGCAATTTGACCGTTTAAGACAAAGTCCGTAGCTGGAAGCGCGTAAATCCTCGCGGGGTGCAGTTGAACACAGTGCAGAGAGAGGGAGGGGAAGGTAAAGGGGATTACGGAGAGGATTCCTCTGCCAGGCTCTGTCCTCTGGGGTTCATTGGAGAAACAGTATTTCCCAATCTCTGCTGCCTAATGCCAGAAATGGGAGGTAGAGGAGGCTGGGAGCAGTTGGGTAGCTCTCCTTAAGGAGAAAAGGGGGTGCAGGGGGGTAACCCACCCCGCCCCAGGCATGGTGGCAGGCTTCTGTAGCCAAAAATACGGGCATGAGCTGAAGCAGGGCACAAAGAACTGGTTGGCCCATGAGAATAATTTTTCCCTCTGGCTAAGCCCCCCCCCACCCCGTCCCATGCTGCCTGCAGTGGGGTGCTGGACCCCACTTTCCAGAGGCAGCGGGGCTTGCACTGCCCTGCAGCATCTGCATCCCTGCACCAAGGGACCAGAAAACCCCTCTCGATCCTGGCCAGCTGGTGTTAAGGATGCATCGGTTTAACAGCGCAGGGTTCAAGGGGTGTTTTCCAACATCGTGGGGTGCTTGGGGGTTACCTTGACCGGGATCCCCCTCCACGCGCAAGGCCAGCAGCAGCTCGATGAGCTGTGACCACCTGTACACCTTCCCTCCACCGAGTCGCTTGGGGGCATGGGATCTTCTCCCTATTTTGACTGGCTAAAAATTAGGGAGCTGGGCCAGATGAAAGGGCTGGAACCCCCCACGTATAGGGGAGGGGGTGTTTGCCCACCGGCAGCAGCACCCACCCCAGGAGGCTGAGCAGCCCCAGCCGGCTGCGGGAGCTGCCCAGGTGACCGGCTGAGATTAAACCCCTAATTTCCAGCCGGCTAAAGTTAGGTAAAGCATCTGCCCTCCTCCCTCCCTGCCTCTCCCCCCCGCCTCTTTGCCTCCCGATCGCTGTGCTGCCCTGATAGCGGCTGCCTGGTTTTTAAGGCTGGAGGCTCTGCGGTCAGCCTGCGGCGCTGTGCCAATTTGGGGGGGTTTGGGGCCAATGCTTACACCCCCCACCCCCACCCCCCCCCGCCCTGTCTACCCTCAGAGGCCGGTGTACATGCGAGCCACTTCTGACAGTTAAAAACTTGGATGCAAATAAAAGCAGATGGTGCCTTATCTGCGGGTGCCTGGGTTGCCTCCGTGCGGGCAGCCAGCCACGGCGGCTTATTCCTGGGTAGGAAAAATGAGAGGTCCTTCGGCCGGTCAAAGTGTCGTACAGAGGCCACCATAGCTCACCGCCCGAGTGTTCCACGTGGGATGGAAAGCAATGTATTCATTAGATCTTAAGCAAAAAAAAACCAAAACCAAACAAACAACCCAAAACCAAAAAAAACCAACAACAACAACAAAACCAGGGGAGACAGGAATGTGCTTATTCCCCTGCAATTAGGAGCTTTTTGCTCTTAATAAAATCAAGTGTTTTGCAGGTGCTGTGAACCTTTCCCGCTCCCCAAAGGAAGCGGAGTGTGTGAAAAAGAAGCACCAGGGCGGGAGGCACAAGGGGGATGCCCCCAGTGGTCCTTCCACCAGTGGGAAAGCACCACTGCACCAAGTGCCTCCTCCCAGGACGGGGGAACACGGCAACTTCACGTAGTACGTGTGTTTGTCAGGGAGTGGGCATCAAATATTTCTGTTTCTAATATTTCTATTTTTTTTTCTATTTCTATAACTTCTATCTGTATATTTATTTGTATTTATATATCTATATTTTTACGTATACTCCTGTGTGTCCCTGGCCCATAGTTTTCATGCCCCTGGGCACCCATTGCGCATCGAGGTTACAGGCAGGTGCTCGCTGTGTATTTTAATGCCCTGACAAAGCGCTGGGGGATTTGGAGGTGCTGGGGTTCACCTCTGAGCACCGCACGGCGTGTCAGCGGGCCCCAGGCAGCTGCACCCGCGTGTTTTTAAGAAATAAGGGGGGGAAAACATCATCTAAATCCTACGGGCAAGTTGATGATAGCGGCCGCGTTTAATCTCCCAGGAACAGCCGACCACTCACCCAGCGGGGGACGGATGGCTGATTGTCACTGGTACATGTCCCTGCTCTGTCCCCTCACAAAGAGTTGTGTGTCCCCCCCATAAAAAGGGGACAGCCTGCTATTTGTGGGCCCCACCACACACATGCAAGGGCTGAGCTGACATCCCCAAAGCACCTGGTGGGGAGCAAAGAGGGCAGAGAAAGGGGGGGGCAGAGGCATTGGGCTGTGGGGTTCTGCTGCTGAGCCTATTTTCAGCCCAGTGCTCCCCTTTTTTCCTTGGTGTCCCCCCTCATGTCTCCTCTAGTGTCCCCCCTTGTCTCCTTAATGTCGTCCCCAGTGTCCCTCCTTGTTTGTCCCTGCGTCTCTCCTTGTTTCTCCCCCAAATGTCCCTCCCTGACCCCCAGCATCCCACCTAAGTGCCCCCCCACCTGTCTGGATGTTGCTCTGGGTGTCCCTGCCGTGTCCCTCCCTGTCTCCCCGGCGTCCCCAAGCGCTCCCCAGTGTCCCCCCATGCCCCTTCCCAGTGTCTGTCCTTGTCCCCACCCAAGTGCCCCTCCTTGTCTCCTCCATGCCCCCCTCCCCCAGTGTCTCCCCAAATGCTCCTCCTTGCCCTGCTGTTGTCCCCTCCAGTGTCCTCCCCTGTCCCTATCCCACACCTCCCCAAACGCTCCTCCTCGTCCCCCCGGTGTCCCCACCCGGTGTCCCCTCCAAGTGCTCTTCCTTATCCCCCCGGCCCCCCCCACCCCCCCCCTCCCCGCCACCACCAAGCGCCCGTCCCTCCTCCCCGCTGTCTCCCCCCCCCCAACCCCGCGTCCCAGCCCGGCGGGTCCGGGTCGGGGCGTGACCGGGGACACACGGGGACACGGGCGGGCGGGCGGGCGCGCGTGGGGCAGTCCTCCCCGCGGTCCGCACCGCGCCTTTAAAAGGGTGCCCGCGGCGGGCGCGGCCGCAGAGGCGGCACCGGCACCGGCACCGGCACCGGCACCGGCAGCAGCACCGGCACCGGCACCGGCATCGGCATCAGGAGTCCCGGGCCGGCCGGGCCAGGCTTCCCACCGTGAGGGGACAGCGGGGCATCGCGGGGCGAAGCGCTGACCATGACGGAGAGCCCAGCCCCGGCTCCGGCCGCCAAGCCCAAGCGGGCCAGGGTGGCACGGCGGCCGGCGGCCCACCCCACCTACTCGGACATGATCGCGGCGGCCATCCGGGCCGAGAAGAGCCGCAGCGGCTCGTCCCGCCAGGCCATCCAGAAGTACGTGAAGAGCCACTACAAGGTGGGCCAGCACGCCGACACCCAGATCAAGCTCTCCATTCGGCGCCTGCTCGCCACCGGCGTCCTCAAGCAGACCAGAGGGGTCGGCGCCTCCGGCTCTTTCCGCCTGGCCAAGGCTGACAAGGCGAAGAAGTCCCCCGCCAGGAAGAGGAAGAAGGTGGCCAGGAAATCCATGTCGCCCCGGAAAGCGGCTAAGCCCAGGAAAGCCAAGTCACCAGCAAAGAAGCGTCGATCTGCCACCAGGAAAGTCAGGAAGAAGTCGAGGGCCAGCCCGAAGAAAGCCAAGAAGCCAAAGACTGTTAAGGCCAAGTCGCTGAAGGCGTCCAAGCCTAAGAAGGCAAAGCGGTCGAAACCCAAAGCCAAGAAATCACCCAAGAAGAAGTGAGAAGTCTAGAGGCGTTTTGATACTCTCCCCGTTGGTTTCTGTAAATAGCTTTTGCCTTTGTTTTTACCCCTTTCTATTGCTTTTTATAAAGAATTGATCTATTCTTGTCTGGAAATAGCTAAAATAAGCCAGTTAATGAAAGAAAAAAGGAACATCTTTGGTACAGACTTCCCATTTTTAAGAGTTACTGGTCTGGGTTTTTATTCTGACGTCTCAGAAATTTCTTGTGTGTGTCTATTGGGTTTTTTTTAGCACTGGGCTGCTTGTTGTGTGTTGGGAGTGATGGTGACCCTGTGTGTCCGTCGAGGCCATACAGGATTTCAATTCCTGATCCTGCCCCAGCTCCCCGGGGAGGTTGTTGTGTGTTAGCCGGGGCTGGGCAAAGACTCTGCTGGTGTCCGGGGGGAAGCAGGAACATAGGGCTGCGAGAGCCACAGCCTTCCCCAGAGGGAGGAAAAGGGGGTGCCAGCTCCCTCCTCTACCACCCTGGCTCCCAGCGACGGGGCCGAAGCGAGGTGTGCTGGGCTGCTGGCTGTGAGGTCTGTCTGGTGCTGGAGATAACTGCCCGGACGGGAGCCGCTGCCGCCGCGTAGCTGGGTGGTGGCAGGGATGGGGTGGAGAAGGTGGAGCGGGGCCAGGGTCTGTCCACAGTTGCTTTCGCGGAATTGGAGTTGCCCGGAAAAGCGGGAGGGGGTTGACCCCTGGGATGAAAGGACAAAAACACGGCTGTGAGCAGCTTTGCTCCCCAGGTCTGAGTGCCAGGGCAGGGGCTGGCAGGGAGCCTGCGGGCCGGCCCCACTGCCCAGCAGGGTCTGAGCCTCGGCAAGGAGGTGCCTGATCCCCCTTGGCTAGAGATGTCTAAACTCCTTGGATGTCAGGATCCCCAACCACTGGGCCAGGAGCTCTGAAATCCCAGGGGTTGCGGGTGTCTGGGCCCCTCGGGCTTGCTGTGCTTAAATCTCATGGGCTCAATGTCTTCGCCCTCCCCGATCCATTGGCCTGATGATCCTAAATCGCTTGGGCAGATGGTGCCTGAGCCTTTTATAGCCACTGAGGATCCCAAATTGTGTAGTTCAGCGTACTGAAATCCCTGGCCTGGGGGCACCTAGTCCCTTAGGGCTCTTGTTCCTAAGACCCTTGGACCAAAGGCTCCCAGACCACCGAAGACTGAAGACTCTAAACCCCTTTCAAGGGCCTGGTGACTAATCCTCCTGAACATGAGGGGCCAAAACCACTCTGGCCACCGGATTCCCCAGTCAGCTATAGCGAAGGATGGAGATGCCAGATCCAGCTGGACCCTTTGTGTCTAAACCTGGTGGGCCTGTGGTTCACAAACCTCTTTGGCCAAAGTCACTTAAATTCCTTGGGCTCAGGTGCCTCATCTCCTTCAGATGGTAAGTCCTAAACCTCTCAGACCAAAGGATCCTTGGTCTTTTCAACCGGATGCACCCAAATCCTACAGAACCTTGGTTCATCACCCGCTGTGGTGGGCACCCATCAACCACCCACCTCCTGTGCTGAGGACCCCAAATCCCTTAGGTGGGGTCACCTAAATCTCCTGGCCTTCTTGATCCTCAAGGCCTATGGTGGCCCGCTGCTCCAAAATCCCTCGGGCACTAGTACATGACCCCCCCACCCCCTTTACAAGTTCCTAAATCCCAGAGATGGGGTTCCCCCCCCAAACCCCTCCGCCTCCAGCGATTCCCAAATCGCCTGGTTTTGGGGTGCCTAAACCCTCTGGGACAAAGCCTCCCCCTCCTAAAATGCCGGGCCTGAACACCTAAAGAAGGTGCCCGAGTCCCTTTAAGCGGGAGGACCCCGGCGGGAAGCGGGGGGCGGCGCCACGGCGGCGCCCGGCTCCGCCCCCCCGCCCAGCCCCGCCCCCCCGCCCCGCCCCGCCCCCCCCGCCCCGCCCCGCCCCCCCGCCCCGCCCCGCCCCCCCGCCCCGCCCCGCCCCCCCCGCCCCGCCCCCCCACCCAGCCCCGCCCCCCCAACCCAGCCCCGCCCCTCCGCCCATTGGACCGCCGGGGGACACGCCCCCTCCCCCGGGCCTGCGCGGGGCGGGGCCGGGCAGCGCGATGTGGCGCGCGCGCGCGGCGGCCGCGCGGGCCCTGCGGGGCGGCGGCGCCGGGACCCCCCGGGCCGCGTCGGGGGCGGCGGCGGAGGCCGAGCTCCGGCGGCGGCTGGAGGGCGAGCTGGAGGACATCCGAGGCGCCGGCACCTGGAAGAGCGAGCGGATCATCGCCTCCCGCCAAGGTCCCCACCTCCGCTTGGCAGGCGGCGGAGCCGGTGCGTACGGGGCGGCGGGGAGGGCTCTGGGCCTCTTTCCCCCCCCCCATCCCGGGGCGACGCGCGTTGCTTCTTCCTCCCTCCCTCCCTCTGTCTTCCCGCAGGGATCCTCAACTTCTGCGCCAATAACTACCTGGGGCTCTCCAGCCACCCCGAGGTGATCCGCGCCGCCGTGGAGGCCCTCGAGAAATTCGGCGCTGGGCTGAGCTCCGTCCGGTTCATCTGCGGTACCCAGGTACCGGGCAGCATCCCCTGTCCCGGGAGAGCCTTTCGCAGGGGCTCTGCTCGGACTCCCCTCCTGGCGCTCGCACGCGTGCACGGCGCTAAGGTACACGTGGCAGAGCCAGCCAAGGCCCTGCTAGCCAAAGCACCTGGAGATACGCCAGCTTAAACCCTCACAGCCTCTCAGAGGGCAGAGAAATGAAACACCCCTCTGGACTCAGGAAATTTGCCCTCCCTTGAGGGTCACATTTACGGCGAGCCTGACTTGCAACGGCTCTGTCAAACCCACCCCGGTTTATCCCCACTGGAACCCGTTCGGAGCCGCGGCTGGTTTAAGTGCAAAGAAAACTCAGAGCTTCTCCCCCCGTGGGTGGGGAGCTCGGAGACTCCCTGCTGCGCTTTTGGAATCCAAACCCAGAACCGCGGTTTAGAGCTGCGTTTGCCGACGCTTCCTGCACGCAGCTAGCTGCTCCCACGCTCGCACACCTTTTCTGTATAAAACCCGGCTGTTTTCCTCCCTTTGCAGTGAGTGTCTAACAGCAGCGGGCAAGCAAGAACTTGTGCTGCCCCACTGGTGACGCTTGCTCCTCTCTTCTTTTTAGAGCATACACAAGGACCTGGAGGAGAAGATTGCGCGTTTCCACCAGCGGGAAGATGCCATTCTCTATGCCAGCTGCTTTGATGCCAACGCTGGTATCTTTGAGGTCCGTAGGGCTTTCCTTGTGTGTGTGGAGGAGGAGGGTGACGGCAATGTGCCTTCCAGAGGCTCTGATGTGAGCTCTGTGCCACAGAGAAGATGGCAGCGACTGGTGGTGGAGAAGCCCGACGTGATGCCCTTGGACTGGGGGAGCCACGCAGAGCTGTTTATTCAGCCCTCACCTTCCTCCCCAGCCAGCTCTAGGTTTTGGGGCTCCCGTTTCCCGTGAGGTCTAAACTCCCCTTTGAAGCCGAGGCAGGGGGAAGGGGTGTTCCTGTAGGCTATACTAGGGAAGGGGAGGGAGGTTTTGAGCTCAGAAGCCACAGGCTGGTGTCTGGCCTAAGGAAATCAGGGGATAAAGTGGCTGGGAAGGAAAGTGGTACATTTAGCAGCGCTAGGAGGGATGTGGCAGCTGCAGTCAAGCGCAGCCTTGTCCTCTGCGCTGAGAGAGGCTGGAAGATGTTGGTGAGGTGGCATCCCGGAGCAAAGGATGATCCTTTCTGTTTGTCGTGGCCAGGCCCTGCTGACCCCAGAGGATGCCGTGCTGTCGGATGAGCTGAACCATGCCTCCATCATCGACGGGATCCGCCTCTGCAAGGCGAACAAGTACCGCTACAAGCACATGGACATGCAGGACCTGGAGGCCAAGCTGCAGGACGCGAAGGTACAGAAGTTTGCTCCCACCCCAACACGAGGGTGCTCACTTAGCTGTGCTACCTGCACAGTAACCAGCCCCAAAGGGTGAGCTCTGCCTTTTCCTGTGCCATAGGCATCGTTTTTGCTGATACGCACAGGTAGGCATGGATGGGCAAGGTGGGGGAGCAGCTGGTTGCAATGCAAAGCCCCCCGTCTCGGTTAGATATATCCACTCCCTACAGGATTTGGACTATGTCCCAGTCTCCTTTGCCAGCCCCTCTCCTCAGGGTGGCATCTTTACCCCTGGGGATGCCGGTCTCCCTCCCACAGAAACATCGTTTGCGGCTGGTGGCCACTGACGGGGCCTTTTCCATGGATGGTGACATTGCACCTCTGAGGGAGATCTGTCAGCTGGCCCAGAAGTATGATGCCCTGGTCTTCATTGATGAATGCCATGCCACAGGCTTCCTGGGACCCAATGGCCGGTAAGTGGCTGTTTCAACCCCGTTTCTCCCCCTGACCCCAACTACCTCTGAAGCAAGGCCAGAGGTGCTGATGACCAACATATTTTTGTGTGGGGACTCCTGGCGCCACCATTTCTTGAAGGCTTCACACCTCACCTTTGGGGCACCAGAGGGGATCGAAGGGAGATACTTTAACACTGACCCATCCCAATGTGACAGCTGCTTCTCAGTGTGTAAGGGATGGTGTGACCATCTCATCTGCCTCTCCTGGCAAGCAGCCGGACTTTCTGATTTTCAAATCCTTTCGGTATCTGCTCAGATATCACTTCCAAATACTTGGGTCTTGGGGGTGTTACGGAGTTAGCCTGCACAGATTGACTAATTCCTCAGGGCAGCTTTTCCCTCCATCCCCTGGAGATCCTCCAGGTGCCAAGCAGTGCACTTGCTGCACGTGTTGGCTGGGAGGAGACACTTCACATGCTTGTTTTGTTCAGGCCTGTGGGCGCCCGGCGATACGTTGCGTGAGACCCATGTGAGGCAACACCTGTAGGAACAAGATGGAAGGGTAGTGCAGGAGATGATGAGGAGAAGGCCATCTCTGAAAAAGCCAAAAGTTGCTCTATGAAGAGCTTCCTTCCAGCTCTCTCCTCTTTAGATAGATCTCATGTGGGAAGCTGGCAAGTCCACATCAAGCTGTGAAATGGGTGAGAGGCAAGAACTAAGCAAGAATATTTGCCTCGCTTTCTCACCAAGGCCATGGCAAATGTTTCATACTGGATCAAAATGATGGTGCAGCAGGCATCTTTTAAGAGAAGAGATGCCAATCCAGGTGGCACTTCCTCACTAACAAGGGAGGTGGTTGTGCTGAGCTTTAATATATTCCAGACCCTGTAACTGTACTGAGCTTTCTCAAATTCAAGTCTTCATAAGGAAGAAATCATAGGATGGTCTGTTTGTCTTTTAATCTTCCTTCCTTGAGGCGTGGTGGCCATCCTGTGAGTTGAGGTAGACCTTGTTGCTCTGTCCCAGTGGGCTCTGTGGTCCCACCAGCTGCAAAAACAACAATTTGGCTGCGCTGAGGTATGTAAGTCCACAATGGCTTGAGGAAGAAGGAATGGTTACCAAGCACTTCATGAGTTGTGCTAGTTTCAGTGTGAACCCGCTGCTGTTGTCTTCAACGTTGCATTTCAAGAGAGCCAACAGAGAAGCTGAGTGGCCGTGCCCCATCCTGCCTTTTGGGGCTGGAGGATGTGAAGCTGCAGAGCACTTTTGCCTCATCTGGTTGGTTCCACTAGCGTAGACCTTGACACGGTTGCGTTAGGCCTGTGTGCATTTAGGGCAGCACATCAGTAACGCGTGTAGCCCACCCCAGAGGACATCAGCTACTCTAGGCAGGCAACTCTTTTTCCCTGGTATATGCTAATGGTGTGGCACGACAGAGGCATGTGCACGACCTACATCGGCAGCTAGTGCTTTGTTTGGCCTATTAAACCTCTGCACGAGAAACTTGAGCGCTCTCCCATCTGTAAGGAAGAACCCATGCCCTTACCTCCAGAGAGCCCAGCCCAGCCTTTCTGCAGAAGGGAAGGTCAACACTTGGGTGGAAGGGCGGGCACCAGAGACCTGGCTGGTGGCGCTTTATTTCCTTTGAGGCGTTAGGTGTAGAGCAGCTTCCTTGGTGTTTGCTGGCATACTGTAACCTTCCTTTTTCTACAGGGGTACCGATGAGCTCCTGGGAGTGATGGACAAAGTCACCATCATCAACTCCACCCTGGGAAAAGCTCTTGGAGGAGCTGCAGGTGAAGACGTTTTCCTGTCCAAGGCCCTCCATGACCTAAAGAGCTCCACAGCATCGCTTTGATGTTTCCTTCCTCTGCCTAATGATAGAGCAACAATTGCATGTTGTCCTCTTCTGGTGGCATGAGGCTCAGTTTGGGACCATGCTGCAGGGTCAGGGGAGGTCCTGCCATGTGGTCCTTCCACTGTCATCTTCCCTGTGCATTTGCCTTTGCGGTCAGTGTGGAAATTCTTGGTAAAAGGCATCAGCTGTGATTTTTTTTTTGGGGGGGGGCCTGGTTTGTACTGAAATTCCTGCTGTAGGTGACAGGTGGGCTTTATCCAGGGCCCCCCCCTCTGAAAGATTCACCCTGGCGTGCCTCATCCATTTCTCTTTCCTCCATCTGCAGGCGGGTACACAACTGGCCCCAAACCCCTCATCGATCTGCTCCGCCAGCGCTCCCGCCCCTACCTCTTCTCCAACAGCCTGCCCCCCGCCGTGGTGGGCTGTGCGTCCAAGGCCCTGGACCTGCTGATGGAGAGCAATGCCATCGCACAGTCCATGGCTGCCAAGACCCAACGGTGAGGGGGCCATACCGGGGTGGGAGCAGGGAAAGAGGTTCGTTAGGCAGGAGTTGTCCACGTGTGTTTATTCACACCCCCCCCCCTCGGTGATAGCCACAAAGGCCATTTGCAAGTCACAGCCAAGGAGTGCTCAGGGGAAACCCCAGGCTGTGCCTCTTGTGTCAGGCCGATGTGTGGGCAGATGCGTCGCATCTGGATGCTTTATGTGCTGGGACACAGCTGCCCCTCGAGCAGCTGCGGTCTCACGGAGCGGGAAGTGGCAGAAGATCCCTCCAAAAAGAGAGATCCCTTCCCTGCACAGGAGGTGCAGGCAGGGCAGAACCACATCCAGCCCTCGGTGGCCAGGGAACCCTGGGGAAAGCAAGGCAGCAGACCCCTAGGACAGGGGTGACGATTTTTTACTCATCCTCTTGTTCTCTTCATCAGGTTCCGAAGCAAGATGACGGCAGCTGGCTTCACCATCTCGGGGAAAGACCACCCCATCTGTCCTGTCATGCTCGGGGACGCTCGCCTGGCTGCAGTGATGGCTGAGGACATGCTGAATAGAGGTGAACCGAGGAGGGAGCTCTGGACGCAGGCACATGCCTTGAGGGAAGGGACAGCCAGTGGTTGTGCCACCACCATCCTTCCTCCAGAGGATCTTCCTGCATGAAATCTGTTATTTCTATACCCTCCAGCTGCGGTGTCCTCATGGTCCCCCCAGATGTTGCTGGCTTCACCTCCTTTCTCTTTGTGTGTGGGGGTTTACATTAGTCCTCTTGTCCTGTCATGCTGGACTCCATCCCCATCACTGGCCCTAACCCTCATTTCCACGCATGGGAGCAGATGCCACTTGGAAACCCTGAAGCCTGGAAATTGTTATTGAGAAGGGAGGGAGGATCCAAAAGCCTTTCTATCACCCACTGCCACCCCAGCCTCCCTCCGTCCCAGCCAGCTCTGACTCTCTGTGTGTTTCCTCCCCAGGAATTTATGTCATTGGCTTCAGCTACCCCGTTGTCCCCAAGGGAAAGGCCCGCATCCGGGTCCAGATCTCGGCCGTGCACAGCGATGAGGATATCGACCGCTGCGTGGAAGCCTTCACTGAAGTGGGACGGAAACACGGAGCTCTGCCTTGAGGGACCAGTGCACGCCTCCTCCAGCACCCTCCCTGCCCACGATCAAGTGCCTGTGCTGGGGAAAAAAGATGGAGCATCGTGCTGCCGAAAGCAGAACCGGTCCTCAAGGCACCTCAACCTGTGGGAGGCTGTGGCTGTTGCAGCGTGCTGGCAGCGGCACTGGCAGCCAGCCCTTGTGTCATTAAAGGTGTCCTGCAGTGCAGCGGATATTTGTTTGGCTCTTGTTTTCTCACCTGGGAGCTGCAGCCCATGATCATCCTCTCTGGCTGTGACTGGGCGCTGCTGTGTCTTCCCTGAAGCTCCAGCCCGGGTGCTACAGCTCCTGCTCTCTGATGGTTGCTGGTATGCCTGAGGTCGCCTGCTTCTTCCAAGTCTCCTGTCAGTCCAGCATGGTCACCCCAGCAGATCTGCCTGCTGTATTCCCCCACCAAGGCAAGGGTTTTGCCAAGCTCTTGGCAACCTGTGCCACTGCCAGCTGGTTTGGGAAAAAGGACATGGGCCAGCTGAAGCTCCAGTCCTCCTTTCTCGCCTTCCCACTCTTGGGTGTTGGGTGTGAAGCTTGCTTGGTCCTCAGGGTTGGCTCTAAGGCCTTTTCCCATGGCTGCAGCGCTCCCAAACCTGCCCTGTGAGCTGCATCTCACCCCAGAGAAGCTGTCAGGCAGCAGGTAAGCCGAAGCAGCAGCAGCCAGCAGCATGGCGAGAGGGCCTGCATCTGCCTGGGGCTGAGGCCGGGGGTAGAGCAGGTGACAGAAACCTGCAGTTTTCCTCCATAAGCTGCAATTTTCCCACAGCAGAGAGCACAGAGCAGGCTGGGATCTCTGGATTTGTTCCTCCAAGCCGTACTGGGGTAGCGATGTAGCCCTCGAGCAGGAGCACATGGTTGCTGGGCATCTCTCAGGATGTCTTTGTTTGCATCGTTTTTGCTCCAGGTGACAAATGATGTGTGTCCTGCCATCTGCCCATGTGCTGAACTGGGTACCAGCTGCCTGCAGCCGGGGAGGCTCCAGCTGAAATCGGGGTGCCCTGTGCTTGGGTGCCAGAGCACAGGGTCACATCAGCACAGACCTGCTCCGAAAACGCTACCTGCCGTTAGGCAGGCAGGGAGTGAGCTACGGGGCGACAACGTGTCTGACCTGAACCAGAGCAACTGCAGAATACAGAAGTTAATTCAGGGTTTCAGGGCCTTACGGGATGTAGAGGGCAGGGGAGAAACATGTTTTCCATAGGGCTGCCAACAGACCTTGTTAGAGCACCTGGTAGTGTTACTGTGTGCTGATTTTATTTAATTTTCCATCTCCGCAGGGCCCTGAGCTCAGCCTGCTGATAAAGTATGAGACGGAGTTCCCTCTGTGGCGCCAGGCCCTCAGGGTACTGCAAACTCTCCCCCTCTTATCAAAGGGTAGCATTTTGGGAATGGGGAATGTAATTTGGGAAACGGCAGGGGGTTGTGCTCGGGCTTCTTCTGCAGCCTGGAAGAGATGAAGCTTCAGCCAGCTGGGCTCTGGTACAGTGGGGTTTGATTCCCTAAACCGGATCACTGCTGTTTTGAGCCTGATGCACGTGCACCCCCTTCCTCTCCCTCTACCTGCACACCTCCATTGCACATCTGTACCATGCTCTCCCCTTCCCTCCCTCCTGCTGGTCCCCAGCCCAGGCCTCCCCTTCTCCCTTGGGCTTCTGCAGGCAGCCCTGCTGATGGCTCTGCTCCGCTCGGGGCAATGAACTCAAGCAGTTTAACCCTGCTCCAGCCTTCAAGTCCTCCCTCAACGGGAGAGCAGTCATACAGACTTCTCGCTGCTCGGCCGCAAGCAAGAGCAGCAGCAGCCTCCCTCCTCTGCGGCGCACACACTTGTCCTTGCCTATACACGTGTGCTTCCCCCCTTCTCCTCCTCCTCCTCCTCCTCCTCCTCTCCTCGCCAGGCACCCCGACCTCCCTCTCCCCGCCGTCTCTCCCACGCCCCTTGACAGCCGACCCGCCATGCTCTGTCTGCCTCTCCGCCTGCTCCGAGGCCGCGCTCTGCAGCAGACTGCGGTTTGCACGGCGGCGCGGGGGAGTGCTGGAGCCCAGGGAAGGCAGGAGCGTCAGGCAATGGCACACTGGAAATAAATAATGCAGGGCCCGTTGACTGCAGGCACCGTGAAGCTTCCAGCTCTTCATTTCTTCCAAGGCTTCCCAACCTAGGTCTGTTCTACAGCTCTTTGCAACTTTCAGCCCAGAAAGCAGAGGGGTTTTTTTGCTGGGTGGAATGTAGAGGCAGATGCCACTTTTTGAGGATGCAGTTCCCGCCCTGGGCTCGCCGACCCACCCCAGACCCCATATGCTGCTCTGCTAGGCTTCTCCCTGGGTCTCGAGCCATCACCCTCTACACCGTGTGGGATAGCTGTGGGATCCCCGTATCTCACCTCTTATCCCTCAATGTAGGGGACTGTCTTGTCCCATCCCATTTCCATACAGATGCTTCCAGCCCTGGGTCCCTGTCCACCCCCCCACTTCTTCCACCCTCACCAGACTGCTTGGTTGCACTCCCAAACCTACGCCTCTGCCCGCTGACACCCTCCAGCCCCTCTCCACACCGCTGTTCCCACCCTGCGCTGCGACCCACCTCCCTCTACCCCCTCCCCACCGGCATCCCTCCGCCCTTGCTCCCTGCCCAGGCAGGCGGGGATGCTCCAGTTTGGACCGAGCCCGCCGGGGCTGATGCAAACAGGGTCTGAGCCCGCTGCCGGGTGCCATGGTTTTTCCATCCTGCATCCTTTGCTGGAGGTAAACACCGGCACTAATGCCTCCCCGAGCTGGTGGGTGCGGGGCGAAGCAGCTACGTTTTCCCCCCCTCCCCGCCCAGGGGCTTCCTCGAGAAACAGCAACGACAGCAGCCGATCCCCACTTTCTTTCTGTAGGTTTATTTCTCCGTCTGGGGGATTATACCCCCCCCCCCCCCCCCCCGCCGGCTCCCCAGCCCCGAGGGTGGTCCAGGCAGCCGCTCACCTTTTCAGGCCATTTGGCTGCGAGAAAAGCACCGTGGGGGTCCCCCCTGCCACCCACCCCCCCCGGCCTCAGCGGCAGGAGCACTTGCAGGCGGCCACCACGGGGTAGGGGATCTGCCGCCAGGCGCAGTGCGGGGGGCCGGGGGGCCGGGGGGCCCAGCAGTGCCAGGCCAGCAGCTTGATGTGGGTGATCTGCGCGGGGCGGCAGGTCATGCCGGGGGGCCAGGAGCAGCCGGGGGGGGGGCCGGTCCCGCAGGCGGTGCGACGCACCCAGCGGGGCCAGAAGACGGGTCCCAGGTCGACCCAGGCGGAGGTGAGGCGGCAGGGCCCCCGGCACCTCGGGGGGGCAACCCCAGGCCTGGGGGGGCAGCAGGGTGGGCAGCTCCAGCCCCTCCGCCTCCCGCCACAGCTTGCGGCGGTAGCGCCCTCCGCCAGGTCCCGGCTCAGGAGCTCCAGGTTTTCCTCGAGGATGCTGCCGGTGCGGGGCCCGGGGTTCCTGGGTCGCCATCCAGAAAGGGTCGAAGGCCGAGCCCAGCAGCCGGCGCAGCCGCCCGGGCCGCAGGTGCCGGGGTTTGGGGGTGTAGCGGTAGTGCTGGGGGGAGAGCGAGAGGCTGTCGGGCCGCACCGGGGCCGAGGGGCGGCCGCGCAGCAGGTGGGCGGTGGGGTCAGCGGTGCCGGACGGCGGAGGCTCCCGGGGTTCCTCCGGAGGCAACGGCGGGCCCAGGGCGCCCGGCAGCTGGGGCAGGCAGGGGAGGAGGAGGAGAAGGGGGGGGAAGCAGCGGCGGTGGGGTCCCTCCATGGCGAGCGGCAGCGGCGGGCTGCCGGCTTGCCCTCTGCCGCATCCCCTGGGATCGTCGCGTCCCGAGGCATGGCCTTCCCCTTTTCCCCGGTCACAGCGGCTGATAGCGAGCCCCGGCGGGGACACCTTGCTCCCTCCCGCCGGAGGGGCAGGCGGGGAGGAGAGGCCACATCATCCCTTCTGCCGGGCTGAGGGGTGCCGCTGACGGGGGCCCCGTGGCCGCTCGGGAGGGGAAGGGGCCAGCATCTCCCCCCTCGCATCCCGCTCCGCCGTTGGAAGAGGCATCCAGGACATTCCCAGCAGCAAAGGGAAGCTGGTGGTCGGCAGGTGCTTGCTGGGAAAGGGCCACCAAGCTGCGCTTGGTCTCAGCACCCCTGGGAGTCCGCAGGGCACATCACGGGGGTGGACACGGCGGTGGGGCGGGAGGGCTGCGCGGGTCGCTGTCACCTCTCAGCACATCATTGAGCACATGCGGTGCTCTGGGCAGGTGGGACGGAGATGAGCCTCTAGACTTGGCCTCCCTGGATGGCTTGTCCTCCCTCCCCACACTGCAGTGCCCAGCAATGCTGGGGGAGGGCAGACCTGGGCTGGATGGAAACCAAAATCCGCTTTCCCCTCCTTCCTTGCATCAGACACTGTGGGAGAGACTTGGTCTGATCTGTGCCGTGCTACTAACAATTAATTATTGACAGCTAGTAATAGCAATCAATTGCTTGTGCTCCAGAGGGTGTAGACCCGTATCCCAAGGATTGGGGCAGCAGCCAGTCTCACCGTGGTGGGATATTCATGTTCCCCAGAGGTGTTGGGCAACATATCCTGAACACCCAGCATTGAGGGGTGCCTGCAAGGCTCACTGGGGTCCATAGGACCATGCGCCCTTCCATCCTCCCTCTCCCACCAGAGAGCAACAGGCTTTTTCTCTGCCACCCCCTCCTTACTCAAGCGGAGAGCAGCTGAGCCCTCTGGAAGGCTGGGCAGAGAGGAGTTAACTCCAAACCCAACCTCAGGGAGAGGGGAAAAAAAAGCGGAGATCAATGGATCAGCAGCAAGAGCAGAGTGAGGGAAAAGGGGGAGACAGAGAGAGAGAGAGAGGAGAGGAGCTCCAGAAGGAGACAGACGTGTGTGGGAGCCAAGAGAAGAGAGAGCAGAGCTGGCGGAGGGCAGGGGGAGGCAGCGGAGCACCGGGCAGGGGTGACAGCACTGCCCGGACAAACTCTTCGGTGGCCCGTGTCCTCCTCACCACTGCTGCCTGGGCTGGACCAGAGGTCTCCTCCGAGCGAGCAGAGAAGCTGCAGGCCCTTCCTCAGAGAGGTGAGTGCTGGTTTCCCAAGCCGAGAGGTGGCCCCGGGCTCCCTGAGCAGGGACATGCTGGTGCCCAGAGATGCCCCACAGACTGTGTGCAAGGTGCATGCTCACAGGGAGACCAGGGTCCTCTGCTTGAGTGAGGAGATCCCACGGGGCCAGGTAATTACCAGTAGGACAGAGGGGACTGCAGAGCCGGAGAGGCAGGGATGATCTTTTTGTGTGATACGGCGAGGCTGCTGGGAAGAAGTGGCATGAGCTGAGGGATGGGGGAGCACGGGGTGAAAGAGCTCGTACAACCCAAAAAAGAGTTAACTGTGTGTCAACAGTTGCTAGATAACTCTGTCTTTCTCTCTTGGTTGCTGCTCACCGATTAATAATTTGTTCTATATAGCACAACACGGGGGAGGCTCGTTAGGAAATAGGCTGTTGGCACTCCCCTCCTGAGCGCAGTGTTACTCAGGGCTGGAGGAAGTTTTGCAGCAAATCACAATACCTTGAACTGCGGTAATCATACGCTTCTTGGCAATGATGACTGTATTGTGTTTCAGGCAGCTCTGAGATCTCTCCCCCATCTTCTCCTAGCTGCCGCCATCCAACCTGTGACCACCTCTCAGCATCAGGAAAAGGTGCCCTTAGTTGCCTCCTCGCTGCGGAGCATAACTACTGCCCAGGGAGCAAGGAGCAGCCAGCTCCGGGGTGGAGGTGGTCCCAGGTTAAGGAGCTGCCTTGGGGTGGGAGTGTGGTGGGGTGCTGCTGCTGGGGGGGTGTCAT
The DNA here is from genome assembly GCF_018691265.1 of Tyto alba. Taxonomy (NCBI): domain Eukaryota; kingdom Metazoa; phylum Chordata; class Aves; order Strigiformes; family Tytonidae; genus Tyto; species Tyto alba. The sequence continues at coordinate 33,115,668 of NW_024881282.1, forward strand.
CCGGGCGTCGGGTCTCTGCTGTCGGAGGTGGCACAGCCCTGAGGTGAATGTGCCAGGACCACTTGCAGCCCATGGGAGCCCCACGGCCTCGCAGCCATGCCCAGCTGAACACCAGTCAGAATTTAGACTTGTCAAAGCAAGCGATCCCAAGAGGTTTAGGAGCTTTGGGGTTGTAGGGGGGAATGTAGGAGAGACCAGGCAGCAGAGCAGGGGGTCCTTCAAGGGACTGGGTGCACAGAAGATGCTGTGGTGGGGATGTGAGTCTAGGCAGGAGAAAGGGGCTTCGGCTCTGCCCCAGCCAGGCAGATGCGGGCTGTCTGATCTCTACAGCATTCTTGCCAACGACACCATGAGGATCTTGATGTCATCATTTAACCAGCTGGTTGGGATTGGTGTCTCTGGGAGAAACACGCGTGTCAAACAAAGACTGGGATCAGGCACCTTAGGGCCAGAGCTCTGGTGGCCACTGTGATCAACACCAACCAGCACCTGCATGCCTACGGCCAGGCACAAGTGCTGTGTCTCTCTTTCTCCCTGCACAGGTCCCTGCAGCCAGATGGAGAAATGCCAGGGGGATGGAATGCCTCTTCCGACAGCCCAGAGCTACGAGCAGCGGGGATTATTGTGCCCATCATCTTCTCCCTCATCTTCCTCCTGGGTACTGTGGGGAACGGGCTGGTGCTGGCCGTGCTGCTACGGAACGGCCAAATCAAGTACAACACCACCAACCTCTTCATCCTTAACCTGGCTGTGGCCGACCTGTGCTTCATCGTCTGCTGTGTCCCCTTCCAGGCCACCATTTACACCCTGGATGGGTGGCTCTTTGGGGCCTTTGCCTGCAAGGCTGTCCATTTCCTGATCTACCTCACCATGTACGCCAGCAGCTTCACCCTGGCTGCCGTCTCCATTGACAGGTAAGTGTCCCCTTCCCTTTGAGTCCCTCAGCTCAGGGACAACATTTTTGCCACCCTTGACTTAAGGGGTGGGAGAAAGGCCAGTCCTTACCTGGTTGAGTGTCCTGTAAGAAGCAGGTAAGGTCTCTCCCGAGGCAAGGCCAGCCGAGCCAGCCCCCCCAGCTCCCCGTGTCCTCTCCCAGCACCCAGCCAAGCCCACAGCCTGGTTATCCAGCCCTCACTTGGGAAGGAGGAGTGCAGGCACATGCTGAGGTTTGGTCAGCAACACACCACGGGAGAAAGAGGGAGCTCTCTGGGTGCTGCTCCCATCCTTCTCTTCCCTGGCTCAAGAGCCATGCTGCCTGCCCTTCCCGGGCTAGCACAGCTGAGTGGTTGACAGAGATCCCAGACCTGCTGTTGGGATGATGCTGATCTCTGTGTGACTTCACTGTAACTCTCCCTACCAAGGGGTGGGGAGGGGGACAGATGGGTGGCTACGTGGGAAGAGGTGCACAGGTGGCAACTCCATCGGGCAGGAGAGATACCTCATCTCACCCACGCTGTGTTTTGTCTCTCCTTCTCCTTCCCCTCCTCAACAGGTACCTGGCCATTCGCTATCCACTGAAGTCCCGGGATCTCCGCACTTCTCGAAATGCAGGAGTGGCCATTGTAGCAATCTGGTCGCTGTCGCTGCTCTTTGCGGGGCCTTACATCAGTTACTACCAGATTGTCCATTACCACGGAGTGCCCATCTGCATCCCCATCTGGGATGACCGGCGCCGAAAGATTCTGGACATCCTCACATTTGTCTTTGGATACCTCCTGCCTGTGACTGTGGTGAGCCTGGCATATGCCAGGACCATCAAGTTCCTGTGGACCTCCATAGACCCCATAGAAAGGATCTCGGAGTCCCGGAAGGCCAAGTGTAAGGTCACCAAGATGATTGTGGCTGTGGCCATCCTGTTCTGCCTCTGCTGGCTGCCCCACCACCTGGTTATCCTGTGCTTCTGGTTTGGCCACTTCCCCTTCAACCGAGCCACTTACGCTTGCCGCCTGGCTTCCCACTGCCTTTCGTATGCCAACTCCTGCCTCAACCCCATTGTCTACGCCCTCATCTCCAAACATTTCCGCAAGCGTTTCAAGCAGGTCTTCACCTGCCTCTTCTTCCAGAACAATACCAGGAAGAAGAAGAGAGTTGGAAAGAAAGTCCACGTGGTCAACGTGGACAAAGTTTTCACCAACAGCACCAGAGGTTTCTGTGGAGGCAACACTGAAGAGAGCCAGGTGCCGGAGGAGAACACCAGGAAGAGAGACCCTGAAGGTGCCAGTCATGCCAGAGCATGGAATCACCAGCTACAAGATGCCATGGTCTCCGTTCAGAAGGAGCTACTGGAGGAGGAAAGTTTGGCAACAGCTGTCCATCCCCTAGGCATGACCCCTCCAAGAGGAACTCAGGAGTTTCCAACTGTTCACTGCAGATGAACAAAGTGAAGAAACCTGTTTCCCATCCAGTGAGTAGCTGCTTCATTCCCAAACAAGCAGAATAATGTGGGGCAGAGGGGAATGGATGTAGCAGAGCCACCGAAAGATCCTGTGCCAATGGTTAACCCATTGTCCCCACTCATCTTCACTCACTGGTCCACAGCATTCATACAGGAACGGCACGATCCACCCAGACAGATGCAGAATGGAGAGACGTGTTAATGTGATGCCAAGCCATCTGGGTGGCACTCCTGCACCAGGTTTTAAGGCCTCCATTTCCCAACTTCCTAACTTGCTAATTTTAAGCAGCACCTTGAAACTCTAAGAGGGAGGCATACAAAATGAAAACAACCTGGTAGGAAATCCAGCCTGTTGAGGGCCTATCGCAGCATGGGTGGGAAGGGTGGAGAGAGTGCACGGAGATCTGAGTGTGAATAAGGTATCTGGCAGCCCCCAGCAGTGAAACACTGTCCCCTGCCCACGTGCTCTTCTTTTCCCATGGGCTGGGGACAGCCCTCGTCCACCTCCACCCTCTTTCCCAGCCCCTGCACCCGGATCAAAGGACCTTCGCCACACTGGCTGATGTACAAGCAAGTCAGCCAGAGGCTTGATGATACCAACCCCCCAACGGTCACTAGTCGTATTCAAGTGATTTATGTCACGGCAGGTGAAGAACCGAAAGGCTTGTGTGCTGACACCTCTGCGTGCTTCCCCTCTGCACCTCTGGCTTCTCTGAAGTTCAAGGAGGGAAGGACCAACTGTCCAGCCTCTTCTCTCCACCCTTGCCCCACCAGAAGTACTTGCTGAAGGATGTTTCCTGGAGCTCTGTCCCGCCTGGCTTTAGCACTTGCAAGCAGATCCTGCAGGACACTGTCCCTATTCATAGTGCTGCTTGCAGTTCAGAAATATTTCCTGATAGCCATCCTCAGTTCTTCCTAAACAAACCCAGTAACTCCTCCTTCCACCACATTCTTCCACCTGATCTGCCCCTCTGCTTAATTTCTGTTTGCCTTTTGCAAATTCCTGAGGGATTGCTGCCTCCTCTTTGATCTTTGCTTGCTACTCAGAGTTTCATCCCTTCCTTCTGGGGCTGAAGGACATGTTTCTCTCTGAGCAGTGACGTTATTCAGTGATATTAGCCCCACGTGTGTGGCTTACTGACTTAGCCAGACAGTTTTTTCTGTGTAATGATGACGGCTGTGCGTGAATTGGTGGCTGTCACCAAAGAAAGCAGCCAAGCTGCAGAATGAGCTGTGGAGCCAGGTGACAAGTGGGGTGAGGCAAAGGAGAAAGGTGTGAGGTGGTTCTGCCTCATGCTCCCGGAGAAAAAAAAAAAAAAAAAGGCCCATCACACCCATGTGCACTTAGTTCCATCCTGTCTCCTCAGTTCCCCTTTCTACCTGATGAAGACGGTTTCTAGGAGAGCGTGAGGCCAACACCACTCAGCGGGTTGGGACATCTTCCAAGACGGCCACTGCTGCGGGATCACTGTAGGACCCCTGTCCACCTGGGAGAAAAACTTTCCTCCGCTCTGTCCCTGCTGCCCCGAGCAGCTGTGGAGGAGCCTTTGGCTGTAGTAACAGCTCAGCAACACCTCGCAGCGGGGCCAAGCATCCCCCTGGCCTGACAGTGGGAAGGATGGGAAGTGCCGCGGGGATGGCAGGGTGGGACAAAATTCACGATCACCAGAAGGTGCTGGAATTTCTCCCCTGCTTGCCCGAAATAAACCCTGGTTAATTTGCTTTGCCTGCTGCATTTGCTGCGTGCTGGATACAATCTCTGCCCGGCATGGGGCTCGGCAGTGGAGGCTGTGTGAGCCGTCTGACCACAGTCTGGTGCTCCCAATGCACTAGCAGGGCGTAATTTGTTTTATTTGACTTTGCAGACACTGCAGAAGTGTACAGAAGAAGCAAAGCTGAAGGTTTTAAGGCAGATCCAGCAATGCTGGTGTTCAAGAGAAAGTTGTGGGAGAGAGAGACCGAAGCGGAGAGAGGGAAAAGGAGGGATGGTGAAAGGACAGGTGGAGGGTGGAGATCCAAGGAGCCATCCCCAGGGACAGAAAGTGGTGGTGAGAAGGCAGGGCAGAGCAAGGGGCTAGATGCAGAGGGCAGAAGGGAGGACAAAGGGGATGAGGGAGGCAGGAAGAGATGTGCTGGCAGAGCACCCACATTTCGGCAGGAGCCTCCTCCCCAGCCCAGCAGTGTCACACTGCTCTGGAGTTGGGGCGAGTGTCACTTGGCCGCGTTGGACCCCCACCCGCATTTTTCTGCATCATCGGGCTGCCAGAGGAGCCCAGAAAAACACCATCCAAGCAAGGCCTTTGATCAGCCTAGCGCAAACGTGAGGGAGGGGGCTGGTGGGATTTGCACTGCTGCACTGCTGTGATTTGCAGCGGTGCCTGGCAGAGCCAGGTCCGGCCACGTGGCTGACTTCGCACAGCTCCGTCGTGACATGAGTGGAGAAGGGAGAGGGGACCAAGGAGGGGTACTCGGCTTCCCCACCGTGCCAAGTCCATGTGCTGCAGGTGATTGCAGCTGCCTGAGGCCATTCTCCGTGGGGGACGAGACAGCTTTGCCATGGGGACACCAGCTGTGCAATGCCACCTGGCTTGCGAGTGCAAGCAGGACAGATCCTGCTTAATTTGCTGTCGTGTGCAGATGTAGCCCCTGAACCTCGGTCCTGTGGCTTGGGAGCTTCTGGTGGTGCTGTAGGTCAAGACCAGGAAGAAGCCATAGGAATGGGAAAAAGACAAGTCACCTGAGAGACTGCAAGGCGGGAAGGGGACTGCTTTTGCTGGCAAGGCAAGCCCTGAGGAAGGGAAAGGGGCCAGCCTGTGGAAGGACCTCCATGGAGAGAAGTGAGGGAGAAATCTGTTAGCATCATGCTTCCTGATCACATCCCAGGGACTTTGCTTTCCTCTGGGAGAGGCCAGGATCATCAGATCCATACCTTATCCCCACTGAGATGGTTTTCTGTTGGCAGTGAAAGAGATGAGCTTGCTCATTCAGACCCATTAAACTGAACTCAAGACCCACAGAGCTCCTCGGCCTCCTCCTCCACAATCCTGCAGCCAGGCCCGGGATGCCTCAGCCACAAATCAGCAGACCTGCCACCATTCCAGCTCAATATTTACAGTAAACTTTACATGATTGCAACAGCCCTCCTTTTCCTTAATTACACGCGGCGTACAATTAGCGCTGTGTGGCTCCTGAGTATGTAACTCTTTAAACGAGGCAGATCTGTACTCGTAATGTCCTCAGAGCCGGATGCAAGTGGGAAAGCTCGGCAAAAGAAAAGTGTTTAGTGAAAGCAGTGACATTGTGGGACGCTCCAGACTTCCACACTGAAGCTGGGAAACAGTTACAGATCATCACAGCAGCAGTAGGCTTCAGAGTGAACACACCTTTGCCCTGAAGGAGGCAGATGGTTCTCCTTCCACAGCAGTTCACTTCCCCACGCCCCGCTGCCCGCAGCCAGCACATGCATGCAGATACCCCTCCCAGCAAAGCCCTCTGGGCTGACTTTCCAGGCCGGGACTCGAGGACTGGGTCCTGTGGCTGACACCAGTCTGGAAATCTGCAGGGATCACACTCCTTGCTTTCTAGCTAATTAAAACAGCGAGGGAGCTAATGCTGGGGAGCCGCAGCTGGCAGAGAGGAGCCAGTTCCTGCCAGCCGGCTGATCACGGGGAGCCGATTGCCAGTGTGAAGCTGCATCAAACACCAAGTTGTTGGAGGCTGGGCAGCCTGTTCGGTGGTGTCCTGAGCCCCGCACGGGCTGCGGAAGCTGCCGGTGTCCTCGCTTGTCCCCATGCAGGGCGGGACCTTGGGCGAGGAGCTGGAGGCTGCGCCAAAAGTAAAGGTGTTTTGGCCCTAACCGTGCCCTTCGATGCTCTCAGTGCTGCAGGCGTTGTACGGCGGGGCTGGGGGGCGTCAGGCAGCAAGGTGCTTGCAGAGCTGTTGATGTGCGTGAGCGGAGCCATGAGCCTCCCCTTATTTCTCTCCTCTTTCTGTCTCCTGCTTCTGCTTGCATAAATCTTCACTTGCTGCTTTGTCCTGCCTGCTCTTAAAATTCCCAGGCAACGAGGTATTTCTAACCCCTGCTGAAGCTGTTGCACGCCTCGCTAGAGCTCAGCTCCAAGGACACCTCTTTCCCTGTGCGGAGGCCAGCTGAAGTGCTGCTGCTCTGGGAATTATTTTTCTTTTTCCATTCAAGTGTTTGATGTTGCTGTCTGCACCCTGAGCCTCCCTCACCTCCTATCCCTCTTTCTGATTTCGCCAGCTCCCTTTCCTCCGTGGTGGCTGCTGTTCCTCTGCAGCCGATGGCTTTCGGAAACGTGTCCAGCCTGCTTTGCCCACCTGCCCGGGGATGGTTAGTCCCGCAGCCACGCTTTGCAAGCAAACACTGTGGCTGGCAGCCAGCTCACAGGGCCTCAAGCAGCCTCAGGGTAACACGAATGTATACATCACTTCTGTGGGTGAGGACTCACTTCGCAGTCCGAAGCGTTGGAGGTAGAAGGGAACGGGCAGTCGGGAGCAGCGATGAGGCACAGCCCCACGCTGCCTGTTCTTGCCCACGCGCGGCCGGGCTGCTGCTCACCCCTGATCCTGCTTCTGGCCCCGGCTTGCAAAAGGAGCAGATCAGGTTGGGACTGACTGCTGCACGTTGGGGTGAAGCCTAAATAAAACAAGACGGAGAGGAGACCTGGGGGAGAAGGTGGGCTTAGCATGGCAAGTGTTTGCAAGCCCTGACTCCCATCCCCAAGCTCTGCCTGGTGCTAAGCCCCAATTTTGCAGAGCCCGTGAGTGGGAAGGGCAGACACTGAGCCTGGGCTGGGGAGGCTCCAGAGCCAGGAGGGAATTCCTGTCCGCCCAGTAACAGCGTATACACTCCAACTGGTTTCTCAACTCAAAGGCAGAGGTGAAGAAAAGGTGTCATGTCCTTGATATAGAGCCAGGTTTAATTAAAGCTGAAGGAGCTTGATTGCTGCTTTCCATTCAGCCTCCCCTCCAGATTGATTAGCTTTCTGCAGTCTCCGCTCCCAGCTTCTTGCCTTAATTAATGACTCCTTGCTTATATTTTCGTTCCTACTTGTCATCACCCAGGCTGATGAGCTCAGCCTTAACCCTGCAGAGGCCAGTTTGCCACACGGGCTGAGGGCAGCCGTGCCGGGAGCTGGCGCTGGGCAGAGGGAACCGGAGAGGTGAGAGCAGGTCAGGGCTCTGTGACTAGTGGTTGGCACTAGCTCCCCTGCAAGCCGGGCATAGCTGCCATCTGAGGAGAAACGTAGCCCTGCCAGCTGTGTGCTGGCCCTGGTGCCCGGCACCTCCCCAGCGTGCGTGCTGTGGGCCTGATGCTGCTGGGAAGATGTCAGACCCAGGTGCCGAGAAGCTCATCCTGCTTCGGCCCCTGCGGGCAAATCCGACAGCGCTGGGGTGGCAGGGCTTCCCCTGTCTGCAGACACATGGGGCTGGGGGAGATGGAAAGCCGGGAGGAGGACAGCTCCTAATTCCCTGGCAGAGCAGCAGGCTCGAGTGCTGCCTGGGTTTCCCCCTTGCGCTGGTGGGAACGGGACCCCGCGCAGACACTCTGCAAGCAGCCAGGACAGCCGTGTGAGCTCGCAGGCAGGGAAGTAATGGTGTGCCAGGGGTAGACAGGGCACACGCAGCACTATGAGCTATAGGAAATTCTGCTTATTTGCTTTTGGGTTTAGCCGCTGGCTCCTAATCCGTGACCAGCCTTAGCAGGTTGCCAGCTGATTATTTTAGTTCTTCCAACAACCGTGTGCTCTCTTCCCCTCTCGCAGCTTTCAGGAAAAAAACAGAGGAACGCTATTTGCTGTATCTCCTTTAACAGCTTCCTAATCAAAACTGCTGGCCCCTCCACCTAGTCGCCCCACGGGCCCCGAGCTTCCCACGGCTGCTCTCCCACACTAGCCAGGCACAGCACACGAAGAAAGCATCTTTCTGCAAGTACTATTCTGTGATGAAGGAGAAGAGCTCTGTCTTGCTCATGGAAGGAGTGGAGGAAGCAGATGAAAGGGTGAGAGGTTTGTCAGAGATGCTTCGTGGAGCTTCTTTCTTTAGCAGAGCAGATAACTACAGGGATGGATTTGGAGTCTGCTAGAAAGTCGAAGGTGGAGAAAGTGAGGGAGTTCATGTGTTGGCATGATACCTTGGAGTTTAATTATTTCAGCTGCTGAAGAGTTGAGCAGATTCCTCATGTTTGCACATACTGCAGCGTGCGCTTTGCATTCGCTTGCACTGGTGAGCGGCTGCTTCAGAGAAAGGCCTGTTGCCCGATAACATCCCTGCAGCTTTGTTGGGAGGCTTTGCTCAGGGCTGTTACTTCTTCTGCCGTGGGTCCTCAGCGAGACGCAAGCAGGTTTTCAGTCTTCACTGGCTTGGATGAGCCAGATCCTCAACCTGGCTGGTTTTGGTTGCGTCTTACAGCACAGCAGTGGCTGCAAAGATGGGGAGGTTGCTGCTGGGTTCAGTGGCTGGGGATTCAGCACATCACTGCAGACCTGTGCTCTGAATGAAGCAGGGAAATGGAGTGTGTTTGCAGGCCAGACAGCAGCGAGGGACAAGCAAGGCCTTGGGTCAAGTCCTGGTTGACATCGTGGCCCTGAGGCGGCGGATGCACCACTGCTTGGGAAAGGGACCTGGGAGGTGTGTTTGACGGCGTAGCACAAGGAAAATCAGAAGGTTAGATTGAATTTATTGGCAAAATAAATAGCAGAAGGAAACCTGTTTTCATTCTTCATTACTGCGGCAGACACCTCTAGGAGATGCAAAAAGCTGCCACCAGCCTCACCCATATGGGCTGCGCAGGGAGAGCTGTGGCCCAGGGTGCAAGGGCAGGGGGAAGAGCTGCTGTGAGAGGCTGGACTCTAGGCCAGGAGCAGCAGAAAAAACACACAGTGCCAGTGAACAGCTCTCAGCACAGCACGAAGCCACATTCTTCTCCTCCCCTGGAACCTTTTCTTTCCTTTTTTCCCTCCCCAGTACCTCTCTCTTTCTAGATACAGCTGCTGAGCACAGCAGGATAGTCAAGCCTTTGGCATGACCGGCTGACACAAAGAAACCTAAAACTTTTCACAGTCTGGTGCCAAACACATGACATGGCTCTCACCTGCCCAGTGCTTCAGCCCTGAGGCAGGAAAGCAGAACAGTCTGCGGTGATTCAGAGAATATGATTCCTAAATGATGCCTTTTCTTCCCCCCACTGAAAACCAGACCCCCTTTTCTCTTTCTTACCTGCTGTTACCGCTAAAGCGGTGGCAAAACTTCCTATAAGCCTGCTCATTTTGTTTGCCTCAGTTCATTGTGCCAGTCTCCAGGAGACTGCCTGCGCTGCCTCACCTCCCCTGAAAGGAGCAGCGCTGCAAAAAAGGCAAGGCAATTCCTCCTGGCTGGCTGCAGCACCCCCACCTTTCCCCCCTCCTCCCCGAGCGTGCAGTCAGGAGCAGTTCTGGGAAACGCCAGCACCAGGCAAGACAAAGGCCTGAAGAGCCGTGGACAACAACATCACGTGTGCTCAAGGCTAAAAGCTTCGCTTCTGCGTCCCAGCTAGGTGTATGGTGGGTTTTGAGGAAAGCTTCCAAGCTGTGTCTAGTTAGCAGACGGCATCAGCAAAGGTAACTGCAGGAATAAAGAGCATTTGAGCTGCCTATTCTTCGGGCATCTTAACGGTCTCCTCAGCAACAAGGCTGTTGAGCGCAGAAGCGCTGGCGGATGGGTGTATGTGGATACCAAGACTCAGCTGTGAAGACAGGAAGAAACAAGGTAAGTAAAGACTGGACATGAAAGTCACCCGGCTCCTCACAGAGAAACCACCCTAAGAATTCTCTGCCCTGCCCAGACGTCCCTCTACAGCACAGCCATCTTATCTGGCATGGGGCAAGGCATGAGTTCAGCCACCTTCTCCCCATCAGCTCCCTGCTTTTGCAGGAGTACAGAATGGGTCAGGCTGCTTTTCTTCTTTGCAAAACATCCCATCTTCCAGCTTGAAGCAATCCCGCTGAGATTCTCCTTCTTCTATTTGTACTGTTTCGCAGCAACTAACTAGACTTAAAAGTTTGGATTTCTTGGCCATGGGAGTCAAGATCAGAAGGTGAGTCACCAACCACATACTTTGATCTGCAGTCTGGCATTTGAACAACTTTGTGTTGCCACTTCTGATTTCAGTACCAGGTATGAGAGAAGCAGTGACCAAATCCAGCGCCGTGCGTGGGGCCTGGAGCATATGTAAAGAAAGAGTGAACCACTCGGAAAAAGAGAACTTGGCCGAGGAATCCCAAAAGGTTGACGGGATTTTATTGAAGTTCAAAATACAAAAAGGTCAGGTTGTCTCCCACCCCCTCAGTATCCTTCCCATCCAGCATATCGCAGCGAAGTATCGGTATTCACAGTGACAGCTCCAGCCAAACTGGAGACTGTTAGTCCCAGTCATGGCCTCCACCACCCTGCGGATGAACCCACCTAAAAGTCATGAGTATTTCTGGTATCTCAGCTTTGAACGTGGAGGTCCGCTCAGCCTCTTCCTGAACAAGAGGCCAAATATTAGAGAACACCTGAAGGCCTCTGAAGAACGCTCCAGACTGTGGCTGTCGCATGGTTAAGCTGAACCCTAAGAATAAACACCCCCAAACCAGCGTTTCCCAAGTTGTGGGGTGGGTATCGCTACCAGCACACCGTGTCATTTAGGTGTGGCACAGAGGTGGGAACTCTGATTGCTATCGGGCATGTTCTTGCCACCCTGCTGCTATTTGCACCCTACAACAAGATTTATGGATCCCAGCTCCAAAACAAAGCTAGCTACATCTGCGTTACTAACCACAGTGGGGCAGAAGCAAGAGATTAGCAAGGGCAATTCCCTGCATCCTTCATAGCTGCACCACTTCAGGCTCCCAGCAGAGGTCACAGCTCGTTCCTCACGCTGCACTGAAGGTCCTGGAGCAGCACCTCTCCATGACAAGCAAGAAACACAGTACGGGTCAGCTCTGGTGCTCCTGAGGCAGCTGTAAATCCACCTCCATCCCAGCCTAATACTACAGCTGAATACACATCACCTCCAGTTGCAACTGGACCTCTTGCCCCAAGACCGCCAGTAACAGGAAACACAAAATTCATTTATGGTGGAGTTGTTTTTTTTTTTTTTTTTGCAAGATGCAGATGTCTGCCTAAAACTGCACTAGGATCAAGTCACCCCCCCAAACCTTATTCTTGCATCAGGGCACCGCTGACCTGCTAGCTGTCTACCCTGGTATTCTTTGCAAATGTTTCACTGTAGTATTTAATCACTAACTTGCAGCAGTGATTTAAAAACCAGGGCCCCTGAAAGCTGTTAGTCTAGTGATTAAAAAGCTTTGTATCCCATTTGTAGCCACACAGATTCTCTGCCCTCCGACCACGGGCTCTGGGGAAGGTTAGGATTAAGCCTCAGGGCATGTTTCTTGAGGCAGTATGTTTGCTCAGCTGCTAGCATGCAGAATTAAGTGTGTGTTCTTCTCACAGCACAAAGCCTTCTGTTGTCTGAGGCATCCACTTTCTACCCCATGCAACCGAGTACTGTGGAGGTGGCAAAAGGTGCCCGTTCCAAGCATTTCTGTGATGTTGGCCAGCTGCTGAGTGCACAAGTCAGGGCTGGTGACTGCACATGGCATCAGCCACCACCTACGTCAAGCTGAAGTGGTTAGGAGAAGGCAAAATAGCTCTGGAAGGGGTATCCTATTCAGCGCCAGCTCATCGGGTAAAAAGAAGAGCAGCAATTTTTTTCCAAAGGTCTCAGCTGCAGCACTCTATTGTCTGTCATCTCTGTTGTCCAAAGCCTGCTGCCCCCCATGAGGCAGTTGTGGCAGCACGAACAGGATCAGTCTGAGCACCACCAGAGCGTGGATCTGGCAGGAATGGCCGCTGGCAGCAAAGTTTATTCAGCGATCTGGGAAGCAAGCTTCAGCTCCCTCTTTTGCCCTCTAAGATTTCTCCTGCTGCATCAGGAAGATGCATTTGGAAGCCCATTACCTCTTCTCCATCCTCTGCATCTGCAGGCTGAGCGACGTGAAGCTGGCCAGGAGGTCTGTAACCTCATCCACCTGCCAGAAGAATACAGCTGGCCGTTACGTAGGGAAATGCAGTTGTGCAGTTGCCCACCACCCTAGAAGAAACCCCTGTGGAGCAGGGACCACCCTTGCACCAGGGCTGCCAGTAATGCCCACGCTGGGCTGATGTGAGGACAGCATCCCTTTGGTCCCACGATCGTGTAGAAGGGCTCCTGTCCTCACGATCAAGCCAGTCCTATTCTAAGGCAACGGGAGCTTCTCTGCGTTCCTCAGGCAGATGCCTGACCTCCACCTCATGCCATCTAGCCAGTCCTTAAAATAGAAGCATGTTGCTGCATTACCCAGAAATCAACGATGGCAACAGGGCGGTTTCCTCTAAGCCTGTTTCTACGGGCCAATCTTTTGTACAGAAAAAAAAAAAAAATCAACCACAAACAGGCCCTGCTACCCTGTGTGGTTGTGCTGATCCTGGCCTTAAAACACCTGTGCCCTCAGCCCATCACCTTCTCTGCTTGAACTGCTGGGCACGGCAATGCTTTCTGCATTTTGAATTCCAACCTAAAGGAGTACCACGAGTCATCATGGAACTCGCCCACTTTACCCAACGTGAGCAAGAATACTTCCACAATCACGTCTTCAGCGTCACCCTGCTCCCGCAGTTGCATTCTCCTAAACGCAGAATTCACAACACGAGTAGGCAAGTCACAGTAGCTCAACGCTGCCTACCTGCTCCTTTGTGCTCGTCATCTGTAACCTGGAGCAGAGGTCATCCAGCTGTTCCTTTTGTTCATGCCTCCCCAGTCGCTCCAGGTATTCCCGCAACATCTGGATAATCTGAAACCAACAGGCATAGGAGCAAAACCTCAGACAGCTGCAACAGGCTGGGATGTTTTTACAGGAAAAATTAAATTGCAGTTAAATCGCCAAGCGCAGCCTTGACACTGTGGGAGGTGGCAGAGTACATGACCCACAGAGAAGAACACATGCAAAGCAAGTGGAGAGCACTAATGGCAGCCTCAGAGCCCAGTAAGTCACCAGAGGCCTTGATCAGCCACAGATGGACTAGTCGTGATCCCTGTGCCTGGTTTAAGAACATGGAAGAGAGAGACGCCCAGCTGAAGAAGCATAAGGTCCAGCCCTGGCAGCACCAAGCTTTTCTTTATGGCTAGCTAGCTTCCCTCACTGTGAGGAGAGAGGACGTCCCACTCCAGCAGGATCCACTTGAGCCCAGAGGATAAAAATTCTTGTGACTTCTACACTGCTCCTGAAGCGAGGGCCCGCACCTCGTGCATTTGTGATGTAGCCCCGTGACTGCTTTCCTATTCCATGCCTCCACGTATCAGAGCAGGGCAGACTGTGCTAGGAATGCATGGTCCCTGCATGTGCACACCACAGCTACAGCCCCATGCTGTGGTCCCGCTCCTGCCACAAGGCATCTGGTGGTTGAAGGAAAAAAGAGTGCTCCAAACAGCCCGAGAATTAAGACATTCAAAGCATTCTTGGCCTACCAGAGCCAAGAGAGGTCCTGCAAAAATTCAGAGTAGTGGTTGGGAAAAAAGAAGGTCTCTGAAAAAAGAAGGAAATGTCAAACTCTCCCCAGAGCAGCTAAGAGCCTACAGACAGGTATTTAAAACAGCTGCTAAATTATATTTGACCCTTAAAGGGTGCACGAGACTGCCAGGGGCTGCATCACCGTACCAGAACGTGAGACTATTTCTTTTACCTGTTTCACTTCAAGGCGTACGGCCTCCAGGCTGTGGGAAAGTCCTTCCTGCAGGATGTTTAGCTTTGACTTAGCAAGGTGTAGCGGGGTTCTGCCAGCTCGATCCAAGGCATCAACTCTGGCCCCTGCAAGATGCATGAGCAAGGACAGAAAGTGAGGTCTGTCTTCAAGACTTGGTGTCCCTGGAGAGTGTAAACAGGGGCAGGGCAGGAAAGGGACAGGCTGTAATTGTTATAGAGGAAATGTTACCTCCGCGCAGCAGTGTGGTGATGACAGGAACGTGGTTCGTGCAGGCAGCTGGGGAGGGAAAACACAGGACACACAACTCAGAGGTACTAGAAAATAATAAAGGAGTTTCTGCTCAAGCGTGGAGGTGGAGCTTGCTGCTTCCCAAAGGGCTCTTTGCCATGGGCAAGAGGAACAGGCCCAACTGCTAACGGTAACTTCACATTCAAGCCTGGGTACTCTCTCTGGAACAGATCTCACACTCCTTGGGGCTGGCAGGAGGGAAATTGATTTTACCAAACTCTGACCCTTAAACCTTTGTGAGGAGTGAAGCTAATGAAATGCACAGAGTCCCTCCTAGGTCCTTAAAGCTGGGGATGCATACTGTGATGCACAGGAAGAAGGATGGTGGAGAGGAAAGGAACAGCAAGGCAGCCTTCTCCTCACCTTTCTGCATGCAAAGCTCATCTGTGTGGCACTTACCCAAGTGTAAGGGAGTGTTTCCCAGCCCATCTCTCTGGTTGGGGTCAGCCCCATGGTCCAGGAGCAGTTGCACTGGAAACAAAGAAACGGAGCCACATCAGTGCCTTCCCTTTGCCCCACAGGTCAGGCCCACATGGGCTGCAGGTCCACGCGGCAGCCCCCAGGCTGCCTTATGGGTGCTGCTGTTCAGCTGATTTATTTCCTCCCAGAAACAGGGGACAGAGGTTTGCACAGCAATGCAGAAGGACCCAGCACAAAGCCAGGCACTGCCGCTGCCCCTGGGCTCCCTGAGGGGAAGAACAGGGACTAAGGACACTCTTCCTTCCGCATCAGCAGAGCCCTAGAGCTGGGACATGGCAAACCCTGAGCTGCAAAACACCCAGAAACCAGCAACCTGTCATGTGCTGAATCAAAATAAAGAGCATCCTTCAAAATCTCTGCTACAGAAAGGCTGGGAGACAGAACTCCCCCTCCCCACTCACCGATGTGGTCGTTGCCATTGCAGGAGGCAAAGTGCAGGGCTGTCCGGCCTTTGTCGTCCGCGGCACAGGGGTCACTTCCCTCCTCCAAGAGTTGCTGCACTGACGGCGCCAAGGAGAAGAAAGCAGGTAAGCTGAAGGGGCACCTGATCAGAAAGGGGTACTGCTATCCGCTCCTCTGCAGGTAGACACACACTCTGCCAGCTGCCACGTCAACGGGACTTGCACCAGCATCCCAGCTCAGCAGAGCCAGCCTAGGCAGCGTACCCTCCACCCTCTGCTACAGCCTCTACCAGCTTCCATGTACTGCCATAAAAGAGAAGCCAACAGCTGTAATGGCTAAGGCTAAGGATCCATCTAGACAAATTTTCAGGCTCCAAGGACAATCCGCAGCAAATGCCAACAGAAGAGTACAAAAAGATTGCAGAGGTGTGGGGCTCGCTCTCACAGCCTTTAGTCAGCTGCATCTCAGGCATCCCAAGCTAGAATCAGTGTCCTGTGCTTACGATCCCGCCGTGGGCTTTCACTGTAGATTTGCGTGGTCGTTTTCTGCATCTCTGTAATCTTTTCACACCAACATGGACCCGTCATGAGAAGTTGCACAGTGTAACCACATGCAGGGAGAAAAGCCACCTCTTTGCACCTGTTTTGAATGTGCCCCTTCTTAGATCCATATGATACTCCTAGTTTTTGCCATATTAACAGTGTTTGGGAAGCAGGCAGGCGAGTGCACCAGCCTGCCAACACAGCACAGATGGACCTTTAGGAGACGATGTTTTGAAGAGAGCTAGTGAACAGCACGAGTAGCCATACCATCACCTACTCGAACTTGTTCCTCCTGCTTTTCCGACCCAGCTACTTCTTCAGTGTCACCACTGGCATTTCTTGTACCCTAAACTACCTCCTTTTCCCAGATAAAAAGGAAAAACCTGCTCACACAGAAAGACAAACTAGTATGACTCTCCAGTATTGGGTATAACAAAGGCAAAGAGACAAGTAAAAGCTGAAAAGATGAGAGACATAAAAGCACCTACAGCAGCATGTGCAAGGGCAACTGTAAGGGCTAATACTCCTGTTGTTTTGACACCATCCTGATATAGTAATCAGTGTGTAAAATAAAGGTCATTCTGTAGCTGTTAAAAACACTGACAGATCTGCTGTATTTTGACATCTTTAATAGCATATCCTGCAACAGTCAAGACTGACAAGTATTGGGGACAAGAAACTAAATAGCTCAGACCACTGAAAGTCACCATTTGTCTCAGAATCCACAGATCAAAATATAGAAAATACAGTCACATTTTAATTTCTTCCTGTACACCTACTGCTTTAAATGGGGTGCAGAAGTGAAAGAAACGCCTGAAAAGATGGAAGTGGAATGAACGAGGGATGTTTGACACCCCAGAAGAAAGACAGGAAGACTGACAGTGCCACCAGTGAGAATCATTAATGGGGAATGCTTTACCTATTCCTTCCCCGAAGGCAGTAGGAAATGACATAACCTCTCCCACTCAGTGCCACCACAGGAAACAAAGATTTTTACTTGTCGATGAAGAATAAATTCAACTTCAGACACTTCCTCAAGTTGCAGAGTACATAAAACAAAGCAGGGTTGTAAACAGGGGGCCCTGTGTACCAAATACAGGTGTAAAACTCTTAAGATAGATTGAAACCAAGCCTTTCGTAAAGCCTGACCCTTTCATTCTTCCTCTTGACTTGGCGAGTAAAGCCAAGCCTTTCTGCACCAACAGAGCTCCAACAGGTCACGACACAAGGTGTATTGTGGTGCCGAAGGGTGAAGCACGACAGACAACCCCCTGTTCTGATATACTGGGAGTTTCTAAAAGTCAAACCAGTTTCCAGTTCTGTTCACAGAATGGCTCGATAAAGTTAGGCCAGCACAGCTGAGGGGACAGTATAGTCTAAGGAGGGACAGTGATAAGGGGCAGATAATAAACACCAGTATTGCTGCTGGTCACTTCAAATCAAACCCCACCTAATCTACAGTACAGAGAGGCAAAGGGAGTCACAGACAGGCCACAAGCCTTCTCTGAAGTCACTCTGAGAGGCAGAGTCCAGCACTGATCCTGGTTCTGATCTATAGGGTCACACTGTCTCATCACACAGGTTATGGATTAGATAATTGTAGCTTTTCCACCATACCAAAACACTACCCTCTTGCTGCTTACAGTCGGTTAAAAGTTACATACCAAAAAATCTGGAATAACGTAGTGCTGATTTAGCTTGAGGCAGTTGGAAAACTAACACTATGAACCAGATGCAGTGAAAAAGTGCATACCATAACCAGCCTCACTCTGCTCAGAGGATGAAACAAAGCTCCAGAAAAGCAGTTTCTAGACTTGCAGCACCTAAAGCACCATGCCCACAAGCTACCTGCATCCTCCTCCTCCCCTCCTAAAATAAAGGTTCTCAACAGAACTGCCCTTCCAGGAAGAGGTCCCCAAGTAGGACTGGCAGAAGTCTTACCTGTGTCCAAGTCATTGCTATTGGCAGCTTCACGCAGCCTTTTCAGAGCTACGGAGAAAAGAAAACAATTACTGGCAAGCACAGAGGAAAAAGGAGCATTTCCCTAGTGAAACATCCCACCCCCGTGTAGGGCCCCAACCACGCCGGTCCCGGCTCAGCCCGGAGAAGGGAAAGCAGGAGATCAAGGTGCCAGGTAAGAAGTGCTCTCCTCGCCTCCTCCTGAGGCAGCCCACGGGCCCTCCCCCTTCCCGGCAGGCGCCCTCCCCTGGCAGCACCACGGGTGCCTTCCCAAGCCGCCCACCGAGCAGACCCGACCCCGCACAGGGGAAAGCCAAAGCTCTGCCGGCTCCCCAGATCGGAGCCTTTCCACCCCGCCGAGGCCGGCCGAAGAAAGGGGCGCTCCCCGCTCACCGTGGCTCTCCTTGCCCGTAGGCCCCAGCCGGCGGTGGAGGCGGGCGGCCCTGCGCAGGCGGCGGGCCGGGATCTTGCCCGCGGGCTCCTCCCGTTGCCACAGGACGTGCAGGTAGCCGAGGGGGGATCCCGCCGCCGCCGCCGCCGCCCCCCCCAGCGCCAGCCCGGCCCCCGATCCCGGATCAGACTCAGATTCTGGCACCGGCGCCGCCTCGGGCGCTGCCGCGGCCCCGCCGCCTCCCTCCATCCCCTCACGGCCCAGGCGGCGCCGCCGCGCGGGGGTAGGGGGGGGAGGAGGGGAGGGTCGGGGCCGTCGCTATAGCAACGGGGCGGGCCGTGTCCGCTCGACCAATCGAAGGCGCCGCACCGCTGTGCGTGCAGCCAATGGGGAGGGAGAGGGTGTGGGCAGAAGGAAGGCGAGTAGAGAGGCGAGGCGGTGCCCAGGGAGGTCTGACGGGCAGGCAGACTATCCAGTCAGAGGGAGAGAGGGCAGCACCAGGCCAGTGGCCGTTCGGCAGGCTGAAGACAGGCAGTTGTTCCAACCAGTGGAAGGGCGCATCCCTTTCAGGACCCGCCCCTGGTCCTACCCCCTCCCGGGCCCACGTTGCCGCCCGGAGCCCTTTCCCTGCCGCACCGCCGCCATGGCCTACCCGGGGGAGGACTACGACAACGAGGTGCGGGGCGGGGGTCGGGACTCGGGGCGGGGGTCGTGTCAGGGCTGGTTGCGATGACTCGCTGTCGCCTTGTCTCCACAGGCCGCCTACGACCCCTACGCTTACTCTAACGACTATGATATGCACACGGGTGAGTGCGGGCCGCGGCTGCGGCGGCCCCTCGGGTGCACCGGGCCTGCTGGCGCCCGCCTGGGTCTGTAGGCCCGGGGGGCAGCCGCCTTCACTGCTCCGCTTTCCCCTCAGGAGACCCGAAGCAAGACCTGGCCTACGAGCGGCAGTACGAGCAGCAGACCTACCAGGTGATCCCCGAAGTGATCAAAAACTTCATTCAGTATTTTCACAAGACGGTGTCGGACCTCATTGACCAGAAGGTGTACGAGCTCCAGGCTAGCCGTGTTTCCAGTGACGTGATTGATCAGAAGGTGTACGAGATCCAAGACATCTATGAAAACAGGTACAGAGCCATCTTTCCCTCAATCGGAGTCACTCTTTAAGCTGTGATGGAAGTGCACCCTGCTCTTAAAACCAAAGGCTGACTAGCTGCCTTGTACCAAACCTGGGCTTCCTCTAAAATACAGCATTAGGTTTGATTTGATCACTGGTGAAAAAAACATATTTCTAGGCAATTAGTCTAATGTTAGCCTAGGTTAGTTGTGACCTGTCTGAAGGAAAATGCCAGTCCTGTGCCTAACAGGTATGGAGGCGACAGAAGGTGACCTCAGTACCGCTAGTTAGGCAGCCTGCAGAAAGCTGTGAGGTGGAATTGTTGTGTCTTTTCCCTACAGATACTTCTACTCCTGCTGATTAGCTATGTTACCTTACCATAAAGGGAATGTGAAAGTAACAGACTCTACTGTTCCATTCTACAGGGATAAATTGAAGACTTTAATTGTTTAGTTTGCCAGTCTCATTCTTTGTTTCAACTCCAGACTAACTAAAAGTGGGTGGTACTGGTATTCTATTTTCATCAAGTTCAAGGCCTCTATATTGTCATTGCTACCTCCAGCAGCCTCATACTGGGAGGAATTTTCTAATACCACATGTGTGTCTATCTTTCAGCTGGACAAAGCTGACAGAGAGGTTTTTTAAGAATACCCCATGGCCAGAGGCTGAGGCCATTGCCCCTCAGGTTGGAAACGGTAAGTCTTTACTTTTTTCTTTGCTTGTCAGAGAAAGAAGGAACTAAATTACTTCTGATACATGAATGGGCAGATGCATTGTTGCTGCCACCTAAGTCAGTTATAGTTGTTTGCTCTGGCAACTCCTTCAGTAGGGGCCAGGTGAGAAGTCAAAACCAAAGGAAGTGTCCTTTTGTGCCTCCCTTTATGCCAGTGGTGCTCCTCCTGCCACAATAATATCTGAGAGATCCAGTTGGCTCAGCCTTGTGGCTTACTAATGTCCAGTTCTGTCATCTTTTCCAGATGCTGTTTTCCTCATCCTATACAAGGAGCTGTATTACAGGCACATCTACGCCAAAGTCAGCGTGAGTGTTTGTCCTGTCTCTTCCTGTTGGTTGCATGCCAACTTTGTGCCATAGAACTTACCAAATCTTGCTGCTACCACAGTATCAGTGGTTCCATAATTTTTGCAAGGCATGATAGTATGGGCTTATGGACTATAAGTCAAATTGCTTTTAGGGTAGCTTAAAATTCTTGCCTTTTGTTAGTTTAGTAAGGATTCACTGATTTCTGAAAAACAAGAAAGACTTGATTGTCTTTCTGAGTCTCGTTAGCTGTCTCCTCAAGCTTGGTAGTAATGAGTGTGCAGGTTTCCCTGGCAGCTTATGTGAATCAGAAGACATGGTCTGAGTTTTCAGGAGGCTGTTAGGTAAAAGTTTGTTACTGACATCAAATGTAGTGGTTAGTGAGTTAGGGAAGGAGGAGGTGTTGGGAGCTAACTGACTTTTCTTTTTGATAGGCCTATAGATCAGTTGGCTTTGTGTGTTTCCTTGTGGCTCTTTGTTCTTCAGATTAGCAGGTGTGTGAGAGGGGGTGTCACAAGAAGAGGGTGCATTATTTGTGATTAAAAAAACCACATGGGGTCAGAGTGCCTTGTGGAGAGGGAAACACTGACACCATAAAGGATTCGGGAGGAGGAAATAGAAGTTGTAATGCTCTATAAAACAAACCAAACCTCACTTTTTTTTTTTTTTTTTTTTTTTTTTCCCTTGGGCTAATTTGAAATCATTGAGAAAATCATAGTATTTATTTGTTCTTTAAGGAAAGAAGCTGAACATATACATCATCACTTATGGGGTAAAATAAGTAATAACTGCAGTTTTGGTCTGGACCAGAGGGTGGAGAAGTGGACACTTTAAAAAGGCTGCTGTATTAACCCCAGTCAGGCTTTAACAGGAGAGACTGGTTTCTCAAGCTGTGCTGTTAGTGGTTCTCAGGCTGCCCCTGAAAGTCTCCAGGTGAAACAAGAAAGGTGATTGTAGGAAGAGCAATTCCCTGCTGTGTTTACTGGTCTTTCAAAGCAATTAGAAATACTGTCCAGAAGCAGAATTGTTGCTTTATTAAGGCCTCTCATGAGGGGAGAAGGAAGGAAAGCTATTGAAGGTAATAGGAAGCTCTTAAGTCTGAACAGCAGAGAGGACAAGGAAGGTTAATGCATCCTATTCACAGAAGGTTTGAATGCTCGGTCGTCGTGGGAGAAGCTACCTGAATGTCAAGAATCAGCTCTATTCTGTGGCACAATGGTGATACAATTTCAGGTTTTCTGAGTAGTGCTGGTGGGTGTCCTGGTTGAATATTGCCTCTAACATTTTTGAAATAGACCCTTTACTGCTGTGACTATTGACTGTCTGTCATACGCTGTTGCCCGTAAACTCACTCCTGCCATACTTGAAACTAAGCAGTCTGTGCTGACTTCTCACTGCAGGGGGGGCCCACGCTGGAGCAGAGATTTGAATCCTATTACAACTACTGCAATCTCTTCAACTACATCCTCAGTGAGTTGCTGCCATTCATTTCTGGTTTGTGAATTACGGAGAGGGCAGAGCTGGAGTAAGGGTCCAAAGAACTGGAACATGTTTGTTTATAAACCATATAGGAAGAAATAGCCTATGAGCTTTCCATATGTTTGAGTTTGCTCAATGGAAAGCACTTTACATCCATGCATTTAAAATGACAAAAAGCACCAATAGTTTCTAGTGCTTTCTGAAATACTGTAAAGAATAAAACTTATTTAGCTTTCTATCTTGCTGAGAACTGCTTCACCTATCTTTAGTAAAAAGCAAAATGAATCTGTAAGCTAGAGAAAACTTGCAGTGTTTCACAACTGCTTACTGTTGTTGACTCCCCTCGGAAGAAATTTTAGTGTTAGTGACTCCCTGCCAAAGTTCTTGTGGAAAAGAGCTCAGCTGGGATAAACCCTACAGTCTGTGCGCAGCTTCTGAGTATCACTGCTGCTGAGCAGTCACTCTCTAGAGATTAACCCCATACATGCTCGTATTCTTTAAAAGTGAAGGCAGCTGAGGTAGGCAAGGCTACATATCACCGTCCTGCTGGAAGCTTCATTCATCTGCTGCTGCATCTCCCATTTCAGGGAAATTCTTGTGTTCTTTAATTTGTCTATTCGAGTTCTGCCACTGTTCTTGCTCAAGGTATTAAGCCTCTCATCTGTTACATTCTTCTGCAGATGCTGATGGCCCTGCTCCTCTGGAACTGCCCAACCAGTGGCTCTGGGATATCATTGATGAATTTATATACCAGGTATATGACTGTAAGACTGGGGCATTTTGGGGTGGCCTTGCCTCTATTAGCGCTATGAATTTTCTTCTAACTCCTGCCTCTTTGTGATTTTCATAGCTAGGATACCATTGCAGGTCAGAAAACTTTGATGAGCACTGTTATTCCTGGATCATCAAGTAGATTTGTAAATGTTCAGATTTTTTGAAGTTACAGGGAACTCTCTGGGGAGTCCTGGACTTCTATTGATAATTCTGTTTCGGTTGATGCTTAGGGGATTTTTGTTTTTTTAAACTCACCTTGATTTCTGTCTGATTTGTGCAGAGCAGCCTGAGTGAAATAGGCTTTAGTCACAAAGACCACGTTATGATACTTGTTCAAACTAGTTTTATTGTGTTCTATGGTTTGGCTTTTGTATTTCTTGGTCAGTAGAGCCTTTATGCTTCCACTGAGAGATTGCTGACCTGATTGGAAATCTGTGGACTAGGATCTTGATGTTAAGAAGTATTTTTCCCCTTGTTGTTCTGGAGTCCAGTAATACAGATCTCAAATGCTACTGGTTCTTCTCTATAGATTCCTTTCTGTGAAACTTTTTATTACAGAGCTGCCTGGAATTCCTCAAGTGCGGTCTCCTCAAGCCTGAGGATGAAAAAAGATGTGTGCATGTGTAGAAGCAGATGCGTGTGTATGCAGACACATCTTATGACTTGGTCATTTTCTTAGCTACCTGTTCAGACAGCAAATTTGTGTTTAGGTGCCAGTCCTAATTGTCTAAGAGTTCCCTCTCTGCTTCATTCTGTCTTCTATCCTTTTCCTTCTGCTCTGTATCATTTTTTCCCCTAGGTGCTTTAAAGGTGGTATCATTTGCCATTTTGATTGCCAAGTGATCTCAGCGGAAACTTTTTTTCATGCAACTTGTAACTTACTGTAATGCATTTGTGTGATCAACATGTAAGCATAGTTCACTTAACTGGACATCTCCAAACTAGCTTCTAACTGACTCTCTGCTTTTTCCTGTAGTTCCAGTCTTTCAGCCAGTACCGCTGCAAGACAGCCAAGAAGTCTGAAGAGGAAATTGATTTCCTTCGTTCCAACCCCAAGATCTGGAATGTCCACAGTGTCCTAAATGTGCTGCACTCTCTGGTGGACAAATCCAACATCAACCGACAGCTGGAGGTCTATACAAGTGGAGGTGAGCCAGCTGGGTGATGCCAAGCAAAACTGGTGCCTGTGCTGCCTTGCTTTGATTTGGCCGAGTCTGGTTAGCTTTGTTTGAGAGCTGGATTAAACCTTTAATCAGTGGACAGATTAACTGGGAACAGGTTCTGTTGGCCTTACATGAGAAATGCTGGTGATTACACTTGAGGTCTTGCTCCCTTTGCTTGTAAACACAGAGGTGTTGAAGAGTTCCCCTTGCTGAAAGGGGAGCTTGCTTCCTTGGAGGAAAGCATCACTGTTCCTTTTTTTTGTCCTAGGTGACCCTGAAAGCGTGGCTGGTGAATATGGTCGCCACTCCCTGTACAAGATGCTGGGCTATTTCAGCCTGGTTGGGCTACTGCGTCTGCACTCTCTGCTGGGGGATTACTACCAAGCAATCAAGGTTCTGGAGAACATTGAGCTCAACAAGAAGGTAATACAACATGTTTTAAACCCTCTGTTGCAGTTTTCCAAATGCCTCTGTTTAAACATGCTGGTGAAAGATTGGCATAACGAATCTTCCTGCTGGGGAGCTCTTTGTAGCTGTTGTAGTTGTCAGGAGTTTGTAGCTGAACGCAGCTGGAGCTTTGGAATTAAATCAGGCCATATGATAATGCTGGATGCTGTTGCAACACAAGCACCTAGTTTTTTTAGGAGGCTTGCTGTGTTGTTACAGGGATTATTATTTGAACTCTAAGCGGTAGCACAGTGGTAGCCAGCTGAACACATCATTCCCACCTTTGTCAGTGGCTCATTATTGTATTTTTGACTCTTGTCCTCACTGTTCCCATTCCCACCTTGCCTGGTTTTGCCCTAGAGTTGAGTGCTGCTTGTGATAGCAGTGGCCAACAAAAGTCCAGCTGCAACATGGGCTTGGCCCAGATCTATGTATGTGCTGTCTGTCACAGGACGTGGAGTGAAACAGGGGGAAAGGGAACTTAGCAAAGCAATATTAAGCACAGTGCAAGAGTCCTCTGCTTGAAGGAAGCTGAAACTGGAAAACAGGAAACAGGGTGATCTAATAAACAGTGAGAAAACTGCTGCAGGGATGGGTGGGAGGTGAGGTACCCTGAATTAACCCTCCCCTTTGTATATTTGGGATGGGAGTGAAAGCAGAGGTGGCTGGATTCTGGGTAATGAGCTGTTTGGATCAAAGGTGATTGTCTCCCCTCTAACACAGCGTGTTGATCCTTCCTTCTCAGAGCATGTACTCCCGGGTGCCTGAGTGCCAGGTGACCACCTATTACTATGTGGGCTTCGCATACCTTATGATGCGGCGTTACCAGGATGCCATCCGTGTCTTTGCCAACATCCTCCTCTACATCCAAAGGACCAAGAGCATGTTTCAGAGGACAACCTACAAGTATGAGATGGTAAGAAATAGATTAGGTCTAGGCTTCCCACCCCCCCCCCCCCAAAAAAAAGCTGCTGTCTTCTTTCCTGCCCCTCCTCTGTCACCTGATAACCCACATCTAATTACATCCAGCCCTGTTTTCCTGGACTGTGCTGGTGGTGGTGACTGGGAATCCTCTGAACTCCTTTGCCATATGCAGCAATATTTTCTCTTAGCTGTATTACTAGTTCCTTTAGTTGTTCACCATACAGTTGCCTTGGCTCCATCTGCACTCTCCCTCTAGGCAGTGGTGTTAATGAATAATGGCTGCTAATGATATTCTTGTTGATGCTTCTTCAAACTCAGTCCTGCATTTCAGGTTCCTGCCATTGTTGGCTATATTTCCATTACCAGATAATCATTCACAGAGTGTTTTAATTCAGTGAAACAGAGCTCCTTTCTCTTTCCACCCAAGCTGTCTCTGGTGCCTGTTTTACCCCCTGCTGCTGCTGTCTCCTCTTCATCCTTATGATTCATTTCTAATTCTTCGTGTAGGCAAATCCTGCCGTTCTTAATTCCGTGACACTTCAAAAATTTGGTATGTCTGTCTCGGCCACACAGCTGTCCATTTCATCCCACACTCAGATAAATCTCCCTTCTCAGTCTTTTCTACGCTGGCCTCCCTTATAACTGTCCCTTGTCAGGTGATGGTTATTAGACTATCTAACTCTTCTCCTCTGCCCTTTTTTGCACCAAAGCAGTCAAAGCTGCTTCTGGCCATCCAGGTTCTGTATGGCTCTGGATACATTCACGCTGTATTTTACTCTTGTCCATTCTCCTCTGTTTTTTCATTGATGAGAGCCATCGATACATCGTTCATCTCTCTGCTTTGCCCTGAGGTACTGCTTCTTTGTGCTGTCCCCCTTGGGCATTAGGACCATCGGTCCTCTGGGTAAAGGGTCTGTCTCTGAAAAATGCAGCTCCCAGCTCCCTCCGGCACCATAAAGCCTGAGCACATTGGCAAGCTAACAGGTTCTTCTCTCTGTCTCAGATTAACAAGCAGAACGAGCAGATGCATGCGCTCCTGGCCATCGCCCTCACCATGTACCCCATGCGCATAGATGAGAGCATCCACCTGCAGCTGCGAGAGAAATACGGGGATAAGATGCTGCGCATGCAGAAGGGTGACGCACAAGTCTATGAGGAGCTCTTCAGTTACGCTTGCCCCAAGTTCCTCTCCCCCGTGGTGCCCAATTATGACAATGTGCACCCCAACTACCACAAGGAGCCCTTCCTGCAGCAGCTCAAGGTCTTTGCTGATGAGGTTCAGCAGCAGGCCCAGCTTTCCACCATCCGTAGCTTCCTCAAGCTCTACACCACCATGCCTGTGGCAAAGTTGGCTGGCTTCTTAGACCTCACAGAGCAGGAGTTTCGTATCCAGCTGCTTGTCTTCAAGCACAAGATGAAGAACCTGGTATGGACCAGTGGCATTTCTGCCCTGGACGGGGAGTTCCAATCTGCCTCTGAGGTTGACTTCTATATTGACAAGGTCAGTAACTGCCCCTTGCTGGCTAGGAAGTTCCTTCACGCAGGAAATTCTTGAAGTGGCAGCGCCTAGTTTTGCTCCAGTCTGTGGGAAACATCCCTTCCTTCTTTGCCGTGTGAAGGGTTTGGCTGCCCACAGTGAAGTCATAGTCGTGTATGAGCAGTGATGAGATGTCGTGGGCAGCTTTGGCAGTAGTTGTACCCAGAAAACAAAGGTCGTAAATGTCTTCCCGGGACAGAGGGAACTGGTGTTGGTGTTGCTGGGAGATGACAGTTGGGTGACAGATAGTGCTGTCAGTGTGTCAGGTTGTCAGATTGTCAGCTTTGTAGGTCTCACATCTCTCCTTTGCTTGACAAAGCAGAGATCTTGCTTGATCATGTTACAGGTCCCATTTTTTCACTGGAGCACCATTTAGCTCTAGGAGGAATCTAAACACAGGGTATGGTCCTGTCACCATCCTGCCCTTGGAGCTCCGGGCAGCAGGAAGCATAGCAGAGAGGCTTTTAGGACTTCGTTTTCAAAGAAGGTACCAGTAACCATTAGGTTTCTTTCTAGGAAGGAGAAGAGGTTGCCCCTTGTTCTTGGTCCTTAGAGCAGACCGCTTCCTGCAAGGTCTCCCGCTATGTCTCAGCCTAGCTCTCCTGCTAGATAGCATGACTCTTAGCTGCTGGAAGTAGCGCACGGATTGGGGTTGGAACTGTTAATCTGTTGCAAAGAGAGACAAAACCAGGCAGTGTGCAAGAATGAGGGAATTGAATACCATGTGAATTTGGGACCCACCCCAGGCAAAGGTATAGGGAAGGCAGCCCCTAGAGAGCTGAGCAGTTGCTAAGGGACTAGCCCAGATCAGGTGTGTGTGATGCTGAACCAGAGCTGGAGCGAAGCCCCTTTGGTTGCCTCCCCTGTTTGGCGGTGTTTGCTGTCTCCCTGCTAGCACGGTCCTCTTCCTGAGCTCATGCGGTTTCCTCCTCCAGGACATGATCCATATCGCGGACACAAAGGTTGCTCGACGCTATGGGGACTTCTTCATCCGCCAGATCCACAAGTTTGAGGAGGTGAGGCCTGGGCAGGAGAGCTGTGTGTTTCTGTAGGAAAAGTGAGGCAAGCATTGGGCTGTGCAGGCCCTGGAAGAGCCACACTTGTGTGACAGCTGTGTAATGCCTTGCTGGGGCGAGCCCTGGCTCTGCAAGGTACTAGGCAAGGGCAGGTGTTTTTAGCAGCAGCTGCTGACCTTTGAAGAATAGTATGTTTTTGCGTGAGAAGTGCTCATTTGAGCCACAGTGGAAAAAGAGGAGGGTTTTACTGTCCAAGGGTGCTGTCTCTTTGTCCCTAGACAATTGTAACAACCAAGATAGTATCTCTACTCTCATAACTATGGCTCTAGAAAGTGGCCTCAAAGATTTCTGGAGCACAGATGACTTCAGCATTGTGCTCAGCCAGGAGGTGACATTCTGTCACTGCTCAACTCTCCCGGCAGAGGCTGCTGCACACTGGAAACTTAGCAAAATCCTGAGATGTGGGGACTTGAGCAATACAGGGTTGTGATACTGCTGCTAGAAGTTTGGACCCTTTCTTCTCCCCACATCTTCCTCTGCTGTCTTGGAAAGGAGGAGGGAGTTTTAGTAGTTCCCTTTCTGCTTCTCACACTGTCTGCACTTGCGTGAGAACTGTTTTTGTCAGTGAGTTGGTGAAGGAAAGAGTAAAGGCATTGGATAAAGGCTGCTGAGAGGAACAGTAGCGTGTGCCAGTCCCTGTATTTTTCTGACCATTGCTTTCTCTAATTACAGCTGAATCGAACCCTGAAGAAGATGGGCCAGAGACCCTGAAAGTTCTGTGGATGCAGTGATCAGCCTGAACAGAGAAGTGGGTGGGAGAGATTATTCTCTTTGTGGTGAGGGAGGGGAGCTCAAGATTCTGGTATTTCTGGAATCTCCTGTGACTCTGAAGGGGATTTTTTAAATAAGCAGACTCGTTTGGCTCAAACTATCCTACAAAGGACAAGCCATCTAATAAATTAGTGGAATTTTCCTGGTGAGCATTCAGCATCTGATGTACTCACTTATTTTTCCTCCATGGAAGAATATAATTGCATCTGGAGACATGGGCAGCTGCTCTTGGTTTGTGTTCTCTTAGGTCCATGCTGTTGCAGGTAACAGTGGGGAGCAGATCTCTTTCCATGCTCTGTAAAGGCACTGTGCACGGTGGACAGGGAAGGCTGCAGAGCTGATGAACAGGGAGAAAATGAGTTGTTCCACAGTCTTTCCAGAGGATGTGGAAAGAACTACAAGGTAATACTCCTTTTAGCTCTTGCTCCACACATTGAATGAACCTGAGTTGTAGTTGCTTTCCTAGAAGGTTGCATTTTTGCCTTTCCACCCCTCTTTTGGTTGGTTGGTTGGTTGTTTTCAGTTGTTAGGAAGTACAACTGCTCTGAAGTGGATTGACATGTTTTTGAAGGAACGGGCAGGATTTTTGTAAACATTCAACCAATCTTAACTGTGGTCATCTGATGGGATGTCATTGCTGGAGGTTGTGTTTTATTTCCACACAAGTGATGCCCAAGTCCTAGCCCATAATTTAATGGAGTTCAGTTTCTCCAGAAAACTCCTTAAGGCCATTTAATTTATTAAAACCCTTTAAATGCTAATTTTAGCAGATCTCCAGTCACTTGCAGTGCCTTGAAAGAGAAAAATCAGCTGAAAAATAGCTCAATAAAGGGGAATCAAGGATCTGTAAATACTGAGGAAGAGAATGCAAAGAATGAATTGCATCTCATCTGCCCTCCACACACTCTCCCCTCTCTCCTCTTGCTGTCTTTAAATAGTTTGATGTTTGAGCGGTAGAAACAGGTGCCCGAGGAAAAACTTGTGTATGTAATAGAAAAGCTACACAAAGCGTGCTTCATATACACCATCTGCCTCTTTGTACCTCTCCCTCTCATTCCTTTCCACTGAGAGGGGTCCTGGCAGTCCTGCTTGGCTTCATATGTGATTCTGTTTAGAAGTCAGGAATAATTAGCCTTTGTTGGATTATACGCTGTGTTTGCATGAGGGCCAAGTTTCTACTGTCCTAGATACTGCTCAAAAGTAATCTGTGTTTCGCATCGCAGAGTCCTGTGACTCAGGCAGGCAGGGTACAGGCAGCACAGACTGCGATTAAGTGGGCAACTCCTGTTGGCCTTCTAGCTGCTGCTGTTAGTGTTCCACGTGCTAAAGATTTAATACCTCCAGTTCTGAAGGGTTTGAGGCAGCCATATCATTCAAGGAATAAAAGGACTGAGATGCCACTGCACTGCAGCAGCCCATGGGAGCTGGGTGTCATACTAAGTGAATCAGGTCCTTTTTGTATTTAGGGCTGGCAGTTCTGCCTGGGTGTGCTTACCAACAGCAAGCACAGGGAGGACAGCGGCCGACAGCAACTCCCCTCCTGCCTTCTTATTATCCAAAGCCTGAATCTTTCCCAGAACTTGTGCTAAGATAAATGTACACCAGGAGAACCTCTGGTTGAGCAGTATCTCCGTGGTCAGTTCTAGTTAATAGCATAGCAAAGGAATCCAGTGTGTTACTGGGATTTGGTCTGTGTTTAATCTGTGATTGGCATGTTGGAATTGCAGACTTTTTAATGCCTGTGTGCATCATCTTAAACCCAACAGTTACAGGCTGTTGGCAGGTACGTGAACATGCTGCTGCCTTCTGTTCGTGGCTTACAGAGGATGCAGAGGCCATCCGCTGATCTGCCTGGCTCCACTCCTTGTCTGAGGGAGCTCTGAAGGTTAACGGAGCGGGACTGGCACTCGGTGGAAGGAAGCCAAGAAGAGCTTGCAGCTCTCTCCCTGGGCGGAAAGATGGGCTCAGCGAGCTGCGGTGCCTGGCACTGCTTGAAGCTAGAGGAATGCAGGGCGTTCAGCAGCATCAACAGAGCCCTGCTGCTGCTGGTGCCGCTGGAAAGGCTCTCTGCAGGGAGCAGGGGGGGGTTTGGTACAGCTCGAGCCTCACCTGCCACAGTGGGGTTTGGTTCGTGGAAGTGTTCTGACCTGCAGTCGTAAAGGGAGTGAGCGTGATTGTGGACCCTGGAAAACACGGTTGAAAAAACATCCCTATTCCTGCTCTCCCTTAGGATATATCAGGAAGGCGCTGTCAGGCAGGTTGGGGGATCTTGAGCAGCCAGCTTGGTCATTACAAAACAGAGACAATGCTTCATTTCCTTTTTCTTTACACGGTAGCTTTTCCCATGATTTACACCACAGCTTATCTCAGGCACTGAGGGGGGGAGGCTGCTCAAGCCATTCAGAGAGAAGTTATTTTTCCCATGTCACAGCTCTGGGCTTGTGGAGTGAGAGAATGAAACAGAGGAATGAAGCAGGAGGTCTGGCTGGAGAAAGGAATATAGAACCCATTAAAAAATTAAAGAGAAGGGACTCCTATGGATTTGGGTCTGCCAGCAATAAGCTTAGCTTCTGTGCGATGGATTGGTCTTCCACAGAGGTAGCTACTGCCCCCCCTCCCTCATTTATCTAACTGGAAATGAAGAAAATATTTTGCAAACTAAACTAATAGTTAGCAGTGTGCTTCTCCCCCCCCCCCCCCCCAGTCAGACCATCACACTAAGCACACATGCCAGCTCTCATGACAATCCATCTCCTTGATGTCGTGTGTTCCTGAGATTGTATCGCGCCCTTCCTCCGCTTCTTCCAGGGCTTCCTGGGGAGTGCTGCCTGCGACTCCAACCGTCCTTATCTTCAAAGCCCTCCCTGGCCCCGTGCCTACCCGGGGAGCCACCTCCATCCCACACCTATTCCACTGTCTGATGTTTCTGTGTCCTCTGCAGCTTCTGCTCCTAGGGCGGCGGAGACCTGCTCCTGCCTTGAGCAGCCTACGGGAGCTAGAAAGGATGTTGCCTGGTGTGTTTTTTTTCCTTTCCTTTCCTTTTTCCTTTCCTTTCCTTTTTCCTTTCCTTTCCTTTTTCCTTTCCTTTCCTTTTTCCTTTCCTTTCCTCTTTCCTTTCCTTTTTCCTTTCCTTTCCTTTTTCCTTTCCTTTCCTTTTTCCTTTCCTTTCCTTTTTCCTTTCCTTTTTCCTTTCCTTTCCTTTTTCCTTTCCTTTCCTTTTTCCTTTCCTTTTTCTTTTTTCCTTTCCTTTCCTTTTTCCTTTCCTTTCCTTTTTCCTTTCCTTTCCTTTTTCCTTTCCTTTCCTTTTTCCTTTCCTTTCCTTTTTCCTTTCCTTTCCTTTTTCCTTTCCTTTTTCCTTTCCTTTTTCCTTTCCTTTTTCCTTTCCTTTTTCCTTTCCTTTTTCCTTTCCTTTTTCCTTTCCTTTTTCCTTTCCTTTTTCCTTTCCTTTTTCCTTTCCTTTTTCCTTTCCTTTTTCCTTTCCTTTTTCCTTTCCTTTTTCCTTTCCTTTTTCCTTTCCTTTTTCCTTTCCTTTTTCCTTTCCTTTTTCCTTTCCTTTTTCCTTTCCTTTTTCCTTTCCTTTTTCCTTTCCTTTTTCCTTTCCTTTTTCCTTTCCTTTTTCCTTTCCTTTTTCCTTTCCTTTTTCCTTTCCTTTTTCCTTTCCTTTTTCCTTTCCTTTTTCCTTTCCTTTTTCCTTTCCTTTTTCCTTTCCTTTTTCCTTTCCTTTTTCCTTTCCTTTTTCCTTTCCTTTTTCCTTTCCTTTTTCCTTTCCTTTTTCCTTTCCTTTTTCCTTTCCTTTTTCCTTTCCTTTTTCCTTTCCTTTTTCCTTTCCTTTTTCCTTTCCTTTTTCCTTTCCTTTTTCCTTTCCTTTTTCCTTTCCTTTTTCCTTTCCTTTTTCCTTTCCTTTTTCCTTTCCTTTTTCCTTTCCTTTTTCCTTTCCTTTTTCCTTTCCTTTTTCCTTTCCTTTTTCCTTTCCTTTTTCCTTTCCTTTTTCCTTTCCTTTTTCCTTTCCTTTTTCCTTTCCTTTTTCCTTTCCTTTTTCCTTTCCTTTTTCCTTTCCTTTTTCCTTTCCTTTTTCCTTTCCTTTTTCCTTTCCTTTTTCCTTTCCTTTTTCCTTTCCTTTTTCCTTTCCTTTTTCCTTTCCTTTTTCCTTTCCTTTTTCCTTTCCTTTTTCCTTTCCTTTTTCCTTTCCTTTTTCCTTTCCTTTTTCCTTTCCTTTTTCCTTTCCTTTTTCCTTTCCTTTTTCCTTTCCTTTTTCCTTTCCTTTTTCCTTTCCTTTTTTCCTTTCCTTTTTCCTTTCCTTTTTCCTTTCCTTTTTCCTTTTGCTGAAGTTAAACCCGAGTTCTGTCCCAGCTGCTCGCAGGCCCTGCTTGCAGTCCTCCCCCTCCTCCAGGGACTGAGTTGGGGGTGGGGGCGGCGGGGAAAAGGCTGCAACTTTCCTTCAGGGCTTTTCTCTGCGAATCCAACCTGGGGGGGGGGGGGTGGGCGGTGCGCCCCGCTGCCCCGCTCACCTTGGGAGCGGAAAGCCCTGGGCGCTGGCTTTCTCGGGTACCGCTCCGTCCCCTTCCACACCCGCGTCCCGCGGCCCTTCCCCTCCTCGCCGCGGGCGGGCCCCGGGACCTGCGGGCCCCGCCCTCCCGCCCGGGAAACCCCGCCCATCCGCCATGGAAGCCCCGCCCATCAGCCCCCGGAAAGCTCCGCCCCCCCCGGAAGCCCCGCCCCGCCCCTGGGCTCGCAGCGGCGGCGGCGGCGGCGGCAGCCGGAGCGGCCGCCCCCATGTCGGGCCCGCGGGGCGCCCTGCAAGCCTGGTGCCGCCGGCAGTGCGAGGGCTACCGCGGCGTGGAGATCCGCGACCTCAGCGCCTCCTTCCGCGACGGCCTGGCCTTCTGCGCTATCCTGCACCGGCACCGGCCCGACCTCCTGTGAGTGTAGCGGCGGGTGGCCGCGCAGGCCGCGCCGCGCCCCGCCGGCGCCGGCCCGCGGTCACCGAGGCCCGGAGGAGGAGGAGGAGGAGGAGGAAGAGGGGAGGGGGGGGGGCGGGCGCCGGGAGCCCCGTTTTCTGCCGGGACTGGGCCGCCCGTCCCCCTTCGCAGCTCCCCCGGGGGCAGGCGGGGCGGGGGGTGTGGGGGCTCGCAGGGAGATGGAGACGCTGTAAGAGGCGGCTCCGGGCCGGCTGGCGGGGAAGGGACGGAGCCTCCCCGTGCGTGGATGTGGTGGGGGTTCAGGGGCAGAGAGCACAGCCTCTGTCACCTTCTAAAATAACGGGGGACCGGGACGAAGGATGCCTTGTTTCTGCGAGCGACCTTCTGACCCGGGCTCGTAGACCCATCGAGGTCGGGGTCAGCAGGAGCTTGAGTGGTTTAAAGGGCGAGGAGAGCACGGAGGTGGGCTTAGGTCTGTGCAGCCAGCTGGGGAGCGGTGCCGGCCAGGGAGAAGGCATGGCACTGCCAGCTGGGCGTTGGGGTGTTTCTCCTCTGCCAGAGGTGGGCATTCCCACTTCCCCACAGGGACATTCCTGAAACGTGACGCTCTGAAACACGCAGAGCCCTGGACCAGGTAGCTTCTTGCATTTGCTTCCAGCTTTTGTTTTCTGTGGATGGCACAGGGAAAGCAGGAGGTAGCAAATTCCAGCAGGGATGTCAAGCCTTTCTAGTCTCCCCCAGCAAATGGCTTGGAGTTGAGTTTCCTCCTTCAGCCTCCTTTTCGAAGGGTGGCTCTGAGGGGGAATTCGAATTTCAGGAGGCAGCCCCGGTGAGTTTGGGATTGCCTGGGGGCATGGTGTCGGGCTGGAGAAACTGGCTGAGCTGCTGGAAGGAATCTGCCCCGACCTGCCGCCACAGTAACCCTGCGTGCCCCGGCACTGCTGGGAATCAAATCCACCCCCCTCATCTGCTCTAATCTTCAGTAGCCCTTGCAGTGCAGGTAGGCATCGCCCCACCTTGCCGTGCCTCCGGCGTGTAGGTGCTCCTCGCCTGTCGGCAAAGCCCAGTGGTGCGTCCCCTGTCACGTTGTTTCTTCCTCTGAGGTTGCCTGAATTGACCAAATCCTCTTTTTCTGAGCTGGGCCCAGCACAGCCTTTTGTCATGACGGCAACCTGTGGCAGGCGGAGGGTCGCCAGTGACTCCCCTGTGGAGCTGTGGTGGCCGTGAGAGGGCAAAACAGGCCTGTGTTCTTAACAAGCAGAAGCTGAACAGGCAGGCTAGAAACCAAAGTGCTGCCTGCTGTGTTTCAGGTGGCTGCCACAAAACCCTCAGTGTGGCGTTTGGGAGCCGCCAAGAGCTGAGACGTACGGTGGCTTTGCATCGCTCTGGGTCTTGAGGGAGCTGCGTGGTCTTGTGTCCCAGCAGCTCTCGAGTTGTATGGCTTGTTCTGGCCAGCTAGGATAGACCTTCTGAAAACACTTCCAGCCTCAAGACTGCCAGAGGGCAATAGGCAAATTAAGGACAGAAATACTTGCAATTACTATGTTTCTGAAACTTTTAATTTTTTTTAATTTTTTTTTTTTTTTTTTTTGGTGACATGGTCACTGGGAACCGAAAAGCATCAGCAAAAGCTTACAATAAACACCACTAAAACCACCTGATGCTTCTTCATTAACCATATTTACCATCCCATTAAGCATCAGCCGCTGCTCTTAAGTTGTCAGTGGGCTTAAATCTGCTTCTGGCAGATGTCCTAACTAAATACTTCACAGGTCCTCTGCACCAGCTGTATTGTAGAGGCAAAACCCAGTGCCTTACAAGGACATGGCATGTTGTAGAAGGATTTTCAGAGGGTGGTCAGGAGAGTAGCATTGTTTCATCTGATTCCAGCTTCTTCATCCTGTCCCAATTTGGAAGTGGGAAGATTGGATCAGAGGCAGTAAATCTCCCGACGGCAGAGGAAGAGTGGTGGTTGCCCTTCTTTACTTCTAAAGTGCCTTCAGTCAGCCCAGTAATGGGACTTGGCAGGGATCTGCGGGTGTGTTTCTGACCTTGCGTGGTCTTCCTTCGTGCGGGGCTCTCCTGGCCCACACGATTCGGCCGCGCTGATCCCCGAAGTCTGAAGTTCCTCTCTACTCGGGTGCTTCCCCTCTTCCTGCTGGCTTCCCCCTGGGTCGCAGAGGGGAGGAGCAAGGACATTCTTACAAGAGCAGAGCTGGAGCTCTTCTCTCTACCTGTGTGGCACCACTCCTCTGGCACCCTGATCCTCTGGGCTTTCTTTTGCTGCTGTGGTGGCTGTTGGTCTGTCCTGGTTGTCTGACCCTGCCCAGACGCTCCCCCCATTGTGCTGCAGTGCTGGTAGGTGACACGCTGGGGAAGAGACTGTCGTGAAAAGCCATATGGGTAAGTGAGGCTGAGGATAGTTTTCCTTGATTTGAACACAGTTGCCTTGGGATAAGGCAGGTGACATCAGAAGGATGCTCCCCTGGAGAGCTTCGAGCAGCTTCTGCAGAGCTCTTGAAAACAGAAACCAGATTTTTGTTTCTTTATTTTTTTTTTTTTTTAAAAAAAAAAGAAGTAGACTGGAAGAGCTCACTGTCTACTGAGTCTGGCTAAAGGTGTCTTGAACTGACCACCAAGGATGAGGTGCATACCTGCAGGACCTGTGTGTTGAACTGTGAAGCAGAAAGTCCCGGCCTCTAGCTCTGCTACTGAATGCACCTCATGGTTTCACTGCCTCTCTCCCGGCTGGGGAAATGGGAAACGTGGATTTAGCCTTTGACTATGCTGCTGGTTGTGTGATCTTGAGGAAAGACATTTAATCTCTTCTTTTCACTTGTCAGTTAAACTGCAAGCATCCAGGCCAACTTGACAGTGGACTGTAGGGATTAATGAGTTTGTTTACTCAGTGCTCTAGAAATCTAAAGCACAACATTAGTGTTTACAAGACATTTGCCATAGCTTAGTGAAGCAAAAAGCATCTTTCAGCGTCCCAAGCTGTGCAGCCTCCCTGGAGCTCAGGGGAGGTTCTTAGCATTCAGGGGAAAGGAGAACAAGAGGGCATGGCACATGCCTTTCGAGTGCTGAGAGAAATGGAGGCTTGAGGAAAACAGGAGATGAGAGCCATGCATTAGAAATGCTGTTTTGTGTCCCTAGAGCCATGGGTTTGGTTACAGGCAGGATCACAAATCTCATTTGTTCCTTCCCATGTACTGCCTGCATTTCCCTGACAAGACCTGGAAAGCTGAAGGGCTTGTTATGCAGCACTGCCGTTAAAGTGCTCATGATTTATATTTGAGGAATCCAGGAATTTGTTCTGGTTTTAGCTGTATGGCGCACCCTTCCCCCTTCCCTGGGTCTGCTGTGCTCCCTGGCAGCTGCCCTAAACCCTGGAGTACTTAGTGGCTCTGTATGTATCTAATTAGGTAAGCGCTTGGGATGTTATTTGCATGGAAATATTACTCCAGGATATGCTACGACGCTGGGGTTTGCTGAGTCGAGACGGTTGTTCAACTGGGATAGCCAGATTCTCGCCTATTCTTACATCTGATCCCTTGGTCTGGTATGTTGTCAGGAGAGGAGCCAGAGCAGGGCTGGGTGGAAGGCTGCTGAGATCAGGGCAAGGAAATAACGTGACAGGCAGCCACATGTCACGGAGCTGCGAGATGGCAAGTTCTGGCCTTTCTGCAGAGGAGGCAGTTTGTAGAGAGGACAGGGGTATGTCTAGGGTGGTTTTCCCCCCTGCCTGAGAGGCCACGCTCCTTGCACGTTGGTACGGGGAACATGTCCAGAGCTTCGGGGATGCCACGCGACAGAGCAGCGTGTGGGAGTGCTCATGTCAGGAGTGACGGAGATCGGCACGGTCCTCTTTGGCTTGTTCACAGGGGGAGCTGGAAAATGCAGCAGAGGGGAACTGAATAAACTGTGATCCCTGGGGCCTCGTACTGATGGACTTCAATATCTCTGGTAAAAGCTGAGAGCCTGCGGTCCTACATTAGTGAAAAAAAAAACTTCTATTCCCTTGCTGCTTGGTAGCTCCCCTGTTACCTCTTGAGCTTCACGTCCTCTCTGCTGGCATCTGCTTTACCCAGGCAGATTTTCCTTGGTTTACTAAAACGGCCTTGGTTTGCTGGGGCAGAGCGGAATGGACATGATGCTTTGTCTGTCAAAAACTACTCTCCCAGCCCGGGCCACCAAGAAGTCTTTGAGCTTCCAGCTGCACCACTCCCATATCCTGAAAGTGAGGGCATTCAAAATGAAGGTCATGAATGTTTAGTAGGCAGCTGATATATCAACTCTGCTGTCATCTCTTCTCCTGTTTTCCCAAGCTGGTATTTTCTTTAAAAGGGGGGAAAAAAAAAAAAATACAGCAAGGTTAAAGGAGTTTTCTAGCAAAAAAAAAAAACCTTAGGGAAAAAACCATCTCCCAGTGGACACTAGTCAGAAATATGAAAAAGGCACTAGTTTTCACATCAAAGCAAAGGCTGCGGCCGAAGCCTTTTTTCAGCAGCGTGTAGAGAGGGGAAAGTTGCGGTGTTTTGAACAGGCTGGGTTCTGTGTCTGTCTTTTGCATGAGCTTTCAGAAAGGTGCATAACGCAGAGCTGAACAGACAGCCCATCTCCTGCGCGTCCGTCTGCTCCCGCAGCAGCAGCGAGCGGTTGCAGTTTCATTTATCTGGGAGGAAACGGCACCAGCAGCCTCTTGCTTTTGAACGGAGGAAGTGTAGTTTTATGGTGGCGCAGGCAGCTGGGAAAATCTTCCTGAAGCTCATCACAGACTTCCTCTGCAGCGTTGGGAAAGGCGCGCGAGGGGCTTCGAGAAGGGGCCGGTTGCCCTGCGTTGTGGTGCCGGGGCGGTGTTACAGGAAAAGGCAATAAAAATCCAAAGGAGGATGGAGGAAGGGAGGCTCCCACAGCCCCTCTCCACGGGCCCACGGCTGAGGATTTGCCGTCTCACCTTATTCCTGCACACCACCCTTGGGGTGGGGGACACATCCCCTCCTCTAATCTGAATTGTCTTTCTGGGTTGGTCTCCCAAAACTTTGGCACCTCTCTCTGGACCATTGGGGTGGCTTTGCCTGACCCTAAATCTCTCTGGGCTGTGTCCTCCTCTGTGAATCCAGCTTGCAGGCACACCGAGCTGCTGCCTGAGGGTTTTTTTTTTGGTAACAAAGCTGAGATCCTTGGCAGGAAGGGGCTGTAATCAGTTTAGCATGATGCTGTTTTCACACATTATACCCACGCACACATGCAAAAGGCATAACTAACTCCCTCTGTTTCCTCCCCTCTGTTGAAAACCTGCAGACCGCTCTAACTCTCTGCCCTCTGCTCCTCTGATGAAGGCAGTTAGTCGATCCCTGTGGCTGGGCTGATTCGATCCCCCCCAAGGGGATCCAGGGGAACAAGTGAAATGCCACAGTGTGCCTGGGTTGGGAACTGCTGGGGATCCTCTCTGTGCCCTGAACGCCTTGTGTTCAGCAAGCTGCCTCACTGTAAAGGCTGCAGCCAAGGAGGGTTTGCTGTGTGCTGCAAGTGTTGGGGGGCAAGCAAGGACAGAAGTGCAGTTTAAGACCACCCGTCGCCCCAAATCCTGGGCTGACCTCAAATTCCCTCAGGTGGTGCAGGGAGGTTTGTCTAAGGACTCTTGTAGGAGGGAGAGGTCTAGCAGAGGCAGCTCTTTCTCTTGAAGTGGAGGATCTGCTTCCCTATCCTCCTGCTGTTGTGCAGGTGGCCTTGGAGGGGCCGGTTTGGGGTGATGTCGTGCACCCTTCAGCACAGTGGTGTGTGGTGCTGGTCGGAACATGGCCCTGGTATTTTTGCAGCCTTTAATCTCAAGGGCAGGAGAAGCGGGTAGTGAGGATGAGACTGACATTTTAATTTCCTGGTCACCACCCATTTGGGACTTGCTTTCTTTTTTTTTATTGCAATTTCCCTTTGGTTTCTTTGTTCTTTTACAACCTGAAATCTGCTTTGCCAAGGTTTTGTTTATCTAGGATCTTCCATGTTGAGTTGGCTGTCCTGAGAACCTGCATGTGGAAGCATCGGGGCACTTTTCCTCTGCACCTCATTTGGCTTTTTTGTGTTTTCTCATTTCAGAGACTTTGATTCTCTCTCCAAGGATGATGTCTATGAGAATAACCGCTTGGTAAGTCCCAATTATGCAGTGCACAGAAGGAAGAAGGGACGTGAGAATGACTTGATGGAGGTCATATAGTGTAGGAGGACCGCGTGACAGTGGTGAGGGTGTAAGAAAAATCTGTGTTTCTAACAGCTTCTCTGAAACATAAGGGAATCTGAAACATCAGCTTCCAGCCTGCACTGAAGAGAAGATCATTATCCTAGTAGTTGCCAAGACAACACCTCAGGTGAAGATTAAAACGGTCCAACGTCATCTTGACCTCAGCTGTTCCAGACTTGCAGGCAATGGAAACAGGAACGTAGTTTTACTCCAGGCATAAGCAGAGAGGAAGGTCATACTGGACCTAGGCTGGTCTCCAATGTTCATCTCCTGCTTGGGACAGCTGGAGCCAACAGCAGAAGCCGTCAGTGGGTCATGGGGAGATGCTCAACCCCAGGGGCTAGGGGTAGGACAGAGCAGCAGCAGCTTTGGGATTTTGCTGAGGGAAAGACCTAATTGCTGCAGACTGCATCTGATAGTCTGTGGAGAGACATGGGCCATCACCTAACCAAGATGAGTTGAGCTAGGTCATTTGGGTTTTCAGGATTAGGGCTCTCCAGTTGGGTCCTGGCCATGACCTTTCCTAGACCAGTTCGTCCCTTTCAGCCATTAGCAGCTATCTTTTCCCATTTGAGAGCCATGCAATGGGTTTCTTGTCCTATTAGTGACCCCTAAACTGTGATCTATCCTTGTTCCCTGCTGCTTGCAGCCTTGTGTTCAGCAAGGCTCAGTCCAGAGAACTGGCTTAAAGCCACGCTGAGTAGAGCTGGGTGTCCACACCTGGCTTTTTACACCCCCAGTCACTGCAAGTATCTGGTTTTCCTTTATTTCTCAATTCCTTTTCTTTAGATCCCACACCCTGCACAGCATCCTGTGCCCCAAAGACCAGGCACCTTTGGTCTTTACCCACACCCTGCACCTGGTACCTCACCATTCAGTGGCCATACCACTCTCATCCCCTCCTGACTCGCTTTCTCTTCAGTTCCTGTTGTAGTCTTGCATCCCCCTTCCCCTGGAGATCAATTTGGGTAGGCTGCCCTTGGCTCAACAGCAGGACGGCCAGCAGATAACCAGTAATCCACATGCACTGCTAAGAAGGAAGCTCTCAAACAGCTATTTTCATCCTTTGCACCTTCCTTTCAAGTAGCCATGAGTGCAATAGTAGGAGCTGTGTGCTTCTTATCACAACGTCTTTCTCATTTCTGCTTGCTGAGACACAGAAAAGTACTGAAGTGACTTGTGCATGGCAGGCTGCTGGCTGTTGGGCTGGGATGGCTATATTAATTGTGGGAGGGGAAGTTGTGGCACCCCAGGGCATGAAAGGATGGGCAGGGTTGGTGTTTCTTTTGGGGCGGCTGGGGACACTGCTCAGTAGAGCTGATGTGTGGCTGTGTTGCTAGAAGTATCTTCCAGCCTGTATCTTCGTGGTGCCAGCCAAGACTCTGCTGGGCTCTTGGATGAGGGCACTGGTGGTGTGCCCATTTCACAGGTCAAAAAACCACTGGTGTTTTTTGTTTTGTTTTGTTTTGGCTTTTGTTTGTTTTGTTTTTTTTTTTTTTTTTCCCAATGAAAACTGAGACCTCTTGAGAGTTACCCTCCCTGTTCCAGTACAGCAGCCAAATGTCAAGACCCCTCAGGTGGGAGTTGCAGGGGCACAGGCAGCTGAAGTGACTTGGAGGAAAGGGCAGCTGCAGCAACTTGTTCCTTTGCTTCTGATGCCACCTTTCCAGTCAAGCGGCATGTCTGGGAGCTTCTGTCCATCTGGGGTCATAGATCACAGAATTGTAGAATTGTAGAATGGTTTGGGTTGGAAGGGACCTTAAAGATCATCTGGTTCCAATCCCCCCTGCAGAGACACTTTCCACCAGATCAGGTCACTCAAAGCCCCATCCAGCTTGGATTTGAACACTTCAAGGCAGGGGACATCCACAACTTCTCCGGGCAACCTGTTTCAGTGTCTCACCACCCTCACAGTAAAGAATTTCTTCCTAATATCTAATCTAAATCTGTTCTCTTTCAGTTTAAAACTGTTACCCCTCACCCTCTCCTTACAGTCCCTAATAAAGAGTGTCTCCCCATCTTTCTTGTAGCCTCCTTTAGGTACTGGAAGGCCACTATAACGTCTCCCTGGGGCCTTTTCTTCTCCAGGCTGAACAACCCCATCTCTCTCAACCTGTCCTTGTAAGGAAGGTTCTCCAGTCCCCCAGTCATCTTTGTGGCCTCCTCTGGACCTGCTCAAGCAGGTCCATGTCCTTCTTACATTGGGGGTCCCCAGAGTTGGACACAGCACTGCAGGTGGGGTCTCACAAGAGTGGAGTAGAGGGGGAGAATCCCCTCCCTCGACCTGCTGGCCACACTTCTCTTGGTGCAGCCCAGGATGTAGTTGGCTTTTGGGGCTGTAAGCGCACATTGCTGGCTCAGAGTCAGTTTTCCATCCACTAATACCTTCGAGTCCTTCTCCGAAGGGCTGCTCTCAATCCACTCACCGCCCAGCCTGTATTTGTGCTTGGGATTGCCCTGACCCACGTGCAGGACTTGGCCTTGCTGAACTTCATGAAATTTGCATGGGCCCACCTCAAGCCTATCAAGGTCCCTCGGGATGGCAGCCCTTCCCCTGCAGTGTGTCGACTGCACCACATAGCTCGGTGTCATCGGCAAATCTGCTGAGAGTGCACTCAATCCCACTGTCCATGTTAAACAGCACCAGTCCAAGTACTGACCCCTGAGCATCTCCACTCATCACTGCTCTCCACTTGGACGTCAAGCTGTTGATTGCAAGTCTTTGAGTGCAACCATCCAGCCATAGTCTTACTACTTAACATTCCCTAGGGTCCTTCCAACTTGGTTTCTCTGTTATTTTTTCAGAGAGCATCAGTTTTCTCTCCTTAATGCGTCTTTCTGCTGTTCCTGCAGGCCTTTGAGTTGGCAGAGCGGGAGCTGGGCATCCCAGCCCTGCTAGATCCCAATGACATGGTCTCCATGAAAGTTCCCGACTGCCTCAGCATCATGACTTACGTGTCTCAGTATTACAACCATTTCAACAACCCCAGCCAAGGTGAGTGTCCTCCCACCCCTTTGGCTTCCATTTTGCCCTCACTTGAGTACGGGAAACCCAGCATTACCTTGTGCTTCCTCCTCTCCATGGCAAATGGGAGCCTTGTGTGCGTGTGTGTGTGTGGGGAAGCGGAGAGGAGTGGGTAGTACCTGCCTCTCCTGGATCGTGCTGGTGCTGGTGAGGAAGGCCTGGAACAGGGAGTGGGAAAGGGCGAGGTTTCACAAGAGGTGGGGAGTGATGTAATAGCTCAGGCTGCCGAAAGAGGAACGCCTTGTTTCGCCTCCCTCTGCTCTGCATTCCTGCTGCTTGGGTTGGGCCACCACCCCTGGTTCCCATCAGACCCCTTTGTGATCTGCTTTAACCCATTAAAATGGGAGAAAGTGAGATAGGCAACCTGCCTACCGCAGCTAATTTTTATCACACCAGTAAGTGTAAAGTGACTGGAGGACAGAAGGAGGGGAGCCAGGGTGGAGTGTCTCAAATTGGCTCGTCTGTCCTTGCAACTGCAACCTGAGCTAAGTGCTGCTCTGAGACAGCTCTTCCAGGTCATCCCTCCTGGGTGGAGACAGGGGCTCCAGGTCTCCACTGCTCAGCTCTCTAGCCACGTCGTCAGATAAATCTCTTCCACATGTGTATAATTCTCCGGGGATGCTGAACTCCCAGCGGGGACTGGTGTGTGAGTGCCAGCCCCGACAGGCGAGGGATGCTTTGCAGACCTGCTGACAGCCCAGAAGCCCAGTGGGTCACAACAACACATCAGCAGTTACCCCGGGGTGCTCTGGGCTTTAAGCATTGCTCAGGGAGTTGGTTACAAGGAAGCCAAACAGCATTTGATGAGTAAATCAAATCACAGCGAGAGGCTGGTGTCCCTGGGCCACAGGAGGGGATCCACAGCAGGGCCAGCCTCTCTGGCAGCCTCGCAGCTGACCCATTATTAGATTGTGTTTGTCTCTCCCACCTAAAATAGGCACCGAGTGTCAGGAGCGGCAAGTCCCATCCTATGTCACAAGGCTAGATGATGGTTTGGTTTTTTTTTGTCTTTTTTTTTTTTCCCCTCCCCTTCCCCCACAC
This sequence comes from Tyto alba, assembly GCF_018691265.1. Lineage (NCBI taxonomy): Eukaryota > Metazoa > Chordata > Aves > Strigiformes > Tytonidae > Tyto > Tyto alba. The sequence goes on from NW_024881282.1 coordinate 33,159,465, forward strand.
GAATGGTGTGAGTCACTGCTGCTCTCAGTGCCTGAACCTCCTTGCCTTGTGCCTCCAGCCAGAGTCCCTCCGCCTATGAAGCGCCCAGCTGCTGCCTCCTCGCCTCCTCTGCTGTCCCACAAGAAGCCCGTGGCTGCAGTGGAGAGTCCCCCGGCACCACAGGTACCTAATTTCTTGGTTCAAAGTCAGCCTGAGGCAGTGGTTCTCCCTGTGCTGTGGGTGAGGAGATGGGAGAGAGCCCCTCACAAGCAGGGTGGGTCTTTGCGGGGGGCTACCTTTGTGTTTTGGGGTGGGAGGGCTCTCTGGGATTTTGGTGCTGTGGGGGACCCAGCCGAGAGAGTGATTTCTCCCTAGGAGTCTGTGGACTGAAATTTGTCCATGGCAGGCAAGAGGTCGGGTGGATTGGTGCTGGATGGTTCCTTGAGCCACCCAGAGCAGAAGCACCCTCCTTCCTACGGGAGGATAACCATGTAGATGAGGAAAGAGCAGGAAGGATGCCTTTTTCTTTCTTGGCCCTTTATTTCAGGTTTTAGCGGATGTCTGTGGTGGCACATCTTCCAAAGAGAGGGGTGTTTTTCTTGCAGGTCCCTGCTGCCTGCGGTTTAGATTAGTCCCTTCCACAGCCCTTCAGCCCTAGACAGGGGCAAGGCACCTTTTAGAGTGACCCCTTCTAATTTGGGAAGGGGCAGCCTGTCTGTGCCTGGACTCGGGGAGCAGCTGTTCCGCGTGTCGTCAGCCCCTGAGCCGTGCCACAAGCACTCAGCAATGGGCCTTGCACAGGGAGCAGCTGCTCTGGGGGAGCCGTGGGCTAGGGAGGGGGGGTGTGTGCAGCTCGTGACCCCCATCCTGAGCTCCCCATGCGTTGTGTCTCAGGACGATGCCCCCTCTGACCCGTCGGAGTGGTCCCAGCGCGCCACGCTCAGCAGTACCTGCGCAGCCTGCCAGCAGCACGTCCATCTGGTCCAGCGCTACCTGGCCGAGGGCAAGCTTTACCACCGCCAGTGCTTTAGGTATGTTGTGGCCAGCCCTGGTGGGGCAGCCACGCTCCTCGGCAGACTGGAGGTCTGTGGCCAGCCGTACCCCATCCTTGTGTAACACGGAACACAGATGACAGTGCCCAAAATGATACTGAAGAGGGTTTTTTTTTGTCTGCCAGCCCCCTGTCCCGGAGGTCTGTCCAGCCCTGTGCTGCTTGCCTCCCGTGCTCTCTTGTGCTTTCTCACTTCACTGGCTTGGGATCCCAGCCTCGTGTGCTTCTCCCACCTCTATAAACCAGGATGCTCTGCCTCTTTACCGCCTGCCTCCCCAGACCCACCCCCCCACCACCTTTCAGTGTGGTCTAAGCCAGGACATCATCCTACACACCTCCTTCCACCTACACTCCACATCCTCAACTGGATATACAGGCTCCCACGCTGCCTGGGGTGGTGCTGATCTCTGAGGAGCACGTGAAGAGCTGCAGACAGTTACCAAACTGAGGAATGAGGGATTAGACATCAGCAGCTCTGCGGTTACTCCCTGGGTGCAGGTCTTTACCTGCAGCACCTGTGAAGTCATTTCACTTTGCTTTCCCTGCTCTGATGATGAAGGGATGAGATCTCTCCTGTGGGCTAGAGGACAAGAGCTGGCAAGTGGGCAGCTGGCATCTGAGGACAGGAATATTGAGCCACTGGGAAGATATGGGAGGCCTCCTTCACCTGTATAAACAGTTCTTGCCTAAGCCAGCTAGGGGTGTGTCATAGAAACAGCATCGCAGAAGAAGAGCTGAGCTGGGGCCCATCAAGCTTCCCACCTGGGGCAAAAGCAGGATTTTTGGGGTGCAGGTGTAGCATTGCTGATGGGCTAGGAATAGGAGAGGTGCCGTGTCTGCCTTCAGACTGGGTAGTGAGATCTATGTAATTTTATTCTGTTTTCCCTCCTTATGCTTTTCTTGTAATTTTTTTTTCCCCCTGCTGATTCATGGGCCCTGTTTGGTGGGGAACATCCTGTGGCATCATTTTCTGTGGGTTGATGGACATAAAACCAAAACAAACCTCTTCCCTTGTCTGAGCTTGGCACCTCTTCATTTCATCATACCCCTTCTCTCTAGAGCCCCTTGTGTCCTCACACTTCTGCTCTACATTTCAAAGGAAACCCCAGTCAACTGGACACCCAGAGCCAAATTCCTCACTGAAATTTTCTGCTTGCAGTGTAGGGCAGCCAGCTGCTGCAAGCACCAGGTATTCAGACAAGAAGGAACAAGCTTGGTTTTCATGGGAGTGCTTGATCAGCCCCTTGCCCTTGGCTCCCTTTCATGTATGCTATCCGCCTCCCTTCCCAGGTGGAAAAGGGCTGACTTGGTTGCCAGTGCTGTGTGTTAACGCTTGTACCTGGAGGGCTTGATTAGGGAGGATTCAAAGGCTCAGTGGGGAGAAAGAGTGGATGATCTGAGGAGATGTGGCAGACAATGAAGGACAGGGAAGCTATTAGCCCAGTTTCAACAGGCAAGGCAGAGTGTAAGAACGGCCCCTACGGCATCCTTCCAGCCAAATGCCATGACCCTGGTGGGGGCCATGGTCAGCACCAGCAAGGGTGAGCATGAGACCAGGCTCGGCTTTCCTCCAGCATAGGGATTTCCTGAGTTGGAAGTTGCATAATTTTATTTAATACTCAGAGTTTGGCGGGTTTTCTTTGGATTTTTTTTTTTTTTTCCCCCTCACAAATGTGTCTGATGGTTCTTTAACCTGCCTGGACCCTTGGCCCCCTCAAGGCAGCCCATAACCTCCCTGTGCTGGTTCTGAACCAGCTGCTTCCTAAGGCCAGTTGATACTCCCAGTTTCATGTCTGTGAACGGTTGATCCCTCTCCCCCTCCCAGGGCCACCTGTGGTCTTGTAGCGCTCTCTTCTGTCCCCCACCAGCTTCATCTTCTCCGAGAAAACTGTGGGTGTCTACTTTTTACGGGTCTGGAAACCATGCGTTATCCTAATAGCAGCTGTTGCCCTTTCACAGCTCTTAAATCCTTTCTGAGTTGAAGAAGGAAGCCAAATGCATGCAGCAGTTGAGTTGTGAACTCCCCATGGGTTCATACAGTGACACAGTGATGTTTGTCTGTTCCTCTCCTTTCCCAAATGACTTCCCCAAGACCGCGGTAGGATTTAGTAGCAGGGGTGGGAACTAACTCCGTGGCCCTGCGAGGATCTCCCGAGTGCTTTGCCTTCCCTGAGGGAGAGGATGGTGTCCCCCATCTCACGGGGCTCTCTCTTCTCGTTGGCAGGTGTAAGGAGTGCTCCAGCACGCTGCTCCCAGGGTCATACAAGCCCGGGTCAGAGGCAGGGACTTTTGTCTGCACGCAACATCGTGGTAAATTGGCCATGAGTGGGAAGGCGGAGAGGAGGCCCAGCCCAGACCGGCAGTCGCCAGAGCTAAGAACTGAAACCGGGGCTGGTGGCGTGGGTGAGGATGCCTTCCCTGCAGGAGCAGAGGTGGGGAAGGACGATGGCAACTCTCTGGAGAGCACGGCAGAGACCCCGCTGCCCGCAGAGGGGCTAGCTGTCCCAGCAGAGAAGAGCAGCACGCCCAACAAAGCAGAGACAGCGATACCCCCTGCTCATGCAGGCAGCGGGGTGCCCATCTCCCAAACTCCCCCCAGACCTCCCCTCCCCAGCAAGCCCGCCGTGCTCACCCAGGACAAAGTCAGCTCGCTGGACGGACGGCTCAGAGACGCACGGCCCACCCCTGCCCCAAGGAGGGCCACCGACGCGTCAGCCCTCTCTCCTCCGACTTCCCACCCTGTCCCCCGGCCCAGGTCCACTCTCCAGGGCGAGGGCAGCGAGTGTGGGCCTGGCATGGTGAACGGTAAGAGGGGACAGAGGTGACAGGGGTTACCCTCCACCTCCCCAGCAGCCGAGGTGGTTGGCACCAGGTTGGACAAGTTTCATTCCTTCTCTGCAGCCTGACACCCTTCTGCCTCCGAATAGATCTCAGGCTCAGACACCAAGCCTTCGATTGCCGGCCATCCCCAGAGCAGGGAGAGCAGCACTAGGTTTCACGCCTGCCTGCTCCCTTACATTTTTCCAGAGCTCTCCAGGGGGTGCTGCCAGTGTGGAGGGCGGGTGGCGGGGCTAGAGCAGTTTGCAGGCGTGGGGACAGAGGGGCACGGCAGTTCTCCAGGTGCAGCTCCCGGGATGGGGTGGGGAGAAAAAAGCAAAGGGGATGTTTGGGGTTTGACTGACTGCACTGACTGTGGGAGGAACACAGTGAGGCCTTCAGAGAGTGGCAACAGCCAGCCTGCTGTGGGGAGATGTGTAAGAGGTGGCTCATGTTGATTTAACCTCTTTCTTCATGTCGTTTTGGTGTTGTGACAGTCTGACCCTGTGTCTTTCTAGGTAGGGTACCTGAACCCAGCCCCCCTGTCCCAAAACCCCGAGGGAGACCCTGCTCCTCTGATCGGTACGTCCTTCTGTTCGCAGGTCGCCTGCAAACCCCCCACAGCGAGGTGGGGCTGTGGGTATGGCTCAGCTCTGGTCTCCTCTCCCACCTCCATCAGCCCTTACTCTTAGGAGGATGCAGACTGTGATCAGGTCTCTTCCCTTACCTAACGGGTGCCAGCCCAGTACAGTCAGGTTGACAGCGTTTGTCTGTACCTCCCAGGATCTTTGTCTCTTAGGGTTTGTAAAGAGTTTGGGAAGGTGTTTCTGTGGCACATGCAGACTGCCAAGTCCCTTCCGAAATGGCCCTGCTTGTGGGTGCTGAGAAGGGGACGCTTATCTGCCCTGTGAAGGGTTTGTCCCAGGAAAGGTCCAGTGCAGGGATGTTGTGGGTGCCTGGCTGCAACCTTTAGACCTCCTGGGCTCCTACCCAGGAGCCTGCTGGTGTTGGTTCATCCTTGCCTGCTCCTGGGACAGAGGTTGCACAAGCACCCGGCGTTGGCAGTGGCCAAGGGGCGGGTGCGTGGGGCAAGTGACGGCCGCTTTCCTGATGAGCAGTGATTCACTGAGCCCTGGTGCAGGCTTGCCGTGGGCTTGTGCCCCCAGAGGAGCAGCAGCATTTCCAGCCGCGGGAGTTAGCAAAGAGGAGTTGGTCCCCGGGACGTTCGGATGATAAGGTGACACTCTGAAGTGTAGGAAGGGAGCGTGACCAGAGCGGGCAGGTATCCGATCTCGACTCTCCCTCCATCCACAGCCTGGGGAGCAGAGCTGGGTGTAGGAACAGTGTCAGGGAGAGGAGAACAGCTGTGCCCATAAAGCTCAGCCTTTACTGCTGCTTAGCAGATGGAGGCTGTCGTGTTCAGAAAACAAAACACTGGGCCCAGTGGGCAAGTCAGGCAGGCTGTGCTTCCCTCAGGCCCATAGGTTTGCCCGCAGAGAATGGGACCCTTTGTGTCTGAGGAAGACTAGGGCCACCCTTGGATGAGAAAGATGGGAGACATCCTGCTCCATCCGTCCTTTCCCCTGAGGGCTAAGTCCCTCTCCATGTCTTGCTGTCCCAGCTTGTCTCTGCTCCCTACCAGCTCAATCTCTCTCATCTCCCAGGGCTGGAGCTGCTGCGAGAGCCAAGGACCCACCGTGGATGGCCTTAGTGCAAGTGGAGCCCAAGAAGAAGCCAGCTCCCCCTCCTCCACCAGGCAGCAGCCATGAGACTCCAAGTAGGACTTCAGAGGAGGAGGATGGGGAGGAGGTGGGGAAAGCCAGGAGTGAGGAGAGCAGATCTGATGCCACAGAGCCCAAACCGTACAACCCCTTTGAGGAGGAGGACGAGGAGGAAGAGGAGAGTGCTGCCACCCAAAAGAGCACTCCTGAGCAGGAGCAGAGTGAGACTGCTGCCAAGCCTCTCCACCCGTGGTACGGCATCACTCCCACCAGCAGCCCAAAGGCGAAGAAGCGGCCAGCTCCGCGAGCCCCCAGTGCTTCCCTGTTAGGTGAGCTTCCCCCTGCTCCCTTATCCTTCCTCCACAATCCCCGTGTGGCCCCTCGGAGGCTTCCCCTTCCCAGGCACCTCTGCATCACCCCGGCAGGCCAGGCCTTTATACACTGATGGTTGTGCTGGGACTTGTGCTAGCCACGTCCTCTACCCAGTGGAGCAAGACCTTTGTGCTGGAGCATCCCTTCTGTCTTCCCTGAGGACAGGCAGACGCTGGTTCCTTTTGCATTTTCCCCTGCCTCCAGTACATACCACTCCTCCCCTTTTCTCCTGGCTGTGCCCCCATTCCTCCCTGAGCTCTGCCTTTACTTTGCAGCCCACCACCCCATCTCCAGACTGTCACACTCCGAGCCATCATCCTCCACCCCATCGCCAGCCCTTAGCCTCGAGAGCATCAACTCCGAGGGTTCAGCCAAGGTGCTGGGTGACACCGACGAGGCCTCAGTGCCCAAAAGCTCCTCCGAGCCCACTGTCCACACGCCGACGGCCACCAAGACCTCTAGCACTGACACTCCACTGGCCAGCGTCTCCTCCAGCGAAAGTCCTGCTGCCCCAGCCAGCCTCTCCACCAACTCCTCCTTCTCCTCCTCCAGCGAGCTGGCCAGCTTCAGTGGGGAGGTGCAGCCCAGCACCCCACACGCCGGCAGGAGCGTCTCCACCGGCAGCTTAAAGACCAGCCCCAGCCGGCTGCCCCCCAAGCCTCCTGCTGGGGCCAGCCCTACGCCCATCCTCTTGGCTTCCGATGGGGGTGCTGGGAGCCCTAAGACTCCCTCCTCACCCAAGCCGCAGCTGAAGGTGAGATGGTGACCTTCCTCCCATCCAGCTCAGGGGGCTTTTCTTCCCCATCCATCACTCGGTCACAGTGGGGGTCACGAGTCCAGGCTCGCCCCTTCGGAAGGTTTTGGTCTGTGACTCCCTGAAAGTAAGCCTGGGGCATGTGCTCCTTAAGCGGTGGCTCTGTTCATACTCTGCCTGCCCCACGTGCTAGAGAAGAGGTAGGACGTTGTGCGATCAGAACAAATAGGAGGGGAACCGAGAAGGAAAACGGGTCAGCCTGCTTGTTACAGAAAGGCTGGGGAGCTGATGGCAAACAGCAGCGCAGCTGGTTTTTGCCCCGTGGGTAGGCTGCTGGTGGAGATCGGTGCTGTGTTCATCACACAGGAAGGTGTGGGACAGGACAAACCCTCGGGCTGCCCTGTCTGCTCAGTCTCAGCTGTTGGAATGCTTTATCCCTTCCCTTTCCTGGGCCTTCACATATTTCCTTTTGTCCCACCTCTTCAGTCTTCCTGCAAAGAGAATCCCTTCAACCGGAAGCCATCGCCTGCTGCCTCCCCCTCCGCAAAGAAACCTCCCAAGGGCTCCAAGCCAGTGCGTCCTCCGGCACCGGGTCACGGCTTCCCACTGATCAAACGCAAGGTAAAGGAGCCTTTGGGGGCAAGGGGGACAAAAGCCAGCTCTGTACTCTTCCCCCCAGGGCCATAGCTGTGGACGTGCACCCTGCTGATGCGTGTGTGGGTAGGGATTGCCCGGGTGGCTGTGGCGGATGGTGTCCGGGCTAGACCCCGTTGATGGTAGCACCATGGTCTCCCTTTATTCCAGAGTGGGGTGGGCATTTCAGGTCCATGCTTAGATGGAGTGTTCTGTTGTCTTCCCACCCTGGTTAGTGTTGACCAGCCTTAGGGTTAACCCTGGAAACGGGAGGTTGATGGTGATGGAATTCTCTGCCTTGCGGCTTGGCAGGTGCAGACAGATCAGTACATCCCCGAGGAAGACATCTATGGGGAGATGGATGCCATCGAGCACCAGCTGGACCAGCTGGAGCACCGTGGGGTGGCTTTGGAGGAAAAACTTCGCAGTGCTGAGAATGGTATGTAGGGTGGGCTGTCTGGGGGTGTGGGGCAGGATGGACCCTAGGGCTGCACCGTGTCCAGCCAAGGAGGTGGTAGTGGTGACTTCCTCCCTGCTGATGCTGAGGTTGGAAGAGCACAAGGGGCTGTACTGGGCTCAGAGAACGGTCACAGCCATATCCTGGACAGGGAGATGTCCCAAGAGTGGAAACAGGTGGGAGAAGAGATGAGGTCCCTCTGGGGCCCAGGAACAGGCTGAGCTCAGGTTGGATCTAGCCCGGTGCCAGAGCCCAGTTTGCTGCAGGGTGATGGGATCCTGCAGAGCTGGGGATGGCTTTGAATTGTCCCTTTGCTTGGCAGACAGCCCTGAGGACAGCCTGCTGGTGGACTGGTTCAAACTCATCCATGAGAAGCACATGCTGGTGCGCCACGAATCGGAGCTCATCTACATGTAAGTGTGTGCTGGTGCGTGGGGAGGCACTGACGCTCTCGTGGGGAACCCTGTCTCTGGCCTGCTGAAACTGTGCTTCCAGGGGAGAGCCTGACAGGGCCTCCTTGCCTGGAGAAGGGAGGGAAAGAGGGCAAGCAGACAAAGGTATCCAAACATACTCAGAACTGACCCACTGCAAGTCACCAGAGCCCCTGCAGCATCTCCTCCAGGAAGGCCTTGAGCAGCCTGGGCTGGTCCCCACTGGCACGTGGCTCCCTGGCCCTTTGGCTGCACGGGATAAGATCAGCATCTCAGAGGTTCTTTCCAAGCTCACCCTGTACCTTGGGATGACGTTCTGGCTCTCCGGAGCCTTGCAGTGGTTCCTGGACGTGCCCCCTTCCCTTGCAGCTTCAAGCAGCAGAACCTGGAGCAGCGGCAGTCGGACGTGGAGTATGAACTGCGTTGCCTCCTCAACAAACCAGGTAAAGCATCGCTCTGGGTGCAGTTACCTCCCTTTTCCCCCCTGGGGTTCATCCCCCCCACTCTGTCTTGGTGGGGCTCGGATCTTTAGGGATGCCAGCGCGATCAGCTGGCTTCAGAACTGCTGCCCCATCTCATTGCCATGTCCCAGCCTTGTGCAGGCACGTGCTCCTTTTGTCCCCATGGGATGTCACCTACAGGGCTCCCTCCACAGCACTGCTAGCCCAGCTGGCCCTGCAGCACGGCAGGGGGATCATGCTAGGGGATCTCTGCCCCAAAAGTTTTGAGTTTGAGCTCCTTCAGCCATTTAACTGCCTGTTTTTCCTCACGGTTTGGCTGGATAGAGAAGGACTGGACTGAGGAGGACCGAGGGAGGGAGAAGGTGCTGATGCAGGAGCTGGTGACCATCATTGAGCAGAGGAACGCCATTGTGAACTGCTTGGACGAGGACCGGCAGAGGTGAGCGAGGAGCGGGGTGGGCTGGGGGAGAAGGGAAAAGTGTAGCCTGTCTGACTCAGCACCACCCAAACAGCTCACGGGGATGTCCCAAGATGTCCCAGCTGCTGATGCCTTTTCCAGGCTTCCCGATTCTTGTCTATTTGAATCCCTCGTGTGGGAAAGACAGGGCAGTACTTGCAGCACGTGGGATTTATCCTGCTGGTAGCAAGTGCTCACAAGACAGTGATGGATCTGCCTCTCCATGGCTTATAAGTGGGAGGCTCTCTAGCCTTAAACAATACAGCAGCTGTTTTCCGAGCTGAATCGCTGACCTATTTCCCACTCTTTCTTTCAGAGAGGAGGAGGAGGATAAAATGTTGGAAGCCATGATTAAGAGGAAAGGTAAGAAACAGTCGGGAAGATTTTTGGAGTGACAGCTTCACCGCCGACCCAGCGAGGGGCAGCACTGCATGCGGAAGGAGAGATTGAATCTGTTCTGTGTAGAGTCTGCAGCCTTCCCTGTAGGGTGGTTACAGTTTGGGGCACGGTTGTGCTGCGCGCCCCGGTTATGACAGGAAGAAGCGTGCGTGCAGTGGAGGGCTTTGATTCATGGCTCTCGCCCTTGCCCCTCTTCGTCACGTGCGCACGTGTGTGTGTGTGTGTGTACAACCATCGGCATCCCCCGGTAACAACCGCCCTTTGTAACCCCCAGAATTTCACAAGGAGACGGAGACCGAGAGCAAGAAGAAAGGCAAATTCAAGCCCATGAAGGTGCTTAAGATGCTGGGCAACAAGCATGACTCCAAGAGCAAGTCACCCAAGGAGAAAAGCTAGAGCAGGGGAACACCAGCAGTGGGAGAGATGTGCTGCCCGGCTGCCCTGGCCTCTCTGCAGCTGGCTGGGATGCCGGCCAGGAACGGGGGCTTGTCTCCCTCTGCTCCCCTCGCCTCTCCCCACACTCCCGCCCCAGGCACCGGAGCTGCCACCCCAGGGAGATGCCAGCCCTCTGCCCGGAGTGGGGGGAGTCTGACCAAAGCTCTCCCCTTCCCAAGGCTGCGGAGGAGCATGACCGTCCCCTCTGTGAAGCCTTGCTAACGAGGCGGGGAGAAGATGGATTTGCTTTTCGGATACGTTACCCCACTGCGTGTTCTTGTTATTAACTGAGAAGCAAGCCAAGGAGTTTGGTGTTTGTGGGAAAACTTGCACTAACTGCCCCCCGTCCCTTCTCCCGCGCTAACTGTGACAGTTCCACGTGCCTCCAAACTCTGCCAGGAGGGGACTGGGCCTGCCTGTGCCTCCCTGCCCACCCACTCCTGTCCCTTTCCTGTCCCATTTTTAACTTCAGGAGAAAACTCTGGCATTAGAACCAGGATTCTTTGCGTCTTACTGGCCTAAACTAAAATGTTACGAAAACACTCCCGCATCACAAGGCTCTAGACCCATAGCCAAAAAAATAAGTGGTGCCCTATTTATTTTGAGCTGTCCCCTCCCTCGAGCGCCAGGGCTGGGTGGGCTCCATTACAGGGCTGAGAGGACCCATGGGGACAGTGTACAGCTGCTAGGACGTAGCTCACGCGCCCTACTCAGGACATCTTACCCCCCCCTGCTGCTAACCGCCGCTGGCTCTGCTGCCTTTCGGGGGGAGGAGGAACGTTCCTTTTCCAGGCAAGGGCAGAAAAGCTCAAGACTGACTCAGTGCCAGCAAGGGGCACCAAGCTTGTGCCCCTGCTCACCAGTGCCACCCTTGAGCGGCTGGGGAGAGAGGCGCGGGCACAACTGACCTTCACCCAGCTTCGTCTGTGTAGACTTCAAAAGTGTGCAGGGGTTGGCTGGTTATTTTTTACACCTCCTTTACTAGATGGATTCAAACCCATCCTACAACTTTTTAAAACCCTTATTTTATTTGTCGTGTGTGTGCGTGTGTGTACATTGAAGAAGGGAGTGGGAGGGGGGGGGTGTTCTTCCAACCATCCCTTCTTCCTTCCATTTTTGTTCCCTGCCTTCTCCTCCAAGGTGAGGAGCTATTTATTGAATTGTTGGATCAGTCTGAATTAGAGTTCATGGGTGTTTGGTTGGTCAGCTGTTTGTCATGCCTTCCCATTAGCAAACTAGACATAACCAGCCCCAAGCAATCTGCTGCAGTCCCTTCTAAAAACCCAACAGGATTTAGCCAAAACGCTCTTGGAGCAGTGCCTTGCGAGGTGGCTGGCGTAGCATTCTGGAAAGGGATCCTTATTTCCCAAAACCTGAAAGACCCAAAACCCTCCTCAGTCCCAGCGTGGCCCCCGTGGCTGGGAGGTGGCAAGCTCAACACCACGCTGGTGACACCATCTTGCTTGTGCCATACCCCAGCAGGCTGACGAGGAGCAGTGGCAGGGGAGGGGAGGTCCCAAAGTGCATCTTTTCTCCGAGGAGAAACAAATCTTTAGAGCCTGGTGTCACGTCACTGTTGCCAAAGGCCATCGGGATCGCTGCAGCCTGACACCCCTTGGCCCTGCGCCCGGTCAGAACTCTGATTTGTCAATTATACTGTACTAACTCCAGAACTTCCATTCACCTGAACAGAAATAAAAGGAACGTTGGATTTAAAAACCAGTTGCGGTGTAGGTTTCTGATCCCTTTGCGCGCTCGTGCTGTCCCGGGGGCAGGACATGCTGCCTGGCTTTGGGGAGTGGCTGACAAGAGTATTGCTAGGAAGGAGATGATGGGATCTTAAGGAAATCAGGAGGCAGACTTTATGCTGGGATTTATGCAGGAATAGCGGGGCATCATGCTTCAGCCTGCTGGAGGGTGGAGGTGGAGGTACATACGAGGTGAGCAAACAGCCATTCCCAGGCTCTGTGGGAGACCGAGAGCTGTTTATTCTGCATACCATGCTTTCAGGAACCAAAAAAAAAAACACAGGAAGCCCGCAGCAGGGAGCAGCATGCGCTGGGCTGAAATCCCCTCTCCCTGCCCGGCGGCAGCTGCGTTCCTGGGTGCCTGAGCTCAGCGTTCAGCCGTGGCCCGAGAAGTTTGCTGATGCACACGATCACGCTGACCTGCAGCGATGCCGGAGGCTCGTGCTTGCGCAAGGGCGAGCGGCTGCATCTTCCTCCCCGCCGTCTGCCAGCACAGCCCCTCCCAGAGTCGGGGTGGGGGGGGGGGACACGAGTGGGTCATAGATGTGGGTGGCAGCACGCGTGTTCGCGACGTGCTGTCGTGAGGAACCTCCCCCGCTGGGTGGATGGACAGGAGTGACATTTTTATCGGTGGGTTTGCTGTACTCTGACGCATAGTGTAGGCAAAAGGAGGCTCTGCTTTGTCCTGTTTCGGTAGCCACTGCTGTGTGTTTTCATCTCTTGAATACTGTTGAGCAAGAAGGGATCCAGCGCGTGGGTAGGAATTTACAACCGCTTTCTTCTGTCGCGAGTTCTGTGCAAATTGCTCCTGCCTTCTGGCTTTAGGCAACAGGTGGTGCTGCCCCCTCTTCGGGCACAGGCACAGACCAGCCCTTGAGACTCGGATGCCAAGAGTCTGGGAAGAAGAGGTGGGAACAAATTGCACTCGTGTTTTTCCCTTGGCCTAGTCGTGGGGATCGGATTTGTTCCCACCAGTGAAGTCTTTTGTCATGATCTCTCTCATTTCCTCACTTCTCTTCTTGTCAATGATCTCCATCTCACGCATTTTCTGCAGAGTACAAAGGGGAAGGGCTGAGCAGGGAGAAAACTGGCAGCGCTTTTTTCCTTCTTTTGCCAATCCCAAGAACAAAAGTTCTGTTTCCCCGATTAAGTTACGTGCAGAGCTGGATAGAAAGCCTGAAAACCTTTATTCCCCATTCCCCAACTTCACACCTTTTGTGTGCCATGAAGTGAGACACCCAGTTCTCTGCTCCTTTCCCCCCTCAGGAATGGGAGGAGACTGTGCTTTAAGGTCTCTGACACCAGGGATTCCCCCCACGAACTGTGTGGCCAGTGCCACCAGGGCCCTTGCGTACCTGTGAGATTTCAGTGAGGACAATCCTTCGATACTCCTTGCCCTGTCCTAGAGCTTCCATCTCTGCCAGGAATTCCCTCCTCTCCTGAACTTCATTCACCACTGAGGGGTAAGAGAAAACACTATGGAAACAGGATTCAGCCCAAAGGCAAGGAAACACGTTTCTGTCTGGATCTGAACCCTGCAACTTCCTAGCTCTGCTTGAACAGCATTCCTGCCAGGGGAAGGGTGATGCCTGCTGTAACACTCATCTTGCACATGTCATCAAAATACCCCAGTAGTCCCTTACGCAATGGGAAATGTCCCCCCTGCCCATCTTCTTACCGCTCCCCAGCTTTCAGGGATGGTAACTTCCTAGTTTTTGTTGTACAGACAGTTCTCTGTTGCTTGTGGGCAATTTATCCAGTCTGTGGATGGAGACAGAACCTGCTTAAAGCTGTTGAGGTTCACTAGTTAACATGGATCGCCCAGTGACCGCAACCATCGCTGCTCCCAGGAGCGGCACGGCCACGGAACATTAGCTGCCGCTTTGCAGCACAGAGGTGCAGCCAGCTGGTCCAAACCTTGCCACAGTACAACGTACATGGGCATTTCAGATCTGTCAAGGACAACACTCAGCTCGTGACAAGTTTTAGAGGATACAAAGCACGCATGAGGCCAGCTGTGCTGACTTCTTCTGCAGCAGGGACCAAATCCCTCCTCCTGTCTGCATTATTCTAGCGTTGGCCATCTTTGTGCTACCCTGGCTAGCGAAGGGCTGGCTGGCGTGTACACGCACATTGAACAATTCAAGCACAGAGAGGTATTAGGCAAGGTCTTGCCACCCTAGAATACTCAGCAGGCCGAAGTCCCTCACTCCTTAAAATTCTGCTCGACATTTAAACTTCGCTAGTGTAACTGCTCTGATCTGGGAGTGAAAGAAAACAGAGCCCAAACCACGGTCAGGCTGGCAAGCGTCCTAGTCTATGTTGAGTTACACTGGCTGGGAAAAGGACCCGCAGTACCTGGGCTTCCCGCCCAGGTCATCCTGCGCGTCCCTGGTGTATTCCCCTGCCAGCAGAGTTCATTTTGTGGGGTCAGCCCAGGGAGCTTGAATCTGCCAGCAAACCTCTGCAGCATAAGCTCTGCGAGGACGGCTGGATCACAGCGTCGCAGCAGCAAGTCCTTCCTCTTGGAAACTGGGCTTTGTGCCTCCTTCTGCAACGGGCTTCAGGTTACCGGCACCACGGCCTGCCGCCCCCAGCCCCCGGAGGCAGCTGCCTTCCCAGGCTTCCCGCCTGCCTTTCTCCAGGGACGTAAAAACGTACATTCTTCAAACCGGTCAGGCTCAGGTATCTCCTCCTCCTCTGTCTGAACTAGCATCCGCTTCACCTTGTGCTCCACCACGTCCTTCCCCGTCGCTAAGATGTTTTGGAGCCTTTGCTTCTCCTTTTCCAAATCCCCTGTGAATTCCAAGGGGAAAAAAAATGATTATCGGCCTGTTTCCTCAGAGACAGGCCACACCGCTTCCCTGCTAAAGCTGCCAGAGGAAGCGTTATGTTAACGACAGCCCATCCCCAGACCGAACCACGCAAGCAGCACACAGGCGGGCAGAGCCAAGCAAACTGGCATCAGGGGCTTGATTCACATTTATAAGCTAGAAAATTACACAGTGCTCCCTTCTTACGCAAGGACTGTGCGAGTCCTGACCACCCTGCCAGCGGGCAGAAGTCAGCGAGCACTTCCAGCAGGTGTTCCCTCAGAGATCCCTTTTTAAAGCATCCCTGAAGACAGCAAGCGTGAGGACGAAGAGCAATTAAGACGCGCCCTGCCCCTACTGAGATTGCAGGCGGGGGGATGGACGTAAGAGCAAGAGAGGGACCAGGCGGCTTCCTTTATTTATTAACGATGTTTGCCGACTCACGCCTTGCCCGTGGCTTGAATTTCTCTCGGGTGTAGGCATCTCCTGCCTGGCAGACCTTGGCAGGTCGGAGGTGCGGTTTAGCCGAAAGCCTGCTCGGCTGGCAAACTGGCGGGGAGCAAGCAGGCGCCGGCTCTTTGCTGGATGCGGGGTGGCACTGGAGGGGTAGGGCGTCTCCGCCTGGAGAGCAAACCAAAAATAACGGGCAAGTCAGACAGAAGGGAGCCTGGATGGATGGCCCCCGGGGCTACCGCCAGCAGAAGGTCTGCCTGTTGATCCCCGGCGAGCGAAGACGCCGGGGGGGGCCACGGTTGTCTCACCGGGGTCGTTGGTGCGCAGGGGGACGGGATGCAGGCTGTGTGGTTCAAGTCACACCACGGCGTCTTGCTCCCCGGGGGTGACCCTCGTGGCGGCAGCTGCCGTGCCGCCTCCCGAGGGCCCTCGCCCACCCGAGTGGGCAGCGGGGCGGGTGCCCCCCCGGCCCGGGGTGCGCAGCCAAAGCTCTTCGCG
The DNA here is from genome assembly GCF_018691265.1 of Tyto alba. Lineage (NCBI taxonomy): Eukaryota > Metazoa > Chordata > Aves > Strigiformes > Tytonidae > Tyto > Tyto alba. The sequence goes on from NW_024881282.1 coordinate 33,174,944, forward strand.
GCGGGCGGAGGGAGGGAGGGAGGGAGAGGGCTGGCACTCACGCCTCACGCAGTCCATCAGGCATCGCCTCTGGAATCGCGACAGCTTCGACTCCTCCATCATCGCTGGAAAACGTGACGCGCGGGTGAAGACGGCAGCCCCAGGGGGCCCCACGCCTTCCCCTCCGGCGGTTGGGGATGGGCAGGGGCACCCTACCCCCCCCCCCTCCCCCCCCCCCCAAACTGGCAACCCAAACCCAAACGAGGGGTAACGCCGTTACCTCTCAGCAACTCCCGGGTCCCCGGGCTGTACCGGGCCGCCGCGGGCGCTGACGTCTCCATAGGGACGAGCGGCGCCCCGGCAGGTTAACGGGGAAACGGGGAAGGGGGGTGTGGAACCAGCGCGGCGTCGCGTCGCTACGGCAACGGCGCCGCCGCCGCTCGGGAACTTCCGCTAACGTCACGGCGAGGACCGGAAAAGCGGGTCCTACTTCCGCCGGGCGGGGAGGCAAGATGTCGGACAACGAGGACAAGTGAGAGCCGGGGAGGGCGAGGGGCACCGGGGGGGGGTCCGTGGCGAGGCGGCTCGGCCCCGGTGTGCGACGGGCACTCGGGGGGGGTGGGGGGCCCGTGGCGAGGCGGCCCGGCCCCGGTGTGCGACGCGCGTGTCCCTTCCGCAGCTTTGACGGGGACGACTTCGACGATGTGGAGGAGGATGAGGGCCTGGAGGACCTGGAGAACGCGGAGGAGGTGGGTGCCCCGCCGGGGCCGGGGCGGGGGGGGGCCGGCGGGGCTCTTCCCGGCGCGGCGGGAGAAGCTGAGCTGCGGTGCCGGTCTGCTTTCCCCAGGAGGGACAGGAGAACGTGGAGATCCTCCCCTCGGGAGAGCGGCAGCAGGCGAACCAGAAGCGGATCACTACCCCCTACATGACCAAATACGAGCGAGCCAGAGTCCTGGGCACTCGTGCCCTCCAGATAGCGTGAGTATTTCGCTCTGCATCCCAAGCGTTGCCAGAGCTTCTCCTCCCTTCCATGTGAAAGCTGCTTTCCTCTTTTCTTAAAAACTCCTGGATCTCTCGTAATGCCTTCTGTGACTGCTGAGCTTTCACATCACCGTCTTGGTCAACGCTGAAGCACGGGACCGTGGAGCTCTTAGTTGCCTGTGAGCTCTCTGTATCTCTCCTTGGCTGAGACTGTGGTACTTCTACCTAGAGCGGGGGGCATTCAGCCGCTGCTGTGAACTTTCCTTTGTTACTGGCAAAATGAATAGGGAATGTGACAAGCTGATCCTGGCTTCTGTCTTTCATGTGGGAGCTGGTGTGGGCTGGAAAGCTCCGGCTTGCAAAAGCCAGTGTTGGGGGGAGGGATGCTCCAGAACATCCTCAGTTCATCCCACAGAGCTGTAGGAATTGGGAATGGAGTAACCAACCTAAAATCTAGTTTAAGTGCAGTTGCATTGTGGAAAGCTGTAAGTTTTTTTTCTAAAGCATTTGGAACAGTAAGGCCTCATTTGTAATAGGTAATAATATATAATTCTATTTTTAAGTGCTGTTAAGGCTGGCTGCTCTCAACTTCCTCCATTTACCTGTCTAGACTTGTTTTAATAAGGCATATCAAAAAGCCTTGCACTTTTGGAAAAACTGCCTAATGAGCAAAATTATTAGGCAGTGGCAATGTTTTTCTGAAAATGCATCTCTGAGTTTCATCTCTGTTATATCCACCTTCAAAATAATGCCTCCCCTCTACATCACTTAGAAGCTCGTAGCTGGTGATCAGATCCTTCCTTAATCATCGCTTTGCCAAGCAATTCTTTGCAGAGTCTTCACTCTGTGAAGCTATTTTGTGCACATTCTTTCAGCTGGTGGAAGGCCAGAAAAACGGGGGAGATGAGATGGGCCCATGCCAGGCCTCCAATCCAAACCACTCTGGCTCCTGGTTTTGCTTCACCTACAAATTCTGCCTTCGGTGCTGAACCTAGGCCAGCAGCAGCCCCCAGTGGCCTTACCCACGCATAACGTGAACTTTCTTCGCTGCTGCTGTCTGATGGGTGGATGTTGTCACCCGTGTTTGCTTTGCTGTTACGAGCCTCTGCAAAACACTTAATTTCCTCTTCCTAGAGGTAGAGTGCGTTGTAAATCCAGCCCCTCGCTTCCCTCCCCGAACAGAGCCTGAAAGGTGTGAGCAAATTGGAACGTAACAGATGGGCTGGAGTTGAGGAGGCATGCTCGTTTTACTGTGTTTCCACTGTCTTAACTGGATTAATTTTAGAACCACTCTTCCCTCACGTTTGAGTACAGCAGAGGGTGGCTAGAAGCGTGTGGATCTGACCAGCCCTTGAGCACCAGCAGAGGCTGAGGGATGGGGCAAGACGGAGCATTCAAGCAAAAGCTCAGTCTGTAGCCACTTGGGGGAATTTTCTTCCTGAAGTGCATAAGAGAGCAAATCAGATTTGCCAAGGTGGTGTCCCACCCTCCTACTTTACTGGCCGTTGTCCAGGTGATATAGGCAGGCACGTGCTTCGCTGTCCCTCTTCTCTCTCTGTGCATTCGCTCAAATCATTGTTGATGTTCTGTCCCAGGATGTGTGCCCCTGTGATGGTGGAGTTGGAAGGAGAGACAGACCCCTTGCTGATTGCCATGAAAGAACTCAAGTAAGTCCCAGACTTTGGCATTGTGCATACTGATTTCCAGAAAGCCAGCAGTCCTGTCCTCATCCCAGCTGCTAAATAGCAGCTTATTCCAAGACAACCTTGTCTTCCCTCGATAACAATGAGCAGTACATTTGCTTTCCCCTTTTTTACCTTGAGACTTCTCTGCAGCTGCTCTCTCCCATCTTAGTTGCCTGTGCAAAGAACCGATGGTTAGGAGTGCTCTGACATATTTTACTTTGGAGTCCAAGTGCTTTTTGTTTCTATGATAAGAACCCAAGGTCCTCGTCTTTCTGGAATCAGTTTAATTCCTGGGATGGAACCGATTTGAAGCAGCCACCTGAACAGGCCTGTGTTCAGATGAAGTGCTGGGGGAAAAAAAAGGGTCAGGCTGGTGGTGTGGAGACCTCGTTAAGAATGTTCTTTCCCCACACTCTTGCACACAGGCGCATCCCCTGCTTACAGAGAGAGAAATAAATCCTTTGTGACTGTAGCAGAGGCAGCTTTTGGATGACCACTTACAGGCCCACCTTTCCACAGCAGAGCTCCCTGCTGGCCCCCAGTTTGCCTGCATGATCAGTGACCTAGATCACGCGCAGGTATCCTTCAAGCAGAGCAACTGGACTCAGTTACTGATTAAGTCCCTGTTCTTGAACTGAATTGTCCCTCTGCTCCCCCAGTTTCTCAGTGTATTGCAGTTGCTCTTGTGGATTTTTGTATCTGTTACAGCTCCCTTTATCACGTTCCTGTCAGATCTCCAAGCTCAGTCTGAGTTGCTTCTGGTCACTGTGTGAGCATGAGCTCTAGAAAGTAAATCGGGGTGTGACGGAGTGTAGCGGCATCCTGTTCCGTGCCAAAATTCAGTTGCAATTCTTGGCATGAGGGAGCTACTTTTTGCTACTGGAAAAACAATGGCCCTGAATGTGATCATTAAAGAAGTTGTATTACTTTTCAAGTCTGATATGGTTGAAACCTGATGCCCTGGTTAGATTCCAGGCTGTCTGATTACATTCTGCTGACTTAAATCTACTTCCATTAAGTTAAATTGTCTTCAGCATTTTCTTGTTTTCTAATTGGAAGCACTGTTGGCAGATGCTGTGCTCCAACCCAGCTGTACCAGGCTTTGGTACCTGAATAGTCCCTATTTCATGTATCCTTAACACGTAACTGATGTTCTCGGGGTGCAAAATACCCTGTAAGTATCAGTTTGTAGTGAACATTCTCAGAATTCTGCCACTTCTGTAGTGTCTTGTGGGGAAAAATTTTCCAGCAAACAAAAAGTGAATTTGTTCAAGTCCCTTGATCTTTTTTTTTTAAATTTTATGCATTTTTTTTCTCCCCTATATCCATGTTAGATGCATGGTGTTGTCTCACAGTGGGTCCAGATCACAGGGCTTAATTCCTGCAGTAGCAACAGAGGGCTGACCTTCTGTAGGTCTTGGACTCAAAACAACCAAAGGGCGCTCAGTGCTTTGCACCTCTGAAGAGGGGAGGTGGTTGGGACTTCCCTCTGCTGTATAATACCAAGTCCCTGGTGCTACACAGATCTCTCAGTTAAACCTGATGAGCTTACTGAAGCCACCAAGCACCTCGGTTCCCATTGCCTGCTGAAGTGGTACAGTGAAGGCTCTGGCATTTCTGTTCATCTCTCTGTCCTCCCTTCAGAGCACGCAAGATCCCCATAATCATCCGTCGTTACCTACCAGATGGGAGCTATGAAGACTGGGGTGTGGATGAGTTAATTATCACAGACTGATCAGCCTCCAGCTGTTGTTTTGGTTCTTCCCTTCTCCAGAGATCTCTCTATTTTTTTGTTTATATTTGTGTAAATAAATTATAAACTTCCCCATTTTAAGTTAAATGTGTTCTGTGGTTTGTTTTTTTTTTTTTTTTCTTCCCACCTTCTGTTTCATTTCAGTCTTACATGCCCAGGAGACTTTCATACTTCTCTCTACTAGCTTGGTCATGATTCTTTCAGTATTATGGGTTGTACTAGTAAGATTAGGGAGCCAAGTGTCATGCTGTTCTTGCAGCTTTTTTTCACCTGTGAAGGCCCTACCTTTTAGCTAGGCTAAGGACTGCAGTAACTACTTCCTCCTCCTCCTCTTCCAGCACTGCTCCTCCCTGATTATTGGATGGATAGCCAACTAAACTCCTGCTGTACGAAAATGCTTTTGCAGGTACTTTGGCTTCAGAAAGACTCCAGCCCTCCACCTCTGTCCCTTCTTAAAACAGGAGTGCTGAGACACCTCCATTGCTTCCCCCTAGACAGTTGGGCCTTTGTGCCCTGAGCAGGTTGCTGTGGAAACCCCCAATTTCCCCTCTGGCCGGGGCTGGCTGTGGGGCTTCTCAGGAGTATCGTAGAGCAGCTCTCATCAAATCACCTATTGTTTCCCTGCTCCTGCTGCTTATCAGAAGTGGGGATCCCCTTTCAGTGGCACTGCCCCAGCCGGAAGCACAGTCGCCGCTCGCAGTCCCACCAACTCGGCGCTTGCCGGTCGTTGCGTTTGCTGCTCATACAGCCATTCTCTGGTGGGAGCGATGGCCCTGGCTGTGTGGGGGCTCTCCAGCCATCTCTGGTACATACCCTGGTGGCACAACAGTAGTTAAATCCTAGAGTTCCTTTCTGTAGCATGTTATCTTCCTGATAGTCATTTGTCCCTACAGGTACCCGCACCGTCGCTTCTGATGCGCAGGGAGGTTACATGCTCCAGAGTTGGGTGGATGCATTACAAAGCAAAGGCTTCCAGCCAGCCCCTGCCTAGTTTTCGTTTCTTGGTCTGTGGGCTCTAAGGTTCTTGCTCTGCATGAGGAAGTTCTGAGCTCGAGAAGAACTTACTGAGTCTTCTTCAATTATCTTACTAACAAAGTGCTCTTGGAATTTTTGTTTTATTTTTTTAAAGAGAACAAGGGAAAAGGTGCACCTCACCTATGGTTTCTGCATTATGTTAATTTTTCTCTTTACACTGATCTATGAAGAATATTTCCAGCTAGTTTGTGTTAAAGCTTGTGCTTTATATACCAAACGTGCATTCTCCATGCTGTATGTGTGGCCAGTGCCTGCACATGAGCATCCGTGTCCCCAAGGGAGTTTCTATCCACCTGCCTGGGAACTCAGCTCATATAACCAACCGTGAATGTCATTCTCTTAACTGCTCCCTGTAAAAGCACCAGTTAGCCATCCTCTGTTGGTGTGCACAGGAGGGGCTGATTTTGGAGGCAGTAATTCAAGAGCTGAACGGGTCCCTGGGCAAAGTGACAGGTCAGTGGGAATGTGGAGATGCTTGCAGGTGTGGGAGGGGGGGTTGACTGTAAGGAACGCCAACGCTTCCTGGTCCAGGCCATCCTTACCAAGAAAAGGTTAATTTGCAGCACTGTGGCCTTCAGCCTTCTCCCCCCACCCTCCATGGAATCCTTTAATCACGTTGGTGCGGTGAAATTTCAGCCCTGAAATGGTGCCTTTGTGCAATCGTTTTGGCGTCCGCCATGGAGCGCGGGGGTCGTTTTCTTGTCTTTTTTTTTTTTTTTTTTTTAAATGGCTTCTTTGTTCCCTACCCGCCTCCCCTCCCCAGCCTTGCATCTGTATCAGATACGATTAAAAGGATAGGGAAGGATGCCGGGCCAGCTCCTGCTAGGCTGCAGGAGGAGCGGTTAACCCCTCTGTTACCAGTGACATTCTCAGTCCTGTCTTGGTTGTGAGGACCCTCCCAGTTGAGAGGAGACATACCCTCCGACTGGAGAATGGTTGAGGCAGATCCCACTCGCTTTCTTGATTTGCTTTTTGAAGAGCTGGAGAAGGGTATTGGTGTGTGGTTAAGATCTTTCTTTTCCCACCCCTCTGTTCGTCCACACCACGTCCCTTCTCTCTCTCCCACCCCTGTGATCAGCTCTCCTACCCCTAACCCCACCGTGGCTTCCCTTCTTCCCCACACATGCTCCTGACCTGTTCAGCAGTGTGGTAGTTCCCTTCCGGACTCTTCCCACAGCCTGTAATTTGGGGTAGAGATTTCTTCTCCTCTCCAGTGCATGGCCACAGTGCTATTTGGAATGGCGCTCTTTAGCTGGCATCACCATTGTTAGATCCATTAAGCCATTCTGCTGATGATGCTCTTGGCCCTATATAGAACTTTGTCCAAATAGTGCTGTGAGTTTTAAAGAGCTTTGAACACGTTCCATGGTTCCTAGACGTCCAGCTTACTCTAGTCACCCATAAAGTGTTTCGTGAACACAAACTGGCTGGATCAATCACGAGTCAGCATTGAAACCCTTTGGAATCAATTTGTAATTGTTGGGGAGTCTTTGTGTTAACTGGGATCCTACCTTGCTACCGTTGTCTTGAGAGATGTTCTGAAGCAGACCGATATCTGCTGTACATTTTCTTTCCAAACATCCTCAGATAGCCTCCCAGGACCTGTCTATACCCAGGATGTCTTCTTCAACAAGTAAGAAGGGGTATATTTCCATTCTTGTATATAGTCTCTGCGTGTGTGTGTTTGTATTTAGGCTCTTGCTTGTGGAAGGCAAGAGGCTAGGGGTTGAGTTTCTACAGAGGAACTAATGGCTGCTTCCGAAACACACAATTTTGTGTATGGGAGGAGGTTTTTTTTCAAGGTAAGTCATCTGCCACCTGATGATGAGGAACCAAAACGAGAAAACCCATGCTCCTGTTCCGGAGAGCACTAACAATCGCACTAAGAAATTCTTGGGTGAATGCTTAATTGCATGTGCTGAATCTTGGCTGAAGAATAGAAAACTGTGTTACTACATTTCTCACCGAAGAAATGACTGGAGCTGGAGTGTGAACAGAAGATGAGTTTCATCTCCGTGAAGGTGTCTGGTAAGCTGGTCAGAGTTCTGCCTGTGTCCTCTTCATGACAGGCAGAGGAAGGCTGCACACAGGATCTGTGTGGTGGTGGTGTGACCCATCATGCACTTACTGGAGGAAAAACCAGAGACTCGCAGGAAAGACGTCAAAAAAACCCAGACACATGAAAATGAAACTTTTAAGTTTATTATTCCATATGTTTAATGCAGAGTTAATGGTGCTAGGACAGCATAGAGACTGGGGAAAGGGAGGTGGGGGAGGAAGGTGCTACTTGCATAAATAAGGGGACAGGGCTGGCAGAGGTTACATGCGTACAAGGAGCAAACATTCTACGTGATCTTTTCAGACACCACAAGGATAAGTCATCCATAACTAAGGGAGGCAGGAAGGGCATCTGACAGTCATATCAGCAGAGGGATACAGCGGCACCCATCACAGTCCACGTTTGGTCAAAGTATTTTATCTTTTAGACTGGAATATCCATTGGAAGGTCCCACAACATGTCTCCGCGATCAGTTGCCAGGAGTCATCTTTTCCTGCAGCAACTTTTGTGCCAGTTCACTCCATGGCATGACAAACCACCCCAGTCCTGGAGGTGACAAAGGAGAAGTAAGCAGACTGTCCTCAGGTGTTGGACTGAAAAAAAGGAGGTTGATCTGACGGCGAGAGCTGGTTGCTTCCAGTTTGAAACCCAAAGGGGAAAACGAATTCCTTTGCACTTAAACAGGCTTATTTTCTTTGCACTCGTCCAAGATTGGGTGTGTTATCTACCTTGCTTAAAGCCGCAGAGCATCTTTCCATCCTCAGCATAGGTAGGAGGGAGGTGTCGACTGACTGGAAGACATGATGAACAAACAAGCAGGGATGCACACCCCATCAGCCTGAGTTTGGAGTGGGGGTTCAAAGAGAGTATTGGAATCAACTCAGGGTGTTGGCAGTGCATAGTAGCTTTCTTGGTGCCTCTTCATTTCAGGCAAGCACAGTCAGACATGGGAGAGCAAGGACCAAGTTTGCTCAGAGGTTGTTGGGGATATTGAAGAGATTAGAAAAGACCGAGATGCCAGAAATGCCAGACATAAATGAACGATACAGAGTAATTGTAAGAAAGGAGGATTCGACCACAGCACCTTAATGATACACTGCTCCTTCCCCACCTCTCCCACACCTCCATACATGAACACGCATGCGCACACAGGCTGGGATATGAGTAACACTAAGACCAACAATGTGGTTCCTGAGCCCTACGCGTTGTTCAGGCAAGCCTTAAAATCTCCATGCAGGAAAGAGTGTGGGATTAAACAGAGACGGGATGGAGGGAAGAGGCGGGGAGGAAAGCAAGGACGCAGCTGTGGAAGTCAGCAGGGAAGCAAGCGTAGGTTGGTCTTCCAGTGGGGTTCAAGATTCATGCATGTGTGAATCTCAGGCAGGAGTGCTGCACGACGCTGATCGCGAGGAGGCTGGCCGTGCCGTCTTCCCTACTACTCCTCCCACAACGTCTTCACCAAGGCTGAGCAACCACCCTTCACCCGCAGCAGGTGACAAAGTGTTGGCCATTGTGGCCTGTTGGAAACACTCGCTAACTACTCCCTGGAGCAGTCTGGGGAGGGGAAGGAAAGGACAGTCTCTCTCATCATACGGTCCAGGGTGCGCACAACGAAACCCACCACGGACCAGTCACTCCATGTCGAGAATCCTCCTCATCTAGAAGGCCAATAAGGTGTTGCAAGCCAGTGACGTGGCCTGCGTGAAATTGGTAAAGGGCGAAAGGACGAAAAACCTTCCTCTAGGCGGGTGAGCCAGCGATAGCCGGGGTCAAGAAAGGCACTTCTGTATACTCAGTGTGTTCTGGTGGCTGGACGGCACTGAGTGACCTCGGAGTTCGGAGGCTCTTCTGCCTGTGCTGATTCTTCGGAGCCTTTCCGTCGCTGCTTCGGTCACCATTCCCCATTCCCTACGGTCTGGAGAGAGTCGTATACACGGGCTGTTCCCAATGTGTGGGGCTGTGGGACTGTGGCACGGAGGGTGCAGGGTCAGAGATGGCAGTGTAAAGGGGACGTTGGGAAGGTCCCATATAGGAGAAGGCAGAGTAGAGGCCGGAGGCTTGGGTGGAATGGCTGTAGTAGGGTCCCGAGGGCTGGTGGTCCGGGTAGTCAAACTGTGGCCTGGAGATGGAGGGGAAGGCCGAACCGTAGTGGGGCAGGCTCAGGGATGTGTAAGCTATCTGGGAGGTGGAGGGCTGGTCAGTGTAATGACCTCCAGGGGCGGACCCCTCCGTTTTCACCTGGGCCTTGGAGTCCACCACCGATGAGGTGGCAGTGGACAAGGAGACTCCGTGCTGCTTGGAGATCCAGGCAGAGTGTCCGCTGGCTGCAGCCAGCGCGCTCCCGAGGCCGTAGCCAGCAGCCGCCGCTGCCGCGTACCCCCCAACATGGCCTGGGTGGCCGGCGTGTCCGTTGGGCGGCAGGTATTGGTCGAATTCATTGACATCAAAGGTCTCCATGTTGGACATCACTTCATGGCTGATCTCCCCAATGTCCACATTGCCAAAGTCAATGTGTGGCTTTCCCCCTTCCCCCAGAGAACGCCCTTCTCGTTTGGAGTCGGCTTTGCCTGCCTGCAGCTCGGTCTTAGGGGTGGTAGGAGGTGTGGGGGGCCCGTGGCTCTGACCTGCAATGTGAAAAATATTTTGAGGAGGAAAGAGAGAGAAGAGGTAAGTTACCGCTCTATGCCTGGCTTTATACAAAGCCCAGCTCTGCTCCTCCCAGCATGTCAGCAACTGGCCGGCTGGAAGCTTCGGTGGAGGAAGAAATAGCCAGCCAAAACCTAAACCTTTTTATATCATCTCGTGGCAAAAGAGGGAGGATGCAACAATACCTTGCCTGACCAGAGGAATGCAAGTGCCAATGAAACTCAGGCGCGTCCCTATCCTGCTGACTGCAGCAGAACTCGTCGGGTCATGAGCAAGGTGTGAACCACATCGCTAAGGGTTTCACCGTGATGACTTGTCCTTTTTGCGCCTCCAAGTCGGCTGTAACTTGTCAGTACGTTCACAGAGACCTGGGACTCACCTGAAGAGTGTTCTGGATGACCATCGGACATGGGCGACCCTTCGCCGGGATGCCTGTGATCGAGGTGGGCGTTCTTGTAGTGGGCCTGGATGGCGGCAGCGCTGCCAGCATCCCCCTCCACCTGGCCTTCGCCCTCGCCCTGAGTGGCCTTGCCATTTTTCCGCCGGCGGGGCTGGTACTTGTAGTCGGGATGATCCTTCTTGTGCTGCATCCTCAGCCGCTCCGCCTCTTCGATAAAGGGCCGCTTGTCGCTTTCGTTCAACAGCCTGCAGAGGCCAAGGCGGTAAAGAAGAGAAGAGGGGAAAGAGAGGGGCAGGTATGTCAGAAAAAAAAAAAACAACCAACCAAACAAAACCACACCTAAACACAGCATCTTGGGATACAGCATGTAAATCCAGATGTCGGGTGTTGCCTTATTGAGGGTATCTCCCAGAACAACAGGGAGAGCTTGGAAGTGTTTCAGTGGAGACAACAATGTTTTCCTCCTCCTCATTAATTATTGAGCCCTGACACTGGCTGGTGCCAGCACTGGGTCCCTCTTCCCCTGCTGTGTGATGCTTCTCACCTCAGTAAGTTCAACACCCTCTCTTACATTGCCCAAAGGCAAAGCACAGCCTTTCATAGACGTGTAAAGTAAGGCTGGACAAACTGCCTTCAAAGACTTCGGGCAAATTAGGGGCAGTTGGGATCATCCTTCAGACTCAAGCAGTGTGTGACACTCTTGGTACCTATAGTGCTGTCTTCCACATGTCTCCTACTGTTCCCCAGACTGTATTAGTCCAGTTTAACCTCCCGCCCTTCCATAGGCTCTGCTCCAAGTTTGAGGCTTTACTGAGCACAAATGGCAGCAATTGCTGTTGACTCCACCAGTACCCATGTTGCTGTGTGGAGCTTGCTGGGCCTTTAAGCATCTTGCAGTATTCTAGAAGGAAATTAAAGAAAATTTCAAAGGGGGGAAAACAGTGTGTTCCACTATTCCTGGTGCTCCTGCTCACCTTAGACATGGATAATGCAAGAGGCTGAAGCACAAAGGACCAGCCCTTCTTGAACTTAGCCAAGGAGCTGTAAAAAATTCAGCTGCCACGTTGCTAGCCTTGTAGAAATAGATGAGTTTTGGTCTCTGGATGAAAGGCACTGCAGAAATGCAAGCTCCTTCTCTGTATTCTTGCCAGATCACGGGCTGCTCTAGTTAAGATAGGCTCTCTGAGAAAATGGTGAAATGTACAGGCAGGATGGCTGAGAGCACTTGAAGATGAGATCAGCCTCATTGCTCAAGCCTTTAGCAGTGTTTCGGCTGGAAGCACTTCAGTTTCATTTTACGATTTTTCCCCTCAAATACTCCTGTGACTCAAGGTTATCCTGTTTCCAACCAGAAACCAGCGCTCTCAGAAAGGACCAGTCTTTCCATGACTTGCAACTCCAAGAGCTGTTAGAAATGTTAGGGCTCCCAAATGGCAAAAATTACTCTGTTTAGGAGATGCCCGTGCCTTTTTCTCCCCAACAAAGGAACTACCTGGGAATGGGGCTGTGCCAGCACCTTGGTGCTTCTGAAACCCTCAGCACTGAAATGCAACCAATTGTATTATGCTGTAAGCACTGAGGAACATAGAGAGGCCTGAACTGGCCTGAAAAACTGAAGACAAAGAGGAGGCATGGTTCAAGAAGCACACAGATAAACCTGTCAGGGGATCAAAGGGGTCACCAGCAAGTAATGGGTTGGTTCCTAAGCACCCCTTTTCCCCCTGCTCCTTGTGCATCCCCTCGGCCGGCAGCCAGAAGGTGCGTGGCACAGGCTGGAGCCCGTTACAGTGCTGAGCTGGGTTCACTCCAGGCAGCCTGAGCAGGTCGCAGCCGCACACCACATTCCTCCACTGCCTTAATCCCGGAGATTAAAGCAACTGAGCCACCGTGAATCCAACACCAGCTTTCCTGTCTCCCTCCCGCCACCATACACCACACTCACACGTCCCGGAGGGCTCTAATCCCTCAGCCTGCACTGCTCCAGATGGCTCTCCGAGCGGTCCAAAGGGACATCATGGCCAACGTTTGTAGACTTCATGGACTGTGAAGCGACCTTGCTTGGCAAAATCTGCAGCCTTGCAGAACGCCCCATCTCCATGGGAGATGGAGAATAGAGGCAAAAACTGCAGCCTTGCAACCCGGGACACTTCACTACAAGGCAGCCAGGCTCCAGCATCCCTGCACTCCCAGCCCAGATGGTGCTAAAACTAGTAAGATGCTGTGGTTGGGAATGAAATGTCTCTTCCTACGCAGGCACCTTTTGGAGCGAGGGGGCTGTAGGCTGCACAGCCAGCTTTGATCTGCGGGGCGGACTGCGTGGCAAACTCAGAGCAGAGCCTCCCATGGAGACCAAAGCTCAGCCTCCCAGATCCGTCTTGTGGATGATGTGAAGCAGAGCTGCTTGAGGCTATGCAGGAGTCAAATCCCTGCCCTCTGAGCGATGCCCGAGTGCCTCACCTCTTCTCCCCTTGACAGCAGCCCACGGGCAGTGCCACCAGCAGGACAGCAGCAAGTCCACTCCCCGTGTCTTTGCCTTTTCCTTTCTTGCGCTGCCTGCGCCCTCCTCCCTCCTGCTGGGACCAGAGCTCAAATCGGCTTTAGCAAAGTGAAACTGGTGCGAGCAGGCAAAGGCCAGGAGATTTGGGGGGATTTGGATTTCACTTGCTTCCTGCCCTCCCCCTCCTGCCCCCCACGCTTCCCAGGCCATAATGCAAAGGAATCTCGCACGGGCAGAGAAGTTATGGATCACAGAGCAAAGCCATTCATGGGGCTTAACCGAGCCCTCGCCACCCTCCCCGACACCGAATGCTCACCCCCAAGCCAAGGGGACAGGGGCAAGCATCCAGCGCCCCACGCTGGGAGGAGAAAGAAGGGCTCAAATCTTTCTGCCCGCCTCTTGCAGCCTCCCCTTCTGCCGCCCGGCACTGCACCGCGCTGCGTGCCAGGCCACCGGCTCGGCGGCCAGAGGCCTGACCCTGTGCCGGGACTCAGCTGCCGATGAGTCAGTGGGGTGGTAGGGTTGGGCATCGGGGCCGATGCACGGCAAGGGTTGGCTGGGAGCAGAAGGCAGCCAAGGCGGGCGCTCCTACACCTCCACGGCCCAGGATTTCGTGGGCATGACCCTGTTCACTGGGTGCTGCCACCCCCCATGCAAAGGTCCCTCCACTGGGTCCCCTCGCTTCTCTTCTGCCGAGCCTTCCTCCCCTTATTCCCGTGCCTTGCTTGTTTTCAGCCCTGGAGGTGGTGCTGGCTGGCATTTTGGCTGAGAGTCATACTGACATTTTCAGCCGCTGGCCTCCATTTGAGAGCTGCTCCCCGTCCCACCCCAGGGAAGGAAAGCAGCCAAGGTAGGATTCCATGACCGTCAAGCACAGAAACACTCCCTTCTTTTTTTGTACATTCAATTCATCAACTGTACCCCTCATGCACCCTAAGTGGGTACAGACTGGGGGAGGTGGATGAGGCCATAAGCCCCCCAGCACCGTATTTGGGGCCAGATGGGTAGTGTGGCTGCTGGGGCATGTCCTGCCACCCCTCCCAATGAGGGCTGGGACCCGTGAGCGATATAGCAGTGACAGAGAGCTGGAGCAAATGCCGGCCTTAAAAAAAAAAAAAAAGCCTGGGCCATTGCAGCCTATTTTGCAGAGGAGTGCATGGGACAGCACTGGGGTTATCGCTCAATCTGCTAGCTGCCTTTCAAGAAGTTTTCCCAGCCTCTGCTGTTCCCACCCAGCGCGGATCACTGGGGACATGCTTGGTTTTAGTGGTGGTCTGCAGACAATCTCTTGTGCTCGCAGGTGCTCGTCTCCCTGCCTGACAAGCCCTTTACATGGGTAAGCTCAGAGCAGCCCATGTGGAAATATGTCGCCCACGTTTTCCAAAGCAACTAGTGATGTAGGGTTGGGGTGGCTGCCTTGTAAGGGTGGGGATACGCGAACAGCCAGGGCCTTTTCCCGGGGCCCTCATTAAATGTTTGAGATGAAGCCATCCAGAGCACAACCAGGCTGCCCACAGCTGTGCTGATGCATAGGAGCTATACCCTGGGGACAGGGTGTAGATGAGGGCAGTGGGAACTTCAGTGAAGGAAGACCCAACTGTACCATGGCTGGCAGGAGAGGCTTGGGGCTATTATCCTGGGGACCTTTGGGCCACCTCCCCGGGAGTTCTGTGGGCTGATATTTCCCCCCAGCCTCACAGAAAGACTCACGCACATGGTCCTACCCAGGCCAGGCACCGTCTGCACCCGCAACCCGGCTTACTCTGCTGTGCAGTCCCCGGCGGGGCTGCTGCGGCTCGGAGAGCCACAGCCTGCACTAGGGACACTCAAGAGAGGAGACGTGTCCAAGCAAAGCAGCTGCAAACCCAGCAGCACGCAATCACCCCAGGCCCGATCCCACAAGCTTCTCTGCCTGACCCACACTCCCTGGCTGCACGGTGCCCTAAGAAACCCCTGGGGATCTTGACCATCTCCCGGCGGCATCGTTCCCCCCTGCTCCCAGTCCCACGCAGCCAGCGGCGGGAGCTGTGCCCCGGGAGCAGGGTGGCAGCTGAGTGCGTGGATGCGGCCGTGGGCTGAGGGCTGTGTCTCGCTGGGCTCTGAATGCAATATCTGCGGAGGGTTTTACTACATTTCGCTATACTTTCAAGGGGGAATGCAGCGTCCAGAGGGAGGCCGTTGCTCTAAAAGCCGGAAATGTTTTGCCATAAAGGAACGATACTTTGAAATAACGCTTTGGGAACAAAAAAAAAAGGTGGGTTTCGCCTACACGCACACGCAAGTTCTAGCACAGTTTCACAGGCCAGAGGCTGGCAGCAGAGCCCCAGGCAGGAGCCAGTGCTGTGAAAAGCAAGGCAGCAGCGAACAAAGCGGGAAAGAGCATCAGATGAGACACCCGCAGTCATGCCCTGCCTTTGACTTCCCAAAGAAATCCCTTTGCTGGGGTTACACTAGACACTGACACATCGGGGTAAACGGGCTGACAGAGGGAGAAGCTAATGCCCAGGGGCCTGGTGCTTTGTGAGCAAGGAGGCTTGAAGCCAGGAGGAGACCTCGGCATCGGGTGCTGGATGGGGTGTGTTTTGCTTCTGCTTGGAAAAATGTCTCTTGGCCCACCCAAGGTTGAGGGTTTCCTCCACAAAATGCTGTCAGGGCAGGAGAGAGAATGGGAGGTTCCACTTGCACGAGCCTTGGTTTGTGCTGGTTGGTGCCAAGCGAGGAGGGAGGGGTGGGGGGGGGAACGGTGATGGGGACTTGTGGCAGAAAGTGTTTATAACAGGTTGATGGGGTTATCAGCAGAGACCATCTGGTGGGAAAGAAGTGGCACGGCCAGCCTGACATGCTTCGCTTGGGCACAACGGCCCTCTGCGCGCCCGTGGGCTGGCTGCAATAAATCAGGGCAGCCCGTCGGTCTTCTGGAGGAAGGAGGAGTGAGTTGGGGAGGGTACGTAAAGGACCCAGGGATCTTCACGAAGCCAAAGTGAAAATGGGTGCGACAAACTGGTGGGGCCAGAAGGACAAGCGTGTGTGTGTGTGTGGCAGTGAGGAGGGAGGGGCATCTCTCTGGGTGCAAAGGGAGATGGGGCTGGTTTGAGCCAGCATGCTGCAGGAGAGCCTGCTCAGGGTGGGACTGTTGCACCTCTCTTCCTTTCTGTAAGCCTCAGCCCCGCTTTCTAGCGCTTTCTCCTTGTCCATCTCACTGCACCTGCATGGCCTGCCAAAACCGGGACCGTCCTGGGGAGGATGGGTGCGGGGCTCCGACCGCGTGGCTCCCTTCCCCCGACCTTCCTCCTCAGCCCTAACTTGGTTTCCCACTTGCTCTGCCGCACTGCGCGGAAAATAACCCCTGTTGGTGTTGGGACCCAAGGTCAAAACGGACTTGAGGGAGCCACCAGTGAGTTAAGTTGGATGGGGCTCAGCCCGGTTCCTGCTAGCGCACAGCTTGGCCCAACAGAGTGGGTAAGCCAAGAAAACAAGATCTCCTCCAGCAGTCAAGCAGGAGAGGAAGAGGACGAGAGTGTCCTGGCCAGGAACAACAGGGGAAGTTAGTGGGAAACACATGGAAAGGGCTGCCGCCCAGGATGGGGATGATCCCTGCTGATGAAGCCACCACTGCGTCCAACCACCACTCTTGCCCCAGTCACCGACCGGGATTCCTGTGAGGGGGCTCCGCGCGGGGAGGGAAGTCCCCTCAGGGGACCCCCCTTCCATTCCACAAAGTCTCCATCCTTCCACATGAGCGCACAGTCCTCTCCAGGACACCTCCAGCCCTCAGCCCTCGCACTCCCCCTCTGCCCGCCCGCTCTTACCTCCAGAGCTTCCCCAAGGTCTTACTGAGCTCGGCGTTGTGGAGGTGCGGGTACTGGTCAGCCAATTTCCTCCGGGCAGCCTGTGCCCAGACCATGAAGGCGTTCATGGGCCGCTTGACGTGGGGTTTGCTCTTGTTACTTCCATTGACCCGGACGGGCATGGGTACCAGGGTCCAGTCATAGCCACTCAGCACCTGGCTGACTGCCTCACGGATGCACACCGGGAACTTGTCGTCGTCCGCCTCCGAGTCTTGCTGTTCCTTCTTGACCTTCCCCATTTCCCCGTTCCCGGAGCTGCCGAGATGTGGGGAGTTGTCCGACGCCATGGAAGGTCCTGGCGAGAGGCAGTGGTGGTCTTCAGAGCCCACCGGGCTCATCTCCACCTCTGAAAGGTCTTGGTCATCAGCCATCGTTGCTCTCGAGCCCTGCCTCTCTTCCTTCTTAGTGTCCTTCTTCTCACTGGGGAGGGGAGGGAGGAAGACAAAAACAAAGGAAAGAAAGGAAAGAGGGGAAAAAGAGAGAAAAGGAGAAGCAACCACCAAATCTGAAAGGGACTCCGAGGTCTCTGAAGAGCTGACCACGAGACAGGGGCTGCTCGATAAAAGCGCAAGCAAAGCAATTGCCGTGCACACCGCAAAACCCGTGATCGATGGGGGTGGGGATGGGTCGGGGCCCCTGATTAATTGGGATATCTCTCCCTATCTCTGCAATCGTCTGGAGCTGACATGTGCGGAGGGGCCTGCGGCAAAAGGGATAAGGGGGTTGGGGACCTGAAAGGAGAGAGACGTGGATGGATCTGCCCAGGCGCAGCTCCCCACGGGGGGCAGGATGGTGGGACAAGCCACAAAACTTGCGTGTGGAAGAGTCCCTTTCTTTCAGAGATGTGTGGTGAAATGCCAGCGCGGTTCCCCCGGCGGGGGAGAGGTGTGGGAGGGGGAGAGCTGGCACCGCATCGATAAATCAGAAGGCACCTATACCCCGGCTGCCAGGGAAGCTGAGCGGGTGGCACCGACGGGCAAGGAACCCGCCCGGGCCCTGGATCTGCACACAGAGACCCTGATCCCAGCTGTGGGAAAGTGCCTCTGCAGGGACACCCCGTCCCTCACCCTCCTCTCCCAGCTCATAAACCACAGGCTTAACATACATCTACATTGCATCCCCCCCCACATACACCTGTCTCTATATTTTTGCATATACATATTCACATTCATACATATATATATATATATATGTATATACAGATAAAAACACAAACCAAGTTTAACTTTGAGACAAGCCAGGGATTTGGGTTGCCTGCCCCACACACTCCTCCTCTCTCCTTCTGTCTCCAGTCACCTCTGAAAGTCCCTGCCGCTGTGCAGCAGTTCCCCCATTGGAGAAAGAAACACTCTAAAAATAAAGGCCTCTCTATTCCCCCCCCATCCAGAAATATAAAAAAAATAAATAAAATAAATAAATAAATAAATAAATAAACGGAAGAGAGAAATTAAAAAAGAAAAAAAGAAGTGATAGAAAAGCATGCTTCTGTCTCTGGCTTAGCTGAAAAAGAGCCAACACAGAGCAAGGGCTGCTATCCCTCCAGTTTCAGAGGGTGACAAGGACCCTTGCTGGGGAAATCAAAAAAAAAGTAAAATAAAGTAGAGGGGAAAAAAAGCGCGAGCGAGCTCAGGTAGGGAAACTTACGTTGCTGGCCGGTGTGCCGGGCAGATCCTGCAAGGGCTGTGATTTGTATCCCAATAGCCCCCCTGTTCTCCCTCCCAGCCCCAGCGGCGTCGGGGCGCGCGGCGCGGGGAAGCTCTCAGGCGAGTGCCATTCCTAGAGGGAGGCTTGGTTTTT
Source organism: Tyto alba (assembly GCF_018691265.1). Classification (NCBI taxonomy): domain Eukaryota; kingdom Metazoa; phylum Chordata; class Aves; order Strigiformes; family Tytonidae; genus Tyto; species Tyto alba. The sequence goes on from NW_024881282.1 coordinate 33,193,624, forward strand.
ACTAATACCCCGGCTGGATGTCTCTATCTGGCTTTGCTGCTTAGCACCGGGGGAGGGAAGGGCGGAAGGTGGAGCCAAGCACTCCTCAGAGCCAGAACACGGTCGGTCGGGGACGGTGGGGAGGGGATGCAGGCGGCCCCCCACCCCACCTCGGCCGCCGGCACGTTCCCCGCTTTCCCCCAGTGCCAGCTCCTTCACGAGAGCCGCCAGCGTTGGGCTGCTCTCTGCAGTGTGGCCACCCCAGCGACGGTGCTGGAGGATTCAAGCCCTGGGGGGGTGGTTTTGGGGTGGTGGGGAAGATGGGTGTGCACCCCAGGACTGGGATCCCCCTCCTTCCCCGTGCTGTCACGGTTGCTCCTGCAGGTCTGGTGTTCCCCCCACGTGCCAAATGAGTCCCTGGTCCCCATCACAGAGTCTCACAAGGACCCCGCTGCGCTGCAACAAGTTGGCCCAGGACCCAGGGGTCAAGATGCTGCCAAAAGGGCATCCTCATTCAGACCTGAGTCTGCGGGGAGGGGAAGGGGATGCAGGAGGTCAGGGATGTCCCAAGGATGGAGGACACCAGGTCCACAGAAAATACCGTGTTGCTGGACAGTGGGTACCAGTCTGAACCTTCTTAGGACTGTTGCACCGTAGGGATGGGCTCGTCACGACATGTTCACCTCTGCAGGGTCTTGCCAAGACAAGCAGGGTCTGCTTCCTCCCACATGCTGAATTTCTCATGAAGGCACATGTGGGGTCTTTCAAAAGGAAAGGGAGGTCTCCTGACAAGAAGGACTCTCTCATGTTCTCTTACCCTCTTTCTTGCTGCTCGTGCACTGGGACGCATAGAGGATCTCAGCACTCAGTGGGTTAGGAGGTTCTTCATCACAGCTTCCATTTTCTAGATCACTCTCCTTTCCAGATGCCTCTGGTAGTTGGCTTTTTCAGTCGTCTTTGTCACCGGGGCTGGTATAGACCAACATAAACCCTGTAACCATCAGAGATCACTCACGAAAAATCCGATGATCTTCCCAGGCCCTCCTGAGTTAGCAATGAGATAAACTTAGCTCCTGTCCCAGCTCCTTGCTACAGAGCCAGCCTGAAGATGCTTCAGTGCTAAGTCAGAAAATACAGAGAGAGGAATGTATGTGACCCAGAGAACCAGCTTCAGGGGATTTCAAGAACATTTTCAACTCCTGTAGCAGATATTCACTCCCCAGAAACTTTGTGTTAGAAAGGCCCAGCAAAAACACTGTCTGGCATCACATGAAGCGTAAGGGAACCCAAGGGATGGTGCTGAGTACCTGAGCTAAAGACCTGAGAACAGACCTGTGGGGCTGGCCACTGCCCTTGAAGACCTGGCTGACAGCATAGGGCCATTTCCCTGCACGTCTGCTGCTGCCTGGCCTAAGCAAAGTTCTGAAACCATAGGGTGGCTGCTGGAAAAACCTTACCAGAGCCCAGCGAGAAGTCTGAGCAGAGCTGGGAGGGGGAACAGCTGGATGCCACTGGCATCAAGCAGGCAGACACGCTTACAGGTGCCTCATGTACACCTCAAACAAAAACTCTCAAGGGATCATCTCCTATCTTTCTTCTCTTCAGCATTACGTACTCCAGAAAAAAAGATGGGTTCAGATACTCTTTTTCACATGATGTCTTTGTCCCTTTGGAAGCAAGGAATGTGGGTGCTTTTGTCTTGGATGCTGAGAAAACCCAGTGGAGAGCCTAGCAAAACGTCACAGAGACCCTGGTGCCTCAACCAAAGCAGTGATTGGTAACCCTTGAGTCCCAGTACGGGATGAGTTATCTCACCAAGAGAGATCCTCGTTGTGGTTGTTGTGAGAAGGGGTCTTGCAGCACAGACAGGGGCAGTTTGGCAGCTCACCCTCTGTCTGGCAGACAGATAACCAGCGAAAATGAACAGAGCAAATTTTCTTTGTACAAAGTTGTCCGTGGCCCACTGGATGCAAAGTCGAGATGCTGCCAAGATCCTGGTGTCTTCCTCCGGCCAGCAATGGTCCTCCTCGAGCTGCAGGGACTCTGCGTATGAGGTGTGGGATAACTGGAGGGAGGGGAGGTTTGGTGTCCTGTCCCACAGGGAGATAGTCGCTGCCAAGAAACACTGCTCTGCTTGTTCCCCTGGCTGCAGCCAACCTCCAACCTGGGGCAAGGAGGAAGACTGCCACAGAAAATGGCCAGAAAAGGGTGTTTATTTGCCCTCCCTTTGGGTGGCTGGTTCCTGTGGACTCCATGGGAAAGAGGCAATGGGACAGGGACTTCTTGTTCCCCTCCAGAGAGGATATACAGGGTGATGGTCACCAAGGGGTAGGGAGCAAGAGGCTGGGGGTCAGTCTAGCACTTTGATGGAATTGATCCCCGATCAGGAGACAAAGGAGGCCCGCAGGGCACTGAGAGGACCTTCACAGCCCACTCAGCTCGTACTCCACATGCAGCAGCCTCTTGGCAAGCTCTGCAGGGAGAATGAAAAAGTGCTGGACCCCAGCAAGACAGCAAGTGGTGGGGCTCCCACCTTCCTGCATGCCCCGCAGGGTCTGGGGGAGCAGAAGAGTGTCTGACCCACTGCTCCCAGCTGGGCCAAGAAAGGGATCAAACCCAGAAGGGATCTCAGTAACCGATGTTTGTCCCGCCGCTGACCATCCCTGCCAGGGTCTGCTGCCGCCCGCCAGACAGGAGCCAGGTCCTGTCCGTGCCTTGTTGGAAGAGCTGTGGGTGCCTCAGCTGCAGACAGGGACAGCCTCAAAGGAGCATGTACAGGCCACACAGCCCCTGCAAGCTGAAGCCTCAGTGTCTCCTCACATATAAATGGCAGGGAAGGGGTTTTTCCCCCTTTATTCTGCCTTTTTCCAGTTCTTGCTTTTTGCCTCCTTTGGTCCTGCCTCGTCTTTCCGAACCCTCTTTCCCTGTAGTGCCTTTTTCCCTGTTTTCAGCCCCCTCTCACGGCACTGACTGCTTCTATATCCTTTTCCAAGTCTGTTCTGTCCATGTGTCACCTCTTGTGCTATGAAGAGGTAGATGCAGGAGAGACGGCTCTGGAAAATATGCCTCTACTTCAGCAGGAAGAGGTGTGACGCTTTCTATTCAGGTGAGGTGAGAAGACAGGCAGAGGGGAAGGAGAAGACACCATCCCCGTTTCAGGAATCACTGGGGCGGCATGTCTCTTACTCCAATATCCCCTGGGAGCCCTTTTAAGAGACAAGGACCCTCCAAGAGCCACCACTGGCCACAGCAGCTACCATTGCAGAAGTGGTCTTAGGTGTTCCTAATGACTGGTCTGTGGGGAAAAGCTCATACAGCAGGTTTCCACCCCTTCTTTTCAGCATATATTTCAATGGATGAGATGCTCCAGGTCCACCAAAAGGAACAGTCCTTTGCGGGTGAGGGATCTATCAGTGAGGGTAATTCATGAGCCGGAGACCTTGCTAAGCCACAAATTTCCTGTGACTTGTCAGTGAATGCTTCCTTTGGTCCTCAGTCCCCAATATGCGAAGGTGGAAGGATGCCACTTCTCCACCGCAAAGCCACGTTGGGAGAGCAAGGGGTAAGAGTGGGTTGGAAGTGGAGATGTCCCACCTGCGTCTGCATCGCTCCCAAGGGCGATGGGAAAGGCACCCTGCTCTGGGCTGGGTGCTTGGCAGGCAAGGTGCCTTGTCGCAAGGGCAGGCAGGGACACCTGCCCAGTAGGGTTTCAAGCAGGAGACCACGTTGGTGGGACACTTCCACCACCAAGGTGAGACCACTGAGGTTGCTGGGGAGGGATTTTGCTAGATAACACCCATCCCCTGCACCCGTGGCAAAGGAGGAGTAAGAGGGGAGAGCCTGTCCGCAGCAGAGAAGCGACAGGATCCCCAGTGTGAGAGCCAGGGCCAGCTTTTGTCCCCTGCCCAGCTCGGGGGCACAGCACTGGTATTGTCCCAGGACTGCCTGGGAAAATGGGAGGGGTTCCCCATGAAATCTTTCCATACAGTAAAACAGCGTCAGAGCCGGGGAGCGAGGGGGGACGACACAGACATTCAAAAAAATACACACACACACACACACACACACACACACACACTGCACACCCCCCACTCCCCCCCCCCCGAGCCAAACAATACCCACAGTGTGCTGAGGGAAAGGGAGACCCATGAATTGGGAGTTTGATAAGGATTTTCTCCCGCGCGCGCCTGCTCTCTCAACGGCCCCTTCAGTGTTCCCAACACACCCCACACCCCCCCCCCCCCCTTCCCTTGCCGGCTTTCTTGTTTGGGCCTTAAACAGTGCGCCGTCTTTGTTCGGGATACAGGTGAACGACAATCATGTGATTAACACACACTCACACACACACACACGCGCGCGCGCGCGCGCGCACATAAAAAGCTTTTTAAGAGCGTCCAGCTTGCTCCAGACCCGAAGACGGGAGAGGAGACCCGGGCTAGGAGGAGCTGAGGCAGCGGCGGTGGCCGGGATGGGGACGGCCACTGGGATGGACGAGCGGGCGCCAGCGCCTCTCTGCAAAATCCCCTTCCTGTGGAGGTGGGCACATGAGGCAATAAGGGGCAGGAGGAGGCTGGGGGGGGGGGGGGGGGGGGGGGGGCAAGGTTTGGGGTTTGAGGGTGGGAGGGAGTCTTGCCCCTGCTGCCCTTCTTGTCCCTGCCAGGTGTGGGTTTGCACGGGCCGTGTGTCCCCCCACCACCACCACCCCGTGACGCTGTGGGAAGGACAGGAGGGGGGCGAACATCCCAACATTGTGCCGGGGAGGGGGGATGCAGAAGTCTCCCCCCTCCCTGCCTACTGGGGAGGGGAGCCAGGTTTCCTCTGCCAAAGCCAAGCCCTCGACCCTCCCTGGCTCCCACGTGGGATTTGCATCTTCGTCAGCATGAGGCTTGCTGGTCCCACTGTGGCTGGAGGGGAGGGCTTGGTGAGGAAGAGGAGGGGGGCAGAAGGGGGGACGTCTCCCTGCCCAAGCTGTAGTGTGGGGAGATCTGAATGATCAGTCCCATGGTGGTCCAGGAGGGAGAAAGGGAAAGGGAGAGGACCAGGCAACCCAAGGCAGTTGTGGGAAGGTTGGAGATGGCATTCTGCTGCCCCAGTCAGAAATAGTATATCCAACATCCTCAGTGAGTACTGCCTGTCCTCTTTGGTGTGGAGATGCCACAGGGCCCTATCACGCCTCATCACCATGACCATAAAATAGCTGCTTACTCAGTCCTGGGGGGAAGCGGAGGTTAGTGCGGGGATGGCCAGGTGACCATCTGAACCATCCACAGAGGAAGTCATGAAAGAACTGGGAAAAATAGGAAGATTTCAAATGGTTACTCTTTTTATTTGAAGATCACCTGAGTGTGATGCTCCGAGGAAAAGTGGGGAGGAGCAAAAGGAGAGGCTACCATAACGCTTGGAAAATCTATGGGTCTGCAGCTGGTCTCACTCGTGAGACATCATGGGACGTGATTGATGGCAGCCTGGGAGAGATCAGGACCAGGTCGTACCCTTTGCCGGAGCACCCAAGCCCAGCCCTGTCTCCACCACTTCCTCATGCCCTTCTCTACAAATTCCTCCTTGATCCGATGTCATGACTGCCCTCCCAGGCTCCCAGCAAGCGGGTTGTTCTCAAGACCTTTCCATGAACAGAAGCAGAGGGTCCCCAAAGCCCACGTTTGTGTCACCCTCCAGGATTCTGTGGTGGCCACAATATCCAAAGAGCGCTGCAATTTGCCTTGTTCTGCAGGCATCCTCCCAACAGGGAGCTGGGCACGGGAACCACGGCTGGGCTTTGGTCTTCATCACCCCACCGCCGGTTTTGGCTGAAGCTCCCAATATCGGTCCTAGACCTTCCCAGATGCCTCTCTGCTTCCAGTCACAGGCATCGGTGAACTGGCTGCCTGCAAGGCAGCCCGAGGAAAAAGAAAGTGGTGTGGGTCACTCAGGAAAAGCAAAGATCTGCCTGCAGCCCTGCCTGGGTCTTGGCAGCACCGCGCCACATCCCTGTGGTTACCGGGCAGTTAGCTGCAGGGGGTGTGCAGTAATTTTTGTCATGGGGTATCAGTGGAAACAAAAGGCGGGCGATGCCTGGAGTTGTTTACTGCCTGACTAGGTTGTCTGTCAATGCAATATTCTGCATGGGGCAGCAAAAAAAAAAAAACAAAAACAAAAACAAAACACTGCGGTAGCTGCCCTCCTCCGGGATTATTGTTCCCCATGGGTGACACAGCCTGGGTGATGCCGATCGGTGCGTGGCCCTGGGCTCCCATCACCCCAGGATGGGATGGGAGTCCTCAGGAAGCTCCTTGAGGATTGGGTCTGGGGCATGGTTACAGTGTCCCACCCAGCTCCGGAGCAGGAGAAGCCCCGTCCCCTCACCAAGGCGCAGTGAGGGCTGCTGCAGGTGCAGGAAACCACACTGCGTGTGCGTGTGCCTTGGTGTGGCCGAGCAGGAGACTTTGCTCAGCGGCGTTTTTGGCTATAAAGCAGTAGATTACAGTGCCAGCTGCTTTGGAGAGGAGGTGTAGGGAAATCCTCGTGGAAAGGAGAGAGGAGAATCACCTCTGAGCATTTCAAAGACCCCAGGCAGCTCCCATCCCGTTGTCTTGGCCAGACCAATGTTTCATGGGCATGGCGAGGACTTGTGATGGCTAAAAGGTACAATTTTCCTGAATTACTCGGGTCTGGGAAGATCAAAGAGGAACGGGGCAAGCATGTCTGTCTGCTACCTGCTTTGATGGGTGGCACGGAGCCTCCCTGTGTATTAACCCCCTCGTCTCTTGCTGGAGAGGCCAAGTGTACTTCCAAAAAGCAAACCCCAAAAAACAACCGCTGAAGGGGTGGGGATCTGGGGAAGAAGGGGACCGGTTTTGCCTTTTCTAGGATGGATTCTGACATATCCAGTGCGATGTCATGGCAGGAGCTGGGTGCTCTCAGTCAGATGCCCGGAGCAGAGAGGAAGGGAATTGTACAAGATTTGGCAGAACAACTAGAAAACGGGACCCTCCCGATGGGACCTGTGGTTGTAGCAGTGCTGGGTGACCCCAGTGGGCTCAGTGGTGGCTGAGGGGGCTCCAGGGTGATCTTCACCTCTGCCAGTCCTCTGGATGCAGGGAGGCTCCTGGGGAGCCGGGGGAAGGGTTAAGTCGGGAAGGCTTCAGCCTGCTGCCTTGGCCCCTGTAATTCCTCCAGAGAGTAGGACTGGGAGAACAAGGAGCCCTTTCTGTTCACAGGAATTAATAGCAAAGAGTCATCTGGGGTGTCATTCAAGCCCTGATCAGCTCCCGGAGGAATGTGAGGGAGAGCGAGCGAGGGAGCACGGCCCGAGGCCGAGGCACCAAAGCTGAGGCGGGAGCAGTTTGGCTGGTAACCAGCGTTACCGACCGGCATTTGGGCAGCAGGACCGTCTTCCCCTTCACCCCAGCCTCCGTGTCCCCTCTGCCCTGTGCAGGGGCTCACCCTGAGGGCTCACACTAGCTCCTAGGCTTGTCCCTTGTTACCCATCGCTTTGTCCCCGGGGTTGGGGGGGGGAAGATGTCCCAACCCGTCAACGCCGCAGCCTCCCCGCCGCTGAGCCAGGAGGGACGGGCCAGGCAACCAGGCGCCAGCACAACCCCGCTGCCCTCGTGGTGGACGTGAACGCCGGCAGACACCCCTTTTCCAGGGCTCACCCATCACCCCCAGCCTGTGATGGCTGTGGGGTTTTTCCTCCCAAGCAAGCTTGCCCATGGACAGGGTCTCCGGGGAGCTCTCAGGCATGGCCGGGGACATGGGGCAGTAGCTCAAGGGACCACAGAGTTCCGTGCTGAAGCCTTTGCTGCTGCATCACCTTGCCCCAATTGACGTGGTCACTGCAGTTTCAGGAGAAAGAGGTCAAGACAGTGAAATATCACGTTGGTGTTTCACGGCCACACAGGAAGGCTTGAAAGTGCTGCTTGGTGACATTGAGGTGTTGCCTGTCATGGCAACCAGCCCCGGTGGGACAAGGAGAGATTTTGGCCACATCTCTACTAGCCTGGGAAGGAGACCTTGGAGAGGTCCATCCTGTCGCACGGCTCCCTGCCCGGGCTGCATCCCGGGAGGCCCATTAGACCACACCTGGTAGCACAAGGTGACCCAGGGCTCTGGTGATGCAACACGGTCAGTCGTACCATACGGACCGTGGGGTCTTGAGGGCAACCCTTCGGGTCAGCCCTAGGTGCGTGCACGGCCGCAGCACGGACCGTGATCTAAGCTCACCAGCCTGGCCGTGAGTGCGGGCCGAGAAATGTGAACGGAGCCGTGCTGGAGTGCACGAGTTGCATTTGCTGGCCAAAACGCCTCTCACCAAAGCTCCCCCTCCTCCACACACACCCCAGGTCAGTGCAAAACCAGGCTTAAGCACTAGCTCTGCATCTCAGCATCCTCCAAGAGACGTGCGGGGCCGCCAGCACGGACTCCTCCCGCCCCCTTCCCACTCCCTGTACCATCGCCACCACCACCTCCACAATGAGCACGCCTTGTCATAGAGGGGTTAATAAATGATGCAAGAAAGGAGCCTTTTAATGCACGGTGACCTTTGGCCTTTCATAAATCACAGTGTTGGGCTGCAAGTGCGCAGGGGGCGCGAGGCGGTGGGGGGAGAGTATGGGAGGGGGTCCACGCAGCTGCGCCACGAAGTTGACATTGTTCCCACCATCACTAAAGTGCAACAAATCCCTCTATTGTGTTCCTGGTTTATCTGGTTCCTCTTGTTTATTAGCAGAGGTTGTTTGGCGCTGGCTCCAGCCCTGGGCGGGTGGAAAGAGTGTTGGCACGCACCAGAGGAGGGGAGGGAGGGAGTGGGGGGGGATTGGGACAGGAGGACGAGAGCAGTTCATCAATGGCTGTATTGTCCCATCTTTTTTGTTGTTCCTGTAATGATATGTTCGAAAAAAGGGGATTAAATAAAAAAAAAAAATTAAAAAAAAAAAAAAAAAAAAAAGAGGCAGGGGGAGACGAGAGCAGGAGAGAAAGACAAACGGCACAGAAGGACGTGGTAAGAATGGTCGGTCTGGGCCTGCAGCGGATGCTGTCGCAGCTGGGGAGGATGGGTCGCGACGGAACCACGACGGGGCTGCTCTGTGCCTTTATGTTGCTTATTCAGGTCGGGACGCATGAGCCCCAGTGGCTCGGGCTGGGCCCACCCGTGCCAACTCTATTCATGGCCAGCGGGGACCACGTGCGCGTGGCGGAGAGGATGGGGCGGCGGGAGCGAGGGGCTGGCGGGGAAGGGGGAGGAAGGCTATTCTTCACGTCCCTCGAGTCTCAACCTGCCTTTGTATAGAAGAGGCAGTTGTGGGGCACAGCATCTCAAAGCACTGGCATTGTCCTTCACCCCGCTTGATCATTGTCCCCCAACCTACCCACCCGTTACGAGAAGTACCAAGGCCCCTTCCCAAACTAGCACTGATTTTCTTGCACCCAGACCTTGCTTACGTTTGCATTTTTTCCCCTGGAGCTGCCTATGGACACATACCCATGGGGAGCTCCAGTGGTTTTCATCAGGATCAGCGGGACAGTGCTGGAATACGACGGCACTTTGGTCGCCACTTTGCCTGAAGCTAGATGACAGCACCGGTGAAACTGCCACAGCCACGGGGGCTTCGCTCCTCATTGCTCTGCCTGTTGCTACCCACGGAGCTGAACAGATGTGAGCGTTCCTAAGAGGTGCCCATCCCACCATAAACAGCCTTATTGAGATCAGGTTGAAATTTAATTGAGATAGGAGTAAAAATCTGTTGGGGGATGCTCAAGGGCTTTCTCCAGTTCATCTTAGGCCACTACCTGGCTGGTTTTATCCCAACCACACCAGCCGTTTCTGCCCCGATGTCTCCTGCGTCAGAGGTGTCGCGTAGGGGTGCAATGATCTGGACACGCACAGGAGCTCTGCTGTGATTTTTCCGTTTGTTTTCAAATGGCATAACTCAAAGGTCGAAACATTCTGCTGAAGTTGAAATAGCAGGTTTTATTTTGTGGTTATTGGGCTCCTGTGTCTGACCTCTCATCTTTCAACCTGGGTCAAGTTTTAAATGCAAAATGCTGGTTTGAAATGAAATGTCAGAAATTCCCTTTGAAAATGTCCATTCACAACATTTTGGCATTTAGAAAAGAGAATAATTCAGGAAGATTGTCTTGAAATGAAATGTTTTGATGTTTTAAAAATCCCCCTCCCACACTCGTTTTCCAGCCAAAAGTGCTTGTTGAATTAGGTCTGGATCTGCAACTGGTCTAATTCCCCTGAAGTCCCATTTCTTGGGAAATTATTTAGCAATAAATGCTCCCCCAACACCAGTCGTTCCCACTGTCAGATGATGCCACAGCCCTGCCATCCCTGCGAGGTCTCAGGGTCTCCACAAAGTGCTGGAGTGTGCCTGGATTCTTGGTTTCCCCGCGCCCCCCCTTTGCCGCAGGTGATCTCGTGACTCATGGCAGGGCCACCCTCTCCCCGAAGGTCAGGCGTGAAGCCCACCTGTAGCTCTGTGGCCTTAAAAAAGCGGAGGCTTAAACTCATGCAACGTGGTCACACGTTCGTGCAGCTGCTGCTCAGGGTGTTTCTAAAGGGACATATGAGGAGCTGGGTGGCAGGGCTGTGAAGGTCTGAAGCTGGAGGAGAAGTGGAAGGGAAGGGAGGAGAGGAGGCGATGGGACAGACTCTCCCTTACCACAGGGATGCGTGGCAATGCACGCAGAGGGACCCCTTTTCACCTGAGTGGAAAATGAAGTGTGTCAAAGCTGAGAAATATTGCTGGCTTGATTAAAGCTAACATTATTCGTACCCTCTTCTCCCACATAAATGTAAAACGAGAGGGTGAGCCATCCCAGTGGCTGCATAGAGGTGAGCCAGGTAATGACAACAGTATTATGCAGCTGTCAACAGCTTCCCAACCCCTCATTTCAAGAGTGGTTCAGCTCCCCACCTCCTCCTCTGCCCATCACGCTCCTTCTCCAACACAAGTCTGATCAGCTTCTCTACTGTAGGAAATACTAAAACCTAATTCTGGCTTCCACCAGTCAGATACTTCTCCATATCCAGCAGGAACCTCCATACCCATTGTCAACCAAAGCATCTTCCTGTAAGCTCTAAAAAGAAAGAATGAATAATTCTCACCAGCAGTCAGTATCACTATGTGTCCAGATAAAACATCAAGGTCCACCTGCCCTTCCCTTCCTCCAGTCCAGTGAGAGGGGACTTCATAGGACTTCTGGATTACAATTCCGAAGAGTTATAGGGTTTTCCTTGGAAAAATCTGGTTACCAGTGAATTTAACAGCAACCTGGAAACAGAATACAGTTTGCCTGTGCCAACTTGAACCCAGTGGCAACATCACCCCTACACCAGAGCTGGACAGTCACAGAAATGTATCGAAGCCAAATCCCCTCTGCGACTCTCATGTCTCTCTTTTTCTCTCATGGTCAGCCTAAGTTTTGCCTAACCTAAGGGTACCTACCAATCTCATCTGCCCTCACAGTAGGTGGCACTGGTGGCTTTGAAGGAGATGTTCTTGTCTGCCCAGAGTAGGTCCTGTCATGTCACAGAAAGGAGAGAGTCCTGGAACCTGGATTTATAGCAGGCAAGTGCACCCCTGAGCGTCCTCAAAGGCAAAGCTGAGCTGCTTCCCCGGAGAGCAGCATCTGGATCACACCACAGATGTCCCCAAGAGCATTCGGTCAGTAGTAACGAGGGTGAGTCAGGTTGCCTAAAGTCTGTGCCTGCAAAGCACTGTAGTTTGCAGCGGGGAGCACCTGTCCTTCCACGTCAGCAGATAATGGGAGAGAAAGCAAATTCTCATCATGCACACGAAGAGGACATCTCATCCCAGACAGCGTGGGAGACGCTCCTCGGACACTGAGGTCTCCGCTGTGCTCAGGGTGGGCCTGACTCTGCTTTCAGTGGCATCCCTTGGGGCAGGGGCAGGACTGTGTCACTCACCATGAACTTCACAGTCCGAGCAGTTGTCAGGAACCATACTGTTGGGTTTTGCTTTCCAAAACCCAGGGAAGTTCAAGGAATCACCCGTCTGCCAGCAAGGGTCTGGGGAGATTTTAAAAGGGTGTCAGCATTAGGCTGGAGATTCATAACCAGCCCAAATCAAGTTCCTAATCAAGAGGTACATTTGGGACGTCTTAAACCCAAGTGCCACCTCTTGGGAAGAGCCCAGGCCCTGCACCTCTGCACAGAGTCGCACCCTGTGCGTTTTGCTCAGGGCGAGGAGTCACAGCTCGTTGCCCTCGGGGACGTGCAACACGGCGACTAGAGGAGCATGGCACCGCTCGCGGAGCGTCCCGGCCCAGATGGCACAGCTGAACCTGCCGGGCGGCAGGGCTCCCCGGCACCGCCGCCTGCGCCAGTGCCCGCTCCCGCCCTGGCCGGAGCCCAGCTGCCTCCTGCCCCCCCTCTTCTCCCTACCCCCCCCCCCCCCAGGAGACCGCACAGCATCCGTGGTCCCCTGGCCACCGACGTGGCCCCTCCGTCAGGGGTCCCCTCACTCACTGGCCTGCTCTGTTTGAATCGAGGCTTGAGAATTTCTCCCTCATTCGCACAATCATCTTGCCTTCCCCCCCCCCCCCCCCCCCCCAGCCATCAAAATCCTCCTTCCCTGCCTCCCTCCTTCTCCTTCCCGCCGCCTCCCCCTTCTCTCCCTGGAACTTCCCTGCAGCTGCAGAGCTGGCCAGACAATCGGGTGTTTTAGAGAAATACATTTTTGGGCTAATTTGCCATGCATAAGTGTTTCTCTTACCCTTTAAAGGCAGGGAACAAAGAGCACATTCTCCGCGAGCTCTGCCCTGTTGTGAGCAGCCCTGCAGCTGTACAGCGCTGTGCTACCCTCCGCTCTCCTGCTCCACTCTCTGATAGATGTGTAAGGACACGGGCTCTGCTTCTCCCCAGGACCACACCATCTCCTACCAGTCGCTACACATTTCTTTCTGTTTTTCAAACGCAGAGCCAGAACAAGTGGGAAGGGAAGGCGTGTGGCAGCGCTGTCACCTAGACTGACTTGCCAGATCATTCAGGTAAAGTCTTTTATGTTGAGACATTGTTTGTTTTGAAACAGCCTGAATTTTCCTTTATTTGGGGCTTAACCCAGTGTTCAGTTTCAGTATTTATTTTATCCCCTCAATAAATAACACTACGGCAATGCATTACACACACCATATTAGACTGCATGAAATTTTGCGCTATCAAGGAAACCTAGTCATTAAAAAAGAAGTAGTGTGCAAGGTTTCCAGGTCCTATTTCCTCACTTCAAACACTGGTAGCCATCTCTGGTTGGGGAATTGCTCAGACAGGAGGATTTTCCTTTTTAAGGCTAGGACGTTGAGCGATGAACGGATTTGACCTGGTGGACCAGATCGGGAAGAAGATGCAGATTTTCTGGCATGAACAACTCACAGGTTGTGGGAGAAGGAGATGGCCTGGAGCAGCTGGACACTGAGGAACTAAAGATTTTTCTCAGCCATTTGGGAATCCCATTTCAGCACTTGCTAAATGATCTTTTTCCTATCCATGGAAAGCTGGTCCAGCAAACGGCTTCCCAGATGGGGCGACAGGTTCTGGTATAAGCGAAATGAGACTTTGAAACCAGACACAGTGAAGTCACTCACCCCGTTTCAGCAGCACTGTATCCAGGCAAATTCCTCCCATCATCCCATTCCCATCCACTGTAAACATTAACTCAGCCCAAACCAGTCTCATTTTTAGCTCCAAATGCAACACAGTCTAAGGCAGCTAACCCAGTCAAGTCTAGACTACCCAGAACGTGCCTATCACAACCTGCCATCTCAAGCCCACATTCAGATTGCACTCAGTCCTTGTAAGCGTAGCTCAGTCGGATCAAAGCCAGTGTAACTCAGGCCAAGCCAGCCATACCCAGGCCATTCTGACCAAATTCAAGTCACACTCCATTCAGGGACTAGTATAGTCTAACTTGTCCAGTTGCACTCAAAGTCAAACCCAGTAAGTGGGTGAACCAGGATGTCACAGCCGCAAGGCAACAGAAGCTCAGGTCTGAGACACTGGAAATGCGTTTTCAGGTAAAAAAGTCTGGATCTTACCAAGGTCACCATGGCTTTAAGAGCTTGTGGCACTTCATTTCAAACAGGTTAACAGCATTGGTCCCCTGAAACGCCCTGCACTTTGCTGATATAGGCGCATTCATTCTTTAGTTCTCTCCCACGCCTTGCACCCTATTGTTTTGCCTCTAGTAGATCTTCTTGACTCAAATTCAGATGGATCTCTGGCAAAAAAGAAAAGATAAGGACATTGCTTTAAAATTCTTCCATCTGTTTGAAGAACAGATGGAAAAGAGATAAGAGGGAAAAGGGAAGAGAGAAGATGGAGAGGAGAGGAGAGGAGAGGAGAGGAGAGGAGAGGAGAGGAGAGGAGAGGAGAGGAGAGGAGAGGAGAGGAGAGGAGAGGAGAGGAGAGGAGAGGAGAGGAGAGGAGAGGAGAGGAGAGGAGAGGAGAGGAGAGGAGAGGAGAGGAAACTGCAGTCAGCAGAAATGCATTTGGGGGAACATGTAACGCAGAAAAAGGTGAAGATCTTATGAACTGGATGCTAAGATCCTAGCTTCTAAGCTAGGAATGGCCATCTTGGAAGAAATGATAGCTGGAGGAACGTACAGTAGAAGGTGTAATTGGAAATACCACCCAAGTGCTAGGGCAGCAGGACAGGTTGAGCTTCACCTGGAACAGCCCATCAAATTCCTCGGTTTCTTCCTGACTCTGAGCTCTTTGCACTCAGCAAGGTTGGTAGCCATACACACGTAAGAATTATAATAAAAGGCCATTAGTGGAGCCAAGGCTCAAAGGCATGCATTTATGTGTGGTGGCACTTGTTCTACACAGAACACCACCTGCTCGTAGCTCAGCTGAAGTCTTAAAGCTCTGAGACGCCTGCCTTGCTGTGCTACTGTGAATGAGTTGTACGAGGGAGCAGTGGAGAATTTCAAGTTTCTTAGTTTCCAAAGTGCAATTAATTCAAACTCCAGAATGCACTCTTCTGACCTGACAAGTGACTCCAGTAAGTGCCAGTCAGGTATCAAAACCATAGTGCCAAGAAAAAATCAATTTCTGCTGGACTCAGAGCTGCAATAGTGAAAATCCCATTGAGCAATGGGTTTAATCATATGTAGCACCCCCTCTCGGTAAATGTCCTTCAATCCCTCTAGGAGACTGAACTTGGAAATTTCCCTGGCAGGGCTGCAGGGGACATCACACAGCACAGGTGGTCTGAGTGGCACAAGCAGGTTGGACACCAAGACCAAGTGCCAACACAAACACCCCAAAGCCCGGGATGAGATTAGTGGGAGTAAAATTCAGCTCCAGCCTTTGTGGTCACCACCTCAGCAAGACAGGGAGAGACAGAAAGGAGAGGAAAGGGAAGGAGAAGGTTAGGCAGTGGGGGGAGGGCCGGGAGCCCGCAGACTTCTGCTGTCCCATGATTTTCCTGGTTGTTTTCAAAGCACTGCTCCAACACACGCGCACGAGTCCCATGTGATCACTTATTTACGAAAGCACAGTCGTAATGTTGTGTGCCTCCCACGTCCGCCTGGCAGCCCACCTGACTGCAGGCTCCTTGGGCGCCCACAGCATCCTCCCCACCCGCGCCGTCGAGCCAAGGGGGACGGGTGACCCATCGCGGGTGGGATGCTGCTCCTGCCCGGGTGAGGCGGGGAAGCAGAGGGGAGGACTGTCTTTCCATTTCCACACTGCTCTTTGCTTCCCTTTGCCTGGCGCTACATGAGGAGGCTCCAGAGGCAGGGTGCCGTCCCTTTTGTATTTCAGATCTGGCTGTCTTGCTTCTTTTAATTTGCAGAGCAGCCGGCAGCAAGCTGAGATACAAACTGACCTGGCATATGCCAACATCTCATATTTGATCTTCAGGCAGATGCAGATCCTCTTTGCTTGGGTAGAACTTTTTCTCATAGCATCGTCACAGAAGTCCCCTTTCACACAAAGATCCACTCGACAAAAGAGGAAGCCTCCTTAGAAAGGGCTGGGAGAAGGCTAAGGGAGAGTGTTCACAATGAAATAAAGCTTGTTGTTTCTTTGGGGATAGGGGATTTGGCCTACCTTCAACTCATCTGTATAAACAACCCTTAACTTCAGTAAAATTGTTCTTCTCAGCCAAAGGGAGGTCTAAGACTTGAGCAAGAGAGATGCAATGTATGAGAACGGAGTTTCTGAAGGCAAACAATAGGAACTGAATTCACAGAGGCTATGATGGGACAAGATTATGATGCAGTAAAACATATTTTAGGGCTGGTGTTTTCTTTTCCTTTCTCTCTTCACAGTCCTAGGTGCCAGCGTCCCAAGAAAAAATGTCAATGGAAAAGAGTCATCACCTCATATGCTGCAAAAAAACCCTCCAGTGATCTTTGCCAAAACCGAAGCTCCTATGAAGAAAGGACATCTGACATTTTAAAACTTTGGTATGGTCAAACCGCTCAACGTCATTTACCTCCTCTTACCAGACAACCAATGCTTGCTTTAAATTGTCCAAGAGCCAACACTGCTACCTCTCCCCACACAGATTACGCCTCCCATGGCCATGCCTCTTTCCTGCACGCTCAGTAAGTTGCATCCATGAAGGGTTAATTCAACCAGGGCCTTTTACTCCAAGTTGTTTTCCAAGTAGCTGAGAGAATAGGTCTCTTGTTACAAACATGGCTTCTGGGCATTTGGTGGTGCTTTCCCTTTTCTCTCTCTCTGTACCACAAAAGAATCTTTTGTTCTTGTCTCTCTGTCTCATTTACTCTCCCCCACCCTGCTCTCGCCTCTTCCCTCCATTGGCTGCCAAGTGACTAAGGAATGGCAAAAAATGACCATAGCTCGGTCATGGCAAATATTTCTTCAGCTATTATCTGATAGAGACCTTGAGCATCTATGTGAAGGGCCCTCTGCCTTCCCTCAGGCTTCTCCTAGAGATGGGGAAAAATGAGTCAGACACAACAGGGCAGGATATAAGTTGAATCAGCCCAACATGCTAATGGAAATGTCTTGCGAATGGAGTCATGGTGCCTGTTTCAGGAAAATCAAATGATAGGGACTCAGAACTGGCAGGAGTCCAGTGGCAGCTTCAACGGATCTAGATTTTTATAGGAACTCTGTATTTATTAAAAAACACATGGGAGGCACAAAAAAAAAAAAGTCACTTTCTTGCCTCCACATTTACTGATTCAGCTGTTTGTAAGCTGGAGTCGACACCCTTTGTTGGATGGGTTGTAATGTCGTACAGTTTATCTGCACCACTGCTGTAAATCTTCTTGTGCGTGCTCTCCTACCACAGAAAAGCCATAGAACGTCCCCATGGACATCATGTCTTCCCACACCCCATTGAAATTATACCTCAGGCATTCCCACAAACATCCTTCTAGCTACAATCTCCCTGCACATACTGCTTCACTGAGTCATTTTACACGTCCATACACAGATATGTAAAAGTTCACATGATGCTAAAGTCACTGGAACTTCCACAATGACCTTTCTGCAACAGAAGCAATTCCCCAGTTAGATTCCCACCTCCCTACCTTTTAGAGCACATGGGTATATCCTTCACTGATACTGCCTTCTGCAAGAAAATAAAATTCTTCAGTCCCACCTGAAGCAAATCTTGCATCTTCTTCTCTACCAACCCTCTTGACTCCTCTGACCACCCTTTGTCCCGAGTCCATCTCAGTCCGTGTTGTGCTGTAGATGAACACAGCGTATGCTGTCTGGCTCCATCTGACAAGCTTTTTGCACCCTTCTCCCATTCAGTGCCTTAACTATTTTGGAAGGCCCTTGAAGCAATGAATAAATTTCAGCCTTAGTGATTTCCTGCACACACGCATACAAAGCTGTGGATGTAAGTCATTATGTGGAGAATTTTTATTCCTGTAGAGAAGGGGAACGGCCTATACAGATAAAAGGGCCATTATATTCCCACATTAGAACGGCTTCTTGTCCAGTGGATTTTAACCAAGCTGGTTAAAACATCATGAAAACGGTGCGCTGACACACTCCTTATATTCGTATGGCTGTGCCCACAATAAAGATTTGTGCTAAGTCAACCGTATCTGTTTTGAAACTGCGTGCAGAGCAGCTTTCATTGTAAAGCATCAAACCCATCTAATATGTAACAATTAAGGAATATATAATAATCCTCTTCCTGCCTCCTGACTTGATAGCATCTGAATGAGTCCCAACACAGACAAAGAGATCCTTAGTGCAATTCCAGCTGTGCCCCACTGCTCCCACTGCTCTGTTGTACAGGGTGCTCGCCAGGAGCGTACAGTCAGCCTCAGTAGGTAAACATTGATCATCTCCATCCCAAAGGACAACCGAAACACCCTGACATGAAGAATTTTACTCTGGTCAAGAAAGCAAGTCTCTGGCAGGTCCAGAAACTCTTTAATTCAAATGTTGTGCATCTAATGCTGTAAACATAAGCCTCCCCACCAAGCAGTGCCCCATGATGAAGCAACACATTGCTGGATCCTCTTAGAAACCGCCATTTAGCAATGGTGAAACAAAGAAAAGGGTTTGCTTCTCCCTGGTTCCAATTCCCCTTCATAGGGTGGGATCCCACAGTCCTGCCATGGAGACTACTGTAGCCAAAGGCATTACACTCCCTAGAGAGCCCCACCAGGGTCATTTCTGCACCCTGTGGAGACCAAGAGGTCAGCTGTTGAAGTCGCTTTGGAAAAAAGAATCTACCACCATCTCTTTCACAGATGAGAAGCCCAAGGATGGATTATGGATTCTTACTTAGATAATTTTGGATGAATCAAGAAAAGAGAGGAGGGATAGCTGGATGGCTAAATAAAGCCAATGAGATCACATGTTCCGCCTTTTTATCTGCTTTTCTCTTTCTGCTTTTGGACAACAAAGCTTCCTTTGATACAGAAGAAGAGAGGGGTAGGGAGGGTGGGGAGAGGGGGTGCCAGAGTCACCCCAATGGCCCCCGGTCATTTATCCATGCTCCTTAATGTGATGTTCCCACTGACAGAGACAGAAAAAAACAGTGATCTCATGATTCCAGAGACGATTCATGCAAACAGCTCTGGGAGATGAGGGGTGAAGGGGACAGGAAAGAGGGGTAAAGGACGAGTGAGGAAAGGCGAGAAAGGGAGAGGAAAGAGTAGAAGTGATAGGGAGAGGGGACACGGGAAGCAGAACCTTGGAGGACAACTGTGGATGGAGTTAGAAACTGAAGGCCAGAATCAAAAAGAGGATGTGCATAGGGACTGTAGTGAAAAGGAGAAGAAAGGTCTTGAGACCAAGGGTAACAGGACTGGTGGAAGAAGGTTAGGTGTGACATTGTATGGCAGGACAGAGGGCAGGGGCAGGGAAAAGAGTTGACTGAGTTGTTCAGTGTGTAGAAAAGGGTGGCTGGGCTCAGAGGCAGTGTGGTGGGATGGGGAACGAGGGCTTTATATGAGTGTAAGAAGGAAAGCAGGAGAAAGTACCTACGGGGTTGGGAGCCGAAGGGGTAAGACTTACTGAAACTCGTTACTCCTGTATTCTCCTTACAGAAAACCAGGTCGCCAAATCTGCCAAGAGAATAATCCTGGTCTCTTGCAGCCCCAGAGCCAAAAGATGCCAGGAATGTGATGGGGAGAGAGATTTATCACCTGAGGCATCCAGCCATGTCCAAGAGAGGCAGCGGTGAGGCGGTGGGGCTGGAGACAGGCAGCCTGGTTTCCACTTTGGTTGGGCTGATGTCTCTGCAGGAGACCTTCACACCTGCACAGAGGAGCACTGCGTGTGCATTACACCCCACCCGCCAGCAGCCACCTCCTTCAGCCTCCTTCCTTTCCCTCCCTCACGCCCTTCTTCCCTCCCTCTATCCTTTCTTGCCATCTTCCCACAGGGAGACAGGAGCAGCTCAGCACGTTTGGCAGATGTCCCACCTTCTTCTCCTTTCTCCAAGGGGACCTGCCACCCCAGAAGCCCTTGACCCTAACCAGTGAAGCAGCCAGGGCCCAGCAGGGAGGCTTTTGAGCCTACAGGGCTCCTGATGGAGCTGGGACAAAGAGGGAGATGAAGGACTGGGGGAACAACTAAAAGAAAAAGTGTCTCCCGTTACAAGCTGCCATCTCCATGTCTCATGGCTCTCCCCAACATTGGTCTGTCCTGGGGGCTCATCACATTTCCCCCCTCCTCTGTCTGCTCCACGGCAGCTAATCGGCGACCCACTGACAGTCTCTGTCCATCACTCGTCTCTGCACACAATGGGGTAATTAAACCCTGACCCTCTGCTCCTTTTATCCATTTCCTCCGCGCAGTCACTCGCCGAAACGGCAGAGGGGAGGGCCTGCTGGGGAGGCTCCTGCCCCAGCCTCCAGCTGTAATGAAGATGTAAAGCACAGGAAGGACTCGCTGCAAAAAGAAAGATGCTGAGGGGGCAGCCAAAGAGGTATCGAGTGGTACAAGGCTTCCCACACGCTTATGCTGAACTCTGCTGACCTACCTCCATCGTGGGCATTTGTAAACTTTCCGCTCTTTATCATCACGCCCACAGGTTGTCCAGCATCCTCCCCTGGCCCACGCATACCTACAGCAAACCCACTGCTCCCCTGCGTGTCCCCAGGGCAGTGCGAGGTGTGGGTGCCCAGCTCAGATCTAGCAAAAGCTTTCCAGGAGCCTCAGTGAGCCCAGCCTTGGGCTTGCTCCCCCCACAATACCACCCAGCTTTGCTGATGTGCCCCAACGCAAAGCTTCTGCGTTCTCTGGTGCAAACCCACTGCCTCCACGCGGGCTAAGCCCAGTGCCTCAGGCCTGACACATCGGGCTTTCCTCATTAAGCACCTGCAGAAGGGCAGAGGGAGTTCTCGGTGGCAGGGTGCATCCCATGGAACACAGCAGATGGACCCAGGAATTGGCCAGGGCAAGGTGATGTTGCTCTTGCCTGCATGGCAGGACAATGGAGGAGGTACCCGGTGACAGACAGGAGTCGCAAAATGCCAGGAATTTTTTTTTTTGGCTTTCTGGCTTTCTGCAAAATTTATTACACAGATTGATAAACAGCCAGAAATGATGCCGAGCAGCCCAGACTCTGCTTCCTCCTCCCTACCCCAAGTGGGGAAGCTGCCTCCCTCCCACGCATGAGCAAGAAGGGCTGGGGCCACCCGGGGAAGGGTATGACGGGTAAAGCAGTGCCCCTGAACAATTAAGCACTGTCCCAGGCACTGCACACCCCTGTCCCGGGAACAAAAGAGTCACACACAAGAGACCTGACTCTGAAGCCTCCATCCGCTTTCATCACTGACCCCCGGGGCAGTCAGGGCACAAGGTCAGCCCACTTAAACTCCAAACTCAGCCAGAAATAGAGCTGGGAAGTGGGCAAGGGTGGCCAAGTGCAGGGGTCCCCAACCATTTGAGGGGTTCTTTGACTGAGCCATTTCATTTCATCAAAGACACATTTTTTTCTGGAAGGAAAATGGAGAGCAGCGGGTGTGAAGGGAGTAAGGGGTAGGCAGGGTGTTCACCGTGAATTATGACCACTCTCAACAAGAGTCTTTCACATTGTGGAGGTGAGGAGAGGATGGGGTAATTGGGCATGTTAGACCCATGCATAATGAGGGCAAGTCTCTGTCCGTTTCCCACCCTCCACTCTGCCACTGCTCACGAGATGTGGGCCCCCATATGCCCCGTTGCTATTCCACTGTGGGGCTCAACGCCCCAAGGGTTCAATCCAAGGACCCCAAGCTTTGATAGCGCCTCGCCAGACCGGCAGTCCTCCTGGGCTGTGCAACAGCACGTGGTCATGCCCCTGGCGTGGAAAGGCTGAAAGCTGCCTTAGAAATTAAAAATGATCAGCCAAGCCAGGGCTCGTGCTTTCCACCTGCAGGGTCTCAGAAAAACCATTCGGCTTTAAGTTGCTGTTTTTTCAGGTTGTAAATACTGCCTTTGCGTGTACCTTTCATATAGGTAACAGCTGTACCTTCTGGGGGTCAGCACTGAGCAGTATATTAGTGGTAGGTAAGAAAAGAGGCTCCTGAGACCTGTCTCCCTGACTAGGAGAAGAAATCTTTGGGGACAAAGTCAAGGGGGAATGAAATATGTTTGGTACACATGGAAATACAATACATCTGCCACGGAGCATTGTCCATTTCACCAGGCTTATTCCCTCTGGGTAAGCTTCTGATAATCCTAAATGCAGGAAATTTCAGAGGAAGGACAATTGAAACACCTGGGGGGGGGGAAGGAAGTACAAAAGAAAAAAATTAATCGATGCACAAAAATACTACTTTTCACCCCAAAACTGTGAAATTTCACCATCCAAACTAAGTCAACCTGAACTCCAAAGGACAGTGGTACTGTGTTCTGGTGAAACCCTACGGGGCAAGCACTCAGAGCTTGGTGCCTCCATCAGGTAGGGTATCTCCAGCTTGTCAGAATGAACTGAAGGTGCATCTCATTCTGGGAGGAGTTTGCATACAGCAGCAGTAAGATTGGGAAATAAGGACTGGGAAATAAGGTTGGGAAACAACCAGTCAGGTCATTTGTAGCCATGTTTTCAATGGTTCTCACCCCTTCCTCTACGAGTTGGTAGCCCCAGGATGCAAGTTCTAACAGCAAACACCCATCCTGGCATGTCATAAACCATCCCTGCGTATGACTTTCCCCTGTTCCACCTCAGTGGGGCCACCATCACCTCCATCTCCCACCTGCACCATGTAGAGGCCCCTGCAGGGGTCTGGAGTACCCAGCAGAAGTGGGGCAGGGACAAGGCAGGCAGGTTGTGGGGTGGTGGGCAAGGAATAGGATCCCCACACTGACCCACTGAAAGTTCCCCCTAAAACAGACAACACGTCTCGAGGGACATCAATCGAGGAGGATGTTCGCACAGCGTTAGTTGTGTTGACACTGACAACAGCAGCAGAAAAGCAGCCAAAAACACGAGATTCAGCACAGACCCAGTGCAGAGAAATGCATCTGAGTGCCAAGAAGCTAACTAGTCATGCAACGTGTGATCTGCTTGCAGACTCCTTATTACACATGATGAAAGACGAGCAGAAGGGAGTTTGACTCTCAGAGCCCGGGCTGACTTTTCATGCGTTGTCTATTTGGGGGTGGCAGAATGTCTGCACTTGCAAACTGAGCCCTCTTGATCCAAGCCGAACCGGTAGACTGTGAGCCCACTTTTCAGCATATAAAGCTGTGTTTCAGATTTTTGATACAACAATTAATCAGACCTATTCTTGAAAATTAACAGCTTCCTGGGATTTTTTTACACATTAGCCAGCCTTGGTTTCTTTGGATTTTAGATAACCATTTTCATCAGTAATTCATTACTTCTTCTCCTGGGAGGAGGCGATCGGCTGGATTTCTAATATTGAGACAGACGTGGCTTTAGGGCACATGCAGATTCATTCTCCATCTCACGCAGGGAGAACCCAATCGATCTTGGACATGTTGGAGCAACAGTAGACAAAAGGCAGGATCAGTCAGCACACGCATACAAAGGCCGATGCTTGCAGGACATACCGAAGGACGTACACAATGTGCACACATCAGCGGAGCAACACAAAAACAAGGCGCATCAGACCTACAGGTTTTGGCCTTGTCAGTGTCAGAAGGTCTGGCTTTTTACCTCAGGCCAGTTCTGCCTCTCGTCTATCTTTCTAATGGCCGGAGCTGCCAGGAAATGAGACATTCACTGCCTGTTCTTTCCCCCTGCAGCTCCGGTAGCAGAACTGGAGGCAGGAGAAATGAGGTCCCGGGCCTTCTTTCAACCAGTCTGTTGCCCAGCCACACACAAGGCCCTGAGCAATCCCCATGGGCACAACCAAATGATTTATGTTATGGAGGTGTTCTCCTAGGTGTGGGAGAAACTTTTGTTTCTCCTTGCAGTAAAGCAGAAATAGCCCACCGTTGCGAACCCAGGTCCCCTGCCTGCAGCAGAAGTTCTCAGCAGCGCCCACACGGTGGAGCTCCCCCCTTAGAAACGAAGCCCAGCTGGCCGGCCCGGTGGTCACCTCCTCCGGGATGACCCTGCAAAACCCACGGTCACGAAGCGAGAGACAGCAAAGGGACGGTGTGGGGACCCCCCCCAGACCCCGAACTCGCTGCACGGAGCGGTCCTGCCACGGCACGGCACGGCACGGCACGGCCAGCAGGCCCGACTTCTGCCTCCACCCACCATCTGCTGGGTGACATCCGCTCAATCAGCCCTTGTCTGCCTTAATTTCAGCTTTGGGGAGGGTTACACGGGGTTTCCTCTGTGTTCGGCAGTGCTGGGCTAACCAGGGGCTGGACTTCAGCGGGGGCTGCAATGTAATTGTATCACAAATAATGTTAACCCCTAGTTGTCAATGGCGAAGTTATACGCTCTGAGGAGGGAGGACAAGAGGACAGATTTTTTAAAAAGTGCGTTTCAAAGTAAGTATTCTAAGAAGAAAGTTATGGATGGTTGTTTTGATCCAAGAATTTGAAAGAGAATTGCACAGGAAAACATTTCCAAATGCTGCAGGGTCTCTCTTCAAGACCAAAGCACTGCAGAATCTGTCCAGTTAAATTTTCACTGTCTCTAGGGTTCGATGTTCCATCACATCTCTGGGCTGCTGTAACAGTGCTTACCCACACTCATAGTGAATTTTTGTTTTCCTTTTATTGCACTGGAATTTCGTGCTGCAACTTGCAAGGCTTTGCCTCTTGTCTTTTGCTGTGCAAAGCCCCTGGGAAGAGTCTGGGTCTGTCTTCTCTGTATCATGTTCAGCTGCAGTCAAGGGCCATTGTACTGCTGAGCCCCAGCAAGCTCCTCACGTGCAGAGATCAGGGCCTTGGCTCATCAATTCTAGTGCTTCACTGATGTAAAACTCCTGTCAGCATCGAGGGTCAGGATGTCAGTCTCTTCAGAAAGCTTCCACCTGAAGGACTGCATTTCTCATTCAGCTTCCCTTCATAAATAAATCACCTCGTAGACGCAGGACTTCAAAGTGATTATTAACAACACGCTCTTGCCCTTGTATTCCAGCATTGTGGGTGGCTTCAGTCGGCATTTTGAAGTAGGCAGTCAAGAGGTTCATGGGGCTGCACACTGCAAACACTAACCACCCTCTCAGCCAGCAAGAGAGGTCATTGTCATCAGCCAGTTCCTGGTCACGGAGGAGTTTTCAGTTCAAAGAGTACAATTTTTTTTTTTTTTTTTTTTTTTTTTGATCCGCGTCAATAAGTCAGGTTTGGCAGCCTGGTAATTGCTCAGAAGCCAGCAGCGTCTGCAAGAGATGACACATAACGCAACAGGCAACCACATTCTTTTGGGAAATCAAAGCATTCTCCCAGTGATGGTGCTGTCTTGATGGAGGCAGAAAATTCATTTGAACACCTAACCACTAACCCCCCACACACACACACACATCGCAGAGGAATAAAATGAGCAAGAAGCTTGGCCATCCTGCCATCCACACGACAGCGCGGTGGTTTTGCATACAGCTGTGCTGACTGGCTTCCAAATCACTGCTTCCCCAGGTCGCTGCTGGCCTGCCAGCAGCAGGGGCGACTGTGCCAACCACTTCCCAAGCTCTTTGTGTCCCCGCCGTCATCTGAATCATCAGTTCGGGATGCATCCACATTCACGAGAAGCCTTTCTGAAACGCTCCCTTCCCTAGGCTGGCGTATTCGTGTAGGGTTTGTCACCTTCTATAGGTAACAGCTCTATATTTTTCCAAGTGACAAGTGCAAGAGCGTCTGTTCCTCGAGGCGGGCACACTTTGGGTGCCGCTCCAAGGTGACTCAACAGCTCACAGGTCTCCGCAGTAACAGCAGCAGGACAGGCCACGGCAGCTCCCCCTCACCGACCCCAAAGGTTCTGCCTCCCGCTGCCACGCGGTGGCTGAGGTACCTCAGAAACCTAGAGAGGAGTCGGACATTGCCCAAAACCTCGGCCGGAGGCCGCGGGTCCGCCACCCCCCACACCCCCGGCGGGGCCCGAAGGCCTCAGGACGGGGTGGACACCACACACACACGACACACCCGCAGGACACTTTGTCTCAAGAGCGGCTCTCCCCCGTAACCGGCCGCACCGGAGGGGCCCGGCTGGGCGGCCCCTTCCCCTCAGGCCGAGGCGAGCCCCGAGCGGGGAGCGGGGCCCGGGGCGGGGGGGTTGGGGTGTGACAGGACCCAGCGCCACCGCCCCGCCGCTCCCCAAGATGGCGGCAAGACCGAACGCGCCGGCCCCGCCCCCGCGGGGGAGGGGTGTGTGTGTGGGGGGGGGGCGGGAGCGGGCTACGTCCCCATGGCAACGCGGGGCGAGCGGCCGGGGGGCGGGGCTTCGCCGGGCTGGTGCGCGCGCGCGCGCTTCCGGGCTGGCCCCGGCGGTGACGTGTCCGCGGGCTGACAGCGCCGGGTGGCGGCGGGGGCCGCGCGCCAGGCGGCCGCTTCCGGTGAGCACCCGGGACCCCCACCCCCCACCCCGCCCCTCTCCACCGCGGTTGCCACGGCGACGGTTTCTGTGGGGGCATGGGCCGTGCTCCTGCTCCCCCCCCCCCCGCCCCGGGACCTCCCGAACGGCCGCACCGGTGCCCCCCCCACACACCCCCCCCGGGCCCTCAGGGCCCAGCGCCGAGCCTGCCATGCCGGGTCCTCGCCGCCGGCCCAGCCCGGTGAGGGGGCGGGCGGCGGCTCCGGTCGCACCGGGGGGGGGCGAAGGGCTGAGCCCGGCGTGCGAGGCCGCTGCCAGGAGGAGCCCCTCGCCCTTTGGGGTTGGATGTGGCGGTAACCGGCGCGGGGGGCAGCCGCCGCGGTACCGGGCAGCATCACCCTGCCGTTGGTGCTGCCGAAGGGGGGGCGGAACCAAAGCGTGTCTGTTAATTACTGCCCGGAATGAAATGGGAAATGAAACGGGGGCTTGTGCGTGAGGAAACAATGAGGCTTTTTGTGAAAAGGAGTTATGAGGAGCTTTGCGTAGCCGCCTGTGACAGGAGATGAGCCTCGAAAAGTGGCATAACTTGCCGTGAAGTCAAGAACAAAATGGAGATGCATTAATGGTTGTGGGGAATAAAACTCTAAATGTCTTTAGCAGCCATGGTGCAGGTAGAGCGTGTGAAGAAGCAGCTTCCAGAAAGGACCACGTTTTGTTCTGTGCGTTGGAAATACTCCACGTGTGTGGGTTTTGAAACATGCGGGATGCAAACTGGAGGACTTACTCCTGTCTCATTCAGAGCAGAGAGTCAGAGACACTTGACATGTTTTTCCATCTTTGATATAAGAACAGACCATGCTGTCACATTCAAAAAAAAAAAGAGGGGAAGATCAACAAGGGTTGCAGGTTGATCCTCTGCAGTTTACTGTTGAGGTCACTGGTTTCATGGGGTTTGTTCTGTTCTTTCTTCTCAGGGAGTTTGGATTAAGCAGTTTCAGACAAACAGGCTCCACTCAACCAAAACAATGTTTGCAGATTTGGACTATGATATTGAGGAAGATAAACTGTGAGTATTTTGCTTGTCTTGTCCTGGTTTGTGCGTACAATAGAAATAGTCTTTGCAGACAAGACCTAATGGGAGTGGATAAATTTACCTGCTCCTGACGCTGCGTGCTGGAGAGTCAGTCTTGCTGTTTGGTCCTGATTTCTTGCTCCTTCCGGGGATGGGGGAGGAGGCATCACTGTGCTGATGAGCAAAGGAAAACACTTTCTGTTGCTCTACAGTGACTACCCTGCATTTCTGATTACGAAGCAGTACTGACAAACCTTCTGTAAATTAGTGACCTTAGCCAGAAAAAAAAATATTTATAATGGAAGGAAGAGAATTAAGAGACAAGAAGTGGAGAGAAAGAGAAACTCTGGAGTACTTAGATCTGTAAGGAGGGAAACACTGGCATTTCCTGCACATGTAACAGGTTTGATGAGATTAGCACTTAATTTAACATGGAGCACTTGTCTTGCACCTCATTTATATTGTGCAAGTTTTCCTCTCACTCCAGCACCAAGAGCAGATGAAACACTCTCTAAAACATGACAGTGTTTCCTCAGTGCTTAGTGAAGGAGGAGGGTGTCTCTCTCACCTCTAATCCTTGCATGCAGTCTCAAAAAAGGTAGCCCAAAAGGTCTTTTTGCTGGCCTGTGCTGATTATCTCCGCCATAGAGTCTAGGTGATGAATTCAAATATGCGGTGCCCATTATGTTTTCAGTTTGTATCCACTCAGATGCCAGAGCTGTTTCATACACGTGCAGCTCTGCCTGCCGTGTTCAGTTGTTCATTCCCCCTTTCTCATTGTAGGGGGATCCCCACTGTACCTGGGACAGTGACCCTGAAGAAAGACTCTCAGAACCTGATCGGGATCAGCATTGGGGGAGGAGCACAGTACTGCCCTTGCCTCTACATTGTCCAGGTGGGCACTCAGGGAGAAGGAATAAAACCAGCTTTGTAAAATAACGTTGGCCTGAGAGATGGAAATTGTAGAGAGTCCTATGCTATTTGTTTTTCTCGAAGTGGGAGACATCATCTCACTTTTCCAGTGAGTAAAATTTCCTTACCCTAGTACCTAATGGGTGTGGAAGAATTAAAATAAAGATTCTGAAATTATCCTTCTCCCTGGAGAGTGTGTTAGAAATCACAGGGGAACGGTGTGACGTTCTCAACATCAAGAAATCCTACACTTGAGGATGTATGTCTTGGAGGCAAGAACTTCCTGAGGGAACAAGATGATCAGCCTGCCTCTTAGTTAGGAAAGGGGAAAAACCGCAGCTTCACCATGAACAAAATGCAACCGAGTGAAATAGGAGGAATGTCCCTTTTTTGTTCTTTAGCTCTGCATTCAACTTCCTCTTTCTCTCAGTTCCAGACTACCTGTGCTCTTTCTCCTCTCCACTAGGTATTTGATAACACTCCAGCAGCCTTAGATGGCACCGTAGCAGCTGGTGATGAAATCACAGGAGTGAATGGGAAGTCTGTCAAAGGGAAGACCAAGGTGGAGGTGGCCAAGATGATACAGATGGTAAAGGTGAGAGGTAGGAGGGGGCCACTGGAGCTTCTGGGTCGTAGTTGACAGTTTATTGTCCATTGGTAAAGGAAGCCACTGCTACTTGCTTGCAGCACAGCAGTGTTGGATTCTTTCTTTCTACAGGGAGAGGTGACGATACACTACAACAAGCTTCAGGCTGACCCAAAGCAGGGCAAGTCTTTGGATATTGGTAAGATCGATTTCTTTCTCCCTAGAATGTTAAAATGACACGGAGGAGTAAAAGATTGGTCCCAGCTAAACTCAAAATAAAATTCTGGTTCCGTTTTTCCTCTTAACTCAGTCACTTTCAAATGGAAGCTGTCAAAGGGAATTACAGATTTAAAAAAAATCTTTCCCTGATTTCTTGAAATAGTCTTTAAGGTTAAATTGAGGCATGACTGTTGTTGCAGGAGGCTTGTTTTTCTGCGCTGTGTTTAGCATGGATGATGAAAGTAGGTAGCAACTAGATAATAATTTAATGTATTTATTTTTAATACATGTAAGTTATGCTGACCTATTGAGATTTTCAGCTGTGCACATAAATGTGTCTATTGAAAAACAGTGGTTGCAGTTTCTCAGCCTGGAGAACAGTGATGAAATACCTATCTATGCTGAGTTTTGTACAACTGTAAATTTACAGGAGAGAGGCTTTATTCCTAAAACAAAGTGTGTCTTTTGAACTAAGTCTACACAGCTGTCTCCTTTATGTGGTCTACCTTTCTCACTTTCCTAAAAAATCTATCTATTCTTTGTGCTTTCATTTCTTTTCATGGTGATTAAGGTTCTAATGAATTGTCAGGGGTTCAGGAAAATTGTGAGGAGTGAGATGAATTTCTGAGGAAACAGAAGTGATGTGAGAATATGATATTTTCCAGAGATGATGAACACCCTGGCTCCAGCTGAGTTCTTGGGAGCTGCAGGCACTTGGCACCCCTGCAAGTTCGCCTCTAAATGTAGCTGAGTCATCTGATTCCAAAGAGGACGTAACTGTCTCTAGTAATTTGCAGGGTATGACCACCAAAGACAGAAATGAATTCCATCAAGGGCTGACAAAAGGGTTTAACTAAGATCCAAAAGATAAAAGTAAGCGAAGGGATGACCTTGAACATTAAATCCTATTGGTCTTGCTTTCAGCCTTGTCTCCTAACTTCAGTTGAAGTAATACAGCAAGGAGCATAAGCAAAGTTTTAATTCCAAATGTCATGATAGGTAGCTTATAGCAAAATGATTGATTGGAATAGTCTTCCAAAAGAAGTGCTGGAGCTGCATTGACTGAAGTATACAGGATGTGAGAGCAGAACAGACAGAAGATAGAAGGTGTGCTGTGCACGGCTGGACCAAACTACTAGTTTCTGTGGTGGTATTTTTCTGCTCACTACCTCAATAGTGAGTTAAGTTCAGACCGGCCAGTTTATTCAATGTCTGGGAGAGAGGTGAAGTATGCTAGCGTGCTTTTCATGCCCATGGAAATGACCCTGATTCTGGTTTGCAACTCTCGTTTGGCCTTTAGTACTGAAGAAGGTAAAGCATCGACTGGTAGAGAACATGAGCTCAGGGACAGCAGATGCCCTGGGGTTAAGCCGAGCCATACTCTGCAATGGTAAGTATTGCCCAGGAGGACGTTTTCTTAAGGGAACACTTACCCTTTTGTGTTGACCTGCTTTTTACTGTTCCTCACGTGTTCCACATTATTCCTTCGTAATTCTTCCCTTCTGCTGTGATTGCCTCTGCCCTTCCTGAGTGATATATCCTGTTGTTGGGTCCATTTAAATGTTACCGATGGTCAAATTAATGTCAAGTGGGGACCCACTTAGTGAATGCTAATAGGTGATGACCCCACACTGTAAAATAAGTTTGCAGTTATTTTAAAAGCGTCTCATGTTGGACCAGGGGATGGGCGTTAAGAGGTGAAGGTAAATTTGAACCAAAGCTATGAAACTGGCGTTTTTCCAGTTGATGAGGTCTTAACTGTGTCCTGGGTTTGACTCTTGTAATACTGTATTGTCATCCATTTAGATGGGCTGGTAAAGAGACTGGAGGAGCTGGAGAGGACTGCGGAGTTATACAAAGGTAAACTGTGTCTTGCATCAGACACCGGATGGGAGGGAAGGATGCCTCTGTTATGTTTCAGTGAAATGACTTAAGTGCTTTTTCTGGCTTCCATCACAGGCTTGACAGAGCACACCAAGAGTCTTCTCAGAGCTTTCTTTGAGCTGTCCCAGACACACAGAGGTAAAGAGTCTGAGCGAAGGGAGCAGATTTCTTTGACTTCCAGTTTCAGGAGTTTTAGTCAGTACTTAGATGTGCGATTCCCTCGCCCAAAGAAAACTAAATGTTGCAGAAATGATCTAGGAAGGGCTGTCCTCCTGGAATTAGCAGTCACGGTGCTAACACAGGCCCTGTCTTTCACATGAGACATTCTGATCTGCCAACTTCTGGTCTTCAGGGAGCATCATTCCCCAGCTGAGTGCAAGGTTATGGGAAGTAGTTGTAATACTGGAGGCAAGATTCTTCTCCAGGGTCAACTTCTTTCATCTGTTTTGTATTTATTCCAGCATTTGGAGACGTTTTCTCTGTCATTGGTGTACGGGAGCCACAACCTGCTGCCAGTGAAGCCTTTGTGAAATTTGCTGATGCCCATCGCAACATTGAGAAGTTTGGGATTCACCTTTTGAAAACAATTAAGCCGGTAAAAAATTTAACCATAGAAGTAAAGGGTCTGGAAAAGAGGGGAACCTAGAAGGGCAGAAGCCTGTCTTTGAAGGTGTGGTCTTAAAGATCATTCATTGTGGGAAGAACTGTCCTTGCTTTCCTTCATAAAGAGCCTAAGAGGTAGCATAATAAATATATCAATCTTGTCCTTTTGACTTTTGCACATGGGTGCAGTCCTGTCCTTTTGTTTTGGGGATGAATGAGTAGTTTGATCAGTGTAGTCCCTAGAGCCCTTTCCCTGATATTGGTACCCGTAATTAAAAGATATCACTACATTTAAAAGAGTTTAGATCAGCAGTCCAGGAACAATTTAAAGATTTCAATCAATATATTTGAGCGATAGTCTCCAGGGGATCTGTCCACTGAGTTTAGCAAAGAGAGGATTAAATGTTGATT
The DNA here is from genome assembly GCF_018691265.1 of Tyto alba. Taxonomy (NCBI): domain Eukaryota; kingdom Metazoa; phylum Chordata; class Aves; order Strigiformes; family Tytonidae; genus Tyto; species Tyto alba. Next base: position 33,225,644 of record NW_024881282.1, read on the forward strand.
TGGGCACCACTTTCTGTGCCGTCTTGGATGGCCAGCGTTGGGTAGTGGGCCTTTTGAATCAGGGAGAGCAGCTTCCAGAACTAATTGACACCGAAACAAGGTGAATCGAAAAAAAGATAAATTCAGACTACAAGTGAGGCACGCATTTCTAACACTGGAACTACTTGCCAGTGACAGTAATGGATGCTCTAACCATGGCAATTCTGAGTCAAGATCAAACGTTTTCTTTCAGATACGCTCTAGTTCAAAAAAGAGTTAACTCGAGACTGTCTCATGACCTGTGCTGGTTAGAAGGTTGCAGTTGATGAATTGTAGTCATGCTTTTTGGTCTTAGATTCAGCAACATGATATTTCCCTTGCAGATGCTTACTGACTTGAATACATATCTGAATAAAGCCATCCCTGATACAAGGCTGACTATCAAAAAATACCTGGACGTCAAGTTTGAATATTTGGTGAGCTGCTTGCATTTTTTTTTTTTTTTTTTTTTAAGTGCTGGTTGAAATTAAGTTTCATAGAATCGTAGCCTGAAAGTCACATATAGCCTATATGATCACATATCTATCCTCCCACAATCCATGTGAGAATGCATTATTTTTTCCAAATTTTGTCTATTGTCAGATTACTCAGATTCAGACAAGTGCTTTTAACCCAATAGTTCTCACTGTTAAGAAAGATCTCCCAGAATCCAGATGGCTTATTTTGTACATGACCAACTTAATTTCCTTATTTATTTGTAAAGAGTTCCTGTGCAGCTTATGCTCTTGAACTCCCCTAAAATAGCTCTCCAGCCCATAATTTTGAAGTAGTTTTCAACAGTCTTTTTTTAGCCAAATTAAACAGCTGTCAAATCACATTGGCTTTCATTTAGACCATGCCTTTTTTTTAACTCCTCCATTCCACTCAGCCCTTGTTTTCTACACACAAAAAGGGCAGGGTTGTTAAGTGCATCTTTCTCTAACTGTAGGAATCTATTTCCTTTTACCAGTTGAGAGAAGTATTTGGAGCTGCAGCCCGAAGGCAAGTGAATATGGCAGCATCTCTTCCCACATCAGTCCTTCCCACAATTCATCTTTTTTTTTCCCCCACTTAATTTATTACCTCCTTGTAATTTTCTGGTACTGTGTTTTCCCAAACGGTACATGAACGCAGGATTTTTCTCTTACTTAGGTTATATTTATCCAAATATTTGCTCCTGTAATATAAATAATAAGCACCTCCTCTTTCCCCCACTGTTTTCTCTCCCCATCTTTCTCTAAATAGATTTTCTTTCCTCCTGGGATGTTTAATATACTCTGATCCCACTGTGTTTTCCCCAGTGTCCCTAGCTGCAGCACTGAAGGAAGGCTTGAAATGGTTCAACCCTGGGGTTATGGGTGATGATGAAATCACTTTGAATTCTTAATATTTCCTTCTTGTTTTGCTTTTATTTTCTTTTTATTTTAAATTCTGCGAAGTCCTACTGCCTGAAAGTCAAAGAGATGGATGATGAAGAGTACAGCTGCATTGTGAGTACCAGCCCTGTGGCAGTGACAACTGCATTCTCTTGTTTCTGCAGCTTCCCCGCGCACGTTGCCTTACAAATGCAAAAGCACCCCTGTGCCTGCACGCACCCAAACTAATGAACACATACTGAGAATTACACACATTCCTTCTTAACTTATTAGAAACTGGAGATCCTTAAATGCTAACTAGGAAGCACTGCGCCAATAACGGTCATGAATTACTGGTGCTGTGGGATATTAGAGGCCCCAGACGTCTCCTCTGCAGTTTGTTTGCTTGGTGGTAGCCTGTCTCAGCATTTAAGTAATATTAGCTTGTGTAAGGAGGATTAAGGTGTTACCTTCACAGATTCCATTTGTGTGTAGTGTACAGCTTATCATTAATTCTCGAGTTGTTTCTGAGAAATGGAGGTCTAGCTTCTCTAGCAAAACATGTGAAAGCTGCATTTGTAGCTGAGGGATATGGATTAAAGTATCTCTCTTAACAATAGGTTTTTCCTAAAAATACAGAATTTAAAACTGGGAGACTTAAAAAAAAAAACTGTGGCAACATTCTCCAGTAACAGTTCACTGTCTCATTAGAGTTTTGCAACTAATCCTTGGCAGCTCTGTTTAAGATAGGTAAAAGTGTCCCCTACATGCCCAGTTTCCCTGCATAAAAGTAAGATCTTGTTTTATCTTCGATACTAATCTCAGAGCAGGGATTTGAATTTTTGGAATGCCCAATTCCCAGTGTCAGGAAGGAATAAAACTTCCCTAACACCACATTTAATTCTATCTTTCCTGCTAAATGGGTCAGGAAGGAATAAAACTTCCCTAACACAACATTTAATTATATCCTTCCTGCTAAATGGGAAGGAAGGAATCCCAGTTTTTCCCAGCAGAGTAACATCTCTGGGTTTTGGCGCATGCAGCATGCATTACCAAGCCATAATCAGTAACACAGATTTTTATATATGTTATGTTTACAGGTGTGAGATAAGAATGCTGGTTTGCTGACAGACCTAACCCCTTTCTCAGAACTATCTTGGAGAACAGTGTCTAGTTCCCTCCCTGATGGTTCCCAGCATTGTGTCTGGATACCCCAGGGTTCCCTGTGTAGATGTGTAATATATTACACAATCCGTGTAGAGCGAAGCTTGCAGAGGAGGGCAGAATTTTTTGTGCGTTTGATAGGAATTGATATATTCCTCAGACCCCAGAGTTGTTCGTAGTGCCTGTCTTAACAGTTCAGGTAAGAAGCCGTGCCACTTTCTCCATGCTGGGTTGAAAGGTGCCTGTCCTTTTGTCCTTGCTTGGTAGCGATGCCTTTCCTTACCGCGGTTGGTGCGTGTTTGGCCTTCGAACTGGTGCCGTTGACCACCAGTTGTTGACGTGGCTCGGCGTTCCTCGTGTTCCGTGCTTCCTGACTGCAGTTGCAGTGAGCCTGAGAGAGGGCTGTAGTAACCCAAGGTCACTGTAAGTCCGCATGGGTAGGCAGACTCCGTGTGCAAGCCCTGTTGTGGGAGCCTCAAACGGCGCCGCGTTTTTGGCAGGCTCTGGGTGAACCCCTCTACCGGGTCAGCACTGGGAACTATGAATACCGCCTAATCCTACGCTGCCGGCAGGAGGCTCGCACGCGCTTTGCCAAGATGAGGAAGGACGTGCTAGAGAAAATAGAGCTCCTGGACCAGAAACATGGTGAGTACCACTGCTGTGTCCAGCAGCTGCAGGGGTCGGGCAGGTGTGGTTTTGGCCTTCACGCTCCCCCTTCGTCTCAGCTCAGAAATCTTTGCTGAAAAACCCTTCTGTGACCGCGCCCGAGACATCTGCCCTCAGAGGCCAAAAGAGATTAATGTGTAGGAGACTGTAACTAATCCTGGCAAGGGAGGCTCGATCACGGCCTTCATGGTTTGCTTGTGAATGGGGTTTTCGCCTGATTTGTCCCCAACTTGTCTCCCCTGCAGTGCAAGACATCGTGTTCCAGCTTCAACGTTTTGTCTCCACGATGTCCAAGTACTATGATGACTGCTACGCCGTGCTCCGAGATGCAGATGTCTTCCCCATTGAGGTGGATCTCGCCCGCACTACTCTCAGCTATGGGCAGAAGGACACCTACACGGATGGGGCAGAAGACGACGAAGGAGGAAGTGAGAGAGAGGGTAGTGGGAAGGAGGATGCAAACGGTGAAAAGCTCATTGATGATGCCTGAGTGTGCCAGCGTGGCCAGAGGAAAGACTTTGCAGACTGTTATAAAAACATGTATTTTACATGGCGATTCATCCTCAGTGACTTTCTGTGTATGTCCAGCCTGGGACTCCTCCTCTGCTTTCGGGGAGGGGGGGGTGCGTGGCTGGTTGGATCGGGACCAACCTCTGCTTTCCTCTCTCATCCCGTGCTTGTTTGCCTGGATGTTCCTTTTTGCCCCCGAGACTCCTGCTGCCCACCTGGGGTACTGAGGTGCGGGGAGGAAGATCCCCTAGCACAGCACACCGCCGTGTGACTCTGCGTGCAGACAGGACACTGCCGAGCGCGTGGGGCGCACCGCTCCCCTCCAATTAAACATCTGCAGATGCTTACGAGTGGCAAGAACAGCCCCCTTCTGGCCCCCCCTTGTGCTATGGGAAAGCGTTAGCACCAGCATTGTTTTTTTCACCCCGCTGCCTCGCTGTCTTCAAGATTCCCATTCTCTGGCCTATTTTAAGCTGCTTCTGTCTCTTCCATCTGTCCCCGTGGGCTGCAGGACGGATTTTTGCAGGATGATCACTCTCGCTGCACCCAGATCTTTGTGCCACTGCTTTTAAGAAATAGGAGCAAGTCCGAACGGATGCCTAGATCATGGTGGTACACGGGATCTGATCAGCCCCCCGCCCCAGGCACGGGGCTGGAGGAAGCTCTCATACACTGGGCTGCTGCAAAGATGTACAAGTCTCTTCCCCTGACTCCTGGCTACCGTCGTCTTCACGGTCCCTGAGCTCCTGCACAGCTGGCACCACCTGCATGCTCTGTAGCTACACCCCAGCGCTAGAGCCCTGCAGGATGTGGCTCTGCCCTTCCCTGAGGGAAGGAAGGACCTGGCTCAGGAAGGAGCCCCCCCTGCTCGGCAGAGACGCTGAGGTGAGCGTGCTTGTCTGAGGAGTAGCAGCAAGGCCGCACGCATTTCCTTTCCATTGTTCTCTCTCTTACGGCTCCTTGCGACGGACAATAACCAAACGTACTTCTTGAGGAGGTGCAGCCAGTCCTGCACGCTCTTCCCTTGTGCAGGTGCCAGGAGGAGCCACCTTAGAACTGCAAAGGAGACGTCCCATCCTTGAACTAAAGAGGAGTGACAGGAAGCATTAGGGAGAGAGGAAGACATGGCCTGTGGGCAGAGGCTTTGAGATTTTTTTTTTTAGTGCCAAGTGTGACTAGCATATCACCTCCTGCTCTGCTCTCTGCACAACCATTGTGTGCTGCCTCCGGGCCAGCCAGAAGCAGTAGCTAACGTCCCATTCCCCAGCACAAGGGAAGGGGGGAAAGGAAAACCGAAGTAATTGAGGGTGCTGCTTTCCTCCTTCCTTTTCTTTTCTCCCTCCATCCCTGTGGGCTGATCCCAGATGCAGGTGGCACTTTCTCTTTTAGCAGGCAGCACAACTGCCAGGAGCAATGTGCTTCTCGGAGGCAAGGGTTTTGACTTCTCTGTCATTACATTCTAGTGGTAGTGAGAGAGGTTATTTAAGGGCATTAATTTATCATGGAGATGTTTGTTTTGTTTTTTCTCTTTGGTTTGTTTTTGGAGCTTCATCATCTCTGTGGGTGCCTAGAAGCAAGCCATCCATGGTCAAGCTGCTCTGGAAGATTTAAACGGACTCTGATGTACTGACTGTTGTCTCGAATAAAGAAAAATGTGACATTCCATTTCCTGCCCTTCATGGGTTTTCTTTAGTGTTTTTTTTTCCTCATCCTCCATTGGTTTTAATCTTAAAATATAACGATGGGAAGGAGTGTCATGTGCTGGCCATTATTTTCTTACTCATACTGGTGGACGAGCTCTGTGCCAAGAGGCAGTGGTCACTGCGGCACAGGTTTCCAGAGGAGGAAGCTTATAAATGCTGTAGCGAGGCCAGTCCTCCATGTCACACCAGCCTCTCTGCATCTTGGCTTTCCAGGGGATACACCAGCCTTGTAAAGCCACCCGTTTCCTCGGTCCTGCCCAGTGGTATCCTTGCACCCCTCCTTGGCCAGCTTCTCCACACGGCTCAGCAGTGGCATCGCAAGCTTGAGCTGATGCTGAAGTCCCTGATCCTCTTTCAGAGCTGTTCATTGCACCAAAATACGAAGCAGTTAAGAGGAACCATGAAAATGCTTCAGCAGAGCCTGCCTGAAAGCTAACTATGAAAAGTGGAAAGCAGTGTAGCCAGGTTTTTTGCAGCCTGACTGAGGAAGAGGTCTGGGTATCTTACAGCACTGACTGGAGTTGAGATCTTGTCCCCTAAGGGCTTTTGTGTACTTTTGTGAAAAGATTCAAGAGCAGGAGGCTTAGTGGGAAATGTTGACTGGTGACGAGGAAACAGAGGGGACCTTGTTCTAGTGACCTGCCTGGTGCTGACAAGGGCAGTTGTTTTCACACTGTGGACCTTGGACCTCTGGGGAAGTTGCGAGCCCCTGCTTGGAGCGGGTAGTGGTGTGAATAAATAAAACCTGGCCTGGGGAACAGGGGTTTGGGGCGGCTGGGGAAAGAGCTGCAGAGCAGAAACGGGTGACCCTCCCTCATGGGGAGGGGAGAGCAGGCTTGAGGAGCAGTGCGTGACAGCCTACAGGGCTCCATCACCCTTGCTGCTGCTCATTCTCATTCCTGCTCATTCTGCCAGAGCTTTGCATCTGGGGTTCGTCGCGGTGCTCAGTCGGATTTGGGGTGTTTCTAAGGTGGTTTGAATCGGAAAAAAGCTGAAAGTCAGTGCTGTGACTGGCTAACTGACAGAGCTAACAGCAGCAGTGTTGGCTGTGGTGGAACAGGGCACAGCCCTTTGGGGTTTACCTTCTGCTCTCCACTTTCCAATTCTTATGTCTCTTCTTAAACCGACATTCCTCAGCAGCTTTATCTTTGCTCATTTACTGTTGCCTGTGCTTGGGAGCATCTCGAATGAAACCCTTTCCTTCAAGACCGCGCTCCCTCTCATGGTTTAAATGGCTTTATGGGTCCTGCAAGCTTCGCCCATTACCTATTGATTTGTAGTCGCTCTGGTCTGAAATGAAACACCCATTTTGATGGTCCCACGAGCTGCCTTCCCTGTAGCCCTCTGCTTAGTTTTTGATCCCTCGCTATAGTCACAGGTTCCCCTGGGGCCTCTGAGGTGAAACAGTTCAGGAAACCGGAAGAAAAGGCTTAGGCTGGGAGTGTTTATAAAAGATCCAGTCCTAAAGCAGCTTAGGAGTGGTTTAAGCATGCCAGGGAAGGTTGTCCTCTCTGAATCTAGAAATCCACCACTGCAGCGGGGGTGAGAGGGTCATGCCTGCCTTACCACGTGCTCAGCACCCTCGTTAGCGGCACCCGGGGGCTGCGGCTTCTCCTTCTGCCTTACCTTTGATTCCTTTACACAAGGGGGTGTTCTCTATTTAAAAGGCAAACACACACACACGCGGCTGGTGCCGTTCCTGCCGAGTGGATAATCGCTTGGGACACGGTCATTTACCTGCCCTGAAACCTCCGCCCCCACAGGGGCCAAGTTCCTACGTCAACAGGACTCACTTCAGCCTAGATAAAGCTGTCTCACTGCCATACCTGTCGGCGAGGCTCCGTCTCATGGCTGCTCACCTAATGGCATTAGTCTTGCTCGGGTGTCTTCTTCTTGCGCCTCAGCAGCGGCCTCCGACTCAGCACTTACCGACTTGGACGAGCAGCATCGTGTGTCACTGCCCCGGCTTTACCGCCTACAAAAGATGCTCCAGGCAGCGATGGTTGGAGCCGGTGTCCCACCAGCCTGGCAGTGCCCGAGGGAGGTTCTGCAGGGACCTCAGGGTCTGCCCCCCTGCTGGCTGCAGCTGGGGGTGGCCCTGGGGTGACAGCTATGAACTACACCCCCTCCTCGACCCACTGCCAGCTCGGCTCGCGCTAGCCCGACCGTGGAAGTGGGGCGGAGGAAACACTGACACCAGACCAAAGCGTACCAGATCTGATTACAAAGAGTCTCTAATTGTTTGTGTTCTGTATTGTGACAATGCAGAAGGAAAAGGAGAGTCCTTGGCAGCCTCTTCAAAAGACTTTCTCCAGGGCTGGTTGGGAAGTGAGGAAAGAAGATTATATGTTTTTTTTTTTTTTTTTCTTTTTGGTGTTTGGGCTGCTCTGAGCCTGTGTTGTACCAGCATGGGTGCAGGATGCAAGTAGACATATCACTGGGTGGGTATGTGGACATATGTACATAAGGACCAGCTATTCTTATTCCTCTCCCTCTTATTTCTTACACGGGCTTTTGTCTCAACTTTCTCCACCCCATATCCCACCTACCCTCCCACACTGAGGTGCATGCAAACAAGGCCAGTTTTAGACATCCCTGTCCTTCTGCCCTGGCTAAAACCGTTCCCTCTCCACCGTCTGGTCAGCATTGCTGCCATCTCGTGCCAACACCTCCCCATCCCCCTCGGGACACCCGCCTCCCTCCCCACTCTGCTCCTCTGCCACGTGGTTGGCCTCCTCGCTGGCTGCCACCGCGGCGTTGTCGCTGCTGTGGCCCGGCTGGTGGTTGTCGCTGCTGTGCTCCTCAGCTTCCTGCACATCGGACTCTGCCTCCTCTGTGTCGCTCCCACCGCCCGCGGAGGGGTTCTTCTCTGGGGGAGGCTCCTTCTTCTTCCCTTGGTCCAGGCAGCAGTAGGTGGCCGTGGCCAGGAAGAGAGCGGAGAGCACCACCTCTGAGCCCGCCAGGTAGAAGATCACCTCGTAGTTCTTGAGAGCGTCAACCAAGCGGCCTGAGGGTTGGAGAAGTGAGACAGTCAGCCCGAGCCTACGCACCCCTGCACAGACAGCCCAGCACGGGCGGGCAGCACCTGCATTTGGCTGAGGACCCATTTCTCAAGGGAAGAGCAAGAAGCCTGACTACCTAAAAAAAAAAAAAAAAATCACCCTGGGCAAAAGCCACACTGTACCACCAGTGACAGTACTGTAAGAGTGCGGGGTTGGTGTTTTCCCTTATTTGGACAAGGTTAAATAATCGTGACACACTGATGTTATGGTTGTGTCGTGGTGGGCCTATCTTCTTGCCAAGGTGAGACGAGCCTCTGAGGACTTAGCTTGTCCAGTCCCAGAAAAGAAACAAAATTTGAGAGGCTTCCTTAAGTTCTCGTGTCAGGAAAACATTCAGAGGGGGAGAAAAAACATCTCTTTGGCAGAGAAATCCCTTCGGTTGGCCCACACCTGATGATTTCTCTGCCAAAGAGATGTTCTCAGTGGATCTTCTGAATGCACTGGAGCTGGCAATGAAGGGAGGGTTCCCAGTCCTCAATGCTGGGGAGCCTGAGCAGCCAGTGGTCAGGGTGTCACCCACTGAGCTAGGACAGGACCGTGGTGACCAGAGGCTCCATCCCGGTCCCGCATGCTCCTGACTGCACATGCTGCCCCCCTGGTCCCAGCCGCAGGGCGCGCCGAGGTGCCTCCCGGAGCAGTCATGGGAGGCAGGCGGCGAATTCCTCGGCGGGTGAATGTGCCCCCGCTCACCCAAGCCGGATGGCGAGCGAGGAGCCTGCGTGCACGCACGCACACGTGTGTGTGTGTGTGTGTGTGTGTGTGTGTGTGTGTGTGTGCAGCTTATCCTGTGCCAAACCCCCCTCAGCCCCACGGAGCGGGAAGCAGCTCAGGAGGATTACACCAAACAAAGCTACTTTGTTCAGCACCCCCCCACCCCTCCTTCCCTTCTTCCAGCCGAGACCGCTCCCCCGACTCGGAGCTGGGGGGTTTGCCAGCACACTCGAGCTTCCTGTACAAGGAGGGGGTCCTGCTGGTCCCCTGGGGAGAGAGGTGGGAACCACGACTTGGCTCCCCCCAACACCGTTCCTTGGTGACCCTGCACCCCACTGCGTGCGTGCACGGTACCAAGGCAGAGCCGAACTGAGGCAGGAGGGCTGAGGGGTGTCCCCATCACCACCCACTGGTGTGCCTTGCTCCAAGAAGCAAGATGCTGTTAAACCCCCCTCTCCCTCTACGATTTCTCTGCAGCAGCCTCTGAGACACGCATTTCTTTGACCCTCCTTGGCCTGGGACTGCTGACTGCCCCACAGCTTGTAAGATGTAACGTGAATTATTGTGAAATTCGAGAGGGTCTTCTCTTGGCCACCAATTTTTACCTGAGGACTGGGAGGAAGTCGCTGGAGGTGGGTTTTGCTCATAACGGGTGGTATGTGCTGGGGAAAAGATCAGTCACGCAGAGGTCTTCACTGATGGGCTTTAGCCCGCGTGTTGCAGCTGATGGGAGTGCAGGAAGCAAGGGAGTGGTCCCTACCTAAGGGTTTGTCCATGGTCTGTCCCTGACCCTTCCGCACAAATCACACATGCAGGAGACTGTGCTTCATTTGGAAATGATCTTTTGGCATGGTTTGGCTTTCTCGGAACTGATGAGACACTTAACAGGAACCTACACCAGCCTCTTAAGTGAAGGGTCTCTCTCACATTCAACAGCCTACTTATGGGCTGTTTGTGGGGCATGGACCTTACCAGGGCCTGTGGCCTAAACCAGACTGCTTGAGAAGCTGTGAGTGTCTCAATCCTCTTAAAAAAAAAAGTAACAGTAAATGCTTCAGGTGGCTCTACAAACTGTTTTGAATTGATCGACACCAAAATGCCCGTGCCTTGGGGCTGGGACCAACACAAACTGAGGTCATTATTCACAGCAGCAATCAAAAGGCCATGGGCGCCAAGGAGGACTTGAAAGATCCTTGCCTTGTCCTACTGAAGACTCTCAAATGTTTGCCTGCAGCACGTGCCTGCCCCTACCAATCCCATGATTTTATGCAACATTTGCAGCTGTTGCAAAACCCAACGCGGCAGCGAAGGCAGAGACCTGGATCCCACCATAGACCAGGGGGATGTGCCGCTGATCAGAATCGAGGGACACTGGAAGCCATGCCACTCTGGATAGCTCGGTGTGCCTGCCGTCACTCAGGTCTCTGAGCAAAGCAGAGAGAGAGATCTCACTTGCCATCTTCTGCCCCTGCTCAGATTCAGTGTGGTGGTGCGTGGAGTGAGACTGGGAGCTCTCCCTTCAGATCTCATCTTCCAGAGGAAATTCAAAGTTGAGAAATAGGGTCTTTCTTCGAGTACCGTGCCCACGCCCGATACCTGCAATACCATTTGGGGAACGGCAGCCGAACAAATCACCCGTGATTTGCAGCAAGAGACCTACCTGCAGAGGGTGGGCCGATGAGCACAGCAAAAGCCTCAATCAGTAGGACCAGCCCGATGGCGCTGGAGAACTTCTGGGAGCCCACGATGGCCATCAGCACCTCGAACTGCAGTGCCCCCACCATGCCGTAAGAGATGCCAAAAAAGACGCAGAAGATGACCAGCCCTGTGTAGTTGCTAGCCCTGGCACTGCAGATGTCTGTCAAGCCATTGAAGAGCATGGAAAAGCTGAACAGGTACGCCACGTGCGGGCGGACCCACTTCAACCCTGCCACCATGCCGCAGGCCGGGCGGGCGAAGATGTCTATGAAACCAATGATGGAGAGCAAGAACGCAGCCTCTGTGTCTGGTACGCCCGTGTCCTTGGCGTAGTTGACCAGCAATATGGGGGGCACAAAGAGACCTAAGACGAGGATGAACTTTGAAATAGTGTAAATTATAAACCCTCGGTTGGAAAAGATACTAAAATCCAGAAGCTTCTTTCCTTTCTTGGGCTTCTTCTTGGCTTTCTTGGTTTTCTTGGTTCCATCAGTGGTGCTGATTCCCTCCTCTGATTTCCCTCCTATGGGAAGCATCTCCTTGGCTTCGTATTTGTCCTGAGCTTTCCCCATCTTCCGCTTCATGCCCATATCCAGGGGTCTCATGACTGCCCCACAAGTGCAGCAGTTAAGCAGAAGGCCCCCCATGATAAGGAACCCTCCTCGCCAACCAAACTTCTCCAGCAGCACTTGCCCCAGTGGAGAGAGGGAGGAAAGGAAGACAGGGCTCCCAGCAGCAGCCAGTCCATTGGCAAGAGGCCGGCGCTTGTCAAAGTAGGTGCCCAGCATGATCAGTGAGGGCTGGAAGTTCAACGCCATACCCAGACCTACATGAGGGTGAGAGCCAGGAGAGAGACAGGGAGGGCAAGAACGTGAGACATGGTTTGCGACAAGCTGAAAGCTCCCCTCCAGACTATCCTAGTTCTGAAGTCCCATGTTGGGATTCGTGTGTTCCTCACAAGCCTCTGCTCCTTCACGTGGCGGGTTGCCCCTGGAGAAGATGGGCTAGACCAGCCTGGCTACGTGAAGTGTATTTGAATCAGGTAGCTGTTTAGACAGGCCCTGTGCCTTAAACAGGAACTTTGCCTCTCTCCCTAACCACTATATACTGATGCCACCTCAGTTGCCATGATCACTGAGCATCACTTATGTTTCTTCCGTCCCTCTCAACTCAACCACAGGCCCTGCCTGTTTAGATTCAGCAGATGCATCTCCCACAGGTGCAACACTCAGGACTAGATGCCTCCTGTGAGCAGCTGCGAATAGGTGAGGGAAGACCTGATGCCAGACGTGGCAATGCTAAAGAGAGATAAAACATGGTCTTGGCTCTTCCCCTGGCAAGTCTGTGCCTCCCCCACCTCCTGGGGCTCTCACCTGTCAGCACGCCCGCTGTCAGATAAAGCTCGATGATGTTGGTGGTAAAAGATGCCAGGATCATCCCAGAGGAAGCTAGCAGCCCACCAATGAGCATCACAGGCCGGCAGCCAAACTGGTTCACCATGATGCTGCATACTGGTCCTGGGAGGAAGCAGAGGAGACAGAGTAAGAGATCAGAAGGAGACAGGACAACTGGGAAGGGGCAGACAGCCCAGGCAGGGCACTCAGGGAAGATGAAACCCTAATGACAGAGATCACTACTTGGCTGCTTAGATACCCCTCCACCGGACCCGGCCAAGGGAAAGAGGCTGTGATGTAAAGACATCTGCTTCACTCTGCCTTCAATCCCCTCTTCCCTGGGAACAAGAGGGGCTTGGTGTGACAGGGGCAGAACTTCAGCAGTGGGAGCAAACCCCATGTCAACTGTCTGAGAGGCAGTTGGGGTGACCTCAGAGGTCTCCTGGGGCAGAGGAAACAGGGACAAGAAATGCAGCACGCTTCTAGAAGAGAAGTGTTAAGGACAATTGTATTCTGCATGTTGGCTCATGTCTGGGCCAGCGAGTGTGAGGAGAGCCCCTGGGGACATGGTCTGGGCCCGTAGCAGGGTGGGGAAGGCACAAGTTGGGCAGGGGGAAAGTGTGTCCAAGCATCACCTGTCCCGTAGAGCATGGCCAGCATGATGGAGGAGATCCAGGCTGTGTCACTATAGCCCACGTGGAAATCTTTCATAAGCTCCTTGAAGTAGACACTGACGGCTTTTGGGAAGGCATAGGAGAAGCCGGTGATCACAAAACAGCCGAGGAGCACGATCCAGCCCCAGCCACCATCCGGGGGCTTCACAGGAGCTGGGAGCTGCCCTTCCTCTGGGTCAGGTCTCCCCATTGTCTAGCCTGGGAGGGGAAAGGCAGGCTGAGATGAGGTAGGGCAACAGAGAGGGAGAGAAAGAGAGAGAAATCTCCAGGCACTGCAAGAAGAGAAGAGCCAAGCAGACAAACATTTACTACAAGGTTTCTCTCCATGCCCACCATCTCCAAGCTCCGAGAGCCTCACTGGGGGGGCCACATCATTTCTCTGCACCTTCATCCTGCCAAGGCAAGGCAGGATTGCTTCGGAGTGCGAGGTCAAACCACAGCTGGGCAGAGGTGGGAAGCTCCCCCTGAGTTTGGGCAGCCCACAGCTCCGTAACCCTTGGTCAGATGCAGCCGAGCAGGGTCACAGCTTCTATCCAAGACCGGAGAGCTGCGTTTGACATTGGTGGGGCATCAGGATCTGCAGCACCTCGCTTGCTGCATATCCAGCCTTGCCTGCAGACTGGTGCAAGGTGAGAGCCAGCAATGTGAACCCCTTCGGGCTCCCAAGTTCTTCCTTTGAGCCTCTCCCGTCCCAGTCTGCTCCAGCTGGGAACCCTCCAGGACCTTCCGTGCTTCAGAAGCCTCCAGCAGTGAGGTACAGGAGATCCATGAAGCCCGCTGTGCTCTCCTCTGGGAGGCCCCGGTGCACAGCCCTCTCCCTCACCCTCCCTTCCCTGCCGTGAGGGGACAGATTTGGGAAATGGGTGAAGGGGGAGAGCACGGCAAACCATGGTTATTTGCATGCCAGAGAGATTAGGGTTCTGTACCTACATGGAGGGACCGGAACAAAGCCTAAGGGGGGAGAAGGAGGGAATTAGAGGGGATGTCTTGTGAGTCGCTCTTGGGGCTCTTAAGCTGCCCAGGAATTTTGCTCCAGTTGGCTGCTGTGGGTATGTTTTTCTGATTTCTCCCTCAGGCACCAGGTCTCTGCCACACTCCTCCCAGCACCATTGGCCTCAGTTTCTTGGTCAGTCAGGCTTATTTTCACACCTGTATGCAAAACCATCACCGGACTTTGATTACAGATGCTCTTAAGTAGCATCAGACAGGCATTAGAAAGCGGGGGGGGGGCTTTCTCCATGCCTGAGCTGGGCTTTATTGGGTCCGGTTTGCCCTACCACTGTCCTGATGGCAGTACACTCCCAAGGTGGGTCCTCTCCCCTCCCCAGCTCCCTTGGCTGAAGGACTAAGAGATGGTGGCAATGTCCCCCCAATATCCCTTGGCACTGGCATGTGTGGGAAATGCCATCAGTCACATACTGACTGAAGACTGCCGAGGGGACAAGGACATTCTTATGGACAGGACACACAGGGCTAGCACCTGGGAGTTTTGGATCTGGGTGCATTTTTCAAGGAAGTCCCTCTTCTTTGTGCCCTCCAAGCAATGGGGACAACTTGACCTGATTCCCATAGCTGCTGTTGCTCTGCATGTTAAACAAGTGCAAATCCTTTAGGCAAAAGTATGAGTGGCACAAGTTGGGGCAGAGCCCAGATAAAGGGCTCTTGCTTGGCAAGAGGCAGTCCTACCCCATGATACCCCTGAATCTTGCAGAAGAGGAGGGCAACAGCTCTTTCTCAGGCTGCAGGAGGTTCAACATGCAGAGACAAGGCTGGAAACAGGGCTGGGAATTGCTCTGAGAGGGGTCCAAAACTGTAGTGTAGGGGATGCTAGAAGAAGGACTTGCGTAACAAGACAACTAGGTCAGTTCTGGACCTCTCAGTAAAGGACATGGCACCTGTACCCACTGTGCATCAACATGAGGAGGCACAAAACGGTCTTGGCCAGTTGATTTTAGTCAGGTGCCCAAGCCAAGGTTGACCTGTGGAGGGAAGGGTGGGATTAGAGTCACCAGCTGCCCTCAGCAGTATCCCTCCTTCCCCTTCTTTCAGGACCCTTGATCCTGAATATTCAGGGGAGGTTGTTCAGTGCAGCACATAGGGATCTGCCACCACCATGGGTCCCTGCAGCAGAGCTCCCCAAACCTTCAGGACGCCGTCAGTCATTAAAAAATGAGCAGGATCTGGCTCTGAGCATGGATTGGGGCAGCTCTTCTGGATGGCCATATCCTAAGAGCTCTTGGGCTGAACCAGAGGGGCCAGCACTGGCTACTCCAGTCTCTCCCCTCCATCCCAGGTCTCAGGGACTGTGAGAAGGAGCAGAGGCATGAACTAAGAACACGGTGCTATAAAGACATTTTCAAGGCAAAGAATCATTGCAAGGAAGAAAAGATCAATTATACACTCTCCAGACTCCCATACCTCCCTGCTCGCACTCTTTCTAGTGTTATCTGGATCACTGGTGCCCAAACAGCCAGACTGAACAGTCCTGCTTAGCTTCTGCCCTTACCTGCCCGCTGCTCCTCTCCCTGACTGACAATCTAGGTGCAGCTGTACAAAAGGTGACCTGTTGCAAAAACACAACGATTTCTCAATCAGTGCTGGTGCTCCATTACTGCACCATCTGCTACACATAGCTACTCAAATAAGAGTGGCTACCAGAAAACATACCCTGAGCCTTTTTATCCAAGCCCCTCTCCCAGGCTCCCTCTTCTTGATCTCGTTCTGCACCACAAATGAAATGAATCAATCAAACCATTGCAATTCATTGTTTTTCCCCCCCTCCAGCTTCCTAGCAAGAAAATATTTGTCCATCTGTGGCATGCTCTTTGGAGATTTCTATAGCATCACCTGTCAATGATGAGTCAACAGCATCTGATTTCAAAGAGCACACTAGACAAATATCCATCAGTATTGTTTGAGTTTGGAGCCGGATGGGTACCTCTGCAGGAGCTACTTGCTCGGTGCTACAGAACCATACAGCAAAGCATGAAAGGGCTTTTACCTTTTTTCAGCTAGATGTTGGCTGAAAAAGACGAAATGCACTAATGAAGCTCACCCGTGGAGATGCCTCTAAAACGAATATGCTATATGGCACAGTGCTGCTGAAGATTTATCCCAGCTCTAAGCCAGGCAGTTCAGAGCTGCCTGTTCTTAACACCGCAGCACATACACTAACTCTTCTGCTCACAGCTACACACGGTGGTCACACCATGTACCCTGCACCTGCCTTTGCACAATTTACAGCTTGCTATTATTTCCTCCTCAGTTAAGGAGCTTTATTCACAGGTAAAAATACCACGTGTAGGTTCACATGCACCTAAAAGCTTATCAGCATGGGTGCCTGCCCTTCCCTGTGCGTGAGAGGTAACGGGGCCAGAGCAGGCACTGCCACAGAGCTAGCTGCAGGTGGGTGCCTGGAAAAAACTTGTGCTGACACCAGAAGTCACAAGCCCAGGTTGGGAGGGTGAAGGCCACAGCAGGTTCAGCCATAGCTGTCTGTCCCTGGACATGCACGGAGCAGCCAGTGCTGGACGATGCCCAGCAAAGCCCCACTCTGCCAGGCAAGCTGCATCCAGGAGGGTCCACATAAACGCTAGGATGGCTCCTAGCGCTTCCACACAGTATGGATTGGGGTGGAGCTGTCTGTTTATTAAACGCAAGGACCACAGTTTGTACCTCCAGCCTCCCCAGCCCCGGGAAAGCATTTGTTGGAGAATTAAACGAGTGCCGGCCTGGGACGAGCAGTCCCCTTGGCAGCCCGTGCCAGGACACAAGCATCCCTACACACCACTGACCTGCGCAACGAAGCAGTGACCTCCCAAGCACGGGCTGAGCCCCCGAGGGCCGAGCAGACCTGTCAGCAGAACTCCCTTCTCCCTCTAGCTGGCACTTCCCAGCTCCGGACGAGGATGCCTGGTTAGATGGTCCCGCTGGCTCCTTGCTCCATGGTGGGCACGCCGTCAGCTAGGCACGGAGCGATGCCTGCGGGAATCCAGCACTTGTCGAGCAGTTGCTTGTGCCCCAACTCCTTTCTTTGGGGCAACTACTTCCTCACTGGAGAGCTAATCCCCCTCTCAGCCTGCTTTCCTCCAGCTCCAGCGCTGCCTAGCAAAGCTGCCTGTAGCCGATCCGGAGGATGCCCCGTGCAGGGGACCCCCTTGTCTCCTGCGGGTGCAGGTAGTGCCCCACGGTGCTCCCAGCGTGGATGTGGGTCAGCAGCTGCTTATGGTTTCAGATCGGCAGAGACTGGCGGGTGCTGAGCGGGCAGAAAGCACTTCTCCACTTTTAAGAGGCTTTTCCAGCCAATGGGGAGGAGGTGACTGCCTGCCACGGCCCGAATCCCCCAGTAATCCTGCTGCCCAGGGGCTCCTTGCCTTTCCCCCAGCAGAGCAGGGCAGGCTAGCAGGGACAGATTCGGAAGGGCTGAGGCAGGAGGAAGCAGTGCAAGGGTAAGGGGTGCCGGTAATGGACCCAGATGGGAGGGAGGGACCCAGGGAGGGGGACGATGGAGGGTGAGGGCACGGGCCCATGCTTCAGTAAGGGGCAAAATGGGGGGAAGGGACTGCTTTCAAAGCCCCCCCCCACCACTTCCTCAGCCGTCAGCCTGAAGGATGGAGAAGCACTGGCATGTATTTGCAGGGCAGGCGCCCAGCAGAGGAGGAGGACAAGGTGGACCGGCTGAGGAGTTGCCACCAGCCATGGCTCAAAGCGCCAGATCCAGCCCATGCCTGGCAGCTCCCTAACCTCCCCCCGACAAAAAAAAAAACCCCAACCCCTGCTCAGCGGCTGCCACCCATAAAGGGGGCCTGGCAGGTGCCAGGGATGAGTCAAGCCTCCAGCCACACACGGGGGAACCTGTTTTACTTCCAGGGAGGGGGCACCCCAGGTGGGGTTTTGGGGAGGGCAAGGCCCATGGGCTCTAAAGCCCCTCAGCCTCCTGGCAGCCTGCAGGGGTTTTGTGATGTTCACAGCCGAGGTTTAATTTCTAATAACGAGGCTAATCAGCTAAAGCCCTGGCCATCGCTCGCTCGCGCTCCCTCCCTCGCGGGCACCCCCCTCTCCCGTGAGGGATCCCCCAGCACATCCCACCAGGGCGTCCGCGGTGGTGGTGGGGCCAGGCTGGTGGTCCCAGGCGAGTGTTTTTTCCCCCCCCCACACACACACACCGAGCAGCCCCGGGCTGCCCCTGGGGCACAAGGCCCAGCAGCGGGTGAAGACAAGATGGCCGCCAAGCCTTGTCCTGCGGGGAGGCCTGCCCACACATGGCAGCCGGGACGTGGGGGCCTGCTGCCCTCCAGTGGCAGGACAGCCATGAGGGGGGCCTGAGGGGCAGCCAGCAGTGGGTCGGGCAGCCCTCCTGGTGCCCTCTCCGCGTCCACGGGGGGGGCCGGTGGTTGCCCCACTAAAGCCACTTCACTGGGGCCATGGGCAGCCATCATGGCCCCAGTACTGGTGGGGACCCCACGTCCTCCTCCCCCTGCGTCCTCTGACAGAGGTGATGTGCCGGCCACTGGGATGGCTATGGAAACAGCGTTCTCCACTTTATTTAAAAAAAAAAAAAAACAAAAAAACCAAAAAAAACAACAACAAAATCTTTTCCCCAGGACAATAGATGAAGGAGCAGGACAGTGGCCCTGGGTGCTGTCGTTTGCCCCGGGGCTACCCAGCAAGGGACGGGGCTGCGCTGGGGGTGGGAATGGCAGATGCTGCTACAAACAGACACGACACGGTTGCCAAAGGGGCCAAGAGCAGAGCTGCACGCTGCCTACCCCGTCAGCTGGACCACATCGATGGAAGCCTTCTTGTGACCTACTCACTCCCTTTGGCGTTCGTTTTTCTGGTAGCAAACGGACTGTCTGGCAAGCGTCCTTCTCTGCCCACAGCAGGATAAGCAAAGCTTCGCCTTCGTCATCCTGGTAGCACTGCTCCATGCTGCGGATGATCTTACCCTTCTGTCCCTCCGCCTCCCATACCAGCAGCATCCCCTCTCCCAGGCCACCAGCACCAGTAACACCAGACTTCTCCCACTCAGGTACAGTAACATCACACAGGGAGGGGGAATGAGGGGGCAATCCAAAAAGAGCAGCAGGGATCTGCTGCTGGCTAAAGCACACCAGACAGCCAGGCGAGATGGGTCCCGATGTCCCGGAGGTAAGGGAGGGGAAAAGAGGGGTGACTCTGTGAGTGTTAGCACTAGGTTGCTGCCCAGCTGGGGGTCACAGCCCATCACTTGAATGCTTCCCCCTTCCCTGATGAAATTGTCCTCCGTCCACAGCCCCTCGCTTCATCGGATGATGGGTGCTGAGCGGTCGTTGGTGACTGTGGGACGCAGCTTGACTGTGGCAAAGGGGTTGGTACCTCTGCAAGGGGAAAGGAAACAGGCAACCGTCAGGAAATCTGCAAAGACCATGCAGGGGTCCCGCTGACCAAGCAAAGGCTGTTTAGTCCTGCCGGACGGCCACCTCCAGGCCGAGGAGGAGAGTGTGGTAAAGCTGACTGCTGCGTAAGTTTTCTCCCTCCTTAACACACCCTGCTGCAGGATCCCGTGTGGTTCCCCTTGGGCTCTCCTCAGGGCTTCTCACCCTCCGTCTTCCATAGGATGAAGAAAGGACACTAGCATAAGGCTCTCCCTTGCAGTAGCACTCTACACTGGTGGCTCCTGACCCTCCAAAAGCAAGGAGTCAGGAAGCAGAAAGAGGCCACAGCACCATGCCAGAAACATGGAGACACCAACCCAGCTGCAGGGGGGAAGGAAAGCAGGGATTTATGGCAAGTCTTATCTCCACAGACCTGACTCATCAAAGCTAGAAGACACGTCCCTTACGCCTCAGCCCTTTCCAGGCAGGCAGAGCTGCACATATCGGGTAGCTCCACGCTCAGGCTGCAAGCTGCTATTGTAGCTCTTCCAGAATGGATGGGAAGGCGCATGCAGGTCTGGCCATATGCTCAGGTCCTACCTTGTGTTACCAGAGGTAGGAGAGAGCCTTCCCAGTCAGCAGAGGTCAGAATGGCCCACCCTCTGCCTCCTGTCCTGGAAGGTGGGTTGTGCATTGCTTTCATCCAGACACTCCCCTGTTCCTCCCACATTTGATAATCCAAAAGGTTAATAGCACTATAAAAATGCCCTTTCGTATCTGATGATTCCAGAGCAGAGCTCCACACCTCACTCACCGTGGGAAGAGTTCAGGGGGCTGGTCAAATACTCCTGATTTCTGCAGTGAAAAGAAAGGCAGCAGTGAGCGATCTGGGATGGGGAATGGAGAGACAGATGTGGGGCAGGAGACAGCACACACACAGAGGAGTATTTCACAAAACACCCAAGTGAGTTAGGAGCCGAAGTCTTATTAACAGGCTCTGACTCCTTAGTCCTTCAAGCTTTGCAAAAGCCCATAAATCCACTGCTACAGATAACGCCCTGATTTCTGTGGTGAGGGGTTTTCCCTACACCACAGGTTCCCTATTCCCCTAGGACACCTCCCTTTTTCTTGGGGAAGAAAGGAGATGCCTCAGATCCCCAAAGTGTCATGTCTGAAGAGCACAGCAAACAGTGACAGTCTGAGCTACATTTCACCCTGCCAGCACAGCCAGAGATGCCCCCCTCATCTTGCCCACACACACCCTGGCAGAGTTTATCGTCAGTGCCCTCACATGCTTCCTGCATCCACAGGGAACTCAAATACTGTAGCTACCTACCCTACACCACATACTGCTTAAATGTGGACCAACCTGATGGAAGAAGATGGACCTAGGCCCTGTGGCCCTATACTTGGCCAGTAGAGAGTGACAACTGCCTGCTAAAGTATGCCAGTTTCTGTAGCTGGTGGCAAAGAAAGACACCATGTGGCTATCTGTATTCCAGTTGGGAAATCACACACACCCCCATTTGCTCCCGGCTCTACTGGAGGATGCCTTGGGCATAAGTTTAGAGCAAGGCTGAGTCTCTCCAAACTTCTCACAAGGCTCAGTCACTCTGCCATGGTACTCCAAATGCTCCACACACTTCATTGCTCAATCCCTACACCCTAGCCCTGGGACAGGATGGAAATCAGTGACCCAGAGCAAAGGGATAGGCTACAAAGCCTGCTCCCCTCTGTGTTGTGCAGCCTAAGGCTCCCTGAAACCACAGAGCAGGACATGAAGGGGAAAAAAAAAAAAGAGTAATCAAATGTTGCGTTTTCCAGTCCTTTGAGCCATCCAGTGACTTTCAACCTCGCACTGGCCTGGAACCGGCAACCAGAGTTGAGGTTTCCCAGCCTCCTACGAGACTGAGCAAGTAACAGCCCCTGGGCAGCACCATTCTCCCCTCTCCCAGGCCCTCGCCTTTAACTGTTCTCAACTTTAACTCTGTCCTCAACAGTCAATTCCCTACAGCTGAAAGCAGTGATAGGTGGAGGGTTTCCTTCTCAGTATGCCATCCATAAGCCATGGTTTGGACACAACATGTTCTAAGGCTCTCCAAAATGGCTGTGCCCTCAGCTTTGCCTCCAGTTTTGCCCCTGTCCCAGCTGTGACTTTAACCCCACCCTTGCTTGAATTTAGAAGAGGAGCCCTATGAAACTCCTCGCCATTCTCTGAAGGGAGAAGGATGGCATCTCTGTTAGCTGGTCACCCACTCCCAGCCCAGCCTGATCACTCCATGGTCCTACTATTAGCAGAAAGAGGTGCTGCCCTGGAGCCACCAGAAAGCGGGCTGGGAAGTCATGGAGAAAAGGACTGAACTGAAGGGTCCCTGGTGAGCAAAAAGAGAAAGAAATGAGAAGGCAGGGGCAGAAAAGCAGTCCATCGGGGGAGCAAAGCCAGGCACTGAGGTTCTGCACACACAAGGCTGACTGGCAGGAGCCACCAGGCCACGGTAGCATGTGAACAGAGCGGGTGAGAAAGGCCAGTCCTAATGAGACCCCTTAGCTCAAGAAGGGAGGAGGTCACACACCAACATCTGGAAAGTGTTCTTCTTTCTCAACAGAGCAATGCAGAAAAGGTATGCTTTGGAGGATGAAAGTCAGACGTGGCCCACGCCACACACACCCACCAGTCACTCCTGCACTCACCTTGGAGACGGAACTGACCGGGGTGGCCACCCCACTCTGGTGACTGCTGGCACCCACCGAGACAGGAGGCGAGTTCGGCAAACTGGGCTGGGCAGCAGCAGGCCAGTAATTGCTAGAGGAAGGAGTGCTGGGATGGTCCAGGATGTCATCCATACTGTGACTGCTTCGCAGTGGGAAGGACCTGAGCAAGAGGAGAAGACAGCTGGGTGAGAGCCAAAGAGCAAGGAATAGGGAGCGGCACAGGTGCTAGCCACAAAAAGTACGTATCTATGGGATGTCTCTGGAGAAAATACCCACGGCTTGGACTGGCCCAGTCACGGGCACCTTTGGGAAGATACTGCACGTGTTAGGGGAGCCATCGAGGGTAAGCCTGTGAGATCTTAGGGCACAGCAAGGCTCCCAGCAGATGCTCCAGCATGGGAATACCGCAGCTCTCCACAAGGCACACCCCAAACAGGTGCCCCACTGGTGTTAGTGACCTACCAGGAGCCACTCCAGCTCCTGCCTGGCCAATTGCTGTCCTCTTACCTGGTGGCTAGCTCCTCCATCTCCCTCGCATCCTCTAGAGGCTTGACATAAGCTTCGGGGAACCACCCGCATCTAGGGCACAGAAGCAGAGGTGGATGAGCTCCAGGCAACCAGGGTTTGTAGCTCTTTAGATCCAGCTGCCCAGCACTCCTGATCTACACCCATCCACCAAGCCGCTGCTGCCACTGCCTCGGTGTGACAGGGTTTCGGAACACCTTTCACCCCTAAGTGGGGCACGGGGTTATTGCCAGACAGTCCTTGAGCTTGGAGCAGGACTCGCTCATCTCAGAGGGCGTGCAAAATCCGTGCTCCCGTGAGCAACGCTGGTGCGATCCAGGAAGAGACGCTCTGACCGAGCACGGTCACCGAGGCCAGAGCACAAGGAAGCTGTGGGAATCCCTTCTCCTCAGGGCAAAGCAGCCCCACCCCCCACCCCCCCCCAAAAAAAAAAAGGCAGGCACTGATTTTGCCCATCCCACATCTGAGCATGAGCTTCCCTGCGGAGCACGGTGCAGGGATGCCGTGTGGAACAGGGCAGGCTTTGCACACAGGTGTTGGCCGGCAGCATCGCAGGGAGTAATTCAGTAAGCGCTGGGTGCAGCAGTTTCCATGCCCTGTCTGGGCTGGAGGGTGTGGTGGCAGTTGCGGTGTGAGCTGAGAAACACCAGGCCTCTCAGGTAACTCCAGCAGTTCATGGCCCTGAGCTGGGTACCATGACAGGAGTCACTCAGCCATGCAAGCCGGGAGGGGGTCGCGACGTCCCTTGGCTCTTCTACCCAAAGCCCCTGGAGCTTTTTCAGGCAGCTCATCCACACTCGCCCTGCCTCACCTCCTCAGCTCGAAGAGCCCCCGTGCTAGGCACAGCCCGTGACTGAGCACGTGCCGATGCCCCACGCAGATGGTGGGTGGGACACAGTGCTCGGGTCACGCGGGGAGATAATTTTGGGCTTAAGCCTCCCGGCTCCAGACCCAACCAGCCTACAGCAGCCTGCCAGGCTGATTTACGGCGCCGAAGTCACGTACGTGGCGGAGCCCTCCAGCTTGCCGTACAGCCAGCCGTTCTGCGCGTCCGGCCTCAGCACCGTGATGACGTCCCCGGGGTCGAACCGCAGCAGGGTGCGGTTGGCGCCCGCCGCGTGGGGCACGATAGCCTGCACTCTCGCCGTGCCGTTCCTCTTCCTGGCCTCGCCACCGCTGCCGGCCTCGCCGAAGGAACCCGAACGGGAGGTACGGCTGGTAGGGAGCAAACCTGCAGGGAGGCATCCCAAGGGTCTGGCTGGAGCCTGGCATCCTCCTGCCAGACCCACGGTGCCTCGAAGGGACCAGCGCTTCCCTGGTCAAGGAATTACCTCGGAGGAGTAGATGGCCTTTCTCTGCGGGCAGAGAGCAGGGCATGGCATGGGAGAGGGTAAAACGTTCATCTTGCAGGAGGAAATCAGCTCAAGCTGAAACCTTTTGCTTTGCACTATGTCCTCTTTGGCTAGATGGCTGGGGGCACAGGCACTGCCTGCTAAATGACTGGCTGATGTCCCTCTTCCCAGCCCTGCTAGAGCAACTGAGAATTTGGGTCGTTTTCCTTTCCTCCTGCCCGCTTTTTTATTAAACATTTTTAAGCCGAAATTTGTCAGGAAGGTAAAGCAGGTGAGACATGAGGTAACTGGCTGGGTTTTGTAGGGCAGGGCAGTATTTAATCTGGTAGTTCAAGGGAAGGTGCATTACCTAAATGGGAACTCCAGTAACAGCTAGCCCTCTCGTGGTTCAAGGAGCCTTGAAAATTGCACACCCATGGGTTCCCCCCCCCACACAGCCAGCCGGGAGACCTGGCCTTGTCCTGAATGAAGCCTGCTCAGAAGGTTGTGTTCACCCCCTCCTTCATTCAGCCTTTCCTGTACGCACTGTCCTCTCACCATGCCCAGGAACGTGGCCGAGGACAGGTGGTTTGACAGAGTGGTGGTCCCTCCCCACATCCAACCCTGTTTCCAGAAAGGCCCACCCGCCGTGTCTCCCCCCAGCATTGCTCCCAGGCATGGGTCATACTGGCTGATGGTGTCCTCCGCAGCGTCCGCCTGGGGGCCTCTGGTTGAGGAGACAGTCTCATTTCTGGAGTATCCGGAGAGAAGATGCTGGATCTACTCCCAGTCATGGGAGAAGCAAAGTCTCCAAGGGGTCGCTGGGGCTGCTGGAAGGAAAGGGGCTGTGTTCAAGCAGGAGATGCTCTGAGAGGTACCCAGTCCCTCTCAGAAAGCCAAACCCAGCAACGTTCCCCCATCACAGCCCCCCCTCACACACACTTCCCTTCATCTTGGCCAGGAAAGGCCACGGGAGCTGGGCAAGGCAGCAAGTACCGCAGCCAGCCAAGGACTGGCCTTGCCCTGCAGCCTGAAACGGGCAGCTGCAGCCTCACCGCCACCGAGGCAGAGGCTGTCTGTGGGCTCCTCACCATCTCGAGGTGGGTGGGGGTGAGCCGGCCTGATGGATACCCCTGGCCATGGGGGGCTGTGAGAAGCCCCTGCGAGTGGCTGGCGGAGGGGTTGCGGCTGGCCTCCAGCTGCTCCTTCCACTGCGGCGCCTTGGTCTGGATCATACTCCGAGCCTGGGGAGAGAGAGAAGAAGGGGCGATGGACAGGGCAGATCCGCTACAGAGGCAGCCGAGGGCTGCCACGTCCATTAGATGTGGGACCAGGTCCTCTCACAATTAGGTTTGTGGGAACGGCCAAACAGAGCCCCCGCCGGAGTGAATTTCTAGAGCCTAGTCCTAATGACCCTGCTATAAACACCTACTTCACCCTTCCCTCTCCCATCGCTCACACACCCAACTAACCCCGCCGTCAGCACCATCCTCAGTCCCAACCGTGCTCTCCCAGCCTAGTACAGCCAGCCTGGACCCCACAGCAAGAAATGAAAAAGTTTCCTGCCCAGTCCATGCACAGATGCTGCCTTCCTCCAAGGAGGGATTTCAATCCTGGCTCCCTCCTGCCTGCATGCTCCCCCCTCCAGCCATGCTGCCTGCTGCCCCAGCTCTGCTCCCCAGCACACCAGGGCCATACCCTGCTGTAAAACTGGAGGAGAGTGTTGTAGAGCATCTGGTGCTTTTCAGCCAGGAAGCGGTAGCGGCGTTTCTCCTCCAGCTCGGCCTCCCTCTGGCTCTCAGAGACGAACGCCTGCATCTCCGAGCGCAGCCGCATCACATTTTCCTGGGCCACAGGGGAAAGAGGGAGGAAGGGATCAGCGTAAATCCAGCAGAGTGGGCTCACGTGTGGCAGGGGAAGGGTTGAAACGGGTCGTTGTGTCTCCCAGATTCCCAGTCCACTCGCAGTGCTGGCGTGGCACCGAGGAGCTAGAGCAGAGTGCCAGGGATTAAGTCCTTGCGCACTGAGGCTTGCTAAATGAGGAAGGGGCCTGGCAGAAGCAAGCACCACAGGTCAGTAGCACCCTGTAGAAAAGGGGTTTCCTCCTTTCCAGATAAGCCAGCTGCCTTTTGAACATCAGGGTCAACCCCTTTGCTTTTAAAGAGGGACAATGATTTTGAGGAATCAGCCCCGGCTCCAGAGAAACCATCCAGTTCTTTTTCCAGCTCCCTTTCCTTCAATCACTTCACACCTTCATCTCCCGGGCGTTTTTATCACGGGCCCTCTCCATTCTCCATAGCTCTGCCATGCACTTATCCAAGTTGGTGGCTCTGCGCTGGTACTCCATCTCATATTGCTTCTGACTCTCCTGCCAGGGAAAAACCAGGCTCAGTGAGGAACCAGAGACCCAGCCACACTGTGATGCAGCACAGGTCCTGTTCTGATGGGTGGTTGAACATCTAAGTCCCTCTGAAATCAGGCTTCACCTGGACCTCTTATAAATAGTCCTTCTTTGCCTTTTTTTTTTTCATTTTGAACAGCCCCAGAGCGCTGATGAACCTCAAGAACTCAGGAGAAAGAACTGGCGCCCAGCTCCACCAGCACTGGGAGGAAGCCCCCAGGCCTCTGTCTCCCTCCATGACACTACCCACCAGTGTGGCACAGGACCCACTCCCACGCAGAGGCTGCGGTTTGGGGAAGCTGGGAACTCTGCTTTTGGGATGCCGGGTCTCTGAGTGCCATTGAAGCGTTTGGCAAGTCCCACTGCACAAAGAACAGTCCCCTGCCCTCTTTAGCCCTCCATCATCAGCCAAACTTGGCGGGGGGGAGTGTTGGTCCATGACAGGAGAAGAAGATAACCCCCCCCTCTAACTCCTGCTGAGGAAAGTCAAGGAAACACCTCAAGTGCTCAAGCAAAAGCCCTTGCGGGGAGTGGAGAGAGAAATGAGTGTTGAGGAGGAGAAGGGAGTTCAATCACTCACACTGATGAACTGCACATCCATTTTGGTGTTCTTCTCCATGTGCTGCAGCAGGTCCACGTGGAAGGTCTGAGCCTGGAAGAGGTGAAGGAGCCATCACCCTCGTCCCTTCACCATACGGTGTGTTACACGCACTGCGGTGAGGGGCAGCTCGTAAAACCTGTAAAGCTAGTGACTCTCTTGCTTCCTGGGCCCCCTACAGAAGCCAGAAATGGGCACATCGGGGCTACCATGGAGCAGCCAGGCAGCCTGGGGGTCAGTACTCGGCACCCCCCGACCCTCAAGCTTCGGCACGAGCACAAACTGCAGTGTCTGGAAGGGTTAGCATCCCCTCCGCTCCTGTCCCACCGCCGCCACCCAGGGAAAGAGAGGACAGCCAGCCTCGCAGCTTTGTCAGAGCCAGGCATCGCTCGGTCTGCTGCGTACCTGCCACCGTGCCCACGGAGAGGGGGTGACAGCCCACCTATGGCACCAAAGGTGCAGCACCGGCCAGGCTCTGGGCGTGCCAGCTGTGTCACCACGCCTCTGTCACACGCAGCAGGGATAGGGAGGAAGGCAGCTGCCAGCAGGCGTGTGAGAGGGCAGGAGATGGGGCAAACGCTGGCAAGCGGTGGTTAAGGAAGTCCCGTTTTCCTCCCCCCCCCCCCCAGCTTGCATCAGCCCTCAGGAAAAGCCACTCACCACAACTTCCAGATCAGAGCTCAGGAGTCTCTGCGTGTCAGACATCTGCATCAGAATTTCACCTTCAGGGAAAGAGACAGGAGAGGGTAGAAAAATCCCGTGGCCATTTCCTTGTGTGCCCAAGAAGGCAGACCAGCAGTGCGCAGCTCAGGCTGATGATAACACGGGTGTGAAAGTCCAACAGATAGAGCAATACACTGCTCTCTGCACCCTGAGAGAGGCTGGGAGCCTTCCTCCCGGGGGGGTCAGCTCTACCACCCCTCCCCAGGCGCTGCAAACGAGGGGTTGTTCCAGCCCACCAAGCTGCCAGACCAGTAACTCTGCTACAGCCCCAGGTGCCAGCAGGCAGCCTCGGCTCTGCCCTGCGCTCTGGGTGCTGGGTTTTATGCTGCCACAGCTCCTACAAGCCCCATTTCTAACCCCAGTGGCACCTCAGCTGAGGTGCATGGTTCTGGCTGTCTTACGGGAAAGCAGCTACAGCACCCGCTGCTGATGCTGTGCACGGGTCCCGCTTCCCTGGTGTTGGTATTATGAAACCAGGAAAGGAAGAGACTGATGACGGGGAGCAGGGGAGCGAGCTGGGTGGTGGAGATGATGATAGGAGTCTGCAGAAAGGACACATCTGCTGGAAGCTTTTTCCTAGAAACTTTAGTAACGGTAGAGCAGTTCCCTGAACACATTTTCAGCAGCCATCATTAGGCTGCAGAATTATTTATGCTGCTGAGTGTGAGACCCTCAGCTCCAAGCTGCCATTTCAGCTGGCTGCAGGCTCAGGAGGAGCGTAAGCCCCATCAGCTGCTGCCAGACCATGCTCTCCAGATTTTCCCTCACACTTGCCGGGAGGAGCAAAACGGTTCCTCCAAGCTGAAAACTTCAGCTCTCAGGGCAGGATTCCGCAAGCAAGAGCTGGTTTCCAGGAGAGGTTCATTGCTAGAAGTCCATCCCAAGAGCTCGGCTCGGTCACTGATCTCAGAGAGATACAGGGCAGAGCGCTGGGGCCATGGGGGATATTCAAGGATACACAATAAATGTGACTCTCACTGCTTGGACAGGGCCTGGTGCTGTGAGACACCATTTGGAGGAGCTGTCTTCCTTCTCCCCAACACCTGGAAAGGGACCAGCTAAGGGAGGAAGGCCAAAAACATGTAATTGTGGCTCATCACCGGACAGAGGATGGCGAGTGGGAAAGCCTTACCCAGCATGTGTGAAGTGGAGCTCTGCAGCGCTTGCTCCCCAATCTTCTCGATCGCCTTAAAATACACTTCAGCTGCTTTGGATAATGCTGTGAGGAGAGGAGAGGAGAGGTAAGGACCTTCCCACCATCATCAGCCCTAGCAAGAAGCTCACAGGACATCCACCCCGTGGTACCTCGCCTGTAGGCAAGGGTACCCAGCCTCTCCCCATCTGTGCCTAATAACAGCAGCGCGTTCCGGAGCAGATGAGTGCTTAAGGGCAGCCCAGGACACGTCAGGGGCAGGGACCAGCAACCTTGTCCTTGGGTGAGGGCACAGCGGACGCCCAGGAGGGATGCAGCAGCATGGTCTGGAGCTCTGGCTATGCAGGACCCCACTCACCATGGAAGGCACGCAGGTAGTTGTTCCCCAGGTACACCAGGTTCTCCAGCGCGGGGTTGAACTGCTCCAGGATACTCTGCGGCCAGGCAGAAGCACGTTAATGCCGGTCTTCCCCAGGCTCCAGAGAGCTGGGCAGGTCAGTGCCCTCCTGCTGCAGTTTGGCTGGGTGCAGCAGGGAGCCAAGGAGCTCCCCCAGCCACGATGCCGGACGGCCGTGGCGATGTGCAGCCACGCACAGTCAGCTCCCTGCATCGGAGGTAACCGGGACCTTCGGCTGCCCCGAGCTCTCTCCAGCCAGCCGGGAGAGGCCCGATGAATGGAAGGCAGCCCGCTGCAGAGGCAAGCGGTCGCCTGAAGATGGCTTTCTCCCAAGGCCCCCCACTCACTGCAAAGGGGATCTGAGCAACCTTTTCCCTCACCCCCGAGCCGACCAGGGTGAGGGCCACCACTTCTTATCCAGGCACGAGCACCGCTTTTTCCTGGCCAGGACGTGGTGCACCGCCAGACTCGGCAGCTTATAGTAAGAGAAGGGATGGACTGCTTCAGACCAGCCTCTCCACTCTTACCTGCTGTATTTATCAAAGGTGTTTATCGCCTACAGCAGAGCAAACCAGAGGCTGGAATAAGCAATTCCTCCTTCTGCCAGCCCTCACCACCTTGGTCCGGCACCAATGTGCGCAGGGAAGCGCTTGTGAGATCAGACTGCTCTTTCCAGCAAGTGGGAAAACACCTGACTGAACTCCTTCTTCCTACCAGTAAACGAGACGCGCCACCCTTCATGCTCCATGTCCAAACCACCATGGTTGCCCAATTCCTTCCTGGATCTGCCTTAAGACCCACATCACCCTCCCCTCCTGCCAGCCATCTGCTATCAAACACAGCCCAGAGCCCACAGGAGCTGCTGCAGTTCAGCCTAGGGATGGATCCAGCCCGTGGCTCTCCACCCAAGGGAGCTTTTGGCAGAAATCAGCTCTTCTCCTTCCACCCACAGGTCCCCCCACCCCGCCCCCAGGCAGACAAGAGCAGCCTTCGGTGCCGGCGCTCACCTTGTAGATGGAGATGGTGGATCTGTAGGACAGGTCCATCTCTGGAGCCTTTTCTCTCTCCCACAGAGAAGCAAGTTGCAAAGGAGAGCACAAGGTGCTATAGCGACCTGGAGGACTGTGCTTCTGCACAGCCAGCTGGATGGAAAGAGCCCGTCCCTGGCAAGGAAGGAAGGACAGCAGAGAGACACAGACGTGGTACAAAGGGAATGGAGCGCTGCCGGAGTTTAATAATTCACCAGCCCAGAGGCTGGAACTTGATCTCTGGAAGTAACCGGACTCTGGGGAGAGAGGAATCCTGCGACAGCCAGCAAGGGCATGTGACTGCCTCCTTGCATTATTGATCGCCGGCCGGGTACCCAGCTCTCCCTGCCCTGACACCCGCAGAGCCAGCCACCTGCCAGAGTAACGCCCTACGGCTCCCTGCCTCCGGCACTGCCACCGCTCGGAAGTGGCTCGTTGGCATCTTCAGGTTCCCCCCCCACCCCGCGCACAGCGCCTTGAGATCACTGGCAGCAAAGAGCAGGGGCAGGGGGGAAACGTAAGGAAAGCTCAAAACGGGTTGTTTTACCTCTTCCCTGCCCGCTATTCTCCCCTCAGAGCCCTCTGGCTCTTCGCCTCCCTCCCACTCCGAGTCTCTAGTGAGACGCCCCAACAGCAGGCACAAGCTCCTGCTCTCCCCACCGGCGTGCGAGGAGCCCGAGCACAGCCTCGCTCCGGGGAGTCCCTGCAGGTGGTGCAGACTCCTAAAGAGATGGGGAGAGTGCAAGCCAGGGGCAGAAAGCAGAAAGGAGCTCACGTTCTCTCCCTCTCAAAGCGTGGAATTCTGTTTTGCCACAGGAAGGTAAGCCCTTCCATTATGTAAGAAAAAGAAAACCTTTACTCCACATTAAAAGCCTCTTAATTCCACAATCTCGTTTGTGAAACTGAAGATCAGAAAGCAGATAATCAGTTTTTAGCCCTATTGACTCAGCAACCATGCTCCTGCCAACGGCGTCCCTTAGGAACCAGTGGGCACCAGGTCCAGCAATCTTGCAGCAGTTACCTTGCCCAGGAACTACCCCGGGATACTACAAGTTAAAACCCCACCTCCAGCCATTCGTTTCCCGAGGGTCTTCAGTGTTCCTCTTTTTAGGCCAGACCAGCTCCAAAAGATTCTCACGTGGGAGCTGAGCCAAAGCCTCTCCCCTGGCTGCAGCCGGTAAGCCTTGTGCTTCGTGGGACGGCCAGCCACTCGCACCACCCACGCGCTCCCAGGGCTGGCGGCAGGGACAGGCCACTCACCTCTTCACCCCATACAAAGGGTTTAATAACCCTGTGTCTCAAGGACCCCAGCTCCTGATTTTCTACCTGTAAGAAATATTCGGAGGCTGCAAGCTCAGAACCCCTCTGGGACTCTGTAGGATGGAGAGAGAGACAAGACAACCACGGAGTGCTTGACAGGGGAACCAAACGCAAACCTCTCTTTATTTCAAGTCGTGTTAGTTTTGCATAGAAGCACTGTTCACAACAACAGTTCATCCAGTCAAAAGCAAAGGATTAAGAATTCCGTTTTTCAGGTGTCTCCTCAAAACACCTCCAAATAGATACACATATTATTTATAAATATGAAAATTTACTGCAGAAACATTGAGTACTGTAGCATTCACAATGGAATTTCCAGCAGTAAAAAAGGCAAATCCAAATTGTCACAGCGTCAGCTTCTTTGGTGGGAACTGATCTCAAACCATTTCAATTCCACATTAAGAACGAAGAGAAACAATCTCTTTACCAAGCCAAGGCTACTGTCCCTCATCTTGAGCTTGCTGCGAGTAAGGACGGCAAGCCAGGTGGCATAAAACAGTCTGGGGGGGGCTGGGGAGTGGGGGGGTGTCTGCTCCCACCCTGGGCGCAGTCGGTAGGCGTGTTGCCAGCCCATCTCGGAAGGGAAAGAAGGGGAAGGTGCTACAGAAGACAACTGGCTCAGGAAAGGTTCCCCCTTCTCCCTAGGCCGGTCACAACACCGAGCGTCAGATCTGCCGTGGAGATTTCTGCTCCCCTTCAAACAGGGCGTGTTGAGGGAAGACTAATCCCTTTTCCCCCCAATCCTATAGGCTCCCAAACACCACGGCCCCAGTAATCACTGAAGTTTTATCCGGCCTTGGCTCATGCTGCGACATGGGAAGGTGCACGGTGCTTTGTCAGTAGAGGTGCTGCACAGACCGGAGACAGACTCTGGGCTGCTCCAGCTCAAGACAGGTAGGTGGGGGCTCTGGCTTCGGGGAAGGGCCGTACAGTCAGATAGCAGGACAGCAAAACTGAGCACAGCAGCAGAGATGGGGCTACAGTATGAAGATAACTGTCAGCATTTCACAGCTGTCTGGGAATACATGGGGTGTGTCCTGGAATACACGTATATAGGTACTGTTGTCTACTACGTATCATTAATTCCTCATTAGTAGTAGTAGTCTCCCACCTCATCACCTAGGTCCAAGGGCAAAACGAAGCCATTTCAGTGTCTGCTGCTCCTCACCACTGGGATGCAGCACGGGAACCTCCAGCTCCGTCACCGGGAGAGGTGTCGCACCAGCTGCTCAAACTGCTCCCGCTGCTGGTAGATGTAAAGCTGGGTGTCCCAGAGAGCGTTCACCAGCACGGCGTCGTTCACCTCGTCCAACATCACGTCCTTGTGCAGCTGAGGGCTGAGCCTGCAACCCAGCAGGAGAGCGTCACCGGCTGAGCGCCGGCGCGGCAAAGGCAGCGGCGAGCCTGCCCAGCACAGGACTTGTGCTAAGCGGCTCCCCCCGGGGTGCTCACTCCTCGCCCTCCCCTCTGGCAGAGCCAGGAGGTTGGGGGGGGGGGGGGGGGGGGCCTTCCCCCTCCTTCGAGGCCCAACCCAGGTCAAGGCCGAGCCACAGTTCAGCAACTGCGCCGCCCAAGGCAGGAGCCTCGAGACACGCTGTGCGCGGCGGCATAGGGCAGGATGCACGTCCCCAAAGGACCCTGTTAGACAGCAGCCCCCCCCCCCCACTAACTGACCCCAGACAAAACACGCTCGGTGCTTCAGGTCACACAGGGGGCCGTGGGTCCTTATGTCACCGAGGCACGAGGGGGTGGGCACGCCTCTGGAGGGGACGCTATTTGGGATGACGCGTGCCGCGGCCCGATCTGAAGCAAGAGGGATAAAAATAGCTCTGTGCAGAGAGGGGAGAGGAAGCTCCTACCGGAAATACGGGATATCCGTCATCTCGCACCAGGCCCTGGCACGAGCCACAGCCGGGCCGTCTGCGTCAGTGCACTGCGGGAGAGACAGGGCCGGGGTCAGAGCCTGCCACGCCGCTCGCTCCTCGTCCCCCTGCCTGCAAGACCCTGGCACCACGTCCCAACTGCACAAGCCACAGAGGGAGAGGGAAAACCAGGAGCAAGTGCATCCTGGATCGCACTGTTCACCACCGAGACAGGGGTGGCTTTTTATCTGTTTTTCTGTGTTTTTGGTTTTTTTTTTTTTTTTGGTTTTGTTTCTGTTTTGTTTCAATTTTTTTTTTTTTTTTTTTTTTTTTTAAAAAAAACATAAGAACAGTGCTCCTGATTCTTGGGACACAGGATGGCCCCCTACAGATCTTCCATCCATTGCAGCACTGAGTGAATTCCCTTAAAAAAACCCCCCAGGACGATCTCAATCACAGCCTCCTTGGCTTTCCACCTCTATCGATTTCTGTCCAAACCCAGTACCAGCAGCGCCTGTGGTTATCACAGGCTTTCTGGGCTATCCTGGCCCAGCTTCCCTGGAGCCCTGAAATGAATGACGGGAAGCAGAGGGACCTCTCTGGGTATTTTCTGGCTTTAGGAAGCTAAAAAGAGATAAAGCAACAGAATTAAGATTATAGTCAGAACCTCAGTTCTGACTTTTATGGCTTTCATTCACTTGGAGTGTTTTCATGCACAACATTTAACGAGCTTCTTTCTGAAGCATGCAAGAACGTATATGCCCATTACACACTCCTAACCACAACTCTGAACGACTGCTTTTTATTAGTGATACTCCCATTTCTCTAGCATTTACTGATTTCCCCATTGGGGATAACAAAGCTTTTCTAAAGAAAAATTAATTGCTGTTTTCTGAGGCATGATTTTTTTTTTTTTTTTTTAACATTCAGGTTGCTCAGATAACAATCAGTGCTCCCTGGAAAGATCCTGCATTTCATAAACTCACGCCTGCAAATGTTCCTACACTACACTGACCACCGTCCTGTCCTCAGCTTCTTTCAGCTGCAAGAATCTCCCTTGGCACTCAAAACCCCCAAAAGGCAGGCAGGGCTTCAGATCTGCTGTGCTCCTGCAATTCTGAACTGCTACGTCCATTCCTTGAACTGGCCACAGTCGGAGCAGTTCCAAGGAAATACAATTTTCTTCCAACGGGAAAAAGCTGAAGAGTGGAAAGCTTTGCTCCCTCCCTACAAGCAGCCCCAGGCATCTTCCCCCATCTCCTCCTCCTGGTACTCACACAATCCACCACCATCTTGCCAAGCTCCCTGGCCCCGAAGACGGTCTTTGCCAGCTCCCAAGGGTTGGAGGGACGGAAAACATCCACAGAGCTCACTGGGACCTGCGGTGGCTTCCCTGTCCCCAGGGAGACCACCAACCCCAATTTTCTTACTTCCTGCCTCCGACCCTGTGGACAACCAGAAGGTTTATTTGCAAGGACCAACAATTAAGGCAGAGCATGTCTTTCACGGCAGTCTTGGGGAATCTCCGAAAGCCAAAGGCTCAGTAGCCTTTTCTCTCCCCCATCCTCCCTCTTCAGTACTGCCCGGCGAGACGGGTCTAATCCGCTTGACCTCAACAGCTGCACTGTTCTGTCCCTTACACCCCAAACTCATGGGATCACCCCAAAGAGGAGTCCTAAGACCAGATGCCTGTGAAATAGTCCAAACTCTTTTGGTTGTTTTGGCAACACACCTCCCCTTTCAGCTACACGAGGCAGTGGCTGCCAGTAGTTAAGTCATCTTTCCGAGGAACCGGCCCCAGCACGGTCTTCAGCCTCGCAGAGTGCTACCAATGCCTTCTCCATTTCTTTCTGGGCAGAAAAAGGCCCTGCAGAGCTCCATCAAGGCTCACACACAACCGTCATCTGAATCATCCTCGCCCAAAGCCGCAAAGGCAGGCCGATGGGGTTGTCTCACCCTTGTCAGAAGAGATATTTCGCCTTTCAACCACCGCTCCCAACACGCATCCCTCTCCATCCACCCCCCCTCCTAGGGCGCCGCGCTGCTAATTTGTTTTATCGGCTAGAAAAGCATCCTTTCCCAAACCCCTCCTCCCCACCAAGCGAGGCTCACTGGAGCCAAGAAAGCCCCGGTTACCGGTCAGGGCCGGGCTTTCCCTCACCTTCCTGAGCAGCGTTTTGTTGTACTCGTGGATCTCCGCCATGGCGTCGAGGGTCGGGTTGTTGGCTAGCAGCCCGCCGTCCAGGAAGCGGCCGATCGGCCGGAAATAAGTGGGAGCCGCGCCGCTGCAGCGAGCCGCGCGCCACACGAGCTGGTCTGGAGGGAGAGAAAGGAGACGGCCTCTCGCCGCAGCTTCCCTTGCGTGCCAGAACCCCGCCTTCGCCAACACAAAGCAGGAGGGCTTGCAAACCCCGCAAGGCCTTGCCCGAGGTAGTTGCGCCTTCCTCCCAACAGCAAAGCCTCTGCTTGGATGCACAGGATTATTTGGGGGGGGGGGGGTGGGGTGGTGGCTTTTAAAGATGTTCTCGCCGCTTCCTACACATCCTAGGTCAAATTCACTCTCTACAGGCTTTGCTGATGCTTTTTTTGAGGGTGAACCGGTTATGGTTGCTAGAAAAAGAAAGAAGCAAGCAGGCGGGGGGCTGCATGCTTCAGTTACACAGCTTTTCCGTGTCAATCTGCTTCTGAGAGCCCAGGGAAAGGTGCTGACTGTACGCAGGGCTCCTCTAGCAGACCCCTTCCTCATGAACCTCGCTAGCCAGCCCCTGTTCCTGGTACAAGAGAAGCCAATGGAAGAGGAGAGAGGAGAAAAGGGAACCGTCACTAGGACCGAGCTACAAGTCAGGATCAGGGGCGAGCCATTGCTGGGACATCCCCGAGTTTCAGAGGAATGAGAGGAAGAACAGGACGTTTTCTGTCTCTGAGGAACGGCCCCCTGCCCTGTCAACCAGGTGAACTGCTGTGTGCCAGCGTTTACCTTCTGGCTGAGTGAGTGGTTTGAAAGATGCACTTGTCTTGTATTCAGTGGAGGTTTTTGTCTCTGGTACGGGGTAATTCCGGAAAAGGTGGAGCTCAGCTGGCTGTCGGTCACACAACGTCCCTGTCACTATAACCCTAGGAGAGAGGACATGACAGAGTAAGAGTAAAATGGAAAAAAACAACGTACTTACGGCTTCGGTAGCCTGCACATCACACTCCTGCAGATCTGCTCTAAGGAGAGGCTGAGCACCTCTGCTGAGAGGGGTCTAGAGCACACTCAGGAGAGCATCAACAAGCGCAGCTTCAGGCAGGACTTACTTGGGTTTTTGGACATCTGTCATTTTGGTGTTTTCCCCAAACTCCTTCTTCAAGAACTCATCCAGGGGCTCTGACTCGTAGGGCCGAGAGCCCTGGAACACCATGTCCTTCATGCGGAAGTACAGGCAGCGCATGTAGTCCATGGACTTCCCTGAGACAGGCAGCAGCGTTGGCAGGAGCAAGGGGTGGGAGGAAGGGCAGGCAGAACAAACAGCACATCAGAGCTGGGACTCTTCCAGGACCAGCGGGAGATGGGAGGTGTCACTCCCAATCCCATCCCCTTCCCAAGCTGCCTGTCACCTGCTCGGACCTCGGCAGCACGACTGTGAAGAATTAAAGAGGAAGGGCAGGCTTGGAGCGTACTTTCCCATTACCAGAAAGTGTCAACCACCTTGCTGTAAAACCCCCGTGGAGAGAGCAGGAAGAACAGAACATTGCACTCTGTCACCACGCACTTCCCCAAAACCCAGAAAGCTGCTCAAGGGCCAGCTGACAGGAGAAGCAAGCGCAAAGCCAGGTCTAACCTTCCCTTCATTAATGGACACCCCTTCCCTCCTTTGGCAGGGACGACAAATCTCACTCAGGACTCAGAGAGGCAGCTCCCACCCCACAACCGCTCCCCGCAGAGGAGCGCTCGGGCCCACAGGAGTGGGAAGGGGCCCGTTGTTTGCAGTGTCCTCACCGTGTACAATAGCCAAGGCCAAGATCCCCCCAGTGCTGGTCCCTGCGATCCAGTCGAAAATCTCACGAATGGGACGGCCCACAGCCTTTTCGATAGCCAGGAGGAGCTGGATGAGCACCAGGCCCCGGATGCCCCCTCCATCCAGGCACAGGAGGCGGTCGTGACTGGAGAGAGACAGGCATAGATGACTGGGAGCTGTGGGACAGCCTACAAATCACAGCACACCACGTGAGAATGCGGTCCTGGGGGTGGGGAAACTACACTGGTCACACTAACACTGCTGTGGACAGCGTAAGCAGTGAACAAGTAAACCCAGCAGTGCTTCCTCAGATGTAAATAAGATCAAAGCGCTGGTGCACTACCACTTGCTCTTTTAGCCACCTCTAACCTGTACACCAGAGAGACATTCACAAGCCAAAAATACATTCAAGTTCCTTATTCTGCAGTAGCAGATATTGCCTCATAAATAAAAATCGGACAGCCCTAAGAGCTCCTGCTAGCAGCACTTCAGTGCCAACCCTCCCTCCGCTCCGTGCAAGGTGAGGTGCAGGGACTGCCAAGGCAGTGCACAGACTGGCCAAGGTGAACGTCAGAGCAGAGCGCGGAGATGGGGAAATCACAAAACCAAAACAGTGTTTGGTGTCCAGCAGCAAAGGGGAGGGACAAGCGCAGGGGTTTCACCTGCTGAGGTCGGGCTCCACTGCAGCTCCAGGGCTGCAGGCAGGAACAGCCAGAGGTCATTTATGGGAACAGAGATTTATCGCACAGTTCTGGCAAAACTGCAACTTCAATGGACGTAAATGATGTTGCTCTGAGGATGACACACCCATGGGTGTGGGTAGGGAGAATTCACACACATGGATTTCATGTTCCTGTTGCACAGGAGCCTGGACAGAAGCTGTTCCTCACTTACTTTCTTCTGCCCTCACTGGGCGAGTCCACAACATCTGATGCCTTCAAAAACTGTCCAAGTGTTGCGGAAACATACAGAAGGTCCTTGTACCCTAGAGGGCAATGAACATGCAAAAGAAAAAAAAAGAAAAAATTAGAGACCACTTTCCTACCTGACCCCTCTGATGCACGCCTCAGACCGCTCTCAACCAAATTATACTTAACAAATTGGAAAACCTTAAATTATTCTTCCTACTTCCTCTCTGCCCCCAGAAAGCTTGGTCAGTGTACCCAAATCGCCCACCAGCATGGTAAACTATTTCCACCATAACCACAGAGAGAACATCCAACTCCCCTCCCAATCTCCCCGCAGGAGACACAAGCCATCTTACCCAAAGCCACCAGGTACCCCCCCCCAGATAACGCCGCACCAGTGAGGAGAAACCCCATCCTTTAGAGCAGGAAGCTGGAGATGCAAAGACAAAGGATTTGTAGAAGCAGATAATGAGCACAGCAGGAGAGAGAGAGAAGGCAGAGCCTAGCAGAGTGCCCACTACGCAGTTTACTGCAAGTCGTAAGATAAAACCTAAATCTACTCCTGCGAGGCAACCTAGACAGGAGAGCTGTGGGGACAGGGTGGCTTGTCATTACCCCTCAGCTGACGTACACCCAGGCCACCCTGGGTGCAGGGCACCAATCCAGGCTAGGTGAGAAGCCGGCCTGTGAAACCAACAGAAAAAAGAACAGGGGGAGAGAAGTTAAACAGTCCTGCCAGCACCCAGGGAGGAAGGTGGTTGTGGATGACAGTGGACATGGTGAGGAGTTTCTTCAAGGGCCAGAGTCCATGACGGGAAAGGGCCTTGTCCCATCACTGCATCTGAGCTGAAACAGAGCGGGGTTTGCCTTCACAAGGACACGGTGAGAAGAAAGTACTGGTGTCACCAGCCAGGGAGACTTCTGGTGACAGAGATGCACTCCAGGACCAGGGGTGGTGTGGGGGGGTGTGCTCTAGCCCCACAGGAGGGCCAAACTGAGAGTGGATCACAAGCAGCTGTTATCTGCCCACATGCCTCTCTCGAGAAGGTCAGAGCTTCTCTGAGCCAATTCACCCACTGCCCGCTCCGTAACCCCTCCCGCTGCGCCTGCCCGAGCTCTGGAGCTCCCCAGAGGAGGAAAGCCTGACACCTAGAATAGACCCACGAGCTTATTGACACATTTGGGGCAGTACAGAGCACAAGCTATGACAGAGTCTTCTATCTTAAGGTAGGTTTTTCCTATGCATAACATAAACCCTGTGACCATGGTTGCTTATCCTTGGGCTTCATCCCTTCCCTCTCCCAGCTGCTGGCCTCCAGGATCTGAATGAGTGACAATTCTAATTTCCTTGTGCCCAGCACGACACTGGGAGGTCCTCAAGGCAGACCAGCAAGTACCTCCCCTTCTGTACATGACCCAAAGCAGCACCTACAGGCAATCACGTCCTACAACTCTTCCAGAGGGGTGAGGGAATCAGTCTTCCCTTTCCTTTTTACAAAGCTGCATTGTATTGGGTCAATAAAACAAAAGTTTAGAGTACAAGGGTTTAGAATACACGCACATGAAAAGCAGAGAAAAGAGACAGGATCCTGAAACAGCTGAATGAGGACAGAATCACCAGAAACCAATAGCTAGCAGACAGTGTCCGGAGCACGGCGCATCTGAAGAAGAGATCTGAGACAGCACTGTGAAGCAAGAAGGGAGGAGAGCAAGGGAGGGCCAGGGAAGGCTTTACCTAAGCTGCTGAAGCTGCTCCGTGAGGAAGGTTGGCCTTCCAGGAAGGAGGCAGCTGACGGTGCCAGGCGTGCGGAGTCAGGGTTGGGTGGGTGGCAGCGTTCGGTCCCTACAGATTGCAACAGGTCTAAGAGCACTTTCCGGTTCACACCTTGGGTGGCGAAGGGGGAGTCACAGATCAGAAAGAGAATCAGCTCACGCACACGGCGGGGCTCCGCCAAATTCACAGCAGCCCTGACCCTCACAAAACCTCTGAGATGACTTGGGGAAGGGGAAAGCCTGTCCCGGGTACCTCTCCCCGTACACCAGGCAGCAGGGCTCGCGCACAGCAGGGGTACCCAGTGCTGTGCAGCTTCTAGGGTGTGTGCCACACACTTCTTGCCACCGAAGAACCGCCCGTGTCTGCTTAGGCCTGGGTGGCTCAGCAGCACTGCAGCACCCCGTTGTGAGCCTGCAGTGCCTGACGTCGTGGCTGGAAAGGGGGGGGAGCGCGTGCCAGCTTTTCCTCTTCCACCCCTGTCTCACAGGGGAGAAATTCATCAAGGGCTATTAATACAAAGCCTACGGCGCTAGCTCAGGAAGTGCCTACCCTGTGAGCGACTAGAAGCTGGGAGAGCATGTTGGAGGAGCATCACCCATGCTCGGCACGTTTTCACCTCTCCCCAAGACACTGTTTTGGCCACCAAGGGGAAACAGGAGCCTGGGTTCACCCTGTAAGGCCGCTGACGTGCTCCCTCACCTTTGCTGCTCCTGGCTGCCAATAGCCCCGGCGTTTCCCCGAAATCATTGGGGATCTCGACGTCTCCTCCAAACACGACAATCGCTTTGATCATATCCAGGTGGTCATGCTAGGGGACAAGAGAAAGCTCAGTCAAGAGCCACGCTCCCCTTGGCTACATGATTTCTTATTCCCTCCGTCCTCTTTTCGTTAGCCAAAACACCCACAAGGGGTCACCCCACGAAAGACAACAGCCAGAATTTCAAAGGAATGTGTCCCTGCCTCAACCCTTCGAGAATATCCTCTCTCCTCCCCAGCAGGCTCTGCAGAAAACTCACCTTCATGGCCAGGTGCAGCGGTGTGTTGCCATCCTGATCCTTGGCGTTGGTGTGGGCCCCGTGTGTCAGCAGCACCATGGTGCAGTCGAAGCGTCCCCTCTTGACTGCAATGTGCAGAGCCATGTCAGCCGTCCGGCTCATCAAATTCACCTCGGAGCCGTACTCGAGCAGCAGCCGTGTCATCTGTGCCCAAACGTGCACGTGCCAGGTCAAAGAGAGAGAAAACAACCATGAGGACAACCACCTGGGTGCTCAAACGATCCAGGCCTCACAGCAAGCAAAGCAGGGGGAAGAGGCAGGACCCTTAACCTGGACATGGCTAGCTGATTCGAAGCGCTGGCAATGGGGTTTCTCTGTCTTTTACCACAGAACTAGCTGGTGGTTTCACAATCTGGCTAGAGCTTCTGGATGTTTCGGGACTTAGATGCAAGTGCAGCAACTGGCTGAGAGCAATGGAGAAAAAACTCAGGCCACGTTCCTTGCAGACTGGAGGGAAGTAGTTTGCTTTTTGATCTTTTCTTTTATAAGCCAAGCAGATTTATGTCTCCTCTGACACTCCACAGGACACTTCTGGGAGGGATGTGATACTGCAGGAAGGAACAGTCCTATCACAGGAATGTCCTCTGCTTGCAACAAGCACCATTCAGGAATGTCCTCTGCTTGCAACAAGCACCATTCAGGTGCTCCAGCATGGCACATCATACCACTGATCTGCCCGTCTCTGGCAGAAGATGGACCATAACCCACATGCCACCAGCCTGTGCCTACCTCACGCTCTCCCTGCAGTTTTAAGGCAATAATCTGATTCCTTCCGTGAAACTGTCAGTCATGAGTAGAGTGCTCCCTCCAGGGGTAACAGTGATACTGCTGCAACTTCCCCAACAAAAAGTTTAAAAGAGACAAGCTGGCAGTTTCACAGCCAAAGATGTCATCCTAGGGATGAGCCCACCGTTTTGTTTCACTGCAAGGCTCCACTGCTCCATCCCCCGTGGCAAACAGCACCGGTCATCACAGGGCAAAAAGAATCAAACACGGGGCTGCTGGCTGGGCTCTGACACTCCCAGGGCTCTGCACATGCACCCAGGAAAGGGAGAGGTCAGCAGCAGGAGGAATTAATGGGGTTCTGGATGGCCCTCACCACGGATTGGCTCCACTGACCTCTGCCTTCTTCGCCCAGTGCAGCGGAGTAGCTTCATAGCGCGGGTCCTTGGAGTGAACCTGGCTGGCATCCACCTCGAGGATGGCCTGGGCACACCTGGCAAAGACAGTGAGATGATGGGATGGGGGGGCTGCCCTCTCGACCCAAGACCTCCGCTCCCATCGGCACCTGCCTCCCGCTCACAGCTTTTCAGGAAACCCTTCAGCAGCAGCAGGGTCCCTCCAAGTTCCTCAGCCGCAGTTTTGTTTTGCTCTTTTTAGAAAGGAAGGGTGCGACAGGAAGCACACAAGCAGCACGGTGTTTGGAGGAAGCTGGAGAATCCCTTCCAAATTCCAAGTTGTGGAGCAACATCTGGGTGCTTCTCCAGCACAGGAATATAGCATTTCTGGAAACTCAATACTGGAGGGGAAATTCTTCTCTTCTCCCTCTCTCTCCATGGAAACACGGGGATTAAACTGGAATAGTTAAATACTTGCTGAAATTAAGAATCCGTGTGAAAAAAAAAAAAAAATCACACCTATTGTGAAAAGATGAGTATCTAGTGCCTAGAAAGTGCAGGTAGGTAACTTACAAAACAAGCATATGCTCTCCACTCTGAAACACCACCAAATAAACCATGTACAAGAGATTAAGCCCCACTGCCAACTAAGGGACCTAAGCATATTTTTGGCCTGTGAATATGTCTCTAATGTTGAAAAGCAGTTTTGAGGATGCTGAAAAATTAGTTAGCAGCTAGTGTTGACTTGAGACCCCTATTTGCAGAGCTCAGACACTCTATGAAAATTAAGTATTATAAAGCACATACAAAGAGAATCAAATTTCTTCAGGGAAAACAAAACAGAGAATAAACTTTGTGTCCCTTCTGATTCAGTTCCAGAGTGTGTTATTAAGAGTCAAGAGTACCTTTGGCCCACAGGAGACAGGAATAACGAGGCTTTGAAATGAAAGCTTATTAGGGTCTGAGCACTCAAACACAGAGGTATAGTAATTAGCAATATTATTTAAGCATCAGTAAATCACCTTCTCACAGCTCATTCTGAGAGAAAGTATTTCACAAACTTTTTTTTTTCTTAAATATGCGTCTTTCTCCTGATGTCTGACACTAAATAATATATATAGATAAATTCAGGGAAAAAACTTTTTTTCTGAAAGCGTTTCTTTTCTACACCAGCGCTTCTCTGTTCTTTTGCCAACTCGGTGATGCAGCAGAGGACAGCAGAGGACATCTTCCTCCTGAGCACTGCCCTGAAAGGGGTCCGGTCTCAGACAGCCCTGAGCAAGCAGACAGGTCCCCAGACCGGAGGAAGAGCCCTGTTCTGGCAGCCCGAGCAGTTACTTACCCCTTCTGGGAGAACTTCAGTGCTGTGTGGATGGGGTAGCCCAGCGTCCCCACGACGCTGCAGCTGGCACGGCATTTCAGCAGAGACCGAACCATGTCCTCTTTGCCCAGCTGACAAGCGAGATGCAAAGCTGTCAGCCCTTCATGGTTCAGGTGGTCTAAGCCAGCAGTTGGGGTTCTGCCCAGGAGCTGGGAAGAGGAGATAATAGATAAAGAAATAGACAGATGTGGAAGCGCACTGTTTCTCCTCCTGAGCTCCCAGAACAGACTATGGAGCACCAGGTTCCTCACGATCCTGCAGCCTGTCCTCTCCACCCCTACTTCCAACGTGGCAGCTACGGAAGTGCTCCTCGTTTTCTTTCCTTAAAGGGTTTATTGCTGCATCTCTGGGCTCTCTTTCTCTAGTCTGGGTGCTTCTGAGACACCCCTCAGCCAAAAAGGGGCTCACGTCGCTTTGAATGACGCAGCCCAGCGGACTCCCACCATCTCCCACTGCGTGAGCCAAGCTCAGCAACAGAATGAGAGTGCTAAGTGAAACCAGTAGTTCCCTCTCCTGCTGCAGCCCCATCAGTTACCACCGTCAGTCAGCAGGCAGAACCTCCCCTGAAACTCCACCAATGCTTTCAGATACAAACAGGATTCTGTTTAAAATACACCTGCAGGGATATATTTGAAAGAACTTTCCTATTCTCCCCTGTGTTAGGCTTGTGTGTGGGTGGCACTGTTTTGGTAGCAGGGGAGGGAGGCTACAGCAGTGGCCCCCTGTGAGAAGCTTCTCAAAGCTCCCCCAGCTCCAACTTGGACCCACCTCTGGCAAAGGCTGAGCCAATTAGCAATGGTGGCCGCGCTTCTGTGATAACATATTTAAGGGGAGCCTGGGAAGAGGAGAGGGAGTTGTGAGGTACACACCTATGCAAACACCGACCGAGGTCAGCTGAAGAAAGGAGGAGGAGGGGGAGAGGTGTGCCAGAGCAGAGACTCCCCCGCAGCCCGTGGTGAGAGGACAGGCTGTCCCCCTGCAGCCCGTGGGGGGCCATGGTGGAGCAGATGCCCACCTGTGGCCCACGGGGGACCCCACGCCAGAGCAGGTGGCTGCACCCGAAGAAGGCTGGGACTCTGAGGGAAGCCCCCACTGGAGCAGTTTGTTGCTGGGAGGTTTGGGACACGTTGGAAAGACCCCCGCTGGAGCAGTTTGGGAAGAGCTGCAGCCCATGGAATGGACTCATGTCAGTGGAAGATCATGGAGTTCATCTCCTGTGAGAGGGACCCCCATGCTGGAGCAGGGGAAGAGTGGGAGGAGTCCTCCCCCTGAGGAGGAAGGAATGGCAGAGACAATG
Organism: Tyto alba; assembly: GCF_018691265.1. Lineage (NCBI taxonomy): Eukaryota > Metazoa > Chordata > Aves > Strigiformes > Tytonidae > Tyto > Tyto alba. Next base: position 33,270,536 of record NW_024881282.1, read on the forward strand.
GATGATGAACTGACCACAACCCCCTGCACTGCTGTGGGGGAAGAGGTAGAGAAATTGGGAGCAAAGCTGAGTCCGGGAAGAAAGGAGGAGTACAGGGAGGTGTTTTTACAATGTGGTTATAGTCCTCACTGTCCGACTCTGTTAAATTAAGTGGTGGTGGTGTTTAAATTAAACTTATGTTCTTTTTCTTCTCCAATCGAGTCTGCCTTTTGCCCATGACCATCAATGGGTGAGTCACCCCTCCCAGTCCTAGCCTCAATTCCCGAGCCTTTTGTTTTATTTTCTCCTTCCCAGTCCTGAGGGGGAAGGGGTGAGCAAGCAGCTGCGTGGTGCTCAGTTGCCCTCTGGGCTCAAACCGCAACATCCCCATAAATTTTAGACCTGTTACCTGCTGACTAGTTTGTTACAGAAAAATATCCCACTGCCATACTGGGGAAATCCTGCAAGCCCTGGTCCACGCAAGAGAAGCAGGAATTTAGAGTTTCTTTTCTCTGGTTTAGCAAGGAATCAAGAGAGAAAAGAAACAAAACAGGAGACAGATCAGACCTGGAAGTACTTCTGCAGCAACAAGCCAAGTTGCTGTCATCAGAGATATAAAGGAAGAGGATACCTTTTTAATACAAAGGTCTGAACCGCTCTGCTCCACTGCATGGCAAGCCCTGATCATCATCCCTCCCCCATCACACATTAGGAAACCCCAGCAGAGTCTGGCAGCCAGAGGGAGAGCTGTCACAACAGGTATTGGGCAAATGTTGGGGGTGCAGCTGTAGGGGAGAGCCAGTCTTGCACTCGCACTGGGTGCTGGGGAGCTGACAGACCTGAGGAACCAATGTGGAAGGCCATCCACACCATTAGGAACCCCGTCACTCTGTCCAGCGCTCCTCAGCGATCGAGAACTCCTCTGGCTTCAGACTGTCTCTGACACGAGGTTCTCATCGCTGTCCCTTGTGCGAGGCCACCCAGTTCGAACAACAGGTTCTGCAGCTCGGGAGAGCCCAGGGCAGCTCTGAACTGTCCTTCAGAGTGTGGGCAACACACACTCCCTCACGGCAGCCTAAACACGCACTCCCCCACAGCAGCACTCTGCCCAGAACCAAATACCCTGCTTGGAGGAGATAGAGAAGGGACAGCCAAGGGCCTGAGGAAAGGCAGGGTGAAGGCCTGATGCAAACAGCAATGAAGGACACTTTCTGAGGAAACTTGCTTAATATCCTTGTTCCACTGCAGAGTGGAATCTGGATCCTGCTTATGGGAAAGAGCACCAGTAAAGGGGGAAAAGAGAGGCTGAAATCAGCCTTGAGCATTAATTTGATGCTGCAGCAGAGGGAACTGACTTTTTCCTCCCCTGTGCAGCAGCTATTTTCCTGTCTTCTTCCTCACAGCACAGAGAGGACCCATTCTAGACCCACTCTTCCCCAGCTTTGAAATCACTCCCACCTCGATGATCTGGGGGTTGTTCCCTCGCACAGCATAGTGGAAAACGGTCTCCCCGTTCCTGTCGGTGATGTCCACCCGCGCGTGGCACTCCAGCAGCTCCAGCAGGCACTCCATGTCTCCCTTGCGGCACGCCAGGTGCAGCGGGGTGCAGCCATCCTCACTGTCCTGGCTGTTCACGCAGCTGCAAGAGATGAGTCAACGTGAGGCCGAGGAAGGGCTGTGAAGACGAGGACACGCAGCTGCCCCGGGGAGCCAAGACGAAGGTACCTTCTGCATCTGGGACCTGCTGGTGCAAACCACGAGGTTCCCAAAAGCCCGGCCTCTTGCCAGGGAAGGAGCCCAGGGAAGGGCCACCAAGCAGCCCTGCCATGGACCCTCTCCCTGACATGCTGCTCCTTCCTCTGCCCCCCAAATGGGAGCAGCTCCCCCCCATCCAAAGGAAAGCAGGAGACAGCGACCTGGCGGAGGCGCTGCCATTAGTCCCCCAAACTCTTCACTAGTCTCCCCTGTCCCCAGTGAACTTCCCCACTGAAAGAGAGCAAGGGCTCGTGGCCAAAAACCATTTCCAGAAAGACAGTCCTACTGCGCCTCCTCTCTCGTGGTTTACAAGGTGAGCCACAACCCCCTCCAAAAAGCAGTTCCACAAGGGTCGTAAGAATCTAACCAGTGCCTCTAGCAAAACACTTCAATCCTTTCGCTCAACCACCAGAGCTCCAGGCTTTAACACCCACAGCAGCAGGTTGAAAGCCTCCCAGTGAGCTTACACAGCGACCTTCAGACCCTCCTGGCTACCACGCCAGGCAAGAGACACGCCAAGGCCGGCACTTTTAAACTCAACCTCTGCAGTAACAGCAACCACAGGAGCTAAGCTCCTCCAAGAAGCAGCCCCCGCTGCTTTGATACATCAAAGCTGGGAGACCCGTGCCTGGCCTAGGTGTTGTTCTAAGCTTGCCCCCAGCGCCAGGCCCACCCGGGACCCCTACTGCCCCCTTGCCTCAGAACGTGGTTGTGCCGGAAGCTCTCCCGACGGCCGAACTCCACCGCGACGTGCGCCGAGGACCAGCTGGGGTGGTTGCGGAAGCAGTCGCTGAGCTGCTGGAGATCCTCCAGCAACAAGGGCTGGCACGAGCTCTCGTAGAAAGGGCGCAGCAGCCTGGCATACTGCTCAAAACGCACCAGGGCATCTCCTTCGTTGTCAAGCTGGAAGAGCCTGGAGGCAAGGCAAACACAGCGTTGGTGCTCCTCAAAGAAACAACCTCTTGGGTACATGGGATGGAGAAACGGCTCTTCTCCAAACATCAGCACTGGGAAATTTCTCGTTTCTCCTCATCTGGTGTCCTGATTGTTCCGAAGAAAAGAGCTTACTTCATTTGCACCTCCTTTACCTGAGGAGCATTAACTTTCAGGCTGAAGCATCCAGTGCTCCAGATACTAAAGCTGCAGCAGGTATGAGCGGAAGCGCAGGTACCTGTGGATGCTCTGACCCGAGCAATTATCTCACAAACGCCTGTTTTCAGCGTTTGGCCTCTCCTGCCCCGTTCTCACAAGCTGTTTTGGGGCAGACTCCTCCACCAGCACATGCAAGGGGCCTCTCGCGCCTCATGATCCCACCCGCTGTGATCAAATAAACCGCCCCACACCCCCAGCCAAAACACACTGCAGCCCTGAGACCAGAGATTTCGGGTCTTTAGTTTCACTCTCGAGCGGCGCCTGCTAAAGGTCTGGCACTTACCGGAAAGCGACCTGTGGGCTCTGGGGATTCACCAGCAGGCAATCCCACGAGCGAGCGAGGCCGTTCTTGTAGAGGGCCACACTGCCTTCCTGCCTCAAGCAGGCGTGAGCAGCGTACTCGGCAGCCGGCACCTCCTTCACCCGGTACGGGTTTGTGAATATCTGGGTGACGCTGTTGATAGTGTTCACCAGCCGCCCAAAGAACTGCATCTCGCCGGAGCCTCGGGCAGCTTCTGCCCCGCGCCCTGCGGGAAACGCGGCCCAGATTTCGCCCGGCCCCTGCCCTTGCCCTGAACTCGGCGACCCAGCGCCAGGAAAGCAGAACTGAGAGCCGCCGGGGTGACACACCGCCCGGGAGGAAAGCCCGGCCCCGGCGGTTTCTTTCCCGGCTCTTCCGGGAAAGGAGCCGCCGGTTCTTCCCCTCAGCGCCTCGCAGCGATGGCCGAACCCTGACCTCCCTCTCGGAGGGGGTGGAGGGGAAACGCGTCCCCCTGCACGGCCACCCCCAGCGCCCCGCCGCCTGCCCGCGCTGGGAGGAGCCGCCGGGGGAGGCGGGAGCGGGACGGGGCCGGGACGGACCCGCGGCCTGGCAGCACCGGGCCCGGCGCCCCGGTTAGCGGCGGCTCCCCGCAGAGCACGACGGGCCTCCCAGCATCCCCCGCGCGGGCCCGCCAATCGCGGCACCACCCTCTCCTGGATTAGGGGCCGCTGCGTCACGCCCGCCGCCATCCCGGAGGAGGGCGGAAAAAGCGAGGGGCGCCATCTTTGTGAGGGGCGGGGCGAGCTTCTTAAAGCGGCAGCGGCCCATTCCGCTGGGAGGGCGGGGGCGATCCGCTCCCGGAGGCGGCCGTTCCCTGGGCGTGTGTCACCCCGAAATTTAGGGGGGAAAAAAAAAAAAAAAAACCTCCAGCAGTGTTGGAGCGTGGCTGCGCTCAGTCCTTCCCGCGCGAGGCGCGCTTGCCCTCCCCCACCGCGGCCGCTTTAAGGGCAGGGGCCGCCCCGCGCGGCGGCGGCGGTGGTGGCGGCGGCGCGCGGGGCGGGGCGGAGGGTGACGTCACCGCATGACTGTGTTTTTATGAATGAAAAGAATCCGCGGGTGAGTAATCGCGGGGAGCGGGGCTGGAGGCGCCGCCCGACGCCCCGACCCGGCAGCGGCCCCGCGGGGACCAGCGCAGCCGCCCGGTAAGAGCCGGCCCCGCCGCTCCCGCCGCCGGCTTCTCCCCCCGCGGGGCGGTGGGGGGGTCCGGCACCGGCTGGAGGCCGGGACCGGGGCGGGAGGGGGGGTGTGTGTGTGTGGGGGGGTATTAGCGCTTCTCTCCCGGCCACCGCCCCGGAGAGAGCCGGGGCCGGGGGAACGGCGGCGGCTCCCCGGCCCCGATTGCATCAGCTTCCAGCCGCCGCCTTCCCCGCTCCTCAGCCCCTCACCTCCCCGCGGGGCTCTCCCGGCCCCCCCGGGGGGGGGGGGCTGTGCTAACGGCGTGGGGAAGCGGTGCTGGGCTGCAGCCCGGGCTCCTGGCTCTCCCCCCCCCCCCCCCCCCCTCCCAACCCAGGGACAGGGAGGGGACCGGCCACGGGCGAGGGGACAGTCGTCGCTTCGGTGACTTTTCCCCTCTGGGCTGCTGAATCACGGGGAGGCCACTTCTCGCCCTCCCCACGCTGCGTGGCCGCGGCCCCGACCCTTTGCCCCCCGCCCCGCAGCCTGCGGACACCCGAGCCGGGAGCACGGGGTGGCGGGGTGGCACCTCCACGCAGGTCCTGGCTGGGTGGTTTCGCCCCGTGGGGTTGCTGCTTTTACTTTCTTTTCAGCTTCGGGCGGATCTCGCCTGGGTTTCCTCCCCCGGGGGGGGGGGGGAAGCCTTGGCCTCCCGGCAGATGGGCTGGAGCATTTTGGGTCCCCTGGGCAAAGCAGCAGCAGCCCAACCACCTTGGGGTGGGATGAAGGAGGGACCAGAGGTCCAGCTTTCCCCCGTTATTATTATTTTTTTTGTAGTCACTGTTATAATTACTACTACGTAGCTTTTCTTCTTTTTTTTTTTTTTTTTTTTAAAGGAGTAGGGATGAGTCATGTAGCCAGCGGGGGGGACGTGGGCACCGGGCGGGGGGCCAGCAGGGCTGGTGCCCGCTGTGCCGAGGTGAGGGGCACGGGCTGGCAGTAACCGGCTTTTCTTCTGGCTGCTCGGCAGGGCCGACGCGAGGCAAGGATGGCTGCGGACGGACTCTCCAGCAAAGCCCTGAAGGTGATACACCGGTGGGACTGAGGGGGTTGGAGAGGGGCAGGGATCTGGTTTGGGGAGGGTCTCAGGCAACCGCCCCTCTCTCCGGCAGGTGAAGCGGGAGCTGGGGGAAAACACGCCGCTGCTGTCGGACGAGGAGCTGATGGGGCTGTCGGTGCGGGAGCTCAACCACCACCTGCGGGGCCTCTCCAAGGAGGAGGTGGCGAGGCTGAAGCAGCGCCGGCGGACGCTGAAGAACCGGGGTTACGCTGCCAGCTGCCGGGTGAAGCGCGTCTGCCAGAAGGAAGAGCTGCAGAAGCAGAAGATGGAGCTGGAGTGGGAGGTGGACAAGCTGGCCCGGGAGAACGCCGCCATGCGCCTGGAGCTCGACACCCTCCGCGGCAAGTACGAGGCCCTGCAGGGCTTCGCCCGCACCGTGGCCGCCCACGGGCCCCCCGCCAAGGTGGCCACCGCCAGTGTCATCACCATCGTCAAGTCCGGCACCAACCAGGCTGCCTATTCCTAGTGCTGGCCCCCTTCCCCTGGCTGGGCACAGCCCCCCACCCCGTTCCTCCCCCCTCCCCGGGGCGCCTTCCCCCCACGAATTGCCTCTCGTACCCTCCCTGACCCTCCTCCCTGCTGGGACCTGTGCCCCAAATCCTCCTTCTCCCATCCCTTGACCTCCAGCCCTCCTGTGTAGGGAGGGCTGCCGCAGCATGGGTGCTGGGGTGGAGGACAGGACCCCACCGGTGGTGCCTGAAGCCCTTACTGCCCCCTTCCCTCCAATCCAGCCCCCTCCTCTGCTGCAGCCCCCCGGGCCGGGCACCCCTTGCCCTGGGGGGTGCAGGCAGGAGAGGAGGATCCGGTGCAGGCAGCGGTTGGGGAAGCATCCCACGGCTCCAAGCTGGCAGGAAAACACCAGGTGCCTCTTTTTTTGGGGGAGGGCACAGGGGAGCTGAGTGCGGGCTGGGTGTTCCCAGGAGCACGTACCAGGGAGGAACAGGAGGTGGGGAGAGGTTTTGCAGCAAGGGGTGGGAAGGGATAGGATGGAGATGGGGTGTCAGCATTGGCCCCACAACTTGGACCATGGCTGGAGCAGGGGGAGAGGTGGCGGCACGGCTGGAGACTCTGGGGATGGAGGTGGCGAGGGAAGGTGGCAGGTGAGAGGGGGAGAGAGAGCGACTGCAGGTTGGTGCTGGGTATGAGTGAGCGGGATGGGAAAGCGCCGTGGCAGCCTGTGGCACTGGGGGAGCCCAGAGGTGATGGTGATGGAGGGAGGTCCCTCGGGCAGGGGAGAGCTGGGGGATGTGAGCGGCGGGTCGGCCCAGGCTGTTGTCCGCAAAGGGGAGAAGCAGTGGTGCTTTTTTATCTCTCTCCATCACACACATCCTTCACGCCTCTTCCTGCCTACGGGACGCTCAGCCTGGCCGGGTGTCTCCAAAACACAGCGGCGCTGGCAGGAAGGAAGCGGAGGCAGCTGGAGCAGAGATAAACACTGTTTTGCTCAGCACAGGCCGGCTTGTACGGCCCCACCAAGCGCTCCCCGGCACCCCACCGCCTACAAAGCCCACGGAAAGGTGCTCTTGGCCACCAGAGAGCCAGAGCTGCAGAGGCAGAGGGGTGGAGATGCAGGAGGTGGGAAGCAGGGGCGGAGAAAATCCCTGCTCCTGGGAGCCACCTGGCAGGCAGGTAGGCTCCTCCCTTTGGTTTTCCTCCAGCTTGGACACCAGTGTGGGACAGCCAGCTCTACCAGCAGGCTGAAATGCTGGAAAAGAGTTGGGTTTGCTAAATACAGGCAGCACGGGAGAGGTAACAGGAGGCAGACCCTCCTTGGCATCTGTCGATGACCCCCCCCACACACACCCCAACACTTTCTGCCCCTGCGTGGGTATTGCCGTGCCAGCCGCCCTCGGCTGCAGCCCCCATCCCTCCCCTGAGAGGTGCCCGCCGCTTGTGGAGGGGCCACTGTGGTTAGCATCCCCCCACCCCAACTCCTCTTGGGTTTATTTATTGCACGAACGTAAGTTATTTTCACGTCCTCTTTGCCATTCCGCCTCTCGGCACAGCCAGGATGTTGGTACAGAGCCGTACTTTATATTTTATATATGCAAATCACATTTTATCTTATACTTATATAGAGCAAAATAAAATACTTATTTATTTTCTGACTTACAGTATGTGTCCTACCCGATTCCTCTGTATTTTGTAGACTTTACAAATAAAGCAAGTTCTTTTTTTTCCACAGCGAGAGTGTGTTTGGTCCTTCTTGAGCTTCAGGGCAGAGCTGTGTCTCAGCGAGACCAGGTTTTCTAGCTCCCTCTAGCTTTACTGCAGGACACGTTCAATAGCGTGCCCAAAAAAGATGGTATGAGGGACAGCTCGTGATGGTTTAGAACACACACAGATTTAGACTCTGGAAGAAAAGGGCTTAGTAAGCAAGCTTAACAGTGAACATCACCCCCTCAAAGCAGCAAGGAGGAAAGCAGGGAGCTCGTGTCTGTGGGTGGCAGGAAAGGAGAAGGAAGCATGGCAGGCACCTTACACCCCACCCCGTGGGGCAGAGTTCCCCCCCTTCCTCAGAGCCGAGGTGGAAGCGATGACCGTGTCCCCGACACGCGTGTGGGCCAGGTCCCAGCCCCTCAGCAGCTCACGGCGCTCGCGGGGTTGTTCCTGCTTTTACATTCTTGTTCCCTCTTGCCTCGGCCGAAAAGCCCAGAGCTTCCCGTCAGGGAAAGCAGCCCGCTTTCTCCCAGAGGTGTTTTGCACTGAGCACCCAAGATGAGGCCTCATCTCTACTCCCGGTTTTTGAGGTCTCGGCCCCTGGCTGCTGCAGCACTGCTCCTCCCAGCAGCTCCTGCACGCACCGATGGTGTGAAGCTTTCCTCCCGAGCAGAGGACTAGGAGGACAAGACATACTGGCCCGCTCAGCCTCAGCCCCTGCAGTGAGCAAAAACCTCAGAATCAGTTCAGAGAAGTCGCCCAGACAGCACCACGCAGAGGCATCTTAAATACAATCTATATTATCTCTATATTTTTATTTGTCATCATATTTGCTCATTTCTGCAGAGTATAACGTCACAAAGACCAAAATAGAGAGCGGCTTGTCGCTGAGCTCACATCAGTTAAACACAATAGGTACAAAACTAGGTGACTCTGTCTTATTTATCATACATTTTTTTTTTTTTTCAGTCATTTATATACAAAGAACTACGCTATATGGAAAAATAATAAACAAATCCCATGGGTATGTTACATGGTAAACAAAAAGAAGGAAGGAAAGAGAGGGGAAGCAGGTGAGGGACAGCAGCTCCAAGGGCCCACTCCTGGAACCAACATGTTTGTTGGCGCCCTGGGCTACCGCGAGCAGACCTGCAAGACCACAGATGCCTTGGCTTCCTTGGTCTCGAGCTCTGGGTCTTATAAGATCTCTAAGCCAGAGTGGCTGCAGAGCCAGTCCTTGCTCTGGCACTTGCCTGCGGTGAGGGAGAGCAGAAAGCTCAGAGGTGATTTTTCACGGTGTTAAAAAATATACAGGTATATAAAATAATAACGCATGGCAGCCGGCTGTTGTTCGGGCACTGGTTCTTCACCGGGCTTCTCTGAAGGCAGCTAGTGCAAAAGGATTATACTTGAACCCACTACGTACAGGAAGCTTTGAGAATATCCAGATCCTCTGCACAGCATATATATGCAGCATACTTTTCAAAACGATTTAAAAAAAAAAAAACCTGCTTCCCCAAGCCTGGATCACCTTCAAGCTCAAACAGGGCAATACAAGAGATCTCAGCCACCCAACACAACAAAGATTGGGGACAGTCACCAATTCAGTGACACCAGGGCATCATCGAGGCCTGCAAACGCAAGGAAAGGGGAGGAAGAGATCATGTCACATGGCCCACTTTCCTAAGAGGGAGAGGAAGTTTAACATAAATACCTCACACTGAAGGACTTATTAATCAAAGCCACAGAAGATGGAAGGAAAGCCCATTCGATCTTCAGCCCTGCTTTCCAGGTGCCTTACAGCACGAGGAAAAGCGAGCCTTAAGCCAAGCCCACACAAAGCCCGGCAGGCAGCGTTTGCATGTCCACTTAAGCAGTGACAGATTTAGGAAAAGCAGTAACTAACTGCATGGCATCACAGGATGTGTGCAAATGGGGAAATCCAGCAGCAGAGAAGCTTCCTGGATCCCCCGAACCTGCCTCCAGCTCCTTCAGGAGTCAGCACCATCGCTCCCCCCTGCTTTACCATATCCCCGGACACCGTGAGTACGGAAGAAGACAGTGTCCTTAAGCCTTCCCCTATCTTATCCTCACAGCAGGGAGCAAACCCACCCTCTCTTCGAGCCCCTTGCCCCCCACTCCTGACCACACGTGAGGCAGTGAGGTGCTCTTCCCTCACAGTCACTTCTGAGAAAGTGAATGAGCAAGCACATCGATTAGGATACAAGAGGAAAGGTAAACTCCAGGCAGTAAACCACACCCCGTTTCTCCTAGCAGAGCAACATGGGGCAGTCTGGAAACGCACAGCTCTGCTGATGGCAGGGTAGGCATCAAGTGGGAGAGGAACAGAGAAATTTCAGCCAAGAAGAACACAGCAGCTTGCTCCAACCTCTCCATTTTCCTCCCTGCTTGGGGGTAAGGATCCGTAGCACTTGAGTGTGCTCCCTTCTCCTCCCCTAGATGATTTTAAGAGGCATTTCCTGGTCCCTGGATAGAACTGCAGAGGGATCATTTTTATTTTGGCTCCACTAAACACCTAATCCAAACCCCAACAAAAGTGCAGGGAAGCTTCTTTTCCCACTCCCATGGATGCTGGCTCCACCCTCAATAGCATTGCAGTTGCTGCAGGGCCTGCGAAATGTGCAGCAGTAGCAGCAACTGCTGCCCAGGAGTTTCTCACGGAAAGAGGGACAATTTTAACCAGCCAGGTCATGTCAGGTTTCCAAGTCTGCTCCAGTTTGGCCCAGAACAGCTTGTGGAGATAAAAAGCAGAGGAGGAACGTACAACATCCCTTTCTGAATACTCCAGCCCAAGGGCAAAACTCGTGCAGCTCGCAGGGGAAGTCAGTGACAATAAGCATGTGGAGAGCTACCTGCGAGACCAGGACCTGCTCTGGCAGCTACCTGGTGCAACCCACACCTTTAAGAGGGGCATTTATGTCAGTGGAGGACAGGAAACAAGAAGGAAAAATGTTTTAGTGTTGACGTATCTTCCTTTCCCAATGAGGGATGAAAGGGCCAGAGCTCTACAAACTTCTAGAACCCATCATGGCCAGTCCTTAGTCTTGTTAGCAGGAGACAGACACTCCAGAGAGGCTTCTTGCCACGGGAACACAGGGGAGATGGGAAGCTTGGACACCTGGTGATTAGAAAACCCCACTCTTGTGAGACAGTAATGCCATCCCTGCTGAGCTTCAACAAGCATCAGCTTTGACGAGGAGCAGGGGAGATGCAGGGAGCAGAACAAGGAAGAAAGTCCTGTCCTTTTCCCCCTCACTCACTCAAGTACAGGACTGCACAACCAGGTGCTTAAGGAGGGTGGGGGCAGATGTTCCTTACTCAGGATTCAAGGCAATGGCTGTAGAGAGACCAATCTCTGGTCTGGTCATCAGGAACTCTTATCGCTGCATCCTAATCCCATTTCCCAAGATCACAGAGATGTTAGTACCAGGGAGCTGGGGGAGAAAACTGTGCCTACGTCAACAATTCAGGAAAAGGAATACAACTCAGTCAGGTTATCCAGCTGGAAAAACAAAAACCAAAAACATTTTTGGCCACAACTCCAGGCTCTGGTCAGTCACGCTCCACACCAAGCTGTGCAGGTGTGGGAGGCCAGAGCCCCAAACCCTGGAGCTTTGCTGCAATTAATTCCAGTCAATTGCTGCTGTAAGGAACGGGCTTGAGAGTGGAGTCCTGGCCATTCCCCAACCTCCACACTGCTCATCATGTCTGTACCCACAAAAGCTAATGGGAAGTGCCCACTTCTGCAATCTGCACTCTCTAGGAAGTGATATGACTTGCGTGTTTCTGCTTCAATAAATTAAAAAAAAATAAAAACAACGAAAGGAAGAAAATGACAGCCTGTGCTGGCAGTTTCCCCTCCTAGAATTCATCGTCAGAGCTCAGCAAGAGGGTCTTCTCGTTGTCACGGGCACCCGAGCAGCTGTGGGAACGCGAGATAACATGACTGCCGTTGCGCCAGGGTGGACCGTGCTCCAGCGTTGACTGCTGGGTGTACTGCTGGTAGGCTGGAGAGAAGTTGTGGATCGCATCTTGGACAATGTCGTGGGGGTTCATGGTCTCCTTGAGGCTGCTGGAGATGCTCTTCATGGGAGCACAGCGACCTGTTGGGGGTAAGATGGGGAGGGACAAGTGAAGAATGTTGCTGCCTTCCCCCCCCATCCCTTAACATGAAGGTAAGGAGAACAGGGAACATGCAGTCCTAGATCCTGCAGAGGTTACTTTACAGACTTCCTTAAGCAGCTGCTGAAGAAAGGCCACACCAGTGGTATCCAGTTTTACCAGTAGTGCTCCTAAATCCAGCCACTGCTAGCTAGCCTCAGCACAAAATGGGGGACATGCCATGAGAATGGGACATACCCCCAGTGACAACCTTCACTACACACTACCTGTGCTGGCTTGGGTGTGCAACAAAGACAGTCAGGTAAGGAAGCGCTCCTGTAAAGGGTTTCACAAGACAAAATCTAAGGAAATTCTGAAAATATAGGCGAAATAGCATTTGCCATTCCCGCTCACTGGAAATTAGACTAAGAGGTGGTGTGGAAGTGCCCGCAGGAAAGAGATCATAAAAGTGGAGAGCAGCGCAAAGGAGGGAAAGGAGGGGAACAGGCAGTACTAGAGGCAGAACCACCCCACAGGTGGAGGGTGTCACGGTGATAGTGTGGAGTACAATACAACGGTTGGAGACTGTCCCACCCAAGTGCTGAGCACAGAGGAAGGCTGCGTGTCCTTCTAGGAGTTGGTATTTCTCAAGGCTTCTAGGTCCTATTTCCAGTGTGGGCTTCTGGCTCTGCTCAGTCCTGAGGATGAGCTCCCCAAATGACCAAAGCATGCTGATCATCTGTGCCAATTAGGAAAGCGAAGGGAGGCTGGGATGAGAGCACAAACCGGCTCCTTTGAGAGCCTCTGCAACTCTTTGGAGAGATTCACATGGTCCTGACAGAGCGAGGTGTCATGCCACTGCCCACAGGGCTGTTTTACAACTTACAATCCAGACAACCCTAAAGCAGCTGTAAGAGGCAGTCGAGTTACAGACCTACGAGGAAGGGGGAACAAGGGACAGTGCAGGCAGCAGGCAGGCTGCGAATCAGGACAGAACAGCATCCCAGTTAAAAAACAACGGAGACAAACACACAGAGCATGCTGTACCTACCGTATGGCCCATATGATGGAACAGCTGCATCAGGGACCAGTGGCCAAAGCAAGGGAGAGATAAGAGGGAGAGGAGATAGACAGAGAAAGAAAGAAAAAGAGAGAGAGGAAATAACAAGAACTGAACAAGACCCACCACCAAAACATCCCCCACTGTACTGGCCAGCAGTTTACCCTTTCATCACCCACAGATCTCATCTCTCCCAGCGGTGGCCATTGTCCTTGCAAAACCTCTGAGACTGGCTGGGATGGAGGCATCACCTACATGAACACTGCCCAAGGGCTGCTCTCTTCCCACACCTCAGCACACACTCCCCCCGGCAGGAAGGAGCCCCTTTATCTGGGGAACATTGAATGTACTTGCATTGACTGGGCACAAGAACCACCTTTTCCCAGAGATAATGTTCACCTCCTTCTTCCCCGGAATAAGATTTCTAGCAGCTCAGCCATTCACCAAGTTGTTAGAGGAAGATCCTCTTCCTCCAAGCCAAACATATTGCCAAAGCACAGCCTCATCTTCCTGAGCCAGATTCAAAACAGAGCCTGTTTCAGACCCTGTCCCTCCTGCCTTCAGTCTGTTGCACAATCTGGAGCGATGGAGTTCCCCTTTGGGGAGACAGGAAGAAGGACAAACCCACTCCACCAAAAGGATGCAACTTCTTGCAGCCCTCAGGTCTGCAACAACCTCTCGTGGGTGGTGTACTGGGGAACTGAAAAGGGAACAACGCAATTCAGGCAAGGTTTCTGCCCTGCAGAGCCATTGCACAATGACTCTGTTCAGACACCACGGAGGAGGGGATGTGATGTTTTTCCAGGCACTCAGGTTGGCAGTCACATCGGTGTGTTGGTTGCTAGAGGGACCAGTCTCCACCCAGTCTCACTACCAAACAGACATGCCACTTGTGCTGGCGTATTCCCTACCTTGGGCATCAAGTCTCTTGTCCGCATACACCTTGTAGGTGAAGGCATGGCGTAGGGCGATGGCTGCAAAGAACATTTCCACACATATGATGAAGTCCTGATACCCAGCAGCCACGGTGCCTTCACCCACAGACACGGTGGCAGAGTGGATTTTGGGGATGGCACCACACTTTTCCAAGATGGCCAACAGCATCCCTAAACAAAGCAACAGGCTCATGTAAATGTGCAGAAAACACGATCGCATACTAACTGTAAGGAATGGAAATAGCTGTCTGTGCTGTATGTCCTAGTCATGTAGCATTTAACACAGGAGCTACCCAGTGGGCTAGATACTTCCATCCATACTCACCTGTACAACAGGCAAAGAACGAATAAATGAGATAAATAGGTTTAAGCAAAGAACGTTCAAACACTGACTCTCTTCTATTCTCAACTGATGCATAATCTGTGGAACCAGCTGCTGCAGGACTTAATCTAGTCCAAAAGGGTAAGAAGCAGTCAGATAGTTCCATGTACTTCTGTGATCTCAGCACTTTCACTAGCTACAGCAAAAACTGAGGTAACAGAGCTTTTAAGCATAAAGTGGTTTTGACACAGCATTGCAAGAACGCTATTTCTCCCTGTCCATAGCCAGGTGGCTGAAGAATTCCAGAGAAGGCAGAAAGCGTGTGACCAGATAGCCCGAGATGATAAACTAGACAGCTTATTGGTTTGCCTGTAGACAGGGAGGATGGGCCGTACTCCAACAGCCTGAATTCCACCAAAGTTTCTACTCGATTAGTCTTTGAAGTGCAACTTGGTTAACTTAAGTAGGGCACTGAACAGGGAAATGCTCAGAGCCAATTAGTAAGAAGCACTAAGCTAAGGTGGAATTTTGGCTTTCTGAATGTGCCTCTGCATCATGTGTGTATACTCTGAATGTCCTTCCGCTTGGTGGCGGTTCTGTGGCAGCACACACTGCATTCAGCCAGCTTGCTGCTTCACATGAATCACAGACATACCATTAAAATTTTATTTATAGAGCACTAAAAAAAAAAAAAAGTATTAAAAATTTTTAGATGTGCCACTTTAATCAATAAAATGGCAGCATGCAGATAAAACGTTGGCAGCTTGTGCTTTACGATTGTTCCAGGAACGCAAAGGACTCTTCACCCAAAGAGCTGATTTTGCCAGGCAGATATGCACACACACAACGACAGTGAGGATTCAGGAGCACAGAAACAAAGATGAAAATGAGCAAAACAGGTTTCCCAGAGAAAAGCAATGAAAGACTAGAAATCAAATATAGTGATAATACAGAAAGACATTCTGGCTATTCATCAGCATCTGATCTATCAACTCTAGTGTCTGAGCCCCTGCAGAGAGCTCTTTCTGCCTACTAAGGGAAGGGAAAAGCAGCTCACCTTGCCAGAAGGACAGGAAGATGACAGACTTCACCATGAAGAACTTGAGGACTGGGCTATAGGGACTGAGCAGCTCACGTGTGGCGAAGTAGAAAAGGAAGAGGGCATATAGTGCCAGGCTGACAGAGATGTTGTAGATGATCGTCACGTAGAGGTAGCCGCTGGTTACACTGAAAAGAGGACATACACAAATGCCTGAAATTCCAGCATGATCTTTTCTCCTTGCCACTGCCACTGGGGACCTCTAAGACTCTGTTTCCTTCCTGCCTCCCTGTCCCATTTCCTCCCCCAACTTGAGGTAGAAAAAAATCTGAAACCAGGAGGCTTATCCCTACCCTCTTTGCTCGCACGCATATTCAAGCCCGTGTTGTCCCCCCATCTTTTCTCAAGGCCCAGTACACACATGGGCCATGAGCACAGCTGGGCAGAGAAGGGGCAGCCGAGTCACACTTGCCAGACAAACAAACTTACTCAAAGTCCCCATCCTGGTACTTGCCGAAGGCCTGAAGGATGACTGTGCTGATCGCCATGAGGGGCTTCACCACACAGAACTGCAGGGTAGCCTACAGGAATGAGAGAGAAGGAACTGAGAAGACAGAAGGTCCAATAGGCCAAGTTCCCAAACAATCACCATGACACTGTCTCCACTGGAACAGCGTGGCAGTGCAACGCAATCCAGCCCCAACAAGGAGTGCGACCCCACTGCTTGCTAATCAGTTGTGCTCGAGGACTGCAGCACCCGACAGGAGATAAAGCAGATTCAGAAGATGTACGTGCGCCGTCTACTTAAAACCTCTCTGTAGGTTGCTCCTAGAAACTGCTCAGCTGCTCTCTTCCAGAGCAGCCTTTCATAGGCTGTGCTGCAGCACATTTATGCATGGTAATGGTCTGAGAAAAAATATCCCACCCTGTGCTACGGTATGGACGCGGTACATTTAACAAAGGGATATCAGGGAAGGGAAGCAAACTTCCATACGTAGTTGCCATAAAGACAGGCAAGATGGTTCCCTGGATAGGAGGGGAAGCCAGCTCTCTGAGGAAGAACTTTGACAACTGCCACCATGTTAAGGCATTTGGTATACACAGCTATGTGTGTTGCCAAACAGAAGTTTAGAACTATTCAGTTGTCGCCCACACGACCTTCACTGAATCTCCCCAAAGGCTGCATAGCACCTGGGATCAGCTCCATCCATTCTCCCAGTATAAATCACTGCTCCTACTGGGACTCATCCTCTCTCAAAGCCACCCCATGCTTCAACTTTCTGGAGACGTCAAACTCTGAGGTCCTAAGACAGCGGAGGGTTGTGACCCTAAAAATGTCACCCAAGTCTCTCTGAAGGAGGCTGGAAGAGCCTGGGCAGGTGTTGACCTGCACACATGTGGGGAGGGCTGTGTATGGAAAGATGGCAAAACCAAACAGGAATAATTGCTTTGGATACGATGCAATTTGTTAGCGGTCATAAGACTTCAAGGAGATTAAAAACCCCAGCACATGCCAGTTAGTGAGTCACTGTAAATATGTGAACTGGAAAAGGTCAAGCTAATTCGTAAACAACTCTGTCCTCTGAGCTTCCCCTCCTTCCAATCTGGGTATGTTTTAACCATTTCCCTGCAATCCAAACCACCACGTCCTATTTTTAGTTGCTTCCCTACAAGATGCTACAGCACAGAGGAAGCACATGGATGGTGTATGACCCATCTGTGAGGGTCACCAGACACACACCCAGCAAAGAATCTTGATCAAGACATCTTCAAGGAAACCAGCTGTCCAGATAAGACACCGCAGCCACCAGCACACCACCCGACTGCTGGGAAAGCCGCCGGCATCGCAGGCAGACTGACTGACCCACAGCAGGCACCTGCCTGAGAACAGCTCGGGGTGGGGGTGAAGACAGAAAGAAGGAATGGTTGTAACACACAGATTCCTTCAGGGTGAAAGGGGCTGGAAAGAACAGAAAATGGACAGGTAGTAGTGGGAGGCAACAGGAGTGTTAGAGATGCTGAGAACAGGGATAAAGCAGGCAAGGTGCTCCTTCCAGCACTTTTCCTATCACCATCACGACAGAGGATAACACACAGATCAGCACCACTGAGATGCACTCTGTTGCCCTTTTGTGCCAGCCTTCCCAGGAATTTGCCATCAAAGGTCTTACTAGACAATCCTGGAAGTCTAGAAGTACCAGAAAGTGAGTCTTGGTGTCAAAGATTTCTCACCATGGCAACATTTAAGCTCGCGCCATGAAGGACGGAAGTATTTAAACATCCCTTTGCAAGACACCTCCCTCCCAGCCTCCACAGCAGACTTAACAGTTTGCAACAGTCAGGCCTGACTAGAAGAATTGCTGCCAGATAGAACCAAAGGAAAAGCAAAATACCCACCTAAGCCAGAGTTACCAAATGAGCTGAGAATTTGCATAAGGCAGCAGAACCAACCCCCAGCCCCCCAAAGAAATGCTTCTGGTCTTCACTGTTGTGAAAAACTTTTCCAAATACAGCCAGGTGCAACCCATGTGGAGATAACTGCCAGAGGCTGTGCGACATAAGAAACAAGAGGTCTAAGGGAAATTATTTCTCCAGCACTCATTCACCTTGACGGGTGTTGCGTCTGCTTATGACATATTTAAAAGGTAAAAGTTAACATTAGGAGCAAAAAGAATAGGTAATGCATTGAATCGAACAGAGGGTATGCAATTGAAGCTCAAGAGAAACAGGCAAAGCAGCATACTGGGAACAGATTAGAAAAGAAATTATCAGGGAAGAAAACGGAAAGCCATGAGGACAGAATATGGGACAGAGACAAGCAGAACAGAGAAAAGAAAGATATGATCCTTTGAAAAAGGTCAACTGTGCAGCAGAGATTAACACTGGATATTACTGTGAGGGTGCATTGTGCCTTTGATGTTCCTGCATATTGCTAACACACAGAAGATGGGTCATGATGTGGAAGAGAAGCCAGGGCAGATATCTAGACCCAGTGACTGGAATTACAATGACCTGAGCCCTTTCAAAGAAGCAGACCTGCTTCACACTGTCTCCAAAGAAACCTCATGTGTTCATTTCAGCAAGTGAGCAAAGCCTTGAAACTCACCTGCTGTTTCATGGCAGCCAGAGGTGACTGACCTGGCATGAGCAGACAAGGGCTGTATCGAGGTTTAGATCTGTCCCATTCCCTCCCTCTCCACATACCCAATTCAGCACAGACAGACACACATGGTGAGCAATGCTCGATTCCTCCTACAAAGCATTGCATCACACTTAACCTCCACCCGCTCTCCATCTCCAAACCACAACAGCAGCACTGGGAATTCAGGAGGCTGTTACACAACTGTGGGGTGTCTGCAACACAACACAGCCATCAATTTCTCAAAGTTGGGACCTCTGCAATCCAGAAAGGGAAGAAGAAATCAGAATTTCTTCCCAGGACTAACATCAGATCCAGGAGATAAACTGGGTCTTTTGCTAAGGCCCACCTTACACAGGGTTGAGTAGAAAATGTTAAGATCATTCAAAACAAATAAACAAAAAAACCTTGGAACACCCCCTCTCCTCAGCAGTCTGCAGGCCTCTCAAAATGCTATTATAAACCCCCTCAAAGGAGTGCTCATCTCAGAAGTTCAGCAGCAAAAGGCACCATTGCCACCCACACACGCTTCATTCACTTCTGGAGGATGGCACAGTTCCTCTGGCCCATACCTGTTTGCAGAACCTCAGGAATCCAATCGAATAGGTTTTTCCCCACAGGCAGCAAGTCCCATATACACAGCTGGACCTGAAAGAGCCAACACAAGATGACAGGGTTCAGAAGCAAGATTTGGGCTAGAGTGCAAGATTCCTATCCTCTTTGTCTACCTCTCTGTAGTAAAGTTGCAGGATTGGTGTTTTTTCCAACGATGATTACAGTTACAGCCATACCATCTTTCAGAGCCATGTTTAAAACAACATCCTGACTACATACTCCAATTTATTATTTTTTTTCTTTTTAACTGAGTAGCACGGGGAGAAACACAGATCCTAGAGGAAGCACACACAACCAACAGAAGACAGAAAAGATTTAAAGGAGGAGAAGGGAATAAGAAAAGAAACAAAGGAGTAGGCAAGTGTCCAGAAAAGCTGTGAATCAGTCCAGCTTGCCCAAGAGGATGTGATCAGCCTGATCTGTCTCAAAGGAGGGTACTGGTAAATCATCATCATCATCCATGCTGCCCAGTCCCAGCAGACGTTTGCCACCTGACACAGTTTTTCTGGGCAGGGATAGAGGTATGGTAGATGGGCACAGAAGGAGGAGAGTGTCATGCTGTAAACACAATAAATACTCACTCAATTGGTTTCCCTCTGATCTCAGACATGATGGAGCTCTCCCCTCCCAAGTACTCATAGCAGAGGCTGAGAAAGTTGTATATTACAAAGGCTGCAAAGACATCAATCAGAGTAAAATGGCAACCAACTTCAAAACAGGTGCAAGGACCAAGAGTACAGGCAACAGACCAAACATTAGCAGGGACTGCTTATGCAGCATCTTTCCCTTCAAAGCACTCCAGATTATTTTCACTGCATTTATCGTCCTACCTCAGCACTCACAAGACTATCTGAACTGGAGTTTGGCCAAGGTCCCAGGCCAGCTCCATGACTCATGCCAAAAGGGTCACAGAATCATTTAAAACATTGGTCAGTCTCTGTTTTACTTGGCATCTCTAAGATGCCATTCTTTACAGGGTTCCTGTGCATTATTCCAGGACATTACACTGGTACTAAATAATTTGGAAAAGTTATCTCTGATTCATCAACCATATCTGATCTCCTGTATTTAACCTTTTAGGTGATGAACAGTTTCTGTCTCGGAGGTAACCAGATTACAGACGTAAGTGCTGGAGAAACAGAGGGGTTTTACCAACCAGTGAAACTCTGGTTTCATGTCTGATGGAGACTTTTGAAAAACAAGCTCTGTGCTTTGTTTCCTCAGAAAGCTGAAATTTATTGCATGCTGAATAAATAGCTTTCCCCTCAGGCCACCTCTTTCTGCCTTCCCCAGCAACCCAGTACAGATGAGGAAGAGCAATCTCAGACTGACCGCTAATACTCTGCCCCATTTCAATTCTCTTCAGGACTGTTTTGCTGATATGTATAAACTGAGGTAAAGACACTGTGGGGAGGGCTTTCATCATAACTACAGACGTTTCCTTTTCATGGGATCCAAACCCACTTAATTGTACATGGAGTAACCTTGTACATGTCCTGTCTGCCACTTTCTTGCTTTGTTATATTTGCTGTTGGACCCTCATGCAGTTGTGAGATTTTTAGGGCAAGGACTGTACTCTTAAATTTGCCACATACAGTCTTGGGGCAAAATGACAGACCAGGTGATCCTTCTTTCAACATTATTTTCTATGACGGTCTGTACCTGGAAATTCCCTGGAATGCCAACACCCAAATCCTGGTTTTGGCCCCAAGCACTGACATAATACAAAGAGAAAATAACTTGGAATGGAAACAGAAGTCTTGAGGAACTTTGAAATAAGAACAAAAGCCTAATCATGTACAGTGCTGAGAAGCTGACCTCACCAAGCAGTCAGTTAATAGACCTGAGGTCAATTTTCTCACGTGGATGAACTTCCAAAGTCAGAGACAGACATCAACTCTAATTCTTCTATAAGCATCCAAACTATGCCCTGGAAAAGAGGTACTCAACACTCCTCAGAATGGTCATAGTCTCAAAACATTATATTTATGGCTTGTAGACATGCCTAGCTGGCAAGAATGCTACAACACATAAAAGCCAGTGGTATATCTGCTTCTGTATATGTAATTGGGATGTTGTTATTCCACCTGTAATCCTTGTTATTGAACAAAGTTAGGTATGTTCACACAGCAATGATTTTGCAAAAGCCTTAATTAGGAGAGAAAACACCAACCATGGAAAATTAATTAAATAACCGTGGTAACCCCTTTTGCCTGCAACTTTCCTGCAACTTAGCTGACAGCTCTCAGCACCCAGAGGAAGAAAAGCTGAGCTTTCCCTATTGTCCTCCAGTGACCCCTGCCCTCTAATATGGTCATTACAATACCAGCTGCCCATTCCACAATCTATGATTACATTAGAGGAAGAAAACACAAAAAAAAACAAAAAAAAAAAAAAAAAAAGGAGGGGGAAATATCTGTCCCTCCATCCCCCAAAAGAAGTGCTAACTGTCAAAGCTCACCACACCAGCAAAAAAATAACTCTTCTCTCATTCCTGATCCACATTCATCAGATGGTGCTCATCACATCAACATAACAAAAAAATCTACTGTGTTACCGACACCCAGGTTTGTAGAGAAGCTCAGTCACATGAAGGAGCAACACTAAAATATGCTCCTCCTAATGCATACTACAAAATGCAGCCCATAAATAGCCCAAGACAACTTCCAAAATTTATTAGTAGGGTCTTCTCCTCCCATTCCCTAACAGAGCTCCTCTCCACTTCGCAACCTAAAATCTTCCCAAAAAAGAAAGGATGGGTTGGATGGCAAGGAAGGGAAGAACAAAAAGGCTGTCTCAAAGTGATCCCCAGAAAAGACAAGGGAGAGAACCTCCTGACCAAAGGTGCTTTCACCTCCACCTGTAGTCTTCTCCTACAACCCAACACGCCGAGGTGAACTCTGGAGCATGGGCTGCCTTCTGAGCAGACACTCGGATGTTTGCAAACTCCCTGAGCAAGTGAGGCAGAGCGATACTGGCTGTTGCTAGGAGAGGAGTTTTACAGAGCAGCAGGCTTCCCGCTAGACCTACACGTCCAAACAGGGCAGGAAAGGGAGGAAAAAAAAAAAAAAAAAAAAAAAGCAGGCCCAAAGATGCCTTCTGAATCACGTGTGCACATTTGCCATCTGCTGCTGCATCTCAGAGCATTGTTGTGGATGTGAAGGAGGGCCTGCTGGTCCCTTCAGCTGATTAACTTGTTCACATGGCCAGGGGCACCTCTCTGCAATGCAGATCTCACCAAAATAACCGCACCAATGAGTTACGATTTAATGAGGGTATGGTGATAAACTGTCCTCAAAAAATACAGCGCTAGAGTGCAGTTTTTTTCCTGCTGGGTGGGTAGAGGCTTCTTTCTGGATAAGATCAGGAGGGAAGTTTACATAGCATTTATTGGAGAGTAACTGTTTCCCTCACATACAACACTAGTGGTATTATCTGTAGCAGAAAGCCAAAAACAAAGCAATCAGCAACTCATCCTGAACATGGCACCCTCTCTCCTGCAGGAATCCAAATCACTTCACCAGCCCCAGCACGTGATGGCTGTGCTGCCCTGTGCAAGCACACAAGTGGCCACAGGATGGGATCAGAATATGTTGCTAACAAACTGCACCAGGAAAACGGGGCAAAGAAACTGTCTGGCTGCTGATTAAGTGCTGCTAGAAGAGCCAGGAACTAACCGATACTTCGCTAGACCCGGGTAGAATCGGATTTTTGGCTTTACACCTTCCTGAAGCAGAGGACCCAAGAAAATCATAAACTTTGTCTCTACAGAACATTGGAAGGAAGGCTCAACACATCTTGTCATGCTCAGAGGCCAGCAAGGGAGCACGTCAGGTTGGACAGGGCTTTGAGCAACCTGATTTAATGAAAGATGTCCCAGTCCATGGTAGGAACGTTGCACTAGACGATCTTTAAAGGTCCTGCCCGACCCAAACCATCCTATGACTCTGTGATTTTCAGTCACTGAGCAAGCCATGGTCATCCAGTGAGGCACACCATTAGGTGACAGCGATACTTTCTCCATGTTCCCAACCAGAAGCAGAAGTTTTCTCAGGGTAGATACGTACCCCACCTCCCCCTTTTTCTGTCTGACTCTCTCCTTACCTTCATAGCAGTCCCGCACTGTGCCAAAGTAAACATAGTACTGGTCATTGGTGAAGAACAGGAGACTGAGCCATGAGTCAAAGGCGTAAATGGGCACAATGAAGAGGATCCGAACAATGTAGCGCTGTTCGTTTGGGCAGCTATAGCAGCGAAGATGCATGTAGATCTGAGAGGATGGAGAGGGGAGACCAGGATCAGCGGTATACGGAACAGAGAGAAGGTAGAACTGGAGAGCCAACTGGGCCAGGAAAAACAAACTCAGTAAATCACCTCTTGATTGCCTCCAGCAGCCTCAAGGTGATGAACATAAAAAAAGAAAAAAAAAAAAATCACTGTTATCATATGGCATTGATACAGCATCCCTTAGTTTGCAGAGAGGGGGAAGGAGAAGGAAAAGGAAGTGGAAGCATTTCTAATCTAGTTTCTTATCGGGAATTAATTTGCTGTTATTATCATCACCTTGCCCATATTCTTTTGTTCGTACCTTTTTTACCAATTATCAATCCTACATTCCTGCTACCCTGTTTTAAGTACCTAAGATTCAGAACACTGCAGGCTGCTTTTCTCTGCAGGGGGAAGGTGCATGCACTTAAGCACATGCTCATTGTAAATGCTCTTACCCTCTTGGCAGATTTTGGATGCTTTCGAGACTTTCACCTGAAATAACCTGAGACACCTTCACAACACTGCCAAGAGCTGATAAGCCACAGCCTGTCTGCTCAAAAAGTGCCATTCTGCACATCAGTGACAGCACAGCCACGAAGCATCAGCCATCAAGTGAGCACTGAGCTCGTGCACCATGCTCAAAGGAACCACGCAGCCACACCGCCTGTTTTGTCTGACTGTCTGCACACATGCCAATCCCTCTAAGTCACTGGCTGGGGGGAGTGCAACGTCCCCACCCTACCCAGTCCCACCACCCAGTTTGTTAGCCTTCATTAAATCCCACACCTAAGATATTTTTTCACAGAATACCCACCTCGTGGAAAAAGGTATTGACCACAAGCACACCCTGAAGATGAGCACCACTCCTGTAATGGCCTAATAACATGGCCAGAGCTTCAGTTCGAGTTGCGGGTACTGTCAACCACAGTCAGCAGAGGGCACGTTCTCCAGAGGCAAGGCCTCCGTATGGCAACCCTCATCAAGCTGCTGCCCCAACTGCCGGAATTAATAACAGCTAGTTTATTACATACGTGCCTCATGACTGACCAATTTTGCTGTCTGA
Source organism: Tyto alba (assembly GCF_018691265.1). Lineage (NCBI taxonomy): Eukaryota > Metazoa > Chordata > Aves > Strigiformes > Tytonidae > Tyto > Tyto alba. Next base: position 33,294,701 of record NW_024881282.1, read on the forward strand.
AGAGGCACAAGCGTTTGTCTGAAGCTTCACCCTGCATTTGGGAGTGCCATGAGGATTCCTCAGAGTCTAACAAAAGCATACATTGATAATCTTGCCTTTCCCTCATAAGGGAGAGGGGCTTGTCTCTCCCCAACTGTCCATTGCTTGTCTCTCCCTGCCTCTTGGACAGATCTGGTCAAAATTGACTGAAGGGCTCAAAATACTTTTGTTTCCTCTCCCTAACCCAGGAGAAGCTCACAAAAGCCTCATTTCCTGAGGAGAACAGGTTGAAAATAAACTAACAAACCTGAGGGATATTTTTCCCTTGTGACAATCCCAGCGACACACCTCACCCAGCACAGGGACAGCTGACACCGGAGTTCAGCTGACTCCAAGCTTTGCCCTTGAGATGTCACAAGAGCCCTGTGATCCCTGCGCCTACGAGAGCATGAGAACTGCTGCCTTGTAACAGGACAACAGTGCGCTTCAATCAACAGTGTCTCGCTGGCACTGACCTCCGTTGGATTCTTCGGAGAAGGGCATTAATGCCTTTCTGTGCAATGCTATACTGCAGAGGCAAGATTTCTTCCTACCCTCAGTATGCAATCAATTTGTGCTCTGAAACAGGAGGATCCATGGCACTTGTAATTGTTACCCAAGCTGGTGAAACTGCAGGTGTTACTCTTATTCATCAGTGACTAATCCATTTTTGAACTTCACTAGCCCCTGTATTCCATCAATAGGCTGTAGTTTTCTAGATCCTAGTCATCAGTCTGGAATCTACAAACCAACAGGTACAAAACACAGGTTGATAAATAACAGGGCTTGCGTTTCCCCACTGTGTTTTTCAGTTCACATGACAACTGTGTGAAAGAGAGGTACGGAACAGGATGCAGGGTTTGACTTGTTCTGGCTCGCAGGACACCTGCCCCAGAAAGAGGAGGGGAGAAAAATGAAAACCAAAACATTTCCTGCTACTCCTTTCCACAGCAGAGTTGAGCCTGTGGAATCCACTGGCACAGGAGATCAAAGGAGGTATGTCAAGCAACAGATGACCATGATCATTTAGCTAACAGCTGACACAATAACAAAATGGCTAGATTCAGCTACAAGACCTGGGAAAGGATGGCTTGAGATAACACACCTTTCTGCAAACACTCAAGAGATGGCCAAATGTTTTACACCTGCTAGTTTTAAACAGATTGCTTTCTTTCCATTCACCCTACAGAAACAGTCTTAACCTGGGTAGAAAAAGGCCTTCATATAAAAGTTGCCACCTTGATCAGCATAGATTATATATTAGACCCCAAAGAAGAGGCCCTGGTACCACTCCAGAGTCTGGAAATCCCCATCACACAGCTGTACCTGGCAGAGATGTGCCAGGGAATCATATGTGTTCCTCCATGTGAGGAAAAGAAAAGGATGAGAAGTATGAGTGATAGGATTTTACCTGATGGCAGGTGATGAGCAAAGCTGTCCATACAAAGAAACCTGAGATGGCCTGAGCAGCGGTGGTCATGAGGAATATTGGCTGCTCCACAGCTGTGGGGCTGCCATCCTCTGGCATCCAGGAGAAGTTGGGAGCCACAGCTGGAGTGGTGGCAGTTGACCCCAGTCTGGGGGCTGCAGTGACGTCACTCATCACTATCATGGTGCCTTTTGGTGTGAGGTTCCAGTTGCGATTGCTAGACAGCCGGCCACGAGCCAAGACCTGTCAAGGAAGAGAACCAAAAAGCAATTGAACCCAGCCGAAAGGACTCAGGAGCTTAACAGTAACAGTACTCTGCATCTCTCACATGCCTTTCACCAGGCTGCTCACATGCTTTACGAACAGGAGCTGGATTAAGTCTGCCACTGCCACCCCTCGTGATACAACAAATCATGTGGTACTCAGGAACCTCTCTACCACTCGCAACACAGCCTCCCCAAGATCATGAAACACCGCCACTGACACCGACACCACCCTTCTGCAATAAAAATCTTTAAGAGCAAGATGAATACAGCATTCACCTGAGATCAGAAGGAAGTATCTAAATCACCCATACTGGACCATGACAGGCACACTTAAGTTAACAGCTCTACTTTCCATGAAAGCACTGGCTATTCGGCTGTGTCTTGAAAAGCCAGAGTCTTGATCTTATGCTTTCATCTGGAAGGCAGCAGAAAAAGCAGCAGCAGGCAACAAAAATACGCACCACAGTGTCACTGCGCAGCAAGGGGGAAAGAAGAGCATCTTTATTCTTCCAGGGAGCAATTCTCACCTCTCCTACTGCCATTTTGAAAACCTCACTCAACCCAAAGCACCTTCATCGGAAGGTAGGTGCCGAGTAGGATAAGAATGAAAATGATGCTAGAATAAGAATGAAAATGATGCTTTTATCAAATACTGCATGGCATGGTACACTTGGCCAGTCTGTCATTAATTCTACTAACTCAGCATTGTTTTCTACATGATGTGACTTTAACCTGATTGGCTTTCCAAAGCCAGCTGACCCATGAAAACACACCCAGAACACAAGGATATGCAAGATTTCAAAGCAGCATGACCCTTGGTCATTTCCTGGATGAAAAGCTATTTTCTTTCAATGGAATAAATTCTTGAAGGTCTAATATCTAACGCATCAATTATTTCCAATTTGGTTGTAAGCAGGCTCTAATGTGACCTCCAGCTTGGAGGAAGATAATCCACTTAAACCAAGATCACAAGCAGGCAACCATTGGTCATGTCCACTAGAAGAGCGGCTTCTAATGCAGTGTAGTAATGACGTGGTTATCAAGGGGACCAGCGTAATATTGCTTCCTGCTGATAACCTCCTCAGAGTTTTTGGGATACCCTTTCTGTAAAAGCACAAGACGTAGCTCTTACGCAGGCCTTTAAGACCAGCAGATGGAAAGGGCTTTAGAAAGGCCAACAATCCATCACCACAGTTTACAGCTGCAGCAGGGAAGGACACGTTTGTCATTTACTGACAGGTCACAGCAGAACACGAAAGAGAATGTACATCTGCAAAAAAACTGCCCCAGCCTTGCTCTACCTGAAGTCACAGCACAAACTGGTGAAGAGGCACCCAGTAAAAGCAGAAGGCCAGGAGCAAATCATTTCCACATGTACACTAAGGTGTGCAAATGGCCCCTCCAGCACATGATTTTCCAAACCAAACTTGCACCAGCAGTGCACAGCACTCTGGTGTTACTTATGCCACATTCCACCTCATTTCTGCTTTCTTCCACAGGGGGAAGAGAACAAGTACAAATCCTGGGAAATATCCAGATTTCTTTAAGCAGATATTTCCTTAATATAGAGGGAGCTGCACAACTGTTATGGTTTAATTTACAAAATAATTGCCAAACTCAGCTTTTCTTCATTCTTTCCAGTAATTCTTTTTACAAAATATCCCTGCTCTGAGTTACAGCTTTCCATAACTGCATATACTGAAGGGTAATTCCCTTCCAGTCCTGATCAGTACAGGAAATAACTGTTAAGTTTTGAGTTTCAAACCATATACACACATACATTATGTTATCTATACTATATCTGAAAATTTGGAGAGATGAAGGCTGGATGGAGATATCACAAGGTAGCAAGGTATTTATTGCTTTGAGAAGAAAGGAATTTCCACCCAAGTGACTTCTGAAGCGACTGGACACTCACAGTGCTGAGAGTACTTCCACTAAGCTCACAAAATGCACATCTAAAATGAAATCAGAGCAGATGCACCTGTGGTTAACCTAGCTCTAAATAAAGTCCAGCCAGGTGCAATCCCGCACATCCCAGTGCACTTTGGGAGCTATGCAAGAGAGGAAGCTGCTAAGCCCTTCCTAAAGTTCATCAGGGAGAGGATCTATACCGCAGACCACCAGTGGCAGGAGGGAGAGGACCTGAAGCTCCATGCTCCAGCTACTCGAGCCACACCAACAGCACAGACCCACATGAAGCACGGGTAACATCAGCAGAACTGAAGATCTGAAAGGCAATTCCTCTGCTTCTCTGCGCTCATTTTAAAAGCAGCTGAAACAGCAAAAAGTCATCAACAAGCATTTTGATATGACAAGGGTTATGTATTCAGAAGCAAGGACACTTAAAAGTTCAAGTTGTATACATAACCTTAACACTGCCCCCTTGTGATTATACATCAACTGTCATTAATTACAGGATTATACATCATTCTTCACCTAATCCCCTTTAATTCACAGCCATTTAAACTAATAATTCTTCCCAGCACTGTGTTCTGAAAGAAAACATAAAAACTTTCTTAACCAGGGCTCCACTTCTCCCACCCCAAATCCCAATCCGCCTCATCCATCAGCACCCCTCCGTTGCCTCTGAGGACAACTTTTTAATCACTTGCTTACAATCAAGGAAAAGTATCATCATCTTGCAGTTCATTCTCCTTGCTAGTGAAACACAAACACCGTACTCCCAAATCTGCAAAATTAACATGTACCTTCCAAATTATCCCTTCTAATCTCCTGAAGTTCCATACACGATTGCTACAGTGACAAGTATAAGCAGTCCACAAGGCTATTACGAAAGACTACTGTATGCAAGAAGCTGAAACTGTAAGAGCAATTCTGTAGTATACTCAAGAAATAGATAATAGCACAGATGATTGGAGCCTTAACCAGGTGAATGGATTTCAGTTTATTCACTACCACCAGCTCAGAATCTGCTAGCTCCTCTTCTGCCTTGTTAAAAAGAGCATCATGAGAGGACCACGGCAATTCTCTTAATAGGCCTTGTTTTCGAGATGCCTCTTCCCCACCGTACAACGTGACACGAGCCCAGCACATCCTTAGAACAGGCTTCCAGCAAAGGTGGTGCCTGGGGAGCACGTCACAGCAAACACGCTGCCTGGACAAGCTACAGACCGAGCACCCTGGTGTAAGCAGCTTCCCTCTTACCTGACACAGTGAATGTGCTTGATACTTGTTTCTTGGACGCCTACCTCCATCACAGTCCACGTCAGTGCCATAACACATACCTTCCCACTTCCCCTCACACCCAGAGCAAAAGGACTTTTCCAATAGCCACAAAGCTACTTCATACTCACCTCGATTTTCTTCATTCTCCCCCTTTGCTACTCCAGCTGCACAATAACCTGGCAATGGTTAGGCCACTGGCTGCAATCTCTTTTCTGTCTACTCCTCCCAGCTGGTTATATTTCTCCATTGTTTCTTGCGCATTTTAAGCTCCTTGGGACAACTATCTTTTTGTTCTCTGTCCATACAGTTCCCAGCACAGCAGGGTACCAAACCATGAGGAAGACACTTGGCATTACCATATGGAAAATTAGGGACATCCAGAAACCTGAATTATCAATGTAATACCAACCAAACCAATATAATGCATAATAAATTTTGTAGAGTTCCTTACTCTGCTGCCATATCCTGTTTTCTCATCTCTTTCACCTCCACCTCATTGCTCCCATTTCAAGGGAGAGTAAAGCTACCTGCACACTTATCTCCCTCTCTGGAGGGCTCTCCTAAATATATTAAAGGAAAACATTTCAACACTTCTAAATTTCACTCTTGAAGCTTTCCCCATCTCCAACTGACTGCCTTGCTCCCCCCGGAGGTAACCTGCAATATAGCATGTCCCAAGCGACCAAGACAATAGCCAGGAAAAGCACCAAACTTTGGAAACTGCAAACATGCACACAGAAAAATATGTCTGGGTAAACACACAGGGCTTTCGGACACAGGCTTACTTGTATTCCAGGATGGCTGCAGGAAGCTTGGATCAGCTGGTACGACTCCTGTACGTGGGCTACTTGAGCTTCGGGCAGTGCTTAGGTCTGTGTGAGGTCTGCACCCAACATCCCCAAACGTGGAAGCCAGAGATGATGCCCCCATTCCCAACGAGCTGTTATGTGTTCCTGCCCAGATGCCATTACAAGTTATGCACATCAGAGCAAGACAGGACCTTGTCCTGCTACGGCATTAGCTTAAACACCAACCTAGTACCGGCTTATCTAACAGATCTTCTCAAAGCACTTTAGGAGTATTAGGGTCTACTCTCAATGCAAGGAGAAGAAAAGAAAATAAAGCAAAGTACATGCTATTTATATCAAGATAACTATCCTGATAAAAACCTAGAGACTCAAAACACTGTTACTGAGATTCTTGATAGGGAAGGGGCTCCCAACCTGCACGGTGACCAGTTCTGCTAGACACATCACACCGACATAAAGGTAGCAGGGATGTATCCCCAGGGCCTGCATCCACAAAAAAGTCAGCAGCACAGTAATTCTTGACCAGGAGCAGGTTGTCATTGCTGTATCTTTTGGAGACAGACACCTTCTACCTTTAATGGCTAACATTAACACGGCAGCTTCTTCCACCAAAAATAAACTCCAAACAGTAAACAGAAGGGATGTGGCACAAGTGAAAACAAAAAAAATTAATTTCTGGCTTGCGTAAAGTCATGGAAAATGTTACCACCAAGGAGGAGCTATTTCTACATAAAAGTCAACAAACATAAATACATACACCCCATTTCTGACACAACAGAAGTGGTGAAAGAGGAGGAAAGAAACGTTCAAGCTTGGTCCTTCAGTTCCTAGGGGTACTTCTGAACACATATTCATTCACAGAGTCTAGTAAAGGAGGAGAGGGCTGCATACTCTGAGCAAGACCTGCTCCATTGTGCTGCGGGCGACAGCACACTTGCTTTGCCCTGATGTTGGTAGGAAAAGGAACCCCAAGCGACATGACCCTGAAGCCGTTCTCTGCCATCTGCAAGCACAATCTGTGTTTTTAAAATAGATCATCTCCTCTGAGGCTAAAAGTATTTCATTTCTAAACTGCTGAGAGAGCAAAGAATGATACACAAAGCTATCCCATGAAAGAGTCTTAACAGCTAAGCCTCCTTCTGCTGTACAAAACACGATCCAATAAAACATGCACAACCTGGCTGCAAGGTTCTCCTGGAAACTGTGAGGCAAGAAATTGCTCCTCCTTAAAACCTACTCCACACTTACTGTAGTTTCAAGTATCTACCATGCCGCACTTTAAGATACCACAAAACCATTTTCCATTCCCCTCTTAACTTCTTATTCCTCCAAGAGTTACTCCATTGAATTATCCATATTCTGGACCCAAAAAGACCAATGCAGAAGTGCCATGTGGTAGCTGATTTAAAGTCTGAATTTTTTGCATCTATTAGGACACAAGCCAGAGCTTTACATTAGTGAAAGCAGGAGCCTTATGGGTTTCAGAATGTCCCCTAGACTTACAAGGAGTACAAGAACACATGACAAAATGGTTCAAGGTTTATTTTAGACTATTTTAATTATAAGAATGCCTAGACTTGCCAACTGGGATCAGCTCTTTCCATTGTGCTAGGTATATATTACAAATTCATAATTGATTTAAAGTCTTTTCAACCCCCAAAGGCATGGCATCACCAGCTGATCTGGCAAAAGGTAGGAAAAGGAGAAGGCAGAGAGTCAGAACAAAATAACATAACATTATACAGTAAGAGAGTCATTGGTGCAGCTCAAACCAGTGATAGCGATAAAAGAAAATCAAATGCTTTTACATTTATTACTTCTTAAACTGCTTTTGTTCTCTGGGGAGGCATCTAGTTTACTTAGCTATGAGACATGAAAAGGTCCCAACAGTGCATTTTTAAGCTCTCCAACAGCATTCCCAAAACAATTTGTGAGTTAAGTGTGTGACCTGGCAAGCGATTTTTACTAGTGCAACTTATTTACATTTTACTACTCGTGCAGGGCAAAGCTTTCTTAACCTCAATTCAGTGAAAGTCACCTCACAACATACACTTCATACACTGGCACACGTATATAACTCCAAACACACATGAGCAATAATGTGCTCGGCTAGAAGACAGGCATTTGACAGATTCACAAAAACACATGGTGACTGAATCTACAGCTACTGCACTTCGTATCGGCTTAATGCACTTTGCACAACAAATTCAGATCCAAATGCAGTTCTTTGCAATGTTATTTCTCCAGAGGAGTAAACAGTCTGAACGCTGAAGAGCTTTTGCTCTGTCACAGTTTTCAAAACAGCTGTCAGTACAGTACAAGAGAAAAGTGTCACTGGGACATAAAACCAGTAGCGTCATCATGAACAGAACAGGAAGACCATTAACCTCAGAAGCAGAGGAGTCAGGCACCCAGGACGACCAAACCGCAGGGCAAGGTACACACCCACTAGGCCATATTCAAGAAATGATCCAACACCTACGTACACATAAGAGCATACCATACACAGAAACAATTTAACCTCCAACAAGGCCAAGCATCTTCTTTTCTCATTTTAAGGAAATTAAAACTCGGAGAACACCACAAAAATCTTCCCCACTTCCAACTCACACAGCCCCCACCCATTTTGCTAATCCACAGAGTCATCCAAAGAGCAGCTTCCCCTCCCCATGCACCCATTTAAAAACTCAGAATCAACAATAAAACCCTTTTACCCTGAGCCGTGCACTCCTCTTTCCAGAGTTTTTTTCTGCTCTATTAATTTCTGTTGTCTCGCTGTACTCACACAGCCCTCCTCCCCACATCCTCCTCCTCCTCTTTTTTTTTTTTTTTTTTTTTTTGTGTGGACTGACCCACATTGTGATAGGTCAACATCCAACATCCAGTCCCTTTTTGGGAAGGGGACAGGAAAAAGAGAAAGGGGGAGGGAGAGGAGTAGATGGGATGTTCCCCAACCTTCCAACTGCTCCTTCAAGAGTGGTATCGAACACATAGGCCTTGCACTTTGTCTCTCTCCCATATTCCCACCAGCCCCTCTCCACAAAAATCAGTCAAGCCCTCTGCTCCCAGGGGAGAAATACAGGAAGACTACAAAGATTCTGCAACTGGCAGAGGTGAAAGAGATGACAAGAAAAAGGACTGTGTTGCAAACATTTGTGTCCGGCGTGACAGAGAAAGTTTGCATTTCATTTTCCATATTCTCAAGAACAAAGTTAAATGAGAACTTATTCCACCACCACTCGCATTTATCGTTTCCCATCTTCAAGTGCTAAGACAGAGGAGACAGTTTTAAAGTTGCCAGAGTTACTCTAAGAAGAATCAAAAGTCAAACTCTACAGCAGAATCAAAAGCCACTGAACTTGTCACAGTCACACACGAAGGGAGCTTTTTTATATTGGAACATACTTTTCCACACAAAATATAACATACATAATCTATCAGATCAGATTCATACTTAAATTTAGCAAGTAAATGTGCTGGAAGAAGCCAGACATCTTATCACAAGCCCAGGCAACTGTGCAGCGATGCGTATGAGGGAGACGCACGTCTGACTTCCCTAGCAATCATTCTCTGATGCAAATACTCCTGCAGTGCTCATCACTGCTATGTAAAAACAGTGATTCTCAATAAAACACCCAAAGCCACTCACTAGGAAGCCATTCTGTTATTGATAAAATACCACCTGATTTTTTATTTGTGGGTTGTTGCCTTTTTTTTAAAAAAACAAAACAAAACTTTGGACATAAGACACATACATCCTCTTAATTCCCCAAAATCACCAACTCCTAATTTCATTACTCCTGTTCCACATTGCCCCCTCCACACTTCTCTCCCTGCCCTGTTACTCCATCAAGAAAAATAAAAACCCTACAAATGCAAACTTCTAAAAGCAGAATTAGGAGCTTTGTATTCCTGGACTCCTGGGAAAGGAGAGTTCCTCCCCACACAAAAATGCTAAGCCCTAGACAGATCAGCTTTACAGCTTTGTCAGTTAAGAGAATGAACCCCAACACACCACTTCCCTTACAGAAACCTTACCTCTGAAAACTCACAGGCAGAAAGCAATGCCTGGGGGAAGAAACCATTCTCACCCTTGCTAGCTAAAGCACAACAAGCAGACAGCAGAGGGGAAAACCTGCCCAGCATCCTCTTCTGAAGGCTACTTAGGCCACAGGAGTGGCTAGAAGCTGCTCACCTTTTCCGGGCTCAGCACCAAAGCTGACCACAGAGGTTTGCAGAGAAGTCGCCAATACTGTTGGAAGCTGACAGATTCCAACTGATACTAAAACACAGTTGGAGGCAATTCTGAAATCCCCCATCTCTATCCGAGCAGGCAGCAACAGCAACGCATCTTCTCTATAAAGAAAGGGGCACACCAAGCATCCACCTGAGAGGGTATGTGCTTAAAAAAAGACAAAACTTCAACCCAATTTTTCCAGACACCGTAACATTAAATTACTCAGTTGGATGAAGTTGCCTAAATGGGAATTTATATGAATAACTTCTAGTTTAAAACTCTGATGTAAAATCAGTGCCATCACAAAGCCATTGGGACAGGGGAAAGAAAGTCTGAAAGTCAGGAGAGTTTGGAGAAGGAGAAAGGTCACTCCCAGCTCCCATGGGACAACCAGCACCAAATAGCTTCACCCATCACTAACCACCCTTTCCTAGCAAAGCTGGCAAAGAGGAGACACGATGTGGTGAGCCAGGAAGAGAAATTCACTCTCTTCGAATCTCAGGTGACTGGCTTGTCCAGGTTCCTTTTAAGTAACCTGGACAAAGGCACAGCTCCTTACATTACTGCCTGGGCTTCATCTGTGCTGGGAATGACAAGGCAACTGCAGGCTCCCAAGCAATCAGCTCAGCAGCCTCCAACAGCATCCATGTCAAGTTTCACAGACTGGGGAGGGAACAATGGGCCAGCAAGGTCAGCTTTTAAGGTATTATTTCATCTCATCTCCTTCTCAAAGCCTCCCTGCTGCACTAGATAACATGTTGCAGTCATTTTCTTTGCTGAACCAGAAAAGACCTTTTTTTACCTTTTTGCTACAAAGTTGAACCGGGGGCCAGATGTACAACACAACCAGGCAGAGGGGAAGGCTTTCGGGTTAGACACAAAAATTTGAGGCCATGACACCATCTCCCTGTACTCTTGGTCACTCTCCATTATACCACATCCTCAAATAGCTGGTCCTTTGAGTATCGTCAGACCCCCAGGCACTATGACTGTAAAATGCTAACAGCAGTATTCCCATCCTTTCAATCCAAAGACAGATTTGAATGTGAGGAGACAAATATCCAGGTACTCTATGGGTTAAAGGACATTCAATGCTGCAGGTAGAGCATGCAAGTTATCTCCCTCTTCAGGCTTCCCGTAAATTATGCCCCTCAAGGGCTATAAAGATCTGGTCACACCCAGATACAGCACAGTTCCTGGGTGGCTTGTCTATACACTGCATTTTCCCTGGACAGAACTTGTTCTGTTGCCTTCCCAGACACGTTACTTACACCATCACAAACAAAAACCACATGGAGGTTGAGCTGATTTTTAAAGACTACAGAGAAGCTGACTATAAGCAAGTACTCCAGTCCCCTGCCTCTTCCTAGACAAGGAATACTCTGAAGCAAGATTCCTGGAATGTGGTTGCAGCTCACTGCTTCAGCTGGCAGAATTTCACCTCCAAAACCTTTCTGAGGAATTGCTGCTCCAAAAACATTTCCAGCTGCACTTTCCCAAAGTAGTCCATAGTGGGGGGGGAAGAAAAATAAAACATAAAATAAAATAAAAACACAAGCAAAAAAAAATAAAACAAAACACCACCACCACAACACCAAAAACATTTTCAAAAGGGTGTTTCCAGCCCCAGCGCTATCATATTTTACAGTTACTTTAGCTAGCTGTTTTAATCCATATTATCACAGTATCAAACCACTTTCAGAGTCCGAACTGTTCTGGTAGGGTGCAATGTCTTGGCAGGAAATCACCCTTCCACCACGAGAAAGCAAACCCCAAAGAGTTTGAGAAGTGAGAACAGCACACAACACACACTGCTTCAAGAGAGCAGATGGGCAAGTCAGCACACAAAACCCAAACATAATGAACACCTCAATTTTTCAGGGCCTTGGTGAGTGCAAACAATCACAAACTCTAAAACAGAAAAAAGCTTCTCTCCCCGGCCCTGGCTGTTCAATAACATGCAGCAGCTATGTTACATGGATAGCTACCAGCAGTCATGTACTAGGAAAGCTGTACTGTATAAAGATTAAGTGCAATTTTACTCTGAGACTACTATTCTCTTGATTCTGCAGACAGCCCAACCTGTACATTCATCACTGCTTTAAAACCTTAGCTTCCTCAATTTTAGCCTGAAAACCCTGTGAAAACTAGTCACAGCAGCAGCTCTTCAGAATCAGCAAGTCTGATTTGCAACTTCGTATTTTAGCTCAACCTTCCTGCAATACTTCGAGCAATGCAACACCGGGCTCTTGAAGCAGCTAGGACCAAATAACAAACATCTCCTGAGGAATTCACTGCTCCCACCAGCCATTGCTGCAAGAACAAAAAGATATCCTTTAAGCTACTGGAAAATTAAACAGGCACTTCTGCTAGAAGGAGCAAGGCAAGAGCTCATCTCCATCACTGCAAACATAAGCCAATTAAACACAGACCCAAAACAGGAGGGGAGGAGGGATGAAGGGTAAATTCCACCACATGGAAATTAAAAGGTTGTTGCTTGAAGTCAAAACATGGTTATTAGATGTTTTAGTTAACTCAGCAGTAGTACTGAATAGAGAAAAGGACTGGCATTTTGGAGGGGGGGCACAAGGGAGAGAAGAGTGGGGAAAGATGTTTCAAAAGTTGTTTTGAGTTGGGGAAAAAAAAAAAAAAAAAAAAAAAAAAAAACACCCTTCCTTTATCCACAAGAAGAAAAGAACCCTAATCCCAAAACTGCAAACCGCAAGAGCTCATCTCTCGGCCTGCTACTAGCAAACAGGCAAACAAGCTGACAGAGAACAAGGCAGATTTCTAGCTGGATTCTGACATCTCGTTAGAAGCCAGCGAGCTCAGAACACTTTCATTATGCCAAACCAGCTAGTCACGCTGAACTTTATTTTCTGACCAGCTTGTGCTTCCCCTTCTAACTGCCACGTGTCCCAAGAAGATGGACAAATAGAAGTACAAAAGATGCCCGAGTGACTGGGAGGCGTTCTTCCCCTTGGCCCGTGTTTCCAAAAGACAACCCGTTCAGCACACTGAACTGACTATAGAGACCCGAGCGGAATACAAACAAAAGCATCTTCCCACACCACTGAACTGCCTAGAAATGCTCGCTTCAGTAGCAACATTTTCCTGATCATTTTACAGCAAGACTGAATCACTTCTGCTCCGGATGCAAAAGTAGCCACCTGCTGCATACATGCCACTTAAGGTTTACAACACAACCATAACAATGATGGTATTAAGGACTTAAAAACTGCTCCAGCTAGACCAGAGCAGATTCAAAGCCCATTTTCTTGGGGACAATGGTGGGAAAAAAAAGAAGAGGCTGAAGTAGGCTTTTGTGGAATACCTTCACCGTAAGAAAAGCTCTCCCTAAAGCCCTACTGTTTAGTACTTAGCCAACATCCTAAAAGTGTGAGAATTTATACTTTCCCAAAGTACTATACAAATACAGACCTTCAGTATTAGAAGCCTGAATAGCATGAACATTTCTAGAGAAATCTCTGATCCCTTTTAGGGAAGCTGATAAGCTCTTAAACTCAAGGGTAACTTCCAGCAACACAGTTCAATGGTACAGTTAACTATTGTGTTAAAAAAATCAAGTCTTTGTTAGTGGGATGTATGCTTTATTACATTTTCATTGATTGTTGTCTTTTTCTTGCAGGATAGGAAACAGACATTTCTATTCATCCTGTTGATCAAGGCCTTCTATTTTTCTCTTCAACAGAGGTAAATGGTCTTGCCTCTGGGGAAGCCTGTCTATGTCTTCAGTAACTACTCCTGTTCAAGATCCTTATGTGTCAAGAACAGTTTCAAACTTTCTGTAAGGAGGAACCATCTTCAGTATTTCCTCTAGATTTCCCACTCCTCCTCCTCCTCCTCCCACTCTTGACAGCTTTGTGGTGTTCCAAGCAGCTTTCACAGAGCTGTCCCTGAAACCACTCCAGTCCCTCTCCTGGATCACAATTCATCAGAACCCTGTCACGCACATGTTCCTCCAAAGCCCTCCTTCCACTACACGCTGCAGTTGCCAAGACTGAATTAGCCCTCACGGAACACTTGAAATTTCAAGCCACCGTGTGCATCCAGACAAGACCCGTCGTAACTCACCCGCGACGCAGGGAGCACACAGGCGCAGCAACAGCCTCCTCGCACACCTACCCCAAGCGCATACACGCGGCGTCCATCCGTCCGTCCAGCCTGAACCAGAGGAAGCACCGCAAACACAAACCTGGTGCCCACCGTCCCGCTCTGGGGTCCACGGTGCTCCCAGCCCGCCTGGCGCCAAACACACCCGTGCACACAGTGACACCCGCCCAATGCCACCAAGAAGGGTGACAGCACCGGGGGGGGGGGGGGACGGACACACGCCTGTGCCAGGGGAGATGAAGTGGGCTGCAGCAGAGAGGTGCTCTGGGGCAGGAACTGCGTGGGCTGCGTCGCGGGGGGATTGTGGGGGCTGCGCTGGGATCTGTTGGAGAGGGAATGGCGGGGAGGGGAGGGGAAGGGAGGGGGAAGGGCGGGGGCACACCGGAGAACGTGCTCGGGCTGCACCGGGGAATGGGGAAGAGGGCCGGGGGCCGCAGCGGGGAACGGGAGGAGGAGGAGGAGGAAGGATTAGGGGGATGAGGGGAGCCGAGGTCGCAGCCGCACCGGGGCAGGCGTGGGGGGGGGGGGGGGGGTGTGTGTGTGAATCGCGGGAGCCCCACACGAGCACGCCCGAAGCCCCTCAGGCCCGCCCCGTGCGCCCACAGACGCCCCCGCCACGTCTTACCTCCCGGCGAGCGGGCGGGCGGGCGGGGCTCGGCCCGTTGGGGTTCGAGGGGTTGGGGGGTCAGGTCGGGCCCTGCCCCGCTGCCCGGCGGGCGGGCGGGCGCCGGCACCGGGGTCCTCAGGCGCCCATGGCGACGCCGGGCCCACCCCGGCCCTCCGCGCCTGCGCAACAGCACCGTGCGCCCCGCCCACTCCCCGGGGCGGGGCGAGAGGGGGGGTGACGTAACCGCCCGGCTCTTAAAGGGGCGGCACCGCCCGCGGCTGGGGGGGGGGGAACCCCCGCCCAGGCCGCGGTTTTTGTGGGGAGGGACACTCGGGGATTCCAGCGCCCCTTCCCCCGCACCCCCGGCCGGTTAAGGGCAGCGCTGGCCTCAGGAAGATCTCCCCGAGCAGATTTCCACCTCTACCTCCCAGCCGGTTTTAACTCGGAGTTAAAACATACACGTAGGTGGTGGAAATCAAAGCTGTACTTCTACCCAAGCCACAACAAGGGATTTTAAAACTTAAAAAAGCCCCAAAAACCATGCTTGCATGGAGGACCGTGTTAGCAAGAGGAGGGCAATATCCCACCCGGGATGTGTTTGATGACACTTTCTCCCGCTTCCATAGAGGGGCAATGTGCCTTTTAAACACATTTAAACCTTTCAAAACACAGATGCACCCAAAATGGCCGTGGTTCCCCCAAAACAGAGCTCCTGCCCACAACCTCCCCTGAATCCGCCCACAACCTCCCCTGAATCCACCAGCCGGCTCACGGCTCTGCTGCCTCCGCAGCCCTGCGGGGGAGCAAAAGCACGGGGGGGGGGGAGGTGGGTGGTGGCTTCCACATAAGCGACGTTCCTCTTTCTCACGGCAATCAAGATTTAGAGGGGAAAAAAAGTCCAGTTTCGCTCTGATCCCTCAAAGCTACACTCAAAATGGAGGCAGGCCCAAGGCGTGATAGAGGCAAAAGGACAATATGCCATGCCCCGAACTACCCTCCTCTTCGCTTTCCTCCTGCTCCACCTCTCTCATCGGAGCAGCTGGAAGGCCCACACAGCAGGCAAACGAAGGAGCAGCTCTTCCTGCTCAGCTGGCAGAGAACAGGCTTGGAAGGAACTTGCAAAGTCAAGAAGATCCATCATTTATTCCCAGCAGGTGTTTCTGAAAATTCAATTTCAGGAGTTTTACGCAGCCTGCAAGGAACAGGCAGGGAAGTGTTAACTATAGGTGCAGCAATTTAGAAATAAATCAATAATTAAAATTCAGTAATTTACTGCCAGACAGGTCAGGCAACCAAAGGAAGAGAAACGCAAAGAAACCGCACCACCACGGACACCAAAGCAGCAGGTGCCACTTCGCAGGGAGTGCAGCATGTTCACGGCAGGCACAGTGCTGTCCTCAGGCGCTCAGGGCTGCTGCTCTGACGCCTCTTCCTTCCCCTTCCTCCATGATTTAAGGACAGAAGAAAGCAAGAAAACACAAAACCCAGGGTCCACCTCTGCCGAATTCGGTGCACACCCAGAGCCAATGGTGTGGAAAGGTCCCATCCCTCTCCTCCTGAAGGCCGGACGCACGGGACGCCGGAGGCTCAAATCCAGGAACCAAGAGATCCTGAATCAGATTTCACATAGCTTTCGCTGTTCCAAGGCTGCAACTGCAGAGATCAGCTCAGATTTATTTTTAGGTGCTCCAGCCCTGTGCCTTTTTTTCCAGTAATTCTGATCAAACTTGTTCCTGGAACTGACGAACAGGTTCAGCCACAAAACAGTGCTTCCTGGGTGTAAGATGTCACTCCCAGCAAGGATGCCAGGGAAGAAGAAATGACAGATGCTGGCATCACTTTATCATTTTCTACTTTATTACTTCAAATTAACAACCACGATAAAGCTCAAAAAAGTCCAATATTTACACAGGAAAAAAGTACAAAATCCCCCCCAAAGTTCTTCAGGTTTTTTTTTGTTTTTTTAAATTACAAAGTAATAAAAAGTTTTGCTCTTTAATTAAAAAAAAAAAAAAAAAAAAAGAGAGAGACAGTAAGAGGGGTAAATAAATTAGGAAAAAAATAGGGAGGAAAAATAAAGTGTTAAATAGAAAGGATAAAAACAAACAAAACGAAGACTAACCCCACCCTCCCCGCCCTGCCAACAACCCATCGGCTCCACACTACAGTGACAGTGTGTCTGCTACAGGCCATAGGTCGCAGTGGTGATCATTGTGTTTCAAAGCCCCAAGTGCCACAAAGCAGCTTGAGTATTCCTAAATTATATGTAAAAACAACTAAAGTCGGGGGGGAAGGAGGGAGGAGACAGGTGGGAGAGGGCAGGAAGGGATTGTGCATGTACGGTGAATCTTACTTGGGTTTGCATGAGGGAAGGAGAGAGCAAGAACCATCACACTGAAAACACCAAACTTCAGTTTCTGTGTGCCACCCTCTTCTCCTCAAGTCCCACACTCTCTCCGCAGGAATTAAAACAAGTTTTAATTTAAAAAAAAAAAAAAAAAATAGAAAAACACGCACAGCCAGACGAAAAAAGACCCCACTGCACGGATGGGAAGTGTATTTCTCCCTGTATTTAAGCTCCAGCCTTCTCATCCTCCATGGGACCAGGTGCCTCTCCACAGAGATCCCTTGGTGTGTGAGGATTGCTCGGATCAGGGAAGTCTGGCACTTCACCCGACAGCCAAAAAAAAAAAAAAAAAAAAAACGCAGAGAAGCCATCCAAGGAAAGGAAGCCCGAGTCAATTATTAGGCTGTTGCCACAATTCCCCTCACAGCTTAAAATTCATTTAATGCTTGATAAAATAAATTCTGTTATGATAATAAAAATCAGACTTCTACCATCAAGTGTGGCTGGAATCTGATTCCCTCCTGGCCCATAAGGCTCCTGAAAAAAACAAAAGACAAAAACAAAAAAAACAACCAAACAAAAAACCACACCCCCCACCATCCCTTGCCCTCAGAAAAAAGAGAGAGCAAAGTTAAAATTTATATGGCTAGAAACCATATGATTTGAAAATAATAATTAAAAAAAAAAAAGCAGGAGAAGGTATCCAAGAAGGGGGGAAAAAAAAAAAAAAAAAGAGAGAAACCAAAACCAGGAGCAGAGGCAGGAGAGGGAACTGGGGGTAGCCAGTAGGGACAGCAGTAGGGCCAGGGTGGGGCTGGGGGGGCAGCGGAGGTCTTCCCGCACCGCTCCTGCGTCGTCAGCTTCTCGAAGGCGCTCGCGCTGGGGGACGTAGGCAGCCCCCTTGGAAACGGCTCACGCCAGCACAGGGGCACAGCTCGACTCCTCGTCGTTGGCAAAAAGAAATTCTGTCGTTTTTTTTTTTTTTTTTTGTGTGTGTGTTTTTTGTCTTTTTTAGGTTTTTGTTTGTTTTTTGGGTTTTTTGTTTTTTAAAAGAAAAATACAGTGAAGACACTAGAAAGAGAATTAAAAAGAGAAAAAGGGAAGAGGCGTTAGGAGAAAAGGCTATTCCCAGTGCTTCCAATGCCAACTGGAGTATAACAAATTAAATCAGCCCTTTCTTCTACACTCCTGCCACCCCTTGGAGTTACCTTGTCCAGCTACTGTCATCTACTCTACAAGAGGCACTCGCTAACTCTGCAAAGTCTCACACACTTGATTACATGCTCAGCACCCTCCTCCCCAATGCTATCAATGGCAGAAAAGCATTCATTAGGAACTAAAGAAACGACTCCCTGGCCTAGCACCTTCTCCACCTTCCCTACCTTCCTGGAGAAATGGAAGCTACCTTCATAACCAAGATAATCTATTCCCTCAGGGTTTTGGCAGCTGACTTTACTCTTCCTTCTGAAGCCAAAAAACATCTCAAAGTAAGGCAAAGGGAAAGGAAATACACCAATCCCCCACAGCAACGTCAAAGCCATAACCTAATCCCTAATGCCAGAAATTTTCTCCTTGGGGGATCCCAGACATGAGGACAAGCTCACCTAAGCAAACACTGGTCCAGTGGCAATTGCTCCTCACTTCCCAAGGTGATCAAATGGCACACTTGTCTATAAGAGAAAAAGAAGAGTAGGTAAGGGATGGAAAAGAAGAAAAAGGCACAAAGGACATCAAAACAGAGAGGTGGCACGTTTCTCTCAGGACCACTGCGGTCTGGAAGAAAACCAGATGAAGGCTTACTCCAAGCAAAGCAGAGCTAAGAAGACAGCACTGAGCATGGCCTCCATAAAATATGTAACTGAAGAGTGGAGGCCTAACTCGGTACCACTCCCCTCGCCACACTAGAAGCTTCAGGCTCACGTCAGCTCCAGCAGATCAGGTAAAAACCGCTGTGGGGCCCATCTGGGAGATCCAGGCCAAGGCCACTAATGTCGCAGCAGGCACTCACCTGTGATGCTGAAATCCGTGACACTTCTTGCCGTCCTGTGAGGTCAGACGAGGAGACGTTGGCAGGAGCTCCTCGGTGTAACCTCATGCTGACCTTCCGCTCCCTGTCCACTCTCGAGATTGCTCGGGGGGATGTGTTTCCTGTTGGGGCAGAGAAACGTGAAACAAGAATATCAGTCAATAGTTTTTAGTTTCCACCCAGTGACAGGGGTGGCACCCTCCCCCAGCTCACCAGACTGTTGGATTCGGGAGGTGGGAGTGGAGGCCATGGGCTCAGTGACATTGCGAAGACGGTTGGCAGTGGCTCCAGCAGGTGGGCCGGGGGGCAGCGCTCGCGTGGCAGACCCCCGAAGTTGCCCCATCCTTTCTTCTCGCTCATGCTCTCGCCGCTCCCGATCCATATCCTCAGGGTTCCGGGCTGCTCCCTGAGGAGATAAATCCCCACACTGCTCGTGGCTGTCAGGCAGGAGAGACAGCAGCAGCCCCAGACAGAAAACACACTATGCGCCATCACACCAAGAAAGCAGAGCTCCACCCCCAAAACACATTCCGCTCCCCCATCTTCCACTCCACCCAGAAAGGGCATCATTTTCTTCCAGGAGGAAACAGGGAAGAAAGTATATAGTACTACAGCTGTTACTGCAAGCCACAACAGTGTCCTGCCTCCAAACAGAGTTCCCTCCTGAAAAATTATCTCTACCTACCTATAGATCTATTGACACACGTTACATCAGACACGCTCAATAATACAACAGTATTTAGCACCATCAAACAACTCTGCCTCTTTTCCATGATTTTTCCATCACTGTGATAGAAATCAACCCCTGTCCCTCCAGCCCTTTCACCACACAGACTCACAAATTTAAGCATGTTCCAGTCAAAGACGTAGTCATAGGAGAAGCCTTGGCGGTGGAAGAGGTTGCGGAAGAGCTGCCGCAGGTACGAGTAGTCGGGTTTATCATCAAACCTCAGTGAGCGGCAGAAGTTGAGGTATGTCGAAAACTCAGCTGGAAGGAGCAGAGAATAGTTGGTTGTTGAACACCATTCAACCCCCCAAAGTCCCACCGTGGAACCACCACAGCCTTTCAGCAGCAGCATGCTGGACCAGGATGGCACAAACACAGAGCTGTGTAACCAAACCGGAGCCTGCTGGTTGCAGTGCTTTGGCCAC
Organism: Tyto alba; assembly: GCF_018691265.1. Lineage (NCBI taxonomy): Eukaryota > Metazoa > Chordata > Aves > Strigiformes > Tytonidae > Tyto > Tyto alba. The sequence continues at coordinate 33,314,915 of NW_024881282.1, forward strand.
CAAGAAAACCCCATCCCTATATTTACCAGAGGAAATGCTCATTCATCTATTTTTTGCTGGCTGCTTTTCCAAGCAAGAGGTAGCAAGTCACAGAGCCTGCTGAAAGAGAGTATGAATGCAGGCCTACTGAATGAATTTTGGGAAGCTCAGCTCAGACCAGATGGCCTCCTAGTTCAACAGCCTGTCTTAAGCAGTGGTCAGCAGCAGACAGCTACAGAGGAGAAAGACTGGGGCAAGCACGTCCGACACTTCCATTGACATTAGCCCAGCTTCCACCTACTTTCAGCTCAGGGAACTTCTTGATCTGGATGTGGTTTCTAATTATTTAGTAACCCTCAGTGGACCTCACTTCCACATATTTGTCCAATCTCTCCTTGAACTCCTTTAAGCTTTAAGTATCCGCAATATCTTCTGGGAAGGAGTTCCATGGATCTACTACTGGCTGTGTGAAGAACCACATCATTTTGTTTTGAAGCTAGTGGGAACCAGCTTTGTTTCTCTTACGATACAGTACAAGAACTGGGACCACCAAATCAGCTCCCATTCAAACTTCTGGAGGCATAACAAGAATGTAGACTTTCATCATCTCACTTATCACCTCTTTTCCAGGCTCCGGCAAACTCATTACTTGTATAGAAATCACCTCACCTCTGATCACCCTTCTGGCCTTTCCTGGGCCTTTTTCCTGTTCTACTGCATCACTTTTGAAATAGTGTGATGGACCAGAGCTGCACAGTGCATGCAAGGTACGAGTGGGCCATGGATTTATGCACACTGTTTGGGCTTCTTTTCTTTCCTAGTAATTCCTAACACCCCATCTGCTTTCCCCAACAGCCACTAAGCAAAAAGTTGATGCTTTCATAGAACCACCTGTTGTAGCTGCAACAGCTCACTGATGAGTGGCACTGGTCAGCTCAGAGCCTACTATTCTGCACGTGACATGAGGACCAAGCCTTCTACTCTCCCCTCACATACATTACTGCATATGTACCTACAAAGAACTGCATTTGCCACTTCATTGTCCAGTTATTTCTGGGATTCATCACACTCAGCCCTTGTTACCCAGAATAACTCAGGATCATCAGCATACCTTCTCACCTCACTGCTGAGCCCTCTTCCAGACTATTTCTGAGGTCCTAAAGATCCTTCTCAGCACCCTCATGCCCTTATTACAACAAGACTTGACTCCCCACAGAAACGTCTACATTTCCTACTTCTGAACCAGAACCTTATCACCACCGGTCTCTTAACCTTCTCATCACTGGTGTCAACAGTACATCCTGGTCTGGGGGTACTGGCCACTGCCCTTCAGGACTCAAGACTCCGTGGGGTTTCAGGAGAAGAGCAAGCCATGCACCAGACAAGACAGCCATCAAGATGAGAGCACTTACAAGGGTACCCTTTGCAGAGCACCTCAATGGGTGTTGACATCTTTTTCTCGCTGATCCTCTCGTACTTTTGGCGCTTTGTGGCAGCCTTGAGGCCCTGCCAGGGCAGCGACCCCAGGTTGAAATACATAAGCACGTAGCCCAGGCTCTCCAGGTCATCACGGCGACTTTGTTCTGTTGGAAGAAGTTACGAAGGGGCAAGGAGTGAGCAGCAACCAAAACTGTTTTGGCAATCATACAGCTTTGGAGATGAACAAGGAACAAAAGAAACAACCCCCCTCTCTTCTTTGGTAGATTTCTATGGATGGACAAACTTGTAGAAGACATTCCAGTACAAATTCCTGGAGGGACGTTCATACTGCAGGAGTTGAAGTGCTCCTCGCCCCATACAGCCCAGCCCACTTCATAAATGAGTAATTACTCTGACTACCTCCTCACTTGGACAAACCTTAATTCACACAAGAATTCAACCGCTCGAGTAGTGCTGCAGTGACACTGCCTACTACTTGGCTCTTCCCAGTCCCAGAGGAAGGGCACCTACACTTCTCCACCCAGAATGATACTTCACCCTGAGGATTAGTCATGGCAGAGGTAGTCACGGAAAGACAAAGCTAACAGAGGTAAGCCCAACACAACCCTTTTGAACACATCTTCTAATTAACCTGCTGATACTCTTTACACAAGTTAGAAACTAGGAACTAGTGACCCCTTCTCGTGGTAAATGACTTTGTTGATAGTTCAGAGAAGCCTAACATGTAATACTGTGCAAAGATCTTTCTGGATTGGTGGCATTTTTCAAGCTGTGGAGGAAATAAGCATGAATACAGAGGTATACTTTGAACAAAAGGTTCCCCTTCAAACGAGGAATGACTATGTAACTGGCATCACTACCAACTCTAGTCAGGGCAAGGGTTGCCCTTAAGGGCTCGCTTTTAGATGCTTATTTACAAAACAAAAAATAAAATGGTTTCCCCAACAAAAACATTCCACATTGAACTTGTTCTCTGGAATGGCCACGCCATTTTAAGTTGCAAGTTAGCTCAAAATGGAGTTGGTACAGAATCTCAGCAACTGAAAATGTTGATCGGTTAACTTGTGAAACTCCTCCCAGCTCCTCCAACATGCTTACAAATAAAATAAAATAAACACTGCGAAGAAAATATTTTACATCTTGAAGAGAACAACAACTTACATCAATAACAGAGAGGCAAAATACGGCTTGAGAGAGAGCACAAGGGTAGAGGAAAGACTAGAGATTCGTCTTTTAGATTCATTTACTACTACAGCGCATTTTGCCAGAGTCAGTGCTGTGTCCTAGAAGATGCTGCAGATTATGTATTGGTCTGTGGGTTAATTCTCAGTATTGGTTACGTGCTACCACCTGACCTCATCCAAAGGCCGGTAGATTACTACAGCTACCCCTTACTCTGCCAGCTGAACTGAACCCTGATGAAGGAGTAGCTGTAACAGGTCACAGATCTAGATGTCCAGATGTACCAACGCAAGCTGTGGGTCACCATGGGCCTTTCTTCTCCATGCCTTTCATTACCTCCTTGCGTTTGAGGATTAGAAGGCCTGGCAAATTAAAAATACTGGGTGGAAAAAAAACCACTGTGGTTGTAGAAGAAAAGGAGGGTGTCATCACTCCATAACTGAGAGGAGAGAGCCTTTGGTTCAAAGCGGATGAAATGCCATAAAAACACCATGCTCTAACAGAGGAGTAGAAGGGAAAGCAGACATGCAGATCCCCAAAGCATCCTGCTTGGAGAATGCAGAAATAACACCATTTTTTGACCTCACTAACTTACTGCCTCAAGTTGCCCACTTTAAAAGGACTAATACTTCCTAATCTTATCAGGCTGCTGCCAAAGATAACTACATGAGTGGCTGGAAGATGTTTAGATGCTATGAAGGGAGAAGGGAAAAGAAACCCAGTTTTGCATTTAGCCTAAGGCGGGGATACATGTACTCTCAGAGGGCTGCGATTACACACTATGAATACCAAATAAATAAAACTAAATAATATTTGATAATGACCTACATCCTGAGACAGGAAGCCTGTGGAAATGGGAATCAGAACACACATCCAGGGCCTGAAAGCACAGGTGATGAAGATAACCTCAATCCTGCAATTTGCCAGCCCCTGACTTATTCCATGCTGTAGCTTTAAAGCCTGTAACTGTGGGTTCCCCTTCTAAAGCACAGAAGTGCCCCTCAGAGGAGTAGGAAAAGGCAAGGTAGGAACCAGAAGAATCTAGTGAATAGACAAATCAGCCTTTTAGAAATAAATCGGGATCTTGCCTCCAAAATCTTGCTTGAACTCCATACTGCTTAAGGTAGGCTGGATCACACACCTCCACTTGCATGGAGCACAGGAGCTTTGAGCACAGCCACTGACCCCACCCAGAACATGAGACATTCCATGACTGTGTGTCTAAGCAGAGTCCTAGTGATCTGGGGAAGGCCAGGATTAGACGCTTGAGGTTAGGGAGACAAGTCAGTGGGGGGATGCTACACGTCCTTACTGGACGCAAGGAGAGGGGTTACAAAACCAAACTGAGCAGATCACTAGGATCTATTGCATGCATGCAAACACATCTTAACTATTCCTTAACACAGCAATATGATCAATGAAAAAAAAAAACCTGTAAGCAGGACACTCAATTATTAAAATGCTGAATGATAAGTTTCTGATTGTGTTGCATCCCTGAAGTATCATTTCTCAGGTACATGTGGTCACTGCAGCCCACTCAAACAATTTCAGTGAGATTCAAATCCATGAGGAGCCTGAAGCAGAAGCTACCTCAAAACATAGTAGCTTTCACCTGTAACCCTAACTACAAGATCCTGAATTAAATGTTGGATGACAGTGACGAACAACAGTTCCTACATCCCATTTCTTTGTTTCATCTTCAGTTACTATTACACATCCCCAAGCTATCTTCAAGTTTCTTTATTTTTTTTTTCCTGGCCTCATACACCAGCAGCCACAGGATACTAGATAACATTAGACAGCAGAAGTGGAGTAACTAGTTAGTTAGGAAAAAAAGTTCACCTCTACACACCAAAAATATTATTTAACCTCTCTACTTTCCACTTTTAGAAGCCTGACAATCATTGACTAACTCTTACAGCATGCCTGGGACGCAGGCAAAGATCTCACTTTACAGTTTGAGAAGAGAAAGAGAAACATAAGTGACGTGAATGCATGCCCAGTGACAGTCAATCCAAAAGCAGGATTATAGTCATGACCTGTGACACCACATCATGCTTCCTCTCTCCATTTTATTGCAACTTCAACTCTCCTACAGTAGACAGGGGACTGCTACTTCTATAAGACACTCCTCCTTTTCCTCCCTCACTCACAAAACCCCTTCCAATAAAAAATACAAAGTTGCCTTCCCACGCAACCCAGCATGACCTCTCAAACCCAACCCACTCTGCAAGCAATCTGCTGCCAGTTCCCTCCCACTCCCAGGGAGGCTCCCAGCCAGCCCACACCCTCACTCCCTTCCCAAAGCAGGGTCCTCAGAAGGAACTGAGTCAGCAGCAGGATGGTGAGTTACCTGGGGAAGACACATTTGGGCAAAGACAGGAGACTGAGGACTGGTTGTCTCGGATGTAAGGTTTGTGACAAAACTTGTTTCTTTGTAGTGTAAAGTGCCTCCTGGTCCCCTAGGATAATGCTTCCCCCCAACTCGCTCCTATCCAAAGTAATGCTGTCCCCATTCAGGACTCCCTAGAAATCAGCTGTCTTCACTGGGGCCGGCACAGCTGCAAGCCATCTGAACCAACTGATGTTTTCCTGACTACATACTCAGATCTGATTTTGCACACGCTGGGACTACACTTCCCCTTTCATTCCCCACTGCATGGCAACAGCCTTTAAAGACACACAAAAATATGGAATGGGTGACAGAGGGCAGAACGAGCAGAATATGCTCTGGACAGCCTACACTGATGGCAGATAAGATACGCATTTGGAGAGGAACTGCCCTCAGTCTCCTGCTATCCAGACAGAGCCCACCAGGCTTCTTCCAAGGCTGTCTCCTGGGCACCCCTGGGCATCTATTTCAGACTTTAAAAGCTCCAGAGGGTGCAAGGGACTATCATCCCCAGAGCATGTGAAAATTGACTGGAATGCATGAACCAAAGCCTGCCCAGTCCAATGACTCCCCCAACAGCAAGTCTCCAGCTGTGGAAACCCTCCCCGATCTCGCCTCCTACTTTTTCACCCGGTCACTGGGAAAAGAATGTGTTTCCTCCAGACATTGGAATGCCCAACCCTTAGCTTGCACATTCAAATAAAGGCATTTATTCATTTGCTATTCCCATCACATGAATACCCCGGCACCTGGTTCCTTCCCTCTCCCTAAACCGCATTAATGTAACATTAAGACAGAGAATTTAGTCTTTGAAAAGTCAAAAAATTCAGAGTGATGGTTCCCATGGCAATGCTGCTAACTCACAAACGTGTCTGTCCTACACCCTGTGGCAAGGTCTTGAGAAACAGGAACTCCAGCTGCGGCCCTGACACCCCCATCCCCTTTTCTCTGGGCCAGTCATGTTACCTTTATGCCATTCAGGGGAACTATCTGCAACATGTAGATAATACAACCAAGACCTGTTGCACAGAGTAACTCGTGCCCAGATCTTTGCAAAGCAAAGGGCACGGAGAGACTGATGGCTGTGCTCAAACCAATGGCATATATGATTTGCCCTCAGATTAGTGTTCAGACATTGTTTGTTCATCCTGATACACAAGACAAGCACCAGTAGTAAAGGGCTAAGTTGGGGTGGGATGAATAATTAAGTCCTTCAAAAAAAAAAATCACAACCCCACAACCAGACATTTAGCCTCTCGTGACCAGTTCAGACAGAACAGGCACACACAAAACAGTCGACAGACATAGTAGCGAGAATTATTTTGTGCATGTCTCCTCGTGGCAGTTACCACGGCTGTGGAAATCTTGGCTTGAGAATTCAATGAAGAGTCAGTTAAATATAAGCAGGTCAAGCCAAAATACAGAAGACCAACTCAGAAAGCCCTACGAGAACTATTTTTACTACATGGAAGAGGTCAGAAGATCACAGCCCACTCTCACCACACAACACTCCCCATTTTGATATAAATAAAGCATTTTCAGTCTATTGTTATCCAGTATTAAGCAACAAAGACAGTGGGAAACTGCTTTATTTTCTGCAGGTCAAGTCTTGACTCCAGATTTCTGAGAAACCATCTGCAAGAGGGGAGAATGGGAAGCTTTCCCTAGGAAGAATGAGGACATGAAATCCTGCAGCAGCTGTTAGTTCAAAAGGTTTGAGCTCCTTGCTCTGATTTTCAAATTCCCAGCTTATGCATTTAAGAATAAGCTCTCCCAGAGGTATGAACTGAGTTGCAAGCACAGAAGATACCTTCCCGGGTCCACAGGCAGGGCAGCTTCAGTGTTTCTGCTCTTTGGATTTGACAACCAATAGCAGAATCGAGTCAGCCTGCTCAGAACAGACCCTATGTTAACTAAGAATCTCGCACTGTGGACAAAGTTTAGCCCAAGCAGGGGAAAAAGGTCACACATTGGAGAATAGTATCTGCTCAGGGAATAGAAGACAAAACTGCAAGAGGTTTTCACTTCTGTTCCTCACAGCAACCAGGCATTGTGCATCAGGGGCTTATTCGAAGGACAAGAGTTTGGGTGACTTCAGGAGGTTTAAGTGCAGTGGGTACTAAACTGCACAAAATTTTTACAAAACCTGGGAGATTGGCCACCACCAGCAGAAGACCTGGCGGAACTCTCATCACTCTTTCCCAGCCTAGTTTTATCCCCACAGTACTAGTCACAGACACTAAGGGCAGAGCCCTCCCTCACTAAAGCTGCCTCAGTCTCTCTGTGGTGAACGGGGCAGCATGGTTCATAGACACACACATATTCTGAAGGCCCATGACAGCAATCCTCAATCACAAAACTTGTATGTCCAGGCAGTAGGAAGCCTCCCCTTGTTTCAGCTTCTGGTACATTTCCAGCACATGGCCGTCCCCATCCTCAGTGGTAAGTAACAGGAGTATCACCATACTGCAGTGGGCCTGTATTCTCCAGCTCTGACAGCTACAGAATAATCACTGAGGAAGGCACTCAGTCGTCAACAAGAGAGGTTTCAATTGCACATATCCCTAAAGGCTCAGTGCCTGCGAATGTCTCCTTTACATACCTAATCAGCTTGCAAAAACCATGCAAGGCAGAGTTAGTAGCAGTAAAGTCAGGGAGGTCACAGCCTTGCTGCTGAAATAGGGCTCCTCTGTACTAAAAACACATACCAGTAGACAATTCAGGAGCTCAGAGTGCCACAAAAGGCAGGTGAGGTAACACAGGCCTAATGGTTATTTACCCACCATCTCACAGGTCAGCAGCAGAGCCAGGCACAGAACCCAACCCCCTCCTCCTGGGGACACACTACCTCTCCTGGAAAGCCTCACCAAGGAGCAACAGCAGACTCACCAATTCCCAGGTGGGTGTTGATAGAGGCATAACGGGCTGTGCCAGTCAGATTCTTGTTTTCCCGGTAAGGGATGTGCTGGTGGGTCCGGGCGTCTCGATACTTCTTGGCCAAACCAAAATCAATGATGTATACTAGGTTGCCTTTTTTGCCGAGGCCCATAAGGAAGTTGTCTGGCTTCACATCCCGGTGGATGAAGTTCTTGGAATGAATGTACTCAATACGGCTGATCTGGAAGATGGGAATAAATAAATAAATAAAGAGTGAGACGGTAACTTATCATAACTGCATCTGTTAAAAAAAGTACCCTGTCCAGGACACTGGCCTGTTAGAGCAGGGGTAAGGGACATTTTGCAGAGAATATCAGAGATACAGCCAAGGAAAAAGACACCCTCTAGAGGCAGAAGGATCTGGAGATGAAGAATGGAGATGGAATTAAACCCTGCACACCAGCCCAGTCCTCCATCTGAGGAGGTCACCATTGGCATCACAAAGAAGGATGGGAACCAAGTTCGTACGGACTAGAACTTTGAGCTTCAGTTTTGACACCAGTCAACTTTCAAACTTAGCCAGTTTGAGAAAGCAGAGGGTCCACAACAGCTAATGGTCTTAAACTCAGGGCACAGTCAGTTGAGTCAAGATAGTTAGCGATGCCAGTCATTCATCACACAGGCAAAAGCATCTATGCATGCAATGCTAATACAGGGTAAGCAGCAGGAGAAGGAAGAAGGGATGGAGATCAAGAAAAGCCAGCAGTGCCTAGATTCCAGGCCCACAGCTTCATCAAGATATAGAAACCTGGCAGTCGCTGCTAAAGGAAAAAAGCCTGGGATATAGCAGTTCTTAAGCAGAGAGGATGGGGGGGGAAGGCATGGAAAAAGAGAGTAGGCACAAATGCTTCAGAGGAAACTCACCATCTGGTCTGCCAGAAGCAGAACTGTCTTGAGACTAAATTTGCGGGAACAGAAGTTGAAGAGATCTTCCAGGCTGGGCCCCAAGAGCTCCATCACCATCACATTATAGTCCCCCTCTGCTCCACACCACTTAATGGAGGGGATACCCACTGGGGAAAGAGAAAGATTAAACCCATGGAATGGAGGAAAACTGCTGCATCCCCTGCTGAGATGATCATATGTAACACCAAATAATTTCCTTTCTAAGGCCCTCCAGAATAATTTCCTCCTTCAACCACTCCCCCAGCCCCATCCCTTCCTCCCCATCTCACCTCCTCCCTGCATCATCTTGTAGAACTTGCTTTCAATGTGGAGCTGGGGGTGCTTGGTTTTGACACATTCCAGTTTGATGGCCACCTCTTCACCAGTCGCAATATTGGCTCCTGCATAGAAATGAGGGTGAAATGAAGATTGTACAAGCTTCCACTGAAGCTAAACACTTTTAACAAGGCCCATACAGATGCCAAAACCTTAAGATTTGCCCTGAAATTTATTCTCTGTGACAGAAATGAGATTCAGCCACTTCAGCTTCATACAGAGCTTCCAGCCCTGCCGTTTGCAAAGGCAAGCTGAGAAAGCAGCACATGAACAAGAAACCAACTCTGATCCTGCAGCCAGGCTAGAACGACACTCCTACACTGTGTTAACTGCTTCGTTATCTCAAAAAATGCCAGACTTTGGGAGGTCAATCTGTATGTATCAGCAGGACCTAAACTGAGTAGAAGTTTTAGCTGTCCCTGATCATACACTTAGCCCCTGAACTCAAGCCAACCCCCCAGGCAGTGATATGGAGTACCTCTTCCAGAGCAAAATTACTGGTTACCTCAGGTACATCGTTTCAACAGAGCCAATTAGTTCAGGAGGAGACATTGCTAACATTCCCAGCTACCTCTGGTTTCTCCACAGCCCTGACCTGCTCAATACAGACAATTCCCAAATCTCCAGCTTCTCCCTCTCCTGAGGGCTTTAATAATACCTTTATCTTTTGCCAACACAGAAACATTTGCTATATCCTATATTAGAAGCATGAAGAAATAAACTGAATCCGGTACTGAATTAAGCTACTCAGACGCCTTTGTTGAAGGTATTGCTAGTGACATAAAAACACCACCCCACGCGCTTCTTTCTGAAAAGAGCTGAGCTGCCAGCCACGAAAGCCAGCACTCTGGTCCCAAAGCGCACTGTCAAAGGAGGAACAGGCTGGTCTTTCTCTCATACTAGCTGAGAGGATTCCAGATGTTTCACATCATCCTAAAATGGAAAGAATGAAGATCTGTACACAGATCACGGGAATGACACTCAAGACTTGCTTCTCTCTCCCCTCCTCCCATGCCTGCCTCACATGCACACAGACAAGCCCTTCCTTGTATCTGGAAGTGTTAAAAGTTGCACTCAAACACAAATCAGAGACCAGCTCTGATCAACAACAGCTTATGGGCACTGTCATAAAACAAACATGCATGCCAAACATGATGTGGAGTCAAAGGTGATGTTTTGTAGTTATCTCATAGCTAGTTTTGATAGGTCTGTTTAATTCATGCCTCCTGATCCCTGTGAGAAGATTTCCAGAGTCCACAAGGACAGCTGCAGATAGATGTCCCCATCCATCCTCTTTCACACACCACCTCTAGATCCAAGGACCAAAGAAAAAACGGAAGTGTTCACACAACTGGATCCTTTCTCCGGCCTGATCCCAAGGAGATCCATCTCCTGTTGAAGAGTTCTGGCTTGTACACAAAGTTAGCCAAGAGCTGCCTGCTAGCAAAAAGACGTCATCTAGATACTACAGCGCCGGGTCGAGACAGACAAGCTGCTAGGAATTTGTAAGAGAGGAACAAAAACGATCAGGGCCTAGAGGGATTGATTTACTAAGGAAGATTAAAAGAGCTAAATATGTAACATAGACAAGAGATACAACTAAGAAGGGTGGGGAGGAAGAATGGGACATGACAACAGTCTGCAAATATTTGAAGGCTGTAAACACTAAGGAGGGAGAGGAATTATTTAGGGTGCTCTGAGGGAGGGGAAGGAGGAGCAGTAGGATGAATTTAATAAGTGTTTTTACTCAAGAGCCAGGAGAAGGGAAAGGGAAAAAGCCATCCTGAGAGCTAGAGCCATTTGTCCCATAGTTACTTTTGGGAAGATGCTGACATTTTCCACTTAAACTGCTGGCCAGCAAAGCAAGTCTGTACATTCCCTTCACTCTACCACAGGATCCTTCTTACAAGCATCAGGAGCGCAAGGAGGAAAAGAACTGGAAAAGGGGCTCAGATCACAGTAAGAATGTCACCCTAGACTAGTATCTACCTTTGAAATTAGTGTTCAACCATTACTCCTCATTCAGCACGGAAACACCCAGGACATCCAACTAGCTGAGAACCCTTCCTTCCCTTCTCTCTTTCCCATGCCTTTGTGAAGACTTTCCTCCACATACTCTGCAGCAGCTCCCGTGTCTGTTCCCTGGGGGGAATTTTTCCCTCTCCTAGTCCATCTGCTGACACACATGCAATAAGTCTTGCTGACTTTTGGCAGCAGTAGCATTTTGAATGAACCCTACTCCCGGAAGTTAAACCGTGGAAAAATAAATGAGTTCTCAATTCCACGTTACCCTATGTGTTTAGGAAGACGACGATTCACTCCTCTACAAGGCTGTCTGCAGGTGGGGTGTGTTATCTGTGAGCATGTAAAGCAGGAAAAGGGAAAGAAGGGGTAAGCATCAAGAAAACTAAAGATTCTGCAAAATGTGAGTATGCCATTCAAATTATCAACATGGCCTTCAGCCCCACACTCTCCATAGCTCAGATACAGGTGTCAGTCTCTTAGAAAAAGAAGAAACAACTCTGTGGGCTGGAACAGCAAAAGTAGGACTAATCAGACCTAATGAGGAGCTCTTCTTTAATGAGGGGGTCACCAGATGAACACTTTAGGCTCACCCCCTCCCCAAGCCCCCGTATGTCTTCAGGTTGCTCCCTCTACCATTTTTTGGCTAGAGATCTGCCCAGACTGAGATCATCACAAGCAAGGAGGGAATTCATTGGCGGAAGTCTCTCTGATCCTTTGTTCCATGCTCTAACCACCATCTATTTTAAAGATACAAGTACAAAAGCAACAGTTCTCCACTCCCTCTCCAGAATGGTAAGTACCACGTTTCAGACAAGCACAGCAGAGCCTGCTTTGCTTCAGCCACTCGAGAGACGTATGTAGGATTGGGGATAATTCCTAACATCCACCCCCAGTCTCGCTCCGCTGTGGGGGCTGCACAAATTCAACTCATTCATCACGAGCTGTTTGAAACGGGGCCCCGGGGACAGAGGATGTCACTGGCTAAACAGGATCTTTTCGGAGTGGAAACCTTGCTGCATGTCTGATACAATAAACACCGCCCTCCTTGCACATCATGCAAGCCAACAGGCACGTCCCCCCCTGGCGCAGGAAGAATGGAGGGATGAGAACAGATGGAAGAAGTCAGATAGGGCAAGAGAGAGTTAACAGGCCAGGAAACAAAGGGAAGGCACTCCCCTCCCAGCAAGGGAGGAGTCTGCCACCAGGAACTGTCCCCAACCAGCACAGGTCCCAGCATGCTTTGTCTGCCCCACCATCCCCAGCTCCTCTCCACTGCCAATGCCCGCTCCAGTGGATCCCAGCCCCAAAGGCTCCTACCCACATCCAGCAACCCGGCCCTGCCTCTTGGCCAACACCTCTGACAAAGCACCTCTCCCCCCAAAAGGTCTCCACAATTCCTCTGCAAACTGGGGTTTGTTCTTTTGAGTGAGCATTTTGAGAGGCAAATGGGCTAGCCAAGGTCCACGGGCAGCCTGATCTCATTTCCCACCCTCCCAAGCCAACATGGGGAGAATATGCCCCCCTAGCTCACCTGTTCCCAAGGCAGGGCATGGAAGCAAGGCATTACGCTCTAAGCCCCAGACAAGAATTAACAGGGGTCCATCCACGTAGAAATTCAAGTTTTCTTCTGACAGGAAAACCCAAAAACAAAACCCAAAGAGCATAGCACACAGTACCCACTACCGATTACAAAGCAGGTGAAGGTACTAACATCCTGAAAGAGGTGAGGATAAGCCATGCAGCCTCCAGAGACAGACAAGGCTTGTCTGTCTCTGCTCTGTCTCCACACTATTATCAAGAGAGGGAACTGTGAGGTGGATCCGGTGCAGTAGAGAAGTCCCCGTGAATGAGTCCCTCTGTCTGCAGAGCAGACCGTGAGAGGACAGCCTGAGCGCAAGCGTCCTCCAGACGCACCATCAGAGACTCCATGCCCAATCCCTCCAGGCTGGGGAGTCACCCAGGCTCCAAGAAGTCTCGCTATCACTGCTTCAAAACATGCTGGCTTGCACCTCAATAACATCACAAGGGCTTTGATACTGCATTCAAGTAACTTGGTTGAACTCGGCAGCTGGAGGCATCCCGCTGTGCTCACCACACTAGGGCACTGGGGCTTCCTGACTCTCATGTTGTTTGGTGACAGGTAAGGCAGGCACAACCCCTTCACCAGAGCCTGTTTTCCATGCCCCCCTCCAGCACCAGTAGACAACCTGTTATGTGGTGCAGAGGAATACAATATCGGCTCTTTCCATTCAGTATCTCCCTTCTTCCTCCATGTGTACCCCAGATGTTTTGCAAGATCCTGACAATTTATACTGTCCTAGAGAAGGCCTGAAAGGCTTCAAGCCCTAGCACAGGTGGAAAATACGGTGCCAGGGCTATCACCCCTCAATCCCTAGCACCTGCGAATTAAAAGCACTGTTACCCAAGACATTAACTGGCTGGAAGGCTACACAGGAGTGGCATACAGGAGTAGGCTGCAGTAAAGGCAGCACACAGTGGAATTGGGATCCCAGATCCATTATTTATTATTTTTGTTCAAGCTCTGGATAAAGGTAGCAACAAAGTCTGCCACTGATGATTCCCACAGGATACTTAATCAAGAGAAGCTGCCAACACCAATCAAGAAAGAATAATAAAGCAAGGGGGAACTAGAGATAAAAGCTAGAGGTAGAAAACAGGTGATTTACAAACACAGGGTAAAGTAATCTGAACTAGAGGTATTCAACGAAAGGAACTTGGGGAGGGATGGGAAGATGTTGCTGAACCTAGAAGAGATCACCTACAATACAGCTGACAGTGCGCTAAGGCCAATTCTGCAACCTGATACAGTGTTGGTGATGGGGGAAGCCAAGGAGACCCAAAGCAGTCTATGCAGAGGCATCACATTACAGATCACTCAAGGGTAGCCCTTTACTGCCAGACACTGGAAATGCCACACCTCGAATGCTGTGTGGGCTCCAAGCTGCTCAGCAGATGAACAAACTGGGAAAAATTGAAGGAGCAGCAAGAGTGAGGAGTGGTGGAGGTACTGGGAAGCAAAATACAACTCAACTGAGCTAATTAAAAGCCAAGGAGCACATGACGACCATGTGCAAGTACCCAAAGGGTGCAAACACCAAGAAGGGAGTGGACAATAATTCTACTGGCCTGCAGGACTACAGCCAAGGTGAGAACTAGATGATAGGTAAAGCCACACCAGCTTTCATGGAGGGATCGGTCAGGCTACTAGGTAGTCTGGCCACTGGCCCCACATGGTTTGAGCCAATAAAAACATCAGCAGGCAAAGCATCAGGGCACATACCTACTCATCAGCATGCTGGCTTGGAAGAGCTTCTCCCTAAGTGACCTGCCATGGTAACAGGAAACAGAGCATCTCATGGGCTCTGTCCTTTGAGCTCCCAGCCCAGGTCATGCCAGACATTAACTCTAAATCCCATTACAGATCTAACATATCTGGGCCCTGGGACTTTAACTAGGCCAGCCTCATTGACCTGTTTTACACCTCCTGGTCTCAGACCTCTCACAGGTGCTGAAACACCTCTTCCACTATCAGTATTCCCAAAACTTTATTCCTTCTACCCTGAAGGAATGGCCATCTCCTCCCTTTCCACCACCCACTCTTTCCAGAGTTTATACACACACACACCCCCCAAGGTGTGCTCAAGAGAGGTGAGAGACCTGGAGTAGGGCGTATGACAAATATGCCCTAAATAGTCCGAATCTAAATCAATCTGATCAAACACTACTGTGTGTCCAATATTTGTGAGACAAAGCTGAGCTCATTCCACTTTCTTTGCCATCAGAAGACGCACGGCAGCTAGCAGTATTCCTTGAAGTTCTTTTCCTCTCCACCACTTCTAAAATTACGTGCTGCCCACAAATATGAACAGGCAAGAAAAGCAACCCCAGAACAATGACACGATTGAGGAAGGCAACTTCGCAGGTGGAAGGACAGAGACTCACACTCACCTAGGTAAATGTCTCCAAACGAACCGCTGCCAATCTTTCTGCCCAGCCGGTATTTGTTCCCCACTCGAAGCTCCATGGTTCAGTCGTGCTGAGAAAAGAAGCACAGAAAGCACAGCGTCAGAGCAGGAACAGGAAGTGAATCATCTAAGACTACAGAAGAGACCTCCCCACTTCACCCAGAGGCCAGGTACAGTTTAAATACTTCACTTTCCACACAGCCTCTATCCCCTCCCCTGACCTCCTGGATGTCCAGAGACAGCGTGAGCTAGAAACACTGCAGGAACATGACCCCTTCAAGAATGTTTTCCATGTTCCCATTATGGGCATGAAGAAGGACTGAATCTCCTCCCCACCATTTTGTTCAGATTCTAGGGGCGGGGAGGAAGTCCCTCCTAAGAAGGTTTCAATGGGTGATCGCTTCACACTACCATGAAGAGACGGTGGTACTACATGTAACCTACAGGACCTGGAACCTGGACAGTGATAACCACACGAGGCACCAGAAGGGACAGGCATCATAAACCCGTAAAAGGAACGCTCTCTGGCCCAGTCCTAGACCAGCACTTTGGTGACAGTGAAGCACAGGACCCAAGGACTGCAAGAGACAGACTGCTAGGAACAAGCAACTCCACTGACCCAAGGAGTGGTCGGCACAGGGAGGAGACATCTCACTGAACTGAACCCTGCGAGGCGCACACTGACTAGGAATGCCACTTGCTTATCTCCACACGCTTCTACTGATGGGATCACAACCTCCTTCAGTCTATCTGAGTCCCTCTGTCTCTGTTGCCTACCTAGGTGTGCCAGCTGTTTGTTTTTAGCAGCTCAGGCCTTCCCTCAGCCCTTTCCCTGAGGTGATTAGCTAACCCTTTGACCTGCTGTGCCACATCAACATGCCCAGGCTTAGCTTACTCACCTTCCATAGAAAACCAACTAGGTGGAAGGACCACGGCCACAGAGTTTGTTCTCCCTGCCAACCTCAACTTCTGCTGCAACCACTTCAGGCCAAACACAGCTCCAGCAGTGCCCCTGTTAACAGCCCCCTTTCCCTTGCCTCTTCCATGGCCACCGACTTACTCTAGGAACCACTGCTCTTCCTGAGACAGCCAACGCGTCTCCTTTGAGAGGGATCTGCCACACTCCTAATTTATGCAATGCCACATTATTAGCGTGCAAAATGCAGACACAGAGCCTGTTGGGGACAGGAAAGGTGAGGAATGATTCATGTTTTCACAAGTAGGTGAGAGGAACTTTCCCTTGCTGGAGCTCACTGGGAAGGAAGCATCACTGCAGGAAAGAAGGGAGGAATAGCCTTGTGAGACACAAGCACAAAAAAAGTAATCCCAGCTACAGGATTCTGGGCATACTATAAACCCAGAGCTGATTCTCCTGCCCCAGGAGATGGGATTACAGAAAGAGGAATGGATGGGCTACGGAAACATACAGGGAAATAATCCTATCAAGGCATTCAAGGGACATTGTGAACCCTGAAAGCATAGCTTCAGTCACCAGAAACCACACACAAAAACACTTAGAGGTGGAGTCCCCTCACCTAGTATTTACTTATGCATGTGGGTTTCTGTGTGTCTAAAGTCTACAAAACCCTGTGGCTATTTCTGACTTTCTTACTACAAGGAACGTAGGCAGAGCCTTGGGAACTGAACCAGGAGGCAGGCATACCTGGGTGAGGGCGCAGCAGACATGATTTTTATCCGCTGCCTGCTGTTCTGTATAACCACATTAACATACATCTGACTTGCTTACACTCCTACTCCAATAAACGATCAAAGGTCTGTGTCCCCAGGAACCCGTCACACCACTGTCAGGAAGACAGCGCTCAAATCTCCTTCCTCCGTGGCCATGTCTGCCCAGGCCTGAGAACCCTGAGCACTTCCACTTGAGCTCAGCTCCCAGCTGGGGCAAGCAGAGCCGAGCAAGCTGGAGAGGCCGGGCAACAGGTCCCAGCAGGGTCCCCTCCACACCAGGGCACAGCGGTTACTGCTCTGCAACACCACTGTCCCGAGCCTAAATTGGGTCCCACCCTTCTGGGACAGGCAGGAGCCAGGTTAAGAAGGGTTTCTCACACAATGAGGCAGCAGCCCTTCTAGCTGATTAAGCAACAGGCTCCAAAGGGGAATCTAAAAAATGCTCCAGGGCGAGGGGTGGAAGCGGGGAAGCAGGATAATGGAGTGAAAAATCATGGTCTCACACAGCTGTCATTTTGCCTTATCTCCCCCGCAACACACACACACACACACAAGTGTGCTTAAAAAACCTGGGTGGAGGACAGCCAGAGTGCAACAGCCTGGATTCATGGTAAGGGGGCAGGACACACACATCCCACCCCCCAGCAACTGCTCCAGGAGTTCAAACATCTACCACATTTGCTTCTACTTCACACACGTTCCCCCACCATCTACAGCTTCCGCCCTTAGCATCTGATCTTCAGGTCTACTATTACAAGAAAAAGAAGGGAAATTTTACATGTAAAATTTATATTATTATAGATTAAATTTATATTACTCTATATATTATTTATAGGTGTAAAATTTAAAAAGCCCTCCCTCGCACACACCCCCCCCAGCAAGCTTAACCCCCCCACTCTGCCACCCTTCCTGCACTCTCCAGCCAAGGCAGCGTTCCCAGGGGCTGCAGGGCAATCATTTAGTTAAACCATTTAGTTTTCCATAAGGGATTAACACACATACAATCTCAAAGTGAGTGTGTGCTCTGCATGAGCGTTTGCATACGTGAATATCCAACATGACACAGACACCTACAATATACTACACAGCCTCCAAAAAAAAAAAAAAAAATACTATCCAGCCACCAGCGCTGCTTCCCCACACACACCATTTTGCACCAAGCCCCTTTATATAATATAAAATACCCACGTACAGGCACAAAGGCCATTATATAAACACACGATAAGAGTTGATCTCACACTGCTGTGCCAGCACTGATGGGGACCAAAGACGCGGGGACCATCTCAGGGGGGAGCCAGGAAGGCCACCTCGGTCCCGCTTGAGGGGGTCGGGAGTGAGAAGATGCCCTGGCTAGCAAAGGCCACGCAAAACCAAATCCACGGCTCCATAATGGAGGCTGGTGAGCCCAGCACCGCTCTGGCGTTCGGTGGAAGTGTGGGGAGCGAGGGCTGCTTTGCCCACAGACCATAAAGGCTTTACATGGCTTTTTGTGTGTGTGTGTGTGTCTGTGTGTGTGTGTGAAGGGAATAAAGAAAGAGGCTGGCAAAACAGTAATTTGAACTGGCTTAAAAACGGGAAGGGAAAAGAGAAAAATTACATTTTGATTGGAATGCAAAGCACCCAACCCCTCCAGACCCTTTCACTCTTACAAAAAGGGGAGTAGCAAATAAAATGGGGGGTTGGGGGAAGAGACACCCCACGTACAGAGCATTTGGACTACATTTGAGGAAGAAATAGCCACAACAGAAAAACAGGGAGAAACAAAAAAATAATAATATGTCCCTTACACCCCCACCCCCTACAGGCAAAACACTACGCGAAGACAGTCTTACCCGGGCTGTTATTTTTCCGGGTAGGTAACAAAAAGCAGCCACCCCCGGGAACGGCGCTGAACTTCTCCCCGCCGTGCCCCCCCCCCCCCCCGCTCCCGGCCGCGGACCCCCGCCCCGACTGCCCCCCCCACCCCGCACAAAAGGAAACACCGAGCCCCCCACACACAGCCCCCCCCCCGCCCCCCGAAACAGGCGATGAGGGGGGCTGGGGAAGGAGACAAGGAGCATCAGTGAGCGGGAGGGTGGTGGTGGGGGGGTGGTGTTTTCAATCACCCGGGGGGCGACCCCCCGCCGAGAACGGCACGGCGCCCCCTCCCCGCTCGCCCCGGTCCCCCCAGCAGGGCCCGGGCAGGGGGAGAACGGGAAGGGAAGGGGAGGGGGGGAAGCCGTGTTCCCCACCCCACCCCACCCCACACACACCCCCCCCCCCCCCAAAATCCGCCGCCGCTGGAGGGGGCGACCCCCTCCCCGCGCCCCCACATAAAGGGCTTTTGTCCCCCGCTGTCCCCCCCCACCCCCCAGCCCAGCGCATCGCGCCCTGCCCTCCCCTCCCCCGCCCCCTCCCCCTCCCTCCGCGCACACAAAGAGCCGGAGGGGCCGCCTTTCCCCCGGGGTTTGCGCCCCAAGATGGAGGCAGGCGCCCCCCATACCCACCCTGACGGGAAGGGGGCCGTGTGGGGCTGCTGCTCCGCCGGCTGTCAGGGGGCCAGGCGGCCGCGGCTGGAAGGATGACGGAGGATTGGGGAGGGCTGGTGGCGGCCGTGCCCGGCGCGTCCCTCCTTCGCTCGGCTCGGCTCGGCGCGGCGCGGCGCTGCCTGCCGCCTCCCGCCCGCTCGCCGTCCCCTCCAGCCGGCGTGTGCTCGGCACAGCCCGGCGCTCACCCAGTTTCCATTGAGCCCCGGAGCCAAACCCACTGATGTCACCCAGCACAGCCCCGGCCCTCCTTCTTCTCCTCCTCCTCCTCCTCCTCCTCCTCCTTCTCCTCCTCCTCCTCCGCCCGCCGTTAAAGGCGCAACCGCCCGCCACCGTTCCCGCTGCCCTCCCGCCCGGCGGGCCCCTTCAGGCCCGGCGGGGGGGAGGTCTGCCCGCCCCAGGGTGGTTTTTTGGGGGGGGATGTTTCATTTCAGCAGCCGCCGGGCTCCCCAGTGAAGGTTTCTCCTCAGCGGTGCGCTGCGGGGGGGGAGTGGGACAACGGCCCACCCGTGGCACCCTCCTGCGGGGGGGACCGGGGGGGGGGGGGGGGCAGCCCTAATATGGCGCCGTCACCACCACAGCAGGGTCAGCAGCCCTCGGCCCCCGCTTGGGACACAAGGGCAGCGGGTTCCCCTCGCGATGGCGGCAGATGCCGAGCGGGGGTCCAGCGGGAAGGCCCGTGAGGAGTCAGAGCCGCCCCAACCCCACCGAGAGGGTCAGGGCTCCTCAGCCCGCGCCCCTCAGGAGCCGGGGGCACCCCCTGGGGTGCACAGCCTTGCAAATGTCGGCGCGCACACGTAAACCCTAACGCGGGTGGACACAGCAGATGGGCGCAAAGCCGGGGTTACCCCTCAAGACCCTGGGGTGTTTGGGGGCCAGACCCCCCCCCGTGTTTGGGGGACCGCGTGCTGCAGCGAGCCCCAGAGTAGCTCAGGGTGAGCCAGCTGAGTCAGGGGGAGGCAGCCAGGGTGTATTGGACCCTCATGGCGGTGTAGGAGGGGAGCCCAGGCTGGGGCAGTGTTTGGAGGCTCCTGGGAGGTGGGAGGTTGGGGCTGGACGGGCAAAGGAGGAGTGAGGTGCCATTGCGAGCTCTGGGAGCGGGGGCGCAGGGGGAGGCCGGAGGCCAGCGTGGCGTGAGGGAGAAGGGAAGAGCAGCGGGTCCTGTGGAGCAAAAGCCAAACGCTGCCCAGCTTCGCAGGCAACAGCGTGCCGCGTTAGGCAGGAGCTGCTTCGGCAGTCATCCCAAAGTCAAGAACCGCAGTTCCTGCAGTTAGGTTAAGGGTGGAGGAGATGAGCGTGATGGGGGAGAGCTCAAGGGCCCCCCATACAAGGCCAGCCGCTGGGTGCATCTAGGCCGGGACCCCCAACTTCCAGACACGCAACAGAAGCGCGGGCTGTTGGCACCAGGAGGCCCGAGTTGCAACCTTGCCGGCACTGCGGTTGCGGAAAGGAGTCATTGCTTCAAGTCGTACCAAGGTGGTGGGGCCGCAACACGCTGAATCCCACCGCCGGCCAGTGCCTGCACCAAGTTGATGGGCCGTGGAGACCAGGGAATAGTTCCTGTTCTGTGCAAGCCTTTGGGAACCAGCGCAGTTTCCCTCTCTCACTGCCGGGCCAGTTTTATCAGAGAACTTTGTCTCCATTCTGAGAAGTTAAAATTTAATTGAGTTCTTTGTAGTAATGACGCTTCCTTACACATGCTCCATTGAACCTCGGTAGTTTCAGAGCTTATGTAACAGCAAACAGATGGGAAGGTAGGTAATAAAGTACGCAGCCGCTGCCGAATCCGACCGAGGGCTTGCCCTCCTACCCTGGGTGGGTACACATCAGCCGAGAGGGAGTTTGCCGGAGCCCGGCACCGCTCGCGACTTTGCTGCGAGTGGCAGGCCCGTACAGGCGCTGAGCGAGGCAGGCTCTGACAGGGAAGGCTCCTGGCGGGATGGGTCTGATTCAGGTCCCAGGAGAAGCGGCTCTCGGCGTGGCTGGTGGGAGCGGGTTTCGGGGTGACGCTGCCTGGCAGGCAGGTGCAGGGTCTGGGGGGACGGGGGCCATGGTGGCTTTCCCTCTGTTGCTGGCTGAGGCGGCGGGAGGGAATTTACGGAAATCCCGAACGTAGGTGCAGCCCTTGGGGATGAAATCGGAATGTGTGTATGGACACTTCAGCTACCTTTATTTTAATCATTTAGGGCTTAAAATAAGAACTCTTTAATTAGAAACATTCCCTTAATTGAATTGTAATCAAGCTTTTAGTGCTGTTAGCCTGGCTAACCATGTGATCTAATAACACCCACCTTCTTCTCTCTGAGCATTGCCTAGTTACACCTCTTCTTGTGGAGAGATTTATATTAGGGAGCCTGGGCCAGGGGCTGCTGGTTTTAGCTATGCGCATAGCAGCCATACCACAGAGCCCCATCTTCATCAGGACTGTCAGTGCTCCAGTGGTACAACACCTAACTCCTACCCCAGATTCTAAAAAATATAGGTGTTATATGTAACAGAAGCAGCAGGACCCCAGCTAGAGAGAGTTTGGGGAAGGGAAGGCGAAGGGAAGGGGAAGGGAAGGGGAAGGGGAAGGGGAAGGGAAGGGGAAGGGAAGGGGAAGGGAAAGGGAAGGGAAGGGGAAGGGGAAGGGAAGGGGAAGGGGAAGGGGAAGGGGAAGGGGAAGGGGAAGGGGAAGGGGAAGGGGAAGGGGAAGGGGAAGGGGAAGGGGAAGGGGAAGGGGAAGGGGAGGGGAAGGGGAGGGGAAGGGAAGGGAAGGGAAGGGAAGGGAAGGGAAGGGAAGGGAAGGGAAGGGAAGGGAAGGGAAGGGAAGGGAAGGGAAGGGAAGGGAAGGGAAGGGAAGGGAAGGGAAGGGAAGGGAAGGGAAGGGAAGGGAAGGGAAGGGAAGGGAAGGGAAGGGAAGAAATTTGAGAATCCATGCTTAAAATCTGTGCTGGGTCATGTCTATTCCTCTCCAGTTACCAAACTGGTGTGCAGCAGTAGCCACAAGCATCTTTTGCTCTCTGTGCACCTCTCCGAAAATGAACATCCCCTTGGGTCTAGTCCTATATTAGGCACCAGAATACAACAACAAAGTCTCACTAACACTTTGTTTAAACAACAGCACCTGGAAGGCTGTCTAACCTCCCAGACCCAGCAGTGAGCCACAGCCACACTCATAACCTCATGCCAGGATGACACCCCAAGAGCCCTCACCTCATCCCTTCTCCCTAGTTTGCCTGGGAAGTATCTTTGGGTGTAGAGCGTGGAAGGGAGTCAAGGCTCCAGCCAAGCCCCTTAGCTCAGCAGCTGGGGGACCTGCACTTGGGATACCTCGTGTCTACCTCTCGCGGGGTTCAGACATGGCCAAAGCATCCCTAGATGATCCAGGGCGTGCTGCTGCTGGGGGTAGGCAAGCAGAAGATGGGCTGTGTGGGGTGGCTCTGCTTGCAGGCCCGTTGGCTGCTGTCCTGTTCCTGTTCTCGTGGGAAGGTCCTTGGGCAGTCCCTAGTGCTCACACTGCAGCGCTGTAGAGGGAACCCGTGGCAATGTGTCCTGGGCTGAGCCTGGTGGGCTGGTGTATCCAGGGGGGCTATACCTCCCTGGGCACCCCGCTGGCCTCACCACTGCCTGCCATGTCATTCCGCAGGTAGGAAAAGGAAAGAAGGGCTAGACATGCTGCGTTTATTCACAGTGTCACTGCTGGGTGGCCTTCCAGAGTCACTGCATATGATATTCATAGCACCTAGTAAAACTCGTGGGAAAGCTGAGCGCCAGTGACCTAGCAGACCTCAGAGAAACTGCCAGGTCACATTTGGCAACTCTGCCTGATTGGCAGTGAGCAGAATCCCATTTCACCCACTATCTGGAGAGGGGCATGCTGCTTTGAAGACCAAAGACACTTCTTCACAGTGGGACTTGCCTGTGCTAGGAAAACGTGAGGAATCAGGGAAAGAGCAGAGAAAACTTCATCTCTGTGCTGAAGTTCTACAAGGCCAGTGAAAGCAAGAAAAGATGAGAAATGAGAACAAATGCATCTCCACCTGCAATTCAAGAGCAGAGGTTCCCAAGGAGGCAGGTACCTGTGGCTTGACACATCCAACAGAGCAGAACGGAGTTGTTCAAAGCATTAACTCACAGTTTATTCAGAACACACAGCCCTCACTCAAAAAACAGTTATTAACGTTTAGAGGGTCTTTTTTTACAGGACACACACTCTATAGTTTCCCAGTACTTCCCAAATAATAATAGATTTGCCTTTTCAATACATATACCAAGCAAGAGAATAGCGTTTTAGAGAAGACCCAGAATTCCTGGATGTAAGGTCAGATGCAGCCTACAAGGTGGGGATGCCGATCTGAGCGCTTTGCCGGAGCGCTCTGCATTTTAAATCCTTTTCTACAGTCAAGTGCAAGTCCCCATTCACATGCAGCAGGGAGCAATAAATACTCCTGCAAATGAGACATCGGGATCCCAGGATAGCACAAGGCTAAAAACAAAGCAAAACGCCAAAATAAATAAAACATAGCTAATAGCTACCTCTGAAAATGTTGCTGTGAGTGACTCGCTCAGCATCAGGTAGGAAATCCGCAGCAGGGGCAGGGATCCAGGCCAACACACAACTGTCTCAGCAATGAGTCACTCCTTTTTCTTCACACTTTTTTTTTTTTTTGGGGGGGGGGGGGCAGGCTAGGCAGGAAAAGAGATGATGCTGAGTCCCTGCAAAAAGCCTTCTTCATGACACAGCCCAGACTCATCTGGAGCACCATCTAACCTGTGTGCTGCAGGTGTCCTGTGGAAAATAAATCTGTGGCCACGTAATTAAAGAGTCAACCATAATTCATATGCATGAGGACATTGAAGGGCAGTTGTACAGCCAGCCTTGGTGCTGCCAGTTCTCAGTGATGAGAAATGTGTATTCTGATATAACAGATAGTAGCAATGGCCTGTTGTCCTCAGTTAGAAGCAGGGCTGACGAGAGGTGAAACGCACTGCTGGGTGGCATTTGGGGTAACAGCACAGGATCAGTAAGGCGAGGGAAGAAGACTTGGGAGAAGACTTGTCTGGGCACTGGAAAAATCTGTGATCCCAGAAACACAAGCTGATACAGCTGTCCTCCCCGCTTCCCTTGTCCCCTCCAAGCTTTCCCACTTTTGGCTTCCCTTCTTCAGGCTTGCCGTGAAGCCCTGGGCTCCAGGCTTGGCCATTGCCCCCTTCCAGGTCCACGTCACCTGCCCTTCCCTGTCTCTCCCCCACCGCACCCCTGGGCCCAGTCTCCTGCCCAGACAGAACCGGTCTGGCTGAGCTGTGTGTCCTTGGCCAGTCAGTCCCAGACCTCCCACCGCATGCTGTCCTCCTCCACACAAGCTTCTCCCTGTCGCCAGTCCAAGCCTTCCCGGGCAGTTGGTCAGTGGCATCTCCCTTCCATCCACAGTTCCCATTTGTCACCAGAATCTCCCACTCCCCAGGCAAATGGTTTGAGTGCTACCGGCCTCCTTCCTGTCCCCCCCCTGCCCACCCCACTGCCGATCACCCCTCCTCTGCTCTTCTCGTTCCCCATCTCTGGTCACTACCCCTCTGCTCTTCCCCTTTCCCATCTCACTGCCCTGGCCAGCCCTGCTTTCTGCTCCCAGCCCAAGTCACTCCAGCACCTCCCAAGCAATAGCCCCTTGCCCAACCAGCCCCAGCATCTCCCTGCAGTTCTTGGTCTCATCCACCTCCCAGTCTTATTTGCTTTCCCACAGATTTTTGGTCCTTTCCCTTTGAGTTTCCTCCCTTCCCTATTCAAATCACGGGCTTTCCTCCTCTGGGCTTCCCAGAAGCCAAAAGAGAGGTGGCTGGGAGCACAGAGCAGATGGAAGCATTGAGAGATTCAGCCCCGTGCCTGACGCAGAGCAGCAGGATGCGGCCCTAGAAGGGAAAACCCTCCCAGTTCCCTTCAGCTTTGCTCCTCCGTGGGAAAGCCCATATGCCGTCACGCCAGCCTCAGAAGCCAAGGGAGGGTTGGGCAGGTTAGCAGAGGCTGAAATCTTTGTAGCTGTGAAGCTGTGGCAAGTCTTCCTCCTGTGTTTAACAAAACCATGTAATTTGTCCATGACAGTGGGGGAGAGCAGCGGTGTTTCACCGATTTGGCAAAACACAGCCTCCATGACACAAAAACTGACATCCTGCCCAAGGCCAAGCCCTTGCTTGAAAGTGCAGAAGATCCGCAGCTTTCATCCCCTGGGCCATATATATATATTTCCTCCAACCCAGGAAAGCTAGTGGTGGGCCACCATTTTCAAAAAGAATGAAATAAATGTGCCCAGTTCAAGCTGAGGCAACAACTTTCTGTGGAAAATTTCTCCTCCAGTGGTGAAATTTTGACAAAGTTAGAAGCAACTGAAAACAGGGTCTTAAAAGGGGAAGTGTCGGCAACATTAATAATAGGAGCTGCTCTTGGCCACACCTGTAATTAAGGGCCTTTATTGCTTTTTTCCATATACCTCGCCTTTTTTATCCTTGTGGTATTCCCAGCTTCTGTCAGTTTGCAACTGACTCTCTTTATTACACCCACGCTGGCTTGCTTTGGTAAAAAAAAAAAAAAAAAAAAAAAAGACCAAATGGAAAAAAAAAAACAAACAAACAAACAGGAATACACCCGCAGAGCTGTGTCAAGCCAGAGAGCAGATGTATCAGAGGACCACAGGACAGGGCCAAGGTTCCTTGGGAGGAGCTGGACTCAGGGCTGAATCAGCAGAATCTTACTTGAAGACGTGTAGCCTCGTCCTCCTCGGCTGCATGCTGAGTGCTGCCTTGGCACCAAGGCACCTGAGTGCCTAAGGGGTGGTGGAAGAACCTGTCCCAGCAGCCTGGGCAAGATGCAGGGATACAGGAGGGGCATCACCTCTGCCTTGCCAAGTCTTCTGGATTCTTCCTCACCTTGAAAGCAGCACATCTCCCTCTAAGCAACTCCATCCCTCGTATTTTTTGGAAAAAAAAAGGAGCTGAACTGGTCCCTCTCTCTGTTTGGGCTTTTGCCCCATGGCCATGTCCTGTGGCAGAGCCATCAGCTGGGGCAGCCCCATCCCATCTTCGTGGACGGGTGGGATCAGACAGCTCTGCTCCCCTCTCCCTTTCTGCATGGCACTGAGGATGGCTTTTGGCAGCAGTGTGAACTTCTCAAGGCCTCTAGTGAGAGGATGGGCAGCCCAAGGAGAAGAGAAACAATCCTGGGGCTCGGGGATGCAGCCCTCTCTGTCTCTTTTAGGAACAGCGGGAGCAAAGCAATGGAGAACTGAGAAGCCACATTCGCCCCTGTAGGAAAATTTGCAGGTCAGACCAAATGAAGTACAGGACTGGTCAGGCAGGAGGCCATTCAGCTGTGAAATGGCTTGTGTCTGGGAGGCTGGTTGGAGGAGAGTCTAGATACAGAAGTACAGGTCAGAGGAGGTCCCACGTGACTGGAGAATGATAAATACTGCATTCGTCAAAAAAAAAAAGGCCAAAAGGTTGATCCTGGGAACTACAGGCTGGTCAGACCCATGTGGGCCTTGGAACAGGTCCTCCTGAAACACATTTCTGGGCACATGAAGGAGAAGAGGATGACTGGCAACTGTCGGTGTGGATTTACCAAGGGCAAATCATTCCTGAACAACGTGATCACCTTCTTCAATAAAATGCCTGGATTTGTGGGTGAGGCGGGAGTAGTGGAAGTCGTTGGTCTCATAATTCAGCCAGTCTTTCAACACCATCTCCCTCAGTGTTCTGATGTCCAAATAAAGGCGGTGCGGTGTCAGTAGGTGGACAAGCAGATGGGTAAAAAACTGGTTGGCTGGTCAGGCTGGGAGTAGTTGTTGATGTCTTGGACTCTGCCTAGGGGCTGGTACCCAGTGGGTTGCCTCAAGGGGCTGTGCTGGGACCTGTCCCGTTTAACGTGGTTATTGATGACCTGGAGGAGGTGATGGTGCGCGCCTACACCAGGCTTTGCAGGTGACACCTAGCTGGAGGGGGAAAAAATCAACGTGCTGGAGGTCAGGGCTGCCATCAGAGGGACATAAGCAGGCTGGAGGGCTGGGCCTGCAGGAACATTGTGAGTTCAGGAGGGGCAAACGCAGAGCCCTGCACCTGGGAAGGAAGAGGCCCAGGCCACGGTACGGGTTTCGGACCTGCCAGATGGAGAACAGCTCTGTGGGAAGAGACCTGGGAGCCTTGGTAGAAGACATAGCCAAGCTTTCCACAGCGGTGCACAATGGGATGATGAGAGACAATGAGCATAAGTTGAAACAAGAGGGGTCCAGCTTGAATACAAGGAAGATCTTTAAGTCCCCAAAGACAGTCAAGCGTGGGGAAAAGTTGCTCAGGGAGGCTGTACAGTCCCTGTTCTTTTAGAGGTCTGTAAGACCTGATGAAGCTCTGAGCAACTTCGTTTGACCACTTTGCTGACCTGCCTTTGAGCAGGAGGCTGGACCAGACCTGTCCTGAGGTCTCTTTCAACCCGAATTATCCTATGATGCGCGGTGCCCCACTTGTGTATGGTGTGTGTTTGCCATGTGTCCACGTGTCCGCGCGTGGCAAGGGGGAGCTGCCAGCCTGTGTCCCGTGCGAAGGGGGGACGAGGTATCACACCCGCGCGCACGGTGGGCGGTGGGTGAGGAGCACACCGTGGCAGGGGAGCAGCTGGGGCAGCAGCTCGGGACGCCCGTGGCAAGGGCACCAGTTCCCCGCGCGCCCGTGAGCTCGCCCAGCATCACGGGCGTGCGAAGCGGGCTGGCGGGGAGCTTGCGAGGCGAGCGTGCCGTGGGAGCGGGCGCGCGTGTGCCAGGGGAGCGGGCACGTGGCCGCCGTCGCGAAATGCGTGTGCGGCGTGCAGATAGTGCGTGCGTGGAATGGGGGGGGAAAGGAGGGAGGGAGGGAGGGAGGGAGGGAGGGAGGGAGGGAGGGAGGGAGGGAGGGAGGGAGGGAGGGAGGGAGGGAGGGAGGGAAAGCAGCATTTGTGTGGGCTTGTTATTCACAGCGGTGCAAACCGGTGGTAGCTAAAAAGCCTCCCATGTACGAGCATCTCCCGTGCGGACTCAGGGGGTGGGGGGGGACGGGACATAGCGCAGGCGGTTATGAAACCAGCTTGCCCAGTCAGGATAATTCACGTACCGCCGTGGGAGGGACAGGAGAGATAAACAACTCACGGGAAGATGGGAGGGCAGGGAGAATGGCTTAAAATGCTGCTTCCCGGCATGCCCTGGTGGATTAGTTCAGCATCTCAGCCCAGCTCCTCTTTAATTCTTATGCAAGGGGTTTCTCTGGAAGGGACAGCCTGTCCTCGCCAGCGCAACGCCAGGCACAGGGCACCGATTAACAAAAGGCCATCTCACCACCCGTCCCACGCAGCGAAGGGCAAGAGGCAGCTGGGGACTTGTTCCCTGCGAGGACTGAGGTTGTGGATTTTTGTTTCTGCCTCTCGTCATGCTCCCCACGCCAGGGACTGCAGGACATGCTCGTCTGAGCCTGCCGTGGCCTCCTGTTCACTTCTGGGTGTGATTTGAAAGTGCCGATTTGTATCTGTAAGGCCCCACGTAGGCTCTTTTGGGGGAAGCACTGTGGCCCGACAGCTCCCAGCTCCTACATCTGGATATCTGGAGGCCAAGGGTATCCGAACTGGGAATACGCACTTCACCTGATCCATCAGAACTGCCATTCTGAGTCATAGGCAGGGGTACGAAGGTGATGGGCATTATGTATGTACCCAGGGAAGTGCCATGTCCTGGCCACAGCTTCACTGCAACTGCGGATGCAGGATGGGCAGAGATCTATTCTAGGAACCACTCCTGGTTCATTTATCACTTTTGGTGTCCCCAGCTGTGCAGAGAGGTGAAAAGTTAAACCCATAGTGGCAGGTTAAATTCCTCCTTCTGCCACTGACTGCTTCCTTATCTTGGGCAAGTCCCTTTTTTGCCTTGCTGTCAGTCACTTCCATCCCCCTTTGCTTTCTTCCTGTCTGAGAACAGAAGCTGCCCCTTCTCTTGTGACTGCAGCAGCAAGCACAACGGGGCCATAGAAGACCTAAGGGCTCCGGAGGCTTCTCCATGGGACAAATCATCAAATAATGACAAGGACTCAGAAAATCCCACGTTTTTTACAAATTGCTCTTGCGTTTTAACAGCTGACAATGCATTTTGAGCTCACAGGACCATCCGACCACTGCAGGAGAGCTGTGTCTCAAAGAGAGAGGCAGGGAGCACGCAGCTTCATCCAGCCAGCACAGCTCCACCAGTGCACCTTGCACCTCCTCTGCAGCAACCACTGCCGGCTGCTCTCGCCCCGACTTCCCTCCTCCACTGACCTCAGACACCTCTGTCCCATCGGGACCTACAAGTTTGCCGAGCACTGCTGGCTCCTTGGGAACTCCAGGGCTCCCAATTACTTAACCTTGGCACGCCGGGTGCAGCCAGTCACCCCGCGTCTGCGGATCTCCGCTCCAGAGCTGTTTTTCATCACAGCACTTCCCCATTTCCCTCGCAGCCTCGTGCGGCGCTGGATGGGTCACACAAGTTTCTCCATTCAAGGCAGCCTGGTTGCTAGTGAGCACAACACTGTGTCCTGAAGAGAGTAAAAGGCACATGGTGTAACCCAGCAGCCTGGAGATAAATGATGGCTCCGCTTTGCTTACATTTAATCAGCTCCTTCTGTGTCATACCAAGTGTTCTGATATAGGTCTGCATCACCCGTCATATCCTCACACTCACTCTCCAACTGATTTATTGTTTTATCCCTGAGAGAAGTGCATGCAGGCTGCAGGTCATGTCACATACATCTTTAAAGCCTTCTCTGGAGTTTCTGCATCAACTCGTCCTCCTCTGTTCGATACCTCAGGAGCAGTGTGCAGGCTTGTGTCGAGTCCCTGATAGACATACGGAGTCTGTTGCTGGGTGAGCATTTAATCACCTGTCAGGAGCAATTTCAAGCTCCTTATTCTCTCTGTCACACAGCTTCTGTAACGAGGCTTTGTATCGTCCAGGCCTTCAGATGACTCTTTAGTGACTGTAGTGCTGGGACATTCAAACAACTCTATCAATGCACTGCAGCCTGGGACTCAAATATTACCAGGTCCCAGGTTTCAAGACATGCTATTTCAAATCTGGGGCCAGCACCAAAATAATCCTGCTAATTTCAGAGGCCAAAAAAACTTTTAAAGCTCAAATATCCAGTGTCTCACAGACTATTTCAGGATGGTGTTTGTGTCCATCCTGAATTTCTTCGCAGGCATCAGGACAGTGAAAAGACATTGCTCCACTTTTCCTCTATCCACGCTGACCTGACTCTGATAGCAAGTCGCTTGGGGTCTGGGTGCCCAGGCTGCACAGAGAGCAGAGGCATTGCCCCTACTAAATGCTTCCTTCTGGGGGGGATGTGCTCAAAGGTAAGCAATATACTGATGGCCCACTGACTGCTCTGCTGGTGTTGCTTTCCCCGGGAACTGGAAGAAGCCCAGGAGCCGAGGCTTTGTACAATTTATAAGTCAGGTTGCCATTATCTAATGTCCCAAGGGGGTATGAAAAAGTTGGTTGCCAGAAGAGCTCTCAGGGCATTGCAGACCCTCGACCTGAGAGCCCTCAAGCTGACGAGGACATGTTCGAGTGGGGCATTTCTCCACTTCTCTGCAGTTTTGCTGCCCCCCCTCCCACTGGGGGAGCGTGCTGGCTGGCTGCCCGTGGCAGGGGACAGGCAGCAGCACCCTGCCACAGCCGTAAATTGTGCGTATGCTATCGAGGGACGGAATAACAGGCAAAAGAGGGGCGAATCTCGTATGTTGAGAACATGCCACCAGGCAGGGCTGTGAGACGACTGAAGGACAAGCAGTCAGCAAGGCGACAGCCAGAAGGACCCGATTCTGAGCCAAGGTTGTCTCTGCCTACCTTCCTAGGGCTGGCACGGCTACGCAGGCTGCTCCCCAAGAAGGAACCGAAGCGGTAGCTTCTGCTTTCAGAGTCGGTGGTCGCCCTGTGAAAGCCATGGCCTGACTGTCAGGCGGGCTGACCTTTATTGCAGGTTATGGGTGCAGCGTTGGCGGTGGGTGACGATCCTCTCGGAGCCTGCCTTCCCTCAAGATCAAACGTTTCCACTCCCGACCCCCAGCTCTGACCCACGGCGCTTCCCCGGGGAGCCGGCCCCAGCCCCAGCCCATCCCCGCGGTGTCACGCCAGCTCTGTGGCTGGCGGCAGCCCTAGGCCAGCCCGGGGATGCCGGGACCCACGGGGACGTCGGGGACCCGCAGGGATGCCGGGACCTGCGGGGATGCCAACCTTGCTTTCATCTCTAGATGGTGCTCTGAGGCCGGGCAACGGCCGGGCTCCCTCCGGTTTGTGCCACGCCACTCAGCCTCCCTGCGCTGTGTCCTGCCGGTGGGAAGGCTGGGGAGGGCAGGACCCCCACCCTGCTGAGGAGGAGAAGCTTCTGTAACCCCTCCAAGAAGTGGCTACCGTCTCAGCTCCTCGTGGTGTGACATCCCCCAGCCGTGGGATGCCACGCCGTGGGCAGCTGCATCGACAGACTGCTCCCCCTTGCCCCCTGCCCCTTGCCCCATGCCATCCCTCTGCTGTCCCCCTTGACCTGCCCCAGCTGGCCCTATACCGCCCCACGCTTTCAGCATGCCAGCAGGCTGCCTTTCCTCCTCTGCCCCTCCTGCACAGCCCCAACAGTCCGTCCTGGCTTTGCAGATTTAGCACAGGGCCGGTGCCTGCGGGGTTTTCCAAAAGTGGGGGATCCATTAGGGCCCAGCTCTGCTCGTGCCACGGGCAATGGCAAAAGCCCCATTGACTTCACGGGGGCAAGAGCAAGCCCTTAATGGCCTGGGGAGGTAAGGCTTTTTTATTCCGGGTTTTTTTCTTAGTGACATTTAAAACCGTGGCCACTTCATATTGCCTGTCCAAAAGCTGGGAGAGCCCTTCCTGCAAAGCCAAAGAGGAGGCTGCTAAAGCTCCAAGAAAGCAGAGGAGGCATTTTGCCACACAGAGGTCACAAGCCGGTGTGCAGCTGCTGGGGCAGCACCATGCGCCCTGCTCCGCTCCGCTCCTGGGCAAAACCTGGATGAAAGCAAGCTGATGGAAAAGGAAAACGTTTGTTCAGCAGCACGGACATTTTCAACACCATTTCCTGATCCCGGAAATCCAAACCCATTTTCTCCCCATTTGAGATTATTGTTGTGTTTCTTTAAAATATTTTTAGTCGCAGTGTGTATCCAAATGTTTTGCTGAGCAAGTTTTGGGTGAGTTGAAAGGTGCCAATGATGGTTTCTTTTCAAAAGGGTTGTCCAGAAGTGTCACCAAAAATAAAACATGAAACAAGTTTCTCAAATGTCATTTAAAACAACAACAACATCCATCTGAAAACTGGCAAGGGTAACAGCAGCATAGTTAGTTGTCATGGGGTAGAGGATCTGAATCAGTGCCTGGATCTTATTCATAGGGAAAAAGTCCTTCCTCTCCCCATTATCTTTCTGGTATTTGAATAGCTTTCAATAACAAGCCAAGGAAATTGTTCAGAAGTATGGCAGGAAAGAACCATACGTTGTGGACAGATACACAAAGAAGTGGTGTCTTCCTCATGAAAAGCAAGCTGCCAGCCTCTCGGGATTAGGGGAAGGTCTTGGGGAAACAGTCCCTCCATCAGATCCTGGAGGAGGGAGAGAACCCAGAGACACTGTGCCCTGGTGTGCAACAGAGGTGTCTTCTCTGGAGAGCACAGGATAAGGAAGTGTCACCTACCTGGAAGGTGATACGTCCACGTACTGTTTGCAAAAGCCAAAATATCAGGTGTGTTTACGGTTGTGAATGATCTGGAGAGCTGATTTGCAGATTCCTTAAAAACACCCAGTTTTCTTTATAGCAAACAGCCCCCCAGAGTGGATTCTCCGGGTGGGTTTTCACGAGCTGTATAAAGGATACAGCATACAGCCAGAGAGGCGCTTGGTGAGACAGATGCTGCTGTCGCATGGCGTTTGTGTGCATGTGGTTGGGTGTTTATGGGATGGAGTTGTGCTATAGAACGGGTTATGCCCCCACGTGCGGCATATGCGTGTAGGTATGTGCAGTGTGTACTCGGGCACAAGTACTCCGTGATTTGAGCAGGTACAGAAGTGCAGAAGGATGTACAAACCGCCGTGTATCGGCAAGGCCTGTGGGCACACCTGCAGCTTGCAGAGGCAAGAGAGCGCTTTTTCCTGGGGGGAGTGAGAGCAGCATGCTGTCGGGTGGGCTATGTGTGCCCAAGGAATGTGCCATTTTGGCAACCTAAGCACAGCTGCAGGAGGAGCACCTGATGGGCAGAGGTTTACCCATCTCTGTTCTCCTGCACTCTGGCTGTTCCTCTCTTTCCCTCTGCCCCCCTCCTCTCCGCCCCGCTACTCTCCCTTGGGTCCTCCTCAGCTCTCTCTCCTCTCTAACGATGTGACAGCATTTACGGCTTTCTCCCAGTTTTATTGGGTTTTGCTGGATTTTCCTCAATGCCTCGGTGTCTTCTCCACTGTGATGCCAAACACGACATGAAAAGGGCCAGCAGGTTCAAACAGATGGGGGGAGCTGGGATACCAGCGTGACCGCATGATGCTCGTTCCCTTAGCCTTATTGCAACCTTCTCCCATTCTTCCCCCAAAAGCCCTGCTGAAGCAAGAGGTGGCAGTGCTGGCCTGTGTACCACCTCAACCATGCCAGCTATGCATGCCCATGGCCCTGGGGCACCTCAGCTGCCCTGTCCTTGCCTGGCTTCCCTGGGCACTCCTTGGAGATGGTCTTCCCAAGAGCTAACGGGCTGTGGGCCCACCAAGCACTGCCATCCGCCTCCGAAGGATGCTATACCTTGGCGGGGGGGGTGCCCAGCCACGAGGGTCCCCCCTCTCCTGGAGGCCACCACCCCAGCCTGTGTCCTGGATGCCCGTGTCCTCACACACAGAGTTCCTTCTCGCTCGGTCCGTTAGTTTGTTTCCACTGCCATGGAAAGCTCTGAAAGCTGTATTAAAAGCCAGGTCAATAGCAGCTTATTCATTCCCCCTGGGGAAAAGAAATAAATAGTAAAAGGAGGGAGGTAGGTCATTAATTAGTAATGGGGAGGAGAGGTGGGAGAGGGGCACACGTGTAAAAATGAGGCTGCGTATGAAGTCACACACAGGAAAAGCTGGGAGGCACCGGGATTCACCAGCTCCTGTCCCCACTCTGTGCCCAACGGGAGGAGAGGGAGGCATCAGGAGTGATGCTTTTCCTTTTTCCATCCCTTCTCCTGATGATCTGCTCTTCGGTGGTCACCTGTCTGCTCTTTCAGCCTCCCAGCAGCTCCCCTTCCCTTTTTGACAAGGCTTCCCAAAGGTGCAAGATCACTGCTCAGGTGCAGAGCAAATCTGTGCAGGGCAGCTGTCCCCCTGCAGAACCTACGTGCTGGGATGAGAAATGGCCACATCTCGTTAGTTTATCCCCAGTCTTTCTCAAATGCACTCACATATTACCTCACTTTCTCTTCTTCTTTTTCCCTTCCTCCTCCTCCGCCTGCCTGCTGTGCCTGCTTCTTCCTCTCACTCCTGCTATTTCCTTCCTTCCCCTTCTGCTTCTTCCCCCCTTCCTCTTCTTTCTTGAACCAATTCCAAATTAATATCGAGATGCTGGTTTCCTGCTTTGTAAATCAGGGGTTGGGTGGGACATAATTTCTTCAGCCATTCCCCCCATAACACAAATGTGGGGTGCCCAGAGCATCTTCCTGAGCTATCTGTTTGTCTTTCTGTCCTCATATAATCTACAGTTTTGACAGAGTGATTCTGCTGCTCCTAAAGGAAAGGGTTCACCAGGTTTTTACGTCTTTTGTGAAATGACAGCAGTGATGTTACAGGTCTAGCTCTGGTTGATGCCCTCTCTCATTTCCCCTCGGTTTTACTTGCTTCTAGCAAAAAACCCCCAGGCTTTGGGTTTTTTATATATTTTTTTTTGAGCCTTACATCTAGAGATATGTCTTGCACATCTCTGCCTCTTCATCAAGCATATCTATAACCCTTCCCTCAGCAAAACTCTCATTATTTCTAAAGCAAGCAGGATTGTTTGACCCATCCTACTGGTAATTTTAATGCAAATGCTTCCCTCCATCCATCCATTTTGTATGATCTTCTTCCCAAGCAAATTCTCTGAGCCTCTTACTGTAGGTCTTTACCAGAGAGACCCAGAATAAGGGAGCCTTCATGGTGGACCTTCCAGGCCCCAACGCCATACTAACAGGAAACACCAACACTAATAACTCTCATCAGTCTCTATACCAGTCTGCAGCCTTGGGGTCTCTCCTTTGCTTCCAAACCTCCCCCTGGGATATTAGACTTTATTAAAAATAAATAGTTACAAATTCAGTTTTACAGCTGATGGCAGCAGGGAGGAGAACGGAGGAGGTGAAAGGAGCAAGTCGAGGGTCTGCTGTCCAGTCAGGTCACTTGTCTGTCGTCCCGGCCACGCTGTGGCAGGGAGCAGTCTGAGTGTGCAAGCACAGGGCCCTGCCTCCTCTGCCAGGCATCTCAGGAGAGGAGCAGGATGTGTTTTTCAAGAGGACTGGGAGAACTGGGTCTGAGTGTGTGGAGCCAAGCTGCTTCTGGAGGTGACAGATGCCAAAATCCAAGGAGAGTGCAGAGCAGGCTACATAGAGCGTCCTTGTCTCCTACCTTGGCATGTGCAGTGGAAGAATACGGATTTCAGTTCTCGTTCTGGTTTATGTACAAAGAAAGAGTCATGTGCAACAAGCAGTAAACATGCAAGTAAACCCCTCCCTTGAGATCCTTCCCCACTCCCTCCAGGAGTCCTGAACTCTCCCATCCGTCCTCATCTGGTCAGTGCTTAGGTACTGCTCCTCTCCTGGTGACGGTCGTGACTCTTGACAGTCACGGGGCCTACCCATGTCAAGAGGGGACAGAAAGTCTGCTGTTGCCTCAGCAGCGGAAACCCTCCCTGTGGGTCCCGGTCTGTCCGTTGAGGGCAGGGACCCCTGTCACCTCTCCAGAGATGAGAAACCAGGCGTGGTGCTCTCCTGTCTCTGGGCAGGAAAGGGGTCCTAGCACAAGCTGCACACAGCGGAAGAGTAGTGTGTCCTCACTCCTCTTCCAGGCAGTATGACTTCATGGGAAAGGGAGTATATCAGAGCAGCTCCAGGCCTTGATGTACTCAGGGGCATAGAGGCAGTCACAGGAGGCATTTTTTGGTGGGCGAGGGACTTATCCAGCTACGTTACGGGTGCAGAACGGAGGAGATGGTGGACAACGGGTGTGGAACGGGGAGGCTGGAAGAGTTAGATGGCTGACTCCCTGCGGTATGAAATTGTATCTAGGGGAAGAGTTGCCTGGAGCCGCTCTAGGTCTAGGTGGCTTCCAAAATCCATCATCTGGATGACGCCTCCCTCTTCCTTGGTGCTGCCCCCTAACACCACACCTACTTCGTCGTCGTCTTCATCTTCATCTTGACTGACAAGAGCCAACTCATTCTCATAGCAGAAGGCACTGGGAGGTGGGGGAGAAGGTAGGATAGTCATCTTGCTTTCTTGCAGCTCCCGGGCTGAGCAGCAAGGTGTGCCAGCTACCTCATAGGTCTTGTGAAAGCGTGAGTAATCCACTTTGTAGTGGTTCTTCTCCTCAAACACAACTGGTTCAAAACGATGACCCCAAAGGATTTCACTAGCGAGGTAAGAACTTCGTGCCTGTGTAGTCATGGCTGTGGCTTCCACCATCCCCTCCAGGATAACAACAATCTCAAAGTTCTCCGTCTCCAGCTCCTCCTTGCCAATCCCATAGAGTGGGCTCTCCTCATCAATCTCATGAACGATAATAATGGGTGAGACCAAAAATATACGATCAAGGCCCACGTCGTAGCCCACATTTAGGTCCCGTTGGTCTAGGGGGAGGTATTCCCCTTCCTCTGTCATGTAGGGCTTGATGAGCTGGGCTCGGACATGGGCCTCCACGATGTGGCTCCTCCTCAGGTTGCCCACCCGCCACATGAGGCACAGTTTTCCATCCCGCACGGAGATGACCGCATGATGACTGAAGAGGAGGGTCTGGGCCCGCTTCTTAGGCCTTGCCATCTTGGCCATGATAGTGCCAATCATGAAGGAGTCAATAACGCAGCCCACGATGGACTGGACCACGACTGCCATGATAGCCAGCGGGCACTCCTCAGTCACGCAGCGGAAGCCGTACCCAATGGTTGTCTGTGTCTCCACTGAGAAAAGAAAAGCCCCTAGGAAGCTGTTCACGTGCATGATGCAGGGCTTAAGGAGAGAGGGACCACCTCCCACCGTCGGTGCGTTGAGGTCACCGTGGAAAAAAGCAATGCACCAGAAGAGGAAGCCGAAAAAAAGCCAGGAGACCAGGAAGGCGGCGGAGAAGATCATAAGCATGTACCGCCAGCGTGTGTCCACACAAGTGGTGAAGATGTCAGCCATGTAGCGCTGAGACTTGTTGCTCAGGTTGGCAAAGTAAACGTTGCACTGGCCGTTCTTCTTCACAAAACGGTTGCGGTGCTTCCGCCGGGGGGCATGGCCCTTCCCATTCCGGCTGTGCCCGTTCATGCTGCCCAGCGCAGAGACCTTGTGTCCATCCTCTTCGGTTGAGACAATGCTGTACCTGGAAGAAAAGAAACAGGCATTTCCAGCAGAAATACGTGAAAAATAACAGCAACCACCGAGACAGCGAGGGTGGGAGACACGTGGGTGGCTCCCAGGACTACGGTACTGCCATGTTGAATATCATAACGGCACATTTCCCTGGTTATTGCCACGCTGACCACATTGGTGGAGCTCAGCTGCAATATTTGATGAGTCTGGCTGCCGGGAGGTTGTATCTAGCAAAGTCCTGACAGGGCAGCAAAGCAGGAGAAGCTTGTAGCGCTGTGCTACCTTCCAGCCTTTGTGGTGAGGAGGAAACCAAGGTTTCCAAACCTGACAGCAGCTGGGACAGCTGGGAAGCCTGGAAGCAAACACTCACGGTCTGGCCACATTTTGGCCCTGACATTATATAAGGCCGGGAGTTTCTATTTTCTCCTCCGCTCTCCTCACTGATTTCATGGTGCGTTGGTGACAATGTTTATGCACTTCCTGCGCTCAGGACAATTCTGTTGCCACAGCAACGTGCGTGGCTCTCAGCATCCCGCATCCAAAGCCAAAGGTGTAATTTGGAGATCAACAGCCAAAGCGCTGGCAGTTTCCCTGGCAGAAGCTCCACGTACGCTTTCTGGGAGACGTTTACCCCTCCAGCTCCCCTCCCTCATGTGCTGCTGGGACAGTTGCAGATACTTCTTAAAGATGTGATGGCAGAAGGTGCTCTGACCACTGAGGAAATCAAGCGAGTGCATGGACTCACCAAGACCACTCTGCCCCCGTGGCCACCGAGCCACAGCCTCCCAGAGCCCCTCAGGCTGGCAGGGTCTCCCTCCCACCCCATAGTGTTGACACGTTCAGCTGGAGCCCTCCCGCATGGGCTTCATGACCCCCATCCTTGTCTCAGGGCAAGGGAAGCACTGGTGGCTGGAGCTGTGATTCCTGGGGCCTGCGGCGCTGTTGGAATCTGTAATTTCTGGTCCAGCACCGTGCAGCACTTTGCTTCTCCTCCACAGCACTCCTCCAAGCACTACCCCCACGTACGGCATGTTTTGGATTGGAGAAGGAGAGTGGAGCCGTACCTTGGAGCCGGAAAGCCCCCGGCAGGTCTTTTGAGAAGAATATACCAAAAGGCAGGCTGAAGGTATGGCCTGAGGGGCCAGACGAGGAGGACCAGGCAGCCCAGGGCAGCAGCGGTCCTTGAGAGGAGGGTTACTCACCGGTTGACTCGGACGCTGCCCATGGCTCGCTGTATCATCGGGTGTCAGGGGGCCGCAGGAGCTGGGAGGGCGCGGGGTCTCATGCAGCAACACTCACATGGGACCGGGCGGCTCTGGGTTTCACCTCCGGCGAGCTGGGACCCGCACGGCCATCGCGATTGCTCCTGGGCACACGCCTTGCAGAGAAGGACGAAGCAAAACCCAGTCAGAGCCTCTCCTCACAGCACCCGTTCCAGTCCCAGAGCGGGGGGCACAGGGCTCCCAGGATTTCGCTCGGGAGGGGTCTGGGGGTGTCCGCGGGGCCGGGAGAGGTGCAGGGCCAGCCGGTCACCACTCTCCAGATCAAGGGCACAACGGTTGAGCAGCTTGCAGGGCCCTTGCCTTGAGCCATTATATTAATATCGTAGCTTACACTAGGACGGGAGCTCAGCCAGGTTAAATACCTCGCACACAAGGACTAATGAAGCGCGGACATGCACGGCAGCCCTCAGGGATCCCTGTCAGCCCAGCCTGACCCACAGGGGATTTATCTCCAGGGGGTGCAGAACATCCCACCCCCCCCCTGTTTCAAAGAGGAGAAGAAAAGCAATGAGTAGAGCCAAAAAGGAGAACTGATGGAAAGGAAGGGCTTAGGGGTAGCCGAGGAGAAGCCGGTTAGAGCAAACAGACCTTGCGACATGCCCTGTGTACAGCATCCAAGGAGTGGCTCAGCAGCAGAGCCCTGGGGAGGATGTCCAGCAGATGCTACGTCCCGACCAGGTCCTCCCCGAACTGAAGAATGGGGAAACCGAAGACTCAAGATCTGACCTATCCCGCCTGCCCAGAGCTGCTGGGAAGTGAAACGCAGCAAGGGGGTGAATGACTCACAGATTAGGAAGGGCTTTGTACACCTATGCTAATCCTACACTGTAACCTTTGGATTACAGCAGCCAGTGCAGAGCACAGGACGCAGACGGAGCCAGCTAGTTCATTTTCTCCCAGCCTCGCCGATGAGCAACCGGTGGTTGCCATATCTGGGACAAATCCAAGGATTTGTGGGTCAAATCCAAGGTTTAGAGCTGCTTGCAAGTAAGTGGTCGTGCACGGACAGGTGAGAGGAACAGCATGTGATGTTGTCTGGAACGGAAAAGCTGGTGAGAACCATCCTTGTCTCATCATCAGTGGTGCAGAACAGGGCTTCTTGCGGCTAAGGGTGACCACCAGCTTTCCCCAGTTAGGAGCAGAGACTAGAAAGCAGCTGGTAAGGAGCTCCAGACCATCACCTCTGATGTGCAAGCACCGCTGTTGTCATGTTTGGGATGAAGATTAACCAGCAGTCTCTCCTCCAGAGGCCAAGGTTACTGAGGCAGTTTAAGCCCTGTGGCAAAACAAACATGGTTGTTCAGACCAAGAATATTATGGGACCAGGAGAAGACAGCAACCCTGTAGTCCACAACTCACCGTATAGAGGTAAAGTGAACAGCTGCCCAAAAACTCCCATCAGGAAAAAACACTTTGGCACTGAACTCTGCCAGCACCCTCTCCCTGACCGCCCTACAGCATCCAAGTCTTTAAGGAGGGTTGGTTTGGCCAGATACGGGAAATTTTGTTGTGCAGCTGGGTAAACCTACAGCAGAAACTGGGGTTGGTAACCTAAATTCATCAAAAATGTTGAGGGATGATCAGGTGATGAAGAAAGGTCAATTCATGCCCATAGATGGTCCTGCTAGGATAAAGCTAAGATATATATTCAGTGATTACATGGTGAGTTTGGACTGCAGGGTCCCACAGGTCTTTAGGAGGTGACAAAGGTAGGCAATTGAAGTATACCCCTCTATGCCAGCTCCAGGAGGAGAGGAAGGGCATCCTCTCCAACCGGCACCTTCCTTAGCCAGCCTGGATAAGCCAAGCTCATCCTTAGCCAGCACTGACACTGATACTGGAGGAAAGGCACTGCCACAGCTCACTCCTATGGATGCTTCACAACTTTCTAAAGGTTTCTGACCACCACCACCTGCCTTTCCCCAGCTGCAGGAACAGGTGCACAATTTCTAGAGACTTTGGATTTCTGGCTCAGGTGGTGGCCAGCTCCAAAAAAAAAAAAAAAAAAAAAAAAGAAAAAGAGGAAGGAGGACATAAGGGACATAAGGAGCTTCCTGCTTGCTGAAACCATGTGCAGCAGCACCCAGATCTCTGCTCCTCACCTTCCCCACCTCACTGAGAAGGAGCAAAGGAAGCAGGTGAAATACAAGGGCTTTGCTGTTCTGGCTGGTACAGTTACGGGAAGGGATGGGCTCGCTGTTTAAGAGCGCTGCATCCCGTGCTGCGCTGCTTCCTTCTGGCTCCCACATGGGAGCTCAAGTCAGCTGGAGCTCTGGCGCAGACTCTTGGGCAGAGCCCACCATGGCTGGACCTTGCAGCCCAGAGCCTGGGAAAAGTT
This sequence comes from Tyto alba, assembly GCF_018691265.1. Lineage (NCBI taxonomy): Eukaryota > Metazoa > Chordata > Aves > Strigiformes > Tytonidae > Tyto > Tyto alba. The sequence continues at coordinate 33,356,488 of NW_024881282.1, forward strand.
TGCTGATGGCTCCGCAGTTGCAGAACGGAGCATCAGTAGCTAAAACTACATCACTACCTGCAATTTGTACTTAATCACAAGAAAAGTGTTTCCATTGAGAAAAAAAGGCTACAAATCTGAACACACACACACACACACTCAAACATATGAGTATATAGGCTTTAGTATAGGCTGTAGTGAGGGACCCATGGTCTCAGTCCATACACTCATCCGTAGGACCCACACAGAATTGAGTTCATTGCTCTTTTTCTGCTTCGATTTCAGAAATTTTGCCGGTAGATTTAAGGATCTCAGCAACAAGATGCAGTGACTTCGCCCCAGAGGTGAGCTGTCTGATGGACCGGTTTGTGCCCGTTACTATCTTGTGGAGGTTCTGCAAAGCGAAGTCTATGTTGTGCTTCACTGCCCCCAGGTCGGTTGCTTGGCCCGCTCTCAGGTTCTCATTCTCCACCTTGAAGCTCTCCAGCTTTCCCTGGAGAATAAAGACCTCCTGCTTCAGCTTCTCCACGCTGCGTTCTGCCTCCAGAGCCCGCTGGGTCATTAGCTGGAGACCCCACTCAGTCTGCTGCACAAAGGACTGTAACTCTCGGGCTTTCCTCTCCTCTTTGGTGCGGCTGGCCTTCAGCTGCCTCTCCAGCCTCTGCACTGTGCACGCCTGGCTCTCCAAGGACCTCTGCATGCTCCTGACCACCCTCCTGAGCATGACGTTCTCCTCCTTGAGCACGTTGTCTGTCCCCTGCAGGGCTGGTAACTGCCTGTCCCCGATGGCCTCATCGTGTAGCAGGGGGGGCTCCGCTCCCCTGGTGTGCTCTGGGTACCCCAGATAAGGGTCACTGGCGTGGCCCCATGGGGCGAAGGCATCCACCCCCCAGTTCTCGCCCACATTACCACGGGAAGAGTCATAGGAGCCACACGGTGCCATTCCGGCAGTTCGGAGAACACGCGACGTGCGGTGCACAGGCAGGTGATCGGTCCAGCTGTGGTCCCCATCTCTGGACAAGCCGCCAGGCATTTTTGTGGTTTTGTAAAATGGGTCCTGAAACTCCTGAGCTCCCTTCTCAAGCTCCAGTGCGTGCTTGGCCAACCTCTTGGCATAGATTCTATTTTTCATTCCTTCATCTTTCACTATGTAAGAGTGCCTGGGATTTAGGGAAAATGGGATGGCTTCTTCCAGGTCCTCTACCTGACTGTCACCCAAGCTGTCATAGCTTTTGCCCTGGAGTGGAGGGCATGCCGAGTAGCAGGGGTAGCTGAATTGATCATTGTTATAATAATTTTCCAAGCCTTGAAATTCTGGGCAGACTGTCTCTGTTTTCCCAGAGATGCCAAGCAGCCATGACATTTTTCAAGACGCTTGGGGCTGCAGCAAGCGGGAGGATCCAAAGAATCCCCCTGGAGCCCAGGTCATGCAGGCAGGTGACACTGACAAGCAGTGTGCCAGCTTCTGCAGCCTCGGCGACACTCATGGGGGAGGAGGCAGTCACTGAAATCCCTCCATTTAGATCTCCAGAGCGTTCAGGAGGGAGTGGAGAAGAGGACCAGGCATCTCTGTGTCTTCGCTATGGGGAGACCAGGAAACACCAAGGTCTGTGATGTCACCCTGTGCCTTCACCGCCTGCTGTGAGGTCGTCGCCGGGGTGGGGAGGAACCAATCAACTGCAAAAGTGCTTTTTTTTTGGCAGCAGAAAGATAAGCTGGATCCTCGTGGCCGCAGAGCCGACCTCAGCTTGGGGATGCTGCTGGTGGGCAGAGAGGAGCTCATAAAGCCACCCGAGACCTCCAGCATGCAGCTGGGGACGGGGACCAGCCAGCCCCGGGCAGGCAGCGTGGGGTGGAGAGGACAACCCCGCCCCACAGCCTACCAAGACACCTCCATCAGCAAGATCAAGCCGCCGGCATTTCGGTGCCAGGGCTCACCCTGGGCAGAGGCAGGGGACATCCCCAGCGCTTCGGCCAGAGGCATCACCCCGAGCCAGCGGGCCAGCGAGGGGTCCGCGACGCGGTGCTGCCGATCTGATTCATCCCCTGCTGCCAGCTGGCGCAGGGAAGCGTTAGTAATACCGGGCGCCGCAAACTCGGAGCGGCACGAGCCAGGAGACGGACAAAAATAAACCCACTTACCACTTCCACCCCAACACACCCCCGCAGCGCACGGTGCCGCCATGGGAAAGACAGACAGGCAGGGCGAGAAGCCCTGGGCCGGGGACTGCCATCGCGTTGGGCCAGCGTTCACATTAGGGGCCCCCCCCGCCCCGAGATGCCACACTGGGAGGTGATGTAGCCACCGTCCCTCCTCAGCGGCTGGTGGCCCGGGGCCACCACTGACATCCCTGCCTGCAAAATGGGTGCCGCCACCTCAGCAAGGCCAGGGGCATACCGGGAGCCCGGACCCTGTGCCAACTCCGTTCAGACGGCTGTGAAATGGTCCCATTGCTCCTTGAAACACAAATGGGATGAAGGGGGAAAGCTCAGAGATGCCTCCAGCAAAAAGGGGGTGACGCTCATGTCCTGAACAGGCAGCTGCCTGTCACACGGAGGAAGGGGGAGGAAAGCCTGGCCAAGGACAGGGATGCAAATCCTGGAGCATGCCGGAGGACCCTTTCCTGGAGCTTGCTCTGCCTCCTGGGACCCACACGGGGAGGGGGAAGCCGCGGTGTCAGCGGCAGCTCCCGGAGAGTGGGACAAAACCACGCTGGTGGGTGCAGCACGGGGCAGGAGACCAACGGTCTGGATGGTGATGCCTCTCCGTCCCTCAGCTGCCCTGTCCCCGGCATGCATGGACACCCACGTATTTCACGGCCTGAGGAAGCCCCCCGCCCCAGCGCTTTGGGAAGCCGCTGCAGCATGGGCGCCGCAGCCGCTTTCTTGCAGCATCGAAGCTGCCAGCCAGGTGGACCTCCAGGGGCCCCCCAGAGCCGCCGCCAGCCCCGCAGCCTGGGCTGCCCTTCCCAACCACTTTCCCCCCTCCTGCGCCCTGGATTGAGCGGTGCCGGGGCCGCCGTGCTGCTGCCACCCCCGCCTCGGCAGCACGAGCCCTTGCACCAGCCCACGCTGCCACCCCGGCGCGGCTCCGACCCCGAGCAGATGCGTGGGGCTGGGCTGCCGCCGTCGCTTTCCGAGGAATCTGCGGGCTAATCATGTCAGGGCACGTGGTGCTGATGCGATGCCTCCATCGCCCCATCCCCAGCACCCGGTGCAGCGCCTCGCACATCCCAGGCTTTCTCCAGCCCCTGCCAGAGCGGATCATATATTGTCAATCCTTCCTAAATTTGTGGTGGAAGAGTCTCATGAAACAGAACAGAAAAGTCCACGCTGAAGCACTCCCCCACTTCTCTTTTTATAACAACCGTATCTGGTGCTCTGGGACGTATACAGTGAACGACAACGATGGAAAAATCCCAGGGTATTTTTACACTCTTAGTCTTTGCTTTATCTGGAGTCGTCTGGCAAATGCTTCCCTCCTGTCTGTGGTCAATACCGCAGCCGCCGGTCGGGCTGCGCTTTGTGCCTTTATTCCTCTTACCGGCTGCGCAGCACCGCCTGGTTTTGAGATCAGCATCCACAGAACCCATCCTGCCGGCTCAGGCACGGTGACAACACGTCAGACGTCCTTTTGCCTCTTGAGGAGGCAGGGTGGAAACGCCCGCAGCAGAGAGGGGACCCCCTTCGGCTTTTCACATTGCCTCGCAGACCCGCGGCATTCAGTTTGTCCCCTGCATCCTCTTCTCTTCTTCCTCACGAATATTCCGGGGGTTCACGCCGGGGCTCGTAGGGCGGCTCGGTGCCATCTTGCCACGAGAAGCTGCGGCCGAGCTCTCGCTCCTCCGTGCCGGCGGGGCTGGGTGCTAGGCGCTGTACGAACACGCGCGGAGGCACAGTCACCGTGCGGGAGAGTTTTACCATATTAAAAAGGCAAGTGACATATGGAAGGTGAGGGGAGGAAGCTGTAATCAACTCCATACCATTTTTATATACACACTTCTGCCTTTTCGTTCAATAATTATAAATAGATCGAGTAAGTGCCAACAGTCCCCATCTGCCCCGCAAGGCACGATCCGCTGACCAGTTTCTCTCTCCAAATGAGAATTTTATTAATGTGTCTCTGCTTGGTTTATATTTTGGGGTGGAGTGTGAAGGGGGGATTTTTTTTTTCCCCCCCTGTGGAGCTCTGGAGCCCGGGGATGGGTAATATGAAAACAAAACAAAATGATTTGAAGTTAAACCATCTCAGTGTGTGACTCAGAGCTATTCATAGCTCCCTGAAGCCAGCTGCAGCAACGGAGCCAGAAGGATTCTGCCCGTATTATTATTCCAATTACCATCTGAATTAAAAGTTTGAGCAGTGATCAGCCCACATACTGACGGGAGGGGGAGAGAAGAAAGAGGAGAAGGAGAGAAAGAGAGAGAGGAAGAAAAAACAGATAAAAATGGGATCCACACAAAGGTCCCCGGGATGACAAAGTCAGTACGAGGCACGGAAAGGTGACAGCATCACCTCCTGCCTGCTCCCACACCACCCCGGCGGTCCCTGCTCCAGCCACAGCGTCCAGGCAATGACGCTTCAAGAGCAGCCGCCCTCTCCCCGGGATTCCAGCCAGGTTGGGGGGTACCCCACAGCGGGGTTGGTGGGACTGGCACGGGCACTCACCCACTCTCCTCCAGCCAAAATGGGGCTGGGGGGACAAGAGGCAGGGGCTGGGGGGGCAGCCGAGCAGGAGCGTAAGGAGATGGTGCTGCTGGGGCGGCGGCTGGGAAGAGGTCCCCACTTTTTCTTGTGGAGTGAGGATAGGTGGGTGCTATTCTTCGTGGCTGGCATCACAGGGAAAATTAAATGCTCAGAAGGTCCTTGGCCTTCCCTGGGTGGTGTTCGTGGCCAAAAAGGAGCCAGGCTTTTACGGCAGCCTGGGCTCAGACCGTGTCCCTCCTGCTCCCGAGGAAGCAGCCGTCCTGCCAAAACCGTGGAGCAGACCCCAAAGGGTTGGTACAAAACCTACAAGAGCTGAGAAACCGAAGGCGCTGGGGCGTCCCCGAGGCCCCCACATCCCAAGCGGCTGCGGTGCACTCGGGTCGCCACCTCCAGCTTTCTCAACGTGACTGCACCACCAGCAAAAAGGGCATCTCCCCTAACCCCTTCCCAGCCCAGGAACTCCCTTCACTGAGGCTCCAGCCCTGCGGGAGCCTTGCCAAAAAAAACGTCCCCAGCAGTGCCGCTGCGACTCAGCATCTCTCCATCACAGAGCTCCCCCCGAGCCCGTGCCGGCCTGCCCAGGAGGGCTGCACACCTGGGGCCTCTCCATGGCTTTTGGCTAGTCAGGGGCAAGGATGGTTATCGGTGTGCAGGAAAAGGGGGGGCGAGGGTGGCTCACGTCATCTGCCCCCCCGCCGCGGTTGCGCTCCCGACGGGGCAGGGACGGTCTGCCGGTGCCTCCGCAAAGCACCCGGCAAGGCAGGCGCCTGCAAATGGGTTATGAACGATGAGAACAGCAGCAACAGCGGGAGAGGGCATGCAATACCCGGGGGCAAAGCCTGCTCTGCACCAAGCCCCCGGCCGAGAGAGGCCGCAGCCGCTGCCCCGTACCCGGCTGCTGCACGAGAGCTCAGTTCCCAGCCTGGCCTGGCCGCTCAGCGCTAACCCGTCAGATTTCCTCCCCAAACCCTTGTCGCTACTCTAATAAGGAGCCCAGCAGAGCCACCAGCCTCCTGAGGGGGTCCCAGCCTCTCCCCTTTCAGTCATGCCTGCTAGGGACCAGAAACAGAGCTGAGGGAGCACCCCAGGTAAGCTGCAAAACTGCACCCCTGCAGAGAGTGGATTGACTGTTTCGCTGCAAGTCTGCTGATTTGCAATTGCTGCAGCTTGCTCGGCCTGGTTAAACAAATGCCCCAGAAATTCCTCCAGCCTAAGTGTTGCCCGACGGCCGTCCCCCCCCCCCGCTCCTTCCCCAGCTCCCTGGCTCCCCGAGGTGGCAGGGGCTGCCGGCACGGGCAGGCTCGGGCTCAGGGGGAGAGCAGGGCGAGGTGGGACGCGGCAGCCGTGCCTGCATGCTGCTGCGCCTGCAGTATCCCCCCTCCCCGGCACCGTTGTGAGTTGCTGTTGCGCCCCTGCTCCTGCCGGCTGCGGTGCTCGCCCCCGCCAGCGCCCTGCCCGCTCACCCGCCTCTCGCCCGCTGGCACTGGGTGCTGCCTGCTCGCCTCCACCCAGACACGGGGCTATTCCTTGGTGGTGGTGGGAACAACGGGGCCAGAAGAGGAGAGGACTTGTGGGGCCGCTGGGTCTAGTCCCACGGCGGGCACCGCCTCTATGTAACGCCACCGGGGTTTTTGGAGGGATGAAGCGCCCGTCTGTCCAGCCTCTGGGATCCTCAGTGCCTTTCGGCCCCTGCTCTCACTCTGCTGCTGGTGGGGCCAATCTATACAGCTCTTATGGCTGCTTTACCCTCCTCTAGAGCAGAGTAGCTTTTGACAGCCTCTTTCTACAAGTCTCTTCTGGGCTGCCCCGCTGCACGGGTGCCTGAGCAGGCTGTCAGCAAACACCACGGCCTGGTGCAGAAAGGGAGCAGGCAAGAGGAGAGGGGATACCAAAGATGAAGGCAGCAAAGGAGACGGGAGAACAGGCAGCCCAGAGGCAGATGGAACGAGGCCGGCAGCTCGTTGCACCAGTGCTGGCAGCACTCGCTGGGGAGGGAAGGAGGGAGGGAGGGAGGTGAGGAGGGAGGCAGGAGGGGTGTCGGGGCCTTTTCTCTGAGCCTCTTGCAGGGGACAGAGTGGGGGACGCTGCCTCCCTCATTTTCGCACGGCACCAGTCTCCCTCTGAAGTGTTTCGGGAGGAATGTTGCCATAGAAATAAAACAGCCGTCCAGATTGCGAGGGGCAGGCCTGCCGCCGTGGTGGCAGGGGCTGGCGCAGGCGTGGGCGGAGTGGCAGCAGGAGACCCCCGGCCGGTGGCGTGGGGCAGCGCCGGGCTGGTGGGTACCTTGTCCTCCAGCCTCCGCTCCCTCATCGCCAGCGAGAGCAGCCATCGTGCTGCTGGTGCCAGTGTGGCCGGTGCCAGCCCCGCCTGGCGTCTCCTCCCCAAATGCAGCGGTGGGTGAATGCCGAAACCGCCCCTGCGGGCAAGCTGCCTGCCACCAGGCCCCCGAAAGGGCGGGCACGGACGTGCACAGGTCTCTGGGGCGGTCGGGACAGGGTTGCACTGCAGCCGGCTCCCACCCCTCGTCTGTCTGGGCCGCAGCACCACCCACGCTGCTGGAGAACAAGCCTGAGAGCTCTGAGGGCAAGGACCAGCTCAGAGGTGGCCCCTGCCCGTCTCGAGACCCCAGAGCATCAGCACCTCTCCCAAGGAAGGGCTTCAAGACCAACCATCCCCAGGAAAACCACCTTGTTTGGGGAGGAAAACCAGCTGCGGTGCCTCCAGGGGCTCCATGTGAGGCCCCTCCACCCCGGTAAGGGACACAGGAGCAGCGCCATTGAGGAACACAAATTTAACCCAGCACGGGTTTCGCAGCGCTGCGAGACATCGCAGACGGCTTCACTCGGTCCTTACCATTCACTGAAAAAACGAGCGCCAGCGGGAGTCTGGGGAGCCACGCGCGTGAGTAAAGGATCGATCGCGAAGACACGAGCATCCATCTACTGACCCCCGGGCCACGCCGTCGGGTTAAGCCAACCCGGCGCAAAAACGCCGAGGCAGGGCAGTGGGGACTTGCCGAGGGCAGATTGCCATCAGCCGCTCCGCCCTGTGTCTGCACTGACGCCAGCATGCAGCGGGCGCGGGTACCCGTCACCCTGCCCTCCTGCCCCTTCCTGGCACCCTCCCACCGGCGATGCCACCCCAGGAGCGCAGCTGCTCCCAACGTGGTGGCCAGTGTCCAAGCTCGGGGTGGCCGAGCAGCCGGAGGGGCCAGCGGGGACCTGGCCTGCCAGGTAACTCCATCCTTCCCTGGCCGCCTCCTTGCTTCCCGGCTTTCCTTGCAAAACCGTGGTGGCTGGGAGGGACAAGGACTGCTGCCGGCCCCCCACCGGTGCCAGACATCGTGGCGTTCGGTCTTGGCACCCAAGAAAGGGGAGAAATGGAAGAGGAGAAGGGCGGAGGAGAGGGAGCCCCGCTTCCCTCTGGATCAGCCCTCTCCAGCTCATCCTGTCGGTGGCCATCCTCACCATCCCTCCTCTTCCCCACCACTCCCTGTCCCCACCAGGCTCACGCTTCCCTCCTAAGACACATATTCCCCCCTGTACTTATTATTATTGTCAGCAGCTACAAACAGAGGTGGCCACGTGCCGGGGTGACTCAGGCATCTGTGGGCGCCACTTCCGACGGAGAGGGGGCACATTCCCACCTTTTCGGCGAGACGTGCGCTCCGCGTACCCCACGGTCCCCTCCCGGGCTCCGGGTGACCCCAAACCCTGGGTCCCTCTCCACACCTCCCACCCACCGCAGACGCCTCCTCCCGAAAAGCCGAGGAGGGCACAGAGTGGGGGTTGAGGGTAGTCTTGGAGCCATGTCACCTCCACCACGCGTCCCCCGCGTGCGCTGTCACCGTCTGCCCTTTGCAGCACAACCCCCGAAGGGAGGAAGGGAGAGGCCCCGGAGCCGCTGTTTGCTTTGCCGTGGATGGAGCCGGGGCTGGGTGGTGGCGACACGAGACCCCAGGCTCTTGGCAGACAGATTCGTTTGTCTGCAGGTGATTTGCCCGGGAGGGAGGGCATCGGGGGGTGAAGGGGGCACCAGGGATGTCCGAGGTAACCTGCCTGCACCGTGCAAACCTGCCCGCCCAATCCCGCCCCGGCGGGGATGCCGGCCTCGCCAACAGGGATCAAAGGCCGAGTTTCTCTGGCATTTTGCTCATGGCTTCCTCCTGAGCTCCTTCATCCAAACCCAGTATCCAGAAGACCCTTTGCACCGTGCCTGTCTGGGGGATGTTGGACCACCACTGTCAAGATCAGCCACACTGGGACCAGAAGAGCTGGAAGGGAAGGGAGAGGGGTGCAAGTCTGGAGCCCAAAAAGCTCCACCGGCAGCAGGAGAGCCAACACATCTGCTTCAGCCCCAGTTGCGCCTGAGTGCTTGGGGAAGGGGTCTCCATCTCCATTCATCTTCAGGAACCAGCCGGGACCATCGCCCGCATGGAGCGGGAGAAATGAAAGGTGAGCAAGACCCAGCCCTGGGCAAGAAGGCACTAAGGAAACACGGGGAGCTGAAAAAATGAAGAAGTTACCTGCAAAGTGACCAAAGTCAGGGTGGCGAGGGGTGGGGAGGGAGGCTGGGGAGGTTTACAGGCAGGTACCCACCCCTGCCCCTCGGCCCGCGGCCACCCCGGTAGCCATATGTGCATACGCGGTGCACACAGGCAACTTTATTATTCACTGGCACGCTCACATGAAGCCACGCATCTCTCCCTAAGTTATATTTATAGCTGTTCCTCAGAGCGAGCGCAGATGAAACAATACATTATTTTCCTAAGGAAAAAAAAAAAAAAAAAAACAAACCCCTTCCCGGTCTCACGCCAGTGAGGGGAGCAGCGCGCCCCGGCACCGCCTCTTACCCGGGTCCTGCCGAGGGGCTGCCGCCTGCTCCAGCCGAGCCGAGCCAACATCAGAGGAAGGGGAAAGCGGCCGGTTTCTCCATCTCACCATGAAACGTCTCAGCCGGACCGGAGGAATCAGGGAGGTCTCTCTGCAGCCCTCGCTCGCCTCTGGCTCGGGGTTCCCCCCACCCCACCCCCCCCCCCACCCCCCACCCCCCCTCGCCCCCAAGGAGCTACTTCTCCTCCGTGACCCTGCTCCTCTCCTAACTCTGCCCTGCCCACGCCAGCGCTCTCCTCCTGCCTCTGCCTCTCCTCAGAATTTTTTGCTCCCGGGAGCGTCCATCCCACGGAGCGCTGATGTGCCTTCGTGGCTCGGCGACGGGTTCAGATCTCCCCCTCCTGCCTGGCTCCCTTGTTCCCTGGTGTTATTTGCCTGTGCCCCTCGCTGCCCCCCTGCTCTAGTCCCCAGATCTCCCCTCTCTCCTCCACTCTTCCTCCCTTTGCGCTCCGCTCCCTTTCCCTGGCTGCCTCTCCCCCTCGCTGATTGCTATGCAGTCTGTAGCTGAGAAGTCAGTAACTCTGTGGTAGGATCCAACAGCTTTCCGCTACTTTAGCCCATCCTCGCGTGTGAGCTCAGAGCCGCGGAGGCACCGCTGCGGAGCCGCCATGGGGGAGACGAGAGCGCAACCATCGGCAGCGGGAAGGGGACGGCGGGGCCACCGGGTGCCCCCCGGGGCGGCGAATCCTCTCACCGGGCTGGCACAAAGGGGCTGAAATACCCACTGTTGGGGTGTTTTTTCCTGCCTGGATTCGGGGCGCCAGGCTGACACTTTGCCCTGAGGAAGGACCAGGCTTTCCCAGCTCGTGCAGAGCGTTTGCCGTGGGGCATCACCTCGCCGCATCCACAGCCCGGCCTCCCCACCCTGCGATGTTGGGGTCATCCTGCCGGCACAGGCGATGCCGGGGATGGGAGCGCGGGCAAGGAGGGACCTGCCCTTTGGGCTGCAGGATGGTGTACGGCCTTCCTGCCGGGGAAACCTGCCCCAGAAACCTCCCCCTGGTTCTCCATGGTCAGCAGCATCTCGGGGGCTTTGAAGAGGTCATTTCTTAGTGGCAAGGTGAGGGGCCGGGGGGGACCCTGAAGCAGCAAAGCCAGAGGCTGAAGAGAGCCCTGACCCCGCAGGCAGCGGCTGTAGGCACGGGCTCCCGGGGACAGCCCTGCGCCAGGCCGACGGGGTCCGTGGGCATGTTTTCCATCCCCAGCGTGAAAGCCTGTGCTGGGAAGTCAAAAAAAAAAGATCAAAACCCCACTTTTGAGCGTCCCCTGGGTCTCAATCCCGCAACCGTCATCACCCTCCCTCCCCAAATCATCCCAACATCCCTTGGCAGACGGGATGCCCCCTCGCACAACACGCTGCGGGGACCACCGTCCCCCGCCGGGCACCGGCCAGCACCGCTGCGGTGAGCGCAGCCCGCTCTCCCCTGGCAAAGCCACCCCGGGGGGGAGCAGAGGGTATTTTTAGTAGCTCTGCAGGCAGGTGAGCAGCTGCAAACGGGGAGCGTGTCAGCCTCCTGCACCGGCCAGCTCGCCCCAGCCTGCCCACAGCTGCTCCCCACTGCTTGCATGGGGGGCCCTGGAGAGCCGCGGTGACTGGATGGAGCGGGGCCAGCTTGCTTCCTCCGTCTCCTCTGCAGCCGTCCCTATGGGGACCTCGTTCAGGTTCATGGAGGGGACTTGTTTTCCCAAAAGCCCTGTCCCCAGGGCCCACAGAGCTGCTTCCCGAGAGTTCCCGGCCGGACACTGCGCAGGTGCCCCGTGGCAAAGCATTCCGGCCTTCTGGCACCACGACGGGCCTTTCCCCTCCGTGCAGTAAAGGGATGAAGATGCTGCTGAGACATCTTGCTCCTTCCCGGGCTGGGCAAAGCTGCCGGGCACCCGCGCACCCCTGCAACCTCCTCGGCTTCAGGTTGGGTTTCACCCCCTCTGCCTTCCGCTTCTCATCATCACCGGCTCCCTCACAAAACCTCGCCGTGTTTCCTTCCGCCTGGGCAGCAAGAGGATGAATAGCTGCACCCTGTGCACGGCCCGGCACCCTGGCCGTGGCCAGGAGGGAGCTGGCGCGGCTGGACCCATCAGGAGGGACACGGGGACGTTGCATCAAGGATGCCACCAGCCCCTCGCTGTCCTTGTGCCCCTGGGGTGCAGTGCCCTGGCCGTCCCAGGCCCGCCGGCCCCGGCAGCGGGGTGGCTCACACTCGCCACCCCCGCCCGTCTCCACCGGCACCGTCTTTAATAAGAAGCGTGGAATATTTTAGCACCTATGGAAAAGCCACCACAGACGGTGGTGGCAGCCGTTGCCAGGGAGACGCTCCCAAAAATAGCCCCACTCCGCCAACCTTTCCCGATGCTGCTGTGGGGATGAGGGAGGCAGGGGGATGGAGGGATGGAAGGGTGGAGGGATGAAGGAGGGGAAGAGAGATGGAGGGATGGATGGAAGAATGTTTGGAGGGGTGAATAGAAAGATGGGGGGAGGGTGGGTGGAGAGGGATGGAGGGGTGGATGGAGGGAGAGATGGATGGAGGAATGGGTGAAGGGAGGGAGGGGTGGATGGGGGGAGGCATGGAGGGAGGAGAGGGGTGGAGGGGGAAGCGGGAGCTCCTGGGAAGGTGAGTGAGTGCTGCCTGATCCCTCTCCTGCTTAGGGATGAAGACAAGCACAACCCTCCATACCAGCAGCCCCTGCTTGGGCACCCATGGTCCTGCTGTCTTGCGACACCGGCTAAACCGGTACAAACCCTCCAGTCTTCTCTGCCCTGGGCAAGTCTGACTTTGAGTGTTTAAACCAGACGACATCGCTTTGGACTCCTTAGTGCCTGCCAGGATCCCTCTGCCATCCTCCTCCGACCATCCCATCTATGCCCCAGTGCTCCAGGACTGTCCTGCCCGAGCTGTCCTTGTCACGGGGGCAGAGACGGTGGGAGCCCACGGTGCTCAACCCCACCATGTTCCCCAGCCCCTCTGGGAATGCCGAAACACTTCCCTCCCTGGGACCACTCTGTGATGAATCCCAGGGGCTGCCCACCCTCCCGGGGAGGTCTGGTTCCAGCCTTAGCCACAGCTTGGAGTAGAAATGGAGGGGGACTCCTGGCTGAGTACCTCCAGGGGTCAAAGCACAGAAGCCTTCCCGGTGGCGGGAAACAAATGCTTTAGCAAGAAGGAAACCCCCATTGCCCCTCTTCTCATGCCCTCGCCATCACCTTGCAGGACAGGCAGAAGTGGGGAAGGGCCCTCGATGGAGCTGCCACCGCCTGGAACAGAAGCTCTGCAGGAGAAGGAGCCTCCCAGAACAGCAAAAGCAGAGAGGGAAACCCAAAAATAGACCTAAAGGGGAAAAAAAAAAAAAAAAAAAAAAAAAAAAAAAAAGAAACCCAACAACCCCAAATTCTCGTTTTTAATGCCAAATCCCAGCTCGCTCGCCTCCCTGTCACCCTGGCGACATTCCTTGTGGTCGCCATGGAAACGGGAGGCATGGAGAGAGCATCACCGTGCAGGGCGGTGGCAGCACCCGGCATTATTTCGGGAGGCAGGGAGACACCCGGTGCAAGGCGCTTCGTGTTGTGCCAGGGAGGGAGGAGGGAAGGTTTATTTTATTTTTACTTGCTCCCACTTCGTGTGCCAGTTTTTCCTTCTCTAAATGCCCGGGTGCCCCTCGCCCTCCCGGCAGCTTTCCCACGGCCCCTCCACGTGCCACACAGGGATGTCCCACGGGGAGACCCCAGCCCCACCACTGTGTCGCAGCTGGGTGAGCTCGGTTGGGCTGCTCCCACAAAGTCCCTCCTGACGATCACCTCAACTGGCAGTTCCCAGTGCCACAGCAAGAGATGATGCCGTGGCTTGGGGCCAGTCAGCTCTTCTGGGGAAGGCACGAGATGAGGAGAATAAACCCTTGCCACCCACAGCAGTCTCACCCCTCTGTAGCAGGCTTCATCCCCTGGGTGGGACAAGAAGCTGAGAAGAGGAGCAGAGGGAAGAGAGGATGACGAGGGCTCTCAGACATTGCACCCCAGGGGCTTGGAAGGGGATCTGTCGGAAGAGAGGACCCTAAATCTCTTCCTTCCCCTGAAACCTTCCATCCCTGCTCCAGGGCTCAAACCTCTCTCTGCCCACTTGGGAAAGGACCTGGGACACCAGGGACCTGCGGGATCATCGGGGCTGGGGCTTGGCTCTTCCCAGCACCCACACGGCCTTGCAGAGCCCTGCTGAAACCCCAGGCGGCTCCGCTTTGACGGCGGGAAACCTGATTTCAGCCAGTCCCTACCCCGTCGCTCCTTTGCTAATGCTCTGCCTTTGGTCCAACCTGCTCTTCTCCCACCCCACCGATCTCGGCCCCGGTGCCCTGCCCAAGGGCAGGCAGAGCCCTCCCCAGTTTCGCGGGACCGAGCGGGTGTTTTCCAGCCCAGCCTGGGAAAGTGGCTGGAAAAGCCCGGTGCGGCAGGTGCTGGAGCTGCAGAGAGGGAAAACACGGCAGCCAGCCTAATGGGCAGGGAGGAAATGTATGCAAATGTATTCAGAAAGGAATCCGGTGATGCTAATAGACTTGTTAGTCCTCTCAGTAAGCACCAGGAATAATATTTTTACACTTTAATCATTAAGGATTTTACTCCAAGCGAGCCCATAAGGACGGAGTGAGATGCAGAGGAGAGGGTGACGGCTGGGGACACGGCGGGCAGCAGCCAGAGCCAAGAGCAGGCGGGGTCACGCAACCCCCAAGTAAGCAAATTAGACCCGCAGCCAGGTGTGATTTGCTTGGGGATGAGGCGGCAAATTAAAACATCCCTTTGGTTGTACTAAAGCAACTTTATATTAGCAATTAGATAATGAACACCTCATGTCCCAGTCTCTGTGCAGAGGTTCCCCCGCCGCTGCCACGAGCCCTCCCTGCGTAACCGCTGCTGCAAGGACAAGGCTTATCCCAACCAGGCTGGTCACTCAGTTTCTGAATATATTAAAACATTATAACCATCACTACTAAGCTTCTTTCTATTAAATCTGTAAAACCTGCAGCGCCCACGTGCTTCTTTCATTCAACACATGTATTACATTGTTTGCAATCCACTCGCAGGAATCCAGGAATAATATTTTCAGCAAAGTTTGTTTCAAACCACATTTTGGGATGATCTTTTCTTTTCTCCGGGTCTGGGCTCTGTGCAGCTCCAGCCAGGACACCCAAAGGCAGGGGGATCTGGTGGTGGGGCTGCCAGGGGATGACCGCGCATGACCCACTGTGGAAGTGGGGTGTGACATACAGCCGCAGCGGCCCGATAATTCAGATCTCTCCCCACTTCTTTGTTCGCTCTGGGAGACGAGGTGGAGCACCGGGAAGAAGGTGCTGGTGGCAGGACAGGGCTGGGAAGGGCAGAGGGCAGGAGGCTGCGGGCTAGAAGGAGCGGGACAGTTTAATGCACCCACGGGGAATGTCCCTGGTGAGCCCAGCCCTCGCAGGAAGGAGTGCCCCCGAGGCCAGAGGATGGGGATCCCTTTCCTTCTGCCTTTTCCCCTTTAAACGACACTTCCGCGTGTAACTTGAGACAAGTTGGGGAAGAAAAAAAAAAAGAGGAAGGGAAAAAAAAAAAAAAAAGAAAAAGGGAAAAATAGCGCAGTTATTCCCGCCTCCGCCTCCTCCTCTCTCTCCTCCCCAGCCAGCCCAGAGCCACGTCACCGTCACCCAGCGCTGGCTTTGGGGGTGCTCAGCAGCCTCAGCCCAGGGCTCTCCAGGGGACAAACCCCAACTTTTGGCCTGGGGCAGGGAGAGGAAGGCCCTGGGGCAGGGAGAGAAAATCCACCCTGAGGGAAAAGTAAGCCAGGGAGACATCCAGCTTGAGCGCCTGGCAGGGAAAAGGCACTCACAAACAGGGGAGAGGGCAGCCTGAACTTTTCCCTGCCGGAAGAGAGGGCTCCATACTCAGGGAAAAAGGAAATTTGAGCCGGAGCAGAGCGTTTGCTCGGTTGAGGCTCGGGGGAGAAAAACTCCCTGCCCTCGCCTTCCCTGTCTGCAGAAAGTGCCCCGAGCTTCCCCCGCCCCCCAGCACCATGAACGTCTTCCGCATCCTGGGGGATGTCTCCCACTTGCTGGCCATCATTATTCTCCTGCTGAAGATCCTGAAGTCCAAGTCCTGCGCCGGTGAGTGTTCCCACACCACAGGGAAGGAGGGGGGCCCTTCTTGGAGGGCAGCTCGGCAAGGGGTGCAAGCAAAACGGGTGCCGAAAAGGCTAGCGGTAGCCCACACAAGCTGGCAGCCCTCCTTGGTGGGCTCTTCGAGGGAAATCCTCCTCCTCCTCCTCCGGGAGGTCTGCCTGACAAGAGGAGAGGGCTGTGGCGGAAGGATGTGATGTGGCAAGGCGCACGGCCTCGGGCAGGTGTTGGTCTCGGGGTGGCGAAGTGAAGGAGAGGGCAGCAAGGCCAGAGGGAGGTGGAAAACGAATGCAAGAAGTCGCGGTGTCACCAAAACCAACAACTGGGAGAGCTGCTTTAGGTCGGAGGTCCTTCCAGCGGGTGGGCAGATACCAGAGGCTGCCCCGTCCCTGGGTGAAGAAATCAGGGCAGCAGCTTCTTGCAGGGGGATTTTGCTCAGAGTTCGTGGTTTCTTCCCCAAGAGACTTCGGGGCTGGACTGCAGCACCACGGCCGTTATCACAGGTAGAGGAATGGGTGGGTCCCACTGCATCTCCCTGCCAGCGGTGACTAAGCTCCACCAGCATCCCTGGGCCCGTCCCCGATCCCACAGCTCTTCCCTCGTGCGGCAGATGTCACGTCACACAACCCCTGGCGAGGTGGGCAGGCGAAGGGAGCAAGGGAGGGAAGAAAAAGGCGTTTTGAAGACAGCAAGGGCTGAACTGGCCAAAGAAGTGAATGTGCCCACCAAGTGCCGGTCCCTATGGCCCAAGGCAGCGCTCAGGGCCATCAGCAGGAGCCTGCCCTGCCACTTGGGAGTCTCCAGCCAGTCCTGGGGCAGGTCCATCCACACCTAGGTAGCTCCCACAGCACCTACATGCTAGACCTGGCTCACAAAGCAACGTGCCTATGGAGAACCGCTTCCAGAGGCAGCGGTAAGGGGAAACTGCCATCCTAAGTGTCCTTCCTCTCATCTGCATCACCTCCCTTTCTTCTTCCTGCCACGCAGGTATCTCTGGGAAGAGTCAGATTCTTTTCGCCCTCGTCTTCACAACCCGCTATCTGGACCTGTTCACGACCTTCATCTCTCTCTATAACACTGTGATGAAGGTAAGGAGAGGGCAGCGCGGCAGCAGAGGCGCCCCTCAGCTCGCCATGGTTTCTCGGGGAGGTGAGGATATCTGGTCACTAAGTCAGTTTTTCAGCCAGGAAGGGCGGATAAAGATGCTTCCTTGGGTGCCCCTGGCCCTCCATTGACCAAAAACCAATGAGCGAGCTGAGTCCCCCACATGTGGTAGCACCAAAACCAGAACGAGATGCCACAAATCAAGCCTGGGTGTCCTCGCACAGCAGGAACATTAGCAGATGGCTGCCACCAAGCCAACCTCTTCACACAGAGCCTTAGAGGGCTCAGAGAAGTGTGAGCCTCACGGTGGGGCAATCTTTAGTTGACCGCTGGAGTATCTCCAGCAGAAGTCAATCCACAAGCCAGCACAGAAAAAGCATTCACCACTATCTCACCCTGGCACAGCCCCGCCAGAAGCAGGTTAAGAGATCTCGACTCTGGCAAAGCCATTCTCTCTTCAAGCCCAGAAGGTGCAATTGCAGGTAAGGTCCTGCCGTCTCCTTCCCTCCACCAGGTCATTTTTTTGATATGTGCTTACGTCACCGTGTACATGATCTACGTGAAATTCCGGAAAACGTTTGACAGCGAGAACGACTCCTTTCGCCTTGAGTTCCTGCTGGTCCCCGTCACAGGCCTGTCGTTTCTGGAGAACCACAGCTTCACCCCCCTGGAGGTAAGGAAAACCTGAGGCAGGAAAGGGAAGGGGAAGCAGCAGCCTGACACCGGGCAGCAGAGTGAGCAGTATGTTGGATAGTTGAGATTTTTAACAGCAAAATCAGGCAGGAAAGGCAAGGTTGTCAGGCCTTGAAGGCTGCCCCAGCTATAGAGCAGCTCAGAGCTGTCTCCTCTCAGTCCCAGCACAGCAGGCTCATCTTCCCCAACGCCAGCAGCACTACTCACCCCGCTCGCACATCGGTGCTTTGCTTTGGGTCTTAATGCGCGTGAACCAGCATCAAGACTCTCCGCCGCCTTCCTTTTGCATCTCACAGATACTCTGGACCTTCTCCATCTACCTCGAGTCCGTGGCTATCCTGCCTCAGCTCTTCATGATCAGCAAGACGGGGGAAGCAGAGACCATCACGACGCACTACCTTTTCTTCCTGGGTCTCTACCGCGCTCTCTACATTGCCAACTGGGTCTGGCGCTACTACACGGAGAATTTCTACGACCAGATCGCTGTAGTTTCCGGGGTGGTACAAACCATCTTCTACTGTGACTTCTTCTATCTCTATGTTACCAAAGGTAGGTAAATAGATTGGTATGCATTCGAAAAGTTCGTTTGTCTCTTTTGCAACGTAGGGTGGAGCTGCAGCTTGCCACACGTTAATCCTTACCTGACCTTATCCTTCGCTGTATTTGTGATGCGTATTGTCCACCTAAAATCCGGTTTAAGAACACGTATCTTCTGAATTCAAGCGAGCATCTCTGCTCACAAGGCTCTAGACGTGCATGTGGAACAAAGTAGAAATCAAACCAGAGCTAAGCCTGGTTTAACCCCACCTTGGGAAATTAACTGAGGTATGTTCAGTTCTCCGTACATTTTGAAAGATTATGAATCACGCAAACCCTTTGAGGCAGAAAAAAAAAAAAAAATAGCTGTAGGCAGACAATGTACCTGAGAAAGCAAGTGCAGACATATGGAGATATTATTAAGCCTACTTTTTCTTTTGACGGAAAAGATGTAACATTCTCAAAAGCTGATTCTGTAGGAAGATGGGCATCTGCACGGACAAGACGGCCCTTACCGTTTCCCAAAATCTGATGCCCCTTCCACTTCAGCGCCGCGCTCTGGGGAATGGCTACATACCAGAGCCAACAACTGCATCAAGGGCATGAAACCTGGTAGAACGTGACATGGTTTGCCGAGGCTGAAGTAAGCTTTAAAGCTTTCTGTTGAGGAGGATGGAATGGGATGAAATCTAGCAGAGCGAACAATTATTTTCTTCCTTCTTCACATCCCCAAACTAGTCTGCTCAAAGCAGTAGCGATGGCCCGCACGGGACGTTTCGAGGGATGGATCTTTGGTAGCTTCATGCTATGTACCTGCTGATAGAGAAGCGACAGGAACACTGAGCAGGTGGCTGGTCTTGGCAGATGAAGACTTCCTTCTGTCATTAGAACATTTTTGTAGCCAGAACAGTACTTTGTAAAACTGCCATCAAGGTGCTCCACGTCAATTCCCCTTTTTTTTTTTTTTTTTTAAAAAAAAAAAAACAACTAATTCCCATTTTAGCTTCGCACAATTCATATGTCCTGTGTCCTTCTGTATTTTGTGAGAAATCCATGCCCTTTGTAGTTGCGGATGGTGGAACAAAAGGAGAAAAAAACCCCCAACTGCTGGCTTTCAGTCTCACATTGCTAGCAATAGAGCTGCAAAATTTAGATGACAGAGGAAGCAGAAGAAAAAACATTTGTCACTGGGACAGCACAGCAGGAAGAGAATTGACTTTTTTTTTTTTTTCTTTTTCACAAATGTTCTGGATCATGGGAGAGAAAAGGTGTCTGAAGATATGCAAATGCTTTGCAGTCATTTATGAAAACCAGCAATATTATAGCAGGTTGCATCTCTCTCACACTCTTGCAAAAAAACCCCACTTTTCAAAACATTTCTAACACTGAGGAGCTCAGACAAAAGGGCAGCGATGCTACAAATAAAAAGCAAAGATGTGTTATATAAAGAAATGTATTTAGGAAGACTTCAGAGCATATACCAAAGCATTGGAAAGGGATTTTTATAGAATGCACCTTCTCTTTATCTTGTTTTCAAAACTAGATGAGCTCCCTTCTGTTTAACACAAGGACCTGAAAGATATTCCAAGGGAGCTTTCAGCTCCCCAAAGCTTGTGTTTCACAGAACGGCTGAGGTTGGGAGAATCATCTGCTCACAGCAGGGTCACCTAGAGCAGGTTTTTCAAAGTCCTGTCCAGTCAGGTTCCAAGTATCTCCAGGAGGGAGGCACCACTGCCTCTCCGGGCAGCCTGTGCCAGTGTCTGACCACCGACACTGTTCAAAATTATATTCTTGTTTAAGTGGAATTTCCCATTGCCCCTCGCCCCGTCACCGGGCCCCCCACCAAGGAGAGTCTGGGTCTGTCGCCTGTACTCCTCCCGTGAAGGGGTAAGCTCCCCCTCAGCCTTCTCCGGGCTGAGCAGACTCTGCATCTTAGATCGGATGCTCCAGTCCCTCAACCATCCCTCCTGGTCTTTCTGCACTTGCTCCACTATGTCCCCATCTCTGGTGCTGGGAGCCCAGAGCTGGACCCATCGCTCCAGAAGCCTCCCACCCCAGCTCCCAGATCAGGTGAGATGGCACAGGCTGAGGGAGGTTTGTTCAGGACATGTTCTCTATTAAAAGGAGGGGGAAAGCGCTGGGGATAGAACAGTAGACTCCACACTACATTAAGAAAAAAAAAAAAAAACGGGGAAATTCAGAGGGTCCACGCATGAGAAAGAATAACCATGGAAGAGGAAACAACCCTTTAACACAAAGAAGAATAAATAGGTTGTGGAGTTTCCCCCCTTAGAAGCAATTTTGCGGTGGCTGTCTCCCATCAAGGATCATAAACTCTGTCCTCAGGATTCCTTAATTTTACCCTTCTCACTAAAATTCTCCTCGATGCTCCTTCCACCGTGGAGGGGATTCTCCGGAGCTGTTAGCACACCGTTGTGACTGAGGATAAGCAGTTGTTACCCGAAGACAGCGCGGCCCTAATTCCTAGTAGCCTACAGTAGCACAGGGAGGTCTATTCAACATCTGTAGTCCCACTGCCACTCGCAAACCTGGCAACCCACTAACTAGCACTCTAACAAGCAAGTTGAAAAAAAAAAAAAAAATATTTTGTTGAAATAACGAAACAGTTGAATTCCTTAAAGTTCCTTCATTACCTTCTCTTTCTCTTCGCACAGTGCTAAAAGGAAAGAAGCTAAGTCTTCCCATGCCTGTCTGAAAACATTTCCACAGACAACCCAAGAAATTCTGAAGACGAAGCTCGTAAGATCACAACTGCCCTTTCCTGGCCCTTTTTAACTAACGGATGGCTCGGCCGAATTTCACTCCAGTGCCAAGAAGACAACGAGGCCCGGACAGCTGATACGCTTTTCATCCATATGAGACTTTCCCCCCACTTTTTTTTTTATATTTCTTCTTACTTGAATTTGGTGCTAGTAAGCAGTGCTGGCCAATACTGAAGTAGTGCAAATTATTCTCTCCTGGCTCTTCCCAGCACCTACCTCCAAAATATGCCTCGCCCTTTACACTCCTTGTGCTGCCTCAGGGTCAAGGAAATCGGCACTACCCTTAGTCCTTCAGTCCTTTAACAAGTGCCTACGGTAAAGGGAACATGGTACTATTAAGTCATACACAAAGGCCACTGATCCATTTCACACCTGGCCATATCTGACACAGCAGACGCTACAAACTGTTACTTTAACTCTGTATGAACTAATGTCCCCCTGAAAGTTAACTCTGCCTGACCCTCACTGTATTCAGGTCCTGTAACATTCGGGAAAAATACATTCGCTTTGACTGACATCAATCTTCCAATTCCACAATGTATTCAGAACGTCCTCCCCACGCATTCGGTGAAAGTTCCTCCTCGTATTCTACAAACAGGACCCATTTCAATTAAAATTCAGTGGGTTGCCAACAAAAGTTTCCAACTCCTTGAATTTGACTTTTTTTTTAAGACCTGGGAAGAACAGGGGAAAACACGGCTTTACACTCCAAAAATAAAGACAAAGTTCACAGTTTATTGACAACAGTGTTTTTATTTATACCTACAAAAGAAAACAAGATGGTATCAAAAGGACAATTTACAAACTAAGAATAGTAACATAGCTCTTAGTATCCTGTGTCTGAACACCACAGATCTATGAATCTCTCAATTCAAGTCTTCATTAATACAACAGGAATGTGTTCAGAGACCAGCAGGTGTGTGGAACAAGATGCTGATCCTACACAAAGCCACTAACCCTTCCATTGTCAGGTAAGTCCAAGCAGTAAATTGCTTCGGGAAGTGGGAGGGGAGGAGACACCCAACTCATTTGACACTCCCACAAACTTTTACAGATTGAAAACAACGCAAGCAGTACTAGAGGCTAATGCTTTATTAACAAGGGCCCTCCAGCTGGTATATGGAACACAGCAGCAAGCACCAGGTGGGACAGGGCAGCACATGCCACGGTGCGTTTATGCATTCAACAGTCTGGTTAACACTCTGAGCTGAACTGAGCCCCTGGACTTCAGCCGACCTCAATGGCAATAAAGCACTGCAAGACTTGGCATAGACGTTTACACGTGCACAAGTCCCCCCCAAAAAGAAGTGAAAGCTGTAGCAGACTATAAGGCAGCTTTGGCGGTCCAGAGACCCTTTTTAAAGCCAGTCAGTGAGATGCCCTACTCCTACACCCCTCAAACATATTTCTGCATTGAACTCGCAAATTTAAAACAAAAAAAACAAAAACAAAAAAAAAGAACAAGAACAAACAAACCCACAATCTCTAAATTTACTTGTGACGGAGGCCAAAGACAAATCAGTCAGTGCCTGGAAAAACCAAATGTTTCTGACTTTCACTTAACACAAGCAAGGGAACTTCCTGCCCAAGCACTGAATTAAAAGATGGGGTGAGGGAATCAAGGTTCTGGAAGATCTCTCCCTGTTCCCTCTGTGTCAGCAACCTACCTGTGTACTGCACAAAAAAAAAAAAAAAAAAATTCACATTCATCCCCCAAAAATTTTACTCTGGGAAGAAATTAAACTTAAAAAGAAATAATTTCTATATAAGCAAGCTCTTTTCCTGGGCTGTAAGAAGTTCCACTCTGCTACAGAAGGAGTGGGCTGCCTTGTTCATCCATATGCAACAACGCCAACAGAAAACAAACAAACAAAACCCTGCGCTCTCATAATGCAAAGATTATGCCTCACAAACCAGATGTACCCATTCTTTTGTCGTATTATGAGATCAAGAGCAGCCAACTCCTCCTATCATCTACTGTCTCTGAACCGTCTGGTATTAGAAATAACAAGTCAAAAACATGCTTTACTAAAGGGGAAACCCCCTCACACCCACCTTAGCCTGTAAAATAAACAAGTTTTATTTACGTATTTACTAAAATGTCACTCTTCTCTACCATTTTCTAAAATGCTACCTACCTGCGAGAGCTCAGCTCAAAGGGACCAATGGAGCGGGGAAATGCACTCAAAAGCCAGAAAAAGCAATAGTCAGAGCAAGGTACAAAAGAAATAAAGCTTCAGAATCAAGATGCGCTAACCAGCTTGCGGCTTACCTCATGAAAAGGAGATTCCAGGCAATCTCCTCCTCCTCCTTTCCTCCCCTTGCCCTCCCCCCCAGCCCACCCTATTCAAACCTCTTAAATTTTAAGTGTGGAAAACTCTGTCACATTTTATTCAGCATAGCAGCATTCAGAACATTCCCCATGGGAAAAGGTACTTTGCTCATGAAGGACAAACAAGAAACGCTGTTCGTCGTCTCAGTTTAGTTTCTGGGCTCTCAAATAAGACTTCTCTCAATAAACCCCACAATAGCAATTTGAGAGCAGAAACTAATTTTCAGGATAACCAGGCTCCATGTGTTTGAAATGCTGCAATATAACGATCACAGGGAAAGAACTTACTTGGCTAAACAGTACAGCAGCGGTACCTACAGTGACTACCTGGTTTTCAGGTATCGAATCCCAGACAGGTTTGGTCTCTGACACTGGGGTTTTAATCCCAACTCCCCTACTGCAGGCTGCTACAGGCACCAGAAGATGGGGCCGCTGCTTCCAGAGCTGCAGAAAACGACGCCGGCAATGTACCTGGGGCAATACTCTGAACACGGCCGAGCTCAGACAAATGAGCAGAGTTTTCCTATAGAAAGTCACCTACGATAGATTACAAGCAATAATAGTGAGCTATTTAAAAAAAAAAAAAAAAAATTAAGATTAGGAGAAGTGAGCATTGCTCCCTTGCATTTATCATTTTAAATGAAGTGCTTTTTGGCTCCCCAAAGTTTCCCACCTCTCTCGAAACTTCCTGAAATTAAGTTAACATGTTACAGAATAGAAACTCCCTCCCCTCAAAAGCAAGTTTTCACACAAACCTTAGACACCAAGATGATCGAGCTGGGACCTATCTGCCTTACACTCATTTCTTTTAGAGAAAATAAAATTTCCAATTTCCTCAACATGCAAGACAAAAAATAATAAATTTTCCAGTCAACTATATATATCTCTTTAAAAAAAAAAAAAAAAAAAGAAAAAAAAAAAAAAAGGACAGGGTCAGTAATGTGGACTGGGGGTCATTTTTGATGGGCTCGAGGGATTCGAATGGTGAATTCTAAGTCTAACCTGCATGAGAGACATCACAATGGGAAAGAGAAAGAAAAGGTTCCTTTAAATGCAAGAGGTCTACACTGGTCACCAGCAGGCGAGTGGTCTCATTTGCGTGAGGGGGGAGGGGGCGGGGGAGGGGGTGGATACTGGTAGGTGGCAGTCTGTCCCATATAGCCCATCACGTTAGTGGCAGGGGGCTGCGGAAACTGTTGTGACATGAGCGGCTGTGGCTGCTGGCCCGAGCGCCCCACCATCCCTGCATACTGCTGTTGGGTAGTGCTCTGTGAGGTTCTCCCAGCGGTGGCAGCTGTGGTGCTGGCACCATAGCCACTAGCACTGTACTCTGCAGTGCCATAGCCACTCGTGCCATAGGCAGCTGCTCCATAGCTCCCTTGAGTGTAACCATACTGGCTCTGTGCTGCCCCAAAAGCAGAATTTGGGCTCCCGTAGGCACTGCCATAGGTCTTGTTGGCTCCGTTGGCGTAACTGTCACCACGCTCACGGTCTCTGAAGCCACCTGAGTCTCTCCGGCCCTCTTTCACTCCCCGGAGCCTCCTGTCACACTCTTCCTGGTACATCAGGTTAGGGTTGTTTACTGAACTGCTCGTTCGGTAACGAGAACGACCTCCTGGCGATGGATATATTAAGATTTAGTACCGTGAACAAGTCTTAAACAACGAACTGGTGCAATTATGCCACCCTTTCTCCCCCTTCTACATCCACAGTTTTGCCCACAAGGAGCAAGTTCTTTTGCCTGACTGTAACTTCCCTGCACAGCTGTTCGTAAGTCTCTTCATTTTGTTCAAGGTGTAAATACGAAGTTCAGCAAGGGTTCTTACTGCATGTGCTTGGAGACAACCAGAAGCAATTCGGGACTAACTTGGAAATATCAGGCAACTTATTATTCCTTCAGGGAATGGGAAGAAAAATAGTTTCAGTCCCTGAAGGTAAAGTCAGCGTATCCCTTCACTGATTTCAGTTTTGCACACGCATGCACACACATCCTGTTGCCTGAGCTCAGGTATAAGCTGTGAGGAATTAATTCAAGCAAAATTAGCTCTGTGAGGACCTTATCAGAAAAAAAAAAAAATGAAATTCTACAGCTAAGGTAAAACAGTGAGCTACTACTGCGTGGGACAGAAATACTACATCTACACAGCATGCGGAGACCTTGCGTACAAACAGCTTTCTTACTAATCTGTTTGTTATCTCAGGCTTGCCCTTACTACTTCCCTACCCTCTTTAAATTTTCCCTCCCTCAAAATGGGGAACCTATTCCCTGTGTAGCCCTTTTCCCATGTGCCTTTACCTCCACCACCACCTCCTCCTCCTCTGTGGTCCACAAGCTGCATCAGTTTTGGATTGATGGCTTGATTGGCTTCTTCCAACACTTTGATAAGCTCCCTGGCTTGTTTCAGGTTTCCTGGTGTGAAGAAGGTGTAGGCAGTACCTTTGTTGGTACTACGTGCAGTACGGCCAATACGATGCACATAATCTTCAGAGCTGTTCGGATAGTCGTAGTTTATCACAAATTTAACATCTTCCACGTCTTGTGAAGTGCCCGGGTGCGAAGCACAGTGAAGGGGGAGGGTTGAGGAAAGGGGAGAAGAAGAGAGGACGTGCCAACGAAAGGTGGGGAGCACGAATGCAGGTGACAGTAATAAGAAAAAAAAATACAAAGTTAGTAATTGCATGGAATAAATACAAGACAGACTCATCCCAAAAGAGTAGAAGACTAACATTTGAGATCATCAGGAACAAAGACCAGGGTCCTGAAAAACAGCAGTAATTTTAAAGCAGTTTTGCCCTGCGCTCAAATTCATCCTCCCCGGAATGCATTTCTCTGTCTTCCCGTGTCAAAGGCACTGATGCTTGTGAATAAGCTAATTTAATTTTGTACCCTTTCTTAAAAACACAATCTGGAAAGCGAAAATGCCACCATCAGACAGAGCAAACTGGGGTGGAGGAAGGGCAGAACAGCCACGGCAAAGCTTTTACTCTGTTGGGAGAAGTCTAACAAATAATAACGGTAATGAGATCACTTACCTTCCACTCGGTAACATGAAATAAAAGGCAATCTTAAAAATATTTACTTTTATAATCCTAATACAATACAGTGAACTACTTTCCCTAGCCTAAAGCTTAAGACACTCCAATTACATTAGTATCATTCAGCCAACTCATTAAAAATTATTCAGGCCTATAATATCTTAACTCAGCTTTGTAGTTATCACCAGAATGCATTGCACTAACATTTCACCGTGCTGTTCTGTCCAGTTCTGGCAAGCTTTCCTAATTCGGACAAACCGGGATTCCATTAGCAATTCCCCACTTCCAGTGTCAGATGGAAGCAGGAAATCAAAATTGCTTTGTATGCAAAATATTATTAAAATTTAGATCAGGACTGCGTGCCTTATCGGAAGACAGACTTTGTAAAGTTATGGGACAGAAACAAAGTAAGTGTTAGTGTAACGCTTCAGTGAAAGCACCTCAAGTATCGAAAGCACCTATTTACTATAGTATACAGTATTTCTAAAAGGCATGGTATTACAGTAAGTGCCCTAACAGCTCATTTAAAAAATAAAAAAAATAAAAAAATAAAAATCTGCATTTTAAGAAGAATATTCTGAAAATATCCAAGATAAAACACAGATTTTTGTGGTTTCCTTTCTTTTTTTTTGTCTTTTTTTTTTTTTTTTTTAAAGAGAGAAACATTCTCTGTGTGTTACCAGACCGATGCACACTCCCTCCTCCTGTGGGAAACCGCTGCAGCCGATCCCGTCTCTTTGCCTTTTATTTTTGGCGGCCTCCTTTCGAAAACTCCGCCCTCTGACACGGGACCACTGGAGCGCGGGGAGCATGCATCAAGGGTCCATGGCAGCGAGAAGTCCCCACACACGCTCGCTCTGTGAACTGGCTTAGACGCTTCTCTGTAGCCCCATTTGGTTGTGAAGCGCCGGAGAACCTGGGTTCAGGTAAAAGTTTCAGGTCCTCCAACGCTTTTTGTCCCCGATTCGGGGTTCTTAGGGGCAATTGTCAAAAAAATGAAGATACAAAAAGTACATCCAAAGGGTCAGACTGCATCTATTGCCCAGACTGCATCAATTTCAAAGGGGTTGTGGGAAAAATAAAAACAAGAGGGTTGTAGTGACAAGAGGGGGACTTTATGTCTGTTTCTTATTACAGCAAAGGGGGGGCTCCTCAGTCTTTGCTGACTCCAAAGTCCTGAATCACACCAAAAAAAGGGAGTGAGAAGGCAGGTTTCACAGGGGGCTGCGCGAGTCTCCAGCTAGGGTCCTGGATGCAACAGGGTTTTTTTAAAAAGGGAAAGTGAGGTAAAGAGAGGAGTACGTATGACAGATTGCATCTTCACAGCCAGAGTGGAACTAGTCTGACAAGCTGCAGGCTACGTGATCCGCAGCCAGTCCCGTTTCGCACATCCACCAGTAGCCAAGTGACTTGAATTACCACAGAGGATACAAGGACGTGCTTTCCTGGCAGAAAGCACAGGGAATTGTAGCTACCGGTGCAGACGGAACTGACTTGACTGGGGAGGAGCGGGAAGAATGGGAAGACAGGAAAATTCAAGGGTGTTTTCCAGACTAGAAAGTGGTCCTGGTAGAGCACGCAGCTCGCTGAAGAACAGACCAGAGCAAGTACAAGACTCGGCTTCTCCAGTCTAGCATGCTCCAAAGCGTTTGCGCACACTCTCAATCTTCCTGCGCTTTTAGAAGATAATGTAGCAGGATCAAGAATTGAAACGGTGTGTCATTTTTGACAGCTACTTGGGAAACATTCCCTTTGTCAGACCATCAGAATACCCTATGGTACAGACAGTCTCCAATTATTAATCAGGAGAGATATCAACTAGCAAACATGCTAGTCTAGAGAGCTGTTTAGACCATCAATGTAGATGTGCCCCCACCCCTGCACTGAGAATGATCTGCAGCTGATATCAAAGCTTCTGTTAAAGAAAACAAAACAAAACAAATTCAATGGTTTTAGTTTAATAGACTGAACAAAAAAATAAAGTAAAAAAAATAAAAAAAAAATAAAAATCAGTGCAGAGAGAGGACCTCACTCCAGGGAATTATCACAAAGAAGTCATTACGGGACTCAGAACTTACCTGGAAGAAGCTTTTTTGAAACCAATGTTCCATTAGGAAGAGGGAAAGCCCTGGTGACTCAGCCAAAAGGCGCGCGCCCCTGTTTTATGTTATTTAGGTAGAAGCCTTCACTTTCCAGGATCTTGGAGGAAGTCGTCCAGAAGTTTGCCAGTTAAGTGACTTATTTTAAGAAGCAGCAAACTCAGGGCCCCAAAACAAGCAGAGATGTTGTTCAGTAACAAGAAACAGACTCTGGTACCTTTCCCCCTTAGCTCAGGTGAAGTGGATGATGGGAAGTGGGGAGACTGTTTTCTGAAGTGTTATCCAATCGAGTAGTTTTGGGGGAAGTGGGTTTTTTTTTTTTGAGGGGGGTGAGGCTGTTTTAAATGTCTAGGCAAGATGCACAAAGAAGCTACCAGCACATAGCAAGCCTGTTTAAAAAATGCTGCTACAGAAAGCAGCTCTCTTTCATACAAACTGGTTTCAGGCCTCAGTCCCTTCTCCCAACAGGCCCAAGTTCTAACTGCACAGGTCCAGACATGACCCTAGAGGGCAGAGACTGAAGTCCATATAATCACCTCTCTGAGGAAGTGTTGGACGTTTTTTGAGGGGGGAGGGGAAGGAGGGGTGAAGGTTGTGTGAACAAAGGCTGCCAAGTCTAGTAATGGTCTGCCTGTATTAAAGTGACCATATGATGCACAGCCACAGCCACCCTTTCAGCATAAGAAGAAAAAAGAGCGCTTCGGTAACTGAGATTTTTAACAAACTTGAGATTACTCTGAGTTTTCTGCACTGATTTGCAGTAATTCTGTCTAAAAATTACTACAGTGAGACATCAATCCCCAAGCAGTTTATCTTCTACCAAACTCAGGGAGGGTAGAGTATTCAATGTCTCTTATTAAACTCAGCGCGCTTGAGAAGCCATCCTCCTCTTCTAGAGTGGGCACACTAGGACTGTGCTTAGCACACAGTGTTTCACAATACAAATATGCTTATTAAAAAAGGGGGCACAACTGATGCATCCAGACAGATCATTTTCATACCACCAGAACAAAACTGTGTGGTTTTGATTCAATTACACATTTGGGTAACACGGTGGTAAAGGCCATATATAATCTCAGTGGTCCTGCCTAGAAGGAACACAGAGGAGGGAAGGTTACATGTCAAAACCAAAGATCTGGAGCAGTGCTTTCTCAGATGTGAATACATCTGTGGGGTAAACATGCGTGTACACTGGGGCTGGTATGTTCAAATCTGTGGTGTGTCATACGGGGAGAATATTAGCTATTTGCTGTTGAAATGCTCTCCCATAACTTCCTACTTGATCTTTTATCTGACACGCTCTGAACAGAGAGCAATCCATCCCTATCATCCAGCAGCAAAAGCTGGATTTGGGGAAGAAGTGAGTGTGGTGGAAGGGTTGGGTTGCATAATTGGACGTCTCTTCTCCCTCTTGGCGATCGATTGGTCATGCCTAGGCCTTGCTGCAGACCAAAGCCTGTTCATTAGGAGCAGGAAGAGACTTTGAATATGAAAGAAAAAAAAAAGATTAATGTTAAAAAACGTATTTCACATGTGGGGGAAAATCACGCTTTGAATTTTTTTTTTTTTTTAAAAAAAAGAAAACATATTTCAGTCCAAAGAAGAAAAATATGCAGCAGTAGGCAAGAGTGGTCTATGTGTACAAACCTAGCCCACGAGATGCAACGTCGGTAGCAATGAGGATAGGAGCCTTTCCAGAACGAAACTCTGTAAAACAAAGCATGCTATGAAGTAAGATTCTTCAAAAAGATAAAGTTACCTGAACTTGATTTACACTAAATGTCCATTTTCCAGAATTTAGATAAGATGGGTCAATTTCAGAAACCCCAGCAAGTCAGGATATAACACGTCAATTATTTTTCCAAATCCAGCTCTCTGGGTTACACAATTTTTCCCCATTGTTTTTTTTGTCAAAAAGTAAAAAAAAAAAATGGCAAACACACAAGTACTGCAATTAATAGTACAAAGGTAAAGGAAGTTCTTTTGAAATGAATCTATCTGCTATAGAGACAAAAAAAATAAGACAACCGGAGAAAAGCAGATCTTGGTAAATTACATACAGTAGCCCGAGTTATTCTCCTCTCAGTGATGGACTCACCATTAAGCACCCAATCTCTTTCTGGCTGACTCTTGTCTCCATGGATACACATAGCTGGCCAACTGCCGAACAGAGATGCACATTAGTATAGACAGAAAGTACATACATTAAAGGCAACAGGAAGCTTTACTGGCATTTTGGTCAAAAGGCAAAAAATAAAATAAGACTTGAGAAATGTTTTACTCTCTGTCCTCCTTCAGGCCTGTGTCTACCTAGCATGTACACTGGTTTGTTTCTTTTATATTAAACTCATTGCCTACATAAACAATGGTCTCAGTCAAATCACATTTGCTATATTGATATAGTCCCCATCAGTGTATCAGCATTCTGAAATGCTAAGAGCTGCACAGCTTATGAATACCCTCTCTTGCACTAATGCTTTGATGGAGTAGAGTCTTCTGGGAAACCAAGACAGAATTCAGCCAAGAAAAGAATGGACAAGTTGTTCCCAACAATAGCATCGTGAACATTTAAACCTTATTGCTTTTGATTAAAATTTCTTTTTCCCACTAGAAACAAGGGGAAGCTAATCACCCATCTCTGCGCATCCTTCGAGTGAGATCATCACATCGCCTCTTTGTCTCCACAAAGATGATAGTCTTGTTTTCCTTCTCTGCCATGATTTCTTCCATCAGTTGTATCAGTCTAAAATAGACGTGAGAACTAAGATGTATATCCACATATACAAGAATATAGGAGCACTCTCTCAGCTTACAGTGAGGACTTATACAACATGCATCCGCACAAATAAGTCAGTATCACACAGAATTTAGGTCTGTTCTACATGGTACGGTTAGAACATGCAAAACAGATGAGTTAATTACATGACTTATTTTGTAACACTCAAAGGTTAAATAATACAAGTCACTTCACTACTCAGAATTCATATTTGGCTTACAAAGCAATGCAGGTTTTTAAGTACAACCGAAAAAGGAGAAATGGTAGGAAAATCAGCTTACTTGTGGTCTTTCTCGCTTTCCATGCATACATCCACTATCTGCAGGATATTGTGGTTGGCACTCAGTTCCAAGTTTCCCACATTGATCTGAACATAGTCCTGCAGGAAGTCCTCGGCAAGCTGGCGCACTTCTTTTGGCCAGGTGGCACTCCACATCAGAGTCTGTCTGTCAGGCTAAGAAGAAGGGAAAACAGATTTATGTCAAGTACTGGGCTTTGAATGAGAAACCAAAGGAGGCTGGCCTTTTACAAGGTTCACACACCCTTATCTGGTCAACAATTTTACGAATTTGGGGTTCAAATCCCATGTCCAACATTCTGTCTGCTTCATCCAGCACCAGGTATGTACACCGACGAAGGTTGGTCTTTCCTGCCTCAAGGAAGTCAATCAAGCGACCCGGTGTAGCAATGCAGATCTCCACGCCTTCAAAACAGAATAAGGAAAAAAGAGTAAGGCTCTTTCATTTGAATGTCAATTGGTATTTTTAGTCAGAATGAATCACCTTCCAGAGCAAAATTGTTTTTAAAAAAAAAAAACACCACCCTCATTCGTACCCAAGATTGAGTCATTTCAGTAGAAGCCCTAGTTTCTTTTAATATTTTTTTCCATTCTGAAATTACTGTTACAGTGCCATTAGAATAATAAATGCAATATAGAAACTAAAACCTTACTGCCAGAAAACACTAGTGAAGAACTGTCCAAAAATCAGAAGTCAAATAAGCTTCTACTCAAGCGTGACCCACCTTCATCCAGAATTATGCAGTCTAGAGAGCTCTCTAGAAAAATAAGAGCCAATGCCAGCTAAACTCCCCATATTAATCAAACATGAAGTGCTCCTCTTGCTATACAGGTCAAATTACCTCCACTTCCACCTTTTTTTTAATATATAAAGCCAAAACATGGGCTTTAATACGGAGTAATTATGCACCAATAGTGACAGACAATAATCCTGACTATTTCTTAGCATAAAAATGGAATTCAAATATTCATTAACTATTACCAGGTATGGCAATTTATACATTACTTAAAAGGAGGGGCTGTTTTCCACTAATTCCCAAATCTTACATGCAAGTCCTTCAGTGTCACTGAAATGTCCACAGAAGCTAAGTTTAGGGAAGCAGGGGGGGTAAAAAAGAGCAAAACCCCAACAGCTTTCTTGATACTGCACTTAAAAATGCGGAGTATTTTGTGGTAATCCAGATCTTTGTGTCAACCTAGACTCCCAGAGCTGGGCATACTTCTAGTTTCTATACAGCTCCTGCAGGAATTACATTTCTAATGGAGCCACTGGTCTGTCAGGGAGACTGAATAAACTGCAATCTCTGTTAATGATGTACTCCTCCAAAATAAATACACTAAATATGGCAAGGATCACAACAGAGGGGGGGGAAAAAAAAAAAAATTAAAGTGTTTTCTGGACTCCCATCTAATCAACAATCTTTGCTGTACAAAACCCTAAGCAATCATCCAAAGCCAGTAACACCTGAAAGGACGAAAGCACTGAACCTGCCCACATCCTCTAACCAAAGGGTTTTCTTCATAAGCAGAACATCTATTTTACAGCACTCCAGAAAGGTGCACAAAAACCCACCAAGCTGATCCTCTCAAGGTCTCTTCATGTAACCTTTGACTCTCCCACTGAAGATGCTACTTTTGAATTGGAATACACTACTATTTTCTTGAACAGAGCTATCCCACAGCCTTCTACCATCCATGCCTTTATTCCATTACTGCAGTTTCAAATAATGACTCTGCAAACTGCAGTGGTAAGGTAAGTAAAATTTTCTGATTTCTTGAGTAGATCTGTATATGTAAGCTTACCTTGATAATATTTCCCACATCTGTCCATATAATTCTATTACGTATTTTTAATCTAGTGAAGATGAAAGGCAGCAGCACATTCCTAATAAGTAGCTAGCCCCTGAAATGAAGGTTAGGTCACTTGAGCACTACTCTGTTACAGTGGTTGCCACGGAACCATGGTTCCTCATCCTTCCCAACTCCATAGCCTTGCTACATACAGAAAGGCAGTTATGGAACGTTATGGAGTACATGAACAGAAATAGAGCTTAGTGCTTAAGAACAACAAAAAAAAAACTTTAACCCCCCCTGTCTAAAACAGTTTCTATATATCCAGAAATTAAGTTTGATTATTTGAACAAGCTGAGGCAGAAAACTTGAAATTTGGCTTACGAAAAATAATTTCTTAGACTTGCTGCTACTGCATTTCCTCAAAATAACCTGTTCTCTTTCTGCTAAGCTTCGTTTTCCCCTTCCTACATCCTGATGATTTTCACAGGTGGGAAGTTGAAAGAGAAAATAGAAAGGAAATCTAATATTCAAGTAAGTTGCTATAGAAGAGAATTACTGCTTGAACTATCACTGTAACTGAAAGAGATAGCTACTCATTCACATACCCCCCCCTTCCAAACAGGTTTTAAGATCATTTTATTTTTACAGAGATTTTACAATACCACCTCCTCCAGAAACGACAAACACCCATTTCAGAATTACCTCTTTCTAGATCTCTGATTTGAGGACCTTTGGGTGCTCCTCCATATATGCACGTACTCTTCAGTCTTGAACATTTGCCATAATCATCAGCCACCTGCTGCACTTGCTGGGCCAACTCTCTAGTAGGTGCTAGAACCAGACACTGCAGAAGGAATCAATTCAGGATATCCAAGCTGCATATACATCCCTAACTTAAAGGCTCCACACAGATACCATAAGCAAAGTTGGACCATCTGCTCTTTATTAGCTAAAACATTTAAGTATCTTTAGTCTGCGTCAGCAATTGCACAGAATTTCAACTGAGTGGGAAGTTCACATTGTGATAGTAAACATTTCTCTACTTACTATTCTGATATACCAATTAAATAAAGTGCATGCTTCATTAACAATGCCATGCCATACACACAAAAAGGAAGAGAATCAACAAGCACTTACAATTGGGCCATCCCCTCTCTCCAAATATGGCTGGTGGTTGATATGAACAATTGCAGGCAGCAAGTACTAAAACAGAAGAACTTCAAGTCAAGAGACAGGACTTCAATATTCGATGCCAATGACCTCCTGCCATGACAACTAGATCACGGCAAGAGCCCTTTTAGCCTACCATCCCTTCAAGAAGCCAACGTCTGATGTGAGAGACAGCAAGAGACCTTGGCTGTATAAAAATCAGGATTCTGCAAAAATAGATACGTGCATTTACCCAACAGAACAGAAGATTTTCAAAGCTGCTGACCAACCATATTTGCTTTGACATGAGCACAAAAATAGTTGCTCAGCACCTCTGAAAGGCTCGTTTAAATTTGGAGTCTAAGTTAGCAGAATTGAGCAATCCTGGCCCTAACCCATGCTCTTGATAAAGGATAAAATTCCTTCTTAACCACGGCACACAAAATTAACGTATACCTTGAACACTCAACCATTTTTTATTT
Organism: Tyto alba; assembly: GCF_018691265.1. Taxonomy (NCBI): domain Eukaryota; kingdom Metazoa; phylum Chordata; class Aves; order Strigiformes; family Tytonidae; genus Tyto; species Tyto alba. The sequence goes on from NW_024881282.1 coordinate 33,391,285, forward strand.
TAACTCACTTAGTTAATAAAACAAATATGCTAAAGACCACATACTGTTTTGAAACCACCATGTAAGCATAGACCAAAGAGAAGTGACTAACCATCCAAGAAGAAAGACACACACAAAACACACGCCTGTGAATAAGACAGGCTAGTTGAGCTGAAACTTAAGTCTCGCCCATGACACAACAAAGTAAGCTTTAAAAACATGTAATCATCTCACTTTATGCTTGTAGTACTGACCAGCCCCAAAACTACTAACAAGCAGCCAAGGACAACTTCTACAGAGCGACTAGGAAAACTAAACAAATAAATAGAAGGGAAGAATACATACCGCTAGTGTCTTCCCAGAGCCAGTCTGCGCAATGCCCACCATATCGCGACCACTGAGGGCGAGTGGAAAGCCTTGGCACTGAATTGGAGTAGGTTCTGTGAAGTTCTGGTCCATCAAGGCATCCATCACATACTCTAAGAATTTAAGAAAAAAATTCTTAAAGTGTAACTGAGGCTTCAGAAGACCTTTTAGAAAACAGGAGAGGCCTAAACAGTTATTGTTTTTCAGTAATTTTCATTATCTTAACAAACAGCAAAATACTTACGGGGAAAGCTACACTGGTGGAAGGCAAACACAGGCTTGGGGCAGCCCTCCATTCCTCGAATTGTGATCTCCTTCTTTCTTCGCAATTCTTCAACTTCATACTATTTATGTGAAGGGTAAAAAAAAAAAAAAAAGCAAAGACAAATGCCAAATGTCAGCAGGGACTTAAAGTGTAATGTTTCTAACTATTAACTCACTTCACAAGTCTGGATAACAGCTTTGTTAGATAACTGAACTGAAACAGAGATCTAAAAAGGACTGCTTTCCTCAAGATTTTATTTTAAGCTTGAACTATCACATAGCTTCTCCAGTATTCACAAGTATGAGCTCTCTGTGTAGTCTAATAGGACTAACGTCTCTCTCTCCTTACAACCAGTCCTTTTTAATGAAGTGTACTAATATAGTATTTTTAAGAATTATACCCTTTTTCCAGAGGCCAGAAATGACCAACAGCTTCAAAAGTGATTTAGAAAGAGAGGATCAGATAAGAATTATGTGACAGTGCTAAGAACGAAACAAAATAAACAGGCTCTAGTATGCTAGGAACAAGCAGAAGGCAGGGCAGCTCCCCTCCTTCAATTAACACATTCCAGATGTGCTTAAATACAGAGCTCTTCCTGGACAACTTGCAACTCAGAAATGTTGCTTGGAATCTTTTCGGAACCAGCACTTCTTTTCTGCATGAAAGAAGTCCAGGCAACATCATAATGAAACCCCTAAAACCTCACAATTATTTTTAATAATTGAACTTCTTAAAATATTTCAGAAATGTGTATCTACATAAGCGTAATTTTAGGAGTAGAAAGTGTTTTATCTTTGTCTAGGCTACCTTGCATGTCCAACTGCATTTTGCAACATGCTTGCACAATTCATGACCTTATTCTAATACTCATTAAAAATCAACACAAAGATACACATCAATACCAAACATGCACTTTAACCAAAGCAATGTATTTACTATTTGTGAGAATCTCTGGAGCTTCAATGAAAAAAAAAAAAACAAAACAACTTCTGGGAAAAAAAGCCTTTTAGTTGGCTAAGGCAAAGACAGCTACAGCAGGTAACACTAACTGTGGTTCAGCAGTTCAACTTGGTTTATCTTTAGAAAGCCAATGCCCTTTTCAACTCCTTTATGCCCTATAAATATCTCAAGAGTATTTCAAATAAAGATTTCTAAGTCCACGTCACTGGGTAAGAATATTTTTTCTGTTCATTTCCTCATCTTAAATCTCTTAATTTCTAGATATAAAAAGACATTAAAGAGGGAAAGAAAGACTCTAGACACAAGTTGGGTAGGAAGGGGAGATTACTGTATCTACAGAATAAACACAAAGTACTGCATCCAGTTTTGAGCCCCCAGTGTAAGGGGGACAGTGTTTTAACAGGGCATGTCCAATTATGGGGGAAACACTATAGGCTGGAGTACAGGCTTCCTGAGCTTGGGAAAAAGAGGACTAACAGCGGAATTTAACTGCTACTTTCAACTACCTGATGGGTCACTATAGAGATGTTGCAAATAATTATTAGGGGGGAAAAATATCATAAAAAACATTAAGCCCTGGGACAGCCACCTAGAGAGGACATAAACTCTTCCCATCCCTGGAGATATTCAGACTCAAAAGGAAAAGGCACTAAGCAACCTGCTCTGGTTTTGTAGTTAGCTCTGCTCCGAGCAGAGGATTAGACTAGAGATCTCCCATGACCTCTTTCAGCCTGAATTATTATTACGATAAAATATTACTTTCAAACTTTTCTCATGTATTTCTGCCACTCTTAGTTGATTATTTTAGGTTCTTTCAGGGCCTCCCCAACACTGCAACTCTCAAGTTCTCTAAGTCTTATTTACACTGACAATAGCTAGACCAGACAAGCATTATGACAATGAACTACAAATGACCAAATGTACAGTATCTCGTGTAAAAACAGCTAAGAGCAGAAGCATGTTAATGTTAATTTAATAACATTGTTACGTTAAATACACAACAAAGTTAATGTTAAATTTGTTATTGTTAATGTTAAATACTGAAGGCACTTATACCTGTGGTATCCTGCAGACCAAACAAGTGTAATGAAGACACAGTTCTATTACATGCTGTCCCAGACTTCCTAGGACAAGTTTTTTCACTTGTGATATTTTCTGTTGTGAGCAAAATGGAACAGATAGAATCTGAAGACTTACCGGAGTAAGCCTGGCCACTTCTGGATGTTCCACATAAAAATTCTTCTCGAACTTGGGCAGCTCATTTAAATCCCATTTTTTCTTGCGTAAACGTTCTCCCGGATTACCAAATTTCTTTGGAGGAAGAGGACCTCCACGACTTGCTCCAAACCTGGGAATGTCAGTGTTAGTTATTAAAAACAGTATTTAATTACTCAGGAGTTTGCAGGTTTCTTAAGCATTTTACACTCTCTTTTTTCCCCAACTTGACCCATAAGCACAATATTCTAGCAAAAGTCACACCCCCTCCAGCCACTACAATGGCATGCAAATTCTTGAAATAACCTAAGCCTGCTTCAAGTCAGTTCTAAACCCAAAACCACCTTAAAGTTTCCTTCCAGTATAGCTGTTTGTATACTCCTGTCTCTAGGTTTCTACCTCAAGGTTCCCTCCCTCAGGACAAGACTGCGGATACAGCTACAGCATTTGCCTTTTCTTTAAGCTGACACTACACTTAAAACATGGTTAGATGAAAGCGATGAGAAAAATCTCTAATTGGAAGTTCATAGTATCTCTCAGTTAACTTGGTTAGTTTTACACAAAAATAGCTACTTCACTGTCTGCCCCTCTGCCTTTTCTTCTTTCTTATCAAGCAGTATGCCTCAAATGAAAAACAAGAGTGAAGAACAGAAAGTAAACAAGTCCAGCCAGGTCTTCAAGTCCAGCTGCAATTCTGGAACCAAAGCAATTAAAATATATATACAGATATATATATTTTTTTTCTAAACCAGAGTCTAAAAGGAAAAAAAAAAAAAAAAGTACCTGGGAAAAATCATATCCTCTCTCAAATGCTTTTGATGAAGACTCAAGAAAGTAAGCTGCTAATGTTTACTAAAAATTTTCTAACTAGCAGAACAACTCAGAAGTTACTGCTCTTTCTCAAATAAGTTTTCTTCACCCAGTTAATTTAATACACTTCAGAGTTTTAAAACTAACTGTAAAGACTTCTTAATGTATTAGACAATACATGAGCTTCTGGTAATAATCTCTAAGAGTAACTGAAAACCAAGTGGCATAAAGTGATTATTTACTGTAAATATTATAAATTATATATATTTTCACCAAAAAAAAATTACAGCTCTTTCATTAGTATCAAACACAGCAGAAGCTACTTTTCCAAATGCTAGCATGTCAAATTTTGTCCTAATTAAAATTTTAATTAATAAAGATACAGCTTTCTGCAAAACACAAATTCATGTGAGAAATGCCCATTTAAAGCAAGACTTTTATTCAGATAGCAAATCCAAAGTGTCTGCACCTTATCCAGGCATGCCACTGCTACATAAAAAACTGTTAATGAAACAAACCAAAAGTAACAAAAATCCTAAAGCAATCTTCTTACACTAGTAACGGGTGAGGGGGTACTAAAAAGTAAAGATGATCTGAAATAAATTTCTGCATTACCTTAAGTATAAGGCTATCTGTTCAGACATTAACTACAGTTGTTCTTTAAATCACTTCCCAAGGGAAACTACAAACTACAGTGATTAAGAGACCAAAAAACTAGAACTCAACATATTAACAGAAAGAAGTGGTTACATTGTTGGAAACAAGTATGGCAGATATAATTTAACTTAACTGCTAAGTAAGTTTTAAAATGTTTGCTTTGTTGCAACAGTTTCAATTAAGTCTCTTTTCTATAATTATCCCTTATTTTCTCATCAGTATGTCTATCAGATCCCCCAGATGGCCTGCATAATCAGCAATTTTTGTCACACGAGAAGTCTGTGCACACAACTTCAAAAATTCATTTAAGCACTACAGGATAAAGTAAAAAAATAGTATAGATTTTCATTTACAGGGACATTCACCTTTAGTGAAGAAGTCTGCTACTGATCATGCTAACTTGAGGTCAAAATGGCAACTACCTCTGTATCCAAGAAGTTCTACTAAAACCCTCAGCCTCACTGAAGTCAACTGGAGGTTCAAAGGGTCAATGAGTTTCCTTATTAAAGGAAACGTATATAAGAACTGATTGCAAGACTGGACACTGAAACAGCTGCATACTACGAATATTTGCTACATGGGGGGGGAAGAACAGATATACTTTACACCGAAGTCATATCGTTTCAGTTCTCCATTCTTATACACAATATGACTGTATACTGACCTGAAAGAAGTGAGCCCTGCAGCAGTCCTCAAACACTGCCTCTGCTTAAGTTTATCCGCTAAACTGGCAGTAACTGACACTTTACATTCTGATTACAAGTAAAACGAGATTCCAATTCCAGTTAAACTGATTTAAATCTGAGATTATGCCACTAATTTGCCAACAGTTCTCTTTTCAAGTGTAAATTCAGACTGACTCAAAACATTCTTCTCTAGTATTACTGGTGCCACCATTTCTGGGACAAAACCAGAGAAAAACAGCACAACTTTCCATTCTAAGAAGTCACCTACAACTCATTCTTGACAGGAAGAGAAAGCCTGTGTTTGTTTAGCCTATGAAAGAACCAGCACTGTGGAAGTGATAAACTTTCAAATTGCACTTAACCAGCACGCTGGGTGGCCCAAAATTTTACAGAGGTTACATTAAGTATGATGGCTGTCAGTAGTTACAAATATTTTCACACCTTAAATAGATGTATATAACAAACTGAACCCTGATGCATTAAAACTTCCAGAATCATTTGCCAAGAAAATGATTCTCCATGCAAATATCCAAAAACTTCACAAAGAAGCATGTAGGTACTCCTTTTACTTATGCAAAACTCCTGATCTAAAAGAGAAGCATCCACTTATAATCAAAATGTTTACACAAAATGAGATTACACAAATTTTAAGGCACGCCAAGTGTTGTGACAATGCTTTGGCCAGTGTTCTTAGTAACTGTATATAAGTCTGCATACTCAAACTCACTAAACTCCAAAAACAGCTGGGGTCTGAACTATCTCAGACTTGCCAAAGTGTCTACTCCAATGTCCTTGTGTTAAACTGAGCTGGAAATCTCACAGTGGAAAAACATCAGAACCCTCCTCTCTGTGGAAAAAAAAAATGAAAGTATCTTTTAATTTCAGAGCGTGAAATGTGGGTGTAAGATAAAGCAAGGACACAACTATCTCTCTCCACGGACAATGGGAAACTAAATGTTAAAATGCATTGCAACATGTAACAAAACATTCCTGAATCTCCCAGTGGGGAGGGAAGAAGAAAAGACAAGGATGAGGGGAGGCGGGGAAGGGGGAAGAAGACTCATTACAGAGATCTAGTCAGCCATATTTTAGAATAACAGAAGCCACATGATATGTTTGTTGTTAATCCTTGAGAATGGAAGCCTAACTGCTTGTGATCTAAAGGACAGATAATGCCAGTCTCCTAAATTAGTTCTAACTTTCTCTTTAAAAAGGCCTGGGATGAACATCTTACTTTCAACCCTTAAAAAACCTCAAGTCTCATACTAGTTATATACTATAATATAATGCCCTTGTATTTATTACTGCCATACTTGGAAGGGAAAAAAAAACAAACAAAAAAAAAAAAACACACACACACAAAAAAAAAAACAAAAAAAAAAACAAGAAATCAAACCTGCAAAAACCTTTTCCAAGCCAAGCTTCCTTTAAATAGCAGATTCAGGAATATCAAGCACTAGGCCTCTGCAGTGCCACACAGACAACTCTTGTTTGACTGCTACGTAAGCTTGCTCATGCTCATTAAGTGTGGTCCAGGGCCATGTTTACTGAGATCACCCTCTCGAGTATGCAAGCCCCCTGCACGGCAGCAGTTTTCAATCTCATTTCCCCTCACGATAAGCCTGGGAGCGCAACTGAGAAAGATCTTTCACCAACTGCCATCTTCCTACTAAGTCCAGAAGGAGCAATGACAAGCAGAAGGGCAGACCATCCAACCAACCTTGCCAGGGCCACCAAGGCCTTCACGGCTCTCGGGCAGGGGGGGACGGAGAGAGTGGGGGAAAGAAGAGGGCTGGCAGAAAATAAATTGGGGGGGGGGGGGGGGGGGGGAAGGAAAAAGCAGGCCTTAAAACTGCAAGCAAGGCACACACCGTTACACATGAACGATGGAAAAGCTAGATTAAAAAAAAAAACCAACCTCAACCCACCACCCCGCCTTGCTGCCAGAACCATACTAATAGAAGTCCCCAGCTGCCCCCCACCCCCACAGGAGAATTCTTTGGGAAAAAAGCTCCCCCAATACTGCAAGCGGAACGCGGCCCCTTCGCCCCCACGACTCCTCCCACCAGCCCCACAACGTGGGGCAGACGGCTCTTTCCACCGCCCCCCCCCGCCCCCAATCCCCCCCCCGACCTGCCCCCCCCCCCTTACCCGCCGCGGTCTCGGTCGCGGCCCCGGTCCCCGAAGCCCCTCATCGCACCCGGAGGGGTGGGAGAAAGGCAACGGAACGCCGGCCGTGGGGACGGCGAGGGACTGGGGGTACGGGGAGACGGTCCAGCCAGGGGCGGCTGTGTCTCGGAGGAATCGCTTTGCGCCACCTCGCTTCTTTGGTGGGATACAAAAGGAGAAGAGGTGGTCAGTGGGTCAGAGACCCGCTGGACGTCGGCGGAGGGAACGGCGGGGCTCTCGGTCGGCTCCAGGGCCCGTGAAGTGTGGAGACACCAGCGTCTTCTTCCTCCGGGCTCCCGGCACAAAATGGCTGCCGCCGCCCCAACCCGCTTTAGTTACGTTACGGGCGGCCCGGCGCTGCGCAAACTGCGGCCCTCGAAAATACCTACGCCTATTCCCGGAAACTAACTACGCCCTAAACTCGGCTGACGAAACACTGCTCCGCGAGGTAGGCAGGCTACGAAAAGTGCGTAGTGTTCTTGACTTGAGCCGGGCCCCCGCGTGGGGACGGGAGGGAGGAGAGTAACGCTCTCCCTATTCCTCAAAGTCTGTTACGCAAAGAGTCAGCCCCCTAACCCTTTCTGGATAGTAGGGAAAACCTCGGCCGAGGCGTACGTTACGTAAGTACATGTCGTACGCAAGTTGCGTAACTCAGCCTGGCGTAGGGCAGGAAGAGCCCGCGCGTTTTGCGTAAAATTCTTCCGCGGGTTGTGCCGGCTGGGTTGGCGGAGGGTCGGCGGATTACGTTAATTTTGCAGCGCAGTCGGGTTTGGAGAATACGGCCTTTCGCCTACGCGCCCGTTGGCCCCGTGGAGGGAGGCAGCGGGGCTGAGGAGACAATGACGGGGGCGCGGGGCGGTGGCGGCCCGGCCCGGCGGGAAGCGGCCCCTCGGGCCTCCGCCGCACGGGTCCGGTGGGTTGGGGTTTTTCCTCCGCTTTTGTTCCTGGCAGATGATCAGGGGGATCTAGGCGAGGCGCCGGGGCAGGAGCGGGAGTGACAGCAGCCATGATGTTTGCTTTCCCCAGAGGGCCGGGAGAAAATGGCACAACGGGCGCCAACGTGGATCGTGCCACAGACCCCCGGTCGCACAGCCACCTCCAGAGCTGCAGGAGGTTCATGGCAACCTCTCCAGAAAGTAAACGAATTCACCCTTTTGCCCGCTGTGCCGTTACTGCAAGTGATTGAAGAGATTCAAAGTACCCAAAGGGACACCAGGCGCGGCTTAAAACACTGTGTTTGTGGCCTGATAGCATTTGATTGCCCACATCACCGAGAGACTCCTTGGTAAAAGATAAAATAAGCCATGAGGCAATTACATGGCATAGGCTGTAAATTCTCCAGTGCTGTACTTAGGCCTCAAGCACCTACAGCACGAAGGCAGCCGGACCATCCCTGCAGAAGAAGCCGTGTCTAGGGGGTGGTCTGCGGACCCCAGCCAAACCAAGCCTTGGCCCAGACCACAGCCGCGCGATCAGCCGTGCTTTCTGGGCTGTCAAGTTATCCAAAATCAGTTGACAGACAGAGGAGAAAGTGAGTCCCCTTTACTTTCAGACCCTTGGAACAAATAACTTGGCCTTGAACAAGACACAGATTGTTTACTGTTTTAGTTTTACTTGCTGTATGTATATATGGCATATGTGAGAAGGCGAAAAGCAATCTTGGTGCTTAAAATAAAATGTTGGAAGAAACTTGGGCCTTTCTAAGTGGCTGGGTGGGAGGGAATCAATTGATACTGTAAGCTCTCACTGGCACTTGGTACTTGGCCATTAGATATGAAAGCCTAGTGCAGGAAAGACTGGCCTATGCAAAGAACTAGATGTTAGGTTAAATGGCAACGGCTAATCCATTCCTGGCTGGCTTAGATCAGCCAGACTCCCTGCTTTTGGTTCTCTAGACTTCTCTCCACTACGAAAAATAGTACTTTACCTCAGGTAAAATATCAAAGATACGTTAAGAAGCCACTCAAGGAAGGCAAACACTCTAGCTCTGTCAGAAGATAAACCCTGGCTACAGTGCCAGGCTTGGATGAATTTCTAGTCATCACTGCCTTTTTATTTCATGTTATCTTATGTGCATTAGTTACTCTAAATGAAAAAATTCTCATATCAGTGAGGACAAGCTCTCTAACCAGTCACCAAAGTTAGACCCATTTTAATTAGCACGTTTAGACAAGAGGACAAAATAAGGCCTTCCCTTAAAGTGTCTAATATATAAATTGTTGAGTTTACTTTAAAACAAACAATTCCATGAGCACTGGAGGCGATGCAGACTGAATTGGTATTTTGTCCCCTGATTGCCCAGTTCTCTCTTTACTCCTAGCTTCTTCTTTTACCCTCCGTGCCATACATCTCTGGCCAGTTCGGAGCTGTGCCTGTGCTGGCAGGCCAGGCAGCACATTCCCTCAGCAAGCCGAGTCATAACTGCCTTTCCCTCAGTGTAAGTACTGGTGCCAGCCGCTCTCCTCTGGTCACTGGTTTTGTTTTCTTCTGCTTTTAATAGTAATATTTAATATTATTTAATATTAATCTTTAATATTCTTATATTAGGAGTCTGACAAAGCAATTATATAAAGCGTTTCTTTAGAGAACTAGACAAAAGGGTTTAAAATGTTGGGTTGCACATGGTTTATTTCTCTCACGGGAAGGATCGGTGAGATCACTGAGAGCAGTGTTTGATTCAAAGTACCCAAACATAAGCAGAGCGCTTTTCCAATTCGTAATATTTATTTTTAACTTTAATAGGAACAGTTTTAAAACATTCTCTCCAAAAAGTAGAAAATGGTAAATAAAAATACAAAAATGAAGTCCATCAAGTTCTTGGGCTGTTGCTCCTGCCACTGCCTTTTCCATCTATTTCTGTCAATTTTATAACTGAGTTTATTCCATTTCACACTATTAAATTCTACCACATAGACACTCTCTTTGAAAGGAACTAAAAAAGAGTGTATTAATCTCATGTAAAAGGACAGTTTTGATTTTCATAAAATATGGGAAGAGGATTCTTTGAGCAATTCACAAGCTTGTTTCTGAAATCTTTGTCTGCTGAAAGTTCAACTGAAAAGCAAAGACCCTAAATGAACAAAAGTCTATTAAGATCAGTAAAGCTGAATTGTACAGTGTCCGTCCCAATGTTCTCCTAAAATATCTGAAATGGTTCCCCAAAAATATAAATGCAGCCAGGCAGCTGGTGACCTTGCACAAATCTTTATCCCAACTGCCCAGGTGTTTTTCAGCTGTACATTTATATCCGGTTTTTGCCTATTCTTTGGCATCCCCGATCCCTCCAGCAGTTATTGCAAATGTGGCTTCATTTTCAGGCATCTCGGGGCTGGGGAAAAAAAGAAAGAAGAACCTTGTGGGTTTCCCTATGTTAAATGTAGTTGTGAATCAGTACCCAAAATGTTCTAAGTGTAAGCAACTTGTCTTTATAACCTTCAACGTCTTTATACCTATGTGCAAACTAGAATGTGATCAATATTATCAAGATCAGAAAATGTGAAATCCACCTCTTGGAAGATGACAGACACAAGGGAGGGGAAGAAAAGTTTCTGTCTGTGCAAACTCTCATTTCAATTTCTTAGTTCCTGAGCAGAAACACTGGTCTCTCCATGCAGTTCCACTAGTACGATTTTGAATTACTTGTGTCTGCCACAGCTTACCAGGTAAAATGATACTAATTTTGTCAACAAAACATAGTAGTTTAACAGCTCTGGAATTTTCCTGCCAAGGGACCACCAGTCTTACCAAACTATTTGATGGTCTTCTTTAAGAGTTGAGCATCTAGTAGGATATATGATGAAAGATTACATAATTTAATGTATGCAATATGCAAGATAACTTGTAAGTCTGTTAATTAGTTTGTCCTTTCAGATTTTCTCCCAACTTACCATGCAGAAACGTAGCTAGTTTGAAACCGTGAGTCAGCTGTCAAACTATTAAGTTTCAGTACCATGAACTTTGTCACTTTACAGTTGCTCATAACAGTTTCCTTTCTGTGAAGAAAGGGTGATTTACCTGTCATATATCTTTGCAATACGCAGGTCCCCTCTCCCTTTCCTCAAACTAATCCTGGTAGTCGAAGCATGAGCAAGGATGTGGCCCCCAATGGGCTTTTTTGGGTCTGCCTGAAAGCTAAATTAGCAAGAAAATTGTGATGATTCACTGTGCAAATTTCATAGGTTAAGAATGTGATTAACTGTCACATGAGGTGTGTTGAACTCAGTGATGAATAATAAATAGGTAAATATATCAAAAAATGACTTTAAGATATAGGATGTTAAGACTCAAGATAGGATGTTCAAATGTTCAGTGCTGGCATAATTTTCCTCTCATTAAATTCAAGAGGCTTCAGAAATACACACCTTAAACTTCAAAGCTGCTCCAAAAGAAAATGAGGTGCTTTTTCACTACTCCTTATGTCTTGTTCTCTTTGTTCAAGTCACAGTGAAAGAAGCCATCATACCAATCAGCAGATAAACATAAAAAAACCCATTACAAAACCAGAGAAACCTATAGGTGTCATCCATGAATGATTCGTCACACCAGAGGGACCAATGACCAATCTGAACCTTCATTTTGGTGCCTCTTGCTCCATACAATCTCAGTTCTCATCTCTACTAAATATGTAATACAGAAGAGAATAATTTTTTTTAAAAAGAGAGAGAAAAACTATCTTACGTCATAGTTGCTCCTGGATCAGCAGTCATCTGGTTGGTCACAAACACAGCCACATTATATTCTGCAATAGAAAACAACACAAGGATGGTGGACTGTATCCAATAAGAATTCCAAAATATTCTCCCATCTATGGTAAAAGCAAGGCTGCTGCCGAAGCACTTCAAATTTCAAATGAAAGAGAAGCAAATACTCTTTATGTCTGGTGGTTGGAGTTAATCAGGAGACAGCCTAAATTTGCTCATGTGTGACTTCAGCTGTAATACATCAAAAATGAGCACTTTTCAAAATTCCACTGAACCAGTCTTTCTCAGTTCCCATCTTCTCCATTGATTCCCTGCCCTCAGCTCCCTCTCCCTCCCTTTGTCTGTTTGTGTTATTTATTTATGTATTTACTGTATGAAAATACATTTACTCATTCCTTATCAATAGTCCTTCAAAGAGGAGGAACCCTATTTACCCTGTCAGCATCCCTCAGAGCATGGCAAAATACAGGGAACATGGCAACGAGCACAGCTTTTTTTATCTCTCTGTGCCTTCATCCTTTTTTCTGTTCTTCATGTTTCTCGTGCATTCAGACTGTTGAAATTTGGAGAAGACAATTTCTCTTGGTGGATATATGTCCAGTTCTATAACCTATTCTCTCATTTAGGACTTCTCTCAACAGTATTTCAAGAAAGACTCTATATGTCAAATAGTTCTAAAGATTCCTTAATTTGTCATCTTGAAATAATATATTATCAGTTCAATCTTTTTGGTAACTGACAGAGGTGTGAAGTGAGGAAAGACTCCTGGGCCAATGCCTGATTGATAATACGCTCAGACTACTGGGTGGTCATGCTACCAACAGCTACTGTTTCAGTAACTCCAGTCCACATTTTCCAAACCTTGCAATGTTTCCCTTACCTTCTGATATTTTTTGGAGCCTTGACAGCATCTGAGCGAGTTTCTGTTGTCGTTCAGCCAGCTCTCCACGACCACTGAAATCCACACGGAAAAGTGCCATTATGGAGTCAATGATCTGCATTGTAATTATGCTAGATAAGTAAATATAGTGAAAGAAATAGGAAAACTTATTCTGAAAGCGGTATGCGTACAAAAAAAATTAGTCTTGTACCAATAGCTTGAAGATACCCGCTTCCTCATGGAACTTGGCTGCTACGTAGTCAAGCAATTCCATCTGATGTTCACCTGGTGAGAAGTACAGTTGCCAAGTGAAATTAGGACCAGAATGAGCTCTGAAGGAACAAAAGCCTGAATTTTTAAATTCCACTTTAAATGCCTGCACTGTTTATATTTTCACTGCCAGCAGTTTTAAATCCAGTGCCCAATAACAAGCCACCTGTACAATACTCAACAGTTTCCACTTGCCCAGCTAACAAAACTTCGGTGTGAAGAACTTCACAACAAAACTCTGCATGAAAACAACTTTTTTGTTAAGAACTGAAAAGCAATATAAACATTTGAATTTAATATTGAATTAAATCACACAGAGAAATTGTATTAATCATATTATTCATGTCCATATTGTAGTCTCAAAGTAAAAGTCCCATTTAAAAATTTCTTGAAATTTTAATGCAATGTCTTGTGACAGAGTGTGTTAGAGCTGTCGCTATAAAGTTCCATTCCCAAGATCATAGAGAATTTCTCAACAGCATTTATAGAATTAGCCTGCATTCAGGCAATCTTGGTTACATTAATTGGTGCTTCTCTTACTGAGGTGCTACTGACACTCATCATATACATGGCAGAGTTCACTTAATGTTGCAGCAAGCTGCAAAACGTTACATAGTGCAGCCGAGCTGGGATACTAATATTGAGCTTCAACACCAGAAGCAGAAAATGGAAGCAAACTCAAAACTTCTTTTGTTAGCAGCAAAACATTCTTTATGATCCTCAGTGGGCAATCCCAGTTAATAAACTGAGAACTGTTAAAATGGGAGCCTTGGAGAAAAAACACAGGTATCATGGCGTTTGCAATAATGGTCTTACTAGTATATGCACGTGCATACAGCACGTTGTCAAGTACTGCATCATGGTCAACACTGAAACGATCAGCAATGTCACGAAGACGGTCTGGTCGGCTGGCATTAGTCAAAGTTAAGGATTTCTCTTTGTACAAACCATGCTCTGAAAATAATAAATCTCCATTCCAAAATAGAACTATGGAAAACCAGAGGAGAATATTTATTTTGATCCTAGAGAAGACTGACTTTTTCTCTTTACACTATTCCACATACCCTAAAGATAGTTTTGGGCTCACAATGATAGTTGTTTTGTGTTTAGGGTTTGAGGTGGGGGGGGGCTGACATATGGACATCTGTGCTCTAGGAATTTAGCCATGAGCAAAACATGTTTATGCACATTCTACCACAGATATGAAGTGTTAAAAATAATGTTTAGTACTTATATGAATTTCTCTTGAAGTAAACAGAAAAGCTTCTATCACCTGGAGGAGGCATATTAGAACTCAGAAAAACAGTTGAAATAAAATCTGTATCCTAACTCTATTTTTTCCAGGTTGGATTACATGAAATGACAGAGAAAAAAAGTCTCTGCCTTGTGGGCCACTACACACTGTGCTCTCCAGGGTTTCTGTGTCAGTCATAATGTTTTACATGTGTGAAGCTATCTGGAGCCTCCTACTTGCTTATTACAAAATGAACTGTCTTTCCAGTTCATGGTACCTGTAGCTTTTAACAGTTTAAAAGATACAAAGTGTTTTCAGTATCAATGAAGATAATCTTCCCGCCTGTGTAGCCATTTGGTCCTGGAAGCTGAGCTGTCACTACAGTGAATCATAGAACATCAAAATGAAAAAGCAGGAAAGATTGTTTCTTACTCCCTCTATTATTAGTTTTTAATAAAATATGACTGCTTATCCATATCACAAAGAGCCACCAGTTTTAATCAATGTGGAAATCACAAGTATCTCAAGTCTTACTGCCGTCTTGAGAAGAAACAAGCCACTTTTCTCAATTGGAGATCAGATGAGATTTAATTAATGGTGTCAAAATTGTGTTTTACTCAGTGCCATCTTTATAGTGAAAATAGGTAAGGATGTTATTAATAAGTTCTTACACACAAAGCATCCTCTTAATCCCCTGCCCAAATTAGTGATACTGATTTAGTAGGGCTTTTTTAACAGCTGTAACTCATATGATCAAAAGTTCTTTGGATACGAATTTTTCCTGATATGTGAATAGTTACTGATTGTGGGTGTAGTCTCATTGGAGTGAATAAGCTAAAATACTCAATTCAGTTGTAGTCATTCATGCAAAAGGGTATGACTCTGCTGACCATTAGACTGGACTAAATGGAAGAGGCCTTATTTTTCCAGAAGATGCCATAATTCCCTTTGTAGTATAGGGTTCATTGAAAAGAATGTTTACCTACCCAGTGTCTGGTATATTCCATCAGCATCTACAGTTATATTAGTTATTATCTACTACTATTTACACATTGAGAGATGTCACTGGGAAATCAGAGTCCTGCTGTATTTGGCACTGCTCAAATACGGTGACTGCCAAAGTCCTTGTTTATCCAGTTACTGTCAGCCAGTAGTATCCTTTCAGTGCCCTTTCAGAATGTCATATTCAGCAAAACCTCTTGAAACCAGGAAATTAAAAGAGTTGCTGAGAATGAATCTTGCCTGTGCCCTTTTCTGAGCAATGCCCCATCTACCTGTAACACATATTTGTGCTCTGCTTTTCCAGGAGGTGTGTTTCACATCAATCTCTCTCATCTTCTCTCCTTATGGCAAAATTTACACTGATATGAGCAGTATTAAAAAGTAAACATTTATATGAGTTCTCTACTCAAACACAATTAATTGAGGAAGAGTCACCAAGGTTTGTTTCACTGTATTTCTAGAGATAATAAAGATTGACTTGTCTCTGTGTGCTTTAATTGTGAAACAGTTATGAATAATGGATTCACTGAGAAAAACTTCTAAGGTATTACACCTACCACAAAGGGTGTGAGATAGCTGGGTTTTGCCTGTCCGGAACTCTGTTAAATAAACAAAAAGAGAAAAAAAAAAAAAAGGTCAGGGTTTTTTTCTGAGTTTGCCAGATTCAGGCATTACTGCAGTAAGAAACACTCCTACTTATCAAAACTGATCTCTGTCTCTACCTTTTAAAATCATTTAACCCCAGTTTATAAGTCACATTCGGTGCATTAGAAATGTGTTACATGAAAAGCAAAATCTGAAATGCTTTAATTTGATCATGCTTGACTGCTAAGGTCATTTATTCTTTTCTGTGTAGAAGTTAAAAAAACCCATGGCTCTTGTGGAAAAGTGTTAACTGGGGGGGAGAAGAAATGGTTGATTCCACTAATCTGGCCCAGTTTCATTTTCAGTAAAACAATCAAGGAGAAGCTTATGAGTTTATTCATCTCATTATATCAAATCATGTTAATCTCCAGTTTATCTTTCCTGAAGGGAAGAGTACAGTGTTTTATGAACCCTTATTGTTGTTGAAGTGTTAACCAGTAACTGATCAAATTTACTATAATAGTAGCTTAATTGTCATTTCAAAATCTTACATAAAATGCGATGTATCCTAAGTGTGTGTAAATGAAATATCTTTTGTGGCAGTTTTGTTACTGGAAGGGAACACCTACTGCATCAGGGAAATCTTTCCTATATGACACAGTAATGTTATTGATAATGCTATGTTGTACTGAATCAGCATGTCCCAAAGCTAATGATTACTCAGCTCAAACTTAGTCTGCAGGCAAATGAAGAGGAAAAATGGAAAAACACAAAGAGAAGTGGATTCTTTCTTCTTATACTCATGCAGATACTCATCTTTATGACTACAATGTAATAAATCTGATAGAATTAATCCAGCTTGATTTAAAATCTAAACTGAGCTGCAACTCTTTGTTCAGTAATACTCATTTAATGTGGTTTTCTCACCTCCAAAGGCTTCAGTGATTGCCATGCTTTCAATCCCACCACCCAGAAGTTTACTGGAGAAAGGGAAAGGATTATGACATAGTTAAATCCACAAAATCA
Source organism: Tyto alba (assembly GCF_018691265.1). Taxonomy (NCBI): domain Eukaryota; kingdom Metazoa; phylum Chordata; class Aves; order Strigiformes; family Tytonidae; genus Tyto; species Tyto alba. The sequence goes on from NW_024881282.1 coordinate 33,408,089, forward strand.
GAAGAGAAAAGTAAAAACCAGAAATTTTTACTACTATAAGAAAAGTTATTTCTGCCCTAAAGCCCCTCACTTGGTGCATTAAGTTCAGGGCACTAAATGATCAGTGATTCATTAATAATTAATTCTGTCTTAACCTCCCTTTCTGTGTGAAAAAGATCTATAGAAATTATTACTGGAATAAAAGGAGAAAGTACCTTTGAGAAGATAACATTCCATTAAAATTTTTCAAGGGAGGTCTTGAAGACTTATAATTTTGACCTGAGACCTGCAGGTTGTTTTGACCAGGTGAAAAAAATGATGATATGCTCAGGATTTCTGGATGCAAACTCTGTTTATTTACAATGACTGTACAAAGTCCAGTTTCCCCCCAGAAAAGGAGTTGGTTTTGTTGCTTACTGATGCAGGCGTTTTTGAACCAGCACTAGCTCCACATGCAAGGTAATCTACGTGTCCTAGCTGAATATTTATTCCTTTATATTTTCATGCCTCATTAAAGACTGTAGCAAATGTGATTATTGGAACTATTTGGAATAAGGAAGGATTTAAGTAGAAATAAGCTTACTCAAATTCCTGGCTGCCGGTAGAAACATGAAATACCATCTTCCGTTTTTCACTGTACTCAAAGGCGGTCAGGAAGCCAGGTTCCTAAGGAAGACCAAAGAGAACACAAGAGGTTTATTGTTGCTTTAACCTGAAGGCAAAGTGCAATATTCCACATGAACATCTTATCTCCACCTCTCCTCATTTACACAGGTTGGGTATGAAAAGCACCACAGCACTTGTCTGGTTGTTGTAAAGTATTATCCCTTTAAGTGTAATGAGCAGAATAATTTTCAAAATTATCTTGATGGTGTGGTGAAAAAATCTGTTAAGAGAAATGTTGCACAGCATTTTGGAAAGGCCAGCATACATTGAAACTATCAGGAAAGTGACTGGCTTACAATAAGCTTGTTTGCGGCTTCTTTAATCTTGTCCACTTTGGCCTCTGAAAGCCCTTTCACATTGCACAGTGCCCGTCTTGTGGTCATCTGGATTCCTTTGATCGTGCAGATCCCAACTGACTTCAGTTTTTTAATATCTGCTACATTCTGTGAAGAAAGTTCCCTTCTGTGAATACTCGTGACAGTTAACAACAAGAAAGCGAAGTGAACCTTTGAAACATTTTATTATACTTCCATATGTATATATTTTCACCAAGAAAGAAACAGATTACAGTAAACTAATTGTTATGTAGTTTGTGGCACCAACAACAGAAAATTTTGAGTAACAGTGGTGCGAAGGATCGTGGTGTGGAGACCAGATCTTGGTGCTCTTGAGAGAAAGGTGTCCCGGGTCCAGTCGTATTTACTTGCCCCTGTTCAGTGTCAGTCTTTCTAGATTCAAGCTGGTAGTAAAGAAACAGTACAGATTATTTCAGATAGTGTGGAACCCAGTTTAGTAAACCCTATAACACTCAATCTGTCCTTGGTCCCTTAGTACAGATAATCTGTAAAACCAGGCAATCTGTAGATAATTGGGAGCTGACTCACGGGGATCATCAGATGCTGACTCTAAATTGCTGTGCTGTTTCTGCATGTTCACAGTTCCAGTTTAAAACACACGTAACCTCCAGATCTGACCAGCACTTTGGGCTGGAATGAACTACTAGAGTTTTTCATAAATTGGGTCCAATATGACTTCAGTCACTGCCCTACTGACACATTTTGCCTCCTCTCACCTCATTTTATGATTCTGACATCACTGGAAACTTAAAGGCAAGCAACAGATTACTCACAAGAAAAAATAGTATGTTTTCTACACTCGCATTTCTAAACATAGATGTGGGATAATATTTCAATTTACCGTTTCCATCCAAGATTTTTCTTTGAAAAAAACTACAAACTGGATGTATCATTTATTTATCAAGAGTGTGTGGGTGCATAGGACATAAGAATAGAGGGGGGTTATGTGAGAAATTAGTCATGTTCATTTGGAAGATTATTTCTCACCCTGTGATGTTTTTTGCTTACTACATTCGTAGGGATGGGTGGGGTAAAATCAGTCACGAATAAAAATTACTCTTCCACCCAAAAGAATACAGCAGCAATATAAAAACGATTGAGCTGTTTTATTGTGGATTTCTGTTCGGACAACAGACTACTGCTGCAAAGATAATTTTTCTAGACCAAAACACTAAACGCATTACTCCACTTCTGCATTTCTTCAGTGGCTCTCTCCTGCTGGTCACATCAAACTTAAGGCTGTTCTGCACTGCAAGGGTCTGTGTGGTAGACCTGGTTACAGAAGTTCTTGTTCTCCCCTGCACAGATACATCTTTCACCAACACTTTAGGTACCAGCCAAGGCCCTAGGATATACACCTCCTCAGGCTGGCCTTCAATACTCCTGGCTTAACATACCTACACGCCTGCCCCCTCACACCCGCTGCTTGTCCTGGTGCTCCACCTCATGTTGCAGCCACACCCCAGCTGTGTGCCTCTGAGGTGGAAAAGGCAGCAGACAGAATTTACAAATAAACAAAAAAAAAAAAAACAAACCCTAAACCACATTTTTTGTTGTGATAACTTTTGGACAAATTGATTCACAAATCCAGTTCCCAGGGTGGCTGCAAAAGCCGATGTGCTGGAAGATGGGGTAGCATGCTCTAGGGGCAGGAACACTCAGCAAAGGCTGCGGGGAAGCAGCACCTTTAATTCCTACCAAACACTTCTGAACATCAAACCACAGACTTGGTTGTGCTAATCTGACTCTCTTTGTGGCCACATTGTCAGCTCTGGCAAATATTTCTCTCTCCTAGGAAAAAAATTCTAAACCCATAAAAACACTTTCTTTCAGCGAATTAATTTAACAGATATGGGTCATCATATGTTCACACAAACTGGCACATCTGAGAACAAAAACTTCCTCTTGGGTGTGGGAATAACCACTTGGAAGGAAGAATTAAAGAAAAAAAAAAAAAAAAGGCAAAAAGGAGCAGGAAACCTTTATTAAGCCAGAACAGCCTAAGTCGTAATTCTTTATTTTCGAGACCATCCATACCTTAGTATAATTCTCTGCATACCATGCCTCGCTTAATATTGACAGGCTAGTACAGCTCCCTTCTAGCTCATGAGGTCAGCCTCTTTGGTCAACTTGATAAATTTTTAACACAAGAATTTCTGTATTTTTCTTATGTTGCCCCATAGTTAGAGCTCAACCTCATGATTCTTCTTCAGAACTCTCTTTAAAACTGTCAGTGAACTGCCAATAAAAAAAGTTGACAACAATTACACTGCTGATGTGCTGAGCCCTGTAACTATAGTGCTAATGCTGTCTCATTGTGTCTGTGTCCTCCCTGTCAGTATCTGCCTGTCGTCGTTTTTCTTGGAGTTAAATCTTACATTACTCCAGGCAAACACAACTTTTTATTCTGCTTCTATAGCACTGAATGTAATAGGGTTCCAGTCCATGATCCAGTCTCCTGGATAAACATATAATAATAGTAATTCAAATAAATAGTTGATGTTTATATGATAATGATGATGATAACAATTATAGGAATTCATATTTGCTGAAGAAAACTAACCACTTATTTCTCTAGCTACTAATATCTTCCTCACTCCCACTCTACCCCTTCACCAGCATGCTGAAAATAGTATAGCAACAATTGTCACAGTGTAATTTCACAGGCACCAAAAATGCAGGAGTAATTACAAAGATTGGCAGGAACAGGAAGTAATCTATCACAGTTTTCAAATAAATTAGCAAGTAGTTGGTTTTTCAAGAGTGCTGGGTGCTAAATACTTTGAATATCTTGCCACTTTATTTAGAAATCTGATGGGAATGAGATTTTCTGAAAACCTGTCTGATCACCAGAAGCAAAATTTGTCTTCCCATGAATGATTTAGAATTTATTGCAGGGAGGAATTTCAGTTACTTGTATCAATGTGTGTACGCTTTTGGAAATAACCTTCCAATAGCTTTACATGGACAATTCCATGTGGTAGAGTAACTTCTAATACTTACAATTCCATGCTTCTGTAGCAGATCAATATCCTGAAAAAAGGATTCCTACAAAAAATAGCAGAAAAAGATAAAAACAGACTTTGCTTTTTCTTGTAATTACATCTATCCCACTGTGTCTGTTTCAAATTTGTAAACATTTAAATGATTTTCCCTAATAATACGTAACTTGTTGGACTACCCAAGTAAGCAAAGCCATAGTGAGCCAAGAAGGGCCACACATTTCCTACCACCTTCTTCACAAAGGGTACCTTCACAGGCCAGCGATCCTCTGCTTTGCTAATAGAACTTGAGTTATCATCATCGTCTTGATTTTTTCTGCCACAGTCTGTCATAGTTTAAGCCCAGAGGGCAACTGAGCACCATGCAGCCGCTTGCTCACTCTTTCCCCCTCAGGCATGGGGAGGACAAAATAAAATAAAAGTCTCCAGATCAAGACAAGGACAGGGAGGGATGACTCACCAGTTATGGTCAGGGGCAAAAGACAGACTCCTTAGGGGAAGAAAAAAGGAACATCAATTTAACTCAAACACCACCACCACTAATTTGCCAATCAGAGTAGGACAGTGAGAAATACAACCACATCTTAAAAAAAAAACACACCTTCCCCCACCCCTCCCTTCTTCCTGGGCTCAGCTTTGCTCCCAATTTTTCTACCTCCTCCCCTACAGCAGCGCAGGGGATGGGGATTGTGATCAGTTTTTTCTGCCACTCCTTCCTCCACAGGAGGAGGGCTCCTCATACTCCACCCTGGCTCCAGCGTGGGGTACCTCTCATGGGAGACAGTCCTCCACAAACTTCTCCAACATGAGTCCCTCCCATGGGCTGCAGCTCTTCCCAAACTGCTCCAGCGTGGGTCCCTCCCACGCATGGCAATCCTCTCAGGGTCAAATTATCCCAGCGCAGGCTTCCCTCAAGAGTCCCAGCCTTCTTTGGGTGCAGCCACCTGCTCTGGCGTGGGGTCCCCCGTGGGCCACAGGTGGGCATCTGCTCCACCATGGCCCCCCACGGGCTGCAGGGGGACAGCCTGTCCTCTCACCACGGGCTGCGGGGGAGTCTCTGCTCCGGCACACCTCTCCCCCTCCTCCTCCTTTCTTCAGCTGACCTCGGTGTTTGCATAGGTATTTTTGCCACCACTCCTCTTCCTCTCAGGTTCCCCTTCTTCAATATGTTATCACAGCAGTGTAGCCACAGTCACTAATTGGCTCGTCTGACTTGGAGCTGGGGGAGCTTCTTACAGGAGCCACTACTGTAGCCCCCCTCCCCCACTACCAAAACCCCCCAACACACAGTTTCTGAGTCTTTTCAGGCTGATGACCATTCCTTGGAAGCATAAAATTAACTGACAGTCCCCTTGCATTTAATATAGAAGTATAAAATATAAAGAAACAATGATAATCCTATTAAAAACTATGCATAGCTTTTGAGAGGTTTATGAAGAGTACTTGAAGAGCAAGGCTGTACAGGGACCAGGAGAATGAGATTTTATTGGTATTAAGATGGAACAACATTTTAAATGCATTGAACTCCCTGATGGTCTTTGGGGGCTTCCTGTCTCTCCGTAGATTTCATAACACTATCAAAATGCCTTCAAACATTTGCTGCACATATTTTTCAATCAACCATAAATTTACCTCATCGTCATGGTATCGTGGTTCTTCTTGGACTACTTGATCCTCCATGGCCTTCATCATGAAAGAGCAGGAAATAAAGTATTGATCACTATTGGGAAATGGAAACAAAGATAGTATTGGCGTGGCAATAAATGAGTAAATGTCTGTAAGAGCAATTTTACAAAGTCCTTGAACTGCAAAACCTTCTCAGTATGCCACCACATATGGATTCAAACTCAGATTCTGCTTCCAACTCTTCATTATCTGACCTACTAGACCAAAAGGAGAAAATCTATTGCATTACTCTCAGATGAACCAGTTTGGCTAGAAAGGGTTTAACAGGTATTAGGAAGAGATTTCATTCCCTTGTGAGAATCTTGGGTCAGAGATGAGTTTGGAGGTGCAAACATTTAAAATGATTTATCATAAGAGGAATTTATTCTGGTAAGAAAGTTGAAGGCAGTCTGTATTTTTATAACAAAAGTCAGCATAGTTGCAGATGGAATGGGTAATGGAAAGACTATGCAACATCTCAGCTTCCCCATCCTTATGTGACAGGAAGCCCACAAAACAGTGCTATTGAGAAGGCTGCAACTCCATAGTCACATATCTTAAGAGTAGACTATAAAACTGTATTTGTTTTCAAGTTCTTGCTGGAGTTCAGAATACCTAGAGCCTAGAACCAGAATAGGCACTTACTGATAGCATGGTTAAGTAAAAAGCAAAATAGAACCTCCTTAAATGTTAAGAATGCAAGAAAAATTAATACAAAGTAGCTCTTTATAAATATGATCTTATAACCTGCTGTATCATTTTTGTGGTTTTGTAAATGGATAGGTTGCTTCTGTCTTAATCGTGAGCTTGCTTTCATTGTTCTAGCTATGGCTGATCAAAAGTTTTGTAAACTGACTCATCCAGATGTGTATATATTTTTGTTTGCTCATCCTTGTTAATAAAATCCATGAAAGGTAAGACAGGTTTATTATGAAACTACAAAGATGGGCTACATCTAGCAGAGAATGAAATAATTTAGACTACATATCTGCAAATAGCTTTTTTCAGCTTCTAAGTGGATAGTTAAGGTCTGCCTAATTTCCTTGCAAGAATCTTGTGTATAGAGAGGATGGGAGAAGTGAGAAAGAAAATATTATAATTTTAGAATTACTTTATTTGGGTTTTGTAGTGAAAAATACAATAGAGTCACTTCTGTTAGTAGTTAATCAAAATATTCCTATAAAATCAGTTGTTTCTGATAGTGTCAGGATATATGTCATTTCTGTTTCAGAATCTTGGCAATTATGGAGTGAGAAATCATGCCTTTACATTATGCCTTGTATCAGAAAAAAAAGCACAGTAAAACATTAATTAAAAAATACTTGAATAGATTTTAACAACCCCTTATCTTCAAATACTGAAGGAAGAAAAACAGGTAATGCAAAAGGCATTGCAATCATATTACAATTCCTTTTCTCCATTAAAAATATCCTCCCAAAACGCACATAATCCTGCATTCCTCCAAGCACGGCTGAACAGGTCATGGCTTTCCTACTTCCTGTATTTAGGCAATTGGCATCTCCCAGCAGAAAAATGAGGTAAACCCAGACCTGTGCCTTCCTGCAGGCTACGAGGGAAAACTGAGAAATTATACCACAGCCTACTAAAAGCTCTAGGGATGAATAAAATCCTCCTGTTTAGTGGAGGGTCCTCCTGTCGCTGCTGCGTTGGCGCACCAAAGGGCCAGAGGATTTCAGCCACTGCTGTCTGCAATGAACCGGATAAAAGGGTGAAAGTCTGAGACAACACAGCAAATCCATGAAGAAGCGAGGATCTCTGTGAGGAAACACAAACACTTTTGTGCCACGTTGGGTGCCCTGACCCTCCTGTTACTGCCCTGGGAGCTATTAATTAGGATATGTGAGCGCAGCCTGCGTGCTGCACTCCTTTCGACACAGACGGCCAGTGTGACAGGGCCCCGGCCCCAGCACATCAAGCTTTGGGTTTGATGAGTGGATTTTGAGCTGACAGAGCCATCACAGCTGACTTGACTGCAGCTGAGTTTGTGCCCCACGTCAAAGGGCAGGAGGCGATCGGGCCTGCCTCTAGGCATGCCCTGGTGGAATTTCACATCTATTGTCTCAGAGAAAAATAAATGATTAATCATATATCAACACACGGGTTTACTTGGCTTTTCCTCGCCAGCTGCCTCTTCAAGGAATGTAATTTCCTGTTCCCAACTGGCGAGACACCGCAGAACTTCCCTCCCCCGTAGAGCACCACAAATTCCCCGCCAACACAACAACGGTAACTAAAACGCAGCTCGTCCCCCGAGCACCTCAGGGGAGCGCGGGGCCGCGAGTGGCAGTTACAGTACCCCACGGAATCGCGCCGGGATCCGAGCTCCCCAAACCCGCCCGGGCTGCTCTGCCCGCCCGCCCGCCTCCTCCTGAGGGAAGAGACCCGGAGCTTTTCCCGCCGGAGGGGGGGGGGCGGGGCAACAGGGGGAGAGGCTGCCCTCCCGCCAAAACGAGGCGCCCCCTCGCGCTGCAGCGCCCGCTGCCGCCGTGAGGGAAAGGCGCGCGGGCGCCTGGAAGCAGCGGAGGCTGCCCCTTTCCTCACCCCCCCCCCCCCCCCCTCCCCGCGCTGAAACACAGTTGGATTACTGTCATCCGTTACTCGCTCTTCTAAAATCTAACTGCACTATTTTCCATCTCTAAGGACTGTTGTATTACCCTTATTTTACAGCTGGCAAAGACAGGCTTAATTAAAAACGCGGAGTGGCGTTGGGTTGGAGGGCGTTCAATCCCACACGGCTCAGCCTTAATTTTTCAGGGTGCCCCACACACCTCTTCCTAAACGAGGCACGCAGCATTTTTGGATTGGGCGGCCAAAACGTGTCAGAAAGCTGGAAGAGAAGTGACTTGCCTGAAGTCACGGGACAAGAAAATGAGGCTGAGTCATACACACGGCTTAATCTGCCGTTTTAAAAGGATGGGAAAGGTGCTTCTCAGGATGGGAACGCTTCTACAAGACTTCTCCAGTCTTCATGGAGACAGTGTTTGGTGAGCAATCCCCTGTTTTTGCTTGCCTCTGGTAGCACAGTCGGTACAGAACTGCACATAAAGGAGGTGTCAGCGCACTCCTGAGGGCAGGGGGAGTTGCTGGCTGCCCCTTGGGGTCTCTGCCGGGGGGGGGGGGGGGGGGGGGGGTGTTCAGGAGGGATGGGAGCAGCATCTCAGCCTGTTTCAAGGTGCTTTGTGAAAATTTCCCCACCCTGCGCCCGTGGGAGGTTAAAAGCGCATGTGGGTGTCGTCAGTGCTAGCCAGGTCGGGGAAGCCAACAAAACCCACAGCCCCTAACCATTGTCAGCTCATCACAGGAGCGCTCGCAGCGTCCTCATTTGAGACATCAAGGGATTTATCCAAGTACCTAAAGCCTAATCCTGAGTGCCCAAGGCTTTGTCTATCCAGAGGAACTGGCTGGCACTGCTTTTGAAGACTGCATTATTCCGCAAGAGTTATTCCAGAAGAGCACTTAGGCAGACAGCCCTTTAAAGATGAATTCCTTCACAAAGTAGACTTTTATTCCAGAACTGAATGCACTTGCAGAATGATCCTTCTGGTGCTGCTGAATGGCTCTGCAGCAGCTAATGCCTCTACAAACAATCTTCCCTCCATTAGCCTTCTAATTCGTAAAACTGTTCTCAGAGGGGTCAGTGAATGCCCAGAATCTGAAGATTATTTTCCATTCCTGAAGTGCTACTTTGGGCAACAGATTACATTCTACATCTTCAAAACACTGCATGATCGTTAACTGCTCATTCGACTTCCAGCTGGAGCTGTGCAATAACCCCACGTACCCCATCACATTACACACCAGCCAAGTGAGTCAGGGCATCCCAGAGTCTGCTCCTTCCCTTTTAGAGGTTCTGCTGCTGACCAGTGCACCTCCAGCTGTGAGTGAGGCGCTGGCTATGAGATACCCTCCTGTGATCAGCGTTTCCTCTCACTTGAGTTCTCATACCAGTTTGGACAAGACAAGACCAAAGCCAAACCATTACCATAAAAATACTAAGTATCCAGCCGATTTTTTCATCCTCATGGACCATTTTAATCCTTGGTTGTAGCAGGGAAATCATGTGCGGTTTTTTTGGTTGTCTCATTTTGATTCAGATTTATGTGGATCAAATGATCCGCATAAAGTCAAATATACAAGCTAATGCATTCTCTGAACTTTCAAATTGGCAGTTTGCCTGTTTTTAACCAGGGCAGAATAATTTGGTATTTGGCCTTCCAGAATATAGCCCATGAAGATTCAGCCTGGGATATGAGCGTACATTTATGTCTGAATTGTTTTGGAAGAACTGTGCTTTCTGGTTTCCATAGGAATGCATTTCACTTACTACAGACTAAAACTGTGACATACCTGAAATCTTCCCAGAATTGCAGAATGCTTCTGGGCAAAGATGCAGAAATTTATTCATATTCTTCAGCTCTCCCTTCTCTAGCAGCAATTGTTTGTTTGGGGTTTTCTCCCTGTAGAGTTGAAAATACATGTTGGAGGGGGAGAGAGGGAAGGAGAGAGAAAGAATACTGAATATTTCAAAGGCAATCCAAGTATTAACGAGGTAAAATCTTTCTTATGTCTCCTACAACAAAGGAATATACAGAGTAAAAGTCCAGCACCACTTTGGAAGTTGTTAGCTATTATATCCCCAAAATGACCCAAATCTACAAATCATGATAGCCTTGCACTGATGTCTCACTTTAACTACTTCCTTATTCACATCAGAATTAACCATCACTGCTTCCAAAACAAAATGTGCCAAAAACCTTTCTGCAAGAAAGTGCCAGGCAAACAGATTCCACCTCAGTCAGTCTCTGGGAAAGGTCATGCTGCTTTAATGTGCCCCATGGAATTTGTACTAACACTCCACACATCACAGCTCACTCCTCTTTCTCCACATCTGAAAGCTCTTCTGAAACCTCTGTTATCTAACACGTTATACCTCTAGCAAAATAAAAGAACAGCATAATCAAATCCAGGTTATCAGAAGACAGTAGGATGAATCCACACAAATTTTTTGTACTTAGGGAATTCTTGTTTATCTTTCTGCCACTTCTGGTCCAAATCTCTCATTTATCTGTAGTGTCTCTGGTACCCTTCTTTCAGTGCTGTGTCCATCTTGTAAATATGCCTGCAACTCTGCATATGTTGGGGCAGACTCTTAAGTTTTACATCAAGGAAACAACCTTACCTATGTTTTCCTTCTCTTTGGTGAGAACTAATATGAACTGCAAAAGCTGTATGCATACAGTGGGTCTCAGGATAGGACTGGCAAAATATCAGACCAGCCAAGCTTCATTGTTCAGACTGGAGAAACAAGCGGGATCCATTGTTAAAATAGAATTACTGAAAGGAATAGAGATGGTACTGCGAGACTGAGTGATGTCTCTGTCCCAGTCTTGAGATCCTGAGGCAAAACCTTGACAAAATACTCAAAACTGCACTGTTGGGAGTGATTATGCATTAAAAAGACACAGATTTTGCTGCCTCTAGTTTACCTTGAGTTAAGGACATGTTTTGGATTAGAGATCTCCCTTCTGTGTATCAAGATGTTCTGTCCAGACCATGGTTCAGCAATGCAGCTATGGAAGAAATGATGAATTATAGGACTGTGCCCATTGATATTAAAGTGTGCCAGGTCAAGTCAGGACCACAACAGGTTGGATGTGACTGGAGAAGAAAAGATGCCAAAGATAATTTACTAATATCAAAACACCAACTAGAAAAATCAGGCATGGGTAATTTTTCTAGATGAAAAAGAAATAATGTAATAATGTGCATGTCAACTGTATAAATACAGTAAGTGATAGCAGTCCAAGGACCATGAGCTTCATTTTTTTTCGTGATCATTTTAATACGTAATTGTGAAATACGTAATTCTTTATATATAATAAATGATGATGTGATTTTTTTTTTTTTTTTTTTAAAAAAAGCAGACTGGAATAAACAAGGCCACTTTTAAGCTTTGCAGAACCTAAACCCAGTTAGAGGCTTTCTGGAGACACACATCAGTATATCATATGCAGAGTCTATCAAAAAGATGAAGGAGCTAAGAAAAGCAATCCCTTTTGAGAATGCACAATGAATTTTTTATTTAAGGTAAAAAGAACAAACTAGTAATAGAGAGCAATAGGACTGAAAGGGACATCAAGAGATTATCTAGCTCGAAGAACAATCAGATAAACCTGGCAGATGTTTGTTTGCCTGCGGAGGCTGTGGATTTTCTTTTATCAGTGGTTTTTAAGAAAGAACCAGACAATTTCAGTGCTTGACTGTCCTTGCCATTTTACCCTTGTTTTCCACCATTCACTGCATAATGCAATTTTGTCTGTAAAAATATACAATATACTTCGAGCTAACTTCTAGTTTTAAAAAGTCAGATAACTGGGACTCTAATTCTTTCATTCTTGTGTTTTCTACCCCAAAAGAGAAAAAAATGCCAGCATACCCAGTTCTAAAAAACCTGCTCAAAACTGATGGATTATCTGGTAGTGTGTATAGCTTGCTTTTTACCTGCTCATGGCTTTGGGGGCTAAAACATTGTAACCATGTATCTCTGTAATACAGTATTGCCGTTGTCAGTAATTTGCCATAAGCTTTGTACAGAATTTGCAAGGCCTCAGGACTGAGGCTTGTCAGGCTTGCTTGCTTTGAACATCTCTCGACCCTTCTGCAGCGTTTAATTGGTTAGCTGTGACAGCAGTTTCCATAATTGACCAGGTCTATGGCTAATCTGTTTCGTTTCTGTTTATCAGTGTGTGGCAGAGCCATCACTTTATATAAATAGCAGTAACAAACTTCTACTTGGAATGAGAGATTTATGACTAGCACAGGGATGCAGTGTAGGGAGATACAGGCCTGGTGCAATAGCAGAGGCCTTGAGCAGTGGGGACACAAAGTATGCAGGGGGGTACAGGCATGTGAAGGTCACAGGCAAGGCACAGGCTTAGCACCAGAGACCTGATGGCTGTGAGCAACTCACCCGTGATCAGTCAAATGCTGACCTGGAGGTGGATGAAACCATTTTAGGAGTAACAAAGAGAACAAAAAAAACCCAGTAACTGACGTATGTAATAGTCACCACATACCATAAAATCTGATGTAATGTGGCACTACAGACCGATGAAGAAAGGTGTAAACGTGTGCTAGCAAACATAAAAATGACACCAGGTGGATCCTAGAGCAAGGAAGGAGAAACCATCGACATGAAGATCATATTCTCCCAGAAAAGGACTCCAGATGCTGACAAATCTCCATATCACACCCCCCACACACACCCCAGAATGAAACCACCAACCTTATGACTCACAGGAGCAGTGGAAGGGTGAGTGAAATACGCAGAAGAGGGGTAGAAGCCAAGAAGCATGTGTGATACCATTTTATAGAGGTACTCTAACTGCATTATTATTCTTTTTCTTTCCGTAACTTATATCTGCATCAATAATCGTTAGACTCTCAATATTCCAATTATACTAACAATAAATTCTTGGCTTTAATTATACACAAGGTGTGCTTCCTTTTTGTCCATAAACAAGATTTTGACTGTTGCAGCATGACACTAACTAGTGACTGATATACCCACTTCTTAACTTCCCTGGTAGCTGATAAATTAGAAGAAACTCAAGGATTGCCTGAGCTGACAACCAGAGCAGTAGCAAATTGGACAGACGTGGATTAAGTGCATAACCTGGTTGTAGCTAAAATTTAGTCCTGTAAAAATCTATCACTGAACACATTTCTAACCTATGCTAATATATATTAAAAAAAAAATATTTTAAAGCAGCATTTCATTTTTAACAAAGTAATTCTCCCTGCTTGAGAGGCTGGTGCTGTGGCCTTCAATTTATCAGTATCTGCACAAAAATCTCTATTGCAAGAAATTAAATGTAGTTGGGGAAATATATTACTCTGAATCATGAAATATATACTTTGGGAGATATAGATCTTTTTTAAACTGGGAGAGCTTTCTAAATAGCTTTTGCAAATTCCAAAATAACTGCTCCTGACTAACTCCACATTCATAAATTTTTGTTCTGGAATAAGGGCACCTTCTTTTACTTTAGCTTAATCAACTTTATGATAAACAGGAATAACAGATTAATTATGAAATAAGACTGCCCACCTATGCAACTAAGCGGGAGCAGTAATTGTAGTTACCTGTATCGTTGTTCATTTGAATTGACCTGCAAGGTCAGAAAAAAGTAGGATGAAGAAAGCAATAGTAAAATTTATTTGCTCTGAAACTGTTATCAGTCTTCAAAGTCAGTGACAATGCCACTGACAAGCCTGCATTTGAATTAAAGCTCAGTCACAGGCCTGGTTGAAGTCCGTGGGTGAAGTATCTTCATTTCACAAAGTAAACCAGAAGAATTGCCTAAATATTCCTCTGCTTGCAGACTAAATGGGAAGCCATCACCCAAGGCAATTAAGTAGATAATAAGGCCAGTCAGGCACTAGGGCTAGGCCTGAGCAGACTACAGAGCAGGCCAGGCTGGCACGCTCCTCATAACTAATGTCTCCTGAGTCAGCCCAAGCTTTGGTTTGAGCCAGCAGGGCATTATGCTCTCCCTTATCTAAATGGCTTTGCCTTTCTCCTATTTGTATTCACTCTGGTGCTTATCTGAACAGTAAGGAAATACGGGATCAGGCAGCTGGGGGATGGGGAAGAGGGACAGGGAAGGACTGTCTCAGCAAAGTGTTGGATCAGTTTTGCCATTTGGTGGACTATCGCCATTCCTGTAGACAGAGGGACTTCTCTGGGACTGAATGCAAATACAGCAGGTAGAATTTGCCTGGTGGCAGCTGTACACATTGATGCATGAAACAGGAAAAGAGAGAGAGAAGCAACAGGGATTATCGCTTTAGGAAGAAGCTGAGGCAGAAAACTTGATTTAACTACAATAACTCATCAAAAAGGGAGTTGAAACAAGAAAATTGCTCATGGACACGTCTGCCATGCTACAGAACACAGAACCATGTGTGTATTCCTCACACCAAAGAAATTCTGACTCCTAATACAAACAAGCTGGAAGTATAGCAAATATTATCTTAACTGTTATGGCCAAAAGAGTCAATGCTTCTCTGACTTATTCACGCACCAGCATTGAAAATTAATCTGAAAAAGGCACAAAGCAAACCAGCTTTATCCACAGAATGTAACAGAGCCGAGTTTTCAGTGTTACAGCTAAAAAAAGAGTAATTCATGGAATGTTTTTTTTTCTCCCCCTCTAATACATTCCAGCTCACAGAAGCTGAGTGCTTCTGTTGTCAAGTAGGTTGAATAATGACTGAGCACACTGCTCTGTTTTGTACTCAGGACAGCATTTTCATTGGCATGCTTCAGAAAGAAGAATGTATTTAAAGTGCAGCTAACAGAAAATTTTTGATTTCCAGGTCACAGCAGAATTCACTGGTCACATCAAAGAATGACATTTTACAAGAAAAACATTTTTGAATTCACACTTGGAAAGGGGCTCAGCACTGGTATTCGAGACATTTCTTAATTTAAAAAAAACACAAACTGATGAGGCTCTGCTTGAAAACCTAGTAATTTTCACAGTGTTTCCACATATCTTATGAGTTTGGAAAAGTGAAGGCTTTCTAGCTCAGCCTCTTGGTTGGTAGCAGCTTTTCTTTTAAACCAGCCATACTGCAGAACTGAACATGCTCTTCTTTTGGCCAGTTTTCTACTCTTGGCTTTGCCTGCTGCTTCTGTAAGTGAGTTTGTATACAAACCACATCAAAACCCAATCTTGCTCCATTTGTATTCCATATGTTTGCTAGGCTAGTGGCCAGAAGAGATCATAAGCAGTTTGTTTTTCAAACCCAAAACTTGGATAGGCATTGACTGCATCATCACGCAGTTATTTTTAGCTTACAATAATATTTAGAGCTCTCAGGAGTTGTAATTAGCTTTAAAAATACTGTGTTTCCTTGATTTTGCTACACATAGAGCCTTAATTTTCAGTAATGGGCCAGCTAAAAATTTTGTTCAATCTTGCACCTTTAAACTTAATAGATTCATTAGGCTGATTATTCTTGTTTTATCCCTTGTTCCCTGTGCCTTGCATTATCATGGTTTCTTTACCAATCTTACAGGAAGCGTGTCTATTTCTTAAACATTTCTTCTGTCTGTATATGACGAAAGCTTTTAATCTCTTCTCCTCATGTTTCTGCTGAATTGGTGATTATAAATGACACATGGGTGTCTCTGAAACTCAGTGCAAGTGCACAGCTCCCACTCGGTTCAGTAGACCCCAGTACTTCCTACTGCAGTTTTTCTTCCTGTTTTGTGTGTCCCCACTGTTATTTTCCTACTGGATTATTAAAGCAGCACTTCCTGCTGTAATAGCCAGGCAATCCAAGACAGAGGGATAGGTCAGAGTTTCTGAGACCAAGTTTCACACATGACCTCTGTTCTTAAGACAAGGAGTATGAGACCAGTAGGAAATCACATGACACGCAAATCTTTGATTTCAGAATAGTATCCAGTAGTGAACTGCAGCCATGAGATGTTCCTAACTGACCAGCCGCTGTTCCGGGTTTCCGTGGAGCGGCTTTTTGGTAGCAGGGAAGGGGGTTACAGCGGTGGCTCCTGGGAGAAGCTTCTGGAAAGCTGCCCCAGCTCCAAGTCGGAGCCACCTCTGGCCAAGGCGGAGCCAGTTAGTGATGGTGGCTGCGCCTCTGTGATAACGAATGTAAGAAGGGGAGCTTTAGAGGGGGTTGGGACTTGGGAGAGGGACAAACACCCAGGTCAGTGGAAGGAAGGAGAAGGATGTGGGGGAGGTGTGCCAGAGCAGAGCCCCCTGGGTCCTGTGGTAAGACGGCAGGGCCGCCCACCCTGCCACACAGGGAGGTCCACAGTGGAGCAGAGGCTGACCTGAAGCCTGAGGAGAAAGCCACTCCAGGACAGGCGTCTGCACTTCAAATAAGCCGGGACTCTGAGGGGAGAAGCGGCCCCCGCTGTTGTGGTTCAGCGCTGGGAGGACTGCAACACAGAGAGGTGTCTCTGGATGTGGTGGCACTTCTCACTGTCCCACCTTGTCTGTTAAGTGTTGTCTTTGTTAGCATTTGAATTTGTTTTATTTTCTCCTTCCCAGTCCTGAGGGGGAAGGGGTGAGTGAACAGCTGCGTGGTGCTCAGTTGCCCCCTGGACTCAAACCACGACACCCACCCTCAGCTACTGCGGTGCTGATGCAGCAAAAGATAATTGCAGCTAAGAAGCTGAGAGTGACAACCATCTTTCACGACAGGCATCTGTAAGGAGTGACTGAGTGGCCTTGAGTGAACTCTCTCTAAAGTAAAAGCGTCTGCAAATCAGCTCAGGAGTCTGAACTATCTGGGTGGAGGACTTTTCTGGGTATTGCTTCAGGACGAATTCAAGTATATTTGATAGGAAAAAAAAAAAAAAAGGAGGGAAGGATATTCCAGACACAGCTAGAGTAAGTATGCAGTATATAGTTTGTGACCAACACTACCTTAAAGTTCCTAAAGAACAACAGCTAAAGGAAGCCTGCTGAGAAGCTCACAATGCTACAGACTTCAGAACTGTCATCATGAGACTAAAAATATATCCAAAGCACTAAGGTTTGAATGCTGTACTTGTGAATAGTTCAACACGCCAGAAATTGTTTCAACTCTTAGAGGACCTGCTTCCAGAGAAAGGAGTAAAGTCCTCTCACCCATTCTTCTCAGGAAGATGAAAGGTTTTAACAGGGGACAGGGAAAGGACCTTACTGGCTTAGGGAGAGAATCTCTGCAGAAAAACTGACAAAAAAGCAACACTAAGATGCGTAAAGCAAACCCACTTTCCACACTCCCTTTACACCAGTAACTGCCCTTAAGAATCTTTTCTGTGTTGCAGGGCATGTGCGGGTGCCAACAAGATCAGCTATGTCAGCAGGAGAGAGAAAAATTCACTCAGTCTACCACATCATCTCCCATCCTTCTCCAAACACTGCATCACTTCTCTAGGATGAGGTGCTATTTTTAGTCTTCTAGTTTTAAGCATATGTTGAGACTGCTTCCTAACACTTTCCTTCTTAGGCTTTTCAAGCTTTGCATCTTGGGTGTGAAGGTCTGAAATATGTAATATTAGCTGTCCAGATTCCCCTCGCCTAGTACGTGTCAGTGAATCCAATACCTGAGGAAGTATTTGCACTAATGAGGCACACACAGAAGGATACACATCAAGCAGCTTTGATGGGTTCCAGCTGTCCAGGATTGCCAAACATATACACGTGCATGTACACACACTCTTCTGCTTCTTGTATGGGGAGCACATATTAGAGCATAGGAAAGGCCTTCAGAGCAACAAGCCTGCAAAGTCTTAGTAGAATAAATAACATTTTACCTTTTCTTCCCCATTCTATACCTGGAAAAGTCACTGTTCTATATTTTACCTGTTTGGGCTTGGAAGACTGCTCCTTTGATGAGGTTGGTACTAGCTGGAAGCTTGTCCATGTCTCAGTTCCTTCAAGAAAAATGAAAGGCAGAAAAACTTGGAGTAATTTATCACGTTGGTAGGATTAATGCCTTAATTCTCATGTATTCTCTTTAAAAAGTCTAGCCCATCCACAAGTGAAATGTAGCTGTTTCTAGGGCAAAATACAGCAGCCACTAGTGCTAGCAGCATCACATTGCAATCATGGGAAAAGGGATAAAAACAACCTCTCCTGCTGAAATGGCAGGAGAAATTTCAGGGTCATAGAAGGCAATTATAGATAGGCTTGCAAAATAGCTATGACACCAGGGTAATGTCCTTATCTAGTAAAAGTAACTGATGGAACTGTTCTATAAAATGCCCAGCCAAGTCAGCTGTCACCAACAGAAGCAAGTTTGCGAGGCTTCTTCCCTCAAGATTTACTGACTCCATAAATTGCTTTAACAAAATTAATAAAGCACAACATGCTTGTGTGTTTCAATGTGCAGATCTGGGTAAAAACCAGCACTAACATCATATGGTTACTGTATTTCTCTAAGCCAGTTTTATAAGGAAACTAATCGCTCCCAAACAGCCACTCCCTTCATCATTACTCAGTGAAATATGTTTGCCCCTTGTCACTCCACGGTGACAGAGCAGCCCTGATAAGGGGCTTTTTCTAACACGCTGTAATGACAAAGACCCTGACCGTGGTGAGAGAAATTGATATGCTGGAAGCATGGCAGCACCACTTTGATGATATTTAAATATAAGCAGAGACAGGGATTCCAAAGAATAAAAGTGATCTGGACCCTCGTAGGATTTCTCTAATAGTGTATATGAAAAGAAAAAATACACTGAGCTTGATTTAGCTTGGTCAAGAGAAAAATAAATTGTTACTTCCACTTGTTGACAGACATGTGACAGCACAAACTTTCATTACAAAAATAAGTAGAAATCAGCAAGATGCAAGCTGAGTAAATTGTGTGTTATGCTGACAGAAGTCCTCTGCAATATGAGTAAATATAAAAGAAAATGCATTATACACCTAATTTCAGATTTTAAGGAGAATAACTTGTTCTCCCGCCAGCTTGTTTTCCAGGGCTCTAGGTTTTAACAGCACAGACCTTATGACTGATCACTTGTTTCTTTTCCCCCAATCCAACGTACAATACAGGAAAAATCACAAAGTGTATAACAACGCACACATTGTTCTTAACTTCAATTTAAGAACAGTATCATTCAATTTATTTCCAAAACATTTGTAGAAAAATAAGTGACCGACCCTATCGGGACCAACTTTGAATATTCTTGCTGGCTTCTGTATCAGGTTCAGCGTTCCCAGCCTCCTACTCAATGCAGCCTCTGTGTACATTTACCACTACCATTCCTTCCACCATTCATACTTTTTTCCATGCTACTTTGCCCAAATATCCTTCTCTTGCTTTTTCCCTTCTGCCTTACTTTCTTTGCTCTCTGTGCTTAGATCTTTTACCTTCTTTGAGTGACAAATAACCATCTTTTCCCTTCTCCTAAACCACTAACCAAAACCATGTCTTAAAAACACAATTAATTTCTATCAGACATTTCAAAGTAAACTGATTCTCTGTATCAAAGCACAGTGGTAACGCTCTTGCATTAGTTCATCATCCAGGTCATTCAGATCCCAAGATTTCAAAACAGAAATTAAATCAGAGGCTCACAGTTAAACAGCAAAAGCTTAAATGCCAGGCACCTGCAATTCTCACTGACTGCAAAATAAATGGTTATTATAGAGCATTTTGGAAAATGTCATTACTTGGCTAGGTGACTAAATATCAAATTAGGACATTTGTTTTGGAAACTGCAATCCCCATTTTTTACTGGCTTGATTCTATTTATTATCTTTCTTTGCAGACTGTTGGACACTGGCTCACCAATTCGGATTACAAGCTTTCCCGTGTTCTACACAAGGCTTGACATACTGACATGATCCCTGACAACAAGTTATCACTACCAGTTGTTTAGTCTTGGCACTGAAGTAGCACATTACTTCAGCAGTAAATGAATGAATGAATTGTGAGAACGGCCTATCTGCTGACCCATGAAAACAATTTAGCTTTCTTTCAGACTGACAAGATTTAAATCTTCAGAGACTCAGACTTTCATCTGCTTTTATTTCCAAAATGAATCAAATTACATAGATGTGTGAGCTGGGAACCAGTTTCTAAATATGACATGCCTTCCCTTCCAGTAACATTGAAAATAGAGATTCTTCACAATATTTAAGCACTTGTTGCATAAGTCAAACTTAAGTCTCGCTTTCCCTGTGCCACATTCTTTACTTCTTTTCTAAAGGAAAAGTCTGCTGTATCTTGGCTGGAGAGTACAATGTAGACAGTGTTGCCTGTGGAATAATGACCTGCAATGAGCACGAATCCCTAAACAGCAAGGAAACTGCAAAAGGTGCTTGTGGGGTATGTGTTTGAAAGCAGTAAGATCAAACTTAGAAAATTAGAAGACTGCTGAGGACTTCAAGAAACTCTTTCTGAATGTTTAAGGAACAACTCCTTTTTCATGTCGTCTGACACATTGATCAAAAAACACCCCAAACGGACAAACTTCTCAGAAATAAGAACAAGATGAAGAGGTCAGCAATGGATGCTTTTAATGAAAGCATTAGCTTCTGTGACACACTCACTTGCTGGCCGCACATCTTTGTGAACATATTTTTAGCTTACATTCTTGTACAGAGTGCTTACCAGTTTTCTCTGGACTGCTTGTCATCTTGAAGGAATCTGGGGAAGGGAGGCAGGATGAAATAGTTTGTAAGTCTAGAATCCAAGTCTTCAAGCCAAGTTTATACAGAGCGAGCAACCTCCATAAAGCTCACTTGGCTTGGGCACTCAATGTAAATCCAAACTCTGTATTTTCAGGGTTCTTCCTCCCTTGTGAACCAATGAAGGTCCCGCTTCACTGCTGCTGAACACACCGACACCATCCAGCTATTTATATGACAACTGTTGATCTATCAAGACAACCTTCTACCTGGTCCTAGTAGGTCTCATATTTGCATCCCATGCTACCCCAGGGAACCACGCAGAATTAAGACAGGAAACCAAACCAAAGCAACCTGATCTCCCATTTGCTGCTCTAAGTACTGCAGTAGCTGGCCTCGGGAGGTCTCATTGGGATGGGTTCTAATCTCCTGGTGTCCCTGAACAGCTTTTACCCCAGGCTGGTTCAGGCCATTCGTGAGCCGTCATCGGCATTCCCCAAAAGCCTGAAAAGCTACCGCATCTGCGTATGAGCTTGCAGCAGATACCCAGGACTGGAAAGGACTTTCTAGGCCACACAGTCCATTCTTGTGCTACTGCAGACATTGCATCACCTAAAGCCCACGTTACTTCCAATTTTTGCCTTTGCTAAAAGGCCATCCACAGGCATACCTTTGTAACCTACAGATCAAGGCACCCTGGGACCCAGTTTGGATACGAAACTCTTATTTAGATTAGCGGGGACTAGGGAGAACTGCTTACATTAGGATTCTTATGACTCTCCTCTCCCTTTGGTGACAGCAGATTGTTCATCTTGAATTTTTCTTGTTCCAACTGGAAATAGTTCCAGTTAGTGTAGCTTCTTGGGGTTGGTAGTGTGCCCACATGGGGAGAAAGAAGGGACAGTGAACAAACATGGAAGAGAAAAGAATATGTAGCATTTTCCTCCCATTTTCATAGCATGCTATACACACGAAGCTTCGCGGTGTCTCATGATGCAGTTCACTTGGATAGACCAAGTACAGTTGACGTTCATCTGAGGCATGAAATAAGCTTAGAAAGGGGTTTAGAACGCAGGCCCTGTTTTCTCCCCTTATGAACAACAAGGCAGCCCAGCCCAAAGGCTTAGCATCACGTCTCCAGTGGCTGCCAGCTGTGGAGGGCTACAGAGAGCATAAGAAAACGACCCATAGTGAGAGATTCTTTCCCCGGTACAGCCTCGCTACATCTGCTAATCGGGAATCTACAGGCTGGAGGTTTAATATTTCGTCATTTCCTGGAAGGGACATCTGAAACAACCCACAGAAACAGAGAAAGTAAGAGACAAAGAGAATGAAAAGACGGACATGGAAGCAAGAAAGGTGTAGCCAGGTAATGGGAACAGAATGAAACAGAGCTTGCCACAAGCTTTCACTGCTGCGTGGACTGCAGGCGTCCTCGGAACCTCTGGTCTCCCGGTCACCAAGGACAGCCTCGTGGCAAACTGTCAGCACGCGGTGGATTTTATCCCGAGCTCGTGGGCAGCTGAACTGGCTGTGTATCTGCTCCAATTCTTCAAGGCAAAGAGTGCGGCCAGAACAGTGAACGACGATTGCAAAACACCTCTTCAGAGGCCTGGGAACTCTGTATACAACACCACGGCTTCATATACACTTTTTCTGCTTCTTAGGGCAGAGGATACATGTTTTACGCATTAGCACATGTAAAAAAGGCCCATGTAACTAAATGTAAACCTGTAGAATGTATATGTGTGTGTTGTGGTTTAACCCCAACCAGCAGCTGAGCACCTCAACAGCTGAGCCAGCGGCTGTTCACTCTTTCTCCACTCCCAGTGGGATGGGGGAAAACTGGGAAAAAAAAAAAAAAAAAAAAAAGTAAAACTCACGGGTCAAGAGAAGAATGGTTTAATAACTAAAATAAAATCATAACAGCAATATAATTGTAATGAAAAGGATTATAATAAAAAGAAGAAAAAAATAAAACCCAGGATAAGACAGGTGATGCACAATGAAATTGCTCACCACCTGCTGACCGATGCCCAAGCAGTGATACACCCCGCAGCCAACTCCCCCCAGTTTATACACTGAGCCTGACGTTCTGTGGTATGGAATATCCTTTTGGCTAGTGGGGGTCAGGGCTCCTGGCCAGGCTCCCTCCCAGCTTCTTGTGCACCTGCTCAATGCCAGAGCGTGGAAAACTGAAAAAAATCCTTGACTTAGGATAACCGCTACTTAGCAACAACCAAAACGTGTTATCAGCATTATTCTCACACTAAACCCAACACACCCTGTACCAGGAAGACAATTAACTCCATCCCAGCCAAAACCAGGACAATATCCACTCTTATACCATTTATATTATGCCCAGGCAGTGCTGGACTGGTGCGAGCTGAAGTCGGCTCTGGTGCCACACCTACCGCGCTTTGCTCGGATTTACCAGAGTTCATCCTTCATTAATCTAAGTGATTCTTACTGCAATACCGTCGATATAGCACGTAACAATTACAGGAACGATGACATACAGCGGCAGGGTTGTATAGCAACTAGCATGCAATTTAATTTATTGGCTCTTCTCACCTAAAATCAGATCCCCCTGAGGCACACACCGGACTTCCCCGTCCTTCTGCATCACCTACCAAGTGCACCCGGGGTCCTTGAGCAAAAGCAATCCCACAAATGGGTTTGCCCTTGCCTGAGGCAGGAATAACCCAGACTCTTTTCCCTAACATATTTTTAACGTGCACTACAGAAAATTTATTCCCCGAAAGGGACTTAATCAACGCGAGCTTATGACCTGCACTTACTGGGAATTCCTTGTTCACAGGGAAGAACTGCAACGCCCGATCCCCGTTGGGAAAGGGGTTCAACAGGTTACCCGTGGCTGCCGGCGGAGGGTGGGCACGTGCAGCCCCAGGCATCTAAGGGCATCACAGACCTGCTACTGCTCAGTCTCGGGTGGCTGAACAGTGCGAATTCAGGGAAGGAGGGCAGGAACTCAGTTTGGAAGACAAGCGAGAACTCAATTGGCAGCCTACAGCTTGCACGAGCCACATTCCCTGACAGGAGCAGAACTGCTCTCGCCTGTCATCCGTCCTGAAATTGCATTGCGAAGCTGCATCTTGGTCCCCTCAGTACCGAAACATGATCTTGGGAAACCAGAACAGAGGCAGATATACACGGCTTGACTCAGCAGCAAAGAAAAAAACCCTAGGGTTTAAGGAAAGAAAAATGACAACTCTATATACTTTTTAGTTAAGAGATCAGGGGGACACTATTTTTCTGAACAACAAAGTCTACATTTCAGCCAAAGCAATGACTGCAGTTTTGAAAAGCCAGTAAGTAGGGAAAGTAGTACACAATTTGGGAAAAAAAAAAAAAAAAAAAAAAAAAAAGGATGAAAACATTTCTCCTTCCCCCTTTCTTTAAAGAAGGTCACCTTAGAAAAAGAGAACAATCAGATAGACTGTTAGCGCTGATATTTAGAACTTTCAGGAGACAATAAAAGCCTGCTGAGAACAGTGAAAGAAAATTAAGAAGCCAGGAATAAGTAAATAAAAGAGAGAAGGCAGAGGTGAGTTAGGTGAAGGCATATTTGCTGGGTGAAAGATCAGACCAGTGCTTTACCCCATTTGATTATTTTACTTAGGTTATTAAGAGCTTTACTATCCAGAAGACAAAGGCATGAACTTTCCTGGCTATCACTTGGTGATTCGATGCAGGGATACCACCCGTGACACCCCAGTATCCTCAAAAGTTACTGTACAACTGATGGTTGGATATCAGGATTCCTGCAGTAATTAATAAATGCCTGCACAGCACTCTGAAAATCTCTATTTATAGGATGAGTTTCAGATTACTGCTGTGGAGATGGGTTTCTCCATCTCCTTTCACTGTCCTTGCGTTTCCTTTGCCCAGCTATGAGCACTTCAGCGAGGGCCTCCTGGCGGTGGAGTCTGGGGCAGCCAAGCAGGAGGAAAGCTCAATGCTTTGCAAAGCGGTGAAACAGCTCTTCTGGCTCTCGAGCTTGCCGTGATGAAAAGAAGAAACGGAAAGAGAGATGTCTGCTTTGTCAATAAAATATAGGTGAGATATTTAATATCTAGGATACCAAACGAAGGGACATTGTTAACTGCAGAGCACTGTGATGACAGGAATGATCGATCTCGCTGCTGAAGAAATTAATTGGGCATGGAATTAATTTCAATATGCCAAAACCGTTTTTATTTTATAGGTTTTAAACTCAGTCTCATTTAGCCCACCAGTCAACCTAGCAAGTTCCAAGCAGCAATAATTACAATAAATATTCTCTTTGACATCAGAGTAAGCCTAGAGTAAGTCTACTTCACCAGTCAGTGGGGTTTCCCAATAATTATTGGTATAACAAAAACAGTAATAATTCCTCAGTGTATATGAAAAAAAGGCGAGAGAAACATTATGGAGTTAAAGCGGCTCTGAGACCATCTAAGCTGTAGATCATGTACTGAACTGAAAAAGCTAAAGATGCACCAAATTAGGCTACCAAGAACAGCTTGGGTCTATTCCAAAATATCCACATTGTCATGTGCTACAGCTCTATCTTCATCCTGTCAGTCACTCAGCCTTCCACCAGCATTCCCAGAGATGCCTTTATAAAAAGAGACGCAGTTTCCTTACACGATCACTGTAACATGCAGGTTCTTCATCGTTTAACGAGCTTTTGCAGATCCTAAGTGATATCTGTAGTTAATGTACTGGGAGAGAGAGCGTGCGCTAGATGTTCGCTTCCCCACAAAGTAACAGGCACAGAAGGATGCCCAGCGCTACACCATAATGCTTTTAACATCGCCTGAAGTCCTACGTCAAACTACCCGCTGGCAGGAGAACAATGCAGCATATCGGGAGGCAATGCTGGAAACAGCGACGGTCGGCTCTTGCCTCAGTGCCCACCCGATGCAAGCGGAGAAATAACAACGAAAAGCTGCTGCCAGAATAGCCTCGGAGGTTGGTGCAGCGAGGAAATCCCACAGCATTTTTTGAGGAAATGGCGTCTGGCAAGAAACGAAATTCAGGCAAACCATGGAAGGGAAGAAAGATTCCTGAAGCACATCACACCCCAAAGCAAACACTGAACCTCTTTCTCTTGCTCTCGAACTTCAGGAGCAGCTTTCTGAACTCTCATCCACGAGCCCTACCAACTGTGAAATTATTCACCCCCGTATTAGCACCCGTGCCCACAGCAATCAGGCGCACAGAAGCAGGTATTCAACTCGCAAGCCAAGGCAGCGGGGATGGGCTGCCTGGCTTTTTCCGAGTCTCTGCGTCGGATAAGGAAGCTGTCAGAGAAGCACTGAGAGACCCCGGATAAATGAGACCGTTTCATTTTATAATAATTACGATGTATTACTACAATACTCCTCCTGCTCAGCGCAAGGAAAACTCAAGGGCACAACTGTGCTGAAACACGCAGGTTTCTTCTAGGAAGGTGAACGCTACTACCCCCACGTTACTGGCAGGGCACACCCCAACCAGAGCTTCTTCACATCTGCTTTTTCCTCCTCAATAACAAACCCCTTAAGTATCTATAAAGGAAAAATAAGTGCCTTTGTCTTTGAGCATCTCAGAGAGATGCTTCTCTCATCCGGAGCTCTTTGGGTCTGAGTACTTGTCTGAAAACTAGATTTTTCAGTGCATAGAACAACTTAAAAAAAAAAAAAAAAAGTGACTGTTAAGAGCTCAGTTCCTCACTATCCTGTATGGTCTTTGACTCTTAAAAGCACTTAGGTCAGCTGCAGTTTTTTAAAGTTCAAAATTGTAGCTCTACATTCTCCTAGCTATTCTTAAAAGGCTCTTGATCTCATTGTACTTCTGGCCCTTCTTCTTTTCACTTTTCTTATCCAGTAGATGCCCCCCACCCCCCAACAAATGGTGACAGGAGCCACAACTACTTCACAAAGTTCTTGTTCAAAACTGCAAGTTTTTGTTCTATTTTTAAGGGTGCTGGGTGTGTCCCCCACCCCCCGCTGTAATCCCTTATTAAAAAAAGAAATAAATCACTGATTTCCAGTGCGGAGACTCTACTAGACAGGGCCACTGTTTTTATAGCATGTACACTGCAAGAATCAGATAATGCTTAACTGGACTACCAGAAGATACCGCAGTACCAGAGATTTTTGTCTATAGTCACCAGGTTGGCCCTATGGTATCTTTCCAATTCTCATTCCAAGTGAGCAATTTTCTGGTTCACTTCAGCCAGGGTACCAATTAAGCATTCTGAAAAATAAAGACTGTTAAATAACTTTTTTTGTGGAGTGTTAATACATGCACAAACCAAACTAAGAGGTGGGTGATTCTCTTTTTTTTTTCTCTTCTCCTTCCTGGCACTTCTGTTTATTTGCCTGCCCTCCCCCCCCTTTTTAAAATTTTCTTTATTGTTCCCCTTTAACTAAAGTCAGTATCCTAATATCTCATTAATCTAAAATTGTCAGGAAAGCCTCACAAAGTCCTCAACAGAAGCTTTTCTAACAATGAAGCAAGTAATTTCAGATCACCAAATTCTAAACAGACTGGAGAATTATTTCAATATCTAGAAAAAGAGTGGTATTTTGCTGCTGCAGTATAAAAAATATCGGCGATATGTGCTACATACCCCTGCCGTTCATTCAAAATACTATCCAAACCAACGCCGAAAGCCACCTCCCATGGAATACAAGCCAGCAAGTAGCACAATAAAACTAAATTTATCCCATCATGTGCTGAGAAGGGAGGACTTTGCAACACGCACAGGAAATCAGGACACGGGGGCTGCTTCAGAAGACAGCTTACTAAGGAACTGCCTGCTCTTCTCTCTCCCACTGCTAACCCATCGTTCCCTGAACACAGGCTGTCCAGGACCCCAGACCTTCTCCGCTTCTTCCCCCGTGTTCCCAAGCAAGGAGAGGTTCTCTGCCTAACGGCGCTTCGTAGTTTATCTGCAAAGAAAAGAAAAACAAAACAAAACACACAGGACATTTTAAGAAGTCTTCCGACCAATTCAAGCACTGTGTAAGGAACCAGCGGGCAGAACACCACGGGTTTGACGCAGCCCGGCCGCGCCAAGAGCCGGCGCCGGCTCCTCCGCCCTCACCCCTCTCCCCCTCAGCCGGGGGCTGCGCGGGGCGCTCAGGGGCCGGAGCAGGGACGGCCGGAGGGCAGCCAGGCCCCCCGCGGCCCGGCCACCCCCCTCACGGGAGCGGCGGCGGGAAGAACGGGAGGAAGGAGGAGCGGGAGGAGCGGCGGCGGCCCGCCGTCGCTATGGCAACGCAACGGCCGCAAACCGCTCCCGGGGTGCGCTGCGACGGCGGCCGAGCCCACCGGCGCGGGGTCGGAGCCGGAACGCCGGGAGCAGGCGCGACGCGTCGCTTCGAAGGTGCTTCACCCCCCTCTTTGCCGCCCCCCCCCCCCCCCCCGTAATTCAGGCGAACCCCGATGGAACAGCCCGGCCCAGCCGCCCCCGCACCGCGGGGCTGGCCCTACCAATGCGGGACGGAGGGGGGGGGTGGTGTGTGGGGGGGTGTATGTTCTCCTCATCAACTCTCCCCTCGCCGAGCCCGCTGGCTTCGCCAGGCAGATGCCGGGAGGGGAGAACAGAAGGAGCGGCCATCCCGGTGGCGGCCCACGCGGGGAATTGCCGCTCTCCGGTTACACCCTTCCTTTCTCTTCGGCGCTCCCGTCGGGTGGTACGGCCCGTGACCACCCCCCCCCACCCCGGTGCCGGGCCGCGCCGCGTGGCGCCGGGGATCGCTGCCGAGTGCGCCTGCGCGGAGGGTGGTGGGGGGGTGGTGGTGACGTCCCCGCCCGGCTCTCGGTCACGTGGCAGCGGAGGCGCGAGGGCAGCCGCGTGCCGGCAGCGCTCGGGGCATCAGGTCAACCCCCCACCCTTTTTTTTTGTTTGTTTGTTTTGTTTTGTTTTTGTTTGTTTGGGTTTTTTTTTTTTTGTTTTTCCAGGGCGGGGGTGTTGCACAGCGCGAGGAGAAGGGGTGCGGGGTCAGGTTTTAGGAGGTGGAAACCGGGCGCAACGGGCCACCAGAGGAGCCCCCTTGCCCACGCCATGCCTCTCTTCGGGAGCACCTTCAGCCCAAAGAAGACCCCCCCCAGGAAATGCGCCTCCCTCTCCAACCTGCACTTGGTGAGTCCCCACGCCTGCGGGGGCAAGGGCTGGGTGACGCCGGTGACCGGCCGCGAAGGTAAAAATGGAATAGCTCGGGGTAGGAGCATCATCACCCCAGCCACAGCCCAGAGCTGGCACCTAAAACTTCTCGCCAAGTGCTCTCTGAGCCTGGGGGAGCCGAGGGGATGTTTGGGCAGGGGGAAAGGCACAGGCGTAGTAGTGAGAGGAGCTGGTCGTCGACTGCAGCCGTGCGTGAGCGAAGTAAGATTTCAGGCTCCAGTCGGTAAATGGGAGAGCAGGGGGGTGGCTTTGCATTTCTGTAAAACGCCGAGTGTGATCTCCTTGCTGCAGCTGGATAGATCGACCCGGGAGATTGAGCTGGGCTTGGAGTACGGCATCCCCACCATGAACCTCGCCGGCCAGAGCCTGAAGTTTGAAAATGGCCAGTGGGTGGCAGGTAGAGTGCAGCTCGGCTTCTTTTGCTCTGAGGTAGCTATGGTTGGCCGACAAGCCGTAATTTTGACCTCTTTTCTTCCAGAAGCAGGAAGCTTCACTGGGGACCGCAGGGAGATGCAGCGCTTGCGCAAACGAAACCAGCAGCTCGAGGAAGAAAACAACCTCCTTCGGCTGAAAGTGGATATTCTGCTGGACATGGTGAGTCCTTGCCCAACTGTCACCTGCTCATAGCGGTGGAAATGCCCGCCCGAAGGGTGCTGGGACCGCCAGAAGAGGCCACTCCCCGCTCTTTCTGCTTCACTTTGCTATGCAGGACAACTGTAATGGCAAAGTGACTGTGGGAGTAAAGTCTGAACCCCTCTGCGAGAAGAGGGGAAGGTTCCCTCCCACAGCAGAGCTTGACTTTAGCGAACACTGTGGCTCGATTAGGGAGGAGCCACTGCAAGTGCCATGTTTCCTCTTTCTCTTTCTTCATGGAGTATTCAGGGACATTTTCCTTCCCCCTCTAGCCTCTGCCCTAACTGTGAAGCTAAGTTATAGCCACCCTTTCTGGTCGCAGAGGATTAAAGCTTCCATCTGCTGTGACAAGTGGTACAACATCTATTCTATGTGTAAACCTATGGGTGAAAGAATTCCCAAGCCCTAAATAAACTGAAATTCAACCTTATCCAGAGATCACAGCTTCCACGCTTAAAATCTGGAGACCTTTTCAGTGAAATAGAGTACACATGTATTCTCAGCCTGTTAAGTGAATTAGCCTTTATGTCAGTCTGAAGAAACATTTATTCCATCGTTTTCCTTCCTTACGCTCTGCCCATGTTTTAAAACTGGCAAGTGGCCTTAGCGGCCGGAGCACTTAGCGGACACCCCCGCTGCCCTCCGGGTTTCCCAGGTGTCCTCAGCGAAGTGCAGATTCTCAGCTTCCATCTCCCTAAAACGGGAACAAATCCCCTTGAGCGGGTGCTGTAGGTCTCGGCGACCTCTCTGGAAAGGCGGTGCTGTGAAATCGGAAAATCTTCCGAGGCACAAACATCTCACTGCCCGCGACACCAGGGGCTTCTCCGGAGGCAGAGTGACCTCCCTCTGCCCCCTCCGAGGGGCTTTCGTGTCCTGCCACGCGTGTCCGAGGCCGCAGGGCCGGTGGTTGCCCCCACCGGTGTTCCCCGCGGGGCGGAGGCGTCGCTCACTCTTGTCACTGTCGGCTGTGCCTTGCAGCTCTCCGAGACCACGGCCGAGTCCCACCTGATGGAGAAGGAGCTGGAGGAGCTGAAGAACCACAGCCGGAGGAGGAAGTGAAGAAGAAGAGGCAGCTGGAGCTGGGGTGGGGGGGGGGGGGAGCAAGGAGGCAGACGCCGGGGCTGGTTTGGGGTGCCCAGCCGCGCAGGTGCTGCCCGTAGGTACTTCATTCCGCGGCACCACGCGTAGCAAGATGCTGCTGGTACCGCGTGGTGCTGCTGGTACTGTGTAACGGCTGGCTCAGCACCCCAACAAGGCACGCCGCCACGCTGTTAATTCACGCTCGACGTTTTTTGGTCCTTTCTGCCCCTTGGAGCACTTTACCTTGCTGAGTTTCCTCGCCGCAGCCCAGCAGTAGGTACCCTCTTTGCTAAGGCACCCTGAGGACAGGCGGTGGAGCAGCTCCACCTCCGGGTGGGGGCCCTTCCCCGCCTGCTGTGCTGAAAAACGCAAGGAGACCCAGCCGTCCCCCCCCCCCCCCCCCCCCCCCCCAAACTTTTCCCCTGCGGGAGGGCTTGCAGAAGCTTCACCGCTTGCCTTGGGCGAGCAGGACGCAGGAGCTGCTTGTTCTCAAGGTTTTTGCAGACCGTGTCTGAAAAAAAAAAATTACAATCAAAACCAGGTTCTACGGGTGTTTGTTGGGGGGGGGGGGCAGTGGCCCTGCGGGGGGGGGGGGGGGGGGGTGTGACGAGGCCGTCGGTCCTCCCGGCCGCCAGGGGCCGCTGCTTCCCCCAGCCCCGGCGGGAGCGCCGCTGTTCCGCTTCCGGTGGCCGGCCGCCCCCTCCGTCCCTGGCTGGTGGTGATGGCGGCCGCGGCGTCCCTGTCCTCGGAGGAGCTGCTGCCCAAGGGCGGCTCGGGCAAGGCGGAGGAGCTGGAGGACGAGCTGGAGGAGGAGGAGGAGGAAGAGGAGGACGACGACGAGGAGGTAGCGGGGAGGCGGGCGGGGCGGGGCGGTGTGTGTGTGTGTGGGTGGGGGGGTGAGGGCGCAGGGCCGGGGCGGGCCTGACGCGGCTGCGTGTCGCCCGGCAGCTGGACGAGACGCTGGCGGAGCGGCTGTGGGGGCTGACGGAGATGTTCCCCGAGAGCGTCCGCTCGGCGGCCGGAGCCACCTTCGACCTGTCGCTGACGGTCGCGCAGAAGATGTACAGGTGAGGGAGCGGCGGGGGGGGGCCCCGGTGGGTGCCGGGCTGCCCCGCTGCCGCCGGTTCTCGGCGGCGTGGGCAAAACCGGGAGGGGAGAAGCTGGCGTGGACCGGGCCGCCGCGGGGGTGGGACCGGGGGAGGGCGTTTGGCTGGGGCACAGGAAGGAAACGCCTGGCGCCTGCAAGCAGCAGCTGAGGAACCGAGCCTTATCCTCCTCCTTAGATTCTCCAGGGCAGCTCTGTGGATTGGGACCACCTCCTTCATGATTCTGGTTCTTCCTGTCGTCTTCGAAACCGAAAAACTGCAGATGGAACAACAGCAGCAGCTGCAGCAGCGACAGGTGAGGCGGGAGCACCCCAGCCCCCTCTCCCGGCCCCTCACAACCGGCCTGGGCTGCCCGCGGAGGGAGCAGGCTGCCGTTTGTTACACCTCGTGGCCTCCTTCGCCCCACCAGATTCTCTGGCTGGAAGTCCCGGTGGGACGATCCTGCCAGTTCCCGGTAACGGGCTGGCGGCAAGCTCTGGGCCGGCTTTCGCTGGGCCGAAACGCGCAAGCAGGGTCCAAACCCGCCCCCCCCCCCCCCCACTCGGCAGTTGGGGCGGCCCCGCTTCGAGCTCGGTTGTCAGACCAAGGGAGGAACCGATTTGGCAAAACGCTGCTGGTGCCTTCGGCGCCCCGCGCGTAGCTGTGGGAGGGGAGGGAGGGGGGTGCGTGGCAGCTGTCCTTCTGGCCTCGCAGCCCCGCGACTGAGCGTTTTCCTTCCAGATCCTCCTCGGACCCAACACGGGGCTCTCGGGGGGAATGCCAGGGGCCCTGCCTCCGCTGTCTGGAAAAATCTAATTTGCGGAAGCTGCGTTGGATTCAGATCATGTGGGAAGACCTTGAGATTATGATATATTGAACTGTTGATTTGTTGGGTCAGGGCATTTTTTTTTTTTTTTCTTTTCTGTTTTTATTTTTGGTTCTCCTTTGGGACATTGACCTGTTCATAATGAGGGGGAGAAACCCCCCCCTCTCTGGACCTGATGACGGCTCCTGTCTGCATCCTCCCCCCGTAGAAGTCATGAGCCTTTCCTTTCATTCACTCAGTATGCCATAACCGGTTACAGACTTGAACTGGGGGAAGTTCCTCTTCCAGCCCCCTTGCCCCCCACAGAACCACCCCAGGGCACAGGTCAGGCTTCGAAAGGCATCAGTCAAACAAAACAAATCCTTTCCTGGCTGACTCGGAGCTGAAGGACACCGCTGACAGGAGGAGGAGGAGTGACTTTCCCAGCAGGCAAAGCAAAGCAAAGGAAGGAGGGGTGCGGGTAGCTGTACCCCACAAAAAACACTCTCCGGGAAGATGCTTCTGCAAAAATACTTTCACTGCAACTTCATGTGTGTGTGAGAAGTGAGGGAGCAGCAGGCCAGGTTCAAGACGATCACGTCCGCGCTGATCCTCTGCCTCATAAAGTAGAACTTCAGATATCGGCTGCGTATTTTTTTGTATTGAATATTAAATAAATCCAACCTGAGCAGTGTGGTTTTAATAGACATCCTTTAGGAAGGCTCCGTTCTTTCAGAGCTAGTGGTAGCTTTGTGGGTAGAGACCCCTGTGGTTCACGCAGGGCCTGGCCGTGGGGAAAGGGCCAGACATGGCTTCGTCACCTTCAGAGGGCAGAGGAAGCTTTGCAAGGCTTAAGGGAGGCTCCCCCTGTGCTTCTACCTCAGCACCAGTCAAGGTTCAGAAAGGGTATAGTTTTATAACCAAAGAAAAAAAAAATTTATTTTTCCTTTACGTACTTTGTTACAGAACAATTCAGTTGAACATACAGAAGTGATAGGACATTTATATGGAAATGTTTTTTTTTTTTTGTTTTTGTTTTTTTTTTTTTTTTTCCTCCATTTTTAATTATTTGGTTAAACAAAATACATCTCTGTAAACAAACCCAAGACAAGGCTCTAACAAAACCAAACAAGCAAGAAAACAAAACACAGGCTTCCCCGCTCCCGAGCGGTGGGCCTGGACCAGCTCGCCCACCCTTGGGCTCCGCAGCCTCGCCTCCCACGGGGGCGTGATCATACACTTTCCCTTTACCTGAGCAGCTGGATAACACAGTTCCCCACCCCACACCCCCCCCCCCCCCCCCCCAAGAAAGGAGCTGACATATAAGGAGAGGAAAGTAGCCCCAAAATATTTTAAAACATCTTTGCATATTGTGCACTGATCCATTGGCTTGCAGTTTCCATGCAAACAGGGTTTCTCCAAAGTGCGACTTCAATCAGCATAGAAAACGTTGTCGTTGAGATTTATTTTCTTCCCCCTCTTGAAGAAATGGCTTCAAGTCACGAGCAGAATGCCTGCAGGCTGCGCATCCTGCCTGTAAAGCGTTTAAAAACTCTGCCAGCTGGTATTGGTCATTGGAATGTGTTACGAAATAGGACTTTTTATAGAAACGTTGGGTCTTGAAAACGTTAAGAGCCATTTGCCCTTGACTGCGGGAGGCTGCGCACAAAAGACTGCAGGATGGTGCTTGCCAGATGTCCGGGGGCCGCTGAACAGCATCGTCCCATGGGCACGTGGCCTCTCTTCTCTGTTAGGAAGGTGCGATTTTGACGGTGTCTCAGCTTCGAGCGCCCGCTCACGTCTTTGCAGAGCTCTCCGGAGAAAAATAACCCAGCAAAGGTAGTTACAACCCCTCCTTCCACAAGCTCAAACACCAGTAACGAGACTTTCCTGGACGATGGAGTGGGATCCTTCGAGCTCCATCACGTCCCAGAGATTGCTGTTTAACTGAGACGTCCCCACGCGCGAAGGAGGGAAGCAAACGGCAGCTCGGCCGGGAAGCGCTAAACGCAGCGAAGTCTGTTCCAAATTGGGTATTTCCTCCTCCTGCTGTGAAGGCATGGCAGCTACAGCTCGCCCAGGTGACCGGGCAACAGCTGGTGGAGATTCCTCTCAGCATCTCCATGCCTAGTCACTCCTCCCCACAGAAGGGAGGGGAGGAAAAAAGTGATTTGTCTATTAATGGAATGTTCGTCAGCCAATGCTGAAGAGAGAGGTTGGTTCAACTACCAGGCCAGGGTGTCTCTAACACCCGAAGGTTCTGGTGGACCCTCTGCATCTCCCACATTATTGGCTAGTAGTGACAAAAAAGGGCAAAACCTGACTACTATAAAGGCAGCCCTCAGCCAATTTTCTCCTTGTAACTCTACCTCTTTCTGAGACATCTCGCATGACATTTGTGTCTGTGGGCTAGACTTCTGGAAAGGGGAAAATAAAAAGGGAATGAATCCCTCTCAAAACCCCTTCAGTTTTATTCTTCTCTCTAAGCAGCCCCTAAACTACTGGGTGACCACGCAGAAAACCAAAATAGATGTTAAAAAATAGAAAGAAAACAACCCAACAACGTAGCACAAAGAAACCCAAGCAGACTATGGCCTCCCTCCAGTCCAGAAACTCGATACTCCTCAATTAGTCTGTCCTTGCTGTTTCCACGATGCCTTAGCCAACCACATGCTGCTGAACTACTGCTCACCACATACATAAACCCCTGGACACACTGGGGAAGAATCCTCTGGCTACCCAAAGGATTTCTCGAAAGATGACACTGGTTTTATTATTGTTTTCTACTTCCTGGCACAAACCACTGCTAAGCAGCAGAGGGTCGTGCAGAGCACCGTACCATTCCTAGTGTTTGAGAGTGTCCTGAGAGACCCTTCGGAATTGCAAACATCTTCACGATGATTTGTTTCAGAGGGAGAGACTTGCGAAGGAGCGGCGGCGTGCTCGGCCCCCGGCGAGCGCCGGCGGGAGCAGTGTCCCAGCACACACGGCCTTGAACCACGCGGGGAAAGGGAGGCCAGAGGCTTCCAGACACCCCAGCCCCAAAGCCCGGTTTTAAAGAGCACAATGCCTTCTAGCTAGATGAAGGGCACGCAGCTCATCCGCCTTTGCCGATAAAGCGATTGGCTTCCGGTTTCCTCCACTCTGCCCTCAATTCCTCCCCACCCACCGCCTCCAGCGTCCTCCGCCGCTGCCCTATTGCACCAAGGAAGGAAGAGAAGAGCCTAACAAAGGAAACTGCAGGTGAGAAGAGCTGGGGCACCCATTATCCAGGTTTCGGGACGTCGGGGGTATGAGTAAAGGGGAAGAGCTGTAGCAGGAGGGCAGAGGTGGTCTGCGTCACACGTCAGCTCTCCAGCTCTGATGTGCTTCCACCTCCTCTGGCACCACCAGCAGGAGTTCACAGTTCTTTCCTCTCAGCTGGTGTTTCAAAAATTTCCTGTCATAAAGAGAAATAAGCGCTACTGAGTGTAGAACTTTGTCATCTTCTACAACAACTACATGCAAATAACTACACAAATATGACAAGAAATGGGAGAAAACCCCCACACATTCTCTTCAGTTATTTTCTGACAAAAAAAAAAAAACAAACAACTATTAAATTTGCCACGCTAGACTCAACATAACTCTAAAATTAAAAATTTTCACAGAATCAGACAGACAGGAGAGAGAAGTGTACATAGATGTCACTTCCCAATTTCCCAAGGTGGCAAAAATAGAATTAAATGCAAGTTCAGTTTCTTCGGATCTCTGAGATCAAGAATCCCACTGTATTTTAAAATAATTCCAACAAATCTGTAATACTTGTGAAAAAAAAAAAAAAAATTTAGCTGTCCTCATCGCAGGTCGTAGCAGCAGCGTACCACCCGGTCATCTGACAGTTCTGCAGCCCCTTTCTGCCCACAAGCTTTTTCTAATACCAAGCTCAGATTATCTCCAATAACTACGAAAGTCAAATCAGCGTCTTCAGATATCTTTTGGCCCAGATTTCCAAAATTCCCTATATAGGAAGGCCTTATTTATTGCTGAAGAACAGTACACCTAGGACAAAATCCACCAGAAGCAGTTCCAGAACTGCGTTACTTTACCCCAGAAGCTCACCAAAGGCTGACATTCGCTTTACCAAGACTTTAATGACATGGTAGGCCCTACAAATACTGTTCACGTGCAACCCCTAGCTCAGAACAAGCCTAGCCAAGACTGCAAAGCTGCTAGTAGGATTTAAAACAGGATGGAACGGAAGCTAAACAGCAACTAAGAGCAGGTGAGCCTTTGCGGTCGAAGTAATTACACCAACCATCTCACGTTAAGAATGAAGAGGGGTGGGGAGTCAAGCCAGCAGCTCAGCGTATGCTTACACAGGCAAATGATTCCTACCAAGCAGCCTTCACTGCTGTCAGGGGTAAGGCTGCACTTTTAGTCTGGAAAGGTTTTCACTGGGAACATGCACGCAGATCGCTCACTAAAGAGCCAAAGGAATGCTGGTGCTCTCACATCTGAGGAGGGAGCGAGGCACGGCACATCTCACTGAAGGGGTCCCCCGCTAATACCAGACTTGGCCTCTACCTTCAGCACTAGTGACAGAGCCAGCCACGTAGGAGGTGAAAACACGTTCTCCTGAGCTCGCAGAGATCACCACTGCTGAAAGCAGCTCCCTAGCTTTGTGCAAAAAGGGTACAAATCTAAGTGGAGGCACAAGAACCTGATCACTCTCAAATGTTTTCTACTGAAGGTCAACCATAAACTTTTCAATTGTTGTTTAAAGGACAGATTCTCCCCCTCCAACAGGGAAGGATTTGAGGAGGAACAGAATACAAAAAAATCCCACCTGAGCTCACTTTCACCTCCGATCCACTCAGGCACCTTGAGTTTGGAGTCAAGGTTGTAGTAGGTGCCTCCCACCTCCCGGACACAGATCCAGTGCTGTCGCTTGAGGGGGAGCTTCACGGGGCCCCAGCAAAGGCTGGAAGGCAGATTCATGATGAAGCCCATCACATTAGACAGGGCAATGACGTTCACATCCCTGAAAGAGTGCAGAAAACAAGACAGCAGTAAGATTTATATTCTGGCACTTTTAACTTCCTCTCCTCCTCGTTTTTACAAACGGCAGCCATCTCCAGAATTACACAACTTGTCAGTACCTGCGCTTGTCCCACCAAACTGCCTCATAGCCTTTGGTCTGAAGCGCTGCCATGATGACATTCACATCATAGTTCCCATTTCCCAGCATGCTCTTCTTGTGGGGCGTCACCATGGTGTTGGGGGACAGCCTGCAAACGCAACAGGAGACTGCTCGAGCCGGTGTCTGCAGAA
Organism: Tyto alba; assembly: GCF_018691265.1. Lineage (NCBI taxonomy): Eukaryota > Metazoa > Chordata > Aves > Strigiformes > Tytonidae > Tyto > Tyto alba. The sequence goes on from NW_024881282.1 coordinate 33,446,043, forward strand.
CCTCGGTCCCACAGTTGGAAGGGGCTACTTGCCACATAACTTGAAATCTGTTTGCAGAGGTTTTACGCTTCGACACAAACTATCCCGTTCCCCCTTACCACTCAAAGGGGCCGAGAAGCCTAAATAATGCACTACGAATAACTTTGATATACAAAGTCTCCAAAAGATCCTAGCTTTGATGTGAAAGAGACAGCGAAGCAGGAAGATTTTTTCCCTCCCTTGAACCGGTACTTCTGAAGGATGCTTCAATTCCTTTTTCCTCAATTCATGGTTGGAGTAAATGCCAGTTTGCCACTTAGAACCGACACAATTTCAGGAGTTCAATAGTCAACACCAGTCTTGAAGACTGGATACCAAGAGGCAAGGTGGGTTGGCTGCAGAAAAGGTTGTTCTCCCTCACCCCCTCCACTGGTCAATGAAAGAAGTATTCAGACACAAAGCTGTGAAGATATTTGTGTTTGGGGGGTTTCTAAAGCTTTGCCATTGCTATATGATAAAAAAAAGTATCTGTTGCTGTAGGTAACTGAACAGATAACCTTGTTGCAAACAAATCTCTTCAGCTTTAATCCATAAGCTTGCCTAGACATTACCTGCATTACTACAACATCTAAAAATCCAGCGTCAGAGTCCATCATGTTACATGCAAAAATATAAGACAGCCTTTGCACAAATGCAAATAACGTATACAAAACATAAAACATGGAGACATGCGGCAAAAAAAAAAAACAGTCACTTTTATTGTTTTCTGTTTTTTCCCTCCCCAGGAAATTTTGTAAGGGTGGGAAACAACAAGAGGCATGAGTTAGCTATGAAGGTGACTGATGGGTTTCAACAGCTGGAATAGAAAGCACAGGGGGACACTGGGAGCAGAGAACAGCAATGTCATGCAACACCAAACCAAAGAAAGTCAAGCCTGAGATCACTTCTGCTGTGACGAGCTGCTCTTTTGATTGATAGGGCCTCTATTAGCTCTGCTGGCACAAAGTTCAGATGTTTCATATCATCCAAATATCCAGGTTTCACCTGCCTTTCCCTCACATCACCTCCGTGCCACAAACCCCCTGATGCTCCTGCACGTTTTTCACTTGGCCTTTAGCACAGTCCAAGTTCTGCAGGCGCATTTCATCCAGTGAAAACCCCTCAGCCCTTTTGCATTCCTCCCCCGACAACACGAGGCATTTGTCAGGAAGGAGAAAGCCGTGGATTGAGTAGGGAGTTTTACACCGACCAAGGCTAGAGAGGCTACAGACAGGTAGCTTTTTGCTGTGAGTTTTCTTGCAGTGGAGCACACTGCCGCAGAACAGCTTGGGAAATGACTTAACTACAGAAGGGAGAAGAGTCCAAAACAACGTGGTAGTAGGAAAAGCTATTAATACTTGCCACGGAGCGTTTCCGAGTAAGGCAGTGACATTTTCACAGAATCATGGTTTCCAGTTTCCAAAGCTCTGTCTGTATTTTACTAATCTATCAGAGATGTGACCTCAGCTTGTCACAGTTCTTCCAGCACCTCCATAACACAAGATCACTTGGCTACAACTAATTCCTCGAGACCACTGCTTCAGCCTAGTAACTCTCATGAGTGCCAGCAAGCTAGGAAAGCCTACCAATTAGCAGAGCCCTTTGGGTTGCACAAGCACCCTCTTGTGGCACCGTTTTCCAGAGACAAGCTCATCTGAGAGCTCAAAGAACACAATTATCTTTGTTCCTTCCCCTCACTTTCAGAGCCCCAGTAATTAGATGAAAAGACCAGCAGGCGACACACTCAAAGAACAGGTACCCATGCACAAACTTTCACCAAGAATTGCCTCAACATCTCTGCTCACACCCAAGTAGGGTCCACAATCATCAGCTGAAGGATTCTGATTAGAGAAGGAATTAAGTTGCCTCCCCAAAGTTTGTTTTTGTTTTATCTAGACACTAAGCTGGGGAAGACTGACAAGGCTGGACAGAAATCCAGGAAATAATCCACCCCAGCTTTTTAAGCCAGAAACTTTCATCAGCATGTTGTCTTTACACAGCAGGCTCCAAGATTCCTGTATGCAGTTGTCTTTCCTAACCAGCTCTTAATACACAGACTCCAGTGAAATGAATAGATTTTGTGCGTATCTTCATGCAACATTTGGAACATGCAATCTTACTTCCTGCAAGAAAAAGCCAGAGCAACATCAGAAAGGCATTTCTTGTATTAGAGGAAAGAAGAAAGGAAGGACTACAGAATGAGAGGGGAGCTTGGACCAAGTTTTGGCATACGCTTGAGATGATAATCATCAGACTATACTGGCCTTATGCAAGGAGATGCAGCAAAAGGGAAACTAATGATTAAGCAATGCGGTTCAGTCATTCTTCAGGGGATGTGGTAAAAGCTACAGAAAGCTTAAAGCTTATTTGTGATTTTGTTACCTTGTCAACATCAGGTTTAAAAAAAAAAAAAAAAAAAAAAAAATCACACCTTGCAGCACTTTTGTAGCTTATTATTCATCAGTCCTTTATCAACACACAGAATATGACTAGACATAGGAAAGACATACAAAAGTGATGTATAAAGGGCAACTAGATCCACACTACCTAAAGGCAAGTCAAAGAGCTAGACAAGCATGGTAACCCAACAGTGATGCAAAGGTAGTGGCAACTCTTATGCGCAGCTTATAGCTCATCCCTTTCTGAGAGGAATTTCCACGCATACTCCCATACTACCGTGGGGCTGAATCAATCTCTGTATCTCGATCTGAATATTAGGATGGAACAATACCGTGCTGGAATCAAAGACAAATTCTCCGTTCTCGGGCAAGAGGTCTGACAAGATTAACAACCCAGCTCTTTGAGAGGTTTCATGCTGCACACTAATTCTCTCTCACCAAACCCAATGAAAGCCAACTAATTAGATCATCACACTCCTTCTACCACATGAACTGCCTTTGTTTGCTTCAGGCCAACAGCAATCCATCTGTGATTAAGATTCTGACAATTGCTGCTCTGGAACACAACCACAGCATCTTTACATTGGACAAAGAGTGCCTTGAGCCTGCCGTGGACCAGCTCCACTTCACCAATAGGAATTTTATTTACAACACTATCATGAATAGCATTTCAATTTGCTGCTGTCCATCGCCACATTTTTTTTTGCCAAAGACAGGCACGTGTTTGATGAGTCAAGCACCAGTTCCCTAAGTCTGCTGATTTTCAGGACAGCAGCAACAGGCACGCAGCACCCTGCTCACCAGCACAGGGTACCGCGACTGCCGTGTCCAACAGTACCTGCATAACCAGAGGCATGAAGCACGATCTATCTCCTACCTGTCACAAACACAAGATACCATCAACTGCTGGCAACAGGTATTCAAGCGTAACTCGGGCAACGAGTACAACATCCACAGATGGAGTATCAGAGGAGACCCCATTTCCTGTTGGATTACTTTGCTTCATCAATGAAAGGTCATCACAATTGTCACAGGCATACTCAGAATTTCCACAAAGCACCAAAACAGCATAAAGTAAATATTTAGCAAAATATGAGCTACTGTATAGGCCACATTAATAATTTCCATTCGTCCCAGTAAAATTCAAAACCCACTTTTATTAATTATTTGAAGCTGCTGGGAAGCATTTAGCAATGCCACAGAAAATGGGGATCTAGCTACTGAAACTAAATCCAGTTTGAGAGAGTACACAGGGTCTAGCTGCATGGAAAGAAACCCATAATATTTGAAGAACTTCACTTGACTGCTTGAATGAGGAGTCACTCATTTGGCACAGCTCCTCATTTCCAAAAAATGTAGAAGCGTTGCAGTACTAAATCAAGAAGTTTTTATGATGACCCATTTGTCATTCCTGTCGCCTTCACTCTCCAAAGGCAATCGGAAAGTCCGCTATTAACATAAAGAGAACATATCTACTCGAGGCAGGGGCAAAAGACGGGTAGAAGATGCATTGAGGTGGGTGGGGGAGAATACAGCAAACCAACCACATGACAACATCTGCAATAAAACCCTTGGACCCCAAACTGGCAGCCAGAATAGTTTCAGAAACAAGTAAAAAGAAAGAATTTCTGCATGGAAAGGGTGGAAATAAAAAAGGTGTGTGTGTGTGGGGGGGATTTAAAAAAGAAGCAAGAAGCTACATTCAGTTCAAAGCAGTGGCATGTTCTGAACCCCTCCTTCACTCTTTCCCCCCCCCCCCCCAAATAAGCCCTGAAAATGCCTCCAAGCAACAGAGGATGAGGGGATGCTAACACCAGTGCAAAGAATATCCTACCTCTGAAAAATTTCCTGCAGGGTTTCCCTAGTGAAGGCGCTGCTGTCCTGGAAGACATTGTTGAGGGCATGGAGGGCACACAGCTCCCTACGCTGCTTCTCATGGTAAATATGCAGTGGTGGTAGCTGGGGTGGCTCTGGTGATTCCAATTTGGTCTTGTCACCCTTCCATGGCACGCAACTCATTTTCGCGTAGGGTGGATGGTGAGTAGGTGGTGAGAAACGAAGGAGGCTGAAATTTCTTCCTCCGCAGTCACAACAGCAGCCCACTGCCCCCTTTTTTTGCAGGCTAGCGCTGCTTCCAGCTCGCAAACCCTCCCTCTTGTGCTTCAGTTTATTCAGTAATTGCCTCTGATGGCTGGTTTTAAAAACCACATAAAGATCTGCAACATATTTTTCCTCCCTCCTCCCATACCCCATAAAATGTAATCCTTCCCTCCCCCCCACCCCCCACAGGAAAAAAAAAAAAAAAAAGTCAAAAGATATGAATCCCCTTAGTCTCAAGGTACCAGCTGAAATTTATCACATCGCTCCTTTTCTTCCATCTCCTTTGGTCTATAGTGCCCCTAAGAAGGTACCCAGAGCAGGTAACAAAGAGAGGCCCACCCCCAAAGTGCCAAAGTGGGGAGGATGAAGCCAGCTTCTAGTGCTGCCTACAGGAGCACAGGGTGGTTAAGGACTTATCAGCTGCATTCCTCCATTCCTTTGGGAACGACTGAATCCAGGCAAGAAGATGCCAACAGCTCGGGAAAGGAAACCGCTTCTCGCTAGGCCACAAAAAACCTCAGGTCCAGGCTCCGGGGACGGTAGTCTCCTCGCAAGTCACCCTGCACTCCGACAAAGGGAAAAACCTCCATTAGCAACGGGGAAGGGGCAGCACAAAGCCCGCGGGAGCGAGGGGAGGGCAGGCAGCAGGAGGGACCTTCCCACCCTGGCCCTCCCCACCCCACGCTCGCACAACCACCACCACCCCTTAACAACAACAACAAACAACCACAACCCCCACCCGAGCGCGGGGGGGGGGGGTAGCCGCTTCCCACAGCCGAGGCCCGGCCCCACACCTCCGCAGTCCTGAAAGGCCCCCACCGAACCCACCCCCCCCAACCTCAAGCAGCCTCCCCGCCCCTCAGGGCTCGCTGCCGGGCCGAGGCGCCCGCCCTTCCCCTCAAGAAGGGGCGGGAGGGAAACCGCCGAGCCCCCGCCGCCCTCACCCGCTCCCCCGGCCCCTGCCGCCCCACACCGCCCGCGCATGCGCGCCGGGCCCCGCTCCCTCCGCTCTTACCCCCTTCCCCCCCCCCCTCCTTCCTCCTCCCCCTCGTGACCCCCCTCCCCCCGCGGCGCGCGTGCCCCGCGGCCCGCCCCGCACGCGCCGACGTCGCGCGCGCGCGCGCGCGCACACACACCCCACACCCCCCCCCCCCGCCCTAAACGCCGGCGGCGGGGTACGGCCCGGGGTGGGGGGCGGCGACACACGAGCGGGGAGGGCCCCGGTATCCCGCGCCCCGCCGCAGCGAGGCGGGTCTGTCCGCCCCGGAGCGCTGCGGGGACCCGGGTTCGGCCCCGCGAGGGGCGGGGAAACGCCTCCCCACTCCCCCCGGGCGCGCGGCTCACGGTAGGCAGGATTCGCTCCCGGCCCGGCGGCTAACGCGCCCCATAACCTCAGGCGAGTTAATTCCCCTGAGCTGCCGCTCCCCTTCGTCCGCTTGCCTGTTTAATTAATGAGAGCGCCGAGTCTCCACGCTGTGATAAACAAGCCGGGACGACTGAAGCGGTTTACCGCCTGCTGAATAAACATCCATCCTCCCCCGACTTCGTTCTGGGCCGAGCTGGCGGTTGTGGCGGTCGGGGAGCGGGTGCGCGGCGCAGAATCCCGCAGCGGGGAGGATTTTTTTTTTCCCGCGGCCGCGGCGGGCCTGCCCCGCCTGGGCTGAACCGCGGCCGCTCGCCCGGGGAGCCGGCGAAGGGGCTTTCTGCCAGGAGCCCCGGACTGGAGGGGGGGGGTGGTGGGGGTGGTGGCGCGGCCGTTCCCGTTTGAGCGGCGGGTCGCTTTGCCGAGCCTCAACCGACCCCGGGAGGTAGCGGCCGCCCCAGCAAGGCGTGCGAGCTGCCGGCGCCCGTCCCCTCAGCGGAGCGCCCGGCCGGGGCAGCCGGGCCCGCGGCTTGAAGCGACGGCCGGCGCGCTCCCTCCCCCTTCCATTGGCTTACGCAGCTGCCCTTCAAAAATCTCCTCTTTTTCATTGGCTAGCCCGAGAAAGTACCCACCCGCCAGGGCGGGACCGGCTTGTCGGTGGAGGCGGCTTAGTCCCACCCAGTCGCTCAAGGTTTCCTATTCGATTGGCCTTTGGGGTTGTTTGTCACGAGGACCAGCTCTCCCATTGGGTAGGGCGCAGCGGACGCGTCGAGTGGGCTCCGCTGTGTGTGTATATATAGAAAACAAGTCGAGGTGGCAGTCGGTCTCCCATTGGCCTCGCGCGTTCCAGGGGGGCGTGACCCTCCCTGATGAATAACAACTACCCCGCCCGCCGCCGTCATGGCTACGGGCTAATCACCTCCTTCCCCGGCCCGTGATTGGCTGTCACTGCCTTGGCGGGCCGGGGGGCGGGGCCGCCGCGCCTCCCGCGGCGGAGGGGCGGGCGCGGGGAGGGCTAGGGCAGGGAAGATGGCGGCGGCGGAGCGGAGCCGATCCCCGATGGGGGGGTCCCCGGTGCCGGCCTGCATGTTCGCCCCGGAGCCGGGCTCCCCGGGCGGGGGGCCTCGCGTGGCGGCGGCTGCGTGTCCCCTCCGCGCCGCCTTCGACGCTGAGGACGGCGAGGCGCTCAACGGCGAGCCCGAGATCGACCTCACCAGTAAGGTAGGCCCGGCGCGGAGGGGGGGGGGGGGGCGGCGAGCGCCATCACCTCTCTCCCCCGGCGGCCGCCTTGCCCGGTCGGAGCGGGGCCGGCCCGACAGCCGGGGGCCAGCCCCTCCGCTCGCCGCTTCCCTCGCCTCAGGAGGATGAGGGGTTTTGTGTGTGGGGGGGGGTGTCACCCCGGGGCTTGCCCGCGGGCTGGCGCTGCGTCCCCGGGGGTCTCCCCCTCGCCCCGGCATCAGCCGGCCGGGCGGCAGAGCCCGCCGTGCCGCGGGGGAGCTGATCTGCGAAAAGCTGAGAGCGAACCGTGCCGTGGCCGGGCAAGGAGGGTGCTGGCAGGTTTGGCCAACCCCGCTCCTTCCCCTCCTCGGGGAAGCCCCTGCAGCGGGTGTTGCATCCTCTCAGCAAGCGCAGGGTTTGGAGCTGACAACCGCTTTAACGTCTCGCTGACGATTCCCCTCTGCGCTGGTTCTCTCTAGTTATCTTTGCCACCAGCTGTACTAGTTCCCGGGGCTTTCTCCACAATCTTAAAAGCAGGTCAGAGCTTGTAACTTTTGAGCACAAGGGCTCAACGGCAAGGGTGCCTTGCTCTTGCAAACCAAGTTATGTCAACACTTAAAGGTTTGTTCACTCTGTGCAATTCCATGCTAGGATGCAAGTGACAAAACTGTGTGGTGGTCTTATTTCTGTCAGAATCCATTCTTCCATCTTGCAAGAAAGTATGTTGTAGTAATATGTGCATGCCAGACCCCGCAACAGACTACATTAGCTTCCTTTCTACCCCATCTCCCATTTTTTCCCATTTGGCTCATACCTTCAGCTGTATAAGTTTTGCTGCCAAGGGTTTGCTGTATCGTGATGCCATCTCACACTCTAAAGTCTCCTGAAAACTTGTTTCGGTCCACTCATAATTACGTGATCCAGAAGTCAGCATAACCAGTGCTTCCTCCTGGTTTTCTGCTATCCCTCCTCTTCATGCTTCCAGCTGGAGTTGTTCCAAAGTCCTGGATTTTCTTGTCCTCAGTGGAGAAATGGAGAGAGAGGAATTATGGTGTGTGGATGTGGAAATGCTTGGTTTTGAGGGGATGACCAGAAATTTTACGATGTGGTACTATATTAAAATGAATGTTATGAAGATGTTTTATAAGATAGTAAAGGACAGAAATCAAACCTGCCGTATCTATTGAGCCACCCATTCGTGCCTTAATGAGCTGGACAAGATTTTGATACAGGATGCCAATATCGATCTGTGCTGTGTCTTGGACGTGGCTGATGTGGAAGAGCACCCAGGAGGATGCCAAGGGCTGTGTTGCTGATTCTTGACAGCCAGGAGCCCGACCAAAACTGACGAAGAGGGAGAAATGCTTTTTTCCTACAACCTCCATTTGTGTTGTCAGCCTGTCTTCCATTCCTAGGAATCTGCAGGCACTATGGAGGTGATGGGTAAGCATTTTTTTTGACCTTTACCACAAGTTACTTTTCCATACAGCAGTGTACACCTGCTATCTTTTCCCTAGACCTTTCATTCATCCCCATCTCGGGGGAGAGCTAAGATTACAAGCTCTGCCCCATCTCTCCAAGTTAGTCTCCCGCTATGTGCTCAAAACAGCAATCCCCTGTGGTGTGAATGCAGTAGCTAACCTGCTTTGTCCCCCTGATCCCCCCGTCTTTTCTGTCTTCCCAGTTGAGTTGGTGCCTTCCAGTTCCTGCTTAGAACAATGATTCCCACTGCAGTCAATTTGTTTACTGGTTGCTACTTTTGTTCTGGTCTGACCTGCCCCCTCGCTGTGTTACATACTTTTCTCCCAGTCCTCCCCCAGCGTGTTCGTTGTAAGATGTGCTGTTTTTAGAGAGGAACGCTTTGGGATTCAGTTATCAAGTACACCTTGTCAGCTGGTCAAGCAAGTGGTTCCGTTCATCAGCACAAATTCATTATCGTGTTGATCTTAATGGGTGTTTGTTTTCCCTTCAGTACTAACACACTGCAGTAGTAATCATCTTTCAGGTCAAAACCATATCACACAAGGCTATTAGTGAAGCTGATGCTTATATTAGATCTACGTTGACAACATTAACAGCACTTGAACTACGTATGGCCCCAGGAAATAGAAAGCAAAATATGACATTAGAGAAGGTCCTTTTCCCCTGACTTCCCAATGGCTGGTGGTGGCCTTTCAGCCATGCAAAATGTCAGGCAGTGTTATTCCAATAAAGAGCAGCACTATGTACCACATAGGATTTGGTTTGGCCTTAAGCTTTATAGTCCGACTGCCTCACGGATAGGGGATGCTTCTTTTGTAAGGACTGCCTGTAGTAGTGCTGATATAACCTAAACTCAGTCTTACAGGTATCTTCAAATTGCTGTTAATTAATACTATGGCTTCTTGCTTGCTGTTGGGCAGTGCAGAATGGCACGGTCCAACTCGTCTCCCTGGAGCAAGCTCACAAAGCGATAGCTGTTACCCACCTCTGGTGTATGTTAATCCCAAAACTGATCAGAGGAAAGGTGGGAAGAGCCACCTCTCCCCAGAGATTGGGAAGGAACTTTAAAAATGGCATCTCAAGCTTGTGAGGTATATTTCCTTCTGCGGTCATGAGAATAAAACAATAACTGGTTGTTACTTTTTTGCCCTATAGGAAATCTGAGGTTGCTAGACCCACATGGCTCCTACTGTTAACTGCTCAGTGCGTGGCAAAGTGGAAAGAACAAAAGGGAAAACTTTTGACTTTGTGAAAACCTCTGAAAAACATGAATATGTAGTGCAAGCATGGAAGGGATTGCTCAAAGGTGAAAAGGCAAAAAAAAGCAGAGAGGCTGAGATGGAGGGCCTCTCTCCAACCAAGGAGATGGCAAAGAACAGGCTACCTCTGCTCAGGAAGCTAGACAAATTGATCTTCAAAACAGCAAGTAAAGTCTTGCAAAGACCTAGGAAACTGCAGAACTGGCTGGGGGCTGCGAGCTGCAGAAGCAGCCGTTAGAAATCCTGAATGGCATTGGAAGGTGTGATCCGTGAAAGCTGCTATTTGTTCTACACATCCATCTCTTGACGTCCCACTATATCCTATCAGCTGTAAGCTTCCTCAGCTCCAGGGTAGGCTTTGGAGGCAGTCTACCACTGGAACACTCTTCAGCAGCACCTTTGCATGACAGTGAAAGCAGCAGGGTGGGAGAACAGTGTTTTGAGCTGATGTGTGTGGGGGTACCGTGCGGGTTGAGCCCCCAGCCCTCCTGCCTGGCACCGTGAAGAAAGGCTACAGTGAGCTGCTCAGCTGAAATGTCCCCTGGTACTTTAGACAACACCTTGCCCACTCGCACTGCTGAAGCATTTGAACTCGTACTAAAATGAAGCTGGTGATGAGACTTGAAGAAAGTGAAGTTAGTGTGCTTCTACACTGGTGGCCTCTGTTATTTTATTGATCTTTATGTGTATGACAGGCTATTTAATAGATCTACCTGAGTTCCTGACCTGTGCTGGTGCCCTAGCCTACACAGTGAGCCTGTCTGCTGTGCTTCTAGGAATTCCTGAAAGTGCTTGCTGGGTGAAACAAGGCCTACACATCAACACACAGCCTTCCATTTCTGTCCTGACCAAGCCTCTGAACAGTTGCTGATTTCCCTCTCAATACTTTTACACCCTGTGGTCTCCTTTAAGAAGAAAACAAAACCGAAAGAACAACTAATAAAGGCCAAACTCAGTCCTTTGTAGCATGAAACAGAAAGACTATGTGGCCTTCCAGATCAGAGTGCTTTGTTTCTCTTTGTGTACTGTGCCAAGTAGTTAAAAGGCTTAGGTAGGGCATGTGTCTAAAAGAGGCACGTGAAGGTGATTGTTTCTCTTGTCTGGCCCTTTCAGACACGTACGTGCTCTGTGTGACCCTTAACATTTGAGGAAAGTGTTGCTTTGGCTGCCTTACACCTTCTAACCAGCATTTGCTGTCTGTGCTTCGGTTTTCCAGATGCATGCATCGCTGTAGTTTTGAGAGCTGCTTAAGTGGTATTTCTGCAATTTTGGATTCCCTTACACTAGGTTTCTAGTAAAGGTCTTCATCAATTATGTAGTAGTCGTAGTAGGTGGTAAAGGTAGTTCTTCCTTGAATACACATTGTGTTAACTGTGCTAGCAAGTTATGCTGTGTTAGTAGAGAATGTTGGGCAGTCTTGAAGATTTAATCGTTGTGAACTGCTGTAAACCATGTGTTTTAGGCAAATCTAGCAGAGATTTCAGACTGCCCTTAGTGCAGTGAAGGGAAGTACATCTTTCATGATTTTGGAACGTGTATGTGGACAGCTAGTGGAAGTACAGATTTCATTGGGTGTTACAGCGTGGCACAGGCATGCCTACCCATGGGGCTATCGGTAGGCGATAGCCTTTACAACTCTTCCTAAAAGTGCCTTTTTAACTGAAATGCTTATCTCAATCACAACAGCTGTTGAGCCACTGTGCCAGGGTGCTTGGCCACCGACAGATTTGCAGCCAGCGAGCAGGTAGCCAGTCGGTCCCGAATGGGTGATGAAGGTCTCCTTGGTCTGCCACTGCCACGCCACCTCTGTGGCCGCTCTGTGCGAGTGTCCTCGGCTGCACCGTATGAGCGACACAGGTTTTTGCCAGAAATAGTGCTACACCATTCTGTTCCAAGACAAATCCTTCCTGAGGCACTGTCGTGTTGTCCTCATTTTCCTGTTTGTTTCTGTCTACTTTTTCCTTCTCTTGACGCCTCTGCAGGGAAGGGCAAAGGAAGCTGTGGTTGTTGCAATAATTGCAGCCAAAACTTGTTGGTAACACAGCTGCTGACTTGCAAAACTGCAGCTCTCCACTGGTAAAATGTCCAAATATGCTCATACAAACTGCTTTGTGTGTCTGCCTCTCAGCACTGTAGCGTAAAGTGCCTCGAGTTTTGTTAGGAGTTTGAAAATAATGCTTATTCATGTTCTCTCCTTCCCCTCTTCCCCCTCAGAAAACAAAAGGGGAGATCAAGTGTGTGAAAGACTTATGAGATGCTCTGAGTTTTGGTGCCTTGGTGTGCTCTGCAGTGAGGTCTGGCTGGCTTCCTCTGGCTGTCCCATCATGTTTTGAGGGAGCAGCAGCACTCTGTGCAGCAGAGACTGTGGAGTACCCAGCTAAGGAATTTATTTGGAAAAAATACCTCCTCCCCTTTCTGTTTTCCTTGCATGACAACATGTATTACACAGAAGTAGAAGTGGGATGTCACTTAAATGTGGTTTTTAAACATTGGTTACTTCAAAATGAGATGCGACGTATTCTTATTTGCTTTGAAGTATATCTTCCAACATAAATGAACTCTGAGCTCAGACAAATAACCTTGTGCGGTGTATAAGGAAATAGCTGTCAGTGAAGATGGTTTAAAAAAAAAAAAACAACACAAAACCAACAACCAGAAAGAAGTGGTCCTTGAAAAAGAGCCCTTCTCTTTCAATAAAACACACGGATTGATTGTCTTTGTAACTGAAGCTGGCTTTGAAATTGTTTGCTTGACATCTTCAAATGGTTATTTAATCTTTTTTCCAGCTGGTGATGGTGAGTCCCACTTCAGAGCAGTATGACAGTTTGCTCCGGCAGATGTCAGAGAGGATTGATGAAGGGTGTGGGGAGACTATCTATGTCATTGGTCAAGGATCAGGTGAGTATAACTTCCTCAGGAAAACAGCAAAAGACATTAAAATTGTAAGAAAAGCCTAGTTCATCTAACTGGACTGCTGCTGAAGGTAGTACTTACTTCTCCAGAATAACTTGGAAACCTCCATAAAGTATAGCAGAACACGTGGGACATTCTTTTATTTTGTTCCTGCCAGCAACTGTCTTATGTAGTGGAGCTAAGCATATTTTTTGTATAAAATCATACAAGCACATTTTTGGAAATAAGGAGTAAATCGTCTGGGCACACCAGGGAAAGACGAAGGATCTGAAATTATAGTAACAGTTTTAGTATAGATGTCCTCAATGTCTGATGGAGGTCTTGTTCTGTCTCGTTCTCTGTTGTAAATAACAGTATTTTCACCCCACAGGAATGTATTGGAGATGCTTCAGATATCCAAAATATATGCTGCTGACTTTACTTGTTAGTGTGTGTCTGTACTATGGAGAGAAAGATTTTTCTTTTCTCAGCATGAGGCCTTTATTGTCACATTAACTTGGGTGTGACTGCAGTCATTTGCCTTTGCAGATCTTAGCAGTTGGCATGGATTACCTTTTTGTTCTTTTTCACAATTTGAATATTTCCATCTGATGCTGGTAGAATAATATTGAACACGGCCTTGCTTTGAAATTGAATTTTCTTTTCTGGATGCAAAAAAATTGTCTGCGGCTATCATAAGGCTAACGGCATGTTTCAGATATATTGGATATCTGTTGGATATCAAGTTGTTATGATCAGACATTCTACGGGTTACTGTGTTTGAGGAAGAATACAAAACCCTGGTTGTCAGTGCCATGGTTGGCTGAAATGATGGAGAGAGTTGTGTTGCCTCAGGACTGTGGGTTTTCTTGGTGTATTGCGAAGCAGCCAACGTAGGAGAGAAGCCAGGATTAGATGGCCAGTGGTCATGCAGCCAGTATCGGGGGTAATGCTCTTGCCTCCAAGCGAGCTTCCCAAGTGTAGTCTGAATCCTTGGTGTTTGGGATAACCACATCTGCAGCAGAGGTGTAGCCAGTCAGATGAGTAACTGCTTTATCTTCTAGGATACCTTGTGAGGGTGTTAACTGGTGTTTGTTGCAATTATGTGCTTAGAAGTAGTCATTTCATTTGTTTCTTAAAACACGAGCTAAAACTTCTGACTTCATTTTGCGCTACCGCATTGTCAAGGAAGATGGGGATCTTTTCTGTGAGTTGGAAACAATAACCAACAGGAAAAAAAAATCACGATGTCCCTCCCACCATTGCTCCTTCTTGTTCACTTTCAGTGCCTATGATTTTGATCATCCTGGATACCCAGCTCGAGTGACTGAGAAGCGAATGAAGACTGCCAGGAAGCTCGCTGCTTTATCAGTAGTGGCCCTTCCCTTTCTCCCTGGGCTCTCACCCTCTCCTAACCTCTACTTCTCATACCCCTTCTACGACCCAAGACCCTAGCAGTGGTGCTTTTTCTTTTCCCCACCACCTCAACAGCTTCTCAGCCAGCTTATGAGCTAGGCTGGAAATCACCCAGCAACTCTACTTGTTGTAGAGCTGTGCAGTAGTTAAAATGCTGATTAGTTCATGCAAACTGCAGTTACTGCTTACCAGCTGAGTCAGCCATGCATATGAATGTGCACACAGCAATAGCTTTGGTCATCCAGGTGCTATGTGGCTCTCCACCTTTGTTTGGGGTTTTTTGTTTGGGTTTGTTTTTTTGTTTTTGTTTTTTTTTTTACCCACAGAGGAGATTCTGGCCTGAAATCTGTGCAGCTTCTCGGCACCTGGGTTAGGAGAGAAACTGAGAGCTGTGTTGGCCACTGGCTTACTCTGGCTATCAGCTCTTTGCTTGGGTGGGCTGTTCAGAAGCAGCATTGAGTGCCTCCTTGTTTTTTTCTGGCCTCGTGTGCTGTCAGCATTTCTTTCAAGTACCAGGATGAAGGCAGTGAGACATGCCAAAACCATTGTTTTAACTGGAGTACGTGGGGGCTAAAGAAATTGATATGCAGGCCAGACTTGCAGAAAACGCGCACTTGGGATGTGGTTTTATAAATAAAATAAGCTGATTGTTTAAACTGGTACCACATTCACTGCTTAATTGTGGTGCTATTTCAGTCAGAGCTTTGCTTTTGTTAATGCTTTTCCCTTTATTGGAATGAGGGAGGAGATGTTTTATCTGACTGAAGGAAATTGCATGCATGTGAAGTAACGGACTTAGACAGAAATATGTCTTGCCAATCCCTAGGTATTTGCTTGTAGAAATTGTGGAGAAAACTCCTCCAGGTGAAAGATGGCGCTTTTCTAGTATCTTTGAAGACTTCGTGAAGACCATCCTTTTATATTTTGGGCAAAGGGTGCTTACTCTGTTTACACGGCTGGCATCTCCAGTCCACGTATCAATCCTGATCAGTGCTGCAGTCCCAGGCAGACTGACGTTGCTGCTGGCCGTTGCCAGGCGGTGCTCACTGACTGTCCTTTGTCTCCTCAACATCATACTAGATGGGACTGAATACGGTCTGAGCGAGGCAGACATGGAAGCATCCTATGCCACGTTGAAGAGCATGGCAGAGCAGATCGAGGCAGACGTGATCCTCCTGCGGGAGCACCAGGAGGCAGGGGGCAAGGTGCGCGACTACCTTGTTCGGAAACGTGTGGGTGACAACGACTTCCTGGAGGTCAGGTGAGGAGCCGGGTGGAGACAGGGTTAGTCAGCAGCCCAGCTGCATTTTTACCCTGTGAGCAGTCTGTGATGCTGAGCCAGCAACGCTGATTCGAGTCTGGGTGTTGTAGCTACCCAACAAAGGGAATTGAGCTTGACCACTCCTTGCTAATGAAATCGCCTGTTGTTGTTGCTGTCTCTTTTGTGAACAAACTGTTTGTGGAGATTTGCCTGTGTTTAGCTGAGGGCTGTTGCTGTCTGGGTGACAGCTTTGCAGTTTGGGGATCTTTCATGGGCTGGAACCCCAGTAGAGAGTCACATGTGTCTGTATGTGTGTGCATACGTGCACGCTGCTGGAATACAATACCTTTGACTAAGGGTTTAGTTTTATACCAAGACTGTAATGATCCAAGTCACCTTTTAATGGACATATAATAGCTTGTGTAACAAAACTTGAAAGTCTTCCCAGACCTGGATGGAATGGATTTCCAACATCTGCCAACAGCCATCATAGCCACCTTCATCAGAGACGGAGATCGCTGTTCAAGAGGGCTTTCCCCTAAAATGTTTCATTGTTGTTTGAGCTTTTCCTTTTCTGGGAACATCAATTTAAATTTTTGTGCTCTCCCTAGCACCCAGGGCTGTTGCAACATGAGCAATATGAGAAAGGCGGAGGTATTCTAGACCAAGATGAGATTTAGTCTTTCTTTTGAATTTCCACAGTGTATGTGCTGGATTACAGAGACTAGGGGTTAGAAGAGAGATATTCTGTATGGCATCAAGCAATGTTGGGCTCAGCTGACTGTGTTCTGGATACCAGTGACAAGTTTCCAGTCTTCCACATCCCAGTCCCCAGAGCCTGGGATCTCCACTGTTAACTAATAACTGTGAAAGAATCTCTGTTATGCTTTTGAAGGTCTAACATTTTTGAACCTCCATTTGAAGGTAAGAGAGGAAACGCTAGTTATTTGCAGGAGCAGTGGTGTTTGGGTTTGGGGTTTTTTTGATTGCTGCTTTGTTTCTTCGGGTGTCAGGCTTTACCAGGTTCCTTTTTCCTTTCCTCTCCAGGGTAGCAGTGGTTGGCAATGTGGATGCAGGAAAGAGCACGTTGCTAGGTGTCTTGACACATGGCGAACTAGACAATGGCCGAGGCTTTGCTCGGCAAAAGCTCTTCCGCCACAAGCATGAGATTGAGTCAGGCCGCACCAGCAGCGTGGGCAATGACATTCTGGGCTTCGACAGTGAGGGCAACGTGGTGAACAAGCCCGACAGCCACGGTGGCAGCTTGGAGTGGACAAAGATCTGTGAGAAATCCACCAAGGTCATTACTTTCATTGACCTGGCTGGTCATGAAAAGTACCTGAAAACCACCGTCTTTGGCATGACCGGCCATTTACCTGACTTCTGCATGCTTATGGTAGGTAGCAAGAAAGACTTAAGGTACCAGCAGGAGCGGGGCTGTTCACCACTTTAAGAGCCTAAACTTCTTTCCTGTTGCAAAGTCCCTGTGGGGTTTTGGAGGGAGGCAGCATCTCCCAGAGGTGGAGAGCAGCAGCCACTGTGGATATCTAGCCTGGGCTCTGAGGCACGTGCCCCAGGACTGTCAGTCTCAGACAGGCCCTAGATGTATGGTTCTTGAAAAGAGAAAGATTTCTAAACTCCAGAACACCTCGCTAAAAGTGAGAAGCAATAAGTCCTTAGCCAGTGTCCAACAGCATTTGAAACAAGCTGGGTCTGCTCATACAGTCCCAGTGATGCATCTACAGCCTAATCACAGCCTACTGTGCGTCTGACACAAGACCTTCTCTGTAACCCAGCTCACTGCATCACTGTATCTTTTATCCCTGGTGTAGGTTGGCAGTAACGCTGGGATTGTTGGAATGACCAAGGAGCACTTGGGCCTGGCACTTGCGCTTAACGTTCCTGTCTTTGTTGTGGTGACCAAGATCGACATGTGCCCTGCCAACATCCTGCAAGGTGGGTCCTACGAGCTCTCTCCAGGGCTGTTCCTTACCTTTGTGTGTGCTATTGTCCTCTGCTTGGGTTGAGGAATCACTGCTGGAGGAAAGCTGCTTTATCTGGTTTTGACTGCATCTTAAAGACCTTCCAAAAATCTATCCTTTTCCCTTGTCCCTTTTGCAGGCAGTTCACTCATAGTCACCATTTCAAAATAACCCACACTGGGGGGACTCAGCCGGGCAACCTGGAAGTGTTTGCTACAGGGTTTTGCTTAATGGAGCCCCAGGGGGAGAAGCATACAGTGGGGGTTGTGGCTTTGCTTTCTCTCTGGGTGTTTAAACCTGGAGGGGAAGTCTGGAAGTTCTCTTCAAAGCTGCTTTCCTCCTTGCCCACAGTTTGAGCGTGATCTTAAGCTGTGATCGAACCTGTTCTCTGGCAGCCGTTAAGTGAAGGGACAGCTGCTTTTTACATCCTGCTCACCTGGGCACTTCTCGGTGTGTTAGCATAACTGCAGCAGCTCCTTCCTCTGTCTGAACAACCAACCAACACTTACTAAATCAGGGTTCAAAACAGCTGCAAATGTGGGCTATGGTAGCAGGACTGGACTAGACACAAGCAGGAATGGCGGTGAGCAGCAGGGGCCAGTGACTTTTTTTGCTCAGCAACAGTTAAAGCAGCACCCCTAACCCCAGCAGCGTCCCTTTAACCTATGCTTGACATTTTTTCAGGCTGTGACCAACTCTCACCTTTAAAATTCTCTTGATGCGTTTCTCACACCTTCAGGAACACGCTGTGGTTAATTGAAGCAATGTTTTTTTTGATAATCAGTCCTAAAAATCAGGGAAGTGAATGCTTCCAGTACTGTCTGTGGTTAGTTCCTTGTTGTAAAAATCCTAAATACGTGTCAGGTAAACAGACGCATGTGGTCAGAAGATAATCTAAATATCTCTATAATAGATGTTTGGCAAATAAATGTAAGGCCTAACCATAAGATAATAACTGGGAAGGAAGGAGAATGTTTGGCTTGGGTTGAGGAGGGAAGAGCTGCTCTTGGGAGAAGCCACTCGTGTAATGTTTTGTTTAAATTAAATAGACACAATATTTGGCTCAAGTGTATCTGTACAGAGCAGATGGCATGATTAGATGTTTGTGTTTCTGTATCCAAAACATTACTTTCCCATAGGCAGTCATTTGTTCACAAAAACCATCTAATTGGATGACAACTGTAGAATATAAATGATTTGCTCTTTTAAGCCCTCACTAGCCTTTCTTTTCCTTATTTATTGTAAGGCACTTTGCAGGACACTGACGCTAATGCACCAGGTAATGCCCCTGCTGGCAGACAGATAGGAGGCTTAGAAAATAAATTTAAAAGAAGCAAAAGATCCAGGTTAGGAGCCATGAGATTTGCCCCAAAATATTTATTTCTGGATGTGGTCCACCTACACTGTCCTAGTCTGTGATGGTGATCTTTACCTCTTTCATGCTTCTCTAACCTTCTAGGGCCGGTTGATCGCCAGGGAAAGTGTGTTGAGGTTTGTCTGGTCAAAACGGATTTCTAATTCACGTATTCTCAAACATTTCAATTCCTGAGTGCTGCTGGTTTTCATTGAATTCAATATGAAAAATCCTTTCTAGGAGGAAGAAATACCTTGTAACTGCTTAAAGCTACTTAATAGACAGCTAGAAAATGTCTGCTTCACAGCACTGCACTTGCAGATGCAAACGTTTCTGTCTGTTCATGTATGGTGTTATTTGGCAGCAGGCTAGCTGGCATGAAATGGAAGATGGAATGGCTCCTAAGTCCCACCTGGGCTGCGGCAAACTCAGTCTCACTCACGCACCTTTAGCCATCTTCTCCTGTCTATTTGTGGCAAGAGCATCAGTCTCCCTTCGGGGAGAGACCCCACAAAAGTGATTTGTAAAGACGGGGGATGCTGCCCTAACAATATTCATTTCACCCTTTAAGAAACCCTGAAGCTGTTACAGCGACTGCTGAAGTCCCCAGGGTGCAGGAAGATTCCCGTGCTGGTTCAGAGCAAGGATGATGTCATTGTAACAGCCTCCAACTTCAGCTCAGAGAGGTAACGGGAGTAGAGGAGAGTCGTTTCTCTTTCGATCCTATTTGGAGACTGGGTGAGAAGATTCAGAAAGAGAGTCCTATTGTCTAGATGTGTGAAGGTTGCATCTGCCTTGTGGTGTGTTGATTCCATAAGAATGTGTTGATTCTGAGATTGACCTGCTTGTGTTTCCCCGCTCTGAGACAGAAATGAGAGGCTGCTTCTGGGCAGTCTGCAGAAGATGGCAGGGTATTCAGCTTCCTTCAGTCCTGGAACCTTACACCTATTCCTGAATGTCATTAGAAGGCAGAGGCAATATTGCAGGTTTTCAAACATGGGGTGTTGTGCATCTGACTGCTTGCCAGAAGGCTCTCCCTTCCTAGCACTGTGTATTGAATTCAGTCCCAAGATTTTGGATGTCTCCCTACATGTGGAATTCCAGGCCGGGAGGTGAACTAACTCCATTTTCATCAATTTTCCTTTACAGGATGTGCCCGATTTTCCAGATTTCAAATGTCACCGGGGAGAACCTAGATTTGCTAAAGATGTTTCTTAATCTCTTGTCGCCACGGACCAGTTACAGGGAAGAAGAGCCGGCAGAATTCCAGATAGATGATACTTACTCTGTCCCGGTAAGGGGCCTGGTATTTGGAAGAATTTTCTGCTTCCTCTTTCAGGTAGAAGAAGGCATCTTCCCGAGAGAGGGGAGTTCTAGAGTTGTTCTGCCAGCATGGTCGAGTAACCCCAGATACTGTTCTTTCTTTTTTGGCATAGGGTGTAGGAACAGTTGTGTCTGGGACAACACTGAGAGGCCTAATCAAGCTAAATGACACCCTGCTGCTGGGGCCAGATCCCCTTGGCAACTTCCTACCTATTGCTGTCAAGTCCATCCACCGCAAGAGAATGCCTGTCAAAGAAGTGCGAGGAGGCCAGACTGCCTCCTTTGCTTTGAAAAAGGTGAGATGATCTGCTCTAGACTCCCAGAACAGGAACCACCCTCCCGATTTTAGAGTGCTCTTGGAGTTCAGGTGGAATCAGACTGCTGCTGCAAACCTCAGCTGCCTCATTTCACAGCACGTTAAAATCCCATAGAACCTCCGTGGGTGCTGTGTCCTGGTTGCTCCACCTGACAGCTGCCAGGGAATAGCAACGGGACCCAAAGTGATGAGAAATAGCATTGGGGATGTGTAACAAAGTGGAGCCATTGGAAGAAAAGTTTCCTCTTGTGCTGCATCTGCATTAGTGGCCTAAGCAGGGTATTTACGCTGTCCTTCTCAACTTGTAGGACCAGCTGCATGATTCAGGGTTTAAAAATCAGCAAAATCGGATGCGATGTCTCTGGTGAAAGGTCAGTAGAGGCTGCACTGATCTTAAGGGGATATAGCTATACCAAGCTTCATGTGTTCAGTCTTACCATTTTGTGGTAAGAGACATCATGCTTTTGGAGAGGTCATCTGCTTGGGTTATGTGCAACCAGGATGTATGTTTTGCTTTTAAAGGATCAGTGAGTTAAAACTTGTGTCCGTGTCCAGTGTTCCCAGCACTAGAAAAGCTTCCTTAGAAACTTCAGCTGAACTCGATTTTCGCAACCTTTGCATAACATTGTTACATACTGCGAAACAGCTTTGCCTTTGCCTTTTGGTGAGCACAAATTAATATCTATGAAATCCCTTAGGATCCTTTTGGATGCAGTCAGCCAGAGAAGCAAATTTCTTCCCTGGAGGATCACACTAAGGCTTTTTGTGTCTCTGCTTTTCAGATCAAGCGTTCTTCCATCCGGAAAGGCATGGTAATGGTGTCACCCCGCCTGAATCCACAAGCATCGTGGGAGTTTGAAGCAGAGATTCTGGTGCTCCATCACCCCACCACCATCAGCCCACGATATCAGGCCATGGGTATGTGTCTCAGTGTTGCCTTATCTTTTTTTTCACAGTGGTAACCATTTATGACAGCTCTAGCCTGAGCTGATTTTTCTCCTGATGGCTCTGTCAGCCTGAAGAGAAGCCATAGTTCCTGGTCTGACCTTTCCCAATAATGCATTAGAGAGAGGGGAGGGAGCTGACAGAGGAAAGTGGCAAAGGCTGTAGGTAGAGAAGCAATGTGTGACTCCAAGTACACTCGGAGCCTGCCTGAGCCAGATCTCTGTGCTGCAAAGATTCTTCAGCTTCAAATGCTGACCGAGAGATTCATTTTAGTTCCTGCCCTCTAGCCTGGCTGCTTGGTGTATAAGATTCTGTTGAGGATGCTTTAGGAAAGTCTCTGAAGGCAACTGTTATAGCTTATATGTGTTTTCTTTTTGAGGACTGAAGAAAGGCAGCCGTGTGACCTGTATAGTCTTTGGTGCAGAGTAGATTTTTTTTTTTTTTTTTCATTCCAAACTCAGTGCTGTTAGCTGTATAGCAGCGAGAGCTGCCTTAGATGTCTGGCTGAAGCTTATTCCACTGGTGGCACTGGCTGTTGAAAGCCTTTGTGCGTTACGTTCACAGTGCATTGTGGCAGCATCCGTCAGACAGCCACGATTCTCAGCATGGACAAGGACTGCCTGCGGACGGGGGACAAAGCCACAGTGCACTTTCGCTTCATCAAAACCCCGGAATATTTGCATATAGACCAGCGTCTGGTCTTCCGTGAAGGCCGCACCAAAGCTGTGGGTACCATCACTAAGGTAAAGGCTGAAGAGTCCGACTCCTTTTTGCCCGTTAGCTACTTGTGACACTGAGAAGCCAGCAGGAGAATCTGGATAGCTCTGGAAACTTGAGGGGAGAGGCTGTCCTTCGATCGCAGACGTCAGCCCTGGCATGGGTTGTAGATGACCAATGTGCTTTGTCGTGTGGTGGGTCTTAGGTGGTGTGGATGAGGGAATGTGAAGGTGGGGGGCGAGCCAGATGCCTCTGGTTCTCATGGCCTGGTCTCTTTCTGAGGGCTTGTAGCTGGTCCCTGTGAGCCATACTGAGGGCTAAGCATCACCTCAGCTGAGTGGCCCTTTCTACCCTGTAAGGGTTCTTGAGGGCAGCTCAGAGGCCCAGATTTCTTTGAACAGCTGCTGCTGCATTCTTCTCCCAATGGCTATTGGTATCAGATCTCAAAGCTTTTTGTTAAAAAGCAGCATTGAACCTTGCCGAATTGGCCTCACTATTTGAATGCCGATTTTGGCCTCTCCCTTTGTAATTTGCAGCTACTTCAGACCACCAATAACTCGCCGATGAACTCCAAGCCGCAGCAGATCAAGATGCAGTCAACCAAGAAGGGAGCTGTTACGAAACGAGAGGATGGTGTTCCCCCAGCTGGGACGGCAGCTGGAGGCCCACCAGCTGTGGACGAGGCCCCCTCGACAGCTGCAGGGCCACTGACACCTCCTGCCCTGCAACCATTGGTAAGTGAGGAAAATACAGTGCCTGTCCTAGCTGTTTGCATCCTGGTTTCATCTGTTGGAGGAAGGGCACCCTGAAGCACGAGCATTATCCCCTCATACCCTTGAACTCACCTCGGGACTCAATGTGCAACGGAAACAAATAGAAATCTAGGTAGTCTCACACCAGAAATCAGAATTCTCTGATGACTGCATGAATCCTTGTGACTGACCTTTCAGCAGCTAGCAGCTTATGGTCCTGGGACAATTCAGGTTGGACCTTGGGAAGTGTCTAGTCTAACCTCCTGCTATAAATAGGAATAGCTGTGAGGTCAGACCCAGGTACTCAGGGTTTTGTCCAGTCATGTTTTGAAAACCTCCAAGGAGGATGATTACACAACCTCCCTTGGCAACCTGCTTCGCTACTTGTCTGTGCCCACAGTGAGGAAGCATCTCCATACACCCAATAGCTGAACTAGTGAAGCATCTGGCAACCAGTCACAGAATTGGATCTGTGCTGTCTGGATGAGAGGTAGAACATCCCTACGCTAGAGAAATTACAACCTAAGTAGTAGTATCAGACACAGGTCATCTGCCCTGTAAAGGAGGGAGGATGGAGATGTCCAAGGAGAAGGAAAGGCTTATCTCTTTCTAGAGAAATTTATCCAGGTTGTTTTGTTGCTTAGGACTTCTCAGCTCAGCTTGTCTGAGAAGGATGCCAAGCTCTTCTGGTCTGAAAGGAATGGAAATTCAATTCTAACTGCAGGCTTTGGGAGCTATTTACCAGCTTTATTACTGATAGAAGTAAAGGTCTTTTCTTTTTAGTGTACTTATCTAGTAAGTGAAAGGCTCAGGAACTGACTCTGTCAAGAGAGACCTGGTCAGTGTTCCCTCTCTTAATTTTAGCTGTCTTAGTTACCACTGGTCAGATCTCGCCCTCTTGAGCCAGGCTGGCTGCTGGAAGAGGGCCCTCTGACAGGGGTTCTCTCCCTTGGCATATGCCTGTGGCTTCTTACTGATCCCCCATCTCCTCCTTGTCTTGTTGTAGAGTCACTGTGATTGTAAGTAGTGCTCCCAGCTTGCTCTTTGTTTCGTTCCTCCCCCTGGGAGTTTGAGGTTGCTTTTGTTCTTGCTTACCTCTGCCTCTCTCTCCTTGCTGCTTCCCCTCAGCCTGCGCTGGATGAAGAGCCCCACGTCCGTGAGGGCAATAAGGTATTTGGCTGCTTTAAAAGAGAAGGGTGGGCTTGCTGGCCTGAGGCTGGGAACGGAGTCAGGTTAGCAAGAGAGGCCTGGCGGGGTGCGGGGGGGACTCCCCTTCCATTCTGCACAAAGCCAAGGGAGCCTGAGGCCTCGATTTCCCAGGTGCCAAGCCCCATGGCACCTGCTGACTCTCATGGGAGCGAAGCGTTCAGAAAATTGGGAAATCAGATGCTCCCCAGCTTGAAGGGCTGAACCTCATGGTGCATCTGTCTCTCCTCCATCCTTCATGATGTGTCTGTCTGCTTTAGCTCCTTCCCGCAGCGGTAGGAAGCTGGTCAGTCACAAGTGCCGTCCCGCTGTCTGAACGTGCCTGTGATCCACCTGAACTCCTGCTGTGTGATGTTCTGGTTCAGCGGGTCGCGGCGCACTAAATTGTATCTTCTTGTTTTTCAGTCAAAAGTCGGAGGAGGGGGCCGGCGACGTGGGGGTCAGCGCCATAAAGTGAAGTCTCAGGGAGCCTGTGTGACTCCTGCCAGTGGCTGCTGAATTTCATACTCCTCCTCCCTCTGAGGAATTCCTCCCCTTCCCTTCATTTCTTATCCAAAAGATCCAGCGCAGCTTAAACCAAAACCCATCCCAGCTGATTGGCTGCAGAAGAATCGTCCCTCCTCCCTGAAGGAAGCGATGGAGAGGAGCATAATTTATAAGCTAATGAAGGTGATAGAACACACAGAACTGAGTAACTGACACCTTCCTCCTCCCCCTGTCGACACATTTTTGTACATCATGGGCTTAGTTTTTATTCTTATTAGTTTTTATTATATTTTGTGTGCATGAAGATGAGAGGAGAGTCTGGATAGAACTGCAAAGAGCCAGTTAGCTGCCTCCCTCCTCCCTCACCCCATTCTGTCCACAGGACTTGCTGCTCTCCTCCTATGTGCTGTCTCAGATCCAGGAGTGCTCAAACATCTGAAATTTCAGACTTGCAAAGGTTAAAACACATGGCTTAGGATGGCTCCATAGGGCATTGTTTCCTCACCACTGTGGCCCTGTGCCAAATACGTTTCTGTGTGCCCTCCATCTTTCTTAAACTATTTCTCAGTGGGTTTAATTTAATGTTGTAGTGACTGAAGTTTGAAAGAGATGGTAAGAAAGTTCATTAGTTGGAGATCTGAGGGAAACAAACTGGAAAGCAGTTCTTGATGTTGAGGAATCCTATACTAAGTAGCCTTCTCAGATACATCGATAGCACTTGAGATTTTCATTAGAGAGAGAATTAAATGTGCAGTCATTTGCCCAGCCTGTTCCCCTCCCCATCACGCTGCTTTTCCTATTGCTTGTTCAGAGCACATTGGAGCACATCTAACCTGCTGCTCAAGGCTGCGGCAGCTCAATCGACAGTATTAAGAATACAGGGCAGGAACACTCAGTCCATCCCTTGAGCCAGAGAAAGCCTTCTCACCTCGACGGACAGAGATCACAGGTGGTAATATACCTTTGGAACAAAGACACCAGGCAAACACGACCTCCTCTTGATTTTGTTTACTCCCAAGATTTCCCAAAGCTTCTGGAACTTGCTGGCCAAACTTTGCCATGGCAGAGGTAGGATTTGTCTTCGCCCCGCTTGGCTGAAAAGGGCAATGATGAGGTGGTACCAAACTTACAGAAGTGCTTTCAGGTTTGGAAGTACATGGTAATTTTTATGACTTTCATTTAATTTTTTTTAAGATTTTTTTTTTTTTTTTTTTAATGACAAATTGTGGCTTCTCCAGGAAGGTCCTGCAAGGGTGGCCTATGAATTAACTTTGTTGTTATCGTGTTTTTTAACCCTAGGTTGTGCAAGTGATTAATTCCCTGCTTACTTTGATCTCTTTTATTCTAAGCCTGCCTCTTCGCTTGGCTCTGTGAGGACAGGAGTTACCCTTTGCCGGCATGTGGTGAGCTGTGGGATCATGATAGCATTTTGAGGGAGGAGGTGGCATCCTCAGCAAATTGTTGCTCTCCCCAGCAGGTGTGGTCAGCCTCGGTTTCTTTGAGGGCTTTCTCCTCCGATGAAGGACTTTTTATTCCGATTAGAGGGAGACTGAAAAGTCCGTGTCCCTCCTTAGCGGGTTGTTCCTGTTTCTCACTCTGTGTGGAGTTCATTCCAGTTCACCCTGCGATTCGAGGTGGGCTTTCAAGCCAACTGAGCAACAGCAGGCTCGGGGGGCGAGGGGCGAGCGTGTCTCCCGTTACCAGCACCAGCACTCCCAAGAGGCACGGGAGAGGTGAGGAACATGGTTTGGAGACGAGGGTACTTTGCCTTAGAGACTGCAGTGGCCCCAGCGTGGGTGGAAGGGGGAGGTCAGACAGTCCTTTCCAAGCTATGTGCCTAAATACCAGCACTCTCCCGGCGAGGGAGGAACTATAGGCGGCTACAACACTAATAGCACCCGCATTGTGAGGGGGTGTGAAGTGTGGCTAAGCAGGGCACGAGGGCCTGGTTGGTTTGTCTTCTGGCCCTGTAGCAGTATCAGACTGTATTCGATTTCACTGCCCTCTGCTTCTGAGGGGAGCAGGGAGCTCCGGGCGGTTTTCTCTTTCTCCATTCCTTGTGCTCCAAAAGAAGGAGACTGCCGAGACTGGAAGAGGGTTTACTTCAGTTCGTGCAAAGGAGGTGGTGTGATCTCTCTTTTGTGACCAGCATTCAAAGATCACTCAGGCTGGTGTGATCTATAAAATAAATTTTAAAAAAGTTTGTTCCAAATTAAAGCATGTCTTGTTGCTTTTTGTCCCTCTGGAAAACCTTTCTGCTTTAATGCCGGAAGCCAGACCAAGCACCTTTGCCTGGCACCGTGCCCCTTTGCTGGCTACGAGAGGAGGCTGCGTTCAGAGTGACGGCAAGGGAGGGCAGGCCAGGCCGCAGAAGAACTCTGCGCACTCCCAACAGCTTGTATTCCTCCTAAGATTTAGCAGTTCTCGATGGCAGAGTGGCGAAATGAGGCTGCTTGCACGATGGGAGCTGTGCCGCGTGAGGTGCGTGGGCGGGCGTGCCACGAGCTGCAAGAGCAAGTCAGTCAGTCGGGGCCAGCTCCGGCGGAGATGCTTTGCTAGAGGACGCGGTTTTAGCACAGCACTTCCACTGCCTGCATCTGCCCGTTCCTCCCGGGCCCTCGCTGTGACTTGCACCTCACCTGTTTCTATAAATACAGCGAGACTCCCCAGGGCTTGGAATGGGCCTTTTCCCGCCTCCTCCTTCGATCTCAGAGGTTCACGAAGACTTGTCCTGCCCTGCACAACCCTTTCGCAGGTAAGTGTTGGGCTAGGAGCTGGAGCAAAAGTCCATGCAGTCCCTCTCCTCCTCCTGGAGCTGGCTGGTCCAGGGCCCTCGGAGAACAAGCCTTTCCCCAAGGTGGCCTTCTGCAGGGAGGTACTTGGGTGCTCCTCTGCCACCAGCCCATCCTGGTTAAGCAGACGCCACTGTGCCCCTCTCCAAGCTCAAGCCAGCCCAGTTTCCCTTTTTGCAGCCTTTTTTTATGTTCTAGGTTAACTCACTCATGCTGAGGACAATTAAGTATTTCCTTTCTGCTTGCTCTTAGCTGCCTGCTGAGTAATTTACAGCCCCTGTTAAGGAAAAGAGAACAACCTGCAGCTACCCTCAATGGTGGATGTGTCAGGCTTTGTCCTTGCCCTCCCTGCTGCCCCAGCCTCATTTGCCACTCCTTGGGGGCCAAGCCAGGCTCTGCACCTGCCCCTGATAATGCAGAGGATGGACTGAGGCCCAGGGCTGACCTGGAGGTCACAGGCAGGGTCTGTCACAGACTAGAAGTCATCACAGGCCCAAGGAAGTTGAGTTTTTAAGAGCAAGTCTTATTTTCATCGTTGCTCCAAGCAGTTTTTGCAGCCCAGAGCCTGCTCAGGGACAAGGTGAAAACTGACCCTAGAGTTAATGTGTCAGGCTGGAAAACACGAACTGGCCTGGAGAATACATAGAAGAGCTACAAGAATAGCTTCATCCAGCTCCTAGCTGCATCATGCCCACCTGCAAATTCACCTGCAAAACACCTAAAACACTCATAGCGGTTTTGATATAATTTATTTGTCTTGGTCTTTTGTTTTTTCTTGCATAGGCATAAATTACAATCTGTTGGTTAAAAAATAAAATGAACAAAAAACAGTGCAGCATTTGCAACAGGCTACAGCATCAAATACAAACTCATCTCCTGCCTGTAACCATCTGTTTCTGCAGGGCTAATTTGTAACACGTGTGTAGGGCAAACTGAAAAGGAGGGAGAATAGAAGAGGGAAATGGAGTAACTAAGGGAAAGCTGTTCTGACAGCTGTTTTACATTTCTCCTGCCTCACCCAGCTTATCTTCTGCATCAGCCCTAGGCTTAAATACCCTTGGGCAGCGATGCAGATGCTGAAGCAGCAGTTTTATGTGCCCTCTTTTCCTTTGCAGCTCAGGAAAATGTCACACAAATCCTGCGAGCTGCTGCTGGCAAGAGGCACGCCGTACAGGTGCTCAGGCTGCAGCCCTGCACCGATGCGGAATTTGGGGGATGAAAAACAGCACCTAGCCTGAGCTCTGCCTTCCTGGGGATCCTCACGCAGTCGGAGTGGTGAGGCCTCTAAAGCCAGCGCTAGCCCCCAGAGAAGAGCATGACCCCCCCCCAGGGCGACCCCCCCTCACTGCTGTCTTCAGGGGGTTTTACCTCAAAACAGCCGAGATGTTTTGTCTCTAACGGGGCAAGCTTGCTCTCTAAAGTCAAATGCTCTCTACCCCAGAGCCAGCAGTTAACACACCCCTGGAAGGAGCAGAGACCGCCCCCCTCTATCGCCATTCTCAGGGAAAGAGGTCCCCCTTTCCCTCCTCTCAGCGGCACGCCTGATTCACCACAAAATCACTTTTTCTTGGGCAGGGACCCTGCCCACCCCTGCCAGCCCAACCCAGAGGCCAGAAGCGACATAACCACGAGGCTGGAAAACCCCTTTGCTTATGGCATTTGCTCCAGCAGCCAGAGAAGCCCTGGGGAAGGAGGAAAGCTCCATCTCCACTTTCTCTTTATAATTCAATTAAATACAGGAGCTGCTCTGCCAAGCCCAGGACAGGCCTAGGCATTCATAAAAGCACAACTCTGTGCATGAGGGGCACTCATGTCCATGACTGCAAGGCAAGCAGGCAGCTGTAGACAAGTTTAAAATAACTTTGGCAGTGGATGCCAAGAATTAAGACTATGCTCAATATAGGAGAGAATTTATCGTCACTGGATCGGGCTGCAGCTCTGCTTTCCTCCCAGCAGCAAGGCCTCCCAGATCCGCAGGGGGGTTCCGCGGGATAATTTTAACCTGTTTAGAGATGGGGCTGCACCTTTCAGGCTCGCTTCCCTTGCTTGGAGCGGAGAAACTCCTCCAGAAGGGATGTGCCACCATCAACCTCAGCCCCTCAAGCCTGGCAGGGAGGGGTGCAGGGCTCAGCACCTCTGCCTGACGCACACATCAAGGCAGGCTGCAGGGAGAAACCTCTTTCAGCCCCTTCCCCTCCTCTCCAGCCCCGCGCCCTATGAGCAGAGAAGACCAGAGCAAGACTGAATTCCCGGTGCTCGCAGTGCCGGGGGAAGATGCCGCCAGCATCAGACAGGGCCGAAATGCTAAACACGAGCCCTTTAGCTTTTCTTTCAACAGAACGCAGGGGCTGTAAACGCCGAAAACCTAAGCCAAAACTAAGCATGCTGCAGGCAGCCGGGAGGCGGAGGGGCCAGATGGCCCTGGCACTCCTCAGCCTGGGGAAGGTCCCCAAAGTGCATCCTTCCTGCAGTCCCCGGCCACGGCTCCCCTCCATCGCATGGGGTACAGGCGGGATTTATGTGCCCGATGCAGGCGGGGCTCCTCATCCTGCTCTGGCACTGCTCCCCTGCAGCCAGGGCTGGGGGGGAGCTGAGCGATGCCAGCGAGGAGAAGGCGGGAGGGAAAGGGAGTCCTTCCAAGAGAAAGGAGGTCAGCCCACGCCAGCCATCTGCCGCTGGGGACCGGGCGCCGCAGGAGGGGGGAGGCCCCGCTGCCCCCCGAGGTGAAGCAGCATGCTGGCACCTGCAACCCCTGGGGAAGGAGGTCTCCCCCTCTCCCACCCAACAGCCCACCGAGGGACAGGAATTGTGCAGAGCGCAGCACCGGGCGCAGATGCAGCCACGGGTGAGCGGCCCTGGCCACGCGTTGCAGTCTCGGAGGAGATCTCCGGAGCAAGGAGGGCAGGAGTGCCTCCAGCACCCTGCCGAGCAGCAGTCCACGGAGGACTTTGTCTCCCAGGTCCAGCTACCAAGCCACCAACAACTCCAGGCCCGTATTTTAAACGGCTCTGATCATCTTATTCTAGTTTATCCTACTGTGTGCACTATTCTGCTACTAAACAAAGCTCTAGCCCTCTCTGCATTTAAGCCACTCGCCCAAGCGGTGCCATGTAACGGTCTCAGGTTAAGTAGAAAGCACATGGAAAAAGTCACTTTTTCCTTTGTTACTACAAAAAAAAAAAAAAAACAAAACCAAACCCTCCAACATCCCAACTGGAAAACTAGCCCCCCTCCCCACCCCCCTTTTAAAAAAAAAGGAGAACAAAAAAAAAAAAAACACATCAAAACAAAAAATCCCAAATCAAAACAGAGCAAACCCAAAAGGGGAAGCAGGCAACAGGAGTCTTCAATAGCATCATCAAGCTTAACACCAGAGAGCCGGCCAGCCGGGGGGGTTGATGGCATCGCCAAGACCCAACACAGCTGCTGGCAGCAGGAGGGCTCGAGCAGACGGAGAGCAGCACCGGGGCAGGCTCTGCCACCAATGCGTGCCAAATTTCTTCCCTCCTGTTGCCCCAAACTATTAGTTTTATATTAATACTGTCTTATTTCCCCTCTGAAACCAATGCCATGTCAAGAGACGTGGCCCCACGTGGAGGGGAAAGACTCAGTGGCCGTGACCAGTGGCTCCTACCTGCTAGGGCAGCACCGAGCCGGTCACCGCGGTCCCCTACACCGTATCGCACCCAAACCCGCGTGAAGCACATCGCAAAATTACATACCCCCCTTCCCAAGCCTCGGCAGCGTTAGGCGCGCCGTCAGAAAGGAGCAGGGCAATGGGGATGAGGGGCTGCGCAGACCCGGTTAAAAAAAAAAAAAAAAAAAAATTAGCTTAAAAAGTTAAAATGTCCTATACGCACTGAAAACAAGCCAGGCCGCGCTAGGACCCACGTGGGATGCTCTTGCCTTGCCACCCCGGTCCACGGGAGAGTGAAAGCCTCACGCCTTAAACGCCAGCTCTTCTCCTCCCCCGAGGGGAGCAGCTCCCTGGGGCGGCTGCTGGCGCATCCCAGGATTTCTACGTGCGAAGCGGCGAACCAGACGAATTCCCCCCTCCTGCTGTCGCAGCCCGGCAGCATCCTCGTCCCGCACCCGAGCCGGGGGGGGTCAGTGCGCCGGCTCCCCGTGCACGCGGAAGCGGTAGATGCAGGTGTATTCGGGGTGGCCCCAATTGCTCAGCACCCGGAGCTCCACCAGCTGGTACGTGCCGATGGCATCACCCTTGGGGAGAGGAGGGGGGGGGGGAAGGAAAAACCTGAGCCCCTCAAGGTCTCCTGAGGGCTCAGAGACCCTAAGGGCTCCGTTTTCTTGTTGGGGTCAGGTGCTCCGAAGGCAAAGCGCTTACCTCCAAGTAAAAAGTTTGGATGGGGTCGCCGGCATGGTTGTAGGTGAACTGCCCGAGGAGGAGGCCCTCCTCCTCTCCCTCCTCCTTCAAGCCCTACAGAGGGTCAGGGAGGCAGAAAGGGAGAACCGGGGGTATCAGAGAGGGAGACCGGAGGCGATGAGCGCACCCGGGGTGGAAGAGGGAGGCGGAGACACAAGGACACTTGGCCCCTGCTCCTGCTCTTCCAGACCAAAACAGACAAATGGGGACAGGGGCCAGCGGGGAGGGTGAGGAGAGGGGGAAGACTGGATGTTACACCTGCTCAATCCCCTTTCTCCCAGTGTCCCTCAAAAACCTTTCTTGAAGTGCAATGTTCCCTCTCCCCCCGCTCCCCCCCACCCCCAGTACTGCTTCTTCTTTCCTCCTCCACCAAAACAAGACCGATGCCCCTCCCTGAGCACCTCACACCAGGTATATATAAAACCTCTGTTTTGATTTGGGATTTTTTGTTTTGATGTTTTTTTTTTTTTTTGTTCTCTTTTTTTTTTTTATATATATTTTTTTGTATTTCTTTTATATTTTTTTTATAGGGCTCGCTGGCCCTCCCTTCCTGCATCCTCCACCATGGCACCCTCCCACCACGTCCCCCCCCCCTCCACCCTCAGGGTCCAGGCAAGAGCACTCACGTAGACAGCGAAGTCCTTGGGGGCGCTGGGGATGGTGCCCTGGGGCGAGAGGGCTTTCGGGATGTGCTCCAGGGTCACGGCCGTGGGGCGGATGAGGCCAGAGAGGCGGATGACAGCAAAGCCCTGGGACCCACGAAATGCCCAGCAGTTCCCGGGGTTGACGTCTGGCTACGAGCACAGGAGCGAGACACCAGCAACGTTACCACCACCGAGGACCGTTTTCCTCCCACCCCGCCAGCATCAGCCCGGCCGCTTGCTTGGAGAACCCAATAAAACCCACCAAACCCACGCGAGGACCAGCCCAGCCAGTCCTCCCCACCCCCACCCCCCCTTTAGTGGGCGTCTTCGCCCCAAGGGTGCCCCCCCCTCACCTGCAGGATGACACGGGGGGACTGCGAGTGGTACCACAGCGGGATGCCGAACAAGCTGAGCAGCGCCGTCCGCGTCTCGTAGGTCTCCGAGCAGCGGGTGTTGATGACGCTGGCCCCTGGCCCAGAGAGGGGGGGTGGCAGCAGGTAAGCTGCATGCCAGCACCCCCCCACGCTCCCTTCCCCCAGGAGGGGCTCATCCCGGGTGGGCGAGAGTGTGTGTCCCCCCACCACCACCACCACCTACCCGCCGACTCCAGGGCGTAGTCAACCATCCCCACGCGGTCCTCGCTGTAGCGCTTCAGGGCCTGGCCCACGATGAGATGCACTTGCTGCGGCAGGAGCAGAGGGGATGAGAGGGGTGAAGGGCCAGGGTGGGCATCCTGATGACCTCCCCCCCCCCCCCCCCGCCTCCACCCCATGGGGACAGAGAGGGTGCAAGGACCTTCCCACAAAACAGCCGGGGAATGAATCACCGCGGCAAAAATGAGAGGACACGCAGTTGGCTGGGAAGCCTGGTTAGAGTTTGCTAAAAATAGCCCAAGACGAGAGGAGCTGTGCAATGAAGGGGCAGCGCCCAGGCACGCTGGGCTCGCCTGCCCCCACCCCAAAAGAGAGGCTTGGATCCCCAGGGGACAAGGAGTATCCCTCAGCAGGGACCAGACACAACCTGACAGCCCACCCAGTCCTCCCCAGCATCATCTGCTGGTCCCTCCCGTCCCATCCCACAGGAGCTTCCCCCATCCGGAAAAAGGGGGAGCCTGGAAAAAGGGGGAAACCAGCTCGAGCATCCTTTCGGAGCCAAATCCAGCCCCAGGAGCTGGGACCCTGCAGCACCACTGCGGTCTAAATTTTACAGAGTGCGTGAAGCTTGCGCAGACTGTGGGGACTGCTAATCGCAGCTTGATCCCTCCCTCCACTACCTCCACAGGGAATTGTCAACAATTGTCTTTCCAAAGCAAGCAGGCTCATTTTTTCCCCTTGGTGTCATTCTGCTGAAATGCTTTGCCCCAGATGACTCGGCAGTGCTGCTGAAGTGCTTGCTTACAGTAAGCAAGATGCTCAACCTGTGGAGACCTTGCTGGCACCTGCCCTGCTCTCTGGGTGAAAGATGCACGAGCAGAAACTTGGATTTTAAAGACAGCAAGAGCCTCTCAGGAGGGCTGAGATCACCACCTGCAACCCCTGCCAGGGCAGGGCGCAGGCATAGCCCAGGGGAGGCTGCAGCGGAGAAGGGATGGAGAAGTTTCAGGGATGCTCTTGCCAGGTGGGATGGGAGCCCAGGATCCACGTCCCAGCTGTAAGGGTTGTCCCCACGGCTCTGCCAAAGGGGCAGAGCCCCCAATCCCACGCCTGTGGTCACCATCATGTCCCTGGGGCTCAGGCCAGCACTTACCTCCTCCGTCACCCCCGCAGTCCCCCCTTGCCGCAGGGCCACTCCGATACCAGCCTGAGCATCCCGTGCCGACAGCCTCCGGTCCTCCAAGACTTTGGCCAGGATCTTGTGCTCCAGGGCCTGGAGCTCCGCTTGCAAGTCTTCCTGCTGGAGGACGAGGCCAGCAGCCCCATCCTGCCGGGACTGCGACAGGAACCGACTGACCCATGCCGGGAACTGCGCTTCCACCTGAAGCAGTGGGGGCAGAGCTCAGCCCCGGGGCAGGGACCCTCGTGCCTCTCTCTGCCGAACAGGGTGGGGACCGGGGACTCACATCAGCCCGCACCGCCTTCAGCTGCTCCAGCATCGCCTCCACGTGCTTCCCCATCACCTCCTGGTCTGACCTGAGGCTCGCCAGCTCCCTCCTCAGCGCTCTCACCTCCTGCTCCAGCTTGCCCACCTCCTGCTGGAAGCTCCCCTGCACCGAGCTGTGCCGAGGGAAAGGCAACAAAAAACCTTGCGCCGACAGCCCCAGCTCCCCCCTGCAAACTGGGGGGAGGAGGTTCATCCCCCACCGCCCACACACAACCTCATCTCCAGCCCCAAATGGTTTTAATCCCTGCGACAATGACCTCCTCTCCTGCGTCCCATTCCTCGGCTGAAAGGCCACGTCCCCGCAGCAATGCAAAGTGACAGTGACAAAGGCCATTTGTTGCAATCACCCTTTGAGCCCTGACTGCCAGCCAGGGCACTTCCTTGTTGACATACCCACATATCTATCCCTCTCTCTTTCCCAAAAGATTGTACCTTTCAACTTCTCCTTTGCCCCGAGCAAACCAGACCTGGAAAACCCCCCTAAAGCCCTGCTATGGGGATTTCACCCTGCAACCTGCCTGTCCCTAACAGACAGCGTTACCTCTGCCACTCCGAGTTGAGCTTCAGCAAGTGTGCCTCCATCTCCTGCCAGGAGAAGGGGGAAGGGGTGAGACCGGGGACACCAGCAGTGAGGATGTCCTGCCCGGGTACCACCGCACGCTTGTCCCCTTACCTGAGAGGCTTGTGCCATCTTTCCCAGGCGCCCGTCTAAATCTCTCTGCACCTGGGCTCGGAGAGCATCCAGCTCACCCTGCAGGGTGAGGAACATCAGAGCTTGGCCCCACACGCCCCCCACCTCCCCACGTGCCCCCCATGCCCCTCACCTGGAGGTGGTTGGTCAAATCGGCACGGAGATGCTCCTTCAGCCCCGCGTCCCGGCGGCTCACCAGCCCCTCCAGCAGCGCCACGACGTCCCCCGGGGGTGGCTCTCCCCCCGCCGCCACTGCTGCCGCCCCTCGCTGCAGCTCCCACCGCGACACCTCGGCCTCCAGCACCTCGAAGCGCTTCTCCAGGGCTCGGAAGCGAGCCAGGAGCCGGTGCTCCCCCCACAGCCCCTGCAGCAGCAAAAACAGGGCACGATGCAGCCCCCCCCCCCCACCCCCCAGGGAGGTATGGACCCCCAGGAGGCCGTCTGCTCCACAGGGAGCCCTGTGAAAGGGGACACAGGCCACCCGGTCCCCAGAGTCGATGGCATCTTATTCATCTGCTCCACCCCTGGGACACCCCGAGAGCGAGATGGCCACAAGCTGAGGGAGCCGTTTCCACCAGTACGGGGACGCCACCCGCCCCATCCTTCACCACGTCCCCATCCCCTGGGAAGGGCTCCTCCAGCCACGGACCACGCTGTCCCGGCCCTCCCTGCAAGGCACCCACCCCACCCGGGCCACCGCCGCGCCTTTGCCGAGGCTTACCGGGTCCAGCGCGGTCAGGTCCCCTGCCCCAGGCACATCGGAGGAGGAAAGCTTCCCAGCTCCCCACCACGGGAAGGTGGGGAGGCCGAGTGTCGAGAGCCCGTACGGGTAGAAGTACCAAGTTCCTGGGCATGCAGGGAGTGGGGGGTGAGGTGGTTAAAACGTCAGGCTGGTAACGGGCCACAGCAGGGGGACAGGGTGGATGTGCAGAGGCTCAGCCATCAGCATCGCCTGGGGGGTGACCGGGAGGCCCCAGGAGAGGGGTTGCAGATGCACCGGCCCCGTGCCAGGAACCACAAGCACTGAGCTCGGGGCCGTTCCATCCCCCGGGGAACGGCAGTGGGACACT
This sequence comes from Tyto alba, assembly GCF_018691265.1. Taxonomy (NCBI): domain Eukaryota; kingdom Metazoa; phylum Chordata; class Aves; order Strigiformes; family Tytonidae; genus Tyto; species Tyto alba. The sequence continues at coordinate 33,482,213 of NW_024881282.1, forward strand.
TTGCACTGCCCCAGAACTCAGGGCAACGAGATTGAGCCAGGCCAACTCACCGTAGGCGGCAGCAGCGAGGAGCAGGAGGAGCAGCAGCAGAAGCAGGGACCTCTTCAGCCATGGGTAGCGCCTGGAGCAGAAAGAAAGAGGCTCCTGTAAGGCTGCAGCCACCTTCCCCTCCCGCAGCGCTCCTCTGGATGGGGGCCAGAGGGACTGGAAAGTCCAGCCAGCCTTTGGCACAAGACACCCAGCCCACACGTGCCAGGCTCTCCAGGGTGCTGGGGGATTTCCCCACGCCTCCCCCATCCCCATGCCCCACCACCACGCTCACCTGGAGAAGGGGATGCCGCCCAGGCGGGGAGCCGCGCCGGTGAGGCGGTGCCAGGCAGCTGCCAGCCCCGAAAACAGCCACCCCACAAACCGAACTGCCGGGAGAGAAACCGACCCTCAGGCAGGGTCCCAGGAGAGATGTCCCTGAGGATGCTCCCACAAGGGGATAAAACCCCTCCGACCGATCAGGGAACAGCACACACAGCACGTGGGGAGTGGAGACGCTGGGTGCTGCTAAAAACCCCCCTCGCCTCCACTAAAACCCCTCCACTCACCTGGGGAGGTGAGCACCTGCCAGAGAAAGGAGCCCACCCGGGAGGCCACGGTCCTCAGCCCCGACCCAGAGCTACTCTGGCCTGAGTAAAAGTGACCTGGAAAGGAAGAAGCGAGGCAGTAAGTCACCAAACGGACCCTGCATCCCTGCGCATCGCCCGGGGCAAAGGCTTTGCCCAGGGGGTGGCACGCAGGGCGGGCTGGCAGCACCCTGGGCATAGCCGGGCCCTGGGCTGGCCTCCTTGGGGACGTCTCCCCCCAGCATTCATGAGGCTGCAGCATCCCTACCAGCGTAGTCATCTTCCGAGGAGTACCCAGACGAAGAGGCGTAGGTGTCATACGTCTTGCTCTCCAGCAGCCCGTTGATCTTACCGGACTCGGTGTCCCCTGTGCCTCTTCTTCTCCTGGTGGAAAGCTCCCCACCTGCCCCCGTAACACGGAGTCCCCCTGAGAAACCACCCATCACCACCCCCAAAATGGGGCAACCCAGTCAGCCGGTCCCGGGGGGGGCTGCCCCAAACACCCAGCGCCCAGGGAGATCCCCAGCTCCCCGGAGGGAGAGAGAGACGGGGAGGAAGAGGGGGCTCACCCCAATACGTGCTGCTGTCCAGGGCATCGTCCAGCACGGAGCTGCCCAGGGCGGCGAGGCCCCGGCTGCCCCCCAGGTAGGACTCGCTCACTAGGGACTCGCTGTAGTAGGAGGTTTGGGTGCTGGGGGCGGGAGACAGGCGCTTCGTGCTGCTCGATTTCCTCCTGATCATCCTGCCGGGGACGAGGACGGGCTCATCAGCCACGCGGGGTTAACGGCACGGGGCGGGGGGTGTCACCGTGCACCCGTGGGGGAGAACTGGGGAATTCACCCCGACCCCCTCAGTCGGCATCACTTCTCCCAACTTCACCCACCCCCCCCCGGTACCGGATGGTGGCAGGTCGGTTTCGGAGGGTGCAACTGCTGCTTTGCGAAAGGCCCTGCCACCCGAACCCCGGGGGCACCGCTTCCGCTCGCACCGCTGCGGTTTTCCGGGCCCGGCGCTCAGCGTGCACCTCCCTCCCTCCCGCCATCGACCCGGAGGCAGCGGCGTGGGGACACGCAGCCACCCCCGAGCCACCCCCGGCAGCCTCCTGGGGGGGGGGGGGACGGGGATGACACACAAGGGTGCCAGGGGAGGGGAACACGGGGGGCTTTTGCTGGAGCGGGGGCACAGCCGGTGGTGCCAAGGTGGCCGTGCCGGAACGCGGCGTGCTCCCTTCTGCAAGCCACCCCGACGTCCCACCCGGGGAAGGTACCCGGCTCCTTGGTGTGGGATGGAGTGCCCCAGCCATGTTTGGAAAAGAGTAGGGGGGAGGGCGGGGGGGGGTGTCCCCCCCACTCCCCACCAACCTGCTGGTGCTCTCCTTGAAGGGGAGCTGCTGGCCCTCCAGCAAGGAGCTGCTGCTGCTGCTGGTGGTGGCATCGTCGTCCCCAGGGTAATAGCGTGTGGTGACCAGGCGCTGGCTGCGGCGGGACATGGCGGCGGCACGGAGTTGGGGGGGGGGGGGGGTGTTGGTTTGGGGGGGGCAAGGTGGGGGGAAGGGTGTCACGGGTCACCTGGGGGGGTCCAGGGAGAAAGTGTCAGTGGGAGGGGACCCGCCTAGAGGGACCCCCACTCGCGGGGGGAACCCACCCCTGCGGCAGGAACCCCGGCACCGACCGAAGCCCCGTGGAGTGCCCGCTGCGGTTTGGGGGTGCTCCGAGCCCGCCCAGGGGCGCCTGCTGCCGCCGGGCCGGGATGAAGCCGCCCCCCCCCCCCCCCCCCCCCGCCCCCTCCCCTTATAGAGTTATAAACCCCCTTCCCCTCCCCTCCCCCACCTCCCACGGGCCACACCACGCGAGCACCCACCCGCGCGCGGAGCCGCTGCCCCGTCAAACCCTCTGTACACCCCCTTCCCCCCCCCCGCAACCCTTCCCCCGCCGTCGCAGCTCATCTCCGCACCCTCCCCCCGGCTCCGGTCCGAGCCCGCCCGCCCACAACCCCCCCCCCCATCCCCAAACCCGCCGCGCCCCCACCCCACGCAAACCCACCGGCGAATCGCGTAAGGAACCCCCCACGATCCCTCCCGGCTGCCGCCGCTCCGCTCCCTTTTGTTTTGCAGGGGAAGGCGGCCCCCGCCCCCCCCCCGGCCCTCCTCCTTCCCCCCCCCCTTCCCTGTTCCCTCCCCCCCCCCCCCCCCCCCCCGTTACCGCCCCGCCCCGCTGCACCGCGCGCGCGCGCGCCCGCCGGGGGGGCCGCCCCCCCCCCCCCCGCGGGCCTCTTCGATATCCTCTGCTTTATTATTATTATTATCAATATTATCACTATTGTTAGATTATTATTATCACCATCTTTGTTTTATTTTATTATTTTATTTTATTTTATTTTATTTTATTTTATTTTATTTTATTTTATTTTATTTTATTTTTACCATCATCATTTGGGGGGGGGGGAACGATGGCCCACCCCCACTCCATCCCCACCTCCTGGCTGCCCACGGGGAGCTGGTCACCAAACACCTCCCCCCCCCCAAAAAAAGGCAGCAGGCAGCCCACGCCGCCAGGCAAAGGCAAGCCCCCCCCCACCCCCGGCACATCCCACGGGTGATGCTGGCCCAAAACGGGAGCCCCACCCCCCCCCCCAACCCCCCCCGCCCCCCCGCCCCCCGCCAGGTGCAGGGCTGCTCCCCGGCCCCATTTGGGTTTTGCTGGGGTGGGAAATCCCCGTCCCCGCCACGCACCACCCGTCCCCGCGGCGAGGGCAGCCCCACTCGACGCCCGTGTGCCCACGCCGCCTCGACCGGGCGGGCGGGTTCTGCCGCTCCCCGGGGCCCGCCGGCCCCAGACACCCCGTTACCATCCCGCTCCCCCCTCCCACGGGCGGCCGGGCCGGCTCGGCAGTGGGGTGCGAGCCAAACGCGGCTGTTCCCACGAGGCCCTGAACGCGCGGCGGCGCGGCCGGGACCTTGTGCAAACTCGCCGGGCTGAGAAAACAGCCGCCCTCCCACACCCCGGGTTCTTAAATCCGGCGTCACCTCGGAAAAAGATTTGCCAGGGTTTGGGGGGGTGGGGGGGTGGGGGGGTGCTGGCGGCAACCAGGTGCCTGTGTCCGGAACGGCCCCGCCAGCTTTGGGTATGAGGGCAAAAAAGGCATTTATGGAAAGAATTAAAAAATACGAAGCTGGCAGAAGGGGAGTAACCTGTTGCAAAACCGCCCCGAATTTCCTCCCCGGGCCGGGGTTTGATGCACAGGCGGGGGGGGGGCGGCAGCAGGAGGATGTGCTGCCAGCGTTGGGGGGGGGGCCCATGGTGACAAGCCCTGATTCAGCGTCCACGGCCCCGTTGTGTAACGTGGACAGATCTTCTTTGTCTCTTTTTTTTTTTTTTTTTTTTTCCCCTCTCCCTTTCGAGCCCATTTTTCATTCCGGTCTAAATCTCCGCCTGGCCTTTTCGGGGCAGCTCTGTCTCCCGCTGCTCCGGCCGCCCTTTTTCACCCTTTCCTGTGGCTTTCCATCGCTCCACGGGTGACCGGCTGGGCCGGAGGACATCTCTCCTGCCCAGTGGCACTTTTATCTCTTGCCTTGCCCACCCTCTGCCCCATCCTGGGGACACTGGTGGTGGCCGTAGCGGTGGCACCTGCCCGGGGTGTCTTAACCCTGGAGCGGATTAACCCCTCTGGGAGGCTCAGGGGATAAGCTGGGTGCTGAGCCACCGGGCACTAAATAGGGTACACGGCCCTGGGTCAGTCCGTCCCCTCCCAAGAGCCATTTTTTTCGGGCGGGGAGGGAGCCAGCAGCGGTTCCCAGGGGATTTGGGAGAGTGCTGAGGGGGAAGTGGGGTTTATCCCCCCCCTTGCTGCACCCCCAAGTGCTGCGGTGGAGGCGGCGATGCCGGAGCCGTGGGGGTTTTCGGGTGGGTGTGGGAAAAGCAGGGCAGGGATAAGCAGCGAGTGGCTGGGAGCTTGTGCCTCAGTTTCCCCACATCAGCAGTGGGGAGCCTCAGCTTTCTTTTGGGGGATCACCAGGGGCATCGCTGCGCTGGGTGAGGGCGGGGCAGGAGCTTGCCTACTGCTCCAGTTTGGCAGCTCTTGGTGGGGAAAGGTAGGAAAAACCCCTGCCCTTTCCTAAAAAGTTTTGGAGGGCTGAAGCGACACGACCAGGCACGCAAGGACAGGCCAGGGCTGGGAAAGCAGCCCTGGTGGGGGAGATCTCAGCTTTTGTCTCCTGCACTAGGCCAACCTTTTTATTTAAATACCCTCCCCGTCCCCGCTATCCTTACAGCCCGCTTTCCTGGTGCATCGTGCCGCCGGCTCCTGCGCCCCCCAAAAGCCGATGCTCCACGGAGTCAGAGCTGCACGCCGGTCCCCGTTACCGCCCGCAGCAGCGCACCGAAACACCCCAACCCAACGGGGTTACCGAGCCCTCCCCATCACACCCGTCGCCCCAAATCATCCACCAGCACCTGGTCCGGGCGGGCCGCCCCGGCCAGGCAGCGTCCCACCGCCGCCAGCACCTTCCCCAGGCGCCGGTCCAGCGCCCGCAGGTGGGGCTCGGCCAGGATGGGGGCCAGGGGGTCGGTGGCCAGTGCCTCCCGCAGCAGGTCGCTGAGGCGATAGGGCTGGGTGGCCAGCAGCTGCAGCCGCAGGTAGGTCGACTTCTTGATGCTGGCGAAAACGAGGAGGGAGAGATCTCAACCCGGGGAGCTTCTCCCCGACGGCGGCTCCGGGGCGGGCGGCGGGAGCCCCTTACCTGCAGCATTGCCGGAGCGGGGCCAGGATGGATGGCTCGTCGCGGGAGTACGTGCCGAAACTGAGGGGGGGGGGGGGGGGGAGAAACCCGCCGGCGGACGTCAGGGCGGCGTCGCCCCGCAGCTCAGAGCCCAACGCGAGGCACATTTCAGCAAGACCAGTGGAATCCCCCCAGAATTTCTTTCACCCCCACACCCCGCCTTTACCCGCGGCCGTTGTCCAGGTGGAGCAGGAAGGTGTCGTTCCCAAATTTCTCGAAGGTTTCATAGTGGTGCCGGTCCATGTTGCCTGCAGCAGGGCAACGAATTTGCTGTCGGGTGGTGGCCTGGGAGGCCGAAGCGGGGACACGGAGCACCCTCCAGAGGGTGGGGAAAAGGGCTGGGGGCACCTCTAAGGTGCTCATCTGGTGGCTGTGGTCATAGGAGGGGGGGGGACCCGAGCGGAGCCCACACGGCCTCCAGGTCCCTTCTCATTCCAGCAGCGCGGTGGAGTGACAGCAGCGGCAAATGGAGCAGAAGTAACAGCAAAGGCACGGCTGGGGACGAGGAGATGGGGAGCTCACCGAATTAAATGATGGCGGAGGGGGGGAGAAGCGGCCCCGGGGATGGGAGAGGCAGCGCAAAACCCCCGGGGAAGCATCACTCCCCAGGGGCTGCGTGTGGGAGCTTTGCTGGGAGGCGCTTCCCGTGCCCGGGGTGTTCAGCTGGGATCTCCCCGGCATCTCTCATCCATCCGTCAGCTTCTGCCCGGGACGTGCCCTAACGGCACAGCCCTTTGCTCTCGCTTCGGGTGAGAGCCCGAGCGATGGTTCAGCTGACAGACCTCGCAGGGCATGGTACCGAGGGACACGGAGCCGTGCGGGCCCCGAGGGGCCGCCGCAGCCCCCCCCCCCAGCGCCGGCACGGCGGGGCTCACCCATCAGGAAATCGAGGACGGTCATGTCGATGAAGTCGAGGAGCCGATGGCCCCTGTCGTAGGGCGGCGTCTCTCGCACCTGAGCGCAGTAGTTGGGGTTCAGCTCCCACCTGTGGGCAGAGGCCGGGGCGGGGGGGACGGGGCCGTGAGAGCGGCCGTGGGGCGGCCCCTTCCCATCCCACGGCTCTGCTGCCCCATGCCCCCCGTGCCCCCCCCCCCCCCAAGCCCCGTGCCCCGGCTCACTCAGCCTTCTTGCTCTTGTGGTAGGAGCGGCGCCAGGGGCTGCGCCAGGAGCGGCGCTTGGCCAAGGTCTTGTCGGGCAGCAGGGCGGCCATGGAGCCCTCCAGCCGGTCCGGCTTGCCGCAGAGGGCGTGCTCGGTGGAGCAGTAGTAGGAGCACTCCCCGTAGAAGCAGACGTTGCCCGCTGGCCGTGGGGACACAAAGTGAAGGTTGACGAAGAGCCGGGAGGCGACGAGAACTGCTAACCCCGTGCCGGTTGGTCTGGCAAGCAGCCGGGTGAGGATGCTCCGTGCACCGTGGCCAAGCGCCACCAGAAAATCAGTGGCAGGGGAGGCCTTTAGGAGCAGAGCCCCACAGGAGGGGACCCGGCGGGGAGCAGGAGCTGTCCCCAAAGGGACGGTTGGCCCTGGTGCAGGGGGAGCCGTGGCAGGAGCAGCCAGCTCCAGGTGAGCTCCATGCGGGTGGCTGCAGGAGAGGATGGGCAGCAAGAAAGCTCACCTGGGGAGACGAAGAACGTCTTGGCCAGTTTCTTGTCTGTGGTGATGTCACGAATCTCCTTCGTTATATTGACCAAACGGCCAGAAACTGGGGGGATTCGCCGGAAATCCAAGATCCTGAAACACAGAACTTTGAACCGTTCGTTGCTGACCCTGACTGGTTTTCAAACCGAGTTACTAAAACCACCGTCAGATGCAGGTATCCCTCACAACGAGAAGGAAGAGGTGGGATGAAGGAGCAGCTTCTCTGCCGCTTTGCTGTCCCTGTAGGGCAGAGTTGGATGCAAAGCTTGCGCTCACCTGTCCAGGTGGAAGGCGGCAATCTCTGCATTGTGCCTCTCAAAGTCCGAGAAGTAGAAGAAGTCAATGGGGGTCTCCTGGTCCCGGGACTGCCTGGGAGGAGAGGGGAGGGGAGGGTGGGGGCGATGGCAGTGGATGGAGTCACCCCAAGCGTGGGCTTGGTTCCAAACCACCCCTCACCTTGTGCCTCCGGTGCCGCTGGAGAAACAGCCAGACCCAGTCTCCGCCAGTTGCTCCCTTATGGGTGGTGCAGCCCCAAACCCCCCCAGCCAGGCCCCCACACACCCCCTGCTCCCAACCCAAGAGCTGGGAAGCCCTCATGGACTGAAGGGTCCCGGATGGTCCTCATGGACCGTCTTCTTTCCACCACTGGAGGTCACTACCCCATCACAAGCTGCGCCCAGCCTGCCACAAGCATCACCGGGGACGGCGAGGGGAAGGAGACCATCCCGCTCGCCTCAATTTTGAAGTAAAGGGCTGAAGCGTTTCTCCATTTCTCCCCCTGTGGTCTCCTCCGGCTGCTCCTTGCCACCTAGAGGGACCACGCGGGTGGGCTATGGTGTTTTCCCCTGCTGTACTCACTTCATGGGCTTGAAGAGGGCCTGCCCATAATTCGGGAACGTCATGATGAGTTTAAGCTGGGTCCCGCCAGACTTCTGGACTGAAAGGGGGCACACGGGGATGAGGGGGGGTGGACAGCAGGCAGCGGGACAGGGGTGCGGGCAGGGGTGCAGGCAGTGAGGTGGTACCTGAGCTGACAATCCTCTGCGTGGCCAAGTCCCGGAGGAGGGTGGGCATCAGGGGGTCCCGGCGTGGGTACAGCTCATAGCGGTTGATGCCGACATGGAATTTGAGCCAGGGTGGGTAGGTGTCGTAAGCCGTCTTCCCTGTCGGGAGGAGCGCCTCGGCTTTACTGCTGCTGACCCTGCAGCCCGACAGCCACCGCCACCCCAACAACAATGACAGGGTTTAGTTGGGACGGGATGGGTCCTGTGTCCCCAGGCCCTTCCCGGGAGCTGGCACATGGAGAGCGAGGCGGGGGCGAGGCCCAGCACAAGCTCTGGGTGGTGGCAAGAGCTTGTGCTGCCCCATGCTCCCTCCTCGGGGCTCCTGGCACCTCGGCAGATCCCACCCACGGCTGGTGGCCGGGAAGATCCACCGGCATGGCTGGAGAGGGCTCAGTGTCTTCCCTTGCATTCCCTGTGGAAAATCCCCAGGCTGATCCTGCTCCTCTCACCTGTGCCTTTATTTCTCTGCCAGAGCAGTTTGTCTCGTTGTTTTTCCCCAGGGGATGAGCTCCTGGGAATACAACTGGCTGCACCCCACCACGTGCTCACTGGGGACACACACACCCCTCTATAAAATAGGGGTGGAGGAGCAGGGGCTTCCCAGCTATCCCCAGCCCCGGCCTGAACTCGCACCCTCAACGTCCAGTTCCACTTGGACGGGTTTATCGTACACCCCTGCCTTCCCTGGGGGGATGAGTTTGGGTTAACACTGTTCCTGTCTGTGCCTCCTGCAAACTTGCAATTTGCTGGCATTCAAGGGGGGGGGCTCCTGGGGGTACCTGCCAAGCCTCTGCACCAGCACCCACTGGCACTGCAATGGGACAGTCTGGCCCAGGGCGTCTATAACCCAAATTCAAATCTCTGTCTCTAGGAGAATGTGCCCTGATTTCATCAATCCAGACCCATCTCCCATAATTATCCGTAGACGAGGTGGTGCTCAGAGACAAGGCAAATCCCTGGTTGTGGAAACCAGCTTTTAACTCAGCTTTTATTCTCTCCCATTTTTAGCAGCTGCCATGTTTGGAAGGTGTGCTTTCTGTAAGGAAGCTGCCACAGTTTACCAACGCTAAAGCTTTTAACGTCTTCCCTCCTAATTAGAGGTTAGTAGTCCAGTGATAAAAATAGGCAGTCAGCAGCAGTGAGCTCAACACAGGGCTGAACCTAAAGAGGTCAGGCAACGTCCTGCAAAATACAGGGCAGGAACGGTCTCACAGTTAGAGGTAACCTACATTGTGGGCTTTGTATCTCCAATATAGCAGGAGAGGGGAATAAAACTGGTTAGAAATCTGAAGTGGGGACTTCCTCATATATATAGAGACCAAAGGCTAGAGTCTGCACTGGGGAAGGAAAGGAGATGAGGGCATGACCTAAAAAGATACCCTACGTAATACTGTGAATAATTCAAGACTCTCCTTTGGCTTCACCATACGCTACAGGTTCCCGGGTAGCAGCCCAGAAATTCAGGGCTAAGAGGGGATTTGAGGCACAAGAAGATCATGCTCAGCAGTCGGAGCCCCTCCAGGGTGGGATGCTGGTCTATGCAAGGAGACAATGTCTGCTCCCTCCCCTCAAACCCACGTATCCCCCCCAAAAGCAAGCCAGGGCTGAGCTCGCTCCTCACCATTCGTCGCTCCCGCCGCTGTGCAGGCTGAACTTCTCCGTGGGGTTGACGACAAACAGCTTGTCTTTCTCCATCACCTCCGGGACTGGGATGTTGTAAAGAGGATGCTTGAAGAGCTCTTCCAGCTTTGATCCCTTGGTCTGCCCCGTGTGCCCCTCTCCGCTGGGGTGTCGGACCCCCGACTCTCCAGCCCTTACTTGCGGCCTCGCTCCCTGCGGCTGGGAGCTTTTCTCCAAGGAGCTGTTGCTGCCACTGAAATCCTGAAGGATTCGCAGGCTCATCTTTTTGGGGCCAGCCAGCACGGGGCTGCCTGACAGGACACCCAAGCCTTTCGGTGCTTTCCCATCGCAGCCACAGGGCCTGCGGGGTGTGGGGAGAGCCAAATCCATCACCAGGTGCACCAGGATGGCCAAGAGCAGGAGAAAGAGGAGGCTGACTTTAAATTTCCTTTGGAAAAGCGTTTGCAGCCGGCACCGCATCCTTCCTCACCTGACGCACTCAGCAAGCGGTGGGCACCCACCCGGGGCTAAAAAAGTGTCGCTGCAGCCACGGCCTCTGTGCAAAAATAGGAGCGAGGCGCCGTGGATTTAGAGCATCGCAGCAAAAAGAGCAACCGGCGCCGGGGCAGATTCGCGGGAAAGATCTGTCGCTGCGGCACCTCGCGGGGTGACACCGCCGGGCCGGGGGGGTTTGCGGGGGGGTTTATCAGCGCTGATAAGGGGCGAGCTGGCACTGCCAAGGTTAGCGTGAACGGGGCAAGCTCCAAATCAATAGCCACAAGGCTGGCTCGGGGACAGCAACGGCTGCAGGTAACCCCCGCACCGTCCTGTCCCTCCGTGCTGTCACCCGCACGGGGCTGCAGGACATTTCTTGGTGTAGAGGGTGTTAAAGTGGTTCTGCCCCTCTGCAGCACCCACCGTGCCCGGCACTACGCAGCCCCTTTCCCCGCATCCACCATATCCGCACACTCGTAATCCAGGAGATTTTTTGCCCTGCTGCTCGGCCAGAGTGATTTTATCACCCTCCCCCACCCATTCAAAAATCACTCTTACTCCATCACCCTTTCAAAACCCATTCAAATTAGGTAGAACAGAGGGGATGTGAGTATCAGCGTTGCTGGGAGGGGAAATACTGGGCTGGGAGTGTAAGGAAGGGCTGCCGGGCAGGTGAAGCTCACGGACAGGGATGCTCCCAGGGCCTCTGAAGCAGGCAGGGGGGGCAGCAGTGGGGGTGCTGCCTGCCACCTCGGGCGTCAGCACAGAGGGGCAGCGAGACCCCTCGAGCGCTGGGGAGGACCGGCGGCTTGTGGAAGGGAAGGGCAGCCCGTTTTCACAACAAATGCACTTTTCCAGTGTCATCCTGGGGCGCAGAGCCGGGCTGCGTGAGCAGAAATGGTTGGTGACTTGGAGGGAGGGAGCTTTGGCTTTGCTAAAGGGCAGAGAAGCGTGGGGCCACCCCCAACAAGCCTGGAGTGTGTGTGGGGGGCGGGTTGGGTACAGAGTCTGGAGCAATGTTTTCCCTCTTTTTGATTTCCCAAAGGACGCAGGGGGGCACATGAAATCCCATCCACCACGCAGCCCTGGCCGCGCGACGTACCAGCCGCCAAGCTTGGACATCCTCGCTCCAGGCCAGGGGAGGGCACGGCAAAGGGTGGGCAGGAGCGGGGTACCCCGGAGACCCCCTCCTCTGCCGCCACCCCCGCGCTACCCTCTGGCTCACGCCGCCCTCTCCGCTCCATCCCGGGCCGGCTCCGTTCCGCGGCGGGGAAGGGAACGCGGTGTTCCCGGTGTGCTCGCTCGGCTCGCCGTGTCCCACGGCGCGACAGTTGCTTGGAAACCGCCTCTGGCTGACACCATCAGCCGCCCCAGATTCAGCCCAGCCCCGCGTTCCCTTCCCTGCGCCTGGCGCCAACAACATGGCCGGTGGGAGCCGGGACGAACGGGGAAGAAGGAGGAGGAGGAGGAGGAGGAGGAGGAGGAAAGCTTTCCAGCCTGGCTGGCGAGCTCAGAGCCCCGCAGAAGGAGCCGGGCGGAGGGGAGCAGATGGCTTCCCCGGGGAAGGGAACACGGCGTCTTGCTCCGGGAGGTTTGCTGGATCCCGTCCGGACATACGGTTTGGAAAGAAGGCGCCTAGGAGGGGCTGTAGCTGGAACACAGGATCGTTAGGTCATTGCTTAGCAAAAAAAAAAAAAAAAAAAAACCAACAAACCAAAACCAAAAAACACCAACAAACCCCATGTGCTAGCTGCCTGCATCAAAGGAGCTGGGCTCAGCTCCCGGAGCAGGGCCACAGATTTCTTTATTCTAGAGCCAGCCCTGGGAGACCAAGGGGAGAGGGACACCCCTCTCCTTCCAGAGCCCCAAACCAGCTCCAAACTGGGCTTGGGAGATAGAAACCTCCCTCCCACATCCTAGAGCCAGATGGGGACAGGGACCCTATGGGCTAAAGCCACCCTACTGACCGGGAGTCCCATCCCCTGGCTAGGGGAGCTTGCAATCCTACCCCCCCCATCCCGATTTAGCATCCCATCAGAAAGCAGAGGCAGGGGGATTAACGGGGCACTGGCCACCCTTAGCACTTCAATGCCGGCATTAAACATTAACCAAGAGATTTTTCGGCGAGTCAGGCACGAGCCTGCAGCAACCGGGAAGAGCTGGAGAGCTTCAAAGCCTGCCCCCATCGCCTGACAGCACGTCGATGTACCTTGTTGCCATGACATCATCACAGAGAAGCGGTTGAGTTTGCACCTCTTTCTTCCCATCTCCCCCCGCCAGCTCTGCCTCCATCTTCCCAGCACCTTCCCCCCTTCCCAGCAGGTTCGAGTCACCCCGGGGGCGGAGGAGGAGCCGTACATCTGAGGATATTTCCACTGCTGGCACCAAGTCAGGACTCCCCGGCAGCTGATAATGATATTGCCCATCTCCCCTCGGTGGGGAGGGATGAAGTCATGAAGCACAAACCCCCCGAGCTGCTATTGCAGCTTTCCGGGACGGGTGGACAGAAAGAGTCAGTTCAGCTGGCACCGATGCATCACCCTGTGTTTTTCATCTCCTTTTCTACATCTGACTCAGCCTGATGCTTTGATGGTTAATGGCAGCAATATGCAGGGGGCAAGAAACGAGAGGGAGCGGACAACACAGTATCAGGCCACCTGTTGCCAACTTCCCCGGCTTTTCACTGAAAATTTGTAAGGCAAAATCCTTCAGCAAGGGACTGGAGCTTTAAAATCAAAGGCAGACAGGCCCTAGAGGCTCCAAGGCATCAGCCACGCAGGGGTCTCTTGCGGGGAAAACACAGGACAAGGGACCGTCTCTGATTCATGAACCATACTCCCCTAAAAATTACAAGCATGCCCAAAAATGTGCCAGTTCCACAGCAAAAGGAGGGCGAAAGTCTTTCTTCTAACACACAAGGGCCGGCACAGAATGGCTCAGCGGGCAGGAAAACTGATCTGCCTTACTGAACACTTGCCTCGGAGCAGGTGCCTTGACACACGCAGCTGAATTTTGGGAAGCTGAGGTTTGTGCTTTCGCGTACAGCACCGATGATGGGCACGCAAACCAGCAAAGATGGGTCGTCTTCTTCGTGGGAACTTCTTGTGGGAAAGCTGTTACCCTTGGAAACAAAAATAGCCCGCCGCTTTCCTGTGAGCCACCTTGCACTTACCTTGGGGGAGTTACAGTGTGGGAGCTGACGTGCTGCAAATTCACACCTAGCTCACCTCAATCTGTTTGCACGCTCGTGCTTTGAGGAGGCTGGGGAGCCGTCAACATTCGCCTCTTGCCGATGCAGGTCACGGTGACACTAGCTTTGGGCAGCTGGTGGCCAAAGAGATAACAAACCGGCAGCGAGGCCAAAAAAAATCGTGTGCTGAGGTAAGCAGCTCCCTGTGATCATCTGCAGGTCACCACGACCCTGCAGAGATGCCCGTGACCAGTGTGTCTGTGCACATGCACACAGCAGTTAATTATTCATTAGTGTGGAAGAAGCACGGCTAAAGTGACTGTGGTGTGGCTGAAGGTATCATCGTGCTCCAACGTGGGGCATCCCAAAGACACTGGCTTGACTTTTTCCTCTGAACCTAGAGGAGATAAAAAGTTGTGGAAGAGAAAATAATCTTTTCCACCTGCCAGCTGCAGAAAGTGCCAGTCAACAGTGCTAGCTGCACGTAAAGGCAGCCAGCTGAAGTGAGACAGAGCAACCACACCATGAGACAGCTCAGAGGATTTGGACTCTACACTGCACAGCGATCCTGCCACTCTGGCCCACAGCACAGGGCAGGTATCATGGTACCAACTACCTTGTTATTACTATATACCAACTACCTTATTATTATATTACCTGTTATGTGTCCCCCCCCTGCCTTGCAATTCCCTTCCACCTGGTCAATAAGAAATTACATGAGAGGACACTGGGCACAGCCAGCACAGATGGTCCAAATTTTAAATAATTTCTAGCTGCCTTCATATTACTCCAATTCCTGGCTTATAGAAGAGCTCCTGACATGATGGAATGGAGGAAGGACGTCTCTAGCATCACACCGAGGATCAGAGAAGGAACAAAAGGAATCGTAAGACCTGCCACCAATTTGATCCACCACAGGCACTAATGTAGAAAGGTCCTTCGGACTTGAACTACGGACTAGAGTGTGGCCTCTCATAAAGCACAAGGTGCCAGTGGTGTCGCTGGCAACATTCTGAGTGGAAAGTCTGAAAATCAAGGAAGCCACAAATACAAGACCCCGAAGGTCAGAGCGGAGGCACGCTGGCTGGGCAGAGGACACGGGTACACGCTCTTGCTGCTGCCACATCGACAGCTGCGTGGACTGAGGGCTTTGGCCAGCAGCACCGTGGGCTTGGCAACCTTCCTCAGCATCGTGGCTTGCACTGGTGAAAGGAACTGACCAGGGAGGATGAGAGTGTGTCTGGTACCTGTGAGTCACCCAGGAAGCATGCAGGATGGAGACTTGTCAGTCCTCCACCTGAGCTGCACCGTTGTTTGCTTGCTCCCATGTTTCCTGAACTACTTTTCCTTCTCAGCCTCCACTGTGGGATCTTCATTTCAGGACACGCAGAGAAAAGGACATCTTACTAAATTTTTATTGTAAAAACACAGTTCCCCAGATTTATATAAATAAGCCATATATGTAACATACAATTATATTCATTTCATCCTCCAACACTGACAGCTTTAAAAAAAAAACACAAATGAAATAGGCTAAATGAATGCAAGTCCAAAAAGATATCAGGCTTCCAATGACCAAGTGATATCTCACACGGAGCCTCCTTCCTCTACCAGCCTCCAAACAAGATGCTGAAAGTACACAGCACTTGCAACACCCCCAAGAACTGACAGGGAGGCATTTGAGCTTTATGAAAGAGTTCTCACCCACTCCCCAGGCGTCGTCAGCCGCCTGTTTCCATGCTATCTCAGTGTGCGGTGGGTGAGAAAGGAGGGGGCAGTTTGCATAGCAACCTCCTACGCCCAGGCAGCTCAGCTGTTGTACCCTCCCAAAAGAAGCGGGGAAGGACAAGCCGAGTCAGCTTCCCTGTGGCCAACACCTCCACAGGTGGCCCGAAGGGACACCCCTTGGCACTGCCAGTTCTGTACTGACATCTCGGAAGGGGGGAAGGAGGTCTTCTCGGCATTCAGCGAGAGGAGAGACAGGTACTGGTCAGCGCCATACCACGTGGCAGTGGGGAAGGCAGACAAGAGAGGACACGACGTGGAACAAGTGGGAGGAAGAAAAAAAACCACAGGCCTAGATAGCACCTTTTCTCTTTCGCTTCCCCCCCCTCTTAGCACCGCTGTACAGCTCTGCGGCGTGTCGTGAGTCTACCTATTCCCCACCTCCTTCTTGCTTCGGCTCAAACACCAAAGAAAGAGCCACAGACAGATGAGAAATCCCATGAGCAAGGACAGGACAGTTTAGCAAGTTTATACACACACACGCACCACCCATATGTATCCCACGGAACTGTTACATCGGTATGAAAAAAAAAAATATCTTGACGTTTAACTATTAAAAATAAAGCCCCACCTCCAGATTGTACAAAAGCTGTCAAGAGAAGGAAGAGATCTCTTGTATGCAGCGAGTCTGGGACCTGGCCAGATGTCAGGAGCACTTCCAGACACACACGGCCAGGCTGCCACCAAAGAACATGTACAGCAGATTCTTCACCTCGTGAGTGATCTCAAAGCCAAAACCTTCCCCAATCACCACATGCCAGGAGGATCCAAATTTCTTGTCCATCATCTCTTTGATCATCTTGGCAGCACTCTGGAGAATGTTAAGGAGAAGAGTATAGGGTGAGGCAGAGCAAGCAGTGAGTTTTTATGCAAACATCCCCCTCGTCGTCTTCTCCCTTTAATAGGCTACTCAAGCCACAGGCAACAGGTATAGCAGCTGCACTGCAGGAACTGGGAGCTCCCTAGAGTTACGCCCAAGGGTAAAACAGGTCTCTCTTTTTCAGCAGCCTCTGACGCAGCAGCTAGAAGGAATTAAAGGACTGCATCTAGCAACTAGTTCTCTCATTCACACAGTCTGAAGCAAGAGTTCTGGTTTAGATGCTGATGGAGTTATGCTGGGTGCAGTGAGCATGAGAGGAGATTCAGGTCACTAAGCTGTGGCTATTTTTACAGGAGCAAATTTTTTTTTTCCTCCAGCTAATTACCAAAACACTGAAACTAGGCTGACTTTTAAAAGACTTGCATCTCTCAGATCACACCCTGCTTGATCCAAAAAAGCAGAGAGGAAGATTTTGCACTGACATGAGGTGTCTCAGGAAGGATGGGACAGAAGGCATCTCTGGCTTTGTAGCTTTGCCTTGCTCTGACACAAAACTGCTCTGGCAACAAGCCCGCAGAGCAAGGTGTGTTTTCCTTTACTGTTGGTTCTCAAAGTTAAGGGCAACCTTTCCAAAGGCCGTAACTTTTGCATCACCCCCTATTTATATGGTCTCAGTAATTTCATTCAGGAGGACGAGAGGCAAGAGGAAAGACTTAACAGACTATACCTAAAGGTTCAAAGACTTTCATGGACTCATCCCCAAAACAGGAGTCTCCACATAGTTCTGAACCAAGCCCTCAGGACACAGGGTATTTTACAGAGTGGAAGCATCTCACAGGCAAGGCAGCATCAGGAAAGGAGGTAAGGTTTGGGAGGCAGCACTGCTATTAACCTCTGCTTTCTGCAGGAAAGCAAAGTGCTATTATGGATCTTGCTGACAAAGGGAACCAAATCTGAGATCTAGCCAAGTGCTGCCTTCTATCCTCACCCAGCGCAGAAAGAGAGTAATAGGATGTCAGGATGTGACTCCACTCTGCCCTGCCTTGCACCCTTAGCCCTGCTCTTGCAGGCTCCCTGAGCCGCAGCAACTGAAGGCTGGCCATTTTGGGGTTTGGCTAGTACCTCGTTATTGGTGGCGTATTTCTCACACGCTGTGACACACAGCTCCATGGCCTCTACACGCATCTCCTCTGGCATGTCTGTGTGCTGGAAAGAGCAAACAAGAGGAACTAAGCAGAAAAATAAGAGCTAGGCACCAGACAACAATAAGTAGCCCTTTACTTCTGTGCAGGCTATAGCAGGGGCCTAGTCTGCTGGGCATGGGCAAAAGGCAGCTGGTCCCCGTGACTGTTAAAGCTTGTTTCAAGGTAGGGGGGCATCACCAGCAACACAGGCTTGTCCATGCACCAAGCATTTCCACCGTTTCAGAGAACAGTAAATAGGAAAATAGCTTATTGCAATACCAGGGATCTATTAATTCCTTTGTCCCAGCCAATGCACAGTTCTTCTCTGCCTAAGATTAAGGCTAGCACTTAGTAAGCACAGCTAAAAGGAGGAGCTAAATACATTAGTCAGTTTTTCTAACTAAAAAAAGCAAGCTGCATCCAGAACACAGGACAGGGCTCCAAAGGCAGCATGTTCAGTCTACTAAGGTGGATGACTTTGTCCCAGGCTTCCCCTGGATGATGGGGGGGAACAATGGTGCTCATACTTCCTTGACAGAGCTCAAGGAGAGGGACAAAGCAGCAGTGATGACTGGGATCCTTCCACAGGACCATCAGGCCACACATTGTCACAGCAACTACCCAGTGGGAGAAATTCTAGTTTGGAAGGTTGGTAACAATGAAGGCAGAATTTCATATCTGTAACACTGGTAAATGCATAACCCATCCCTCTTCTTACCCTAATCAGTGGAAAGCTGTGGAGTCTTTTATAATCAGCTTCCTCCTTTTTCCCCTCCCCGGTGTCTGCCATGGTTCTTCCACAGTGACCCCGGGAAGGGGCGGAGGGGCGGCCCGGAGCTCAGCAAGGTGCTGCAGGGCAGACAGCCGAGAGGAAGGCAGCTCTGTGAACACGGCAGCTTCAGCAGGAGGGGAAACTTCTCAGAGCAGATGATGCTGTTTAAACAAAACCAAGCACAGGAAAGAGAAAGAAAACTTTGAATTAAAATGGAAGGCAAATAAAACAATACATCAACCGATATGTCTATTGATTAATTCCAAAAGGATTTTCCCAAGATGCTATTATCCATGAGGGTTTCAAACTGCACATGGCAAGCGAAGGGTAGGAGTATTTTAGGAACAGGATCAGCGACCAGGTCTGGATGGAAACGTTTAACAGGAACATCTTGGTCTGGTTTGCGCACTTGTTCCTCACATCCCCGAGCATTTGTCAGCTGGGGAGAGCCATATGGGGAAAGGCCGGACCGTACTTCTGGGACTAATTACCAACCAGCCTCTCCTTGGGCAACGCAGAGGCACAGCACTGCCTGACTGGCAGATTCAGAACGTTTCACCCTGGTCTTCCCTCTGGTTCTCTCATGCAGAACAAAGAACCTTCTTTGTCTAGCCAGAGGAAGCAAGGGTGATCCAAAAGGAAAACAAAACAAACATGGTGTCAGGCAACACCCCACAGACCAAGCGTTTATGCCAAGCATGCAGTTGTTGGCTAGAGCAGCAACTCTGACACTACAGGCTCTCACATGAGGGCCCGTGGAATCTGTAAACGACCCCCCCCCAAGCTCCGTGGGACAGAATAGCCACCTGGCTGGCCGTGGCCTCCCACTGCGGGGCAAACCCCGGGAGCCCCTTCCATGCCCAGCTTCTCCCTGGGACGTGCCCGGGACCACAGACCGAGGCAGGCCACCGGGGGTTCTCCCACGGGCCGGCGGCGATTTCCCCATGGAGGAGCCTCCGAGCAGCAACTGCATCGAGCGCAAGACAGGGCAGCGTGCCGGCCGTGGGTCCAGAAAGGCACCGCCACAGCCCCAGCGGCGGCCGCAGGGGGAGAACAGAGATTGGAGCCACCGAGGTTTGTGTGTGTGTGTGTGAGAGGGGCATGACAAGGACGAATCCGCCTCGCACCACCAAGGGGGGGGGAAGGAGGCGGCGGCGGCAGGACACGGTCTAAGCGGGCCGCACAGCCAAAGCAGCTCCCTCACGCTGACTCACTGCCCTCAGCCCCACGGTGGGAGGGAAGGGAAGGGCTCGGGAAGCGGCCCCGAGTGGAGCAGGGGAACGGGAACAAGGGGAGCCCCGGGCGCGGCCTCACCTCCCCCGCCACGGCCCGCGCCGCCGCCCCAGCGCCGGTTGCTAAGGAAGAGCCGCTCTTGTCATAGCAACCGGCGCAGGAAGTCCCACCCGCCTCGCCGCCCATTGGATGCGGTCGCGCCTCCTGGCGCGTCTGATTGGTGGTCTGCCTTGCCAGCTACCGCGCGGGGGCCTGCGGTGGCGGCGGCGGCGGCGGCGGCAGGGTGGCCGTGGTGCGCCTGTCCCACACCGCTCCCGGCGCGGAACCCACGGGAGGTTCCCGAGTGGGTTTCGGCTGCAGGGACGGGCTCTGAGCCGCACCCACAGCCCAACTGCCTGGTATCTTCAGACTTAATGTTTTTCTGGCTTAAAGCCCTTCTGGGGCCTCGTTCTACCTTTTGATTTAACCGACAAGGATAAATACCGGAGCGGTTTGGGGGCGATTCAGAGGTTTTTGATGTGGTTCAGTGTGTGGGAAAGGCAACCGCTCCTGTTTGCATGTCGATGCTACTGGAAAGGAGAAAGTGAGGCTGTGAGGAGGGGTCATGAGTTCGCAAACAGCTCCCGTAACACTAATCCCCCTCCCCACCGAGCTCATCGCCCCCTCCCACCCTCCACGGCCTTTTTATTTGTAATGTCCGTTTGCTTTGAGGTTTCCCTTGACTCTCGGCTCTCTAGGAAACCTTTGTGGTTTCTGCGTCCTCCGAGCCAAACTCCGATTGCCCCTAAACCAAGGCTTAACAGTTTCATGTGAGTCCAGGATTGTATTTATGTGAAATTAATACAGCTGAAGAAGCCACAAGCTCCAGGATGATATGGAGGGGAAAGGCTTCTCCCGTGCAAAGCCCGAGCTGCTGGCCGTCATGCTTGAGTTTCCATCAGGGCCCGTCCTTCTCTTGCAGGGCGGCTCATGGGTCTGATCTTTCGTGCAGTCTTCTGGCGGGTGTATGTTTGAAACGCCCTCGTTCCTGGCTGCCTGCTGAAAGAATAATTGTTTTCTAGCTGTCTGAGAAGGAGAAGAGTGGGGGGAGGAACAAGCTGGGCACCCTCCTGCTCCTGCCAGTTTGTGAAGAAGTCCTCTTCCCTCACTATAATCTCCGAGCACCCCCCTCTGCCCTATAATCATAGGGAGGACATCTTGTCTCTCTTGCTGGTGTAACAGTGAATCAGACCTCCTCGTTGTCATCTGCCTGACAAAGCAGCGGTGGAGGCAGCAAAGCTGTCTTTGGGCTCGAAAAGACAACACTGCAGTGATAATTCATCTTTCCCTTTGCCTTCGCTGCTGGTGGTGACAGAAATGAACTGCTGCCTCCTGGCTCCCTCGTTCTCCTATTGCTCCTACCTCCTGCGCCCATTCCTTCTCCTTCCTCCTTTCAGCAAGCACTGACCTCTTGCAGCGAGGCAGGCGCAGAGCTAAATTTGTCAAGAGAGAGATAAAAGCTGCGAGATCTTTTCTTTTTGCCTTTTTTTTTAAGTAGAGGAGATAATTAGGAGTAGAATCTCTGCGAGGAAGATCTTTCCATCATCATTACTTTATCTCCAGGCAGCTACTCTAATCTCTCTGGGGACACAGCGCTTTCAAGCATCGTATTCTTGCTGTGTTTTTTTTTAATGCTTTAATCCCTATGTAGTTCACCCACTTTCGCTACTAAGCAGCGAGTCGGCATGAGCGAGCGTGTTTGTGTGTGTATGCCTCTGTTTGGGGGGGGGGGGAGCACGCATGCGTATGTGATTCTGGGTTCAATTAAATGTGCTTTGGTTTGATCAATGTGTCCCCAGAGACTGTTTCCTATGGGAAGTGCTGGGACTGGTTGTAAGGATTATTCATCAGCGGCTCCTCGCTGAAAAGCTAAGGAAAAATGGCCAAACCCAAGACTGCAGAAGGCACAAAGATAGGAACACTGTCGTTTTTGTGATTGGGGTGAGTGATACGGGCGGGTTGCAAGGTGGAGGTGCCTCCTTAGGAGGGAGAGCATCCCGTTGGCCTGTCCCCATCTGCTATGGCTTAGCAAAACGCGGGCTGTTTGTTTCTGGACCCGCACGTGCAGGGTTTCTGCAGGTTGCCTCTCTACACCACCACAAGCCAGTCAAAGCCTCGTTGGACCCACACGGCTGACACGTACCGGTCCCTTAGCTGCCAGTGTGAAAGGCAGACACACGGCTGCCTTCGCATCACCTGGTCTTTAATTTCCATACTGAGTGACCAGGTGCCTGTCTGTAGGTGAAGGCGAGTCCAGAGCAAGGGTCTGATTTGCTCCTCTGGGTTTGTCAGGAGCTGTAATTGTTGCTCTGCTCTGGCTGGTCCTTTCTTATTCACCACTCATTAGAGAGGGAAACTCTTTCAGCCCTTTGCCTTCAGCAGCCATGGTGAAATGCACTGAAACAAAGAAGTGCTGTTTGCCACCTGATGTTAGATTGTGTTGTACTACTTAGCTGAGAGACAGAAATATAACTGCCAACTGCAAAATATATGTATATATAATATATGTACTGCCCCATGCTTTCTTTTAGCCATCTTCATTGTTGATGGTGGGAGGAGACCGGACAGCAGGCTGACTTGTCATCAGGCGGAGGGCACCCACAGACTCTCTCTTTTCTTGGCTGCTTCTGGCCAGGTTTTGGGACCTCCCTGTCATCCCAGACCCTGCCATACCCCATCTGCGACAAAGCAGGGGGCTAGAGATTGCTGTCCTGCCTGTCAGCCACAGCCCAGGGGCTGGGGGCTGTACCAGAGAGCCCCCGGGCTGGGGACTTGGGACACGCCGAGGTCTGCCCTGCAGCCACCCCAGGGTGGGTAAGATGGTTGCAGCTCTCTGGAGGCAGGAGGAGCGCTCAGGAGGCCCCGTGGGGATGCTGAAGCCATGTTTTGCTGGGATCAGAGCCCCACTGTGTTGTGTTGAGCTGAGGGAAGGCAGAGACAGGGGTGCTGGGAAACGGGTGGCAGCCGAAAGCAGCCTGTCCCTCTGTTCCAGAGGAGAGCGCAACCCGCTTTGGGACAGCCAGGTCCCCTGGTCTGCTGGACAAGGCAGTGGCCCGCACGTGATCCTGTATCTACTACCTCTAGTAGCGGCTGCTGCCGCAGCTGTAGCAGCCGTGCAGGCACCGTTCCTGTGCCACGTTCCCCGTGCGAGCGCCGCACGAGTCTTAATGAGCCTTCAAGGCTCCGGGAGGGAGCGGAGGAGGCTCCCGGCAGGCTGGGAAGGCGCAGGAAGGCAATTAAGGCAGCCCCCCCCCCCCCCCCCCCTCATTGCTAGGGCAGCGCGAGTAATGGGGGCTTTGGAATTGTCACCCCACAGGGACGAAGTACAGGCTGGCTTGACCTCGTTGGAGGGGGCCGGGAGGTTGACATGCCGCAGGGAGCCACAGTCTGCGAGCCCAAAGCTGAGGCAGCAGGTGTCAGGGAGCGCAGGAGGTCCCCGGAGTCCCCCCCGGGACAGGGGCCTGAGGTCTACCCGTGTCCCCGGGGAGGCAGAGCCTGCACGGCTGGTGGTGCCCTCCAGAAAGCCGGGCAGGGGCTGGAGGGGATCAGGAATTGAAGCTTTTTCTTTTCAAACCCCAATCATTAACAGCCATCAGGCCTGAAGGTTTCCCATCGCCGGGTTTGATCTGTTCTTCACTACTAGAGGACAGAGCCCTTTGTGAGCCTGGCCAAGCCCTTGGCCCGCGGAAAGCCCTGCAGCAGTGAGTCCTGCAGATTAGGAAGGGAAGTGGCAGCCCCTTTCCTCCCCTGGAAGCGTGTTAACAGCCTCTTGGTGGGGAGATAGAGGAGAACATGAAGGCGGCATCCATCACATCCGCCATCTCCTCTTGTGCCAGGCCTGCTGGACCGCCCGTAGCCCGATGGTGGCCCTGCCTCTGCCCTGCCCACCCCTTGGGTTTCCTCCGTTTCTTTTCCCCTCCATCTCAGGTATCTGGACACAACACAGCGTCCCAGCTGAACGTGCCTACCCCAACCGCAAAAGCTCCTCGGCACCGTCGTTAAAATTTCCCTTCTTTAACCCCACTAAGGGTGACTTTGTTGTTCCTCGTCTCTTCTGCACGCAACGTGTTGTTTTCCAACCGGCTGCCCTTAGAGAGACGCAGGGCTTCTCCTGAGTGCTCCTGGTTAATTTAGAAGCAAGCAATATGTGTAAGTCATTGTAATTACTCCTTCCAGCCAGCAAAGCCATTGATTTGTTGTCTCCTCCACCTTTTAAGCCCTGTCGCAGGTTTGCAGCTATTGCAAGGCTCAGCTTACCAAAAATAAATGGTCCCGTCTTGCTCTCCTCCTCCCCAGATGAGTGAGAAGCAGCTGCCGCTTCCCGCAGAGAGCCAGGGCAGGATGGAAATCAAATATTTATTCCTACTCTTGATTTTCTGTCTCCCAGCCAGTTTCTAATCTCTCCGTAATGCCTTCAGTTCCTGAAGAGCCTTATACGGAGGTGTTTGCCGTAAGCTTTTAAAATATCTGGGTAAATTATATCAAGTTTTCCTGTGTCCCCCCTGGTCTGCCCAACTGGCTGTGACCCTCTCGGGGGAGAAGGAGGTCACCGTGCAGAAGCCGTGCTGCCAGGCTCCCCACTTTCTCCCGTCCCAGAAGTGACAGACCCACACGTCCTGGGGACACAGCTTGGGTTGGGATCGCACCAGCATCGTCTGGCAGGGAGGCGACGGGCAGCACCGACGTCCCTGCTCAAGCATTGCCTCATGTCCCCTTTGTTTCTGCTTTTCTGAGGAGGGTTTACACAGATTTTGGCGTGGGCTGGGTTTCCGGGCTCCGAAGGAGACGGGTTTTGTGCCAATAGCCTACACCAGCGGCCAGGCTGTTTCCATCCTTGTTCATCCTCCCGCATGTCTTCTGCCTTGGCCAGCAGCCCTAAAAGCTCCCTTGCAAGACTCCTGCAGTTTTAATAGGAAGGTTCTTCTGATCCCGTCCCCCCGGCCTATTTCACCTCCTCCTAAGTTTGTGAACTCAGAAATGGTTTTGGACATTTCCTCCTCTAAAAGGTGCTGTCCTTCCTAATTCTGCTGCTGTTACTTGAGCACACAAGCAGAGGTCACTTGTTGAACCCGCTCCTGTTACTGATGTGGGGGTCAGCCTCCAGCTCCGCAAAGCCCTTGAGCATGTGCTCCAGCTGAAGTACATACTCAGAGTTATTTTTTTCTTAAAAAAAACCATCAACTTTGAGAAGATGTGCTGAAGGGCTGAAGGTGGGAGCTCAGAGACTCTGTTTTATAGCATTAAATACCCTCCAGAAGGAGAAATGGGAGCTGGGGGATGACAGTTCTGGCTCAGCGAGGAGACCCCACTGGCACGACAGCAGTGCCAGGGCCTGGGAGGAAACTGAGTCCTCTGGTTTTGTGCTCTGTTTTCCCCAAATATTGGTGAGGTTGTGCCTTTCCCAAGACCCACTGAGGGACAAAAGCATCGTGCAGACCTGGCCATGGGTTGCTCTAGAATAGGTGGCTCCAGGAGCCATGCTGAGGATGAACCAGCTTGTGCCTAGCTACGTCAGGAGCTCACGACTGGTGCTTAATTAGATTTATACCTGACGTGAGCTCCTTGCCATCGTGGTCTGACCTGGAGGCCATGATTTTCCACTGGTTTCTGCTTCTCCAGTGTCAGGATGGGGGTTCCTCCTCTGTGGAGAGATGCTTCCCCTGACCCCCCAGCAGCGGCCTGTACCCCATGCGATGATAATTTCTGTAATGCCAGCCGTAACAGCTGCGGGCTCGGCCATCTCCCTCCTGAGATGCCACCCTCAGCATCGCAGGGAAGGACACGGACACCTGGGCTTGGGCCGGCTGGTACCCTCCGTCCCCCGCCCCCAGTGACCTCGCGCCCCACAGGAGGCTCGAACAGAAAACGTCACGTTTATTGTTCACAATCAGCTTTACAAAAGAAACGTCCCAACACGGGCGCGCATCAGGGGCCCCTTTCACGAACGTGCATTAGAGAAAGCGAGCGAGCGAGGAAGAGGGGGCAGCTCGGCGGGGTGCATGGAGGTCACAGTGTCTCCCACTTGGCACAAGGGCTGCGCCCCGTCCCCGCTGTGTCCCCCTTGGTGGGCTGAGCCACCCCACTGCCGGAGGGGACCCTGCCGGGGGGGGGGGGGTGGGGGGTGATGCTGGGGGGCAGGACTGTCCCCTCTGCCCACTTCACCCCCCCAGGGCACGGGAGCAGCCATCGCCGAAAGCACAAAGTGGGACTTGGGGTAGGGGGGAGCACTGGAAGCTGGACACCGCATTGAGCAACCATGAGACCCCTGAAATAACCCTCCCCCCCACCCCCCGCCCCCAGCCACACACACACACACGCACACACGCACGCACGCACGCACGCGTATTGAGACGTTGGTGACCATGTGGCATGGAAACAGCATATTCTCAGGCACTCCACGGGGAAAATACCTGCCTGCCCCATTGCCCCCCAGTTCCAGGGCTGGTGGTGGCCCTGTCCCTGGCCAGAAGCATCTCAAAGCAGGGGACCCAGGTGGAGGCAAGGGCAGCAACCCAAGGCAGCGCCCAAAAGGCCAGGGCATAGACGGCAGGGGTCCTCCGGCCACCACCGTTTTTCAGCTCCTTTTCTTCTTGCTTTTGCTGCCTTCAACAGCAGTGCTGCCGTCGCTCCCACTCGGCCAGGGATGGGGAGATGCTCTGCCCCTTTCCCCCCATTCCCTCGGTGGCTGACTGCCCCCCCCACCCCCAGCTTGGGGGGTGTGGGGAGGGGGGCACTTTGCTTCCCTCTGCCTTGAAAGCCGGACTTCCCTCGGGCAGCCCTGCCCGGACAGGCAGTGGAGGCAGGGGAAGGAGTGCAGAGGGGGAGCACTGCCCCACCGACCCCCCCAACTATCCTCCCTTGGCCTCCCTGGGTCACACTTGAAAAACGAGGGCGGCAGGAGAAGAGGGGATGGAGCCGGAGGGGCAGGTGCTCCTGGCCGAGCCTTTGGGCTCATTTGGAGTACAGGCTTACAAAACTAGATAGCAAGGTGGTAGAAATAAATACGGGAAGGGGATGTGCTCAGGGGGTGCCCGCACGCTGGCATCCCACCAAGGCTGAACCGTGCCTGAGGTGGATGGAGGTCTCCTTCCCTCTCCTTGTTGGGGCTGACAAGGCGGGGAACCTCGCCGTACCGGAGACACCTGTGGGTACGGTGAGATCCTCCCAAAACAAAAGCAGGGCAAGGCGAGACCCAGGGGCAGGCGTGCTGGGAGGGGGGACAAGCCACGCCACCGGCGTGGGGGCAAAAGGGAGGCTGCCAGGGGCCCCCCTCCCTCCCAGGACACCAGCACAGAGGGGGCTCGAGCATCGTGCCGGCGAGGCTCGGTCGTCTTGGAGGGGAGGAAGGGGCTCCCGGCTTCGGGGCTGCCACCGGCCTCCTCGGCGCTGGGGAGGGGGGTGAGGGGCCACTCATGCCTTCCTCCCTTCCTCGCAGGCAGCGAAGCCCCCCTTGCTGGCACCCCCGAAGACCTCCACTGCCTGGTCGTCCCACTGGATCACGTTGCCTTGGAGGTGGGAGGTGCAGTTGGCCAAGCCCAGGATCTCCGCCGGCGCCAGCATGTGGTCCCACACGCCGAACTGCGCCAGCTCCCCCACGAAGGCCTGCGTGGCATCAAAGCGGCCGCCCAGCGTGTCCTGGGAAAGAGCGGGAGAGGTGACGGGACAGGGAAGGGGACGGGAGAAAGGAACACGCGTCCAGTGGGCAAACAGGGCAAGGGGGAGAGGGAGAAGTTTGGGGAAAAGCGGAGCGAGGTGCCCGAAAGCAAGGAGGGGAGGGGATGGATGTGTGGGGGAGATACGAGAAGACAAAGCGGGGAGTGAATGGGGGACGGAGGGGTGGGAAGAGGGAAGAGAAGACGAGGAGCACACGTGGCCCACCGGGAGGTCGGAGGAGCAGGAAGGAAAGCCCCTCGCCCAAGCTGCCAACGTGCCCTGCTGAGCGGTCCTGCCTGCGCCGCCCCCCACACTCACCCCATTTGGGGGCTGCCCCCCGCCCCTCCCCGGGGCTGGCTTCACCCCAGAACGATGGGAATCAGCAGCTCTCGGTGTCGGGCCGGCACATACCTGCTCCTGGCCCAGGATGATGACACCCTGGGGCTTGATGGCGTGCCAGGAGGCCAGGTTCTCGCCGGCGCCCCGCTGCTCGCCGTCCTGGTATGCCGACCACTTGCCGTCCCGGGTGGTCCACGCCACGCAGACGTGGTGCCAGGCCTTGTCCTTCAGGCTCAGCGGCAGCTGGGCGACCTTCGCGAGAAGAGCAAGAGCCCAGCGCTCGGTGGGGCTGCCGGGGGACGCCAGGGCCCCCCCAGCCCCTTGCAGAGCAAGTGGTGCACCCCCACAGCAGTGGCACCCCAAGTTCTACAGACGCCCTGATGTGCTGCTTCTCCTTCTCAAAACCCACGTTGGCGAGCCATCCTCCTGCCTCCCCACTCCACCCTGTGCCCCTTCCTCCCAGCTCCCCCACACCGGTACCCCCAGGAGCATCATTTCCCAGGGGGGGTTGAAGCAGGGGAGATGAGGGCAGTGGCTTCCCTCCCTCGGTCCCAAGGCTGACCTTGTCATTGATGAGCAGCTCCAGGGGGTTGGTGCCCCACTCCAGCAGCACAATCTCATTAGCTTGGCTTGGGACAGAGTAGGAGAAAGGGGTGCCGAGCCCTGCCAGGGCCTTGGACTTCAGCCACATACAGATGGTGAAGGCGTAGAGCTCCGGCAGGCTCTTCTTCATGCGGGCGTACATGTAGTTGTTCTGCACCGGGATGGTCACCTTGAAGGCGTCGGGAGGGCTATAGCCTGGTGGTCCTGCATGCCAAGGACGGGGAGGAAAGAGGAGGGTCAGCATCCATCACTGGGACGAGGGTGGCCTTTCCCGGGGTTTTCCTGGAGATGCAACTTCGCATAGGGACACACCCCCCCTGCACCACCTCCATCCCCGCTGGGCAGGACTCACCGTGCTCCAGCTCCGTCACCCGGTTCTGGAGGGAGTTCAGCTCCTTCTCGATGTCGTGCTGCTGCTGGCTGCGGTCGGTGCTGGCAGCCTGGCGCTCCTTCTGCAAGGTCAGGATCTTGGAGAGGAGCTGCTCCTCCAGCTGCTCCATCTTGGTGTGGAGGGCGTCGCGGGCGAGCGCTGGGGTGGTGGGCACCGAGCCGTTGGTGCGGGCTGGCAGCTCCTGCTGCACTCGGTGTCAGCCCCGGCGAGGGAAGAAAGGAAGGAGAAAAGAGAAAATTCAGTGCGGTGTCACCGCAAGAGGTTAAATAAGGACATGCCCAGCCTGCGGGAGTGCTGAAACTACAACCCCACATCCACAGTGGGGTCTTCTCCAAGAGCCTTCAGTTGACTTTGTACCTCCCCTCTCAGAGCCCCCCATTGAGTTTGTTACTGTGAAAGGAAGCTTGGCTGCTCTTCATGACTTTCTGCCACTTCAGAGACAGAGCAAGGACGGGACACACAGGTACTCAGGTCATCCTTTGGCTCTGCTTCCACGGGCAAGGAGAGGACAACGTAGGAAGGGGCTCGGAGCTCCCCTCCCTGCTGCTTGTGAGGCTGTTTCAGCACGGCCGGCACATTAACATCACAGAACGGGGCTGTAATCCTCTTAGCCCAGCTCAGCCACCACGCAGGGGTGCGTGCACGCGTGCCCGGTTGGGCAGGTAGCTCTCCATAAGCGTAAGCCAGCCTCTCCCAGGCCATCGGGATGCCACAGAGAAGTGGGGCCAGTGGCAGGGCCATCGTGTCTCTGGTCCTCGAGACACGACCCATCACTTGCGTCTTGTCCCATCAGGGTTAAAACCCAGACCAAAACTCTTCCCTTGGCTGATCCAAAACCTGGCACCTGGCAAAGGTGCTCCCAGCTACTGCTGCGCCTTGCAAAGATCTCACCTCGCTGGGAGACCTCATCCCAGATGGAAGAAAACCAGGCTGGAGGGGAGAATGTGGTCCTTTGCCACGCTCCTGAGGTTTCTCCATAAATAGCAGCCCTCACCCTTCCCCAGGTCCCTGAGGCATTAGGCTCTCTGCCATGTACTTGGAAAGACGGTGACCACCTTCTCTGTGCTGCCAGACCTTCCTTCGGTCTGGCAGAGGCCAAAGCAGGGGCCACCACGGCCACTCTGGCACCGAGAAGGGTCTGCATGGGCCCTGGACATCTTCACGGCTTGTGCTGGTGGGACACAGGGTGATGCCTTCCCTGCTGATCTGGGCAGGCCCCACTCGGCCTCAGAGCTGGCCTGGAGGTGGTCACCACGCTCATCTATGGTGGTGGATTCCAGCTTTTCCTTCTTCCCTACATCCTGCTTTTCCGGGATGGACGGAACCCGCTAATCACGCACCCAAGGATGAAGGGGGGGAATGACTGCTGATGTCGCCCCCAACCTTTGCTATCCATCATGAACAACAGAGGGGAGGGGAAGGGAGGAGGAAAGCCAGATTTGGCCGGGCGGGATGCAACCTTGGTGGGTGGGAACAGCAGGGAGAAGGTAGCGGAGAGAGGAAAAGTGAGAAGGTGGTGGTGGTGTGAGCACAAACAGCCCTGCATCGGACAGCAACACACTCAGGCTGCAAATAAGAGGGAAGCTGCGACGCCCCATGTTCTGGAGGAGCCTCCGGTGGGGTCTGCTAGGGCAAACCCACAGGTTTTGTGAGGAAAGTCAACACGGAGGGCCAAAACCCAGCAAGAAAAGAGAGGTTGTGCAGGGGAGGGGACATCTGCCTGACCAAAACCCAGCTCTCGCTGCTGGCTTACTCCAGCAGCACTGGGGATGCTCTCATGGACAGCAAAACCTCTTTGGGAACTGAAAAGCACCCGGCAAAGGACACCCTGCCTTTGGTCTGCATAAACCAGGGAGGGATTAGCCCACGGAGAAGGCTTTTATTTTTTTGGGGGGGGGGTGGAGGGAATGGGTCTCGGGGACCTGCTGGTGCATCCGGCTGAAAGGCAGGGAAAGGATGGCAGGAGGGAAGGAAAGGCAGGTGGAAAGGTTAATTCTGATCCTCCTGGCAGGGATAATTCCCACCCAGGGCTGCCCACGCTCGTATCCAAGCGGAGCCGGCTGCGTTGGCAGGGGCAGCGCAGGTGGGATGGGGGTCGCCTTCGCCTCTTTGTCCGCATCCCGCGGGCTCCGAGAGCTTTTCTCATCCCGTCGGGCCGCCTGGCTGCGGCGGAGGCTGGCACGCTCCTGTCTGCCGCACGCTTTGATTGCTCGAGCTGCGGGTTTGGAGCCTACGTTCCTGCTTTCATGCACGGCTCCATCTGTTAATGACGAAAAAAGAAAAGGCTGGGAGCTTTTGTCACTCTTGCTAGCCCCCGATAGCCTGCCCTACATTATTCAGTAGTGACTGAGCGCTTTTTTTTTTTTACCTCCCCCTTCCTCCTGTTTTCCTTCGTGCTGCTATTTTCTTCCCTCTGTAACTTTTCTCCCTATGGCTTTTTAATTTATCTGCCTTCGGAACGTCTCCTCCTGATGCTACCCTCCGCGCACACACACGCTGTCTCTCCCCTTTTGCTCAATTCCTTCCCCCTTCCTGAGTTTTTCCCCCTCCATCCCCCTCTCTCCCTGGCCCCTCCAGCCCGGCTCTGGGGCACCGACAGCCGGACCCACGCAGCCGGCTGAACCACTGCCCACCCCATGTTCCTCCTGGCAAGGGGTGCAGCCAATACCCTCATCTGAAAGAGTTTGGGGGCCACCCCGTCATCCCAGGAGCATCCCAGCAGACACCATCCCCATCCCCACAGCCAGACCACGGTCGGACAGAAGCCTGGACCTCCCCACTCAGCTCCCCGCAGCCGGGATGTGCTGGGTGATCCCCGCGGTGCCGGGCCGGGCTGCACCCCCTAACCATCCTCTGCATCTCTGAGCTTCTTTCTCCCGAATCAAATTATTTGCAAAATTATTAATG
This sequence comes from Tyto alba, assembly GCF_018691265.1. Lineage (NCBI taxonomy): Eukaryota > Metazoa > Chordata > Aves > Strigiformes > Tytonidae > Tyto > Tyto alba. The sequence goes on from NW_024881282.1 coordinate 33,513,335, forward strand.
CTAGATGTGCAGCTGTTATCTACCGGTGACCTTTGGGGAGGGGAGATGGGGCGGGTTGGGGGGGGGGGGGTGGGGGGAAGCGCCTTCTCCCCGGCTGTTCCGCAGGCACCCGGCTTTCCATCTGCCGCCGCGCAGGCAGCAGGGGAGTGGGCAGCGGGTGCGGGGGAGGCTTGCTCAACGCGTTTTGGCCACCGGAGCCGGCAAAAAAGATTGAAAGATGCCAGGTAATATTAATCACATTAAATGTCAGCGGCTGGCGGCGGGGCGGGGAGGGGGAGGTGGGGGCAGGGGGGGGCTACACGTTGGCGGGCGCTCGCTCGGGCTGTAGCCCTCGGTCGGCGAATGCACTTTGATTTATGTAAGGAGATCAGAGCCTCATTTACTAATGTACCGGCAAATCTGGGCCCTGCCACTCCCCCTCAGCTGCCGGCACGCGAGTGCCCACCTTAGCTGCTGAGATGGGGCGGGCAGGCCCGTGGGGTGATGCCCGTGGGGGGATAATGCCCCGGCACATCTCAGGGATCATGATGCTGAGCTGGGTGTGCGCACACAGAGCCTCCATCCCCTTCCTCAGACCCACAAACCCTCCCCGTGTCGGCCACAGCCTCTCAGCCTGCCTACAGCTCCTCCGTGGCCGCTGCCACGCGATGCTTCACTGCCATGGGATGGCACACCTCCCACACCAGGGTATTTTTGGGCCCTGCCACCTTTTCAGACCCTTTTGGACCCAAGGAGGAGCTCAGGGGCCATTAAACTCCAGGCGGCACTGCCCATGGTTGGGGGCAAGCAGGGACGCATCAGCCTTTCCCTCCTCCTCCTCTTCGCAAGAGAAGAGCTTGCCGCTGATCCCATCCCCCTCAAACCTTGCTCGGGGCCCGGGGCTGTCACGATTTGGGGCTCTCCAACCCTGCTCTGCCGGAGATGGAGGCAGGAGGGAGGCAGCCAGCTCACTCCCATTCCCGTGTCCAGGGCCCAGGGTTTGCTGCCAGCAGCCGGGTCGTGAGCCACAGTGGCACAGCCGGCACAGCTGCACGCCAGCTGAGGAGCAAACAGGCTGTTACGGTTCCACCGAGGCCAGGTCCCCCATAGAGCCCAATCGAGCTGTCCCCCCCGCTCCCCTCCAAGGGCTGGTGGGGAGGACGGGGGCATCTGCACCCCGGCACAGCCCAGGCAGCCAAGGCGATTCCCTCCCTGCTCCGAAACGATTCCGTTTCCATTTGCAGTAGTAATTAAAAGCGTGGAAAAGGAGCATCTGGGCCCCCCAGCTCTGCACGCCGAGATGCATCCGAGCATACGGACGCGAGCACACGTGGAGAGCAGGGGGGGGAGACCCCTCAAAGCCAGGAGGAAAAAGGCCAGCCAGGCTCCTGCCCGTGAGGAAAAGGCAAACGATGCCTGGAGGGGTGGAGGCTAGGAGGGGGTAAGGGAAGATGCCCTCGTGTGAACACCACGCCGGTGCTTGCCTCTCCCTCGTGAAATGGCAGGGGTCAAAAAAGCAAGCCCGCGGGGGCCTTCCCTGCATCCCCCCGGCCCCCCCTCCCAGAAACCCTGCTGCCGTGCCGCCAAAATTAAGAATCAAATGACTTGACAGGGTTTTTTTGGCACATCAATAAATCTTGTTATGCCTTACAGCTAGGGCCGAGAGCACCCAAATTAGATCAGTGATCTTCTGCCAGCCCCCTCACCACAGTCCTGGCTCCAGAGCCTCCAGCAGTAATCCCTGCCAGCAAACCCGCCGAGAAACGCCCCGGGGTGCAGCCTTCCCCGGGGGCCTTTGGCGTTTTGTGTCATCCCTCTCCTGAGGCTAAGCCACCCCGGGCTTTGCCGGGGTTTCCTCTCCCTCATTCCTTCTCACCGGGGTTTTGCAGAGCCTCCAGCATGCTACCAGTCACCCCACCACTCCCCCCATCTAGGTGCCCTTCCGGGGCGATCGCCACCTCCCTTTAGGAGAGCAGCGGGGGCTGGGGGTGCCCCCCATGCCATGGAAGACCCCAGGAAGTTTCCCAGGGCTGAGTGATGGAGCTGCACGGGCTGGAGAGATGCAAGCACCCTGTTGTCAAGTTTTGTGGTGTTTGCTCGTACATGGAGGGGGCAAAGGCAACTTGGGGGGGGAGCCAAGGCAGCCCTCACCTCACGGCTGAGGTGCGAGCCCAGGGCTCGGCTGGCCAGGCTGTGGCTGTCCCCAGCAGCGTGAAAGGGAACATTTTTGGCAATGTGACGCTTGTCTTCCTCATCAGTATGGGCAAGCCTTGCCCCAGCATCACTTCAGGCTCCCCGGTGCACTTGAGAGCCTGCTCCAGCCCTCGTGAGCTTCACCCTCCACCACCCCAAACCTCCTGCGATCACCAGGAACCCCAGGAGAGGGGCCGGGGCAGCTCACGGGTGATGCAGCCCCTTGGGGAAGGGAGAAAATATGACGGAGAGCAGCTAAAGGCCCGATGCTCCCCAGGGTTCAAACTGATGTGCTGGACACTGTCCCACCATGCATCACCTGGTCCTTGTGCATGCACATGTATGTGTGTGCAGGGGTTTATTTTTTTCTCCCTCTATTTCTGGGTGAGCACACATCTGCTGTCTGCACATGCATTTCTGAGCCCTGTTGTGTGATTCCACCCACGGGAATTTGTTTGTTTGAGGCTGCAGGGGATTTTGGGGCGGCCCTATCCTTCACTTTGGCTGCACTGGGCTCTGGGCATCGGGCTCAGCTGGGCTGCACGTCCCCCGGTCCCCACGCGTCCTTGGTGTGCCTCTGTTTTCATGCATGTGTGTGCATTACCCTGGCAGCTCACAGGCGCTTCCTCCAGTCTCCAGCTCTTTCCCTTCACGTGTGCATGTGTTTACTCGCCTTTCCCTGCCTTTCAACCTCTGTTCGTATCTCCATTCATCACAATTTCTCCCAGTCTCATTTCTCAGCCCATTACCTTTAGTGGCTCTGAATTTTCCACCCGTGGCCTGTTGCTACTGTGCCCACATGGCTGTAGTGAGGGCGTGAGGGGGGAAGAAGGGCAAAGCTGGGGGGAGAGACCCCATGGGGTGCTTCCTGACACCCCCCTGCCCAGCTCTGCACTCCAGGGAGGAATGGAGAGGGCAACAGGGAACGAAGCGGGGAGATGAGGAGGTTGAGGTCTTGCAGAAGGCTCTGGCTCCCAGCAGACCTCAAGGGACAACACAACCCCCAAAAAAGATGGGACATCTGGAGCAACACCCCCTACCCAAGGAAACCAGACAACTCCCTTCTGGCAGCTCTCACGTCCCTAAAGTATTTCCCCAACTATATCCTGCAAAGTCCGAGGCCCGCGCGACTGCTGAGCCCCCATCAACCCAAATAAATCCACACAGAGGTGCACGCTGTGATGGGCTGCATGGCTGCCACGGGGTGGGGACCGGGGGAGGGGATCAGCATCCCAAGTGCCAACGGCCCGATACCACGGCGATGGGCCCGGCGAGCGGCTCCAGCCGCCCCCTTCTCTCTACAGCTCTTATGAACCGTGCGGGGAGGGGGTGCTGGGCTCGCAGTAGGGGGGCACCGCACCTCGCTTTGTGAGACGTCCCATCCATAACCGCGACGGCATCGGGTGGGATTTACCTTTCTGCTAAAGGGCAGGGTCTGGCCTGGAGCTGAGGGACCTGCTCCAGCGGAGGCCTTGGCGGGTGTGATGGGGCGAGCGAGGTGCCCCACTTGGGTGCGAAGTGGGGGGAAACAGAGCAGCCCGGACCCCTTGGGACCACCGTGCACAGCGGGAAGAGGGGGGGGGGGGGGGGGGCGAGACCTCGGGGAGGAGCGGGACAAACAAGGACAACCTTCGCCAAGGGGACAAGCTGGTTTGGGGTATGCGCGGCTGCAGGCTTGGGGAACGGCACGCGTGGGAGCAAACCCCCCCCAACACCCACCCCACCCCCCCCCCCGAGAGCATCTCCCCTAAATCTCCGGGAGCATCCCTCGCACCTCTATCCGGTCGATGCGGTCCTGGAGGGCACGGACGGCCTCCTCCAGCTCCCGCACGGCGGGCGGTTCGGCGGGGGGGTGCCCCATGGTGCCGGGGCGCGGGGCGGCGCGGAGCCCCGCGGCGGGGGGAGCGGCGGCGGCGGGTGGAGGGGGGGGCGCAGGGTTTCGCAGGCCGCCCTCGCAGCGGCTGAGCTTGCCGGTGAGCTCCCGGATGGTCTCCTGGTCCATTCGGATCCGCTCCTTCTGCTCCAGCGCCGTGCGGCGCAGCTGAGCCGCCGCGCTCCGCAGAGCCAGCAGCTCCTCGGGGCCGGCGGCGGGGCCGGGGCCGGGGCCGGGGCCGGTGGCCGGGCACTCGGCGCTCAGCGGCGTGCAGACGAAGCGGCTGAAAAGCGGCGGCGGCGGTGGCCCCCCCGGCAGGCGAGGCCCGGCGCTGGCCAGAGCCTCGGGGGGGCCGTGCAGCGCCCCCAGCCCTTTGTCGGCGGCGGCGGGCAGGAGGGCGGCGGCGGCCGAGTCATTGTCGGCGGCGGCGGGGGGGGCGGCGGCGGCGGGGGGGGCGGCGGTGCCGGCCGGGTGGACGCTGGCGATGATGCAGATGATGGCCCCCAGGAAAGCCAGCATGCCCGCCGCCAGCAGCACCGCCAGAAACTTCAGGGTGGCAGCGGCGTGGGGGGGCCCGAGCCCGCGGACGGCGAGAAAACAAAGCGGGTGCGAACGGACGGACGGACGGATGGAAGGAAGGACGGACGGACAACCCGGAGAGAGCCGGCGGGGAAGAACGACACCGGCGCCGGGGCCCCGGCGCGTCGCGCTTATATCTGCCGGGCGGTGCCGCACGCACCGCGCCGCCCCCGCGCCCCCCCCACCCCCCCCACCGCCCCCGGCCCCGGCCCCGCACCCCGCCCGGCCCTGCCCCGCTTTGGGACCCCCCCCCCCCCGCTTCGGGACACCCCCCACACCCCCCCCGGGCAGCAAGTGCGAGGGGTCCGGGCGGTGGGAGGTGAGCGGGCAAGGGGCGCCGGCGATGGGGAGGAACCGAAGGGGAGGGGAGATGGGGGCCACCCCGGGGGTACCCGAGGACGGGGAGAGCCTTGGCTCCGGCTGGCTGAAATCTGCCCGGCGGGAGCCTTCAGCGAGGGGATGCTCCTCCGGGACAGCCCAAGGGAGGATTTTCCCTTGGGAGGTGCTTAGGCTGGAAGTAAAGGGTCCCTCGTTACCCGGAGGGTCAGCACCTCGCCTTCAGGTGTTCCCCGGGAGGGTCTTTTGGGCTGCTGGTGGGCCTTTCCCTACTTGCCTCGCTCCTAAAAATTAAAACAGCAACCTTCCAGCTCTTGGAAATGCTTCCTATAGGAGGGCAGCGGGGTGGCTGACCTGCTCTCCCACCCCAGCCGCGAATGTTGCAGAAAGCAGGCACCAGGTGCCTTCGCCCTCTGCCCCGCATGGCCATGCCATCCATTTGGGAAATAAGTACCTACATTTAGTCTTCCCCTACCATTGCTTTATCCTAAACCGCCCGTAAAGAAGCCCCTTCAGACACCTGCCTTCTCCTTGCTCCGACAGCGCGCGCGCCCATCCGACACAAGCCGTGCCGTGCCCTCTCCCCTCCCCAGGCACGCCGGGGCCTCGGCTACGCAGCCCAGCAGAGCAAAGAGGAGCAGTGGAGGGGAAGCAAACGAAATCGGTTTTCAGCTCTGCTCAGCGATGGCAGGAAATCCTTCCTAGCTGGCAGGGAAGCAGCAGCATGTGTGTTTAAAACAGCTCCAGCGCTGGATATGAAACACCGGGAAAAATTACATCTTCTCCCCCCCCCCGTTTCAGTGGATAGCAAGGGAGCCAGAGTTACAAAAGATCATCAGATTTGGCTTTGTGTGAGCGGGGAGCGGGATGCTGTCAGCCCGGCACGGTCACCCTCTCCCCACGCAGAGTACATTGCACCCCAGCCCCCGCAAATCCTCACCCTGGAGCCAGCACGAGGCCTCCCCGGCTTGCGGTGCTGGGAGGCTGCGGGCAGGAGGAGGAGAGGTGAGATGGGGTTTTTTAAGGAAGAGGGAGAGATGAAGGGAAACGTGAGGAGGAAGGTGGATAGAGAGAAAGCCCGGCGACTGGCACCTGGCGCCGGCGGGGGAGCCCTGTGAACGCTCGGGGCAGGGGAGTGCTTGGCGCGCTGGGACGAGCGGGCGCTGGTGCAGGATGCAAAGAAAATGGAAGCTTGTGCCCTGTGGCACGAAGGGAGGCCGCTGGCCTCCGAGCTGCCCCTTCCTAGCGGTGTCAGGGGATGGCAGCCCCCCCCCCCCCCCCCCATGTCACCCCCTGCCTGCGGCCTGCCCACCCCTGTCAGCGGCCAGACAGGAGCAGATTCAAAACGCACCCAAGCGGGTGCTGGGCGAGCCCACCCTACCCCCCAGCGTGCAGGTCAGGGTGGGAGGGGTGTCCTTTACTTGCGACCCTGCAAAAAAAAAATGCCGTATGCCTCCACGAGGCTTTTGGGGACCCAGGCTGGGGGGAGCGATGCTGTGCTGGGGACTTTGCACTGGCCTGGCCATCCGGATTTTAGTGCCAAAGGCTGTGGGATCGCGGTGGCAAGGTTTATCCCTCTGTGTGACGCCGCCGTGGCAGTGAGTGGGGTGGGTGAGCCCCTCCACTCCAGCCCTGACCCACTCACCCACGTCGGGAGTGGAAGGGCTGGGTGCCACAGCAGGGCAGGGCTCACCGCTCCCGGGGTCCTGACCTCTCTCTCTCCCTCAGCAGGGACCCCGGCTTTCTCCTGCAGACAAAGAGGCAGCAAAAATAGATTTTTCACAGGGAGTGATGACTCAGGCTGGTGAGTAGCCAGAACAGCCTCTCTGTCCTGTGAATAACGATTCAGAGATGCTCGGTGGGCAGCCGGCTCCATGAGGATGCGATGATGCTGAAAACCCTGCCCTCCTGCGGGCGGTGGGGTGGGGGAGGCAATGGGGGGGCTTTGGGGAGGCCAATTTTGAACAGGATTGGCGACAGAAGGTGATTTTAACAAGAGCTCAAAGATTCAGCCCAGAGGGGGATAGGGAGCGAGCGGTTAAAGGGCTTTTATTCCATCTAATCAACGCCCAAACGGTGTCTGGGGCTGGCAGCTGTCCCCAAGGGGTGGCCGTGGGCAGGGCAAGGCAGGCCAAGGGGTCACCCAGCCATGGCCACGGGGTAAGAGGGACATTTGGGATGGGCTGCTGGCTTGGGGGGGGAAGGACACCCCCTGCTCTGAGCCGGGTGGATGCACTGCCCCCCCCGTCCAAGCCTGTCTGTGGGAACAAGCCTTTTGAGGGAAAGCCTGGTCCTTTCATGGTGCTCAGGCCAGCAGGGTGGGGTGGGGGTGTGTGTGTGTGTGTGTGAGGTCCCTTTGCCAGGGTAACCGGGGGGTCCCTGGGGCAGGGGATTTGCCCCCCCCTGGGGCTATTGCCCAGCGCGCAGGCACACCCAGGGCCACCCTCACGGGGCAAAAAGGCTCTTCTGCAGCTGGAAGAAGCTCTTCCCCGCGGACCTTCTTAAACCAGGAGCCTTCGGTCCATCTCACCTGGGGCTCTGCAGCCTCCACGTAACGTGGAAAACCCTGTCTTCTTCCATTTCCAGGTCTCACAGCCCCACAGACGCGGCTTGTGTCGCCTCGCCCCGGTTACAGGACCCCGTGGGATGTGTCCGGCCGAGGCTGGCGTGGGTCTTCCCAGCCTTTCTCCAGCCCTGGCACCTCGGGCACTCGCCCGGAGCGGGGAGACCCCAGTCGCCACCCCAAAGGGCAGCCCTGGGGGTGGTTGGGTGGGAGGCAGCTCCGTGGTGACGCCCGGGAGCCGTGCCCAGCCGCTGCCCTTTCCCAGCACCCAAAAGTACTGACAGCCTTGCTCTTCACCCACACCCCATCTGCTTTCCCCCTCCCATCTCCCCCCACCAGCACTTCCCCACCTGAAATTTCGCTGTAAACTTTTTTTTTTGTGTTTCTATAAGCAAGAGACTAATGGAGCGAACGCGGGGCTTTAATTACACACATTAAGAGTATTTTTTCACTCTACTCTCTTCAATTAGCATGTCATAAAGTACACTTAGGCACACATTTTGGAGTTGGGAAAAGCCTAAAGCATTCTTTCAGCCACCAAGCGCTAGGTTGTACTTGGATTTAATTCCATTCTTAAAAGGAAAGGATGCAGGAGAGCCATGGGAGGTTCTCCAAAGTACTCCGGGAAGGCTGAACTGTAGCAAGCGCAGCCTGACCACGCTCCTCCCAAGTGCCCCCCTCCTCTCCCTCAGCACTACAGGAAAAGTCAAAGTCTCCCTCCTCCTTTGCCAGAGCTCCTCCGTCTCTGGAGAGGTCTGAAGACCCAAAGCAGACCTGACCCACGCTACACGAGGAGGCAATAAGCGTGTTCCTGGTTGACTGCAGAGCAGGTCACAGCCCGCCCAAGGAAGAGAAGACAACAGGTTTTGGAATGTAACAATTTATTGGGGTTAATTTTTTTTTTTTTTTTTTTTTTTTTAAATTTTTAACTCCCCATTTCTGGCATTGATACAATATTCAAGAGCAGCAGAAAGAACAAAATGTACAAGAATACAAGAGTAATTAGCACAACCCCCACCCCCAAAACCTGGAGCAAACCATTTTCTTGTGGGAAGCGCCAGGGGAAGGGGCGATTCGATCACCCCTCCCAGTGGCTATGCCTCCCACCCATCCGCTCTAGACAGAGTTTAGCCAGCTGGGAACTGGATTAAAAACAAAACAAAACAAAAACTGAACAAACACTATATTTAAAATGAAAATTGCAAGACAAAAAAAAAATATAGATATACAATTCATCCGTGCACAATCCTTAAATGCATTTTTTTCAAAATAAAAAAATTACAAGATACATATTTAGGTTTATTTTAAATTAAAAAAAAAAAAAATTACCACCTCCACTCTGTATGCCAAGTGAGGGGAAATAAAAGACAGATGGGTTGCACCAGAACCATCAGCACTCTAGGAGTTAGGTCTGACCTTCTCTAAGAGAAAGGATAAGGCTCTGATGCTGTCAAAACTCAAGCACAGGCAGAATCTGAAGCACCCAAGTACCACATAGCTCAGTGGGGTAACTCATCTGCTCAAAGTTCAGTATTTGCAGGAATCTGCAGGATTTGAGCCTAAGCTTGGCACTGGGGAAGGTGAAAGGAAGGAACAGATGAGGCAGGCCCCTGTCCTCCACCACCAGCGGACAACTTTCTATCCAAAAAGAAAACAAACAGGGGGGGAAAAAAAAAATATCCCAAAATAGAGAGAGTCCTCTATTCTTAAGGACAGTACAAGGCTTAACGGCAGGGGAGAGAAAAGGAGGAGGGGAGGACAGCATGCCAAGTTGATTAGCCTGGGGGAGGCACAAGCACAACAACTTCTGGAAGGAAAAAAAAAAAAAAAAAAAAAAAAAAAAGTCATCACAATGAATTTTTTGTTGTTCTGTTTGAGAACTTGACCTAAAGTTACGTACTCCTTTGCAGCTGGGGGGGCTGAAAGCAGCGGGCTCCCTCCAGGACCGCTAAAAAGCGACCTACCTGCACAAGTGCTCTGCCCAGAGGGAAACCCTCAGGGAAGCCCTCAGCACCCCTGGAGAGCGGGGTGCAGGTTGGGGGGGGGATGCTCAGGAGCCCGTAAGGGCCCTGCCAGTCCTACGAGGCCCCGAAACCCCACGCAGTGCTCTGATGCGCCCAGCCCCGCGGCTTAGTGCAAGCTCTAAGTGCTCAGCTGAACGCGGAACGAAGTCGAGAACCGGGGGCCCTGCGATGGGAATTAACGCTTCCAGCTGCTTGCCCCCAGATATAGCCGAGCCGCCGCTGAAGCTGGCCTCACCCTGGCTGCCCCTCGCCCTTCTTCTGGCACTTTCCTTCCCTTCGCCTGCGCGGCAGCACGCTGCGGCTTGCCGCCCATCTCCCTGCTCCACTCAGCCGACCCCCAGCGCCGCCTCTGCCGGCACGGGCGCCTGCGGGGAGAGGGCTCAAAGCACAGCACTCACCCCAAGGACCGCGCTTTCGGACAGCCCTGGAGACATTTCGTTTCCCCCCACCCCTGGAAGGGACAGAGGCAGCCCGTCACCACGGGAAGGGCACATTGACTACACCTCCCCTTCTGCTCCCCGAAGGAGAAATATAAAGAAAGGGAGAAAGAAAAACTCGAGGCCCTGCGGCAGCTCCGCACGCAAGGCAGGTGGGACCCCAGGCACCTCGGAGGCACCACGCAGAACACACGCGGAGCTGCTGGTGCTGAGGCTGTTGACCCTGCAGAGACAAGGGTGCAAACCCCACCAGCCACGTCAGTGTGACCCAGGACAACAACGAAAGGGGGGAGAAGTAGAGGACGGAAGGGTAAAGGTGAGGGCTGGAGATAACAACATCTCCTCCCATCTACACCACCAAAAAGAAACCGTATACATTGCACTCTGGGGAGGGATCTGAAAAAAAAACACTGAAGAAGTGAAAATAAAGCCACTTATTTGCTCAACCCCGAAGCGTTGATGAAATGCAGATCCTTGCTGGAGTTACCTAGGGAAGGAAGCACGGACAGGGAGAGGGGGATTTCTGAAGCAATACTCAGCACTCCTCTGGCTCTGTGCAAACGCCGCGGGAGTCGGGCTGCCAGCACCCTCAGCAGGATGGTCCCCTCCACCCTCCACCCCCTTCGCACAAGGGAGACAGGGGCACAGGGCAGTGACGCAGCTGGCAGAAAGGCCACGGCAAACCAAGAAGGAGCAGAACCCAGGAGGCACTGAATCCCCGGCCCCAAATTAACCCTCTACGGCACAGCGCCTTCAGAGCAGAGATCATGGAAGGCTGCGCACAGGGTGGTGGGTGAGACAGGGGGAAAGAGGGGAGGGGAGAGGGTTTCTTTTATATTTATATATTTATATATAAAAAGTAAATAAGATCCCAGCTCTTGCACGATTATTGGGCGATTGAAAAATGCAGCAAAAGCAAGCGACATTGGAGTAAAAGGATGCGCCAGGCAAGGAGGAAAAGGTCTTGTCGGAAGGTGGGGAAGGAAGTGAGGGGAAAAATAAGCACTTAGCCAGACATGCACTCCAGGTTTGTTACACCTCCCTGGGAAGAAGGACCTGCTCCTGAGCAGCCCCCACCAGTGCCACGACTCGGGGCGGGCAGAAGCGTGGGGGACTCGGGACACCATCCTTCAGCATGGCAACCTCTTTCTGCCAGGAGGTCCCCAGGAAGGCGATCATCTCCAAACACTGGGAGCTGCCGAAACCTCCTCTACAAAGAGGGGCTGGGAAAGGGAGTGAAATCCCTAGGAAGACTCAGCTCAGAGACAGCTGCTACCTGGTAAATAGCAGGACTGGGTTGGTTGGTTTGTTTTTTATTTCATAAAATCTCCTTGGGAACTTCGGTAAGGGGAGACGCAGAGAAATGCTCCCTTTCTCTTTTGAAAACAGAAATTAAGCAGTGGCTTACACCCCAGCTGGGCCTGCTCACCACACTATTTCTCCGTTTTCCATCCCGAAAGGAGCTTGCATCTCATTAGCTTCACGCCTCCCCAGTCCCACTCTGCTCAGCGAGGAGAAAAGAGAGCACGAGACAGGAGGCTGCCGCTCCAAGCTGAAGGCTGTGGGAAGCACTGACAGAGCTCGATGGGCAGAGGAGAAGAAGAAGTTCCCAAGAACAGCCCGGGCCATGGGAGGCATCGAGACGTTCGTCACCAGCCACTGCAAAGCCAAGGGCACCAGAGAAGTCCAGACAAGAAAAGCTGTCCTAGCGAATCCCTGCCTGCCACCTTCTGTTCAGACACCAACATCTGGTGGCTCCCCTCTTCCCTGCAGTCACTCCCACGCACCAGATGAACGCCCAGCAGAGACGTCTTGGATGGGGAAGCCAGCACCCAAGAGCTGCCTCCCCACTTCGAAGAAGCATTCAGGCAACTCTTCCCTGCCACCTCGCAGGAAGCCAGAGCAGAAGGCAGCAGCCCTACACTTGAGCACAGTCCCATCAGGGTGTTCCTCTCCCCGCCCCGCTCCAAAAGCTCCAGCATTTGCTGGCCTCAAGGAGAGAGTGTCCCTTGCTCGGCAGCACCTTCAGAGCACACAAGGCAGCGCTCTCATCTGCCTCTGGAGATCCAGCCACTGTCAGAGATGGGACACCAGACTGCATACAGATGGGACTCGGTGCTCTGTCCGGGCGTGGTGAATCCTATACGGAAAAACGCCATTCCCTACCTGACGCTGGAAGAAGCTAAGAGACCCTAAGGAGGGGAGGCATATCTGCTTCCCAGGAGATAAGCCCACTGTGTTTATTCCTGCTTGGAAATGGGGGAGGGAAAAGAGAAGAGACAGTGACTTGGCAGGAAAGGTACATGCCAACCCCAAATCTTAGCAGCTTGCTGTGCATGCAAAGTCAGTCAACTGTTTCCATGTTGGTGGCCCGATCCACATTCTGGCAGAACGCGACCGGCCGTTTGAGGGCCGCCTGGCCGGAAAACCACTTGGAGACTCCACCTTAGCTCACAGGAGAGGTATGAGAGGGAAGGGAACTCACTCCAACACTTGGGAGGCAAGGACGGGAAGGGTTTGTAGACAGGGTTCCTCCAACATACAACTTGCCTTTTCAGCTCAGAGATCGCTGCTTAGTCCCAGAATGCCTTTCCCTCCAGTTCAAGCAAGCCAAACACCATCCCAGACACACATGCTTTGATACTACAAAATACTCTTTTCTCTAAGGACCATCTAATACCACTACAGTTTGTGCAATCACTGCATTTATTATTCATTTTTAAACTCTCTCTCTCTCTCTCTCTCCCTGTAGAAATTTTTTTTAAACTTTTCTTTTTTTATGCAAAACTAATCATTTCACTTTATCCACTCCATCATAAAATCTCCTCTAAAAACACGACGACAAGAGAACAAACATGGCACAGACACAGAGAATACTTCCCTGTTTTGTTGTTGTTTTTTTTTTTTTTTTTCCTTGTGTTTTTTTCTTCTAGGAGTTACGGGGAAGGGAAAGGGATACTTTCAAATAAACTCCTTCCTCAATCCCATGCACTTCTTAAATGGCATGGATGGATTTTCTTTCCCACCTCCATTAAGGAGCAAAGGCAAAAATTCAGAAGGAGGAGTGTAACCCACGTGAATACGAAGGTCGGTTAGCCAGCCTCAAGTGGCTTGTCCACCTGAGGGAACTTGAGGCTGCTGCTGCGTTCAAGTTAGCAAACCTCTAACTCAAAACAGCACAGGATCCTCATTTTGGATCCAAAGGTTCAGGATTTGGTTCCCACCTGGTGATCCACCCAGGGAGAGATTTGTCACACAAGCAGTTGAGCTGTGTCTGCAAGCCGGATCATACTCCTTTCTTCCTCCACAAAGAGGATCTACTGCACGAGTTCCTCTGCCACAACAAGCCCCATCATCTCACCACAGGAAGAAGGTCCTCACGGAGTATCCCTGCAATGACCCACTGATTTGCTCTTCACAGACAGTCCCCTTGCTTGTCACTCTGGAGAAAGGCAAAACCCCTTCAATTAAACAATTCCTGTCCCCTGCCCCCAAAGAACACCATACAAGAGACACTGGGGAAAAGAATTCTGCCAAGCAAACACATCTTGGCCAAAACACATCAAGAGTTTCCTATTAAAGTTCCCTTTTATCTCCCACTTAAACGCTTCAATTATTCTCTTTTTTTCAGAACCTCAATACCACGAAACAAAACACATCACCACATACACACCAAACAGTAACTCAACAACCTAAAGTGACTGGCCAGTTTGCATCTACCCCACAAAGAAGCTCCTCTTATCTTGCAACTGCAGAATAGTTCTTGTTGAAAAGGGTGGGGGGGAAAAGAGAAGAATCTCCTCGCTATTTCCCTAAGAACGGGCTTTTCCCTATGCCTACAAACTGCTCATCTTTGAAGCTGCAGTCAAATGGATAGGCTATGCTAAAATAAGGGATCCCTGGGTGTGCCAGGCACAGGAAAGATGCGGGGAAAAAAAAAAAAAAAAACAAGAAACCAAAACCAAAAAAGACACGAAAAAATACAGGCAGGTATTAATACAGACACGCACACAAGTCCAACAAGTTATAGGAAGCCTTAGCTTGGTGAATGGTTCAGGGAAGTCTCTTCCTCCCTGCCCCTAGCTTCAGCTGTGAATGCAACTGCATCCCCAAAGAGTCCACTAAGCTCTTTAACCAAGGAAAGAAAAAGAAAGAGGTGTGCAAAGGGTGGTGCTAACAGCACCTGGAACCCCCCTCGGACTGTCTGCGCAGACACCCAACCACAACTGGTGTGAATCCACCATGCTCCACAGCTTTGAATGCCACCAGCTGCGAGGCAAGGCTTGTGGGGAGGGCAGTAATGATTTTATTACACCAACCCAGGCGCTGGAGGCGGGGAAAAGACAAGCTCTGGGCACAGAAGCCCTAATTAAGGTCAGCTGCTGGTCTATCCCTCTACCGTCCCGACAACGCCCCTTGGGCAGACAAATATTACCTCTCTCCCACAGACTGCCTTCCCTTCTACCCTCAGACCACTGCAACCACAAAATCACTACTCCACACGAGAATACTCCTCTGAGCTGGCAGCTCCTGAGCAGCCTCATGTGGAAGCACCAGAGGGGCCAATTCCACTCACATTCACCCGCCCAGGGCAGGTTTCTAAGTAGGTGAGCCCTGGCACGGAGAATTTTTTCCACCCTTTTCACCTCTGCAGCATGTTATGTAGAAGTGACACTCCTCTGCCCCATCCCGAATACCAGGGACGGGGCTGAGGGGGTGAGGCTCTCCCACCGATTGATCAGCACCTCTTTTCCTTGCCCCTACAGGCTGAGTCCTGTGCAAGTAGGGGAAGAAGGAAAAGCAAAGGAACAGGATCTCACCATGAAGCTTAGGACTCAACACAGAAATGGAGCAAGCCAGAAATGGCAGGCAAATGAGAGAGCTTATTTTGGATGTGAACAAGGGTGGTCAGGGAAAGAGGGAGCTGTGAGTAAAGAACAGCAAGCTGTGGTCTTGCTCGCTCCTACTTGCTAGGGGTGAATAGAAGGAATTTCTAGATGAGCTCACAGGAGCTCTGGGGGAAGAGATCCAGCACACGTGCATACGATGCGAGAGCGACGTTTCTTATTAGCACCTTTGGTTGACAGTTGTAAGGGCTGTTTCAGATGCTGAAGAGGGGAACCCTCTTCCAGGCCATCCGCCACAGGGAAGAGAGAGAAGGGGAGACACATAAGGAAGCAGGAAGAGCGAATGACCCGCCTTAGCATCCATCCCTCCCTCCTTCCAAGGGAGCAGGGGGGAAGCAAAAAGGGTCAGGGGAGGCTTACGTGCAAGGTGGGAAACCAGCCTCAACTGACTGGGGCAGCATCTCACTGCCTGGCCTATCTTCCCCCGAACTGAAGGATGGATGCACAGCCCTCTCCCACTTCCACCACGGAAAGGCCGGGGAAGGGCATTTCATGCCCTCTCCCCCAAGCAAGTGCAAGTGATGAACACCAGGAGGAAGATCTGGGCCAGAAGCAGGACTCCCCTTTTCCTCCCTTCCCCCTGCAGAGCTGAGCAAGCTGGAAGATGCAGGAGAAGAGGGGCCGAGGCACCTGAAAGTGCCCGTACAACTGCCAAGGTAGCACCGATAGTCAAAGGAAAGGGGAAGCCAATACGGGGCGTATGCTGCATGGGGCAACCCCCACCACCCCAGCTTTGTCTTAAGCACCTTCCAGGCACGACACTTCACCTGCCCCTCTCCCCCTTGCTCTGAGGGCGTCTGGATCAGCAACTGCCAGGAGGACGGCAGAGGAGAGGGCAGATCCAGGCCACAGGCCGAGAAGGGGAAGGATGGCAGGATCAGAGTCATGGCAAGGGGGAAACGTAGGAACGGAAGAGACCGCATGCACGTTGTGGGAAAAGGCTTGGGAGCGTGGGTGAGGGCTCCAATTCTCTTACATCCTCCTCTCAAGGGTCTGGAGTTCCTCTTCAGTTTTTGTCAAGGATGGAAGGGGAAGGAGGAGGAAGAGCGCCTTCCCCACCAGCCCCACAGGCACACAGACGCATGCTCACCCATCCCTCATCCCCAAAGGCTCCACCGTCCGTTGGACAACACCACATTCAAGGACAAACAACCACTCCCCCCAAGTCCCACCACGACCCTCCCTGCCTCCTCCCAGCGGCAGCGACACCCGGGAACGGTGGGTGCCCCCACACCCCTGCACTGACACGCTCCAGCCTCCAGGCAGGAAGGAGTGGGCAGGGGGGAAAGGAGGAGGAAGGGTGGCAGTGAGGGCAGAGGGACAGCCGAGGGGAGAAGGAGAGAACTAAGGACAGCCATTCGCACCACGACTTCTCGCAGATAGAGCTTCCCCCACGCCCCTGGATTGGCGGGGGGGTGGAGGGGGGTGGAACCTGGCTGCTCACTTGCTGCCGCCTCCGCTGCCGCCCGCCGCCACCTTCTCGAAATCCTCCGCGTTGCAGAACTCTTTGATGGTGACAGTGAGGAGGTTGCTGGTGACATCCGTGACCACCACGTTAGAGCAAGGAGACATCTCGGGACGCCAGTCGCCGGCCTCCTGCTCCGGGTCGGAAGAGGAGAGGGACAAGGAGGGCGTCTGCCCCCCACTGCACCCTCCCGGGGGAGAACGCTTGCTGGTGGCGGCCGACTCGGGTGGGATGGAGAGGTCGAGGACCTCTGACTCGCGCCAGTCGGGGATGGCTGGGCTGAGGGTCTCGGGGAGCAGCTTCGGAGGGGAATCATCTGGGTCGGAGGAGGAGTGGGGGGCGGGTGATGGGCAGCCAGAGGAGCTGGAGCTGGGGGCATCATAGGGGGTGGAGCCCATAATGAGCCCACAGGAGGCTGCCTGGGAGCCTTCGGCCTCCCCTTTGCCCTCCAGAGAGGGGGCAGGCGCGGCGGACGGCTTATTGTAGAGCGAAAAGGCGCCGAACTTCATGTGGCGGATCTGGGTGCGGAGGACACTCTCACTAAACTTTTTGCTCTTGCCAATCACGCGGTTTCGGGAGGGGATCTTGGGCCGAGCCAGACCCCCGGCCCCATTGGCTGGCTTCCCACCTTTGTCAATGACTTTGAGGTTGAGGATGATGCGGCTTCGCTTGGGCTCGCGGGGTTTCACCTTACGGTTGATGATGCGGACGGTCTCCGAGAAGGGCGAGACGGGAGGACGGATGCCAGCCCCGCCACCCACGCTCCCGCCGTTCTGGGGGTCTGGACGGGGCAGAGGGCGCCGGGACATGCGGTGGCATCGCCGGATGTCTTTCTTGAGCCGGTGCACCGCGGCGCTGGAGTGGAGCTTGGGAGAGGAGGTGCTAGAACCAGGCTTGACAGAAAAGTGTACATCCCCAATGTGGAGGGCCTCCGCTTGGGCCCGAGCCTGCGGTGGTGGGGAGAGAGAAAAAAAAAAAACAGGGTCAGAGAGGCAGCCTGGGTGCACCCAAGTCTCAAACTGGGCACTGCTCACCTCAGGACAAGCGCTTACCAGCAATGCCGCGTCACATTTATACCCACATGAACGACAAGCACAAATACACACCTATGGGCTATTGACAGCTATGGCACGACACCCGTACAAGCACGAGGCACTGCCTATATCCTTTTTGGGCATCTAATTACACCATAGGCTGTGTCCCTCTCGACACGTGCTTTTCCCAGGAGGAAACTGCCACCCTCCAGCCACAATTCGGTGTTACAGTTAAGGGTTTCCAAAGCCCCTCCCTCGGTCATCGTCAGCCAATATGCACAAGCCTCCACTGTCCAAACAACCAAGGGTCCTCGTAGGCATTGGGGCTGTTAGCGTTGAGTTAGCATCCAAAATTACGTACTAGTCCTAAAACAGGGGACTGTATCAGGTCCTCTACAAAACGAGCACGAGACAAGGAGGAGAGGAAGAGTAATGCATCCAGTTTGCTCTCACAACCAGACTCATCTGCTCTGGAAAGCATGGTAGAAGGGGGGTCTTGAGGAACACAGATGGAGGTGGGTGAGGCTGGTCTGACAGAGCTGTCTTAGCCAAACACAAGAAATGCAGAGATTTGAAGCTTAATTTTAACTCGAGACCACAAGCAAGTTGTTCATCCTCACTCTGCTGTGGAAGCGAGGTCCAATGTTTAAAGCCAGGGACTACACCAACTGGAATTCAAGCCAAATTTAACTGCATCTCCAAAGAGATCGCCTCGTCCTTTTGAACACCACACTTGTCTGAAACCTACTAATGAAACAGAGCAGACACAGCACCGGTTCAACTGCTCGGTGCCAGCCCTGCCTGAGAACCAGGGCAGGGGAACAAGACTTTTAAGCTCTTCTGGTGCTTGGAGATCGTGCCAAAACCTGCCCTAGTTCACGCACCAGAGACAGGAACATTTTCTGGCCGCAGGAACAACAGTTTAATCGGTAAGCTGAGGTAGTATGACCTGAAGAACTTGTGGGCATGGAAACCCAGAGTATATTCTTCAATAACGCCTTGTCAGAGCACAGTTGCTTCTAGAGCTCAGCCTCCCACCTGCACCCTGCTTCTTGCCCAAACAAACCCTCCCTTCCTTATTCCCTCCCGGCAGTGGTCACAGGCAGAAGTCACACAGGCCTGGGAGGGGGGACACACAACAGGCGAGCCCCCCTCTGACTGACCGTGTAGTGAGCAGCTTCCCCCACCTCGTGGGCACAACAAGAACTGCAGTGCCAGAAGAAGACAGCTGCTTTTCCTCCCCAACTTTTCCATCCCGTTGCCCCCTTGCACACGCCAAGATTGGGATGGCTTATTGCCAGCTAAGAGCTTAAGCACTCCAACACCATCTCCTTTGTCACCCTGCAGTCTGTGCCTCCTACCAGAGAAACGCCTGGGGGAGAAAAATGTGCGTGTAAAGGCAGGGATCTAACAGATCTAAGCGAGGGGCCCAGGCCAGCTCCTGCACAATAAGCTCAAAGCCCTGGCCCTACATCCCCAGAGCTTTGCCGTCACCCAGTGCCCCTCATCTCCCACCGAGATCCCCATGGGAACCGCAGAAGATCCTGAACAAGCAGAGAACAGAGACGTGAAGACATTTTGTTCCTCCCTGGCTAATGCTGGATGATCATGCCCTTCAGTACTACTTGTATCCTGGCTTTGAAAGGACTGCAAAGACGAGGCCTCCTTCCCTGGCTGTATGTGAAAAAGGAGACTGAAGGCACATCTGAACCAGCGACTCTAGACTTTGCATTAGCCAACTGACAAAGAAACAGGGACAAATAACACGACTGCCAAGGCAGGCATGCAGACTCTCCATGTTAACCCTGGGCTGTACAGGGCTGTTTCACCCACCTAGAGGGAAGCGTCCCCAGCACAGACAAACCCCAACACGTCCTGCTGTAGCAGGAAGCATCCCAGTATCCAGTTACTTTCTCCTTCCTCAGCCTCACATGCTAATCCATGCCCCAAACTGTTCGTTTTCTGAATAGTTAGACACAGTTCCTGTCCCAGGCATCCCACAGTCCTGAGCACAGCAGCAGCACCAGATGAGCAACCTGCACCACATACGAACTCTCCCCATCCCAAGGACCCACAGCTTAAGAGACCCCGCAGACCCTGTCGGGAGGTCACAGGCACGGACAGACGCACATCTAGGGCTGTGCTTGCTCCCTCTCTTCACAGGTCCCTCTGGGTCCCCGGCAGACACCAGGACAAGCTACAGTTTTCTTTCTGACATTACATACCAGCACAGATTGAATTAACAACTTTGTACTTCCTTATCCCCCGTTACTTTGCCATCACAGCCAGTCCTTCCAGCACTGCTGCTCTTGTGTTTTGGGCTTCTCACTAATTTACCACTGCTCAGCTGAGAGCTAAGTGCAGCACGATGTCCCGTTCAAAACACCGGACAGGGAAGCCAGGCAGAAGGTACAGACAGATGCACCAGTAAAAATCCTTGATCCACAGCTTCAGCGGGTAAAACACAGGCATCCTTCAGGGCCTGTCCTGCTGCCAACTCCGCATGTCTTCTACATCAATTCCCCACCCTGTAATCACGCCTTGGAGTGAGGAGTTCTGCCCCCTCTGTGCCACTCTGCTCAGAGTCGAGTCTAATTGCTGCCTGCTCACAGCACTGCCTTCCATCACCCGTGTGAGAAAGGCAGCGGCCTCCCCCGAGTCTGGGGGAAGCAGTCACCCACCCACAGTTGCCTTATACACCCCAAAATTCCTCAGCAAAGCTTCCCATCAACCACACTGAATGAGTAAGCGATAATGCTGGGATGGTCACTGCCCGGCCACTTCTGTAGTCCTGACTATTTTACTTTCTGAGCCTGTGCACATTAATCAGCTCCCGCCCTGTTTTGACAGAGAGACCTGTCTTGGTTTTGTGCTTACACAGCGGCTAGCACAGAGCCCTGGTTCATGGGTAGGACTTTTCCAGTGTGCCAGAACCACTAGGTCTTCTTTACTTGCTATGTGCCTGCGTTTCCAGTTACTTCTGGGGCACCTCAAGGCTGAAGCTGTTTCTAACTCATGTTTCAGCTCTCTGCATTTATTCAACTCCAGTTTTAGTAGTCTGCAGGTAGATCACATGCAGCATCGATCTCTTTGGCCAGATTAGAGAGGGTAAGCTGGGACCCAACAGTCCTCCCCTGGTGCTACACTGCTATCCCCAGTGACCAGCTTCAATGCAAGTTCCAAAGAGCAATATGCAAATATTCAGCTTACCTTGATCTTGTTTTTCCAGGTAAGGTTTCAAGAAAAATAGTATCAGATGCTTTATCTACGACCAGCCCCCAGAGCCCTCTCACTTGCAAAGCTCAGTATTCCTACCACAGGATCAGGTTTATTCAGGCATCAACTATACAAACTCAAGTCTCTTCCCTGCAGAGAACAGCCCATTTTCTGAGCTCTCCTCCTGCTACTAGCTTTACATTCAGTAACTTGCTACCTCTGGTTTGGAGAAGACTTGGTATCCAGTTTTATCTGCTGGAAACTCACTTCTCCCTGCTACGGATCCATTACTCAATCACACTCACGAGCCGTACGAGCGTAAGGTCTTTGAAAAACAAACCCGTTTAATCCCTTCAGCTGTGTCACCACAGTTTGCTACTTAACTCAGAAGTTTTCCAAATGGAAACTAGCTCTCTGGGTTTTGCTGTTTTCACCTGCAGGATTTGCTCACTGCTGAAGAGGTACTCAGCATGTATACGAAGTAATTCACTCCCTGCTTACAGCTCAGCCTACATCAGGATGCAGCTTCTGGAGGTTTGCTGCAGTGCTCTGTCACGAGAGCAAGCCAATTGCTAGGATTGCTTCCCTTCCCCCCCTTCCCTTTTGGGATATGTATCACCTTTATTTAGCTTGCACAGCTCTCCCTCATTGCCCCTGGGAACCAGTATATCTCCCCTGTTCCCTACTATTTCTGAATAAATGTCCCTTGAGGCCCAGCAAGCATATTTGTTCATTCATTCCCTTAACGCACTGAGGCGCACAAGCACGTACACGTGCTTAGAAAAGCCTCTCTTACCTGATTTGTATCAAAACCTCTGCAATTTGGAAGAAAAAAAAAAAAAAAAAAGTACCAAAAAAAAAAAAAAGAGACCTTGTAAGGCAACGGATTTCTAGTTAATTATTTGAAAATCAAGTCATTTCCAGTAGCGCTGCTGCACCATAGTAGCGCTACTCTCTCATAAATTACTGGTTCTGCTTTGTCTTTTATTCTCCACCTGCATTCCCACAGTCCTTGCTCCAAACAGCATTCGCAAGAGCTCTTCTTTCCCCTTTTTGGCTGCCATTCTGCCTTTTTATCGCCCTCTTTCTTCTGCAGTCTTCCAAGTGACAAGGCAACAGCAAGCCAGTTCATAGCACAGTTCTCCCAAGCAACACTGCCATAAACTAAAGTTTCCCTACTGGATGGGGAACAAAATGCTACAAAGGGGAACGGTCTGTTTTCAAACCGCTCGGGGATAATTTATGAACAGGGAGGAGATCAAAAGAAACCCAACTCCAACTCTAGAGTTCAAGGAAGGGCAAAACGACAGAATACCATGCTGCTCAGCCCCTTCTTCCCCCCCCCCCTCCCACCAAGGCTCTCCTTTACTCTGCTACCCCTCGCTTCTTCCTCCTCATTAACCTTCCCCAGTCTTTTCACCTTAGTATTTACAGCCACCCTAACTTGAGGTCTTTGCTAGCCACCCACTGAGCTTGCAGACTGGGCTCTGCCTCTTAACAGCACTTGCTAGACTTTATTACATTAGTTGGCAAGTTTTTCCATTCCACACAGCGGAGTGCCGAGGGAAAAGCAAAATAAAAAAAGCAAACCAGGCAGGGGAAAAGAAGAAGATCACTACAGCATGTGCTGTGTGTCTCTTTTCTAACCTCACATCAGCTTCCCTTCTGACCTGGAGCTGAAGGGCCCATCCTCATGGATGACTTCTGCCAGGCACCTAAGTAGTATGGCAAGAGCCTTATGTACAGCGCTGCCCATTTCAGACCAAGGACTCCGCTTCCCATACACTCAGCACAAAGTTCACAGCATACCAGCAGCCTCCCAAGAATTACAACCTCCCGCCAAGCTTGATCTCAGCTGTGGGAAAGTTTGCCCCTAGTATGCTGAGAATAAAGACCAACTTCCTGCCCAAAACTTTGCAGTTGAAGTTTGCAGGGGTCACTTTCAACACCAGCCATCTTGATAGCGATATTACAAAGCCCGGTCTGTAATTTCCTTTGCAGTCTGATCTAAAGGGCAAGTGTTAGACAGCTCTCAGCAACAGAAGCCTGGCTTATAAAGGCAGCAGGTGGCCAAAGATGCAGCTTTTCAAAGCTTTTCCAAAGGCGTGGGCCACTAACCTGCTGGAATGCTTTCTGCAAATCCCCCTGGGTGCCTATCTGCAGCTTTCGAGAACTAATCCGAGGATAAACCTAGCCCCAACTGCAAACTAAAACACCCGCACAAGCCAGGAGACTGAGCAGCATATGGGGGCGCTTATTTCAAAGCCTTACTGGAGGCTCAGAGGCCCAAATTTAAGCACTGATACACATGAAAAATCCTAGCAAGCCACCAAGTCAATGGCAGACTAGTCTACCAAAGCAGTCCTAGGCCAGACTCCTGCTTAAACATCACTGCATCCAGGCCTAATCTGTTCAGTTAACAGATCAAAAAGAATATTGTTCTAACTGCCAACTGCAAAAACTCCCTCTGGGATCCAAGAATCAGATTTCTTCCCCTGCTTCCGAAATTCTCACTGGCAAGAGATTCTGCAGCTGAAAGATTCGAAAACATCATTAGCAATGCGTGAGGCAGAGCCAAATCCCACTCCTCCCACAGCGGCACTGGTGCTGCAGGGCTGGCAGAGGTCAAACCTGCATCTTCGGCAGGTCAGAACCGACCAAGAGAGGCGTACGATGCAAACTATCGTGCCGGCCTCTGTCATGTTTCTGTCTGCAGTTGTGTTGACCGTGGTTTGCCTGAACAGAGCTCAAACAAGTTCAGATAGGGCTAGCAAGAGATAGAGTTACTCCTTGGGGCGTGGCCCTGGGGTGTTATTTTTAGGGTAGGATCCGAAAGTCACAGAAAAACGGCAAGTCAGAGTGCTAACAGTTTCAGCAGCTCCTGTTTCCCAGAGCTGCAAACCAAGCGGCAGCAGCAGCGCTCTGCCCTGCCAGCCTCTCCCACAATGTGGCACCAGCCTTCAGGAGAGCTCATCTCGCTCCTTATCGCGATCCATCTTCTGCAAAGTACCAAGCCAGCTCCACAAACCTACAGGTTTTCAGTAACGTTTGAGAAGCTGGCAGAAGGAAGATGTGCCACAGAAACACGTCAGGGACATGATTCAACGGATGCTGTTGAATAATTCAGGTTCCAAGTTTGGGGGGGGGGGGGGGGGGTGGGGGGGTGGTTTAAAGAGCAGGGGGAGAAGAGGAGGAATGAGTGGGTTTTATTTTTTGATTTTGGGGGTTGGTTGTGGTTTTTTAAATGAGTGAGAAGTTGGCAGTGAATTCTACCATATCACATTCAGAATCAAAAAGAAAAGAAACTGATTACACACACTGACGTTAAAAGTGCAGCATAAACACTCCTCTACCACTCTGAACAATGTCAGGTGTTATAAATACCAGTATTTTTTAATTCAAGCAGAGAACTATTTTAAGCTGGTGGTTTCCCTTTAAGCGTTCCTCTGCATTGTTGGAAACCTAAACACAAGGGTTTCATTTAATGCATGACTGCCAGAAAGAGAAAAACCAACTAGTCTAGTTTCTCTGAATAAAGTGTAAGAGAGGGTACGTATCAGTTATGTTTGTCGTTCTCAGACTGCAGATCCAGAAAACTGTTAGCAGAAAAACAGGCAGTGAAAAGGACAGTTCTGTCAGCAGGACTTCCCAAGGATTATCATGGTCCCCTGGGCTTTACTCAGGGCATCAGAATACACATGTTCCTGCATATCTTCTGTGTGCTTCATTATGTCCTCTTAAAGCAGAGGAGAGGTGATACCCTACCCCTCACTGCTCTTTCCGGTGCTCATACAGTTAAAGTGCTGCACTGACTTGAGTAAAGCTCCTACCGCTGTCAGGCAAAGGAAAGTATTAACCTGTTTCACAGATGGGGAGACATACACAAAGGCTAAATGACTTGCCCAAAGCCATAGGATGACTTAGTGATAGCGATGCCTTACCACATGGTTCACCCTGGCTGTTCCAGGGCTTTATACCAGAACAAAACCAGGGGAAGATGTGAGCTTGCTCATACGTCTTAATTGTACAAAGGTGTGTTGTTTCTACATTCATTTGAAGTCTGAGACTGAGAAGAGGGGGAAGAAGGAAGCAAATCAAGGAGTTTTCTCTGTAAACTAATAAATTGGTAGAGCTCACACAGTAGTCATGCAGCTACCAGGTTTCTTAGTTAAAAAAAGAAAGTAAAAAAAAAACTGGGGGGGGGGGACGGGACACGACACAGCAGTGCTGCACAAGGGACTACCTTCCTTGTTCTTCACTGCAAGCAAGCAGAGATGCTATGACAACACCTCCTTGCAGAGATGCTGGGTCTATCAGACGAGAACTGGAAACTTCAGCTACTGTCCTACGCAGAGGTGAAACACTCCTCCTGCCCCTGCTGCACCCACCCCCCACCCCGCCCTCCAACAGCTAAACAAGCCTACAGTTTACAGATCAAAACATGAACCCTTCACGAAACTCCCGCGGAGAGCCTATATCCTGAAACACAATCGGAGGAGCACAAGTGGCGGCAGATTCCCGCCACAGCTGCCCGGCTGCTCAGCGTGCTGCTAAGTTGCAAGGGCGCCGGCTAGATGGAATAGGCTGCTGAAGGAAGAGGGAGCGGGGCTGGCTGGCTCTCCACTGCGGCAGCAGAAAGCCATAAAGAGGGAGAGGATATTGGAAAAAGAGATGGCAGCCTCACTGTGCACATCCGCGTGTACCGACCGTCCTGCCGAGGCACCCGTCGCTCGCACGCACACACACACACACACGCTCTCCCCTCGCATGCTTCTGCGTCCCTGCCCCCCACCCACTTTCCCGTCGGGTTGTCCCCGCGTTCCCAGAGCCAGGCGGCAGGCACAAGTCAATTGAAAGTCCAGTCCTTCCAAGGGCACGCACTGATGAGGTTTGAGAGACATTTGGCTAGGCCTAAGTTATTTAAATAAGAGTTACCTTCAGGAGAAAAGTTTTAGGCTTAGGTCCTCTCTTCTTGGGCCCGTACAGCTCACGCTCTCGTTCCCTTTAAGGAGTCAAATTTGTCAAGAAGTTAAAACTTTTTCCCAAGGGAGAAACAGAGGCATACATGTTCAAAACAAAAAAAAAAAAAAAACCAATAACAAAAAAAAAAGGAAAGCTAAAAGAAAAAAAGACGAGCCTGGATGCCGTTTCTCACTTGCCCACCCAAAGCCAAACCTTCTCCAGCCCCCCCAGCCCG
This sequence comes from Tyto alba, assembly GCF_018691265.1. NCBI lineage: Eukaryota > Metazoa > Chordata > Aves > Strigiformes > Tytonidae > Tyto > Tyto alba. The sequence goes on from NW_024881282.1 coordinate 33,539,138, forward strand.
GGATGGGGGATGAGCACTCACTTCTGCTCGAAGGCGGCGATGAGGCGGGAGTCCAGGATGTTCTCCTCGGGTTCCCAGGTACTGTACCTGCCGGGGGCAGGGGCGGCGGGGGAGGGGGGGGACGACACAAACGAAGGCGTTAGCGCCCAAACACACACACCCCCCCCCCCCCCACGGCCACAATCAGAGACGCCCCCCCCACACCCCATCCCGTCCCCCCCGACTCCCGCGGCCCCCGGGGTGGGACCCCCCACCCCCCCCCACCCCGCGCCCGGCGGGATGCACTCACTTGATGGCCCAGCCTTTCCATTTCACCAGGTACTCGATGCGTCCCTGCAACACACGGGGAGCGGGAGAGAGAGGGAGGGAGGGAGGGAGGGAGGACGGGGGGTGAGGCGGGGGCCCGGCGGGCCGGCGAGCGGCGCGGCCGGGGCCCGGCAGCGGGAAGCGGAGGGTGGGGGGGGGGGAGCGGGGGTGAGGGGAGTTCCTGCAGCCGCCACCCCCCCCACACCAGTCGGCCCCTCACCTTTCGGATGCGCCGCTTGATGATGGACTCGGCGGCGAAAACGCGCTCCCCCACTGCAGACAGCTCCATCTTGCTCCTCAGCGGCGGCGGCGGCGGCGCCCACAGCCCATAATAATCCCGCCCGCCCGCGCCGCCCCGCCCCCCTGCCCCCCGCCCCGCCCTCCTCGTGCCGCCGCCGGCTCGCGCACGCCCGCGCGCCCCCTCCCGCCGCGGCCGCGCGTGACCCTCCCCCCCAGAGGGGGGGTGGTGTGTGTTGAGGGGGGGGGGGGGGGGCGGTTGCTAAGGCAAGGGGGTCGCGCGCAGGCGCCGGCCGTTAAAGGGGCCGCGCACGGCGGGTGGTGTGAGGGCGGGGGCGCCGCCGCTGCGTCCCCTCCACGCACGCTCCGCGCCCCGTGACGGGGGGGGGGGGACCCGCCGCCCCTGCCCACGGTGGGGGGGGGCGGTGGTGTTCGAGGCGGGGGGCCGGGCGGTTCGCGGGGGAGCGGGAAAGCGAAGCCCGGCCGGGCAGAGCCTCGGCATGGCGGCGGTGCCGGTGCGCCACCGCTGCCTCAGCCCCTTCCCGCCCAAACGGGTCCTTTTCTTTTTCTTTTTTTTTTTTTTTTTTTCTTAAAACAATGGCGGCCGCGGGGGCCGCGCTGCCTCCTCTCCTCCTTCTGTACACGCAAATGCACCGTCACCCACCTCTACCCAGCTGGGTGAGGAAGCAGGCAGTCTTAAAGTACCTACCATGGCAAAAATTAGCAATAAAGGTGCTTAAATCCTTTTTCTTCTTCTTTTCCTTCTGGCTGGCGCTTGCATGTGCCCTCATTTTTGAGCTAGTATAAGGTGCTGCAAGGTAAGTGGGCCAAGCGTGCTACATAAACCTTTAAAAAAAAAAAAAAAAAATGTTAAGTCACATAGAGGAATTCCCTGCCCTGAGTGTTACTGCAAAATCCTATTTAATTTGCAGTGTACTTTACACTCCCTTGCAGGTGCTAAAAAGACAGAAAGAAAAAAACCTCAGCCACAATCATGCTCTGTGATTCAAGATGGAAGCTCACGGCCCTGTAGCTCTCTTCATGTGGAGATCACGATCCTGTTACCTGCAGGTACCATCTGGCACAGCACAACTGCATATTGTGCTTTACCTCTGTTTTTAGGGTGAGCAGGGGGTGCATTTTGGAATTACACCCTCTGGAAAAAGGGGAGCTGTGACTGAGTGGCCCCAGGCAACAGCCAACTTGCTTTTGCTGCTCTTTCTCAACCCACCGTGACCTCACCAGCCACCTGCACAGCACTGGCACCCCTCTGCCTCACGTTTTTCAGCCGGCCTGGCAGGGAGCACTCAGAGCTCCCGTGGCTTTTTCTAACCCTTTCTCCATTTGTATTCGCCTCCCCTTTCCACCTCTGGCTCAGAAGTTCGCCCCAGAAGGAGGATCGTCTGGCAATGGCTGTATTTATCAGTGCTAGCCGGGATGGATTTCCCAAAAGCAAGATGGGCAGGTAGGAGAACAAGCGTTTTCCTCACTGCCTGCAATTCAGGCGAGATGTGTCATAACATTTTGTTCTTTTTCACCTTAGCAGCTGAACAGTTGCAGCCGCCACAGGCTCTCTGACCAGAAGAGAAGTGACTCAAGAGGAGACGTGTTCCCCACCGCCTGTCCTCGTTTGAAGCAGGGTGGATGGAGAGGTTGCTGAATGCTGACAGTGACGGCAAACGGACGGTCACACGGACTCTGGTTCAGGACATGCACACAATGCAGAGAACAAGGTGTTTCTGTGGTCAGGGACTGGACCGCAGTGTACTTCCCCACTGATAATTCTGCATTTAGGTCCTATCACTCGCTTCGAGAATAGGCTATAAGCAGCCCTTTCTCAGGTATTTACCATCACAGTCCAACAGAGAACAAAACCTTGGACAGATCACTCAGGACTTTCACGTAGAATGGGACAAGTCCTTTGGACCACCCCATTTCTCTAGACACCACTTTTTTTAATCTCAGTTCTTTATATGCTTGAAGGTGACTTCAAAAGAACAAGTCGATCACAGCTGTTACATTTTGCTTTTCACTTTTTTAACTGCTTTTAACTTTGCACATTAAGTGTTCATTAACACCATCCACATTTAAATTGGCATATTTGTTACTGTTCGCTTCGCTTAAACAATTGTTTTTACACTTGTGGCTGAGCTTCAAATAACTGAACTTCCAACCATCAATATCATCCACCCTAAAAAGCGGGCACTCCCAAATCAAATGGGGAAAGACTCCTCATGCAGCTACGCAAGGACGCTGGCAGCAGCTGTGACTGATGGCCTTGTCCCCAAACAGACGTACGGATCGCGAGCAGCACACCTCACCTCAGGGCAGGCGCACAAGGCACCCCCGATCTGTGGGCCAAAAGGGGCAGCAGCAGCACTTCAGAGACCGCCACATGCTCCTTCTAGTTATTTGCTCCTTCCACCTCTCTGCAGGACCTTCTTTCCAGACATGGCAACTACGCCAATCACAGCGAGCAGCCATTGTACGGGTATTGCCCAACCCCAGGCTCTTTCATTTAACTTTTACTCTCGCAAAGCAAAATAGCAGCAAAATACCCAGCTGTTCAGAGCATTGTTAGGTATTTCCTTTGTTTCATTCAAGTTTCCAGTAAAAAAAACAAAACCACAACAGCAACATAGGAAGATGGCTCTCCCAGAACAGCTATTGTTCACTATGGACACCAAAATAAAATATTTTTTTGGTGTCTTGCTGCCCGCAAGACCCTGGTGCTGTAGGATACGCCGTAGCACTTCTTGCTGGCACTGAGAAGCCAACGCAGGGAAGCAATAAGCTTTGGGGGAACAACAAGACCTTTCACACCAGAATCACTGGCAAGCGGTGTATGAGCATTGGGGGAGAGCAGCAGGTGCAAGAACATTTTTATTTATTTTTTATATGGCAGTCGATAATGAAAAGCTCACCTGCTCGAAGCCAGTAACTTCCTCCAGGCTCATTTTTTGCCAACCTGTGACCTGGCAGGAGCAGCAGCGCCGATCTCCGTTAGAACAACTCCAAGGGACGATCAGCCAACTCGGTTGCTGTTTGCTCCAGGGAGGTCGCTATCAGGAGGGGCAGATTCCTGTAAAGAAAGGATCGTTCCCTCGCCTACACCCGGAGCTGGCGCAGCTGCACACACCCCAGCCCCTCCAGCAAATGCTGCATCGGTTTTTAAGCAAACCCTTGGTGCTGCGGTTACCCGTGTCAACGCGCGGTGAGATTTCCCAGCTGCAACTCTGAAACACGCAGGGGCAAGGACAGACCCCTCGGAACTGACCGCGTACCTCGTCGTGCAGCAGCTCTGGTAGCTCCGTGTGACCCGAGCAGTGACCAGAACAACCACCCCTCCAGCCCCCTGACTTTTTGCTGTAGCAGAGAGAGGAGGCGGCCCATGGGGCTCCTGCAGTGCCTACACTGCTGGGGCACCACCATACCCCTGGGGCCTGCCTACGAGTTCCCAGACAGGCCCAGCCACCCAGGTTGCCACTGGATCAGGGTGATTACCCAAGTCCCCCAAGTTTCTTGCATCCTTGCTTCAAAAACCGTCACTCGGCGAGCAAAACGCTGGCGAGAGAAGGACCAAGAGCAGGGGAAACGAGTGGCGCTGAACAGACAGGAGGTGACTGCCAGCTTCCTGACAGCGCTCGCCATCGTAGGGGCCACACACGCTGCATTTCACTCCACGCTTCTCGGAGAACAGCGAGCGGCTCAGTCCATGTGGTTTCCCCTTTTGGGTGCTGCCTACCGTAGCGGGGAGCCGGGGGCACGTCCTGCAGTGCAGCCCCGTGCCCTTGCTCTCGGGCGTCCTTTCGGGAGAGCTGTGCAAGGCAAGCCGCCTGCATGGCGCGGATCACGGGGCTGGCATAGCAACAGATTATTAAAAAAAAAAAAAAAAAAAAAAAAAAAAAAAGGAAAGTAGTACTATCCAGATTATCCTTTAATCCAACCAACACATGCATGTGAAAGGACAAGCCGTTATGAGTTTCTAGCGCCAGCCTGCCTCTGCAGCATTGGCAGGGGTAGGAAGACACAATCTCCAGAGAAGGCTTTCCCGTAACTCTGCACTGCAGTTTCTTACAACTTCACCTGACTCACTATCTGCTGCCAGAAAGCGAGTGGCTGGCTGCAGCCTGCTCCGATGCCATCACTCAAATCCAGCCCCGCTGGCTCACGCTGACTGCGCTCTGGTAACGCTGGCAAGACCTAACCACGCCGCCTTGAGCCATGACCGACTCAGGAAACGCACCCCAACCCCCTCCACTTCTGCTCTGCGTGCTTTTGTGATTGACGTCATAGCTGCGTTCGGGTGCAGGGCTCAGCCCCATGTGCCGTCTACTGAAGACATCTCGGACACCCCCATTTGTTTGCCGAGGTACCCCGACGAACAGCTAGCCTTCCCCTCCACAGAGGCTGGAGAGGTACACGCCTGGAAGGAGCAACTCGGAAACCAAAGCGGATGAAATGACACTTGGGATTCTCTCCGTGGAGTATCAGCTGTTCCAGGATTCGGGCTTCTCGGCTAAGCCCCGTGTTGCCTGCAGTGAATCAGGGGCCAAACTCCACCTGGGAGCTGCTGCGCTCTTGGGGAGCTCCTCGAAAGGCCAGCAGGCCAACCCACAGGAGGCTTTGGCTTAGAGGAGAGCGGCTTCCCCGCTGGCAACCAGCACGGAGCGTGCTGGGCAGCCCAGGCGTCGCCTCAGTTGCTCTCCCCAAGGGACGCAGGACATGGGGCTCACCAGCGCTCTCCTGGCGCCGGCAGAGCTGCCCCGGCACCGCAGCACTGTGCGAGGATGACAAGAGCTCCCTAAACCCAGAGCAGCAGTCACCCTGCCATCAGCTTTCTCCTCTTCAAATTCTAATCCATCAAAGAGCAACCATCCCGGGTCACCTCTGTACAGCTCTAACTTATCCAGTGGGTTAAAAATTAATAAAAACCTAACCTCCTCGAATCAAAGTAATGAGTAATGTCAGAAACAGCCTTTTGCAGGCTCCATTCTTCATTGATCCTCCTTTACTGTTCTCTGTCTTGCACGCAAACACATTTTCCATTTTTTTTCCAGTCACACTGCATGTTTATACAAACAGAAGTGACTGGCGGAAAATAATTCAGCTGTAGAATTAAAGTAAGGGGAGGTAAATGACCACACAAACAGACCATTAGGTAAATGTCAGTTCTCATATTTAATATTTTAATAATTTCGTTTGCAACATTTACCACATAAATCATCTAAATAAATAGATGCTGTACAGTCTCTTATCCGTATCAGTACAAAAATAAAACCACACTTTGTGTCAAATTATACTTGAGCCTGCCCTCCCTTTGCTATTACAATCTCCTTTTACAGCACATACTCGCTCAGAAAAGGCATTATACTCCGATTGGTTTGTTTGGAATTGGTTTACTCCCTATTCCCCCCCCCCCCCCCCCCCCAATACATTCAATTAGTCTGTACAAAAGCTAGAAGCTCATTCTGTGCAAAAGGAAGCTTTCTGTGTGCAAAGACTCATACTCTAGCGTGCTGACAGGAACAACGGCAACAACTGAAGAGACGAGAACAAAAATAATTGGGGACCCTCCCCTCTAACTGACCCCATCCCCCATCTTTGCCCCCCCAACAGAAAGGAAGCATACCAAATTAGATGAGTCAGTGTGCAAAAGAGTCCAAACAATGTGCGTACGCCGAGGGAAAAGGTTGGTGCTGAAAACCCAGCGAGAGAACTGGGGTTCCCCCAGCTGTAGAGCTGGCTAGGTGAGGAAAAAAGCTTCATCTTAGCCTGCTCAAAAGGTTGTTGAGATACGCAGAACAAAAGCTTCATCTAAATTATTTTAGTTCTTTTGTTACCGTTAGGTTGGAGATGAGGTGAGGAAATGGCCTCTGGAAAAATCCAGCAGCTACTGAAGACAGCTCCTGGCTCACCCTCCCTTCTTCTACCCACTCCCTGCAGAACGACAGACATCTCCCCGTTCCTCAACTAAGCTAATAAGGTGCAATTTTTCGTACAAGAAACTCAATAAAGATGTCTCCAGAACTTGAAGAAGTGGTCGTAGTTCCAGACTAGGACCACTCAAACTGAAACTCAACCTCCTTTTTCCCTTTCCTCAGACAAAGGAGGTGGGGAAGGAGGAAGCCAACCTGCACCCTGAGGGCAAGCGAGGGACTTTGCAGGTCTCCTCTCCTCCCTCAGGGAGCCCTCCTTTACTTGGCACGGTGGAGCACACTCCCCCTTCAGCCATGGGAGGGAGGCAAAGGGCTGGGTGGCAGCTCTGGAAAAATGATTCGGAGCAGCCAGCGGCCTGAAACAGATACATCTTTTGCTTTTCAAATGCCACTTTTAGGCAGACGGTAAGGAGTACTTAGCACTCCTAGTGCTTTGCATTTCCAAAGTGCTTCAAAACGTACTTCAGCTTTAAAAGCAAAAAAAAAAAAAAAAAAAAAAAAAAAAAGCTGCTTAACATTTTGACAGATTTGCAAAAAGCTTATTTGTGCTGACTCTACATTTTCTGGTTAAAAAATAATAATAATAATAATAATAAAGGCTTTCCACCTCCTCCTCCTCCAAAATCCCTCTCCCAGTCAAAACTCTGCTACCCCAGTAAAGAGATAAGCTGTGATAGAGGTTCTGAGCAGTCTTACAAATTCTCCCTTTCAGCACCTGCCTGGCACTCTCAGACCAGAACCCCTAGCATCTTTGTTTCCATCTGCTGTGGGCTGTGCTGCAATCTCAGGAGCAAAGCTTTTCTACCCCCTCCTGGCTTGGCAGCAACCCGTCTCCCCCCTTCAGCCGTTACGTGCTCCCACTCAGCTCTGCTCCTCTCTACAACTCCCAGTTAACTCAGGATCATCTCCTACCCGCTCCCTGCTAAGCCACCGTACTTTAAGAAATGAAGGGTGCAAGGGAAAGAGAGGTGGAAGAGAAAAAGGCGTCATTACTCCAGGAAGTGCTTGTAACAAGGAGGGATTTGAAGGGTCTGAATTCAGTTTTAAGTGATTGCTTCTCTCTCCTCCCAGTTGTCCTGGGGCTATTTTGTAGGCCTTCCCATCTTGACCAGCTGCTTGGGTGGAAGCCAGGTGGTTCAACACCCAGAAGGTTCATGCTTTCTCTATGAGGACAAGAAGTTCAGCAGGCAGAGGACAACATGGTCTCTTATATCACAAGCTATTGTCTCAAAACAAGTTTACCATGCCCTTGGGGAAAATTGTTTTACGACAAGCACGGTAAAAGTGACATGTTCCCTTTACCTGTATGTGCCATGGCTATGCATTCCCATGTAGAAGTTACCCCATGCAAGCTGTTAACGTACACATCTCCCTTGCTTTCCCAAATGGTAAAGGACAGATACACAAATGCAGCGCTGGCTCTCTCCTCTCCACAGGGTACACTTGGAATTCCAAGGGATGTCCACTCACTGATGCAAGGGATCAGCGTCACTACAAGCTCTTTGCACTTCTAACATGCTTTCTCTCTCAACTGCCAGCTCGCCCAAAGGCCTGTCCTCAACCCCCTAAAGAGCGCAACTCCGAGCCAACTCCCTCCCTGGCAAGCCCCTGCCCCTACTATTTTCCTAGAAGGCCCACTGCCCTCTTCTTCCTAGGCTGCAGGTAAGCAAAGGAGGAACAGAAGACAGGTAGACAGATACCAATCAGCTTTAGAAAAGGAGGTTTTTGCACTTTCCCTACTTCAGAAAGCACAAACTTAAAGTTTGAGAGGAGAGGAAGGGGTGGAGAGGTGGTAGTAAATTTAGCTTTGCCCAGATACATGGATGTGGCTGACAGCCCTCTCTGCTGTCTTCCACATTTCGGCCTCTTGGGGCTGCCACTGAGGGTCTTGCATGAGCCACACCCGGCCTATTTTTTGACCTGTGCAAGCTCTCCCTTCTCTATTCCAGTGAAACCATCAAACAGCACTAGCTGGCATACAGCAGGAAACAGCACTGGGGCCAAGGGCCCCCTGTGAGGTGAACAAACAATTTTATACATTCAGTCACAAAACACCAGAAGAACAATTCTGGACAGTTTCACAACACTAACAACAAAAAAAGAGCCATTCATTTCTCAATAAGCTTCTTTCTTTCCAAGGCTCCAACACAAGTAAGGGTCAATTCACTAACAAATTCGGGCTTATTTTGGCAAATGGAACTGCTTTTGGGTGTTTTCACAATAATATCCTGGCCTTGCTTGAAAAAGGAAAAGGAAAAAAAAAAAAAAAAAGCCAAAAAAAAGCCACCTTGGTCTGACTTCACAAGCCGAAGGGCCCCCAAGCAAATGCAAGACAATAAGGAGCATGCAGGAGATAGGCTACTTAATGCCACTATTTACGTGTTAAAACTTGCTGTTCCAAGGCATCACTTGTATATCAGAGCAGCAACATCTAGTTTATAACCATCCAGGAACAGTGGCAGTCTTTTTTTTTTTTTTTTTTACTTTTTTTTTTTTTTTTTTAAACACAGTGTTAACAGTAAAGGTTTTCCAATCTCATGAAATCCCTTAGTTCTGTCATATATACAGCAAGTTCACTGTGAGAAGATCTATGACATAAAAACTTCTGTCCCTCCAACGTGGCTGGTAAATTCTCACATGGAAACAGTTCTAAGAATGACTATTCTTCTTTGAGAAGTTTGTTTCTTGCATACAGTTCAGTAATTTCCACTGGCTGAAGTTTGTTTTTCTTGTTTACAGCCATGGAGCCAAACGAGGTATGGGAGAGTTAGCCCATTTCTATTCTTGGCTTGTGCTTCAAATAGAATTATTAAACTCAGCTTCAGCTGGATGTTATTCTGGCTCTTCTAATCAAATGGAATGCTTAACGAAGCTCTGAGCACAGCATCTGATTTTCACAGTATGTTAGCCCAAGAGGTCCCAATTCAATTTTCAGATTTTGGGTTGAACTCAGATAGATGGTATTGAGGAGAAGAGACAAGTAAACCCAGACAACCTCTCTTGCCATCACCATTAAAAGCCCCATACATCTCTACACCTGCAGAAGTGGAATAAAGCTAATTTTAAAGTTCCAGAAGACCAGCTCTACCAAGGAAGTTTACAACAATATGTCACCAGACAATATGGAACAGGGCCACATTTTAAAAAGATCAAGAGAAAAATCTTCTCAAAAAAGATTCTTAAGATAAGCAAAAATTCATGAATGTCAAAAAAAAAAGTCCACCCCAACACAGTAACTGCTTAGTTTCCTACCACAAACTCCTCCTCACACACACACACACAAACCAAACCCACCCACGCTCAATCCGATAAGGGTTAACTCCTCATTGACCTGTACACAAAGCAGCATGCTAGCCAGGTACTTTGTTTAACACTTCATATAGTGAGATGATTAGTCACCAGCAGAACACCAGCTAGCTTGATCCAAAAAATGATTAAGATATGAAGCTGTAGGTGGATCCTCTTTGAAAGACCACCACAGGTCTTTGAAAACTCCACTGCAAGAGGAACCAAAAATGTTGAAAGAGAAATGCCAAAACAAAACATTGAGAAGTCTCAGCTGGTGAGTGGAAAGAAAAGCAGAGGATGGAAATTCAGTTTATTAGGACAAGCTCTTTCCTGTTGCAGGACTGGTATTGCTTCCGATGTCAACCAAAGCTAGGATCCTTAGTAAATAGGAAGCTTTTTTGGTGTATTTTTACACTGAGATAAAGACAGGACAAAGGCAGCAGTAGCCGCATTAGAATAAAGAAACCAGAACCTATAAATGCCTTGAAGATTTAGCAGGATGAGCTGGAGTTCAAGACTTTTTAAAAAAATAAGCTAAAATATTATGCTTTTTCAACCTAACTACTTGACCTGCTACAACCCTCAAGAGTGGACTCACCCGTGTGGTGTGTCCACTGGTTATGACAAAAGAGAGATGCAGGTATTTGGCACATTTGGCAGGTGTTGGGAAGAGGGGGCCTGTGGGTGTGTGTGTGGGTGACGATGACAACAATGTCTGACCCCACATCCTGCAAAAGTGGGTGCAACTCCAGATACAGAAGCCTCGCTCTGGACACCCACGTTCAACAAACATCCTGAGCCTGTGTGCTTACCTCATCAATTTGCCCTTGCTAGCTACAGCAAGCTTCTTTCCCACTCATTCTTGCTCCCACCACATAATTCTAGGCACCCACACCCCACCCCCCCTCCCGCAGCTTCCACTTCTCACCTTCTCAGATTTCTCCATAATAAGACTCCCATGTCACTTCTTCGAGTGACAAAAGGTTAGTCCAGAAATTCAACATCTTCCCAGTGGTCCTGAAACTACTGTGACACAGTGGAGGACACGTCTGCTCAAACAGCTACGAGATGGAAGGGGAAATCCTAAGTCTACACTGAGCTGCCACATTCTATCTGAGGTAAAACCTGCTTTTAATAAAAACCATAGAGGCAGTCCAAGCACTTTGCAAAAAGTAGATGTTTGGAGGACAAGAAGCCCCAGAGCTCCCAAATTCTGCAGGCCAACAGCCATGCCCCTCAAAGGAACACATTGAGGGTTTCCACAGATGTCTTTACCTCGGAGCTCAGAAGGCTCTTAGCTTCATTTAGAAAAAATACAGCAGATAAGAGATGCTTCAGGTGGGGTGGGGAGAGGAAACAAAGGATTTAAGGACATTAATCATGGCAGTAGCCAATGTCACCCTGCTGCACTCTGTCCTGCAGTCCCCACCTTAGACTCTAGCTTACTTTTCTTGCTTTCCATAGGAAAAGGTCTAGATTTACAAATTTAGTTAAATAAAATTTGCTTTTTAAAAAAAAGGAGGAGAACATGCACGTGCGAGAACAGATGCTATACTAAACTACCAACTCAAAATACAGCAATTCTTCAAAAACCTCAAAGTGTCACAGGCAGTCCAGCACAAGGCATTTTTAAGTGCAAGATCAGGCAGGGTCTATTGAAATGCAGACTGCTTTCCTTGGCAAAGATTTTTAAGCCTTCCAAGGGGAAGTTCCCATCAGTAAAGTAGTACAGGATCACAGATACTGTGAGGAGACTGGAGTCACGGAAGAATATTACTCAGGCAGTAGAATCCAAGAATTCTCATTGCTAAGAATTAAGAAATTTTTTCCCCTCCTCAAATCTAATGTATGCCTTCCCCACATGCTGTTTACCTTGGATGTCCCAATGGGATCCAAGAACAGAATTTGCTGCTAATCAAGGTCCATTTCTGGCTCAGTTCTGTTCAATTCCTGTGTCCTGGGCCTGTGCCAGTATCTTGGATATCTTTGCAGTGCCAGGCAATGCTTTGGTTGTCCTATTAGCACCTCCTCCCAGGGGAGAGGAGTCAGTTTTCAACCAACTTATTACCACAGATTCAGGACAGCATTTGTTATTAATACTGAAATTGGCAAAGGGGAAGAACACCCCACTTTCCATAACACATTCCTCACACAGCAGAGCTGAGCCTGGAAATCCTGTTTAGCATATACAGAATGGTATGTCTCAACTGCGCTGGGTTTCTGAGCTTATAATGAGGGCAAATTGAATTTATGTCGCCGATCTAGATTTCAGAGATGCATTTCAGTCTTTCCGCATGATCACCAATCAAAGAAAGAAACCTCTGCTGTCTATACAGACCCGTGCTGCAAAGACTGACTTACCACAGACAGGCAAATATGGTTCTGAAGTCCTGACAGCAGGCCACAGGGAAAACAGCACTGGAGAGAAAGTCTTAACAGGCTGGAGTTATCTAAACAGGTAGGATCCATCGCCTCTCACTGCTGCAGGAAGAGAGGGAGGAGGAAGGTGGGAAGAGCAATGCACAGAGAAGTATCTTTATCCAAGGGATATCAATTGCAGAACAAGGCGGCAGGCTAGAGATCCAGATCTCTTTCCACCTCCACATGCCCTCTCCCCACAAATGCAGCTGCCGCCACTTAACAGGATAAAAGGCGAATTGTTCAGCTTGCTGCTTTCACATCTAGGAGGGGAGTCTTTGCCAGGGAAAGGGCTGTCAGTTTTTCAGATGGACAAAGCAATGACAAACACACACCCCCTACACTGCCCTTTTTTGCGTATCTGAAAGGGGGGAAAGGAGAAGAGAAAAAAAAGAAGGTGTCTGTAAACATTTTAAGAGGAGACATTTTGGATTTTTTTTTTTTTTTTTTTCTTAAGGGATAAAATAACCCTTCCCTAGCCCCACCCTAAAAGCACTAGTTTTGGGGAGCACTGAAAACAGGGATTCAGAACTGCGCACTCCGGTCTCGGAAGAAGCCCTCAGCCACTTGTGCTTCTCTGAAAGTGACGGTAATGGAGTTTGCTGTGATGTCTGTCACTGTCACTTCGCTGGGGGGCACAGTGGGAATCCAAGGGAGATTGCCATCCACATCTGCTGCAGAAGGAGAGGCAGATAAGAGCATGTTAGTGAGAGAGAGAGAGAGAGGGTGAGAGAAAGAAAGGAGGAAGAAGAGAGGGAAGGGAAGGATGGAAAAGGGGCCTCCTTTCTGACAAACGGTGGGTGAAATCAGTCTGTACTGACTCTGCACATACAAGGCAAGGGAGAGCATGGGCAAGCCCTCCCCTCAGAGGGTAAGGGAAAATGGAGGATCACTGCAGGATATAATGGGAAAAGGAGAGAGTAGCAAAGGTGTCCAGACGCACACCAGCATCAAAGTAGCCTACACAGAGGTCAAAAGACTCTGTAACACCACCCAACTCATCTAACTATCCACAATTCCGATACCTCTCACCCCATCTCAGCCCCTAATTTGGCTCTGTGTCAGCAAAGCACACTCATCCAGGTGTGAGCTCACCCTCTTGTAAATGCCCTACCCTGCTGAAAAGTGAAAAAATCACTAACCCTTGCACATCCTCTTCAGATACTCCTATGGGAGTCAAAGGGACCCAAAATGGAGGGTCTTCCTTGCACTGCATCTGCAATGCAGCCTGGATGCAATTCTCTCAAAAATCCATCAACACTGCTTCATGAAGAGGCTGTTCTCCCTTTCTCATGTCCTTCCTTTGCTCCTGGATAGCTCCATACAAGAAACCCAAGCATCCCTGCAGTTTTTCACTGTAAGAATAATTATCATTCCCTCTGCCACCCAAAGTCTCACTTTCCCCCAACCCCCAGAGACAGCCACAAAAATACACAGAGAGAGGAGGGAAAACATACCCTCCCTCCCTGCCACTGGACCTGTGCTATATACCTTGTTGTCCCAACCTGGGCAAGGAACGAGGACCCCTTAAGAGTATATTTCCTGACCTCTGTCTCAAATACCTGGGCTGCCTACTTTCATCTCAGAAAGAGTCCAACCCCCTCTAACAATAACTGGAATTCCATGCAGGTCATGCGTCAAGGGGAGAACAAAAACAATTTTACATTTCTGTAGTGCCATTCACTCTTCCGATCCCCAAGTGCTTTAGAGCCCAGTGCTTCTAGGGGGGAACGGCCCCACACATTTGTTCATTGCCAGGATGCAACACTTGTTTCCTCTGTGCTACCCCCATTGCTGCCTCCCTGGATTTTAGGCACGGTTTGAGCCCTTCGCAGAAAGGAGGGGGATAATGTTGATTCCCAGAACACAGCCTTCCCCAAAATCCTGCCTAATCCAGCCTGGCTAACAGCTACTCCTAGCAAGGAGTAACAGGATTCCCTTAGCTACTACAAGCAGCACAAGCCCTGGTTTTCCACTCCTCAGGAAAGCTACGCCTTCAGAAGCTCTAATAATGCAAGGATAGAGTTTCCCTGGTAACTCAGAGCAATGTGCACACATCCCACAGCCCTCCCGCACAAGATGCTGGTATCCCTCCCCAAAATGCCAAATATGCTTGGACATCTCCCGTGCCTACACTCAAGCTGCCTACTCAGTGGGATCAGGCAGGAGTTACCATCCTTACTTTATCTCTCTCATCCCTCTCTCACATAGCTCTACAGCAACAGACTTTGGAGGACGTGGTGTGTGGAGAGGAAAGGGAAGGAGGGGGCAGAGGAATGTACAATGGGTTCCTAGCAGCATTGCTATATGCTCCTCAGAGCAGCGCTATGAGAGGAGTGCTGGTGTCCAAGCTTGTCCACTGCCAGCCAAGCTCCTTTAGCAGAGGAGCAGGCTGAACACCTGTGGATATGTGGACAGAGGCAAGGTTCATCACTATTGCACCTGCATGCCACCTCTGCTGGGAGGAAACTGTAAAAGGGGAGTAACTTGCAGTATCTTCTGCATGCTTTCTAATACTGGGAGAGTTGTCACTGATACAAGACTACTGAGAGGCAACAGCACCAAAAAAGCAGAGTCATCTGTGCTATTCGTCCAAACAAGGAAGGAACTTGCAGACAAGGGGGCCACAGTGTGAGCCAGCTAGCACTGCTCTGACGACCTGACCTAAACTACAATCCCAGGATGAGGCAAGCAAGGAGGAAGCATGCAGAGCATCCTTTGCATGCCGCAGAACTTCACAGCCAAGGGGTGTCTGGTCTTACCTTCTTTGCTGGTGTGCTGCATGGCCTCCCAGTCCTCAGGGCCCTGTCTGGCCTCTAGGCCCACTGCGTCATTCAGGAAGAACTCATGCCTGCAGTTTCGGCTCTCCAGGCTCGCCATGCGGGGGAACTTCTTCCTTGACAGTCGCAGGTACTTCTGGTTTTTGCGTTGCTTCCGGAGAGAGAATGGCAGGACCGCTCCCCCAGTCTTCTCTGAGAACTCTGCCTGCCCTGGCTTGGCCCCTGGCAGGCTACTGTCTCCTCCTCCAAACCTCCGCGCAAGAGAGAAACAGAGCTTCTCCTTTCCCTTGTGGGCACTCCTCAAGTCCATGCCATACAGTCGCTGCCAAGACATCAACGCAGCAAGGGTCAGAGTGGAAATCTGATGGTATAGTCAGGGCTCCCACCTGAGAGTCAGGAAACTATTCTTTGTTCAGTCCCCGAACATCTAGATGAGCTAGGATAAGTCGTGCTTCTTCTACAACACTGTTTTTCTGACCTCTTCAACTGCCATCTAAGCTCTTCCTAATATGTGCTTTCTAGGATTGGCTGCTTGGCTTGGCAACAGTCAAAGTGTGCTGGAACTCCACTTCCAAACAGTGGCTACCTTTAACATGATGGAAAGTCCAAGCCCAACATGAAATTAAGAGAGCACGCAAACCAGGTAACCTGCAATCACCCAAGCCCAAAGTTTATAAAATCCTAGTTCAGAGAGCAAGAGCTGTTGTTCGTTTGTGGGTTTTTGTTTTGTTTTGCTTTTTTAAAGACAAGTTAGCTGGCTCTTCAGCTAACAGGTTAAAAGTATCTGCCTACCCACTGATTTCATGTTGTTGTGTTACCCTGTTACCCCTAATTTTGTCCATGCAACAGCAAACGGACAGTTTCCACCTCCCTGTGAGCAGAGGAGCAGCACAGCAGCTAGTGAGTTAGAAATACACAGAAGAGCAAGAGTCTACCTGCAGGAGGAGGCGCTTCGGTTTGGGGCCTCTTTTCCTGTACCCCGATGCACGGTCTCTCTCTTCCCTGTGAGAGAGAAACACAAATCAAACCGAGTACTAGATAGCACAGCACAAAGTCTAGTCAGGACTTCTACCTTTCACAGCACAGCTCTCTCATTTCCTTCATTAAAACCCAATGGTGACCAGTGTGGGCTTAGAAAATATCCCAGAATTGCTTCTTGTAGGAGTGAAAGTCTTGCAATAAGGGCATTTCTCTGACTTAGCTGATCAAGGATGGGTTATAGAAACTTATCACGTCACATGACTCCAGTCCAGCCCTGGACCTGATTAAAACCTGAGACTGATTGCTCTTTGCTGCTTGCTCTTGGCCTCATTTCCTGAACAGTGCCAATCAAAGATGCTTTAACCCTGTCTTGTCAGGGTTAAACAACACCAGGGTACAGAGATCAAGCAGGATTCATTGCTGTACACCTCATCTTTGATTGAAGTAGGGACAACAGGGGCACTTTACGCACACTATGAAATAAAGACACTATTTCCTTTTCCTGTGTCCAGGCAGAGAAAGAACATGCGCCCTTACTTTTCTTCATAAGCCACTACCAGGCGAGGGTCCAAGATATGATCCTCTGGCTCCCATGTGCTGTATCTGAAGAAAAACACAAGGAATATAAAGTAAACAATACTTTAATGAAACATTCTCTCTGCAGGCCTGCTACCAGTGTGCTGTGGCCCTGGATACTGTCTTCACAAGAGTCGGTGGGGCCTGCCACAACATTGCGAGAGCTCTGAGGAATCCCAGCCATTCCCTCCCCAATTTCCCGCAGACACCACCTCCCCTTCCCAAAACAGGCAGGGCCAAGCGTCAAGCAGCTCTTTGTAGGAGAACAGGGAAGACTTTCCTCCCCAGGGCCCCCTTCACGCTGTTTGCAAAGCGTGTGCAGACACTTGCAAATTGATTTTAAGTCAGTGCCGAAACAGGTCTCATCTGCAGCACTCCCTCAAATCCAACAAACCCCGTGAAACAACGAGACGTGATCCGATACCACTTTCTGAAAAATAGGTCTCTCTTAATTTAGAGTGCTCAAAGAGTAAGTACGCTTTCTCACCTGCATTATTAATTACCTCTAATCACTGGAGCTGAAAGTATTCATTTAAGAAGAGTTTAATTTTTCTCCACCGATGCCATTCAACTAAACATGGTTAGACCTGGGCCCCGAGGCAAGTTGATGGCGACTTTCCAACTATTCCTCCTCTTGCACGACTCCCCCTGCAGGTTATTTCTATCTAGCAGAGGTCATCAGTATTTCTGTACTTGCGCAGGAGGAACCCATCTGCATTTTGGTCAGGATTACCAAAACTACTCAAAATAAGCTTGATGCTCTGAAAGTAGCTGGTGAAGTGTCGCTCACTGCCCCATCTTCCCCCTCGATTGCCAGATAACTGTGACAGGAGTCAGATGAACAGGAAAGAACTGAACCCACTCAGCAGGCAACACCAAAACCGGTTCCCAAAGGGCACAGCTGCACTTAATACCAGGGAGAAGCAGCCAGAAAACCCCATTGTGGAAGGTGAAAGGATCACAAGGTGGTCATCGTGTCATATTTGCCTCTAAGGGGGTCATGTTTGCCCAGAAAATGTGGGTGGCATGTCTCTGCCCTACAAATTCAAAGGCAAGAAAGCAAGTCTGAAACCCTAATGCCTCAGAACATTCATTTTCCTGGAATGGGAGGTCCAGGGCCTGGAGGTGGAACCCCTCCCAGCCGCTGAGGAGGAGGGCCAGAGAGGAGCCACATGCAGGTGGGCAAGGGTGCATTTGTATCAGTGCCTTTAAATGGTGGGAAAGAATTTTTGGATGTTTACATTTCTGGATGAAGCACAGGCTGCACGTGAGGACACATGATATATGAATGTATGTAAACAGGGGAAGTGATTTGGGAATGGTTTTCCCTTTCATGTCTCCATTAGACAGAAAGGTACCGCAATATAGGAGAAATGGGTCTATAAATGAAAGTACAATTATTTTACAAAAAGAGAGAAACAAAAAAATGAAATTAAGATCTCCCAAAGTGCACTGTACATCAGAGAGTTAAGAACAGATATGTCTTCATAACAAGCTGGTCCCTCCCTCCCTCCTTTGATCAAGCCTCCTGCAGCAACCTGATTGTGAGCTGTCAAAGCCAAGATGCTGTTTGAACAGAGGAAGGTTTCCTCCCAGCTGCGGGGATTCTGGCACTCATTCTACAAATTTAAGAAAAATAATAACACAAGGGGCAAAAAAAAGACATTGGATTGCTTTTCATGGGCAGGAGGAGAAAGGCGATTTGCTTTTTTAAAAAAAAAAAAACTGGTGGGTGTTGCCTTTTTCTCTGCAGCTCAGTTTCTGGCTTCGCTGCAGTGGCAAAACACTGCATATAAAAAAAAAACATGGTTCGGTTTGCCACGCGTGCGCATGCACACACACACACACAGAGCTATATATACGGGTACACGCAGCTCAGGCTGCAGCAGAATTGCAGAGAGCAAGCACTCTAGAAAACATAGATCATATGATCTTCCTTCCCCCTCCTTCTACTCCTCCTCTTCCCCCTCCCCTCTTAACTCCAACGCAAGTTGTAAACAAGCTTGTAGCTAGAATCAGATTGTAACTCCTCCATTCCCTGACTCCAGCAGTACAATCCAAAAATCTGAGATGCAAGGCATTAACAAGCATTTTTTATTAAAAAGAAAAAAAAAAAAAAAAGTGAAATACCAATTACGTGGGAAAGCAGCAAACTACTGACCTATCCTTATTCCCTTCCATGAAGCCTCCAATGGGAACGACAGGATAACTGGTGCAGAGACTACAAAGAGCAATGTAACAAGGTAGGGGAGGAGAATGAAGAGAAACACGACGTGGGATGAGGAAATGGAATATGTTGGAAGACAAAGATGCAAACAGCTTGTGGAGTTGCATGCCATCACAGGCATATGTATGTTTAGAAACAAGGAACAGAGACTGCTAGTAGGATGAAAGTGACTTAAACGCTCAAAGCACCTTAATTTTAAGCAACTCAGACTACTGAGTGAACAGTTAAAATGGGGGGGTGGGGGGCAGAAGGAAAAAAAAAAAAAAAAATCAGTGTTCTTCAGATTGGAATTTTGCAGGAAGAGGGAAGGTGTTTGGACATGTCACAGCATCAAAAGAAGGGAACCCAGATATCCCCCTTGCTCCTGGAGCAGAAGTCTGTGTTTTTAATTCCCAAAAGAGAGGTTCTGGATCCCTGAGAGTTCCAAGGCACAGGGCAAGAAAAGGCAGCAATAAGAATAAGGGCTGCTCTGTCCAAGGAAACATTATGCCATGCCTCAGCCCACCTTCTTGGCAAGTGACTTCACAAGAGAAGGACCTCAATGCATTTGTTGAAAAGAGAATGGGATAAACATCAGTATTCTGGCCAAAAGGGGATGGTGCCTCACAGACTACAAATACATTTCCCAACCTCTAGCAGTGATTAAATTAGGCTTGGCTAGTTAGAAGCCTGAAGCAGTCCAAGAACTGACCCACACTATATGGAAACTAGTGCTCAACAAGTGCACAAGGTCATAGTTTGGCAGCTCAACTTACAGTCAAGAGCAAAGTCACCCTTTCCCCTCACCACCACCAGAGAGGGGAAGCTGCTTATATTCACACATGCCCCACAGGCACAAAGATTAGGCACACAGGAACATGTTTCAACTTCTTGGACACCAGGACTGTCCTAGCGGGCCCCGCTTTGCAACTGCAAGGATGAACCTATAAAAGCAGCCCCCTTTGCTTAGCAACATGCAATGCAACCGCATGTGTAATGTAGTTGTACCCACACACATTGTGTATGTACACACACAGAGTTACAAACAGAAAAGCAAAGACTGGGCCCCATACGGGTTGGCCAAGAGGCTGTTCTACTAGACCGTGAGCTAACATAGTAATATTCTCCAGTTACCTAATCCTTTTAATCTCAAAGCATTTAACAGGCTATGTAGGCACAGAGCAATCACTCTTCTTCACAGGCAGGTGCATTTTAATGGGAAGTATCTGTAAACAGTGCACAGCAATGCTGCAAAAAGATTTTTTTTTTTTTCCTTTTTGCAACATAGTAACCAAAACAAAAGCAGAAAAGGAGCTCAAATTAACAGAAGGTTTCAGGATATGGAAATGAAGGCATGGCTGTAATTTTTAAGGGACAAAGATCACCTGCATTTGGCTACAATCAATAAATCTGAAACATTGTCCCTTTTCATTTGTGAATTGCAGAGGGCAAGCAGTAGGACAACAAGCCATGACCATCAACTTGTTTTCTATCTTAAAAGATTGCATATAGCTCTAAAAATAAAGTGGGGTCCTCTTGATGCTGAGTCAGAAAAGCAGGAGCCATTCCAAGTTCAGAAGAATCAGGGTTCCCTGTTGAACTCAGATTTTAAAACAATGGTATCTAGAAAGCACTCAATGGAATATTTCAGTGGTGGCAAAAAACAGTCAGAATAGACTGGCACACAGTTTGTGTCCCTCAGCTGCGAGTCTGGAAATAAGATTTGGCTTTGGTTTGTGGCTTTTTGTTTATCGTTGTTGGAATGAGGCACAAGTTACCCATCAAGAATGAGATGCTCAATTGCAGAGATGCAGTGTAAACTACTACTGAATATTAAAGAAAAAGACAAGTAAAACACAACTTACTTTGGGGGCCATCCTTTCCACTTCACCAGGTATTCTACTTTACCCTAAAGGCAGAAAAAAGAATAAAAGCCCAGGTGAACTCCACAGCCAAATCAGGGCTACAGTAAGAGGTGCAACCAACCAACAGGACTAAACTCTGCAACTGAAAAGCTCATTTCCCATCACTTTATTTTCAAAACAAAGCCACTTCCTCATTCAGCCACACTTGGTATACCTTTTTTTCACCAGAAAATGGGCACACGGGGGTATTTAGGTGTGCCTGAACTGTCATCAGCTTGGGATCATACCTTTGCAGAAGCCTTGCAGGCAGAACCCCCAAACCCAACTAGAGAGCAAGACTGCAACCATTCCTGCATTTACAGGCAACCCTACAAGAAGTCATCATGTCTAAATGCGAGAGGGAGATGTATGCCAGGAGCAAGTGTCAGAGGAATTTTTTTTCAAGCAAAGGGAAGAAATACAGTATTTCAGAACCTATGAAGCATCTCTTTGGCACATTCTCTCCCAGTTGCTACACGCTTTATTCAAACACTCTTCCATCCACCACAGTCACTCAACCTTTTGACCCAAGCAAACAGCAGCTCACAGTTGAAGTTCAGAGTTATCTGTTTATTTGTTCACTCTAAGTACAAGATTTAAAAAGCAAAAAGGAAAAGTACAGTGATCGGAAACCGTGTTCAGGGGCTCCATAAGCAACATGCACAACTATTAAAAACCTTAATATTATACTGAGGGGCTTGTTAAGCACTTCCCAAAGCATGGCAGAGGCCTTGGTACATGCAGGATGTCCACCCCTTGAAGTGCCACGACTGCAGCTGCAGGCACCTTCACACGACAGCATGCCAAGCAAAGCACTAGGGTACTCGAGCCAGAGAACGGGTTTCATTTTCCCCACGGGGGGCTCATCACCTTCCCACTGTTTGTCAACACTGCCCTATAAGGAACTTTCCACCAGAGGATCTCCAGACGCTGCGTGCGTATGGGTTAGTCCTCGTAACACCGCCGGGGAAACCGAGTCACTAAGCTGGCCGCCAAATCCTTCCCAGCCCTCCCTCGATTCGGGCTGTCCGCTTTGGTGTCGCCAGCGCTGATTTAGCAGAAACTGAAACCCCCCACAACAATGACGACCCCCCCCCCCCCCCCCCCCCGCTCCCTTCACCTTTCCCAGGCTGCCTCAGAACCCCACCCACCTCACGAGCAACTCCCGCCAACACGCGTGTCCCTCGCCCGCCGGCCCCCCCGGCAGGTACCGGTACTGGTGTCGGCACCGCCCCCGCCCCGCCGGCAGCGCGAGGCTGCCCGTTACTCCGCGCGTGGAGTGGGGGGGGGGGGGGGGGGGAAAGGGGGGGAGGAGGGAAGTGTGTGTGTGGGGGGGAGGCAGGGCGTCCACGCGCGCACCCACCACGCCCCCCGCGCTTTTGCGAGGCAGGAGGGGCGCGAGGGGGGTGGGGCGGGGGTGGTGTCGTGTCCCCCCCCACCGCTCCCCCGGTGTCCGTCCCTCCCCCCGCCCGGTCGGGGCCCGGCCCGGCCCGGCCCGCCCCGCCGCAGCCCACCTTCCGCACGCGCTTCTTGCGGATGCTCTCCACCGCGAACACCTGCTCCCCGATGGCCGACAGCTCCATGCAGCGGCCGGGACAGCGGCGCTGAGCGCCGGCCAACCGGCGGCCCCGCGGCCGGGGGGAGCCGGCTGTCGCAAGGCGGAGGGCGGGCGGGCGGGGCTGCCTCCCGCGGCGGTGGCGGTGGCGGTGGCGGAGCTGGCCCGGCGGCGGCGGCGGCGGCGGCGGCCGTTGCCCGCTGGCGGCCGTTACCCGCCGCTCCCCCTCACACGCCCCCTCGCGCGCGGCCGCGCCCCCTCCCCTCCCCCCGCCCCGCTTTAGAACCTGCGCAACGTTTTCCCCGGCGCGCGCGCGAAGCCGGAGGAGGGAGGGGGGGGGAAAGGAGGAGGAGGCGGCGCGTGGCGCGGCTTGGGCGGGAACCGCCTGAGGGGCCGCTCCCGCCGCCCCCGCTTCAGCCCCCGCTCCCCGCCGCCGGCACCCGGCCTCCCCTCCGCTCCCCCCTCTTCCCGCTGGCACCCCGCTTTCCTCACGGAAAGAAAGGGCCGTCTGTTACCAACAGCCCGGCGCTTGCGGGGGGGGGGGGGGGGGGGGGGGGAGCGCCGTGAGGAAGCCTCTGCCCGCCGCCGGCACAGTCCCTCGCCGCCGCAGAGCGGTGGCACCTACGAGTGTTTCCCACAGGAATGGCCCTCAGCGGTCGCGTGTCGTCGGTGGCGGCGGGTGGGAGGACACCGGGTGACAAAGTGTTGAGGCAGGAGAGGCAGGCGGCACGGAGCGGTGCAGGAGAAATCCGGCGTGGCTCGTCTGTCCAGGCACCCGCTTCAAGTGCCTCATCGTGAAGCGCTGAGGGGTTTTTATGGACAGGGCGCACACGTGAGGTATTTGACATCTCGAAGCAGGCAGGACCAAAGGCCACCTCTTCAAGGTGGCCATGGCTTTCTTGGGTAAGGCACGAGAAAACGGGAACGTCGTGAGCAGGCGTTCAGCACGGAGGTGTGCAGGCTCCTTTGCGCACTGATCTGGTATGCTGAAATGTGCTTTTGCTTCCCAACCACTGCGTTAAACGACAGATTATTTTTTTAAAGTCTCCTAGGACATTTTTTCACCAGAGAAGGAACTTATTTCTACATGTGTAGCTACCTTTCCTCCCACAAGTGTGCTCAATTGCTCCTCCACTGTGACTGCACACTGTATGCAAAGTTAGACGGGATGAACCTTAGTGTACAAATGGCAAATGTTATACAGAATGAAGTCTACCATGAGAGCAAGTTAATGTTAGTCATTTAGTTTGAAAGCGTTCATTTTCACACAACATATCCAATCCAGACCGGTGGATGCAGTAACTGTCGGTGCTTATTCTTGCTGCAGCCACTGAAGAACTAAAGTTCACTGTCGAGAGTTGTGACCGTTGGGCTAACCATTAAGCAGACCTAGCAGATTATAGCATAGTTTTGGTTCTCTAGCAGTATTGCAAAATAATAATAATAATAATAATAATGCATTGATCTTATTTTTAATCCTTTCATTCTCATATTATGCTTCTATGGTTTAGAGGGAATAGAGAAAAATATTTGAGATAAAATTTATTTTGTTTCTCAAAATAAAGACCTTCAGAAAGAGACAAAAGATCAGAACATTTCTCTGAATTGCGACAACCTATTCGTAATCCCTTTTTTTTTGCAATTGAATCCAAGTGCTGTGGTGCCAAACTGGAAAATGGAAGAAACTGTGCTCCAATGACCACCTTAGGATAAAATAAAAGAAGGAAATAAATCCCACAGTCACAATAAACTTGCAGATGAATCCATTATTGATAAACCATTGCACTTCTTAGTATAGGATATTTACATCTTGTTATTTCATATGTGTCTTTTTAAGGTCAAGAATATATATTTCAAAATTAAAGAAACTTTGCTCATGAATATTAAAGGAGTTCTCAAAACAAATCAAACTGCATTTTGATTGAAAGCTATAATGCTTGAAGTATACAACAAGAAACCACATGCTTGATATCATCAGTATAATTTCTGCATGGTCATTCCCTTCTTTCTTTCTGCTTTTCCCACACCAGCAACTGACCCAAGTGAAATTTAAGCAATATGTGCATCACTTACGTCACTGCTCTTGAAAACCCACTCCTTTGCCTGGAAGGATGAGGGATGAAATTTGTCCACAAGATGACATCAGCATGCAGCAAATTTTCAGGCAAATCCAGTGGCATAACAAAAATATGTATTCCTTGTTCGCTGGGGGATTTTCCCGTGCAAGTCCTCCTTCCTGCAGGGGGGCTTTATTCTCCCCTGCGGTTGTCCTGGCTGCAGTGGAACCTGTGTGGGTCAGGGCTGCCACAGCGACAGTGCTCCCCTGGCTCTTCCCGTGCCCCCAGTGCCACAACACACCGCTTGCGCCTCAGTTCACTTTTTAGAAAATGCTACTAAGTGTCTCACGATAATCTGAGGGGCAGGGAGGGGGGGGCGAAGGGGGAGTTTTTTGCAACACTGGGTAAAAATGTTACTTTTAAAAGCTATTACGCCATAGTTACTTTTCATTCTACTAATGTAATTTCAGTAGCGTGTTTGGGGTTTTGGGTTTTTTTGTTTGTTTGTTTGTTTTTGGTGGGTTTTTTGTTTGTTTTGTTTTGTGTTTTTTTGTTGTTGTTTTTGTGGTTTGGGTTTTTTTGTTTTGTTTTTTTTTTTTGCACAAACAACCAAAACTGAACCCTAAAGATGAAGAGCAAGAACGTCTCCCTTCCTCCTGCTCTATCCCAAGCTCTGAATTATCATTAAGTGGATATTACTAACCCATTTATAGGGACTGGAAATAATTAAGACAAACAATTTAAGCAATCAAGTTTTTCAGATCTTACAGCCTGTTTTAGCAGTACTTTAAATGCCCTTATGTGATAAAGGACCTTTTCTAAAGTATATCAAGAACAAGATTACAGAAATGTTTTATTGGAGTTGTTCTTGTTACAACTAATTGTACAATCACACTAATATATAGCAGTGAACTCAGTGTGCAGGAAACCAAAGTAAATGTTGAACCTTCCTTAGCACAAATTCAGAGACCCAGATCCAGGAGCCTTTAATCAAAATTCCAATTAACTTCAAAGAGTTTTACTTGAGTAAAAATTGCAAGCAGAATCTAGTACAGAAAAATTACCATTTTAATTGCTAGTATCCTGATTACGTGTTTCAGTTTCCAGTTGCTACAAGTACTTACATTAACACTGAAAAATTATTAATGGTCATTTATATTCTACAAAGCCTAATTCGGTGAAAGACTTTTTTTTTTTTTTTTTTTTTTTCCCTCCAGGAGACTGCAGCAAAGATCAGCATAGTTTCAAAACAGCCCAACACATCCCTGAAGAAACGCTGCTTGATGAAGCTTCAAGAGGTGACCTTGCAGCAGGAGCTAAGCCTCGGCAGCCTGCGAGCACGGTGCTGCCACCGCTCCGTAGTGCCACGGGAGCTGGCAGCCATGAAGAGCTGTGCTGCCGATGCCGTTTGCGGTGTCCATTCCCCGACTCCGTGAGTAAACCGGCCTCTCTTGCTATACGTTTAATTATCAGTAGGTGGCACTCATCATGCTGCTCTGCGAGCGCCGGTCCATTTTATAGGCAGGTCACGGTCTCGGTGTGCAGCCTCGTAACACATCACAGAAATGAAGAACGGCGAAGGGGCACGGTCAGTGCTGCTCTGGCCCACGAGAGCAGCCCACTCGGAGCCCTGAGCGGGCTCAGCAAGTGGAGTGGGTTGAGGCACAGGCAGGGTGCACAGGGTATCGGTGCAGTTAAGCCCAAAGGCATCCGAAAAATCACCCTGTTGGCATGCCTGCGTCAGGTCAGTAGTTTCTAATGGTAGTTTCTTAAAACCCATGCACAGAATGCAGCTGCCCCCTGGTTTACCCGGAGCCTTTGTGACAGCAGCCAGGGAACAATGTGTTTAAAGTCGCATTTTTGCTGCACGTTCCTCACCTGGCTCTGATCCTCCCCCAGCACAGGGATTTCCCGACAGCAGCTGGATGGCCCGCAAACCACAGCCCCAGTGCAAAGTAGTGCTCTGCCTCCAGGGATTACACAACACACACAAGGAAAACAAACATACAAGTCTCCTGGCCTTGGCCGAAGGAGTTAGTCCTAGGAGATGGAAAAAAGATCACCTGGCCCAACCTTAGGTCCTTCTGAGAGCTCTGGGTGGGGCCTACCATGAAGAAAAATACCTCCTGTGGCTTCAATGTC
Organism: Tyto alba; assembly: GCF_018691265.1. NCBI lineage: Eukaryota > Metazoa > Chordata > Aves > Strigiformes > Tytonidae > Tyto > Tyto alba. The sequence continues at coordinate 33,565,527 of NW_024881282.1, forward strand.
ATTTCACTTCCCCTTTTAGCCCCTTTTTATCCCAGACTGTGATCTTCTAAACACCACACAGCTGGCACTTTGTCCCTTTGTGTCACCTCAACTTGGTGAGGAGCTCAGTTTTCCTCTGCACATTGGCTCACACCCAGGTGCAATTGCGAACCACCAGGTAGGTGTTTCTTCTCAATCTTCCTAGAAGAAGATCAGTGCAGAAAGTAGCAGCTACCATCTTTCTTCGAAAATTCCGCTGGAAGAGGACTTGTTGTTTTCTTGCCTGTTAAACTATAGCTCAACAGTTATAGCACACACCCAGCAGTGCTAGCGATCAAGGTCCAGTCCCTCCTCTGTTCTTCAGGGCCGTGAATACCCATCTTCTGGGAGACTGCCCCAAACACCAGATTATTTTATCTCAGGGGCAAGGGGAGCACACATTCACCCACCGAAGTTGTCCCAGTGCAAGACAAATTCAGAGTTCACTGGGCCAGGGAACAGGTGTGACACATCTCACCTTCGTGGTCATTTTCCTGGGCAAGAGAAGATCTGTGTCCCGATCCCGATCCCTGGCTGTGGGTACCTGTTACACAGTGCCCGACTCATGCGAAATACCTAAACGGGTCCTAGTGAAGGAGCTGAAACACCAATCTCTGCTTTTCAATATAAGCACTTAGCTAGAGAACAGTCTTCCTTTTCTCTGGGCCACTTGGACCACTGAGTACTTCTGTGTCACAGCAAGAGTGATGTATGCTGGTTTGGAACACCAAGTACACAGTTCAGATAAATTCCTCAATGGGAAGCTGTAGTAGGATTTTCAGTGCTCTGAATCCTATACTTGAAGTGCGGGTGTGTTGGGGGTCTTAAGTGTTTTTGTGGGTTTTTTTGTTTTTGTTTTTAATATGTGGTTTCAATGCAATTGTGTCTTGTTGTTTCAATTAATTTAAGTTTTGTTGTTTTAGTGAAAGCCAGCCCATCTGTGGACATATGATATGTCTTTGAAAAGCCTTGGCTCCCACATGCTCTATAGAAATTTCTTCAGCTGTTCATTGCTTAAAATTTCCAAAGACTCCCACTCTTATGTATGATCCTCTCGCGGCACCTCCTGCCTGTAGATCACCCAGCCCTAAAAATGTTTCCTTTCACAGAGGGCTATTTGCATGTGGGACTGTGCATGTCCCCCGTTCCTTCTACTGTGAAGGGGACAGAGTTGCAGTGCTCACCTTCTCCATGTCTGAAGCCCCCTGAGAATTTTGAAAGACTTAAAAACCAGGTGTGGGCCCAGCGAGCCTTTCACACTTAGCTGAGGGTTCAGCATCTGTGCAAACCATGATGTGATTGGCATTTGTGTTCAGATCTCCTGCTTTGGTGCCAGAAACAGGCAACCAGCCTTCAAGGCAGGACACGTTTGGGTTATACCCTTGGGATGCAGAAGCTAGGAGAGGTTCTTCATCCCTATTACAGACATACCATACTAAATCAAGCCCTGCCGTGCCAGGCCAGATGGAGTAGAGCAGACTGGGCTGGTGGAAGGAGCACGTTACAGTCCTTCCAGTCTGAGGAGAACACTTAGCTTAGACATCTCACTTTCTGGGAGAGGGCTCTGACCACACAGCTACCATTTACATGCATGCCGGACTCTGCGACGGCAGCACCTTTCTGAGAGGTCTCTGTCCTAGTGAGTGCCTCACCTGACATCATGACAGAAAAGCTGAAGGGAGGCGGAGGAATGCACAGCCATAACTCCTAAACTCCAGGGAGGGATTGAGCTCTCACACGTCTTCTGCCTTTAGGCAGCTCTTTGTCCGGGGTGATGGTTTGCCCTTCGGGGGTGCCTCCTTATATCAGTCAGAGGCCAAAAACCTTAGTGAAGTCCTGGAAAGCACCTCAGCACCTCTGTGTCTCGCTGTCTGGGTCTGAGAAGGCAGTCACTGCCACCAGCACCAAGCTTGTGATTTGTGTGGAGCATACATTCTCCTTCTTGTCGATGATTTCCTATGTAAAAAACAAGCACCAGCTCATTTCTTCCCCAGGGAATGTCCTTTAGGCCCTTTAGAGACATTCCTGATCTTCGTGCCTGACCACTGTCTTTGCCAAGCAAATGGAGCCCAACTTCTGCCTCCTAAAAGATGGGAGTTCGTGGCTTGTCACTCAGGAGGGTCCTGGTGGTGCGCAGGGAACAAGCTGGTGAGTCCCAGGAGGAGGGGGCAACACTCTGCACTGTGTTGCCTCTCTGCCCTGTCTCTTGGAAGCAGTATTTCCTGAAATGATGCAGAGAAGGGAGTTACTCTAATTTGTTACTCAACTACTGTTGACTTGTCTTGTGCATTTGGACTTGGCAAAAAGCTGCTCTGAGACTTGTCCACAGAACAGAATTAGTATTATCTACTGCCTAGTGGCTGGGTTACAACGATGAAAGTAATTTCTGAAGCACGGGGAGAGGGGTGAAGGGCTTCAGAGTGGAACAAAGTGCCCTAAGGAAGCCTTCGCAACCACCCTTGCCTGATTTCCCTGCACACAGCAGCGTGTGTGCAGGCTCTGAATGGCGCTTGTTCATTAGGTGGCACTGCAGGCCCAGGATTTCACAGGTGAACTCAGTCTCCAGAGGGCTCCTCTGGGCCTGAGTGGGGCTTTGTAGGCTCAGACGCTTCTTTGCCCCATTTGCATATTTTTTTTTTTTTTTTTCCCTGGGGAAACATGCTGTCCTGACAAATCCTGGAAGAACACAGAAGTGGTATTGCAAAAGCAAAACAGCAGCAATCAAGACTTCCGATAAAGCAGCCCTGGCCTGAAGTCTCCAGGAACTGCACAGGGGGGGCCTGGAGCTGCTTGGGGTAAAACCCGTGCAGAGGACCTGCAGTCCACCCGCCCGGCCAGGGCAGTGCAAAGGGCAGCGCTATGGGGCTGCCACTTCCCCCTGAACCAGGAGACAACAGGGCTGGTCCTCTCAAAAATCTCATCCTTTGCCGGCGGAGAGGCCTCAAAGGCTGCTGACGATCCAGAGACACTTGCTCTTGGAGGAGAGGGCACCGTGCCACTGCCCCCGTGCCTCCTGCCTCTGCTGCGGGGGCCGGCAGCGATGGCTGGTACCTGCCCCGGGGCCCGGAGACTCCCGTGCATTTGAGTAGAAGTTACCCAACACATCTCAGGCTGCGCCTCTTCCATTGAAATGCCCTGAGCTGAACCGGGGTAGGGAAGGTGCCTGTGTCCTCTTACAGCCCTTGCAGCCACCTTCGTCCTCACCTTGATTTCCTTGACATTTCCTTGGTTAAACGTTTATACAAGTTTTCAAAGCCAGGGAGCGTGCAGGCAAGATCCAGGAGTATTTCCCTTGAACAATTTGGTTTGAGGTGTTTTAATGCCCTCCTCCCCTCCCTGCCAGTTATTCCTGGCCTGGCACAGTCCTCACAAGAGCCCAGCTTTACCAAGGCACACCTGACTTGGCTGGCAGCTGCCCTGGTTATTCCTGTCCCAGCACCCCACTGGAGCTGGGCCTGGGCTCCTCCATCCCATCTGGCAGCTTAGTCATTCTCCAGCCCCAGGTCAATAACCTGCAGCCTACTCAGTGCCCCTCTGTCAGAAGCTGAAAGATAAATGCCCTTGAAATCTGAAGTAACCACGATAATTTTATTTTGAACAGGAAAATGTACTGTTTTTTCCCCTTATCTAATTGATTAGGAATGTCAAATATTCTTTTCTGTACACCGTGCATGCCTCTTATTTATGTAGGAAGCAGCTGGTCTGGGGATTGAGCCAAACACTTTTTTCAACTAGAAAAAATTAAGCTTTCTTTTGGGGCTGGGGGCGGGAGGGGTGTTACTGTATTTCATCGCGAGTTGACAGATAGAATCCATCTCTCTGCTTTTCCCTCTGCGTCCTGACATGTCTCTGGGAAACGCTTGCCATGTCCCCGCTTCAAAGAAAACTGCAGGTGTCTGGTAGAACGGGGGCAAGGAGGGAGCGCCGAGACACGGTCAGGCCAACGGGATGTTCGCAGCTCAAGAGCCATGTCTGGTCGTCTGAATGACATCAGAAAAAAAAATCGTGGCTTTTGTCTGGGTAGATTTCTGTCCACTTCTATTTCTGCACATTGCTGAGCAGCACTAGAAGAAGCAGTTACTATCTAGAGGATGATATTAGCGTTGCAGTCCGCGTGACTCTAAGTAATTCCTTTCTGTAATGGGCTTAAAATGGAGCATATGTTCCCGTTTTTCTTAGTAGGCAGTTATGCTTCCCATCTGAAATTATACAGCCTTAGACTGCATTTCAGAAAGTTTTCTTAGGAAAGGCCTGAAATTGCAGCGTAGTTAGATTTGTTGCTGAAGAAATCTGTTCATTCAGCCTGATTGACAGGTACGGCACTGTCTGCTTGCAAAACCTGACAGAAAGATGGTTCCTCTTACAATTTGGTCAAATGGGACAATTGAACCCCCCTTAGAAGATGTAGGACTTTGTAGAGTCACCAGTCATCCTAACACCTAGAAGTTCATGCGAAGAAAGTTGCCAATCAATGGAACTATTTTGTAGGATAAACATGTAAATAATTTAAACATGAGGAGAAATAGACAATGAATGTTATAGGTGCCACTGTAAAGCTGTCACTATGGATGTACTTCATCCCAAAGCAGCCTGCTGCAGCTCTGCATGACCACAGCTGGTGGTTTTGGGAGTGGGTAGTTTGTTAAAGGGGGATGTACAAAAGAAACAGTGATGGAAACACTAAGTAAGGCTGAATATTGCAGGAGGAACATAAAAGTGTATCTCCAGTAAGACCTCTGTTCACAGAAGGTGAGAGCAGAGGTGGGTCATGCATTGGTGGATCGTTGAACCAGCAATCATTCATTCAATGTAGGGTCGGCATCACCTGCAGGAGGTTTATACTGGTGAGGAGAGAGCTGGGAGATACCGAATAAGTGGGGTGGTGTCTTACATCTCCTTTTAAAAATGTTCACATGACTTTTCATCACTCAGCCATGGCTGATGTCACCACTATTGCTTCCCACTTTCTGTGATACAGATCAGCTTGGAGGGTTTCCATCACACATCCCAGATGTGTACCTGCCTCCATAACCAACATGGGATCTTGCTGGACTTTGCCGTTGTAGTTAGCAGAGAAGCCACAAATGGGGTGCAAGTGGGTGGGAAAATAGAGCTAGAGATGGACTTTCCCAGTTAAAATAGCACATATTCCCTGTGGCAGGTTGCTATGGGAAGTGATTGCTCTGACAGTCACTTTCAACATACCTCAGCCTGGTGAGTTGGCATGGCACTGGTACAGCTTTCAACAGGCTCACACGTGAGGTGCCCAACAACCAGCCAAGCCCACCACTTATCCACAGAGGCCTCTAAGCTCGAGTCCTGAAAACCATTAAAAATGATTTGAAGATCATGTTCACACCAATATTGAGACAACTTGGACTATCCTGATGTGAATATTCCCCCTTTCTTCATCCTCGTTTTTGCGGTGTTTCCGAGAGCCATTTAAAAGCTGAACCTGTGGTTGCCACTAGGTCTGGGGGCAGAACGACACTCTCTGCCACAGAGCTGGATATTCGGCCGTAACTGAGATGCCGAATGCTGCTCGATGAGATCGTAGGGACGAGGCAGCTGAAAAGGCTTGACTTCACCTGGTTTGGCAGGAATTGCTGGGATTTGTTTAATCAGCTAGCCAAACAAAGTCGAGCACCTGCTCCCTTAGCAAAGGAGGTCAAGCAGCAAACGTTTTGCTGGATAAAATGGTTTCCACCAAGTCCTCACCGACGGGAGGGAGATCTGCCAGCAGCGCTGCTCTCCATCAGCGAGGCCGGTTCGCGGGGGCTGACCTGCACATAGAGGCAAATACGGGCAACCTGGCTTCCCCCGCCAGGCGTGAGGACACGTATGCGCAGTGATTTGGGCCAAACGTTTGGGTCTGGCTCTTCCAGATTTTCACTTGTGTTATCAAGAGCTGGTGAATTGCCAAAGGTTTGGCAGCTAATAAAAACAAACGCTGTGCCAGATCCAGGGAAAACCCCACGCTCAGGAGCAAGTTGCTAGCCCCAGCAACTCTTTCCTACATGTTTCAAGATCCCCAAGGGACATATTCCTTGATGACACTGTTGGAGAACGAGGCACACTCTGTATGTTGAGCAAGCTGGATTATGCTGAGGCAGTAGTTCCCATGATCAAATCTTAGCACTAACTGTAGTCGTTAAATAAATCAAGAGAGGAGCTGTGCTCCTGTACTTGCTGCTGCTTGTCATACACTGGCACATTGTTCTCCCGAGGTGGGATTCACTGTGCTTGGTGTTTGCCAACTAAAAATTAAGCACCTTAAATTGAGCTGACTGAAGATGAAGCAGTCAAACACTAGCAGCCCTTGTCTCCTCCTCTAGACAAAGGAGAGTGTTGAGCACTGCCACAGCATGATTCATCCCAACCTTAAAAAAAAAATTAAGCCAGGGAATTGAGTTGCTTTCTGGACATGCCCATCTCGCTCTACTAACTCTGGAGGGAGCTGAGACAGCTGGCTGAGACTTCAGAGCCAACATTTAGGTGTCTGCTGCGAGGTGAATCCCACCGTTGGCCAAGAAGGTGAGCTTTCCGCCCTGGCGAGTGACCAGAGTTACCACCACACGTGAACGGGTTTGGGTACACGTGGAGGGCACAGCAAGCACAGGGGAAATACGAACACGCAGCCTCCTCTGGGGATCTTGCTGGACTTTGCCGTTGTAGTTATCAGAGAAGCCACAAATGGGGTGCAAGTGGGTGGGAAAATAGAGCTAGAGATGGACTTTCCCAGTTAAAATAGCACATACTCCCTCCTCTGGGGCTGCGTGTTGCACCCCAGCTCTGCCCCGGTTTCTTTCCTAATGACCTCCCACTAATCCATCTCCAAAACCTCTTTGACGTGGCTAACATTTCCTCAGAACCCAGCTTTCACTGGTCAAGAGGTTACCCTGACTGCTGGTGTGACTGAGCGCATACACCCTGTAGCAGGGGGCAGGTTTATCTCCTGGGTGGGAGGAGAACAGACCAGAACAGTGTGAAGAATATGTCACCTCCACAAGGCATTTGCTGTCACCCACATCACAAATCCATCACCCAGCGGCAGGACCTGACGTTTGAGCCCAGACAATACCGGTGGGTGGGACCTTGGATCTGGCTTTTCTGGATTGCGCAGGAACATCAGCGCCCAAAGTCGTGAAACAAATGAGTTTGCTCAACTTAGGGCGTCAGTGGACATGTATGTCAAATGCCTACTCAGACCTGCCATCTGCTCCCCCAGCTGCAGAGTCTGGCGCTCTTTGCTCGTGCCAGGGCAAGGCCGGCCGGCTGCACGTGCTTCTGACTGAGCACTGAGCCTCGTCGGTGAGAGGGACGTGCCGTGTCTGGCAGCACCCGAGAACTACTGCGACCGTCCTGCCCAGCAGCTTGCATCCTCCTGCAAGAAATTAGAAATCCGGGGAGACACATGTGCAGCTGAAGTAATGCCATTTTGGGTACAAAGACCACGGTTCAATTTAAAATGGGCGACTACTTTCTTTCTTGCACCTGCTATTTAATCAGAAATCCTGATAATCCTGAGACAAAGAGGTATGGATCTGATCAGTCCCTTGAAGACTGTTGACTGACTCTGCAAACAAGCGAGAGGCGTGGTGTGTCAGATGCTAAATTTCTCAGGAAAGAAGTTAAAATAAACAAAACCAGTTTTACTTGGATCCCTCTGCAACGCAGACATTTAAATACAGTCGGTTGGGTGCCAGTGACACTGTCATTGGGAAGAGAAATCCTGAAGAAAAGAAAGCTGAGCACATGCCAAATGGGAACTGAAGAGCCAAGGTGCAAGTAACAGGGGTTCCCCTCATCCCAGCCTGGAAGCCTGGCCAGAAATGTCATGAAACCATTCATCCCACACGTGATGTATATTGTTCTATTATTCTGTTTTATTTAATCTGGCAATAAATTGACGTATATGATAGGATTGCCGTGATTAGCTTGTACGGATGCCTTCATAGCCTGGGTATGGCTACCCCAGGGTGGCTTGCGATGGCCACCTAGCTCACCTTGAAGAGATATTATCCTGCAAAGCGGCTAAGCCTGGATGACGCCGGTGGAGTTGGGAGAAGTGCTGAAGAGCCCCCCGCTCCCCACGGGGAAGCCGGGCGGGGGGCGGTGGGCAGCCCAACCGCAGGGCCCTCGCCCCCCCCCCCCCCCGCCGTGCCGGCAACCGGCGTCCCACAGCAGAATCCCCACGAGCAGCAACCCCGAAGTGCCAATGCTCCCGTGACAGGAGCCGTCCGCGCTGACCGACCCCCACGCAGCAGAGGAGAAAAACAAAAACCGGCCCAGGAGGGCCTTGTTGCGAGAAGGAAGTATTATTTAACTTGCATTGTGTTGGGAGAGGAAAACAAGGGTCCTGGCGCTGGGCCAGGTCCATTGGCTTCTTTTTTTTTTTTTTTTCTCTTTTCTTTTCTTCTGGGCAATTGTTCTAGTGAGGCCAATTTTTTTTTTTTTTTTTTTTTTTTTTGCTTTGTTTTGTTTTCTTTGGTGTTTTTGGAGTTGACAATGCGCGGGGTAATTTCTCGGCGCTCTTCCTGTGTTTTGGCACGGGGGCTGCCCGAGCGCTCAGCCGTGTTTCCTGTGGCAGAGACGCCACCGCCGCTGCCACGGCCGCTGCCACCCGCCGCGTGGGTTGCATCATCGGGCGAGCGGGGGGGGGGGGGGGGGGGGCGTGGGGGGGCTTCTCGCCTGTCCCGGGGCCGGGGGGCAGTGAGGGGGAGAGGCGGGCAGTGGGGTGAGTCAGTGTGGAAAGGCAGCTCGCATTTCTGCGGGGTGACTCACCAACCCTTAGGAAGAAAAAAAAAAAAAAAAAAAAAAAAAAAAATTCCAGCCAAATTCTTTCGGGGAGGTAAACAAGGTCACGCAGTGCGGCGAGATCCTGTTTACCTGAGACAGGACGTCTTTGCAGGGCCCGTGCTGGAAGCGGGGACGTGTTGACATGACTCAGGGTGGCCGGCGCAGGGGGATGGGGCTTGGCCCGAGGGTCCCGGCTTCGCTGCGGCGAGGAGGGGGCGAACCCCCTCCGCCATGGGGCTGGATGCTCCCCCCCAACCCCCGGAGGGGATCACCCTGTGGCTCCGCCAGGAGGGAGGACGGTGGGCGAGGGACCACTGGGTGACGATGGCAGGGGCTGTGCCGGCACCCCGATGCTCACCTCCAGCCCTTGCCGTGCCTGCGGCCCCGGCAGCTCCGCTCCACTCCTGCCCGCTTGTCCGTACCCCGTCACGAGCGGGCGCTTTTGCCACGGCCCTGCGAGAAAGCCCCGGTGGCCACACGGTTAATCAGAGCCCATTCCAGACGCTGACTGAGTGTTTTTTCCTGATAACAAGACGTGTGTGAGTGTACGTCGCTCGTCGCTCGGGTGAATATCCTGTTCTTGCGACGGGCCGGAGGAGCGGGGGGCAGCCGGGGCGGGGGGGGGGGGGGGGGTGGACGACAACAGGTCAGCTTGCCGGGATTTCGCATTCCTGACATTCCTGTCTTGGCCGGCAGCGACTGCAAAACAGCCCGGAGGGGAGGATGGGGCACCCACGGGTGGCCATTCCGGCCACCTGCGCACCCACGCTTTGCCTCCATCACTGTCTCCCCGGCGAACCTGGCCGCGGCACGGGGGGTGGGGGGTCAGCCCGGGCAACTCCTCTGCAGCCACCGGGTCCCCGGGTGGAAGTGGCCCGGTCCCCTCAGCGTCTCCTCTTTCCCTGACAGTCTCGGCCCCTTTTCTGGCACCTGTCCCTCGGTTTGACCTTCCCAGCCGTGTCCTGGGAGCGCCTTTTCCCGCACGGCCCCCACGCTCCAGCCCTCCAGCGGGGCACGCCGCTGTGAACCCACGCCGGGGGGGGGGTCAGGGGCACCTGCTGCAGGTTGAACGGCTGTGGGGCCTCGCCGATTCCCCGTGTCCTGCCCTTGGCCACCCTGGCCAACCGGCAAAAACATACTGCAAGGACTTCGTGCTCAGGTCTCGCAGTCTGGGGTTCCACTGGGTGAAAAAACCTCGCTCTCTTCCCCACTGGCGTGTTGTGCGTGAGAAGGACAGGGATATGCAGGAGTAGAAGTTACCCTGGTCTGCGCAGTGGAATTTAGCTCTCAATAAGCACGTTTCGCCTGCTCTTCCCCCTTCCATAATCCCTGACCCGCCAGCCGGTCTGGGTTTCTTGCTGGGTGCAGACAAGTGAAGGATGCTTGATGCTTCCCCCGCTCCCAGGCTGCTGTTGGGAACCAGCATGGTGGTGGAGGAGCCCACGGGACACCCTCCTTCTGTCAGAACTTCTTCAGCTTTTCGGGGATGCAGGGAAGCACCCACAGCCCTGTTTCACTCCCCAAAAACGCACAGAGCCAAAGGGTGCCCCTCAGGGGGCTGCCTGGACCTTCTCCCAGCTCCTCCACCCTTGCAGAGGTGAGGCAGGATCTTGCAACCCAGCTATTTCAAGAGTTGCAACAAGAAGGGCTTTTTTTTTTTTTTTTTTTCCCCTTTTTTTCATTGACATAACAAACCAAACAGGGCCATCGCTGACCCTCGGCCAGAGCTACGTCACGATGGTTTTGTCTCACGGTCAAATCAAGATTCTCAGCGTCTTGCACAACCAGGTACTTGGAAAAAGGAATATTTCCTTCTTTCTTTAAAACACATCCCTGTCCCACCTTCTCCAGCTTCCCTCTCCCCTTTCACAACCTGCTGGGATTTGGTAACTTTCTCAATGAAACAGGCACACGTCGTAGACCCAGCAACCGCCAAAAAGAAGGAGAAGGAGACTCCCCAGCTCCCATCACCAGCTGCACACACGTGCGTTGGTGGAAGGGGAAGGGACCAGGAGGAAAGAGGACAGTGCCTCTGGTCACATGCAGAACCCCATTTTTGAGGAATTGAAATCATGTTATATCTGTAAGATTTCAAAAGAACTCTAAGGGCGCTTCTGCATTTTAGGAAGTGGCCAGCGCAGCCATGCCCCCCCCCAAGGTCTGGGCAGTCTTGCAGTAGGCTCTCGAGGGAGTCCCGGAGATAGCCCTCTCTGCAGCCATCGGGGAGAAAATTGGGGCACGTGGGGTGCAGGTTCTACCCACGCCTGGGCGTGCAGCAGGGCCCTCGCCTCATCCCAGTGCCTGGTGCCTTTGCCCTGGCAGCGGCAGGGTGAGGAGCTGCCAAGGTTTGGGGTTTGCTTGGCACTTGTTTGTTGTCGGGGGGGGGGACTTATCACCAAGCCATTGTGATTTTGGAATATTTGTCTATTTTTTTGCTGCATTTCTGGTAGGGGGAATCCTCACATCACAGGCTCAGGCTATCTGCAGGGACTGCTGTCAACTCCAGATAAGGTGCCTTGGCTCGGCGTGGAGGCAGGTCCTCGCTGTCTCAGGGCCTGTCCCTGCAGAGAAGAGCTGCCATGCATCGGTTCCAATTTTCTTCCCAGTGCAGAGGGCCTTTTTAGCCCCCACTGGAAGGGAACTAAGGGAACTGAAGAAGAGCACTTGGTGCAGGACAAGGCAAAGGGGGCTTCTGCACTTTGAACTCGGCCCCAGTGCTGCACAAGAGCTCCCTCCGGAGCTCCATTTATTCCTAAATACCTGAAATCCAACTTCTTTTTGAACAGCCTTTTACAGCTGCAGCTGAGGAGAGCCCTAGTACTGGGGAAAGTTGGGAAGATTTTGGACAACACGTTGACAAGTGCTTTATAAACACATCTGGGTCTGTAGGAGGAATGATGTCGAGGTCTGACGCTTGCTGGCAGAGCCCGGCCCAGCCCGAGATTGCTTGAGAATGGGCTTGTGTTGGTCCCGTGCTGCCCAGAGAAAAGGTCCAAAGATCAGCACCTTAATCTGAGGCACAAAGTTCCAGTTGCTTGAGGACTTCAGCCCTGCCCAGGGCTCCCAAGTGACCCAGCTCCCTGGGAATAGGAAAACCCCAGCAGGGATCTGCTGGGCTCCCAGAGATTACAGCCTAAATGACTGAACCTGTTAGGTCACTCAAATGATCTGCTTCCTTTTTTGGTCAAAATCAAGTGTCAGAACCGCAGGTTTCCTCTTTCCTTAGAACTGGGCTTTCTCGATACCACAAATCCTTCTTGCAATGCTAAAATTAAATGTCTGAAAGCACATGCATAGTGTTGCAATCTTGCTGCCTTGCTTACTGGTCTGTGTAATGCATGAGTTGAGTAACAAACAATAGAGGTTGGAAATAGCCGGGACTGAGATTTCCTCTTTCAATTGCAGAATTGTTTCCTTGACTGGTGCGTGCATAAGCCAGGTGGCAAAATGCTTGCCCCAACCAAGTTTCCTGGCAAGCAGGAGGGGTCTTTGGGTGAGGGGTGGAAAGGAGTGAAAGAAAAAGTTCCCAAAAAGCAGCTCCTTTCTTGAGCTTAACTGCACCCTTCTACTCCTTTACAAGTTTATTCTGTCTCCCAGTAGCCGGTTCTTGCAGCTCCTCACAAGCTTTTCAGGCCCTTTTTCAAACCTGTGCGTGGGAACTGCTGGCACCCCATACTAGAGATGAAGTCCTGAGGTGCAGATGCCCATACCCAAAGCACCTCTGATACTGCCAAAACCCGGCACTGTGACCTCTCCCATGCGGTGACACATACCCCAGGGAGCCAAGTCCGTCCTACCAGCCCTGGGGAGCAGCAGAGCTTGTTGCTCTCCCAAATTCAAGTGCTGTGGTGACCAGTTCCCTTAGTCCTGCAGTAAATCCCGGGTGGCAGATGCTCCAGCCGAGCATAGGCATCCAGGTCCCACCAGGCTTTTGTTTCTCTCCACTCTAATTCATTAAGGACTCATCACATTTGAGGTTCAGGGCCCACCTGCCTTACCCGAAGCTCGGCAGGAGCCCTGGCAGGGAAGTTGTCGTGTCCTGGTCTCCAGGGGACCCGATAACCCACTGAACACAGGTGGGGAGCCAGCAGTAGAGCAGCTTTCCCAGAGGCTGGAGACCCAGCCTGGTTATACAGGCAGAGTCACCTGCGTGTTGGTCCTGGTTATACAGGCAGAGTCACCTGCGCGTACCTGTTCCTGCTTCCAAAAAACCAATTGTCTGAGGTCTCCTACAGATCCTGGTGTTTGGGCCTTAGCTGACTGAAATGGCTGTCTGCCGCGCCCCGCTGTTGTGACCCCCGAGAAGGATCCTAGGCTGGGAGGTGTAAAGTGGCTGCCAGTCAAGCTCCTGACATTTTGGCTTTGTGGCCACGGGCTCCCCACGTGCCAAGGATGCTGCCAGCAGCGATGACATCCTTCCCTGCCTGCGCCCAGATTCGTTAGAGTTTGGGTTTTTTTAAATCCAGTTTCATAAATATGCATAAAAAAAAAAATCCCCTGTTGCTGGCTGGCCTTCCTCGGGGACCGGTGATGTATCAGCCCTTGCTCTTCCTCCCCATGGCAGTGGGAAGCCTCCAAGCTCCCAGGACTTCTCCTACACCCATCCACCCAACCTGACCCTCTTTCCGAAAGGAGAAGCAGCTCCTTGACCCAAACCACTCCAACCAGCTAACCTCTTGCTTGGAAAATGGATGAACTTGCAAACAAATATCCTGCTTTCTAGTGGCTGGGTTAGATCAGGGAATGGGGTTCAGCTCTGGGTTTGGGGGTTGCACCCGGCTCCTCATCTGTGTTCAGAGTGGGAAACTGGGGCAGGTTTTCTATCTCACACGGTAGCAGCATCTGGTTGCTCCTTCCTGGCCACGAGCTTTGATACTATCTGCAAAACCTGAGTAAATAAATAAGTACAATAGGTCACAGCATACCCGGTGGGACTATCCATGGAAAAGGGAAAATATGTATCATGGGGAAAAACTGCAAATCCTGTTCAGCTGCTCCTTTCTGTTTCGTTTAACACACTTGAAGGCAGTCACCCTGGGAAAATGTTTTATTTGATTACTGGGCTGTTCACACCTGCCTCAGCAGAGCCGGGAGAGCCTTGTCCCCAAAAAACCTGAACGCAAAGGGTGCCCATTTCAGTCCTTTTACAACCAGATGACAAAGCCGGTGGGACGCTCTGAGTAGAGCATCCCCCCATCCCTCCCCAGGGACAAACCTGCACCACTGGCTGGCTGCCTCACCGCAGGTCCTGAGCTTTGCAGGCCGAGAGCTTCGTCCGGATTTGAGCATCCTCCTGGGAGGGAGCTGCCCTTCCCCGGACCTGGGATGCTCCGAAGCAAAGGGTCCCCCCACGAGCGGGAGGTGTGCTCTCCCTTCGCGCTGCCGGCCAGTGCTGCTTCAAACTTTCCAGGGCAAGGCTATGCTGCAATTGTGGTGTTTTGTCCATGGCCGCTGGGTTTATGGGACACCAGGGAGAACCCCCTTTTCCTCCCCTCCCCCTCCTAGTGCAAGCATTTTGTTTTTCTTCTTGATTAGCGGAAAAAAATCCTGAACATGTCAGAGGGAAGGAAGGTCTTTTCTCTCTCTCTCTTTCTCTCTCCTCGGTCAATTAGTGAAATACAAACAATTTCCATCGCCATGGCGAAACACTTTTTCCACCTAAATAACACCTCTGCAGGCTTTAAAGGCACAGGACGCTTTGCACAGCCCACCCCAGCATGAGAGGTGCCCTCCCGGGGCCATGCCAGAGCAGGAGGAGGGCGGCTGTTCCCTCTTCTGCTTGACCCAGACACATGCAGCTGTCCCACGGCTTGGGGAACTGCAGGCACCTTGCCGAAACGCAGGCACCTCCCAGGGCTTTTCCTCGCAGACGTCGAGCCAGCACGTGCAGGGGCACGGCAAACCTCCCTGCCCTCCTTTCTGGGAGCAGCCAACACCCCGGCGTGCCCCAATCTCAGCTCTCCCGAGCATCCCGCGGAGCCTGCCGACATCCCCAGTCAGGGCCTGGGGAGCGGTGAAATCCCCCTCCACGGAGGTGGCCACCCCCCAGGACCGCCCCTGTGCAGCCCTGCCTGCCCCGGGGGGGACCCCGGCCCCTGCCCGCCGGCGGGGACAGCGAGCACCCCGCCTGCCGTGCCCGCTGCAGCGCGCCTCCTTGCAGCCGCCTGCCTATTTTGGGCAGCCAAAGCACCCGTGTGGGTGCGCGGTGTGGGCCACGTGTGACCCCCATGCGTGTACACCGGCCTGTCCGTGTGCCAGGCTGTCATGGTTTGAGCCTGGTCGGCAACCAGCCCCCGCAGCGTGTCACCCTCCCTTCCCCCTCCCTGCCTGGGAATGGGGGAGGGGATCAGAGGGGTGAAGGGAGACTCGCAGGCTGAGATAGGAACAGTTTAATAATGGCAATAAAATGAGAACAATGATGATGATAGAAAAAAAAAAAGAAATATATAAACAGGCAATGCACTACGTAATTGCTCACCACCTGCTGACCAATCCCCAGCCCGTTCCCGGCCAGTGACCCCGAGATACCAAGATCCCGCAGTCGCAATCCCAGAAGAGAGAGAGAGAGAGAGAGAGAGAGAGCTCCTTCCCAACCACCCCTCCTCTATACAGTGAGCATGACGTTCCATGATATGGAATATTTCATTGACCAGTTTGGGTCAGGTGCTGTGGCCGTGCTCCCTCCCTGCTCCCTGTGCCCTGGCGCACGGGCAGAACACGAGGAGTCGGAGAGTCCTTGAAGTCTCGGTAGCAGCTGAAAACATCAGTGTGCCATCGGCATTCTCATACCAAACCCAAAGCTAAATCCAAAACACAGCACTCTAGTCCCTGAAAAGGAATATTAACTCTATTTCAGCCCAAACCAGGACACAGACCCACACGGGGCAACATCCGATGACAACGGGGGGAAAAGATCATCTATGGGGCATCCAGAGCCCTCGGGCCAGCTGCCGCCTGGGTGCCCCGGGCTGTCACTGGCCATGCGTGTCTGAATAAGAGCTTCTTTCTGGGAGCGCACCTTGGTTCATTAATCACCACTTTTCCTGTGCTGACCTCATTTACTTTTGTCTCTGATGTCATCGCCCACAGCCAGCTCCGTGCTGCAGGGACCAGCGGTAGCTAACACCATCTCCTCTGCTCTTCCCTGCGTCTGTGCCGAGTTTCGTACTGAAAAATAGTTTCTCTTCATGCAGAAGACACCTGTGTAGGGCCTGGGTTTGGGGAGCAGAGCTTGCCTTCACTGGCTGCACCGGCCAGCGGTGCCCAGGGCTGAAGGTCAGGGCATTTGGGAACTTGGGAGTTTCCAAAGCTGCTGGGGCAAGACCTGCAGCGGAGCTGCTTGCTTGGCATCTCTGCATTGTCCATCCTTTGTTTTTGCAGTGTGTGCGCAAAAAAAAAAAAAAAAAAAAAAAAAAAAAAAAAATCACAGCGAACAACATTTCCAAATGCGCATCGACTGTCAAGCCACAAACCTCCCTGCTGCCCGGTCCCCGCTGGGTTTGGGTTGCTGCTTAATCGCTTGCAAACAGCTTCTTTATTGAGTTAGTAATTACAAGGGAGTTGTTTCCCTTGAGGCTGCTTTCCTCCCGGCTTCGCTACGGCCTTTGCTGTGAAACCAAGGCAGTCCATCCTGCCGCAGAGACATGCTTGGCATCTGCCTGTCAGGGGGAGGAAAAGTGGTAGGTGAGCCCCGCCGTAATTTTATATTTTGGTCTCTTCAGCCTCCGCGCTCCTCTGAGAGCCCCGCAGACCCACCGCTGTGACTGCAGCTCTTACGTTAACCCAGTGCCTGCGCTACCCGCCGGGAGGCCCCGGCATTTGGGATTCCCTCCAGTTCCCACCCTCTTCCTACTCATATTTTGTGGGGGTCTGTTGTTACTTTAACTCTGTGATGAAAGCCGAAAACAGCTGAGGCTGCCTGGCTTCCCTGCAGCACCTTTCAAGATGGGAAATTCCCAAGCCTGCAACAAGTTCACTTGGTCACGGACAGATCGCAGGGGGGGGGGGGGGGCCGGCACCCTTTGGTCACAGGCTGCATGAAGGCGAGTGGGGAACAGCTGCATGTTCAGGCAAGGAGGTTTTGTTGGGTTTGTTGGTTTTTTTTTTTTTTTTTTTTTTTTTTTTCCTAAGTAGCTTTTAATTCTTCATATTTTCCTCCCTCTTTGTACTCTGCTTTTCCCTCGGCACAGCTGGCTTCTCCGCTCCCAGGGCCCACCAGGCCCCGGTGCACGGACAGTGGGACGGGGCCACCCTCCGTCACATCCCCGTCCCACCCCGAGATGCAGCGGGACGGCAGTGGCTCCCACCGAGCCCCCCTCCAGCCCCGTCCGGAGCGTGGGCAGGTCGGGCAGCAGGACAGGGCGGCCGTCGTGGGGGGCACGGCTCACGCCAGGGAGGAGAATGCCTGCGTGGGCTTCGTGCCACACGGCTGGGCTGAAGAAAGCTCTTCCTTCGAGCCGCGGCCAGGCGTGGGGGCGAGCTTAAGCCGTTCGTCTTCCTGAGCGCCAATAAAATAAGCAGTCAAGGGTTTTCCTGGGCCTGGCGAGGAAACTCTTGCAAACTGATTTTACGCTTCATTTAGCCACGCAACAGCTTTAGCATTGCAAACCCTCAAAGCTAAAAAGCCCAAAGCCTGGTTTCAAAACACGGGGGTTTGCTTTTTGTGCCCGAATAGCCCACGAGCTCGTTCTCCCATCTGCCTGCTGCATTCAGGAGTTGCGTTCTCACAGGAGGGCCCATCACCAAAGCCTCTGTCCGCTGCCTGGAAGGCTGGATGTATTTCCTCCAGCAAAAGACAAACCTCCCGTTGAATGACATATCCCGAGGCTGGGCCTTTGGGTAAAGCAGCAGTTTGAGCAATTAAACCAGGGAGAGTTGCCAAAGCTCCCCGGCTCCTCCTGAGATCACCTGTAGCACCGGGTGAGCCAAGCTGGCATCCCCGTACGGCGGCGTGCTGCAGCCCTTCCCGGGGCTTATTTCGGGATTTATTCCCTAAGCTTGGCTTTGCGGGGTGGATGCAAACCACCTGCTCCGGCCTGGAGAAGCGACGTGGGCGCCGGCCTTCCCACGCCCCCCCCCACGCCCCCCGGCCCCCTCCCCAACCTCCCCTCCGACGCTGACCTGCGCTGCTGAACGCGCCGCTGAGAGCGAGCGAGCACCCGAGCAGCTGCCGCGAGCGGACGCCAGGCGCTGCCGAGGTGTCGGCTCCAGGCGCCCGGGAGCCGCGGCTTCTTTCAGCGCCTTTTCATTTCCAGCTGTTAAAAGCAGGGCGCACGCTCGCGGGTGGGGTTGCGCGCCTTCCCCCCCGGGACCGCCGTGGCTAGGCGGCGGGGCCGGCCCCCCGGGATGCCAAGTCCTTCCTCCCACCCCTGACCCGGGCTGACGCACCCATTCTGGCTGTGCCTCGTACCCCTCTTGGCACCCATTGCTCCCCAAATTCCCCGCGGACAGGCCCTCAAGCCCACAGAAGTCTCACGTCCAAAATCTTTCTTCTCACCTGCTTATCCTAAGGAAATCGGAGCAGGGATGTGGTTTTTACCCTCGCTGTGATTTTGCCCGTGCTTTCCATCCTTGGGGGTGGATAGAGCTCACCCCTGCTCCAGCTCCCTTTGGAGGATCGGGGGAAAATGTGTCCTCAGCCCAAAAGGAGCGATGCCACAGCGAGACACACACCTGGGAGTGCCAGGCTTGTCCTCCAAGCTCCCTGGGTTCACCGTTGCAAGCCCAAGTCTCCACTTGGGCCCCTCAGTGCTGAGCCATGGACTGGGGGTGCTGCGTGTGTGCCGGAGGGGGACCCCAAAATTGAGGCAGAGGGCAGCAGCTGCCTTGGCTCCCCGCGGCCTCGCGCCCCAGTGCCAGATGTGTGATACGTCCCTTGCTGGGAGGAAAGGGAAACGCAACGGCCTTTCCGACCGAGGGAAGGACCGCCGTTGTCTAGACGAGGTGACTCAGGAGGGAAGGGGCCGACTGTTTGTACAGCTTTGGGGAGTGTAAACAGCACCGACTGTCCCGAGCCCTTCAAAGCAGAGGAATCCGGAGATCGGATGAAAGCGCAGGGAAATTCTGGCCGGGTGTCCAAACAGAGCAGCTAAGGAGAAGGGGACCTCCTTGAGACAAAATCCCCAGCACCCGAGTCATTTCAAACCAGCCCGAGCGCTGGGCGACAGGCGGGAAGGAGGGGCGCAGCAGCCGCCGGCCGTGGGCAGGGATGTGCGTGGGCTCCCAGGACTTTCCCAGCATTGGTCGCTTCTCTTTCCAATCTCAGAATAAGTGCCCTGAAAATGAAACCAGAGACCCCGGGAATCCCGCTCTGCCCCGCAGTGAGATGGTTTGGCCTCTGCATTTCATTCAGCTCAAAAAAGAAAGAGAAAATATTGTTTGCAAGGTGGTTTCCTTTTTTTTTTTTTTTTTTTTTTTTTTACAACTTTAAATACAGTACTGAGTATAAATTAATCTTACATTAAAAAAAAAAAAAAAAGCCAAAAAAAATTTAAAATAAAATAAAACCTCACCATCTTTACAAACCAAAGGAAACAGATTTTGGAACAGGAAAACAAAGTGTTTTAAGACTTGCGGGCTTGGGGATGGAAGGAGGGAGCAAGGTGCCGCCTCGGCAGTGGTACGAGAAGTGCTCTGGGCTTGCAGGGGGTGAGGGCCGGGTCCCTCCGCAACTTGTAACAGGTCCCAGGTTGCGGCTTCGCCTCCTGCCCCCGGCTCCCTCAGGGGGCTCTGCCCCGCAGTAGGGGTGCGTGTGTGTGTGCGAGGGGAGAAGCGGCTGGAGGCGGGAGGGGTGGGGGGGGGGGACACGGACACACGGCCGGCCGCACCAGCTCTGGGCGTTTTCTTCATCTGTAATTCTGCAGCGCCCAGCACAGCACAATCCGAGACCGGGATTCCGAGGTGATGCTGGAAATTCCCATCCCACGTAACATTTCTGCTAACGGTGACTGAGTATTAGGCGTGCAGAAATAGCCCTTGCCTGCAGAGTCCTCCGCCGGGGCAGGCAGTGGCCTGGGAGGGACTCTCCGAGTGACCCTCCGGTTGTTCTCCGAGTCCTCCTCACTTAGAAGAGCTCGTTTCTGTCTCAGACGGCTGCTGTCAACTGCAAAGACCTGCCCCGTTTCTTTTTCTACACCTACACAGACCCGCCCTCATCTTAGACCAACTTCCAAGCTAGGTGGGCTGGGAACATCCAACAGGAGAAAATCCAGAAGGAATCCGAGAGGGAAAATGTGAGGAAAATGGTGGAAGACGTGGGGACGTTGGCAGGGAGAGAGCAGTGGAGGCACGGTGAGCGAGACACCCGCGAAGGGGTTAAAAACCTCGGGGGGGAGGACGGGATTCTGCTTTCAGGACCACGGAGCAGGCAAGGACAGCTCACAGGGATTAAGTCATGCTTCTAAATTTGGCTGTTGTCGGTCTCGTTGCGGTGCCACTTCGCCTCCCGCAAGGAAGTTGTGCTGGGGGGGGGGGGGGGGGGGTGGGGTTTGTTGGTGGAGAGTGAGAGAAAAGGGCAGCGAGAGAGCGAGAGATCAGCTGGTGTCTCAGCCCGTCCCGTCCCGCGTGGGTGCGTGGCAGGAACAGCGTGCTTTTCCACCAGCCCCGCGCCGCCGATGCATGCACGTGCCTCTGAGCTTCCCGCCACCGGGGAACGAAATCCATTGAAGAACATATATATATATATATTTATATATGTATGTATAAATACACATACACACACGCACACGCACACTCATATATATATATATATATGTATATATATATACACACATATACACGCGCACACATACAGAAGGAATTTAAAAAATAATCTGAGTCCAAGCCTGGAAAGTTGCATTCTCCACCAGCATGTGCAAAGATGGCTCCCCTTGGCAGGGGCCGGGGGGCGCAGGAGACGATTCTGCCGCCGTCTGCTCCTTCCCCACGATCCAAACGCCTTCCAGTCAGCACCAGGAGCAGGAGGGGAAAGGGAAGGGGGCGGGGGGGGGGAATGCATTTGGCTTCTTTGTTTTGTTTTACTTTGCTTTGTCTTTTTTTTGTTCTGTTCCCCGAGATGTTGTGTATCTTAGTGGTTTTGGTTTTTCTTTTTTTTTTAAAATAAAATATACACACGCACGTTAAAAATATATATCTGTCCAGGTAGGGCGATAAAAGTCTTAGTGCATTTTCCATCATTGGTCGCCACTCGCAATCTGAGATACGCCTGTTTTCACAAAGCAGGTCCAGTGCAAGTGTTGATCTCGGCCGGGCCCCCCCAGCCTTACCAGAAACACGAGGGAAAGGGAGAATATTCCCCTTTTGCCCTCTGTCCGTTTGTTCTTCTCTTCCCCTCGGAAGAAATTGGACCCACTTTCCTTTTCACATTTTCCATCCTGTCCTCTGGAGCAGGGAAGGCAATTGTCCTGTCCTCGTCGCATGTCGTGGCTGTCAGGGTTCGTGGTTTAATTTGTACTTTGTTCTTTTCTCATATATATATATATATATATATAGGTCACGTTTGTCCTTTTTTTTGTGTGTGTGTGTAAAACTTCAAAATTATGCTAATAAATGAAAGAAGGGAGAGGCTTTGGTGGGAGAAGGTCCACTGATGGAAGGGGAAGCACCAATTGCCGTCCTGAATCAGACGTCGAGGCAGACGGACAAAGAGGAAAAGTTATCACTCCAAGGACCCCATGGGGGCAATACAGCAAATATATTAAATAAACCTGGAAGTGAAACAAAAACAGACATGCCATTAGAATATGTAACCCTCTCCCCCTGCAAATCCCCTCCTCTCCCGCTTTCTCCTCTGGAAATGTTTGTGTCCAAGTGCCGGATTAGAAGCCCAGGAGGGCTTTTGACCTTCTTTTATTTTTTCCCCTGGACAGCTTGAGCCAGAGCGGCGATTTGCGTGGGTTTGCGTAATTTCTACCCTGGGAACTTTAGGCTGGCCAGCAGGATCCTGGGATAATCAGAGCCCTCTTGGTGCTAAGTGTGGGAATACCACTCCCAAGACACCGCCTGGCCCCCCTCGTCCCCAGCTCCTGAAAGGCCACACGTGGAAGCCCGTCACCCCCTCTCCGGAGGCAAGGGGAAGTGACTGTGAAGCGAGTGGCCCGGGCCCATTCGAGAGGCCACGGCAGAGCTGGAACTGCTGAGTCACAGGCCAGGGCTTTCCCTGTCAGGCTGTGCTGCCTCTCCCTAAATTCAGCCCCCCTGGTGTGCGCCCTGGTCACTCTCTCTCTTTTTTCTGAACCTTTCCCTCTCTCATGAGGAACTAGGGCTTATTCTCCTTTCCCTTGCACCAGTGAAATTCTTCTGATGGTGAGGGAATTACTCCTGTTTACACAAGTCAAGGGAGAGAGGAATCAGACCCTGGGTTGACAAAGTCCAGACCTCCTGCCAAAGATTCCAGTCCTCCTTTCCCCTGGTATGACCTTTCTTATGCACGCAGGCTTCCCGCTAGGAGAGAGATGAACCAAAAGTGTTGCTGCTTTTCGGCCTTTCTGCCAACTCGATTAATGAAATAAAAGCAAAAGGGATCCCCAGAGCAACATTAATTCTCTGCTTTCAAAGGCGAATCAATAGAGAGAGGAGAACAGGAGTTGCTCCACAGAAGAGATGAATGACATGAATCCCAAGGGGATCTAGGTTTAGAGAGAAGTCCAGCTCGCTCTCTGCCTGTAAGGGTGGCAGAGAAAGGAGAGGGCAGGGCCCGAGAGCAAGTACGGATGCAGCATGATCCTTCCACCTTTGCAAAGAGCCATAAAGCTATAAATAGGATGCACGTTTTGGGTCCCAGCCTAGTCCTTTCCCCTCCTTCAACCTGGGTTTTATCATGCCCAGGCCCCGCAGTGGCCCCACGCTGAATGAGTGGCCAGCGCTGCGGGAAGGGTCCGAGGTGCCTGGGCGGCACTGTGCCCCGGGAGAACATCTCTCCTAACTGGAAAAGCAGCTTGCTGTTACCTGCCTTGTGCTCTCTCTCCCCACCAGCACTTCTATGCTATGAGGATTTCTTTCAGCACTTTCTTATCGTTGACATGCTTGTACTTCTTATGTTTCCTCTTCTGCGCCGGCGGCCGGCGTACTCGCTGCCTCTGTGAGACAGCGGCTGTGGTGAACGACGGTGACAAGCCTGCCAAAACAGAGGGGAGAGTGTCTGTACAGCGAGGGGCAGACGGCTCATGTTGAAATATCTTTCTCCACGCACTATCAACAAAGAGCTCTGCAAGAGGGCCACAAGGCCTCCTTCTGTTCTTCTGTCCCTTGTCCTCTGTTCTGCAGAGTCTCTGCCCGCTCCCTTCTCCCACGATGCCCTTCCCCTCACCTCTCACCTTCCCCTCCTTCATCTCCCTCGGTTTCAGCCCCTTGCTGGCAGGCAGACATCCTGGGAAAGGCCCCTGGCTGGTCTAAACCAGCGAAGGCCCATGGGATTCACTGGAGCTAAGCAGACCGAAACCAGTGGAGGTCTCTTTCCTCTCTCCCCAGCCTCTCTTCTCACGCCTCCCTCCGCTCAACTGATGCCAAGATCCTTACGTCTCTGTTCACGCAGCCCTGGCCGGCTGTTCCTGGGGGGCTGACGGGACACCGCTTCACACCGACACTGCACGTGGTCCTCCAAAGGCACAACGACTTTTTTGAATCTTGGCTTCCTCTGGACAAATTCGATCTTGTTCACCTATCGGGGAAAGAGAGGCGAGCAAAAGATTAACACAGCTGCAGCTCCCGCTCTGTAAAAACAATCAGCGTCAGTACCCTTCTGTACTGGCTCTCTTCCTAAAGGGTCAGAAGGCAGTTTATGGAGCACGGTTCAAATTTAGGGGTGGCGTGTACGGGAGCTAATCCTGCGCACACCAGCAGAGCAGACCTAGACCAGGCAAGCTTGGATGTGAGTGGCTGTTTCCCTTCTTCCTAACTATTGCTGCTGCTTAAGCGGGATGACGACTGGTCGATCGCAGACAGAAACACGGGATGTGCGGAACACACCAGCCTGCTTCTGACAGATGCGACGGCGGAGACCTGGGGGCAATCAGAATTCACTCCCACAGGAAGGGCAAAAGGAGAAAGACTCGGGCCTGATGCAAGCAAACGCAGCTTCATCAGCTCTGCTGAGGCCTGTCTGAATTTGTCTCAAGCTCTTTAATGACTCGCAGGGCTGAAGCCCTCAGCTCGGTGTTTCACGGGAAAGGCGGTGCTCTGGAAATTCCCTCGGACTCTCCACCAGTGCTGACTCAGAGGGAAGACTCACTGCTCCGCATCCCACCACAGGGAACAAGCTTTCTAAGGGGTCCTCCCACTCCGGGAGCAGCCGGGCCTGACCCCACTCAGCTTATCTAACAAGACTGCGGTCCCTGAAGTGCTCCGCAAGCTATAAATACTTGCTCCGCCGCGCGTCTGGGATTGAATTCCTCTAAACCCACTGCCCCCAGCAGCATCCCTCAGCCAGCACCGAAGCAGCCAGGCTGTTTATCTTTCCTTGAAAGCCCACTCCACACGCTTCAGACCACACGCTGCTCGCTAGACAAACACTTCCAGCCAAACAATAGAGAGACCTCTGTCCTCAAAGAAACCATTTCCAGGTCACTTTTTCAGGCTGGCTTTTGACCTCTCACTTGTTTTTTCCACAAAAACAACTCGTGCTCCCCCCCATTTTTCCCTCATTCAGCCTGGCTTTTCTGAGAAAGGAATTTCCTGATGAAAAGGGCTGTGTGAATACAACCTCTCCCAGCCAACCTCTGCCGCCTGCCTGGGGGAGTCTCTTATGGCTCAGGCAGAGGATTAGTATGGGATGAGTATTATTTTTAAATAAGCCGTCTGGGAGGAAGCTGTGGGGAGATCACTGGTAGCTGTGAGGAGGGCAGGATCAGAGCAAGAGGTTAGCCGTCAGGTGTCTGCTTGCTGCTGGAGCAGGTCAGGAGGTAACGGAGGGGCTGAGAAAGAGGAGAAGTCGGTCCAGTGCGTGTCTTGGGAAGAAGCTGGAGCAAGAGCAGGGGGATGGAGCACTGACAGTGCAAGCCCTCCTCTTTTCCCCTCAAAACCAGTTCCTGCGATGAAAGCGTCCCGTTTCTTCTGCTCCAACACATCAGACGAGGCCGCCTCCAGCCACAGCAGCAGCCACAGCGCGGAGCTGCGGCGGGGGACGGGGCCCTGTAGCTCTGCTATGGTGACAGTCCCCGGGCTGCTGGACAGCACCAGCCCTCCGAGCAGCCGGCACGGACGTCACCCCGCGCTGCGTGGCTACTGCAGAAGACTTGGCTGCAGAGGGGGGTGGGAGGGAACAGACAGCTGCGTGAGCCTCGCACCCGAGACCTGCTGTGGTTTTGGTTTTGGAAGGGGGTAGGGACGGAGGTGGGCCGTGGGAGGAGGGATCAGTGAGAGGCGCCTCCCTTACCTGGACGTGCCGGACGCGAATCTGCGTGGGGCGACACTGCACGTTGCGGTTGTTGCAACACCCGGAGCAGCGTTGCACCTCCACGCAGGGCGGCCACACCACGAAGTTGGCGTTGGTGCTGTCCACCATGTTGCGGGCGATTTCAAAGACCACCGCCCGCGTCTTGCACTCCGCGAGGACAGCTGGTTCTGCGGCTGCCAGAGCATCTACGGGGGGGGCCAAGAGAAGAAGCGGGGGATGAAACGGGCTTTGCAGCTGTTACCAACCTGCTGCAGCCACCTCTCTTGGAAGAGAAAGACCCCACACGGCTCTCACACGCACACGCATTCTTTCTCCTTCTCCCACCCTTCCAGCTCCCTCCCTGGACAGAGCTGCGCCCTGTGGAGGAGCTCCCAGTAAAAAGATGCTTCTCGCTGCAGCACCAGTCCTAGGCAGGAGGTGACACTTCTTTAGCGCAAATCAGCACCAGAGGGATTTGGAGCAGAGCAGCTTGCGGAGCTCCAGGCTCCCTCTCCTGCCCTCCTGGGATGTAACACCCAGCTCTTACGCGAGGCCCAGACCCTCCTTCCCATCTTCCTGCACATCCAGGCGCACCCCCTGGATCTACCCCCAGACACGGATTTCAGCCGTGCATCTACACGCAGCCACAGCTGCTCAGGTGAGTGCCCCAACGACCACAAGGTGCAACGCACTCGACTCACCTAGGCTTCGTCGCTCTCGAGACAGGGCCACCGGGTTGTGACCTGGTTGAGTTGCATTCAGGTCCAGGCTCGAGCTATCCTGCTCTGCAAAGGGAAAGACACGACCTAATAGCACTGGGGAGAAGTGGGAGAAGACGGCAGGCACCAGTGCTCTGCTCGTCAGGCAAAGTGCAGACCCATGGGGTAAACCACAGCCCCAGCATGTCACACTAGGTGTAAATCCACCAGCAAGATCACAGCTGTGCTGGGCGTGGAGATACTAGGTTTGGTCTTTGCTCATGCTAGGCAATTCAAAGCAACAAGCCTACTGTGAAAGAGGGGTCCCAGACAGGTCTGAGAGAGAAAAATGCCAGCTCAGGAATGATAAAGCCTACAACAGGGCTGTCTGGTGCCAGAGAGGAGTAGCAGAGGGATTCAGATCAGCCAGCTGAGGCCAGGATATGGCAAGGGGGATCAAAGAGCAGATGGGACAAGCAGGAAGTTTGGTACAGAAGACTGAGGTGCCTTGTTGGGATGGCTTGTGACTGGGAGAATCGGGGTGTGAGAGGGCAGGTGAAGGGGGATGACGGGTAGGAGGTGGTGTGCTTGCTTTCTCTCTCCCTCCTCTAGGTTAGAGTCACTTTTATGGCAGAAGAACAGAAAAAGAAAGTTGAAACGGCTTTTCCTCTATCCTACTCTAAGGTAAGCTGCAGAATCTGGAGGTCTTTCAGTCAGCGATGGGAGAGGAAGGCAGATAGCATTCAGGCCAGCCCTGAGCGGTTCCCTCCCACCCCACTGCTTTTTCCCATAGGAAGCGCTGAATAGAGAAATGCCCATAATCCCCACGGAGCACTCCGCCGCGCAGCCCCTCCTGAGCTCCGGACAATGGCCGTGCTCGGAGATAGCTCCCACCCAGCCACAGCTCCTTCCTTCTCTGACCTGCTTTAGCAGCTGAAGGAAGCTGAATGGACGTCAGCATCAAGGGAGCAATTTTCTTAAAGGGAATTTGGGGCCAGTGGAAGATCTCTGTTTATCAGATGTGCGGTGGAGCAGACTTCCCATCCCTATCATGTCCCATCCCTCTTCCTCAGTCCTGCCCTAGTGCAGCCCTCTTAGAAAGGGGAGCAGGGACTTTGCTTCCGCTCAGCTCTGAAGCAATTGCTGAAGGATTTGGGATGGGTGCGCAGAGGCTGTATTCACAGGGCAGGAATCATGTGCCGGAGCAGTCAACATCTACGTGTGAGGTGGGCAGACAGACATCCTTGAAAGTGGCTGGAGTGGCGTGATCAATTCCAGGACACCATTTATCTCACCCTGAGGCAGACGCCCAAAATGAGGATCGCTGCTCTAGAAGTCCTGCAAGGGCTACAGAGGGTGTCTGGATGATGGCTTAGATGGCCATGCCTGCTTTGTGGGCAGCCACAGGTAAAGGAGATGACCCCCCACTCTACACCCCTCTGTTGTTGGGTCTTCAGGAGTGTCTAAGGTCAGGAGGGCAGTTTCTTAGCTCATCTGCCTTGGAGCTGCCTAATCCCTGGCTCCCTGTGCAGTCAGTGGAGGGCAGCAGCTGTGACACACACATGGGGCATGGGCAGCACAGGAAATAGCCCCAGCTGCATTGGGATTATTTTGCTAATACACTTATTTGTTAATACACTAATTCTACAGAGGGCAAGCAAACGATGATGCCCGTCGGTCGGTCGCTACCTGGAAAGCAGAAGTGAGCCACAGGGTGCAACAAAGAGAGAGAGCTTCACAGCACCCTTTTCTGTTTCCCTGACCAGCCTTTCTCATTTGGGACCTGAAGTGAAACCAGTGACTTCTCCCAAATCCCTGGCCTTTTCAAGCCAACAAGAGAAGCTCATTTTATTTCTTAATCGTGAGGGCGGTTGGTAACTGTGATAGAGATGTATCTGTTCCTTAGACACTGGGACATGACAGGCTGCACGCATCTTCTCAGCCGCTCCTTCCCCACCCCTCCATCCTGTGCCGCCTGGCATTTAATCAAACAAGGGTGGGGGCTGCCTTTTGTGCAGAGGTTGAGTTGATGAGCGGGGAGAGAGGGGGGAAAAAAAGTAGCAACAACTGTTGACTCAAAACAAATCTCCTATTGAAAACCGGGTCCCTCCCTCCCCCAGGTTGTCCTTCTACACCCTGGGTCAGCACTGAAGACAGCTGGGGCGGGGCGGGGGGGGGGACACGACCAGCCAGGGACAATCCAGCACAGCTAATTTTGGAAGTTGCCCCATTGTGTGGCTCATGGACAAGGAGGAGGGAACTGGTGAGGGCAGGGAGCGGCCGTGGTGGTGGTGGGGAGCCTCGTCGCCTCTTTCTAAGGCAAACAATAGCTGAACGCAGCTGGTGCCCTCCCCCTCGCTTTCCCCCCCCCCCCCCCCCCCGCCCCTCCAGGGCCGTTTTGAAAGGCAGTGGGAATGCTTTTGAGACTGCGCCAGTGGTTGGACTGGCATAGGAAACAAAAGCAGGAAATTCTGTTCCCCCGTAGATAGTGTCTCGGCAAGGATTACAAAGCTCCAAACAGACAAAACACGAGAGAGAAGGCGAGCTGGGGGGGCCAGGGGACGACGGGCGGGAGCAGGGTTAGAATAGAAAGGAATTTGCTCTGAAGAGACCGTTTATAAATAAATTCCTGGGCCAGCCCAGCCGCCGTGGCGCGTGCTTCAATTCCCACACGTGCCGACCCCTCCACGCTTCACCGCTCCTGCCGCTGGCGCAGCTCAGCCCTGGCCAAGTGACCCCGAGGCACTGCAGCCCCCGGAGTTCTTATCTCCGGGCAGGAGGTGAAGCAACACTACCCTGACTTAGCCCCTGTCCCGTAGCTCAACCACAGACACGTGCCCTGCTCCTGCCCTGTGAGCCTCTGGAAGCCCCGGGGCCTTTTGAGGATGCTAAACCTGAGAACACACTTACCCCTTTCCTCCTCTACCATGCTATTTCCACCTCCCTTTTGTCCACCTGCTCAACTGATCCTTGGCCGATTCAAGCCCTGCTGCCTGTGCATCTCCCAGGGTGAAAAGTGCTGGCCCCAGTTCCTTGCACTCACCTTGCTCATCTCCTGTCATTTTTGGAAGCCAGTGTCCCTCAATAGAGCAAGCAGTTAGGAGGAGATCTAAAAAGGCATCTACTCGCCTAATGCCCGCAGGTTTCAGGGTGGCTAGGTGTGTAAATAGCCAGGTCATGGCTTCTGAATGGTTTCCATATTGTGCCCAATGGAAAACAGAATATCCCCTTCCCCCCCCAAAAAAAAAAGAGTTGAGGAGAAATAGAGAAGTGTTTGGTGAAGAGGAGATTTACCTACGGAGTCTATCCGCAGGGCACGCTGGAGGTCGCTGATGGAGCGCACTGAGCTGCCACCCAAAATCTCATAAATGTCTTCAGGTATGGGGTCCCCCTGCCAGATGACAGAAAGAAAAGAAGGGGAGAAAAAAGCGTTAGAGAGGTGATCTGCAAATACTGACTGCATCATGGAGCGGGAGTGGGGCGAATCAAAGGAGCACGGAGGAGGCATGACAGAACCAGCGAAACGCAAACACGTGCCCTCATGAAGGCATCAGCCCGAAACCTGAGCAAAAGCGAGAGCGCCCCTCTTGCTGCCTCTCTTAAAGCAGCCAGGAGACTGAAAAAAGTCAAAAAATGCCCAGGTTGTGCAGCATTGCCCCGAACGCTATGCAAGCAGCCAGCAAGGTTTCCTTCTCCGGTGCTGTATGACTTCTCCAGGTGGCCTCTCGTTCCTGCTGCTTGCAGTAAAGGCGTTTTAACAGACTTCCCTTATGCTATCAGATCAAACCTTCCCAATATTTCCCTCTGTTATGAAACTCCCTCACGGGCTTTGTCAGCTATCGTGTGTAGGTGCGTGTGCGTGCGCGTGTGTTTTCAAACCACAGCGGCCCAATAATATACAGCATTTGCATACTCTGTTTTTTTTAAAAAAAGTTGGGTGGGGGTGGGAGAGGAACATTGACCTTCGCAGCTGTGGCTGCTCCGGCATGAGCCCGCGGTGAAACCGCAAACGCTGCCGGGAGGACGTGAAAGGCTGTTCCTGAGGAGCTCATTTGGATGAAGAAGAAATACATGGGGGTTTGGATGTCATTGCGTGCCAGTGCCAAAAAACCTTAATTAAGCAGGTTTATAGACATCAGACGATGGGCCAAATTCAGGGTTTCTGCGGGCAGGTGCAATGCCATCAATCTCTTGGGAATTTTACTCTGGCACCAGGCTTGAATGGGCCCTAGTGACAGCACTTAACAAGACTACAAAGGAGCGGTGTGGGAAAGCAAGCACTGATTAAAACATACTTCCGAAAGACTAGAAAAAGAGACGGAGGAAAGTACTGGCCAAAGTGTTTGCTTAGCTCCTAGCTCTCTTCATTCAGGGCTACTCATGCGGAAAAGCTGCTCTTTCAGCTGGGTGCTGGATGCTGTCTGAGCCTCAGCCCTGCACATGCCCCTGTAACCGAGAGGAGAACTTGGCTCGTGTGCTTGTGAAACGCAGGGATTTTCGTGTGGGTTTTTATGGGCAGTGGGTGGCATGTGTGTGGTCCTTCAAGTGCACAGCTCCCCCGCCTGCGTTCAGTGCAGAACATTTCCTCTCCACGTGGAGCTGAAGGAAAACCACCAGGCAGGTGGTTAAACGTTGGCTTTTAAACCTTGACGGCTTTAGCCCAAACCTGCAGCCACTTTTGCATGGCTGCTTGAGCCTGGCACCCTCCCACACGTGCCTGTCCCTTGGCCACCCGCCCTTCGCTTCTACTAGCAGGGCAAAAGGAGTGCTTCCTTCCTCAGCCCTGCTAGCTCACCCTCTAATACTATAACTTAAACTAGGACACGGCAGCTTGAAAGCTGCTGTAGCCCAAGTCAAGGGGTTAGGAACCTCCCGAGATAGCTGCGGAGCAGGGAACATTAGTGTCTTAAACCTCCACAGCCAGATCCACCAGAGAGCTCGAGTCGGATCAAGCCTCTCTGCCCCGCTCTGTCCCTGTCACCGTCACATCTCACCACAGATCTGGCTGCCCGCCCGCAGCGAAAAGCAGATTTTACATCCCCAGGCATTATTTCCTCAGTCTCTGAGGGAGAGGGAAGCAGCATCAGTGATGAATGCACAGCGAGCGAGGGACTTGTATAATTCAGGGATCACTGAATAGCTGCGAAATGAACATGCCTTCTGACAACTCCTGCCGCCTGAGGGAGAGGGGGACCAGCAGCCCGGTGCCGGAGAGGCTCTGTAGCACTTCCCCGCCTGGTGCCACACACGTTAACTGGAAAAGGGATCATTTGCAATTCGCAGTACTTGCAGCCAGAGCTCAGCACTGGGCGGTGGAATTGCAGGCTTTTTAATGTTTGCACCTGTCAGCCAAATGCCTTTCTGTACGAATGCTGCTGCACACGGATGCCCGTGGTCCTTCCTGACACTTAATACATGTAGGAAATGGAACTTTATTTTAAACTCTGGCACTTGCTGGGCGAGAGCGTGGGCAGGTGTTACGAGACTCGGTGACTTTGGAGGCGAGCTGGGAGGTGTCACCTTGCTAACTGAGCAGGGGGAACAGATAGGAATCAGGAATTGCAAATGCAGGCCCTCGGGAGCCTGATTGCTGGGGACTGCCTGTAGGAATAAGCTCCACTCCCTGCTCACAGCAGCAGTTTTAGGTGCCCATTTTTTCTTGTTGCAGATACTATCAGCATGGCTACGGCGTATCACCAGCCCACATGGCTCATAATCCTGTCTTCCTCCCCAGGGTTTGTGAGGCAGTTCTGCCAGTGACAACCGCAAGCCTGCGAAGCTCCCTACTCTTCTCTAGTGCTGCAGAACCGTGTCCAAGGCTGACCTAAGAGCAGCTAGGCAGACCTGAGCTGCACGGCTTGTCCTCGCTCCCTTTGGGGTCTGATTTGGAACAGCCATGCCTCAGGGCCCCCACCCAGCCCTGTGCCTGGAAGGCTCTGAGATGGGGGCACCACATACACCCAGGCTCGGGGCACTTGGTGGGGATGGGACAGAGGGAAGCAGAGGTCCCTCAGCCACCTCCACCTGATCCCACGGGGTCAGGAGGTGGAGGAGCATTGCAGGAGGTGGGATCCCCAACAGACCAACCCGAGCAGCTGGTGCTTTTCCTGCTTAGCAGCTCTTCTGGAGTTATTTGTCTAACGCAGGTTAACAGTCTCCTTTTTTTAACTGCACGGCAGATCAAAGAAGACTTTTGTCTCAATGGACTCCTGGCTGGCTGTCAAGTGCCCCAAGGCCTGGCCTTGTATTCCTGCGAGGCCCTGAATTCCTAGAAGAAAGTAAGTTTGTTCTTCCCTCCCTCCCTCTCCCTCTCCCTCCCTCCTTCCCCCTCCAGTGCCTGGCTCTCCCCCCGAACCGCAGGGGCACCCCCCACTCTGCCAGGGACATTCCCTCCCCTTCTCCCGGCTGCTGGCACTTGGGGGGGCAGGGGGTGAGACCCACGGCCCAGCTGACACGCAGCAGCAGCAGAGCACCTTGGCAGGGGCCTCGCCTGCCCAGCCGCCGCTCTGCGCTGCGGCTGTGACGCCGGGGCCTCTCGGCGCGGCAGCTTTGCCTCCCTCCTCCCAGACGTCAGCAGCGCTGCCTGGCCGCTGCAAACCGATGCACGTGCGGCAGTGCCCTGCAAAACAGGACATTTCCCCCCCCCCCCTCCGTCCCCGCTCTCCACACACGTGCTCTCTCAAAATCTGCCTCCTCCCTAAGCCCACCACCCTCTGCCTCTGGAGCTTTCTGCCAGGGATGCTGAACGGTCCCCTTGCGATCAGCTGCTGCCGAGGTGGCGGCAGGGAAAATGCAGGGCTGTGCTCCGGCCCTCCCTCCCTCCAGCTATCCACAGGCAAGGGTTTCAGAGTCGCCCGAAAGGTGTGTCTGTCTCAGTAGCACAGCAGATACAGAGAAGGAGGGAGCAGAGATTGTGCAACCGGCAGGGTAAGGCAGACCCTCAGGGCTCAAAGAAACCAGCCAAGGATACTCCCAAGGTGAGAACTCCTCCAGTCCTCTTTTTTGAGGTGGCGTGTTTACACACCCACATGTGACTGCACACGGAAGGACAGAAGGGTAGCAGCAGCCAGTCCGAGGCGGGGAAGCACCCAGCTATCTGCTCCTCTGCCCAGGAGAGGAGGACCTTCCCAAGCGACTCCACGCTGACCCCAGCAGGGGATCTTGGCAGCAGGGTCTCGAGTGATCATCCAAGCAAAAAAAAAAAAAAAACAAACAAACAAACAGCATTTTTGATTCCCTCTGAAGCTGACGTGAGGACCCTGAGGGAAGACTCTGCCACATTCCCTGGCAGGGAGCAAGACTGGCAGCACTTGCCAGTGGCCTGCTGAACCCCAAGAGCTCTTGCTCGCCTGGCACGGGGCTCCCACCCTTCCAGCAGCACTCCTGGCTACAGGGGGACCCCGACATCTGCCCGCCAGAGGACCACGCCTGCCTCTCCCCACAGCAGGCACAACCCTCCACACACGAGCCCCTTCCACATGGGATGGTGGCTTATGTTTTCCTCCCTCAGGAGAATTAAACTTAACGTTTGATCCAGCCCACGTTCCTAAAATACAGCCAGACCTACCCTCCCTTTTCCCATTTCAAGGGGGACTCCGCTGCTCCACCCTGCTCCTCTGCGCTCCCCCCACACCTCCCCTGCGAGGGCTGGAGGCATTCCCACCCCCCCCGGGGCCGGCTGTGTACCAGCAGCACTGGGAACAGCGCAGGAACCACTGTCATTCTCTCCTGCTGCTGCGCATCAGCTGATGGGGAGAGGGAGGCAGGGACGACTCGCCTGGCTCCTTCCACGAGCTCACCCCAGACATGTCATCCATCCCGGATTCCACTGCTTTGTCCTTGTCACAGCCTCATGCTAGGAAGACTCAGAAAGAGCTCCGGAGCCTTGCACCAGAAAGACGTGATGGGGAGCTGGGCTGAGGTTATAAGCAAGCGCCCAGCCGCACCCCATTCCTCGGGAATTCCAGAAAGCCCTGCCAGTGGGGCTTCACCCCAGCACAACCACGAAGGGCTCAGCCCATCTCTGTAAATGTTGCAAGGCAACTATTACAGCCCACGGGGCAAATGCAAATCGGTTTAGCATCCTCGCTTCCCAACTGGCAAATACCTTCCCGATCCCTCCGGCTGGAAGAGCTCCAGGGCCCTCCAGCTCCAGATGGGTGTGATCGGAGAGGGAGAGGGACTCAGGAGGCTCCATCTCCTGGCTCAGGCCTCTGCTGATCAGAGGGAACTACTGTTCCCTACACACTTTCTCTGGCAGGGCTGGGGAGGAGGTGCAAGCCCCATTCAGAGGATGACTATGATTCAGCAACCTGGTAGGAGTCGTGTTGTATGCGCCCGGTGCAGGGGGGCTGCACTCACTGCACTGCCCTCAGAGTAGACGTGGGGGCTGGCCGCATCCAGAAGCATCTACCCAAGCAGAAACCTTCTTGGTTCTCTGGTCATAAAGCGACAAATATCACGATTCCTCCCAAGAAACCCAGAGCCAGAATTCCCAAATTCTAACCCTACTAGGCTGTCAAAGAGCTGTGTGCTCTTTTAGTGGGATTATAGCGCAGAATAACAGCTCTCTGGGATCAGACACTTCCACCTTCACCCTTCCCCAGCACCAACCATAGCTGATGTTTCACACCGCATGGGAGAAAGAGATCTGAGCCACCCACAGAGGAAATACCATCCTCTGCCCCAAACAAACATAACCACCGGGCAGCCCACAGTGCCTAACTGCTTCCCTTTGCGGCTTGAGCATGGGCAAAATGGGCCCATAAGGAGGTGATGCGATGCTTCACACCCAACCCCTTCCCTGCCACCCCCAAGAAGGGCTGCCCGAAAATGAGGAAGGAGGAGAAAGAAATTATGCAAAGGGAGGAAAGTATTGGTGGAAGGATATTTCCTGCCCCTGACAACTCCCAAGCTGCAGATCCAGCCCGTGGTTTTGCTACTTTGGGTAGAGCTGAGGTGGGAATCGAGAGCCACGCGTCAAAGTCAGGGGCTTCCTGATCCCCTTTATCTGCACACGGTCAGATGATGAAATGTGGGAGCAGAAGGCAAAGGATTTGGGGTCTTGGGGGTCCTTTTCCTTGACCATGGCTTGGGGTGAGGCTTCCATTTCCACCCAGGGAAACCAAAGAGGCTTGGGGTGTACGTTCATCACCCGGCCCCCACCCCGTGCCCGGCCTCCTCCCGAGCAGAGTGTGCAGGAGCACTGCAGAACAAGACGCTTGCGTGACCGTGCAAGTGCAGCACAGACACCCCTCTCCTGCCTCTTCCCACAGCCCCGGCCAGGCACACACCTTCCCGACCAGCCCTGCCACCCTGGTGTCAGTGCCTCTGGCCACGCTGGCCCCTTCCTCGCCCCTTTCAAAGCCCCCCCCCCCCCCCCCCCGCCCTTTCTCCATCTTGGCGGTGCCCGGTGGGGTTTCACGCTGGGCGTTACTCTGGAAGGTGGCAACCGGGCCCCTCGGTCCCTGCCTCACCCACGCCGCGGCGATGCCGAAATAACCGGAGGGGGTGAGGCAGCTCGGCGGGGCCGCCGGCGGGCACCGGCGCCTTGGGGCGAAGCTGCCCGGCGGGGCAGGGGGCTGCGGCTTCCCCGGGGCTCCCCAGCAGCACCGTCTCCCCTTCCCCACCTGCCCGGCGCTGACTCCAGCGTGGGGCACGCACGGAGGGCGTGGGTTTATTTCCACGCGAAGCCTTCCCGGCCTGAGGGGGGGGGGGGGGCGGCCCCGCGCGCGAGGCGGGAAACCGGCCCAACGGTCGCTTCCCCCTGAGGGCCGGGGGGCGGCCGGCTCTGCCCGCCATTAGCGCGCCCCGGCGCAGCCCTTCCCGCCGAGAGGGGTAGGGAAGCCGCCACCCCACCCGGGGGCTCCTCTCGCCCCCGCCGTGCAGTCCCGCTGCCCCGCACCGCCGCGGCCATCCCACCCCCCCCCCCCCGGGGCTTTCACCCCGCCGCACCTGCGGGGCGGGAGGCGCCGCTCGCCGGTCTCCCCCCCCCCCCCGCCATCACCACACGCCTCCGGGGCTCGCAGCTCGGCAGCACCGCCCGCTGCCGGCGATGGAAACTCACCTCCAGGCGGGCCAGGGGCAGGGAGAGGATGAACGCGAAGACCACGCCGAAATTCATCCCGACTTCAGGCCCCGCCGGCTGCGGGCACATGGACGGCGAACCCCCGGGAGGGAAGCGCTTCCCGCAGGCAAGCCCCGCGGCCGCCGG
Organism: Tyto alba; assembly: GCF_018691265.1. Classification (NCBI taxonomy): domain Eukaryota; kingdom Metazoa; phylum Chordata; class Aves; order Strigiformes; family Tytonidae; genus Tyto; species Tyto alba. The sequence goes on from NW_024881282.1 coordinate 33,601,624, forward strand.
GCCTCAGGCATCGAGGGCGCCCCGCGTTCCCATTTCCCCTCCGAGCCGCGCCGCGGGTGGGAGAGTCGCGGGAGCCCGTGGAAGAAGAGGTGGTGGTGGTGGTGGTGAGGGGAGGCAGAAGTAATTCTCGGTGACTCGCCTGCCTCCGCGCTATCTCATGAGCCCGGTGGGAAGAAAATGCAGTCCCTCGAAATTATAACGCATCCAGAGTCTGCGTCCCCCCCTCTCACCGCAAGGGATGCTTCAGTATTGCCTTTTGCTAGGTGGTCCACATGCTACGTTTCCTCTTGGTTTTCTTCCTTTTTAAAATACGGATACGTGAAAGATTTTACATGCAGGTAACAACGGCTCAATGTTCTGAGAAAAAAGATGCACAAAATAATAATAATAATAAAAAAAAAACTTTTCCAAAGTTTGGCACGAAATCCAAAAAATAAAATCTTCCTCCTTAAGGTGTCCTTTTAAAATTCTCCTTCCTACGCCCACTTGCTTTTTAGCGAAAAGTTGCTAGTGTACATTGAATTTCTTCCCCTTACATTACATTCTGGCTTGGGTGCCTTCTCGTTCGAAGCGTTGGCGTGAGGTTTGCTTTGGGTTTGGAGACAGGTGAGAGCAAATGTTTTCGCTCTGGGGTGCGTGCGTGTGTGTGTGTGCGTGCGCTGAGCCTTGACAAGCCTCAGAGCAGAGCCGATGCTGCCTCCCGCGCTCTGTTGCGACAAGAAAGGAGGAAAAAAAAAAAAAAAAAAAAAAAGGCAGAAAAGGTAAAATTGAAGGGGAGGCGAGCAAGCCGGTGGGTCCTTATTTTAGTCTGAGAGCTGCAAGAGAGACTAAACTGGCACTCGGGGCTGCTCCTTTTATACAGGAGAGGAGATGGGTGGAGCATAACTTGCCATCCTCCTCTTGGCTGCGTATCAAGGCGAAAATCTAGTGAGGGAGTAGCAGTCCATTGCTGACAAAATAAAAAGTGTGTTAATTTTAATGATAAATTAATTAAAAATGACTAATGCTGTAATAATCCATATAATGTGGCTTTAATATCGCGTGAAGAATGGGGACAGAAATCCCTTCCTCCTCGGCAAGAGATAAGAAGAGAGGAGTTCCCAGCACGGTAGTTTGTTATATTTTTGGCCCCGGGTTCTCACTGTTGCAGTCTGGAGCCCATTTCTCTAAGCTCCACTTGCCTTCTTCCCTGCCCTGCTAGACCACTAGCTCCAGGGAGAGAAATGGCTTTAATATCTTACATCTCTTTGTGTGCAGGAAAAAAAAAAAAAAAAAAAAAAAAAGCCAGAGAAATTTAAATGTTACAAGGCAATCTGGTGTTGCTCGTGGCACCGAGAGGTATTTTGCTGCATGATTATCTCCACGATGTAATAAACATCTGAAGGGAAATTAAGCAAACAGATATTTGCTGGGGGGGGGGGGGGGGGGGGGGAGGGAAGGAGGGGGGAGAGGGATGGGGAGGGGAAGGCTGCTAACAGGTGAGTTCAAGAAGGAGTCATATCCTATTGAAAAAACACCCGTGCGCACGCCCTCGCATGTACATACGAGTGATCTCTCAGCGTGGAGTTGCACACTCGCACACTCCAGGCACGACCAGGAGGGGTTTCTGCACCATCTTTGTGCAGGCTCGTATCCACCGATACATTCCTGCACCGTCATGCACCGCAGGCACTCGGCAGGCGTTCGCTCTGAATCCCAAGCATCTTCCCTGCTTTTTCTATGCTACGCACACGCTTCTATTCGAGCCGCTCGCATGCACAGCTATGTGCAAATTTTGTCTCATTCACACATCCCTGGGCATCCATGTGTTCTCCTTCACTCTCCCCCTCTCCCTTCCTTTCTCACATACATACACCCACTGGCATACCAGTGGCCTCATCTCACAGCATCACACATGCTCCCTTAGACTATTTAGGTGCCTGCCAGTCTCATGCAGCCAAGCCTCTCTAAAACACACGGTCTCGCACCAGCACTTGCGTTTGCACCATCCAAAGTGTCCGGGTACGAGGAGCAGGTACCAGAGCTGAGCGGCAGGCAGCCCACCAAATGCTCTTCTGTAGCAGGCATCTGACAACGCCTCCCAGCTTGGCTAGCTACACCCGCAAACCTGACGTTGGCCTCGGGTGTGGATGTTGGTCAGGAAGCACAAGGACAGAAGGAGGACCGGGGGTCCTCCACAGCCTTCTTAAAATAGCATAGCTCCTCTGCTCCCCCCGTCACAGAGACAAATAACTCAAACACAAAATGAAAGGTCCGATGGTAGGGCAGCGTGTCAAGGTGCTGTTGGGTCGCAAGAGATCACCGTGCTTCGCCCTGACCCAGAAGAAGAGGGGGCAGATTTCCCCACAGGTGGGGAGCTCATCAGAGCCCTGCCAGCTTCAAAGCCCGGGCCATCTGAGGTGCATGACTGCAGCGATAAGGAGCGTCCTGGGAGTCCCTCAAACCAAGTCTGAAGTGGCTCAGCCCCAATTTTGGAGCTCAAGTGGGAGGAAGTGGAAATGCAATGCATACCTTTGCTCATTTCCACGCCAGAGACCTTAACAGGACTTTGCCTTAGATGCTCCAGCCATGCTAGCCTTGTCCCACTCCAAATTCCTCAGGACGCTCTTAGAATTCCCCTCATTCTCCATCCTGGCCTGCCTGCAGTGTACCAGCCATTTCACATGATGACAATTTGGCTCCGACCGCCCGGCAGCGTGGAGCTATTACCCTAACGTGCTGAAACTCCTTCTGAAATCTCTAGGAGGCTCCAAAAAAAGGTTTTAAAAGGGCCTGGGTCCATCTCACCTTGCTCTGGATGGCAGAGGCCAAAGAAACGCCATAGCCCTGGGCTCCTTGGTGGTCAGCGAGGGGAAAGCCAAGGATTTGGGATGGCCAAACCAGCTTCTGGAAGTCCTTCTATCTGTGTCGAGGGAGCTGAGGGCAGCTAGGTCCCAAGTGCCTGTGACCCCATTATGTGCTTATAGTTCCTAAGGGGTAAATGGAGGCTCAGGTGCCCTTTGAGGATCTCTGCCCTCGAGTAACCTGGTCTGGCTCCACCACCTTCACACCACCTTGTTCAAGCTGTGTAGGGGATCCCCCACTCCATCGTGGCTGCCTGGCCAGGACAGAACAGGCTGTGTGTGGGAGGGTTGATTAAACTCCTCAGCAGGGAGAGATATCACCGCCGGAGAGAGAAGGACTCAGCAGTGAGCTAGCAGGGACTGCTGCAAATTTCTTGCTTGGTAGCTGCTGCAGGGCCTGGTTTTGAGGGGGGGTTATCTGTGGTGTGCTGTTTTTTTTTTTTATTTTGTTTTTTTTAAATATCCGGCTACATTACATTTGAGCTGGGATAGAAATAGAGTTATTTATTTTCACGTGGATGATGCTGGGCAGTTTTTAGAATCTCGACATCAGAAACAAAAAGCTAATCCTTGTTGAACCTCCAGACGGCAAGGAAGAGGATGTTTGGAATTTGACTAATCATCTACCTATGACCCTGCCTGGAAATAGAGCAAAACGATATTCAAGCCGCTCAGGTTTCAGCTGCTTTTCCTTACTCTTTCTGCTTTTAAGACAAGGACAGATTTTTCTCTAGTGAGGATTTTAGACTCGCTAAAGGCTGGGCTGGTCTCACTGGCGTTGAGTTCAACAGGAGCAGGAGCGCTTAAAACTGCTGTGCCTTGAGCCGGGCAGGTGCTCCTTTGATTCTCTTGCTTCTGTGAAATCAGCTTGTCATTTATCCCACGAACCCCTAAATCTAATGGGGATGACTCTATCTTCCCCTCACCTGGCCTGCGGGGTGGGTGTGGAGGCCTGTGGGGCTATCGTTGTCCCAGATGTCACAGGACAAGAGTTTGAAACCACTATTGCATATGGTGGGAAGGTATTTCAAGGCCACGTGAATCAGCCGGACTGTAAAAATGTCCCCTTAGAGCATCGTGACTTGACAAGTTCTGGTCACAACTGCTAGCTGGCAATGGCCCCACAATCAAACCACAACAAAAACAGAGATTTCATAAGAGCCTGTAACAAGGTTTCTTATTAAAACACTTTCACCACCGCTAAAGCTTTGTAACCTGTGAACAGCTGAACTCATCTCCTTGGTTATTTTCTTATGACTAGGGAGGAGGGCAGCACGTGCCTGAGGACAATAGGCAGCTCCTTGTCACAAGGCCGCTCTCCCCTCATGTCAGTGGCAAAAATGATCTGCTAGCCACTATCCCCAGAGGCATAATATGAGGGGTGATATATATATATATTTTTTTTTACCTTTTTTTTTTACTTTTTTTTTAGAAGGAGGGAGAGAATTGTGAAACAGCAGGAAGAAGAACAGGGCTTACAATGGAAAGCAAGACTCAGTCTGAGCAGCTGAGACGTCTCAGCCTCTCCATGATGAGTCCTATTTTGAAAAACAATCAATGGAAAGAAATTAGGAGGTGTTGACAGACAACGTGTAGTCAGCCCGCCCACTCAAGGTATCTAACTTAGGTGTTGCTCCTGCTCCGGTCTCTAAGTTCAGGAGAACGATGAGCAATCCCTACGCCTAACTCCGCTGGGCTGCTGCAGCCCTCAATGGAAGGGAGCAGCCGTGACACTGAAATGAAGCACCTAGAGTAAGTTTTAAGCCTGGTTTACACCAGGAGGCCCATTCTGTGGGCGCATCAGTTTTACACCACATCGCTCGGTTGCATGAGGTTTACCCCAACCCAAGCGATCAGAACAGAGTCATCGTACGTAGCTTACGCTGATGTTTACATCGTTTGCCCCAGAGGCTGCCCCCATGGGAGCTGCCCCAACTTCCTAATGACCGAGTTCAGTCTAGGAGAGGAAGAAAGGAGGAAAGGGGAAGAGACCGAAGGAAGGAGGCAGAGATAGGCAGGGTGCCTGGTGTTTATATTTGGTGCTGGAGAAAGGCAGAGCCCCGGGGTGCCCCGGGCTTGCATAATTCTCCTTCTTGCCCCTGGCGCTGGCAGGGAAAATGCTTTCCAAGGATGAGTAAAGCCCTCACAGAGCAACTGGCTCCAGGGGAAAGGGAAGGTGTCACTTGGCGAACAGGTATTCAACGGGACCTGCCAGGCTTCCTCCGGGAACCCCCTCTCTGCCTCTTCCCCCAGCCCCTCACCATCTTCATCTCACCCGTGTCTGGCTGAAACCTGGAAGAGAGGATGGGGAATGGGGACGAGGGCACAGACACGTGCAGAGGGCAGAGCATGGCCCCTGACAGCGGCAGAGAGGGAGAGGGCTGGCGCTGGCCGCAGCTTGCTGCCCCGTGCTTTGGGGTGAAAGAGAAGGCAAAGGCATTTCACATCCCTGCAGATGTGCAGCTCAAGCAGGATTCACAGAGAGAAGGCAAAGCTGGCGCTTTCCCATGTGCATACAGGTTCCTGCGGCAGGTGGGGTGGCGGGGATGCAGCCTTCCCTCCTCATGCTACTATATATTTCTCCCTCCTCCCCCCCACCCCCCCCAAGTTTAGGGTAGAAGGGAACAATTTCCTTACTCTGGCAATCATCCATTATGTCTATGGATCTGCTCCCCACCCCATTCCCCCTCTCTTTCCTGTTTTGCTGAAAGGAAAAAATGTTCTGCTTTCCTTCTTTATTTTTCCAGACTGGTGAATAGCACTCAAAAGGAATTTCTCTCCCTCCCCCTTTCCCCTCTCCCAGTATAATAAATATATACGTATGCGTGTGTGTGTGAATACACCACACGTCGCAGGTCATCTGTTGTTTTTCAAGAGGCATATACTATTTTTGTTTCCAAATTGATTAGGTGGGCAGTGGTCCCCCTTTCCACTGACACCACCCCAAACACCATTTCCCCTGCCCTCAGTCTCTGCCACTCACCGTGCCCCCATCCTTTGCCCCTGGGTCCACAGCGAGCGGCGGTGATGGTGGCAGCAGCGAGAAGGAAGCTTTCTGAGCTGGAGTAAAAATAGCCCCAGCAGTTACTCAGCTCAGAACGTAACATGACTCATGATGTGAAATGAAGATGGGGGTCGAAAACCAAACGCAAGCGGCTCTCCTTCTCCCCCCCCCGCCAGCCCCGCTCTCTCTCCCACCTGATATTGCTGCTCACGTCACAGAGCAAAACCCCCTCCAAAAACCGCTTGCCAGGGGTCAGGGCATCGGCCGAGGCAGAAAGCCCCGTCTGCACCACCCACGAGAGCTGGTCCTCCCGCCCTCGCCGGCACCAGCGGCGGGTGGATTTGGTGACGCTGCGCCCAACCCTCAGCTCATTTATCTCCCATAAGCCGTGGGACCCCGAACAAAACCGGCATCCCATTGGTACAGCGGGGCGAAACGCCCTGCCGTGCTCTTGTGCCAGAGCGGTTGGCGGCTGGTTCGGGCGCCCCGGTTTGCCCGCACCCGCCGTGGCCTGAGCCTGTGATGGGGGAGACGAGGGGGTTCGTGCCTGTGGCCCACCCTGAGCCCCATCCCTGTCCTCAGGCAGGGTGCCCCCCCCCACGGCGCAGAGGACACCCTGCTCTGCGGGGCGCCCGGGAGAGCGGCACCCCCGGCATGGCGGGAGGCAGGCCGTTGCTATCTGCTGGCCTGTGTAATAAAGGAGGGAGTTTAAAAATAGACTTTGAGCTGCGATGCCGGAAAGGCAGCGAGACGTATAGAGCGGGTGTGTATTTATCCTACACGCCCTGTGTCTGACGCCCCGCTGGCATGGGGACCTGCCCCAAAGCAAAGGTGCCGCTTGCCGGTTGCGGGTGCTCGCCGAGGGGCCCTCGTGCCAGTCCTTACCCCCGCCTTGACCGCCGACGGCAGTGGGTGCGTGGCGTGGAGGGGAGCCCCGAGCTCTGCCTCGCAGGTGCCAGGGCTGCTCAGGGACGCCCACCCAACGCCCCATCCCAAGGCCGTTTGGAGCGGCGGGACACGCACCTCTCGCCCACGCTGGACCGACCCGAACTGCGACTCCTCCGCCCCCGTATACCCAGACAAAGTGGCATCTCTCAGGACAAAGCCTTTCAATAGATCCCCTGCCCTCTGCCCTCTCCTGAACAATGAGAAATCAAGGAATATTGTCCGAGCTGAATAAAAAGATCTAAATTTAGACTGTCTGATGTGTTCTTGGTTTCCTGCCATGACTCCCCTCCTCCTCCCCAGCCTCCCTCTTCATTGCTTGCTAGCCTTGTGCACAGAAAGGTTTCTGATGGGGTGAGATCACCACCAAGACCCTGTCTCCCCAGTGATGAGACAGAGGGGAATTCCAAGTTTGACTCTAGACTCTATTTTTGTAGGGCAGGGAGAAGAGCACACCGTTTTTTGCCTCACTGGCTTAGATGTGCAGAGAGGAGAGGGAAACCTAAGCTCAGGAGAGGGGGGAACTTTCTTTCCCACTTCAGCCTCCTTGTGTCTTGGCCCTGACATGCCCCAGACACTCTGTCCATACATTTCCACCCGCTTGCAGCATCCTCGCCTTCAGCTTTGCCACGGCAAGTCCTTGGAGCAGCGCTGCCCCTGTGCTGTTCCAGCCCAGAAGCCCTGGCTTGTAGGACCCTCACTGTCCTCCCACTTTCCCCAGGCAGGTCTGGCAAGAAGAAAGCATCTCAGAAATTGCAAATAGAGGTAGAAAAAAGCCCGACCCAACCGAAAAAATGCCAAGAGGGGAGGGAGAGGAGGGGTGTTATCCAGCAATGTACTCCTGATGTTTAAACAAGGGACTCCCTTGGGTTCATGCCTGATAAGGCTGGGTGTCAGGGGAATCTATTCATATGTTTTCCTCTTTAAACAAAAAGGCCTTCCCATAACCACAGTGAGGAGGGAGCCAACATCTCTTGACGAGCAGTCTTGTCTTAAGTGCACAGGCGGGAAACCTTTCTGTCTTGCTCCTGGAGGAGAAAAAAAGCCTAGACTGTGAGTATTGACCACACCGCTCCGTGTCAGTGGAAAGGGGAGCATGGGCCAGCGGTATTTTCTGCATGAGGATGGACAGCAGGAGCTAACTCAAGCTTCCCAACACGTCTGCGGTGTGTTTGGAGGCGCAGGGGCGCTCAGGGGTCCTTTCCGACAACGGGATCCGGGCAGATGGGTTGGGGGACTGCCTCAAAAGCAAGGGAGAGTCCTCCTGCCCTCCTTTGGCTTTGAACAGTGTCTCCCAAGAGTCTCCTCTGACCTTCCTTGGCTTGGTGGCCAAGTCGAATGAGCAGGTGGAGCAGGGCTTCGAGGCCAGCCAGGCTCTCCCACGCTTCTCTCTCTTTCCCTGGCCGTGTAATCTGGCAGAGGGGGGGATTATGAGGCTATTTTATTTTTATTATCCTTTATTATCCTTTATTATCCTTTATTGTTGTTGTTATTATTATTATTATTATTATTATTATTATTATTATTATTATTGTTGTTGTTGTTGTTGTTGTTATTGTTATTGTTATTGTTATTGTTATTAATATTTATTATTATTGCTGTTGTTGTTGTTGTTATTTTCCCTTTTGTCAAAAGTTTGGGTGCAGGCTCTTTGGAATGACTCTCGTATGTGCCAAGGACAGCACGCCAAGCGTGCCAGAGCTGTTGGTGGGACAGGAGTGGGGGGAAGGAGCAGCACTAGGTGCTTACACCGAGAGGGGAGAGCTGCCCCAGCCCCAGCCAGCATCGTGTGAGCAGGCTGGCTCACAGGGGAATGCCCCCCTCTCCCTTCCCTCTCAGCCAGTGTGAACAGCACGTGAGGCTCAAGAAGAGAAAGGGAGAGCCAGGATCCATTTGTTGGTGGAGAGAGTTTAATGCCCATTCCCAGCTCAGAGGGATTTGCAGTGGCGGAGGCTGGGGAATGGAAAAGTTCAGGTCTCCCGTTCCACATGCAGCTGCTGCCAGAAAGCATCAGGCTAATGGATGCAGCAGAGTGGGAAGGGAAAAACTAACATCAAGGCCACTGGAGATGAGGCCTCCTACCATGTTCTGGCTTGTCACCAGCGTGAGAGAGCAGCAAGAACAGGGCTGCTCCACAAGAGAGGACAAGGCAGGAGTGACCCAGCCCGAGCCGAGACCCTGCTGATCCAGGTACAGTCCCTCAGCAGCTGAGCAGAGACAGAGATGGGACTGCAGATGAAGCTACCTACACAGTGGATCTAGAGTCCATCTAGAAAAAAACAGTCAGTAAGCCAGGACAGCAGGAAAGAGGGCCAGGCGTGGGTACACCGACAGCATAGTTGGGGTTAAACCGAGCTCCTGGGCCATGAGCATCTCTGGGTGCAAGTCCCAGGTGAGGCTGGCTGGGGCAGATAAGGCCCAGTAATGCACTCAGAGTCCTGACAGTCATCGAGGTATGTTCCCACGCCTTGTGGAGGTCTGGGCTCCTTGTGAAATGCCCTGGCTGCTGCTGGTTGAGTGACACACAGCCGGGACAGGGACACGGAGCTGGGTCAGGATGGCGACACAGAACCAGGGAGGGGTCACAGTGTGGGGACAGGGGACTTGGAGCCAGGTTGGGATGATAGCTTGGAAGCAGGGCAGGGACATGAATCTGCTTCAGAGACGCAGACGAAAAAGGGATCCCAGATGCAGGCAGGCATGGGGAGGGGTGCCAAGTCCCTACTGCGGAGAGGCCAGATAGTTGTAGGTGGCATGGGAGACCCAGCACTGAGGAGGCACGAGGACAGAAAAGGGGATGCAGTAGTGCCCTAGGGTCATGGGCGAGGCAGTGGGGTGCAAGGTCCATGGCCTTCATTCGAGGAGGAGGCATGGGGTCAGGCCTTGCACAGCCCAAGGGCCAGGCTCAGGGACTGGAGAGACCTCAGCTCAGGGACATCAAGGAGCAGGAGCGGGGCTGCCCCATGCAGGGGACCGACCCAGGGCCAAGCACAACCCCAGCGTGGTCCCACAGGCAATCAGCACTGCCAGGGTGACAGTGGGGACAGATTCCAGTCACAGTCCTAGACAAGGCAAGGTTTGGTCAGGAGCAGCAAGAAAAGGGGATGGAGACAAGGCTGCAGCGTAGGTCCAAGGTGCGTCTTGGAGACAAAGCTACCACCAGCTAAGGTCTGGAGTCCGTCTGGGACAACCAGTCAGGAAACCAGGACAGCTGGGGACAAGGCCAGGCACAGATACACCTACACATAGCTCAGGCCAGAAGCAGTTACCTGGACCTGAGTTTAAATGGAGCCCCTGGGCAGGGGGGATGGTGGTCCCAGGGGAGCGTGGCTGTGGCCATTAATCCCCACCAGTGCTCTCAGGGCACTGCCAAGCATTAGCCATCTCCATGGCAGGACATTCCCAGCTCTTCAGGGCGTGGGGCCATAAATCTGTCCCTGGTGAGGCTCACCATCCGGGCAGGATGTTGATTACCTAAACCAGCCAGAGGGAAAAGAGGCTCGAAAGCCAAGACACACCTGAGCAACACGTAGTCAAGCTGAACTATCCTTGCCTGGCATCATCCTTCTTTCGCTTGCTCTCCCTTTCCCTCTGAAATGACAATGCAAGATACTGCCTCCATCTCTGAAATCTATGCCAAGAAACTTTTATTTTTAAATTCACAAACAATGACCTAGCAGCTGCTCCAAGGCTTTTTTTTTTTTCCCTTGCTAACAGAGTGGAACTTACATATATATTTAATTAGCTCATCAGAACTAAATTTCCCTTCCCACCATTCTTCATTAAAGGCAGATGTAAAATGACCCCCGACTCCAATCTCTATTGAAGGGGGTGTGACCCCTCTCCATCTAACAGAAGTTTCCAGAAATCCAGTTTCTCCCATCCTGCCTCTTTGCTTTGTCCAATTGTTGGTAGAGGGAGCCAAGAGTTTAAAATGCCATTTTGGCTGCCTCTCCATTATCTTGGGCAGAGGGAGGGTTGAGATACCTCAGAGAATGGAAAAATCCCGATAAAGGAGGGGAGTGTGGTACAGATATACCCTCACGTCTCGCAGGCCCGTGGACCCAGCTGGGATCCAAGGATGTCTTCTTGTTAAAGAAAAAAACACCTTCTATTTTTTTTTTTTTTTTTTTTAAATCTCAGCCATCTCAAATTCTTGCTGGACTTGGTCAAGCCCAGCCTGCAGGTCTTTACCTTCTGCACCCAAAGACTAGCCCCTCCCCATGCATTGGCCCTGTGGCCCCCCCGGGCAACTCTCTTGCCCTCACACAGGCTCGGCAAGGGCATACAGTCTCCTGTTCATACCACCAACAAAAATTTGATTAAAACATGTAAAACATTTTGTTTTCTTTGTGTTGCCCCTTCATGGAGGGAACTCGCTGAAGGCATTACTTTTCTTCTCCTGTTCGCTTTTTTTTTGCGGGAAAGTGCTGGGCTATCTGCCCTGGTCCCTAAGGTGCAGAAGTGATGAAGGAGCACACATCCCCTTTCTTCCCCTCCCCTGCCAATCTGCCAAGATATTTGTGTGGGCAGCGGGAGGCAGAGTTCATTGCACACACGTCCTGTACAACCACCACTCCCCGGGTTTGAGAAGGAGCATGTGCTCCACAGTACAAGACCTCCTTGTCCTTTCCACTGAAGCAACCAACCAGGGATACTCGAAACATGGATTTTGGTACCTTTGCCACATCACAAACTTTCTGCCATTCTTCTTCTTATTTTCCTCCCCCCGCCCCCACCAATTATTTATGGCCTGGATCTGGACTTGTCTTAACTAAGCAGAAAATAATAGCCTACTGGATGCTTCTGGCATGTTCGTCTGCCACAGCAACTTGGACTTGACTCCAAACCATCGATCTAGGTGGTTGGCTCTTGTTTGGAGAGGTGTTCTACAGGATTTTGGGATCAACGGTTACTGGATGTATATGCTGTGAGTTAGACCCCCCCGGATGCCCCAGCCTCCCAAGTCAATCTGCTCGGCAGAGGTCCAAGACTGGCTGTTTTGGACCTGGCAGTTGTTGGCAAGTCTGGGCTTCTCTGCATCTCCCCAGCCCCGTGCTGGGCATGCCTCAAAGTTTGGGAGTTGATTACTGCCTTAACCTCCTCCAGCGTCTGAGCCACAATAGAAGGTCAAGTCAGACGTAAAGGCCGGCTCCTGCCGCTGCTCCGGAGTGACTGCGAATAGGTCAGACTTATCTCGAGAGAACACAGCTCCAGGAATGGTTGTCAACCTGTCTGGCCCCTCTTTCTCCTTTCCCCGCTGCTCAATCCTGGCGGGGAACTTCTGTCTGGGCCACGGGAATCTCAGCAATGCCAGTCACACAAAGCCCTCTCCGGTGACAATAGCTCCTTCCTTCCTTCCCCTGTTCCTCCTTCCACCTCTGCAGCTCTCACACATTCCCAGAGCTGCTCCCAGGGCCCTCCAGAAGCTCCTGAGCAAAACCACCCCCCGCTCCCGTCCTCCCCCCCCCAGGCTGGCTGGCCCCTGCCTCGCAGGGCAGCCAAGCGGGTGCTTTTGGGGAGGAGGGGTGTCCCTGCCATGCGGCTCTGCTTGGGAACAGACGTATTTACATCTCTGTCTGTGACTGAGGGTGTGGTTTCAAAATTGGCGCGAGTCACTTGGAAAAAAGCTTCTGGAGAAAGCCGCTCTCCTGCCTTCTCCCCTCTCCCTCCAGCTGTACATTCCCTCTTTTTTTTTTTCCTGGTTTGTTCATTTTGCTGGGATTGTTTTCAGCCGGATCAGCTCCAACTTGCCTCCCTGCCACCTGCTTGCTCGTGCTGACGTAGGAAGCTGGAGAAGGCAAGGCCAGGATGAAGGCACCAGCCCTTTTTCTGGCAGCAGAAGCTTAGACTAGCGGAAACCAATCCTGAAACCACCCACTCCCATTCCCTCTCTCTCCATGCTGGGGAGTACCCCTACGGCTATGTGGGATGTGTGTAACCGTGGTTCTGCCTCCACGCAAGGGATGCTCCACATGTCTCCAGAAGGCCACATACGTGTGTGGAGGGAGATTTTTGCTGTATAATTTCTTGCGTGGGAATGGATGTCGTGCAAATGGCCCCGGAGGTTCTCCGTGGACTCGCGCGCGTCCCCATATCTGTGTCTGTGGGATCATCTGTGTTTCTCATGTGAGGCAGCCATGAGCCACAGCACAGCTTTGCCTTTTCCTTGCCCACATGGAGTTTGACAAGCCCGGAGCTGGTAGCCAAACCCATACGAGCTGCTCTGTTCTTCTGGGCCTTGGCTGAGGGAAGCGAGGCTGGAAGAAGCAGCAGGGTTGCTGTAACCCACTGTCTTCTCCCCCTCCTCCTCAGCCTATTTCCTGACACAATTCCTATATAGGACAAGTTTCTGTTGCAATCAACTGTCAGGTTAATGAAACCAGGAATTAACCCCCCTTTTCTCTCCCCTCTTCAGGGAAACTGTCCCAGCGGGCAAAGCAAATCCTCGGTATCTGTGCTCTGCTCTGAGGGAGGCACGTTCCCAAGGACATGTGTGGGAACTTGGGCTGGAGCGGCCTGAGGGACGAGGGCTGGTTGATACAGACCTTTAAACCCACCCCTGCACATGGGACACTCACCATCCTCACCGAGGGTGGTAGGCAGAGGGGGAGGGAGAGGTGGAATTGTGCAATTGGGATTTGTCTTACCCAACAGACAGCAACCAGCAGATAACGGGGCCGTGCCTAGTAAAGGCGTGAGAGCTTTCAGGCATTGCCTGGAAAGATGTTTGCTGACCCCAAACAGGCTGGTTCACTGGTGGTCTGGAGGGTGACCTGGCTGTGTGGCTTGAAAGTAATCAGTGGATTTGGAGAGAGGCTGCTCCCTTCCTTCGGGAGCTTTTTTACTCAGGAGCAGCGTTAGTGCAGGGCCACTCTGACTGCTGGCTTATCCCGGGCTGGTGAGCATCTTTTAAGACCTCCTGATGCTGGACTAAATGTATTTTTCTAATGTGGTGCCTTTCCTCATTCGAGGTTTGCCCCGAGGTTCCTGCCTGACTCTACATGTTTCCAGAGACATTTTTTGCCTTTGGCACTGACGGAAATTACCAATCTAAAGACTTCAGTGTATTAATACTGTGCATTTGTTTTTTCTGCCTCTTCTTCTGGATTGAGGGGCTTCAGTTTAGCTCATGATGGGGCTAGAAGAGTTGTTCCCTCTGCCTTTTATGTTCAAGCTGGCATGCTAAAGGAGCAGGCTTCCACTTAATTTTCACTTTACTGCATCCCAGATCTGGAGTAATCTGGCCCTTTTCTGCTGAGGAACAGGGCTCCTCAGGAGCTGGTGGCAGTGGGGTATTCTCTGGTCCTGATCTAGCTCCGGGCAGGTATGCAGCAATGGGCTCTAAATCATAAAGGCCTGTGACTTTTGCTGAGAGGTGGTCCTGGGTAGAAACTCCAAACTTGGACCGATGTTTCTGTAAAAATGCAGGCAAGCTGGAAGGGCCTGGGGGGAGGGAACGTGAGTGATACAGAAGAGATCCTTCAGTCCTCTCTGGCACTAGCAATAATAGCAACAATAGTAATATTCATCATCATCACAGCATTCAGATATCAATTTCTATCTTGCAATTTCTGTGTGTGCACTGACTCATTTATTTTCCCTGGTGAGACAGGGCGGAATTGTTAGGCCGTGGCAGATGTGGGGAAGCAGACATCCCAAGTCCTGCGGAGAGGGCCAGTAGTGGGGTTTAGTCGATAAATCGGTCCCTGCCTTCTAGTTCCACATCCACAAGACTCTGTGTGATAAATGTCTACTAGAAGAGGACTACCCTGTCATGGTACCCCAGCCACAAAGGACTCGGGGAATCAAAGTAACCATCTCTCCAAAACTGTTTGAGATTATTTTTTTCCCTAGCGAAGCTGCTATGCTGTGTGGGCACGTGGGAAGGTATTTACCACCCCTGGAAGCTCCTGAAGTCGTGTTACGGACTTTAATTTTCGGTGCTGAGACACTGGCACCTCGCAGTGGGGCTAAATCGGCTAAGAAGCGTGCCTAACCGCGGAGCCACCCGTGTGACGCAGGAGCCACCGAGTGCAATGAAAGGCGGGCTCGTGGCTGAAGCCTTTTTCCCAGGCCAGCCTCCCCCCGCTCCCAGCTGTGCTGGGCAGGACCCTCTTTGCAGCGATGGGACCGTTGCGTCTGCAGCTCCGTGTCATCGCTGGCTATGCCTGCCCAGATTCAATAGCAGCCATTGTCCCAGGGAAAGGTCACCCGAGCCAGGCACGCAGACGGCAGCGAGCGTGGAGGCTGCTGCTGGAACAACTGAGCACGGGGAAGGGAAGCGGGGGCAGAGGGCAGAGGGGACCGAGGGGATGGAAGGAGCAAGGACGTTGGAGGAGGTCTGGGTTGCCTCCTGCTTGGGGGGGGGGGCGATTTGGGGCCCATACGCAGTGAGGAAGATTATTTCCACAGGGTTAAGCTTGCGTTTGTGCGGGCAGCGCATGGACCCTTGTTGGGAAATGTCTAACACCAGAAAGCTCCAGGCTTTCCTGGGCCCATCTGCTTTTCCCATAACTGGCTGCACTTCTCTTTCTTCCCGTCTTGAACGCAGCGCTTGCCGGGCTTTAATGGCTTTAGCACCACACCTACAACCGACATCACCTAGTCTCCTCTTACCCGTCTCAGTCCCCAGACAAGTGCTGTGATTTAGTATGTCTGACCTTGTGCACTGTGACATAATGAAGGCATGTCCTCTACACAGGTTCCCATTGCTTTTATCCTCCCGACGAGGTGCTGCATTTGCAGTGCCGGGAATTTTTACGCCTGTTCAGCGAGACCTTCACTCCCCAGCCTGTTAGCATTGGGTCATTTTGTGCTTCTTTACTGAAGCTTCACAAAGAAGCGGGGCTGGAGCCATTCTGGCAGTCATCCTTTCCCCTCATCTCCTCTCTTTGGAAAACACACTGGAATTTCAGTAACAAATATTCCTCCAATTTCACGATCAGATGTCTGGGTCGTGAGTCCCACCCTGCTTTCTGTAGCATGGCTTCTACCAGCCCTGGGTGGGTGTCTGCCTCCACCAAATCATGCCTGCAAGGATATCCATGAAACCACTCACAAAGTCAAAGCAATTGCCAGCATTTTTTCCTAATCTATTCATAGTTCTGTAGGGCTTTAGTCAATGCTCTGGAAGCATATGCCATTGGGCGATCATCTTGCATTTGAACAGCTGCTAATCTCTGCAAATTTGCATTCACTGGGGTTTTTAGCCTCCTTGTTAATCTCAGGGCATTTGGTTTTGGGGTTTCTATAACAAGTATTTTTTAATTTTCGAAAGCAGTTCTCATTATCGGAGGGATCACCCTGGGACAATCATTCTCCAGGGAGAATAGAATGGAGATAAATTAGAGATGCATTTAATTTTAATTCATTTAACATGCCCAGGATGAGCTGGAGGTGGGCAGGGCAGCAAGGGAGAAAGAAAAGTGAGAGCAGTTTGCCCCTGGGTACCTGTTGAGAGAAGCCTGGCTCATTACGTTATGAGACATCCTCATTTAGGAAAGATCACAGACCTGGGTTTTGCCCCAGACCCTGTGGAACCTCACTGTGCCCCTGGATATGTCTGCAAATCTCCAGGAGGCTCCTCTGTTTTGGGATCCTTCTTCCCAAACTGTTGCCTCCCAACCTTCTCCCTGCCCTTCCTCCGCAAGCCAGAGCTACTTTTCCAAACTCTGCCTGCAAAAGAAAGTCCACCAAAGCACGCTGCCAGCAGGAGACCCCTGGAAAGCAGACTGTGCAGTGCCGCTTGCGCCAAGCTGGTAAAGCCTCCAGAGCCCGACTTCCCCTGGCTGAACCTGCTTGAACCTGCCCTTGCGTTCTGCCAGGCTTCTGTACGTTGGCACCGGCTCCTCTTCAACGAAAAAATAAGGGGACTTTCCCAGGAATCCTACTTTAGCGGTACCAAAAGAGAACGGACTGTTCTCAGTTATGAACATCGCTCTGCCTTCGCCGGGCTTGACTCTGCAAGGAGCTTTGGTGGCCGTTGTTATTTGGGTCAGAGTTCCTCTCTTTGACCGATTTCCTCTTCGGATTCCAGTTACGATTTCTGGTCAATTTTACTCCAAATCAGCCACGTCAGACACAGGCATTTCTAAGTTCTCAGGACCTTCAGAAACATGCTGCTGTGAGAGACCTCATTTACCATGAGAAAGCTCCTTGCAAACCCCAATGTCAGAAAATAGAGTGGAAATATTTACACTTCCTTTGACTTTGAGTCTAGAAAGATTTTGTCCCCCATCCCTGTGCTGAAGACTCTTTTATTCTGATCACCTTATGACCACTTCTTCAGAGGTTTGTCTGTGCTACCTAAAATCCCCAAAGTGCTGTCAGAAAAGGACTGACCAGTAAAAATAAGTATTTTCTTCAATATATCCATAATCCTGGTGTCCTGTTGCCACAACGGAGTTGCTTAGAGCCATCTGAGATGTCTTAGGGTCCCTGAGACACATGGAGTGGGGCTGGCAGATCTGCCACGGGACTTACTGGAGACCAACACCCGTCTGGAGTAGCAGCTGGAGGCCAGGCAGGGTACACTACTGCATCTAAAGTGAAACTGGATACCAATATTCGGGGAACTGCATCAAACCACAGCCGAGCAAGTTGTGATTGCATCCCCAACTTGAGTGAAACAACCTCAGGATGAATAAAAATCCAAGAGCTGAATAAATGTGGCACTACCAAGACTTGCAAGCACCCTGTCTTCTCTGCCAAATCAAATCCGGTTCTTGCACTAACACTGAATCGAGCCGCCTGTCAGTTCTGCAACAAAATAATTTCATCCCCGCTCAGGCTGGCCATCTGTTCACTCTTTGGATTCACATGATTTTATGCCGTAGTTCTGTAACCTGATGATCAATAGCTTCACCATTTCTGGCAGCTGGCATGCTGCTTAAAATCTTTCCCAAGTGCTCTTCTTACGTGGATGAGTGGAAGGAGCCTTGAGATTTCACGATGCTGCTGACCAGCAGTTTTTTCCTTCTGTCGCCAGAATAGAGCTCGGGTCTCTGCCATCTCTGCCTCTCCCACATGTGGTGGCATGGACTATTTCAGCCCTTCTGCCTGCCCTTGAGGACCTCGCTGCTTTAGGGGCATCTAACCACCTGCAGCTACCTCCTCCCATCCTCAGCCAGCGAGCTCAACCAGCTCTGCCTTCTGCCAGAGACTTAATCGACTTTGGTCACCGTGTAAACGTGCTGCAGCTCACTGCAGGGTTGATAAGAGCCCGGAGCTTTATTTCTTGGCCTCAATTACATGACGCTGATCGAGGTTGCGGTGAGTTGTGTCACCGTCACGTGGCCGGGGCCGCCATGCACTGCCCGTGCTGACCATCCAGCTGAGCGTGCGCTGGGACCGGCACGAAACCCTGGTGTGTGTCCCGTCCCCCCCCCCCCAAAAAAAAAAGCAAAGCAAACGGCTCTCTACTCCCTGGGGGATCTCCGGTGTGTCTGAGGAGTGATGCCAAACCCAAAGGCGCTGTGGCGGGTGCTCGGGTGAGGACGGAGATGCGGCCGTGGCGGGGGGCACGTGCTCAGGGGGCGCCGGGCGAGCTGCGGGGCGGGGAGCGCTGTGGCCGGGAGCCCCCGTCGCATCCCCATGCGGCTGGGGGTAGGGGAGAAGAGGCCCCCTGAGGAACAACAGAGCATTGAGCTGCCGTATCTCTCAGGGGCGAGGGAAGCGGAAAGGCGATAAGAGCCCTCTCGGATGAGGAATTCCTTCTCACTTTCCCCTTTCTGTTTGCCTTTCACCAGAGATAACGCGAGCCTTGGGCAGCTCACCGGGACGCCGAGCTGCCAGCACGAGAAGGGACAGTTGCAGCCCCCCCCTGTATTCACCCCCCCCTCCCCAGGCACGCACCCACGCCTGCCACCCTCTCCAGTGGGATCCCATGGGAGCAGCCTGACCACGGCCTCCTCTCCTTCCCCCACTGTCTGACCTGCGTCCTCGGGTCCCCTTGCATGACGCCCCACCGAATACTATCAGGAGCTGTAACCTGAGGAGCGATTCGGAAAAGAGGAGTGAGATTATGGGCAGTAAAGCCGAGGCTGATAAAGATGGCAGAATATTTGGGTAACGTTTCACCGCGGCACTACCTACCTGGGAGGGAGTGGGGAGCATCTGAATGCCTGCCCACGCTGTCTCCAGCCTGGGCTGTGCGTACCACCGGGAGAGTCAGTCCCTCCTGACTCCCAGCTTGAGCCCCCCAGCTGCATCCCGTGGTGGTGGTCTTTCCACCGACCACCCAGCAGAGGCCCCTGTAAGCTTTGCCTGGTGAGGCCGCGTTCTTAATTCTCAGAGGCCCTGAGTCCACCCTCGTACCTCCACGGAAGTGGTGGGTTTGAAATGAGGAGAGCTCTGGGAAGAAAGGCCCAGAAGAGCAGTCCTACCAAACCTTGAGTTCCTCTCGTAACTACCTGAACCGTCTCCAGAAAGAGAGGCTGATTTCAAGCTGCCTTTTCTAAATCCAAAGACAATCACTCTGCTTAACCCAATCCCCCTTTTCCCCTGCCCTGCATGACACAGTCCAGAAAATCTTGCTTGCCAAGCCTTTTCCCCAGCCCGTGTTATGGTGCCTGTGATGCCTCCAGTGACCAGTCCTAGTGATGTGGCACAGTGAGGTACAAGCACGTTATGGGCTCCGTGGGAGGTCTCTGGGAGACAGGAGTATGACAGAAAAGTTGCAAGTGGTCAGACTGAGCGAGGCTCAGCCTGTTGCCTATTTTCTCAAGAGAGGCTCAGCTGCACAGCGCTCGGGAATCCCAGAGCATGACTGGGCTTGCTGGTTGCCTCCTCAGCAGATGTGACTGACGAGCTGCTTGGCTGGAGATTTGGGCTGTGGTGGTGCCTCAGCTCCGCACCTTCCTGCCTACTCTCCCTTGCCAACAGTGGGGAGATTGGCCATTTTCTCTGGCAGTTCAAGAGGAATAACCTGCCAAGTCTTCAAGGTGAGCACAGACATCCAGGCTGGGGTCTACCCAGTGGAGTGAAAAAGCAAATGAGAGGAAAAACAAGGATAAAAAGGCTGGCTGATGGAGCAAGAAGGCCAAGACATGGAGCTGGTGTTTTATCCTTGGCCTGGGCACAAACCCTTGGCGCGGGAGGGGGATCCTTGCTCCGTCCGGAGCAGGATCTGGGAACGTTCCCGTGGGGCTGGAAAAGATCACAGCAGGAATTCAGTCCTTTCAGGCAGGGACCCTGGACCACAGCTTCCAGTGAGACGGCTCAGACATTTCCCTGTCCCCTGGGGTCACCAGCCCATGTCACTCAGCAATGGGCAGTGCCCAGTCCTCTGTGGTGCTGCAACTGGGACGCGCAGACTGGGATGCCCAGAGGCGGGCTGGTCCCTCAGCCAGCCCAGCCTCTGATTCATTCCTGCTGTTTGTTGCCGGTCCTTGGCAAAGGGAAGGCTGAGGAGAGCATGGGAAGAGGGGGTGACTCATCCTCAAAGCCCAGGTGGCTGTCCTAGCCGAGGGACACCTGAGGGCTTCCGCTGTGGCAGGAAGGGCAAATATTCCCGGAGGAGCTGTGCGGAATAACCGCAGGAGAACAAGGGTTTCCCTGCCTCATTGTGTGCCTCCGCATCTGGGAATCTCATCAAGCCCACGCAGCAGAATGAGCTCATAGCCAGGGTGGGAAGGAAAACCCAGGGCTTTGTCCACCCTGAAGTCCCCTCCAGCCATCGCTTTGGCTCCCTGTTGTGCTGCCAGTGCTGGCAGCTGAGTTGTTACCTCCTTGTCCCACCGCAAGTGCCACAGCATTGCCCTGACCTACTTGGGATGGGATAAGGAGGTGGGAGAGTCCTCAGCAAGCATGCCCTTGAAGGTACAGGCACACCTTCAATAGCATCAGTCACCTCCCTGCCACAAAACACTTCTGTGCCAACACCTCCAGAGAGCAACTGCTCAGGGGAAAGCTGGGGAAGAGAGCACTCAGGAGAGCAGAAAGAAGAGAGGAGGGAGAAGAAGGTATGGATGAGGGCAGAGGAGATGGTGATCCAAACAAGGGAGGCTGAAGCCAGCCAGGGAAAGCCCGGGGCTGGGTTTTGAAGAAGTAGGTGAGATGGAGGTGGAATGGCTGTTAATGAATAGTGTATGCGACCTGGCAATTGAGATAGATCGTACAGCAAGATTAGAGGTCATGGAAAGTGTATTAAAAACCCTGCATCGCTTTTATTCACTGGAGACTGTTGGAAAAACAAGCAGGAAGGCAGCACAATGGGTCCCCCAGCCACGGACATCTCAGCACACATTTGAAAGACAATGGAGAAAACGATTAACTCCAAGAGTCCTCTATCCTGTCTCCAGTAAGATGCATGCCTTGTTTTGCCTGGCTAGGAATTAGGGATCAAACAGACGATGCCAATTAAAAAAAAAAAAAAAATCTTTTAGAAATTTCTTCAGGGGAAAAAGCGGGTGGGGAGAGGGGAAGAATGGCTCAGCCACCAGTATTAAGCACAGTCTGAGTAAGCTGGGCCTTCGACAGATGTTGACTTGCAAGGGAAAGCAGGTTTGCACATAGCCTGCCGCTTTGGGGTCCCTCAGTCCTAGATGAGGGGTGCTTTGCTCTGAGGATGTGGTCTGGCTGCCGGTTGCCACAATCCCCAGGCGCTGATGACTAGCAGAGGTGTCCCACCTGGCCACTGGAAGCTGCAATCCACGACTTGGTCTGCAAACACCATGTCTCCATCTCGGGAGAGTGGAAGGCTAGAAATCCAAGCATTGTGGAGGAGAGAGCGCTTTGAGGGAGCGAGGGCTGCAGGAGCTCAGAAGCACCCAGATTCCGCAGAGCCACAGCCAGCTGGCCGTGCTGGGGGGCTGTGTCTCATCTGCCCTCGCCCCCCCAGACGGCAGGGTGGCCGGTGGGGTCAGGCACTGGGGAACAGCAAGGAGGGTGCTGAGAATCTGCATCCCCTCTTCCTGCTGTGGCACTTGGCCTTGGCTGAAAGGACAAGGTCAGGAACATCCTTGCATGAGGTCTCTCCAAATATCTCTCCAGGAGGGAAATTTGCAGCCTGTCACCTGTCTTAATTAGATAGATTATCTAATTAAATTGCTCTTCCACTGGTATTCTTCTTTCTGGTAACAGATGGTGGCTTCCTTTCCCAGGAACTAGGAAAGCTGTGCATCTCTCCTCGTGTTCTGTCACATCCCTGCTCATGACCACATCCCTCCCTCCGTGGATAACCATTGGCAGTTCACTGGGTTCTACTGAGGATTTTAAAGTTCAGTCACATTTGGCTGACAGATGGGTGGAGGGACCCTGAGGGACTGTACCACCTTCCCTGCATGGGGTCACCTGAGTCCTTCACCAGTGACTTGTCTACAAGATGGAAGCAGGCCAAGAAGTGTGGGCACAGCTCCTCAGGACTTCTGATCCCCATGCTGGCAGGGCTTTCCCACACCTCCCTGGGTTTCACAGATGACTTGAGCAATGGCAGACTCAGATGGGCAGTGGAATTAGACAGGCTAATGTGTTTGTAAGGTCTCTCAAAGACTAGAAGGGCCTGGCATGTTGTTCAGGTTGGCCTCTTGCTTCTTCTGCTGCCACAACAACAGCCTGTTTGCTCTTCCAAACCTCCCAAAGCCCATCACATCCTCACCATGGCCTCTCCCAGGTCAGCAATCTTGCCCCTCCGCCACTGTGCCACTCCCCGAGTCAGTCCTGACCCATGCGTACCCTGTTAGTATGGGCTTGAAAGTTTTCAATCATTGGTTCTCATGTCAAAACGAAAAATGGGGGACAGCAGAAAAACAAGTGCTACAGGTGGAGGAAGGCTAGGAGAAACAGTGGAGGCGGGAAGAGGTGTGGGGCAACCCCTCCTGGCAGCACCTGCTGTAAGCGACCCCCTCACCACCGCTCTCCATGGAGCTCCGGGAAGGTACCGTAACCTCTTGGCTCCGGAGGAGAAGGGATATCCTTAACATCACTTCTTAAGGTATTTCGGCTGAACATCCGGTCCTCTCTTCCTCTCCCTGAGTTCCTGTCCTCTGCAATGAGCAGTGACCTCAGCTCACTCAATGGGTTGTTGAAATCAGAGGTATGAGACCTCCCCATGGTCCCTTCTGGGCCAGTAGGCTACTTGGTTCATTTCCTAAGTCTAGAAATAACCTGTTATTTCAGAAGATCCTTCCCAATTTTTCAATTAACCTCCTTGAGAGTGCTGTTTGCTGCTTTGACTCATATACCCCCTTCCTCCTCCTGCCCCAGCCTAGGAAGGGCCTCAGCCCCTAATTTAACCACAGGTTTTGATGGAGTGCCATGAGGTTCCAAAGAACTGGAGAGTCTCCAGTTAGTTGAACAGGTCCTCCCTGGAGGAAAGAAAAGCTTTACACAGGGTGGGGAGGTTTTGCCACCCTACCTTGTGTCTCTTTGGTGTACCTCAGCAATCTATTTCCATTGCCCTCTATCCCTCCAGCTTGCTTTTGGGGACTCTCTCTGGAGCACTCTAAGCATCTACTCCCTTCCCAGCATGGTCCCTGAAAGAGAAGCCTTCCCTGATCCAAAACCATCCCTGCTCTGACCTCCATTCAGCACACGTCATCGCCGATCTCCCTTTCCTCTGCATGCCCTTCCACGTTTCCCTTCCCAGCCCTGCTCCTGGACACGTGTGACAGCCCCCAGGTCTGCTTTGCAGCAGAATGTGCCTCCATCCCTGGCTCTGAGCCCCTGGCTGTATCCTACTCCCCAGAAGCAGCTTAGTTTTGTGATTCCCAGCCCCACTCCACCACCTCCCACAGGAAACGCTGTTCAACATGAAGAGCAGCAGTGCTGGATCCTGCTTCCAGATCGGCATTTATCTCATGCCGGGCTCCATCCCTCAGTATCCCACACACATCCTTAAACCTTTTGTGTTCTACATAAACATCTTTGCCTGGATCTTCTAAAGGGCCGGGCAAGAGAGGAAGTCTACAAAGAGCATGAAACTTTTGCGTCAGGGTCTTATCCACTCGTCCTTGACAGACGCTGACAAATTTGACTATGAGACACTGTGTGAGGCAGGGGCTGCGCAGGGACCAAATGGAGATAGGTAGTGTCCGAATGTGCTGCAAAAGGCCAACGTGTGTCTGTGATAGATGCAGAGCCGGAGTTTCCTTCATCCTGAGCCTCAGGCTCCAATCTGGGTCCCACAAAGCATCCCATACGCCCCCCCACACCTGCAGCATCCTCTCTGTAACTGGAAGCCCATGAACCACCCAACCCACCCCCGGCTTTCCCTGCTGGGAAGAGCCAAGCTCCTGAATCCACGTACAGGGAGTGAACATGGTCCATCCAGGAGGAAAAGCAGGTGCAGATAAATTTGGAGCATAAGGAGGCGGAAGAGGCCTCACAGCCTGGTGGAAACCAGCTGCTGGTGCCGGGGGAGCTCAGAGGAGAGGCGGCAGCAGCAGCACGGCGAAGGGCAGGGTCACAGGGGCTGGGGGGAGGCTTGAATGGGGAAAGGGGGGGTGAAGCTGGTGAGGAGCATCTGGAGATGTAAGTGAGGTCAGGTAATTCCTCATATAGCAGTTCCTGCGCCGCTCTGGGAACAGGCAAACAAGGCTTTCCTTCCTCCCGGCTTCCTCCTCCTCAGCAGCTCTCCTTTTTGGGAGAGGCAGCTGACCGGACCGCTCCTCCCTCATCACTGGCTGCATCCCTCGGGGCGACACACCTGGCCCTCACTGTGCTCCACGGCTTCACAGCTCCCTGTCCCGCCGTGGGCCGCGTGGGCACAGGGGTCCCGCCTGGGACCCACTCAGGGCAATCGCCAGTGGTGCCCTGGGGTGGCACAGGGGGGTCGGGCAGCAGCCGGCGCTGCTTTGGGCAAAGGTTGCAAAGCACATGCTCGCCTCCCAGCACGGCGAGGCCACGGCTGCTATTTTAGGCTGGGAAAGCGCAGGAGAATAGACCTGAAATCTCCCCGCAAAGCCGCGATGGGCACTTGACCAGGTGTCAGCTCCAGCACTGGCAAGCCCGAGTGGCGGTGCTATTTTAGGGACGTATTCTTTCCCTCTGCTGGGGCTATTTTTGGAGGCTGAGTGGGTACCAAAAGGACCCGGATATGTTGCAGATAAGGGACTGATGACATTTTGGCGCTCATATTCCAGCCACAAACACTGCTCGTGAAGGCAGACCCTGGGAATAGCAACACTCCTGGCAGCAGCAGCATCCTGGCTGCGCTGCCCTTGTCGCAGGCAGCAGGGTAGGGGGGCTGTGAGCTTCCCCCCAGCAGTGCCACCCCGCACAGCTCCGTGGTCCCCAGTGCTCCCCCAGGTGTCAGCGGTGCCCCATGGCATCACTGATGGGAGATCCTCCTCCCTGGATCTGGAACAGACAGTGCACATGCCACGGGGATAGGGTTACGGACCAAAGGGGTCTACACCTGATGGGGCTGGGACAGGCAATTTCTCCTCAGCCGCAGAAGGGTCTGAGATGTGAGTGCTGCCCCTTGTAACAGAGAAAAGGAGGGTCTTCATTGCAGGCAGCTGTGGTACACATCCTTTTATTGGAATTAGGGATACAGAGACTGGATGGGGGGGGGAGTTTCCTTGGCACAAGTGTGTCGAGAAGCCTACGTCCACTGTCATCGCACTCCACTGCTATTCACAAGGCCAAGGCTTAGCGAGCAACCCAGCCCAGCCTGGCTGGGACACCTGCATCCCGCAGGGCCAGGAGCTGGGAGACCCAAAGCCATGTGGAAGAGCCCTTGGCATTTGGGATGGGGCTTTCTCAGGACCCAAAATGTGCCATGGATGGGGACATGGACAAGGGCGGCACGTGATTCTGAGGCAGATGCTTGCACGCTCCTCCCAGCCCCGGGTGAGATTGGCGGCCAGGCCCTCTGGCCTTTTTACTCAGAATTTCCATTTGTGCCTGTGGGACAGAGGGCCCGTTGTGTGCGTGGGACACGGGGACAGCCCCCCCTGGCATTTTGGGGTGGTGGAAGGGAGAGCTTTGAGACAGCGGCGAGGCTGGCGCCCACGCCACCACCATGCACGGCTCTGTTCCCACGCCTGCCCTCGCTCTGCCGTGCCCTAGCCGAAGCTCTCACAGCAGCTGGGCCCAGGATAGAGGACATTCCCCTGGGTCGCCCTCCCCAGGGCTTCTCCATACCAAAAACATTGGTGTTGGCTTAGAGCTGCCTCCTCTCCCCACCCTGGGTCCCCCTGAGATCTCCTTGCACCCCAGAACTTGGCACAGGGGGGCTCAGGCTGGGGGAGATGGAGGCACGGCATGCCGGAGGGGCGGGAGGTGTGCCATAAGCTGGGATTGAGATGATTTGTCCAGGCTGTCTCCAGCACGAGCCCGTGTATAAGCCCTCCTGAATCTCCGTCTTTGTTCCCCTCGGTGGCGTCAGCAGCTCTTCGCTCCCTCCAGGAGATGATTCTGCTTCCGTCGCTGCCGTTTCCTGTGTTTCTCAATCGCCTTCTCGCTCCCGTAGAGGCAGGCAACGCCGGCACAAAAACAGGATTCGAGCTGCTGGAGAATTACCCTGATAACAATGACCAAGGAGACAGTCCGCTGGACGGGACCCTCCCCGGAGCCAGACGGCTCACACCAACCCTTGGCACTCCCCCTTCCCTGTCCCCTGGGGCTGCTGGTGCACGGTGGGGATTTCGGGCAGGGGATTGAGCAGCCAGAAAGGGGAAATCCTGGGTGACCCGCTGCCCACTAGCAGGTCCTTCCATCCGCACGCCTTGGTCATGGTGGCCTGGCAAAGCAGCTCTGACACTGTCCCCACAACGGCTCCCGTCCCCACCAGTGGCTGGCAGAGCAGCAGGGACCACGTCGTGCTCTCCCTCTCCAACCCAGCTCCATTTCCCAGGGGGACAGACCGTTTTTGGGGAGCAGCCAAGGGCAACAGCCATCCCGTTTCATCCATGAGCAGAGCTGAAAGGCAGCTCTGGCTTGCAGGCAGGCCTGAGGGATACAATGCCTGCAGACATGCTCCCAGGCAGCAGTAGCCCTGGACCTGTGTGTCCATCCCTTCACCCCAAGCATGCCCAAGGGAGAGCTGGGGTTGCTCAGCTGCCCAGACGGAGATCTGAAACCTGGGGAACCCTCACCCACGGCCCCAAATCCTTGCCTGGATCTTCTGAAGGAGGTCCTATCCCCAGGTGCTGGCCACCGCTCTGCCGAGGAGCTGCTGCCCTCCCGGGGTGCTGATGGGGGAAGCATCACCCGCTTCTCTTCATGCAAAGCCGGCCGGCGCAGCTGAGGCAAGGGAAGAAGGGGCCTGAGCGAGCCCGGCTGACGGTGCCTGAAGCGAGCGAGGGAGCACATGGACAGATGGATCTGCTGGCAGGCCTGGAGGCAGCGACAAGGGCTGGGAAGGAGCCACAGAGCAGGAGCACAGCTGGAGCCCGAAGGAGACGCGTCTGTAGCCTCGCTCCAGCTTGATGAACAAACCGGGCCGGTGCATGCACCGGTGATTGCTCACCCCTCACCGAGTGTCCCCTTCACCTCACACAGCAGGCACGTGCAGCTTGGGGGGGGCAGCAAAAACTGACTGGGTGGCAGCAAAAACTGACTCTGGGTGGCAAAAACCACTCGAGTGACATCCCCTCTGGTTTTGTGGCCTGGAAACCACACCGCTGTGCCCCGCTTTAAGGGGGCGTCTGCTTCCCGTTGAGGCTGTGGGTATCTTGGAGGTGATGCAATGCAAGAGATGTCCTAGAGATGGAGGAGCTCAAAGAAGAAACAACCTGCTGCAACCACCAGAAAATGCCAACCTTGCAGAGCAAAGCTGAAGCAGGACGTTGTCTCCAGCCTTACTGATCCCTCCAGCCTTAGTTCTGACCTTGCTGGCCCAAGGGGAAATGACCACTTCCCTACCCTCTAGATGCCCAGCAGATGCCCAGATCCTTGGAGCAACTGGTGGGACCAAGGCCAACTGTAGGCATGAATCTGTCCTGCCAGGGCCAGGGGGTTGTAATCCCCCGGTTAGCAGCGGTGCTACTGATCCATAAATTCCCAGCGAGGGAGGAAAAGCTGACTTTTGGCCAACACAGGAGGTCTCTGACCAACAGAGGCAGGAAATAGCTACGGTGAGCGAATAAATAAATGGTGCAACTGCAGCTCTGCCTTACATGGTCTTCATGGGGAGTTTTCCTTTGTTTTTCAGGTTGGCTATTTATACCATAGAGTGTGAAAATGATGTCAGCGAAGCCTCTGCTCTTCGCTGCGAAGAAAACCAGCCCCAAGAATTTTTGCATGGCTGAGAGACCTCCTTGAGCAGCTAGACTCAGAGGCTGTTCACAAGGCTGGTGGAGCTGGCAGGAAACCCCAGCTGCCATGCAATTCCCTATGAGTCCCCTCCGCTTCCATGCACACAGCTTGGGGAGCCAGTTGTCCCCAAGCCATCTAGGATATGGCTCTGCCTTTCTTAAAGTCCATCTTGTCTCCCATAACCCCCTCCTAGAACACCTCCAACTCCCACCCAGCCTCCCTTTTCTTGCTGTCTTTTTTTTTTTTTTGCCCCTTTTTTCTCTATCCTCTTCTCCATTGCAGCTCTTAAGGGTTTCAGCTCCAGCCTGCTCAGCCTGGTGGTGTTGACCCAGGGCTGCCTTAGGGGACAGGGGAAGAGGGGACAGGGTGACCCTCTCCTTGTGGGGCTTTGCTACTCCCCTGGGAAATCCCAGCAATTTTAGAGAGCTGAGTTCCAAGCCCCACACTCACATGGAGTGGGAAAGCACAAGTTCAGCCCAGGAAAGGAAGGTCCCTCAAGTTCAAGCTGAGCCTGCCCAGTGCTGGAGGAGAGCAGCAACTGCCCGCTCCGGGAGAGGGGAAGAGGAATACACCCTCCCTTCCCACTGTGCTTGTTCCCTGCAATTAGGAGGGGTGATGATGAGCCCACCAGAGCCAGTGAAACCTCAACTGGCAGCCCCAGTGCCTGCAGGCAGGGGCCACCGGTGGCGGCGGGGTGGGAAGGGAAAAGCCAACTCAAGTTCAAGAGCTGCCGGTGTACTTGAGACAAGAAAAACTCTTGCTGGTGACACATGCATCAGGTGTTTCCAGATGATAACAAAACCTGCCTGAGGTCATCGATATTTAATTAGCAATGGGCTCTGTTAAACATTATCCCGGGGGCAGGAGGGAGGGGAAAAGTGCTGAATTGAAGAGAGAGATTTAACTCTTTGCAGGGAAAGAGGAGGAAGAGGGAAGGTTGCCTACAAGGAGAAAGGGTGTCCACGATCAGACCCCATTGGACGCCAATATTAGGCTGGCTGGAGGGCAGGAAAACCTTTGGGCTACGCACCTCCCTCAGGGCTCCAAGAGAAAGAGGAGCTTTGCCCCTTGGAATCAAAACGAGCTAGAATGGCAAATGTTCAACAAAGGCCCCAGGGCGTCCGAGTGAGGCAAAATGCTGGTGAGCGGGCGAGGCGAGCGGCTTGTCTGGTTCCCCCGGCGGAGCCCTCCGGGCTGCGGCCATGCCGGCGGCTGGGGCACCGCGGCGCTTTCTCTGGGCTGGCTGAGTCACAGCCCTGCTACCCGCGCAGGTTCGCACCTGGGTCCCCGCCTCGCCGCCGTCTCCCCCGTTTCCTCTGGCGGCTGAGCCCCTGGCACCCGTCCCATGCCCCCACCCCAGGCAGACCTGGCTCAGCACCCCAGGAGAAGGAGGAGGAGGAAGGAGGCATGGGGGAAGGCCTTACCTAGGGTTTCCCTTTGAGAGGAAGGCTCGGGTTGAGGAAGAAGGGATGATGAAGGCTTGGAGTAGAAGGGATGTGTGCGCGTTGGCCCTCCAAACACAGCTTGACACCCCAGCACATTCCAGGGGGAGATGCTGTGAAGGTCCAGCTCAGTCTGGCGCACGAGAAGCAAAGCAGCATGTGGTGGAGGGAGAAAGACCTGTTGTCAAGGGAAGGGAACTGCTTTGGGGTTGCAGCTTTCGTATCCTCGTGCTCCCTCCCCAGTCCTGGCCAGTGTGTGTGTGCACAGCAAAGGAGGGGGCCGGGCCGTGCACAGGGAGCTGCGATTAACGGGGCTGGATCATCCTGGTCGCTGCGGGTGCTGCGGTTGGTTGTGACAGGGAAGCTGTGGACCCTGAAACAGGGAGCCAGCACCCAACTGCGTGGGGTGAAAGGCTGCTGTGACACCTCGACATGAAGCAGGGGCAGGCCCTAGGTGAAATGGCACTGAAATCCCGCTAGCACCCACCCTGCTCCATCCTTCTCCGGCCCCTCATCTTCTCTCCGCTGCTCCCTGCCACTTCCCCCCTCCAAAATCCCCTCTTGGCTGCCCTGAACCTGACACCCGTAATTACCCCTGAGATCACAGGGACCTGCTGAAAGAGCAAGCATGAGCCAGGCCGGGGTGGGGCGGGGGGGAACATGAAAAGCAGCCGCAGCCCCTGCCCGCAGCCAGACACCACCACCACCCCCTCCCGCCGCCCCATGCCTGCAGCCCCCCGGCACCAGGGACACCTGGGGAAGCCTCTTGCTGGGAGAGGGGAGCAGGAATGTGTTCGGGAGGTGGACAGGACAGCACATCCCAGTTTGGGATGTGACCAGCCGCAGCTCCCGCCGACCCTCCGGCACCCCTGGGGTCTGCTCCTCCCGGCAGGGAAGCTTCTCCTGCTTGCCGGTGGCCGGGTGCTGGGGGGATGCTCCTGCTCTGCCCCAAGCAGAGCCTGGGGGGACAGTCAGCCTTTGCTGGTGCTGGGTGTCACCTCTCCAGGGCTGCTGCTGTCCCTCCAGCATCCCCCCCCCGTGGTGGCAGCAGTGGTCTCCCAGGGGCAAGCCCCCAGGAGGGACCGCCAGAGCAAAAAATAAGCCTTTGGGGAAAGGGTCTGTGCAGAGCCCCACGGCAGCAGCACGGCAAGGGCCCATGGCTGGGACGGGGTCAGCAGCAGCAGGTGCTCATGGCAAGGATGTCACCCCCCGTGCATCGCTGGTGACACAGACAACCCACCCAGCACAGCTGTGCCGTGCTTCTAGGACCTCACCCTCCCTTTATCCCTGCTCGTCACCGGAGCCGGGCACCGAGGAAGAGCGGGGGGAGGTATGGGACAGAAAAATAAACTCCTGCTGGGCACCTTCCTATCAGCCCCTCACCAGGAGCAGGCAGACTCTCTCACCCCCGGCCGCAGTGACATCCATGGCACAGACTGCACGGGAGCCATCAGACGTGGAGTGTGTCCTCACCGAGGTCCCTCAGGAGTGGGAGAGGGGATGAAGCCGAGGTGGGGAAGGTGGCACGGTCCTGGTCCCCCTGAACCCCTCACCCACGAGCTCTGAAAATGGGTGGGAAAAACGAGGAAATCCCCCCGTTTCAGGGCAGAAGAACCAGCAGCAGCAACCTCCCAAGTCTTCAAGAGAAGGAAGAGGCTGCAGCCCCAGGCAGGGCGGAGCAGGGCGGCAGATGCAGGGATTTCATCTACGAGGAGCGAGGAAATGTCCTGGAGTTGTTTGATCTTATTGTACGGAGGGAAGCGGGAGCGGGCGTCCAGCCTTGCTGGAACCAAACAAAGATTATAAATACCTCCTGCCATCAACAGCTCCTCACCAACCCGGCCTGCCTGGGCCCCGGTTGCTGGCTGATTCCCAAGGGGAAGAATGAACTTTGGTTTCCATCCAGCCCTCGAACGTGGTGGCAGAGAGGAGCAGAGCGCACGGCAGACAGCTCCAACCACAAAGCTGGGGGAGGATTTGTCTCTGTGGGAGGATGCGTCGGGGAGGGGGGGGACGGCCTCTCCCACTGGCCATACACACAGCCACGCACAACGGGACTGACCCTTGTTGGCTTAATTCGGTCTCTACGACCACTGGTGTCAATAAAGAAGTTAAAAAATATATCTTTTAAAAGCCCTGTGATGTGGTGGCTGGGTGTGAAGTGACGCCTGAGCCCAGCGACAGCCTCTGAGAGGTGTCCCCACATCCCTTAGGGCATGAGGCTGGATCTGGGCACATGCCTTTTCCCGCTTCAATCCTTGAGTTTGAATTCAGCGCCGCACGTGCCACCAACAATGCAGCCCGGCATTGGGGTGTTCTAGGGCTGGGGGGGGGGGGCCAAGCCCTGGCACTGCCTTTTGAGTGGCACCTGGGTCCCCCCCCCGGGGACCCCGGCACAGCGGCTGTCCCCTCCAGGAAGGGAGGGCAGCCCCGCGCCGCATTTTGGGGAAGTTGGGAGGCAGTAAGAGATAAATTTAGTCTTCCCCACTGTGCCTGGCAGCCACCGCAGAAACACGTGATTCCCCAGCACCGTGCTGGAGGAGATGAGACTTCCCAAAACTCACATGGGCTCCCGTAAGCCCTGTGCCTGACTGGGGAGCAGCGCTGCACTGGGACCGACACTGGGAAGGCCATGGTGGTCATGGGGGAGCTTCAGCCTTGGCTTTGCCTTGGCGTGGGGATGTCAGGGTGCCCCCAGGGCTGCAGTCCTGAAGCAGGGCTGCCTGCCCCCCCCCCCCGCCCCCTTCCCTCCACACAAGGAGGGCCTGACCTCCAAGGGGGACCCATCTCCCCGCCTCATCCATCCCTTCAGACATCCTGCAGGCACTTCTAAGCGTTGATGAGAAGCCAGAGTTGTCAGGTACAAAAGTAGTCCTCGGGCCGGGGAGGCTGCACATCAAACGCACGCCGCGCTCGGAGGAGCCCAGTGGAGCTGCTCCGGCAGAAAAGCCGCCGTGCGGCGCATGAACCCGGCTGCGGCTCCCCCAGGGGAACCTTCCTCAGCCCCTCTCCCCCCTCAAGCATACTTGAAGCTCCCTGCCTGTCACTGGGATCAAAGGCAGGGGTGTCAGCTGGGCCACTTGTGAAGCTGACTGTGGGAGCCAAGACCTCCAACTTGAACCCGCTTTTTTTTTTTTTTTTTTTTTTTTTTTTCCCCCGGGGCAGCCTCACACACTTCTAATGTCGCCGCTCCAGCATCGCAGCTGCATCTCGTTTCATCTCCAGCGAGGGAAAGAGGCAGTGCTGGAGCCAGATGCACCCCAGGAAGGCTGGAAAAGTGCCCCCCCCCCCCCCCAAAAGGTCCCAGCCCCTGTGCCACTGGCAGCTGGGGAGCACTGGGTGCCGGGGGTGAAACCCAGCCCCGGCCCTCCTGGCACCAGCTGGGATGGGGCACGTTCCCACGGTGCTGGGCACTATTTTGGCGGGGTCAGGGCTGTGTTTGTCCTCCCCGCGGCTCTGGGGTTGATCCGAGCATCAACCAGGGCTCAGGATCTTTTCTGAGTGGACAGGGATGTTATTGGCCATTTTGGAGCAGAGGAGAATCGCTCAAAGGAGCGCTGGGGGAGCTGGGGGGGTAAGACAGCCGTGCCGAAGAGAAAAAGCTCAATGTTAAAGAGAAGGTGGTTCAAAAAAAAAAAAATCATAATACACCCTAAAAACAGTTTCTGGGCTTTTGGGAGCTGCTGCACCGATGCTTGACATGCACTGATTGCTGCCTATTGCACTGGGGACTGTCCCCAAAACAGAGGACAGGAGCGGGAAGGCCAGGGGACAAGGCAGACCCAGGCGTTGGGAGTGGGAAGCTTTGCTGAAGGCAGCTCAGCATCCCCCCAGCTACGCTGGAGGGGATCCCAGGAGCTCCCCACTGTGCCTGGGCAGCATCACGGGGCTTCAGGGAGCTGTCGGGGGGGGGCTGAGAGGGACCGCAGAGACCCAGCCCCAGCTGAGTAGGGTTTTTCTCCAGGCCAGCCCCCCCAGCCAACAAGCTCTTGGGGACAAATGTCCCACACAGCATCTACAGAGGGAGGAGCGCCACCTCCTGACGCCAGGTGTCCTCTTGTCCCCAGGATGGAAAAAGATTAAAAAACGCTTTTGTGGGGCGGTTTTCCACCCCCCATCCCGTGTTCCATCAGTCAGCAACCATCATCTCAAGAATAAAAAAAAAAAAACGAGTCCAGCACTGGGTCCTAAGCTGAAGCAGCTCCTCCTGCTAGACAAGTGCTGAGCATCTTCAAGGACAGCGTTTCTTCAGGAGTACTTCCTTCTACTTAAGTGCTAATTTGACTAAAAACTCCCTCTGCTACCATTGCCACTTCCAGCTGCCTTCACCAGCTCCCCAGCCTTGAATGGAACTCTCACCGCAAGATGCAATCTGGTACAATTAAGGTGCTTTTACAGATTTTCATCGAGGCAGCATCTAGCTTGTCATGGATGCTCATCTGCAACACTTCTCAGTTTATTCTGATACTCCCAAGTACCCTTGGAGGTATCTGACTGGTTTGATCCAAGCAGACAGGTTTAGGGCCGTGCACTTGCTAGCCAGCTAGCCCCTACGTGCTTTAAAATGGCCAACTCACCACCAAGTGAAAAGACCACCTAACAGGCAGGAAAGCCTCGTTCTTCAGAGCTGCTCGTAAAACTGCAGCCTCAAGATGGACAGAAGTTGGAAGTTCCATTTTCCTGCATCAGGAATTTAAGGCTGTTTACCCATCTGCTGATTTAAGACTTGTGGCACCGGGGGGGTTGGGGGGTGGGTGGGAAAATGGGTGAGACCTCTCTTGTTACACTTGGCTGAAATCAGCCAGCAGGTTCATGTGTTAAATGAGGCTGACAGGGAGCCAGCCAGCTTGTGCAGTCATGGAGCCTGGTTTCTAGGGAAACAAGGTAAATGTTTTTCTTCCCTCTTGCCACCTTTTAACTCTTAGAAGGTTTTTGCACACCACCACAGGAAATGTTCTCTACCATCCACCTTTCCCCATGGCAGTTGGAGCAAATAGCATCACACTGGGTCCATCTCAGCCCCCCCTAACTGCAACGCTTCTGTGGGGAGTGGTGCTCTACAGAGCCAGTCCCCGCAGAGCTGCCGGGTCTCCTCTGCCCGTCACCCCCAGACTCGGCCGGGAACACCGGCCAAACCCCCTCCCGGGGAGCCAACAGAGGGTTTTGAGCCATTCAGTAACGCAACACCAGCAGCACCCAAACCTCTCCCTCCGCCGTGGAGGGTGGGGATGCAGAGGTCACCCCTCATCCCCTCCCAGGCGAGCCCGTTGCCCGTCACCAGGCGGAGCCTTTCGGCAGGGATGGGAAATGGATCCGGGAACACCCAGCTGCTGCAAGGTGGGGATCTGTCACATCACCTGCTGCCTTCTGCTGCTCTTAAGAACAGCAACAAACTGCATTTACAAACAGCGCGCAGGTTACAGCCCCGCTGTCATGCCGAAACTGGAGGGTTTCCATGGCAACAGCCAGCATCAGCCACCTACCTAAAATTTAATGATGCTTCCACTATCTGAAGTAGTTTCGTTATTTCAAAACCCGTTTCACTCAAAGGAGCTCCCTAGCCACCCAGCAGAGGATTTAACATGTTGAATAATACCTCAGTATTGCAAACACATTCGCGGCTCCTGCTGCTTCTCTATTTCACACAACCCAACAGAGAAGCCTTGCTTTAACCCCAAAATTTTTGGTCTCCAAAAATAGCAATGGCAGCTTCTTTCTCATTACAGGAACCCTGCTGTGAGTTGGATGCTCATGGATTTCAGCTCTACTTGCTTCTTTTGGCTGGTCCCACACACAGGGTCTGCAGTGAGAGTACCAGACTTGAAGCAGCTGGCTATAAACCAAAAAGCAAAGTTCGTTTCTTTAAAATATTTATTTTCTGGTCTGAGAGCACACAGGCCACAGGACTCAAGACCATTCCACATATTAAGCTGTCTCTCTTGCAGTACGATCTTTCTTGAGTGGTCCCTGAAAGCAAAAAGAAAGACTATGTAAACAGCAGTCTGCAAAGACCGTATCACCTCCCAATTTCAATGCTGCAATTTATTCTCTTGCTGCAGAGAAATTAAGGCAAAAAAAATCCCTCTGTGTTGCAAACCCATTGGAAATCCCAAGCCCCATCCCCACAGCTACGGTTTTCAAGGGAAAAAGCTGAACCCTGCACAACCACACCGCACCAGATCCATGGCTGCATATATTAAGAGAAGAAATGGTGGTGCCACCTTGTGGGGAAGCTCCCGTGCAGCCCCTGAGCAGCTGAACTGCTCTCTGACCACGCAAGGGCCTCGCACCCAGGGCTCCCCCCTTGCTTTCTCCAGCCAGTGACAAATTGAGAATGCCACCCCCCCAGCCCGCTGCGAGCACCCTCATCCGGAGCTCTCAGGAGAAATGCAGGGCAGAGCCACTCCCCACGGGGGGGCAGATCCTGCTCTGTGCTTGTTCCACACCTCTCCCCTGAACCACTTGTGCCCAAACACAGCAACAACTGAGCTCTGTCACAGGGGCAGCAAGACCCCAGCTGCCACGGTGGTTATAACCAAGTTGGCAGGAAACTACACACTTTATTTCACAGGAATCTTGGCCCTGTGGCAGCCCAAAGGTCACGCTACCGACTGCTATTAGCTGAAAGACAATTAGAGACACGCAACACAAAGCTGTCAGCTTTGGAAAGTTGTCCTTACCATGAAAGACTTCTTCTCCTCAGCTGTCTGGAAGCGGCCATGACCAAATTTGGAGGTTGTGTCAATGAACTTCAAGTCAATCTTCTCCAGGGCCCGGCGCTTGGTCTGCACAAGCAGGGACTAGAAAAGAGATGCCAAGTGAGCATGCAGCAGCACCCTTTCAGCCTGCCAGTTTGCTGGCTACTTCTCACCACCTCCGTGGCTAGCACCTCCCAAGTCACTCTGACCTCACTCTTCAGCAGCTGTAACATGCAAGCAGCACTTGCTAGTAAGCCAGTCTACACCTTTGGCCTTCAAGGCTGAAGACTGGTCAGCTCAAACCAGCAGGTGAGCTCGAGTCTGCCTGCCAGTGTCCTTAACCAAACAGCCCTGGACTGATTTAAGCAGGGAAAGGACCTCGTGCTTTTCCCGAGGTCATTAACAGGAGGTGGGTTTGCATGCACAGGGGTTTTCTTTCTATCTGACTACGTGAATCCCCACAGCATCCAGTGACACCTGTACCGAAGGCCACACAGCTAACCGAAAGCTGTTCCAGCCCATCTGACAGCAGGTTGCACCACTCACCTTGCGCAGGGTTAGGACCCTTTTCTTGGTCCCAACAACGCAGCCTTTCAGCATGATGAAGTCACTGGTCACCTCACCGTAGTGGACAAAGCCTCCCTGCACAAGGAGAGAACAGTCAGTGTATAAAGCAGGACCAGTGACCACATCTGCCTACAGCCCAATGTTCTCATACCACTTCTGAGTCTCAGGCAGTCCCACATTCACCAAAATCCTCTTTCTGGTATTACCTTTCACCGATCGTGTTTCTCGATACAGCAATTTATTTGCTGCTAGGAGGCTTTTGCTGAGAACAGCAACGAGAGACCAACAAAACAGCAAAAGCTGCTCTCCCTTCTAAGTTATTCCTTATTTACAAGTATCATTTCTAGGTTTGTAACATTTCTCTATACTGTTGCCACATATCAAATGTAATTAGCAAGTTACACAAGTCAATACTGAGAATGACTAAGCAACACCACCTCCTCCCGCAGCAGCTGAGTTTTATCTCAAGAGCTCATTCAATCACTTTGCAACTTACACCAGGCCCATTTGCCTTCTAAAGATTGCAGCTCACACGCAGACTCTCTCCACAGAGCTGCAACAACTCACCAGAGGATTAATGCTCTTGTCAGACAAGTCATAATCAGTCGACGCATTGTTTTTGATCAGCTTTCCATCCTTAATTTGGTAACCCTGGCCGATCTTGTAGATCTAAAAATGTCAAGAATTTCTACTTAGCAAGAAGTAGGATAACAGGCTCGTCATCAACCAAAGTGCAAAGAATTCTACATAGGGTTTGAGAAAAATGTCTGTTTCCCTTTGAAAACATGTGGCCATACACCAATTTTATGGTTATCCAACATAGCAGACTATGGTTACTGCCCCCAAGATGACATTCAAACAGAGCGAAACATCCAAAGCAGCACTCTCCACTCCTCTGTCATGCAGCAAGTGACCTGTGCCAGCTCTTGTTTCTTCCCCAACAGTTCAGACACACAAACCTTCTTATTGATTTCAGTCCGATGGTGATACCCCTTCTGGCCAGCCCTGGCCACAGAGAAAGCCACTCGAGCAGGATGCCACGCACCGATGCAGGCCACTTTGCGCAGACCCCTGTGAGTCTTGCGGGGCAGCTTTTTGGTGTGCCAGCGGCTGGTAACACCTGAAACAAACCAAAGCAAACGTCGTTTTGTCAAGCTGAGATGTCACCAAATTGTTCAACTAGAGTTTAAGCCGCCTTTCAAGCTGCTGTCCCCGAGCAACATGTGGGAAGCCTGGACCCAGGAATTAACCACATTTCCTGGCGAAGCACCCTGCCCCTGAACCACCCAGGCTCCCTCCCCAGCAGTCCCTGGGTTGTGTTCTCAGAAGGAAGGCAGCATGGAATGACTCCTCACGGCTGTCAGACGCTGTGCCCAGCGCTCATTCCATGGTCTCATCATTGAACCGTGACAGCAGCATGGATTCACCTCCTCAGCTCTTAGCCCACACACTTGTGAAAACTAGGATTTCATTAAAAACTGTATCTGAACACAAAGAGGAGAACCTCCATGCATTTACCTTTGTATCCCTTGCCCTTGGTGACTCCAATGACATCTATCATCTCATCCTGGCCAAAGACAGTTGACACTGGCACCTGCTGTTCCAGCTTCTCCCGGGCCCAATCCACTTTCTCAGCAACAGTGCCACCATTCACCTGAATCTCCATCAGGTGAGCCTTCTTCTGTCTCAGGGGAAGCAAGCGCATCTAGGAAACAGAAAAGAAGAAATTTAGCTCCTGCTGTTCTACGATGGACCTTACATTAACTAGGCCGGTATGCTACACAACTTCAACATACTGAATTAAAAGGCCCTACTCTAAAGGGAAAAGCTGTACTGTGGCTTAAATGACAAGTCAGAGTATCTGGAAGTTATATGCTACCCACAGGAATACAGAATTCTAACCACACAGCAACCAGGCAAACTCCAGGAAAGACAGGAAATATAATACAGGGCAATAGTTTTTAAACTGAGAGGTGACAGATTTAGATTAGACTTTTTTTTTTTTTTTTTTTTTTTTATGGTGAGGGTGGTCAAACACAGGCACAGGATGCCCAGGGAAGAAGATGCTCTACTATTCCAAGCGTTCAAATTTAGTGCTTTGAGCAACCTGATCTAGTAGTGGAAGGTGTCCCCCATGGCAGGGGCATTGGACTAGATCCTTAAAGGTCCCTTCCAACCCAAACCATTCTATGATTCTTCAATAAAGCCTGCTACACTGAAGGCACTTTGAGCAGGGTCACATTTACAGCTACTTTTACTACATTTAGCACAGAGGGACTAATAAAGAGTATCAACAGCAGCTGCAATACTACCTTTGCTGTCTAGTACGGAAAATTAATTCCAGTAAAATTAGCACTGTCATAACTAGACATCTTATTGCACTCATGGCCAACTCAGATTTAACTGCATCTCCCAAGAAAGTCTGGCACAGCACTGATGGTTAGAGAGACACCACCATACCACTCAGCAGCACACCTCCTTCAGCTGAGCAACAGAAGCCACCAAAAGCCTCTGGGTGCTTGCAGTCTCTATAGAACGCAGCCTGAAATGACACTGACCACACAAACCCCAGAGTTAAGTGTTCAGCCTGTTTTTATTTATAGTTGTAATTAAGAGAGCCGAGGTCTACACGGTATCAGCAAAGGACTCAGTCCAAGAAGTTCCTACTATGGTTCAGTCTCTTTTGGACACTGCTTCAGAAGACTGCCAGCAACTGCCCTCAGGCATCCTGCGAGTACACACTTTGTACAGAACGAGGAGTGCTACTATTTGTCTTGTGCTTAACAGCATCAGGCTGCAAGGGAGGGCAGAGATCTCCCTACAGAGGTGGATCAAGTTTTATGCTTGCTCTCTTAGCTGTTTCCAGCGTACATCTGAGTCCTGCAGACACTTACCTGAGTGTGAGCCATGACTCTAATAACCTGGCAGTACTTCTTCATGCTATTGAAATCTTTCTCCAACTGCTTTTTGCCCTCCTCATCTTGCCATTTCTTGCAGTACTTGGTGAAGGCCTTCTTCTTGGATTTGTGCCTTCAGGAGCAGAGCAGAGACAAGGTTTGGCTAAGCCCTTCATCAATCCCCCAGGGAAGCGGGGACGAGCGGAAGGAGCTGCCACCTCAGCTGGTTTCGGCTCATTGCCAGCTTCTAAGGACTCTTTTCCACTGGCAAGCGGAGCCTGGAGCTCATCAGACAGTGGCAAAGTTGCCAGAGCTGAGCGGAGCTGCCATGAATTCCAAAGCACATTAATATTCACAGTACAGAAGACAAAAGACTGTAGAGAGATGTCAAACAGTAACAGAAAAAACAGATCTTTAAAGCAATTGTCAAATGACTGCTATCTGCTTCAGAATACCATAGCTTCCCCCCTTTTAAGCCCGAGCTATGCCTGACAGCAAGGTCATTACTGTAACACCCTTGAGATCATTATTGCTCTGACGTGTTTTCAGCCTGCAAAGTTCATAAACAGGCTGTAAGCTCTAGACACACTGGAGCCACACTCGGGCAAATGTGCATACTTTGAATCACAACAGTGCCTGGAACAGTAATCAGAAGTAACACTTGTCTTCCCCTTTCCTGAGAAAACAGGGCTACAGTCAGGACTCGACACTCAACAACAAGCGCCAGAGGCGATTTTTTTATGTCCGCCCGTCGAGGTTATCATCACATGTAGCCTGTTAAGGAGATCACAGGCAAAAACCAACACTGTCACCCCCACACCAAGAACTGTGCTAAGTAACATTACGCTCACCCTCCCAGAACCATTCCTACAGCCTAATCCCATTATTAGGCCAGTTCATCGAGGCCAAACACTAACTGCTGAGAAGCCTCTTCAAAAAGCTTCACTAGCATAATCTGCAACCCAGGAGAAAAAAAATAAACCAAGGCATGAGATTAAGGCAACAAGCAAAAGCCCTGCCCTCTTACCAGTTCTTGTAGAAGCGACGCTTACACTCGTCACTGATGTGCTCAGCAAAAATGGTCTTGAAGCTACGGAGTCCACGAGGAGTCTGCACGTATCCCACGATGCCCACAATGATCATGGGAGGGGTCTCTACTATAGTGACTGCCTCGACCACCTCCTTCTTGTTCACCTCTGGATGAAGACAGAAACGCAGCATAACAATTAACACCAGCATCAGCTATTAAATATCATCTGTTCTTTCTCACTCTCAAATCCTTCACATGAGGGGTTAAAGGGCTCTAGCTCTTTTCACAAAGGCAAAGATGATTCATGGTGGACTGACCAACTCTTAAATTGCGACTTAATGCCTTGCAAAAATTTGAGGCCGGCTCAGTAGGAAGCACAGCAAAGCCCAACAGGCAAAATGGATGATAGCAAGTAACAAAACCACATTCAGGACTGGATAATGAGGAAAAAAAAAGGTCAAAGGCAATTTACTTATGTCTGCCCATCAATAAGAAGTCATCCTAAGTAGCCTGTTACAATACAGCTAAACCAAACCATCAGGTCACAGTCCATCACAAAGAAGACCCTGCATTCACATGGGAGGGGCTTGGGTGCTTCATATCCCACCCACTCGAGGACTTTGAACTGGGTAGTCAATCTAGGACTAAAATCCAGAGCAACTAACAAGCAGGTCATCTTTCGCCGTTCATAAAGAACAGAAAACCACCACTTCTATTAAGAGGAACATTAACACATACTGGATCCAGGTCTGTCGACTTCACGGACGATGTGGGTCATGCCAGCTTTGTACCCCAAGAAGGCGGTGAGATGGACGGGCTTGCTGGGGTCATCTTTGGGAAAGCTCTTCACCTTGCCCCTGTGCCTGCTACTGCGCTTGCGGGGCAGGAAGCCCAGAGACCCGTGCCTCGGAGCTGAGAACTTGCGGTGAGACTGGAAAGAGAAAATAAACATTTAGTGCCTGCTAAAGAAGCTCACTTATACCTACACAGGGGCCAAGGTCAATCCTCTTCTTGCCTTGAAACAGGAATATTACATATACACAAGACACTCTGCATTCTAGAAATTCTACTCTGCATCAGCTGTTTGGCTTCTGCATTCCAATATAATAAGAACTTAAACCTCACGCCCCAACTATGTCATTCCTGAATTTCCTGAACATCCCCTCCCCTTCAGGCTTATTTTAAGGTATCACCAAGTCCCACTCTAGTTAGGGAACCACATAAGCTGTAGTTTGGTGACGGCACGCCACCAGAATTTCAACACACCCCAGGAGCCTAGAAAACACAGAAGCACGGATCATTTTAGTGTTCCAACAAATCAATAACGCTACAAAAAGAAGCATTATAAAATCATTTTCGGTTTGAAAAGCTGCAATAAAACAGCATTTCAACACCCACATTTGAGTCGGTCACTTTGGGTAGAAGTGCAGGTTTTTTCTCTAAGGCCTTTTCCTCAACTACCAGCCCTGCAGCCTCCCTCTGCAACCCAAGAGCCCAGTAAGGCTGGGTTCCACCCACAGAACTCAGCCCAAGAAAGAATTACCCATCCAAATTTAATAAAAATATCGTACAGCTAAACACGGAGCTAACAACCAATCGCTAAAAAAAAAAAAAAAAAAGTCTTACTTTTAAAAAATACTCAGCACAAATTGCCTCAAGCAGAGAGTTTACCAGCCCCCAAAAGGGCTTTCTGCCAGGATTACAAATCTCGCGGCGGGGCGCAGCAGAACCAAATTCTGACCCTTCGGCGAGACCGAGGGCTGCAAGCACAACCCCTCCGCGTCCGTTATGACGCCACCGAACACGCCATTTCCTCTCAGAGCTGGAAGGCGGCGAACCGCACTACGAGACCGACCACTGGCAGCAGCCGCGCACCGGGCCTCAACCGCGGGGCCGCCGGCCGCGCCCGACAGAGCCACCCGCTACTCCCCACCCCCCCCAACACCTCCCCAAAAAAACGGGGCAGCAATCCCCGCCTCGGGCACGGCGCCCTCCCGGCAGCCCCCCCCCCCCGGCCCCACCAAGCAGGCCCGGCGGGCGGCCCCAAGGCAACGCCGCGCCCGCCCACGCCGGAGCCCCGGGAAGGAGCCCCGGCGCCGCCTCCCGTAGGGCCCCGGCGCGGCGGGAGCGGGACCGGGCGGCCGCCGGGGCCGGGATGGCGCCGATGACCGAGGGATGGCGCGGCCAGGCCGGAGCGGCGCCGCCGGCTGCACCCACCATTTTGCCGCCGCGCCGGGCCGGAAGGGCCGCCCGCCGCCGCGCGCGCGGCTTTTATGGGCGCCCCGCCCCTCCGGCGACGCGCTGACGCAGGCGCGCGCGCCTCGCGAGAGGTGGGCGGGGCGGGGCGGGGCGCGACGGGTGGCGAGCGGGGCCATAAGGGGGCGGGGGGGGGCGGGGCGGCGTTGTTGGAAACTTCAGTGCCTACGGTATGTGTCGTAACAGGTGACGTTAGCGTTATAATGTGGTTTTGGACGGCAGAAGGAGAGGGAGGAACGTAATAAAGCACATGCTGGTACCCGTGAGCTAAGGTTATTAGAAAACAGGTATTTGTGGAATAGAATTATTAAGATCAATTTAAGCTGTTTTAACTGTTGTGGTGCAGAACCAGCACCGATCTTTTGAGGAATAGTTAGAACAGCCGTAGGATGAGGAACTCGGAAATAATCTTACTTGAGACGGTTCGGCCTTGTAGTAGCAGGCACCAAAAAAACATAAGGAAGCTGCAAATTAGCAACAAAACCAGAGCGGGCCAGCCTTGGGGGACAAGATCTACGTGACCTCAGGACTGAGTTTGCACAGAAGTAAGGGTCAACTGGCGGACACAGCAAAGAAGCCTACGAGCCTTCATCTAAAGACCTCTGACAACCACCTGAAGACTCCAACAGACATGCACAAGAGACGTTAACATACGCTAATGAGTGCCTGGGAAAGTTATGAATATGATCAAACACGGTAACAAATTCAATGAATATGTATGATTAAGGTAGTATAAATGCTTGTTGATTTCATTTTCACACACACGCATTAGGAGGAGCTATCCCCTGTGTGTCTGGCACCATAATAAAGAATGCCTGCTTTCTAAAACTCCAAAATTGAGACTTAGAGAGTGAATGAATTACCGCCTTCGGGTAACAATGCAACGCCTTACATGAGTGATTGGCTGCAGTTCTTTCCCACGTTATGCAAAACCGTGACATCCTCGTGCCATCGTTCAGGTGTACGTAGTGTCAGAAAGCGTGTCCCGCTGCAGTCGCCCTCCTCACATAGGCTACATGTTCCCTTTCGCTGAAAATACTGCGCTGGTTCCCAGCTGAGAGTGAGCACCTTCCTCGGCAGAGCATCCCCATATCGTGTTTAACTGGGCTGATTAAACAGCTCTGAATCTGTAATGACTCCTGAGTCAAAAGGCGCTTGACAAATCTTCGTTGCAGTTTGCAGAAGTTGTTAGGCAGTGTGAAGAAACGCAGTAACGAGAGAGAAATTAAAAAAAAAAAAAAAAAGGTAAAATAGGTTTCACCACTAACATCGTCACCCATTGCTTTTGCATATATCTCAAAACAGAAAAAGACATCGAGTAATCTCTCTCCTTTCATGCAGGGACACATTCTCAGGCTGATGGTGTGTTTTTCAGGGGCTGCGTCCTGCTGTGTATTCCCACGGTGCTTGGTACCGCGCAGCTCCAAACTCAATCAGGGCCTCTGTGTGCTACTGTTGAATTAATAATAAACAATAAAACCAGTGCAAATGCTAAAGTTATGCTGTGAAAGGGGAACTGAAAATAAGTCTTCCTCTGGAACCTGTCTGGAGCTGTTGTTATTCATGCTATTATTTCTCTCGCTCTATTTACTGCTGTTTGGGCACACGGGTGAGCGCCGCCAGGACTGGCCGTGGCTCTGGGAGATGTTGGCTGGCTCGGCCCACGTCGGAAACTTGCCAACACGGGAGCTGGCACTGGAGCAT
This sequence comes from Tyto alba, assembly GCF_018691265.1. Taxonomy (NCBI): domain Eukaryota; kingdom Metazoa; phylum Chordata; class Aves; order Strigiformes; family Tytonidae; genus Tyto; species Tyto alba. Next base: position 33,646,214 of record NW_024881282.1, read on the forward strand.
CTCTTCAGGATAGGGGCGAAGCAGAGCCGAGGTGAAACCTGAACAGAGAGGGAGCTGGGGGACAGGAAATAAATTATTCACTCTCTCTCCATTGATGCCGGGAAATCAGATAGGACCCAGCTGAAGAAGCTCCCTCAGACTTCCCTGGATTGGGAACGGCACGAGCCCACTTGCAGGATAACTGGTGTGACACACAGCTCCGGCTGAAATGTCCCCTGAAGCGGCTCTGGTCCTCAGCCAGAAATCCTGCACCTCCTGGCCGAGGAGGGGGAAGGAGGACTACCCTAAAGGATCTGGAATCAACCCACATCTGAGGGGCAAAAGAAGGTAACGGGGCCGGGCAGAGCTGCCCACTTTGCCCAGCCGCCTGCCCAGTTGGGGCTAAAGACCAGCTGAGGAGGTATCAAGAAAGCGATGCTGCGAGACACGGTCCCTCCAAGGGCCACCACAGGTTGGCGCAGGGACAGGCACCCTCCCGGCCTCGCAAGCCGTGTACCTGATTTTTCACATGGCTGGAGACACAGGACATGCACCCGGCAGCTGGGAGAGCTGAGAGCACCATCCAGCCCCCGCTCCAGCAGCTGAAGGCCAGTCCCTTTGGAGGAATGACTCCTGGCTACTCGCTCAAAATGTTGGGGTGTACCATTGCCTCTGGGTCAGCCTGAGAGTCTCATCTGAGCCAACACAGGCTGAACCCCGGCTTCAGATAGCTGGCATCCAGGTGGCTGGTAAACCTACGAGCCCAGTCAGCTCAGCTGGTGGCCACATCCTGCTACCTACAGCCCTTCTGTGGGGTGAGGGTCAGGACACGAGCAAAGCGAGGAAGAAGGCAATGAAGCCACTGGGTGGAGGAGATGGTATTAGATATATCCACAAGGTTATCTGTGGAAAAAAAACAAACTGATGAATAATAAGAGCCACCCACACCACATCCAGAGGATTAATAAATTAGGAATAAGTAGATAATTCGGTGTTATTATAAGGAACATGTGCCTTAATCCACCACTGCCTGCAGTACAAAAAGGGATGCAAACCCAGGGCCATGAAGGTGGTGGTATCCAGACCTGGGTGGGCTGGAGCTTCCCACAGATGTGGCACCTGGAGTTTGCCCTCAGGATCCCCTGGGGTTTACGGAGAAGGATGTGTTTGACAGACACCACACCATGGGGAGATTGGTGCCCCTGGGGATGGCTCCTGCTCTGCTACCTCCTCTCTCCCTGCCAGGAACTGCAGCACCATGCAGAAGCCATCCGAACTCCCACCACAGGGGTGCTGACCCGTTACACATAGTGTAAGTGCTGCACATTACAGTTACATCAAGTTACTGCAAACATTCATTAAACAATTCAAGCAAACACCTACCTGTAGAGCCAAATCCTGCTGCCAGCTGCACAGGTGTAACACAGCTAAGCCATTCAGCATGAGGGTGGGGGGGAGAGGCTGGTTACCCAGCTAGCGTGAAATAATTAAGGAGGGCATATCCAAGTGTTAAACACGCTTAATCAACTCCCAGAGACCTTCCACCTCCCCAACTCCAGTTCCCGCAGGTGAAGTAATACCCGAGGCTGGAGGCTTTGCTGGAGGGACTCTGCGTGCAAACCTGCGTGAAAAAGCCTATACAGACCGAGAGGTTCTTCGTTTGGAGGATGTTTCATTGCCTGCCCTAAGCTGGCAGACAGTGGGAAGGGAACCAGTATGAACTGGAGGGCTGAGGGTCCGGCTGTGCTGGCACTGCAGCTCATCTTCCTTTCACAGAGCTGCCCCCACCCCTGGAAACATTCAAGGTCGAGTGGACGGGGCTCTGAGTCAACCTGATCTAGTTGAAGATGTCCCGTCTCATGGCAGGTGGAATAGGTGACCTTTAAATGTCCCTTCCAACCCAAACCATTCTAAGATTCTGTGACAGGATGTGATGGGGGAGTGTCCACTCCCTACCTCCAACCTGCCCCTCGGAAAGTGTCCCAGATGAGGGATGGCTGCTCACTTTTTAGGGTGCTACTCCTAATGGGCAGCCAAGGGTGGGCTTTAAATGCTTGTTTCTCTCTCCCATACATTTGCCTCTAGCTCCTGCACTGAGCTCTTGAGCCACGAAGCCGATTTGTAGACTCTGCCAAGAAAATGGATTCGGACTTGGGCAGAATGAAATGGTGCTAGAGGGGGGTGAAGCACGTTCCCCATGCCGCTGCTCTGCCCTTTGCTCCCTTGCTGCTAACTGGACTCTCTGCAGAGGTGTGACGTGGAGGTGAGGAGGATGTAAGCCATCCAGCCAGTCATTCTGCTTTGTCAGCCTCCGTGCTGATGGTGGGGTGAAGCACCATCGCTCCGCCTGCATCTGGAGTGGAAGCAGCTGGTTTTGCTGCGTACCTGGCTTGCTTGGCCAGGTCCAAACCCAGTTCATCCAGAACTCCGGGGCATTTTGGACACCTATGTAGCAAAACCAAACCTCTCCCCTCTTCATTTATTTCTCCTCTTTCATTCATATCCCCCAATTCATGGGGATTTAGCTTTCAATACGGGGAATTTTATATTGATGGGACCTTCAGAGATGTCCTGGAGCTGTATATGACCTTACAGAGTGCCCACAGCATTCTCACCTCACCCTTCATCTGGCTGCTCCCAGCAAAGCTGCTGCCTGGTTTGAGTTGAGTGTCCTCATAATGAAGAGCTAGAGTTGTCCCGTGGTACAGCTGGTGGAAACGCAGTGCTGAGCATCTGCTCACCTGAAGCATTTGAGCGGTTGAGCTTCAGTTGTGTCCAGGCTGAAGCAGACAAGCAGATTCAGAACGGTTTTGGCCTCTGCTGCCGAGCTTAGGGAGCCACGTTCCAACCCAAGGGCTTGCTTTTCAGTCCTGTTGATACAGGTTGTTGGGGACTCTGCAGAAGCCAGCGGACCGCTGGTAAGCAGCTGCTCTGCGCAAAAGCCACGGGCCAAGGAGCTCGAGCCACCCCTAAGGCTGGACGGCTTCTCCGTGGGGCATCTCTCCCCGTCTGTGCCGATGGCCGTGGTGGTACCGTGGCTGCCAGGGAAGCCCAGGTGACTCCCAAGGCTGCAGCCTCAGAGATGCGAGGTGTGTATTTCGCCGCCTTAGCCTCCCGGAGTCAGGGGGGGGGGGGGTTCTCCCCAAAATCTGGACTCCCCATATTCGCAAAGGGCCTTTTTCCTGCTGTCCCCCCTTCCCAGGGACGCGGTGTCTGTAGGGTGAGGGACACCAGGGACGAGAGCCCGAGGCTTTGCTGCGGCGCGATTTGGAGGCTCACCAGGCACCCCTGCGTGGGGGGCAGGCACCGGGCAGGGGTGCGGCACCACCGAGTGCTCCCCCCGGGGATAGCCGGGTGTCACCCGAGGGGGCCCAGCCTGACCCCCCCGGGATAGCCGGTGTCACCCGAGGGGCCCAGCCTTACCCCAGCGCAGGGGTGCGTGGCAGAGGGGTGACGGGGGTCCAGAGGGTGTGAGCGGGTGGGGGGGGGGGGGGCTGGCCCCGCGCTTCTGCTAGGCCCTACCAAAACAAAGCGGGGCAGCACCCCTGCCTCCCTCTGCCTTTGCGGCAGTGGTGGGGTGCCTCTGGGCTGGGAAGGTGTTCACGCACGCCCCCTCCCCCAGCACACCCCAAGCAAACACACCCCACACCCCCACACCCCCCCCCAATTCCTGCACCACGGCCGCCCCGACGTGCCCACCCCTGCGCGATGTGGCACCGGCGGCGGGCGGGCGGGCGGGGGGGGGGGAAGGGGGTGGGGGTGCGCGCTCCCGGCGCGGCGCGCCCCCGTGGGCGGGAACGCGCGGCTCGTCGCCGCCGGGCTGCCAGGCACGACACGGAGCAGCCCGGCACGGCTCGGCCCGGCCCGGCCCGGCACCGCCCGCCGAGCCCCCCGCCCGCCTCCCGCCCACCCCCCGCGCCGCCATGGACGGGGGCGCCTTCGGAGCGGGGAAAGCCGGCGGCGCCTTCGACCCGCACGCCTTCATCCGGCAGCCGCACACCCTCCTGCGGCTCCTCTCCTGGGTAAGGCCCCGCCGGCACCGGCACCGGCACCGGCACCGGCACCGGCACCGGGGGGGCGGGGGCCTGCCGGGCTGCGGGGGGCACGGGCGCGGGGCTGCCCTGCGGGGTGGGGGGGGCTACCGGCCCCAACCCCGACCTCTCTGCACGCCTGCGTATGTGTTTTATAGAGATAAATATATAAAAAAAAAAAAAAAGTCACGATGTTCTAGGCTGTATATGATGATATATTTATTAGATATTATTATCTGGTTTGATATGTTTGCGTATGCATATGTATCAACACATATAGCTATGCATATGTCCATTGATATGGCTCCACACCTCTATATCTGTACACACACATGTACGTGGATGCACCTCCGTAAGTGTTTATGGGTATATGTGTGTGTATATATATATATATATACACACACATATATATATGCATGTATGTTTGGATACATGGATCTATCTCTGGGTTAACACATCTCCATATGTTCGAGTCTCCATATATACCTCCACATATACGAGCACACACAGATGTACAGCTCTATGTACATATATATCCGTGTGCATGGCTATAGGGCCGCGTGGGGTGAGAGCGCTCTGGTTTGGGGTTTCTTCCCCTGGGAGGGAAGGAGCGAGCTGGGTTGGACCACGACCCCATCGCCAGCTCTGCTTTTTTGGGGGGCAGTGGTGGGGTCTTCTCCCCCCCCACCGTGCCGGTGGGTTTATGGTGGGCATGGGGAGGGGTGTGGGGTGATGGGGGGGGAACTGGGGGGGATGCGGCAGTCCTGGCGTTGCTTCTCAGCGGTTTGGGGGCTTGGAGGGGTGCTGGGTTCTGGCTGTGCCGGGGCCAGTTGGGGGGGGCTCTGGGGGGGCTGGATGTCAGTCTGGTTTTCATCCTCTCCCCCCTCCAACCTCCTTTCCCTGTTACGCTTTCCTCCCTATAATTTGTGGGGAAGGGGGCAGAGGGGAAGGGGGGGGTCTAGCGGGGGCGGTGAGGATGCCAGGGGGGGGAAGGTTTCTCCCGCTTCCCGTGACACCGATCCCAGGGGTGCCCGTGGGGCCGGCGCATATGTGCAAGAAGGTCATTGGGATTAAGGGAACAAGAGCTGCAGCACCGAGCCGGCGGGGGAGAGATTGAGGTCTCGTCCGGGAGCAGGGAAGGGAGGGCAGAGAGAGAGAGAGCGGAGGAGACACATGCGCACCGGAGCTGTGAGGAGAGGCGTCAGGCTGGCTTTGGAGAAATAAAATAAAATAAAAGCAGTGCCAGCCGGGGGGAAACGAGGAAGGGAAGGGAAGGGTGGCCCAGCTTGCTGCTGGCGGTGGGGACGCAGCTCTTGTGCTCCCGGCCGGGTGGGTGGGTGATGTCTCCTCTGGGTGACGTGACTCGGAGGGCGGCCAGAGAGCCCCAAGACAGCCGAGGATGTGATTAATGCAGGCAGTCTGTCCATCCGTCCGTCCGTCCGCCTGAGCTTGTTTACAGTACACCACATCACGCCGGGAGCAGGCTGGGCGAGGGGGTACGTGTGCCCCCCGCTCCCGGGCGGGTGGAGCAGAGCCAGCCTGCGTGCCCGGGGATGATGGACGTGATGTGACCTACAAAGGCTCTCCCATTGCTAATCTCCGTGGCAGAATTTCCTCTTTCTCTCTCTCAGTCTAGTGGGTTTGGTTTGGTTTGTTTTTTTTTTTTTTTTTTTTTTTTTTCCCCTTCATCCAAGCACTGCGGGATTTTGGCTTCCCAGAGGCACCAGGTGAGGGAGAGAGAACAGGAAATATGTTTAGTTTTTAATTAGGCGCCTACTCTGCTTCAGAGTATCTCAGACCCTGTCAGCTTGCTCACCAAGCTCAGCTCTGCGCCCCACAGGGTCTCCCTGGGCAAGGACCGCTTCCCGGGGACTGGCATCTCCTTGGGACCCCGTGTTGTTTCCCCCAGCCCATCTGACCTTGACAGAGGACAGAACAGGATTTACCTGGGGCATGCCACTTGGCTGTGGAAATTAAGAGTCGTTTTGCAGGAGCTGGAGGTGCTCTAGGTCAGTGGTCCAGCAAGGGGGGCTGGCCTAGCCATCGCGGCACACGGCTATGTGTGCACCTCTTCTCTCCTGAAATACGACTTCCTTCTCCTGCTTTTCCACCAACTTGGTCTTGTCTGTCCTCCTGAGTATCTCTCCGTCCACAAAGCTGGGGAGCCATAAGCTCACCCCAGATATTTAGTTGTGGGTTTGGTCTTTTTTTATTATCTAGAGACCAAGAGGGTTCCTCGTGGGCACTGAAGTCCTATCTCATCATGTCACAAGCATCAGACTTTTTATGGCCCCTTCCACAAATTGGTTTAACTTTGCTGCAAAAAGACTAGTCCATGGGGTTTTTGCCCTTCTCCCTCCCTCTGGGAGAGGGTTCAGCGGCACCAACAGTCAGGGCCTTCCACCAGAAATCTATTCTTGGCCGGGTTTTTATCCATTTGCTTTTGTGCTCTTGTGCCCTTCAGTTTAAATGGTGCTTTTCCCTCCCTGGTGTTTTCCCCCGGGTGTATTTATAGACTGCGATTGCATCCACACTTAGCCTTTCTATTGCCAGGCTCTACGAGCCAAACTCTCCTGGTGGCGAAGGGCTCTCCCTCCCCGAGGTCCTTGTGAGACTCCTTCCTTTCACCTGCTCTTGCACGCACAGGAAGCACCTTGCCTGCCATCTCCTGAGATCTCATTTGCCTTTATCCTGCTCGTGGCGTGGGTGGTCCATCATCTCCCCAGGGCAAGCTGGAGACCCCTTTCAGCCCGTTTCACAGGGAGCAGAAATTCTCGCGATCGCTTCCCCAGGCAGTGACCTTGTGCTCAGGTCATGCTGCCTTTTAGCAGACTTTTATGATGGCACGGAGGTGCATATGGCCTTTTACCAACAGGCAGCAAAACTGGCTCATGCCCAGGGAGTTTGCAGCCCGGTTGAGATGGTGGCAAATCTCCAGGGAGAGCTGCAGGATCAGGAGCAGATGGGGTGACCAAAGATTATTTATGTTGCTCCTTGCTGAGGAGGAGATGGGATAGGTTTGAGAAGGATGCTAAACTATGGAAAGAGGTTAGCAATTCTGGCGCATCTCTCCACCGTGACAGTGTTGTGAGGCAGCTCATGTTTCCTGGGTGCTTTGGAGGTCAGGCACAGCAGAATAAGTATGCATCTCCCTAGGGAAAGGTTGCCTGGCATGGGTGCTGGCAGGTAGTGGTGGTCCTGCAGAGCATCCGTGTCAGGTTTGGATGTTCAGCCTCAGCGTGAGCCATTTCTCTACTGCTGCCTGCCCCAGATACACTTATCTGGATGAAGCAGCACCTTGTAGCGCAGGGAGGCAGCCCGAGAGAGCAGTGCCTCCTGAGCATCTCTGCTGAGGATGCCTCCAAGGGCATCTGGACCTTGCAGTGAGGGGACTTGTCCCAGTCTGGCTGGACTGAGGCTTGCACAACGAAAGCAGTGCGCCGCTGGAAGATCCCGGAGGCTTCCCCACCTCTGTGTGGGGAAGGGCAGAACAACTCCCTCCCTGTTCCCAGCGGTGGGCGGTGAAGAGAAGACAGGCAACTTGCCCTGTTGCGATGGGCGGCTGGGGTTTACTCCGAGCCCCGGTCTTTCAAGGCATTGCTCCACGCTGCGCCGCTTTGCTCGCTGCTGGCTGCAGCACGGACGTGTGCTCTGAGCTGAGCACAGCTAGCTCCCCACAGCACACGGGACATGGGTGCATGGGTGGGTTTTTTACCACCCTGCTACATAAACCTGCTTTTAGGCCGCTTAGGTGACCCAGCTGCTGGAGCTGGTGGTGCTACAGCTGGAGCTAGCGGAGCTAGGTGACCCACACCAAGCTGGGTACGTGGCTATGGTACGTGGCTCCAGGATCATTCTTGAAATAAAGCAGGTGAGCGTGGGCACATCCCTGCGTAATCCTCTCGCGCCCTGACCCACGGTACTCTCCACAGCCGGTGCGAGGGAGCTGGGAGGCTCCTTTGCAACCCGCAGGCGTTGGATGTAGCACTGGCTCCATAAATAAGTAAAATGCTAATTGAAACAGGTTGTTCCAGGCACTCCTGATTGCTTGGAAACCTGCTTGCTGGAGAAACCGAAGCGCTGCTCGATGTCAAAGCCTAACAAGGCAAAAGTAACTCGCTTTTTGGAAGCAGGCCCAGCTAGGTGGCTTGAGTGAGAGTCTTTCCAACTGCAGCCACGTAGGCAAAGCAGCCCATTAAAACTTGCCACATAGATTGAGACACCAAATCTCTCTCTTTCACCAAGGGCATTGCCCCTCTGGAGGGAGGTTTGGTGAGGAGAGGCGCTGCCTGCCCTCCGTCTCCTCCTCCATCATCTGTCGCCATTGCCACCGTGTCCCCTGGCTGGTGGGAGCACACTGACATTTCGAGCTGGGGTGGGAAGCGCTGTCCCCTGTCTCTGCAGGCACGGCACATCCCAGGCAGCTCCGGCTGGGCAGGCAAGGCAGGTGATGGATGGGAACCGCATCCCCGGCCTCGCTACGACAGGCTGGCGCCTGCGAGCTGGAGGATGGGGGCAAGCCCTGGTGTGGCAGGGAGCCCCCTCTCCTGCCTTGCCGGTGGGTCCTGGCTCGCCACGCTGACACCCTGCTTACGACACCCTTTGTCTCTTCCCCCCCACGCTGCCCTTTGCCATATGGAAAGGTCACCCAGCATGGGCTTCCAGTGGCAGTTAAACCGAGCCTTAGAACCCCAGGGCCACATTAGTCTGAAACCAGATGCAAACTCCACCTTCTTTCTGTCCTGGCTAAATTTAACTGAGGTGTTCCCCATGCTCGTGCTCTCTGCGTCTGATCCTCCACGTGACTTTTGCTCCAGCCACCACGTTTGCTGGCTGCGTGCTTGAGAGATATGTTGGCGCACAACGAAAGGAGCACGACAATTCCAAGCATGTGCTTTGAGTCAAGCCCTAGCTGTGGTTCTTCATTGGATCCCCTTCCTTGGGTCAGCTTCAGAAGGGTTTTTTGGGGATCATTGTCATCGGGATTGGGTGAGAGGCCATGTCAGAAGACAAGAAATAGATGCGCAGAGCCATGGGGTGATTCAGGGTTGGATACAGCAGGTTGCATTGTTTCCAGCATTGCACTTCCAGGAAAGATCTTGAAGCAGGAGCAAATCTCTCATTAATGGCATTTGCAGACAAAAATCTGAGGAATAGCACATAGGGACCAAAGGCAGTCAGAAATATGAGAGAAAAAAAAAAAAAAAAAAGATAGTCGCATGTTATCTGCTATTTCAAAACACGAGAGGCACACAGGTGAGGAGCAGAGAAATTACATGGAGATGAGACGTGGCTAAGGCAAACATTTGTGGCAGCAGAGAGGACTAGTGTGGCTGTGAGGGGAGCAGATGCAGGTGGCAGTGGATGCGGTCCTCCACCTAGGTTGGTACAGCCAAGCCAAGGAGGTAGAGATGTGTTGCCAGAAAGATGCAGCTTTTGGGTGGTCACTTTGCTGAGCAGCAACCTGGTGGTGTAGGGACCATCTGGAAAGCACAGGAGGACCTGGGGACTACCATGCAGGTGTTGGCCTTGGGGAGTTGTCACTAGTAGCGGTGGGACAGAAGATGCTGTTTGACCACGAGAAGGACTTGAAACCGGCAGGACTGGACGGAGCTTCCTGAAGTCACGCTCTGGGCCACAGCTCCCCGTTACACCAGTGAGCATCTTCCCACGGCAAAGCCCGTTCCTCCCTCCCCGGGGCGGCGCGAGCGGCTGCTCAGCCCGGGCCTGGCTGTTGTCGGAGGTTTCCTGGCCGCTGGCTCACAGAGTGCCCCAGCATCGCCCGGGGGTTCCGGGGGGAATGATTGACCCGGGCACGGGTCTGGCAGGAGGTGGGAGGGTTAATGGACTGTTGGCTGCCAAGCCGTGCGTGACAAAAAGCGGGCTGGCCGGGGAAAGCCTGTCCCAGATCCCGTGGCAGGAATTAGGGGTGTGGAGCCTTTCTCCCCTCCATCACCTGCTCCAGCTCAGCCCTGGCTGGGGAGCTGGTGCCGTGTGGCTGCTGGCCAGGGAGGGTGAACTGGGAGGGAGGTGCTGGCGTACCCGTGCTCTTCCCCCCCCCCGTCCCGTGCTCAGGGGAATAGGGTACAAATGGGTACGGGGAGGCTGGCTCCCTCCAGCACCCGCACAGGGCTCAGACACGCCAGCGAGACCGTGGGCAGGAGTTGTTTGCTGCCTGCGTGGTTCCGGCTGGAGGGAATAAATAGAGGCCTCCTCTTTCCAAGCTGCCAGTCCCATGCATATCAAGAGCTGCATATGTTTTTAAGATGAACTAAATACGAGTAGATTTAATGATGATGAAGACGGAGGGAATAAATAGAGGCCTCCCGTTTCCAAGCTGCTGGTCCCATGCATATCAAGAGCTGCATATGTTTTCTTTAAAATGAACTAAATACAAGTAGATTTAATGATGGTGATGATGATGATAATAATAATAATACGTGTCTGTACAGAGCTCTCCAAAGCTTTCCGGAGACCCCATTTGCAAGTGGCTGAATGAAAATGAAAAACAGATAATCTCTGACAGTTTATCGTTTGTACTCTCCCTTGCTCTTGCTTTCTTTTTAAACAGATTTATTCCTGGTCATTACCAGATCAGATACAGAAGAGGTTATTGCTTCATTCTGCTTGAGGTGGATTTGATTTGAAGTCCCACGAGGAATATAATGTCACCAAACTATTTCCTCTCTATAATAGAATATAAAAAGGGGGTTTGGGAGAGGGAGAAGCATCACGCAGTGCAACAGAGCCTGTGACCGGAGGGCACCGCAGCGAGCCCAGGCAGGCGGCTTGACAGAAACCCTCTTCAGCCTCATGCCTGCTGTGACCATCATGGGGATCTCGGGGATGAAGTCAGGAGGCAGCGTGACAAACTCCTGGGATGACACGCAGGAAAATCCTAGTGCACCGCCAGAGGCTGGCTGTGCTGTGCATCCATCACATGATGCTCAGGAGCGTCTGATGCATGGCTGGGGATGGGCAGCGCGGTGAAAAGCTTCACATGATGCTCAGGAGGTTTCGCCTGGCTTTCTGCGGGGCTGAGCCTGCAGCAGGGAGGTGGGGAGGGACCGGAGAGCCTCTCCTCTGAGGGCTCATCTCTTGCCTTTGCCTCTGGAAAAATCAGATCACCCGGTTCAGTGAGAGAAAAAATAAAAGGTCTTTTATGGTGGGATGCAGCCTTTTGCCTGTTCTACACTTTTGTTGCTGTAGTGAGCCCTTACTGCAGTGGCCAGCACGAGCTCCTTGAGAAACTGGGACGGAAACTCGCAGGCTCTCCCTGTCTTCTCCCCGCAGTGCTCAGCATTACGTTCATTTTTCTGCATCTTTCAGCAAGTTGCTCTGTCTCTGTCAGCTTTGCAAAGTGCCTGGATCTGGGCTTTGCTTAGTGTCTCAGAGCTCTTTGATGAAAACAGAAGTCTAGGAAAATCATTGTGACAACCTTTGTGGATGCAATGTTTAAGGAGTGGCGAAGTCGAGAAAAGCCAGGTCCCAGCAGCAATGCTGAGTTGGTCAGGTCTTCTCTACATGCTGTTTTCTGTCCCTCTTTTTTTTAGCAGAGACAGATATATTACTGCTTATTAAACGCACACCTCCAGACAGGCCACACACCTGCCCAATTAACATTGCTCTTGGAGGCTTAAGGAAACCCTCTCAACCTAAAAATCTCGTTACTTTAGGTCCCGTTAACTGACTTAAGCAGCCTCACTAAAGAAGCGAGGCCGTTCAGGTGCACAAAGCTGGGGATGGCTGGCTGGTTTTAGCCACCGAGTGCAGGAAAGTGGCTAATGATCTCCCTCTGCGGTGCGGAAGGATGGGCTGTGTTTGGGAGCGTTGGGTTGCAGTGCTTTGTGCCAGCCTCCTGCCAGCCTTTGGGCAAGTCACTTCGCTGCGTCTCGGTGCTTAGTCAGGAGAAGACTCCTGCCATCTTCTCCTCGCCTCCTCTTTGCCACTGGACGTGTATTTTGGACCGTTTTATTAGTGGCTGTAGGCAAGACTTTGTGCAGCCAGGATTTGCTATGCCAAACGGGCATAGAAGGAACAAGCAGCAGTAACACAGAGGGGCAAGAGGATTGTGCCAGTGCTGCTGGTAGCTGACATTTCTTCAGAAGTGCTGCAGATGTGATGGGAATGAGAACGTAAATGCTTCATCCTGCCAGGCTTGGTGCTTTGTTTATAATCCAGGCAGACATTCATACTGCACCTGCTGCCTGGATCATCTTTGCACGGGCACAGATAGTGAAATCAAGAAAATAAAAAAGACTTGCTCTTTCTGTGATGACTTGCTGCATCAGTGAGCTACCCACCTGCCCCCTTACAACAAGAAGTAGCTGCCATGGATTAAGTGTGCGACAGTTTCTCCTGAGGGCTGGAAGATCCGGGCTCTGATAATTATCATTTTCTCTAGAAAATTGTTTGTATGTGCACCCATCACAACAGTTTCTGGGTATAGACATCACAGGGATGAAACGGGCGACACCCCCTGTCAGCAGCAGCAGCGATTGATTGCCTCTTCTCCTGCTGTCCAGTTCTGCCTGTCAGTCTGAAACCCCTGGTTTGAGCCTGCCCATTCTTGCCCAGTCAGTGTTATCCAGTCCAGCTCAAGGCTTCTGCACACAGCGGATCCTCACAGCGCTTTGCTGTGCCAGGAGGGTGGTGGTAGGCTGGCAAAGGGAGCGAGCCCTCTCCATTGCCACTGACTTTGCTCTCTCTGCAACACCGAGGAGCAGAGCATGGACCAGAGCTGATCCAGCGGTGAGGAAAATGTGGAGAGAAGGAGACATCCCTTAAGTTGCTGTGCTTTGGTCCGTAGAAAGCTGTCCTAAGGACAAAGAGTACTTTGGGGTGGCTGTTTCAGGACCCAGAAGATCAGCATCTGCGGTGACTTGTTCTGCTCACGAGTGAGAATACGCTTAGTGGAATCTCCCTAGAAAAACTAGGATCATCTTAAATCAGATGCTTGCCAGTAAATCATACCTTGGCACCTCTAGGCTGAGAAATGGGTTTCTCTTTATAGGAGAGAAGTTGTGACATCTTGGCTGACCGAAGATGAAGAAAGGAAGTAGGAATGCCACCTCTGCTTGAAAATTAGGGAGAGGGAGGTGTCCCTCTGGTCTCGTGACTCTGAGCTGTGTCTTTGTGACGTGCTGGCATAAAAAGGCATAAAAGAGAAAATGCAAAAAAAAAAAAAATATTGTGCTTCTTCTGCTCACAGATGAGAGCTCTTCCAGGCCAGCAGCAAACCCAAAGATAAGAGCAGAGGGAAGATGTGTATCAGGATATGAGCAGAGTAAACAGAGGTGTCTCTGGGGAGAGGCCATTACAGAAGTTCATTCATCCTAAATGAGTGAGCAGAGACTTGCAATACAGCTCGCTGCAAGTGTTGGCCTGACTCAGGGAATTGACATTTTACTAGTTTTGAGCCCTAAACCAAACCCGAACAGCTGACTAATCCACTTTTGAGGCTGTTTCTCATCATCCAAAGAGAAGATACGCACTCTGACTAATGCCGTGGAAAACGGGGCACCCGCTTTGTAATCCCAATATATGGAGGTTGGTACTTCAGGTGGCAGCATTGGTGCTGGTCACAGCCTCACACTGGGACATTGCTTCAGGAGTCTGTCAGCTCCCCCTCAGGTTAGAGGAACACGGTGTTAGTGCCAGCGGTCCTAGGCAGACCTGTCAGCCCAGCCTGTTGTGAAGGTGTGTAAAACTTCCCACTGAAAAAGCCTGGGTGTAATTGTGTGCAGTTTTGCTGCTTTCCAAACCGTTCAGGCTGGAGTTTTGAAGACCAGACCTTTGCTTCAAGCAGAAGAGATTTTTGTTTAATTTTCACGGGCAATTTCTGCAAAGATCAGTCTTGATTTTCAAGAAGAAAGAGGAGGAAGGACAAATCTGTTGTTTTACTTCTAAGCTTAAAAAGCTCTTGTGAACTTTCAGAGAACCCATACAGTCCCCACACTTAGGAGCACTGGCTTCAAGCTTTTTTAGTTTGCTCTAGTGTATCAAAAATGTGCCCAGTCTCAGCAACCCGAGCGTGTCCCAATTATGAGCCTTGGGATAAAAAAATAATATCGGTGTCAGTGGATACTTGTTAGAACTTGGCAGCTGAAACGTGGTCAGGATGTTGGGGACTGTAAATAAGGTTTTTCCTCTGGTTCTGGATGCCACAGGTCAGTCAGCAGAGGTCTGTGCTGTGAATCTCAGACGTCCAACCCCACTGATGATAGATGGTGTATTGGGTTGGCATGAATCAACAGTTAATTTTCCGTGCACTCACAAAGCTGCTTCTCTGTTTTCTGAGTTGTCTGCCATGTTATCTTCTGATGCTTGCTTGGTTGGGTTAAGTGGTACTAAGCTCCTTCTGACCTAGCAAACCCTCAGACCTACCTCCATGCCCTGCAGAAGGCTTGGCCACTTCATCTTCTCCTTGGGGATGGGGTGGTGGTTCCAAGGGTGCCAGGTCCCTGCTGTGCCAACAACCCCCAGGCTAGCAGAGTGCCCCAGTGATGTCCTAGTGCACGTTGTACGTATGTTCACCCTGTGCTTGAGGTCCCATTTCCCATCTCCTTGGGGCTCACGCAGGCAGCCTGCAGTTGGGCAGCTCCTACTAAGGATCTCAAGATGCCCTGCAAAGGAAAATCTATACATGCTGATTTAATCTTCTCCTCTTTCTCCTGTGGCTGTGAGAGGAAGATGCTTATTTGAGATGCAGGACTGAGGCTGCTGTAAATAGCTCTCCTGATTTGGTGAACCTGCTGTGTCAAAGAGGGATAGCCTTGGGGCAGGCAATGAAGGCTAAACCCATGAGTGAAGATTAGACCAGCAACTGCAGATCATGGCATTTCTACCTGGACTCATCCTTAAATCTACCTGATTTAAAATAACATGCAGTGGCAGTGGCAGTGATGGGTAGGAAGGACTCGTGGTGGCCCTGCCAGGTGGACCTGGAGGGGGGATGTTTGGCTCATGAAATCCATAGGGAAGGTTGGAGGGTGTTGGTGTATGGGTGAGTGGCGGAAGGATGGGTGGTGTCATGGACTGGGCTGGTGGAAAACTGGTGGAGCGAGGTGTGTGACGTGCGGGGAGATGGGGAGAGCGGGAGCCTGGCAAAATGGAGCTGCAGAGCAAGCAGGGCTGTGGATTGTGGGAGGGTGGATGGGGAAAAGACCATAGTAGCTGGATAGATAAAATTAGTGAACAAATGCGTGGTAGAAACAATGTATTCCTAGAAGGGAGAGGAGTGGGTGGGAGAATAAGTGCAGACTAAGAGGATTTCCACTACCCTTGTACGCAGGCACCCGCACCAAAACCATATCCCAACTTACACTCCATGTCGCCTCCCTGTCTGTCTGTGTCTGTGCTTTACATTGCTTTAGATCAGATGGATAAAAAGGCTCAGTCTAAAAGTGTCCTATTTTAAGTTTATCCTCAGAAATAAAATGACACCGTGTCCCCAGTGAGCAACCTGTGGCTACAGCCCAGGCAAGGCAGCGGGACGGGAGCTCAGCAGAGCAGAGCGGTGCTTGCGAAGGGTGTGGATCCCCCGCAGAGCTCTCTGCTCCTTTGTGCTGGTCCACAGAGATGGGGCTTGCCCTGACGTGTCTCCTGCCTCCCTCCCTGCCAGGTGTTCTCCATCGTGGTGTTTGGCTCCATTGTCAACGAGGGGTACACGAACCACCTGGACGAGACACAAGAGCACTGCATTTTCAACCGCAATCGCAATGCCTGCAACTATGGCATTACCGTGGGTGTCCTGGCCTTCCTCAGCTGCCTTCTTTACCTGGCTCTGGATGCCTACTTCCCACAGATCAGCAGCGTCAAGGACCGCAAGAAGGCAGTGCTCTCAGACATCGGAGTCTCGGGTGAGTTGCCTGGACGACTGGCCATAGTGGAGTCAAAGAAAGTAGTCCTCTCAGTCCTCTTAGTCCTCATAGTCCTCTCCGCCAGCAAGGGAGAGGGAGGAAGCTTCTGCTACCTTGCAGGCCAGGTTCCTGTTAGCAGGGAGGTCTTTGGGTTCCTTATTCTCTCAGGCCTCTCTCCTTTTCTTTCCCTTTCTCTTCTCAGCCAGTCTAGCTGATGCCTCTCTGCTGTTCTCCATAGGCGTAGCTCAGGGAGCCCTTTAGGATCAACAGGTCTTTCCTCCCTGCACGCTTGTGCTTGCTAAGTCCAAGTGTTGATGCCTCTGGAGATGGTACTTCCTTCTTTTCCAGCTCCAGCTGATTGAACCCTCTATATTTTAACCTAAAAAAAGTTGAGGGTTTTTCATGCAGGCTGACCAAACCAGTCCTCCTAGGTTACTTAGCATTGCCTATGTGAATAGCTGTGCAGCACCTCAGCCAGCCCTGAGGCTTATACTAACTTATAGTCAGATCTCTCCATCTCCAGTGGTGTGTTGAAGTGACGGAGTGATGGTGCGTGTGTACGTGCACGTGTAATGCCAGTCAGCAGCATCACGAGGAAGCGCTTTGCTCTCGTGCTGTGATCCTGAGTCACTCTCCTGGCTTACTCCGGCCACACAGGCAAGCTCCTCCACGTCAGGGTCCCCCCACAGTTTGTCAAAGGGGCCACGGGTGGAGCAAGGGCAGGATCAGATGCAGCGTCTGAACTTGTTTAGGACTTCTGGCTTGCAGGTTTGTTGACGGTTAGCCCCTTGCCTCGCAGTCCTGTGTACAGCCAAAAAGAGACGGGGAAGGACTGAGCCCTGTTTTGCTGTCACTTAGGAATGCCCATTTTCCTCGCTGATGGGTATCTGGCAGTGCCTGGCAGAGGGGGTGAGTCCCACTCCTCCGCACCAGCTGCCAGTCTGGACTCGGGGCTCCCCGCTACCTTGACCCCTTTCCCAGGGGTACAGCATGTTATTGATCCTTCATCAACTTTCCTCAGTGTGACTCCCTTCGCCTGTGCTGTCCTGAGCAAAAGCCAGTTTCTGTGCAACTGCAGGCCAGCTGCTTCCCACTCTTCTGCAGCTCCATTGGAAGGAATTGCTCTTTGTTTGTCCTTACAGGAGAGGCTTGTTGAGGCAGTGGCTGTTTCAGAGAGCCTAGGTGATCGCTTCTGTACTGGAAGCCCTTCAGGCTCCCTCCCAAGGCCAAATGCAAGTCCTGTGATCAATCCAAACACAAGCAAATGAACTCTCCTGAGGTACTTTCCGCAGATACCTATCGTCACCTTGAAAATTTAGCCGTCAGCGAGCCTGCCAGCTCGCGTGGGCGTAGACAGGCTGCACAGTCAGGATTTGGCCCAGTCTGCAACACATTGGTGGGTCTCGTAGGGTTGAAGTTTACAGAGAAACGTGATGTGTTTATGCTCTGTTCACACGTAGCATCTTGGTGTCTCTCCCCTTCCCCTTTGGCATGCTGGTTGCGGTTCATTCCAGCCTTTTGGGCATTCCTTTGGTTTGTTGGCTTCTGCTTTCTGACCAACCAGTGGCACGCTTCAAAAGAAGAGGACAACCCAATGAATGAGGGAGGGGATGCAGCCCGAGCAGCCATCACGTTCTCGTTCTTCTCCATCTTCACCTGGGTGAGTACAGCGGTCATGATGTTGGATCAAGTGTCCTCTGCACTGTATTAGCTTGTGGGGAATGGAATGTGGCTGGTTAAGAGTGATTCCCTCTGAAATCTCAGTTCACATGGCTTCTGAGAAGGGAGAGCAGAAGGGGAGGTGGTTAAGAAGCAAACTTGGGAAACGAGGACTCAAAAACTTACAGGGAAGAAGGTGCTAGAGCTTTAATAAGCACAGTGGGAAAGAGGCTCCCGTATCCCAGTAAGGAGTGTCCTTGACAAACCTCTGATATGACCTTGGACAAGCCAGCTCCCCAAACATCATTTTCCCTGTGCGTCAGAGGACTTGAACAGCATTTTCACCTCACAGGCACTAAGCAGAGAAGGGAGCTCCAGGCCAGGGGGGTTGCACCCACCTCCCTCCCTGCTATGCTCCCATCACATGAAATGTTGTCAGTGGCCACAAGAGCCTGCGGTCAGTGTCCCTCTGGGCTCTCCATCTCCACCCACGACTGCAGTACCGCCTCACTGCATTGCCTCTTAGGAAGGTGATGGTGCTGCCTCTTAAGACTACCCTTTCCCCAGCAGTTCTTTATTGCTCGTTTCCTGGAAAAACTGTGGTGCGCAATATAAATATCCCCCACAATTTCCTCCTGTCTTTGAAAGCACCAAGCTCAAGTGATTTTTGGCTGAAGTCACAGGAGCGCGCCTTCACAGGAAGGCGTTTTAGGCCAGTCTCCATGCTTAAATCCTTGTGGCTTTGTCTTCGCCTCTCCCTGAGGGCCTCAACATTGGGCAGAGGCCAGGTAGGAAGGGTGCCGTAAGACCATGAAGCTATCACAGAGAGGAAGGGGGGCTGCAAAGGGTTGTGTGGTCAGCATCCTCGCCAAGGTGACACCAAGTCAGGGCAAGGGACAGCAGTGTATGTGTCCCCCCCACGAGCTGTCTCCTGCACTCGAGTGCTGCTGAAAGCTCCTTGCAAGCTCCAGCGAAAAGTGTGACAAGGAGCGAGGCTTTTGCAAGGGTTCCCTCAGGACCCTTTTTGAGGTGCCACCACCTGCAGTGGTCCTCCTCAATGCATGGGCTTGCAAGTGGATAAATAGGCACACTCTTCCTCCAATTCCTTAGGGTTTTTATTTCAATCAAACGCTGTGGTTTCCTCTTCCTTACTGATTCTTCTCCCCACACCCCTCTCTCCTCACAGGGCTTCCTCACGTTTCTGGCTTTCCGGAGACTCAGAGACATTACTTTTCAGGAAGAATACAACACCCTGTTCCCTAACTCCCCATCCTTGCTGCCTTAGTGGCCCTCGCTGATGGGGGAATTTGGGGGAAGGGGTGGAGAAGTGCAGCTGGAGGAGGTTACTGAGCAGAAACAGTTCCAACGCCCCAACTGGGGGTGTGTGATCACTGCAGGGCACAGGGTGGGAAGACATGGGCCACTGAACTGGAGTGGAATTGTCCCTGCTATGGGGGATCTCCCTCCGGGGAGTTGGAACTGGCAGTTTCTTCTCCTCCTCCTCTGCTCCCTTCTCTCCCTCACCCATACCCTAACTAATGCTGCATAACACTGCTGTGCCTTTCTTTCGATGACTGCTCAGACCTAATACTTCAGCCAGGAGATGCCCTCTGCCTCCACCACTTTATCTCCTCCATTTCCTTCCAGCCCCCATTCCCCAAAAACCTCTCCCCCTGTCACCTGCTAGACTGCTCACCTCTGTCAGAAATGCTCTGGGACAACGAGCTGTGCTTGCTGGGGTCTGTGTTGCTGAACTCCCTCAGTCCACCAAAGGGTGTCTTGCCTGCAGTGCCTGGGGCAGGAGGCAGCAGTGTGCTGCTAACTGTGCCCTGGTTTGGGAAGCAGCCGCTTTGCCTCCTGCTCCTCCTTCCCAAGGTCGGTGCTGCTCCGTGTGGATGTTGCCCGGCGAAGGGGGGTTACAGGGGGTGACCACTACCTCGCTACTCCGGGTCAAATCTTGCTCTCTTTCCTGGCCTCTGAAGGCAAAATGGCCTCTGAAGGCAAAGCTGCAGCGTAGCTGAGGCAGATTGCCTTCCCAGGGACAGGAGGAGCTGAATGGGATAACCGCATTGCCAACTGAGCCTCTGCGACCCCTGTGCCACGTTGGTGAAACCCCACCGCCGGGCAGGAGGTGCCCAGCACACCCCAGGGCCAGCGGGGAGCCCCGGCAGGCTGCACCCAGCCGGCTGGGCTCACAGCCACCCCTGCCCATCCCTCCTCTCTCCCGGCGGGCTTGTGCTTTCCGTGGGGCAGCCTGAACCTCCATGCTCTCACGGGTGTTCCGCCGGTGGTCTGCCAGGCAGGCCTCTCGCACTAATCCGTAACCACTACTAACCTCACTTTTGTTTGTTTCTCTTTCTCGGTACGTTCCCCCTCTCTCTCTCCCCTCCCCTCTCTGCTTCCCATCTCTTCCCTCCACCTTCTCCCTTAAAGGTGGGCCAGGCATTCCTGGCGTATCAGCGTTTCCGGCTGGGTGCCGATTCGGCCCTCTTCTCCCAGGACTACATGGACCCAAGCCAGGACTCCGGCATGCCTTATGCTCCCTACACGAACGAGGAGGATGCTACAGATGCGGTGGGGACGTACCAGCAGCCCCCTCCAGCAGATGCTTTCGACACCGAGACACAGGGGTACCAAACGCAGAACTACTGAGCCACCGATGCCCCTTTCCCTTCCCCCCTTTCCCTTCCGCCCCCTTTCCCACTGCCGGCAGAAAGCCGAGGCACAAAACCAGACACGTGCGTAGTGGCACAAGAGGTGGCTCTCAGCTATGCTCCAGCCTTCTGGGTCATCTGTTTTTATTTATCTTTTTAAAAAAGGGAAAAAAAAAAAAAAAAAAAGAAAAGAAGGTTTCCCCATCACCTCTTCCTTCTCCTCCTCCCCCAAAAGTACCTGCCAGAACCAGATTCTTCCACAAACTGTCACTGCATTGTGACAGGAAGGTCCCCCCTTCCCTCCTCTCCCTCCTGCCTTGCTGTAGAGGGCAGAGTCTGGCCAGTGGGCAGGAGAGGGGCTACGGCACCAGCGGGGCAGGGAAGGGGGTGTTGGAGGAAGAAGGGGAGAAGTGAGAGGAATCAGGGACCTTCCTAGAAGAGATGGTGTCGCTAAAGGCTGGAGCAGATGTGGAAGTATCCGAACTGGGCTGGAGGGCCTGGTGGCTCAGGGAGGGGGATAGTGTTGGAGTCAGTATGCAGGAGTGTGTGGGGGGGGGGCTGGAGGGGAGTGGGAATGGCATCCCCCATGAAAAGACAGGGGGGCTCTTCTCTGCCACACATTAGTGAGGGAGGAACGCTTTATTTTTAGAGGGTTTGGGGAGAAGGGGTATTGTGGCAGCAGGGGGCACAAAGCGATAAAATGGGAAGGAGGAAGATTTGCAGGTACAATCAGAAACCCCAGGCACGTCTGTCGGTTTACAGCAAGGGACTCTGCAGAGCAGAGAGGCAGTGCCACGAGAGTCACTCCTTCCCCAGTCCCCTCGGACTGAGCTGGAGGTGGGTCCCCTTGCCTGTACGTCCTGCTCGCCACTCTTCCCAGAGCGGTGTCTGGTGAGGCAGGAGGGGAGCCATGCCCAGTGCCTGGCCCCCAGATGCGGTGCCTGCGGGAGGAAGGATGGAGGAGGTGGGCATCTGGGGGGCTCTGAGAACCCTCCTCCCCAGCTGGACTGGTTCGAGTGGGAGAGGAGAGCTTTGCCATTTTACCCTGGGCAGGAGGAGGAGCGGAAAGCCAGTTTTGCTCCTCAGGTCCTGCTGAACCCTGCTCCGTTCCTCTGCTACCGCAGCGCAAAGCCTCTTGCTGACACCATCTTTGTAGCACACAGGAACGGAGCAGGACTCCCCCTGGAAAGAAATACTGCTGCTGGGATGGCCAGCGTGCGTCTGGCTCTTGCAACAGGGCTGCAACCAAGCAGGGAAGGGTCCTGCCCCAAGCAGCTGCACTTTGCCTCCCACTGAGAGGGGGAGAAGGTCTTGGTGTGCAGAGAATTGGCTGGGCCAAACTGAGCTCTCTGAAAACCGGTCTTACTGTACTTTACATAGACTGTATCTTAGTGCATCTTCCTGTGGCATCTCAGATCCTGGCTGTCTTTAAATCCTCACCTAGGTGGCAGTAGTGACTCTCAGATAGGACTCATAGGGACATCGTTCCACACTCCTCATGATTTTGCTTCAAGTAAAGACACAGCTGTGGAAGCACACTTTATATTCCAGGTTAGAAGTATGGTCTGTGTACGAAGACGGTCCCTAAAGGGAAATGATTCAGCAATAGCCACCGGGAGAATTCTCCCCAGCATAGATGTCTCTCGGCACAAGAAGTGGGGTATGCCTTGCAGCAGTGAGGAGCTCCATCCAGGCAGCCGCCCTGCTCCACACAACACTGGCCCCAGTAGCAGGGATCAGGAGCAGATCCAAAATCCATAGGTGCCCTTCCTGAGCGACCAGCCTATTCCCCATAGCACCCTTAGGAGTCCGGAGGAGGTCTGGCCTGTGGTTGTGTGAACATCTCATCTGGAGGACACTGAGGTTACCAGTCCTTCCCCTCCTCCCTGCGCGACTCCCCTCCAGCTGCCCCACAACGATGGGGAAGGGGGTAGAAATCGTAGAGCTGCAGGCTCCAAGAGGGAAGGGGGACAGTTGTTCTCTGTTGTATATAGGCACCATTTCTACCTGCTCCTACCAGCAGACTTCTGCTGCCGGTGGCTGTCCGCATGGCTTGTCCTCCCCGTGGCTTTCCCCCCCCTTGCTGGTGGTTAACCACCGGTGAGGACGGGAGAGGGGGACCAGCAAGCCCCATGGACGCATTGGGAGGGACTGGGCACACATCCCTTGCTCTGTGGATGTAAGCGAAAGCAATACTGTAAATAGGAGGGGTATTTTTTGGAGGGAAGCCCCTTGGGCTTCTTTTTCTGTGGGTTCAGCCTAATATTTAGGCTTGGGAGGGGGTTACTTTATTGAGAGAGGGTTGTTATGACTGTGGCTGTGGTGGGAGCTCCCTCCAGTCCATCTTTCCCAGCAGGGGAAAGGAAAGAACAAATTACAAGGTGGAGGAGGAGAAAAACTAGTTGTACTCACCCAGACTCATCTGTGTCATCCTTCATACTTTTGTTTGGGGGGGGGGTGGGGGTGGGGAGGGTGAAAACCAAGAGGAGAAGGAGGCTGTAAATAACCAGCCCTCAGCACAAAAATGTGTTGCACTTTTTGGGAGGAACTGCCCATCACTTGTCCCCTCTCCTTGGTGAGGAACCAGGTGCCTGAGGAGAGGTATGGACCATATATGGGGGGGGGGGGGTGTCTACCTGGGCTCTGTTTTGGGGTGTAGCACAGGAGCATCTTCCATGCCCTTTCTCCCATCAGAGTTACGTAGATGACTAAACACCATTTGGGGCTGACTAATGAGCAAGCTTTTATTTAGCCTCTTTGTCTTGCTTCCCTCGTGTAACCAGCTGACGGGCTCCAGTGGGCTTGAGGTAGGAATGAGCCTCTCCCTCAGAGCCAGAACTTCAGTGAGACATGAGCCGGGTGGCTTCATCCTGGGTTACTGCCCATCTCTCTGTCCCTTTCCTCCTTGCTTTATGTCGTAGGAAAGGCATTGGTGTGGCAGGGGACACTACAACAGGAGATGCTGGGGCAACTTCTTGCTTTTGCTCCTGGGAGAAGACATACTCTCCTTGGGTTGACATGCTTTCAACCTTTGCAGTGAGTGGAAGGTTGGTGGTGACAGACCTGGGGGGTGGGAGGTGGGATTCTCCTTGTTTGCATGCAGCTCTTTAAAATGCAATTTCCAGTGGCATTTGGCTGGTTCTGCAGCTGATGAGACATACGGACCTGCCCAAAAGGTTGGTTATCTTCTCGTAGGCGCTTCTGACAAGGTGCTGCCTATTTCTGGTGGTCGTAGGCAAGGCCCGAGCAGCTGTCTGGAACATGTCCCTTTAGATCCTAAACGTGGGTGCGATCAGCCGCACTCTAGGGATTAGGAGATCAGCGGGAAGGCTGTATAAGCAAAATGGTAAGGCGGCTTTCTTCCCCCTCTGCCGTTTGTCGGGATTACAGAGGATTACGCATCCCCTGTTGGGAGCAATGGCCCCTTGATTGTCATCTTACAAAGCCCCCAAGTAAGGGGCTATTTTGTGGAAGTAGGGGCTGTGAAGGGCAAAGGGATGATGGAACTTTGCCTCAATTTTACCTGTGGCTTCAAGTCTCCTGACGTGTCCCCATCCCCGGCTCACCCGCGTCCCCACCACGTTGTTCATCACCTCATCACGCACCCCCCCTCCCCTCCGCGTTATTCCTGGCAGTTCCCTCCGGGGAGGAGGCATCTTTGTCCCTGCACCCTCGCAAACACTTGGGAGGACCTGGGAAGGCAGGCGTTGCGGGGTGGTTCCCACAGGAGTCTCAGCTCTGGTCCCCAGAGCAGGTAGAAGGCAAGGAGCCCAGCGAGGCCACCTCACGCAGCAAGTCCAAACCATCCGCCCAGACGGCTCCCTGCTGCCTGCGTGGCATCCGAAACATCACCTGGGCTGCCCTGCCCCTTCCCCTGACGCATTACTGCCTGTGTATAGTATATATATTATATATATATATTTAAAAAGATGTATAATATAAAGCTATACATATATACGTATATATGATGACTCATGGATGGCCTGCCGCATACAGGATCCCCTGAGTGGTCTTGTCTAAGCCCGAGTGTCCCTTCACCCCTCCTCCCTCTCCGCCCCTCGCCCCCGTCCGTTCAGAAATCCAACTACAGCGAACCCCGCCACCTCGACACCCGTGTTTACAATGTCCTGTATGTTTGTGGTTAACAAAGTGAAGGTGGTAACTACTGGTGTCTCAATAAAGTTATGACGTTCAAAATAACCAAACTATATGGAAAAAAAAAAAAAAAAAAAAGTGGTCTGGATTTTCTTCTTTGGGGGAGGGATGGCTTTTTTCACATGGTTTGCTATGAGAGCATGGCTTCTGTGCTCCTGCACGCCTGGACAGCAAGTTTAGTGACAATCGGTGGCTTGAATGGAGGAGAGAGACCTAAAAACCTGCCCTTACAGAGATAGGGATTTTAGGGGGAGCTAATGGTTGCTTTTTCTTGGCCTAAGTTTCAAATCACATGCACACACCGTCAAGCATCTCTTGCCTAATCAGTAGGAAATAATGAGAAGGAGCCTGACATGCCACGTGTGAAATGGACGTGGCTACAGGAGGTGTGGATGGGGGACCTACAGGAACACAGGACACAAACCTATATGAAAATAAACATCTGTATTTCCACACCCGGGGAAGATGATCTGTTTATTCCTTTGATGTGTCTTTACCTCTGTTTGTCTGTGTGTGACCATTGCTCGGGTGTCTAGCATAGTACCCATTTTCAAAACATAATCGGGTGCTGGGAAATGAGCTCTCAGGGCACTGCCGACAGTGGGTGTCAGTAATCGATAGCCCACCATTAGAAAGGATCGCACTTCAACGGGCTCTTCAATAAAATTCAAAATCCCATCCCGTTGCTGATGCTTAGGTAAAGCTTCCTTCTCATCCCCTTTTAATGAGGCTGTCACCCGAGTGCCCAAGTATCACGTTTCCCAACCTTTGTGCAGCGTGAGGGTGGTAAGCAGGGGTGCATGATGGTGAGCAGGCTCTATCCATTCCTCCAAACTCTCTCCCCTCTTGGGGACACAGCTGAGCACAAACCCGCTGTAGATCCACATCAGATTATCTGCAGAAGTGTTGATAGACCCAGCTGTTTCCTGATTAATCTTTGTTTGGACAAAGACCCTTCCTACAGTCCCAGCTTTTGGGGTGGAAGTGTTGTGGAGATAACCATGCTCATAGAAAGGCAAATACCTGTGTTGGCAGCAGGTGGAGTTAAAAACTGGTGAGAAAAGATGTTGCCAAAAAGCAGGCATTTAAGATGAATAAGACTCCAACTTTAGTAGTTTGTGTCTTCTAATCATCTGAAATCTCTTTAATTTTGCTTTCTGGTATTTCAAGCTCTTATGAGTCATGTTTTGAAGCTTCTCCCTGTGGCCATGACATCTAGAAACATAATTCTGTTATAAAGTTGTTTTTCAAGAAAAGTTCACATAATCCCAGGACTCGGGGAGATGAGACTTGTTTAGTGTATCAAGGAATTCAATAAAATCGTATGTTTTGGCACAACTGAAGCAACTCCATTTCCCTCCCCCGAGAATCCAGCTGGCCTAAAGCTCTGCAGACTGTTTAGCAGCGATATTTGGCTCTCTCTCAGGGGGATCAGCACACCCTCACCATTCCTCCTTCCCCTTGCAGAAGTTCTCCACGTTGGCTCTCCAACTCTCTGGAGGGTGCTGGGAGAAGGAAGCTGCTGTCTCCAGCTCTTTCCTTGATACTTGTTCTCTCTATTGCTCCATCTCTGTTTTTTTTTTTTTTTTTGCTGTTCCAGCCTGCCTGGAAATGATGGCCTGCAGAGGAGTGAGGAACATTAGGGCATCTGCACCCGTGGGAAGCATCAGGCTGAAGTTGGTAGAGGTAACTGGGGAAACCTCGGTGTGGAGATGTGTGAGGGCTTGCAGTGCCACCCCCTCCACTATCCCTTTCTGTAATGGTCTGCCGAAGGAGCAGAGCCGAGTGTGGCAAGCTGGCTGTCAGAGAGACACTTCTTTTTTTCCATATCACCTCCTGCAAGCCTTGCCAAAAGTCATGACTTTCCTTTCTAACCCCAGCCTCTGTTATTATCAAAACAAGGCAGGAAAAAAAAAAAAAAATCTTCCTAAACATATCTCACACATGATCAAGAGAGAGAAACTTCTGCTTCTGCTGGCGATCCTGTATTTGCTTCCCATTTTGTATGGTTTCTGAGTGCCTACAAGCACAGGCTGCCCAGTGCTCCCTGCTCCCCACCGCATGCTGTTCAATCATGTTGTTCATCTTTTAACCAGCAGCCCAGCAGTGACCATCCATCTTCCTTTTCTACAGTCGAAACAGGAAGGCAGCAGTACAGCTTGGCACCAGAAATACCATTTATATAATCCCTAGCATTGGCGACAAAGCAGCAATGAGAAACAATAATTATAAAAAGAGAGAGAGAGAGAGGAATAAGAAATGTGGGAGTTTAACACAAGAGAGGGAGCTGTGGATCTAGTTAGTAGTCACTGAATCATTTAATTCATTTATTGGTGCATGGATGATGAGGTTCAGTGACTGTCGTCCTCCATCCTTGGGGAGATTTTGGCTGCGTGAGAATACAGCATGGTAATTTCTGAGAGGATTTACAGAAAGTAAGAAGTGTAACTAAAACAAAGGATAAAATTAGCTTGATCAATACAGCCAACAAAAACTCTGTTGGTTCAGTATTTCATCTTGCAAGAGTTGCATAAAGCTACCGGTGCTCATGAAGCACCACACCAGCTTCGGTAGCACTTTCCTTTGGAAGACTGTAAATGCTGGACAAATATGCATTTTGCACTGCAAGCAGCCTCGTTTGGTAAATCTTACTATTCACTTTTTGCAGGTCAAGACGTTAGTTGCCTCGCTCAATGTTAGGGCAGAAGCTCAGTGACAGAACCACAGGAACATCCAGAGAGGATCTGGCACAAGTATTTTCACCAAGAAAAAAATGTTTTGTGCCAGGTCTGTGTCCCAACCCAAACAGGTAGGAAAAAAAAAAAAAAATCAGAATGACAAAGATTAGTGGCTGTGAGCTGAAGCTAGACACTCAAATTAGGAACACGGTACAGTTTTAACTGCAAGAGGTGACTAGTCATTGTACAAACAAGGAAAGTGGCTGCTTTTCTTTAGGAAAGTTGTTTTGCTCTCTCATTGAGATCACATTCTGCCCTATCACACCCACACACAGACTCTGCTCTCGTTAGTCTCAAAAGGACTCACTTATGGATGTAAGAAGACAGAAATGACTCCTAAATTCCCAGTCCTGCAATGCGATACAGCTGGCAGTCTCTGAGCACACCCGAAGCCTTGCTGATTTCAGAGGTGCTCTGAGCAAGGACAGGGTCTGCCCGTGCTCATCAAGGTGCATGACTGCAACCTTGAATGTCATTAAATAAGCATAAGGTTCTGCTGCAATGCTGAAAAAGTGACATCGTGCTTTGAAGCAGAGGAACTCGCCTGTTGCTTTTTAATGACACGGACAGTGCTGTTCTACACATATTTCTGCAGCACCAGGAATTCTTGATACTGGTAAGGAAACAAATCTTTATCGGTACTAAATCTGTCCATCCTACTTTTAATTTCAATGCAGACTTGAGACCCATTCCTATAATTATTTGTACCCACTCACAGCTTTACCCACAGGAATACTCCAAACGACATCGGTGAGACCAAGCTTATACAGAAAGCTAAACATATGGAAACTTGTTTGTAGACTGGGGTTCTAAATTTAGGATTTTCTTCTATCTTTGGCTAAGATAATCTTTAAAAAAGTAATTCTGCCTGTGTACCTAAGTCTGCTCGAATCACTGAATATTTGTGAGCCTTGTATGAAGGGGAAGGATCTGTAATCTTTGTACATTTGGGAGATAAAACAAAACAATAGAAAAAGAGTTTACAGGAAAGGGAGCTGGAATCCTCCAGCAGGATCCCCTGCAGCAAAAACTATCTTTCCATAGAATGAGGCTAATTAACTGGCAATTATTTCTGAAGTAAGTCTGAATCTAATATATTTGCCACAAAGATGTCATTAAAAGAGTATCAAGCCACTGCTGGAAGTCAAGACTGCTTAACACTCCCACCCTCACCATAATTGCAGTGCTACACATGACTGAAACTGCACGTCTCTCATGTTGGACCCCTTCAGCCTCGATTCACACAGTGAAACATGCTCTTCCTCGAGCCCCCCGCTGATGCAGCCTGTCTGCAGGCCATCACTCACTTCACGATATGCCACTCACACACCTGGAGGGCTCTTCTACTGACTTATAATGTTAAGGAAGTGATGGGAATGATTCTTGTGTCTTCCCTCCTTCTCCAGCTGAGCTGATTCAATGGAAGCTGTCCCTCCTGAAACAGCCTACTTCAGCCTAGAAGAGATCTTAAAGAGAAAAATCTGTGATCTCTGGTTTTGTCTGTATTCAGGCAGGCGCACAAGCTATTTTACTATTGTGTCTGACTCGAGACTACCGAGGACTGCTCCAAATCTGTGGTGGGTATTGAGAACCACCTGTCAGCTGTTCTAGCCACCTTCCCACTGCGGGCCTTGTCATGGTCTGCAAAAGAGGGTAAGAAAGGGTTGTGGATCGCCTCAGCAGAAGACAGATTCCAAGCTGAGACAAATGGATGCTTCTTGTGGTGTCTGTGGAGCCGCAGTGCCGCTGACAGCTGGTATCTTGGGCTTATCTGGGCTTGGTCTTCCCTAGAGGTTGCACAGAACATGACACAGCGCTAAGAAAAACATTTCAACACCAGGCTCCCTTAGGGCTCTCTGCCGCCCAAGGTGACCCCGTTTCACAGGTGCCTCACAACCGGGCCCCTCTTCCCTCCCTCTCCACACACGCTGGCTGTGGTGGCCAAAAGGCGCCCCTTTCTCACACAACCGAAGGCCTCAAGGGGAGAAATGGAGATGTCTCCATTCACCCTAGCCAAGAGGATGGGGTAATGAGAGGGAACTCTTAAAAACATTTCACTTCCGTGGGATTTATCTCCTCAGCAGGGTGAGGTGCCTACGCTCTCTCCTCCAGCCACACGAGTCAGCGCCACACTGGGGC
This sequence comes from Tyto alba, assembly GCF_018691265.1. Lineage (NCBI taxonomy): Eukaryota > Metazoa > Chordata > Aves > Strigiformes > Tytonidae > Tyto > Tyto alba. The sequence continues at coordinate 33,675,430 of NW_024881282.1, forward strand.
AGCACCACAGGCTCCCCTATACCGCAGGGTGTGCGGGGGGGGGGGAATGCCCCCCCGAGGGTACCACTTCGGGAGCCCCTGAGGCCTCAGGGCACCGCTCAGGTTACGTTTTCAAGCGCCCTCAGAGCCCGCACACCAGCGCGGCCCCGCGGCCCGAACCCCGGGGCTGTGGGGACAGAGCCCGCCTCAGCGCGGGGGGCGGAGCCTGGGGCGGGGGGCGGAGCCTGAGGAATGGGGCGCCCCCCGCCGCTCTCGCCCATTGGGCGGGGAGGGGGGGGGGGCGGTAGGGGCGCGGCCATACGCGAGCGAGTGGGCGGAGCCGGTCGCCGCCAGGGGCGTGGAGAGGGGGGTGGGGGGGGGGGGTGGGAAAGGCGGGGTCCTGAGGCGCGGCCGTTCTATCCGGCGGACTCAGCTGCTCTGGAGGAGAAGGGCGGGTGGAGGGGGGAGGAGGTCGCTCCTGTTCCAAGATGGCGGCGCAGAGGAGGAGCCTGCTGCAGAGTGTGAGTGGCACCTTCCCCCCGCCATGCACACGCACCCCCCTCCCCCCCGGGTGGGTGCGAGGGGGGGTACCCGGGCCTTTTCCTCGCCCGCCCCCCGCGGTGCTGTGGGAAGGGGGAAGGCCCGGCGAGGGCGGCGAGCGCGTGTCGTGTGTGTGTCCCCCCCCGCCCCGCCGCCTCCCCTCAGTGGGGAGGTCGGTTGCTGCCCTCCCTCCCCCTGTGCCGCCTGAGGGCAGGGGGCTCCCAAATTGCGGGGGGGGGGGGGCCCTGCGTGGTCATCCAGCCTCACCCTAGGCTGGCCCGCAGCGCTGTGGGACGGGCGGGGGGGCGGCAGGTGGCTGGGGGGGGCTGTGGGCTTCGGGGTGCTCAGCTGTGTGAGGGGGCAGCTGGCGTTTGCAGGCCGTATGCGTGTGAACGGGCAGTGCGCGCCGGGGAGATGGAGGCCCCCGGGGATGTCTCTCAAGTTGCCGGCACCAGCGGGGCCCCAGTCTCCTTGTCCTGGGTGAGCGGACTCCGGCGGGGAACCAGAGCCTTCCCTGTCCTCCTGTGCCACGGATGCGCGAGGGTCTGATGAATAGCTAAGCTAGTGCTGTGCTGTTTCGAGCGTAAAACTCAGGTGCAAATTTCACTTCTGGTTTCTTGTTAGCAAGAGCCCGAGGTGCAGCCAGAGCTCAGCTTCAGAGGGAAAGGAAGTGGTAAGTGTTGCAGTTCTGCAGCAGGGAATATTAAATTATTGGCTGGGGAGGTGTGCTACCCTGTTAGCAAAGGGAGAAGGGTTGACAAGAGGGTGGGGATGGACTTGTAACCCATACTAGACCAGGATTCTCACTTCAGGCTGCTTGGGGCTTATGTGATCTCTTTCTGTCTCCCAGGAACAGCAGCCCAGTTGGACAGATGACTTGCCATCCTGCCATCTCTCGGGGGTGGGTTCAGCTCCAAACCGTTTCTACAGTGCAGATGGCAAGGGGACAGAGGGTCACCCCTTGGAAGATAACTGGTTAAAATTCAGGTAAGTGTGGTGCACCTGGGACACAGACTGCTGCAGACACAAGGGCAGGTAAAAATGGTATTTAGTTTGTCACACAGGACTCAGAAGAAGAGGGTGGGGCCCGAGCATGCAGGAAGTGTCTGGAGGAACTTGTTACCTATGTCTGTGTCTCACAGACATCTGTGACCTCTTTGCTTCTGCCCTATTTGTCAGGAGTGAGAACAACTGCTACCTCTATGGTGTCTTCAATGGCTATGATGGCAACCGAGTCACCAACTTCGTGGGTCAGAGGCTCTCTGCAGAATTGCTGCTGGGCCAGCTACATGCAGATCACAGCGATGCTGACGTGCGTCGAGTTCTGCTGCAGGTAAAGAAGCTTTGGCTGGGAACGGCTCCTGCTTCTCACACTACCCACCTCCTCTTTTTGCCACCAGGGGAGCAGCATCTGGTTTCCGTGGGGGTTGGGAACATCTGCCAGTGGTTGCAATTGCACTCATCCTGAGCAGCTGTAGCGCTTTGTTTCACTCCCGCCTCACTCCCATCTGTCCCCCTGGCTCTGTCAGCAGAGTGCTGAGAGCTCTCAGGAAAGCTGCAGCTTGTCTTCGCTGGACATGTAGGGACGAGTCAGCCTGTAAAGGAGATGACAGTGAAGGAAAGGGGATATGGGGAGGTGGATTTGTGAGTGCTCTTTCTTGAGTGATCGGAAAGTTCTTACCATCAACACACAGAATCAGATAGGTCTCTGACATTGCTGTAAGTGTCATTTTTGTGTTTGTCTCCTGCTTTGGGTAGTTGCAGATTGTTTTTACAAGCTGTTCACTAGTTGCGCTGAAATCATTGTGTTTTAGTGTGATGTAGGGATCCTTGAATGTCTGTGTGTACAGTGATCATCCACTCTCATGAGTCTTAGAGAGGTGGGTATGGGTAGCCTCAAAGTTCAGTAGGCGTTGGATAAGAGCTTAGTTTCTCTTTATGGCCTTTTTTTAGGCTTTTGATGTGGTGGAAAGAAGTTTTCTGGAGTCCATTGATGATGCCTTGGCAGAGAAGGCCAGCCTGCAGTCCCAGCTACCAGAGGTAACGTAACCTTAACAATAGAAATTGCTGGAGGTCCCACCTTCCAGATTGCTGGATCAGGCTTGGGCATATTAGTTAGTCTGGTCCAGGGGAGGTTGTAATTGAAAATAATTTCTCTGTGGTTCTCTTCTGGGAGCTTGTATGAAGTGAAACAAGCATCTCGGTCTGTTTCCCAGAGTTCCCACTGTTCACACTGGCACTACTTATAGACCTCATTGGTTACCTTAGTAAGGAACTAAATATCAGGCACAGGAGTTCAAACCTGTATGTGTGGCTCTTCCAGGACAAAGCCATATTACTCAGATAAGAGGTAAGGCCTCAAATTTGCATGGCATCTGGGCAGATGTGTAATCTGTTCTTCAGGTAAACCAGACTGTCATCTCCAGAACTGTTAGAGCGGTGTCATTTGTTAGGATTGAACAAATAATTGTATGTCTTGCACAGTTTTGGTGTGAGGCTAAGACACACCAAGATGAATCCCCTTCCTCCAGAATTTTGATTCCAGCTGTGGCTTCTGTGTTGTGGACTGTGTGTTTAAGCTTCTCCCTCATTTTGGGTTCCAGGGTGTCCCTCACCACCAGCTGCCTCCTCAGTACCAGAAGATTGTGGAGAGACTGAAGGTTGTAGAGCAGGAGATCTCTGGAGGAGCCATGGCTATTGTGGCTGTTGTTCTCAACAACAAGCTCTATATCGCCAATGTGGGTGAGTTTTGGGGTTTGTTTGTTTGTTTTTTTTTTTTTTGTCAGCAGCTCAGTCTAGGCATTTCTGAGGATGGCTGCGGTTCTAGGAAGTGAAAGAAATTTGAATGTGGGGGACAATTACTGTGGTCTGTGGTCAAGGAGTGATATGCTTGTTACTTATTAAGAGCACTTGAAATCAGCCTGGCTCTTTATTTCTGCAGATGTTGGCTGATGCAATGTGTATGACCAAAGAACAGAGAGAAAATGGGTTGAGAGGCAGTAGTGCAGCTTCACTGAGAAACGGAGAGCTTTCTTGTGAGGTACCAGCTCAGGCCTGGATGAAGAGCTGCCTAGCAGGCCTACTATGCTGCTAGCAAGGCTGCTTTTTGGAGATCATGATGAGACAGTACATGAGCCTTTCTCTTCTTTTCTGTCTTTATTCCCCTCTCCTGTTCCTTTTCCCTTTGGATATGTTCCCCCTCTTAACGGCAGAGCTGTCTGGTGCCTCATCTCGCTGCTCCCACTGCAGGTACCAACCGGGCACTGTTATGCAAGTCCACAGTGGATGGGCTGCAGGTGACTCAGCTCAACGTGGACCACACGACAGAGAATGAGGATGAACTTTTTCGCTTTTCCCAGCTGGGTGAGTGTTGGGTTTCATGTTCTTATCTGAGAACATCGTGTGCCTCTGTTTATCTGGGTCGCCAGGAATGACTCAAGCCGCTGGAAACAATAAGTGACCACAGAAAGAAGCTTACCCCAGTTTCAAATGACCAGTTCAGTGCCGCCTTTTTCTGCACATCTAGCTGTTGTGAGGCTACAGAGTGAGTAAGTTCAGCTCACTGAACCAGCAGAAAACACTTTTTTTTTTTTTTTTTTTTTTTTTCCCCCCAAGTTTTGAGTGTTAGTTTTGTGTCTGACTGCCAAACTGACATTGATTTGCCCTCCAGCTGTGTGATTGCTGGAGTTGATAGGAAGGCAGGAGTGGAAGCACACAGCCAGAGGGTAGAAGCAGGATGGACTGTATATGACTGTTCCTTTGGAGGCAAACCACAGTTATGCTGGGTTAAGTTCTGTGTGATGCCGCACCCTCGGGATGGTGCGTTTCAATATGCCTTTGTACAAGCTACTGCAAAGAAAAGCAGCTACACTTCAGACAGAGCCAGGCCGAGCACTGGCATTTACTTCTCTTATATCAGTAACTATTGAACTCAGTGCTGACATTTTGCTTTAGGCAGTTTCCCTTTTTCTTTACAATGTTTGACATGTTTCCTTTCTTGGTCTAGAACTAGCCCAGACTACTTGTGTGAATGATAGTACCAAATTCTTCTTGCTGAGATACTTAAGTTCTGTAACTTTGTTTAGGTAGATCTAGCTTGACATTCTTCATTAGGTTTGCCTGGTAAATATATTCTTATCTGGTAATTTTCTGCTGTTGGGTCCAGTTGTTTTCTGTTTCTCCTATTTCCTTTTTTACTCATACCCCTGCAGGTAGGGGTATGTGCTATGAAACGCAAGACTGAACACAAGAATCCAGGGAAGGAGAGCCTTTGACTGCCTTTCTCCTGGCGGAGATGCAGAATTTAGCTGCAGTCCATAGCGGAACAGGGGTCTGCTGGAAATGCTGACCTTAACTCGGTGCAGCAGCAGCTCATCTGCTGGCAATCCCAGCAGAAGGGAGAGCCTGTGGAACAAGCCAGTGTGCACAGGCTGTTTTGGGGACCTAGAGGAGGTTGTTGTAGGGCTAGGTTGAAGCACAGTGATAAGAGGTAGAGGGGATAACATTTGTCATGGTGGTGCCTGTGTTGCACCTCTCCTGGGGGAAGGGAGGGAGAGGTCTTAAGCCTTCATAGCTCACATTGCAGCTTGTTCGGTGCTCGGGGAGAGTTGCTGTGATTTAGACACAACCTCTCAGGCGTGCTGCGAGCCTGCCTATGTTTGTGTCTGTCTACAGCGTGTATCCCCCTGCCAGGAGCTCGCAAATAAGCCAGGCCATGTTGATGAGTCAGCTTTGGTCTGCAGCAGATGGCAGAGTTGTGTCTTATTGCTGGGGTAGGTGTGGAGCCATCTGTGCAATGAGGCTTGGTTTGACTCCGGGAGAGTTTCAGTTGGACCCCTGCCTTCACCTTGTACTGAGGACGGTCATCCCTAGATAAAATCTCAAAATAACGTTTTCTGCCTCTTAGCCCTAGGTATAACCAGGAAAGGGGAATTGCCAGAACAGACCAGGTCAGTGACTCAGTAGCCCCACCCAGATGGTCCCTGTTAGAACCTTCTTCAAGAGGGGATTCCTTCCTAGCCCCTGCCAGAGGTATAACCTCTTAAATTTATTTAAATAAACACTTGTTTGGTCATTATCCTTATTTTAGGAGTAGCCCACGTCAGTTTGAGCACTTGAGCAAATTCAGTGCCTCTTGTAGATAGATGGTTCTCCTTTTCTCCCTCTGCAATCTAGTGTATTAGTAAAATTGTCACATGGAGTTTAGGCGCGGGGGTTAATAATGGGCAGAAGAAAAAGCAGAATCCTTCACATCCGTTTTCTTCCTTTCTGCCTTCTCCCCTCACACAGTCCAGAGCTGACAGGCGCAGATGTTCCCCTGCCTTTTCAGCAAATGCCTGTGCACCCAGGCCAGCTGCTGCTGGTGGCTTTGAACCAGGATGTGGGCTTTGTCTCAGGGCCAACCGTTGCATTCAGAGTGCACGTGTCGGGCTGTGTGCATCCCTCTCCTCTCTCCTTCCCAGATTACAACTAATGGAAAGGTGTCCCTTGGAACACAGCAAACTGCTCTTCCTTTTCTCCCTGTTGGGCTCCTGATTGTTCTTTGGCGTCTTGGTTTCTCTTACAATTCTCTTTAGCTGTGGATATTTCTTTTATCATTCCTGACAGTGTAACCAGGGGAAGTCCTGCAAGTTTTCCAAAGTCAATTAAACTTTTTTTGTTTTTCAATCTGGCAGGCTTGGATGCAGGGAAAATAAAACAAGTGGGAACTATTCGTGGGCAAGAAAGCACTCGGCGCATTGGAGATTACAAAGTCAAATATGGCTATACTGATATTGAACTGCTCAGGTCAGAAAAATTTGTGGTTTCAAGCCCTCATTTTCTTTATGACCCTTCCATTCTCACCTACTATGTCACCACTAAATACTGAGTAATACCATCTCTTTCCAGTGCTGCTAAATCAAAGCCCATCATAGCAGAACCTGAAATCCACGGCGGTCACTTGCTGGATGGGGTGACTGGCTTCTTGGTGCTCATGTCTGAAGGGCTCTACAAAGCGCTGGAGGCAGCTCATGGGCCCGGGCAGGCCAACCAGGTGAGCCTGCTCACGTGGGAAACGTTCCCTTGGCTAGTGACTCACTCTGGCAGTGTCAGCTGCCCCTGTACAGACTTTCCTCCTCGTCTGTCGCGTGAGGGCTGGCCGGGTTGAACACCTGTGCCACCCCATTCCAGTCTGTAATAACACGGGAGCTGCTTTGCCAAGCCAGTTCTCCTAGGCAGCTGCCTGTCCCTTAGGAGCAGCCAATTAAAGGGGATGGGATGATTCGAGGCACACGGGCACGTGTCAGCAGGTGAGACCGACAAGCATCACAGTCAGATGGGTTGCCATAAAAACTCTTAGATCAGATGGCAAGAAAACCTTTCCTTCAGAATCTCCTAAACATCCTTCCCTCTTTTTTTTTTTTTTCCTTCTCTGGCTCAGGAAATAGCAGCCATGATAGCCACAGAGTTTGCCAAGCAGACATCACTGGATGCTGTGGCCCAAGCAGTAGTGGACCGAGTTAAGCGGATCCACTGCGACACTTTTGCCAGTGGTGGGGAACGGTCCAAGTTCTGTCCCCGGCACGAAGACATGACACTGCTTGTGAGGAATTTTGGGTACCCCTTGGGTGAGATGAGCCAGCCCACGCTGACGCCAACACAAGGTATGTTGGGGAGAGAATGAAACGAAATGGAGGGTGGAAGATAAGATCTCTTGATTGATCCAACATTGCCCTAACATTGGGAGAGGGGATACCGAGTGTTAAAGGAATTTTCTTGTTTAAGGCATTACTGTCTTCTGAGACATAGAGTCTGTGACAGTTTGGCAAAATACAGGACAACATCTAAGCAAGACGGTTTAATATAAATTCTTGGGTTCTCTGGCCTGTCTTCGCTGCTGTGCGCTGCCAGTCACTCATGTCTCAACCGCATTTTATAACTCTTGTTTTCTCCCTTCTCAGGAGGCCGTGTCTACCCAGTCTCTGTGCCATATTCCAGCTCCCAAAGCACAAGCAAGACGAGTGTCACGCTGTCCCTTGTCATGCCTTCCCAAGGCCAGATGGTCAACGGTGCCCACAGCAGCTCAACTCTGGATGAAGCCACCCCCACTCTCACTAAGTAAAAGTCCTGCTCTCTCGCTACCCGCAGTTTTTTCCCTGTACCTCACGCTGCGTAAAATGGTTGAAAAGCAGAGAGACACCTGCCAGTTCCCTGTCAATCCTGCCCTTATCTGGAGCGTGGCCTTCCTGACTTGCAGCACTGACAGCCAGCGTAACGTGTTAGCTGGAAAGCGATTGTGTGAGGAGTGGGAATGAGTAACGCCAGCAGCTCCGAAAGCCAGCTCTGGGAACGTGCCTGGGGAGCAGCATCTGCCGCCGTTGGCAGAGGGCACGCTGGCAGCGAGCAGCCCTTTGCATCTTGTGTGCCAAGTGCGTTGGGTGCTGCGCGTGGAGGGAGTGTGGGTGCCCTTCATTTTAATAAGGAAGAGGGGCTATGCAGGTCACCTGTAAGGCTGCTGGAGAGGCCGTGCTGCGCGAGTTGGCTTGCTCACAGGCAGTGGCCAGGGTAGAAAAAAAAGGGATGAAGGTTAGAGCTGGATTCTATTTGTATCCACTTCGCAGAATCGTACTAGTTAGTGGCTCTGGTTATGGCTCAGCCTTTGGCACAGGCTGGCGTGTGTACACACTGCAAAGTGAAGAAGCTCTCTGGTTATTGTGTTCTGGTAGCTCCAGAAACAATGAGGCTGACGCACTAGAGCTGTTTTGGCTGCAGCACAGGTCATGCAAGAACGGCTTTCCTTGCTGCCAGATTCTTCCCGTAAAGCTCGTACTGTATGGGTATGGGGAGGCCAGCAGAGTGCATGCCTCTCTTTCTTTTCCTCTTTCTTTCTTTTCCTCTTTCTTTCTTTTCCTCTTTCTTTCTTTTCCTCTTTCTTTCTTTTCCTCTTTCTTTCTTTTCCTCTTTCTTTCTTTTCCTCTTTCTTTCTTTTCCTCTTTCTTTCTTTTCCTCTTTCTTTCTTTTCCTCTTTCTTTCTTTTCCTCTTTCTTTCTTTTCCTCTTTCTTTCTTTTCCTCTTTCTTTCTTTTCCTCTTTCTTTCTTTTCCTCTTTCTTTCTTTTCCTCTTTCTTTCTTTTCCTCTTTCTTTCTTTTCCTCTTTCTTTCTTTTCCTCTTTCTTTCTTTTCCTCTTTCTTTCTTTTCCTCTTTCTTTCTTTTCCTCTTTCTTTCTTTTCCTCTTTCTTTCTTTTCCTCTTTCTTTCTTTTCCTCTTTCTTTCTTTTCCTCTTTCTTTCTTTTCCTCTTTCTTTCTTTTCCTCTTTCTTTCTTTTCCTCTTTCTTTCTTTTCCTCTTTCTTTCTTTTCCTCTTTCTTTCTTTTCCTCTTTCTTTCTTTTCCTCTTTCTTTCTTTTCCTCTTTCTTTCTTTTCCTCTTTCTTTCTTTTCCTCTTTCTTTCTTTTCCTCTTTCTTTCTTTTCCTCTTTCTTTCTTTTCCTCTTTCTTTCTTTTCCTCTTTCTTTCTTTTCCTCTTTCTTTCTTTTCCTCTTTCTTTCTTTTCCTCTTTCTTTCTTTTCCTCTTTCTTTCTTTTCCTCTTTCTTTCTTTTCCTCTTTCTTTCTTTTCCTCTTTCTTTCTTTTCCTCTTTCTTTCTTTTCCTCTTTCTTTCTTTTCCTCTTTCTTTCTTTTCCTCTTTCTTTCTTTTCCTCTTTCTTTCTTTTCCTCTTTCTTTCTTTTCCTCTGTTCCTCAGATGCCTGATTGTACTTAAAGCCTTCCAGTTAAATGTGAATCAGATACCTTTGCCGTTCATCAATTCCAAGCAGTTCTTGACACTTAGTGCTCTGATAGATCAGGACACTGCAACTTTTTACCTGTTTGCAAAGGACGGCTTGATCTGTGAAGAAGCTGGCACGTGTTCTGGTGCTTTTCTTGCCCAAAGCATCGGATGGGGAAGAATAAAGATGCTTGTGTTCTCTTTTTCTCTCCATAGCCAAAGCCCAACTGTGACGCTCCAGTCGACTAATACTCACACGCAGAGTAGCAGCTCGAGTTCAGACGGGGGGCTCTTCCGCTCCCGGCCCACCCACTCGCTCCAGCCAGACGAAGATGGGCGTGTGGAGCCCTACGTGGATTTTGCGGAGTTTTACCGGCTTTGGAACATGGACCATGGCGAGCAGGGAGCACTGACTGTGTCCTAACGTGGAAATCCGCCTCCTCCAGACACCCTGCGCTCCGGCTGCGGGAGCGGAGCCCGAGAGCGCTCCGCCGAGGGCTGTGTCCTGCCGAGAGTTAACCCCCCCTGCCCGGGCTGGGGGGCGCGTGCAGCACGCTCGACACACGCCTTGCCTGCGCCACGCACCCCGTCCCGACCAACCTCGTTCCCTCGGGAGCCCTGTGAATAGGGAAAGGGGTCTTGAGTGCAGGTTTATTGCCAATAAAGATGCAGAGAGGGCTCCCCCTGGCTAACGCGAGAGCAAGGGGCCTGTACAGAGGCTGTGTGCGCGTGTGTAGGTGTACACGTGTGTGTGTGTGTGTGTGTGCGCGTGTGCCCTCATCATGTTTCCACAACTCCATTCATAATGCTGTGATTCCAGTGTTCATAGAAGATACCTCTATTTTGCAGAATAAATAACTTATAGCTACACTCGCTGGCACCTATGTGGCTTGCTTACATTCCTTACAATCTTGCGTGCGGGTGTGACAGCTCTTCCTGGTGAAACCCTCTGTTCTTCCAGAACAGGGGGGTCGTACCTTGCAGCGGGCAAGCTTTTATTGTAAAAGTAGCCAGAGCCCTCGCAGGTGACTTAAAAGTGTCTTTGTCCTGTGCTTTATTTGCCGAGCTGGATTAGGGCTCGGAGTTAAAACCCAATAATCTGAATTTAGAGTTCGTCGGCGAAATGTGGGCAGTTTCCCTTAGTGCAGGCCATCTGGAAAGCTGCAGAGGGCAGGTGGGGGTTTGTAACGCAGTTTGCCTGTGGAGGCTTCTGCTGGGGCACAGCAGGAAATCACTCGGCTGGAACCAAAACTCTGTCGTGATGTGGCTGCCTTGGAGGTGCAGGTGTGCGCCCTTGGTGTCGGGGAGGAGAGGAGGGGTCCCGCACGGCGGGTGGGCCCGGGCCCGGGCGGGCTGGCGGAGGCATCGGCGTGGCAGCGATCCTCTTCAGTTCAGGGTTTTGACGGCAGGCGGCAAGCGCACCCCTTCCCTCCCTGCTCCAGCCTTCCCCTTCAGCCTGGCTCCCTGGGGAAGGAGCTTTTCTCCGGCAAACACAGGGAGGCCTCGGGGGTGACGGCTGTGCCGCAGCACCGGGTGCCTCCGTGGGGAGTTGCGATAAGGCAGCAGGCAGAGCCAAGAGGGGAGTTGGCAGGAGAAAGGGCAAGCGAGGGAACCGGCCTGGGTTTCTTCCTGGATGTATTTTTGCTTCCAGGCTTACCGCTTTAGGAAGGAGAAGGGGAATGGGATCGGGATGAAATAGCAGAGGGTGCTACAGTCAAGGGGAGCGTGTAGCCAAGCCCTTGTGCGTGTGGGTTCAAGGCACTTGGGGTGTGCCGCCCGAGAAAGGAGCAGAGAGGGATTCATCCCTTTGGCTAAATCCAAGAACACCGAGTGCCCTGAGGCAAGATCTGAGTTCACTGACAAATCCGTGGGCAGGATCAGCGCGGTGAGAAACACCCGTTTCCTCGGCAGGCACGGTGGGGGTCCCCTGCACGCCAGTGGGTGGGTTCTGTCCCACCGGCACGGCTTTTCCCTGCGGGGTTTTGTGTGAATCGTGGGGGGGCTGCTGGGCTGCCCTGCAGAAGCTTGCATTTCCCTGCTCCCCTGTAGTTCCCGGGCAGGCTGGGTGTGCTGAGCGCCCCAGCAAGGCACCTACGGTCGAGACCCTTCCAGCCCTGCCGGGGAAGGGGCTTTCAGAGGCGTGGAGGGAAAGGCAGCAGAGCTCTGTGAGGTTTGGTGCCTTGTCCCCGAGGCAGCAGCTAGCAATCCCTCTCCCATGTCCTCTGCCTTTGCCTCTGCCCTGTGAGGTGCAGGATGCTCGGGTATCTCAGCCCAGCCTGGCCTCATCCAGGACTGCTCCAAAATGTTGTCTGACCTGGGGAGTCTCTCCTTTCCTCCACGTTGTTGTGTGGCTATTTAATAGGATGGTGTGATCCCGGTATGGACTAAAATGGAACTGAAGAGGTTTTATCCTATTCTGCATTCTCTAACCTGGCACGGATTTTGATAGCTGTATAAACAAGTCTTTCTCGCTTATTCCCCCATCCCATTTATCTATGTTATTTGCTAACTTATACTGAGAACAGTTCCAATGGGAAATATTCCAGCATGAGGATGCTCCAGATAAAAGTTTAAGAATTGCCAAATGCATTTATATAAAGCAGATCACACAAAGCAAGCTTATCCTTTGGCATAATTACTGGTTTATGAACTGGGTAGGAGCGGGTGGATCACCCTAAGCTGTGTCTGTACAGCCCCTGGAAAAAAAAAAAAAAAAAAAAGAGGAAAATAGGTTTTCTGCACATGCTATGTAAGACATGGCTTAGGAGTCCAGGTCAAAGAAACAGACTGAACGTTGTGTATGGGGGGAAGGAGGCTTGTGAGCGAATGTCGGTATTTAATATTGTCCATAGGGAGCGATGGGAAGATGCAGGCTGGAACGACAGTGGAAAAAACTCCTCTCCCCTGCCCCTTTAAAATGAAGGAGTGGATGGAAGAGGACAGAACCAGAGCAATCTGGAGAAACAAGAGCAGGGGCCTTTTTGCAGTGTAGTGAAATTCAAAACCACTAGAAACATAAAGTCCTAGGCAGAAAGAGAGAAAAACAGCACAGCTATGCACCACTAGACTGCTAGAGAGGAGCTGGCAAATTAAAATCTGGATATGCAGAATAAGCCTGCCATAAAGGCAGCTAATCTTATATTTCAAGAACTATCCCCCTGAGAGGCAAGGGTAGAAATGAGAAGCCCTGTCCCCGGAATAGGAACAACAGGGACGCTTTGCATGTCCCCGAGCTGGGGGTGCTGGCTGAGGGTTGTTAGAGGTGCTCAGACTGTGGCTGATGAGACAGAGTGGGAGAAGGTCCTGGCTCCAAGGCCTGGGGGCAGCCAGGCTGAAGCGGTGTGTGCTGAGGATTCGGCAGGGCTGAAGGTGATGCAAAGATTTCAGACGGCCGGGGGAAGGACTGAAGCCGTCTGCATCTCTCTGCGCGCCAGGGGGGTGGAGAAAATCCAGCAAAGACTGGAAAGGGCTTTGCAGACTCCTCGCTGCCTTTGAGGACCTCCAGAAGGAGCTGACCCAGAGGAGGTCATGTGGGGGCTGGTTTCAGTATGGAGCTGAGGCTTGCATTGATCTGGAGTCGAAGCAGTGCCTCTGTCCCGAGCCATCCTCAAAAGCCTTCTCTTGCTCCTCCCCAAACCACTGTTACCACCTCACCAGGTGGAGGTGCCTCATCATCCTTCCCATTGCTAATTTTCTGCCCCTCCTTGCTTCTCCTCCCCTGAGAAACCTTTCCAGCAACCCGGTGGGGAGTATCCAGCACCGGCGGAGGGGGATCGGTGGGTGTCGGTGAGACGTTCTTGCTGGCAGTCTGCACGTTCTGCCCCCCATACATCTTGCAGTCCCAGGACAAGCAGGGGGGCCTCTGCAGTACTAGGAAAGGGCAGTTTCCAAAAAATGCCTGGCAGGGTCATGTCCACCCCAGCCTGAGGTAGAAATAAGATATCAGAGGGCGTGCTGGAAACTCCCAGGCTGCCTTGGCGTATGAGGGTTTGCAGCATGGGGGGGGGGCCTTTGAATGCCACCTCAATCTGAGGTCCTCACCACCTCTGCTGCTGAAGGATCACCAGGACCTTTTTTATTTTAAGCTCTCCATTATCTGAGCAGCACACCCATTTATAAAAAAAATCTTGAAACAGCGGAAGGATAGCCAGGCAGGGTCACGGCTGGCAGTTAGTGCTCAGCTCCAGTACACGGTCTGCGGGCAAGTCACGTAGGGCGTGGGTTTCCGTCAGCAGCCGAGACATCAGCTGAAGCTAACATGGGCTGGTTTGTTCCCATTCACCTCTTACTTTGCACTAGGTTGCTTTTAACACACCCGGACTTTCCAACAGGGAAGAGGCACATGGTGAGCGTGTGCCACTTGGTGCAAAGGAAATGCAGCATCCTCAACCAGAGCCTCTGCTCTCTCAGATACCATGCTCTGAAGAGGAAGGAATATGTTCCTCTTCCCTCACCCATACTTTTTTTTTTTTTTTTTTCCTACCACATTGAGGTTTTGAGAGTGTTAGGAGATAGCAGAAGGGTTTGTGGCATCGCTGAAAAAAATGCCACATTTGGCCTGCTGTCATCATGGGGCAGAGACAGCCATAGCTGAAGGGTGAAGCTGCCTAAAATATATATTTTTTTAATCTGATAGCTAATGGATAGTTGTTTATGTATAATAGAGTGATTTTTCCTTCCCTAGAAATTCTGAGGAAGGGCTTTAGAGTAATCCTGTATAGTTCATTACTCAAGTGACTTGCCTTTCTCCAGTTAAGAGCATCCCTGGCATCCTAAAATGTCAGTGCCATTAACATGAGTTGTAAATAAACCACCAGGGACGGGTTAGGTATTTTAAATCCTATAGCTCTTTCTGTAAGCATAGGAATGCTATTTGGAGCATTCTGGCTAAAATTCAACACAAGGACTTATATTCTGCCAACTCCAATCCCCTCCTGGAGTTTCAACTGGATATGATATTTATCTTCACTTCCCGTCTTAACTATTGTGTGTTGTCACTGTAGGTTGCTAAACAACTGCTGTCTCATCGGTGGCTGTATTTTGCTGGCAAATAAAGTGAGCCCCATGTGCATGTGAACTATAAAGCTATTTGGAGTCCTTGCAGAAGAACCCCAAGATACATGTAAGCTGTTAATATTTATTATGTGGAGCTGAGAACATCACTGAAGATGGAGGGATTAGAGTAACTGAGTTCAGGCTGTTGAGCAGCCAGACAGAATGGAAGAGAAAACAGATGCCCTGGAGGAATAAGAGCAAAAAGCATGAGGAATTTTCTGCATGCAGGATTAGACTCCAGCGGAGCATGGAAAGAAAAAGCCTGGGAATGCTCCGGAGAGCCAGGGCGGGTAGAACGGATGCAGCGTTACGGCTTCTTGCTTGGAGGCGAATCTTCCCCTCTCCGCTTCCCTCAAACAAGCAGCAGCTTAACCACAGGCTCACTGGGCTGCAAAGAGCAAGAGCCCTGAGAGAAGGGACCTGACCACAGCAGGAGGCAGGTTGGGAGAGGGTGTTGCCAGGGCGCGTGAGACAGGACTCGGTCTTCTGGGCTGTGCAATTCTTGGGCCTGGCCCTCTCTCTTGTCGGTGTTTCAGGAGTTTCCTAACCTGTTTTCTCTTTTTGCCTCATCTCTCAAGAACAGCATGACCTAGAAACTCTGCGTTTTGTCTGCTAGTTTTGCCTGAGCCGGGCAAAGGGCTTTTCTCTGCCTTACAGAAACCAAGTGACAGCAGGGAGCAACACCAGGCACTTATTGTGGAGCAAGGTCCTTGGCAAACCAGCTTCTTTGATGTCCAAAGGACTGGTAAGAAGGAAAGGCAAGGCTCGGAGAGCCAGAGGCTCTGGAAGGGTGGCCAGCCCTACACCTCTCTGTTTGGGAGCTACGGAAACGCTTCTGCACAAAGCCCTTCTGGTTCCTGTGGCACTAAGGCGGCCAGCTGCCACCAAAACATCTTGGGAAGCCACTGTGGTTTGTTTCCAAAAGGAACCACAAGCCCAGTCATCCAAAACTAAGGTTCCTAGAGGTAGTTGGGCATTTCCAAACACGCAGTGCAGAGCTCCCAGCTGAAGCAAAATCAGGCAAACACGGCCACCTCTGACCTCTGATGAGAGTTGGTTGCTTTGGAAAATTCAGGACTCTTTTTAAAGTACAGGGATCAAAGCTGAGCTGTTAGTGGTTTCATGCATCAGCAGTTTGGAAAGTCCCTTGCTCCAGCCAACAGCAACTGGCAATCGAAGTAAAACAGGTAGCTGCCCTCGTTTGCTGCAGGCTCCTCAGTGCCCGAGACGCTCGACCCCTGTCCTGGCTGCAAATCTGCTCAGTGAAATGACCAAAAAACTGGTGCATTCATCACCTCTGGGGCAGCTGGGCAGGGTCCCCCTCCCACAGCCAGGGAGAAGGTGATTTCACATCGCTGTCGGGCAGATGGGGACCATATGAGGGAGGAGAAGAACTCGGGTGCCTTGTCTTGACCAAATCTCCACTCAAGATCCGCCGTGCAATCCCCATGCAAGGGCCGCCAGCTGCCCGTGTCAGGAAAGGGGTGCCTCTGTGCCTAGTTTTAGGCAAAACAGAGCAAACCGGCCAGGTCACCTAGTTTAGCCTTTGTTAAAGGTTTTCTGTGGGTGCACACCATGGAGCGAGTGTGAGAGCAGAAATGAAAACCCATCTCTAAACAGGCTCGCCGGGCGCTGCTCATCAGTTCGGTGTGGAGGCTGGCCCCAGCCGGCCCTCCCAAGACCCACAGAATTTTTTTACCTGCAGTCATGTGCTGTATGAAAAGGGAAGAGGCTCTTCCCTCTGTCCGAAGCAAGAAATATGCAGAGGAGCAGCTTCAGAGCTCATCCCTAAAACACTTACAGCTCTTAAATGTAAATGAGAGTCGGGCACTAAGGAGAAATAGCTTTTCGATATGAATTCTTCATCCAGGTAGTTCAATAATTTACTGAACCCTCCCCCCTAATCCGAACATATTCTGAGGCCCGCTCTGCTTTCCTTATTGCTCCTGTCATTAGCTCTTCTAGGAGTTCTTAGCTGCTGTGGTGAGAAATATCCAAAATATCTCCACAAGGGACTTCTTGGAGATCTGAAGCCTTGAAACAACAACAGCAAAAAACCCAAAAGGCTAGATGGGAAATGGAAAAGGTGAGGAGACAAAACCAACATGCAGTCAATAAAAGCTTTCAGAGAAGAGATAAGAGCAACAAAACACAGAATGGCTTACTGCTTGGTAAAGGTGTGATGAGAATGAAAAGAGCTTTTGCAAATGTCTGGAGGGGGAAAGAAATTAGAGGAGAAGTGTATCCATTAGTAAATGAGTGTGTGTGTATTATTCATGGCTGCAAATATCTGAGCTGCAAAAGTGTGACATTTTTTATTTCTATCCGCCTTTAGTGGTAAATTTAAGAATTTTGGATAGCAAGGAAGTAATTAAGACCTAATAAAGCAGCTTGTGCCTGCTGATGCAAGCGGGGAACGTGGCGGCATCCCTCCTGAACTCCACAGGGCCGTTCACCTGGATAAAGTTACTCCGTGTTTGCAGAACCGTGGCTTGAGTCAACATGAAAAAACCCAAACAGATACAGCACCTTGACAGAAATAAGGTACTGTAGTCAGTGATTTGGCTGAGATGCGCATCAGCTGGCGCCCTTCACCGTGGGGCTTCGTTTTTGATAAACCACCGAGACCCTGCAGCCATCTGTCACCAAGGGACCCTCGCTGTCATCTCCTTGACCCCCAGCAGTGCCCCGTGGAGGGGTGCGGGAGGACTATGCAGCGCCTGGAAGCAAGGTGGGCGACTGAGCGTGCCTGTAATTTGCAGCTGCCGTTGCCAGTCCCACCACAAAGCGGTTGTTAATTGTTATGCTTGGCACCTCCAGACAGCCTGGCTACATCTGGTCGGCCGCCTGCCAAGTGTGCGAGCAAATGCGTAGTTCTGGGGAGACATGTTGTCGCGCTAATGGTCTTACGCGGAGCTTTAAGTAGGCTGGGGACCGGCGGCTCTCCAAGCAGGGGAAGCAGTTCACTCTCCTCTAATTAGACCAATTTCTCGAACCGGGGCATTGGAGTGGGGTTGGGGCTCCTGGAGAAAGGGGCGAGTCTGCAGGCAGCTTGCCAAACCCACCGCTGGTGAGGGAGGGATGTGTCCCCCCACGCAGGGGAGCTGGGAGGCACGCTGCCACACCAACCCTTTTGCCTCCGCCTTTTCCACACCCCACAGACGGACACACATGCCACTTCTGTGGTTCTCAGGGCAGCCAATAACCTGTGACACACACCAAGGTGGGATGGGGGAGAGATGTGAGGTCCAAGTGTTAGCCAGGCTCCGTGTCCACTGGGAAAGTCAACTTTGTGCCAGTAGCAGAGAAATGAGGGTAGTTTCCAGAAGAGCGGCCACAGCTAGTGGGGAGATCAAGGGGTGAGAGAATGATAAGTTGTGACAAACTTCGTTTGAGAGGTAGCTGATGTTTATTGAACCACAGGAGTGTGGCAGCTTTGATGGGAAATTTCAGCAGAGAATAGAAGCATTTCTGTATTTCTGAAAATAAATTAAAATTGGCGTGGCTATAAATACAGCCATGCAAAAGCACGCTGCCTAGAGGACCCAGACTGCAGTGACAAACGACTGCTGAGTGCTATTTAGGGCATGGAGGCCTAAGGAAGTGCCAGCAATCTAAATATCTAGTCAAGTCTTGGCGTCTTCACTAATGAGTTCAAAAGAGGATGGCAAAAGGAGCTGCTCCAGGCTCCCTACTTATCCGGGGCTTGTGAAGTCCCTGTGCTGGAAAATAGCTCTGAGAGGCCTGAGCTGCAGTCGTGTCGCTGCAGAAATCCCACCAGGCAGCAATGCCGGGGTGGTGACAGCCTCACAGAAGGTACGTTCACTCAACTGCATTAAGCAGATCATCTAGGGGCAGGGACATGGCCAGGAGGGTAGCACAAAAGTGGGCTGTGGCATGCAGACTTGGTAGGGACACCAAGGTTTGGACCCACCAAAACATTAGGAAATTATAATGGGCATCAAAAGCAACCGGGTTTGGTGGGAAACACCACGTCGGACAGCCTCTCGTGAGAAAGCCCTGTGGAGCTGGACTGGCCAAGCAGCCTGGTCTGCTGATCACTCCTTGCCCGTTTCAGTCCCTCCATTTATTTCTGCTAGCATGATCAAAAAAACAAGTCAGGGAAGTGTTTTCCAATCAGAACAATTCCCTGGCCAAACACCAACGAAACTCTGACTTTTTATTCCTGTCTGGTATGTAAACACATTTCAAAGGGCTGCAGCGGTGGAGAGGAAGGAATCTCTGCTCCAAGCCAGCTCCTGATAGCCAGGAGCAGTGGCCGTGCTCCCCGGGCACTGGGAGAGTGCTGCCCCTGGTCTTTAGGGAAGAGGCTCCAGAGTTTGGTGTTTGAACTCAGCTCGGACTGCTGATATTTCAGCTTTATTGCCAATGGGATGAACTCTAAAGCATCCCTGTCCTCCTACCTGCTCCCAGGATGCCCTTTGGCTCTTTTGGAGGAACAAGAGGAAATCAGGTCGAGGAGCTGAGCTGGATTAAAAAATAACCAAGGGGAAAAATTAAATTGAAAAAAAAAAAAAAAAAAAAAAAAAAGGGATTTTTTTCAGCCAGATCAGTTCCCCAGCTGGGCTCGGCAAACGGACTCACGTGCAGCCGAGCTGCTCGCGGCGCTCGGTTTTGGAGCCATTCCCACCACGGGGGTTGTACTGTGAACGGCAGGCTGGAGGGGTGCTAGGGGGCCTGGGAAACATGGGCAGGACGCAGCAACCTCCGCTCAGCCTTGCCGAAGTGGTACCTCGCAGGGACCGCTGGTGGGAGGAGGCAGAGCGAGATACACGTCTCCGAGGACTGGGGAAACTGGAGAGGAGCCAGCGCGGGTGATGGCAGGGTGGCGACGTGGGCCAAACTGGATTTTGCTACCCTGAGGGTAGGGAAGAGCTGAGGAGGGGAGGGTAGAGAGGGATAGTGCAGGCACAGAAAGCAGAGGAGGGTCTGAGTGACTGCCTGCGCTGCTTGCCCCGGTCCTGACCGCTCGTGGCCAAGGCGCCCAGAGCCGCCTGGCATCAAACAGCTCTGAGAGCCGGCGCTCGCCCAGCAGCCGGGGAGGGCTGCCGTGTGCTGGCATGGGCTTGGCAGGTCCAGAACTATAAAAATGGATTCAGCCCCCTCCTAACAGCTGAGATCTGAGGAAAGGTGTGCGGGCCACCTCATCGGTGGCACCCCTGTTTCTGCAGAGCCAAGGACGGGGCTCCTCGCTCTCCTGAACTCAGCTCCCGTGCACTGGCTGTGTCTGTTTGCAGAGATGTGCAGCAACATCTAGCTCATCCCCCGGTTCCCTCACTCTCCTCTTGAATCCCCAAATACCTCTAGTTTATCACTCCAGCAGCGGTGTGGCCTTCCCACCAGGGAGCAAGCGCCATCGTTCGCTAACCGAGACATGTCAGAGGGATGCTTTTGCTCCCCCTTGCTCCAGCTATGCTGAGCACGCGGGCTGACTGAAAATGAGAGATATCAGGGGAGATCAGCCCCGTGGGGAGTGTATCCTCCCCACGGCATTGATCTGCTGCTCCTGGGGAGGATCGGCAATGGGGAGAGAGTCAATTCTCCATTATCCACAGCACAGGGAAGGCAGTTGGGGCTCGCGGGGGAGCTGGCAGGAAGATGGAGGAGCTGGAGGGATGCAGCAGAGTTTGTACTACATTTACTAAACGTGTCTAAAACATGAGGCCAAACCATTTATTTATGGTCTGGCTGATGTGTACAACTTTGACCACAGTGACTGCTGCTAGAGAGAGACCAGACGCCCTTAGAAAGGCTGCTGGTGCAAACCCTCTGCTTGCCACATTCCTCCTACACGGGTGCAAAAGGCCACTATGGACGTACAAGAGCAGCAGCACTGCTGCACACAAAAGGGTGGTGCAAAAGCACGAGGAGGCAAGCGCCAGCAAATGGAAACTGTGCTCAGAGAACTGCTCTCAGCTATTTCACAGGAGCTGGAATCTGCATGTGTGTCCTGCCCCAAAACATCACTGCTTATCCCCAAATACCTGCAAAAAAACATACCTGGGCACTGCATTATACAGATACCTGAAGGCAGGAGAGGGTGATCTATGTTAGGGGGTATGTAGGTGGAATGAGATAGCCATAAAACCACCACCACCACCATGAATCTTGCTAATTTAACTAAGCCCCTATATTTATTCACTGATCCATAAGGCCTTGATTAGAGATGGGTTAGGAAGACATTTGTTTTAGATTATACGCAGGAAAAATCTCGTGCTTCTGAGAAGGCTCTGCTGTGTATCACTCCCAGGTGTTCAAGCACCACGAATCAGATCCCTTAATATTCTCGTGTTTGGCTTAAAATAAAAAGAAAATCATATCAGCTCCTTTCCATTTGTGTCCTGCTCTCCCAGCCTCTGAGGTGCCTCAGGTAGCTTCTCCAGGCAGTTCTGTGCAACTCCCCTGGCCCGAAGCTCCCAGAAAAGTGAGAGGGGCAGAGCAGGGAGGATGCAGCGGGGGGATGTTGCCTCCTCCTCCCCAGCTCAGCGATTTCCCCCATCCCACTGACGCTAAATGCAACTTCACCAGGCCTGAGCTTGTTCTGTCCTTAAGGCATCTGTGGTATTTTGGACACATCCATGTTCCTCCCACCCTCCAGTTCCCATGACCCATCTAAGGGGCTGGGGAGGGGGCTGCAGCCCCCGCCAGCGGTAGCTCCCACAGCTGCTGCTTGGCCTCGGGTGGGCAAGCGCTTCCCCCCGACACCAGCACATCTGCTCGGCCTTGGCTGCGAGCAACGAGCTTCGCACGAGCGATCCAGCAGCCCGGGGGGACCCAAACTAAAGCTGAACCACAGGAATGTCCCCCTGCATCCCCACCAGCCACAACCAGGAAAGCAGGGGCCGGGAAAGACCTTTTTAAATAGAGTCCGCTGATCCCTCTTAAATCTGGAGGAAAGCTCTGGCAACATCTAAAACCTGCCTCCTTTCACCTGCAAGGATTGTTCACTACAGGAAAAACAGGTTTAAATAAGCAAAAAGAAAAATAAAAGAGCACTCAAAAGGGAAATAGTTCTGCAAATTGAGACCCAAGGAATCCCGGAGGTATTTGATGCTTGAATGGCTGAATGAGATGCCATTCTGCAAGTCGAAGCATTCGGACTCATTTATTTATTTAAATTGGCATTGAGACACTGCTCAAATTTGCTGCCTGCAGCTATCCATCAGCCAGGATCCAGCGGGCTGACAAGGGCACTGGAGGCACTGTGGGATGCAGAGCGCTCCTCACTCAGCGCTTTCCTTGGGAGGGTTTTCTTCCACACAGCGGGCACAGCGGCGAGGGTAGGCAAAGCAGGGGACCGCATACCCCCCAGCACCCCCCGAAATGCATCACCCTCCACTCCAGCCACGATTTCCCAAGCCGGATGCCATCGTACGGGCAGTGCTGGGGCGGCCCGCGGGGATGGGATCATCCTTCACTTAGCAGGCTGTGACATTTCTGATATCACGTCGGATGGTGTTAAAATAGCCCAGCAGCGAGGAGAACAGTAATTCACCGAGTGGTTTGGCCCCCAGCCGATGGTGCATAAGCACACCAGGGAAACCCAGCTCTGGGGCATCCACAAGATGGAGCAGCCCATGGCAAGTTGCCCCAAACGAATTTGGGAGGGAGAGTTAGCAAAATTCAGGAGTGGCCTGTCAAACCAGTCCTTCCTAAAGGTCTTACAGTCAGTGCCAGTAACACCTGTACGCGCCTGGACAAGTCGTCAGCAGGCTCCAGGATGGGATGTAGACCCCGTGCAGCGATGCAGAGCTGGGGCTGGTGGCTCAAACACCCTGCTGTCTCCGCACTAGGGGATGCACGCAGCTTGGATAACTGCTTCTTCCACCCTGTGGCAAGCAGGAATGGAGCAGTTTGAGACCTGGCACAGGACAACAGCCGAGGGAAGGAGTCAATACTTCTCCTGAGCATCCTTGTCTCCCAGGCACAAGACCCCTTACTGGGCAGGAGGGCTCCCAACACCAACCTGCAGGTGGAAAAGGTGCTGGTTTGGAGGGGTGGGTCCTCCAAATACAGGACCCTCCTTGGAGGTACCTGCCAGTCCCTCTCCTGCTCCATGACCCAAACACAACTGCTGCAGCTGGTGGGGACAAATGGTTGTCAGGGCAGGAAGCAGTAGGAAATGGGAATTAATTGCACAAGGTGTGACAGGTCCACACAGGACCAGACCCCCTCATTTTTGACCGCCGGCCTCTTCCTGGCCTCTTCCAGCTCAGGATGTATAAAACAGCCAGTGGGTTACTGCAGCCTGTCAGGACTGACCCACAAAAAAATCAGGCAGCTAGGAAAGCAAGGAGGATTTTGGTTCCTGTCCCCAGCAGGCCCTGAGCTCAGCTGCATTCAGAGGAGTGGTTTGCTGGTTCAAGGTGGAAATTAAGGTAAGCTAAACCCAATCCAGGCTTTGTTTAACCATGTTATGCTCCTCTCTCTAGGGCTCTGCTGAGATCGTACGTTGTTTTCTGGACTAGCGCCAGATGTTTTCTGTGGACACATTCCCAGTGGCTTTCCAGACGAAGAGCTGTGATAAAAACCTAACCTGTTATGTTGTAGGGCACTTCCTCTTCACCCTCACATAGTCCAGGAATGGGATTTATTTGGGATATTTACAGCTGCAAAGGAACGGCACCTGGGTAGAACGTCTCACCAAACAAAAAGGAAAACCCCACAATTAAAATGCAGCTAAAGAAAACATGTGAAACCCGAGATATGGAACAAATCCCAGCTTGAATCATCTTGTTCCAAGACCTGCGTGGAGCCCATTGAGCTTGAGCTAATATCTATTCACAACATGCAAGAAGCAAAGACAAATAGGAATGGCCTGGAGCTAAAGTTACACGGCGCTGCATCCGGAGACGATACCAGCCCCCTCTTCTGCTCTGACACCCGGTCAGGACACCGGCCCCGCTCCCTGCATACACGTCTCTGTGGTGCTGTCACTGCCCTCTCCTCAAACCTCAAAGCCCTTCTCCAGGGAGGGCAGGAACACCACCAACGGGAGCACGCAGCCTTCTGCAAATTCGGGAGCTTTCGGCGACTAGACCTCGGGCTTGGAGAGCGCCTCGGCGTACCCCTGGCACTGTGGCAGCCCGGTGGTGCCGGTACGTGTCGCACCCGGAGGGCCGGTGGTTGCATGGGGCACTTTCTGCTGGCCTGGTGTCCCTCCCGTGGGAACTAGCTGGAGGGATAGCATGCAGCACCCTCTTAGGTGTCGCTCCCACAGCGGTGCCCCCAAGCATGCCATTTCATTCTGGCAACGCATCCAAGGGGGCGAGACGGAATGAGCCCTGCGTAGCGTTTCGGAGCACGCATACCTGCCAAAGCCTCCTTTGCAGCACCAACTGACCCAGAAGGGCTCGGTCTTGTGGGCAGCTGCACCCCGAGGAAACCCACCATCGCTTCTTTCCTCTCCCCGGGCCGGGCCGGCGCTGCTCCTGGCTGCCCGCCCCGTGCGAAGCCCTGCCTGCACCGGCACAGGCAACACGAGCTGGGCAAGCGAAGGCTGGCCGATGAAGCGGTCACAGTTAACCTGAGTCACTTGAGAAAAATGGGTTTCGCAGAGCCTGAGCCAGTAATTTTGAAAGTGCCCGGGAGGAGGCCGAGCCTGCTGGCGGGGAGACTGGTGGTGACAGCTAGTTGGGCTTGGTTACCTTTTAACCCTGCTCAGCTGCAGGCAGCTCAGATGCTATCAGACCTTTAGCTGTCATTTCCTTTCCAGGTCTCATTTTGCTTTCAGGGTGTTTTCCTAATTTTGCATTTCTGGGCTATCAGGAATCTGTCGTGGTTTGGAAGATAAGTAAATCTCTGTCGAGGGCTCTGTGCCCGCTCGCAGCTCCCCAGTGAGCTGGAGGGGGGTGCAGAGCCCCCGTGCAGGCACAGACCGTGGGTCTCCACCAGAGCATGCCAGGCCGGGCAGAACGAGCAGCTCGCTGCAGTGTAACCACATTAGCCCTGCAATAAGCTGTCACCCCGAGCAGGGTTTAATAGTTTAGTTAGATTTATGAGCCTGGGAGAGCTGATCCGGTTCATGCCCCAGCCATGTGGTTCAGTCACTGCAGCCAGGGTGAGGAATCACCATTAAGCCAGTGCAGCCAAATTTTGCCAAATAAGAGGCTGCAGGGTCAGGGCAGTCTTGCCGACGGTGATTGCACTGGCCTTCCCGCTTGCGCCTATCACCCCTCCTGAGACAGTCTGAATGGTTCTCTCTTAGACGCTTTGATAAGCCTCTGTATGTCACGGGTACTTCAGAAAAGAGCAATAAAATAAGATGAGGGGCTGACAGGACAGGCAGATGAGGGGAGAGCAAATGGCGCATGCGTTGTAGTTACCAGTTGACATATGTAGATGACAGCCCCCTCCTTGGGGGTTTCCTTTGAAGGGACAGGCAGATGTCGTCCTCCTGGGATGTCCCTCTGCTCCACGTCACCACCTTCTCCCACGGTGGAGGAGCTGTGAGTGAGTCAATATGACCCAAGTGCGAGCAGGCGTGAGGCAAGCAGTTCACCAGCATGGTGCGGGACAGGCTGAGGTCTCCCACCTTGTCCTGACTGCTGCGGGGCAGGGGGCTGCCCTGGCTGCTCACTACTTGCGAGGGATGTTTTTTGGGTGCTGTAAACACTTGCTGGAACCTTCCTCCAGCTCCCCTGTGCCAGCATGAGGGAGCTGTACCTTCGAGACAGCCCTATCCGACAACGATAACTCCTCTCCGCAACATTATCAAAGGCCTTATCAATGTAGGCAGTTGGGGCTGGTTGCAATGAAATTGGTTTCAAGCCTGTTTTCTTTACAATTCCCTGGCTGGACATGCTAGTATCACTCACAGGGGCCAAGGAAATCGATCCAGCCCCCGCCGAAGCACATTCACTCAGCCTCATTTTAACTCAGTCGGCTGCAAATCCCACCACACCTTTGCCTGTGTCGGAGGTTGGATGAGGGAAGGCAGGGGCAGCAGCACCCGCTTTGCTCCCAGGGGAGGTCAGCCACAATGCAAACCAGCCACTTCTTGCATGGGGCTGTGCTCATGGGGGACTACAGTGCTCCTGGCACTACCCTCAACTCTTCCCCAAACCCACTTGCCATGGCTCTGCATGTCTGGGTGAGTTAAAGTGCAGCCGATTTCTCTCCTGCTCACTGCCCCAGTGACTCCCTGCATCCCTCTGACTGCAGGCTGAGCACGTCGCTTGCCGAGAGGGCTAAACAGCCAAGCTGCAGGCACGCATGCAAGTTTTGCTATGACTTGGGCTTCACTGAACGGGGAGGATGCGGGCTCCAGGATTTGGCCTCGTCCAGTCAGCTAACGACTGTATTAAACACCGAGATTGGCCCCCGGGCCCCAGTCAGAGCCCCAGGGCTCAGACCCGCTGGCACCGCAGCGCTGCGGCACTGGGGCTTTTCCTCCCCTGGGGGTGCTGGACGTGGCCAGCATCAGCAGCGCCGGAGGTCACCCCAGAAGTTGATGAAGGTGAAGATTCATCTGGAGTGAGCGACAACAACAAAATTTTCCCCCAACTTCGGCCACCAGACTGAACACACTAGCGTGCCATTTTCCTTCCCTCCCATGTTGGCGAAGTGACTCTAAGCCACATTTCAGTATGCCCAAGCACACTGCTGCTGCTGCGCTGGATGGGCCTTTGAAAGAAGAAGGTGTTTCTCAACATATCCTTGTTTTGGCTGTGGTTATTGCCCGAGACACTGCTAAGAGGGAATGATGTGCCTGGAGACACCACGTCTGGTGAGTAAGGTGACGTGGAGATGCTGAAACTCAGGTCTGGAAGTGGTCCTAGGGTGAGAATTGAGGCCTGCAAGGCTGGGCGGAACACGTACTGGTCTTGTTTTCCTGCTCAGCAGCCCTGTGGGACCTGGGCTTCCTTCTCTGATGTGTAGGCACAGGTCCATTTTAGAGAATTTGGAAACTATACCTTCATCATGCTGCCCCTGCTTTCCCCACAGTACTTCTCAGCCCTCCTCCAGGAGCTGCCAGCGGGCCAGGACCACAGCAAGGCGAGATGCAAGAGGCACACGAGGCGAGGAGGCAGCAGACTCAGAGAAATGGAGAGATGCGTCAGTTTGACCTGAGCTGGGTTAATCAGGGAGAAATACAGTGCAGGTTCCTGCAACACTGCAAGCTGGGGTCTGGAGAGGTGTGACAGGTGATAGCTGAGGGGTGCTGTGTGTGAGAAGGAGAGGGAAGCATGGTTCACTTTTCTCCCAGGCTTTTTTCCCCCCTTATATTGTGATAATTATGTTTGCAAAACCAAATTAACACTCTTAAGTGTGAAGAGCAAAACTCAACCCTGGGAAGGAAGGAGCAAACTGCCTCCCTCCAGGAGTTCACCTATTTCTCCTTGACCGCAGCGACAGCTCTGTGCACCCCCAGAGGAGGGCTGCTGCACCCAAATCTGTGCGCCCAGAATCCTCCCAGAGTCCTTCTACTCCCTGTCATCGCATCACTCATAGAGATGAGTTCCTTTTGACTCATCCTTTATCTCTGTTTTGGGCAATTCTGCACACTGAAAAAAAAAAAAAAGAAAATCCTCTGGTTTGTTTGGTTTCCAAGGCCAAATGGCGATGACCTGTTGGCCCGTGTGTCCATCACACTGGGAGAGCTGGCAGGTACCGACTCCCCTGCAATCTGGAGGGTACAGACTAACCTGAGCTCAAGCAGAGACAAGAGCTGGAGGAACGAAGGCAGGCAACATTTTCCTTTTCTGTTTGCCATTGGTCCTGAGGGGAAGACCCCAGAAAGCTCCCAGCCAGGCAGCACTGCTTCTGCAAGAAGGGGTTTGCTGTCACGCTCAGAACGGGTGATTCAGAATAAGAGCACCCAGTGACACCAGGACTCTCGGTGCTCCCCACTGCTTATATGCAATTGCTGTTAGAGACCTCTTCTGCCTTGCTGCAGAAATGCCTCTGAAGCCACTTCTGCATGTGCTTTCTCTTGACTGCATTGTGGGGTTTTTATCCAATTTATGTGGAAACATACTCTCTTGCTGCCAGGCCGAATTTTTGCTCAACTTTTCCTTCACCCTTCTTCTGACAAGCCACCACTGACTTGCTACTATTTATATTTCAGTTGTTCTTGAAGGAATTGATGGAAGCTCCGACACATTAAGTGGTCTAAAACCATACAGCAAAATATAGCCCCACGCTGAAGAGTTTTCAGGCTGGAGAGGCACGGTGTTAGCAGGTACAAGTGGTGTGACCTGGGGCAGGCAGGACGCTGGTGGCAGCAGACACCCTCACCTCCATGTCCACCGCCTCCGGCAACCGTGCCGTGGCTGCCGCCCCCCTTTGCCCTCCCGGCTGCAGAAAGATTGGGTTTTTCCTGCTGCCCAGAATCTCTCTGTAGTAGGAGGTGAGGATGGAACTCGCTCGCTTTGCCTTTAAGACCGTAAACTGAAGAAAAGCCAAATGCATTTCAGCAAATAAATCCAAGGAACAGGGCTGCCAGAAACCCCTAAGTGAGAGCAAACAATCCTTATCTGGCAAAGCTTTACGTTACTTAACACCAGTGCAAGTTTAAAGGCATTTGTTTGTTTCTGTTACACACAAGGCATCTTTTCTGGGCGGATCCTGTTATTAGGGTTAGTCCCTGAGTATTTGTACCAGCACTTGTTCATCTTCCCACTTGCTTGACTACAGCCTGATTGCTGGAAATGGTGATTGCCAGTGACTCTAATTTTTTTTTCAGATCTCAGAGTGCTCAAGGAGGAGATAAATATCATTGTCTTACGCCGTTTGCCTTGTGACCGAGGATAGAAATGTCACTTTGTTGTTTTCCTCCCTGCCACCAGCAGTGCAAAATGAACAAGGGCATCGGATTTCAAGACTGGTTGGCTCAAAGGAGGACTTTGTTTGTGGAGTCTAGCTCAAAAAGGGCGTTAAAAGGACTGTAATCCCAAAGCGGGGGAAAAGTGGTGACCTTTTGGTGATCTTCTGGGGAAAGGGCGACAGTGAAAGTTGGGCTCTGTGGCCATCAACTCGACTCTGTAACTCAGTGTGAAGGAGTTAACCAAATGTCAAATGACTTGCACTCAGGGAGCCCAGGGAATCAGTTATCAGCAGTAGCCACATGGTGAAAAAAAAAAAAAAAAAAAAAAAAAAAAAGTGTTTATAGAAAAAGGACTGGCAGAGTTTCCTCCTTCTGTAGCAGCAAATCCTAAGGCACAGCCCCTCGGGTGGGAACGGGGTTCACCCAGTGGTGATGGAGAAGCGGGTGATGGAGAAGCGCCTTCCCACCCGCTGCCTTTGCCTGGTGGGTCAGAGCTACATGGTCCTGCTGGGGTTGGTAAAGCCCAGCACATGCCTGACACCCTGCCCGGAGGCTCTTACCCACACCACCCACTTTTGGTGCTGCCCACGAGGAAGAAAACAGGGCCGTGGCACAGATCCTGGCCTCCAAAACCTTAAAAAAAAAAAAAAACCACAAAAAAACACAGAGGACAATATTTTGCCTCAAAGCCTTGCACGTGGCGAGGCAGTAGCATGGGGTGGGGAGGTGCAAATCGTCATGGGACTGAACGTGTCACCAAAGAGCCCACGGTGGTTTCAGCTGCAAACACAGCAGTGTCTCAGTTAGCAAACCAGCTGAACGGAGGGCCCGGCTGTGGCTGGGCCATGTATTATCTCGCTTCTTCCATCAGAATTCATTTGCATGCAGGGGTGTGGATTTTTAGACCATTTAAGGTTAATTCATTGCAATATGTTAATCGGCTGCTTTCCCGGGGGAGCAGCCTGAGGTTGGGGGGGGGGGGTTAGGGAGTGAGGAGAGCAGAAGTTGCTCTGCCAGTGCCAGCAACGGGATGAACGGTCTCCGCCACGTGTGTGCCTGGGGTCGATGCACACCCAGGACATCCCTGCAGACACCCCGGCCTCGCCAGCCCCCCCACCTCATGCCCTGAGCTCAATCCCTCTCTCTTGCCCTGGAGAGGGGCAGGAAGCATCACACACCATGCCAGGAGCGGTGCCTGGCTGCCCCACGGCCCGCAGGTGCACAGGGGGCGCACGCTCTGCTTTCTCCCCCTCTTCCCTCCCCTATTTCTGCTCATCATGGAGCTCATCCGAATTGCTTTGCTGTAAGATCCCTTCCTTGCTGCCGGGTTCAGTTGCAATCGGCCAGTGGATTCAAACCCTGTTGTGGGCGGCTGATAGACAGGCAGATAGACAACATGATGGCAAGAATTTCACTGCTGTAAGAAATCGGGCTAAAAATGACTCCTTATCCCAAGGGAGCTTGTCCAGCCTGTCTCAGACTGAAGTATGCAAAGCAGAGGGAAAACGCTACACAGACAGCAATGATTAGGGTGCTAATTCAAGATCCACAGTCAAATTTCTCCCCTTCCACAGCCTCTCTGTTTGGCCTCCAGCAAATCACATAATTTTTCTAATCCTCTGTTCCTTTTACGCAAAACAGAGCCAGGGGTTTCGGGTTTTTACCTTTCGGTGAGGGTATGATGGCTAAGTAAATTAGAAATCATGAGGTGCTTGGATACTTTGTCTAAGCCTACAGTTTCAGTCTGGTGCCATCAAAGCACATATTACCATTAGAAGAAAAAAAAAAAAATACTTCTGCTGTCTGGGCCCACAAACCCACAACCACATTGATTTGGAAACAAGGGCCCACTCAGGAGGAGGAGGTACAGATACAGCTGTGCTGGGGTGAAGGAGATACCAGCACACTATTGCATCTGGTAACATACTAGCACATGCCAAAACAACAGCCTTCTGCATCATTCTGCTGTGTGGTTAGCTTGGGGAAGAAGAGCAAAATTTTATCTTTCCTCACTCAAATATTGAAAGGTGAAGGCAGAATCCCCCCTCGAATCTTTGCAGTGCATAACAGAGGGGCAAACACCTTCAGGGAGGCTGGGGGAGCCTGTCTCTCTAGTTAGGAGTACTCAGCGTGGCAAACAGTGTTTGTCACAGGACAGGGGAGCTCTGGTATTGCAGCTGCCTCTCCATGCGCAGGGATGTTATTCTGCCTCTAGATTTGTGATCTGATGTTCCTGAACACTTGCAATCTCTGGGTGAGCCCATAAGCCTTTAATTTTATCACGTTAACATGGAAAAGTGTTGGCCGTCTTCAAATCGCTCCGGGGATAATATCTGAAGCAAAGGGCTAAAGCTTTGCGAGTGAAGGAGGTCCAAAATAATGACCTTTTTTTTCCCATTAGCACCAACCACCCCTTCCGTGAAGGGTGTTCGCTGGCTAGGGGAAACGAATTGGTGGTTGCTGCCCATCCCTAACAGGATTTATACTCCCAGAGCTGAAATCACCCACATAAGCAAGGCTAATGCCGTCACTTGCCAGCCCTCTCAAAAAAAAAAAAAAAAAAAAAAAGAAAAAGGCAGCTGTGGACTCAGTGCAAATTGAATCATGGCTGCAAATTCTCCCTGGGGATGCAGGAGCTGAGGGCTCCCTTCAAGCTCAGTTTTCTGTTAGGGAATCGTGGCTACCCCGGAGAGCATCATACTGTGGGTGAGCAACTTCATCCCTAACCGAGAGAGACAGGGATGTTGTTGTCTTGCCGGTGTGTTCGCACTGATATGCTATTGCTGTCATCAAGATGGAGCCTTTTGGTGTTCTCAAGCACTTGTGCTGGTGAGGTATTGTGTTCTGCCACAAAATGACCTCCCTCATATGGTGAGAACTTTGCTTTGCTCGTTGTCTTCCTCCTCCATCCCCATTCCTTACCCTCAATACTTCTGCAACACTCCCGAGGCGCTTCTGAATCCAGCTGACGGCTGGCTGGCTGTAGTCATCCTTCTAGCTGAGTTTGCAGCGGGAAAAATTCCCCTTCACTCATGCTGTCTCTTTGCCCGAGCTCTGACACGGTCTCCATCTCGGCCTTAAAACTCAAAATTAGGGTGGCCCTTTCCCAAGGAAGCCCTCCCTGGTGCCAGCTAGGTGAGATGAGGAAAACAGGCAGAGGCTCAGCCTGTTGGGCAGACTGTTGTGCCTCCCCCTGGGTTGCTGCAAGCACTGCTCAGGGGAACAAGCGGCAGTTTAACAGCGACGCTTCTCCCCAGCAAGCCGCTCAGCTCGCCCATCTGAAAAATGGCAGGTTGGAGGGGTGTTGGCACCAATGCTTTGTTTTTAATATGCTGTTTTGCTAAATTCCCATCAAATCACAAGGAAGGGTGTGCTCTGGTTCTGCTTCCTTTTGACCTCTTGTTAGCTCCTGGCCTCAAGGGGTGAGGTCCAACGCTTTTCGTCTCAGCATGTTTGTAGCAGTGCCGTTTGGCCTGGGGGGGGGTTGTTTTGGTTTGGCTTGGCTTTGTTTTCCTTTCCAAAGATGGGCCTGATGTGGAAGAAGGCAGGGAAAAGTTGAATACTGAGAAAAGGCAGCTTTTGCGGTTGGGGCACAGGATGGAGAGTCAGCAGACGCAGGTTCTGCTTCTGGCACCGCAGCAAAACTTCCTGGATGTCGCTGGGCAAGGTGGCTCGCACATCTCCGCCTCGCCTCGCCTCCCCCCCCCCCCCCCCCCCCGCTCCCGCCAAACGACGAACGCCCCTGCCCTCCCCCCCCCCCCTGCCCGCCGGGCCACGGGGAGGGATGCTGAGCGCCGGCGGTGGGGGCCGGCTCTGTCGCGGGGCGGCACCGCAGCATCCTTGGGGGGCACCGCAGCATCCTTGGGGGGCACCGCAGCATCCTTGGGGGGCACCGCCTGGCCCGGCACTCGCTACCGCAGCCCGCTCGATATCCCACACCCCCCCCACACCCCCCCCCGGCCTTGCCACCGACCGCCGTCCCGTTCCCCCCCCCCCCCCCACCCACTTCACGGGCGCTCCTTTGTGCGGGGAGGCGGGGGGGGGCGGCCGGGCCGTGCCCCGGGGTTGGGGGGGGGGGGGGGAGCGGCGGCGGCCCGGGGGGGGCGGGCGGGCGCGTCGGGGGAGGAGACAGGCGGGGAGGGCGGCACAAAAGGGGCTGCTGCAGCCCTGCCCGCCGTGCTGGCGGGGCTCGGCTCCGCATCGCATCGCATCCTTCCCCGCGGCCGGGAGGAGCTGCCGGGCCGCTCCGAGGAGGAGGAGGAGGAGGAGGAGGAGGAGGAAGGGCGGCGGGGGGCTGTAGGCTCGCCTCGCCTCGCCGCGGCCGGCGCCGAGCCATGCCGGGGGTCGGCGGGCGGGCCGGGGGCGAGCGGCAGCCTCGCCCCGCCGGGGGCCCGGGGGGCACCGACGCTGCGCCGGCCGGGGGTGAGTGAGTGAGGGGGGGGCGGCGGGGGGGGGGGGGGGCGGCTTCGGGGGTGGGGGGGGTGAGGGGGGGGGGTGGGAGTGCAGCGCGGCCCCGCGCTCCCCGCTGGAGCCGCCCCGGGGCGGTGGGCGCTGCGGGCAGCGGCGGCGGGACCCCCCTCGGTCCGTGTGTGTGTGTGTGTGTGTGTGTGTGTGTGTGTGTGTGTGTGTGTGTGTCCTGTCCACTCCCCCCCCGCCCGCCCTCCCCCGCTGCCGCCACCTGCAAGTTGTGCCTCGACCCGGGGATGCGGCGTCATCCCCTGCGGGCGCTGCTGGAGAGGCTTCCCCCACCTCCCCGCTCCTTATTTATTTATATTAGTGTTATTTTTTTATTCTCTTCCCCCCCACACACACACAACACGCCCCCCCCCCCCCCCCCCCCCCATAATCCCGGCATCCCCTGCTAGGGAGCATCGGCGCTGGGGAGGAGGGAGGCGATGCTGCCGGCCCCGCAGATGCGGGCTCGCCGGGGATGGAGGCACCCTCCGGCCGGGGCACTGCAGCTCAGGCCCATCTGCCGCCCGTGGGATCGGCTTGCGAGGAGGGCACGGGCTGGGGATGCGTGCCAAGCCTGCAGCAAGCGAGAAGGAGTAACAGGAGTGCGTGCGTGGGAGGGAAAACATACATACAAATATATGTGTATGATCATCATCAAACGTCCCCTCTCCCCCTGCTCTCTCTGTCTCCACGTCAGATTGCTACAATCCCCCCGTTGGGGGCTGGCTGCAAAGGGATTTGGGCACCCAAGTTCTCCCCCCCCCCCCCCCCCCCCCCCCCCACTCGTATGAGGGCTGTCAGGTCATTGGGGGGGTTGGACATAGCTGTACGTTCTGCTAGAGTGGCACAGGCTGGTGTAGCTCTGTCCTTGTGAGATTTTTCGCTCCCCGGGTGAGCGTGACAAGGGTGATGGGGAACACGGCATCTGCTGCAGCTCTGGACTTCCTCAGGCAGCTCGGCAAGGGAGGGAGCACAGAGCGGGATGGCGAGAGGCTCCTCTCGGTGCTTCAGCCCATGATTTTTCTCCAGGGGATTTCCGCAGGTTGCGTTTCCGTGAGCCACGCCTGGGTTGCTCGGGAGCCCTGCCTTTTTCCCCAGAGCTGAAGCTGGGCTCTTGCATCTCTCCTGCTACCCTAGGGCAGAGCTTCGGTCAGAAGAGAGCCTGCCCTGTTTCCAGCACACGGAGTGGGTGCTGAGCACCTCCCCTCCCAAAGAATGACCCTCTGGTTAACTCCAAATCCCTCCCCTTGAGTGGGAAGTTCAAGCCCGTGAAAACACTCAGTGGCACCACTGCTAACAAGTATGACGAGTCACCAGGAGCCCCCAGCCCTGTGCAAATGGAATTTCAGATTCCCACCTACTCCTGCCCCCTGTCTTCCCCCACTGCAGCAGGGTGTGAGTCAGCAGGAACTTTTCAGTCCCCCTCCCCAAAGGGTGGTTCTCATGCTTTACAGATCCCACCTGCAGACGTGGTGTTCAAATCCCCCTGGAGCTTGTGATTTAGGAAGCATTGGCAGGTCCCTGTTGCTGAAGCGTGGTTGCTGCCAGCTCCTCTGAGAAGAGCTGAAATAAAACAGGATCTGCCATTGCTTGACCTGCAGAAAGCCATTTTGGGGCGGGTGGGGAACAGTGAGCTCCCCACCCTCCAGCACGCTTCTAGGCTCCAAAGCCCTTGTTAAACACAGCTGTGGCTCCTGTGATGGTTTTTCAGCCTTGGTAGTAGCGCTGGGAGCTTGTCGTCCAAGCTGGGGTGAGACAAGAGCAGTCCTTTGAGCTGTTTGTGGGGAGACTCCAGCCTCCCTGTAGTGTTATAAAGCAAGCTTTGAATGAAAGCCATTGCAAACTGCAGAAGAGGAGTGAAGCTGCGACTCTGCTGCTGCATGTCATAAAAGTCCCTCGAAGATTTATAGCTGCTCTACACCCTCAGGTGATTTTTGCAGTAGTGGTAAGAAATCCACTGCAAGGTGTAACATTCCCTCCATGTGAGGACTCTCAGTTATACCTGCAGAGCTTGTTTATTAATGCTCTGGACAGGGCAATTATATCCTTAGGAGAAGGGAGGGATTCTGGCTAGCTGCAGGTGAGTTTTATTGCCTTGCTCCTAATGTGGTGGCCCAGCACTGCCTTTTGTGCTGGCACACCTTTGGTCCCAGGTGCTGCTGAGGCTCGTTTCCATCGGAGGTGCCTGGAATGTGGGGGGATCATTTTCAAACTTGGTTCAGGGACTGAGCTCCTAACTGCCTCCCTCCCTCCCCACAAACGCCGGTAAGACTGGAAAAAAAGATGCTGCGTGGCAAGGAGGTGGTGGAAAACAGTGTATTTGCACGGATGTTAGCTTGAGGGGATGCTCACAACTGTAAGCATTTATCTAGAGGACTTGTGCCCAACATGAGACGGGGAGAGCTGGTCTGGTGGGGTCGCTGGGGCTGTTCTGTAGGCACGGAGCCTGCTTACCCTAGGCCAGGCACGGCAGCAAGCACAGAGAGACTCGGTGAGTTTGCCTGGGGAGCGTACCTATGAAGTTTGTGTGCTCATGCGTTTCTCATACGCCTCGTGTTTACCTTTCTTCTCCCACGCGCAACTGGTTCAGTACAGTGTGACTTTGTGGCCTGCCAGATGGGTGTAATGTGCTTATTGCATGTCTTTAAGGGATGCTTGCGTGACAGACGTGGGTGAGTGTTTGCTGGGTGCATGTAGCAACACACCCAGGTCCTGCCGGGTGCGCTGACCATGGAACACATGCGCTTTTGTGGAGTTTATGCCCGCAATGAATGTGGTATGTACAAGCAGTCATGGGTACAGCAGTTGTTCAGGACAGTGCGCGTAGATGTTATTGTGCATGTTCAGTGCGTGAAGGACACCTTCGGGCAGACAAATTTCTCTCTGTCCCTCACTTGCTTTGACCTGTCAACAAGCAGAGATAAACTCTGTCTTGTGGCAGGGTTCATAGCTGAGTTTTCAGCTTGCTCTGTCTGAGCTTCCTCCTGTCTTGAGAATAGCATCTTTAAGGTGCACCTGCTATCACGAATTGACATCTTCCCCCCCCCCCCCGCCCCCACATTGGATCATAGAGGAAGGAAGTGGGGGAATTTGGTGATGGATAGATGGGGCAAAGCAGGCCAGCATTCATTCCTAAGGGCTGATTAGGTTTTAGGTGGGGTTAGTTGCTCTGAAATGAGCCCTTTGTACATTGTTGGAATCTGTGACCCAATCAGTGGGATGTAGCTGGAGGAGGTGGTGCTAACGAAGGCTGGTACAGCTGACAATAACTCTGGCAGAGAGGAAGGCAGAGGGGGTACTGACTGGCACAAGAGACATCTTCACATCTTTAGGTCAGTGCAAGGTGGCTCAAAGGGCTGGTTCATGTCATCACCCTTGACTGTAGAAGTACAAGAGTGTGGCTAGTTGTCCCCACCTGCTTTTCACTAATGTCACTGTCACCCATTAGTTCTGCAACAAAAGGTCAGGCTGCACTGCATTTGTCCTGATGACAGGATGGCATCTTGTGGTACTACAGTGAAGCACTGCAGTGGGACCTGAACTTTGGGGAAGGTGGACACATGGGGCAGTGCAATGCAAGGGGACGTGGGGAATGCACACTGTTCCCAATCCTGGATGTTCTTGGAAAAACAGTGACGTACCCGCAGTACACACACAGACTGTGCTGTCAGGTCCTTGCTGCAGAGTGGCCTTGGGGAGCCTTGGCAGAGCTGTGTGGAGAGGGCAAGCCTGGGATTTTGGGCAGGGCCGGGTCAGATTTGGGGTGCTTTTGATAGAGTTAGGTGAGTGTGTTTCTAGGACTGGACCGTGCGGGTCAGGGCTGTGCCACAGTAGCAATGCTGTGCCGGGTGCCAGGACCAGCTGCTTGTCCCAGGGGCCAGGGCAGAGTTGCAGTCACAGAGCTGCCGAGTTCCCCCTTTTCCTGGAGGAGGTGGGAAGAGATGCTGTGCGCTGGAGCAGCAGTGTAGGGTGCATAAAACTGCTCCATGCGAAATGGACTCTGGCTGCAGCTCTTGGGAAGGCAGAAACATGATTTCTTTACTTTCCTTTTTTTGACTCCTTTGCACTCCCTGCAGCGTGAACCCTTTACTTCACTCAAACTCCTCCTGAAGCACAACAGGTACCTCCTGCTCATCAAACCTCTGAATGCCTGGAACAGGGCAGGCATATTTTTGAGCTCAGAAACTTGCATGGTAGAGCTGATGGGTGAAAGGGAGTGCAGCACTGCACTCTGAGCTTTCATCAGGCAGGCTGAGGGAAGAAGCCTTACAAAAAGTGAGGGCTTGTTCTTGAGCCATGATTTAGGAAGTGATTATTCCCTGCTTTAGGATAGCAAAAGCTACCTGAGCTGCTTGCTGTGGGGCCCTTGGCCTTTCATGCTGAGAACCCCCCCACACGTTGAATAGGCAACTTGATGAGCTCAGTTAATGTTCCCTGTTTCCCCAGCTAGGGGAGTGCCCAGGCCTGTGCCTAAATAGGATTTTTTTTTTTTTTTTTTTTACAAAAAATCGGCCATGGCTGTGGGGTATGACCAGACTGAGCTCTGCCAGCAGTCTTTCAGCCTATAATGCACAAGCTGCAAGCAGCAGGAGACGTGGATGTGTCTGTCCGGAGGGAGAGGAGCAGTGGGGGGCAACTCACTGAGGATCATCTGTGTCTTGCATTTTATGACACGGTTTCTCTCCAAGGGCCCTGAAGCAACCCATTAAGCTTCTGTTAATTAGGCAAGCCCCTTACCTGGAGTAGAAGAGTGTCTCTCCCGTTTCCCACCCAGGGAAACTGAGGCAGGGAGCGAGGCTGTGATGTGCCCAGTGGCACATGTAGAGGCTCAGCAGGAGAGCAGTAACTGAAGTGCAACACCTTCCATACGTGCTTCGCCGTGGCTGTCTTGGAAATCCCGGAGAATGGCTGGGTGCGGGTGCAGAGCCAGAGGTTATCGATACCTTGCTAGTCACTGCTTGGATCCCGCTGCCCTTTTCACCACAGGTACCGCCTCCTTCTTGATCTGCTGCCTGATTTATAACCCCAGCTCCCTGCTGCATTTCCCTTGGAGTGCCGTTCTCCTCTCGGTGTGGAAATCGTACAGGTTGGGCTAGGGTTAGTAAGCAGAATCAGACTGTTATCTCTTTAAGGCTTTGGGGTAATTTTTACCTCGGGATATTGCTGCATGTGTCTTGCATGACACTGCAGCTGCAGCAAGCAGATTTGAAGCATACCGAAAGACTAATGCAAATTAGACCCGCTGCATAACGGCTTCAGCAACTGTGAAACCTGTGATCTAAACACAGGTATCTGCTACGCTGACTTTATCTGCGTTAGGATCCCCTGTTTTGGCGTGCAGATACTGGAACTGAACAGAAAGCAAGAGAGAAAGCATGGCAGAGAGACATGAAAGAGAGTCTCTCTCCTAGATGCTGAGCCCTTTAAGAAAGAAGGGGGAAGGTAAGCTCGAGCCCTGAGATTTTAAGCTGGCTGTGTTGAGGCTGAAGAGAGGGCTATGGTAGCGCTTTCAATTTCTCCTTCCTCCGGCACAAATGCTTCTGGGTGGGCAGTGAGGAGGAGGAGGAGGATGGAGGCCTGCACGGACAGATCTTGGAGGCAGCGGGAGCGGGGAGAGGTTAGGGCTTCAGAAGAAGCGTTTGCCAGCACAGGGGCTGAGAGCGGATAGTGCTTGCTGTGTACGAGGAAGTCCTGTTTTCCTGGAGCTTGTAGCGTGAGGGCCAGCTCTGAGGCAGAGCAAAGGGCAGGGTAAATCAGGAGAACAGTGCCCTGGAGCGATCAGCGCGAGCTGCGCGCTGTTGCTTAATGGCCCCATTGCCGAGGGAAACCTCAGTGGCCCTGATATTCAGGGAGGCAGTATTCTCTCTGCTTTCAACTCGGGCTTCCCCATATGTTATTTGTGCTGGGAATACTGTTCCTTCTTTACTGCCTCCAGAGTTTTTTTCCCGTTTCCTTTTCTCCTTCCCACCTGCCCCAGCAGCCTTCTCCTCCCTGCCTCGCTGTGCCAGTGCCGTACAGCTGCAGCTCTCGCCAGCTAGCCACAGCTGATGGAGGCAAGATATACCAAGCAGCTTCACTTTTGAAGGGGACGTGAATTGCATGTTGGTTTTTTTTTTTTTTTTTTTTTCTCCCAGGGCCATGTGAGGTCTCTGGTGAAGAGGTGGGTTAAAGGAATTGCTGTTTCCCCATCAGCCCCGTGTCCCCAAATACCCTAAATACGTGCTGTTGTTTGGTGCAGGCCTGGCTCTTAGCAAGTAGCTGTCGTGCTCTGATACATGCTACTGTCACAGAGCCTCAGTGGCCTCGAAATCCCTATCTAGCAGCAACTTTTGGAGCAAGGGTTGACCACACCTGCATTCAGCTTGGCCAGGGGGATGATGGGATTGCTTTTGCATAATTTAGCAGTCTCTTGAATTATTTATAGTGCAGTTGTGCTCTGGAACAGAGTCTTCTCGCTTCCCTCGAGCGCTGGGGGGGAGGGAAGGGGAGTTTGTCAGGCATCCAGAGTCTATCACTTAGTGATGAGGAAGTGCTGTGGGTTTCCTTTCTGCCCGTGTTTGTTCTCATGTGCCTCTGTGCTGCTGAACTGCCCTGAAAATCCAGTTCTGGTTTCCGCATCACTCAGGTGTTATGGTACTGTGGAACATCTCAGTGGCTTGAGGCTGTACAAGAGGTTCCTGAGTTTGGAGCCTTGTATTTGCAGTAAAGAGATGGTGTCAACTGGAGACAGTGAATCTGGTGCTTGGATTTGGTCCCTGACTTAATTACAGTGCTGTGCTATGGATCTGAGGCAGACATCATTGGGACAGCTCTCTAAAATATACAGGTACTTGACAGCATTTTTTTCTTTTGAAGTCCCATCTTGTCCTGCCAAATTGTTTTTTAGCTTTGGCATGGCATGGTCCATTGGACTTTACGAGAGATCATCAGGACCTGAAGACTTGCAAGATCAGCTGGTTGAGCATCAAACTGTGCAGCTGAAATTCCCAGAATTACTCAGTGATTAAACCCTGAAGAGCAAGCAGTTGAGGGCAGAGGGAGTCTGGTGCAGTTTTTTACAGGCTCTTGCAGCAGAGGAGCGTTGTGAAGATGAGCTGGGCAGGCTGAGCGCTCACCCCAGCAACATCAAAATGACCGTGGCTTCCCCCTCTGCATTGCGTGTCCTTCTCATTCACCATGTTTTCATGGTGTGCTTACACATTAGTTTTGCCTTCCTCCTCTCCTTCCTTTCCGACCTGGATGTGGCAGCTGACTTCTCAGAGTTCAATATAAATGTTTGTGTTACTGAAGACCTAAAAGGGAAGGGAAAAGGCTGAATGTGGCGAGGGAAAGGAACTTGGCCTGTAATCAAGTGATTGTGGCAGTAAACTGCTCTGTCTACTGTACTGTTGAGCAGAAATGCTCAGCTTCCCCATTTTTATCTGCACAGTGTCAGTTTGTGGCTTTTGCATTTGGGGAAGAGTTGGCCAGACAATCACAGATGTCCCTTGGACAAGCTGTGCTGTCCTACCTGACCCTGGCCTGGTTCTCTGCTTCTTTAGCCTGAAACAAAACCCAGTCTTTCATCGAATGGTTTTACCTCTTGTCAGGGATGTCGGCAGCTGGCTAAATGCAAAATTCTTCCTCATCCTTCTCAAGAAATAAGGCCATCTAAGGGAATAATGTGAAGACAAATGGTCCCAAAACCTGTGTGATGTTCAGGATGACATTTGATTTCACTGATGATGACTAGCTATCTCCTTTTCCCATAGACTTGCTCCAAGTTCTTTCCGGTTGGTTTAATCTGGAGATCAGGGTACTGCTTTGCTTAGTGAAAGGGAATGTTTGTACAGAAGAAGTAAACATATTGTTGAGACCCAGGCCTGCTGCAGTGCCTGTAAACAAGATCCAGCCGTCTGTGGGAGGCAGAAGAGAGATTTATGTGACCCTGAGTTAAGTGCATTAGGAGGCTTTTGATTTCATTCTGGGAAACTGCCCCTTTTCGTGGCACCATATGCCTGTTACCGGCATAGAGCCATTACTGAAGATTTGATTCTTGTGGATTTAATCCGAGGGGCTGCGATGCTGCAATCAGAAGGATTACATAAGCAGGGGGTTGTCTCTGCAAGCCAGAGCCTGAAGTGCTCTGCAGAGCCCCCGAGCCAGTGCCCTTTGTCCACCCCAGAGGTTGGAGTCCAGGCTGATTCACTTCTGCCTTGGGCCAAGGCATTGAAAAGCTCTCTGCCTATCAGCGCTTTATTTCCGAAAATAATAACAAAGTGAAGTGGCAGCAGGGGATCTGGGCAGCACTGTGTCGGGGTCTTGCCTAAGTCTTGAAAGAGGAAATGAAGAATAAAGGCAGAAGAGACAAATAAATAAGGGTCTGTTCTTGGTCCAAGAAAAATTCCCATGGGTTCATGTAACATTCTCGGGAAGACGCGACACTCCCAGGGCTGGAGTCAGTTTTTGAGAAATAAAAGGAAAAGGGAAAGAGGCAAGAGAACAAGGGGGGGTGGTAGGTCAGGGATGGGGAGGAGAGAAGGAGGGAGAGACACCCTAGAGAAACCTCTCAGCATGGAGTCAGGTTTCTCTGGCTGTTCCCAGTGAAGAGGGGTTAATGCTCTTTGCATGGGATTGGCTGGTCACCAGACATTCAGAGAAGAGGGGGATCGGGGGGCTGCCAAGCGGGACCCCTGTGGCCTGAAAGAAGGGGAGGAGGGGAAGGAAGAGGCCGGGAATGCTCTTCCAAACAGTAATAGATCGGCTACTGTGGGAAAGTGAGCACACTGCCAAACCCCAAGTGGTTGGTGATGGATGGGGGAGGAAGGAGGGCGGGGATGGAGGGCCAGCTCTTCTCCGTGGCTGCTAGGATCTTGCTGCTGTTCCATGCCCTCTCTTTATTTATTGTCTTCTTGGGGTTTAATTACTCCCCTTCTCGGTCTGTCTTGGAGAGCTTTTATCCCGGGGATGCACAAACAACTGCTACCCGCTTCAAAAATAGCTGGAGGCAACGTGGTTTCTGCCCGTCTCTGCACTCTACCCATCACCATGGCATCGAGTGCTGCTTGCTTCCTGCCTTCCTTCTTTAACTGCCTCGCTCTGGGCCCACGGGGCACCCACCTCACCTTCCTCTGGGCTGTTCAACCTGCATCTCACTGTTGCTCGGGCTGTTCCATGGTCCCCAGAAACTCTCCTGCTTTCCTTTGCGCAGGGTTTATGTGCATGGTCTGGCATGTGCTCTTCGCCTACGGGCCCTCAACTCTGGGGGTAAGCTTGACTGCTCATCTTGGTGTTGTGCTCAGGGTTTGTGACTTGTACTCCCCTTGCTTGGCCTATGTGGACTGCCTGCCAGGATCTGCTTTGAAAGCAGTCACCCTGCTGCTGCCTCTTCCAGATCCCTACTTGAGATGTGATCCTTCCGTGATGCTGCTGGGAGGAGTTAGCAAGCTCATGGTAGTTGAACGGGGGCTTCACTGGTGCTTTGGTTAG
This sequence comes from Tyto alba, assembly GCF_018691265.1. Classification (NCBI taxonomy): domain Eukaryota; kingdom Metazoa; phylum Chordata; class Aves; order Strigiformes; family Tytonidae; genus Tyto; species Tyto alba. Next base: position 33,717,459 of record NW_024881282.1, read on the forward strand.
ATGAACAACTCTTTTATAAAAAGTCCTGTAAATTTGAGTGTCTGAGGATGTGTCTACATGATACCACAGTTTTGGTGAGAAGTGGACTGGTGGAATAACTTAGAAAGTTTCTTCTGGTCAGCTGCTTGTTCCCATGCCTAGGCACTTCTCTTGAAGTTTATTTTTAGCTCAGCTAGATCTGCCGCTGATTTGGCTTTACAGAGCAGACTTTCATACAATTGACAACTTGAATTCATACAACCGACAACTGAGGGGTGGTGAGCTGTGAAGGTGGTGAGTGAGGGGAGGGAACCTATGAGACAGCAACCTGTGTTACCACATGACTCACTTGAGGTCTCTGAAAGCATGATTTTCTTTTATCCTCGTACAAAATGGTTTTGTCCTGTCCCTCTCTGCAAGACACCAAGACTCGCCGGGAGTTCTTGCATACTACTTTGATTACCCCGTGGCCTGTCTGAGGACATAAGTTGCTTTTTTGTGTAGGTTTGTCCCTTTTCTGTTTCATATTCCTCATTTCATGATGGAGCACTCCTTCCCTGTAAGATACCAAAAGTCAAGAAGCAAAAGAACTAGCCAGCTCCATTTTGCACTGCTGTAATTGCTGCACTTGAAGCAGTGAGCAGCAGCAGTACTGTAGTTTGGCTGGGAGAAAGGCCTTGCATCCTTGGGGGGGTGTGTGTGTGTGTACTAGAGTCCAATGAGCAATGCCTCAGCTCACCCCCTGATGTCCTGAGAGACCCAGTCTTGGAGCCAAGTGGTGATGCAATCTCCAGGGCCATCCCAGCAGTCTTCGTGGAACCAGATGTTTTGAGGAGGCAGCAAGCAGGGTTGAGGAAGAGTCCTTCCAGGATATCAGGCACAAGTGAAGGAGAGGTTAGAAGTGCTGCTTCTCCTTTAGCAGAAAAAGCACTTAGACTGGTGATGCTAAGAAATGAAAACTGGCTTCTGAGAGTGTCTGAAGGATCAGAGTGTGCTGAGGTATCTCTGGAACCATGGAAAGACCTATGGTGAGACTGGCTTTAGCTGGAGAGAGGAGATTACTTACAAGGGATCCCACTATGGCTGAAAGATACTGAGAAGAATATTTCATCGTTTCCAATGAAGTTGGAAATCCAGCTTGAAGTTTTCTTTAGCATGCAGTACTGTACTCTTGTGATGTCCAAGTATTTCTTGGCTAAAATTAAATTGGTGTCTCATAGGCCCTTACTGGATTTCAGTAGAGTTTTTTAGTCTTCTCTGAGCAGATCTTCTTTTAAACCGGGGGCTGGGGATTTATATAATTATGCTGCTATTAGTATTATGGTAGTTACAGTAAGAACAATCTGTTCGAGAGGAGGGTTTTATAATGGACTCTGAAGGTGTTTGGATGCTGGTCTATTCTGCTGACTTCTGAAAGATCAGTCTTGAGCCAAAATCTTGTCAACAAAGACCACTTTATCTACAGGTCCCGTGTGCTCTGTATGGAGGGTTAAGAACTGCTTTGTCCCAGAGTGTACAGCTATCTCTATGTGGCTGGAGATGTGGCATCTAAAATAAGTAAGGCTTAGCCCACCAAAGAGCAGGACAAGACACGTGAGAACAGTTGAAGCAGTGAAAGCCCATGGAAAGTGTGGAGTCCAAAGGTTACTGTGCTTCCAGGAGTTGAAGGAGGTGAGCAGCCACAGTACTTCAAAACCTGGAGGCTTTGTACTGTGTCCATCTTAATTTCTGTATGCAGCAGATTTTAGCTACTGTCACGGAAGCACTTTGGTTCCTACAAGAGTGCATAGAAGACACCTGTTTTCTTTTTGACTACAGATGCTACTGGTCAGCTGAGGCCTAGCAAGACCTTGCACACAGTCTGGAGGCTTGTGGTTGATCTGATGTACATCATGTGTCTGCCTTCACCAAGAAGGGGAAGGCAATGCCTTTGTTTCTCAGCTGTGCTCTTACCCTTCCCTGGCCAGCCTCACCTTAGCCTTGTGTAGATTCACCCTTCAGCTGTCCGGAGCTTTTTTTCTGCATCCAGTTTTCTTCCTGGCTTGATGACACCCATTAATGGTGTGTGAATGGCAGCTCTGGAAGTCAAATGGATGCTGTGGTGGCACCCTGTTGAGAGTGGTCACCTTATATCTCTGCTTACATCCCTGTTGGAAGGGAGGGAAGATGCTTAGGACGGAGCCTCACTCTCCCTTAGCCTGACCTTACTTACTGGATGGCTAGCTCCAGCTGGTTGTGCTGGCAGCAGCTCATTTGGCACCTTGTGGTCAGTTGTCTCAAATCTGCAAAGGAAACGCATAGCATGAGGTATTGCTGTTTTGCATTAGCGCTGTGGGCAGCAGCTCTTGATGCAAGGTCATGGAAGAATATCGTATTCTATCCTTGAAACATGAACGGAAGCAGATATGGACCTTCTTGCATTCAAACCACCTTGTACTGTGACTCTGCCAGAAATTCCTGCTGACATCATCCTAGCTTGCAGTCCCTGAAAACACCATGGCATCCTTCACGTGAGAGAAGTGCTGAGCCCTAGCTACAGTCTGGTACATCCTGCTTCTCTCCACTTTCCCTGCTATCCAGCTTTGTAGATAATCTTCTCTTCTTATACTTAAGCAAAGCACAGTCCTGCTGTCCCTGAGCTAGTCACACTTTAGCTGTAGACAAATAGTAGGTTTTATAGTTTCTCCTTACTACTTTGGGTGTTTAAAGGACAAAAGTAATGAGGTTTTAGAGTGTTTTGAGGTATTATGACCCCAATGCATGTTGTGATTCCTGTGCCCTGTGGATGGCAGGTAGACCTAGTACTTCAAAAGTGTGGAGCCTGTTCGTTTGTGTCTAAGCTGGAGCAGACAGAGAGTTAGGGCCTCAGTGTGGAGTGGGGGATGGAAGTCATGCTGAGTTTTAATCTGCCATGTGAAAGCGATTCTAATTTGAATTGTTGTTTTGTGTTGAAGTGTCTGAGTGATGGGCAAATATGTTACTGCATGGGTGTTATGGGATAACTTTAGACAGAGGAGATGAGCTTCTCTGTATCGGGAAAAACAGAAGCTTCTACTCTGACTTGTCTTTCACAGCAGCTTTTCTCCTGTAACCATGGGAGAGGTCTAGGGAGTCAGCAGTCCTGGGCCCTAACAAGATGGAGTGTGGGGTATCATGCATTCAGTGGCCTGTTGCATGGCCTCTTGCCAGTGTCCTCCAGGAGAGAACATTAGGACTGGTGAACTGCCAGCTCTTAGTGGTACATATCTTTTTCTCTGGCTCCTTGAAAAATCAGGATATGATTTCAGGGTGGTATAAATCAACTGGTCACTTGATATAATGGCAAAGTAAAACGGTAACAGGTGCCTGAGGATAACTCATGCATACCACTTCTAGCTTTCCTCTTTCACTGAAAGCCCTTCCTCTGCATGGTAGAGGCATAACTTCAAGCAAGAAAATATCAAAGGGATCCCTTACAAAAAGAAGCTTTCAGCCTGTCTTGCTGAGACTGAACGTTGCTGAAGCGGTTTATAACTGCGTGTTCCCTAAAGAGCTTTGTCTTAATGGAGCTGACTGGCCATACTCCTGGCTTTTTCTTTTACTTGAGCATTAAAGCTCTTCTTACTGTTGTTTTTAACCTGACAGCAACTTGATCACTCTCCCTGAGATCAAGTTGGCTTTTTTTTTTTCCCCCCCCTCCTCACTCAAAATTGTCAGAAGGGAAATATCTCTTCTTGCTGTTTTCTGTGTTCCTGGTAACTGATGGCTGCTTTGTGACAGAGCGGCTGGACTCTTTTATGACAAGCTGAGATGTCTCCCTGACTGGTACCTCCTTTCTCATTTCCGCCACACGTACGTGTACTGGACGGAGAAGGTGGGTAATAACATCTGCCTCCCCTGCTGGCCTTTGTCTCCAGCTAGCTACCACTCAAAGACACATCTGTCACTGCAGCGCTGATCAGAGGATATGGGAAGGGATATGTGACTGATGGTTTTTAGCATCTCAGCCCACCCAAGGGTGCACGAGCTCTTGCCACTCCCCAGCGGAGGAATCCCTGGCATGTGAGGATGGAGGTGGGTTCTCAGAGACGAGGTTTTGAAGAGGACGCAGCTTGCTGCTTTGCTTCCCTCCTTGTAGGAGGGAATACGAAATGGGTTCGTGTTCCTACTCCCTGACAAAGGCAGCGCGGCAGTGAAAATTGCCTCCTGGGACATGTCAGCAGCGAAACAGCAGAGGGTACTGCAGGGCCAGCTGGCTTTGGCAGAGCTGCAGGGGAGGGGAGGGCTGTGCACGCCAGCCCGGTAACAGGGAGGCAGCGCAGCCCTGCATGGGCAGAGTTTTGCCAGTCGGTGAAGAGCTGCAGAGCCGTGTCCCGAGCCTGACAGGTACTGATGTATGCAAATGTCAAGTGGGAAAAATATGCTTTGCTTCCTAAAACCACGTGTCCTGCTATGTTGACATGGCATACCATATCCCAGATAATGAAGCAGTTTGTTGAATGTCGACAGTTACAACCTTTTGTCTGGGAATTTACTGTGGCATGAGGAGCATCACAGCCATCTGGGAAGAGGATGGAGGTGTGCCTTGTGTGACTCCTTCAGCACCTGCCCTCTGTCCTGGGCTGCCTGTGCATTTGTGTTCTGCAGGAAATGGGGTGAAACCAGCGTTACCTGGCAGCCATTGGGATTGCCTTACTGGAGCAAGCCAGCTGTTCATCTCACCCAGGTTTTGGTATCCGAGAGAGTGACCTGATGTCTGGAGGTAATGCCTTGGAGAAAATGCAGGACACCTGACTGGAGAAAGTTGTACTAATTTACTAGCGAGGGACATTTTCTCCTGACGGCCAGTCACTGCTAATTTAGTGTTTTCAAGCTTCCTTGTGCCTTTCCCTTCCCCACACTTCAAGACAGAGCAAAAACTGGTGACACGCAAGGAAAAGGCACTGGATACTCCTCTACCTTGCAGGTGATCTCGCTACTCCACCAAGCCATTAACAGAGCCTTAAGGAAAAAAGAAAAATTAATATCCTGGACACAATGAGATGCTCTTGGGGGTTTCTACAGCCCCTTGTTTTGACCCCATGAAGAAAGCTGGACAGCAAGCCCCAAGATGGTCCTTTATGGTTTTGAACAGGAGAAGATCCAGGCCCTTCGTGGCTGGGCGACCGCAGAGATGACCTCCCACCAGCTGGTCGCTGGGGTCAGGCTGTGGAGCCATGACAGGTAGGTGCAGGAGGTGAGGGTCTGCCTTGGCATGGCCCCCTGAGGAGAGCTGCCACTTCTTTCTTCCCAGCCTGACTGACAAGATGACCTCCTTGGGGTGCACAAAGCCAGAACTCTGCACCTTCGCTGACCTGTCTTATGTCAAAGTATACCAAAAACTGTAATAAACATTAACATATAGGATCAAACTATCTCTCTTTTTCTTTTTTTTTTTTCCCTTCTTTTTATTTTTTTCCTTCCCATGGGAATGCTGTAACTTTTCCAAGAGCTTCAAGCTCGCAGTGCCCCCCTTCAGAGCTTGACATGGGGGTCCTGACCCTGCTGCACAAGCATGGGGGATGGCATCGGTGGATGGTGGTTCTCACTAACTGCAAAGGGTCCAAAAATGCTTGTTGCTGAGCTGTAAGGTATAACTGCAGACAACCCCTTTACCAAAGTCCGTATCGGAGCCATCTGCAGAGAGCCAGATATGTTTTCCTTTGGGCAGTTGCCATCTGTCTAAATGCTTTATGGCTTTTCACTTCAGTATTAAATTCTCTCCAGGTTAATCAGTAAACACGCTTTGCTGTATTTTATTTAATACCCTCTGAGGTGGTGGGAGCAGGCTGGGTGCTTCTTCCTTCTGCTCCCACACTGGGACACATCGGCTGTGAGGTGCCCTGGAATGGGGGAGCAGGACAGCCCCTGCGTGGGGCTGGTGGCATGGGACGTGGGACAGCCACCCCTTGCCCCAGAGGAGGGAGGACCGCCTCCTGCGAAGGCGTTGCCAGCACCACTGCACACCGGGCGGAGGGTTTATAAGTGATGGCATGGGGTGTGTGGTGCCTCTCGGGAACTTTGGCCCTGGAAGGGGGGGGGGGACGGTGCCAAGGTGAAGAGCTGCCATGGGGGAGTGTGGTGTGGGAGGGGGCACAGCGGTGCACGTTGGATCTGTGGGGCTCGGAGGGGTCCTCTGCCTCTTCGCCTGCCACTGCACAGAAGGTTTTATGATCCGGGAAGGAGAGGACAGCTTCTGTGTTGCAAAGGGCTCTTGGGTGACCTTGTTCCCCTGACCACCTTTGCCTCAACTTTCCCTTCCCTAAACAGCAGAAGGTGAGTTCCTTTTCTCCTTTTCCTTGGCAAAGCATTGCATGAGATTAGTTTTTCTTTCCTTCCTTTTTTTTTTTTTTTTTTTTTTGTCCTTTTTATGTATTGTAGTCTTCAATCACTTCTCTGCCTGACAGCACCTCTGTGCTCCCTGCCTGGGCTGGAGGAGGGGATGTGGTGTAAGGAGAGGATGAAGGCAATATTTCATGTTGTTTGGAGGGAAGGGCTCCACACAGCTGGCCTGACATGGATCCATCGTGTTGGCACAGTATTACCAGTGGAGTCAGCTAGGCATTTATTTTAGCCACCTTGATCCAGATCCAAAGAAACCTCAACAACTGGTCTACGGAAAGCAAAAGCAAAGGGCAGCATTTGGAGATACAGTGAACTTGAGAAGGATGGGAGAAGAGTAAAAGTAACAGAAACTTTTCTTTTTTTTTTTTCCCCCTGTTCTCCCATGTGAACTTGGGTAGCATTTCCTAGGAACAAGGGTGGTTTTTAGGGCGTGTGTTGAGCAAACACTGAAAAGATCTGGGGAGCGTAGGTGTGTTCCTGGCTCTGGCAGCCTGGCTAATGATCTCAGTCCTTTAAAACTGCCTCTCTTACACCGGTCACGTTTCAACCGTGTACCCCCTACTCTGTCTCATCCCTCCTGCCCTCTTCGTCTTCCCCCAGCCCTCTGGCGATGTAGGGCCCGAGGAAGCCTGGGTTCATTTTGTTTCCATCAATGAATAGGGATAAATCTCTCAAGTGCGGTGAGTTCCTGTTACTCTGGATTTCCTGTCTTCCTACCCTGTCGCCTGTGACTTTCTTGTCCTTGTGAGTGCATAGGACTGATTGATCTAGAAGAGGTTCAGCTTGGTGTAACTCAGTCGAGGCAAAAGACCCACTGAAGATGGCAGGGGGTGGGGGAAGTAGTTCTTGGATTCAAGTCTCAAAAGATGCATGCTGGATTTGAGCCAGGTTTCTGCCACCCCAACCTGTCTTTCTACCAGTGATAAGCTTTTTGCACCTCAGTAACTATTGAATGTGACTTTCCTTTTCATGGCTTTTCCACAGGATGAAGATGAGACGCCATAAGCTCTTTCTGACTCTCTGCATGGCTGGTCTCTGCCTCATCTCCTTCTTGCACTTCCTCAAGGCCCTTTCCTATGTCACCTTCCCCCGGGAGCTGGCTTCGCTTAGTCCCAACCTTGTCTCCAGCTTCTTCTGGAACAATGCCCCTGTCACACCTCAGGTCAGCCCTGAGCCAGGGGGTGCAGAGTTCCTCCGCACACCCTTGTATTCCCACTCCCCCTTGCTCCAGCCCCTGCCTCCCAGCAGAGCCAGCGAAGAGCTGCACAAAGTTGAGTTCGTGCTGCCGGAAGACACAACAGAGTATTTTGTCCGTACCAAAGCCGGCGGCGTTTGCTTTAAACCAGGCACCAAGGTGTTGGAGAAGCCACCCGCGGGAGGGCGGGCGGAGGAGCGGGCGGATGGCGCGGCCTCGGGGCGGCCAGCTCGCAAGCCGCTGAGTGCCAGCGGGACCAAGCGACGCAAGTGGGTGGAGTGCGTGTGCTTGCCGGGCTGGCACGGCCCCAGCTGCGGGGTCCCCACGGTGGTCCAGTACTCCAACCTGCCCACCAAGGACCGCCTGGTGCCGCGGGAGATCCCCCGGCGGGTCATCAACGCCATCAACGTCAACCATGAGTTTGACCTGCTGGACGTCCGTTTCCACGAGCTGGGAGACGTGGTGGACGCCTTCGTGGTGTGCGAGTCGAACTTCACAGCCTATGGAGAGCCACGGCCCCTCAAGTTCCGCGAGATGCTCCTCAATGGCTCCTTCGACTACATCCGTCACAAGCTGCTCTACGTCTTCCTGGACCACTTCCCCCCCGGCGGCCGCCAGGATGGCTGGATTGCTGACGATTACCTGCGCACCTTTCTCACCCGAGATGGCATCTCTCGCCTCCGCAACTTGCGCCCGGATGACGTCTTCATCATCGATGACGCTGATGAGATCCCGGCCCGCGACGGCGTGCTCTTCCTCAAGCTCTACGATGGTTGGACGGAGCCCTTCGCCTTTCACATGCGCAAGTCGCTCTACGGCTTCTTCTGGAAGCAACCAGGCACCTTGGAGGTGGTCTCAGGCTGCACCATGGGGATGCTTCAGGCTGTCTATGCTACTGATGGGATCCGTCTGCGGCGCCGTGAGTACTACACCATGCCTGGCTTTCGGCAGTACGAGAACAGCACAGGACACATCCTGGTGCAGTGGTCACTGGGCAGTCCCCTCCACTTTGCTGGCTGGCACTGCTCCTGGTGTTTCACCCCAGAGGGGATCTACTTCAAACTGGTGTCGGCCCAGAACGGGGACTTCCCCCGCTGGGGTGACTATGAGGATAAACGAGACCTCAATTATATCCGGGAGCTGATCCGGACTGGTGGCTGGTTTGATGGTACTACGCAGGAGTATCCCCCTGCCGACCCCAAAGAGCAGATGTACGCTCCCAAGTACCTGCTCAAGAACTACCAGCGGTTCCGCTACTTGTTGGAGAACCCCTACCGAAAAGCGGAGGGTGCTGGGTGAAGGCCACCAGGGCTTGCGTGGGAAATCAGAGCTTCACAACAAAGGGAAAAAGTCGGGTGTTTTCTTCTGCTCCTTTTTTTGTTTTTTTTTTGTTCTGGGTGGGGTGTGCCATTTCTCTGGGGTCTCTGTCCTCTCTCCCTTCCTTCTCTTCTTCCCTTCATCCCCGGGTGACCCTGGGACACAAATTCCTCAGTTGTGTGATGGGCGGGAGGAGGAGAGATATTGGCGACCTACTGTGGCAGGAGCATAAAGACATTCCTGCATCTCCCGGACCTCTCCTGCTGGCTGGACAGAATCTCTGCAGCCAGCTGGCAGGTTTTCCCCTGGGGGAGGCTGGGAGGGTCCCATGGGGAGAGGGCAGCTGTTCCTGTCCACCCTCGTCCTTTGTGGATCGGAGCAAGCACAGATGTGAGCCTGGGCTGTTCAGTGAACGTGTGAGTCAGCAGGCACAAACTGATGCGAGTGGTCATGTGTGCAGATGTGTGTCACAGGCATTTTTTGGATGAGTGAATGTGCGAAAGCGTCTCAGTATGCGTTTATTTTTTTGTATACCTCTCTATTCAAAGAGTATTTTGGGGAAGGGAAATCCTTTGCTTCCAAGGTGTTCTCCCCAAGATGCAGCCTCCTCCCGCAGGCTTAAGGCATCTGTCCTGGGCTCTGTCTTTGCCTGATGCTCTACCAGACCCGGAGCAGGCAGATGGGAAGCAGAGGAGAAAGATGATTTTTTTTTTTTTTAATTTTATTTTCTTTAAACTCCTTTTTCACCCCTACCCCCGCAACACTGCACTGGCTTGGCCCACAGAAGCTGAAACATCTTCCCTGCAGTATATGCTTCTGTTGGGGCTGGGATAAGCTGCAGGGGACTTAATCAGATGGTGGGAGTATATGTTTACAAGTGCATGGTTTCCTATGTGCATGAGTGCTAACATGCATGGTTTTGGTATGCACGTGGGCGTTCGTTACCAGTACTGGGGGGGAAGGGGACATATTTGGGTTTGGGTGTGTGTATTTTCAGGAAATGGTGGGATCCAGAAGCTGTGATCTCTGTCTTGGCATGGATGACTTCTCGGGAAATTCATAGGAGAGGGGCAGGGAGAGCATTTGTTCTGCATAGCAGTGCTACACAAGTGGGACTGTTGGGTGCCTCTCCAGCTGCCTCTCGTAACTCTGTGGGCTGTGCTTGTTGCAGGGTTGCTGCTTATGTGTGCTGGCTATTCCTTCTTGCCGTGGGGTAAAAAGGAGAGAAGGGCAAAGCTCTGAGTCAGCAACGGGTGTTGTGGGGAAACACAAAGCCTGTCAAAGCACAGGATCCAGCTGTCTGCTCTTAAGGTGTGAGGGAGCTCATGGAGAAACGGGCCATGGGCAGACTTCCCCTGGGGTCAAGAGACTGTTTTGGGACAATCATGCAATCCGGAGAACGTGTGCAGCCCACGCATGCAGCCTGGGCCATGCAGACAAGACCGTGCAGAGGAGAAGGGATCTAGGAGGACGCTAGCTGCAGCTGATGGGGCCAGTGTCTGCTCGGAGTTTGCCAGTGATGGGTAGTTGGGATCTGGCTGGTCGTTGTACTGGATTGGTTCAGCTCACTGAGGAGGTAGATCCACGTCTCCACCCTTCCCAACCTAAGAGATGGCTTGATGGGGATGCCTGGAGCCTGGGCTGTAGCGGGCAGAGGGTGAAAAACATGAGGAACTTCCCCTGTTAGCCTTGCGGTGGAAAGACTGGCTCGTGTTCCAAGCGAAGAAGTGAGGATCATATAGAGGAGGAGGAAAATGCTGTCACAAGGAAGAGTGACCCTGACATCAGGCCAGCTGTGCTGAAGCAGGAAGGTTTCCATTGCCATTAACTCCATCAAAGCTCCATATTCCTGTGTTGCCCAGCCCACTCCCACCCTTGTGCCTCATTCCCATCTCTGCTTCTCTCTCTTTTTCCCTCCTATTCCCCTCTCTAGAGAATTGAAAAACATCAACAAAAATAACTCGATTGCCTAATAAGACTGAGGCTGGAACAGAATGAAGATGAATTTCTTTTTCTGGTCAAACTGAGATGGAGTTAATCCTAGCTTCTTCCACATCTCATGTGCCATAATACCTGCTTAGAAGAACCGAAGGACCCTCTTTTGCATGCTGTTTTTATTCGTTTTTAAAATCACCGTTCTCACTTCTGTCTTCCCCACAGGTAGAAAAGCCCCTTTGGGAACTGAGTGTGGGGAGAAACTTTGGTAGGCAGAATGGTCTTCCCTCAAAGGGAAGCTGTGGCTCTTCTAAGTCCAGACTTCTTGACACAGCAGGAGGGAGGCTTGTCACAGTCACGGGGTCCTTGTGCCAAGCAGCTGTGTGGAGGTCTTGAGCACAGAGGGATTCTAGAGAAATGGGGACCCAGCTGAGAAAGGAGGAGCCTGTGTTGAGTAAGATGAGAGCAGCAGCACTGAGGCTGCAGCACAAGGGGAACATGTTTTCCCCAGTGGCAGCTGTAGAAGAGTAGGTGTGTTACCTCATGTGATTTGGTAGCAGAAAAATATGGAAGGAAGAAGCTATTTCTTATTTTTACTTTTGGAAGGGAATCCGAGATCTACTCTCAGACCTTTTGCTCTGCCTTATCTCAGTAACAACACAAGCCCAGTGCCAGGCCTTCCTCAAGACAGGAGAGAAAAAGAAATCAGTCTTTGCATGGGTGCTTCGGCAGCACCAGAACCCTGTGAAGCTAAAGTGCATGCATGTTGGGGCTGTACCATGTTATCTTCTACAGTGGGAGCAGCCTCTCCCCTGATAGCAGCCCTTCCCATGCACGGGCATCCTTGGGGATTTTTAGTGCACTGCAAGTCGCATTTTCATCACTGAGGTATGGCCCTTGTCTCTTGAGAGTTTCAGATGAGCTCACAGCTGCAATATCTGGATCTCCTATTCCTGAAGCACAGCTTGTTGCCTTTTCTCCCCTCTCCTCCATTATTTACTCCATTTTCCAGCTCTCCCTCCCTTGGGCAGGAGGAGAAAGTCCTGCTGGCATAGCAGCACTGGGGCTCTTTCGCAGGACTCTGGCCCTATCCTCCTCCTGGACTTACTCACTTCCTTATTCTTAGGAAATTAAATTTAAAACAGGCTTCTGTTGTGGTGGGAGGAAGGGAATTTACAGATAAAATGCATTCTTTTTTGTTTCTCTTTCAAGAATCATTTAAACATTATTTGATTTAAGGCCAAACCAGTCAATGTTTCTGTCTGATTTGTCTGGCTAACCCTGTGTTTATTATCCTTAGAGAGTGAGAGCGCTTGTCGTTAAAAATCTTCCTTCTTGTCCCTTGAGGGGGTGTGGACTAGCAAGCTGACTTTTGCACAGTGATTTCCCAAGGTGGTGGCTTGGCCTCTGTCCAGCCTTGCCTGTACTGTTGTACCAGGACCTCTGTGGCCAGTGGAGAGAGGGGACAGCCACCATCCCAGACAACCTCCCCAAGAGAGAACCCAAAAGCATGGAGGGGTGTGGGGTGGTCAGAGAGGCAAAGGAAGAGGCAGGTTTGTGTCAGATCCTGATTTCCCAATGCTGAACTCTGAGGCGAGCGATGAGGCTCCTTGATCTTGTCTGAAACAGGTCCTGAGGTTTGAGAAGGGAAGGACTGAAAAACACCGTCCTGCCCCTGGGCTGGGACTGGGATCAGACCACCACAGCCCAGTGTTGGTTGTCGTAGTCACGAGCAGCGAAGCCACGAGCCCGCTGCTTCTCTGGGAGCAAATCCCTCCGGTGGAGGGAAGGAAAGCATCGCCACCCTTTCCCTTCAGCCCTCTTCAGCTCTGCTTTTTCTTCCCCAAAACCTTTTCACCTTCCAATTGGTTGGTGTAAAGGAGGGCCAGGTAGTAGGTGGAGCAGTGTGTGGCATCCGCAAGCCCTGCTTTTCTCCTGTCTGCCCATCTCTGGTCTTGCCTTTCTTTGTGCTTCCCACCTAAAAGGATTGTGTGTTCATGCATGGCTTTGGCCTGGGGAACTCATCTTCCTCCTTTGCCCCATGTGAAGGAAAGGATACGGGCTTTGAATCTGCAGCCAGTGAACTTGCTAAAGCAGAGAGAACAGGGCAGGTCAGCTGTCTTTGCCGCTCCGGAGGACCGCGGGTAATGCTGTACCCAAGTGATGGACAGAAAAGATGGGGTGGTTTTGTGCCTGTGTGGTTGGTATGAAGGATGACACGCTCAAGTCCAATCTCGCTGTTGCTTCCTCCGATTCCTGCGTCCTGCTGAGGAGTTTGCTGTCGTGCAGCTCGGGCCAGCCTGCTCTTCATGTGTCTGTGACAGGTAAATGAGGGGACCCTGTGGCCTCCAGGCAGTGTACGAGTCAGGATGGAGGGAGAGTGTCATTGCAAAATGGGTATTTGTTCCCTTCCACCCCTCCCTTGGTGGATCCTTGTGGGATGGTAGTGTCTTTTCCCCTCCCAAACGTCCCCCAGGCTCTCCCTGTCTCTAGGCTCCTGCCAGCAATCTCCGTGGCTGCTATGCCTCTGCACTGTGAAGAAATATGTCCAGGGTCACTCCTGGTCCCATTAGTGAACACTGGTGGTGAAGAGGGAAGGGATGGCTTGTCCGGGCTTCACTGACCTCAGACCTTGGTGAGAAAGGAGGGGAGCGAGTGGGAGAATGGATCCTGAATCCTTCCATCGTTGTGTTCTCCCCCTCCCCCCGGCCCCGAAAAACCTCCCTTCTGATTTCTGAGACATTGGACAAACTTGCTCTTATTATGGAAAGAGAGGGGGAGCTGGAGGTAAGGGGGTGGCAGGCAGGGGCTTGGATCCAGCACCGAGAAAGGAGAGCTGTTTCTAATGCAATACACTGACATTTAAAGCTTTGGGGACTACAGATAATGGATTAAGAAGGGATCTGAAATACTCTGAGACTAAGAATTCAAACCACTGTTTTTTTCCTTCCTGTGTGGATGATGATGCAGTATCATCCTGGAGGTGGTCCAGCAGCACTTCCGAGCCTGGGGTCCACCTGGACCTACTGGTGGTGTTGCCCCTGGGCTGATCCCAGAATACCCTGCTTTGGCAAAAGAATGCGTGGACTTGCCTAAAATAAAAGAGGGAAAAAAAAAAAAAAAAAAAGAGAGAAAATAAGAGCGTCTGCAAAGCTCCTTTCCACTCTGTAATTTATAAACAGCAAGTAATAATGAACTTTTTGTAAGGATAAATCAAGTGTACATTCTGAAATCATTTTCTCTGTAAATGGTTGGATTTCATTTCACCCTTAAAGGGATGCTTAAAAGGATGAGATAATAATAAAAATAAAAAAAATTTACAAAGTATGAAAGGAAACCACGGTGTACGTGTGTGTCAGCTTTTATTTCTGATCACTTGGCAGAGGGGTCACTGGAAAATGGAGTGAGGGAGGTTGCTTCCCACCTTGGCTGGACCTTGTTCCTGAGAAGAGAGATTGAGGGGGAGCCCAGCTGGTTTGGGGAATGATTCCTGATTTCGTAGGCCTAGGTCAGACCTAATCTTCTTCACGTAGGGTGAGTATGAGCTCGTAAAGGCCCATGGAGTGGGCAATGATGGCTCTGGGAAGAGCGGGTGGGTGTGAGAACCAGCACCACTGCTCATGAAATGGTCCCTTGTCACCATCTTCCTTCCCTTGGATGCATCCGCTTTTTCAAGTAAAGCTGTGGCAAGCCTGGAGCCCCACATGAAATCTCCCCACTGCAGAAATGTCTCTCTTTTGGCTGACTTTCAGCATGGTGCATGAGAGAACATGACCTCCTTGTTTTAGCTTATTTCTAAACCCATCTAATGTAATTTTGGCTGTTCCCATTACTTAATATCAAAGCCTGATCCTGTTCCGAATCCTCCTAAGCATCTGGCCTCAGCAGTGCCTTTGGCAAGAGCCTTTCACAGGCTTATGTGCCATCTACAGCTATTTCACTTTTAACTTTTTAAGCATCTTGCACTTCAGGTTCATTCCTGGTCCCATTTAGAGATACTGACTGTAAGCATCATAGGTTAGTGTCCTTATAATCGTTAGATCCAGCATGTTCCCTCTTCTTTCTTCCCCATCAGTCTAACATTTTAAATTCTTCTCTTGTAGAAGCATCTCCATCAAACTAGAGACTTCTGTTGTGCATTAGTGCCTCTCTGCAGCTTCTGTCTCTGGAACAGTGGGCCTGGAATAAACATACCACACAAAACTAACAATTAGAATTTTCTATTAATAATTTTTAGCCTTCTTAGTGATAGCTGTATTTTTGTGCCTGAATAGGGGATAATCTAAACGTAGGTGATTGCCAGAATTCCTCAACTTTCAATTTTTCAAGAGGAGAAGGTAAGTATATAAGCTTACGCCAATGGCAATTTACCAAGACAGTTTAAGAAATGAGAGTTGACTAGGTCAAAGGTTCTCTTGTTATTTTTCTTGCCTCCAACATGAAATCTTTTACTGACATTTATATTATTTTAAGAAGTAACATAAATGGCATTTCTTCAGTTTCTTGGGCGGTTTTAAAAGAAGGCATTGCCAGAACCCAGGACCTTTTTCTCTGGAAAGCACACGCTTCTGCTGCGGGAGCTGGAAGTGCCTCTGTGAGCGAGGGGTTGACTTTTCCACCAGCCAGCCTGCGGTAGAGACCCTCCTTTGCAGGAGCAGTGCTGACGGTCAGCCCAGTGCGGGGGGCACGTGGCTCTACTACGAGCCTTGTACAGCATCTCTCAGAGGGTCCTTCGAGACATCAGAAGGGGTCTTGGTACGTGCAGCATGCGTTCTGGATATGGAGCCTTAAGCCCCATATTGGACCAGGAGCATGCAGGCCAAGAAAACTCTGTGTTTTGCAGAATTTCTGTACCCCAACAGGTCTTATAGGGGAAGATGCACCATGGAGGGGCTCTGGCATAACCTGCCTGGAAATAAGCTGTTTCTCCCGCTGTGTCAGAGATGTGCTGTGCTCATCGTGGCCGCTGTGCAACGCTGCTGGGTGGGGACCAGGGCTGTGGCAGACCCTCCACCTCTGGCTGGTGGAGGGGCTGGCTGCGGCTGGTTACTGACCAATGCCTGCAGCAGGCTTGCAGTTCAGGGGATGGACATGTTTCCAAATTACCAGGGAGCTTGGAAGCAAAGTGGCCTCAATAGAACCCTACAGCACCTTTCAGAAAGCTGCAAAGGGTATACCAAGGGCCTGGGTGTTTTTGGTGCTCAGATACATTTGTTCCCTGTGTGAGGGCACAGCTTAATACGCTGTTGAGGGGGGACGGTTGATTTTTAATTATTAGTCCAATTTTTTTTTTTTTTTTTTTTCTAAAATCTCACTGCTTTAGAGCCTCAGCTGGGGAAGCAGTGAGGCTTCAGCTGGCTGGCAGGCAACCCGTGGAGCAGGCAGGGAGTCACCCCAGCTCTGGAGAGCATCACCAGCAAACGGCTTCGTGCTCACGTGCCCCCAGCTGCGGGTGCCGGCTGCCCTGCTTTCCAGAGCATCACCACGGAGAGGATTTGGCTGCAGCCGTGGCAGAAAGGAGGCATATTCTTGCTCCTGGCAGTGGTTTCTGTGGCTCACAGGCACGCTCGTACCCCAGCCGCATCAAACCCTCACCTGGGAGTAAGCTTTGCAGGGCTTTGCTCGGTCGCTTGCAGAACAGCCTCGGAGGAGCGACGCAAAACTGTCTCACCCAGAGAAAGGGCTCCAGGTCGCTGAAGTGAGAGGCTGACAATAAGGGATGTAACCCACCGGTGCTTGGGAGGGGAGCCTGGCTCGGGGCCAGGCTGCTGCAGGCTTTGCCTTCGTAGCTGCAGAGGGACAAGCGCACCAGCAAAAGGGTAAAGGATGAGCCCACTTCAGCTGATGTTTGGGAAGTTGCTGTAAGCATCTCTGAGAACCCTGAACACAAACACCTACTTGGAACTAAGGAAAATTTGGCAATCCTGACATTTCCAGTGTTTCTGGGTGTTCTTTTTTTTTTTTTTTTTTTTTTTAACACAAAGTGAGAAAATAGTCCTTACCATCTTTTGAAATACATTATAGCTATATAAGAATACAAATCTTTCAAGACCATATCTCTCCTCACCCTGACAAATGAAATACAAAATAAAACTCCACTGTTTTACTCATGTTTCTTGTGCCTTATGGCTTGAACAGTGGATCCTCTTGGCTGAAGTCCATCCCAGTAACAATTTAATTTGGGAACAACACTTCACCTTTCTAAAAATAAGGAAAAGTGAGAAGAAGAGCAACTAAGCTGTGCTGAATACAGATCTAAAATGACTTCTCCAGGATCTCATATTAAAGAAAATATGTTACCCAGAGAATGTATAAAATTAAATAATAGAAGCCTGCCTCTATGCAGCAAACTCTTTCCTGGCATTTTAGCCCTGTCTGGACCTTTTCCAAAGAGAGAGAACAAATCATCAGGTTTTTTTTTTTTTCCCCTCAGACACTTACTAAGAACCAGGCACACACACAAAAATAAAAGAATGTAGAAAACATCTACCCACTTCTGTTTGGTTCCCAGTATTTTTAAAGCATTTGACTCAAACTGTTACCCAGAAGTGAATGTCAAACTACTGCAAAACCAAAACCAGACAGATTTCCCCAAATGGGACAGAAACAAGTCTATCTAAGGACCTGTGACTTAATGGGACAAGATGTGCAATAAGTGCCTACACCTAGGAAAAGAAGAGAAGCAGCAGGATATAACAACCCTGCCCTTCTCAGGTTGTATATACGTATATGGGACCAAACCTCACACGAGGCTGGGAGTCCAGATGCCCTTTACACAAACCAAAACCCCATGTTCATGCTGGGAGGACCTCACGTCAGCAGGCAGAGGAGCTCAAAAAACCTGGGGTCAATGTGTGCAGCCCTGCTCAGGAAGCTGATGCCACCAGCTGCAAGCTCTCAGCTATCCGCAGATGCTTCTACTGCAGAAAACCCACGAGGCTGTCAGAGTGATGCAAAATCGCAAGGATAACTGCTCACAAAAACAGGGTCTCTGAATGGCTCTGGAAACCTGCAGCACGCAGCTGGTGCAAAGTGTAAAATGAGGGGAGAGTCTTACTAAGCAGGGAATTTAAAAAAAAAAGAAAAGTCCCCAACAAACCCAGCCACATGGAAATTTGGTTGAAGAAACGCGAGTCGTGCCGAGAATGAAGATGCGCGTGGACCAATTACCAAACTACTACAGCAGCATTTTCAATTTGTTAGGTAATAAAACTGAGCTTCCTCAGCGACCGTCAGTGCAGACCCTCACAGCAGCTCTGCATCATGCAGGAGACCGCTTGCTGCTGCCAGTGTTTGCAGCCCCTTGGGCTCTAGGGCTGGAGGCTGGGGAGCTGAAAAGCTCCATCTCAGCAGCAGCAGGGCTGGGAACCTTTCCTTTCTTACCCCCTGGCAAAGACATATCCCGAGTGTGACTCCCCGGAGTGGCTAGTTACTCTCTGCTATTAAAATCTGGAATCAGGAGTACCCCTTGAAAGGCGTACCTGCAGCCTCTCCTCCCACAGCACCCATCTTCCTTCCCACATGTCAACATCAAAGCTGCTGGGGGTTCAGGGAATGAACCCACCTGTGCCACCCTTGGCCCTCCGCCCCTCCTGGCTCATTGCAGCCAGAGAGCAGGAGCCCAAGTGCCATTATTCCTTTCAATTGCTTGATAAAAGTAAAGAAATAGGGCCGCAATGAAAGCGAGAGCTGTTGAACAGAGTTGAACAGACCACCAAAAGCCCTCTTGCAAGGTTCTTTTACTAGAAGATATTAAGGATATTAAGCCCAAGCTCAGATGGTATTGGTGGCTCCCTACTCATCTTCCCTCCCGCGTTTTGGGATTGTTTCCTGGCTCCTGTAAGAGGCCAGCCTTCTGTTTCCAAGCACAGGGCTTTTTCCTGACCCTGCAGAGCCCCTCCAAGATGCCATTTGCAACTCTGCGGGTCACTTTCACCTCCTTGCTGCCGAGGGAGTGTTTGCTGGCCGGTGGTGGGCAGAACAGGGATGTCTCCATGGCTGGGAATGGTCTTGCCCTTGCAAGATGGGTGGTGGGAAGCACTTGACTCCCAGGAGCAGAGTCTGCAAGCCAGGCTTAGAGGCAGCAGTTTGCTGCTTGTGGTGGCCATCAGAGCCTGCAGCAGCGGCCGCTGGAGTGGGAGGACCGGCCGCAAGCATGAGAAAGGCTGGCAGAGGAATGGCAGCTCCAGAGACTCCCAGGGAGGAGGGCGACAGAGGTGCTGTCTGTGCCTTATCACAGGTAAACAGCATGGGTTATTGTGCCCCATCATCCATGCTGCCTTTGATATTTCACCAAGCTCACTTAGTCATTTGGGGAAACAAAGGTTGTTATTGTTCTCCAGGCGCACAGCTAAGGCGTGCTCCCTCCTCTCTGCTTGTACCTTGCCCCACTGGGCAAGGAAATTCCCTTTCTTGCAGGGACTCAGGCTGGATGCACCAAGGGCACCCCATACCCAAGGGGTCCATGGGCAAAGAAGCCACCAGGCAATAGGGCTCTGCAGGCAACGGGGCGCCGGGTAAAGCATCCCATCAGGGCAGCACAAGCCTCTGGGGGTACTGGGTGGGTCCCCACTGGCGTGGTTGGTTGTTGGTGGGTCAGCAGAGGAGCTGACCAGATTGGGGAACACTGGAGAGAGGATGTTGCTTCACTACCTGAAGGCAGAGTTCAAGTTTACAACCCCCGTCACATCACCAGAGGTCCAGCGCTCGCACAGCAGCTGGGATGGCGTCGGTCGTGTTGCTCTGCCGCTGCGCTGGCCCGTCTCTTTGCAAGAGAGAAGGGGCAGGCTGAACACCCGTGCCTGCATGGCGTGGGCGTGGGGAGCCCACATCAGGCAGTGGGCACCGCGAGTGGCCTCCACGGAGGGGCAGGGGCAGTTTGGAGGCACGCTGCGTGGCGTGGCCAGAGGAGTTCACAACACGCACACGCAGCTGCTGGCGAGGGGCCCGGGAGCTGGAGGCCAGCCTGGGGGGGGGAAACACAGAGAGAAACACTAAAACAGGCACAACCCAAGGGGGCCAGGCTGGGGAAGGGGGTGTTTACAGAGGCCCACAGTCCTTGGCTGCCATGGCGGGAGGGCAGCAAGGAAAGGCCGTCGGTGCGCAGGCGGCCCCGGCAGATCCCATTTGTAGCACATCAGGGGTTTGCCACACGTAGGCCCGCAAGTTTTGATCCAGATTTGAGAGTTTCAGGGACTGGGCTCATCAGTGCACCTGCCCGGAGGTGGCAGAGCCCTGTTGTGAGGATTGAAGTATTTCTGTGGATCAACAACCCAAGGAGGAGGCAGGAAGCCAGGAGGAAAGTTCAAAGATCGATTTTCATTCTGGCAGAAGGTTAAGGGTAGGGAATATGAATGCTGCCTCCGAGGTCCCAGATAGCTCCGTATATGAACTGATGATCTGGAAACAAAGCTGAGCAATATACCAAACATTTTTTAGAGATGACTCAAAGCTATTGACTTCTGAGAAGATCAGAAAGGACTGTAAGTAAAATGCAAATGTGGCAAGTGGGCAGCACCATGCATTTACCAAGGTTTAACTAGGCATGTGCCAAATCAGAAAAGAGAAAACAAATTACACGGAAGAATTACAAAGCTCCAGACAGTCTATAACAACTCAAGAAAGAATCAGGTTGTCACACAAACCCTGGCTCTGTGAGTAGCTGCAGGTTAAAAAAAATAAGCACACACAAAATATTAGTATGCAGAAGGAAGAAGGGGAGAATAATATGGAAAATATGATAATGCTATTATGTAAATCACTAGCACGGCCTCTCTGGGAATACTGTCTGCAGTTCAAGTCAGCCTTTCTCAGAAAGGGCTGATTAGGGGCATGGCAAACTCGCTCACAAAGAGAGATCGAAACGATTGGGGTTGTTTATCTCGGAAAGGAAATGAACAAGAGGAGATTGGCACGGAGGGAGCCAGTCCAGAGCTTCTGGTTTTCTTCCTGTTGAATTCTATCGCTGTCATATCTGGTGTTGCTGAGAAGTGCATGAAGTGATGTGGCTCTCCTCTGTCACACACGGTTTGCTCTTTCACTCTCTCCCCCAAGGGAGGCACAGCATATGCAGTTATGGTTTATATTTTGGTAGGATGTGGGGAGGAGAAGATGGCTAAGAAGGAATAATTACTCCCCTGAGTAGACATGCAGTAGAGAAAGTGAGAACGGAAAAGGGGGATTTATACCTGGACAGAGGGGTGGAAGGTCCTGGCCTTTGGAAGGCTCCTTCCATCTCCTCAGGCAGACCCTGGAGAGGCTGCCAGCTGACTGCCCTTCTCCTACAGCCCTTGAGACTTCCAGACCAGGCCCTGAGGTTCCTTGGAGATAAAGACAAGGAGCTTTAGTTTGTTAAGTTATTCTGTGAAAAGCATCAGGGTAGTCAGAGGTACCTTCAGACACACACAGCATTCAGCCACTGCTCTCTGCCTACCCTGAAGAACCAAAGAAACCTTCTCTGTTTACCCCCACATTACTCTGGGCAGCCAGCAAGCACAGCCAGAGATGACCGCGACGGCCTCTGCTGTGGACATCGACTCGCTGCAGTGTGCTGAACTCTCCCCTTCCTCACACCAAGCCGTCTGATGGCATTTAGGCCTGTCAGAGCCAGAATGACAAAAGGAAATACCTATTAGTGCTCCTGCTGTTCTGGTCCACGGGGAGCATGCTTACAGGCACATGGAGCTGCCAAGGCCGACAACCCAGCCCGTTTCGCCACGGTACATGAAGCCCAGGCTGCTAATAAGACCATCGTGGCAGAACAAGCCTGGTGTCCCAAGGTGGATTCAGTACAGGTGCCCACCTCGAGGGCAGCTGCAAGTCTAAGGAGGGGAAGAGGAAACTCCTGTCCTCGCCGCCGTGACAGCTCAAGCCAAGGTGGGAAGCAGCTGCTCCACCCTGGGCTGTGCAGGCCCAGCCTGGGTCCCTCCGGGCCACACCGTGGGGGGTCCCACATACCCCTGTGCTCCCCTCAGCCCTTTCAGGGTGTCCCCAGCCCTCACTCCACCCCACCCTCTTCCCCACAGCCATCCCTTGAAGGGCACGGCCTCCTCAAACCGGAGCAGCACCGGGCCCAGCTTGCCCCGTCCCAGCCCCAGCTGGGAGCAACCAGGGGGCGGCGGTGCCCCTCCCCGCCGGCAGGGGGCAGCCTGACGGCGCGAGCGGGAGGCGCAGAGCGTCGCCCCCCCCCCCCCCCTCCCGCGCCGGCCGTCGAGGCGGCGGGCGCGGCGCCCCGCCGCCAGGAGGCGCCAGCGCTGCGCCCCCGCCCCCGCCGGGGACTCCCGCTCTCTGATTGGCGGCGGCCGGGGTTACGACCCGGAAGCGGATCGGCCATGTTGCCGAGTGACCCCCGGAGCGGTGCCGCCGGGCGGTTCTGCTGAGGGGACGCGGTTACCGTGAGGGACGCGGAGCGGTTCCCCTTCCCTACCCCGGTCCTTCCCGGTGAGTGGGATGCTGCCGGTCCCCGGGGTGTGCGTGGGGGGGTGTGGGCCGGGACACCCCACCTCGGGGCCCCGGTGAGGAATGGGCGCTCCCCGCGGGAAGGGCCGGGTCGTGGGGCCCGCCGGCTCCCCCGCAACAGGGCGTGGGGCCCGTAGCGAGCCCGTTATTCCCTGTGCCCTGTTAGAGCTGCTGCCCTCGCCCTCCCCGAGCCGCAGAGGACGGCTGCGTGCGGGGCCAGGCGGCGGCGGCGGCCGATGCGCCTCTCGGGGAGGGAGAAGCTGACTCGGATCCCGCACTCCATCACCTCTCTCTAGGTCGCCCGTCCACGCAGCTGTCCCCCATGGCAGCGTGGTCCCGGGAGGCCGTCCTGACCCTCTACCGGGCTCTGCTGCGCCAGGGCCGCAGGCTGCGCTACACCGACCAGGATTTCTACCTTGCTTTCATCCGCCGCGAGTTCCGCAAGAACCGGGGGCTGCAACAGCTGGAGGATAAGGAAAGACAGTTGGAGAAGGGGCAAGCTTTCCTGCGGAGCAAACTGGGGGGCCTGGTTTAGAGATTCGCTGTAGCTCCTTCTGGCCTCGCTTCCCTCTTCTTTCCGAAATCCCCTTGCCAACCAGAAGAGATGATTAACACTCCCTGCCTGCCACTGTCTTGAAGAAGTCTGGAAGGTGCTTCCTCAGGCACACCAGGAGGGCTCTCCTCTTCACAAATGCATTAGGTCACAGGTAGGTCGTTTACAATTATATAACCGTGTTCTTCATGCTACTACTGCAGTTAGCTTCATGAAAGTGTGGGTTTCTTCTGGGGCTGAAGAGTGACTGGACTCCTGGTTCATCAAGGCAGGAACACTCCTCCCGAGATTGCAGCTTGGCCTTAGAAAAATCTAAGGGCAGTTTTAAACCACCCAAGTTGGGCAGGCTCTGAACCTTTGAAACTGACTTAGAAAACAGATCTTGAGTCAGGTTGGAAGAGTTTTGTGGTGTTTTCATGTAGATTCACTGAGGATCCACCTACACTGTTTTACACGTGTAATTGGTCAAGGAGGCTCTTTAAATTTAAATATCAAGAGCAGGTTAAATGGGATTTGGGGGAAAGAAAAGTACACGTGTAAGAAAATATTAACATTCACGTTATACGTGACTTTTATGAGAGTGAAACCCACCAGCCTTGAGGACAGGAATAAATGTCCAGTGAAAGCAAGGGAGCTGTTCTTTCTGGTGCATCATTGTCTCTCCTGTTGATTCTTGGGTGTCTTTGAAGTATCTCGGACCAGCCATTGTCTAACAATGAGTCTGGGAGTGGGTGCTCTGAGACTGCCTGTCAGCTCTTGGGGAGACTCTCATTTGTTGTAGACAAGCAGTTGACTATCCCTGCGTCGCTTTCTCTGTGAGCAAAATTAAACACGTTAGATTAAGAAAATAAATTGGCTTTAAAAAAGCCATGCTTTGGCTGAGAAACGCAAATTAAAAGGAAAAGGCCATAGAGTTTTACATCATATAAAGGATTTTATTGCAGACTGTTGCTCAAGGAAGTCTTGCTTTCTTTTTGAAAAAGCATTAGATGATTGCACAGTTAAACCTGCATCAGTGATTAGAAGCCCCACATCACAGTCAGGATGTTTTTCTTCAGGTCATGAACAGAGCTGGAAGCAAAGAAAAGCTGTCATTGCAGAGCTGGGTCAGTACTGCTCTGCTGTGTCGGGGGTACAAGCAGCTCCTCAAGGGAAGATGATTAAAGAGGCTGCAGGGTTAGATGGTTGCGTCCTATGGCTCTGTGCTAAGAGCCCAAGAGTCGTGAGCGTGGGGTGGAGGACAGGGGAGCCAACCACGGGGATTGCATGTTTTGACCCCATTTGTTTAATGCTCCCGCTCCTTCCAGGTGAGATGGCAGGCGCTGGGCAGCGCAGAGGAAAAAAAGATGACAACGGCATCGGCACAGCCATCGACTTCGTGCTGTCCAACGCCCGGCTTGTGCTGGGTGTGGGTGGAGCAGCCATGCTGGGCATCGCCACGCTGGCCGTCAAACGGGTGAGGGAGCGTGCAGGACAGCGGGGTGGGACCTGAGCACGGGGGACACTGGAAAGGAGTAGTGGGAAACAAAAAGACCCGGGATGCTGGCACTAGGCTGGATAAAAGGCAAACGTTGGGTCCTTTAACGACTCAAAACTGTGCCTGGTGTTGTTGCTTTAGATGTACGACCGGGCAATCAGTGCTCCCAGCAGCCCCACTCGCTTGAGCCAGTCAGGAAAGAGAAGCTGGGAAGAGCCAAACTGGCTGGGCTCCTCCTCACGCTTACTGACCCAGGATATGAAGACGAACCTCAGCCGCTCCCTGCAGACCCTTCCCACCGATCCTTCGGCCACAGACACAGGTAAGGAGCAGGGTGACACTCCTGCATTACAGAATCATCCAGGCCCATAAACCCTGTATTCATTTATAGGAACGCAGGAAAGAGAATACTCTTTCTAGCCCAGGATTTTGATGTTTTTCTTTTAAGCAGGTCTACTGGTAACTTCAAGAATTAGAAGTCGGGTTGGGAACAAGTGAATAATAGTTCTCTATTTGCATCTTTCATTCCTCTCGTGACTTCATAGTCTTAAGCTTTATTCTCCCTCAGTCTTTTCTCTTTCAAGCTGAATAATTACTTGTGCAATCTTTCACGATAAAAAGCCATTCCATCCTTTCAGGCTCTTTGCCTTTCTTTGTATTGTTCCAGTTTGTGTCTTTTTAAGAGGAGAATATTCAAACTGTGAATGCACTAGCAATTTAGAACAGTAATTCCTATGTTATTTCCATCATTTTCCTAACAATTTCTGTAACGCTGTTTGCCTGTTTAGGGCTGCTTATCACTGAGGTAGTCTTCATCTGGCTGTAAAAAGTGACCTGCAGTCATCTTTTTGAGTGGGATAATAAGTTATTTAGAGTCCTTCAGTGTTTGTTATATTTGTCTCGTTGTTTTTTCTCACTGGTTTCACTTTCTATCCCTGGTCACTTCAGGAGATTTACACTTGCAGATTTAAAATAAAAGTCAGGATCAAGCTTTTAACTTGATTTCCAAGTTCTCTGCAAGAAAGTCAGGTTCAGAATGGCAATGGATTTTCTGCTGAGGAAACATTAAATAACTAGACAGTTGTGTTAAATGGGGCCTGGATCATTTGATTGGAGCCCCCAAAGATGAAGATTGAGGAATAAAACCATCGATGAAGGCCTCTTGCTTAAAAATAAATTAAAACTTAAGATGGAAAAGTAAGTTTTTTCATGAACAGGCAATGAAGTCAGGTTCCCTGTGGTTCTGTGAGCTATTTGCCTTTCACACAAGACCTCAAACCTTTCCAAAAGCCCACAGTGGGACAGGAGGGCAGCAGCAGCTGAGGTTGGGCAAGATGGGTCTGTGCACAGCTTGGTCAGCCATTCTGCATATGCTGCATGGCCAAATGCCTGATGCCAAACAAATGTGCAACAGCTGATTGCCTTAATGGGGCTTGGGAGTTTCTCCTGCACCCGTTAAGTGCCACAGCCCTTTGACAGATCTCTTAGATCTGTTATTCTTCCTTAATTCTCATTGATAACTTCTGAAACTCTTGGTCTGTATTAAGAATAGTCTGAAAGACAGATGGGAAGCATTGACTGACTTCTTTAGGAAACTAGTCAGGAAAAAAGGGGCTTTGTGGATCTGTGCAGGTTAGACATTGCTTAATAACACAGGTGGCAGCATAAAGCCTTATATTGCTGTGTTGTGCCTAAGAGTGTGCTCTCTGTTCCTCAGCCAGTGAAACTTTGAGGGAGGTTTTCCCTGGGGCTATGACTGCCTGAGCTCTGCTGGCCCCAAGATCTGTCAGCTCATCATCCTGATTAAGTGTTGTTCAGACTCTCAGCAACTGTTTCATTTCCAGGTGGTGTGATCTACTCTGCTCTCATAACCTAGTCAGGACTGGGGTTTGCTGATAATTTGTAAAAATCCATTATAATGTTAAAGACTTAATGAGATTGTGATGGTTGTTCAAGAGTGTTTTATCCACTGGTCTGGGATCAGGTTGAAAGTTTCTGAACTGGTAACAGTGCTGGATTTTTGATGAAATCGACCTGAGGTACTGCCCACATAGCCATTAAAATTACTTCCTTGTACACAATGTTAGTCTTGTTCTGGCTAAATTCCAAATCTAATAACTTGCTTTCATCCAGTTTGATGCTCATAGTAGTATCTTTTGAAGTTTCTCAGCGGCTCCCTTTTGACTGGTGCTTATGTAAAGCATGCAAAATGTCTGCTGAAATCTTTTGAGACTTAGGAGGCTGCACTTCCACGCTGCAGATTTTCTTCTGTGCATCACTTCACAGTGAAACACTGCGGACGATCAACAGTTTCCCTTCTGTCTTGCAGACTTTTTCCGACCCACAAGGCCCAAGCCATCTGCCAAGAGGAGTCAAGTGGAGCTGAAAAAATCCCGCCTTCGTCTGTCTCTGCAAGAAAAGCTCTTTGCTTATTATCGGAGGAAGGTGGCTATCCCAGCAGATGAGCAGGCCCGGGCCAAGCAAGCAGCTGTGGATATCTGTGCGGAGCTGCGCAGCTTCCTGCGTGCCAAGCTGCCGGACATGCCCCTGCGTGACATGTACCTCAGCGGCAGCCTGTATGACGATCTGCAGGTAATTCCTGGGCCCATGTGATGGGTCATTATTCAGAAGGCTGACAAGGCAGGGACGTTTCGGGCTTCCCTGGTGGCAGTGCTGGCTCAGCACAACATTCCTCTCTAATAAGGCTCCTGGGTGTCGACCTTCCCACTGTGGAGCCCAGGGGTTGATTTCTGCAGTATTGTTTGAACAGGCGTGACCAGGCCGCTCCAGTCTGCAAAGCATTTGCTTTTTGCTCTTTTATTTCTCCAGATTATCTCAGCCCTTCTTTCCTTCCCCTCTGTCTCTCCCTTTAGCAGTGTCTTTTACTGCTGTGTCCCTGGTAGACCTCTGTTTTCCTTCCTTCCAAATCCTTCCAAATACATGATATTCCCTTAGAACTCCTGTGTATTCATGTAGGTCTTCCCTACTCCTTTTTTTTTTTTTTTTTTTCTTAATGCATGACAGACCTGGATTGGACAGCAGTCCCTGCTGCATATCTCCCTGATGGCAAGATGCCCGTGGCTATAGTGAGTGATTCAGAGGCACACTTTTTTGTTTGAGTCACAGCTCTGGAATGGAGTGTCGAGTGTCCAGTGAAACTTAGATCCGGAGTCTTAATCACATTGGTGAAAAGGGATCTTTAATAACCTTTTTTCAAACAACGTGGCAGACCAGCTGAGGGCAGTACCTACTTGTAGCATGGGATAATTAAACCATGGCAACTTAAGCTTGTCTAGAAACTTAATACTCTGCCTGTTGTTTTAAATTATCATGTGGTGTTGCTGTGCCCTGGGCCAGCAACATCTCACATCCAAGTAGACTTAAAGCAATAGGAGGCAAAATGATTTGTCTATATGCAGCCCATGGCAGGTCCTGAAGTGTTAAAGATCTCCAAATAGCACAGACCATATAAGCACTAGCTTGGGCCATACCTTGGAGTTATCCCACTGATGATGGGAGAGTCCTTCAGGATTTTTTTTTGACAGAGGGAGGCTGTGAATCCCACTCAGAGAGGAGAGTGAGACAGCTGAATCCTTATTCCAAGCTTCTTTGAGCAGAAGGCTTTCTAAAGGTAGTGAATAGAAGCAAGTGTGGAGAGAGAAAGCTTGTTCTTACTGACTTTTCTCTCTTGTGAAAGGTAGTGACAGCTGACCACATCCAGCTCATTGTGCCTCTGATGCTGGAGCAGAACCTGTGGTCCTGCATCCCCGGAGAGGACACTATCATGAACATTCCTGGCTTCTACTTGGTGCGTCGGGAAAATCCAGAGTACTTTCCCCGTGGGAGCAGCTACTGGGACCGCTGTGTGGTGGGAGGTTACCTTTCCCCCAAAGCTGTAGCAGACACCTTTGAGAAAGTTGTAGCTGGCTCCATCAACTGGCCAGCAATTGGGACTCTCTTGGATTACGTGATCCGTCCAGCAGCTCCCCCAGCAGATTTGACACTGGAAGTCCAGTATGATCCAGAACGGCATCTTTTTATTGACTTCCTGCCATCCCTGACCCTGGGTGACATCATCCTTGTGGCCAAACCCCATCGATTGGCCCAGAATGACAATTTGTGGCGACTGAGCCTGCGGCCAGCAGAAACAGCTCGCCTCCGGGCCCTGGACCAGGGTGATTCTGGCTGCCGTTGCCTGTGCCTGAAGATCTTCAAAGCAGTATGCAAGTCAAACCCAGCCCTGGGTCACCTCACTGCCAGCCAGCTCACCAATGTCATCCTGCACCTATCCCAAGAAGAGTCCGACTGGTCCCAGGACATGCTGGCTGATCGCTTCTTGCAGGCGCTGAAGGGGTTGATCCGTTATCTGGAGGCAGGTGTTCTGCCTAGTGCTCTGAACCCCAAGGTGAACTTGTTTTCAGAGCTAACCCCTGAAGAAGTGGATGAGTTGGGCTATACCCTCTACAGCTCTCTGTCAGAGCCAGAGGTTTTGCTGCAGACGTAATGGGGCCTTACCTAGGGAAGTCTTGATAAGGTTTAGCCACGGTGGACTTCGATTACTGCGAAATATGTCTCCTCCACTTTTCTCTCTCTCTCTGTCTCCTTTTGGCTCATTATTATTTCCTGCTGTGGAGCTGGTGCTCCCACTGAATTTCTTGGTGCTACAGGTCCGTTTCCATCATTTCTGCCCCAACAGGTACCGACTGGCTAGGGAAAAGAGGCTAAAATTGCCCCTCTAAGATCTTTGCATAAATTCTGCACGTTTAAGTGTCTACCAAAAAAAAAAAAAGGCAAACTATGCACTTCTTTCTCCTGTAGTACACTTACTGTAGTGAGTCCATTTTGGTCTGAAGAAGGTAGAACTGGGCTGGTAAATCCAGTGATGATTTTAGCAGACTTGCATTGAGGTCCTTTCCTTTCCTCCAGTCTGACTTTGCCCCATGTTTCTTTTTCTCTGCTGTACCACACTGTCTCTCCTTTTTTTTTTTTTTTTTTTTTTTTTTTTTTTTTTTTGTTCTTCTTTTGTTTTCTGGTCCCTTTGATCCAGTCATGCAGGGCAGACTGAGATGTTTTGGATAGGGTTGTTTTTTTTATTTCTGAGTGGATAATGATTACACTGCTAGTATTTAGGGCTGTAGAGCTTGGAGTAGGAGAATAGCCATGCCCATGGCTCTCGCTCCTATGGGGCCTTCTCATCCTTTGCAAGCTGGGTTCAGGAGTAAAGGACTAAGGTTTGTCCAGTCTGCTGCAACACAACCTCCAGTACAGGCAGTTCTCACTGAAGCTGTCATAGGGGAAGAACAAACCTTTGTGGTCTGGTTATGTGATGAGGCTGAAGGAGCAGGGCTTGCCATTCCTGCCTAGCCAGATCTGCTGGGTGTTGTTGCTGATGGGAATGGCCCTGGGAATGGTGGCTTCTTAAAATGTCTCTGGCCTAGAGGAAGAGAGGCTGATTATGTGGGAGGGGTGGGAGGAGACAAACATGGGAACAGGGATCTTTTTCTTCTTTTTTTTTTTTTTTTTTTTTTTTGTTTTCTCCTCCATCTTTTCCTCAAGAGCTTATGGCTGTTCTGGTTTATAGGAGGTGGAAGCAAGACCACATGCCTCAAAGGGCTTTGTAATAAGCACATGTAAGCCAGATTCTCACCAGCTGTAAGTCTCTGAAGGTGATAGGACTAAACTAGTGTCATCAGCAAGGTTCTGTCCCCTACACTGATATTAGGGTACATATGCAGAGCTGGCATTTAGAGATATGTTGGCTTTGCCATCTGCTCTCAGTGGATGTTTTAGTCCCCTCCCCAGCTGCCTGAGCACTGAGACTGTCCATCCCCTTCCTCATTCCCTTGCGCTGACTTTCCAGGGCTCCCAGTTTACAATTACTCTTAGAAAGCTGGTGAGGGCACACCTTCCCATTCTGTCTGTTGGGACCTGTTGGTAATGCAGTTCTGCCCACTCCTGCTTATGGCTGGCGTCAGGAGGTTCTCCCTTGGCTGCCCTCCCATCTGCTGCTGGACTGCGGGATGGGTTTTGGGGGGCAGCTGCTGCTGCTCTGTTGGTATCTCCTAAACTAGCTGTGTAGACTCTATACTCAGCATTAAGCCTTCTGGCCTCCTGTCTTCAAAAAGGGGGAAGGAGGGTGCCCTCCTGAGTCTGGGGCTGTGTCTCCCTCAAAAGACCAGTGCAGCTGTCATTACAGAAACATCCTTGCCATTTCCCATCTTTAGCACTATTTTTCCCCCTTGCTATCCAGCTTCCCTAGCCCATGGAGAGGGGCACTGCAGCAGCAGAGTTTGGAGGGAGCAGAATCCTTTTCTCCTACCTTCTTCTCAAGATTACCCCCTGGTCTTCCTTTGACAGAGGAGTTTCAAGGTGAGTTTCAGGAATGGAACCACAGAGTCGAGTCTTTAGCCCTTGTTTTCTTTTTAGAGGCAGTGCTGGTGAGATGAGGGAGGGAGCATCTTTCTCAGACGATCCGTCCATTTTAGCCAATGTGTCAGATAGTATTCTGTATACAGTGATAACACAACGTCACATTTTAAATTATTTAATCCTTAGGGTACTGGTATTTTCTAGACTGCCAGATGTGTACTTTGAAGTTTGTGTGTGTATATAAAGTCTGTAGTCTACAAAAGGTTAACAGAAATTCTGTTTGTATGATTTTGTGTTTTGTAAGTTTTGCAGCAGTGTTGGTCATCTGTTGTTTACTCTTCACTCTGGTTCCCAGATTTCTTCCCCTCTTCCTTTTCCTGCCCTCTGCTGCCTTTCTGATGTCAGCCTTCCTACCCTGAAAGCAGACAGATGAGACTTGGAGCCTATAGGCTATTGGGGAAAATTCCCCTTTCTTTTAATTACTTGAAGGTCAACAAAAATATTAAAATATCTGGGTTGTCAGGAGCTCCCCATAAGTTCACTTCTTCGGTATGATCTTACCCCTCACTTGGTGCTGACTAATACTATGGTCTTCACACAGAATTGAGCAACAACATAGTCTGGAATTATCAAAACTATAGATACAAAAAAGGCAAGACATAAACAGGAGAAAGCCACTGTGAGCTGGCTTGAGAACAGTTGCCACATACATATCTGTAAAAAATTTTTTGCACGAGTGCTTTTACTTCTTCCTGGCAACCTAATGAATTAATATTTTATGGCCATTTCTTGCTGCTATTGAGCTCAATTTGTGTATCAAATGGAGACTGAAGCTGCCTTTTGGCCTTTTCTGTAGACTTTGCTCTAATTCACTTGAATCACTTCCATCACTTCTTCCCCTCAGTTTTGCCTTCCTCTGAGCTAGCCACAAGCCTGCTGTTGGGAGGCAAATGCTCACTTCCTACAGGCAGCCACCACAGCTGGCCATAGCTGCCCTGGCAGTGGCAGTCTGGGCAAAGGCCAAAGATGTGATGGGTCACGGGGACACTGCAATTAGGAGTATTTCAAGAGCAGGGTCAAGCACAAGGGCAACAGAGGCAGGGAAGAAAAAATAGGGTAAGTATGCAGGAAACTTATACTAATGCTGTACCTGGCCTGTGGGTCAAACAGACAGTTGCAGAGCCTTTTGAACTGGCACCTTTCAGTATTAAATGCAGTACATGTGTTGACATACAGCCCGGAGAGCTGTCTTACCTATGTGTAGGCTCCTTCCTAGTCAAAGCTGTAGCCCAGAGCAGGAGGACCTAAAGCTGAATGTGAAAAGGGCAGCTCCCAGCCACCTTCCTGGCAGAGCAGCTCAGAGACAGATTGATTGTAAGAGGCCCAGAGCGTGCATTTGGTCGGTTGCTGCCTGGGCTCCAAGAATGCATCGGTGTGTTCTGCTATAGCTTAGCTCATGCGAGCTTCCCACGAGATTGTTGCCTTGTTCCCTGTAACCACAGGGCAAGGACCAGCTTGCTCAGCTGTGGGGTTTCACTGCTGCTGAGCTCCACCACTAATTCTTCAAGTCAGATGGATTTCTTTTCCTGTGTTTAAAAGCGATTATGGAAACAAGAGGCTGCTTTCTGCCTCCTGGTGAGGTGCCATCAGGGCCTTCCCTCTTAGCATGTGGGTGCTCGCAGTGAGAAGTGAAGAGATGATGCTCCATCTCTCCCGGGCCTTGGAGGCTGTGGATTTACAAAGGGGAAAGTCTAAGTGCATGGTCTGTGACAGAGTGCGTGAAATTCTGAAATAAAATGACTTTCCACAGTAACCTGGTTGTCTCTGGTGCGTTTAATAAACACAGGAGCGTGTCTCCGCTGTTGTCCCAGCGCATCACCTTTATGCTGATACAGTTCTGCACCACACCCGTGCTTGGGGACTGACATGCCCCTTGCTGATTCACTTGCTTTCCCTTTGTGGCTCTGGGCGCTCGGCGTTCTGCAACTTGTCTGGAGAGAGCAATCAGCTCGGTACTGCAGCGAGCTGGCTCCTGGCAGCACTCTCAGCAGTCACAAGACGATGTGTAATTATGGCGCTGTGCCTCCCATCCTTTCTCTGATAGCCTGCGTGCCCGGACAGGCACCTGCTTTTCAATTGAGTGGCTCTCCAGACTTCGCAGGCTTCGGTGCCTCTTAATATTAAACTTTCCTGGGCAGACTCCTCCGCCCTTGCTCAGTCTCACGTTGGTTTCTGCGTGCCAATCCTTTCCCCTGCCAGATGTGCTCCTCTCTTATCCAAGCATCAGCCTTGTGGCAGTGAGGAAGCTGCTTGTGCCAGGGGCCTGTGTCTGGTGTATTGAAGCTTTTCACAGCAGGACCCAGTTTCCTGTGCCTGCCTGGAAAGGTGGGGCAGAGGTGTTGGATGTCACGTAAAGCGTGAAGTGATGCTGCTTTTGATGGATCCCAGGCCTCTTAATTCTGGGAAGACGTGCTGCGGCGACAACATTGTCCTGTGAGACTTGTTTTCATGAGGATTTGGCAATTAACACTTAACTATTTTGGAGGATATGTTACGGTATAAAGGGAGTCTACATCTCTTTTTTTTTTTTTTTTCTCTGATAGACCTTGCCTGTGGTGTTTTTTTGTTTTTTTTTCCTTTAATCAGTTCTGTGGTAGAAATAGATCAGATGAGGTCAAGCACATTTCATGTTGTATGCAATCTTATGGGAACAGCTAAAACGAACTGCTCTGTGGAATCTGTGCCAGGCATTACCCCCTCCAGTTAATGCCCCTGGAAAGCCTGGAGCTTGCAATACATGTTTAATGTATGCAGCGGTTTGCACTTTTGCATAAAAGCTGTCCCAGCATGAATAGGGAGGAAAGATCAAAAGATATGGGTTTGTTTAATGTAGAGAAGAAATAATTGAGGGGAGTCATGATAATTATTTCAAGTATGGAAAAGGTTCTCCAGGCTGCAAAGACACAGCATGTCTTTTGTTCTTAGCCTAAGGAACAAACAGCTTAGGTGGAAGGTGAATTTTGGAAAAAGCAACATATTTTGTGTGCTTTGTTACAGAACCACGGTCCTGTCCTGTAAATGAATGTAGCTGAGCTTACCTTTTACTTATTTATTTTTGCATCTCTTAATTTTAAAAATAAATAAATTACAGCCTGACTATTCTGTAACTAATCTTAGGCTGGGGGAGAGAGGGTGACTATACCCCAGATTCGAGATTATCATGCTAAAGTGTTGAACTGTATGATGAATGTTTCTTTTTTTTCTTTTTTTCCCAAATACTTAATGACCTCTGCGTTTTTTTAAGGTTTATTTTATTATTCTAAACTCCCAAAAAGCTGCAAACAGCTGCTGCTTTTAAAATTTAGTCTCATGGGGAAAAGAGGAGCCTCTTCCAAACAAGGAGATCCTCTTCTGGAGAAGATAAAATATGTTGGCCCACTACCCACACTAGGTATGATTCGATGGCTCCAGCATGGCTCACTGAATCATAGACTGGATCTTGAAATGTTAGGCTCTACTCACAGATGCAGCAAGGAAGAAATGGGAGATAGTCTCTCCTACTTGTGAAATGCAGTATTGGCTTCCAGTCCTAGGAACACTGCTGCAGTCTAGACACTTGGAGAACTGTTTGAGGTATCTGGATTTTATCTTCTTTCTCCTTGTCAATCTGAGTTATGATCTGAGGGATTCAAGAAGTATCTTCCCACTCCCTTTTTTCTTTTTTTTCCCCTCTTATTTTTTTCCTAAGATTCAACACCTTCTTAAAAATAGCTCTTGTGTAACAAGTGTGTCCCCTACACATGGAAAGCACAGTGTAAAAGTTTGACTAGCATATTCTGAGAGGGACTATTCACAAGTCACAGAGCCAGAGATGTAGTGGTGAGCAGGCTAATAAATGTCTTTATAGTATCTGGTCGTGTGAAACAATCTTGCAAATGGTAAAGCGAAAGAGCAATGGGTAGGGCAGGGAACACCCGAAATCATTCTGCACATAGAAAGCGTTCTTCCCATTTTACGAATAGCAGGAGAGTGGGAGACAGAGTTTGACTCATGGAACTCAAACTTCATGATCTTAAGCTTTCCTAAGTACTCATGTAGAAGTCAGTTCTGAACAAAATGACTTTAAACACGCTAAAAGTCAGATTGATTTTTATTTTGGTTCAATTTCCCTGGCTCCCGTGGCTAAGTAGCTCTTTGATCTGTCTACTAACACTCAGTGCTAAGCTTCTCAAGGGAAATATATATATATCAATTCTAATCACATTCTTCATGAAAAGCCTTCTCCATACAAATAATGGGCAAAAGGTGCTTGCCTGTTTAGGATTTTCTTTTTTTAGGCAACAGTGCCCTGGATTCAGCACGAGCCCACCCCTTCCTCTCCTCTCTCTGGTAGAATTGTCACGGTTCCACAGGAGCACAGGGGTGATATACTGCCCCATCAAGACATCCCACTAAAATGATCCCAGACCTGTGAGGCTCCTGTCTCGTTCTGATCAGCAGTGCAAAGGACAGCGACCTAACAGGCAACACACAAGGGCACAGATAGCAAATGATGGACTGTGTTGGCTCTTTACCTGTCCCACAGCAGACATTACTTCAACACTCGTAATGCCCTGCCAGGCTCCTTACCCCCTCTGAA
This sequence comes from Tyto alba, assembly GCF_018691265.1. Taxonomy (NCBI): domain Eukaryota; kingdom Metazoa; phylum Chordata; class Aves; order Strigiformes; family Tytonidae; genus Tyto; species Tyto alba. Next base: position 33,752,743 of record NW_024881282.1, read on the forward strand.
AGGCAAGAAGCAATCATTCTTGGAAGCAGTATGGTAGAGAGACATTTTTGCCTTCAAATGCCTGAATTTATTTAGCACAGAGGATAGTTATAGCCTTGGACATAACTACTATTGCCACTTACATAGATAATATAATCTGAATTACATTAAACTCCTGGTTGCTTATAGCCGTGGTGATATGCTGTCAGAAGGCCTGAGATCTGTGAAGCAAAGGTAGTACAAAACGCAGTAATCCCATAGGTCACTGATCTGCAGCTCCCACATTGCTTGTTAGAGAGCATGTTGGCAGGGGTCCCAGCTCCTTGGCATTCAAGTGGAGGTTGGTTTTTGCTGAGGCAAGCACACGACCAAGGCACAAACCTTCTCTTTCCCAAATCACTGCCTGTGGCTGTGAGAATGACAATAGAAAACATCTAGTCCAGTGCCTTTTCTTGAATGTTCAGCTGGTGATTTGAATTGGGAACCTTTTTCCCCCTTCTTTTTTTCTTGTTTTTTAGTTTTATAATTTCTTGCTTCTGTAAGAAGAGAAAGTTAATAAGAGTGATCCATCTTCAGTCCATCACTTTGAACTGCAAAGGAAGATGTTTGGTGTCACTGGCAGACTGGACTCCCAAGCCTTGTGGCCTGGGACAGACTTCACCCTTTTGTGGTCAGACAGAACGCGCCCTGCCTAGAGGAGACCTGTATTTTTGATAAGTGCTCTGCATTCGAATCAGTCTCACTGAGACTGCATGACTAAGGTGAGTGGCTCAGATGTCACCTTTCTGAACAGCGCCTGTGCTGCCTCAGACCCAGAGGAGATGTCTGCTGTCATGGCAATCCCAGCACAAGGCCTCAACAAGGTCTCACCCTCGGAGTGCCAAAAGAGCAGGCCAGCAGTACCTCCCCAGCAGAGGTGGTTTGCTGTGGCTGGTTCCTCAGACAAACCTGCCTTTAGTTTCAAACCAGCTCTCTCAGCAGCCAAGCACAGAAACCTCACGTGGAGAGAACTGCAAATCTCCCTCACCAAGTGCCAAAAGGAGCAGTGGATTGAGAAGCCACAGCACCTACTCGATGCAATACTTTGGCCACAAAGTCTTTGGGGACTATTGCTTACCCATGGCCAGTCCCTCTGTAATGCATCTGAGGAGGTCACACACAAGCCCGTGTAAGTGCAGGGAGCAGAGCAGTCTCAAAGGATTCTGAAAGAATCTTCTTTCCGACATTGTTTGCCAATCTCCTAATACAGACCTCAGGAAGGAAAATTACAGTCTTTCAGGAGAAAGCTACAAACTCAGTGATACCACAACTGCGAACTTCTCTCCCCTGTTCTGTAAACAAGTAAGTATATGTTAAAACAGATCGAAGTCTGCTTGTAAATTCCAGTCACCGAGCAGCTGCTGCCTACGAAGAGTGGAGAAATATTACTGAATAACGTCTGCAGTGTTCCTCCCCAGGGACCTGGCGAGCTGCAGCCTCGATGGTGATTTATCCCCACATGAATTTCAGAGCTCCATCTGAACGACCTGGCTTGTCAGTGTTCCTACTGAAGCTGCCTGCCAGCATCAAGATCTCACACACACATACAAGATATCCCCAGGATTCTTATTTATTTCATTATTAGGGTATATCCATTCCCAGTCTCTCTTCCTGGCTTTATCAAGACACTCTGAAGCTACATGAAATTAAAAACCAATCCCCAGATGGAGCTCACAGAGCACAGCCTAATGTAATCAGCCTTTCATTGTGCATCCCCCCTCATAGAACAGAGAGGCTGAAATAATTTACCTGCTACAGACAAAGCTGCTAGTTTAGATGCCAGGTTCGGAGAGCAGCGTAATTGCCATTGGACTTACACAGCAAGGAGTCCTCATTCTTGACAAGTCTAAGGGGCTCTGAGACAGTGAGGGAGAAATCCACTGAAGTGTTGACAGGCTGTTAACTCACCCACTGGTGACTGTGGCTGGCTGAGATGCTGCAGTCTCATAATCCATACCTGCTTGTCAGGCCGCAGCTCTTGCTAACTTTGCACTGCTAGAAAAAGAAGGAATGTGTATTGCCATTCCCATCTTCACCCTTTTGCACAGGAAGCCACAAGGCGTGTGGCACATGTGTGACTCCAGCAGATGCTGGTAACGTACAGATACATACATTTTGATAGGCACTGAATTCACAGTCTGCAGCGGGAGCCACATTAACTACAGCCCTGTGAAGAACAACAGTTGCCATGAGGTATGTTCCTGTTCTTCTGTCTCTTGGACAACTGGAAGGCTTTTGTTTGTGTGCTAAACTGCTCCCACATGTGCTGAAACACAAGGGATTATTTTTGACCCCCAAGTCCTTTCACCATCATAAAATAAGGCTGGACAGTGAGAAAACAAAAACAAAACAAAAAAAAAAAAAAAATCCCCCAATGGTCTGAATAAAAGTCAGCAGCACCACCACCCCCCTTCACGCATATTTTTTGCTAAACATCATTTTCAAACAGTTGTAGCTTTGCTCAGGAAATTCATGCTTGGGCAAGTTACAAGTTAAAACTCACCTCCCTCTTACCAGATTTCCACAATGTTTTTACTTGTGGCAGCTGGCCACAGCCTGGCTGATTCTGAGTAACTAAGCCTCTGGAGAGCCGTATTTTGTGAACTAGCAGCACGTGCTTGGCATGCCCACATTTGTTCAGTAAGAAAAATGTAGGTGGACAGCCAGGATTGTTTCCATATCTGTCTGAAATAATTGAACTGTAAGTTGCAAATGTAAATTGCAGATTTAATCCTTTTTTTTATTAGTCTCATTTCAAATGTCAGTGATATTTACATAATAGGATGGAAACAGAAGACAGTGAGGGGATGGGTAAGCAATGAATGATTTATTAGAGATTCCATTTGGTGTACTAGACCAAAACAAATGAGGCAGAGCATATGGCTAACTTACTTTCTGTTTGTATGTAATAAAAGATGCACGCTAATACCTCCCAGCCTGATTCTTAATCACGTATATTTGCTTTTCAATCTAGTTTTAAAATGGAACGTCTATAAAGCAATCTCTAAAGAGCTTATGATGAGAATCTGGCAGGAAAGATCCTTCAGATACCTGCTTATGCTGCGTGAGCAGGGAACCAACCAAGCACTGCGAATTAGCCTGTGATGTAGAGGTTGTAGATAATTCTCCATTGAAATTGCTCAAAATGTCTAGCTCCTTTGCCTCATTCCTCTGTTGCGTTTCCCCCAGCACTTTGTCTCCATGAAAAATTCCTGCTGGTCTCCGCAAATGCTTTGCTCATTGAAGTGCAGGATAAGGCTTCCTGTCCCTTCTGACGGAAGGTTCAAAGGACAGAAATTATCACAAGAATCCCCTGGGGGACTTGCCTTCACACTCCTCCTTCTGCAAAGCAGGCCATGCTCCCTCCTCCCCAGTCACCTCAGCAGGGCTCAGGGCCAGCCAAAAGCCCATCTGCCCCTTCTCCAGGGCCCTGAGGCTCAGTGGGGGCCCAAAGCCACGGGGGTTGAGTGCCCTTCTGATGCAGCAGCTGCCAGCCCTTCTCCCTGGCTGTGGCTTTCCTAGCACTCCAAGAAAGAGCAAACATCTCCATTCATCTCACTGTTTTCTCTCCTGGCCCCAGCAATACGTACACCCTCCCACCTTGCTCCCCTGCTACAGGGGCCCATGAGTACTGCTCCCCCCCCCACCCCCAGTTTCTGAGAGCACCCTATACTGATGGTCTAGGCTGTACAATGAGATGTTACTATGGAAACATTTACGTCCTTCCTGTCTTTTGTGTACTTAATAACATAGCATGTTTATCTCCTGTACACTTGCTGGTGGAAGAAGAAAACCTCTTTTCCTTTGCAGTGTTAACTTTAAAAAAAAAAAAAACAAAACCAAAACCAAAAAAAACCCCACAAAAGTCTATATATTGACCTTCTATCTTCATGAAAGAAGGGGGTGAATGGAAGAATATTAGTTTTCCACCTCCTGGTGCTGCTGTTTGGCTGGAGGTGGCTTTCTGCAGTGCTGTGTTTATCAGGACAGTTCATCACTTGCCAGCAAGGTCACTTTGGCCTCTATCCTGCAGTGAGCTCTGCACGAGCAGCTCCTTTCGCTGTGGCTGGCCCCTCGTTTCTGGGTTGGGATGGATCTTACTTATGACAGGAGCTCTGTTTGCTGAGGTACGGTACCCAGGGCATGCAAGTAACATCCACGGTACCAAAGCTGTTAACGTGTCAGCAGGAGTTCACTGACCATGCACACAAATTAATCTTCATTCAGAAGCCACCTTTTTGTGTTGTAAATTCCATTTTCTTCAGAGCTGCCAGACTTCTCTCCTCATTCTCTGAGCCACAAATATTTTCTGTAATACTGGAAAGGAAAGCTTTTTACACACTTTTGATTAGTGGGTAGCTAGTAGTTCTCTCTTAGAAAATACTTGTATTTATTTTTGTACAGAAATTCCCAAGGAATTGTTACTTGAGTTTGAAGAAGTGTCTTCTACTTTGGTCAGAAACTCTAGCCACAAAGGAGAAACCTCTGACATAATATGTACAAATGCAGAGAGAAGTCTTATAAATGAATTTGGGATGTAGCTCATGATGTTATGTAACAACAGTAATTTGGCAGTCCTTTAGGAAACAGGGAAAAATATGCTGTTCACTAAATGGCTAGCTTCTGGTTACTTGATTTCATTTTTTGGATAGGGGATTGTTAAAAAATTTCTGTCTGGAGGTCCAAATGCAGACAAATTGCCACATAAGGTTACACACAAAATGGAAACCAGTCAGCTAGGAAAGAGGCAGATCTGAGTTAAGCTCCTCATTGCATATTTCATTTTTGCTTGCGTGATTCTTGCTCACACATACCCAGAGTCCTTTCAGAGAAATCTATAATTACCTTTTCAAGATGAAGGATTGGGTGTGTATAGCATTTCTGTTTATTTGGCCACGATTACAGCTGTACAATCACCCTTTTCTTTTCACTTAAAGGAGCCGCAAGCAGGCACAGCAGGGGATGTGAGAGCCCTTAGCCAGTGAGGACATGGAGATGCTGTCCACCCATTCACCCAGCCAATCACTCACTTGGCTTCTTTAAAAGCTGCTGCATCCTCTAAATTTTCCTTTGAAGCAAGATCTGCCTGCTCTGTGGTGTATTTATCAGAACAGTCATCTTAGATCGCTCAATTGCTACTGTGGTGCTTTTCTGGCATTGGAGGACATTTTTCTCTGCCTCCTCCATTTTAATGAGTCATTCCAAAATCTGCGCTTGCTTCCAGACAAAAAAACAAAACAAAACAAAACAACAAACCAAAACAAAACCCCCCAGCAATCCAATACAGAGGAAAAATTGCCTTTTTAAATTCAGCAGTTAGTGTTCAGTTTACAGATGTCGAGTGTCATGCTCTGCTTTGTAGTGATGATGGTAACATCAGACTCCTAAAAGTAGAAGCTGGGTCACGCCTGTCCTCATAAATTGTCAGTCAAGCTGTTTAATAAGTTCCAGGCAGTTACACCTAAGCAAACTCAGTGAAGGTCGTGGCTTTACACAAATACTACTGAGTCCCTAACTGGAAAATAGTGGAGCCTTTTGCAGAAGTAGCCGAGAGCAACCTGACCTGCAGGATGATGATGTTTGAACAAGCAAGGACCCACTGCAGCTCTCAGATCTGATGGCATGCTGTGAGGTTGGCAACGTGGAAAAGCAACAGTTTGAAGCTGGATACCTCCGACACAGTGAGGAAGCACACAGGTACGGATCCTCCCAGCTCACCAGTGCTGGCTGATGCTTGTATGACCTGAGCGAAATGATGAAGGGACTAAAACCATCAGAAAACCGTTGACCCCTATGAGTTTCCTGCTGGGTTAGCTGGCTGAGCTGTCTCACTGAGGGCTGGAGCCCCTGATGGAACTGCATAACCAGGAATAGGGTGGGCGAAGATGGCTGCCTTCTTTCCTAGCAGCGAGTTGATTTAGATCAGATAAAACATGTGAAACTGCACTTTAAAAACTTTCCAAGGTGACACTGCCCTTTACAGCTGTGAGGCTATGTAGGCCATCCATTAATGCTCACATCAGTCTGAGTAATGTCTGCAGAGAACAGAGAAGCAACTGTGTCAGCGTGAAACTGCGCGTGAGGAGAGTAAGTTGTCATTCCTCAGCTGGGGAACAACCACCTTCATTTTCAGCTCTTGCATGGCACTAATTAGACTCATGCTCTCAGCTGCTCAGCAGTGAAGCTCTGCACGAACCACTCAGGGTCAGTACTCTGCCACGGCTGAGGTCGGAGGTGCAGGTGCCCTCATGCACACAAAAACAAAGCCCGTGCCCCAAAGCAGCCATAATCTGAGCTCTGCATGTGGGGGGCAGGCAAGGCGGGAACGCGACGCTGCCCAGGGGCTGACACGTTATCTGAGAATGCAGGAGGCCATGGCGGCCCGCCACCACAGCGCTCCAGGGGAGCCGTGCCAGTGCCTCGCCCTGAGCAGCAGCCGCCAGCGCCGGCCTGACCTCAGCCGGGACTTCGCGTAGAGAACAGAAGGGGACGTTGGAAATTAAAGGGGAGAGCCGTCCGCTGCTTCGAGAGAAACAGGGCAGCGAAGGAGCAGGGTTGCGACGAAAGGCGCAGCTCCCACTCCCGCCCCCCCACCCCCCCCGGCCGCCATTTCCCCAGCCCAGGTGCTCCTTCTCCACACCCCTCCCCCCCCCCCCCCCCATCATCTGGCCTCCTTCGGGCCCTGGCCAATGACAGCTCACAGTGCACGTGAACAACTCGCCGCTAAGCCAATGAGCGCCCTCCTTCCCACGTGGCCACCTGCGTGACGACTCCCGGCTTTGTTGGCGGTTAAGCTCTTCTTCTTCCCCCCCCCCCCCCCCCCCCCCGAAGGAGCGGGGGGTGCGTTCGTCCTCAGCTGCTCCGATCACGTGACGCAGCTTCGCCCGGCGCGGAGGCAGCCGGCGCGGAGGCGCACCACATAGTCCTGCCTTCCTCCCCCTTGCTCGCCGCGGAGCGGTAGGCTTTTTCCATCGGTTCCCGCGCTGAACACCGCAGAAGGACGGAAGGAGAGGCGCGCCGAAAGATGGGCTGCAGGTCGGCGGGCGCTGGGGAGAGGCAGGTGAATGTTGGCGGAAGGACACCTCACAGCCGGATCTTGTTTCGCCGCGCCCAGTCCTATATAAAGGCGGCGCGCGGGCGCCGCCGCCTCATTGTGTGTCCGTCCCTGAGCGTTGCTGTTTTTCTGCGTGTGTGTCTGTGCTCTCAGCACCTTCCCGCGCGGAGCGGATCGGAGCAGCCTCCCCTCCCCTGGCCGCCATGGCTATCTAAGGGCGGCAGGGCCAGCGGCGGCATCGGCCAGTGCAGCAGGCGCAGCAGCAGCGGCGGCGGCCTCAGCACATCCCCGGCATCTGCAACCATGGCGTGAGTATTGTGTCGGAGGGACGGGTATTCCCTCTCCTGTGTGTTCCTAGTCGTCCTCTTCCCTTCTCCAAGTGGGCTTCGGGGGCGGGTTTATCACCCGTATGGCAGTGGACGGTATGTCCCGGGCAAAAAGTACCTGGGTAATAAGATGGGGCAGAGGAAGGGGCATCCTTAGGGGGCTCAACCTCCCCGGGGCGGCGGGTGATAGAAATAGCAGGAAATGCCATTTCAGAAAAAATGGCGAGAAATTCCGGTTGCCCTCTGTCGTTCAAGGAAATTGGATTCCCCAAAGTTCGGAATTTTTCTATTTGATTAGGTTTTCCTGGGGGGGAAACTACATTCCTACGGAGGGTTTCTTTACCCCGGGGGTGGGTGGGGGGGAATGATTCTGTAGCTGGGTGGGACACTGGAGGCATCGGGCTTCTGAGAATGTAAGTACCATTTGGTATATCGTCCCGAGTAGATACACGGGGGCTGTTGATAAGCTGCCTGCAGTACTGTAATCCTTTAATACGGCAGCGTTAAATCTGCCCTGCTCACCTGGAGAGGGTTTCACAACCACCTGGAAACCCCGGTAAAAGGTGCCGTGTGTGACGCTCGGTTCGGTCTCACACCCAGACGCCCCGGTTTGTAAGTCCTCTCCTTTCGGAGAGGTCCGTTGTCCGTTCCCGCCTCGGCTGCTGATGACCGCACCGGCGCGGCTCAGCCCTCGGCGCCGCCCGGTGCTGGAGCCGCGGTGGAAACGTGGCAAGAGACAAAATGGCGGCGGCGGCCGCCGGGTGGGGGGAGGACGCGGCAGGATCACGAAATGGCTGCGGCAGCCGGGGGGGGGGGGGGGGGGGGCGGGGGGTGGAGGGGGGCGGGGCCGCCGCGGCCCTGCCCATATTTGGGCATGAGGAAGCCGGGCGGGCCTGGGTGGGGGGGTCGCGGCGGGACCCTGCGGCCGCCTCTGAGGGGCCTGGAGCCAGGGATCAAAAATCGCCGGGATGGTGCGTTGTTGCAGGCAGTCCCGAAAGCACACAAGTGGTACCAAGTCTTGCAGAGTACCGCCATGCTTCCTGAGGTGGCGTGGCTTTTAAAAAGCTGCTATGCCGGTCGAGCAAGTACTGATGAATTAAAGTTTTATTCGCAGGTTTTTCAAGGCACTGCACAGCAGCATTGCTGTAGTCGACAAAAAGGCCCTCTACTTGTCTACATCCTTCGACATCAAAGCATTAAAAACTGACGAAGATGAGCCTCTTGAACAACGAGATGCTGTTGGGGGAATCATTATCCCCCTTCAGCCAGCCGTGTTCGGTGGCTGAGGAAAGTCTGGGACTCCTAGATGACTACCTGGAGGTGGCCAAGCCCCTCAGTTCGCATGGGTTCTCCAGCGACAAGGCTAAGGCAGTCTCCTCCAATTGGCTTGCTGTGGACAGTTTAGGCAACACCATAGATAGCAGCCAGGGTAAGGTTTTACTTACTTGCATAAAGTCTGTCAATTCATGGCACATAATAAATTCAGTAGCATTCTGATAGAAAACCTAAATTGCTAGGTTTCCATAAATGTGAAGGCAACCTCACATGCATACCTCTGCTTGGAAAGCAGGTTTACTCCATTGCTTCTGTGTTAGAGAATTGCTGGTTACTTGACTGGCATATGGTAAAGTGACACTTCTGTCCTTTTAATAATATACTAGCTACTATGGTACTACTCCCTAGCAGAGGTCACAAGAAACAAGCATGGCTATGTTTCATATAGCCCTGAATTCTTCTGATGCTGGGAGTAAGAATGATGGAATGTCTGAACAGCCGACAGCTTACACAGTACCCTGCAGTCTTATGCAGCTAAATGACAGGGGATTTCTGTCTGATGGTTGATGCTTTTCATACCAATACGAGATAGGGAAGACATTAAAAAATCACGTTCTAGATTGTTTTCAGAAGTTTGAGTTGCATTGGCTGCTGTTTTACTGAAATGGTGATTTTCTTACTGTGTAGAGGATGCCTTCTCTGGCATGGAGTGGATGGTGGAGAAGATGGATCTGAAGGAATTTGATTTCGATGCCCTGTTAGGTATGGAACATCTGGAAGCCACCGTCTCACCAGACGAGCTGATGGCCACGTTGGAAGACACGTGTGATCTCCTATTTAACCCTACCATCCAAGAATTTCACAACAAAGAACCTCCACTGATAACTGACCTAATCACCCATCTCCCTGAATCTCCAATTGGAGCAGATCCAATGGCCCCATTGGCTTCCCTTTGGTCTTTTCCCCTCTCCCCAGGGTCTCTGACTTCCACTCCAGACCATTCGTTTAGTTTAGAACTAGGTAGTGAAGTGGATGTTCTGGAAGGAGAAAGAAAGCAGGAGGGCCCCACCTTTGTGGTAGTGATCACCAAGTCCGAGAAAGAGGAGGAGAACCATTCTGATGATAGTGGGATCTGCATGAGCCCAGACTCCTACCTGGGAACACCCCAACATAGCCCTACCAATTCAGTCGGATCCCCCAATGACACCCAGTTCCCTACAGATGCCAACTGTGGCTCCGTGCGGTCTAAACCGTACGATCATCCTGCAGAGAAGGCAGTGTCAGCAAAGATGAAAGGGGAAAAGAAAATAGATAAGAAATTGAAAAAGATGGAACAGAATAAGACAGCTGCCACGCGTTACCGGCAGAAGAAGAGGGCAGAACAGGAGGCATTGTCTGGGGAGTGCAGAGAGTTGGAGCAGAAGAACCAGGCCCTGAAGGAGAAAGCAGATTCCCTTAGTAAGGAAATTCAGTACTTAAAAGATCTGATTGAAGAGGTCCGCAAGGCCAAGGGCAAAAGAGCTAGAGTCCCCGAGTAGGGTAGTCAGCAGTTCTACGTGCATGTATATAAGCTTGCTGCTAAAGCTGTGTATTGCTAATAAATTATTTTATAGTAAACTCGCAATTCTGGTGTGAAATAACTGGGTATCTCCAAAACAAGCGTAACCAGGGTGTAAACACAAACGCTGAGGTGTTGGGTGTGCCTGTGTGACCTGACTTGTCAGAAGAAGTGACAACGTAGCACCCTTGGGTGCTGGTGGTTCTGCCGGGCAGTGGGTGCAGTGCATGAAGCGCTTCTGAGCAGCTTGTCTCATGCACTACAGCTTGGATGTATGGAGTAATGGTATAGTGAAGGGAGGGGGGTCATGCTGGGGGGGGCCCTGTGAGCATAATTCCATTGAAAACTGCAGAGTCTAGAGAAGACGGTGGAAAATGAGTAAAAGACTGGTGGGAGGGGGGTGGTGGTCGGATTTGGCAGAGCTGACCATTCGGAAGGAGGTGGATGGTCAAGGGTACGAAACATGAAAACAAATCAGTTGTGAGCATAAATTCAATAAATAAGCAGCTTAGTGGGAGGCGAGGCCAGAGCAAGTAAGGGCAGCATTGAACCACTGGTTTTGGTTTCTTGCCCCCATGTGTCTAGCAGGAGCAGGTGTGTTTCCTGGCCAAGCCGGTGGGGTTTGGGGAAGGGGCTGCCCTCACGCTGCCGTACGTGAGCTGGGTTACTCGGAGCTCTTACTGAGGGAAGACATTGGTGTAATAAAGCGAGAAAAGTCTTGGAGGCTTCTTCACGCAGCCACTGGAGAGTCAAAGGTGTAAAGATAAATTGGACTTTTTTTTTTTTTCAGCCAAGGGAACAGAGGAGTTGTTCCACAAAGCTTGTTGAGCTCTACTCCCGAGGCAGCGGGTGTGGAGAAGGTGCCGGTGTGCAGGAGCACCGCCGGGGGTGCGGGTAGGGGTTGTTGACAGCGAGCTGCAGGCTGACTCCTGGGGTTTGCGTGGTCGCAGTGGGGCCGCGGGAGGCGAGAGCGCTGTGGGGCTGGAGCATGGCAACTGAAAACATGCAATGGGTAAAAAAAAAACCTGCTACCCTGGAGTGAGGGTGTCTTTGTCTACTATGTGCTGCAGAGAACTTGAACGCAAGACGGGAAGGAGCCTGTGTAGTAGGGTGGTTACTGCCTGTAGATTAATTAGTGCCCTTCTGTTTGTGGGTAAATTTATAGTCGAGCCACTCAATGCAAGGAAATTTTTTTTTCTGGGGTTGATCCTAGTTCTGTGAGGTTCTGCGCATCAGCGAAGTCCAACCACAACCAGCGTGGCCGTACCCTGCTGATAGAAGCGTCAGGATTTGGGGCGTGCAATTTTTAATAATTTTGTGAGGAGAGTGGGGGTGCTTTTTTTTTGCTTTTTTTTTTTTTTATTTGTGGCCACTGATACCCAGATTTAGCAGCACCTAATCTCTGCTTGGCCTGCTGGACCCAGCGTTGGTGTGTGTGGACACGCACATCCTTCCCTGAGGAGTTGATTCCTTCTCACTTGCGCCGACGTGACCCCGTCAGCCGCCCAGCACCGGCACCTCCGCGTCCCAGCCTGGCTGGCGCACGCACCCAGTGCGGTGCCTTCAGGACCGGCCTTAGCCAGGCTGGGCTCCAGCCAGCGCTGCAGTGGGGAGGCAAAAGGTCCCTAAAGCGATCAGAAAGTCATTTCTCCACTTGCAGCCTGGGGGGGGGGGGGTCCTTTTTATCTCACCCTTAAGCTCCTTACGTCCTCAAGTCAGGGCCGCGGTCCCCCAGCTGTATGCATTGCCCGAGCCTTTAGCCGTCGTGCACCCGTGGGCTCTGGGGCTGCTGCGTGAAGGCTCCTCCAGCCAGCAGATGAAGTAGGTGGCTGCTGGCAGGGAGGGCTGGGTGGGCCAGGCCCTCCGTGGTGACTTGACCCGGCTACGCTTAGGTGACAGGGATGCTCTTTAAATTACCGCGGAAAGGTTCCCTGTCAGGGGTTAGGGCTCCTGCCACGTCGAAAGTGGCGCGGGGTAACGGAGATCCTTCCCCGGGCTTTTAGTGAGACACCGAGGTCCCTGTTGTTCGAATAGTCTCAGCCCTGACTCTTCACCTTTATGGGAGCGTCTGCCCCATCTCTCACCTCCTGGGCAAGCGCCCTGGACTACCCTGCACTGTATAAATGGGACACGCTGCAACCCGGCGGGCACGCCGAGGTCCTGCTTTAAGTGCTGCTTTGTTCTCCAGAGCTAACTGATGACTGCATGCAGGGACAAAGGGACTGTTCTGTTTTGGGAGGTACAGCGACCTAATGGGTTTCCTTCCGATCAGCTGGAGTGCCAGGCTGGGGTTGGGGGTGACTAGAAGCAGGAAAGCCCAATGAACAGGACAGTCTTTCCCTTGATGAGTCAAACCTGCGTCGAAGGTGATAGAGGTGCTTGGTCTCAGCTGAGCCAGGTGGTAACTGCTATGAGTGTATGAGCAAGAGGCTTCTCTGCACCCTCCTCTCCCCCCTCTAACCGATCCCCCTTTCCAACCAAGGGGCAACCGTCTCTACTTCCCTTACAGTCACTGCAGCTTCTGCCTAAACCTGGCAAGCAGCCCAGGCTGCGGAGACATTTTGCAGCCCTTGCTCAGCTCACCCAAAGCCTGGAAAGATTGTCAGCTCATTTATCCCCCACCCCACCCCACGGCAGGGCTGTCTGTGAGCCACCCCTGACTAAAATCAATTTTCCCTTGAGTCCGTGCTCTGCAGGCAGACGAGGCAGTGTCTGTGATGGCCAGTAAATACATGATTCTGGTTTCTGCAGCCCTCCAGAGAGCATGTAGCTCCCAATTTACCAAATTACATTCACTCCAGGGAAGGAAGATCAGAGCTGGAACAGGAGACAAGGAATGCATGACGCACCCGTGCTGCTTTGCTCTCTGCCCTGTATCTATGTGTGAGTTTTACAGGAGTCCTCGCAGGGGAACCAGAAGCCTGCCCTTAAAGAGTGGTTGGCGTCGTTACTCCTCGCTGAGGCTCTAAGCCTGCAGCTTCGCAGAGGCAGCCAATATGGCAACCTTATGCAACGCCTGCTGAAATGATGCCGTTTCTATACTTAGTAACTTAGTTAAGATTTTACATTGGCTAGAGATTAGGGCTGACTCTTCCTCTGTGTTTTTCATCTAGAATTCTCCTCCCAGTCTTGTGTTAGGCACAGCCAGCATCACGCCACTTGGCTCTGCAGCCCAGCAGCTTGTCCAGCCTGCTGCAGGAGGCAAGGAACACCAAGGGCACCATCACGTAACAAACTCCAGCCCGCGGGGGGGAAAAAGTCTGATAGCTTCCTGCCTGGTGACTGATTTTGCATTTTGCAAACTGCAGGAGCTGTCTTCTTTTTCTCACAGCCTCTCAGGACAAATGTGCTTCAATCAAATCCTTGCAGCTAGCATACAGCATGATACCATGTCCAGAAATAGATTGTAGTGCATGGAATGCAGGCTTTACCTACCCCTGAGGGAGCCCAGTTCTACAAACTTGGAAACAGCAGACGTCCCCCAGTCTACGTTATATAAAAGCTGTTTGCATTTGAAGTCGGCATGGTTGATGGGACTTCTGTCTCGGTTATTTTTCCTCTGAATTAAGGGCAGTGAAGTGGACTTCACACACACAACACACACGACCCTCAGGCTGCCGATACCTTAGCTGATTTTGTACTACGTGGTAAACCAGAGTCCAATATTCCCATACACAACCAAACAACGCCCGGCAGCTCATCGCTCGCAAAGCTGCTCTGACAACATACGGCCTCTTCTCACGAGCTTGTTTTTGTTGTTATCACAATATTTATAACTACCTTCCTCTTTGCCCTGCATTTAGAGAGGCCCACGTGCTTGCACTTCTCTTTGCAAATATAAAGAGGAAACCAGCACCGCAGACACCTTCTTCCCATGCCTGTATGGAGGACCAGATGCACCTTTGCAGTGTGCTTACAAATATAAATCCCCAGCTGCAGCTTTGGAGAATGAAGAAAGAATGACGATAAAATCTTCCAAATAGCTTTTGCCCTGGCAGAAAGCCCAGGAATAGCTGCAAGGACAGGCTGCCCTTTGGGAGATGAATGCTCCCTCAGCACTGCTGAGCTGGACTGGTAGAAAGAAAATGTGGGTTGTTCTGATCAAACTAATTTCACTCAGTGGTGGGCCGGTCACAGTCCCCTATCCCCCAGCCCCAAAGCCATGTCTCCAGAGAGGAGTCATGTGCCTCTTGAAAAAAAACCACACTCTTTGTCTTGCCCGCGTTTCCCACAACCTCATTAAGTATTGCCTCACCTTTTTTTTTGGTATGGTTCAGTTTCTGTTCTTGGTATATCCATATACTTTCTCTATTCTGAGATGTCCCTGGCTTTCTCAACCCTCACTGCTGTGTAGCCACCCTTTTCCTCCACTTAATAAACCTGTTTCTAATTCAGAAAGATGACTTGGGGTGGCAAATCTATACATTTTTGGTCAGAATAACACATTTTCTTTATTTTGCTGTAAGCTTAGGCCTTCAGAAATAACAGGATCTATATTGTCCTTCCTATATGCATAATTTCTATCTTGTGCACACTCATTTACTCTTAATATGGTTCAAGCAGCTTCTGGAGACAGCCTACCTTCCTCTATCCTCCCGATGTATCCACAGCCTTGCCATGCTGCCCGGCACATACACTCCTGTTACACTTCATTTCCAGCGCAAAGAGAGTCTCAGGGTCTTACCACAAGCATACCTTGCTGTGCTAAAAAAGCTCATTATTGCTGACATTTGACCATTGAAATGCTTCAGGATGTTTAGCTGGACTTTGTGAATTAACAGAGGTCCCAACCTACGCAATACTATTTTGGCTGCTCAGGTATCCCAGGTACGCTGTCATTGCATTATTTTCAGTGCACTCATGCAGTGTCACAAGCCACTGAATGAAGCTGGCTCTACCCACAAGCTCTAATTTCCCTATTACATAGGTGCATGTTCTCCAAGTAATGGCTATCCGCCTCTCATTTCTCCTTCAGCTGCTTTTTTTTCTTCTCTTTTACGCGTACACACCCTTTTAAAAAATGGCAGGGAATGAGTTCCAAGCGCGGCAGATGTGTCAGCTTAATTTATGGAGGGCAGAAAATCTCCTAGTTCTGTAAATCCTCTGCATCTCCAGTGCAGCACACAGACAGTCAGAGAAAGAGACCTCGTCTTTGCCTCCCATTAAGGGAGCTAGGTGAACTTTCTGGCACGCAGATGGTGCAGCTCAGGACAGACCAGCTTGGCTAGATTGCTGGGTAGCACTGCCAGCAGCTAATTCGTTCAGAAAAAGGTGCATGTAACCCTGTACACAGCTGCAGAGCAACCTTTATGCTTTTTATTTCCCCTGCCCCCACCAGTTAGTGGTTAGCACTGTTAATCCCATTTGATGTAACTATGGATATGCGAACCCTTAATCCATCTCAAACCTACTAACCCTTCAGCCTGGCTTGGCTGGAGTTCCACATTTTGAGCTGTTAGCAGGTGTTAGGCAGCCTGCTTTCTTTTACATTCCTCATTTTTGACTGAATTGATGGGTCTTCTTATCTCAAAATGAGAAACTTCGTTTTGCTGTAGCTTCTTCCTTTTGTGAGTTATTCAGGGTGCTGCTGCTGTGTACTCTTTCTACAATAACTGATCCCTTACCCAAGGCATTCACGAGGCTGTCAGTGTTGTAGGTGCCGGAGCTGATCAGCAGCAAGATTGAAACAGAAATAATGAAAAAGAAACCAGAGAGTGATTCTAAAAAGTTTTTAGGACCCTCCCCAGCTGTTTTTTTTTCCCCACATCTTTTTCAGCATTTCAAGTCTTGTTTGCCTGAGCGAGCTTTACAGTCTGCCCTCGTTCATTGACCGCTAGGTTTGTTACTGCTGTGTCATTTCAGAGGCAAGAAGTTGGTTAGTGTCCTGGGCAACCATGATTTCTTGGGTTACATCTGCAGTCCTCCCCCCTTCCTGATACACATATAATGCTGATATTAGCTGTTGTTGCTTTCTGCACTAAAGTAGTAAAGACTTGCTGATACAGCAGAGGCTGTATCGGCTTAAAATATCTCGTACCTGTCTAAACAAATTTTCCTGTGTGCTTTCCATTTACATAACAGAGGGAGCAACAGACCATTAACCGGCTTGATGAATCTTACTCACAATAAGCTAGCCCAACACTGAGCATCTGGGGGCTATTCTGCCTCCTCTAACCCCTTTCCTTAGAAGGGTTCTACCACATTAATAACACTCCAGAGCTTTTATTTGCGTTTATATTAAAGCTGCTGCTGCCACCTCCCATTCCATCTCCCTGCTGCCTGTGGGTGGGGATGCACTGTAAGATGGCACCCTCCTCCTTCCGTAGCTCAGCTACCTCTTCTTTTCTGCTGCAGGCTGCCTGGGCGGGTGTCGCAGAGCTGGGAAGAGAGCCAGCAGGCTGATGAGCTCAGCCAGCACGCAACCCTCACCCCGCAGCAGTGGGATGCCTCCCTGTGCTGCTGCTCGCAGCTGCGCGGGAGAGAAACGCCGTCCCGCAGGTCTGAGGGTTGCGGTGTGTGAGCTTCCAGCGTGGGAACCGGAGCTTGGAGGCCGACTAGGAAGAGCAGCTATGGCAGCTGCTCCTTCCCTAATCCCCTCTTCTCTCTTACGCGGGGCAGAAAATACTGGCTGCAGAAACGGAGAGATGGCACAGGTTGCTCCAAGGTATGCACCTCCGGGGGTCCCAGCGCAGCCGAAGAGCTGGCATGCTCTAGGCATGACTAGACCATAATGTAAACAGTTGGGAGTATGAGGAGATGCTTAGCTTTAGCTTACCACCAGGCACGTGCAACAGGCTGGTACCTATTCTCCCCTGTAGCTTGAAGACATTCCCCTCAGGGACCAACTCCTGTCCTTAACTACCCACTGTGCAGGTGGCACTGCTGCTCTTCTTTCATAAGAGCTCCTGCTCTGCTAGAGAGGAGGGAAAATCAAGGCTAGAACATGTCAGATCTTTGCCCTCAAAGATGATGGTTTATCTAGAGCTACCCATTCACTTCTGCTTGTTTTTCCTTCTTCACATAAAATAAAGTTTAATTTACTTAAGGATAGTGTTGGCTGTACAACCAAGTTTGATTTCAGATGGCAGAATCCAGACTGCCAGGTAGTTTTACCCTCTCCAACAATATAATGTCTCATGGCATATAGCCATGAGTATGTTGATTGCTTATGTTGGCTCTAATAGTCTTTCCAGCCAGTAACGAGAGCTGCCATCCAACTTTAAAACTCCACAGATCTAGGTGTTGTTATTATCCTTGGGCAAAACTGCTCTGGGCCCCACTTTAAAGTTCCTCATTAGCTTTGAAAGAACAGCTTTCCTGTTTGCTTACATTTGCAAGCAAACAATCTGGGTTTTATACAAAGAAAGTGAACCGCATTACCCTAGTACTCCTTTCTGGAGCAACAAAGGATGGCTCTGCTTTCCTCAGCCTGAAGAAGGGCCCAGCAGCTGAACAACCACATAAACAAGGGTGTGTAGGAGGAACTGGTAGAGGAGGTGCAGGAGAGGACATGAAGGACCTCTGTAAGGTCAAAGGAACTGCCAAATACTTTGTTTCAAGCCCCCATGTTCAGTAACACCCCGGAAATCTACCTCTTTCAAAACTGCAGTCGTGGCACAACCAGCTTTTTCACACCCTTAATGGTCTCCGTGACAGCCCCACACAGAGCTACTCTTAGACCAGCTCACATACACTGCAGCAGGCGGAGTGCAGAGGTTTTAAGGAGGCGTGTGCTGCATAAACATTTTGCTCAACTACTTTTTCAAACAATGGTGTTTCCGTTCTTTTAAGAAGCAGTCATTCTCTTTTTTTTCCAGTTTTTTTTTTTTTTTTTTTTAATTTTGGGAGCAAGAACAAACTCACAAATGAACAGAATTGGTCTTTGAACTGTTCTATATTTACCACTTTTGGCTGCAGACAGTTGAACTTGATCCTATTACAAGAAATCCCTCCCACACGCTATTACCCAATTTCCAGTACACACATTTCAGTATGTTCATTATTTCCCCTGTCTGGACCTCATGCATCTGGGTGACCTTCCCTTCCATGCAGACAGGAGGGAAATAACACAATAGAGGAGGCAGACTTAAGAGGATGGCACCAGGAATTCTAATCAAAGGGCAGGGAAGCAATACCAAATTCCTGTCAGTGCTGATATCTGAGCAGCTGCTGCTGAGGTCAGCCAAGCCCCTTGTAATCAGCTCCTGAGTTTAACCAAAGCTTGTCATTAATCCTTCTCCTTACCTCTTTTCTCCAGAGGGAACACACTTCCCACCTTCTTAGGTAAGGGGCAGAAAAGAGCAGTGGCAGGAGCTCCCCAGAAGCACATTGACAGTGGTTTAATGAGGAAGTGTCTGGAACAACACTCCCACCTGCTGGGCCTTCTATTTGTTGCAGCCGGGAATTTAGCAGCAGTCTGATAGAAAAAAAAAAAACACTTTCCCTTCAACCCAGCACCCAGACCTCTGGCTCGGTTATTTTTCACCTTCATGCCGAGGCTAACATCTGGGTTGCAACCCCCCCTGGCTACAGGAGCTGGCAGCACCCCCAGCAGCCGTGCCCTGCTAGCGTGGCTGAACCTCAGTGGGAGGCTCAGGTATAAGCAGCATCCAAAGGACAACTTTCTCTGTGTAAGAGCTCTTCCTTGGGGAAGGGAGACGAGACCGTGAGTAGGCAAACCAAAGTAGTCATCTCCGTTCCGACCTGCACTCTTTGAAGGCCTCAGCACGTCGGAGAGAAGATTAAATACATGTGTCAACATGAATCAGAGAGGCCATTCACACTACTGAGTCATCCTAAAGAGAGGGATGCTTGGATCAGAACAGTGACACAGTTCGTCTTCATCAGTCATAGCCTATCATAATAACCACGATTACAAAGGCAAAGAGAGGCAGTGTCTGCAACAATTATTTAATCAAACAACATATAAAAAAAGTATTTACAATGACTGAAAAACCTGACACAGGCTGTAATAAGAACAGAAACTGCAGGGTTTCTCAGGTTTAACAGTCTTTCAAAGCATCCTTCCCTTCCAATGATTTATTACTGCTGGTCCAAAACATTTCTCCATTCAGATATAGTACTTTAAAATGCTCCATGCCAAATAACACAGGTTGCAGAAGCCTTACATCCTGAAGAAGGGGAACAAGATTTGTATTTGGCTTGGCCCACCCTTCTACATTAAGAATGCAAGATATGTTAACTGGAGGGAGGTAATTATAAGGACAACACACCTCAGAGCCAAAAGAACCTTTGTGGCTCTAGCTGGCCAGTAACAAGTTCTGCACAGGTGCACAGCTGCTCTGAAAGTGTGACATTAAAGCACCTGCTGACAGAGGCACACCTCTGATGTCCTATCTCAAACACACTGAAGAAGTGGCCAGTCCTGCACGCCGAGCACCCAGCTGCAGAAAGACTGGAGCTGCAAGAATCCCTGTCATGTTGTTTACGGCCTCCCAAAGTATTCTCTCTCAAATTTACGGAAATCTTCTTCAGTAAAGACAGTGCCCTCGGGCTTCTTCTTTTCTGCCTTCTTTGGAGGCTGATCTTTGGACTTTCTGCCTCTGTTCTGAGCAAGAATCTTCAGACAATTAAAAAAAGGAAAAAACAAGAGTCAATATTATCCAGATCAAACAACAAAATGGTGATCTTCAAGCTCACCTGCAGCATCCCTGCTATTCTACTAGTACCTTGCTATATTCAGGAATGCCTCCAAAGAAAAGTGAGAGGCAATCACCGATATTAACCCATGCAAGTCACTGGGACAACAGCAGATACCAACTTAGTATTTTTAGTCAAACATGAAAACTACTCTCTGGTAACTGTCACAGAGATAGAAACACTAATTTCAAATCAGACTATTCTGAAACTGTGACCTCTTTTTACCCTATCTCTCCATGAGACAACCTGAAAACCCAAGAAGTTGGTGGAATTCCCCCAGCATTTTCTAATATACCATCACCTCCTTTCCAACAACCTCCACCCTGTGAAACACTGGCCTAAACCACTTGATTTGTTTATGTAAGTTAACAGCCTGTATCTCATAAAAATAACCCAACTGTGTCAGCTATTCTCCTCTTCAAATCCTAGTGTGGAACTACCTTTTGGGAAAAACATCTGGGTAAATTCTCAGGTTATGAGAAACACTGTTCAAGGTGCTATGAAATTCCTATTATGTGAAACAGCAGTGCATCTGGTTCTTTGCTAAACTGCCTCCAGCTACAGAGAAGACCAGTTCAACTCACAGTATGGGGAAGGTCTGAACCTGGGCTTCTTTGCCAACTGAAGCTATGCAATATTTTCGGTAATTAAGAAAAGCAAACAGTTGACAGTATGTTTTAACTAGTATCAGAAAACGTTTTAGGGGGACAACATATCAACAAGAGTTTAAAGCTTAGTAAGTTAGTCTGCCAGTGCACACATAAATTCCTCAAGGCCTCTTGTGGACAGAAACTTGACTCCTTTGCACATGGTCTAAGCTGGAAGATCTAGGGATGATTCCCATTCACCTGTGTTTCTCATCAGAAGCAGAACCCCAAACAAAGAAGCGACAGTCTTACCTGTTCTGTGATGGCTTTGTTTGCAACAAATCGTCCCTTCAACATGTACTGCAGGTTTTCTCTGAAGTGATTCGCGGCCTTCTTCTTATGATACTCCTCTAGACCAAAGCAGAGTGGGACAAAACACATCAGCTCCTCACCCAGGCAGCGAACAAAAGAGGACAAAGACGTCCAGCATGCAAACACCCAGAAGGATCAGCAAGGCCCCGGGAGAGAGACAGCTACAGCTCAGGCGTAGGGGTGCGCCCACAGACCAGGCTGTAGTTAAGTGGGGGGACACCAAAAGGGCACCCAGGATGGGAAGGGCAGGATACAAGCGACCGGGAGGGCGGCTGCGGGACCCCACACCGGGACCCGGTGTGAGGGCTGTGGAGGGCGGCAGAGCTGCTTCGCTCTCCCCCCGGAGGCGGGCCGGGTCTCACCTATCGCCGACTTCACGACCCTGCCCTTAACCGTGGCCTGGTTCCTGCGGGCCTCCGGCGCCTTCCTCCTCCGCCTGCCAGCGCACGCCGCCCTGGGGCCGTCCCGCCCCCGCTGGAGTCCCGGCGGGCCCTTTCCCCGGCCTGCAGCGGGAAGAAGGACGGAGTTCCCACAGCCGTACGCCGCGAGTCGCCCTCCCCCCGGCCCCCCACAGCCCCCGCTCCCCGCGGAACCCACCCGGCGCCTCCAGCAGCTCCAGGCCCCGCCGCACCAGGGAGGCCGACATGACCGCGCGCCACCCCTCTTCCCCGCGATCAACTTCCGGCGACGTCACCACGCTTCCGGCCACGCGTGAAGCCACTTCGCGGCGCCCTCACACCTGGCGCCGCCATATTGGTGTCTGTGTGTCGGGCGGGGGGGGGTGGGTGGGTGTTGTTGCCTCAGGCCCCGTCGCGCCGCCCGTCAGCGGGTGCGCCGGGTTCTTGCCGGTGGCTTTTCCTTATCGCCCCCCCGCTCCCCTCTTTGCGGCGTGTGGCCCGGCAGCGGCCCGCAGGCCCTTTGTGTTACACCTCACGGGGCCCCTGCAGGGGGGCCAGGGCTCTGAGGGGCTCTCGCCATCACGGGGGTAGCTACAATAGCAGCAAGCCAGGGCGTCAGCAGGGGTGTCCCGTTTTGTCTTGGTGAGGCTCCAAAATCCAGATTTAAGGCACAGAGGTTCATTCCACCATAAATTGCATCTATTATTTAGGTTATTTAAAGCTTTCTTCCCCTGCTTTTGCACCTCTAGAGACTCTGCTAAATTTAGCTATCATCTGAATAGAGCTTACTCAGTTATAGCCAGTGCTAGCAGTAACAAGCAGGCACTGAAGAAGGAGAGGTTTATTCTCCCTCAGACATGTCCTGCAGGGAGAAAGCAATACAAACAGCTCTCATTGTTTCTCATAGTCATGATCTCTAACGGGGACTGATAACAGTTAAACCTTGGTTCATTAACATTCATTCTCTGGAAATTGTTCTCCAGCCTCTGCAGGTGTCACCTCAATGCCTGTCTTTTTTATTGTCACCTCAATGCCTGTCTTTTTATTGTCACCTCAATGCCTGTCTTTTTATTGTTCATTCTTTCACAAATTCCTCCCTGGATGGATCCCCGGCATCCTGTGTCTTGGTATCTGACGGTTTGATGGTGCTAATACATTTTTCTGGATGGGAGCTACTCAGTGCTCATTCCTGGCTTCAGGGCTGAGGAACATTAACCATTTGCTGCTTGTTCAGCATGTCGCTTCTTGCTCTTTATTTTCCTTTTACAATAAGCTAGACTGTTTTTTGATTGATTCGGAGGGACAGTTACTGGGTGTGTAATGCAGAGTGCTTTTCCATTTTCTTGTTTTCTGCTAGTAGCTAGTGGAAGATAGAACTTCTGCTAGGTTTGTCCCTCCAGTTGTGTGAAAGCTAATGAAGTTACGAGGAGGTTATTATGGTTTTGCAAAGGAGAAGCTGAACAAGCAATGAGCTAATAGCCTATTGCTGAAATTGAAGAGAGCACTAGAGAGCATTCTAGTCAGCAGAAGATTTGTTATTGCTTGTATACTCAGATTATCTTTGTCTTGGTCAGAGTGAGATAAATGATAGCTGCCACAGATCTTACCATGGGGAAAGCATTTCCAAATATACCTCATCAGTCAAACACTCTCTTTTAGCCCCTAGATTACGATTTACACGTTCTTTGTAAACTGTTCATGGTTACATATTGCATAGTATGTTCAAGATAGCTTATTCTACTGTTTAAACACTGCATTTGCATCATTTAACTTCATTAGCATCACCTAATACATTGTTACGTATGCTTAGTGTCAGAACAGTGTAGCCTCATCAATGCCTTATGAAGGCACCAGATGCAAAACCATCTCCGTTACCAACACAGCAGAACATGTTTAACAAATTAGTGTGGTACAAACTGCACGGATTTGTTATCCTGTTGCTGGAATATATATGCGCTTTTCTACCTCAAAAGTAAACCATTACCAATACTATCCTATTTCTATTTCTGTTGTGCCAATTAATAAATAGGCATCTCAGAAAATCTGACTCCCTTCTTATTAGATACCTTCAGTAGCAAGAAACTGTAATACAGGCAACACCTCCTTTGACCAGCAAGGTTGAGTGCAGACTTGCTATGATTTTAGTCAGCAATTACCTGCAGAATAAAATTTAACAAGCGCACAGGGGTCACTTTGTTGAAGAAGGAAGGCAAGGCACTTTCTTTAACTGCATTTGCAGTCTCCTGCCTCAGAGTCCGGTCAGGCTCCCGGAGCTAGTTAGTGCACCAAGAAGTTAAATGGATGTGTGCTTCATGGTGTGACACATTCCCCAGGTTTGGGTCTGTTGCCAAAGATCATGGTCCAACATGGGCCATGGATTTTTAACACTTTGTGAAACCATGTACCTATTATTAATACATTATATTTCTCCAGCTCCTTTTAACAGGATCTGGCAGGTTTTTTTTTGGGCATGATCACTAGTGTTTTTCCTAACTGCATTCTGGCTTCTACTGTGCTTGGTCTTGGCAGACACGGTGATAATAGCGTCTGTCATGTCTCTGTCCATGTGACTTTGGTACAACTAACACCTCTCACGCTCCTTCAGACACAGGTGCAGAGTCTTCCCTCGCTCTTTGACGTTGCTTACATCTTTTCCCTGCAATGCTAAACAAGTTCAGTTTATCGTCTTGCATTAAGAGTATATGATCGCCTCTTAATATGAGCTGCATTTTGCCTGTGTATTATATCTTACTTTGTATATAGAGAGAATTTAGGCATTTGGATCACATAGTCTCTTCTCCTACATGTCATAAACTGTAAAATACCCTCTGCTGACCTTAGATTAAGTCAACTAACCTGTCTTTGATAAATCTGCTTTATGCTGAGCACAGCATATAAAATGTTGTATTTGTCTTTGCAGAAGCTTTCATGGCTTTATCACTCTCACAATGATGATATGCTCCTTATTTCATCATGATACAGACATTTAACTATCACTTTCTTTTACCTGAGTCACTGTTGAAAACAGTTGAGCAGACCCTACAAATATCTTTTTCCAGACCAGTATGTACTATTAAGAATTTAACGTTAGGAGACGTGTCTATGGCAGTAAAAAAAAATAATAAAAAAAAATCAGTATTTCATTGTACTGTTTTAAGACCTCTGCTCAAGTTAAAATTTAATCCAAGAAAAATTCATCACTTTGTAATCCCTCAAAAATCAGAGCAGTTAGCTCTTTGAAGCACTTTGGGGACAGACTGAATATCAAATGGTGTTCATTTGAATGTATAACATCCAAATAAACCACTGTTTTAGAGACTGAATAATCTGACTTTGGATGACAAAAACCACAGGCGTTGCATTTCAGATTGAGAATGTCTTTGTTTCTGAGAGTTAAACTGTCTTCGAAAGATTTCAGACGCTAATGTTCATGTTTTATAGCTTACTTTAAATCTCACGCTTCAGCGGGTACCCATGAGCTAGCTGGCTTTTCAATTACAAATAACCCAGCATACAGATCAGTTTAACTTTTAAATAACTAACTTCCATATGTGAATATTATCAGTTCACTTTATGCTTGCTTGCTTATGGCATTGAAAAATGGAAATTTTCCCTGTTTGAATATGTAGATAAAGTTTCTGGTTCATCTTGGAGTGACTGTTCTTCTCCCTGTTACTCTAGGCTTTGGAAGATGTCTGAGATTATTCCACATTTGGCCTATTCCACCTTACTATTCTGTACTACATGCTAACAAAAAGGTTGCTGATATTCATGGTTAATCATATTGCTGTCTGTGGCAGTTCATAATAGCTGTTTGTTTGCTTTTACTTTATATTCCAGCTTCTGGATTCAGAGGGGTATGTAGGAGTCTCGGTCTGAAGGAATATTGTGCAGAATGTTAGAAAACAGAAGCTGAGGGCAGCAGTAGAATTAAAAGACAACAATCACAAGCATTTATTTAATTTAGGGCTTTTTTAAAAACAGTCTTATGATTTTGGGAACTGGGATCCTGATATTTGAACACTTGTTATTGCCTGCACTGACACAAAGCTATATTGTCTCTTCTGAAATGAATCGGACCGATTCTCAAGCTGATTTAGAACAGATTTTCACCTCTGCATGTTTCTTCACGTGTGGATTATGGAAACGTGCTTTGCTTTAGACAGCTGTCCAGTTTCACCACCTCCCATATTCTGTATTTTCTCTTGAACAGCAGTATTCAAAGCTGCTGTCATTAATATTTAGCTGTGTTTGCCAACTTGAGGCAGTTTGTGTTGTGGTCACTGTTCCTACAAAGAACCATGGATCACTGCCGGCCCTGTACCTCAAATACATAGGGACCTTTGTCCTTTAACTGTGTGACGTGCCTTTGGAAAGCAGTTGGACTTTCTGGCCTATTGAATTTGAACAAGGGCTGGACAATGTTTTGATTCATACACTTGCATGGATAAGCATCTACTTACTTTATACTGACAGAAAGGTGTGGGGTTTTGTTTTGTTTTGTTTTGTTTTGTTTTGTTTTTTTAATCTAGTGCATGTCCCTACCTCTTCCATGAACTTTTCAGCCTGTTCCAGGTCACCAAGAAGCTGGCTCTGCCTTGCACAGCTTCTGTAGATAATGTTGGCACAGGTTAAGATTAAATCGGGTTCCCACTACACGAGATGCTGTAGAAGGAAGTGAACTCTGCCCCTGAACAAGACAAGAATTATTATCCTCCTATACAGATGAGATAAGGAGGCACAAAGATTAAGCAGCTCGCAGAGTAGCTGTGACAGGATGAATGCTCAAACTAGATCTTCTGAATGACAATGTGGCGGCTCAGCCCAAAACATACCCTTGTTCTCCAACTGCTGTGTTTTGTCTCCAAATGGAAAGAGAGCAAGCAGCAGTAGCTTTGCTGAAGCTGTAAGAGCTCACTTTGTAGAGAGAGAGAAAATATTTTTAAAAACATAGATGTCACATTTGGAAAAAACCCAAACAAGTCCTTCTTCAGGGCTTAGAATACCAGAAGAGAACACTTTGCTGGTAATGTTCAGCATACGATACAGAGTTGGTGTCACAAAGTTTTTATGGTCAGAAATAATGGGGTTTTGCATCCAGACTCACAAAAATGCCTGAACTTCCATTACCATCATACTTTCTATCTTTGCCTGAAGAGAAAAATCTCTTCAGAAGGGCAGCTGCTGCTCTTGCATGCCTTCTAGAACGGAGCAGGCAAACAGGTCTGCAGCTGGAGGGGAATGATTTCCCTCTCTGTTCCCTACCGCTATCCTTAAACGTCAGGAGAGGGAGGAAGTAGTAGAAGGATTCCAGGGCTCAGAGAGACTGACATTTCCCCGTTCCATCTGTGGGCCATGGACATGGTTCCTGGGTCTTCCTCCTGCCTTCCCCACCTACTTAATTCCTGCAGCATCAGCTCTGGGAGAAAGTGGCAGAGCTTACTGCCACTGTTTTTCCCCATCTAGAAGGCCAAAAGCTATCCTGCTGTAGTTTCATTTCCTTTTCCCTAAAAACCTGGAAAAAGAGGGTAAAGATCCTTTGATGGAGCAGGAATGGACCTGAGTGAACAAGATGTAGGGGAGCTGTGTACCAGGAACCTCTAAATGCTGGAGAGTGAGTGTAACAGATGGTGGACACGGGAAGAAGGCGAAGGCAGGACTGATACAGGGATTGGAGTGAGTACAAGCTTGCTTTATAGGTTGTCAGGCTGAATGAAATGCATTGTAGAAAGGTGAGTAATGCATGGACAACACCTACTGACACATGTACATGCTGGGGGTTATCAAAAAACTTGAGACCTTTTGGGCTCATATCTTGCATTTTGGGGATCCGAAGTTAATTTTTGTGGTTTTGTGTCACTGGCAGTGCTGGATCAGCACAGCTTTCAGGAGTAACAAGCTGTTTGGTGGAAGCCCTTAAAGAATCTTCCAGGACATCTTCTCTTGTTACTTCGGAAGCTTACAGTTAGTGATGGGCTTGGTGAGACTTACACCTCTGTTACCAGCATCTGAGCCTCCAAACTTATCAGAAGCTTTGTTTTCCTTTCGAATCAGCTTCAAGCAGCTGGACTGTTACTTGTTGACTTTATTTTTTTTAATCTCTCTGGATTTCAGCGTGTCTTTTTCCTTTTATGCTTCTAGAATTGGTCTTTCTCTTTTCAACTTCAAACTGGCCTCCTTGGTTTGACACTTGACCTTCTTCTTTTGTTTCACCTTTGGCTTTCAACTTACTCTTTATTCCTCCCTGATGTTGTTTGATTTGCTCTCTGTAGCTTTCTTTTGTGTTTTAGTCAGAACTGTAGATACTCCATGCCAGAATCTGAGAAATTCACCCCTAAAAATACTCCCCTGCTGAATACACAGAAAATGGACATAAATTAGAACAGGGATTTTGAAATAAGGTTCTGAGTATAACAGTCCTTAACTAGAGGGATTTGTAAAAAGGCAAGGTGTTTCTCAGATCTGGAAGTATTATGGCCTTTGATGAAATAAAGTTTTGTTTCTTCCAGGAAGGATGTATTTTATCCTGATTACAATGGAAATAATGATTTCTCATGTAAAGAGCTTGGAAATATGCAGAGGCTGTATTAGAGCTGGGAGCTTAAATATCCTCATGCTGTGCAGATGTGAAATTGGGGAATGTCAGTTGCTGTTGAACTTGGCTGCTTTCAAAGCAGTGACAAAGAGGTGGAAGGCTCTGTGTTTTGTTCCTGGCCTCTCTGCTTCAGGGCCTTAAAATGTTTACAAGCCCTAGAGCTGGCTCAGGATGCAGCAGAGTTTAGCTAGTTATGCTTGTCACCAACCATTAAGGGTTTGGAGACAGACAGGAGGTGGGCTGGGGCTGTCACGGGCTTTTTCTGCCTTAGGCAGGCCTTGTTAGTGGATGTCTCTGCTGCTCGGTGCAGAGAAGAGCTGGTGGAGCATTGCCTGCTGCTGCAGCTCCTGCCTGCTCCATCCTGTGCTGGCACTGGTTGGATCTTCCCATGGCTAAAGAAGCGTCGTGTCCCCTGGTTCAGTGGCTAAAGGTGTGTTGTGTCCCCTCCTGTTCCCCACTCCCTTCAGGTTTGGGAGGGAGCCATTTGGAGACAGTAGGAAAACCAGGGGGAAGTGGAGGAGGGACAGGAACGTGAAGGTGTTGCAGGGCAGGGAATGGCCAGGCCACCAGCAAGCGCCGGAGAGAAGCAGGTCGGATCAGCAGATCCCCACCCCACTTGTTTCTGATGTGGGAATTGAGAACAAGCATGGTGCATTTAGCTGCATGAACAGGGGGGCTGGATGCTTACTGCCACAATGCATACTTTGTGGTTTCCTAATTTGTGGGATTTTTTTTTTTTTTTTTAGAATTGCCGAGAACCACACAGAATAGCATATGAGGCTTGTCCAGATCAAAGAGATGTTTTGTCCTGTGGTTGGCATGCTGCATTTGTCCATGTGGTGCCAGATCTCTCTCCTTGAAGTCTGCATTTGTAATTTTTCCCTGCTTCTTTTTTTTTTTTTTTTTTTAAATTTCCTTCCTTTACTCTCTCTACAACCTGTGTTTTGTTTTTCCTTGTCTTATTCCCTGTTTCCTTGACTTCTGTCTTTCTTTGTAGTCCTTGCTTCTCCAGCCAGGATCCGCAATTTCTGAGGCTGTGGGAGGGTGAGAGTTCAACCTGACCTTTTACCATTTGTTCTTGACTCCCGGCAGTTGAGTCCTTTTAAATTATGCATCTGGCTCTCTCCTCATTCCTCTTCCTTTTTCTCCTTTTCCATCCAGCTCTTTTCAGCACAGTGTAGAAAACACTCTTTTAGAAAACACTGAAAAGCCACTGGCATGCGCTTGGGGACCCCCACTCTCTTGGGGTGCAGGGGCAGCCCTGAAGGTGCTGGGTACCCTGCACCCGTGAGTCCCCCCCAGGCCAGGCTGCCTTCTCCTCCGGGGACACATCTCCTGCTCAGCCTGTCTTCTGAAGTCTGGGGAAAAAACTCCAGTGGGAGAGGAGGCCAGGCTGCCATTTCCACTGCATGTGCGTGGTGCCACAAGGGCTCTCCTCACTAGATGTCACTGTGAGGCTGGGTTTCGCCTGCGGCAAGCGCAGCAGCCAGGAGAGGTGGGTGCTGAGTTGGGTGCTGAGCTTTAGGAAGGCCTTGGCAGGAGCAGGGGGAGGGCGCAGAAGGTGTTTGCAGAAGTGTTGAGTTGCTGTAGGTTTTACCCAGCCCAGGCAAGTTTTGGGCACAGAACCAGCAAGGTGCAGGAAGGTTTTGGGGTGCAACTCCATACCACCACCTTTGAACACCCCAGCCTGTGTCTGGTAGCCATCAGGGCCTCAGTGTGAATTGGCCACCGTGACTTTTGAGTAGTGCTCATCTCCTGACCGTCGTGATACCGGCTTGGCGGCATGTCCCTTTGCTAACGCTCAGCCCTGGATCACTGTTCACTGTCCCCATCTGCCATCACCCATCCGTAGCCCTGGCAGCAGCAGCACACCTCCGTACGGTAAGCATCCATGTCGCTGCCTCCCTGGCAGGGCTGTGGCACAGAGGACCCTTGGGGAGGCACCGTGGCAGCCCCAAAAAGCAAGGTGGGAGCTGTGGAGCTGCGGGGAGTGGTGTAGGGAGGCTTGCCAGGGGCTGGCCTTTTCTGTCACCACGGAAGGCAAGTGACGAGCCAGCCACGCGGTCCCTGTTACCAGAGATGTGGGACACGACTGCGGGGTGGGAGCTGGCAGACCCAAGCACTTGTGGGGAGTCTGGCTTGCATGAGGCCTCCCTGTGCAGTGAGCGAGGAGACCTTCTGTCCCACAGTCAGCATGCACATTTCTGAACATGGTAGCAGATGCTTTTATAATTTTATTTGCTTCATTTTTGGGGGCTTTCCTTCTTTCACTTCTTCTTCCCCTTTCTTCACTCCCTCTCTCTTTGATAGCTGTCTTTCGATTTGTGTTGCCTATTTCCCTCTCTCTTTGCCCTCTCTCCTTGTAGCCCTTACTTCTCCAACTAGGGTCAGAAGTTTCTGAGAGGATGACAGTTCAACCTGACCTTTTATCTCTTGATCTTTATGCCCAGCCCTTGAGTCCCTCTACATAATAATTTTCTTGTTTCATATCTTCCTCCCTTACTCTAGTGTTTGTTCCTAGAACTGTGAACTGTACCTTGTAATCATGTCTCCATCCTCTGAGGGGGTCCCTACTGTGCAGAACCTGCAAGCTGTATCCTAAGGGAGAGGAACTGCCTAATAAATGTCCCATGAACCACCATATCTGTGGCATAGGTAGTTTCTAGGAGAATTATGTGGTTTTATTTTGAAGTTAATCAGCTGCAAGTCAGAAACGAGGGAATGATGGTTATGGGGAAAGCCATCAACTCCAGGAAAGTGTTTCAGTTTGGCTGTGTGTGGGTATACAGCCTCCTGTCTTACTGGGTACCCCCTGATTTGCATTGGTGTAAGAGCACGCCCCATATACGTGTTAGCATATATATGATGAGTGTACTTACATGAATGGAAGCTGCCATGGGATGCACAGTGTGTGAGCTCCTCAGCATGCATCCGTGCTGATTTTGTACAGCTGATTCACTGTGTGGGGTTTGGATGGCTCTGGGTAAACATGTGTGTTTGCGTGCAACCTAGGTACGTGCATTTATAGATGCATGTGCATCAGTGCTAAAGAAGATGTGCAAACCTCCAGGATATGTAGCTTTTGGGGCTGGCCACAATGGTGGGGAGCCCCTGGGACTCCTTTGGTGGGCTTGCCTTGCTGTGCTCTTCCAGCTGCGTGCCGCACTGGAGGCTGAATCCAGCTCCACCCGATCGCATGCCAAGGCCCGTTAACATTTGCTCCGTCACAGTGCAGCCCAATTAATATTTGATTCTGGCAAATGAAGGAGGGCAGAGAGATTAAATGGGACTGCCAGCTGGGGTGATGCACATGGTGAGGGGGAAGCATGCTCTTTTTTTTTTTTTTGTGCAGCCCAGAGGCGTAGGACTAACTTTCCTGGAGGAGGAATCAGGATCTCCCCTCTGCAAGCAGTATCTCTGAACAGTCTGCCCTGATGCTTGTTGGACATGAAGCTGTGCTGAGACCGGGCATCTCTAGGGGTGGGATGTGGAGCTTTTCACCACCAGGTTTCTGCTGACTGCTGGGCTGACCACCGGGTGTGATCGTGGAGGAGAAGCAGGAGGTTGCCTGAACCCTCTGGGCCCTAATCATGGAGATCTAATGGAGTGGGCATGGCCGGTTAGCCAGTGCTGACAGGAGGCTGCAGCACTTGAAGGGGACCCCTTGGAAAGCTCTCTGCAGGAATAAAAGTACAGACCCAGGCCACAGAGGTCCTGGGGAGCATCTTCAGTGTCGTTCACTCAATGCATTGGCAGATAGCAGATCAGTGTCAGTGGTGCCCTGTCAGTTCTGCTTAGCAGGACTTGTGGCTTTGCTTCCACATCCCTGGCAGGTGGGATGAGGCAGACGGGCTGAGGTGGATCCTGTGCCCTCCCCTTCTTTGCAGAGCTGCCTGCAGTCCACTGAGGGATGGAAGACCCAGCAGGATTCAGTGGGACCGGGGGAAGCTGGTCTGGGTTGTGGCTACTTTAAACCTCTCCCAGATGTGATTGCCCCTTCCCAAGTAGGCATCATGTCACTTCCCAATTGAAAAGCCAAATGAAATTTCCAGGCAGTTTGAAGCTTTTATGATTTACTTGTTTGCTTTTCTCCCCTTCTCTCCTTTTTTATTTTGTAATTTTTTTTTGTTTCTCTCTTTCTCTATTCATTCCTGCCAGCTGCCTGCTTTGAATTTAGTTTGTATCAAGGGCAGGAGAAATTAATTTTCTGCTTTCCTATTTGGTGCAGAATGGTTTCTCCCCCCTCCATTCTCTTTCCCTGCCTGTTGCTGAAGTAGAAATGTGTCTTGGAAACATAACCTTTTAAAAATCTCCTTCTGCCCTCTTGTAACTACTTGACCTCTCTGCAGTGCAGGACAGGTGCTAACAAACACAGTACTCCTTTCCCGATTCAAGAGCTGGAGAATAAACTCTTGGGCATATTGCAGATAACCAAGTGAGAGTACCTCTCACTACAAATCTAGCTACAAAAACCCAGGAAAATAAATATTAGGACAGTTGGAGAGGGACAGGTTTTTCATAATCTATGGGAAATCATCCCTGCTGCTGAGCCCCTGAGAGCTGCCAGCATACAGATCATCTCAGGGTTCAGTGTTGGGGCAGCGAATGTGGCCTGACCCTGCTTGGACCTGGGAGGGGAAGCGTGGCATGAGAGGCCAACGGCCAGGAGGTGATACGGTCAGTTTGCAGCAGACATCTGGTAAATCTGTTGGTTTAATCTGGAAATTGTGGTTTTGTGCTGTGGCTATAAAACTTCCCAGTTAGGTATAAAGGAACTGAAAGCAACTTCCCAGCTCCCGCAGCCCAGCGATGTGTAGGCTCTGGGTGTGTGCGTGCATGCGCAGTACTTGCTGGTAGAGCATATTTGTGAGATGTGGCGTCTATGTTACCTTTTAGCGAGGAAGAATCGTTTATCTCAGCGTTCTAATTATGTTCCATTAAAATGCAAATTTGGGTTTATGCATTGAAATTGTCAGTACCATTGCCATGGCAACTGGAGCTTGAGGGTGGGGAATTGGAATAGGTGGGACCATGCATCTCTCTCTGAATCCCTTTCAAATACCTCCAGGTAATTGAAATCACAGTGCCCTTCCCTGGGAATTGTGGCACTTTCCCACTAGTGAATTTGGGGCATCACTGAAGTTCTCCTTGGAGTTGTTATAACAGGGCAAAGCCACCGTGTGTGTAGGTCACTGGGTAATTGCCAGCAAAGTGGAAGAGCTAGTGCACAGGTCTTCAGAAAGAGGTGACTCTCTCCCATTTTACACCCCATGTCATGCTTCTTTTGAGATGTCTGGCTGGGAAGGAGGAAGAGGAGAATCCCTAATGACTTCACAGACTTCCACGTGGAAGCCCTTAGATACAGCCACACTTACTGGAAGATCTAAGTGCCATCTATGCTTTTAAAACCACTCAACTCCAGTTAAACACTCAGTCAAGCTGTCTGTGTTGGTGATGTCCTGCAGCAGTGAGTTCCCCTGGTCAAACATCCTTGGCACAGAGTGAGTAAAGTCTTCCCCATGCCACCTCCTTGCGGCCCTGCTCCTTTCTCTGTTTGTTTTGCATGACAAGATGGCATGTGTCTGTGTCTTCCTCCTCCCTTTACCAGGTACAGCTGGAACTCCTGGAGCTTGTCTCCCTCCTGCTTAAGAATCAAGTGAAGGGGGTTTTAGGATGCTGGGTGGAAGTGAATGCTGAGAGAGGCTGGGATATGGCTGAGTACATTTTACAGGGGGAAAATGTGCCTCTCTGTTTTGGCTGTTGACTGAAAATTTTGATGATAAATAAAGCATGATGAGTTAATTCCCAAATCACACCGACAGCTGGGCAGGGAAGACAGGACTAAGTCTGTTTTCTGGCTCTCCACCCCTGTTAAGAGGTTCACAAAACCATCTGATTTCTCATGCTGTTGTTGCCAGGGGATTGTTTTTGACTCTGGACTCGGGAATATGATTTGCTGCTAGTAAAATCTAGATACAGTCTTAGGAACCTGGTGATTCAAACTGCGGTTTCTGTTGAATATAATTGACTTGGATAGCCTGGAAGCTGTTTACCATTCATTTAACAGTGAAATAAAGAAAAGAGGAAACATTCAGAGCAGGCTTTAGTTCAGCCTATGGAGGTCTCAAGCAAGGAGAGATAGAGTCAGGCATTGCCCCTGCCCCCCAGTACAAGACAGAGAGTGGCAAACTGGAGTGAGTTTAGTGGAAAGCCATGGAGATGATCAGGGAGTTGGAGCACATAACATATGAGGAGTTTCTGAGGGCACCAGCTTTGTTTAGCCTGGAGGAGAGCAATTCAAGGGGGATCTGATTGTTAAGGTAATGGGGGGTGTGTGTAGAGAAAATGGAGCTGGACTTTTCCCAGAGACGGGTTGCAGTGAGGGAAATTCCAACTCCATATGAAGAAAAAACATGATCATGAGGATGAATCAGATAGGAGGTGGTGGCCCAGCGATATTTTGGAGTCTGCATCCTTTGAGATACTCAAAACTCAAGCAGTTGAGGAACTAGGCAACCTTCTCTGGCTTTGGAGTTAGCCCTGCTTTGAACAGGGATTTGGACCAGAGGCATCCAGAGGTACCTTTCAACACCAGTTATTCCGTGGACTCCCACTGGGGGCAGGTTCTGTGACACGTGGCGAGATAGGGAGCCCATACTGTTTGCTCCACTAAGATGAATCACAGCACGAGTGATCTGTGGGCTTCTTTTGCTGGAAAATGCGGGACCTTACCGTGGACCCTCCGTTTCTGCTTTGGGGGAGTTACGTCTGTGCAGTGAGCACAAATGTGATGGGGCCTGGGGCTGGGCAGAGATCTAGATCCCATCAAGACAAGGAGTATATCGCTTACTACTTCCACACTAGGCAAGCCACTAATTTGAGGAGATTGGGTTCCCCAAGAGTGACATCTGACTGGGAAGGAGGGATTGGACTAAAATAGTCCATTTTACATCTCAGGCTTTCTCAAGGAGCAGATTAAAAATATATGATAGAGAATGTCCTTCCTTTCCAAGTGGAGAAGATGGTGGGGGGAAAAAAAAAGGTGATATTTGAGTTTCTGCATCTGATGTGACAAGGAAAGGCATGGAAGTGGTTGGTACCTGAAAGCAGAGAACTGCCTTCGATGGGAAAGAAGCCATTTCACCATGTTCAATATTATCATCATTAAGCTGATCAGCTTCACCAGCAGGGAAGATACCGAGAATGAGAGAGCAAATGTTGTATGGGAAGTAGAGGAACATACATTCAAAATAGCTGTGTTCTGGAGAAAACTTGCCAATAAGTGCTTACAGAGGGAGAGACAGAAGGTGAGACAGAGCCCAGAAGAGAAAGTAGAGAAGAGAAAATGACAGGGTGGAGGAGAGTGGGAGAAGAGATTTCTATCATTTCCGTAAATCTCTCCGTCCTGCTCCCTCACTGTTCCCTCTAACACGCAAGTACCCTCCCTTCCCTCAGCTGAGCTGTGAGACTCGAATTCCCCCTGCACCACCCTGGTGGCACTCTGTTTCCTCTGGGGGATGAGCCGAGGGGCTTCAGCCCAGAATCTCTGGGCTGAATCAGTTCTGCCCCACATCCCTGCCTGCAATTCCCCGCTCCTGCCCTCCCCTCCACCTCCCCAGCCAAGCCCTCGGCTCTGGGACAGAGAGCTTGTGCCACATCTGCTTCTGTACAGCACACCAGGGTGCAACAGGGGTTTCCTCTCTTACTGGGCTGTGGTTTTACTGACTGTGAAGATTTAACCCCGTGTCTGCTGATACGAAGGAGCTTTCCAAGCTAAGGAGTAAAGACCTGCTTTGCTAACATCAGCAAAGCATGACTTCTGTCTCATTGATGTCAGGGAAGAGCAGACAGGCTAGCTGACCCCGTGTAGTCCCTTGTCACCCCGCAGTTCTGTAGTGATTTGCATGACGCTGCGCCAAAACACCCGGCGAGCTTTGTCCTTGCCTGACAGGTTGGCATTGCAAAATCTCATACGGGAGCTTGCCTTGCCCAAACGAGGTCCTCTAGTGGCAAGCACAGCAGAGATGCTGAGACCTCTGGCAGAGGTGACAGAGCCAGATGATGCTTTGCGCCAGCATGGCGCAGACTCCATCCTTTCACCTGCAAATGCAGGCTGCCTGTGCCATTCACACTGGTGGGGATGGCAACACATGCACCCTCCCACAGCCGTTCCCTTGTCCTCCCTTCCCCCAGCCTGCCAGAAACAGATCCCCACGGGCTGCTTTCCTCTCACACCCTTGGCTGTTCTAACATATCCTCAGGGAAAGTGTAAGACCGGCTGTGGTGATGAGATTGTGATCTTTCTTTTTCCTTCCTTTTTTTTTTTTTTTTTTTTTTTTTTAAATTGCCAGTGGAGTTTCCCTTGCCATTTTCAGCAGATCTAAAAAAAAAAAAAAAAACAACCAAAACCAAAAAACCCTTCATCGAATATTCAGCATCTTCCCGGAGTGCGGTGGTAGCCGGCGGGGGCTGTGGGTACGCGCTTGCAGAGGGGATGACTCACAAGACCCATCTTATTCTTGGGCCCCCAGGACTCCTCTGCTTCTCTCCCTTTCTCTCTGCTGGCAGCTTGTGCTGATGGGTCTGGGGCTGCCAACTCTGGGGCTCTGGCCGCAGCAGTGCTGGCAGCAGAGGAGAAGGGGGCAGGAGAGAGGCACCCTGCTCCTTTGCAGGCTGCGGGGGTGGGATGGGAAGGGAGGTTTTCACTGAAGTATATGAATAATTGAAGGAGGGTGGCTGGAGGCTTTACACATAATGGTGGGGATGGGCTGGGGGGAGAAATCCGGTTGGGAAGTCTGGTGATTTGAGAGCCCCAGATTTGAAACCTCCTGTACAGATCCCCCTCAGCTGCACCAGGCATCTCCCCGGTCCTCTCTTGGCTCAAGCTCTTTCCTGCTAGAACCTGAGCCAACACCGGCTAATTTTCACACACCCTCCCCTGTTGCTTGGTCATTGACTAAATTAAATTTCAATTACTTTTTTTCTTATTAAAACCCCAGTGAAAACAGCAGTTTTTAATTGGCAGCAGTTACTTGGCTTGTTGCAGTGGGGAAGGGCATTTGTGGGTGATTTGAGGAGGAGGAGGAGGAGGCAGGGCAAGGTGGTGGGTCATGGGTGGCTCCTTTATGTGGCCAAGTAGGAGGGTACAGGAGCAGGTTCCTCACCGGGAGATGTAAGGTGGCATGCTCTGCTCCTTCCCAAGAAGGGAGGCTAAAATAACAACTGGTGTCCCCTCACCTTTGGGGCTTCCCACCAGCTGTCAGTCCTGGGGAGGGGGGGTCATGCTAAAAGCGTGAAAGGAATCTTTTTCAGGCATCCACTAATGGTTGAACATGACTTGATGGTTTTGATATCCTCGTTCTGATGGGCTGCTGAGGGTGGAGCTTGCTTGTTAGGAGACCTGACACAGCCTGACCTTACCTCTCTGGGAGTATGTCCTTCACAGCCCCTCAGCAAGTTGGCAAGTTGAGGAAAGGAAGTGAATGTCTGCTCCTGTGTCTGCTGGGGCTTGGTGAAGTGTGTCTGCCTGAAGACACACACCATTTGACTCCTCCACTGCCCCTCTTATGAGCAGGACAGGAGCTGTGCAGTCAGGACAGCTTTGCTCTGGAAACACCAGGAGTCCTGGCAAGAGCATCGCCTTGGGTCTCTGGTTTATCCTGTTGCTCAATTTTACTTTTTTTTTTTTTTTTTTTTTCCCCCCTCTACTTCCTCACTGCTCATCTCCAGGAAATGCCACTTGTGACCTCAGCCATCTTACCTGTCTCAGCTGTGCAGTCTGGGAGCACCTGGGGCCCCTTTTCTGCTGGTGACATCTCTTGGGTGCACGCTGACAGGTAGTCAGGACTCATTGTCTCTCGAAGAAACCAGGAAAATAAGCTTGCATTTGAATCCCAGGTGCAGAGAGGATCTGCCTGTCACAGCCAATTCAGCTGCTGCTCTGCCTGGCAGTGTTATTTTCTATTCTGTGGTTTCCTATTCACCTTGCTCTCTTTTCCTTTTCCCTTCACTCTTCTCTCTCCCTCTCCTCCCTAAGCTGCCTCCCAGCAGAGATTGGCTATTAAGCCAACTGTGTCGAGGCTGCACGATGCGCACAGGCATTATGGACAAATTACATTGTTTGGGCACTTGCCTCTGTTGCAGCAGTAGTGCGGCATGAATCTCCATGAGCAGCATCATGCCAGAGAGCGTGTGGGTGCCGGGAGAGTGTGGGAGCAACGCATATACAAGAAGTGTGGTTACCCTTAACTCTTTCATGAGCTGTCCCTTGCATCCTGCAAGCCAAGGTGTGAGTCTGTACTGCTTGAGCTGTCAACCTGTGGGCACAAGAGTTTCTTATATGTTCCATGGGGCCAACAGCCACTCTGTGTCAGTGTAAGTTACGTACAGACCGTTGGGAACGGAGGACATGCCTCGCCCCCTCATGCAGTTGTACAAGAGCCAGGGTAAGTGCATCCCCAGCATAAACACCGTGTGAGCAGCTTTGGGTTCCCCCCACACGTGGCAAAAATGTAAATGCAGCTGCACTTGTGGTATCTTCTGGCATTATGGGAGCAGTGGTGTAGAGGAAGCACTATGGGTGTGGCTGTGTCTGTCTCAGTGATGAGGGCATAGAGGAGGGGAGGTTTAGAAATGCTGGAATTCAGACAGCTTAGAGTAGCCCTCTTTGAAGGGGAAGAAGGATGAGAGAGAGTTCTTGGCGTAGTCTTTTTTCCCTTTGAGAAGATTATTTTACTTTCATGATGGCACTTTCTCATGTGTCTGGATTGTGAAGGGTGTGTGGTGGCATCCTGTGCAGTGCTAATGGTGGGGGGGAAATACGTGAGAAGGGTTAAAGTCTGGGCGCAGGGCAAACATGGGCATCATCCTGGAGGAGGACAACTGAGGAGAGAAGCAGGTTATCAGAGGGACAGACTCAAATGGATTTTATGAGTTAATTTTTATCAGAAGGCAATTAAATGTCTTTCCCAGATACGCACCAATGATTTGGTCATGGCTGTGTTTAGAAACTATGTTGAGGTGGCCGTGGCTGAGTTGGTTTTTCAGCACAGTGGTGCAGGGTGCTTGGTACTGGGAGAGCTGGGGAGAGTGACATGGCTAGTGCTCAGCAACCCGTGCAGGGCGCCCACAGGCCTCGGCAGGGGACAGTATCAGCAGAGCAGGGATCATTCTTCATGCACCGAAGGCTCAGTGCCTGCTTAGAGTCTGTCTCACTTTATGATTGTTTCCCATATAGACCGGTTCCTCCTCACTGTGACTTGTTTGATTTTCAGGGATTTGCCCAGGAGTGAGTTAAACTTCCTCATTAATAACCAGACAGATAAAAATCACTGGAAAAGGTAAATGAAATGCTGCTCTGACACATCTGATGCAGTGGGGGAAGCAAATCCTCCAGACTGGAAAGCCATTGTCTCCCAGGGGTTTTCAGATAGCACATCCTCGATGGAAGCAAATAGGACATGCCCAGCTCCACGAGAGCATCTGGTAATGTAGCATGGGGAGAAGGTACAGGGACAGATTGGGGCCAACACAGCTTTCTGATTTTACTTTGGGAGAGAGCTTTGTGAGAGGTGGGCACTGGTTTAATCCCTGGGCTGAAGAATAAAGTACAAGGGGCAGAGGCAAGGCCCACTGGCTGCATAGCTTCTAGGGGAGAGTCTCTGTGAGCGATGAGCAGTGCCAGAGAAGTGTGAATCATCCCTACAGGAAAGGGTGATGGACCCAGGCTTTGGAGAGATCAGCAGTCCCCAGTGCCTGGACGCTCAGACTCTTCCTTAGTGTGGGCAGCACCTCCAGAGACATATTTCCCCGTGACATAGCCTACAGCATTAAAAAAAAAATTAAAAATGATTAAGGAGGTATTTCAGATACCTCTTGCTGTTGTCAAGGCAGCTTTGTAGCAGGCAGTGGTGAGGACAGGCAGCAGAAGCTGG
Organism: Tyto alba; assembly: GCF_018691265.1. Taxonomy (NCBI): domain Eukaryota; kingdom Metazoa; phylum Chordata; class Aves; order Strigiformes; family Tytonidae; genus Tyto; species Tyto alba. The sequence continues at coordinate 33,792,519 of NW_024881282.1, forward strand.
CTGGCTGCTGCTGGGCAGAACATCCCAGCAGGAGATCATGCAGAAGGGAGCGGTGGGCCAGGGTCTGGAGCAGGGGATCCTGCTATGAGCTCCTGAATCTTCATCCTAATGCTCACCTTTGCCAGTGGGAACTGGGCAGTCTGCGGCAGATTCCTCTGTTTCTTCTGTGCCTCTACTCTGAACCTGTTTGGAAACAAAAAAGAAAAGATGTTGAGGGAGGGAGGATGTGGGAAAACTGCCTTGGAAAAATAACTCCGCTTTAGTATGGGAAAAACTGTATCTTATTTTGTTGGAACAGATGCAGTTTAGAAGAAGGAACATTAAGAAACACTTTGGGGAAATCTTCAATCCGGTAGCGGCATCCAAAAGAAATAGTGTAGGAGAAAAAGACCTGAGGGAGATGAAGATACAGAGATGCATTAGCAGATAAATAGTATGTAGCAGGCTCTGAGCACTTCCCCATAACTGTGCCCTGGGAGGACCAGCTGGGTCTTCCTTTCAGCAACTCCAGCTCTCTGGTAAAGGAAGAAAGGGGTGTGCGAGTCGTCTCTCTCTGTCCTCAGCTCAGCAGAGGCTTTCCCTTGACCTGGCATCTAATTCTAATATCCAGAGCTTGTTCCTTTAAGCATTTACACCTCCGATCAGGCCGCCAGTCCCACTGCCATGTGGAGCCATAAAGAGGGATAAACAGTAATTAGTATGGTAAATAGCTTGGCCTTGTGTTTTCCGGTTACAGTATCATGGTAATTATTTCCGGCTCCCTGCCTGTGTACTCCTGCTGCCTGATTTTGTGCTCTGTACATCCTTGCGAGCCTGACTATCACTGGACGCGTTAAAATTGGCAATTGCTCTCTCCTGTCTCCCATCCACTCCTTGGTGGGGGACTTACCTAGGCCCGTTACACCGAGGTGATCGAGGACGATTGAGGGGCGATGGGTATCGTCAGACAGCTCTCTTGTCTTCTGGGGGCTGTACCTTAATGGGCAGAATGCGGGTCCATACTGAGGTAACGTAGGACAGCATTTTCAGGGAACCGGCCTCTGGTCACCAGGCCTTTGTAAAATACGGCAAGAGAAATGTCCAGATGAAACAGCCCCTACCCGTGTGTCCCACTGCTGAGGCTTTTTTCTTTCTCCCCTTCGGCTGCCCTGCTGCAGCAAACAGCTTTGTCTCTGACAGAGGGTCTGATTTCAGTCTGGAATTTGGCCCAGCATGGACCTTTGCGCCCATGCATGCAAGCATACACGTGGTGGCTCAAGGTCCTGCTCTCTGGAGAGGGACAGATCAAACATGCTTCATCTTGGTCTCTTGGCCAGCAACCGGAGCTCAGCTTTTCTTAAATGCACCCTGGTCGCTTTGTCATCCATATACACAGGCTGCAGCTGGTTGAGAGCCTATGGGTTTGGGGGCCTGAGACCTTCCACCCAGCAGTGGAACATGCTCCAACTTGTGAGCCAGGGCTCTCTTTTCTTTCTAAACTGCCCCCAGTTAAAAGAGTCTCTGTTTTGCAACATGCTGTGTTTTTGTCTTGACTCACTTTTTCCTTCTGAATGTCCCTCCTCAGCCACCCTCCTGCAGACTACCTGTGTCTCTTGCTTTATTTGCATCCAGCCTGTTCTGATATGTATGCATGCAGGTCAGAGGCACTGGAGGCAGCTTCAGGAGCTGGGGTAATTGTGCATTCACTCCCTCTCTCCCAGTGGCCAGGATCTTAGTGTGAGCAATTTGCTAGAACTCTCTCTCAGGTCCTGTTTTATTCATGGTTTCACCTATGAAATGTCACCGAAACAGTTGTGTTTTCCCAGTTATATCTGAACTCTTCCCTCTTCCCCCCACAGAGATACACTGCCTTATAACCCCTGTGTGCCTCATGGGTTGGATTTTGCAGCACTCTAGGGTTCGTTGGCAGATGCATTGGCTGCTCCTGATGTACACAGGCGTGTACCCTAGCTGACCCAGTTTTTTATTTTGCTGGAGATATATGAGTGTTATTATTCACAAAGTGTTGAGAACACATGCTGGGCTCTGTGAGGCTCTCAGGAAGACAAAATAAATGGGCATTGCTGGGGAAGGAATGGCCAGGGGAGGGACAGCTGCTGTTTCTCCCCGGAAAGCGCCACAATAGCAACACGATTGTGGTGGTGGCCACAGGCATTTGGGATTAGACACTCACAGAAGACAGGCCTGCCAGGGTCCTTGGTTTGTCTCTGACTTCATAACCATCTCAGGATTATCAATGCATGCATCATTCCCAAGAGGTTTTGGTTGGCCTGGGTTTGAAGGCCTGAAGTGCAGGACATTCCCCTTCATCTTCAAGCACTTTGCATTGTATGCCTTGCCCTCCTTAGCACTAAATGTCCTGTACTGCAGTGTAAGTCTGTTGTTGTTTCTTCTGTCTGCTGTGGACATGAAGAATTGAGAACTCTTATTCTTTTGTAGCAAACTTTTGTGTTTTTGAAGACTGTTTTTGTGTTCCTCCTTACTCTTCTGTAGTCTAAACAGCTTCATTTTGCTCAGTACCATCCTGGTAGGTCATGCTTTCTGCATCTCTGATCATGGCAGCATGATTCTCCTATTTGGAGGAGTGCTGTGCTCTCCTCCCCCGTCGCTCTTAGACTGATGGAAGAAAACCTCTCCATCACCCCTGGAACCATAAGTCCTTACAGAGACGCATGCTATCCTTCATTCCTCAAATATGACTTTGACTACATGTCATTTTTCTAGACATCTGAAGTAATTCATCAGATTTTCCTCACAAGACTTGGATTGGAGTGCATTGCTGTTCGCTAAGGCAATTAATTCTTAGCTGAATCTTGGCTTAGATATGAGCCAAAAAGGTGTCTAAACAAAAACTGATTTTGTGTGTGCGTGTATGTGTGTCTCCTTTAGAAAGTCTCTGTAGTGTTGATCTAAGGGGCGGAGAACCTTTCAATTCGTTCCACGTAGCACCCATATTGCTTGGCAAACCATCTCAGCAGTGGAAACCAGCTCTAGCACTTGGGGAGTTTTGCAGTCGGCAAGCAGATGAGCTTTCCCTGGGCAGCTGCCTTTGAAACCAACCTTCAGTTCCCCTCAGCCAACACACCTGGGAGGTCGTGATGTTTCTTCCTCCATCACAGGGTGAAAAACAGTGCATGAAAATGATTTACCAAGAATCTGCCAATCTCACCCTTTCCCAGTTTTTATCCCTGCAGCTAGTAGGCTGTGAAGTCTGTCTGTCATATGGGCTGGCAGAAACCCATTCTCTGATTTCTTATTTGCTTCCAGCACGTGTGACCTGGTCTTCACCTCTAACCTTCGGATCCTCTTTCTGCCCACTTACAGAATCATAGAACCAAAAAATGGTTTGGGTTCAGTGGTCTCTTAAAGATCATCTAGTCCCAACCCCCCTGCCATGGGCAGGGACACCTTCCACTAGATCAGATCTCTCCCAGCCCCGTCCAACCTGGCCTTGAATACTCCGAGGGAGGGGGCAGCCACAGCTGCTCTGGGCAACCTGTGCCAGTGTCTCACCACCCTCACAGGAAAGAATTTCTTTCTATTATCTAATCGAAATCTGCCCTCTTTCAGTTTAAAACTGTTACCCCTCATCCTATCACTACACCCCCTGATAAAGAGTCCCTCCCCATCTTCCCTGTAGCCCCCTTTAAGTATTGGAAGGCCTCTCTGAGGTCTTGCTGGAGCCTTCTCTTCTCCAGGCTGAACAACCCCAACTCTCTCAGCCTGTCTTCATAGGAGAGGTGCTCCAGCCCCCCCCGATCAACTTTGTGGCCTCCTCTGGACTCACTCAAGCAGATGCATGTCTTTCTTATGCTGGGGGCCCCAGAACTGAAGACAGTACTCCAGTACTTATGCCTGCAGGCTCTGCCTATCTGCCTTCTGCAATAGCTGACAAGTTCCTTTGGTGTGTCCCTGCCTCAGCTCTGCCCTGGCTGAAGTCTTCTCCTCAGCCTTGGTCTACCTCCCCTCCTGACTGTTTTAGCTCTCAATTCAACCCTCTCTGCTTTAAAAATGTTTCCTTCCCTGCTTGCTTTTCCTTCTGCTGCTTTGCTTCATTGCGATCTCACCGCAGTGGCTGTGAGAGCCCTTGCCGGCACTCGTGTTTTGGGAGTCGCCTGCCCGCACCTTTTCACCTCTCATGCTCCTGCTGAGCACAGCTGAAATGGCACCTGTCCTCTCTTCCCTCTCTGCTATGCCCTCCCTCCCTCGTTTCCCTCTCTGCCGAAAGTTCAACTCGTGTGCAATGACGCACACAGAAACACTAAACACGTGCTTAAGACATATAATAAGCACCCGGCTCCTACAGGCTGTTCTTCAGCCTTGGGCTCCGACACACTTCAGCAAAAAAATGGAGATATTACCTTCTCTGCGCGGAGAGGGAAGGTGACTCACACAGGGCTGCCCAGCCTGCCTGCACCCGAACTGGGAGGAAAATACAGGCAGCCTAATCCTTGCCTGATGCCTCTTGTCCTGCCTGTCTCTGGATGTGTTAGCCTGAGAGACATCCCGCCACCGGTGATGTACGTGCATGTGAAGGTGTGGATGTGTGGGCACAGGCTGTCCTTGTTTTGAGTGTTAACGCGTGTGCATACGTGTAGGTAGATGTGCGAGCACTTGGAGGGCATTGGTAGGCACAGACAGGCCTCCTGGCCTCGGCGGCTTTCACAGCTTTCTGCCTGGCTACTTTTCACAGTCCCGTGGCAGCCAGAGGAGGGGAATGCGGGGGGTCACCGGGGGGCTGGTCCCAGTAGGGAGGCTGGGAGGGAGCGGGAGATGGATGCTTGTGCCTGCTGTGCCGCAGCAGCTCGCCTGCTAACGATGGCTCTGCCCCAGCTCAGCGCCGGCTCCTGACAGCTCTGCGTTGGGCTCGGAGTGCCCTGGTTTGCCTGGCAGCCAGCCCACTTAGTAGCCACACGTCTTAGACAAGCAGCCTTCTTCCAGGAGTTTTACGCGGCAGCCTTTTTGCCGGGGAGGATGGCGGCTCACTGGCCCGATGTGCAGATGCGAGGGAGCACTTCTGAAATGCTACTGGCCAACCCAGACCAGCTGCCTGAGCCCTGCTCCCCAGCTGGATATCAAGGCAGCTCCTCTTTGAAATGGTGGCTCTGGAGTACTGATGGTGACAAGAAGCCATGTGTCTCCTTTGCGCTCACACAGGCCAGGTATTTTGTGGGTCTCTTCTTGGTGTATTGTTGTGGGGAGCTGTTTCACATTGGTCTCTTCCTCCTCTTCATCCCCCAGATGTAAGTGCTGGAGTCCTTTCCTCCCTGTCCGACCCACTAGCACCTGTGTGCTCCGCGCATTGCTGGGTCTGGCCTCACATGTCCCAGAGGTCAGCGTGCAGAGTAGGAGAAGGCGGCGGCTTTTCCCCTCCAAGCCCGTACAACAGAAGGGGTAGGATGGGGTGACACAGAGCCCGCTTGTGCTGCAAGCTGGAGAGAAGCCCTGCTCCCCTTGCCCAAGCCCCCTGAGCATCCCTTGGGGAGGCACGAGGCACGCTGCAGCTCCGCGCGGATACTATCCGGGTACCAGTAACGGCGTAGCTGTATCAACAGGACACATTGGTCCAGCCAAACGCGGTAGCTCCGTGCCTCCCCTTCAGCTCCAGCTGTACCGTGCGGCCCTGGGTGCTCAGACCGTTCTCCTTGCTCCATCATCAGCAAATGGAGAACTCGTCCCCTGCAGATTTGGGGTGTTCCAAGCATCCCCTTCCCACCCTCCAGTGTGTGTGTGGGGGGGGGGGGGGGGAAGGGGAGGGTGGAAAGGGGGGTGGGTGCGTCTGGGGAGCGGGTGCATTCGCGCTGACGGCCGGGTCAGTGGTGTGAAGCCGTGGGAAGAGGCAGGCGCCTCGCGTCAAATTCTCAGTCTGACGCGAAGTGACAGAGCAGAAAGAGTGAGCGACGGGGAGGGCGGGAGGCAGGATGGGAGTGATGGGGGAGCTGGGGGAGGGGAGCGGGAGGCTGGTCTGTAGCCTGGGAGCAGAACAGCAAACTGGCTTATTGTCAACCATAACCCCTGTCCCTTCCTAACCTTGCATCTGATAAACCGTTCTCCAATTCTGCTTTGTTTTTTTTTTTTTTTTTTTTTTAGTTTGTTTCTTTTTTCTTTAATTCTCCCTCAGGCACTGCTGTAGCTCAAATGTAGTCTCCAATATTTATATCTTTCTTTCTCTTCTATTTTCTTTCTTATTTGGAAAATATACCCAAGAGGTCTCTGGGACTTGGGAATTAGAAGCACAGGGGACGCCACATTGGATCAGTTGATCTAATCCAAGATCTTCCTTTTTGCCCATACATACTCTGCCTCTGTGGAAAATCAAACTGCCCACCACAGTGAAAAATACAGCTGTGCGATGGGAGGTTTGGTGAGAAACACCTTCCCCCCGCTCCCCATGGCAATGCGCACCTTCACGTGTCAGATTTGGTTTCTATTTGATGAGATTTGGTATCCAGGGGCTCTCCCAGCTGTGTGCTGGTACAGGATGACCCACTGCGTGGATGTTCAGCTGGGGCTGGGCAGACGTGGCTTTGCACCTGCTCTGTGGGGTGATCTTGGATGGATCATCTTCTTTCTCTGGGCCTCAGTTTCTTCACCTCTAAGATAAGAGCTAATTAGATCTGTTCCCTTTGTCAAGTGCTTATATAGCATCTCTACAGCTGAAAAATTCTGGAGGAGATGCCCTGTTTTGTACCTCAACAACAGAAGAGAAAATACATCAGCTGCCTCTAGACCTAGAAAATTCCTCACTGGTGGCATCAAGAAGGGCATATTCTCCCTTATGAGGGGGAAATCAATATGCACTGTGCTTCAGATAAGAGCTGAAAAGAGATAACGTTGGGGAGATAATCACGCCAATGGTTCCTCTCAACTTATATCCTGAGGATGTGATCTTGTTTCATTCTGCTCTGGAGCCCAGAATAGGGATCATTGGATGAAATCAATTTTCAGTTATGTTAGAGGGCAGGTGAATCTCAAACCTTTCATGTTGTGCCTGTTTATGCTTTTAATTCAGGAAAAGACACCATCTCAGCCACCCCTCTACTGCAGTTGTGAGTCCCACAATAAAAAGCACATTCTCCTTTTCATTCCTATGTTGTTTTGTGCCTTTAGTCCACAAGCTTCTCTGCTGGAGGGCACCCTATGATGGTGAAAGGGTTGGATCCATCAGCATTTTAGGTGTCCTCTATCGTTTGTTCTTGGAGTTATCTACTGCCTTCCCTGGGCTGGTGCTGCTCTCAGCAAAAGCAGTGTCTGAGTCAAAGTTGTGTCTTTCCTGAGCCGTAGCAAATGTGAATGTGTCTCACCTTTTTGTAGCTCTTACTGCATCTCAGTAAGATGGACTCCCATCTCAGTCCTTTTCCACTTCTGCTCTTGCTCCCTGAGAGGCAGCTGCCCTTGGACCCAGGACTTCTTGGCCCAGGTTATGTTGTGCAAACCCATCACGAGGTGGCACCACAAGATTGTCTTTGTTGTTATTTTGTTTCTGTAAACCTCTCTTCATTTTTCTTACTGGCCCCAACCGTCCTCTTGCTTTTCAGCCCATTACTGCTCTCTGCCACTCAGGTGACTGCAGACGCTTGTCTGGTTTTCCTTGGAGGCTCCCCTGGATCCAAAGCCAGGCGAGACCGTGGATCAGGGCCAGCTGGGATAAAGCAGCTGTGTAGAACGTGGCACAGAGCCTCAAAAAGTTAACGCCAAAGTGATGGATGGGCGATGAGAAGGACTATCTGTCATATGAGATGCAGGCTTGCTCTCTTTTTTTAAGGAGCAGTGAACATGCTTGAGAGGAGACCCCAGTCCAGCCTGGGGTGCTCTTTCGACCTTGCTGCCAACTTCTCTGCTCCCTGGAGTAGCTGATGATCGGAGGATGTGTCTTGCCTGCTCTGCCTCTGCCCTGGCCTCCCTCCAGCTGTGTGAGGGCAGGCAGGAGCTGCCTGACGGAGCCAGGGAGCACAGCTGTGCCCAGAGGGTAATGGATCTCCTGGGGGCTGTTGACCTCAGCCTAGACAGAGCCTGTCCTTCTGCAACAGGCATTTTGCAAACATTTACACACTTGAAGTTAGCTTGCTTATGCTCTCTCCACATGAAGCGCTGGTTCTTCTTGCATAGAAGATGATCAGGCTGCTGTATGCAGGGTCTCTGTGTTGTCCTTTGGATGATCATTGGGGTGAAGCAGGTCAGGATGGCTTATAGCTTTGGCGCTTGCCCACCAGCTGGGAAACCAGCTCTCTGATACTTTGGGCGGAGATGAGAAGGTTTTGAGCAAGATGACAAATAGGTACTGTATGAGACAGTCCCTTACAGACAGGTGTACCTCAGTCTGGATCCAAACACGAGGGATGCCTTGAGGAAGCTCAGGTCCAGGTTTCACTTTTGGATCCACAGACCTACATCTAGAGAGTATTAATCCAGGGCTTTTGAAGACAATGCTCCTCTTCCCAGCAGCTGCTTAGTGAACTGCAATGGTGGTCTTTCTTTCCTAGACTGAGCTGTTGGGTTAAATTGAATTCCATCCTTTGGAGACCTCTCCCTCAAACGCACACCCCCTCATTACGTTCTTCCTCTCCAGTGTTGTTTTTCATTACAAACCACCTTTTTGTAAATGGTCTTTGTCTCCTGTCTGCCACCGTAGCTCGGAGCTGCCCTTTGGGGACACAGATTCCTTTTTCTCTCGTGCTCTCTTTGTTTCTCTCCACTGCTAGAGGGATTAATTTATATTTTCCCTCTCGCCTCTTTCTGAGCTATTCTATTTTACCATCCCCTTCTCCACTTGTCCCAACATGTTACGGATGAGGAGGGGTGAGGTGAGGCGGGTATCACAGCTTACAGATGTTACAGATCCACGGTGGCATTTGGTGGAAACAGAATGGTCCTTGTGCGCTCAACCATGTATTTCAGCTCTGCTACACCACTCTGGCCCTGTAAAAGGGAAGTCCGGGCAGGTTTGTGCATGTTGCTTCCCTGCATCATCATGTGCAGCTGCACTCCCCATTTTGGCCCTTCTCCAATGTTACACCTCTTGAGGGGCTTCTTTTCCAACGTGTAAGATGATGTTGCATTTATCAGGTGGTGGGGAAGGATGGCAGCACCCACTGGAGGAGGGGAGGGGGATGTGTGGGACCCCCTCTGTGGGCCCTTGGACCCCTGTGCAGCTGATGGAGAAGTTGCAGACCCATGTCTGGAATGTGATGGTTGTCAAAGGGGAGAGTGACCATGGCACCATCATGCCATAAATGTACAAGGTACAGGTGCGGGTGTGAGGGAGGGTGAAGTGGGGTGCCAGCCATGCAAGTCCCCTGCTCTGGCAGATCACAGGCGAAAAGAATGGCGGTGGTCCCATCCTGATGCCTTTTGCTGATGACAAAGTCTTTTATCTGGTCACAGAAGTGGAGAGTAGCTGGCGGTCGCCAGCAGCCCTCCCTCAGGAGGTCCGTGATGCCCAGGTACTGCAGTTGGGGCCAGAGGCGTGTTGGCACAGGGTCACCGAGCCCCTGGGGTGCTGGGCTGGAGAAGGCAGGGACACACTCTGCCAGGCCCGGGGTACACGGGTGGGCGCTGGAAGGGAGCTCCACGCTGGAGCAACAGGACAAGGGCCCCTGGGGAGGGAGCTGACATCCATCCCCGGAGCTGTGTGAGCACCGGGATCAGGAGGCAGCGTGGATCTGGTTGCCGGCACTGTGGCTGGGAGCGCCGGGCCGGCTCTGAAAGGCATCGGCACATCCATGTGAGGAGCTGTGCTTAAGAGCCACAACACTGAATCATTTCCCAGAAATCCCCTGTCAGTCTAACCATAAACACCGGGGAGAGTGGAAGGTGGGGAGACATGTGTTTCTTCAATTTCCTACAACAAAGCAAGCGTAAAAGGGGATTAGGAAGGCAATGCTGGGGGAAAAGAGAGAGAGATTTAGAAGGGAAGGGAACATTAAGATTGAGAGGGATAAAATGCAGATTGAAGTTGTTGGGCTAGAACAGAAGAACTTCTCAGTCTATATATTTAGCTCAGTGAGGTATATAAACAGAAACCTACAGCCAGCTCAGCCACTTCTCCCCCAGTGGAGTGAGTCATCAGCCCTTGGATCTAAAGTTAGGTTCACGTCAGAGCTTACTCTCTCTCTCTCATTTTATTTTTCTGTTTCTATTTTGAAGGGTGTGGGAAAAGCTGAGCACCGTCTCCTGGAAGCAGCAAACATAAGCCCACAATGGCAACAGATGCCGGACCTGATGCGCTACCTGGGAGCACTGTGAAAAAGCCTGCTTTGTGTCTGGCTGCTCCTCTTCCTTGCCGCGTGCCTGGGGATGAGCTCAGCTGACGTGGCCGTGGCTAATCTGGGCACACAGTGGACCCGGCTCCGAGGGGGTCTGTGCGTTGTGAGCTAGAGGATGGGCTGGGCTGCACAGCCATTTCTGGGGGCAACAGCAAGAGGATTTGCAGCGGTGGCCAGTGTTTGGCTCCCGTGCGCTGTGCAGGAGAGCAGGACCTGCCATCGGGGCTGGCAAGAGGGACCGGGGCTGGATCAGCCTGGCAGGAGGCAGTATGATGCTTATGAGTCTTGGCTAGATGATGCTTTTAAATCCAGTGTAGGCTGCTGCCTAGTGGGCTCAGCCCACAGCCACCTGCAAACCTGCAGAGGAGAGGGCTACATCTCCCAGACATACCCCTGCAGCCTCTCTGCTTTGATGCAGCTCCCCCTTTGCTGCTGTTCCCTCTTACCTGGTCCCCTCTCCGAAGCAATGGCAGTGAAATCACATACATTCCCCACTAACCCCCCAGCCAGTGCTGCTGGCTCAGGTGGGGGCAGGGACTATGCGGACTGTTCTGTTCCTCTCAAAAATCACAGAGGGGATGGGGAGGAACCCTTGGAAATGCTCTGGATGCATCGGTAGGACCAACTTGTGCCACTCTCACCTCTGGTGTAACCCACCCCCAAGTCTCTCCCAAGAGAGCCCACAAATATCACTCAAGGCAGGTGAAAAAACTCTGAAAGTGCCTTGGGGGTTGAAGACAGGGCTCTGTGACTACTGTGAGCTGCAAGACGAGGAGCTCTTCATCTTCAGACCTTTCCCTTAGGGATGGTGGAGAGGAGGGTCTGCTCAGGGCGGGCGGTGGCTTCCCAGCCCAAGGCTTGGTCATAACGCTGGGATTGCCACTGTGGGAGGTGCCGGTGGTGTATGTACCAGCAAGACCACAGAAATCCTTCCCAGTGTGTGTGGTCTGGGGAGGAGTGTGGTAACGAGGGGGCTCTGCTCTGGAGTATGAGCTGCCCTGGGCTTGCTCTTTTCACCAGCTCCAAATCTGTGAAGGGGTGAATGGCACGGCTCCACTTCCCCATCCACCCCCTTTCCCTCACCTCTTCTTCCGAGCCTGTTGCATGTTTTTATCAATTTGGAGGGTTTGTCTGAGTGAGAGTTCAAATGCCTCTTTATCCACATGCTGTGGGTATGCTGGAAGGCAAACAGACATGATCCTGGGATGCGGACATCAGTGATGACCCACGGATTATCCTGGCTGTGTATTTATGTGCACGTGTCCTCATGTGCCCCTCTGTGTGTACCCTTCATCTTCCTTTACCATCTCATTTCTTTTGCCTCTCCCTGCTGCCCTGTTTCTCCCCCCCGTCTCACCCTCTCCCTCTCTCTCCTGCCCTCCTCCTCATTCTCTTTTTCTCATTTGATATTCATGCATGAATAAATTCAATTGCATTTTTCCCTGTTCCCCCTGAAGGGGCTTGTTGGTGAATTGCAGGCATCTGAAATCATATAATGCTCAGATTCATCATTTCAGGGACAGAATGGAAGCCCCCCTTCTTCTCAGGAAGGAAAAACAGATGCTTTTTATGAGGAGAGGGAGTGGCGAGTGTCTTGTGGCTGGTGAGGAGGAAGCCAAGGGGATTAATCTTGGCAGCCCAGGGTAGACTTGCTAGCACGAGGGGACTAAAAGGTCAGCCAGCCCCTCTGGTGTGTGTAGGAATGGGGAAGGCATATGAGGGCGTGTGTCTACGGGAATGCGAGTGCCTACGGTTGCTTGCTTATTTGCTATGTGCGGTGCTCGTGGTGTGCTTAGGGAAGAGTAACGTCTCTTAGGGGGCTGCCAAGAATTGGTTGAGGCAGGAGCTGTCTCAGCAGGTTGCCGTCAGCTTGGTACCCAAAGATTCAGAGCAATTGTCTAGAGATCTGTCTGGGCATCTGTCTCAGCCAACGTTCGGGACGATTACGTGGCTCTGGTACCACCCCAAACTCTGCTGTGGGTCTAGGGATGTTGTGCCCAGTGCCACATCCCCATTGCACTAAGAAATTGAGGTTGGTGTGTCACAAAATCATGTCCATCCTGCACTTCAAGGGACTTCTTGTTGTGGATGGGCTCTTGCTGTCTTCCTGCTCCTATGTGGGAGCCCTCCAGCTCATGCAGGACAGTGATCTCAGGGTAACCACAACCATCTTCAGTACCAAAAGTGGCTGAAGGTAGTGTCCTGCACAGCTTCATGACAAATAAGCTCCGACCACTGACAGGGAGAGGTCTGGCCACCACAAATATTTATTGTTCTGGAGTAAAATCTCTTTCCAGCTTGTGGAAGATGCATGGGTTCACCATTTGACTGTAGGTGTGCTCAGAAACTGTGAAAAAAGAAAGGTTGGACTTGTCTGAGGAAGGGCTGTTTTTCATGAGGGTTGTTATTCAGGTAACTAGGTAACTTCTGATGCTCACAATATTCCTGTCATTTACAACACTGCTGCCTTTTCTTCTTTTTTTTTTTTGTAGCACTCCTGGTGCACCCTGGGGATCCTCTGAGGGCTGAGTTTGCCTTTCAGGAGAGGAAACAAGATTAGACACTTTATAAAATACAAAAGTGCTATGTTAAAAGTGTTCAACGGCCATCATCTTTGCTCCAAAGACTTTTAAGGGCCTCACGAGAGACAGCGGTGGTGCCAACCACCTCGCTCAGGCTCCGGGGAGCTTGGCTTATGTGATGGAAATGGCCAGGGGCTCCTTGGCTTCTGCCCGACACCCCTGGCTCAGCAAAGCCAAGCCACGCAGGGATGGACGGCAGAGGAAACGAAGTGTAGTGGGCATTTTTCACCCTAGCAGGTGAATGCACGTGAGCTTCCTTGAGGTAAAACAAGACATGCTCTGGCTTCACTGGAAGGTGGTCTTGCTCCATTGCCTTCCTGCAGAGCGTTAACGTTCAGGGCCTGTTTTGCAGTATGATTAAAGTGCTTGGTTTCCCAGCCATTTTTAGGTCAGATGTGTTAATTACCCTGACCCAGCTATTCTAGCTGTGCATGCAAAGTCTGTGACAGCCGGCGCAGACGTTGTCTTGGTGGGGAAGGACAGGAGAAGGCTTTGCGTAACCCTGTGAGGAAGTAGAGGAGCTTCTGGGCTGCAGCGCATGTTGTACCACACCCCAGCTGGGAGCTGGGCAATTTTTTAGCTGCTTATTTACAATACATGCCCGTGGCAGAAGCAAGAATATCTCTGTCTCTCATAACGTCTGGGGTTTTATTGGTCTGAACAGGTAAAACGCATTAAAAACCTTGAGGACTGTGATGGCTTCACGTAGCGTCTCTTTCCCAGAGCTGACTTGGGGATCCTCAGCAGGTAAATTGAAGGTTGTTGCTCCGAGGATGAGGAGCCTGTGCTGGCGTGGGGCCAGGCTGCTCAGCCATGGGATGGGACCAGTGGGGGAGACGGCTGGGCTGGCCTTCCATTGAAGGGGGCTCGGGGCAGCCACACTCTGTTCTAGCCCCTGGTCGGTGGGATCCCTGTGTGTTATCCATCCCCCCAGCTTCACGAAACGAGTAGGAAACTAATTTTCAGCAAGTTGTTCCGATGGCCTGAGTTCCCATAGCAGATCTGGGAGTAGGATGGGGGGAGAGGTGGGACTGGTTTTGAGGGCGGGATTTTTTTGGGGGGGTTGTTTAACTGTTCCTGAGGGTTAATTCTCTAACCTGCTCGGTCTGTGACCTGCGGAGGGACAGGACACATGCTCACAAGTTCAGGGCGAGGCAAGCATGTCGAAGTCTGTGCCCATCAGAAAAGGAAGGATGAGTCGGCTGAAGGCAGGGGAAGCTCTGCTGTCCTGAGACCCCGCCATAGGTGTGGGTGTTCAGTGATGTGCAAGGAAATATCTTCCTTTACTCTGCTGTTGCTAGAATTCCTCCCTTATGTGCCTCTAATTGTAGGTTTCCCCTAAAGACATTTGGTGTCACTGTAAGGACGGCGTTTCACTCCTCTCTGCCTGTACAGTTATTCTCTCTCTTTCACTGTGCAGTTCGCTCCGTAAGCCGTTGGTGAACATACCATAAGACACAGATAGAAAGAGAGAGACAGACAGAAACCACACACCAGCCCTTCCTCCTCGCTTTCCCACCATGGAATAGCTAAACTTGCCCCCACCCACACCTCCATCACCTCCCAGCACCCCGCGATTATTTTGACCCTCTGGTCTTTTTGGAAGGAAGCTTCTGTCACTTCTTAACACCACCCGCCTGGAAAAAAACACACACACACACACAGACAAAACCCCCCAAACCCTCCTGCAAAGGAAGAGGTCCTTTTTTTTCCCTCTTTTCTTTTGCTCTGACTCCAGAGCTTCAGACTCCAAGCCTGAGCAGCCACAATTTCTTACCATGTATTCTCCTTTTAAAACATCTCCTTCCTGCACACGCTCAGTCCTTGCAGCCACGGATCTAACACAACTCCCCGCTTCTCGCCTGCAGGTTCTTTGCTCCCTGTCACTCAGCTGATCCTGATCTTTTTTCTCCTATTTTTCCCCCCGCCCGAGGCGCTGAGGTGTGTGTGTCTCTGTGTGAGTGTGCCTGTGTGCGAGGGGGGGAGGTGGTGGTGGTGGGGGGAATGTTTTTTCTTCTTGGTGGGGGAATTTTTTCAAAGCGTCTTCATTATTGTTTTATTTTGCTTCTCTGACTTGGACACTTCTCCCTTGGAGATTTCTTTTCCATGCAAAGGTAGGTGAGACGCATGCACACCTGGCTAACCTTATGTCTGTCTCATTTCACTTGGTTTTGCTGTCCTTTTAATAGAAAACTTGTGCCCACCCGTGTACCTGCATCATTCCTGTTTTGTTTCGTACCTGTTTCCTCTCTGGCAGAAGTAAAGGCTGAGGGTAGACATGTCTGTAATGTTAATAATTCTGTCTTTCCAGAGAGGAAAGTTATTTCTCTGTGCATGTCCAGCTGTACATGTATGTTCGTGTGCGGTGCCCATGTATGTGAGACTGCCTCTGTTTACCCAACAAGTAGCAATAATTGATTTTGGTGTGTTGTTTGGTCGGGGTAGTGGTGGAAAGGGAACGACTGTGTGTCCAGCAGGTCATGTCCATGAGCGATTGCAGCAGGGAATGTTTTTCTCACACGTTTCAGCAGCTCTTTATACATGATTATACATGATACAAGGAGTGTGAATAATCCCAGGAATTTCAAATATAGCCCTGGTTAGTTTGCACTGTTATGATGGGGAAGGATGGTGGGAAAGAGGAAGGTTTACAAAATCTCCTCTCTGGAGAGGTAACTGTCTGAGACTTGTATATATATAACTTTTCTTAAAACCATCTCACTGTTTAGGGGCTTCTTGGGTTTGGGGTGGTTTTTTTATTTCGCAAAGCAAGAGTTAGGTCTTGGATTTAGGTTTCATAAATCGTCTTTTCTGGTTTTGATTATGATTATTATTGCATTTCAATTGAGTGTGCAACATCCAAAGTGTCTGAAAAGGGACAGGGAATAGGATGTACTTTAATATAGCAAATGCATCATCTTCTGTACATCACTGGAAGCTGTTGGCTGGAGTCAGGGTGAGAGGAATATAATAATTAAAAAAAAAAATAGAACCAGAAATAATGTTAGACATTGTTGACTGGCAATTATGTGGCATATTTTCTGCCAGTACTGGTTTTCATAACACTCTTTATAGATACCTTTTGCTTCTTGGTAACAGCAGCTGTGTGAAAAGTACCAAGGGTTTGAAAAAAAAAAACCAAAACAAAACACAGAAACAAAAACCAAACATGCATCATTTCCCTGCAAATTATTACAAAGAAAAATGGTAAACATCAAAAAGCAGAACTTGCTCTGCATTTTCTTTCTGCTAATAGGAAGTGTTTTTCTCATTGATCTGGGGGTTGCTAGTCGTTCTGCATCTCTGTCGCTTAGAAGACTGTTATGTTAATTGTCAGTTGTTTCTGTGTGGTATTGCAGAGATCTTGGTCTTAAATTTGGGCTGGTGGTTGAGGATTTATTATGTCAGAAGAAGGAAGGGGTCTGCTGACCCTCCACCTCCCTCTCCCCTCGATGTTTTCACTCCAACACGTAAACTTCTCTATCTGTGGAAGGAAATCCACAAGCTCATTGTCTTCTGAACATCCTACCTGCAAAGAAACTTTTAATTCAAAGCACTGAGAAGGGAATTCAAGAGCCTTGTCTCTGCCCCCCTTCCCCTTCAGATTTTAAGGACACTTTCTGAGCATCTTTCCCCCAGCCAGCACTGACCCATCCCTCGGGTCTGGGCAGGAGCACAGCCTCAGGCAGGAGGCAGCTACCCGCTGCCCGCAAGGGCTGATGCCGCTGGACCGAGAGCATTTATTTCTCTCTCCATTAAATAACATAATATTTTCATGACACTGGCATCAAATGTGAGCTTCCTCAGAACGGCGGCAGCTGTACAAGCCTCTTGGTGAAGGTCCAGTGCCACGATTGTCCCCCAGGGGAGCCGGGAGGCAGGCAGGGATCGGATCTGGGCATTGCGCTGGATTCCCTGCCCACTGGCCGGGCTTTTGCACCGGGACGGCTGGGAGAGGGTGCAGTACCCGTCGGGGAAAGCCTTGGCCCTGGCTGTAGCAGGAAGGTGGGGCAAAACAGTTTTCCTGCAGATCTCACTGGAAAGCATGTGTCTAATCACTGGCCACCTTGATGCAGCAGCAGGTGCAGGTGTGCCTTGCCAGGGGATTTGGTGGTGAATATCTCAGAGGAGAGTCAGGGGGAGCAGGAAGGAGCTTCCATCTGCCACGTCTAAGGGGTTTGCCTTGGGAAGCTTAGATCGATCTGACAGTGCCTATCACAACGAGGGGGTTACGCCAACCTGTCCTCACGTTTTCTCTTACGAAGTCTCCCCTTGTTGCTGCCTCAGGAGTGTTTTCAGGCAGTGGACCTGGCTGGAGCGGGACCAGCGCCGCCACAGCTGTCAAGGGAGCGAGGGGAAGCGTCACAGGAGGGGGGGATGCTGATTCACGAGATGCTTCCCTGCTTGCCTGTGGGTGTTTCTGGATAGGCATGGTGGCCGTGGCTGGGATATGAGGAGACTGACTGGGCTGCTTGGGGTCTATCAGGGTGCACCTGCAGTGCTGGGCAAACTTTCCTGTGTCCCCACCTTTGTTCCCACCATCAGCAGCACCTTTCTCGCAGGTCCAGCCCTGGGCATCCTCGAAACACCGGTAATGCACCTGTGCCCCAGGCTGCAGCTCTGGCTTCTCCTCTAGTCCCGGGCTTGCTTTTCTTGCTTGCTTGCTTCCTTCTTTCCTGCCTGCTTGCTTGCCTGCCTTCTTTCTTGCCTTCCTGCCTTCCTTTCTGCCTTCCTTCCACCAACTCACATCACACCTGGCTGCATTACCGCTGCCTGATCCGGCTTTGGAGAACCCATGTGTCCACAGCCAGTGTGACATGGTCCCAACCTACAACCCTACTTAGTGCTACAGCCCTGCCCTGTCCCACCCACAGCAAGGTACACCAGGGGGGATAACCCAGACCAGGGGGGCTTAGGCTGAGTCTTGGCCAACTTTGATTCTGGGAGAAGTCTGCAATTCTGGGCTCTGCTGCAAAGAAGCCATATGCTTGGTCAGCTTTTTTTTTTTTTTTTTTTTTTTTTTTCCTGGGGAAAAAAACACGTTGAAACCAATTTTTATTCATTTGTCTCAAAGAGAACAAGTATCTACAGCTGGAAACTCATGAAATGCACACACAGTGTTAGGAATCTTTAAAAGAGCTGGCCACTGATTTAAAATAGATTTTATCTCTTATTAAATCAAAGTCCTAATCCTGCAAATTCAAGCAAGCAGGTGAATGGCTGAACTTGCACAGAGCCTTGCTAAAACTGCTGGGTCCATGGATGGGCTCAGAAATCAAGTGGTGCAGGTGGATGTGCAAGAGCAGGTAGTACCATTTCTTAGCAGTATTTTTCTAAAATCTCTAAGATAGGATAATGTTTGGCTGATTTTAAGTGTTCAAGATCTACAAAACCCAAACCTGTTATTGGAAAGTAAAGGTTTTTTTCTCAGTTATGCAGAGATGTGTAGTTGTTTGTAATGACCTATTATAGTCACCCTATTTAGTTTATTTATCTGTGTCTGAAATGCTACCTTGAAGCTCTTAGAAATCACAGTGTGGTTTGAAAAATGTCTTATGCCGATACAAAATTTATTTAAGCCCTCTAATCATAACTCAGACTGCATAAATCAACCCACTAACTTGGTAATAAACTCCTCACTTTCCCGGTACTCGTCAGGCCACCGTGTTTGAAGCACTGCGGTGTGCCCTGAAGAGCAATCAGCCCAGTGTATCAGGGACTAATTGCAATGAGAACTCAGAAAATGCCTTGTTGCTTGCCTTGGTCTGGAGGTGTGTGCTGCTGAGGTGGCGCAGGAGGGAGGTGGTCTCTTGGCTAAACCAGGCTCAGTCATCGGGGCTGTTGCCGGTCCATGCCAGTCGGTGAGTGGATGTGCCGAGGGCTCTTGGTGTGAAATGCTGCTTGTTGGTGTTTTCTGCAGTAGCTTGTGTTCTCCAGCACCCGCAGAGTGCAGTACAGCAGCCCAATCTCTGTGTGACCAAGGCAGGATCAGAGGGGTGCCTCCAAAAGAAAAGGTTGTTTCCCTCTTATCGAGTGTGTGTGTATATTACAAAAAACCCCCCCCCCCAAAAAAAGGCAGCTGGTTTCTGACATAACCTTTGTCTGCAGTGCAGGCACATCCTGCTCCATCGTGCCTCCACATAAAGCTTGACAGGGGTGTCCTGGGGAGGTCTAGCAAGGGACATTTCCATGTGAAACCACTGAAGCTTGGGGTTGTGGCTATGTGGTTGAACGGGGTGGAGAGGAGCTGCTGACCTGTGCTGCTGGTAGCTGGTGAAGTGGTGAGTACCGAGGATTTTGCTGCTGTGATGTGGATACTGAAAGAATTTGTGTGGTGTGTCCACTGGGGCAGGGGGGTGGAAGGTTTTTATTTCTTTTCTCTGAAGTGTCAGAGTTTGGCTGTGGCTAGAAAAATAGCACTGTATAGAGAGCTCAGGCGGGGTTAGTTTTGTTAAACATTTCTCAGGTGTTGGGTTAGTGTGTCTTGCTGACAGGCTCGACTAAGTCGCTTTCCAGGACGGAGGTTAGGAATGGATTTTCCTATAGGTCAGACTGGCAGGGATGGATGGGATCCTGTTTCTGCTGCTGCAGTGTGTGTGTGTGCAGTGTGTGCAGCGTGTGCGTGTGTGCAGTGTGCCCAGCATCATCTTGCATCTCCTCCCACAGCAGGAACTTTCAGAAGTGGTGATGCCCTCAGTTGCTTGTCTTCCTTGGGCATTTTTTTCCGCTATTTTGCCTTTAGAGAAACTCTAAGTTTGCAGGTGGGGGTGGTGGGAGATGGCAGGTAGGGTGACTGTTTATGCACTCTTTTGGACTGAGTTTCCTTGCAAAATTGTCTGCTATGGAGAGGGATTGGACTTGGACTACAGAGGTCCATTTCAGGTCTGTGGTCAGATATGCTTGCATTGTTGTCTTTGCTGCTTTTCGGTGATCTCTATTCAAGCAACCATCCAAGCTTTGATTTGGGTTTTTTTCCCTGGTGGCAGCAGGGAGAGAGAGGGACTTTTCAGGCTTACGTAAATGAGTAGCAGTGTCAGTAGTTAAATCATGTGGCACTCAGGGAGCCATCACAAGGTCCTGGTCTATCTACTGACCTGAGACTGAACAGCCCGTGGGCCTTTGCAGAAGAGCTGCCAGAGTTGCCTCCTCTCTGCTTCTAGATGGTTCCTGTCTTCATAGCTACATTTCTCTCCCATATTCGCTCTCCTTTCTAGAGTCAGAGCCTGGGGCATCATTGCATTCCGCATAGCTTCAGCTCTCTTCCTGTTTTTGTTTTTGACATAGCTTGCTCCAAATGTACAACTGGGTTTATGCTGATTATTTCCTTTGGAGGAAGGGGATGGGGGGGCAGGAACAGTAATTTATAGGGAGAGTAGAAGTGTAAGATATAACTCTTGATGTCCCCAAATCACTTAGCCTTGTGTTCCCTTTAGAGGTGCTCCTTCCTCTCTTGCTTCTCCCCACCTTCCTTTCTACCCGGGGGGAATCTCCTCTCCAGATGTGAGCAGGGATGTGGGTTGGGACAAAGCTTGGAGTCAGGGTGAGGATGCTTGTGCAGGGGTGGGAGGTTGTATCCAGTGCTGTGCTGTGACAGGAGCAGGGGTTCTACTGGGGTCTCCTCACTCATTGTTTGCTGCAATTTCCTTACACCTGCTCACTGCAACAGGTCCTGAAGGGACATTGGGTCAGGCTGGGCACCGGGACCGGAACAAAAGGGGCAGAGAGGGTGGTTCAAGAAGGATGGTGTAAAAGGGCAGAGCTTCTCACTGCCGGCTTAGCCTGGGTGGGAGTGACCAGCCTGGCCACAGCCCTGGGCTGCCCTTTTCCATCCATTCTCAGTGCAGGTGCAACTCTGGGCACCATCTGCCCTCGTGGTGGGCAGGATCTGCAGCTCTGTTCCCCCAGCATGGGCTTCTCCAGGAGGCACAATCAAGGTATTTGCACATTTCGCCACTCCTGCAAGCGCTTCATATTCTGGCTCAAGGGCTGAGGATGTGAGAACGGCCCCAAAGACATCATTGCTGGGAGCCTACAAGACCTCTTCATCATCGTCATCAGACCCATCTTAGTTGATGTCTTCATTGCTGATCTGGAGGAGGGAGTAAACAGCGTGTAAATGACCTTCCCCGGATGATGATAAAACAGGTTTTTGCCTGCCAGTAGGGACGCAGAAAAATAACACAAAGGGAACCAGCGAGGTCAGAAAGATGGGCAGAAAATAACATAATGAGATTCATCTTAGGAAAAATGTAAGCTAATGCATCTGGGGGCAGTGTAATCTGAAACACGCGGTCTGAGGACCTTGTGAGGGGTGGGGAGGGGGACAGCACACGCCACGAGACTGAGGTGTGACAGTAGATGGCATATCAGACATGGGCTTGCAGCGTGACGGGGCCAGCGACAGAGACATCACGATGGCAGCCAGCCTCTGCGGCCGTCCCCGGCGCCAGCCCTGCGGGAAGGCTGTGCTTGGCACATCATTATCGGCAGAGCATTGGTAGGCGAGAGGCGACTTTCAGTGCGGATCCACACGGAACGACCACAGGGCTAAGGAGATTAATTTATGAGCAAGGATTAAGTGCTAAAGATGTGTAGCTTGGCTAAGTGGTGGTTTAAGTGAGAGGACATGACAGGAATCTGCTCACGCGGAAGGTGCCCGCGTGCCCGAGGAGGAGGCAATGCTGCTAGCAGTGCAGACCCAAGGGGGTTGCAGGGAGCGAGGGGGGCAGGTTGGAAAGGGAAAAAAATGGCTCTGGGGCAGGACCTCCCCATAGGTGGATCTGCTAGAGTGGGGAGTCATCCCCAAAAGGAGATTTTTGGGTACCTGTTTATTTGGGACACCAAAAATTAAAATGTTTTGGTTTTTTTTTTTTTTTTTTTTTTGAAAGCAAGCATGCTTATTCTCTGGGGAGCAATGTGATGAAGATGAGGTCTTCAGTAGCGCTAACCTCTGGGTCTCAGACGCCTCAAATAGTTAAGGACAGGTAATGATTTTCCACCAGGAAACTTCCTATGCCTCTGTACCTCCTCAACCCAAAGAGACCATATTGCTTCTGTGCCTTTTCTTCTCTCGTTGTTTACCTTTTCCCCATCTCTCCAGCAACATCTTTACTGGTCTCCCCAACACCTCCTTCAGGCTTGACCAAAGGCTTCTTAACAGCGTAGGCAGATCCCTACTCGGCTGAGCCAGGGATGGGGACCAGAGCCATGCCCAGGATGGGGCTATCCCAGGAAACGACGTGGTGGACATCAGCTGTGATGATAAGGGTGGGGAAAATCCAGGAGATCTGGCCTTGCTCTTCCTACAGCTGCGGGGTGCCGCCTGCGGTACGGGTTGAAGTCAGGGTATCGCCAAGGCTTCAGGACAGGTAGTTTGCTTGTCGTTATTTTGTTCCGTGCTGACCACACTGCTCCTTCCCCTGCTCAGTGGGATAGCAGAGTTTCTTCTGCTCCCTGTCCTGAGCAGGAGGAGGAATCCAAAATTGCCAGGGTGGAAAGGGGGGAGGCTGGCAAGCTCCTGAGCAAATCTGATGGAGGGTAATAAGGTGCAGAGATAAGGCACAGCAATCACCCAGTGTGCAGCTGAAAGAGAACAGGTCATGGGTGTTTGACCAAGCAGGGCAGCTGGGAGACCCTGGCTCTGGTGCAGGCCAGGGATGGCGTGTTTCAGGGGTGCATGGGCACACGGGCACCTGTGAGCGATGTGTTCAGGCACCATTTGAAATGCTTTCTGCTGGGTTCTGCCACGTCCCGTTGCATTAAAAGGTACTGAGATGATGGAGACGTAAAAGCTCCTCTTTCAGATTAGCTGCTAATAAAAGTGATCCTGCTCCTTACTGATATTCATACACCTCCATGCCCATACAGGCAGATGAGAACAGGCGCTGCCTCACATGAACAGGCAGAGAAACACGCCGATGCCAGATGAACATAAACACAGAGGGAGCTGTGTACCACTAATTATATTGTACCACTGCAAATGCTCAAAATGTGAAACCTGTATGACTAACACATCCCCACAGCCAGACGCATGCATCAAAGACGACACACAACCAGCACTTGCCATTTATAGCAACAAACAAACACGGGCTCACAACCGTGTACTACAGACCACCCCAGGAGGCACACGCGCACGTGCAGCTACGGAATGGGGTCATCCACACGCGTTCACAAATGCGCCACGCAGTCAGGGATGTCCTTAAGGAAGTCCAGGTTTCTGTGAAGCCAGCCGCAAGAGACGTGCACCAAGATGCTTGTCGACTTTTGGATGGAGGTTTGGAGATGATAAATAAATACGTGCGCCGCAGGTGCCGCTCCGATTGACGCGACTGTCTTGCTCTCCCCTGCGACGCCAGCCGGAGGCTGTCATTTTTGTCCCTCTTCCCCAAAGGTGGTGTGGGGTGTTAGCAGGACGGAGTGGCTGCTGTGCTTCCTACCAGTTCTGAGTAACAGGTGAATGGTAGTGATGGATGGCCTGTAAAGGACTTGTGTCCCCTCAGGATGGGAGGTGCTGTATGCATGTAAGGCTGCTCTGAAAGGAAATATACTCTGCTCTTTCACCTCGGCTTCTGGGCCTGGTGTTGCCCGTGTGAGCAGTGTGCAGGCAGGAAGAGATGCCCCCACGGCAACGTGGGCTGGCGAGGGAATTGTGTTAAGGGGGGTGGTGGTGAGGGTAAACTCTGCCGATGCTCTCGTGCAGGAGGGGAGATGTCCCGCTAGGCTCTGGGTTCCTCCATGCCGTATTTCCCTCTCCTGTCTGGCTGCAAAAGGCTCTTTTACTGGCAAGATGCGATCGTCTCTCCTATCTTGTCCGTACCCTAGAGGTTTTCAGGAAAGGCCTGCATGAGCATTGCAAAGGTCCCGTCAGCCCTCCCTCACCCACAGTCCCTGATGGCCCCTCTCTTCCCGAACCCCTGCCAAGGAGGGGTGGTGAGGAGCCAGGAGGCCGTTTCAGCTGGGGCATGATGCCTGCAGGACACCTTGGGCTGGCTCGCTCATGACGTTTTGGTTGACTGGGGTGTGCCTGGCAGGGCATGGCGTTAACAGCCCCAGGATGCCAGTTGCAGCCTTGGAGGAGAGTGTGCCTCAGCAGAGACCCCTCTGAGCAGCGTACGCCAGGAGGGGACATTGGCGCCTGGGGACAGACACCCCCAATCTGAAGCACTTTCCCTGAATCTTGACATCTGTTTTTTCTCCCGAGCAATCTCCCCTGCTCATTAAGTCCACTCTTTCCTTGCTGTTTCAGAGCATATCCTTCTCCCTTCTTCCCCAGCAGTCTGGCAGGACCAGGAACTTTCTCTGAAGCGGGTAAGGGCTGAGCCAGAGGCTGGAAGCATCTCTTGTGCCTGCCAAATCAATGAGTTCCCTTCCAGCTCCTGTGTCCGGGGCAGGTGTGTGTGCCAGATGCAAGACCAGCAGGGCCTCAGCTCAGGATGGCAGGGGTTTTAAATGGCCCTTGGAGATGGATGGTGGGAGGAGGAGTGCAGACTTGAGACCTGGCTCCTGGGAAGGCTTTGGTGCAGGCTGTGCAGGGAGAGAAGCTGGAGGAGCTGCCAGCCTACAAATACCTTCCCTTCCCCTGGGAGGGAAGCGCAGCGGATGTAGCATCGCTCCTTCAGCAGTATGTGACTTTTTCAGGGGAATGTTTTTGTGCATTTGGAGGGCATTTGGCCAGAAAAGTCAGGGGTGGGGAAGATTTGATTTTTACTGATGGGTCTGGCCTGCCACTGCCAGCTGGGGTTAGGCTTGCCTGAGCAAAAGGTTGAGTGCGAAGAATGTGCATCTGGCCACCCCATAACCATCTAACTGTCCTCTTGTATTGACCTTGTCGCAGTAAGCAACATTTGCACAATGGGGAGGTTAGAGGCATCCCGAAGGTGAGTTCTGTAATCCTGTCTGGTCTTACTATTACTGTCTTTCATCCGGGTAGGAACCCTCTCTGTTGATGTACGTTTTTCTGTGTATGCAGATGTGCACGTGTGCCAAACTCACTCCTCTTGGTCATTTTGATTTAAATAGGGCCTCTCCTAAGTTGAAATAATTGTATCAGGCTCACTCCAACCAAGTTACACAGCAATACTACAGCATGGGAAAGCCAGTAATTGCAATCCCAGAGAAAAGATCGGCATTGCATGAGTTGCAGCCTGGCCAAAATAGTGGAAATATCCAATTGCAACCTCCAAATCTGAGCTGGTAGTGGTGAGGACCCTGGATCTGTCTCTGGCAGGAAAACCACTCTCTTCCACTTCAAAGTTGAGACAGGAAGGCTGACTCTGCATAAAGAGCTCAGAAGTGCCCATCACTTGGGTTTCCCCTCTCCCTCTTTTGGTACAGCGTATTAATACTGCTTAATGTAGGAAATACTCCGTGATTACAGCTTTAGGGCTGGTTTGGGTGGCAGAGCAGGATTTAATCTCTTGAAGGAAAGGGGTATTACTCACATCTCCAGTGGGGCAGCTGCCACCCAAGGTCTGTATTTGGCTTCAGGATTTCCAAAGGGATTCACCTGGCTCTGTGTCTGTATGACCCCTAACGAGTCACTCTGGGCTGCACAAATTGGAGCAATAAATTGCCCATGGTGCAGCCACTACCCGATTTGTGCACATGTGTTTGACATGGGCAGAGCTGCATCCCAAAGTCCCAGCTGCATCTGGCAGTGGTGAGATAGAGGCCCTGAACGTTTGCTTGGAGGGAAAGCAGGGAAATGCTGATGAGGTTGTTTCTCCCATCCTTTTGCTCGGTTGTATTATTAATTATGAAGCTTTGTACATCGCAGTTTGGAATTGTCATGCCCTCGTCAGTGTGGATGCCCTGAGCACTGTAATAAGTCATTCCTCCTGGCTGTCCCTGCTAACCTTTCTCCTCCATGTTGTTAATGGGAAAGAAGCTGGGCTCAGCCACTGCGTGTTAATAGCCTGCAAGGGAGCCAGCGCAGAGCAGGTAATGGGGAGCTGGTGGGAGTAGGGAATGGAAAAGGTGATACAAGAAGTTGCATGGGTGCTCAGAGTTAAAAACATGGTGAGAGTGAAAACAGAAGTGCTGGATGGTGGGAAGGATGTGCTGCCGCTTTTGTCACAGGGGTTAAAAAATTATGAACAGCATCCCAAAGCCAGTCAGGAGACGCAATAGCTGTTTCTTTCCAATAGCTGCAGACTTTTGGAGTAATGAATTCAAAGAGTCTCTGTGCTATCCCCTAAGGGACCCTATGTCTGCTTTCTAACCCTCTGCACTTGCTGCTTTTTGTTCTGACAAATACCAAGCCTTGAAGAACAAGCAAAGCTTTGGCTCAAAGTGCATGTTGGAAGCAGGGGGCTGAGAGAACAGGGTGGGTAGGCAGAGCTCACAGGGTCTTAACCGGGGATGACAGGGGACTGCAGCTCATGGCAGAAAGGTTGGCCGGACCTGGCAGATGAGTGCTGTGAAGAGCAATGGAGATCATGGATCCAGCAGTGTGGGCATCAAAGGGGTCTCAGGCTGAAACATCAAGGGTGCAGCATGCGAAGGCAGAGCAGCGTCAGCAGAGATGTGCATAGGCTGCGTGCTTCTAAAGTGAAAGGGACTGAGCCAAGTGCCTGGGAGGAAAACCTACAGCCAGGACATCAGGAGACGAGGTCTGTGCTGTGGATTTTGGTGACAGACACATCCTTTCCTGCTGCTGAATGACCCTTTCCACATTGCAGTGTGTCTGAGGGCTCTTGTGTTGCTTTTAAACCTTTGCTGGTGACACGGGCACTCCAGATGCTTGAGCATGCCAACCGGGTGAAAGGAAGGCAGTGCCCATCAGGCCAACATTGGGGAGTCCTTGGGCAAGCTCTCTTTCCTAAGAGCGTTGCTGTAATACCGCTCTAGAGCCAGGCTTTGGGGTTTATTTCATTCCCCTCACTTTGACAGGCACTTCCACTGTGCTGTTTAATGGACAACGTTTGGCTTTCCATTTTCCCAGAACAAGGATGCCGTTGAGTGCACCCAGCCAGCAACGTGATGTTCTTTAGCAAAAGCACCATGCTCTGCAGTACTCGGGTGCCACTGAGAATAAGCCCTGTTCCTATGTCCACCTGCAGTCTCTGCCCATTATGCTTAGTTGAGTCCCTTTTGCAACCTGTGTTCATGGTGTTTCCACTGCCCTGGCAAAGGAGAGCTCCACAAGCTCCAGTAAAGATTCCTTAATATTTAATCCCACTTCTACTTTGTGTTACAGCTCCCTGTTTGAATGAGTGACTGTTCTGTATGGGTTTGACACACATTTGCCAGTGTCGGTCTGAAGGGCCCTGCCCAACAAGTGGCATGGCACAAGGCCAGCCCATCACGTCCCTGGGTGGGAGAGGGCACGCGTGGGGCAGCAGAGCTGAGCTTGACATTGGCAAGACCGCGTGAGGGACTGTGAGGGCAGGGTGGCTGCGTTGTGTTAGGATGGGCCCATGCCACTCCAAAGCGCAGTGCCCCATTAAGGCGCTCAGGTTGTCTCCAGAAGAGCTGGCACCATCACCTGAGATGGTGCAGCACTGTGCCAAGGTGTCTCAAGGGCTACAAGGATGATTTAAATAGTGATGGAGAGGACTAATAAGAGGAGTCTTGGTGAACAGAGGGACTGGCAGAGATTGCACGGTTTGCAATTTGTCAGAGCTGTCAGTCCAGCAGCTCTCCCCTGCTCTGAACTCGCCCGGAGAGCACAGGCGTGCTGTGCTCTTGCTGCTGATTCCTCATGTGGGGTTCCTTTCTCTTTCTCTTTCTCCCTTCTTCTCCAGGGGTTCTCGCTTGCAGCTGGCATGGCAGAGTACGTCCCCCAGCCTCCTGCCACCTGGCCTGCGGGCCCGCAGCCCCCCCACGCCTCTGCCGCCTGCCCGCTGGAGCCTGTGGATCTGGGGGTCTCGGAGCAGCAAACACCACCGGAGCAGCCACCGTCCTCCCTCGAGCTGGGTGAGGATGAGGAAGTCACCTCCCCGCCGGACCCTGACGTCCCCTACCCCGACTTAGCCCCGGTTGTCTTCTTCTGCTTGAAGCAGACCACCAGCCCGCGGAACTGGTGCATCAAAATGGTGTGCAACCCATATCCTTTCCAAGCTGCCCCTTCTCCCTCCCTGCTTCTTGCTCGGTTCTGCCCCATCCCTCCCTCTCCCTGACCTTCTGGGGCACCTGGCGGGTAAGGAATGATGTTTCCTACATATTTAATGACCTGCTCTGTTCCTTGCTTGTGGTTAAACAGAGCCTCCGCTGTTTTAGCGCGTGATCAAAAGAAGCTGATTATGGAAGAGGGCACTTCAGAGAGAGCTGCTGACAGTCCCAATCACAGGGGGCTGGGTGAGGGGAGAGGGGAAGGGCGAGGGGACATATTTTAGAAAGGCCTGCTCTTCCCATTCCTGGCTCATTTTTTGCATGGCTCTTCCCATTCCTGGCTCAGAATTGCTATCCCAGGAGCTTGTTGGCAGGCTGCCACGAATGGCAGAGGTGTCTCCTCCCTCTGAGCGTACAGACTTTAGTGAGAGCTCATCTTGCCCTTGGTGAGGGAACCACCACTCATGGAACTCAGTTCCCTGGGTGACCCCTTGCCTTTTCATCTAGCATGTGTTACTGCCCTGCCGATGTCTTGCCATGATGTCCGGCCAGGAACGAACGGGAGAATCTGTTCAGGGTTTGATGCTGAGCCCTATATGCCCTGGGAGAGATCTCTGGGGCTTGAGCATGTCCTTCCTTTGCACCAGAGGTCGGCAATCACACACATGTGTCACCATTCACACTCAGTGCCAAGGAGACCCTTGCAACCCATCAGGGTAAATGATGACCACCTGCACAGCTCATTAGCACTGAGGCTGCTAGGAATCAACAGCCGCTGTGGCCCTTGAGCCTGATGCAATATGAAAAACAGGTGGAGGACTGTGGGACCATTCATGACGGGGAGAAAGTGAAGAAGATGAATCACCAGAGAGGTTGGTCTGAAGTTTTACTTGAACCTTTTTCTGGCTAGAAATCTCAAGTGATGGTACTTTCTATCTGTAAGTTTGTTAGTTCCTAGTTAGGTGGGTATTATCTATAAGGATGCTTGTTAGGGTTTTGATGTATTGTTTTCTAGATTAAATCTGAGCATTAGGGCACACAGCAAAGACTCATAAAATGTTTCTAAGAGCCTTTTCAGTTTCAAGAGCCAAACATTGGGTAGAGTCTTGAGGTGCTGTCAGCAATAACAGATGACCTTAGCTGGCTGATGAATCTGGAGACTTGTTTCAATTTCAAATGTACAAAAAGGGTTGGGTTTCAGCTCTGAGCTCTTGTCTTAAAGTTCAAAAGCCCTTAAAAAGGTGTTGCGATCTCAAGCCCAGGTTTTGACTGAGAACTTGTTGGAGGTTTAGGTTTTCTGCTTTCCTTCCTACTGGGTGCTCCTTAAAATTTTAAAACTTCATATTGAATAATGCATTGCTTTGCAATCACTGGGTGTCTGCGCTGGTTATTATGTCCTGGGAGTCTTGTCCCAGCGTGTGGTGGGCTCAGGGTAAAGCACGAGAGATTTGTGTCTCAATGAAAAAGTTGAGCTCAAAAAATGAGAGAAGAGTAATAGCCTAGGTTTGGAATGAAGATTTGGTCTTGAATGGGGGAAGGTGATTGTAGGGGAAGAAGAGAAGAGTCTGTCCTTATTTCTGGCTAAAAAAAAAAAGTCAGTCAGAACATTCTCTCCAATTTGGTATATAGCAAGGGGTTTGCTTTAAGGTGTTGGGGCTGTGTTATTCAAGAAGTTGGTTGCTGTATGGCCATTTTATTGCTTAGATGTTACTTTTGTTTTAACCACCAGACATGCATGCTATTTGACTCTGAAAAGGGCTTTTTCATAGTAGAAGTTATAGAAAGAAGGAAAAAGCCTCATTCAGCCACCTGATGACATTACACCTGGATACATGAGACACAAGGGGGTGAAGGGCAGTGGTGGGGCTGCTGGAAACCTTTTGAAAGGGTTATTTCAGACCTGTGATTTCAGGTCAACTGTGTAAAGTTAGATTACTCGAAAATCAGATACTGAGTGGAGAGGATTCAACCCCTCCTTTGATTCCCCGCTACACCTTGTGGTCCTTAATTTGACTGGATCATGCTGTAAGTAGTTCCAATAACTTTTTTTCAAATGAGGGATTGTTTTTGCACCCTGAAGGATTTTTGCAGGTAATTGTATGTTCTTGGCATCACACTTTTTTATAGCACCATAGAAATGGTACAGTTCCGTGGTCTGGCAGCAGATCACTCACCATGGTTTCACTTCTGGCTGGGAATGAGCCCCTTTGTAAGTGATGCTTCTACGAAAGTCAAATTGTGTCTTCTAAGAATTTATATGCTTACCTGCTTTTTCCCTGTCTGAAGTATTTTATCCCTCTTACATTGGGTTATTAGGTCTCTGATGTGCTTGTGCCAAGAAGGGGAAGGCTGAGTCACTGTCACAGGACAGCACCTGGCCTCTCCTGAAGATTCAGCAAAAAACATGGGTCATTAAATAAAAGCCTGATAATCTTCTCATTGACTCTACTAGGCCAGAGCTTCATGATCATTGTTATGGAAGTACTGTCAATGAGACTTAAAATGGAAGCTCTGATTGTTAAGGACTATGTAACAGTTTTTGTAAGTACAAGGTCATTAACCACCAAATTTCAATTTAGGTAATTGCATTCTACCTACTTAAATCCCCCTCCCCTGAAGATTATTTTTCCTTCCATGAGCAGTCCTGCAATTTTGTTATGTGCTGTTAAACAACTGCCATATTCTTTTGCTGCAGTGCAGCAAGAGGAGAAAAAAACCACTTATATCCCTGCTTTAAAATCACTTCTGGATGCATATTAGCGTATAAATATGTAATGCTGTTATTGCAAAAACAGTAGACCCTAACTCCCTTTTAAGACGGGGACTGTGTTCCACGTGAAACTTGTGGTGTTTGTCCCCAAAGGGAGTATTTACTGTGCTTTTTGCTTTTTGCTGTTGTGCTGTGTGGTGAAAAGGAGCCTGATGCTTTGAAGTTAGGTGATTACGCATTTGCAGGGTGGCTTTACGTACAGTGCGAATGAAGGCTTGAATTGCCCTAGTTTATTGGTGAGCAGATTTTTTTCTTTTTTTTTTTTTTTTTTAAATCCTGATTAACCTTAGATGCAGGTAACTGCTGTGTAATCAGCTGGGTACGCAATGCAATGCACACCTGGAGCCTGTCTTGGCTCCTGCTAAGTGTGCCTGTCAGAAGGGAGTCCAGCGTGATGCAGCACGTGAGCAATCCACCCAACAGTTTGCTTAGGCTGATTTCTGTTTAGATGAACAGGCAGAAGGCTGACTGCTCTGAGTTGCGGACTATGGGGTTGTTGCAGCTACAATGTTAACGTAGTCAGTATTTGAGATATGGTTATGAGAGAGGCTGTAAGATTTTTTTTTTTTTTTTTTTTTCCTTTTATAAAACCTGAACTTCAAGTCAAATAGGATTTCAAGTTGAGCTCAGAGGGGAAATAGGGTGAAAAGTGTGAAAACATGTTTCTAAAACAACTGTGTAGCATTCATCTTATAAATTTATAAAAGTGTTGGGGACTAAATAAAGGCCATGCCACATGGTGCCTTACAAATGGATCCTGATGCACTTTGCAAATTATGAGAAGATTGAGAGAGATGCCTGGATGTCTGCATTGCTGTTTGACTTCTTGGGGTTCCATAAAGACTTTATATTTCATCCATCTCTAGGGTCAAATGCAATAGATTTGGTTTGTTCTTTGAGCCTTTCTTTAAAAGAAACTCTTCCCAGGAGGCCCAGACCTCCCTTTGCTGTGGTATCTATAATATTGACATGACAGCAAGAGCAAGAGTGAAGTATGCCATTAAAAAAAAAAAAAAATAAAATCAGTGCTAAAACTGTAGCAGTAATGAGATAGGCTCTGCAGTTCACCACTCTGTCATTTTCTTGCTTTTTATTTTACACCAGCTCCCTTCCCTCATTTGTGAATTGTGTTGGCCATTTGTCATCTGTTTTGCTCTCGGGCAGTAAAGCATTGTGCTTCCAGTTGATTTGGTGGTGTAGGGTTAGCATGTCAGATCCAGTTGTGTAAAAGCTTATAGACACAATTTTTAGTACCGGGAACTGTTTGTTATGGGGTAAAGGGCAAGGTGGCTTTTTGAAGCTACTGTGACTGCTTGCGTGTACCGAGGAGCTGCCTTGTAGCTTATTGCTTTAAAGATCCTCTGTGGCAGGGGCTTTGCCATCATACCTGTCCCTAAAAGCCTTATCTCACTTCTGGGGGTACCTACCCTGTAACTTGTACTGGCAGCTGTATTTACTTGGGCTGTGTGCTTGGTGCACGAGGAAACAGGACTGGCCTTGAGCAGATTGAACTGAGAAAACCTGCAGATTTATTCCCCATCTCCACTCTGCCTGGTGCCACAGATACCATTCATGTACGAGCCAACTGAGTATATGTCAGTGGCAATAGTGGTGTTTTCAGGCTGGCACTGCCCTGTGGGAGTGAAGTGGTGAATCAAACACTGGAGGAGCAAAGAAAGCGATGTGCCTGAGGATTAGTAATTGATACTTCTCTTGGTGATGTTGAGCGGGCGACGCCGTGGTGCGTGGGGACCCTGTGCTGCCAAAACCCCCACTTTTCAGGTGGCGCATGTGGCCGAGGGGCTAACAAATCTTTTGCTCATTAATAAGCTTTGGGTGGGTAGGTGTGTTATATTACACCCTGGTGAAATACCAGTTTGGGCAATTTTTGTGTGCGTGAAATTTTATGTGCAGATTCTGTAGCATGTTGTACTTGTTTTTGCCTTAAGCTGTTGCCTTGTGTACTGTTACCTGGATGCAGTCGTCATAACATACGGATGTAGTCAATTAATAAGCAAACACCAGCTGAAATTTATTTCAAGTTTTGTGATAGTTGATGTCTGTCTTAAGGCCTGAGCTCCTGTAATCCTCTGATGAGGTTTATTTTTCTTTTTACATCTGTACATTTATTTATGTGTGTATATATAAAATAAAAAAAAAAAAAAAAGGTTTCTGCCTCTCTAGTAGGTAGAGAAAAGCTTGGAAATGTGACCAGAAGGTATAATAATACATCAAAACTTGAGTTGCTTATGAATTTTGAGTAGCATTCATCATTCTTGAGGACCTAGGGATTGTGGAGTTCCACTCTTGGGGTCAGCAGTATCAGCTTTTATGTGCATACCTGGAAAATACTAAAATGCATATTTTATTCCTGTTCCTCCATTTTAAAGACAG
This sequence comes from Tyto alba, assembly GCF_018691265.1. NCBI lineage: Eukaryota > Metazoa > Chordata > Aves > Strigiformes > Tytonidae > Tyto > Tyto alba. The sequence continues at coordinate 33,825,581 of NW_024881282.1, forward strand.
ATCCTTCCTGTCTCTCTTTGCAAATCTAGCTCAGGAGATAGGTGAGGAGTTTGGCATGTATTTGTGGACTTGTGATAGCTTTGTACTGCTCTAGGTAATCAGGCAGATGTTGCTGCTGTGCCCTTAAGAATGGATTGATTTCTGTTGATTACACAGCTCTGTAGACCTCCATCCAGACAACAGATATATCTATATAACCAAGATCCAGTAAGTGCAAGATGACTTTTTTTCTCTGTAGGAAGTTACCTAACCTCTCTGTGCTCCACAACATGCTAAGGCAACTTTACAGTTGCTCCTGTTGCATGGGAAACTGAGCCAAACCAGAGCTCTTCAGGCAACATGCGGTGTTGGTGGCATCGGTGTTTCCCTGGGCATGTGCTGAGTGCTTTTCAAGCTTCAAAAGGGGGCAAGCCTGCTTTAGATCCTGCTGAGTTTTCTGTCACTCTGCCAAGCTCCCTACTGGTGGAATAAAGTTTGCTATTAGCAAATAAGGGTGACATCTAATAAGCCAATGGTCCATAAACTTGATTAATATTTGAAGGCAATGCATGCACCGGGCCAACATGGCTATCTCCCTAGGACCAATCTATCCTCAACTGTTCTCCTCCTCTTTTGTGTTAACACTGTGCTTTAAAGCAGACACTTCCTACACTCGTGAACTGACCCTTAATTTCAGTGCTAATTCTCCTCTTGGGAAGCTGGATGGGCTTCATCCCATCGAATTCCACCTGTCTGAAAACCAGGCGTGCAGGCTCTCTCCATAGATATTTGGCAGACTGCCATCTGTAGCAGGAAATTCAACACACTTAACCCCTCCCTTCAGAGAGCAAAGCTGCTCTCTGGAGGTACCTATTTTTGCTTTAGTAAAGAGGGAGTTCCTGGATAGTGGGCTGTGGGGATTGCGGATTAGCATCCTGGACTGCCTTTAGGATTGCTGTGTTGTTTGTCCCCCTCCTCGTAGCATCTGGGAAGCCAAAGGGAAAGGCAGGGAGCAGGTTTAGTGTTGGAAATGGTGCAGTCTGAACATTTTAGTGTATTTCCATAATGAAATATTGTGAGAGGAGGGGAAGGCACGCTATTTGTCTGGACTCTGGATTGGGAAAAGGTAGTTCTGTAAATTCTAGCTTCTTTCCTGAGATAGAAACCCTGTTTCCTGGCTGTGGTTGGTAGGCAGAAGCAGGTGGCATGACAGTGCTCAGGACCTGCACAAGTAGTTAGGAAAGAAGCTGCCTCTGCAAAACTAGTGACAAGGGAGTGTCATTAGTGTGGGTCGTTTGATGTGCAAGTTTATGACGGGAAGTTTAGAGGGATCATTTGCACAGTCAGATGTGATGTAAATGGAATTTAAACTTGTGCATTGTCATTAGTAGCACACAAGGGATGGATGTGTTTGAAGGGGATTTGCATGCTTGCAGTCTGTAAGAAACTGGCTGGGTTGCGTGTCTGCGAGATGTGCGCAATTCCAGGCAAGTAGGCAGATGTAAAGGGATGAGGTCTAAATTTGGCTGGCTTGCAAGCTGGCCCTGTGTATCTAAGCGCAAATGCTGAGACAGGATATCTCGCTGCCTCCCATCCCTTTAGTTTATTCTCTGAAGGTTTTTACAGTAAGAAGTCAAAGACCATGGTTTGGAAATAAAGCAGGATAATAGCACAAACAAAACCAGAGCTCTGACCGTCTGAAGCTTTAATGTCCATAGGGTCTAACCAAATCAGCAATAAAGCTTAAAAAATTCCTAGTGCATACCTACTGTCTTCATGCAAAGCTCTGAGCATTTTCCCTGTTACTGAAGGATGGATTCCTACTGTTGGAGGAAGGACTGACTGCAAAACAGTGAGAGGAGACTGTGGTTTAGGGGAGGCGGGTGGTTTTTTTTCCCTGTATGAATGTTGTACTGCTCTGTTTTATTGCTTTTGGCATGTATTGGGGAAAAGACCTGCTGATGCTCCATGCCCTGATGCCTCAGGAAAGTAGGGCTAGGACTCTCACTGCTACAGCTTTTTATGAGGGATCTTTATATAGTCTCTGGATTTCTGGTCAATGAACGTGGAAGTTGTGGGGAAGCAGGTGGGAGAGAGTAGAGGATGAAAGTCACGTCCTTGTCTGGTGTAAATCAGTGTTCTGCTATACCTAGTAAGAACAGACCTATTTGTACTAGCTGTTGCTCATCAGGCTATGTTGGGAACATTTGTCTTGTCATACAGTTATGTCATACAGTGTTATCCAGTGCAGACAGTGTGGTTTGTGCCAGCCTGGGGGATACCTGGTAGTGTTAGGCCAGAAGAGAGGAATAATCTCTGCCCAGTGAAGGGATGGTAGCACTGGGAATGCTCTGGGGGACCTTTCCATCCCCCTGCAAAGTACTTTGCTGAACTGAAACAAACGCTGAAAAACCCTTCTGGAGCATATTGTGTTTATTCACTGGAATATATTTTGCCTTGGAGATGGGAACAGTTTACCCTCTGAAAAATGGTCAGTTTGTCTTTTTCAGCCTTTGTGAACACTAGAGCAGGGTGTGTGAGGGAGCCAGAGGGGGCTCTTGGAGAAATAGAAAGGGCAATAAAAATACTAATTTTGAGTTTAAGACCTAGAAAATACTCTGACCAGATCTCTAATTGCATGTTCTGTCATAACAATGTGAATTAAATAATGCAATTAGCCACTAACAAATTGACCAGCTGCTTATTTGAGGACTTGACACTCTTCCCACCCCAGACCATGGGAAAGGGCCTGCAGCCAGCTGAATTTGCTGTGTGTTGTGAGCATAATACTTGACAGGAGCTGCTTCAGGTGAGGAACGGTTAACAGAGATGCATCTCTTCTGTAGCAAATTGTCTGCAGCCGGTCCCAGGATGGCTAAGAGGAAAGCCTGTGAAAAACTTGGCCCATTTCAGACCTATGGAGGGAACAGGAGCAAAGAGTCTGCCAAGCTGTCAGCCTTTAAGCTGGGAAGATCTTTATAGTCCTGGAGAGACACTGTCTTTGGAAGATTAAGTTGTAGGAAGGCTGCAGCCTGGTGTAAGACGGACCAGGCTCAAGCTTGCACCTGCTTCTGTCCTACGCTCACTTTTCCCACTGGTTCTGGCTGGCCCAGCACACCTCGGCCAGCCCCTTCGCCAAGTCCCTCGCACATCTTCATGCCCCCACCTCTTGTGTGCTTCACTGCCTGCCATGGGGCAGGGGCGAAGGGGGTCCTGTTTGAAGTGTGCTTCTCTGAAATGGGGTTTTCAGCCTCTTGCTGGTGGGGGACAGTGGGAGGAGGGCTAAGCAGCAGTGGGAAGTGTCACCAGGCTGGGCTGGCTGGTCGGTCAAAGGGGCAGATCCAGTTGGTGGACTGGGCTTGCCTTGCTGTTGGTTGCTGCTGCTCTTTGGGGCGTGGGTTTGTGCTGTGCTGCTTCACATCAGCTGTGCTCTTCCATCAGGGAGGGAAAGCTGTGGGCTTTGCTGTCCTACCTGCCTCCCCTCTCCGGAGGGGTGGTCTGGGCTCCACTGTGGAAATCAGTAGGTATCATCTTGGGAAAAGCTTTGGAGGAGGGGACAGGCTAGCCAAGGGGGATGTTTTTTATTCTGGCTGGAGAGGACACCTGAGCTGTGACCAGCAGCTAAGGAATGAGGCTGAGATGGCATGGCTGAGTGAGCAAGGAAGGCAGATAAGAGTGCAGCTGGACTTGTAAAAGGAGAGATGAAGCATGATTATGAAGAGGTAAGACAGAAACTGATGGAGAGTGATAAGTGGAGGTTATCTAGGTTGGGAACAGCTACTCCAGCACCACACTGCAACTCCCTGCTGATCTTGGCAGGCATCTCATCAAATCCTTGTAATCATGGTATCAAAGATGGCTGATAGATCTGAGGGAATCCACATGAGTGCTTGATCTTTACTGACTGCCATCAAGGACTGGTGAAGCGAGTAAGGAAGTGGTGTGATGGTGGCGTGTAATGTTCCTGCTAGAAGAACCTGCATAGGTGTTTGGGTGGGCTGGCTGGTCTAGGGGCTGGAGTTTGAGTGCAGTGCTGTGGTTGGAACAAGGTCAGCTGGTGGGGATGGAGAGCTTAGCTCAGTCTTCCTGCCCTGACGGATGCCCATCCCTGCCTCTCTAGCTTTTTCCCTGGCTGCTGCATCAGTGCAGATCAGGGGAGGGGAGCGACTCCCTCGGGCAGGATGGGGGATGCGAAGAGCTGTGATGTGGGTGACCATCTGTCCCCCGAGGCAGTGGTGCCATTTACACTTATGTACTGCAACTCATCCAGGAGGAAAGAGGTCTGTCCTCTCTATGGTACAAAACCACAATCTTTGCTTATCCTTTCTTCCTTTAGTTTTCTCTCCCCCAGTCTCCCCTCATCATCGCCTACCGTGCTAGAGTCTATAAAAACTGCCATTGCTCCCCCTCCTCGAGTGTGATTCGGAGCTGCCGAGTCCCTGCAACTCCTCCAGCAACCTCTCCTGTGACTAGCCACCCTGTCTCTCCCCTCTCCTTTCTCCATCTGTGGCAGTCTGTCATTTTTCCCTTCCCCACCCCCCCCCCCCCTTGCTGTCATTCCCGGGTTTCGCTGCTAGCAGCCTGTCTGTATTGATTGCTGTTGCCCTTGAATTGGCTCTTTCTGTAAAGCGCCCTTTTTAGGCGGTATCGTGGACAGCAGGCTTCCTGGAGGGGAATGGTCAGGAGCAAAAGGGAAGATCTGAGCGTAGGATTTAAACAGGGCACATAATTCATTGGCTTAGGAGAAGGAAAAAGGCCAGGGCTCTGTAGGGATGCAGGGGCTTATCGGTCAAGACAGCGGATTTTTCCCTATCTGTGGAGGGGATTGCTACATGGTGGGGTGGGATTGCGGCTTCCTCATCCTCACAGGCTGCTTCCATCCCCTTCTAGAGCATTTTATTCCCAGCCCAGGTGAGCAGCTATCTTCCTGTGCCCTCTGACACGCGAGTGGCATCCCTGATAACCCCCATCCCAAGCTGCCAGCGTGCAGGAGTGCTGTGCTGACGGCAGGATGGCAGGGTCCAAGGGGTGCAGCCACCCTGGGAGCAGGGGCAGGGTGGACATCCCACGGGTGAGACTTGCTGCTCGAGCAGCTGGCCCTGGTCCTCTCCGGGAGGCAGCTGGCTCTCTGCTAATCCCTGCTCACCAGGGCCGGCTCCTGTGGGCAGATGCAGGCAGGGGTGAGCTCAGCATGCTGGCAGGGAGCTGTGTGGCTGCTGTCTCTTGGCCCTGTGCCTAAGCTTGGCGGCTGGGCAAGGTGCTCGAGGGTTTGCTTACAAAAGTTGAACCAACGCTGCTGTCTCAGCCTTGTTCCTGACCCCCAAACCTACGTGAGAGCTGTTTCATCTTTACTTTAATAACTCGGTTTTGTTTATCGCTGCCTCCCCAGAGTAGCATAAATGCTGAAATACCACAAGGGCTTTCAGATTGCTTGTAGCTTGAAGTAACTGGATGTCTTGAGAGGCAGAGTGAACTGAATGTACCTCTTGTGGGATTTCAGCTCTTAAAGAGTCACGGATGAAAAGGGCTAACATCAGTACAAAATCATCCAGGAGAAAGCTGCTGTATCCAGTGCTTGTAATGCTAGCTATGAGATTTGCCTCAACGGGCAAGAAGGGAAGGAGTGGAAAGAAAACACATGGTAAAATATTAACCTCCCTATTGAAACAAGCAGTTTGCAACAAACAGCAGCTGTTCTGTTTCATGGCATAGGAGAGGCAGGAGCTCAATATCTGAGGGCGCAGAAATATTTTGTTCCATGCAGAGGTTGATAGTGTCACAAGTCAGAGATTTGAAATCTCCTTTTGCCTTGCAAACCCTGCTTATTATTTGGGAGCACACTAAAACACCATGAAAGTGTACTTGGCAAATCTGCCTTGCCCCATCATTCACACACCCCAAAAGGATGCTTCCTACATTTACCTGTATCCTGCATCTTGCTTCTCAGCTAAGAGCTTGGCACTCTAATGCAGTAATAAGTCCCCCTATGAATACAATGTCCTTATTTGCTACAAAATGCACTACAGATAATTTACCAGCCAGTGAGCAGGCGTTGTTGACAAGCGTTGTTATCAATAATTAAGCTAAAACATATTTGAGAAAAGTATGCTTTGTGATGTATTACAATTTTTATGTCATTGTTTTTGTTCACGTATTTACCAACTCATGGTGTAATTTTTGCTTTGAGTAAGTTTCCTGGTTTTATGGGTGAATCTAGCAGGCTCCACTTAGTCCATATGTGAGATTCAGGCCAGGCCTTGAAAGCGTTTGTGTCATAAGTGAATTATATTTAAAAAGACACGCTCATAGAAGTGCAATGGTAATAATATATTGCCTTTGATACTGCCTGATGTTCAGTGCTGCTGGCCAGTGGTGATATTTCTTAATGAAGGATGTTATTTTTTTCCCCCAAGGCAATTTTTTATTTGCTGTTTTCTTTCTGTGTGGCTGCTTTCTGATTCATTTCCTTGACAGAGTAGGATCCTTCCCTGCTTAGGAGTTCATCCTCTCCTCTCCATACTTGTTGACCTACTGTTCAGCAGCCTCTGTGCTGACAACTGCTCTTGTCTTCCTATCTGGAGCCCTCCTTGGAAATGGGATTTTAGTGGCTGGAAGGGGCCCAAATGGTAGCTGACTTGTTTTATACAGGGAAAGCCTTCAGAGGCAGCAGTCTTCTTACTGTTTCCTTGTAGTATTTTGTTTGTCCCACGCTACAGCCTCCTAGTTTCTATTTCTTACAGGTGGACCCTGTTGGTTTTCCCTACATGGGTGACCTCTTGACAATACATAGTTTCTTCCTTTCTGGGTGCTGAGTGATGTTTTTCCTTCATCTCTTGCCCAGCAGGATCTCTGAAGTCACATGGTTCATACCAGGGCCGCGCACACAAAGAGAAACAAAGAAATGAAAGACTTAGTTTTCATTGTTACATAAGGTGGTAACACGGTTTTCTAAAACTGCCCACCTCTTCCCATTGTAACACTTTTTTTTTGGTTGGCTGGTTGTTTTAATACCTTAATGAAACTTTAATTTGAGGTCTGGGAGACAGAGACCAGGCAAAAAGCCTGGGAAGGATGCTGGAATGGGGGACTGAAAAGCCCAAGAGGATAGTAAGCCTGGAGGGCCAGGGAGCTGGTGTGAAAAGTTTATTCACCAGTATCTGCCCACCAGAGGGGAGGGACTGGGGAGCAGTGGCATGAGCGAGCAACCAGGAGAGGGGACTGGATGAGCTGAGCAAAGCTAATGGAGGGGGAGGAGAGGGTCTGGGTGGGAAGAAGCTGGCTGAGAAGGCAAAGGTTGGGGCAGTGAGCCCATGTGGAGGCAGGCTGGCAGGGCTGGAGGGCTCAGGCTGCAGTGAGAAGGGGTGGGATGGGAGCATCTCACGTGGGGGTTAGTGGGGTGAAGTAATGTCCCCACCCCAGAGCCTGCACGCTTTGCATTCCTGCTTATTTCGGTTTCCCTGCTGTCAACAAACTTCTGTGAGGCCCATTGGTTAAATAGGGGATGCCATCCTGCCCTGTGGATGCAAGGGTCTTGTGGAAAAAACACATGAACATGCAGTGAAAGATTGTGTTGTAAAGGCAGTGTGGTGAGGGAGAAACTGAGGTTCTACATTCATCCTTAATTTTGTCTTAATATCTTGGTTTGAGTCATACCAAAACAGTCCCTCCTGAGCATATGCAAAGTAAATTCCCCGCAATGGCAGCTACAAATTATTTATCTCTGTTTGGATGGGTTGTTACAGGATGAGCAAAAGGGGTCTCAGGCTACCCTGCTGCCCAGTGTGAAAGCCGTGTTTCAGAGCATCCAGCAGCAAGTGCTAATCAAAAAAAAAAGCAGTCTCTAATGCTTCTGCATAGGCAAAATTATTATTATTATTATTATTTTAGCTATTGAAATTCAACTTAGTTTTCCACTAAAAAAAAAAAATGTAGTCATACCTGCTACGGAAGTTTCAGCTCAGGCTACCAGTCAAATGAAGCTCTAAGCAAAGAAGACTGGGTGTTGGAAGGAAGAAGAGTTTTGGTGCAGATTAATTAAAATTAGTGTTATCAGTGTAGCTGCATACAGTCCTCTACCATGTAGTTCAGCTCACACTGAAGCCTCAGGTTTCCCCTACAATACAATAATTAACTATTAAAGTAGGTACTTTAAAAAAACATTCCTCCTCCAGAGAACCATAACCCGGGATTTTTTTTCAAAGCACAGAATTAATTGCATCCCTCCACAGTATCTTTGAGGTGCTGTTATTTCTTTAAAATGCATTTCCAGCATATTGTGATATGTCACACGTCCTTTAAATATCCAGTAGCTTTTTAACTTTTAAAAATCTATTTCACACTTAGTGGCATGCCTGTAATGCATTTTTCTGGAATGTGTGGCAGATGTCTGGGGAAACTGTGTTTTCTCCCATATGGGGATTATTTTACTGAAAAATGAAATAGGATTGGCACTTCATTTGATTTCCCTGAGCTGTCACATCAGGGATTCTCTGGCTGGGTGTGAGACATGAATCCAGATCACAGGGAGACTGCAGAAGGTGAAATGTGCTCTCTTCCCTGGGTGAAGGGGAACTTCCCATGGAAGAGCACCCTCCGTGGGCTGCAAGGCAGGCAGGAGAGGCTGGGGAGGTCTACTCTAGGATACCCCGCTCCATGGGACTTGTCAGCATGCTCTAGAGATACAGAAGTAGCATTACATGTGTACTTGGACCTTTCTCTGTGAGGAGGAGGAAGGTGGCAGCTTTGAGGTTACTTAAACCTTTAGGGAAATGCTGACTCTTCTGACCCAGGTTCCCGAGGTGGGAACTAAGATAGGAGTTTAGGGTTGGATGTTGCTGAATTTGACTCCCAGAAGGAGTCATAAATGCCAGGGCTGCAGTCACTTTAGATGTGTCAGGCCACAATTTCACGGCTGTGGTTTAAGGACAGAAGGGAATCCATCAACGCTGTGTTGGCCAATGATACCTGTGTTTGCAGGGGCCTGATCTGTGTTTTCGTTTTGACTCCTCTTCCTCTCTGCCCTGTTTGAATGTGGCCTTGTGTCCCCTTGTCCTTGTGCTATGGTGAACGGTGTCCCTGTATTTTCTCTTCTTCCTGTTCCCCATAGACAGGAAGACAGACTGAACACTGTGCTTGGGGCAAGCCCCTCTGTCATTTCTCCTGCAACATCAGAGGGAGAGGCAGGGGAAAGAGGTACAGCAGAACTGCTGCAAGCCCCTGAAGCTAGTGTCCGTGCCAACATCTCCCCCTTGCTGAGACAAACACAGTGGAGATAAATACCAGGTGTCTCTGGAAGAGTAGTTGAATGCATTGACAGTCCCTGTTTTGTCATGTTCCGATAGCTGAGTCTTTCTTCTAGCTTTACATTTCAAAAGATTGCCTGTGGCACTTGGCCCACCTCTCTTCTTGTGCTCAATCTGGGAGATATGTTCCTAAGTTTCTGGGCAATAAAAATGCCCAACGCTTATTTGGCTATGATAGCAGCCAGTGTGTCTTCACTGCCGGTATGTGTGGGCACAGGCATGCTGCTGTTGAGGCATTTCTGGGCAGAGTTTCCAAGGGACAGGAGAGCATAGCCCTGGGGGAAGCTGTCACCAAGGGCATTGCAGTGGGGAAAGCAGGAAGGTGCTGGGTATCACTTGAAATAGAGTGAGCTGCTGTGCCGCTGTACGGAGGCGAGGGGGTGGGTGGCTGACCGACCTGGAAAGTTTCCCACAGGACAGAGGATGTCTGTGGTCCCATCAGTGAAAGCAAATGTGTCAGGTTAGACAGCTCTAGCAGGAGAGTACAGAAGTGATTATTTCCTTCCCTGGCCACTTGACTTCTCGGGATACTTCTTGAGTGCGATTAAGCAGATTAGTGTCATGCACTTGAGACTTTGTCTCATACCTATGGCATTTCCCATTCTTGTTTGCGCGCATGAAGTATTTCCTCATCCATCGCTGTCACACCTCTCCCCACTGGATGCAGGATTATTCTTTTCTGATGATTAACATTTTCATGGGTCTTGGGCAGCTTTTCAGGAACAAAGAGAATTTCCCAGTAGAGAATCTGATGCAGTCTTTACTTTCTGGATTTAATAGTTACACCTGGGATTATTTCATCCTACTGAATGACCTCTTCTGAGACCCTGCCGCTTCCCCCAAACAACAGTGAAGCTTTGTATTTATAGGCTTATCTCTGCACCCCTTCCCCACCAACTGTGCTGCTTATGCTTGGTGCCCTCAGGCACTTAGCTACATGCTTCTGTCTGGAAATTGCGGAGAGGCCTCAAATGCACTGTCACAAGATAATGTCTCAATCTTCCCCACCGCCTCAACATGCATACACTGAGATGCAGGCTGGGAGATAAATCTCATGGAGACAGCGTGACTTTCAGCAAAAACGTGCATGCAAGCAGCAGTCAGACCATCAAAATGCACTGAGAATTGGACAGAAGGAAGTATAGGAACTGTTACAGCAATGTATATGTTGCTTTTATATTATTAACTCTCTATATTGACGATAATATTAGTCAAATATATTTATTGTGTATGTGATACAATTACTACATAATAAATCATCTAAATGAGTTCTTTGCTCTAATTTATATGCATCGGTATAAATCAGAGGTGTATTCACCATTCTCTTGCTGTCCCTGAAAGACACAGGAGGATTAGAAGACATTTGCATTGATGAGGCTTAGGTAAATATTTGACCTACTGGTGAGTTCCTCTGAAATTATCCATAGGAGATACTTGCTGTAGCTTCCCCTGTACATCTGGCTGGGTGATGCCAGAGGGATACAGGAAAAAGGGGGGACCTTTCTGCCAGTGTTTAAGATCCTGAGGGGACCTAAACGCTTTTGATTAGAAGGTGAGGATTTGAACTTGGTGTTGCTGTTCAAGGTTTAGGGGAAGACTGTGGAGCTATGATGAGAGAATAGGTCATGGTGGAGGAGATCTAGTGAACTGCTGTATTTTGGGCCAGCTGGATGCCACTGATGGGCAGGGTAGTGACTGTAATGGTTAAAAGCAGCGGGGTCCTAAATGTGGCTTAGGTGTGTTGGGATCCCAGTGTAAACCACCAGTGCAAGGAACTGTGTGTTGATGGTGAGAGTGGAGCCCCCTCAGCCCTTTCTGGGATCCACCGTGTGGGCTTGTCATATCCAGGCAGCCAGTGAGGGATGAGAGAGGTGCAAATTGGTTGAAAAATTAGTTGTGCTACAGATACTGGAGTTCATACCCGCGAAATGATCTGTGGGCTGGTGATGGGAAGGCCCCGTTTTGGCAGAGGTGGGCACGGGGCTGCCCCTGCCTGACGGCTGCATGCAAGGTGGGCTGAGCCTCCAAAGATGCTGGGCTTAGTGAAGGTAAGTGCTCAAGCATCTGAGCCATATCTGCTGTGGCTAATAAATTGGCACTGCTCCATTCACTTCCAGAGAGCTTTGTTTGTTAACCCCAGTTCTGGGCCTCTTGGGTTTCTCAAACTGGGGTATAAATCCTAGAAGAAGGAACAAGATCTTTCTTGCAAGACAGGAGCCACCTTTCTTGTTTTGGTCAAGATGAATATACCATAAAGGACAGCCTTTGTCTGTGCTGTTTTCATGCTTCTGTTCAAACCAAGCACTTACTGAAACAAAATTAAATCTGAGCTGATAAGATGGGTTTGAGTTTTAGCTTCACTTGGTTTGTGCTTTGTTCAGATTAATTCTTTGTTCCCCAAAATGCTCGTACCTCCCACCCCGTCCCCCAGACAGAGAGACAGCTGTTGAGTTGTCATTTCTCTGCTTTCACGAAGGCCCAGTGGGAAGAAGAGACGAAGCAGAACATCTTCTGCCTTCTCCTCTGACTGCAGGCGGGGAGCTGAGCTCCCGGAGGAGCCTGTGCCTAGCTGCTGCCTGTGAATTGGTGGGACGTAGCTCTGGGGATGCTCACATGGCAGGTGCTGCCGGAGGGAAGGAGGGGGAGGGTCCAAGAGAAGAGGCGATAGCAAGCCCAAGCATTGTGGAGGTTCCCAGTTTGGGTACTTTTCTGGTCCTGTCTGTATCTGTCCATCTGAGGGAGAGCTACTAGGCAGGACCTCCTGGGATGGCTGGGCAGGCTGGAGCAGGGAGAAGGTGTGGGAAAGAGGACCTTGGGAATAAGATAAGGCAGTGAATTAGTGCTCCTAGGAGCTGGTACCTCTTTAAAGCTGACGTGTTGCCATGGAGTGTGCCTGGCAGTGAAGCTCTCTTGTTGCTTCCCTAATCCCATTCAGGCAAAGAGGAATGGCTAGGAGATTAAAAACAATGCAGAGTGAAGGCACTCCATCTTCCTGCTGTAGTGTGCTCTCCTTGGCCCCCACGCCCTCCACCGCCTGGGCAGCTCTACAACTTAATACCCGCCATGGGTTGCGTAGAACAGCTTCCCTGGTACCTGCCACCCTAGGCAAACATGTTGCTTTGCCATGCTGTGGGAGCCTGGGAGAGCACCTGCCACAGCTTCTGCATGACCAACAAAGCAGGGAGGGAGAAGGGACGTTTCTGGGAAGGCAGGAGTGTGGGTGCAGGACTGGAGGCAGCAGAGCTCATGGCAGTGCTCTCAGTGAGGTAAACAGGAGGGGAGCTGGGTTGGTGGAGGTCTGGTGTTACTTAACATACTCGATAACAACTGAAGAAACTAATGGTCCTGTAGTAGAAATGTCAGAAGATCCTTGGCTATAAGATATTATACGTAATATGACCCACAGAGATTAGTAGCAAGGAAAGGACACAAGATGACACTTTAACGCTGTTCATCTTGCTTAGTTCTGTGACTCTTCTGTAAGCTCTTTTCATCACCATGCACCTTATGTTGCCTTGTGACCCATCCATCTCTGAACCTCCTACTTGCTGGTGCCTTTGCTGGCCCTGGCTCAGCCTATCAGATGGGTAAGCCGCTTTCTCCCATATTGCTGGGTGCTGAGGACCAGCCCCATCAGATTTCACCGGCCTCCTCACCCCTTTCTCCTCAACATCTTGCTCACCCTAGTCCTCTGTGGCCCTAGGTATCTCCCTATGACCTGCCATGTTGTTTTTTTTTTTTTTCATCTCTAACAGCTGATTTGGTTCAGGAGTCCCTGTGGAGCCAGAATGACCATTACTCCGCATCACCTACAACCATCCTCCATCTCCATCTGCAAAATCACTTTTTTCACTCCCCATGTATGATGGGGAGACAGTCGAGTCACTATTCCCTCAGCATGTAATAGGGGGAGAATAATCTCTAAGGAAGGAGTGAAGGAGGCAGTGGAGATAAAGGGAGAAGAAGCTGCTGCTGTTCCTCTATGTGAGGGTGACCGTCCTGTCGTTCATGAGCAGTTCAGGTGAAGTGGGGTCCCTTCAAGGGGATGGAGCTGCCACAGGGGTTTCTGGGTGAGCTAAACCCCTGTTCCAGGAGGGAGCAGCCCCAAACTGGTGAAGAAATGGCCCTGTTTCTCATAGTGCAGCATGCTGAGTCTCTACTTGCTTTAAATAAGCTGTTGCTTCTCCATGGAGAGATTCCCTGTCCCATGCCAGGTCCCCTTTCCATGACAGCCAGAAATATTTCCATTTTAGTTGAAGTGGAGAGAAACCTTTCACTTCCCTTCTTGCAGGGCTCAGTGCAAACACCCTTCACTCGGGAAAACCAGGGCTGAAATCTTGCTAAAGGTGACCTGCCCCAGTGGAGCCCTCCTTGGAGAGCCCTGCCATCCTCTTGCCCCAGGCTTCTGGGCTCCCCTCTCCTTCATCACTGTTCGTCCCCTTCCCCCCCGCGCCTCTGCGGGGTCCCCAGGCCCCCCATGCAGCTTTGCCAACAGGTCTGCCTCCTGCACAGCAGGCGGCTGCCAGGCTCCTTGTGCCCATACTTGATTACTGATGGATTAACGGGTGTCTGAAGTGCAGGTTATTACTCCTGACCTCAGGCAATGTCTCATTAAGAATGAAAATAAAACAGAAAATTAATAGAAGAGGAAATGAAGAAGCTGAAGAAAAGGGAATCATGGGGAGGAAGCGTGGAAACAGGGAGTAAGAAATTCAGTTTGGGACTTAATTTCTCTGGAGGCAGAGTGGAGAGGAGCAAAAATTGAAGGTTTAATAGGGCAGGAAAGAAGAAGATAGAGAGGTGGATTGAGAGGAAGGAGGGTCAAAGGAACCCTTGCCTAGGCAGTCTGCCAAAGGCCATGGGCCTGCTGAGATTTCGGCAGGGCCAGGTTGAAGCAGATGGGGAGAGAAGGATTGCTAGTCTGAAGGTTGCATAAAATATTTAAGATGCTCCATCAAACTAGCTGCTTGGTGGTGGTGAGATGCTGGGTAGGGGGAGGACAAGAGAAATTTGACTGATAATTAGAAACTTAAAAAAAATATGTCCTGACAACATGCAGCGCTCTCTACATCTGTCTTATCTCTTTCTCTTCTGTAGAGGTGACATGCTGTCTAATTATGCTGGACACAAGGATAGGTTTCTTAATCCTTTCATGCTTTAGTTTGCTTTTGCTTCACTTTCCCTCACTTTCTTTCACTTTTCCCCATTCTCTAAACTGACAGCATCCATCAGATAGTAACCCACTTCAGGCTAGTTGGGTCTTGCTCCCCTCTTCCTGCTGCTGGGGTAGGATATAGCTTTTTCCTCTTCAAGCACAAATGTGCCTTCTCTTTCACCCTCTCTTTGTTGCAGCTGGGTATACCAGGTGGGGAGTCACCTCCTCAAGCCTTTTCCTTCCCTAACCTGGTGCCTGGTCCATTTGACTGTCTGCTCTTGGGAGTGGGATGACGAACTGTGCCTGGTGCAGTGAAGCCTTGAGCTCAGCTGAGGTGATTCAGGAGCAGAACTCGGTTGTAAAAGTATCTGCAAGGATTTTTTTCACTTCATCACACCTTGACTGGCAGAGGCAAAGCTCTTGAAGTAGTGGATATCACTGAGTGCCTGGGGATCCAGGCAATGAGAGAGCTCAGGGAAGACCAGAAAGCTCAACTTTCTCTTCTCATGAGGATTTGGACTAACATGGACTGAACTCGTGTGATACCATCACCCTTTGCTTCTCCCTCTTCCCTTCCCTCCATATGAGCAGCAGAGAGGCATTGCCTTCAGACTGGATGTGTGTAATTACCGTGACCTAGTTTGAGAGCTAAATCTAGAAGGGGGGGGAAATCATGCCCGTTAAGTTGACAAATACAATAAATGACTACACTCCCCACCAAAATCTGGTGTTAAATTCAATTAATAATTTAGATCAGGATTTGGTTGGGTTAAAAACCCTAAAATCTCAACACCTGTAGCAGTCACTGTTTTAAAATGTAGAAAACAATCCAGATCTTTTCTAAGAGGGTGCAATCGTCTGTTCTTCCTGCTGATTCAATGGAGCTCTGCAGGTGACAGGTCAGCAAGTGCATGTTGTTTGTTTGTTTTTGTGTGTGTTGTGGTTTTTTTTTTTCTTCTTTTTGGAAAAGGGATGGGAAGGAAGGAAGGAAGGATATGAAGTACATTTGACATGGTTTACAAAGCAAGTGAGCCTGGGTTATTGGTGTTCAGCTTTTCTTGTTCGCTCTGCCTGTCTGGCATCAGAAACATCACAAGACAGTTCAGTAGACAAATACTACTGTACTTGAGGAAAAATATGCTACAGGACTATCCAACATGAGTTAATAAAAGTGAAGGAGTGAACAAAAAGTAAATGTTATCTCAGATGACAAAATAACAGGCTTTCATAATGAGGTAGCATCCTTCCCTAGGATTGATGGCTTCCAATAAGCCTGAGCTGGTTTCTTCCACCCTTTGGTAACTGCAGCCAGAAAATGTTCAGAAAACCTTTTGGGTTTTTCCCCCATCATTTTTGTAATAGGATGCCAGGTACTGAAATGTCTGGTTAAGGCTATTGATAAAACATCCACAGTACAAGACAGCAGCATATCATACAATTTCTTCCAAAGATAGGAGACATGAATCTGCATTTGCAAGAGCAGTATGGCAGTTCACATCTGAGTAGATTATGTACAGGAAGCCTACATGTTGATGCTGTCTCCCTATTCTCCTATATCAAGATTGATATCTGGTATTACCTTAGCTTTCCTCAAGTGCTGTTATTCTCTTTGGCTGTTCCCACTCCTCCCTCATTAGGAGGAATCCACGAAGGGGGAGTGAAAAATATAGAAACCTGATTTGGCTCAGGAAGCCTATAAGCTGAGAGTGGTTGGCAGCTGGAAGAGTGCCTAGGGGTAGTATTGTGTCTGCTTATCCCATTTTTACACACTTCCCTGGGCAGCTGTGTTGTAGCCCAGTCTGGGCAGACGCTTGGTCCAACTCAAGATGCTCATTTATTTGTTTTTATTACATTCCTCTGACTGCTTCCTGACTTGTGTAGTCTTTCTGAGTGTCTGTAAACACTTCAGGTCACTTGCTTTATTAACGTACTTTCTGCTTATTGTTATGACTATTTTCTCCCTCCATTGCTTTCAAGTTACTTGCCCTTTTGATGGTTGTTCCCAGCCAAGGGGACACTGGACCTCCAGCTCTGGAGAGGACAGGAGCTGCTCTAGTCTACTCAGCACCTCTTGGTGGGGATTTCTTGCTCATGATCAGTAGCTTCGGGGATGGGGTTGGGACCTACCATCTCAGCAACTGGTGGTGCCCACCCCATGTTTACCTGCTGACTAGAGCACTGCAGGAGGAGGTCGGGTAGGTGTCCCATCCTCCATCCTTCCTGCTGAAAACAGATCAGGAGCAATAGCTCCCCCAGAGAGATGTAAAGATGGACTCTGACTCTCTTCTGCTGGGTAAATAGCAGCAACATGGAGATGAGCTGCTTGCCTTAAGGGGATGGGACTCCCCCAGGGGGGAGATCACCTCTCCCTTGGTTGGACAGGTCAGCCTGGCGCTGACTAATCTGGACACACTGAATTGTACTTCATGGTTTGCTTTATGTTCATCTTTGCTTTTTCCTCCTTGAGCATATATGAGCCTTTGGTCTAAAAATTTAATTACAGTGACCTTTTCCTTCTAGGCTATGATACAGTCCCTGGTTACAAAGAAGGATCTTGATCAACTTACTGACTAGTTGGAATCTCAGCCATTTGAGGTTCATCTGAGGACAGACCTGTAGCACAGCTATCAAGTACACAGGCAATTCAGCAGCCTGAGACTGCTGTAAGAAAGTACTGACTGGGCAGAAGATTTTCTTTCATTGCACAAAGACCCAGACCTGTTGCACTACTCTTGCTTGCCTTGTTTGTGGCTTTACACCAGATCTGTGGTGTTTTCTGTACTCTCACAACAGCTCAAGCTCCCACAGGCTGAGAAGTTCTGATTTAGTCATAACATCAATATTTGTCAGTAAGAAATGCAAGTGATGCAAAGGGAACTGGTTTTATTTCCGCTGTTTGCTGGGCGTCTGTGTGAGAGAAACACTTCTTATTTCTGAATTTTCTTGTCAAATAATATTCAAACTTAGTTAAGTGTTAGTTTCTACAAACTGCTCCTCCTACCCTCCCAACCCAATATTTCTCTTTTGTAATGGGATTAGCTTTGGGTGCTGTTCTCATGCCCTTTTCTTTAGACTCAGCAGAGTATGTGGTTTTAAAATCTACTAATCAATTTTCTAGAGCCATGCTTAGTTTCCAGGACTATACCTAATGACATACTTCAAGAATTAAGTAGTCTGAGGGATGGTGACCTGGAAGGAAGGGATAGGGGTGAATGAACACAGGCTTTGATAGGCATCCAAGAAACAACCTTGTAAAGGTCTGAGGGTCATGCAGGAGTGGTTACTTAACTTCTTAATGAAAGGGATGAGAAGATGCGGCTCGCAGTTTGCCTAGGTAAAGCCTGCTTTCAACCCCTGGGAGCTGCTGCCTGTTCACAGGTGTTAAAATGTCAGTAACACAGCCTAAAGCTAATGGAGACAAAGATGACCAAGGCTTTGGAGGAGCGGATCATCAGTGAACCCATTCCACCTCCTTAATAAGAAGCAGCTTTTGCACCTAAATAGGTATAAAGGGAAAATTTTAATAATGTATGGATACAGCTGATGTTAGTAGTTTTGGAGGGAATTTAGGGTGGGGGCAGGACAGATGTTGAAGGGAGAGATTTATTCAAATTGGATAAAGTGCCTAATTTGACTAAAAGCTTGCTTAAAGAAAATGACAACTTGTAAAAATTATTCTCTCTAGCATTGGGCTAAATGTCAGAGGGTGAAAATGACTGTTCAGTAGGGCAGAGCATGATGTGAACCCAGAGGGAGTTTGAGAGATGATTCACTTGCCAGTGGGTGGCGCAGCCTGATGGGCAGTGGGGTAGGGACACCGTTGATTTTTTTTTTTTTTTTTTTTTTTTTTTCCTGTTGTTGTTTTGTTTTTTTGAAGCACCTGTCTGAGCTCTCCCTTGGGGGTTATCCCTGTCTGGGCAAACGGCAAGATGAGACAGTTTGAGAGAACCCTGATTAAGAAAAGGAGGAAGGATGAATATCGTGTTCCTCAGAGAGGGAGGCTTGTAGGAGAGCACTCAGGTGTACATGCAACATTGCCTTGAAGTGTCTCTTATATAAACATATTTGCCCTCTCCTCAAATCATTCTCTTCATCTGTTTTTATATTGTAGGCACCTTGGTCCTTATATAATGTTTTGTCACCTTGATAGCTCTTACTTTATTAAGTATATCTGCTTCTATCTCTCTCCAATCTCTTCACATCACCTCTCCAGGGTTCCCTCTCCTTTGTCGCTTACTGTTTGCAGTGGCTCCTGTGGTGGTTGTGTGTTTTGTTTTGTTTTGTTTTTTGTTTTTCCCCACCCCTCACTGATGCATTTGATGCATTACAACCTAAGTTGACATTTCTGCTTTCCCTCGGAGCAGTGGTAAGGAAACACCGTGTGGTGGATATGGGAAAGGGGTGCAATGTATGCAGAGTGCAGCTGCAGTGCCCTAGGGAGCTGGAGATCTGGTATCCCCTGGCTTGAGAACTGACCCCTTCAAGATCCCTATGTCACTTCAGTCAACTCTGACCTTTGGTGGCATAGACAAACCAGCCATGACAGCCTCTGCTCCACACTGATGCGAGGAGGGAATTCATGGGGGGGCCAACAGCTGCCCACAGTGTGGCAGGTGATGACCAGACATGTTGCAGTGGGGAGCTTCTTACTCCTGCACTGGCTCTCCCCAGGCATCTCCTCTCCTCCAGCTCCTGGCACACAAGGACAGTTTGAGTGACAGCTAAGGGACAGGGAAACACAGTGTGTCAAATGGAGAGAGGGCTTGATGATGAGAGCAGAAATTAAGGCAGCCTGGAATATGCAGGGGTTAAAGACGGCCAGGGCCAGGGGACAGACTTGTATTTCCAAAGTGAAGTGATAGGGAACTGGCCAGAAGAATGTGAAGCTGGCAGGAGGGCAGCTGATAGTGCTGCTCTGCAGGATCTTTTTCTATCCACTTTCAGCAGTGTTGGCCTGTCCAAGCAGCCAGTTTCTCCTGAGAGGCAGAGAGATGTCAGAGAGCCCCAGATGCCTACAGCCTGTGCAGAGCTCTGGGACCCCCTGTGCATGGGGATCAGCAGGAGAACTGCTAACAGGAGCTGCTTGCATAGAAAAGGAGTTGTGGTCAGCTGCAACCTCATTGTGGAGCAGGCTCGATAGCATGGGTGTCCTCAGCACCTTGGCATTGTGGTGGCTCTTGAGCTTGGGTGAGCACCGTGCTGATAGACCCAAGTCACTTTAGAGAGAGCCTGCTCCCCCGGGAGTGGTTTTATTTAGCTGAGAGTTGGTTTCTCAAATTCAGACAGGCCTGTCACAGGGGGTAAGATGTGGAGGCGAGCTGTCTAAAAGACAAGTCTCTAAGTGAGCTGTCTAGATGCTGATGTCCAAGGCAGGTGGGCTGGATGTCCTGTGGAGGTGCCTGTCCCCCATCAATGACTAGAAAGAGAGCCTGATTTACTAGCTTAAAACTGCATCCCTACCTTCCCATGGGCTCCCTGCCTGCTGATTGAAGTGACGTGAGGGGAATCTGAATCAGGGTGTGAGTGTGGGAGGTATCTGCCATTACCCGTGCTGAACATGTATCGTTTGGTTGTCCTCCTCCTGCTTCGCAGCAGGCAGCTCTGCTCTTATGGACTGCTAATAGACATATTGCACCAACTCTCTGTGCACGCTGGTAATGGCACCCTGTCCTCGTATGGTGCTCTCATCAGGGATGAGATTGGCATTCGAGTGCTTTGCTCCCTGGTGCTGGTCCCCAGTAGGTGATGGGGCTGTTAGTGGAGCAACGCGCGTGTGTGTGAACATGCGGCTGCTCCTCAGGCGTAGGGACGTGAGGAGCTCTCTCTGACTCTTGAGCTCTTCCTGCCGCTGCCTTTTCTCTGCCTTCACTCCCCAGATCCTCTCTATTCTTTGCCTTGGCAGGAAGAGGTGTCCCAGTGTGCTCAAGGCTTGAAAAAATGCGAGCAAAATTGGAAATGTTTCAGCTTTTTTGTACATGTTTCAATTTTTCCTTGCAGTTTACAGTGCTAGACGCACTGGATCTTATTACATAAAGATGTTGTTTCTTGTCATTAATCCAAGACACGGTGGCTGTTCTTGGCACTTTCCTTCTAATTTGCTGTTCTCCTTGGTGAATAGATATCTCATAGCACATACAAACTCACTCTACTTTAGCCCTATTGATAGCATTTGCTCCTTAACCCTAGGGTTGAGGAAAGCATCCTTTCCTGGTTTTAATTTTCTTCCCTCCCCTCGACCTCCCTCCTAATTTTGTTCATGATATAAAAAATATCTCTGGCTGAAGTAATAGCAACAGTGAGCAAGACTTTCCAGGCTCACCCAGTCATCTCAGACAAGAGTCACAGTGCTAAATTCTGGGTCCACCGGAATCGGGCATTGGACCCGTGGACTCAGTTTTGCCTGGAAATGACACTTAAAAATGCTGTGAGGATGGTTTTCCACAGCAAGAAAACAATTATCAGTGCTCAACTGTTCATTCTCTTATGAATATTACTTGAATATGTCAGCATTAAAGTTTCCTATTTCTCCCTTTTTGCCTAAATCAGGATGCAGAAAGCATCATTGTTACAACTTTTCTATGTAGAAGCGTGACCTTGCAGTCAAGGACCTGGCTAGTGGATGGGTTGTCCCGAAGCAAAAGTTTAAGGCTGAAATCATCCAAATTCTCCCCTTACTTCCTTCCAAGGTTAACCTTAGGCATTTTGCTGGACTCCTCTCTACTTCTAGCTCATCTGTCAATAAGGATAATTGTGCTCTGCCACCTGTTGTGATGGCTAATTATGGTCTTGAGTAATTGGAAGAAGCTGGGACAAAGGGAAGGAACTGTTGCAAAACCAAGTGCTCCACTGTTCAAAAGTGCAGAATTAAGTTGGCCAGTGCCTTTTCTTATGTGTTCACAGACCATATTTTTCCCCACGGGTGTCCTACCTCTGTCAGGTGCTCAAAGGACGGTGTTCACTTAAAGAGCAGCCAGATTACACTTTGTTTTCTTGTGTTTGTTCAATGTGTGGCTTTAGGCCTTATTGACAACACACTGTTTAAGTCTTGCTCTGAAGATGGGATTATTGATTTCCTCATAGTCTTTTTTTTTTTTTTATCATGGTAGTATCTGAGTGCTCATTGTTAGAGAACCCAAGTGCTTCACAAACATTAATTTATCTTTAAAACACCCCTGGGAGGAAAGGGCTGCTCTTGGCTCCCTGCTTATACAAAGGGGATGGCAGTGGGCACAGATTGAAATCAGAAGCATCCAGTAATTTTGAAATCCTAATTGGAGATACCTGGGACCAGTATTTTTCAGAGCTTGCAGAGTGTAACACTTCCTACGTTCAAAGTGTGGAGCCTTCAAATACAGAATTGAGCTGTCAGTTGTCTCTCAATCTGGACTTGGGACTTCTGGTCTGTAATGCATAATGAAAATAAAAGAATTGGTGACCACCTGTTTTAAAGCGACTTATTTTGCCCAGAGGTCAGAGTCTTGGGACAGATGCTTTATGTGTTCAGGTCTCTTCTGACCCCATGGTAACAGCAACAGCCCCTGGAGGAAAGTCCCTGTGAGCCACCACTGCAGGGGGTTAACAGATGGTGCAATTGCACTGTGCTCTCAGGAGAAAATAGGATGTGCTGGGTGGGCTAGTCCATGTGTGCTGGCACAGGACAGTGACCATATTGGAAACTTCCCGATTGGTTTTATTTTTTCACCAAAATGATAGAGTTGAGCAGGGAAATCCAAACACCTTTGGTTCAGGCTTTTGGAGTAGATGGCTTGCCCTACAGTCAAAGTTGGAAGAAGGTCTTCCCAAAGACGCCTGTGTCATGGTAGTAAAAGCCATTCCCAGGGGAGCAATGACTGAGGGTGGTGTGGGGGGTCTGGACGCAGGTCCTGATGCTTCACAGTGCATTGGGACCATGCTGATGTTTTGCTCCAGGTGATGCCGTGGTGGCTGTTCCCTCAGCTTGCAGTGGTGGGGGACCCTTGGCTGTGTAGCTCTTGCTGAATTTCAGTGGAGCTGGGAGCTGCAGCCTCTTCGGGGACAGCTGATCGGTGGGATCTTGCCTTGGCGCCTGGTGGGAGCATGCATCAATTATTTGTTTTGGAGCCAAACACCTGTGTTAAACTCTTGCCAGTTTTGCAAGCAGGGAAATATGGGCCCTGCTTTTCCCATATGGGGAATATTTGGGAAATATGAGAATATTCTCATATGGGAAACATAATTCTTCTGAGGGAAGCCCATTTTGGTCTATCTTCCTGTTTGAACTTCTGTCCGCTTTGTCTTGGGTATTTCAGGTAAATATTAGTTATTTACCCTTTTGTACCTTTGTATTTTGATCTCTTCTAGAGAGCTTCTCATCAC
This sequence comes from Tyto alba, assembly GCF_018691265.1. Classification (NCBI taxonomy): domain Eukaryota; kingdom Metazoa; phylum Chordata; class Aves; order Strigiformes; family Tytonidae; genus Tyto; species Tyto alba. The sequence continues at coordinate 33,848,372 of NW_024881282.1, forward strand.
AACCGTCTTTCAACAGAAAGTTGTTTTTTCAATTTCATGGAAGCTTTGCTGTGGAAAACATCTAATTTTCACAGAAAAGGATTATTTGGGGTAACAAGTGTAACACTGCAGGGCCTGTGATGCTTGCTCTAAGCCCTGAGTATCCAGGTTTTGCAGTATGTTCTGGCTCATTATAGGAGAGCAGGTCAGCTGCAGGGTATGACATCAGTCGGATACTTTTTTTCACAATGTATTACGGCTGCCTGGCTGTTGGGATTTGCTGCTTTTGGTTGCCACAATAGCTGCCTTGCTGTACCAAAGGGGTATGAACAGGGAGCCCAATGAAGAGAGTAAACTCTGAATGCTGAGCAAGTGGCTAAGAGCCTCACAGAGCAGCATTTCGGAATCCAAACAGTGCATCTTCTCTGCTGTAATAAATAGCTTAATGTAACAGCAAAAAGTACAGATTTTTCTCTGGGGAAGCGAGGAAACATTTTTCTGACCTGCTGCACTCTGCAGTACATAATTGCATTGCTGTTCCAGGGCTACTGGCTTTACTTTTTGACTTCCAGCTGTCATTGTTTGATCTTCGCCATACTGGTTGACTGTCTAAATGATGGTTTTATATGTCATAGTAAAATTTTGGTTTATTTTGCCTCTCTCCCAGCTGTATTTGCAAGTCTGGTGTTTGCTTGGATTTGGATAACTGATGTCTTGTGGGGAAAAAAAGTCCTTGTTTGTCTACTTGCTGGCATCTGTGATAGGAAATCTGATCCTTCCATTGGTGTGTTTCGAGGATCCAGCAGAGATAGATGTAGCTCTTTATTGTCAATTTTAACTTCTTTTTTAGACACACATATTTGCTGTCCAATGGGATGTCTGTTCTCTGTGCGCATCTTGATAAGGAAGCAAAAGGATGAAATTAGTGTGTTTTAGTGAAATTCTAAAAATTTCAAGCTGAGAATTGGACTCCTGTGTTTCTATTTGCAGCAAACAATCTAGTTTGCTGTTTGAGATTTTCTCCCCGCTGCAGAATTAAATCAGTTTGTTACCTGCATTTTTCCAAGACGAGAGTGACTGCTACGCATTTGAGCAAGTGTCTTTTCTGTCTAGCTGTTCCTAGAGCAATCTGTCTTGCTCCATTTAACAGAACATTCTCCTCACTGATTTCTTCCTTCAGTGGCCAATGCCATCCCAATTTGCTTGTGCTGCAAGACATCTTTGTGAAACTGCTAATTGCAGCTTATGCAAAATTAGGCATCTCTTTGTCGTTCAACTTGAAATGCTGCACATTTGGATGTGGAGAGACAGCTGCTTTGCAAAGGCTATGACTGTACCATCGTTCGGAGTTAGGCACAAATTCTGCATGCCTGCACTGCAAACTGGCCCAGTAGGAGCAAAGTCAAAGCCATTCAGTTACCTGTGGCACTGAAATAAAGCAATAAATCTTGTTGAGGGCACAGTGCGTTACGCTGGGCTCAGCGCAGTGCTGATGTGCTCGGAACCAGCAGGAAGCTGTGACCACAAGTGTGGTGCGTGCACTGCTTGCCAGACACTGTGCAGACGTTGCTTTTGTGTGAAGCGTCTCAGAGCTGGGTGGGAACAAGGCCAGGGCAGGGTTTGGTCCTCCCAAAGCTGTGAAAACATGCTTACAGAAGTGCTGACCCCTCCAAGAAGATTGTAATGCACTCATGCTGCTCCACACAGGGGTCACTGCTTTAAAAAAACACCTTATGCTTGGGACAATGCAGATGTGATTCTTGTTCCTTTGCTACAAGGGTGGTGGTTTTCAAGACTTTTCTCTGAAATGGAATGGAGGAGAAGCTTGCTTTCAGGTAGCAAGTTTGCTAATGAAAGCCGAGTTCACCAGTTGCCACACTTGCATGAGAGCTGCAAGTCCAAGCGTGGCTGTGAAAGTGGGGGGAGCCTGCCCGGAGGAACCTCCGCATTCTCCCTCTGTCCGTGGGAGAAGTGGATCCTGTGTGACTCGTGTACTCGGGGACGTTGCTCTGAAGCAATGCTGTTGTGGCTGTGGTGTGCTCGGTTTTTCGCTTGGTTTGTATTCTACCTGGAAATAAAGGGCAACTTTTGCTACCCCCCCCCCCCCACCTTGCACCACAACATAGTCGTTTTTAGAAGTGCGAAGTGGATTTATTGAACTGCAGGTGAAACAAGCTTTATTATCTTTTCAGCTTTGGCGTTGTATATTGTAGTCTAGGTGCTGCTCCAAAGCACGCTCTTAAGAGGAGCCTGCAGCCATCTGTTTGATATTTATGAGATCGTAATTTTATATCAGGGAATTTATTATTCTGTATTAAAAGGTAGGCATAAAATAAACCAAGCTAAAGGGCATACAACCTTTCAGAAGGTTTTCAGCCAGTTAAATCTCTCTCCTATGTAATACTGTGTTTGAAAGCAAGATAACAAAACACCTGGACGTGGTTTCTGTTAGCTCTGTGTAGGGACTGCAATCCAAATGCAACAGTTTGCTGCTGTTGAGGTGGCAAAATGACTTCTGTACTTTTTATTTCAAGGGGAAAGAAATTTGCTGACATTACAGCTGACTTATTTAAATTACAGTATAAAGTTGGCCTGTTGATCCAGTATGTTTAGCTGTTCCAGTACCTTTCTATACCCCGCAAGCCATGTTCCAGCACTTTCCTGAAACAGTTTTGCTGCTTAATGGTAGATTTGCAATGTTTTTTGTTCAAGCTTTATCACACTCACAAATCCTTATAGATCCACTTGGGTTCTGGTGTGGCTATTCCTCCATAGCTTTTTTTTTTTTTTTTTAAACCACTTTCATTCACTGCAAGTCAAATTCCCCATAAAAGGGGAATAACCCACAGCTCAGCTGTTGCTTGACTCCTGGGTGAACACGGGCGAGGAATCCTCCTCTGGTATCTGCCTGGATTTCATCAGGAGCTTATGTGTGTGTGAGGTTGTCCTTAGCTGGACTCCTGAAATGAAGATGAATTGTGATTTTTGTGCAGAGATTAACTGTTGGCCCTGCAGAGATCAACACTAACAAATGTCCGCATAATTTTCTGAACGGAGATACTGCTAGATCTTTACTCTCTGGCAGATATGAAATGTATGCTGTCAAGCTTTGTATATAAATATATGCCCATTTGTATCAGTTTTCTGTGCACATGTGACCGTGAAATAGGATTGCTTTCATGTATACATGCATACGCTGTACACAGATTTATCATGTGGAAGATGCATTTGTTCACTTTGTTTTTGCATGTATGACCACAGTTGCGATCAGCTCATAGCTTATGGTTTTTTATATGTGGGTTACTTGAGTTGAACACAGTGTATGACTTAAATGCCTGTCTGAATATTACAGCACAAAAGCACGCACGTACCAGCATGATGAGGTTCTCTGCATTTAATGAGACATGTGAATGTTGATCCAGTTTTTCCCCCAAATCTTCCCTTCCTGCAAGTGAAGGTTCAACACATCTTGGGACCAGAGAATTTTGCCACTCTGTAGTTTGAAGATAAATGGATAACTGAAGTATGATAAGCCAAAGCTAGTGAGATTTCCTACTGCGGTGGAACACTTTAAAATCTGTGACCCTTATCTCAAAAGGTGGGGTTAAGTGATCTCAGAAATCAGCAGGAAACTTGTCTTGGGCGACCTGTGTTATGGTTCTGAGTTGTGCTGTTGGGTGGCTTGCTGAAAGCTGCTTCATCTCCGGAATATCAGCTGTGAAGCATGGATGCTTTTCTTTATTATAATCATGCTTTTAATACATTTACTAGCTAATGCATGTATATTTGCAGCAAAGCTTGTCTGTACGGTGCTCTTCACCACTTGTTATGTCATGTTATTCATAGCAGAACTTCTCAAAAGTGGAATAACACGGGGGAGAATTAGGCCTTGTTCTCTAATTGTTCCTTTAATGGATTACCCTAATTAGAAATGCATTATTTAATAATTAAAATGCACTATTTTGTGATTCTGTAATGATCTAAGTGGTTAGTCTTTGCAAGACCTGAAGAGAAGATTTAAAACCAGGTAGAGAGCTCTTATGTGACATCTGAACAACATGCGTACCACCACTAATTTAAGCTTAACCCTTGCTTTTTCCCAAAATGCTTGTGTGTACATACATATATAACCTCCTGTGTCTTTTGGGAGCTTGGCTTTCTTTGCAGCAGTGGATTTTCTCACACAGTGTTCCAACTTTATGGCTTTATGTAAAACCCAGGAATCACTGGATATCCATGCTTAACATGGCCTTTCAATAACAGCCATAGATTGGCTTTATTGGAAGCTTTACTTTTTCTACAACTCTCCAGACTTTCTGTACTATTATGGATTTTACATATTGGGAAAAACTGAATTTTTAGATCTTTTTCCTTAAGGAAAGAGCCTAGGTGTCTGCACCATCCATCTCTTGAACCCCTTGGTCCTACTGCAGTCCCTTTTGACAGAGGAGCAGAGGTCTCAAAGCAAAGCTGTTGCAAGAAGGCCATGTAGACTTAAAAGACCATTCAGAGGCCTCTGCAGCAAAAATCCTGTTGTGTGCACTCAACCTTTAGGAGACGTCAGGGACTCCAGGTGGCTGTTCATCCTTGGAAACATACATGTGAAAGAGATCTTGAAACTTGCAGAGCCCCTGCCTGTGCTTTGGGGAGCTGGCTACTTGTCTGCATTGATGTTGAGTCCTGCCAATGGAGGGAAATCCTCACCCCTTGGCAGTCTGTGCAGCTTGGGAGATGAATATCTGACCACAGTGGAGATGAGATTTTTTTTTTTTTTTTTTTTTTTTTAAAAACTTATTTTTAAAAACTTTTTTCCTAGGTGCTCTGCCTCTGAAACGCATCTGATGGCTGACCTCCAGCCTGAAGGTTGCTTCTGCCTCCTCTTCTTCCTGCTTGGAGGTTATTTTCCTGTCCCATTTGAATGACTCAGCAGTGATTACCCTTCATCTTAATGCAGCTCACGATGGGAAGGCGACTCAGCAGAGGAGCCCTGTCTTTTGCTGCAGGGCCTTGGAGACAGCCATGCTGTACCAGAAGACACTTGCAGCTGATCTCCTCGTGTCTGGCATTGCAGTGAGGCAGGCTTTCGGCTACGATACATTAATCTGCATGCACTGTATGGAAAGTTATATCACTAAGTGTTATCATTGTTTTTTTCTTTTTGAGCAGGGTAGAAATAGTTGTTTGCCCTTGTACCTAGTCTTGAATAAGCATCATGCCTTGCCTTAGATTTCTGTGCATTTTCCTTAGCTATGCTATTTATTTTCTAGGATTAATGCTGCCTGGAGCACCAGTGCCTGGCATAAAAAGATAGAGCTCTGTCTCTATTTGCAGCTGTAAACCTGAAGCGGTTTGTACTGTGGTCACCACAGTTACCAAAAGACATGGATTGTTGCCTCAGTGCTGCCCAAGCATGCAAGAGGCTTTGGCTATAGCTGTGATAAAACTTCAAAAAAGCCTTTCTTGTGTGTAAGCACTGATGACATAATTGACCAAATGCTAAGTGTTTTCTGTCTCTTATTTTCCTGTTTGTGTAAGGCTTGGTACAGCATGAGTGGAGGCACCAGAGGATCTTTCTTGGCTGTGATGGGGTGCAGAGTTGACCCTTTGTACTTCTGGTCTGAAGATCTGTGATTGTTGCTTTAGTTTTCTGCATCTTTTGGCTCTGAGGATTTCTTTGTCTCTTTTTTTTTTTTTTTTTAAATGATGTCACCTGGAATAGCTGCTTCTGCTGTCTCAAGCCTAAATTTGCATTTCACAGAATTTGAAAAATCTCTCTGTGTTGGGTTAAGGTTAAATCAGCTTCCCACATGAGTCTGATTTGCTCGGTCCTTTTGTATTCTGTGTATGAGCCTAATCTTTTCACTAAAAAAAAATTTATTTCCTCAGACTGACACATTTGAGCTTTAAGTCTGTCATATACATCTACTGATTCATCTTTCCATTGATGAAGAATAAAGGAGGAAGGTCCCACATCAGTAACTCTCTGCATGGAGGAAGAGGCTCATTGCCTCGGCATCTGTCTGTGCCTTGTTTTCTGTCACCCTCCCCTTCATCTAAAAAGCCCTGGGTGCCTGCTATGCTGGGAGCTCGCTGCAAGGAGAAATTGCACTGCCTGCCCTTAGAGACTGCTGAGGAAGAGCCAGCCCCTCCACCCTAATTTTGTATTGCTGCCTCAAATGCCATGGCTGCTGTGGTTCCCTTGGTGGTCTGTGGTGGAGGGAGGAAAGTGTCTTGCTGCCTTTTTGCTTTGTCTGTGCATCACCTTGTATATGGGTCCTGACCAGACCAGGGCACGTGAGCACTGCAATTGTGCAAACAATTGGTAGTGCTAATTGCACGCTTCAGAGCTGGCTGGCTGGGCAGGGGAAGGCTTTGCTTTGTGAAGAGAAGTGTCTAGAAAACAGCAAGTCTAACCTGAGTACCATCAGCACAGCTTTTTGCAGCGGTGGCAGCTTCTTTTTAACCTTGTGTGGGCTCCTGGCACTTATCACCTGGGGCCTAGGAGGAGCCGTTTTGTTTTAGCCTGCACACAGTCTTCATTGCATGCTGTCCCCAAAACTGGTGCTCTCCTTTCCTTGGGTCGGGGTGTCCCCAAATAGGGTCTGTGCCTGTTGCAAGGGCTCCCTTAAGAGCAGGGTGGCAGCCCCGGGGTGCGGGGAGGGTGTCCCTATGGGACAGGGGCTCCTCCAGCCCCATGTCGCCTCTGCCCAGACCTTGCTGCTGGTCTGTCGCTGGCTGCAGGTGTCTGCCTGCTGTCACCTCCTGTCTTAGTGGCCAAGGATGTGCACCAGACCTGGCACACCTTGCCATTGCACCAAGTGTGTGACTACCTGGTCTTGCCAGGTGGCATACAGCAGTATATAGGGGGAACCTGACCAAAGGGGACAGAGCAGTGAAAATAGTTCCCTGGGTAAAATTTATCTGGGTAAGGTCACTTGCTTTCTCACAGAAAAAATAAATATGTCTTCTCCTCTTCCCTCTCTTTCTGCCCTCCTTATTTTACTTCACAGTTGTTTGCATTTTCCCCTTTCAAGCCATCTTCTTCTTTTGAAAGGAGGGAAAAAAATAGCCCTGTATAAACCTTTGCTCGTAATTGACAGAGCTGCCTTGGCACCGGGGCACAGAGAATGAGCCTGATTGAAGGGGGGAAAAAACAAATGGTGTTCCTGTTCATCTGAGAAACAAAAGAATGATTTTTTTTCTCTCTTCTTCTTTTAATAAGTCTATGTGTGAAATGGAAAGGGGAAAAGGCAAAACAGAAGACTAAATTCTGCACCAGAGAAGATCATGGTGTGTTCCAGTCCCTGTGTACGGTGTATAATTAAACCCAAAATAGAGCAGTGAACTGAGGGAGGGAGGTGGGCTACAGGACCAAGCAGGAGGGGGCAGGGTTATTCACTTCAGAAGCACTATCCAAAAATAAGTCCCTATTTCTTTCTTCTGCTTTGTTTGACAAATGGGCTTGGTCTCATTTAATCCCGTTTCTAGTTTTCTCTCTTTCCATTTCCATCTGCCCCTGTTCTCTCTGCAATGTCACCATAACTATTTATTGGAAGTATACTGGTCCACGATGTCCCCAGCTGAGGCTGGATCTGCTGTGCCAGAGTTGCACCTGCAGTGGAGGAGACTGGTGGCTGTACCTGGGGAGCACTGGGAGTGGTGGGCTGCAGGAACTCAGTCTGTGTTGTAGCTTTCTCTCTTCTAATTAGCTCGGTGAGGGTTTGTTTTGTTTTGTTTTGTGTTGTTTGCTTGTGTTTTTTTTTTTTTTTTCCTGGACTGGAGCCTTTTTCCTATTGATCCAAATATATTTCAATATAATTTTTCTTCCGTCCACTGCACCCCCCCACACCTTTCACCAGCCTTACATACATTCTTTTTTGTTTCTGTGTCTTATTTATCTTTATTTTTTCTTAATTTTCTTTTCTCCTCTTTCTCTTTTGTTCTGTCTGCACATCTTCCCACTTCATCTATCTCTTCTTTCCTTCTATTAATTCTCTCTGTTGCTTTATTTTCCTCTCATTGCATTGCTCTCATCTCTAGGATTGCAGTGTCTGCCCTGGCATGTGGCTAGCCTAAAGCCTATGTCCAAGTGCCTTGCTTCAGCAGGCATCCTGCAGAATGGGAGGTCCTTTCCTGGCATGCCAAAAGGTGAAATACTTAGCCCATTGCTGAATTTACAGGCAGATAGAGGGGAGGCATAAAACAAATAAATGGTTGTTTCGACAAAATTATATTGGGTAGGAAAATAATACCACTGATATTTTCCTGCTCCCTTGTATTTTTCTTATATTGCTTTTTGTTCTTCCATACCCTTGCTTTCCTCTCCTGTTCAATTTTTCTAGGGCATCATCCTTATAATATAGCCACAAGGTAAAGGCCAGCGGGCTTGTGAAGGAAACTGCTTTGCAAGAAAGTGAGAAATTCAGGTTAATTGGATGCAATCAGGTCAAAATTTAGTTAATCTTTGAGTGGGTGGGTGTGTTAGCACAAGGCTGTGTATGCATGCCCGGTCTGGGGGCTGATCCAGGCATATTCGTTTCCAACTTTGTGTGAATATGCACATTCCCTTGGAGACTGGGAGAGTGATGTGCATCTGGGGAAAATGACAGGAATACAAAAGTGACATCTCTTCATGTCACAACAGAGAAAATTCTTCCTTCTCTGGCAAGAGAACAAGGCTGCTAAATCCTAGAGTAAGGGTAGTGGCAGAGCTGTAACCTAATAAACAAGAATGAAAGAGCAAATGGAGCATCTGTCCTCAGAAAGGGGTGCTCTGTGTGGAGGGCAGAGGAACATTGCCAGCATGAAGGATGAAGGGAGGGAATATTCCCTCAGATATCTGTATTGATTTTTTTTTTTTTTTTTTTTTTTTTTTTTGTGATTAAGGAACAAGTTTAGTTTTTCAAAGCCATCCAATTTTACTCAGTTACTGACATGTCCACTGTACCTGAATATCTGGATGGGATTGGAAGTTGAGAAAATAGGTGCTGTCGTTTTGAAGGGAAAAAAAATGTTGAATCATTCAGACTGGAAGGGACCTCAGGAGTCCAACCTCCCACGCAAAGCAAGGTCAGCACTGAACTTGGGCCAGGCTGCTCAGGGTTTTGTCCAGTTGGGTTTTTAAAACCTCGAAGGATAGTGTGCATCACCCCTCTGGGCAATGTGTGCTATAACTTGACTATCTATGTAGGGAAAACTCTTGGTCCTGTTTCATTTAAAGACTATGGTTTGTTGTTCTGTCATGTGTTGCAGTAAAGAGTCTGACTCCATCTCCATTTATGTTCAGGTCCCTGAAATCTTCTCTCCAGGCTGAACAAACTCCAGTCCCTCACCCTCTCCTTGCAGGACAAGTGCTTCAGCCCTCTGAGTACCTTGTTGGTCCTTCACTGAACCTGATCCAGTTTATCAACATCTTTCTTGCAGTGACAGGTCCAAAGCGGAGACAAGAATTCATATATGGTCTAGCAAGTACTGCTTGAAGGGAGATAATCACTTTCCTTAACATACTGGTTATGGTCCTGTGGATACAGCCCTATATGCTCTTAGCTGCCCATGCTGCTGGGTCAGAGCATGGACTCCTGAACTTTTCTTTGGTTTAAAGCATGCTGTCTGATTTGGCCAGTTGTGTCAACTGAGTGGGGATGACCCTGGCTGACAGTTAACTGCTCCCCCTCTTGCTCCTGAATGGAAGGGGCATGGCTCAGCATCTCCGCTATGAATTTGGCATGTGGGAGAGGCAGTCTCCTGGAGGGGTGGTAAGGGCTCTGAAGGTAAAGTGGAGCTGCTGACCTTGTCATCAGTGAAAGAGGAGGATCTGATAACAAGTGGAAACTATTGCAAAGGTACCTGCTGCTTGAATAAGGACAAGCTTGCCTCTCTTAGGGAAGAGTCGACACAAGTAACTTATAATCATTCAGTTGGAAATAGTGAAGTTTTGGCATCTATCGTTTAGTTGCATTAAATCAGACCTATTGGAAGTAAAGTACTTTGAGTTTCTATGACTAGATACTCATATGGATGAACATGTCCTGCCAGGTACTACTAAAACACTATTATCTTGTTTAGGTCTGCAAGGTAATTGTCATGTTGTCTGTCTGTCACACAGGAAGTCAGTTTAAATAATTTCAGTCCTCTAGCAGTCTTAGGCCTCTCTGAGTGTGGTCAAGGGCAGAAAACATTCCTGCAAAAGTGCTGCTGAAGCAATCTATTTGTACTCTCTTGTAAACTTTAAATTCCGAATCCCAGTGTAGCATGACGGACCTTTGTCATTCGTGCAATGGAAGTTTGTCTTCATGCAAGCAGATGTCCTCACCTGCGTGGTCTGGCATGACTGCTGAGCTATGGGTTCACAAAAATATAACCTACAGTAGATGTTCAAAAGCTGTCTTACTTCCAGTGCTGGTTTTATATAACCGTGTGATTATGAGCTAGAATTATTCATTTGTGCATCTTTGCTGTGTATAAATATCTGAAGTACAGTATTAATGAATTACAGGGCATTTCCTAAGCAGTTTGAATATTCAGAAATACAGTAGAAAGTCAGCAAGAGAAATAACAGACAATTCGTAGGGAGAAGCCATTCCAAATTGCAAGCTGAGTCCCCTTTCTTTTGAATCTGGTTATAAATCATTCATGATTAGGGTCTGTAGAAGGATATTAGAAAATGGAGATGCAGGAAATTCCTAGGAAGCTGGAAAGAGTGCACTCTCCCAATGTAACCTGAAATGAATAAAAATCTTGCTTCAAAGCTCGGAGATAGGACTTGCCAAAGCTGTGCTCTGTCCACATCTGAGAGAATCTTCAGCAGAGCCAAGGACTTAATGTTGTAACAGATTAAAAGCAAAGTCCACACTAATGAATTAGCTAGGCCAACTGGTGGCCCATGAGCTGTATGAGTGTGTTTGTGTGCTTCAAGTGATTTCCCACTCTGGGTCTGTGTCAGAGAGCAGGGCTTGGCTGATGGGAGAGCTTCTGGGTAAGTTGGGGCTTCAGGCTGGGGTAGGAGGTAGATCAGGGTGAATTGGCCACCCTTCCCCAGCAAAATGAGGTACGTGGTGGCTTTTGGCTGTGTGGCAGCTGTCTGATGTGGTTGGTTGGTTGGTTTAGGAGCTTGGAGTTTGTTCATCCCTGTGCTGCAAAGTAAACACCTACCAGATACTTCAGGGCTGTGATGGATATTTGGTTTACAGAGTATTCTAAGGTTGGCTGAGCAAGTGGTGGACTGTTGGATTATTGGAGCCGTTTTGGTAGCACCTTCCAGACCAGAGAACCCTAGTTCACCACCACTGAGTGTAAAGAGAAGATGATCTTGGAGGCAGAGCCATGACTGCAGGGAGTAATGAGCTGCAGCAGGAGATGGAGGGAAGGGGATGGGTGCTGTGGTTCCCTCTGCCTTTGGTGGTCTCCTGCTCCTTGGACTGTTGACTCATGGTCTGGAGAGACTCCCTTGATCCAGGAGTGAGGTGACTTTGTGTCAAGGTGGAAGCTGGGCTTTGCTGCTTGAGGACTGGAGCCCTGGTATTCTCTGTCCCCTCCTGATAGGGCTCTTAAGCCCCCAAGGCGGGTGGCAGAGCATATAGGCAAACAGGTTTATGTGACACTGCATCGGTACCTTTTTTTCCTGTAGCTATGTAAAGGCAGCCCACAGTCCCCTGGCAGAAGCACTTTCAAACATCTTTATCCGTGGCGTGCTAAATGCTCGTGATTAGTTTTAATTCCAGCTATTTTCGGCGATTAAAGCACTGCTTTCCTTGCATGGCCTTGTACTTTTAATTAGCCAAAGCAAACCCATGTGCTACAAAATCCTTTCCTTCGTCCAAATGGAGAAGAGTTTTATCATTTCTGCCACAGCTCCTCTTTCAGAAATGCAAAGCAGGATCCAGTAGCTGGCAACCCCAAGAGCTGCCAGGAGCCTGTGCTGCTACAGGCTGTTTCCCTGGCATAGGAAAAGAGGGATAGAGGACCACTTTTACTTCTTGTTTCTGCTCTGCTCCTCAGTGAGCATCGCCTGGGATGGTGGGGACCAAGGATCTGCGATACATATGTGCCGTGTCCCCTGGGCTGCTTGCTGTCAAGTGGCACATGCAGTGCCCACCTCGTTGCTCTAGTCCAGGTACCTTCGCAGACCTTCCACCTGCTATTTCTGCAGACTCCCTCTCCTCCTTTCTCCTCTGCTGTAAGCACAGATTTTCAGATAAGTGATACAATATCATCTTATTTTGTGTACTATCTGCCATGCTAGCCATATTCTCCCAACACAATAGCACAAATTACTTTACATAACAGTAGTAGGGAATTCAATAATAGCAACAGCGGAGGGAAAGGGGAAACCAACCACTGAAAAAACGAGTGAGATGTTTCCAGCTATGAGCTTAAATATTCATAGGAGTTAAATTCAATGCAAGGTTGAATCTTGTGGGCCAGTCCTGAAACAGCTGAAAAACCTTGGTAGGGAGTGATATGTAGGGAAATACAGGTGGCTGTTTTGCCTGAAATGCAGTGGAGAAAGTAGGGACATGGGGAATGGCTGTGGGCTGTATCACTGCTCCACCTACAAGAGCTGTCACTGTATCTCCTTCTAAATTGTGTAGTGTGATCATGGCCATTCCTGTGTGTTACCTGCCCTTCCTTTTTTTTTTTTTTTTTTTTTTTTTTTTTTTTTTTTTGTTTTGTTTTTAATTTTTCCTTTGAGATGGTGACCAGCACTGCATATAATAATCTGGGTGTGATCCCACCCCTGAATTATAGAGGGCTCAGCACAGTCTTTGTATCGCTTCATCCTGTTCCTCCTGCATTCTGACATCATGGTTGAGTTTTTTGCCACAGCTGCACAGTAAGCTGAGCTCAGCATTCAGATGTTCCTATTGCCATCTCAACTCCTTTCTTTGGTAAGACGGTTATTTCATAAATCTGAAAGATGTGTGAATAATGTACAGTTTTCCCCTCTCTAGAGGTAGTATTTGCATTTACCAACATTTAATATAACTTATTATCACATTGTCTGTTTGCTTAGGTCTCACTCAGGTTCTTTCCTGTTCCTTCTGGCCTTGGCTACATCAAATAACTTGGTGTTGTCTGCAATTTTGTCACTCACTGGATGTTCTCATTCCAGATAATAAGTGTGTTTAACAAGTGACACAGCCTAGAAATTATTCTCTATCCATCACAAATTTATTTCATTGCCATAGTAAGGATTTTAATCCTGCTGGGGTATAAACATTGACCAATTTAATTCATTCACTAGCTTCTCATGTTTAAAATATTTGGGGAGTGGGAATTTCTTTAGTGTGTATAAAAAAAAAAAAAAAAAAAAAAAAAAAAAAGTGGATTTTGTCGCAGCGTGTTCTTCCAGATGTTTAGATACTCTGCCTTTAAAGGTTATTTCATCTGATTTGCTGGGCCTAACTTGAAAACTCCCTTGTCTAGAGGTCTTTGTCTTGGCTCCTGTGATGCCTTCCAAATGCAATGTGTGGCCTGTTAATTCCCCAATTTGGTTGATATTACTGAATTTTTAAGTGATGGAGCTGCCCCACATTGCAAGTCGTTTAGAGGTCATTGGTATTTAGGAGTAGAAACTTCTTGTTTTTTGCCATATTGGTTGTTCCCAAGCTGCTTCTCCTACTGGCCCCTCAGTCTTCAGCAGTATTGTTTCACTTTTTTCCATCCTTTTCTGCACTAAGAGACCAGAGCAGAAGTTTTAAAAAGGGGCAATATTCAACTGTTTTTTTTTAAATGAATTGGAGATTAATGAAGATATTCAAGTGCAAGAAAGACGATAGCTTTTCCTTGTATTATGTGAACAGTAAGAGAGTGATATTGGAGCGTGTCTGAGTGAAGTGGGACTTGAGACAAAATAGGGAAATGGGTCAGGATAAGAGGAAATGAAATCGTAGGTGAAGGTTGCAGTGGAAAAGAGACTCAGGGAAAGTGTAATGATTATTAATAAGACTCCTCTACTAAATAACATTACCCATCTGTACATCTGAAAGCTGTTCAGGTGTGCCGCACATGTTTAGAGAGTCCTACATGTAATAAAGGTAAGTAAATTAGATATGAAGTTACAAATCAATGTATCAGAAGAAAAGTTCAGTGCAGTCTTGGGTTGCACTGTTAACGCTATTACTATTGTTATTTTTAGCTCTGTTTCCTAGTGAATTGAAGTGGAGGTGATCAATGTCCCCCTGTAAGAACCTGCTGGCCAGTTTCAATCTCATAACCTGAGGTGGGTGGATGGAAGAGCGCAGTCTTACTGGTGCCCCCCCTAAGGGAAGGATGCGTAGAGCAGAGTCATCATCTCTTCTGCTTGGTCCACCAGCCACTGAGAGGCAGTGACATGCCTGATGGCCAAGTAGCCATAGTGGCTGCTGCCACTTGCTGTGCTGGTAGGGCATGCCATGCTGCATGCGTGGGTGCACTGGTGGGAACTAGGAATGGACTTAGGCCAGGGAGGTGGTAAACTGAAGAGAAATGTGTTGGGCGTGTAGGGAGGAAGTGAAACGTTGTGGTGTGATACAGATTGCACAGAGTTGCAGGAGAAGGCTACCTGAGACGTGTTGCACGGTGTAAGGACGGTGGGCAAACCCAGAGAGGATGAGGAGGGATGCCTCATGGTTGTGCTTCATCACCTGTAACCCTCCTCCTCTGAAGTGGGGAGGGGGGGACCCTCAGGAGCACTGGGGCAGAGACCTGTTCCTGAAAATGGGACCTTTGGGATGGATGAGACACAAATCATAAAAGCTTCATAAATCCTGCAGTTCAGAGGACCTTACTCTCACTGTTACGTAGGAGGATCAGGAACTGGTTGTAGTACACCCTGTATAAACATAGGAAGAGAAGATGGTCCCTGCTTTAAAGAGTTTGTTGTTCAGGTGAACAGCAAGATGTCATACTGTAGACCTGGTGTGTAATATTCCTTTTTCCTATGGGATTGGGGTCATTACACACTGAGTACTGAGCTCTGTGGGGATTCTGGGAAGAGTGAAAGGAGAAAAGCAGTGAAAGAAAAAACAAGGGAAATGCCAAAGGATCTGGAAGATTTGAGTTTTTTGTTTTTTGGTTTTTTTTTTTTTTTTTTCTGCAGGAAAGGTTAAAAGTGCCAATTATGGGTTGTTTATCTTAGCAACAAGTCAAGGGGGAACCTGTAAAGAATTTATGACAATAGGAAAAGTTTATGTCCCAGGGATGGAGAGGATTTACTTTAAGACTGTAGAAATGCTGGAAGCTTATGGAGGAGGAAAGGGACAAAATATTTTGAATATTCAAAAGAGTTTTGTGCCTGTGAAGCTGTTACACTGGTAAATGCTCCATGGCTCATGACACTTGCAACCCAGCACAAATGCACTAGAAACTGTTGCTAGGATCCTTCTAGTCAGAGCCTAGAGAAAAGGCCTGGCTGCTGTGTGTGCCTCTGTCACTGCTGACTCGCATATTTCTAGGGAGAGAACCATCAGCTGAGACACAAAATTAAGAAGGAATATGGTAATTACCAGCCAGCCAGACTGGACACCCTATCACTGTTTCCTCATCTGTAGCCAAAACCTGCAAGTCTTAAGAGTCTCAGACTTTGCTGGGTACCATAATCAGGAGTGATAAAGGCTGGGAGCAGTCCCATCCACAGTGGCAGCAGTTTGCAGGTATAGCTGTAGTCCAGGAGGGACCACTTAAGGTTTTGTTTTAGAAAAGGGAATCAGAAGGCCACAGCAGGCAAGATCACATATGGAGATAGCACTACAGAAAAGGAGTTACCGACAGAAGGAGGGGGAGAGCAGCTGTATCACAAATGAGTAGAAGCTGGGCAAGAGCAAGAGATATCAGTGCTAAATTCCAGGAGGATGCGGCAGCTCAACATTTAAGGCTGTGCTAAGGTCAAAGACAACGAGCCAAGAGAAAAGCTCATGGCTTGCAGGAGATGAGATCATTAGCTATCCCAGGCAGCTCCAGTGCTTTAGCTCTACTGGAGCCTGATCTAAAAACAGGCTAGGTTTATGCTGTGTATAAAAATGAGAGGTGGCATTTCCCCTCTCCCTGATTTCCTGAGAAGACGGAGGGCTGGAAAGTGAGAATATGTCAGGGCAAAGGTGGGAATGTGCAGGGGGTATAAGTAATGACATCTAGGAAGGTGGCAGGAAAGTAAGAGGAGAAGAAATAAGAATCACGACAGTGGGGCAGGGGATCTGGGTGGGGCATGGAAGGAGTGGGAAGTGGTGCAGAAGGACCAAGAGATGAGGAATACCCTGAGGGATGTGAGAAGGAATAAACAATATCCTGGGAACAGCAGGAGGAAGTGAGTGACATTGTTGAGATAGGTCTAAATCTTATACTGAAAGAAAGGGACATGCGCTCTAGCCCCTCATAATACACATGTGTAAGCTGCAATCCTGAATGCATATGCTTTTTCAATGATAAGGAAATGAGTAGCAAATTAATTAGTAATTGGGAGCACTGTTCAGATTGGCTGGCAATTCATAAAGAAAAGATGGTCAAGTGACATGACTGAAAAGGAGCTTGGAGCTCAGACAAGGCTTGGGCATTTGGCACTCTGGTTAACCGAGCTAGAGAAACCATTGCAAAAAATTCTGCTGGCAAAGCAGTCTACTTATCCTGAAACTGGCTTGTGTCACTTCAGCATCCCAATGCAATACAGTCTTGTAGCTGCATTTTCCCTGGACACTGAGCTAAGCAAACATTCCTTTGCCTGTTTATCTTACAGAAGAAGCTGATATAAGGATGTTGGACACTTCTAGTGCTGGACTAAGTCCGAATTGTTGGTCTGGCACCTCTCTCACTGACTGGTGTGGAAGGTGGCAGCTGTCTGTAAGGTGTCTCTACCTTCTGGGGTATTAACTAGCATGAATCATAGCAGCTGTACTAATACAAACAATTATTTTTATAATTTGAAATGGGGTGCAAAGCAGAGTTTGCTTGACCTGATACGTGAAGGTCTGACTGCAAATGATGAGAGCAAACTGAGCCTGGAAGGAGAAAAAAAAAAACAGCAAATGAGTGTTGGAAGAGTTAAGGCTGATGCCCGCTTCATCTGCTGCAACTCAGAGCAGCCCTCATGTAATGCTTTACTTGCTCCATGCTCCAGCCCAGGGACCCGTTACTTGTCTGCCTATGACCCCCCATATGCTTAGGTACTTCAGAAAAATCAAGCAGTAAATGTGATTGCTTTGATTATAAATGTCATCCAGCTCAGATGAAAGAGGAATGGCTGAGCTGGGGCTGGTCCAGTACATAACTGCTGGTGATTAACCACAGCAGGGAGCACCTCACAAGAAGGTGTCCGGACCTCGCTGCAGGCAGGTGTGGATTAATCCCATGTGTATGGGTTAGAGATTGGCATAAGCACTGGGGCTTTGGATCTCTCTAGTGATGATAACTCTGGGTATGGTTTTATTTTCCTATGATTGCTTTGTCCTGTATTGGGTGATACGGGGATCCTGGTCTTGCTACCTTCCTCTGGTAGTGAGTTCTGCTGTTTAATCATATGTTGAACTGAGGGGGCCCAGTATTTCCCATCTGCCAGGTTTGGATTTGCTATCTTCTAATGCCATTGTATATCCCCTTGGCTCCGTGATGGGAGCACAGAAATTGCCCAGTTACCGTTTTTGATATTTTATACACTTCTATCGATTTTCCTGTTCAGAGGAGCTTGAGACTAAAAGAGATGGCTGGAGTTGCCTTATCCAGCACCCTGCAATCATGAACCACTGTGCTGTTAAACCCAGAATGAGCCGCCAAAAATGTACTCTCACATGTCAGAGGTCATGAAATATTTGTGTGCTCTACAGCAGATGTAGGACCTATGCAATAGCAGATCAAAAAATCTCAAACAGTAATGTACTGTGGTGACAGTCCTGGGAGGAATCAAGGGTATTGCTAATGTAGTTGGTGCTTGTAGTGGGGAATAGGATTTCCTTGGTTAAAGGGACCAGAAACCAGCCCAAAGTGTCCCCTCTCCTTGCAGAGGACAGTGTTCCCAGGCTGTCCATCTCTTCTGTCGACTTTCTCTGAACCTCCTCAAGTTCTGCAAAATCCACCACAACCTGAGGTGACCAGTCTGTGGCCTTCCTCCTCTCAGACCTTTTGCAGCTGGACACCTTGCCTGATGGTGGTGTGCTTGGCTGGGGAGTGCTGACCTGGGTGTGAGGACCCCAGCTCCCTTGCACAGCCAGCTGCTGCTTGAAATTCTGCAAGAAAACTTGGTGCATCTTCAATGTGGGCTTTCTAAGATAATGTTTTTATTGATACAGTGTCACTTATCATTATGTTGTCCATCTGCCTCGCTTGGTTAAGTCTCACTCCAGGACGCAAGAGTCCTCTCTGGTCTTGAGAGGCTGTTTTGACCTACCCAAAATAATCCGTATCCTCTGCAGATTCTGTGATGCCACCAAGAGCTCCCTTCCCATGTCACTTATGTATTATTAAAACCACCTGTACAGCACTCGCTTCATTTACTCTGAACTAATGTCCTTCTGAATGATTCTCGTGCTCTAGACACTTTCCTAAAACCTAGTGTCACTTGTGTATCTCTTCACTCACTGCCTTCTCCTAGGACATTGTGCTTAATTACAGTGTGAACCCTATTACTTAAGGGCTTGGATATTGTCGCTTTGTGAATTAGTTCCTGTGTGTTCCTGAAAATAAAGCCAGGAATAGCTTCTTTTGCTTGTGGGTGCTTGAATTAGCTGTTCCAAGAAGCAATTGTTAAAGCACTGAGGAGCTGTTGTGTGCTTTGTGCCAGCTTACAGGTGAATTCCCCCATCTTCATTTTGTTTAAATTGTGCCACTGTTTCTTTCAAAGCTGCACACCCAGTTGTCTTTATCTAGAGCCCTAATGATAAATGTGCAGCATGGGATTATAAATGTATTACAACTCCTGGGGTTATGAATTCATGCAGAGTTAATGGTATGATCTTCTGCACTTAGTTTTCAGTCTTAAGAGTTTTAAGGCTTCTGAGTTAACTCCATGGAGGTATTTAAAAGACTGCATTATTCCTCCAACCCTTTGGCTTGAACCCACTTTTCTATATAACTTGCAGCTAGGTATTACAATATCCCATTTGCTTTTTAGCGTTCCACCAAGTTTCTGTCATTCATAGTGTATTAGTCATCATCTATTGCCAGGATTTCTAGTTCACCTTAAAATCAGCCCATTTTGAGGTGTTTAAAGCTAGTCTTGAAGGGGAGCAGGAGGAGTAGAAAGGAAAAAAAAGCCAGTAGTAGAAGTGCTAATGTTGAACCTTCCTCCCTTATTTTAAGAGTCTGTGTAAAATGTGACATGATCAGTCTTTCCTGCTCCCATCTCCTCTGAAATTGCACAAATGGCTGAGGGAATGTGATTTCTGGGCTTGGATTTGTCAGATTTGTTTACATTTTTATCTGCTGTAATGAAAGCAAGCAAGCTGGAGTCAGGCAGGTGAGAAAGAACCTTTAGCCGTTCCCCTTACTCCACCCTTCTTTGTAAACCTGCTAGGTTTAAGGGGCTGAGGGCTATAGGGCTTTGCTCTGTGTCCCTATTAGCATGGTATGCTGTGCTGGGAGCAGGGCTGCCAACTCCAGGCTGTGGAAAAAATGAGGGTGCAGCCTCCTGCCCCGTTTCATCACAGCTCCTTGTGTCCTTCGGGCTGGCTCTTCCCCGAAGGGGGATGGTGGGTGCTGCAAAGCAGCCAAAACAAAGGAGGAAAACAGGATTAGGCATCCTAGGGAATAGGATATCTTCCTCCTGGGGGGGCCACACGCCATAGGCTCTGAGATTGTGGCAGTCCTTCGCTGTAGGGCTCTGCAGGGAAGAAACTGATGGGATCTCCCACAGATTAATCTGGTTAAACAGTTCTTCACTGGGCAGATAATCTCCGTGTCAGCATTCATGAGTTCAGACCCACTGACGAAAGCTCCTCTGCAGCCAGCTGGGAGCTGGATAAATAGGGCAGATGCTGCCTAACATAATGGCTTTCAGCACTCTGTACAAAACTCTGAAAGCCAAAGAAAAGGAGCTCAGTGGAAGAAAGGGGACCAAAATTGAGTGTTTGAATCTGCCCATACGTGCATAGTGTCTCAGGTGCATGCTGGGGACAGCATGTGAGCTCCGGCTGGTTTTTCTGGAGAATTTTGCCCTGGAACTGGTTTCAGTTGGAAACTGCTGATTCAGTGAAATCAGCATAAATTTATTGTTCCTCCACCCCCTGGAAATGATGTTCATGTTTTAATCAGCTCAGCGTGTTTCCTTTTGGCTTTGTATGATAATGTAAAAGTCAACATGGTACTGGGTGATAGTCAAAACCCTTAGGTCAAAACAACGTACTTCAAACAAATTAAAGCAAATGTATTTTTGAATATGTTGGTTTGGGCCGTTGCAAATAAGATGCAGGTTTATGGCACACGGCACGACGTTTGACTTCCAACAGCCTGTTAGGAATCCATGGCCTTAACATCCAAACAAACACTCGAAAAGGTTCAGTTTGTTTCTCTTTTTTACAAAGAGTTTAGTTCTGATAACGGCTGCGGGGCTGACAGCTCTGAAGAACGAGCTTTAATGCATTTCTGCGACTCACATCTTTAAAGCTTGATGTGTCCTGGCAACTCCTCCTCTGTTTCTGAAGCTATCTTTTTCTATTTTTTTTTTTTTTTTTTTAATTTCAAAGCTTGTAATGTTTCGTAGGTAGACATGAACTACATCCATCAAAGCACAAGTTTAGCTGTGAGGTGGATAGTGGGGTCTGCAATGCAGCCCATGGTGTTTCCCACACATTGCTGGTTCCACGCATCCCTTGTGCAGGCTCGGAGGGTTTATACTGTGCTCAGGCTGCCTGTGACAGCCCACCCAGACTGCACAAACAAGAAAAGGCAGTGCGTGGCTGGGAGTACAGAGCCTCGACTGGCATGGGAACTTTGTTGTGGCCACCGGGGTTTGCAGGAGAGGTAAGGACGAAGCTTAGGGGGGAGAGCCGTTTTTACAACCCTGTTCAACCCACCTGTCCAAGGCATTTGCTATGTTCTCAGTTGATTTTTGGATAGGAGTCTGCCTGCAAGCTCACGTTGTCAGAATGGGGACAACCCTGCAGGAAACAAGGCAGAGATAAGTCTCCAGGGGAGGGCTTCCCACTTGTCCACCCGCCACCCCTGCAAGAATGAAGAAGGCAGGGGGCCGAGTCACCTGCAGGGACAAGTCTGGGCATATCCAAGTCCTTCTTGCTCTTTTGTTGTCTGCTGTTTCTCAGAGAACAGGAGAACAAGCGAGGGGCTGTGTTGGGAACCAGGCAGCACACAGGGCTGCTGCCTTCTCCTTCCATCACAGCATGGAGGAAGGGGTGAGAAACAGGAGCAGACATATCAAGGGTTCTCGTTGGGAATAAGCAAACGTATCTCACCAGAGAGCTCAGCAGCCTGAGCTTGATCCTGCAGAGCAATGCCTGGGTCACCCCTACTCCCATATTCTCCCCCGTGCTGGAACAATGTGGGGCAGGTGGGGGGAGCAGAGCATGAGCTCCCTTCCAGGGCTGGAGCACTCCAAGGAGAGGTACAAGTAATGGAAATTGAAATGCAAATTCTTCTTCTGAGTGGAGAAAAGGCCCCCATAAATCAGGAGTGACAGGAACACAAAGACACCATCAGGATGCATTTGCACAATCAAGGGATGTTTCATATATCGGAGAAAACCAAGGCACAGCCTCCGCTCCTGAAATAAACCAAATCCATTTTTTTCTCATCAGTGAAGCAGTCTCTGAAATTCCCTGTTTGAAGAGAAACAGAAAACAGTAAGAAGATTTAAGTTAAATTTTACTCAGATGTGGCATGTTTTCTAAACCAGGCAGGAAAACATTTGTTTTAAAGGGTCAGTGAAAAACAAACAGCTCCTCCCTCCTTACACCTCCAGCAACATGATAGGGATCCGCAGGGGTTTTTTTTGTTTTGTTTTTTTTTTTTTTTTTTTGTCTAGATTTGATCATCTTCAAATAAATGATACTGCTGCTGAGAACCTTCATAAATGACCCTTTATGATATAATTGTGTAGTCTAGAAACAGAGTAACCTCGTGGCAAAGAAAGAGCAGAAATGCTTGAATAGAGATCCTGTCCACAGGACACCAGCAAAAGGAGCCTGACAGCACTAAGAGCTTTTTCCCAGGCTTGAACCTATAACCACAAGCAAATGTTTCACCAGCTTGTGCGTAGGGCTGGGCAAGCTGGAGGTGCTGCTATAAGAGGTGGAAGTTTTACTATGGAACCAGAAGTGGCAGAGCTGAGTGATTGATTTTGGTCTTGCAAGTCCTGTCCTGGGTTTTAGCTTCTCTATTGTGCTGTCACAAGCACCAAATCCATCCAGCTTTTCCTGTGGTAGCAAGACACAGGTTTTATCAGTTATCTTCCATGTTAGAGTTGAGAAAGGTCTTTCAGGTTTATCCACTGCCTTCCTAACTAGACAGTGCGTGCTGGGTGTTTCTCTACTTCCATTTAAACATTCCTAAAGACCTCAGCTCCCATGGGTGCAAGATCTTTACCCCAGACCTGCTATGAGGTGGGTCTTTTTTTTTGATGCAGTTTTCAGTGTGTGTCTCAAAACCAGGTTGAGGATGTCCAGTGCTATCTCTGTGTAGCGGAAAACATGTTTATGTACATGACAGTGGTCTAATAAATCGACTGTAACACATCGTGGCTTTGCTTTGACTGCAGCTGTGTGGTCTTGTCCCACATGTAGTGCTGGGTTACACTAGCAAGACTGAAGCTGTTGCCATTTTCTGTTCTCCACCCTGTCTGTCTGCTCGAGGTTCCCCCCCGGCAAGAAGGGCTGAGCGGGATGCCAGTGTCTGCCTCTGTGCTGCAGAGTTTGCAGGACTGTGCATTGAGTAAACTCCACTGCCTGATGGAGTTACGGGCTATTCCTGCCCAGGCATAGGTATAAGACCCTTTTGGAAAGCCATGGGGTGGTAAGCACTGGAGTTGTCCCAGTTTATATTTCCTCAAGATGAGCCACCATCCTCTGCTATTCCAGCTGTAGAACTGGGATTAGGCAGACAGGCTTTATGACATGATTTGGAACAGATTAAAACTTACAATTAAGTTATGCAGGTTCTGTGTTAATAAAACCTTTCCATCACACCACCACATGCTCTAAAGCACATTAGAAAGCGGCTGCATTATGAAGGGCTTGGGGAATTCAGATTTGTTTTCCTGCAGCTGTTTTTCCTGTCCCTGCCAGGGTCAGGTGCCATCAGCCTCACTACTGAGGCTGGAAAGAATCATCTTGTTTCTAAAAGATGACTCATGATAGCCTCTACAATGTTAAAACTGCTTTTTTACTTTTTTTTGAGCCATTTCACAACTAGAAGGGAAGCAGAAGCATTGCTAGAAAGTGGGAGGCTAGAAAGGGTGAGTCTCTCTCCCTGGATCAGGTACAAAATTGACTGTGTTTCCCCAGGAATTACATGCATTTCATGGGTTCCTGCTCTCCTCTGCTCTGGTTGCTTTATCTCAGTTTTGTGTTATGTCTCACCAGACTGCTGGTGGAACTGATGGTGGGGACAGTGCTCTGGGATGAGAAATGAGAAGCAAGAAACTGACCCAGAGTGGTCACAGTGACTGGTTGAGAAGGGAATGATTTAGTTCCACTCTTCCCCTAAACGAGAAGACAAATACATACATGCATGTCCACACTGCTCCCTCTTTACATCTGATGCAGCAAGTTAAATATGGTCCCTAAATTTATGTGCTATTGAGTTTAGATGTGTGGTGGCCAAGATTTGATGGAGTCTGGAAAGGGAAACTGGAAATGATCATCTAGCCCCACGTCAAACTGTCAAGGTCTTCTCTGTGTTTGGACAAGTTCACTGTCTCTGCTGAGGGCTGAAATGTGGTTGCTTTACTCAGGACCTTGTCTGTGCAGCCTGTGGGGGTTTGCTGGCTTCAGTGGCTTTGTTTTGGACCTTGAAGATGGTAGTTACAGGGGAAGGTGCTAAAAGATCATAGCAGTTCCTTTTGCAGAGCACAGGGTTTCAGTGCAGTGAGGATAGGGAATAGTGGTCTCTCTTACTGCTCTCTTTCTTTTAACTTAGGGTTAATTGGGAAGAGTAGGGGAAATCTCAAACATGGAAAGAAAAGGCCTCCTCAAGAGAAAGATAAAGTTTCCAAATAGGTATGGCTGGCTTAAAATAGAGGACTTTGACCATTTAAAAATAACATGTGCATCAAATGTGTCATCAAAAAGCCTGGTTATGCTAAGTGAAGAAATGGAACACTAGACAAATCATCAAAATGCCAGAGCGTACGTGCCTTCCCAATGAAGGACCTATATCAGCTGATGATTGTCCTATATATGTGGCCTATATCCTTGTATATGTTACACATGCATAGACATGCTTGCTTTGAAAAGCTGTCATGCAGCAGCCTATAACAGGGCCAGTGTAAGTCTATCGTTTCTTTTTTTATACACCTTCAAACAAAACCCTGTAAAGCATCATCCAGGAAGCTGAAAGGAGGAGTGAGAGAGACACGTGTGACTGCTAATGGGGGAGGAAAGGATCAGGCATGTGTGTGTGGTGGGGTGACTTCACAGAAATGGTCTTAAAACATGGAGAGATAGACAGGACCAGTAAAGAGCTTTGTACGTGACAGCACAGCCCGGCATGATGATTGTCACTTGGAAATATATGGCTCTGTGAGGCTGAAAAGTATATTTGAAGGGCTACTGGAATTAATTACCCTGGAGAAAAGAAGCTAGACTTAAACAAAATAATTATAGTAGGGGTCGCCGTGCACAAAATATTGGTGCAAATCTGTGATTTTCTTTTCTCCATACCCTCCTCCCCATTCTTAGTGGTGGGTGGGAAGGGTGGAGAGCAAGGTGGGGGTGGAAAAACCCATGTTATCGGGCCGGTGCAGTGTGCAGGGGTTTGAGTGCATGTCTGGCTCCAGACCCGGCACACTGTGGCTGTCCTGGCCCCTGGCCGCTGCCTGGCAAGGGTCCCTGGCCCTCTGGGGCCACAGGACCTCAGCCACCTGGTCGTTGGCTGGTGATTTGTCATCCTGCCTGATGGTGGAGGGGCTGGGAATGAGCAGAGCTGCTTTAGGGACAGGCTGTTCTTTCTGGGAAAGTGATGGGAGCTCTTTTGTGTTCATTTTTTGAGATTTACTGTGGGTCCTCAGCAGCTGGCTCCTCCAGGCATGCCAAGTCTGTCTTTACTATCCTGACCTACGTTCTGGTTTTTCTTTTCCTTCCACTTGCTGTCATAAATAAACTTAAAACTCTTTAAATGCGGTGAAGCTAAGTGGGTGCTCAAAGCATGCCTGAGAGGAGACTGTGTTTTACACACCGTGGAGATGCAGACACCTCCTGCTTCAGCCTCCTGCTGTAGGAACAAGTATGGCAACTTCTTTTCCAGAAAACCTTTGGTACAGAGGGGTTTTCTCCTCTTCCAAAGAGGTGCTATGGCAGACCTGTCCTTTCTTTTCCTCCCTGATAAGTGATGACTGCAGTTACCTGAGGGAAAATATTTTGGTCCCTTATTTGACTCAGACCAAAATAGACATTGTTCCTGCAAAGCACAGTGTCCCCTGGGAATGGACATGTGAAGCAACACATGTCCTGGCAGCAAAATGGATGGATGCTTGAGGCACAGGTCACAGTAATGACTTCTCACCTCTCAGACCTCTCTCTGCCTCCTGATTTTCCAGGAAAACTGTTCTTTTCTGCATTTTTCTCACGTTCCTCGTCAAGTCTGAGTGGCTGAGTTGCCACAGGTAAGCTGAAGTGGGACAGACCATAGGCTGTGGTCTGTTTCTGTTTAGAGAAGCACATCTATGTGGTCAGCAGAGTATTAGACATGCAACTAGAGGAAAGGACTCTCTCCCTCCAACTCCCAACTTTCCACTGAGCTCAGTAGCCCCTTGCTGATGGTGATGATGAGGACGCACTAGGTACTGTCAGTTTGCATCTGTGTTGGCTTCCCAGCCAGGTGGCATTCTGTGTTTGAGAGACATCAGCTTGTGCAGGAGCACAGACAGCTTCTGGTTTGGGTTTGATAGTTGTTACATTGGCTGCGTAAGCTGAGCAGATGTGATGTGCAAACAGGTTATGGGGAGAGGAGATAATTCTGTTGTCTGCCATGCAGACAGTTGGATGTGTGATGGGCATGAGACCGGTAAGATAATTTGCCTACTGCATACAAGAGTGTCAAGGTATGTGAGTATATTAGAGACAACTGTGAAAGAGCCTGTGGTCATGGTACATCTTAGTACCAGTGATATAAGAATATATAGGAAAGAAGTATTGAAATATAAAGGTAGATTATTAGCAGGAAAGCCTAAAGCTAAAGCTTCTACAGTAGTCTTTTCTAGTACACTGCTGGCTCCATAACTGATTGTATATGGACAGGAAGAATCATTCTCAGATGAAAGAAAAGATTGTGTGGAGAAGATGTGAGTTTTGTTAAGTCACTGCTAAATCTGTTTGGAAGGGGATACACTGCATGTAAGGGGTAGGAGAATAAATTTGCAGGAGGCAATGGGTCTGCCAGCTGTAGGTATCCTGAGTCTGGCAGTAGCTGGTATGTTATCTCAGAAAGCAGCATATGAAGCTACTGTTCCTTGGCAGGGCTGCACCGGGCATGAAGCAGACGTTCTAATCCACAGAGAATTAATTTATTGCCTATATCTGGTCACTGGTGCCCACCATTGCCAATGTCTTGTCTTGCTGAGCTGGTCAGATTACCAATAACTTGGTGTTTCTCTTTGGCTTGGTGACCTAATGATCCAGGGGGTTTCAGAGGTGAAGTGTTTGCATAATGATGCAGCCTTCCCTGCAATGGACCTTTTGCAGGCTGCTGTGACCCCGCCTGAGCCCTGTCCTCTGGGGCAGAGGAAGATGGCTGGGTTTTGTACTCTGCTCACCAACATTTTGTACGAGCTGTGTCCCAGCTAAACAATCATTTTTACTTCATCTTTATGGTAAAGTCACTTTATTACTATAAGCGAGAGGGAAGTTGGCTGCTGGAAATGTAGGTAAGTGGTCAGTAGTATATGCTGTGGAGAGGGGGGAGGAATCTGAGGGTAGCTAACTAGTGAAGAAGGCAATGAAACATGGATAGGACAACGGAAAAGCAAGTGATCCTTTGGTGTTCAGTAATTAAAGTGACAGAAGATGGATGGCTGTGAGACAGCGAAGAGTAATCCAAAAAAGGAGCAGCTCCTGCAGAGACACACAGATTTGGGGATTGTTGTTAAAAATTAAAACAAACCCAACAGGCTCATAAAAAAGACGTTGAGAAGAGAAAGGGAAATACGTGGCATGGCTGGAAAGGATGGGGCAATGAGCTAGGCTGTAACTGTTATGTCCAAAATGAAATGAGATTATTGAACATCCATAGTTTCTGACTGGAAACTGTATGCAGGAAAAATAAATTAAGCTGTAAATAAGAGGAACAGGCATATATTTCCAGAGGCTGTCAAAAACTCCAGAATAAATAGATTGTGAAGTTGAATCTATATGAAAGCAAATAGGTCACAGGAATACGAATGTGGTAATATCAACGTACTACTAGTTCTAAATTTGAAGTGATGAATACAACAGGCAGAAAGACATCAAAGAGGTATCAGAACTATGTACTGACGGTGGAGGCTTTAGCTAGCCTATGCTATTAGCAACTTGCAGTGTAGGAACCGCCTTTTTTGGAGCTAGTTGTTCTGCAGTCAAACATGTCGATAATTTGTGCTTACATAGCTCACTTTTATAAGAGGAGCCTGGAGCACCCTTAAAAGGTAGCAAATTCTTTAGCAGATTGGGAAAAAAAGAAAGATATGTGGGTATTAGACTGGACTTAGTGTTACACTATCGTAACTATGGGCTGAATTTTATCTTGAGAACCCAACAACTTGAGATCCCCAGTGAAGGTATTGGTGAAAGATGGAGGTGGAGAGCATAGGTCTGGCTCCTGCCTGTCTGTGCACTGCACACCTCGGGAGCCAGAGGCCTCTCTGAATGGGTGCAGGGAGCTCTACATTTACAGTAATCTATATGCAGTACATTACTTTCCTCTGTAAAGTGGAACTTGGATGCTTTTTGTTCTCAGGAAAGATTTACGGAAGAACCGTTCTCCCTGTGGGCACTGTCTTCATCAAATGCAGTTTAGTTGAAATGGAGAACAATTTTAGGTCAAAGATGCTGGAGAACAAATTGGGAGACTCTTGCTCAGTTCCCAGCTGTGCCCCGTGTCTCCTATCTGCCCTTGAGTAAATCTGCTTGTTTCTCTGTGCTCTGGCTTCTTCTCTGAAGAGCAGAGATCGTAATGCATCGTTAGCCTGTCCTGTTCAGTTAGATTAAAAACTCTTTGGAGCAGGCAGCATGTTTTACCGCATGTTTATGTAACATTTTGCATAATTTGAATTTGATCTTAGCTAGTGTCATCTAGGACACGTGGAGATACCTCATAAATAATACTAATAATATTTTAATATTGATACTGTTTAGCACATTCACAGCATTTAACCCACCTAAAACAGCACTCAATACTGTCGGCATTGCGGTGATTGAGCGTTAGTCATGTTGGCTCCATTCCCTGGCATGGTGCAATCTGTCAGCTAGCCAGAAAGCTGATGGGTTTAGTGAGTGTGTACTGGGTGTCAGGAATACCTGAATTTTAATGCAGTCCCAGGCAGTGACTTACCGTGTGATCTCTGGGTAATGTTTTTTCTAAAGGGGACTCTGATCTTTGGCCATCCAACTTGAGGCAGCGGGAGCCAGGCGCTCAAAGGCTTGGAGTGTCACCATTCTTCTTGACTGTGTTAGAAATGACAAGTATTACACACTCCTGAAAACCAGGTTCTAAGCAGCTCATGCATTGGAGAACCCAAATCAGGGGCCATTTTCAAAAAACTCTCTCCTTTTCTGCTTGCTTGCTTATTAGTAGCAAAGGGGAAGTATTTATGTACCTTAAGAGGTAGTTGTGGAAATTAGTAAAAGTTTGTATAGTGTTTTGAAGGAAGCACTAGATAGTTTAAATAATCTCATTTTCACTGAGTGTTCTTTGTTGCAGGATGTAAGAGGAGGGAGGGAAGAGAAAGAGAGCAGGTGCACAAGGAGAGTACTGGCACATCTGCTCATCCACCACAGGGTCCCTTCTCGTCCTCGGTTAAGAAACTTAAATAATGAATATCTCTCCTGCCCCTCACAGGTACCTCTGTCACATGTACATGTCAGGAGCTTCCTTTTCAGGTGGCCATCCATAGCCAAATATTTTTGTCCTCGAGGAGGTTCCAGCAGCTGCTGCAAGCCTGCATGCTGGCTGGAGCAATATGCCTCCAGTTATCTGCTGAGGCAGATTGGCTCAGTCATTTGCAATCAGTCCCTCCTCCAGGCACATGCCTTGCAGGCCATTGATGCCAGTTCTTCCAGCATACCCTCTGGGAACAAGGGCAAAGGGGCCAGCTACAAACTTCCAAAAAATTGAAAACAGTAAGGGAAAAATGTGCATTCAAAGTAGGGGGTGGTGGCATCTTGAATCTCTGAAAATTATGAGTTTTATTTAATTACAGCCAATAATGAAACAAACAATAGGAGCTCATGTCCAGCTCTTTTTGTTATTGCCCTGCATTTTGCTTAGACTGTATGCAATTTCTTCCAAGTGACCTTACCAAGAACTCGCTACCCTTCTGAATTAATCTTTATTTATTTTGCTGCAAAGCTTTGTCACTGCATGACTTTCTTTTCTGTACTGAAGCACTCGTCAGAAAAGCCTGGTAAGCTAAGCATGAGGCACGTGATTTAGTGATGGTGTATCCACTGAAAGCATCGCCTAGCTGGGAGAAGGGAGAAAGGCAAAGTGGCTTTATCCATCTTTGTGCCTCTCTAATTCAAGTCTGCTGCTGGAGTCAGACTACCCTCTAAGATCAGTTAGCCTTGAAAACTGGCTGTCTGGAGGAGCAAGGTGCTCACTTCCACATCCTTCAAGTGATGTGCTGGGGTACAGGATACTGCCCTGGCACCTGCAGAGATCAGAGCCCCTGTGCAAAAGGATATGTACACCTTTTAAACTGTGAGAAGGTCCATAATCCATCCTTTGTGCTTTCACTGTCATCTTCACATTCCTGCAAGGCAAGACGGCCTTTTATCAAAGGTGCCCTGCACTCCCTTCAGACGTATTTGAGTCGTGCGTCCCTGTGAGCTCAGCCTGGACTCGTGTGACCTTTACTAGAGATAGGTGGGAAGTTGCAAAGGGCGGAAAAAGCAGTCTGTAACATCTGAAAATTAGGATGGACTAGAAAGGCAACAGTGATGAACAGAGACCAGTGCAAGACAAAGGGGCAGGAACAGGAAGACAGTGAGTGTTTTGTGGGGTTCAGACCTTCACTGCTGGTGAAGTTTCTTCTACCTGTTTTCGTCTCCAGGCAAATGACTTCTTACTCAAAGGCAGATGTTTCCACCATTCCTTTGTACTTGCTATAAACTAGTAGGGGAGAAAAACAACCCTCTAAAGCAATACCCAGGTCCCACGTCTGTCAGTGTTCCACATGTCTGTGCTGTAGTCTTGAAAAGGTGACCTCGAGCTCTCTAAGCCTGGGCAGTGACAGGCAGCTGCATAGCAGTGCCTCTTTCAGGATGTTAATTGTGGGGCACTAAGATATTCCAGATTGTTTCCCAAGGCCCACTGAGCCTAAAACCCACAACAAAAGGATAAAACCCACACCTATAAAGCACTTGAAAGTAAGATGAGAAGACATCCCTTGACTGGGAAAGTGAAAGCTGTGCTGGAAATGGAAGGAACTGACCATGCTTCAGCCTCTACTTGTCACTTTGCAACCAACTTTTCCCTCCTTCACGTGTGTCTCCTTTCACCTGTTTGAATTTGTGAGCTACCAGAGAGCTCATCTGGTAGGCTTGTGGGGCACAATGCAGTCTCACCAAAATGAATGGGAGGCAGGGATCTGTATGCTGTAAAAGGTCCCACAAAATGTTCTTGTGCATCCTTAAGGGCCTGCATGTCTTCCAAAACCTGGCCCTCTGTTTCAGGTTCCTGAATAAACATTTATTCCCCTCTTCGTGCTCTTTCATTCCAAATGTTTAAGCATTTATTTCCACTGGAGTGAGGGAAGGAGAGCTCTGGAAAGAAAAAGAGATGGAGACCAAGGCAGAAGAAAAAACCTGAAACAAACCAGAAAACATTAGGAGCAGTAGGGAGGCGGAAAAGTAGTGCCTTCCATTTTTTTTGTTAAGTTTTTTTGCTTCCCTACCCTCCCAAATCCATCATCACTAGTTGCTTCCTTCTCGCTTTCTTGAAGTTGAGTCACACAGACACTGCTATTATAGTGCTATACTTACTTGGTGGATATGTCTAGTGGACCCACCCGAGCTAAGGACCCCATTCAAACACCTATCATGACATGAAGGCCAAAGAAGGGGCTGCAGTAGTCCCAAACGTGGCAGGACTGTTACATCAGTTTGTCAGGTGCTAGGGAAGGATTATGCAAATTTGGATGGTGTTTCAATGAGGCAGGGCAACGAAGCACGGAAACAAAGAGGGAGCTTTTGGAGAGATTTTGATTTTTCTTGCAAAGCCCTTTGTGTTTTTACACTTTGGAAAGAAATTTCCACCAAGTAAGCTTAATCACATCCAGAATATATCAGAGAAACCTCCCCCCTCCCTCCCCACCCCTGTGTCTCAGGCTCTGGTTTGAGAATGATGACTCCACCGGCCTTTCTAATCTTCTCATTTCCTGCTTCCTGGGGTCATGCATGGTGGGAGCCCTGTATCAGAGCATTCAGCTGCCCCATTCAAATTCAGATGTTGTTACTCTGAATCACACTGCTAATTTAAATCAATCCTGGACTGCAAACGCCTTCCTGCTTTGGCCTTCCAAGATCAGGTCTTCTCTAGAGCAGAGATCCAACTGCGTGCAAAACCAAAGACTAACTCTTCCAAGATCCCTACTTTGCCACTGATGTCAGTAGGGAATTGCCTCCACAAAGTGAAATGTCAGTAAGCAGTAAGAGCTTTACAGTTCGGATCCCAGTTTTAAGGTTCAGGGAGTTTCATCTGGTGGTCCTTCCCCGGTGTCTGTTACCCCCGCAGCTCCATCTGCAGCAGGAAGCAGCTGCTGAACCTGATGCTTTGACTAGGAGATTTTGAAGCAAAATTCTTTCAATTGTTGTATAGCATAACAATGTTCCAAGCTGCAGTCCTATCACCTCATGCTGTGACCTTGTTGAAGCTCTTAATGTGAAGCCAGGTCAGGTTTTGGATGGTGATCTCCAAGGCAGAGCCAGAATGCTGCAGGAGGTACCATTTGGGAGTCAGCAGGAGGTGTGATTCCTCAAGTCAGTCCAGAAATGTTCCCACAGCATGGTGGAGTATTGCTTTGCTGGCAAGTAAGACATGCAGCCACAGTCCCAGCCATCTGATGATATTAAAAAGCTCTTTCTCCAGGAACAGTCATTACCTCTAATACCCTACTCAAGTTTAAATTTGGGTAACTACTTTCTTCTGACCTAAAAAAAGATTCTTGGGTGATTTTTTTTTTTCTAGATACTATTTTTTTTTTTTATGCTTCCTATAGTAAGCAGCTTTGTAGGAATGTTAAACACTGTTAAACAGATGCTCTGTTGCACCGTGAAAGCTAGATGCGATTTGGAGGTGGGTCATTATCAATAGAGAAGCTCTGAGGCCCAGGTGCTATAGGCAGCAGGTAATCATTAATAGTAGGGCTGTGTAGCAGCATTAATGAAGATGCATGGTATGTGAGATATTTTAATAATTTGTGGTGGGATCTGCACACCTCTTCTGAAGAAAATAGCAGGTTGCTTTAGAAGACCAATGTATACCCATCCAGGTGGTATGACATCCAGACAGAATTCTTAGGATAAGTCACACTGGCTTTAGGGCCGATAGGCTCTCCTGTGGTCAACTTAGTGAAGAGCATCATAAAGAAGCCTTGCTTTCTCTCTGCAGCTTCCTGTTTGATTAGGGGCCCTCTGTGGCCTGTTGCGGTCCTACACTAGGTCAGAGCTCTCTCCAATTTCTGGAATATTTTAAGACTTGTCTCAATGTGTTAATACCTCTGTTTGCTCTTCAGATTCCTTCTTAGCCTCTTAATCTCCATTGTACATTTTTCCCACTAGACGTTAAATTTCTTTCTATTATTTTTTGATTTGCTGGACTTGAGAGCTTAATGGATGCAATTAGCAGGTCTGAATAAATTGCTATGAAAAGAGTTTTAAGAAATGAGAGATTTGCTTCATATTGTTTCTGTAATGAAAAAAACCCAACAACTTTCCAAAAGCCATCTTCAATTATTGTCAACCTCTGGAGGGGGAAATGACATGGTGTATGAGATACAACTGACTTAGTTCTTATTAGTGTCTAAGCTAAATATGAATTTGAGCTACATGCAGCCAATAGCCTGTGTGGCCTGGTACAGGACAGTCTTTCTGAGCAGTTCTGGGGAGTTAGACTGATCAGAGAGGCTGACCTATGACGCTTTGTTTTGTTGGTGTTTATCTGATTTAATATGGATATGACTGAGTCTTCTTCTAATGAATCTCTTCTTGATGTAAAGTCCCTTCTAAAGGGCAGAAACATGGAAGCATTGCCAAGCATTTAAAATCTTTCTACAGTCTCACTCTTCTGTAGCTGCTTGTCTTGCCTCCCAGTAACACCATCACAAGTTGTGTAAGTCTTCCCTAGTGCCTTTCAAATCAACAAAACAGTTTTGCTGTGTTTGGAAGTACTGCAGTCCTTTCCTTGGCATCAATATTGTGAAAGACTTGAAGACCTTGGCAATGCTGTCTAAAGTTCAGGTGCTCCTCTCTCATGAGAAGAGTGTATAAATGATGATGTGATGAAAGCACACGTGTACAAGAGATTGCATGACATGGGAACACCTAGAGCATGTCAACCTTGAGAGCTTGCAAAAAGGCTTTATAAATTGCCCTCTGGCTTGGCCGCCAAGAAATCCTAGCATTGCAACACTGGGTATTGACCTTTAATTTCCAATTGACTCAGAACTCAGAGAACAAGTTCTGAGGCAGGTCAAAAAAGCACAACCTTTTTCTGTAATGTTGAAACATTTCTTTGCACTAAAAAAGACAAAGAAGAAATGTTTCAGCCTTTCCAAAATAGGATTTTTAAAGCTTTTTGTTCTGAGAAATGTTTTGATTGTTTTGATCTATTTGAACACAAACACATTTTGAGATGTATTTTCCTTTGAGTGAACATCAGATGTTACATTCAACTTTTTTTAGTGAGTTAGCTTAGCAGATTGAGACTGAAGAGAAAGAACCCTGTTGCTTCTGTTGCCTTGTTTTGTAGAAAAGGACAATGAAACTCCTATGCATCAGCATAGAAAGGAAAAAAACATGTGAGTAGTGATAAGAAAAAAGTAGGAGGGGAAAAAAAAAAATAAACTCCCCTATGAGGGCATCTGCAAAAGCTAACAGCAATGAGGGAGAGAAAATAAGCACTTCTTTCCCTGGAGCTACTTGTTTCTCTGATCTTCACAACACAAATCACTCTTTCCATTATAAATGAAATACGAACTGTCCTGTTGCAGTTACAGCACCCTACTGGCTTCTTGCAGGAGGGCCACAAAGCAGGGGAGGAACACAGCACTGTCCTTAACTTATTTCAAAAGGAGGGAAAGAAAATGCAGTTACCGCAAACTGGAATCACAGGGTACATCCATTTAGCTGGTGGGAAGCACGGTGGGATGGAGGGGTAGGTGGAGAGGAGCCCAAAGGGGAAGCAGAGAGGGGTGATGGTGCAAATGTGATGTCTCACCTGTGGGGTGCCCACAGCTGTGGGAGGCTGCAAGGAGTTGTGTGCATGGGTGGCCGGTGTCTGGGATGCACTGCACGGGGCTCCGTGTTTCCAGTTCTGTCGCTGAGCTGCTCTACCGCAGCAGGCTTGTCTCTCTGTTTTGAGGCAGGAGCAGGTGCTGCCGTGACCAGCCACACCTGGCTTTCCCCCCTTGCTCTAAGAGCTTTGTAGCCAAGGCATTTCTAGTGCAGGTTAAACAGGTCTGAGATATTCAAGACCTGAATTGGCACAAGGCATACTCTAGGAGTGGCTTGGAGATAGCAAGAGGGGAGACTGAGCGATTGTCATGCTTGTAAAGCTTATATATTTTTTTTGTGCTGTTAGGAGCGCTAGCCACTGGGGAGCTCTTTGTGCCCGGTGTACTCTTACTCTTTAGGTGATGATGAAGGAGGAAGAGCAGAGGGGACCCCACAGTGTTGTTTTGTTTTGCTCTGTTGTATTTTTCTCGGTGATAAGAAGCAGAGATTGAGGCTGATCCTAAGAACATTAAGCAGTACCCAGTTTTCCAGGTGCAAGCTATTTACAGCTCCAATACAGCATACCTTGCTTCTGCTATTTGTCATTCAGGAATCAAGCCCAAAAGCTTTGTCTGTATCCCATCACCTGCTTCTAATCATCTTGCATTACATATAGTCATGTTATCAGGCACTATCGCAACATGTCAAGCTCCCAGAAACACCTGTAGACCTCCTTAACTCTCCTGTAACTTCTGGATTTTGGCCCTGACTCCATCCCAGGTAGTTTGGTTTGAATGATGGTTCTTTCATGGTGCGTGCTGGCGATGCACATCCCCATGGAGTCTCTCCCCATCCCAGTCTTGCTCTGTCCATTGGAAAACATGATGAAGGGTCAATGGATACACGGTGGCTGCCTCTGGCCAGCAGCTGGCTGGGCACTGTCAGGGTGTGGAGCGACAAGGATGACACCAATCAGCAAAGCGAAGTGTTGCTGCCACAGGCAGGCGCCAGCTATAGAACCAGTACAAGGAAATGTGGTTTAGGCAAAATGTAATTAACCTAGATACGGATCTTGATGTCACAAGACAGTGCTGAAGGCAAGAGTTTAACAGGACTTTTATAAGGAGGAGACAGTTATGTGGATAATGAGGATAGCCCATCGTTAAAGGAGTCAGGAAACCTTTTTCCTTTGCTATTTTTACTTTTTCAAATAAGTGCCATGACCCCTTTATCTTTAAGGGCTTGAATCAACTGTGAACTGTCACTGTTAGGGTTAAAACCTCTCCCTTTACGGGTGAGTTGTTAATAGTGGATTGCTGTGGGTTTTATGGTACTTTCCTCTGAATCACCTTGTGGTGGCCAAGAGAGAGGAACTGGCCATGGGCAGAAATGCCTGGGTGTCTTTTTAGTTTCCAAAACCTGTTGAAGGCCCCAGACTTTGCTGGGAAAGGTGTTGGGAGCAAAGCTGTGGGAAGGGAGAGCAGCAGCAAGGAAGGGCTGAGGCGGGGTGGGGGGGGAGCATGTGCATGGGTTCGCTTGTAATTAGGAGATTTGAACTTTGAAAGAAGTTAATTAATAATGAAACTTCTGACTGAATGATGCAGATTGTGAAGACCGGCTTTGTCAGCAGCTCAAATTAATTACAGGCTCAGGCACAGGGAAAAGGAGGGGGTGAAGGATGCGGGGAGGGGGAGGCATCACCGAAAGAAAGATGATAAACCTGGCTGCAGGCTGTTGCCGTGGTGACAGGAGGCCGTCGCTGTGGTTGACAGTGGTGACACATTGAAGTCAGCAGGTACTTCTAATTACCCCCTCCACCGACCCAAGCAGGCAGCAACCTCTCCTGACTCTGGGCAGGAGATGCTTCGGTTTTCTCCTCGCACTTTCTTCTTCTCCATGGCAGGCTGGATGTGCCTTTTCAGAGTCCCTGCCTGCTCTGAAAGGAAAACCGTGGGGTGGCAGCTTTTCCTAATGTTGCTTTAATAGCCCGGGAGCAGCCAGCGATTCAGCAGCGTCCTCGGGAAGCCCGGACAACGCTGGCAAGCTTTCAGAGAGCTGGTATCAAAAAGTAGGGGAGGAGAAATCGAGTGCAGCCAGCCACAGCTTTTTGAGCAAGAAGATGAGGGCCTTGCACATTTGGCCCAAATTGCAACGTTCTGGGGAGTGCTCCCTGTGGCTGGCCAGGTCTTGTGCTTTGGGGTCTTGCCAGCTGCCCGAAGCTGCCCGGCCAGGGTCGGAGTGGCCTGGAGCAGGACGGGGCACTGCAAGGGGAGGGAGAAGAGCAAAGGGAGCACAGGAACATCCTGACCACCCACACATTGCTGCTGCCGAAGCACGTGCACAAAAGTGTTGATCTGTATGAAATAAACCCCTGACTTTGAGCCCCTTTGCCTGAATTCCCTGAATTTGGCTGCAGTCAGACTAGTACTCTCTGCCTCTAGGTCTCTTGTGTCATGTTTTCTGGATGTTTGTAGAAGAAAAAAACCCCTGGCTTTTAAAACAATTTCTGCTTTTAATTTTTTACATATTAATTTCATCCAGGGCTGTTCTAAGCACTGGCTCTGTCCATACGTCTCCTGACTGCTTTATGCCTAGGAAGAGGGATTTTTGCAGCCATTGGCTCAGCCCACACCAAAACTCTTCTGGCCCCTCAGAGAGTGTCATTCAGAACTGATCGCTCCATCAGGGAAGTGGTGCCTTTCCAAGTAGCTGTCAAAGCACCTGCTGCAAAATGGAGAGGCTGAGAGAGCTAGGACTGCTCAGCCTGGAGAAGAGAAGGCTCAGGGGGAACTTACCAATGCGTATAAATGCCTGATGGGAGGAGTAAAAAGGAAAGAGACTGCTCAGTGGTGCCCAGTGATAGGGCGAGAGGCAATGGGCACAGCCTGAAACATGAGATATCCCATTTAAATGTAAGAAAACACATTTTCACTGTGTAGATAGTCGAATACTAGAGTAGGTTGCTCAGAGAGAGGTTCTGGTGCCTTCATCCTTGGAGATATTGAAAACCCAACTGAATGTGACCCTGAGCAATCTGCTGTAGTTGATGCTACTTTGAGCAGGAGTGTTGGACAAAATGACCTCCAGAGGCCTCTTCTACCCTCAACCGTTTTGTGGTTCTGTAATTCTGTGAAGGATGATGCTGAACAGATTTTGAAAAGTCCAGAAGAGAATTTGCGATCTTACCTAAAAAGCCTGCGGGAGCTAATGGAAACCTCTGCAGTTGCTGTCCTGGGCTTTGGATCAGATCATTAAAGAAACATGTAAGAGAGAGAAGGGTGGAAAATAGAAGTTGTGTTGTGTAGACCTCTGAGGACAAATATTCACGCCCTTTTGGTGTATTCCTCTACACCAAAGTAGAAAGTCTGCATCGAGGGTGGGCTCCATGTGCTTTACTTTGTATAGCATTTGGGATGAACATAGTGATAACATGTTCTTGAAATCACCTCATAGCATGATTGGCACAGGAGAGCTGGTGCCCTGCTCTTGTCTGATTTTGCAGCTGAAGGTAGCTAACCAAAAACCAGGTGGAGGAGAAGAGAAAGAATTAATAATCTTCTAGATGAGATTAGTCACGAATCACTGTCAGAGAATGAACATGGAAGAGTTGCTCAGAATGAGCCATAGATGTTGAGTGTCTTTCAGAAGTGACCAGAGATACAGGCCATCATTTTGGTTTCATTTCTACAAGGATACAAGGACTGAAAGTAGGTGCACTCAGTGGATTATATTGTAAATGTGTAAATTCTTGGATCTGTTGTTTAAAAAAAAAAAAAATTTGTCTGAAAATGGAAACTGAGCACATATGCTTATTAGGTGTGTTAAAATACCCAAGAAGGATGGTTCTGCCAGATGTTGGAGGTCTGTTCTCATTAGATCTACATCAATGCTTTGCAATGCTAACAATGGGAAGATATCACAGAAATGTGCCCACTTTTAGAGCTAAAATACTGTAAATGAGTTCTTGGATGAGTTCATATCAGTTCTTAAACTCCTTCAGGAGGAGAGGGATGGTGAAGAGGAGGCAGGTAGAGGGTGTGGAGAGCACAGCGAAGGTCACACAAATACACCATTTTTATTCTTTTCTGTAATATATAAATGAAGTGGCACTTGATGAAATTAAAAGGCAACAAATTAAAAATAAGTAGGAGGAAACAATTTTTAATGTAAAGTATAATTAGCCAATGTAGCTTATGGCTGCCAACTATTATCAAAGCAGATATTTTAGTAAGATTATCAACAAAGGATTCAAATGAATAAGCAAAGCATCTGCAGGGACACTAGTGTAGCTGAGAAAACAATTATAAGGGCTATCAATCCTCATGCTGTAGGGCATAAACAGATCACCAGCTGGGGTCAGAAACGCAATTTTCCCCCATGGTTACTGAATAACTTAATTAGGCACATTGTGAGGTTTTATCCAACATGGGTCACTGCTGGAAGCAGAATAATAGATTAGATGGACCATTGACCTGTTCTAATATAGCAACTCTTTATCTCCAAGTTCCTCTCAGAAGGGAAGAGGGAGACTTCTAGCCTTGTCTTCTATACCCGTCCCAGAAGGGCAGTAACCACTAGACTCACACAGAGATCTGGTTGACCATTTTGATTTAGATCCCTGAATCATCAAATGGTTTGTGTTGGAAGGGACCCTAAAGATCATCTAGTCCCAACCCCCCTGCCATGGGCAGGGCCCCCTTCCCCCAGCCCAGGGTGCTCCCAGCCCCTTCCAACCTGGCCTTGAACCCTTCCAGGGAGGGGGCAGCCACAGCTGCTCTGGGCACCCTGGGCCAGCGCCTCACCACCCCCACAGTGAAGAACTTCTTCCTTGTATATAATCTAAATCTGCCCTCTTTCAGTTTAAAACCATTACCCCTTGTCCTATCACTATCCTCCCTGTTAAAGAGTCTCTCCCTATCTCTCCTGTAGACCCCTTTTAAATACTGGAAGAGATCTCGGAGAGATCTCTGCTACATTTGAGTATAGGCCACCATGAAAAGTCTCTTCCATTTAATTGGAAGATTCAGTAAACCAATGAGGGAAGAGACTTAGCAAACCACCAGGAAAGGAGCGAGCATGTATTTAACTCTGGCAATGGTTTGACTTGTATAGATACATTAGGCCTTCTTTGTGCTACCTCTACTTTCCCCTTTCCAAAAGAGTTTTGGCTTAATTAAGGAGTGGAGTAGTGAGGAACTGAGAGGGAAAAACATAAGAATGTAATAGGTCAGCCTACCAGCAGTTGTAATTTCCCTTAATCTTCCTATTTTGTCACCCCAAGCTTAAGAGCAAGCTTATCTCAGCCACTGATGCTTTTACAGAAGTTTTCCTTGACTCTTTTCCACCTGGTTTGAATGTGTCAGCATGATGGTGATTTTGTTAAACTGCGTTACCCTGGGGATGTACCAGCCATGTGAGGATATGGACTGCCTTTCTGATAGGTGTAAAATCTTGCAGGTAAGCAGACTTCCTTCTTGTGATGATGCCTCAGTCCAAGTGACAAATTTTCATGCATGCTTTCCTTCAGCGTGTGAGCAACACAGGGTGGCAAGAATGTCCCTGGCAATAAGCAAATGGCAAGTGCTTGCTTTGAGGAGGTGAATGGGGCAAAAGAGACGTAATGAATTAAGTGTATTTGTGACCGTGAAATACAGAACAGTTGATAACCTTCCTGATCCTGTGCACAAGGAGGGGTTTCACGACATAGACAGCTACAAGCTGCATAGCTCAGAGGTAAGTCAGGGAGAAATAACTAAGGTTACAGCATCCAGACAGGAAAGAATAGCAGCCCCCGATGCATTTGCTACTCTGTTGATAATCAAGGTTACTGGTGAGTCCACAGGTAATGTGGCATTCAGGATGCCTAAAGGGAGAAGAAAGAAAAGGTATACCAAGAAGGAACATGGGTACGTCCAGCCTATGAATGCAATATCTGTGCTTGCTGTTTCCCCAAAGGGAAGGTGACAGAAAAGTTTGTCATCAGTAGCATTGTTGAGGTTGTGGCATTCAGATATCTGAAGCCTCCATCTGTGGTTGGTATGTGTTGTCCAAGCTGTGTGTGAAGCTGCACTGTGTCCTCAGTTGAGCCATTTGCAGCAGGGTGATGAGGAATCCCTCCTGGGAGACACTGGAAGGACAATGTTTCCCTGGCCAGGTTTGGACCTGCTGGTGCTGAGCCAACGCCTCCTTTCAAGTCTGTGTAAGGAATCTACATCAATTACTTCACCCATGGGGAAAAAAACCTATAAAATCCCTTTGCTTACTTGAGCAGCAGGAAGCTGTGATGCCAGGACTGCATGGAAGAAGCTTTTCCAGGCTTCCCCCAAGTCATTCTTAGAAGTACTGAAATTTGTATTTATTTCACATTCTGTGTTTTTAAACTCCAAGGCTGAGAATGCTTATCAAACGTGCTCCTGGTTTCTGTTTGGCAGGTATTTGATGATTTCATCTTCATCTTCTTTGCAATGGAAATGGTCTTAAAGATGGTGGCCCTGGGGATCTTTGGCAAGAAGTGTTACCTTGGAGATACCTGGAACCGCCTGGATTTCTTCATTGTCATGGCTGGGTAGGTCGATAGTTTTGGGGTTTATTTGTTCTGTGTTTGCTAGAGTCTTGCATGGAACAGAAATGACGTAACTGAGGGGAAAGTTTCCACTCTGGTGCTACTCTGGTACATCTGCCAAACTGGAATCGGATCTGCTGGGGTTAGCAGTCTACGGAAGAAACAGTAGACAATGTAGCTTAGGTCTCCAGCTGATGTGCAGTCATCTATCTCACACAGTTTCAGCAGAGGGTGTTAATTTGTACCAGATGAAGAACTAGCGCAGAATTTTTTTTTTTTTTAAATGTCTGAGTGGAAGAGGTGTAAGCATTACCAGAACTAAGCTAGCTTCTCTGTTTGCAGCAGCAGTGTTTCAAAGGCAGGAATGTCATTTTTGTTACTCTGGGCTTTGTCTTTGTATTGTACTGGCCTTACCCACAGTACTATTGGGACAAGTTGACATTTGAGTGTTTTTTACAACAAAGTTGCTATGGTGAAGCTCCGGGTTCTCCTCTGCATGTATGAAGAGGAAAACCTACCAGGATTTGACTATTGAATCACAGCAAAATGTCCATCTCTGATACCAGTTGGCATGTGCTTTTTTTGGAATTAATCCATTTTTAATTAGATTGCCTTGTGGTATACTTAAAAAAAAAAAAAAAAAAGGTCAAAAATAAGTATGTAATAGTGCCTCCCACTTTTCTATTCCTCCCAGCAAGGAACTGCCCACATTTGCTGTCACCTGGAAGTATGTGTATTGCTGACTGAGCCAGCAGTGAGTTTGAGCTCACTTTGCAGAGCTTTCCCCTGTGGTGCAGAGCAGCACTGTCTTTCTATTTGCTTTTGACACAGTTCTATAGCTAGACTGGAAAGTCATTCCCTCTTGAGGGGCGTATAATTGTTTGCTTCTGGGGGGAGCAGAGATTTTCAAACTCAGTTCAGTTGGAAAAGTTTGAAGTCTGATTCTCGGTCAGCTTGTGCATGAAAGGAGGGCAGGCAGATGAAAGCTGTAGCTTTTTCTGAATTACTGCAACATGTATGAGATGGGAAGACCTTTCTTGTGGCTGAGCCTGCTGTGATTAGCATCTGATTTAAAATGGCCCGGTATGGGGACTGCAAGTTCATCAGGAAAGGATGAGTTAAAGCACCTGACAGATGGTGGCGAGAAAAGCCAGATCACTGTATGTTCTAGCCTGAGCTCCTGGTCACAAAATTGCTGGTGACTGGATGCAGGGAAAGCAAGGCCTCCTACCACAGCAGTGTTTGAGGAAAGGGAAGAACAAGTGTGTTTGAAAGGGGGACCTTGGAGCCCATAGTGCTCCTTCCGTGTGGGTGATGTGCTGCGGTGTGCTGGGAGGAAGGCTCTTCTCCAGATGGGCACAGGATCGATGGTATATGGGGTAAAAGGCTTGGGAACTGGGGGGTCTTGCTCTGCCTGATGTCCCTGCAAGCATTGTATGTGAGTGGTGCTATGTGGAGAGATGAAGAAATCAGTGGGGCAATGTTAAATGGAAGAGGGTGAGCTCAAGTGCTCACTGTATGCAGGAAAAAAGTGAAATCCATGCTACCTAGATGAGAAGGGAGTTCACCGTTGCTGGCAGAAATTTGAGGAGAGAGAGAGTCTTTTGTGTACCTGATAGCAGTACTAGGAAAAAAGCTAATATCTGAACTCCTTTCAATGCCAAGGAGACTTAGAATCAATTCCTTAGATGAAAAATTCTCCACACTGATTATTTTATATTTCAGGTCCAAAACTGAAAGAAATTTGTTTCCTGATTTCTATACAGGTGTCCTCATGAAGTGTCAGGCTGAAATGATAGTAATCTCATTAGAATATCTGATCACAAAAGACTTCTGCTAAAGAAAGATTTTTCCATTTAGTTATATAGAACTAATGACTATATAATGTATTTTGAGTTATAAAAGCCTGTGGTTATTAATTCATTATTCTTTGAAATTCATTAAAATTGTCTGCACTGTTTAAATCAAACCCAAGGCTCAAACTTGCCCTTACATACAGACTGTAGGCTTTTATTTAAGCCCCAAGCTTTATCCTGGTTGGTCCCACATCTGGATCGTGGCTTCAGCTTACTCTGTGTCCAGGTGCTGCCTTAGCCTTCTAAGAGAAGACATCCTGCATTAGGTCTTGCATGTTTTCTCCATGTCAGTGAGTTAGATCCTGATCAGAGGCTAATCAGTTTACTCTAATGGCCTTCTCCTTTTCATGGTCCTGGACTTTCATTGCCTGCAAGGGAGGTCATAATTTTGGCTCTCAAAAAAATATCTGTGATGTTGGGAAGTGATGCACTGCCTAGAAGACATGCAGCTTCTCGCCATTTCAAGAATAAGGACTGCACTTCCCAGCCCTTTCTCTTCCCTTCTCCCTTTCCAAATAAACACCAATAAGTCAGCAAAGGTTGGAAGAATAAACTGTAGCATGGAAAAGCAAAGTGCAGGCAAGGAACCACTCTCTCAGGTGTTCCTGGGCAGCTGAGATGCCTCCATCTGGCTAGCTGCATGACAGCATGTTTTATCAAAGAGCATAATGACAATTTACTGCTATTGCCCCAGACAGTGTTTTGGTTACATAAACCATGTATCCAGGCATTCATTTGTAGTTTTTTCCTCACTTCCTTGGAAAGCCAGAAGCTATAGTTTTAGTTAGCTGAATTCCCTCGTGTGGCCCTGCCCTGCTTGCCCCTGCTCCCCACGCAACCCAGCAGCTCAAGGAGGAAGACTCCATTGTCACTAAAAATGTTCAGTTTCCATGGCGATAGGAGCTGACATCACCAGAACTTTCTCCCCTCTCACACGCTCCCTCCCTCAACCACCTTCAACACGTTTTTTTCAGAAAGGATTAGAAAAAACCCAAAACAACAGTCCTAAGTCAACACTCCCCTCCATTGTTCCCCTCCGAGCTCCTAAAACTGAGTGAGGTAATTTGAGTTGGAGAACCCAAATTATTGGTGCACAGGCAACCAGGGCTGCAGGTTCAGCTTGCTGATGCTCCAGTTCCCAACTGCTCACTGCCAACAGGAGGTTGCAGATTCCCAAACGCTTCAAGCAGACCGTGCTTGTCACCAGCTGTCCTGGTAGGAGTCCCTCTTCCCCTGTGTTTGTGATTAGATCTCGT
This sequence comes from Tyto alba, assembly GCF_018691265.1. Taxonomy (NCBI): domain Eukaryota; kingdom Metazoa; phylum Chordata; class Aves; order Strigiformes; family Tytonidae; genus Tyto; species Tyto alba. The sequence goes on from NW_024881282.1 coordinate 33,892,782, forward strand.
CTGTCGTCATTTGTTTCCCACAGTGATGGGTGCATTCGGAGAGCTCCATCTGAGGCAGCTTCAGAGGGCAGCTTCCTAAAGTTGAGAACCTACTGTGTTTTGAAAGTTGAGATAATGTAAACATTAATCATATTGGAAATGTCAGCCAGTGTCTGTACATGCATGATTTTAGGAGTAGTCACTTATTTCTGGGCTAGCACTCATCGACTTTTTAAGCCAGGCAGTTCTCTACCAAGAAAAGAGTGAGCAGTTTCTCCTGCTTGCTCTACTCGGTGAGGCAGTTGTGTTCATGTACAGTTGGAGATGATGACACGGTCCCTCTGGAAAGGGAGATGTCCTTTTACATGACCCTGTCCTGAGGGTCCCCATGCAAGGAGTGAATTCATGCAACCTGCCTGGCTTTGGGGACATTAATTCAACTGGGGGAGTGGTGGTTCCACCTCTCTTGAGTCAAGTGCTGTAATTAAAGATCTGTGGTGGGAATTATGCCTGTCTCTGACCTCTTCTGTGGCACCCCCACAAAATGTTCTGGTATGCAATTTACTGGTGTAAATAGGAAGGTAGGTTAAGGAGGAGAAGGCTTCACTACATGGCTGGGGGGATGTCTGTGACTACAAATGTGTGCCCAAAATATGTCCAAAATCTTTCCCTAACTACTTGCTGCTTGGAGTCCAATGGCTGTGGAGAGGCTGTTCTATCTTTCAGTGAATGCCCTGACTTCACCTCTTTATTATCGCACTGGAACTTGCCACGTAGATCTCATAAGGTGTGTTCAAATCTGATCCTAACCTCGCCTTTGATGAGAAGAATGGCATGACTTTTACGTTTTGGCATTTTGAGATATACTTGCAGTGTTTTTTTTAACAGCTTTTAAAAGTGGTGGGCATCAGAACAAGATAGAGTACTCTGTGTAGCTGCTTCAGTGGTAACGCTGTCTCTCTATTCCAGCCTGAAATTTCCTGGTTCCTACTGCCAAGCACTGCAGTAGCCCGTCTAATCAATCACAGCATCTCCCTATCAATTCATTCAGCTGCTTTTCCACTGGCTCCAAGCTTGCTTGGTTGTTTTTTTTTTTTTTTTTTCCTCCTCTCAGTCTCCTTTTCTGAAGAAAGAAAATCCCTTCCTATTAGTAGGAACAGAAAACTTTGTTCCCAGATGTATGCTGTTCCATTTGTTCACACTGGAATACATATTATTTGCATTTCCAAAGCAGTTCATACTGTTCTATATCGCTGACTTGTCCTCTTCATTTCTTTTCTGTTCTCCCAAAAATACGCTTCAACTGCAAAATCCACTAGTGATTTTTTTTTTAATTTTCCGCCAGGTTGTGATAAATAAATAAAGAACAGAGCAGCAAGAACTGTGCATTACAGAAGTACATCTGCTCACAAATGAGTCCCATTTACTGTTGCATGTGAGGTTTATTACTTAGCCAGTTTTTCTCCAGCTAATGTATGTCATGATGATTTCATATCATTCCAGCCATATCAACATAATTACTTGTATGAACCAGACTTGAAATCTCATAAGAAATTATAGCACATTAGTTTGATGATGTCTATTTTTCCTTAAACCTCTGTTGATTATGGTTAATTTTATTATCCACCTTTAATCTGTAATCTATCAAAACTGCATATTGGCGATTTCATTACTGTATTGTGATCAGAATCAGTTCAGTCAGCCGATTGAGATCACTGTGTTTCTAAAGTACTGGCACAACATCAGAATTTCTTTGACCCTTGGACGCTTTCCCAGATTTCTGAGACTAATCAAAAATCATCAGTACTGGTCCAGATCTTTTCTGGCCATCTCTTTTAAAACTCTTGGATATAAATTGTCCAGGCTTACTTATCATAGAATATCCCTATTTTTATAGGCACAGCCTAAGATACTTGATCACAGCTGGAGCTGAAACTAGTTCATTATCATTTATGGTGCATATACATCACTTGACCTTCCTCACAGAACTTTTTTTCTCATTGAAGTTTTCTGCCTTTTTACACTGTTTGTGACAATTCTGTTTTCTTGTTCCAGTGATTAACTTGTACCATTTCATGTGCTTGTTCAACTCTTTTACAAATTTTATACAATCTCCATCTCCTAATTTATATTCATTGGTATCAACTTCCCCTCTCTTGCTATTATGTTGCTGCTTTTGCTTCCACTTATGTTGTACTGTCTTTTTAGCCCATTCAGCTTTCTTGTCTCTGTTGAAAGCTTCTACCAGGATACCTGGTAACTATTCCTAAACACCACTTGATTGTCATCCACAATTCATGAATTAAAGTCTTTATTCTGACCAGTTTGATGCATAGCTGTTTCTGTGTGTTTTCAACTTTGTGAATATGGCCTCTCTAATCCATGAAGTATATCTACTCCTGTCGATGACCTTACTTGATTTGTACATAACGTGTAATCAAGTAGTCTTAGCTTTAAATTCTATGATTAAAAAAAAAAAGAAAAAATAAAAGAAAAAGAACTTAATAGACAATCTCTGTATTTTTCCATCCTTAAATGCAATTGTCTTTGAATTGTAAGGCACATCATTATAAATGATGGGAAATTTAGGTGTCCCCAACACATGTTGCCCAAATTCAACTCTTGCAGATGGATAAGGGGGAGAGTTTTTCTTCTGTGAATTACAGACCAATGCCAAGAGACCTAGTCAGCCTGTTTTCTAGTGTGATCTGGATGTATCATATTCATAGGATCGTAGATAATTTGGGTTGGAAAGGACCTTGTGAGGTCTCCAGTCCAATCTTCCTGTTCAAAGGACTGTCAACAACAAACTTGAGGTAGGTTGCTCAGAGCTGTCCAGCCAAGTCTTGAAAACCACCGCAGATGGAGATTGCACCCCCTCTCTGTGACCCAGCCCCAGTGCTGATTTATCTCTGTAACTACTCTCAACCTCTCTTCCCTGCTTGGATTTACGGCCATTGTGTCTTGTTCTCCTACCATGCACCACTGTGAAGAGCGTGGCTTCATCTCCTTACTGACCTCTTTGTAGGTACTAAGGAGCTGCTGTTAGCAAAATCATCTCCTCTCCAGGTTGAACAAGCCCCCATCCCTTGGCCTCTCCTCACAGGGCAAGTGATCCAGCCCCTGAGCATCTTGGTGACCCTCCACTGAACTTGCTACAGTTTATCAACATCTTTCTTGTATTGTGGGTCTGAAAACTGAATGTGCTATTCTAGATGTGGTCTACCAAGTGCAAAGTAAAGGGGATAATCCCTTCTGTCATCTGCTGGCTGCACTCCTGTTGGCACAGCTTGGTATGCCATCAGCCTTCCTTTCATGGACCATGTGTTGCCTGCTGTCCCCCAGGACCCACAGGTCCTTTTCAGCAGAGCCACTACCCATCAGTCCCTAAGCAGCGGGTCAGTCCTTGCATTTGTCTGTTGGATTTCATGAGGATCCTATCAGTCAGGAGGAATTCTCTACTTTATATGGCAGGAAATTAATCCATAATTATTCAGTTCCAAATTGTCACTGATTCCATACTAGAAAATGCCATTTTTGACTCCCTCTCCCTTTCTGGCAACTTGAGATTCCCTATCTAGGTTAAAATCCTTGATTTTAATATTCCTTTCATAGAGATCTTCCCATCATACTTTCTTAATGCCATTTAGGCTGTTTATGATCATAAAATTAACAATTCATATTCTCTTTATTACTCAGGCCCCTGGCATTGGTGTATAGATGATACCGTTTTTTTTCCTTTTTACATCTTTCAGTGCCTTGATTATTTTTTTTTTTTTGACATGGAGGATCTGTAAGAATTAAATTTTTTCCTAATTTCATCACTTTCCCCTTTGGTCTTTCATTTAACAATCTCCTGACTGGTTTGTGTCTCAGTTCCCTAAAAAATAATTCTTCTTCTTCTAATGAAATACTGATTAATATTTCTGCTTCTCCAGGGATAGCCCAGTGCTCTGCAAGTTTCCTGTCCTAGGCGGCTGGCCAAGCCAGCAGTTCATTAGCAAATTCCTCCATCATCTCCTTTGCCTGTTGGCAAGGGTGGGCCACCAAGGAGCTCAGCTGAGTATTTCTTGTCCATCTTTTTCAGAAATTGTTTATAATCTGTGGCATACCGTGATAAGAAAAACAATGAATTTCAAAATGCATCATCCTGGGTAAATATTGTTGTGGAAATTTGAAAACCTTCCTATGTTTGCTTTTTAAATCTCATTTCACTTGTAGTATGGTAGCACAGCTGTCCTGATATCTTAATTTATTTTCCAAAGCATCCTTTCCTTTCTGAGTAGTTACACAGCCTTTGGAGAGGATTTTCTGGTGTCTTTCTATAACTGGAGATGATTTCTCAGGCATGTCTGATTGCCTCTTAGATGGAGCAGAACATTTCTTTTTGCTCCCTGTGCCTTTTGGCTAGTTGCTTCTTCAGGAGTGCTTTATGCAGCTTCCACACTGGGAACCTGGACAGTATTGCTCTCTATTAACTAAGATAAATATTATTATTTGTACCATCTCTCTCTGATAGTTTTATACTGTCCTGCATTTCTGCTTCCCCTAATTCTTAGATATTGCATCCTTTCTTCCATAAACCAGCAGTGATGCTGCTTCCAAAATCCATCTGTCCAAGCAATTTTCAAACCTGTGCAGCATCAGTGTGTGTACCTCTGAACAGTGACTTTCTCCTTTCTGGGAAGCCACTGGTTTATACTTACAGCCCCAAATTCATCCCTCTGCATTTCAGCTCAGGATGGAGCTGGCAGCTCTCTGAAGGATGAGAGGTACCAGCCCCCCAGCCTCAAATGCCCACCTGTTACCAGGGAACAAAATTGGCACTGCACAGTGCCCTTCCATGCTGGGAAGATGACACTTTGCCTGAAACACACCGGTTGGCCTTAATCTTGCAAGACGAGGAAGTGTGTTGCCAGTCTTCTGCTTTCTCTTTGCTTTTAATTAACTATGGTCCTTCAGGGACCTGGCCAGAATTTGCATAGTTATGACTTTAAAATCTCAGACCATTAAATACTTATTAGCAGCAGTGTAAACAGCAGAATGCTCAGAAAATCCTACTTAGCTAATCTTCGATGCCAAATGAAAGTTTCTATAAAATTATGGCAAGTTAAAGAAAACTGTAATAAATACAGCAATTAGGTGTTTCAAGCAGTGATCAGATAAAGATGGAAACCAGCAAGCAGCAGGCTAAATAGCATCTTAACCAAAGGCAGAAATATCAGCATAGCCCTCCCCCCCAACACACACTCACTTTTTCCTCCTTAATGATACTAATTATTTCATTTGCTTTCTCCTAGTAAAACTATCCATAGATGTGCAACGTATTGAAATGAAAGCAGTCATCAAAACGAAATGAATCACACCAGAGAAGAATCAAAACAAGGAGGCAGTGGTACCCTGCATGTGTAATGTGTAGTTCTCAATTATTGCCTCTAATTTTTTGCCTCCCTAAAAGCTAACTCCCTACCATGTGAATCCTTAGCTTTACTAAAAAAAAAAAAAAAAAAAGGGAAAAAAAAAAAAAGCTATACCAGCAGGCTCACAGGACTAAAATGCAGGCACCCTTTATTTTCTTCTTTTTTTTTTTTTTTTTTTTTTTTTTTCCCCCTAAGCAATGAAATACAGAGCTCAGATCCTGAGTTCAGACTCCTGGTTTTCAAAAGTGAGGCCCCGTCACTCTTCTTCAGTCATCTGAGCTTGGCGAGTCCCTCTGGCTTTCTTATCACAGTGTGAAAACCTGCTTATGTCTTTTCATATCATGTCTCTGAAACTATTAAGAAACTCTGACGTTTTCTCTTAGTACACAGTTTGGAGAGAAATCTGAGTGTTCAGGGGTGTGAAATAATCACATTCCAGGCAGCAAGGGACCAGTCTCACAGGCTCTGGAAGCATTCAGCAGCTTTTGCTTGCAGAGCAATTAAAAAAAAAAGGCAAACAAAAAAGGTGAAAAAGTTTTGTACTGGAGGTGGGGGGAGACAGTTGCAGGTTATTTTTTAAGAATACTAAGCATCATATCTCTGGAGCTGACTGTGTAATTAGTAATTGATTTATCACTCCCTGAAGAGATGTCTTACTTTTTACTAACAGAATTATAGCTGCTTTTTTTTTTTTTTTTTTTTTTTTTGTATAAAGGGAGGGAAAAAAGATCTAATTTTTGCAGTCATTGTTTTACTGGCATGGGATTTTTTTTTTTTTATTTCTATCTTTCAGCTTTTATGTCAGCAGAGAGTTGTCCTATTGCAGCATGATGAGCTCTAACTTTAAAAGACATAAGCAGAACTACTTAGCTGAGTACACTGTGGTTTGCAGAGCAATTTAGAGGCCTACTGTGTAATGTCTGGCCACATTCCTTATGATGTTATTCCATCCTTGCTACGGTAGGTGTTGAAAGGTGGTCGGCTCATCTATTTAGGGTGCATTTTGAAACTTGGCCCCGGAGGCACCAAACTGTGCAAAATGTGTGCAAATGCCTGCACGGCTTGCTCTTAAAGTATATATCAAGCGAGCTGATAGCAGGTTCAGTGCTGGGGGCTGCTTGGCAGCCCTCTGCCTCCTGCATCACGGAGCAGCCTACGTCCATATAGCAAAAGACCAGGCCCAAGTAATCCAGCAGTTGGGAGCCAGAGCATTTGTGAAGTGAACATTTTTGAGGAGGAGTCCATAGGTGACTGCAGCCCTGATGGGGCTGGGGGGATGCATGTGCTTAGCATACCCCTTGCAGGCTGGTGCCCTGTGCTGTTTGAAGCCCTTGCCCATTCCCCGTGCACCGGTAAAGGTTGTGCCTTCTTGCAGCTGTGAGCAAATTAAGGAAATGGGGGCGTGGGCCACAATTTAACTCTCTGAGCAGGGAAAAGGGGACACCTAGAAAAAGCCTGTCATTTCTGCCATAGCCCCTGGGATGTTCTGGGGGCAAGTAAGGATGTGGCTTCAGCTGTAGAGCAAAAGGGCTGGTGTGGTGCAGAAATCTTGGTCCTGCCTGGGAGCCCTGCAGTCCTGGGGGCTGGCAAGTAGCCTGTTTGCATACACTGTGTGTTTTTCCTCTCTGCTGGTATGTGCCCATCGTGTAGCTGCAGACTCGGGGTAGAAGCAGTAACCCCCTTCTCTTGCTCAGCTTCTGGGCAGACCTTGTCAAAATCTCCTGGCTTTACTTCTGACATCTCCAGATGAGTTTGCAAGAGATTGGATTCTTCCCTTACCGGTGCCTGCCTGCTTACAGCTCTCCTTGTGTACAAGCAAGGGCATGTCGAGCCTTAGCAAGGGCTGACAGGAGGTGTCTTGAATGCCACGTGTGCCTCATGCTCTAGCTGTTCAGCTGTGTGCTCCTCCTTCTGCCTCCTTGCTGTTGCTCCAGTGCTGATGGTCCCCACAATCCAGGCAGTCGTAGGCACCAGTAAATGGTTTTTGCTGCCTGCCCTCCCTTTTTTGCACACCACAGATTGAGCTAACAAAGCCCCTAGGGAGCCTGGCTGGCCTGGTTCTCCATGTCCCGTGCCCACTGCTACACCTCTAGCCACAGAGGACCAGGACTGTCTGGATCTAGCAATGCACATGCTTTTAATTTTCCTTTCATCAGAACGGCTCATTAATATAAGAGGAAAGATACAGGACCATTGGAGTACATTGTCCAGTGAGAGGACTGTCTTTGCTCCTTCTTTGTATTGTAGCCACAGTCTTTGAAGCCAGAGCAAAAGCAGTGAGGCCTTCCTCTCATCCTGGTGTGTACTACAAAGGTGTGGGATGATTTAGGGGTAAATCAGTCTCCCACCGCCACCCCAAAAACTTCAGGTGGGAGATTTGAGCTGTGGGATGGTTCACATATCAGGGGGATGGACACCTTGGTAAATGGAGAGACATCAGCTCCAACTTTTGGTGCTGTTATCTGACTTAAAAATTCAGACAGGGAAAACTGGCATACTTAGTCTTATATTTTCCCAGTGACTCTTGCGTTCTGGATCTTTGAAGCAGCAGAAGTTCTAGTTTGTGGAATTTGATGGCCAATTCAAGGAGCCGAGGACAGAAAGTCATATTCTTATACACAGAAGACATTGGTTAAGTCACGACTAGTCATGGTATAAGTACACATCAGGCTTAGACCCTTGATGTAGCTGAGAAGCTGAAGGAATTCCAAGCATAGAGCAACCAGTCTCCTGCCTTGGTCACCCCAGGTGGTCATAGATGCAAGGACCAAATAAAAGTCCACAGGCCGGAAAAGCTTCGCTTTGCACAGAGACTCATAGCAAGCCTGAAATTACAGCTAGGAAGTCACAGCTACAAAGTTTCTGGCTTCAGTGCCAAACCCAAATTTATTTGACAAAGAAATATGAATTGATTAAACTGCAGTTAATTAGATTTCAATTGAAAACCCCTATCAGAGAAGGGGAATTAGGCAGCTTTTGAATTTGACAAAAACATATTGGCTTTGTGTCATAAGAAAAATACTGCCTCAGTGTTTTTCATGAATGCTTCCAGAATACATTTTAAATATTATTTTTGGCTGCTAATTTTCAGCAAATAGAAGTTTGGGAGCTAAGAGTAGGAAAGTTAATAAGTATTTAATAAAGGTATAAGGAGATGCAAATACGAAGAGGTAAATGGTAATGTTTGAACTGTTTTAATCATGGATTTCATTGAATGTAATTGTGAGGAAGCTGCTAGCCAGGCACTGTGTAAGTACATTATCTTGGGTTACGTGTACAGCAAGAAAAAAACTGAATTTTTTGTTCTCCTTATATGCTTTTTATATTTTTGATATGTATATTTTAAATAGTCTTCATTTTTATTACTCCATGCTGCTGGTCACTCTGCTCTTCCTGTGTCTGTCACACAGTCACACTGGCTGTGCATTTCTGCTGTTGGGCAATGAGCATCGCTTTTCCCTCCTGAGTTTCATTGTTGCTGGAGGACTGGAGAGTGCCAAGACAGATCCAAGCCCACTTGCAGGCTCACAGGTGCAGAGGAGAGAAAGAAGTGCCAAGCTGTAGCTAATGAAGCTATTCTGTTGTTGAGACCTTATGAGCAGTGAAGGTTTGCGATGCTGGTGGTTCGCGTGCCCCCTCGTCCCTGTGTGCTCGCTGTCTGCTCCAGTGGCTTGGCATGGGATGGAGGTACATCAGACCAGGCACTTTCTGGACAGGGTCAATGTGCTAACAAATTTCTCACATGTTCCCTGCTCTGGCTTGGTCTCATTAAACTCAAGGTCTCTTGTGTGTTCAGCTGAGAGGTCTTACCTGGGCATAGGCTATTGTTTATCAGCAAAGCAGAGACCAAGTTGAAGAAGGAAGATGATCAGTAGGGAAAGGGACAAAAGGAGTAAAGAAGAAAGAAAGGATTGGGAAGAGAACTGAAGGATATGAGGCAAAGTGGAAAAAGATGAAGGGAAGACAAGGGGGGAATAGAAAAACTAGAAGTTAAGGAGGAAGATGAGAGGTGGAAATGTTGCAGGCAGGAATGAGTCAGAAGGATGTAAAGAGAGAGGGGGTAGGGAGGAGGTGGGATATCTTGAGAGTGGAGAGGGAGGCAGAGCTCAGGTGGAGAGGTGTTCCCTGCCAGACATCCTCCCTGCTTCTGCAGGATGAACCCCATGCATGCAGCCAGTGCCCTTGTCCCATTTCCCACCCTGCCAATGTTCCCACCATGCATCAACCTTGAGTTGTATGGCATGGGGATGGTGTGTGCATCAATCCCTTCTCCTTCCAGAAGAGTTTCATGTGGAAAGTTTTGAAGAAGAAAATCTCTAGCGAGAAAAGAAGAATTACTGTATAAATTCAATTATCTTGACAGCTCAGTGCTTAAATTCCATCACAGATCAGGAGTTTCTCTCTGATTTAGATAGTTCTAGCTTCCTAACCTGCCCCTTCACTTGCCCACCCACGCCAGAGGCCGCAAAATACTTTAGTGGTGCCAGAAATGAGTTGACATTTCCCTTGGGAGAGATGCGTTCCCCCCTGCCCTGTCACGATAAGGGAAAAGGACAGCTCACAACCAGTACAGGGTTGTGTTTTGTTTTTTTTTTTTTCCCACATCCTAGACTTTGTCTGACTGCCCCTGAACCTTAAAGAAACTAAGGCTTTTACAAAAAACCCCATGCTTAAGACAGCCAAGAAAGAGGGAAGAACCAGATGAAGGGCAGTCAGGTTGTGGGGGCTACCCTTGCTCATGGCACCGAGGTGCCACAAGGAACCTGAAAAGCTCCTGGAGTTTAAAAAGGAGGCAACCATTTTGTACTAGCTTTAACATTTCCCTGCTCTTGGTTCATAAATACTCAGCAAACACACAATTCCACGGGTTGCTGGTGCTATAAGGATCCAAGCACTGAAGGGCAGGTTCCTAGGTGTCCAAATAAGCACTGTGTGCCTAATCCACCATCGCAAGATCTTGAGACACAGACATGGGAAAATGTGAACCGTCTGACATAAATCTGCTGCCTGTTTTTGGCTGATTGCTTCTTGCAATGAGCCCTTTAGACTTTCCATCAACGTGTCACCACCTCCACATGCGGCAGTAGGAAATCAAGTACAGCCCAAACCTGAAGGGGGCTAAATGTACACAGTTTCCAGGCAGTGGGGAGCTGGGCTGTCTGGAGAAAGATGAGCGAAAAACAGCTGCACTGGTAATGCCTGAAATGTTGCAGATGTCCGGAGACAACAGCAGAGTTGCTTAGAGATCCCATTAGAGGAAGGAGACATTTTTTTTAATCAGCCTTACCTATACAGAAAATGTTTTTGTTGGTCAATGGAATTTCATTTCACCCCGATCACCTGCAGTCCATGATGGTATGGCATGCTACCCTTGTGCAAAGAGAAGCGTGAACATAAGCTGATGCTAAAGCAATCATTAAGAACAAAAAGGCAAGAAGGAGTGGCCCTAGCTCAAAATTGCATTGGAATTGTGTTGGAGTTGTTTTGGATATGATTTACATGACTACGATAGGCATAACTCATCTACAGGGATTTAAACATCCTGGATGTGTCTCCGTTATTACAGCCAAGACCAGGAGGCCTCAGGAAGAACCGGAGGCAGAAGGGGTCTACTAAGAGAGCCGAAGCCCTGGGGCCTGCTAGGGCTGAGCTCGTTTTTGTTAGATGTTGCTCTCTGAAAAATTTAATAGTTGCCCTTCTCTGACCCATCCTTGGGAAAAGCCTGCCGTTTTCATCGGCAGAGTGATTGACTGCTTGGTGTGGTTTTTCTAGCTAAACTGGAACATAATTGCAGCAGACCTGTGGCCACCGAGGGCTGCAGGAGGCTGGCTTGTTGGCTGTCTGAACTGCACAGTTGCAGCTAGGGTAGCATTTCCCTTGCTCTGAAAGGACTTGTGCTCTCTGCTTTGATGGTTATTAACTTTTTAGTGACACGTGGACTGTGCCACGTAGATGGCAAGCTCCATTCCAGCTAGGAGAGGGCGGTGATGTGCGCCTGGTTAAGCTTACTGCTATTGTAATGCTAGCAACATGGCTGTAGCCACAAAAGGACAAAACTCAAATGGTTTGTCAACGGAGGTTCTATTTTTTAAATTAATTCTGCATGGCTAAATGTAAGAAAAGATGTCACCTCTGCCCCCTGGTTTAATCTCAGCCCTAGCCCTGTGCTGTTCTTCCATGCTCAGTTTCTGAGCCAGTCACAGTGTTCCTCAGGACTTCTCATTTGGTTGCTTGCAGTTCAGAGAAGACCACTTTTTAAAATTAGATGTATTTTGGGGCTATTTGCTTATTTGGCATCTGACAGAGTGTGTTTCAGGTTGTTTTGCTGCTGCTCAAAAATAAATTTTTTGCCTTCAGAGGTCTGACCTCAACCCAGTGCTCTAGGGGATATGGGGTTTTTTTAGGAAAGGAAAGGAAGTTCTTTCAAACTTTAACAAGCTTGGAGACCTTTATGTTTCTGTGCATATATCTACCTCCTATAACACACTGTAGCATAGGGACTCCTTCGGCCATGAAGCTGCCTCTACATGCCAAGTCTCTGTACTATGAAGAGATATTAGCCCACATCCTAGGAGCAGTACAGCTCTGTCAATGCAGTGCTTTGCCCATAACCATAGTTCCAAAATTTCAGCAGTTCTGTTTCATTTTCGAGCAACAGCACACTGATGAAGCAATCTTGCTTTATGCTTTTGGAATGAGATTGGTCAATGCTTACTCAAGGCCCTTTGCATTGTGTTCATTTGCACCACGCAGGTACGTCCTTTGTGGAATGCCCTGTAGTCATGTCTGTGAGTTTATATCCCTGTATCTTCTTCTTCCTTTCATAGCCACTTCCCAGTCTCATCTGACTGGATCCCAAGCCTCTGTCTATTACTAATGCCTTCTGTAGGCTAAGTATTGCTGCTTGGTTTGGGGTGGAGGTTTTCTGGGTTGCATTTTTTTGGGGGTGTGAATATTTTGATTATCTGTATGAAATCCCTCCTCTCTCCTGCTGCACTCAGTGTCTGCGGAACTGACAGCTCCAGAGAGGTAAATGAATGCCACTGCATTTCAGAGTAAGAATTATTTCATGCAATTACCCTAAAAGTGCATGAGAGAACAGAGTGAAAGGAATGCGGGAGAGAAAGAAAGAGAGCATGAGAGAGAATAATCACAACACTTCGACAGGTTTACCCCACTGTGTTTGAAAATCTATCATTCTGACAAGTCCCCTTTGTGAAGGGTGTAGACAGATAACTAGACATTTGCTCTTCAAGGTCCTTTTGAGTGAAGAGGGTAATCGATAGAAGGATTAGTCTGTTTCATTCAAGTTTCACTGAAGTCCTCTACCTGATATTTCTTATGGACTGGCTGTACCCCATTTCCCTCTCAACATCCCACTTTGGCTCTGTAATTCACTGCTCAGTGGTTCCTGGGCAGCGGGATTTGGGTGGACTTTAAGTTACTGGATTATTGACTGGTGGATCTGTCTTTATAAATGATAGTAGTTTTGGTTTGAAAAGAGGTACAGTAACAAAACGTTGTGTCCCCTGATCCCTCCTGGTCTCTTGAGCATGTTGAAAGGCCAAGGAAAAGGGAGCTTTTTGTAGCTTCATTATTCACATCTGAGAAGATATTTAGGAGAAGCAGTTACTGTCCTGACTCTGCTGCTGTTTCACCTGCCAACTTGGTCACCCTCTTGATCCCCTTTGCACATCAGGGTCACACTGGGGAAGCTGGTGACAACAGCCCATGTCTTCCTGGAGGCTTCATGCACCTATATATACTAAAACATGCAAAACGCTTTGAAATCCTCAGGTGGAAATTGCTGGCCAGGGTAAATGGTTAGTATAATCCAGTTTCTCACTATGCTTTCCAAGAGGCAGGCAAATTACCAGAAATTTGCTATACTGGGCTAAGGGATGCTGGGCTAGGTCGCTTTTTTTTCACCCGCACCTGCTGCTCTTGCAGCAAAGCCAATGCGTTAGTCATAGCTATTTGTACTTTGAGGTTATTTAGGGAGCATGCTGTTGGGTTAGGAAAGCTCAGGTCTAGCATATGTCCTAAAATAAGGCTTTCCCCCTCTTAGTTGGTGTCAGAAAGGAGTGATTCACAGCTATGGGAGAAGCCTTCCCACCTAGCTGAAGCAGTTACCATGTTGAGAGTTTGCTACTATGTGAGGTAAAACAGGTTAGCTGAAGCCTCCTCCAGAGACCTCATCCTGCACTGTGAGATGAGGGGAACATGAGGAGCACCCCACTGCACTCCAGGTACCACTCCAGCTGCGCAGCCCTCTTCCTCCTGGCCTCGGGGGGAATGTCCACCCCACGGGCGTGCCCTCGCCAGGAGCGCATGCTCCTCGTCGAGGCATCTTCATTCAGCTCCTTCCCTTCCCGATGGTCGCAGCACGTCAGTGTTATCGCAGCTCCTGGCCCACATCCACGTGGCACACTGTCACGGCTCGCTGCCTTGCTGGGGACAAGCTGTGTTTTCTGCCAGGGGAGCTGTGAGCACCAGTACTGAGGGCTCCTGGAGGCTTTAGCTTTGTTCCCAAAGACTCAGGCTTCATCCCCATGACTTCCACAAACCCTTCAATGAAGAAGTGACAACTCTGTGGCTCAAACCAGAATTTTGGATTCTTTTAAACTTTATCTTTTTCTCTCTCTCTCTTTCCCTCTCCCCTTCTGCAGGATGGTGGAGTACTCCCTGGATCTCCAAAATATTAACTTGTCTGCAATTCGTACTGTCCGTGTCCTGAGACCTCTGAAAGCTATCAACCGTGTGCCTAGTAAGTCATGTTTCCCTCTCATACCTGCTCAGCTTGGGTTGTGGGGAGTATGTGATCAGTAATGCTGTGTGGGGTGGTGTTCTCCAGGAGGGGTTCAGTTTCAAACTCAGTGGAGGCTGCTGCATGGTGTGTGCGGGCTTTTCCCCATCGTGGGGCCAAGAGGTGTCAGTGGATGAGCGGGAAAACTACAGAGTCTCAGCTTATCAGCCCTGGTCATCCTTTGTGCAGGGCCATACTGATGGCTCGGGAGCTGAAGCTGAGCAACGTGCAGTAAAGGAAAGGCTGTTTTCTTGCTCTTACTGAAAGACATTGCAGCCTCAAAAAGGGATGTCTCTGAGGTCTGGAGAAGGGTGAGCTGGGGGAAGTAGAGAGAATTGGTTTGCTCAGGCTTTTCCACACTCTTCCAGATCCTCTCATCTGAAAAAATTTCATGCCGTTACAGCTTAGGGGCGTGTAGCACTGGTTGCTTTTTCTCTCCTCCTCATCCTGTGCTTTGTACTCCCTCTTTTGTGCTGACTATCCCCCCTGAAAACTGGCGCGTGTGTATGAGCTGGGCTGAGCACCTCTGGGCACGGGGCTGCCAGGGCTGTGGGTGAGCCTGGATGTGTCAGCAGCTGAACTGCTGCTCGCTGGTGCGCTTCAGCTCTGCGACGCAGTCCCTAGCTCAGGTCTGCATGCAAACCAGAGAGATGCTGCAGCCCTGGGATGTCAGCCACAGCCCGGGGGCATGTGCCACGCACACACGCTGCTCCCACAGTGGAGGTGGCCCCTCCATAACCCTTGCTTCCTCCCTTCTCAGAGGATGGGGACAAGACCAGGCTCTTCACCGTGCTTTGCAGTTTTTGTTTGTGCTGAACTGTTTCTTCCCTCCTCTTCCCTTCCTTTGCCTCTCTCTTTTTTTTTTTTTTTTTTTCTCAAGCCAATGTCGTTCTCCGTGCAACCCTAGAGCAAGTATGCAGGCATTGCTGTTGTTATTTAATTGCAGGAAACATTGATGGAAGTGGCTAAGGCTTCTCAGTGGTTGTATCCAGGTGGATGGAAGTGAACCAGCAGTCAGGTTGTGTGCTGTTGGGATCAAGGGGTTGCAAGAACACTGATTTCGATCTGCTGTGTTGCTCCAATGTTTCTGGCTATTCCCTGTGCAAAGGCAGCAGCAGCCACATGCAGCCCTGTGAGACTTTAAGCATTACTTCCACAAGTTTTTCTGTCTTGCAGAATGGCAGGAAGTCTCTTTGCTCTTCCCAATAATCTCCCTAATCAGTCTGTCTGCAGTGGCTAAGACCGTGCCAGAGCTCTCCTAAACCTTCTCTCAAGCTCAGATGCTCCTTTTTCTTTTCCAGATCCGAGGAAGTTTGCACAGTAGACCTCTCAGTCTGCATCATATGTTTTCCCTTGTGCCAAAGGCACTTTTACAATGCCATCTATTTCTTGAACATGTTATAGAGGTGGATTTCAGGGTCTCTGGTTCCATGCAAAGCCCTTCTAGAAAGGGGTCTTGTCCCTCTTTCTGGTTGCATTTTTATTTCTGAGCAATGGCCAGGAACAGAGGGTGCTGAAAGGTGTTATGGAGGAACTGAGGCATAGTCCTGCGTGCCCAACATGGTGCCAGGCAGGGGAGCAGCTGGTTTGGGCACTGAACACACACCGCATCATAGGTCCATCATGGGCGGTAAAGATGGGAGCCAAGAACAACCTTCTGGGTATTGACTGTCAGCAAAACGACTCCCCCAGCCTGTCTTCATCTCTGTGGCCCGTCTCTAGAGAGAAGAGGGCTGGGAGCCTCCACGGTCCTGGCTGTGGGCATGTACCGTGGCAGCGGGGGGCATCTCCTCTATGAGGGGGTGGCCTGGAGGTCATGCAGAGCAGGCTCGCCCCTTCCAGGAAGCATACGGACGGCTGTGTGAAGGCAGCCCTGCCCTCATGTTCTGCATCCCCTTTTCCTCCCTGCTTCATAAGGAGCCCTGCACATCTGTGCTCAAAGGCCAATGTGAGGCTGATCCCTGCTATCAGGGTAGACTTAGCCTTGGTGGCATTCGTCTGCATGTTAATTGCTAGATACCAGTGATCGGGCGCAAAGATTGACTGACAAAAAAGTTGCGGCCTTGTTTTATTCCTATTTATCTCCTGAAAGAGCTGGAGTCAACTCCCCTGCCAGCGGGAGCTGTCCTGGGGAGGAGCAGTGTGAGCCGCATGGGCACTGGCCCAGCAGGAGCCTGCTCTGGCCACGCTGAGGCACCAGGGATGCTTTTGATCATCTCGCCAGGCCTTTGTAGAGCACAGGCCATGGAATTTCCCCTGACTGCCATGTCCGTGACACTGCCTGTCTCCTCCTTTTATCAGTATAAAACTTCACCTGTATGAAATTGATGCTGGGTTAATTTCCACTCTGGTTAAACCTTTATGTATTTCTCACTGCATAAAGATATGGTTGTATGAAGAGGACATTTTGGAAGAAAGACATATTACCATTAATTGGAAAAAAAAAAAAAAAAAAAGAGATTCCCTGGGAGAGGAAAGAGGAAGCACTGACTTGAGGGTTAAAAACTGGCAAAGAGGCTGTAAACAAAGGCTTGTGATAAACGGGAATGAGCTGTGTTGGAAGAAGATGCCTAGTGGGGTACAGCAAACATAATTAATGGGACCTTTGTCCACAAATCTTTTTTTTAATATCTTTTTAAAGTTCTTAATTACTGACCTGAAGCAAGAGGAAAGTCTATTAGTGAGATGTACTGATGATAGCAAGCTGGAGGTGTTGCAGGTGTTAGCCAAGAAAGTGGGAAATAAGACAGCAGGAGGTAGAGGGAGATTGTGGTCTTGGTGGGAATGTGAGAGATTTGTGGAGGGGCAGAGGGGTTAATCCCAAAGGCAGATATTCGGCCATGTTCAGAAGGCTGCAAGGGGACAATGTGGCCCAGCATTCACCAGTGACCATTTCAAAGGTTTCTACATAGATAGCCAGGTAGGGACCGATTTTCACAGAGGAGTCTGGCCATGTGGACTGAATAATGGCAGTTTATTATCAGGAGGATGGACAAAGTGATTAGGAACCTGAGTGATTACTGCATGAGAGGAAAAATGCTGAAGTGGTCTGTCTGGGTAGATTATTTAGCACCCAAAGAACAGTAACACTCTCATAATCAGCCAGCATTTGAAAAGTCCACATACTGAAGTGACAAATTTCTGGAGAAATTTGAGAGAAATTTTGTACTGCATGAAGCAAAAAATGAAGCAATGCCAGAAAATTAGGAGGGAGGAAATTCAGAATTACTCTAAGGAAACAGTAGCAACGTGGCAGAGGAGAAAGTATCACCTGTTAAAGAAGTTAAAAAAACCCTATTTTATATCCTTGGCAGGTGGGCATGGCTGAATTTTAAATGTCCAAATTAAATATGTTTAAATTCTGCTTACCTGTATTAATTCTTAACATGTTACTGAAAGGCATTCCTTACAGTGACGCTTGTGAGGCTTTGAAAAAGTGTCCCACAAGGAGATGATAAACGCTGTTTGTGTGTGCCGTATGCATTACATATCATGTAAAGGGTGCATAGACTCTCCTACTTGAATTGTGACAGAGGAAGAAAAGGACATCCAGTGTAACCAAAAAGTGGCAAATGTCCATCAAGGAAGAAGTTCTCCACCCAGTTTGTAATTAGGCTGTAAACCTTGCTGCCACGGGAAGTCCTTCCAGCCCCAAATCAAGTAAGAGTCACTGTAAGTAAAGTAAGTAAAATGGGATTGTCCAACGGATGACAGCTCACGTTGAAACACTTCTAGATTTCAAACCTCCTTGATTCAGGGTTAGAGCTGATCTTCAGCTACTGGTTGTCAGGAATTGATTGCATTTCTTGCGATTCTCATCAGGATGTGCTACCAACCATTTCTGATTTCACTTCTGGATGAAGAAGTCTGTGGCTCCGTCCCACCTGATCCTTCCTCCATTCGCATGTCACCTTTGAAGTGTACTAGAGAAAGCATGAGGTGCCCTAGTTTTGTCATACATATCACACCTTCATTAGTATTCCTGCTTATCTCTTGCATTCCCGACTACAGCCCCAGGAACACTGCCCTTTGCGGTTTTGTTTGAAAATGCATGAAACAAAAAATCAGAGATTGTTCTGGTCCTATTACCATGTGATTCAATTCCATGGCGGTGAGCTGGTGTGACAAGCCCTGTGAATAACTGAACAAGTGTAAAGAGGGAAAAAATACCCTCCAGGTCTCCATCAGAGGTAGTTGCTCTCTGCTCTGGGCATGTCTATGTCCTGGGCGTGGGGTGAAATTCCACATCTATTTGTTGTTGTTGTTATCTTTTTGTGATTGTGTGGCAGGTTGCTACATGAAACGTTGCTGTTTTTGCTAGCTCTTTCATCCCTTCTTCTCATGGCAAAGCACAAGGTTTGGGGGAAGCAGGAGGGAGGCTGATTTTTTTTTTTTTTTTTTATTTCTGCCTGCTTTTGAGCAGGGAGTCTGTAGTAATTTCTGATCATTTGAATTTCTTTCACTTCTGTTATTACTTTTTTTTTTTTAATATTGGAGCAGAAAGTGTTCCTTGAGTTTATTCTTTCTTGTCACACTGGTCTTATGCAGAAAAGAGTCCTTGCAGTGTGTTTGATGTCTTCCAGTTTCCACTTACAATTTAGTAACTGATTCATCATTTGGAAGCAGATTACTTCAGCTGAGCACACTGTACGGAAGTGGAGGAGTCTGTTGCAGAGTGTTGCATAGCAACTTTATTGAATAGAAAGTGTGTACATGTGCTAATACTTGGTGTGTAAGGGCAGTAATACTTATGTGGAGGTATAAGCATTAGAAATACAATGATATGACATTATATTCTTATTACTAGCTGTGCAGGAAATAGAATTTCAGGTTTGTGGGACGTTCTGCTCTTTCTAAATGTGTTTTTTCTCAGTCAGAACAAGAATAAGGATTTCCGATCCATTTTAATATGGTTTTATTCTGCCTAATTTTAGGTGGTTTGTTTGGCTTTTTGATTTTTTTTTCTTATACTTTGTCACGATGAAGTAGTTTAAAAAGCAAAAAACCTCAACCATGCCATCTGGTATAAAAATGCTTTCCTCTCCTCTTGTCCTCCTTTTATTTTTGCTAAATGATGTTTCAATAACTATCACAACACTGAAGTGTTTCCATTTCAATGAAAGAGCATTTTCTGCTGGTAAAAGTGCTGTGTAGGAAAATCTTGGTCTAGCTCAATTTTTCTTTTTTAAATATTGTCATTATAGTAGCTCCATGGGTCCAAATAGACTGGATTTTTCTACTTTTATTCTACAGACCTCAAAGATATAAACCAAGGCTTGTTAGTTTAATCTTTCTAGTGTTTCAGACCAGGTGAGCGAGACCCAGTGAGTGTCACCAGCAGATTCAGGAATACAACTGACATGTCCTAACTCTTAGCCTTGTGACCAAAGCACCGATATAAAAATAGTCTGAAGCAGCTGAACCCTGGAATGGGAAAGGCAGATGTTTTATATTTATATGCCTGCCTTAAATTCGTATTCCACACTGAGCTACCTGTGTTTGGTGCTGTTAACAGTGCCTAAGACAGAGTGGTCTGGCTATGAACCCCACACTTGGCACAGGGGTAAAGTGATGAGATTTACTTCTCTAAATGTGTTTTTGAAGAACTAATTTCACTGATGAGCGTGTGTGAAATTAGCTTCTGACTGAGATATATTAGGCTGTAAAACAGTCTCATTTACAGCTAGATCAGACAAAAAGCAAGCACATTTGACAGGCATAGTCCTGCCCTAGCAGTTGGAAATGCAAAGGGATTATGAGATTCCTCTTCAGATGTCTCAGTCTTTCAGAAAGGGGACTGTCACTTGTTCTCTTTCAAAAATGTACTCTTTCATTTGACTCTTTTGGAATTTTTTTCCCCTCATGGCTTTATTTGTGAAGTGATAACTGAAACTCAGATATTATTGTATTTTTCAAATATTTAAACTTACCCCATCCACAGTTCTTCATATAAGCTGCTCTGTAAATATTTATTATCACATCTCAGTGACACGCAAACCATACTTACAACCACGTGCAAATGTGTACACACACACATTTATCCACAGGCAGCCACAGTCCTGAGCAGGTTAATAGAGGGACAAGAGTGATGTTCTCTCACAGCATCCATACACAGAAGTTAAGAGGTCAAAAAGCCCTTTTCATTCCCTGGTCAGGCTATGTGTGACTCAAATGCTTTCAAAGACCAAAGCTGCCAGCTTTCTGTAGGCTCTGTCCCAGGCAGGCAGGCAGTGAAAGGATGGAGAAAAGCTGGCAGGGGATGGATTTGACCGACTGAGTCAAGTTCAGTCTATATCCTCCCTTCTCAATCCAATCTCCTAGCCAAGTGGAACGAAGCACGGAAGAGAGCGATGTGATTTATGCTCAGAGCAGGCCATTAAAGGATGCCTTTCCTCTGAAGGGGGGGGCAGATCAGAGGTGGAAATGTAACTCAGAGCTTCGCTTTCCTGTATGCGCAGCTCTTTATCCAGTCATTTGAGCCCTAAATCGGACAGGCAGGTTCAGGATGCAAGGGAACAGTGTGGGAGGGAGCAGAGCAGCGTGAGGATCAATAGAGAGGAGAGCGGAGAAGGAGCAGGGCTCGAAGGAGAAATGCACAGGAGGCAAGCAGCAGGGTTTGTCGGGCCCAGCACGCGACGGCGTGATGCACCTCTGTGCGTAGGGTAATGCAGAGAAAGTGGGGGTGGAGGGAGGGAGAGAAGGGGAGTTAAATCAAAACTGAAACAAGGGCGAGGAGTAGTGTAAAGAAAGTCTGTTGACTCCCAGATGAATGTGCTGGATGGGTTTGCACACCAATACTGCTCTGGGGCTTTTTAACAAACTGAGCGAGCTGTAACAGACCTACATCTTGTAGTGCTGGAAGGAAGTCTTCAGTTACTGAAGGCAGGCTGCAATTTTATTTGCTTGTCTGATCTTGGTGCTGTTTTTCATGTGAATTCCACAGTGTGCAATATATGGTCACGTGTTTAAATGGGTAATCAAAGTAAATTTGGGAGAAAAAAACCAAACCAAAATGAAAATTATATCCCTGTGTTAGTGTAGCATCAGGGCAGGGAGCTGGGGAACACTGAGGTGCAGGAAATGTAGACCTGGTAATGCCTTATATTTTTACCATACGTTGCTTAGTCCCTTTTTTTTACAGTCACAGATCATGGGAGAAAGTCACCCTTCCCCCTCTGAACCAGGCTGCTCAGTGTCACTGTTATTATAAACAAATATTCAAAAGTCACAAATTGTGTGCTTGTAGGTTGTCAGATGGTTTTAAAACCAGGAGATTTGAAGAAGGAAAAAAAAAAATCACAGATTATTTTTATATTTCCCATGACTTTCAGACCTTTAGACCTGTGACTCAGATTTTGTAGTCCTCTTTTTTTCCCCATAGTAGTGAGGTATAGAAACTTAGAAACTTCTTCTCTCTCTCTCTTCTTTTTTTTTTTTTTTTTTTTTTACTGTGATCTGAGATTGTCAAGTCATAGCAAGATTTCACGCCTGAAGGTTTATGCCACGCATCCCAAGACTCCCCATAAAAATCACAAGAGTTAGCAACAGCATTTTGGAGTTTGTGTTATAAAGCAAGCCTGGGAAAAAAAAAAAAAATCAAACCAAAAACCAGTCATAGAGAGACCTTCGCTGGAATCTTTATTTCTCCCTTCTCCTCTAGGGGAACCTGCACAGCCGGAATTTTAAAAATGCTCAGCGCCTCACAGCTCCCATTGTGACAATTCTACTGCCTGTTCAAACAAGCTCAGCCTCCAGTTTACACAGCGCTCTAGAAAGCCCAGCCACGTATTTTGCTGCCTAAATGGGAGCTGAGCTGTTTTGCAAAATCTGTCCCATGGGACCTATGAAGCAATGGATACCATGGAAATATGAGCAATAATGACAGTGTATTATGAGGTGAAAGATAATGACATATTACACTAATGCAAATTACACTTTGTGTGTGGGGGGGGCAGGGCAGTTTACAACCATAACCTTAAATTTCTCAATCTTTGTGTATTTTGGGCCCTATTCTCCTCTTCATACACATTTCACCTAACATCACGTCACTTTCTGCAGTAGAAAGAAACATGATTCATGCTAGTGACAGCAATAGGAAATTAGCTCCCTTAAATCTTAACCAGAAGTTGCATTAACACTGTTTTACATAATATTTTGCATTATTCTGTCCTACTTACACAGCACTAGAGACATGAAAAGAACTTAATGGTATTTATAGAACGGAGGCAAATGGCTCTCAGCCACAGTGCTGGAGTTACCTTATGTCCCCAGTGTTGGGTGACCCCTGAAATTCTGAAAGAAAAGCTGGCACTGTATGTTTTTAATAGTTTTCACTGAAAGTGAATGCAGTCATCATTGCAGTGATAAATGGGGAAAAAATTAGATGATCAGTGAATGAACAACAGTAGCAGGTGGTAGTAGGTGTTGCTTATTAGATGTTCAGTATTAGAAAAAAGAACAAAATGACAGCAGTCCCCCAGAGACACACCTCTCTAAGAAATAATCTGACACTTGGCATTGCTCTCCAAGACAAGGTTACTTAACAGCCCAAAGCTTGTAAGGGGTTAATGGGGCGAGGGGGGGCCCTGACTGAGACCTCTGTCTGCATCTGTTTCTGCCACTGTCACAGGTTATGTGTCTGCCAACTGTGCCACAGTGGCACATACTGAATGTCAGTGCCTGTGGTGGATGAGCTTTCTGTTGCTCTCCATGGACTTTAGCTGGGCTCCCAAGCATCCCTGATAGCGTGTAGCCTGCTGCAGAGCTGATGTGCCTCCTTCTTTTTGGATCATAGCAAAGCTTGACCCAAGGCCCCTCTTTTTTTTCCAGAGATGTCAGCATTTAAGTGTCAAGGTAAATGTTCTGGATTTTGCCCTCATTCTTGCGGCCACTGTAACCCTGGGGTCAGGTCTGCAATTAGGAGGCCTCAGCTTTGGGCTTACTTCTCCAAACCACCTCCCATATCCACTTTACGTGGCTCTGATTTCGGGTCCCTCTGTAGGGCTGGTGAGACTCCAGCTCATCAGGGAGGAACTATTTTATGAATCAGGTCTTGTGCATCTTGGACAAAGCTGTGAAATATGAGAGCTTGGGACTGCTGTTTAGACCACCTGTCTTCTGTGAAAGACTTGGAAGGTGCAGCTATAGTATGACTCTTGAAGCCACAGTTAATTTTTGGCATTATTTATGATCTGATGAGAAGATCATTTTCTATGACTTTGGTGTATATTTCTCATAGCATTCTCCAAACAGAATTGTATTGTTTTGTGGTTTTTTTTTTTTGTTTGTTTGTTTGTTTGTTTGTTTGTTTTGTTTTTTTGATTTGTTTTTTGACACCTTCATATTCTCTTTAAAAAAACCTCCTTTGTGAAGAGATCTTCTCTACCCCGTGCTGGAAGCTGGGCCAGTTTCTTTGTAGGACTTACTGCAGGTCTTCAGCAAAGAAATGTGGAAATAAGTACTTGTGGTGTGAGCCAGGCCAGGGCTCCGTGGAACTTGTTGCCATATATTGTGCTAAAGGCAGTTATAATTTTCAAGGTTTCTGACACTTCTGTATGCTAAGTCTCACTAGGAGGGGCCTATTTCCTTGATGTGTGTGTGACATTTGATGTGCAGGTAGGAAGGAAAGCTCTGAGGGATTCAGAATATTGAGATTCAGCCCTGGCTCTGGCACCTGAGCCCACGGTGGCAGTGTGCTGAGCATCTCGGCTATGCAGCGCCCATGTTCTTCTTTTCTCACCTTCCCCCCAAGTGAAACAGCATGTCTCGGGTTTCATTTGCACTCTCTTTTTTTGCTGAGTGTGTGTTGAGGGGTGTTGTAAGTGGTGTGGCTTTTTCCTCTTCTTCCTTTTCTTTCTGATGTTTGTGTTACCCTGACCGGGTCCATCTAAGGTAAGCATCTTGCTCTTGAAGTGAAAAGCAGTGTCCCTGACTCCCAAGAGAATTGTTTCTACAGCCTCAGAGCAAGCTTGAGAGAGCTCTTTCTCTTACATCAGTACACTTTAAACCTACTTTGGAGAGCTCTGTTGTCCTAGCAAGGTGAAGCTCTGACCAACAGTATTTTCCTGGAGCTTTAGTTTTTCTTTTGACTACCTCAGGGTTAAGCTGAGGAGTACTTTGAAAGTAAAGGCCGAGGACACTTAATGTTTGAATGTGATTCAGTATCCTAAGGGAAGTCACTGCGCCAAGGTGAGGCTTGATGTGCCCATGCTACCGAGAAAATGAACAACAGCTTTTTGTACTGGCTGACGCTTTATAAGTGCTGGAAATGTCATGCTTTGATATTTTCTGTGGTCAAGCTGAGGAGAGACAAAGATTTGGATAATTGGAGGTCAGGTCATCAACAGGCTGAGTGGGATGAGGCATCTGAGCCAGTTAGATTCTAGAAAGCTTTTCTTGTTGGCAAGGCAGGAGTGGGGTGTTGGCGAGAAGCTTTGTGGCACTCCTAAACTACAGATCATGCTGACAATCTGCAAATGCAAAACCCCCAACCCTAAACGCATCCTACAGATGCACTGAGAACCTGACAGATCAATGGAAAGCTTTTGCTTGCCTCTGAATGAGGCCACTGTTTCACATTTGCATCTGGGGCAGCTTGTCTTTAGCAGCAGAGCTGGCTGAAGATTTCTCACTAACTCGTACTGTCAACTGGACCTCTTTTTCCTTAGGGTTTATTTAATCTGGGTCAGGCCAGCCATCTGGACATACTCTTTCTCCTGCAAAGCAGGTGCTCTTGGTGCAAAGCAGAGGGTGATGGTCTGCAGTGTGAGTGAGGCTGGCTTTGCAGCTTGAGGAGAAGGCATCTGGAACTGCACATCGGCTGTTCCAGCCAAGCTCCTCTTGTTTACATGTGTGTTTGCAGGAGAGGCCTCTGTTAAGAGAAATGCAGCAAAGGGAGAAAGATCTGAGTGGTGAGGGAAGCTATGGGTTATAATAATGATGAATTTGGCAGTGCATCTACTCTTGCACAGGCGGCTGATCGGTTTCTCTTTGCAATAGTTTGGCCCCACATTTTAGCTGAAGCAAACGAATGCAATGTGTGAAATGACAGTTTAGCCTCAGATCAGCAAGCGATCAGTGAGAAGGGCCACAGGTTGAAGCACCAGCATGCACTGTGCACAAAAACCGAGATTATTTTACCTACAGGAGTTGGCTGCAAAAAAAGGTGCATCTCTGTGTGCTTTCTGCACATGTACAGTCTTTCTGCTGGAATGGTTCCTCAGCTCTGAAAACTCCTGTAAAGGAGAATGCACAGGAAAATCCTGCCAACCCCATGCTAGCTGGGTGGACTGCCATGTGTCCTGGGGCAGGGGAGGAAGGAAAGAAGGCACGCTTGGACAAGCGGCCTGGCTTAGGGACAGAATAATGCCTCGGTCTCTGCACTCTGCAAAATGTCCTGCCAGCTACAGGCACAAGTGCTGATGAGGAAGAGATTTGCTTTTGCTCTAGTTAAAATGACAATTGGTGGCTTGGCCCACGATGCGGGTGAGATGGGTGCTGAGAATTATGTTCTCTTCCATCTGGTTTACTCTTAAGCAAGGGAATAGTTGTCTTAAACTGCTATCTCTTTTTGACTCTGCACACATTAGCTTTGTCCCTCACTGTAGAGCTGGGAGGGGGGGACTCGAAAGTCGCAAAGGTGGGTGAGATACAAGAAACAAGAAAGAACAGGGCTTCTCACCCCCTCCTAAGCCAGTCCCCTAGTCAGACCACGGGGTGGTTAGTGCTAGGGAGTGAATCAGCTCAGCTGTTGGTCCTCACTCTTGGAAGGAGGCAGGCAGAGAGAAGGCGAAGTGATGGAGTGATGCTGAGGAGGAGGAGGGGGAGGTGGTGGTAAGGTGCCAGGCACACCTGCGCTGCGCGGCTGGCTCTGGCTGCCTGGAGCTTGCATCCTCCCCAGCCCTGTCCCGGCTGCTCAGTGCTGCTGCCATGCTTTCCCTGGGGCTGGCATGTGCCGGGTGAGTCTGCTTAGCTGTGACGGCCACGCTAATAAGGATTGATGGCAAGTGTCTGGAGGGAGGTATGGTCACTGTAGTGTCTGCAGAGTTTGTCAGGAAGGGCCTCTGGATGCAGCCGAGGCGAGGCAGAGGATTTGCTTTGCCCAAACCCAGGAGGGAGTTCAGTGAATTTGCTTTGCCTTTTGGCTTTGCTCATCCTTGTGCTTCCTTCTCTCAGCTTGCTCCCCGGCACTCTTCTCACCCTCCCTCCACTTCTCATCCCTGCCATGTACTTTCCCCCTGACATCCACTGCTGTTTTGGAGCGGTGAACATGCCTCTGTGGTGCTCGTGGCTTTGGTCCTGCAGGATATCCTACTAGGAGTAGCCCTGCTGGCAAGGTCCCATGGAGCACCCTTCCCCACCCCTTGCCAAAGGGCATGGGTGTGCAGCAGGGAAGCATATCTGAGCATCATTTTGTGAGGATCCTTCCTTGGATGCTTCGTTTCCTTCTTTCCCCTGGTCTCCTCATGAGGGTGGGTGGAGAAGAGAAAAGGCCTTTCAGAGCCCACACCTGGCACTCATGAATATTTCATGTTTCTAGCTTTTCTTCCCCTTGAAGAGCAAAACCTTTTCATATTTGATGCCCTGGGAGCCTGTTTGGTTGCTGAATGTTGCTTCATCAATGCTCTCCCTCTCTGCTTTTCCTCCAGACTGCCCAGCCCCTCTTCCTTTCTCTTCTCAGGGAACATCTCCTTTTTTTTCAAAGGCCACTTCAGAAAAGGTCACTGTCCTTTTCATATTCCCTCCTTGCTGTGAGCCAGCATGGCTTCTGCTCTGCCAACAGTAAAGGACAAACGGGGATGTGGGGAAAAGCAACAGTGGGGAGGGAGGCCGGGAGATGTGCGCACATACGCTGCAGTGCAGAGAGGAGATGTAGGCACAGCAAGAGAAAAGTAACGGGGCAGAGGAGCAGGCAGAGGCGGTGGAAGGTAGGAAGGAGGCAGCAGCAGGACTTTGCTGAAAAAACAGCTTTCCAGAAATTGTCATGCAAGATGCACCAATGTTGCTGTGGATGGGGCCTTGTCTGGCAAAGGCCCTTTGGAAAAGAGAAGTGCCCCAGTTCTCTGGGTCAGGATGCTTCCAAAGCTGCACTGACAAATGTGCCTTCTGCCTGTTTCCATTGCCCTGCAGCTGCTTTGGAGACCTTGTTATCTCAGCCACCAGAGTCTGCAGTAAATCATCACCCTCCATCCTTAGGCTTTTCAGCCTTTCTCCTTTCCCCAACACCTCGTGAGTGCTTGAGAAACCAGGCACCATTTGCAACCTGCTCCCAGTCAGGCTGTGCAGACCCCAAAACACACCACTTTGTGGGTCCTGCCTGAACGGGGCTCATCCCTTCCTGCCCATGAAAGTGTTCAGACACCTGGCAATGGGATCCTTCCCTGAAGACTCACAGCAGATGCCCTGTCATGACTGACAGACCAGCCCATCCTTTCCTGGGTCCGGGGAACTGCAAATCCTCCGCTGTGGATGGACCCATGCAGGGCTGTTGGCTCGGGAGGGGATGGGGAGGCTGCGAGGGCTTTCCCCCCAAAGTGTCCCATAGTGGCTGGAAGAGGTGCAAGAGGGTCACTGCCAAAATGACATAGCAGAGGACAGGGCTTGGGGACTCCGGCATGAGTATTGCAGGCAACACGGCACAGGCAGTAGGGGAGGCTAACAATGAGGAGAACAAAGGTACTGAGCTTGTATTTACACTGTGCCTTTCATCCATATGGAAGTAATAGTTGAAGTACCTCCACTAACTGGGTGAACACGGCAGAGGAGGTCCATTTGATAGAAGATTGATGCCTCTGGTGAGCAATGGGTTCCCAGAGCCAAGTGCTTTGCGGTTTAGGGCAGGAAGCAAAAGAGGCTTTGCACAAAGAGAAGTGTTGGACTTGTTTTAGAGGTGGTTGGCCCATTGCAGTTGATGTTTGGGTGGGTGTAGCTTCAGTGCTCTTGCGTTTGGAAGAACCAGTCTCATATCCACAGTCAGCATCAATGGACAGAGAAGGATGACGGTTCAACTGGGAGATTTTTAA
This sequence comes from Tyto alba, assembly GCF_018691265.1. Classification (NCBI taxonomy): domain Eukaryota; kingdom Metazoa; phylum Chordata; class Aves; order Strigiformes; family Tytonidae; genus Tyto; species Tyto alba. Next base: position 33,921,008 of record NW_024881282.1, read on the forward strand.
AAAATAAAAATTGGCTTTAATTTGGACTTAGAAATGGAACCCACAAATGCTGAAATTCTTTGTGATGTGGAAAGGACACCAAGTGCTGAGGCCACCGGCCCGATAGCCACCTGCCTGGCAAGGGGCCACCTGCTGATTCTTGGTTATGGGCCCAGGTACCCCAGAGGGCCTAGCATGAGGGCAATCACTATGATTCGGGAGCAGTGGATAACACAATCCTGTACCATCAGTAAGCACCTCTGACAGTTAGGATGCAGATCGTATGGGCAGGCAGGATCTTTCCAAGGAAAAGGCAGGCAAGTTTTGTAAGTCACTTGTCTTCTCTTGGAGCATGGACAAAATAAATTTTTGCAAATTCTGACCCAACAAGTGCGTTGCCTGCAAAATTCTGATGTGGAAGTCTGGTCTGTTCTGCATTTCAGCGTAAGGGCAGTCTCATTCTTCACGTTACCTCTGCTCTGAGATGGAGCTAGCATCGATTGATCTGAAAAGCGTCACTGCATCTTGCAGTGCTGCTGGCACAGCTTCCCGTGTCACTTGTCTTGCCCCAGTGTGCTGACCAGGACAGTTTATGGGAACTACCAAGCTCGCGCTGCGAAGCACTGTTAACTCTGGGAACATGCTGCACTGCAGTGAGGGCGTGTGGCCCTAAAGCCAAAGTGGTGTGTGGAGTGTTGCTCCAGAGCCTGGCAGGTCACAGTGACAAGCAGCAGGGCACTGTGGCTATGCTGTTTGGCTTTGTGTGGTGACGGATCAGATAGCTATCAGTGACTCATGGCATGTCCGCGATCCCCAGCAAGCGGCTGGAGCTGTGTCCCTGCACTGCTGAGTTACTGATGCGCTGTCTAGAAACTGATGGCTAGTGCTGCAGCTGGGCAGTCAGGCAAGCAGGGCTTAGCTGCTGCTCCACAGCCTGGCCTCAGAGCTCGTGCCATCATTCCTTGTCCGTCATGATCCCATGTAGCCATCATTAAGCATCCTGTCCTTCCTTCACATCACCTACCCTCAAATACCACTCCTGTCTCTCCAAACCCCATCTGTCCCCAAAACGTTCCCTCCTGAGCTAAACCAGGCACCTTCCTCTCCCTTCAGGGTATGTGCACCCCACACCTGCATGCTCCCCGCAGGTACCACTTCCCTCCCCTCTCCACGGCGTGAGCAGTCCGGGGAATAGAGATAGAGCTTAATGCACAGTATCATGTGGCTAATTACTTGATGCTGAGCTCACAAGGGGGATTAACTTGTGCCTCAGAGGGCTGTCAGATGATCCTAATCTTATCTTCCCCTCCTCTTTCCCCTGCCACTGCCATCTGAAGTACTGAACTGGCTATAAATACCTAATTAGCTAATTATTTGTTGGCCTACGTGGAACATCTTCAGTGAAGGAACTCCTTGGGCCTCTAGGGGAGGGAGCTCCGTGGAGGCAAGAAGAGACAGCTGCATGAGGTGCGTGCAGGAGTAAAGGCAGTACGATGGTACTCAGAAGGATTTCTAGACTTTTGCCATCCCTGGAGAGCAGAGGAAAAGTCATTAGTTCCATGGAGAAATGAGCCTACCTTTGCCCTTACTTGTGCCTGTGTGAGCTGAAGAGCCAGGGGAGACATAAAACCACAGAAATAATTCATTAGGTAATTAAAAATTAAAAAAAGGTTTTTGGAAACATTTTCACTGGCCAGAGGTGCTGTGCCAACAGCATTTCAGGCTATGCCTGCTACTTGTGTGCTCCAGCCCTGTTGGGGAGAGAGACTAGCCAAGAGAGGAGAGTGTGGTCTCCATGGCTGTCCCCTGATGATAATGTTACTGAGAAAAAACATTTGTGCCAGTTTACATGTGCTGGAAAGGTTCATTCTACTAGGCAAGCTGGCCTTGTTCCATCGATGCAATTCTTACAGGTTGCAGTATGCAGTTGTTGAACTGGGTTGACTTTCAGTCCGAACCATCGGAGGACGGGGCCATTGAGCTTCTGTGCATCTTTGGGACAGAGTTGTAACTCCGTTGCCCTTCTGCAGGGAAGGGTGAGGGAGGGATATCAGTCAGATAGCTGATCGTACCAAAAGTCTCATTCCCTTTTCTTCTCGCTGCTGCAGTTGGAGGCATAGGGTTAAGAGATCATGGCATCACAGCAGCTCTGCTGGCTGCCTGTCAGTAGAGGTTAGGACAAGAAGGGAGAACAATCATAAATCTAACCTAGTTTGGGCAGCAATTAATTTCTGACACTGCTTTTATCTTCGTGTGCCTTTTTTATTTTTTTTTTATATATGTATGTGTATATGTGTGTGTATGTCTTAAATTTTCCTTTCCTTTCCTTCCCTTCCTTTTCTCTCTTTCTCTGTCCCTCCATCCCCCACTTGCTCCTTCTGGTTCTCTTCTCCCTCTGCAGGCATGCGCATCCTTGTGAACTTGCTCCTGGACACCTTGCCCATGCTGGGGAACGTCCTTCTTCTCTGCTTCTTTGTCTTCTTCATCTTCGGCATCATTGGGGTGCAGCTGTGGGCTGGGCTGCTCCGCAACCGCTGCTTCATGGAGGAGAACTTCACAATGTGAGTGCCTGGGAGACAATGTCTCCTTCCTTTCTTCCAGGGACATTTCTCTTTCCCCTTCCCTGCTCTCTTGTCTTCTGCTGCCTGTGCATCACTTACTTACACAGATGTAGGGTGATAGCGTGCAGAGTGTTGGCCATGTCTTGCAGTAGGAAGGGAGGGAGGGCAAAGGCATCTATTTTTAGTCTGTCTTCACAGTCCACAGATGCCTGGGCTCATTTGGATTTGGCCAAAGAACAGGTTAACGTATCAGGATCTTCCAGCCACACCTAGGGATTCAAGATGCTGCTCCTACTCCCAGAAAGTTGAAACTCTGAAACACCACCCATACCGTCTTTCTCCTGAACTTGCTCCCTCTTCAGAAAAACCCAACCAGACGAGTTTTGCAGAAAGCCATAGTGCTGTCTGATGCTTCTCCAAGCTGAGGTCACTGTTTGGACAGTAGTGCATTAGCTCCAGAGGCTTTGGAGGGACACAGAGATATTATTGGAAAACTTCAGGAGTAGAATTGCACGTGGGAGGTGCCGGAGGGCTGTTGGGAGAGGTGTCCCACAGCTGGGTTAGTAGAAGTGAGAGAATCTGAAGGCAAAGAGTGGCTGCTTGAATAGAGCAAAAAACCAATGGGGAAACATGGGCAGAGTTCTGGCAAAGAGAGCCTGGAGATACACAGGGGTTGTTTGCAGGTATCTGAGGTTTATTCTGGGGGGGTCAGGAGGGAGTCTGCAGAGCACAGGTCTCCTCCTCCTCCTCTCCACAGTGGGGCGGAAAAGCTCCTGTCTGCCGTGAATTCTCCAACTACCCTCCTGGGGAGCAGAGCACCAGTTCCAGGGCACATCATCTCCTGTTGACTTTCTGGCTTTAGCAGACCTTGGGCTTTAAAACGTCTTCTTAAAACTGTATGCTAATCCCAGGTGTCCTATCAGATTAGACTGCTTAAAAAACTCTAAAGCTGTAGATCAGTTTAGACTGATTAAACAATTCTGAAGCTTTAGATCATCTCAAATTGGAAAAAAAAATAAGTGTGAAAATACAGTCTGCAGAACAGCAGTGGGGTTGGAGAGTAGGAGCTGCTTAAAGCAGCCATTTACTGTGTTTATATATTTCCTGGGGAAAAATGAATGTTTAGGATGATTGTCCTTTATGTAAATCAGGGGTAGTACTACTATAATGAGTGTAATTACATCCATGCAGAGTTGATGTAACTGAGAAATGAATTGGGGCCATAGCCTGTAAAGTGACAGATATTAGAAAATTTTTGACTGACTATTACTAAAGAAATGAATTCTGCAGGCACCCAGTTCACCAGTGATGTGGATGCCTTACAACAGATCTTTGTGTTTTAGTCCTGCTTAGTTTAGACTCAGATACTTTCTCTCTTTTCTTTTTCATCAGCACCTGTCCTATTCCAATGACACTTAGTGAAAAAATCTTCATTCATGCAACATGAAATTTGTGTACTGTAGCACTGCAAGGAATGCACCAGATAAAGTTTAATGGAAAATTTTAAATCTCCACCTTTCACCTTCCTGATCATTAGCTCATCTCCAGCTAGGCAAGCATAAATGATTTTAATTATTCATGCAATTGGAAGGTGCTTGCATTATTTGGAAAAAAACACATGAACTTGTCTTGAAACATTGCACCCATAATGCCAACTGTCAAGGAAGAGTCAAAGTTAAGGTTAAGTCAATTTTAACTTTGCATTTCCTGATTTTAAGGCTTAGCTGTGTAACCTTAATTATGCATGAACTGGAGTTTTTTTTTAGAAGTACAGAAGGTTCACTGCCAAATGTTATAAAACATGTCCATCAACAGTTACATACATGAGCACATCACAGTAAAGCCTGATGAACTTCCTTAATATCACTGCATCTGATTTAGCTTTGATGCTAATGGGGAGAGTGATCAGAATGCAAATCTCTGCATTCCAGCTTTTGTCGTCTAGATGCAAGAAGATTGTGTAGTTTAGCTTGGGGTCAGGCAAAGCTCTGAAAAATGAGGACTCACCCTGGAAATTTCCTGTTTTCCAGGAGCCCTGTTTTTCCTTCCCTTCACCTGAGGCAGTAGACCTGGAAATCCCTTAACCAATGCAAGCCCTATGTCAGGATGTGAGCTCCCAGCTCCACCGGTATTGCTGATGGGAAACTGTCTGTTACAGGAACTTTATGACTGTGGTTTTCTATCCTTGCAGACAAGGTGACATTGTCCTGCCCCCTTATTACCAACCTGAGGAAGATGATGAGATGCCCTTTATCTGCTCCCTGTCAGGAGACAATGGAATTATGGGCTGTCATGAGATACCCCCACTGAAGGAGCGAGGCCATGAATGTTGTTTGGACAAGGACGATTATTATTACTACAACTCAGTCCGGCAAGAGTTCAACATCAGTGGCATGTGTGTCAACTGGAACCAGTACTACAATGTGTGCCGTACTGGCAATGCCAACCCGCACAAGGGTGCCATCAACTTTGACAACATTGGGTATGCCTGGATTGTGATATTTCAGGTAAGACCGAGTTAGCCTCTTAACAAGGCTCAAGCTGTTTTTCTTTTTTCCAACTAAATCTTTCTGTGCTCCCCTGATGGTTTCTTCAGGGTGTGATACAACTGCAGAGAGAAAAGGGCCTTGTAAGTACTCTGGCAAGAGAAACAAGAGTGTACATATGAACGGTGTTCCTGATGATGGGGAGGGATATAGAACTGTTCCAGGCCCTTGATGAAATGAGATATACTCTTCAGGCTGACTTGCACCAGTTCTCCTTTCAATCCAGATCACTATAGCAAAGGAGTCTTTTTTTATTATTTTTTTTTTAAAAATTCCCAGCATGTGTTGCAGATGGGAACTAAAATATGTGTTTTTTTCTTTTCTGCTGGCTGTACGCGGTGTCCAGTCCAAGGGGCACAGAAACCTGCTGTGGGTTTTCCCCTGCTGCGATCCAGGGAAATGAACTATTTTAATGAAATATTCCTGCTGTGGGCTAGCATGATCTCACAAGCTTTGACAGTATGCCACTGTCACCAAGCAGTATCATGCTGATTTCTTGGAATGGAAATTTGGCTTCCTTGAAATGAATTGTTGTTTCTCACCTTTCTTGGGTTGCAACAGCCCTGCTAGTATCTGCCTGTATACACTGATGAGTGAACTCTGGAATCCCACTTCCCTCCTGTTTCTCTTGTTGTTGTTTGTCTTTGCAGGTGATCACACTGGAAGGGTGGGTGGAGATTATGTACTACGTGATGGATGCCCATTCCTTCTACAATTTTATCTATTTTATCTTGCTGATAATTGTAAGTATAAGACTTGATGACTGTCACCACTGCAAGCTAAAAGTCTACAAAAAACAGGTGTTAGGTCAACACAGATACCAAGGAAGCAAATTACTTTATCTGGATTTCTTCTAGGAATCTCAGGAACCCAGCTAGTTGATTTTCACCAACAGTTGGTTGTTAGCCAGGTTATTCTCCTGCACTCAAAAAATATATTCGGGATTGATTCCTAGAGATATACATACCCAGTGTAGGATAATGATCTCATCTGCAGATCTTCTCTTAAAGTTTCCCAAACCAGTATGCCCAAAAGCACAGAAAACCATTTCTACATCTGCCCTCCTACTTGGTCTCTTTATACATTTTAAGCTCTTGAGTCACTCCTGAGCCATGTTTTATGGCCTTTGGCAGCACCTGGATTGCTCATGTTCAGGGTCTCAGATTCATATTTTGACAGATTCAGGGTCTGCTATGCTAAATTACTCCCTCACCGTGAACAAAAACGACATGCTGCTCCCAAGGTGTCACCAGTCCAACATAAACTGGCTATGTAAGATCAACTGGGGCTGGTGGGGGATGGAAAGAGAGAAGTGTGTCTGTGATGAGAACTTAATAAGCAGTTTATAAACCTGTGGATTTATACAAATGTAGTTTGAAGGTTTCTCTGCTGTAAGGACGTTTGTTATGAGTGCTTGGAAAGCGAGGTGAGACACATGGTGCCATTACCTCTTCCACTCCTCAAGACTTCCACACATAAATGCATTTTCTTGGAGGGAATATTCTGTTTCTAACAGGGAAAGATTTTGTTTTTATGAAGACTCTTGCACTTTTCCCAAATGGGGACCATAGTGAAGAGTAGAAGGGAAAGACAAAAAGGATTATGAGAAGTTTGAAATCTGTACACAATAGGTGCAATTTAGTTCTAGGTCACTTAACCCGTAAGGACCGCAGTGTCTGTTTCCAAGGCCTACAGGCATTTGGATGGGTGTCTTGAATGGACCTGGCTGAGACTCTGCTCTTCACCTACTACTTGTCCTATGTGGCCATGCCCTCCTAGAAATAGGATCTCTAGAAGTAACCCAGTAACATTAACAGACTCACCTGGAACAGGTTGTAGTTGAAATTCAAATTGACATGCAATGACCTGAGAGCAAATAAACCTTAATCCAGTTTCTGCAAGAAATTTTGCAGCCTATATGTATGGGGATTGGCATAAAAAAAAAAATCTACTGGTCCATTCAGGTCAGATAATTTATTAAAAAGCTGAATCTTCATGGTATCCTTGATTTCTCCCTGCCTTCTGGCCTTCTACCATCACAATGGAAAGACAAGGAGAGAAAAACAGAAAGATGACCTACTCTCTGTGGGCTGAAACATAAGCTAGGGCAGCAGAGATGAAATACACCTTAAGGAATGATGCTTTTACTTTGAGGCTGGAGAATCTCAAGGAGAGACAGTGCAGAGGTATGGGGGTGGAGTTCCCTGCAGTTTTGTTCCCAAAGGCAAGCTGGATATCCTCTGCTTTTTGTGTGTTTCGAAAACAATTATTTCCAATAAAGTTTGTTCAGATGTCCCACTATGCAGTGGATATTTAGTGCCCACTTACATTTTCACTTTGAGCAGCATGGCCAGGATACCCAGATTTGTACAATGTGCAGTTCAGTACAGAATTTACTCCTTGTCTCAGACACAGTCTCTCCCAGAGCCAGGGAGGACTGTGCAGAGTGTGTGTTTAACCATTGGGGTGGGCGTGCCCATCTCCTGTGGGCCAGTTCCAAAAACAGCCCCTCACCCCCTGCTTCAAACGACATAAATTCTGTCAGCATATTTTTGGTTTCTAATCAAGAGCATCCTTCTAGTGCTGGCTCATCTCATGTGGATTCCTAGTGATTCAAACTTTGTCTCTGAATTTGCAGGTGCTGAAAACCCTCAATTAAACACTCCACCTGAGATTTTACTGCAGAGTGTCATTGACATTTCTAGACCCTCCCTCTTCATTTGCAGAAGCCATGTAGGTTTATTTCCATCAAACACAGAAGCTCATGAACCTCAACTTACTCTGGGGACTGCTCAGAATGAAGAAGCCATATGCTAGATGGGATATTTCCTTTGGCTTTGGTGGAGTTACACCAAGAAAGTATTTAGCCTTTCTTCTTTGCATGTGTAATGCATCTTTTGCGGCACATGGCAACACCACAGTGTGATCTTGCTATCACTTGGTTTCATTTTCCTTCTGAGTCTTCTTATAGAAATCCTTTTTCAAGTCTCATGAAGCACAGTCCTTCCAGCCTTTATCCTTTCCTCCTTCTCCATGGTTGAAAGGCCTGGGTTTCTAAGCAGGATTGCTCTGCCAGTCATACTTCAAGCCCTGACTCTTTGCTTTTCCACATGCATCCTAGCTTTGGCTCAAACTTGCTCTTCTGGGGCTGGATCTCTGCAGCCTCTTCTTTAGAGCTATGCTTTCAACCATGATTTCTCCTTCCCTCACAGAGATATCTTCTAACACCTACATAAGGGCATTACTTGCTACTGCTCATCTGTCAGGAGGAAGGCTCCACCACCTGGATATATTCCCAGCATGGTTAGGACTCCTGCGCAGATGTGCTCCCCTGAGGGGAAGAGGCTGACCCTGGCACTCAGAGTGGCCTTACAGAACAACCTGGTAAAACAATTGTACATATTCAGTAAATTGTAAATAGCTTCCCCTTCTGCCAGAGATCAGGGAGGTGACATGAAGGAAGGACTGCTTTCACCTCTCAGGTCAGTGTTCCATTTGGGTCTTCCTGCTTGAGTTCCAGCTGTCTCTTTGTCACCTCTCTAGCTACTTGGCTACTGGTCTGGCTCCTGGACTAGAGAAAGCTCTTCTGAACTTTCAGGCTGGCATCCACATTAAAGCACTCAGTGGCTTCCTTAGTGCTCTGTGCTTACACACAGAATCATAGAATACCAGGTTGGAAGTGACCTCAAGGATCATCTGGTCCAATCTTTCTGGCAAAAGCACGGTCTAGACAAGACGGCCCAGCACCCTGTCCAGCTGAATCTTAAGTGTCCAATGTTGGGGAATCCACAACTCCCTGGGGAGGTTATTCCAATGTCTAATTGTTCTCATTGTGAAAAATTTTCCTCTTGCGTCCCATTGGAATCTCCCCAGGAGTAACTTGTACCCATCACCTCTTGTCTTTTCCAAGTGGCTTCCTGTAGAAAGGGAGTCTCCATCTTCTTTGTAGCTACCCTTTAAATACTGGAACATGGTGATAAGGTCTCCCATAAGCCTTCTCTTCTCAAGACTGAACAAACCCAATTCTCTCAGCCTTTCCTCATATGGCAGGCTTCCCAGTCCCTCGATCATCTTTGTGGCCCTCCTCTGGACCTTCTCCAGCCTGCCCACATCTTTTTGGTATAGCGGGGACCAAAACTGAACACAGTATTCCAGGTGTGGCCTGAGAAGTGCTGAGTAGAGTGGGATAATGACTTCTTTATCTCTGACGTTGCACTTCTTGATGCAGCCCAGCATCCTGTTGGCTTTCTTTGCTGCTGCAACACACTGTTCTCTCATATTGAGCTTGTTGTCTACCAGGACCCCCAGATCCTATTCCACAGAGCTGCTCTGCAGATAGGTAGATTGTGTGCTGCACTCCTGGATTATGCTTTCCAGGTGCAAGACTTTACACTTCTCCTTGTTGGACTTCATAAGGTTCTTGTTAGCCCACTCTTCCAGCCTAGCCAGAATATTCTGTAGGGTGGCTCTCCCTTCTGAAGTGTCCACTTCCCACTCAATTTGGTATTGTCAGCAAACTTCATCAGGATGCATTTGATTCCATCATCCAAATCACTTCTGAAGATATTAAACAGCTTTGGGCCCAATACTAATCCCTGGAGGATCCCACTTGTGATGGGGTTACCAGTTTGAAAAAGAAGTATTTACCACCACCCTCTATGTGTGGCTTGTCAATCTGTTCCCCGTCTGCCGCACAGACCACTTGTCTAGACTGTAATGTATCAGTTTCTCTAGGAGGAGGCTGTGGGGAACCCTATCAGAAGCTTTGGAGAAATCCAGGTAGACAATGTCCACTGCTCACCCCACATCAACCAAGCAGGTTACTTTGTCAAAGACAATCGGGTTTGTCAAGCATGATTTGCCTTTGGTGAATCCGTGCTGGCTTTTCCCAATCACGTGTTTCATTTGACTTGTGATAGCTCCCAGGAGGATTTGTTCCATAACTTTCCCAGGGATTGATGTAAGACTAATAGGCCTATAATTTCCTGGATCCTCCTTTAAACCCTTCTAGGGTGACATTAGCCTTCTTCCAGTCTTCTGGGACATCCCCCCATCTCCACAACTTCTCAAAGATTGTGGCGAGTGGCCTTGCAGTGACATCAGCCAGCTCTTAACACCCTCAGGTGGATAACATCCGGGCCCATCAATTTGTAGGGATCAAGCTCCTGTAATAGTTCGCATACCAACTCTTCCTTTACTGATGATGGGTCTGTGTTTGCATTAATCTGGATTTTTATTCCCAAGGCCTGAGGCTCAACAGTGCTGGTAAAGACAGAGGTGAAGAAAGTGTTGAGAACCTCTGCCTTTCCAGTGTTGTTGGTGACCAATTCACCTTTTCTGTTTAACAGCAGGCCAATATTTTTCTTGTTTCTTCTTCTTGTTCTTCTGCTGAAGAACTCTTTCTTGTAGTTTTTCAAATCTCTTGCCAATTTAAAATTGAGCTGAGATTTTGCTCTTCTAACTGCATCTCTGCATACCCTGACAATGACCTTATAGTTCTCAATGGGTATTCATCCACTTTTCCATCTCTAGCATGCTTCTTTTGGTTTTGAGCAGACTCAGAAGCTCACAGTTAAGCCAAAGGGGTCTCCTGCTCTACCTACTTCCCTTACCTTTAAAGGGGATGAACTGTTTTTGTGCTTTCAGGAGAGCTTTCTTGAAAAAACTCCCAGCACTATCTCCTTTATCCTTCATGGAAGCTTCCTACAGAATCCTTCCCGACTGAGCTCTGAACGAGCTGAAGTTTGCTTTTCTGAAGTCTAAAACCTTTGTCTTAATACTAACCTTCAGTGTGCTCAGCAGGATACTAAACTCCACTTCATTGTGATCACTGCAGCCAAGGCTATCACTGAGATATTACAGAGCAGGTTTTCTAGGTTTGTGAGTAGCAAGTCTAGCAGTGCCCCATTCCTGGTTGGCACATCTAACATTTGTATGAGGAAGCAGTCCTCTACGCATTACAGGAACTTGATGGTTAATGTTTGAGCTGCTGTAATGTTTTTCCAAAAAATGTCTGGATAGTCACCCATAAGAACCAGGTTCTGTTGACCTGGAGCTTGCTTAAGTGACCCAATATTGCTGCTGTCGTGGTTTGGGCCTGGTCGGCAGCCAAACACCAGGCAGCCACACTGTCCCCCTTCTCTTCAGGCAATAAGAAGGGACAGATGAGCCAGGCTTGGGGTTCGAGATAGGACCGGGACAGGAAAATCACGCTTTATGGTCACGAGCAAAAGGCAGACTTGTTAGGGGAAGGAAAAAAGAACATAGATTTATTACAGACACTAACAACACTTAACAGAGTAGGACAGTGAGAAGCATTGCCACATCTTGAGAACACCTTCCCCCCACCCCTCCCTTCTTCCTGGGCTCAGTTCTGCTCCCAATATCTCTACCTCCTCACCCCAGCAGCGCAGGGGCAGGGAATGGGGGGGGGTTCAGTCAGTGCTGCGGCTTCTTCCATCTTCAGTGGGGGGAGCTTCTGGAACTTGTTCCGCCTGCTCCATCGTGGTCCCCCTCTCACAGGAGACAGTCGTCCACAAACTTTCTCTGACATGAGTCCCTCCCACAGGCTGCAGTGTTCCCCACAGTGCTCCAGCGTGGGGCACCAACTTTCCCCAACTGGAGTCCCTCCCATGGGCTGCAGCCCTTCCCAAGCTGCTCCAGTGTGGGACACCCCCGCATGCTGCAATCCTCCCAGTTCTGAACTACAACAGCAGGTCTACCTTTTCCCACAAGACCCCGGCCTTCTTCAGGCACAGCACCTTGATCATCCAGGTGAAAAACACAGGCCATAAATCAATGTCTGCTCCACCATAGATCTTCATGGATGACAGGGGGCTGCCCTGCTGTCTCACCGCAGGATACAGGGGGGTCTCTGCTCCGGCACATCTTGCCCCTAATTTCTTCCTCCATTCCTTCACTGACCTTGCTATTCACACAGCTGCCACAACTCCTCCTCACAAGTCCGACTCCTCCTCACCATGTCCCTTCTTAAATACCTTATCACAGAGGTGCAGCTGATTGGCTCAGTTTTCGTGCAGAGGTGGAGTTGACTTGGAACTGGGGGAGCTTCGAGAAGCTTCTCACAGGGGGCCACCCCTATAGCTCCCTCCCCTGCTACCAAAAGACCCCACCACTCATTTAAACCCAGGACAGTTTCTTTGGCCTTATCGTCTTGGTTTGGAGGTCGGTAGCAGATGCTTACTATAAGATCCCCCTTGGAAATGACCCCTATGATCTGGACCCAGAGGCATTCTATAGGGCTTCCACAATCACCGTAGTTGACTTCTACACATTCAAGGTTTTCCTTAACATAGAGCATGGCTCCTTCACCTCTTCTTCCCTGCCTGTCTTTATGAAACAACCTATAGCCATCCATCACGATCCTCCAGTCATGTGAGTTGTCCCACCATGTATCTATTATCCCTATGATATCATAACTTTCTGACTGGGCACGGAGCTCCAGTTCTTCCTGTTTGTTCCCTGGGCTGTGTGCATTGGTATACATACACTTGAGATGGTTGGTCTTCTGGTTCACATCTTGGGAGGCAGCTAAGGAACATTTGTCACTACTCTGGTTGGCCTGGATTATTCCTCAGTTAGTTGTAATGGTGTGAGCGTTGCCACTTTGGACCCCACCCCCTGGGTCCTTCAGTTTAAAGCCCACCTTAACAAGTTGGACAGCCTTCTGCCAAAGATTCTCTTGCCTCTTCTAGACAGCTGGATCTCATCTCTCCTTAGAAGGTTATAGTCATCAGAGAATGTCCCATTGTCATAAAAGTCAAAGCACTCACAATGGCACCCACTGCAAAAGCAGAAGTTGATTTGCATTATACATCTATTTCTGGCTACACCTTTTCCTCTAACTGGTACAATGGAAGAAAAGATAACTTGGGCATCAATGCTTTTTGCTTGCACCCCCAAGGCTTTGTCATCTTCCTTGATTCTGCCCAGGTTCCAGCTTGCAGTGTCATTTGTGCACACATGAAAGATTAGCAATGGATAGCAGTCTGTGCGCTTGACAAGTTGTGGCACCCTCTTGGCAACATCTTGGACCTCAGCTCCTGGAAGGCAGCATACCTCTTGTGATTCCTTGTCAGGCCAGCAGATGGGTACCTCAGTGCTCCTCAACAGAGTCACCCATTATGAGCACTTCTTTTGCAGTATCCACTGTGTGCTGCTGGTACAGTTTCTCCTTGTAGACCTTGCTCATGGGTGTCTACAGCTGTTAAAACTTCATATCTGGTTTTGGTTGTAATGCTAGAGGATGGGGCCTGAAGCAGAGTCCTGCTTTTGTGGGTCACCAGGGTCCAAGGTGCCTCATTCTCCGTGGTGTCCACCACAGGCGCACAGTTCTGAAACCAATTATCTGTCTCTCTCTCAACCCCTCTAATACTGCGCAGCCTTTTAACTGTTTCCTGCAACAACTTGGCCACTTGATGCAACAGATAGATCATCAGCCTGTGCACATCTTTTTCAGACATTTACCTTTTCTCCAGGAGAAGGGTCTGGGCACTCATTGCAACCTACCATCTCTACCAAAGTCTCCTTCCTTACCAGTTCCATCTGGGTGGAAGCGTCAGACATCTCAGGGGCTTTCTCCTCAGAAACGCTGGTTTTAACAGGAGGCGAGTGCCCACCATTATCGCAGAGATCTCTTGAGCTGGTAGGGTGACTATGCCCTTCCGCACAAACTGCTGTGCCATGCTCTTTGCAGCCCTTCTGGTTGCTTATACCCCCCAAGCTGCTTTTTATAGTCATGGGGGTGGTCATAATTGTTCTGGCAATGCCCAGACCTCATCAATGTCTCCCACGAGAGCTGCCGGCTCCTGATGGATCTCTCCATCTCCCTGGCATTTTCCTGCTTCAGGAAAACAACCTGTTGGGTAAGATCTGCTGCTCTCCAGGGAGTCAAGCTGGCTTCAAAGCTGCTCTCTTTGGCAACTGACATGTGGGCTTCAGAAGACAAGCTGGATATCCAGACATAAGCAATAAAAATAATGGGCAAGTAAGTCAGCATCTCCAGCACCAGTCAGATTTTATTAGATATTGAAGAGACAAGGATGGAATCTTGGGCTGAACAGGCCAAGGATCTGTTTAATCAAAGCACAGCTTAGTCTCGGGGCTGAATGGGACTCCTGTGATGGGATTCTGAATCAGTGGTCTCCTGCCTCTGTCAGATGCTTTGTCTGACTCCATGTCAGACACTTTTGCTCTCCCTGCTCGGCTAGCTTAGATGGATCGCTCAATTATGAGCCATCTGGGACCCTTCTTGTCCTTCTGCTAGCTGGGAGCCAGTGTCAAGCTCGGCAGAGCTTTAGGTTTTATGGACTTGCCTGTCATCTTAAGGATTAAACAAGCTCATTTGTTTTGCGTTTGATGTTCCTAGCTAAGAGGTTTAAGGATTGGGGGTTATTTGCCATATCTAGTCTTCTCACTTCTCTCCTTTTTGGTCATCTGGTGGGAGGTCACAGCAAACAGTGCCTTCGAGGAGAGGGCTTGGTGATGTGAAACCTGAACCCAGCTCCAGATTCAACCCCAGGCTGACAGTGTCATCCTGCTTGAGGGCATCTTGTTGCCCTCAGCTCCTCTGCTTGTAGCCTAGAGAGAAGCTGTTGCAAGTCTTAATCGCTTGTTGCTTGTGGAGTTGTTGGAAGTTGCAAAATACCAGGCAGTGTCACAATTATGTTCCAGAAATGCACACAAAACTGGTGTCCAGCTCCCAACTCTACCTTGCTCAGGTCAAGATGAGGGAGATAACTGAATGGGCAAGGCTGTGTGAGTACCGTGTGATGCTGAGGGGGAAAGAGAGCAGGAGAGTGCATTGGGGAAGAATTTGGATTCCCAGTCATACTTTCATCAGTGAAAACATGAAAGGCCTTGTGGACTGGGGAGAACCTTGGGGGAAGGCAAAGGGATCCAAATGAGGCATTGTTTTAATTTTCAAGGTCACATACAGAAGTTGAAGGAAAATAGGCTGAAATATGGGCGGGAGGAGAGGGAAGAGAAGGGCTCAGTGATGAAGGGAAACAGAATTAGAACAGCTTTGAAGGCTGCTGAGAGGAGGAGGGTAAAAAAAAAAAAAAATAAGCCTTTATTTTGAGATGGTTTATTGTCCTTATGTTGAATCTGTTTGCAAAGGGCTTCATGTTTCAAGGGCTTATTCAGATGCTTGCAGGGACACCCCCCCCCTTTGAAATACTGAGAGCCACTGTATTGAGCCTCTGGACAGGGATGCTGGGCACCTGTGTGCAAGAGAAAGGGACAACCAAGGGGGCAAGCTAGTGGGGGAGTGGCAAAGGCTGTGCACTGTGGGGAAGGCTGCTTGGATAGATAAAACAAGCTGGGGTACTTGGTGAAAAAACCTCCACCTTTTCCATGCATGAGGGTTCCGGTCAGGTTATTGCCACCTTTGCTTTGCTGGAAGGGTTATATGGGGGAGGACACATGTGAAGATAAGGGCAGGACTGGATCAAGCTCTTTGTCAGAGCTGTTTGCTTGGAAAGGGGAGACAGAATGGTGAGATTGGGTCCTGTGTGGGTTTGTATAGGAGGAATGTGGTGCAAGGATGTCCCTTGGCAGGGATGCTCCCTGGTCCAGGGGAAGCAGAAATCTTGAGCTGGTGCTTCCTCTGCTCTTGGAGGCTGCCTCACAGAGTCTGTTTCAGAGCAGCACAGACATGTGGTCCTTGATCAGAGATCAGACCCTGTGTTTTATCAACGTCACATCACCACTTACAGCTCTACAGGGAGTAGGCACCAATCAAGACATCATAGCTTTTGAGAATGATTTTGAACGTGGTTATCAGCTCTTTTATGTATGAAATTCTCATCATATTGAAGCCAAGGTTTTATCCTAAGTGTAATGGATAGATCTCCTAGTGGAGATTAATCTGTAATTTCATAATATGTAACACTGAGAGTGAGATTTTTACCTCCAGATCTCTCAGCACCAAGGAGTATTTGCTCCATTTTACATATAGGAAAACTGAGGCAAAAGAAGCTTAAAGGGAACATGCAAAGGTGTAAAATAAGCCTGGTAGACTTCTTGGCTTCTGTGTGGAGAATTGAAAGAACTTGGGCATTTTGGTTTGTTTCTAAGAAATTGGGGGAATGGGTTTGTATTCAAAATGGAAAGCCTACCTAGGCTGGAGGACAAGTTAAATAAAAGCTAATATAATATGTCTAGTATCAGAAGAATAGAAAATGATCAGGGAAGTACTGTTTGCCATGTAATGCCCTTCTCAAAGTCATTAGATTTTGTAAACTCATCTTTGTTTTTAAGAGCTCATTCATTTCAGCAAAGTGCCATCTCCCTGTATGGTGAATTAAGGTGTAAATGGAAGAAATAAATAAAATACTTTGAGAATACTGGCATGTCCTCCAAGAGTTGAAGGCCATAAATGACAATGTATGATTTTTTCAGTCGTAAAAGAGCAAGCAGAGAAGAAAGCAACCAAAGTACCAAACTAGTCCTCTGTCTCCCACCTACTGTCTAACACAAAGGAGAGGGAAAGAAAAAGTCCAGTTCTCATCAAACCCTTGCAGGTAACTAGCTGACTTGCTAAAGGTCCCAAAGCCTGCCAGAAGAGCCAGAAGTCAGGCTTGTGTTTCCTGAATTTCAGTTCAGAGCTCTAAATTCTGCACGGAAATGACATTGAGTGAGTTCTCTAAAACAAGCTCAGCCAGTGTTGGCTTCTTCTGAAATCCCAACTCCATATGCAGTCTGCTTCCCTTTCCCCTGTCTGCCTCCAGTTACTTTCTCCTCCTCTCTTCTCTTACATTACCCTTCCCACATGTTCTTCCTCATGCTGACATCGACTGTCCCTTCTTCTCCTTTGCTACTAGGTGGGATCCTTCTTCATGATTAACCTGTGCCTGGTGGTCATCGCCACACAATTCTCGGAGACCAAGCAGCGGGAGCACCAGCTGATGCAGGAGCAGAGAGCCCGGTACCTCTCCTCCAGCACTGTCGCCAGCTACATGGAGCCGGGAGACTGCTACGAAGAGATCTTCCAATACGTCTGCCACATTGTGCGCAAAGCCAAACGCCGCACCCTTGGGCTGTACAACAGCATACAGAGCCGGCGCCAGGGCCATGTGGAACCAAGCAGTGCCAAACTAAGCATGAACAGGAAAAGCCAGAGGCACTACAGTAAGGATTGCATGGGTAAAGCTGGAAATGCCAATAGTGGAGACGTGAGAGTAACTGTGAGCGTCTCCATGTGCCAGCTTGCCAAAGGACTTGTGCCTACAAAGCACAGAATTAAAATTAACGTGGGGCCATGGCCAGCACACCAGACCAGCAAGGTTGGGGATGACCAGCAGGAATGGGAATGAAACAGGGGTGACCAGCAGGGAACATGGGAAACCCAGGTCTGAAACCCAGACACCATAATGGGATCACTGGCTGAGGCTTGTAAAGGGCTTCAGGTCTGGTATAGCAAGGTGATGATAGCAGTTGGGGAGATATTAGCGGGATATGATGGAGTGGGATTGAAGATTGGACTCAGTGACACAGCAGGTCCCCCAGAGCTCTCCTCCCAAACTGAGTTGCTGCGGAAGCTCAGGAGAGAGGCAAAGGGAGTAGAATTGCAATAGCATGTCCCCTCAACCCATGGAGCAATACTGAAGAAGTCTGTTTGATATGCAGGGGCAATGGAGACAATTTCTATTGATGGGAGCACATGCTGTTGTGTAAAATTAGACATGATGTACCATTTAAATTGGATTCCTGGCCTGAAAAGTGACTGTAAAAATGGTTTTATAGAGTTAGTATTAACTGCCTGCCAATGCCTTTCCTAAGTTATGCTCCCATTAACATGCAAAAAGGCGAATTTTCCTTCAGCTGGTCTTGTATACTTAGTCTTTCATTTTCTTCATTTGCTGGGAGATAAGTTTCTGCAGGCTTCATGCACTGTGTTAATGAACTAAATGCTTTGTTCCCCAAGTGTCCATTTGATCTGCCAGGCCCAACTGGAGGATCGAGGAACACAAACTTAGTTTTCTCACTGAAGTCAGGAAAACTGTTCTGATTCAGAGCGCACGGACGATCAGGAGGAAGTGTTCTTGTGCTGTCTTTCCTGGATTCCTGAGATGCTTTGCTAATGTAGCTTCCCTAATTTAGAGCGTCCGGCTCAGCATGTGGGTTCTCAGACCCTACTTGCTGCAGTTCAGGCCAAAAGTAGCCCTCGTGATTGTTTTTCCCTCAGTTTCCATTAACGGAAGCTACTGAGTCTCAAGCTGTGATTCCTGCATCAGACGAAATAGTTCTTCCTCCATGGACGTGAACCCCCCATTGAGCCTAATCACTGGCAGCTGAACAGTACCATGCCTTCTAGTGACACAGCCAGTCAGTATAAAGCCCCCAACAGCAGTGGCTTTTATTGCTGCTCTTGAGATAATGTGTCAGATTTAATCATCCCTACAGCTAGAAAGCCCAGTTACCCTGTCTGAATACCCAAAAGCCAAACAGATGCCCAGTTTCAATGTCTTTCTCAAAGCCTTCTCCTTTAAGCGTGATCATTTCTCTCCCCAGGACTTTGCCAGCAGCACAACTCTCTTGACTGCCCTCCTCAGGGCTTGGTCCAGCCCATTGCTGTGACATCAACCTCTGATCCCACCAACTGCCCCCGATGCCATAAGGGGGAGCATGAAGTATCCCGAAGGCTCTCTGTCCTGGATAGTGCTGACTCAGACCAGGAGGATGGAGGAGCCAGCGAAGAGGAGGGAGAGGGCAGCAGAGAGGGCCAAGGTGCCTCCGGGCTGGAGAAGGAGGAGGAGGAGGTGGAAGAAGGCGGCCGGCTGAAGCTCTGTAGTGACATGTGGCGAGAAGTGAGGGTCAAGCTTCGAGGGATTGTGGACAGCAAGTACTTCAACCGTGGGATCATGATCGCAATCCTAGTGAACACTATCAGCATGGGCATCGAGCACCATGAGCAGGTAGGGCACCTCAGGGCACAGGGTGGGCAGCGGGGACAGGTGAGTCCTGCTTGGGGTTATGGCTGTGCTAAGCAGCTGATGCAGCTCGGTGGAAGCAGAGATTGAGCAATTTGGACCCCAGGCTGCAGCACAGATGGTCCCAGCGTGGCTTTGGAGAAAGCCTCAGGATCTTGCAGGGTCTTTTCTTCCTTATCCCTGCATTTAATCACTTTCACTGTCTCCATGTATTTTCCACTCACCACCTTTCAAACCCCCTCTTTTCCTCCTCCCTGCTCACTTCTACCCTTCTTTTTTTGTTTTTTCACCGTGTCTTCTCTTTCCATCTGCTTCCCTCTCCTTCACCCTCATCTCTTCCATCTTCCTCATCTCTCTCTCTCTCATTTCTCTCTTCATTAGCTTACTGAATCCTTAGTCTATTTGGTTAATTTAATGTGCCCTCTGGGGATGTCACAGGCACTTCACCAGCATCTCAATTCAAATCCATCAGCTCGCTAGCCTTTCCAGATTAATTAAGAGATGCCTGAGCACCGTCTATCTATACAAGAAAGCTAGGAAAGGCACCACCTCCCACCTTCAGTCATTTTGGGGGCTCAGATGGCTTGAGCCTTTCCTTTGCCCTGACAGCAAGAAGTGATAGATAGGTCAGACATCGACAGCAGGTGTGGGCACAGGTTTGACTTTGATGCCAATAGTTTGCAGGCAGCTCTGAGTCAGCAGTGCACTTTATCCTAATGACAGACTTGTGAGATGGAGCAGGATTGTGTGCCCTCATTTTATAGCTGGGAAACAGAGGCTGTGTCTACTTTGCGATGTGCAGGGCCAGCTTCAGAGGGTGTTAAGCATGCCCATGACCCTACATCTGCATTGCTGGCTGGTAGCTCTGCTGCACTTTGTGTTAAAGTCATGCACTATGCTGTACATCCATGTCTCAGATCTATGCTGCCAATCTGAATGTGACCATGATTCACTCCAGATGTCTGCTCAGATCAGAAAAATAAGATATCACTCCACTACTGAGATGCTGACTGCATGGAAGTTTTGGAGCCAAGGTGAAGTCTAGTCCTGAACACAGTCTCAGGCAGCAAAGAGACAAGCAGTGAGTCTGGTTCAAGCAAGGCACTCAGATTTGTCCTGTGTTGTGTCAGGATGGAGGTATCTTGAGACCCTGAGTACCTTAAATTACCTGTTTGAGTCAACACAGTGTCTCAGCCAGTATCTGAAGCCTCAGATGTCTGGATCCCACCCACATGCCAAGCATTAGACCATTTTTCAAAGCCCAGCTAGTTTCTGATAGAAGGATGAGAAACCTTAATTTGATCCCAGAATGCAAAACTGCACTGGATGCCTCAGTATCAGAAAAATACTGGCAGGAGCTCAGAGGAGAGGAAAATGAAGAAGAGGCTGGAGGGGTTGACTCATGAAAATAGATAAAAAAGAGCGATGTATTTATCACGTAGCAGAGAGATGACTAAGGGTTGAAGCCCAGGACAATATGAAAACTGCCCACTGATGTTTCAGAGATGTGAGGACCAAGCAGGGAGAGTCATTGTTCATTTTGGTTTATTGGAGACAGC
This sequence comes from Tyto alba, assembly GCF_018691265.1. NCBI lineage: Eukaryota > Metazoa > Chordata > Aves > Strigiformes > Tytonidae > Tyto > Tyto alba. The sequence goes on from NW_024881282.1 coordinate 33,941,608, forward strand.
GTGAATTAAGAGCTTAGCAGAAGAATATTTGAGCTGGAGGTAGAGAATTCAGTCTCATGTTCTGGCAATTGTGTGTGCAGATTTAAGCCCTTCTAGGCCACCTCTGCTATGCTTGTTCAGCCTGCAGCAGAGTATCTAGTAGCAGGTTATTCATGGCAAGTCCTGAAACTTACGCTATCACTTTTTACCCAAAGTAGCTAGGAAAAGCTTATGACCCTCCATGCTGTTTCTACTAGAAAGAGATATCAGCTAAATTGATCACAACTGAAAAATGTGGTGCAACCTGTTTATTTAAAATATATATACTGAATCCTGTTTCCCTGGTTCAAAAAGATTAAAAAAATATATATTCAGACCATGCCATGAATTCCAGGTCCGTTTCAGTCAGCAGTTAACTTGAAAGCACACGGGCATTTGCATTTCCCTTTGCTTTCTTTCAGTTTTCCTTAAGCCCTGCTATCAATATGTGATACAGTCTGAGAAACTGGTGCTTCATTACCTCATTTTTTCTCCTTCCTTTCTGTTTTTTCTGTTGTTTTTCCTCCCAGAAACACAAATTTTCACAGAGTGATATCCAGCAAAACCTCTCTGCCCACAGAGATCTGTGATTTGCAGGGTGATGCCAACCTATGGCTGAAGTAGCTTCTGTTGCTTCAGCTACTTCATCATATGAATGTCTCCTGGCCCAGAGCTAATGCGTATAGAGACCTTTTGAGCTTTTATTTTCTCGTGCATGGGAGATTTCAACCCCAGTCATTCTCTGGGGATGTATCTTGCTGGACAAGAGGACGTGTGAAGGTGTCACAGGTTTGAGCAGTCCTGGGAGCAGTTCATGGCACGTCCACCAGTTCCTTGCTGTTCTACTTGTTGATAGACTGTGCCCAGGTGAGCTGGCTTGCTGACCAAAGCAACCACCACCCATCAGGTTAAGGGGTGAGAGAGACTGCAGGAGCCAGGCACAAGGTTCAGACTCAGAAACACAGAGACCTGGGGGACAGAGCCCATGGGTGAGTCTTGCCTTTGATTCCTGAGCCTGGACCTACAGAAAGAAAAGCATGACTTAAAATTACCTGTTTGTTACAATTCAGGAGTTTATTATTCACAGTGTTTTTCTGCCAGGAGACTTAACCTCAGCAACTCAAGCCACTTTACTCAGATCCAAATCACCTTGGAATTTGACTTTGTTTAGCTTATCCATCCAGTCCTTTGTCCTGTCCTGTTCATGTGGCCAAGGCAGCTTCCCATTTCCTTATACATTTCTTGTGAGGGAAATCAACTCATCTGGGGACAAACTGCACTGCTATTAGTCCTTTTTAATCCCTAAACTTTCCACAAGTTATCACTTGTCAATAGATAAGCTTATTCAAATCCATTAGTGTGCATTATACCATGTAATATCCTCAGTATTAGGCCTTCAGATATTGCTGGGACACTGCACAAGCCAAGATCCATCATTTCAAGCTTTGTCCTGCTTGAAATAGTTTTTGCAGTTCTTCAGATCTGCTTCTACTTGGAAGTGTCTATTTCTAAAATCCAGTGTAGAAAATCAAGATATTAGATGTTTTTGGCTGTCCAGAAGGATCCTTTTAAGAGGCTGGCTTACTTTTAATATTCTCAGAGCACCTGCTGCTGCTCTCTTTTCTCCCTTATTCAGCAAGAGGATGAAAGGCTGATCCCAGTTGAATGTCCCAGGCTGCATTTCTCATGTATTTCTTGAATGACCTGTTGGACTCAAGCTTCTTTGCCATTAGTAGCCAATGAGACAATTTCTGAGCAATTTGGTTTATCTCTCCAGTATCTACTTAGAGTATTCCTTCATATATCGGATCAATACTTTATGAGATGTGTCTTGTATGGATCAGGAGACGATCCCTTGTTTCCTGACTAGACCAGCCCTGTGGATCAGTACCTTCATATCCTTCAGCCTGTGTGATTTCCCTTTATACTAGTATTTATTGCATCCACAAGTTCATATTTTAGAGTTATTGCTTCTCTTTTTACTATTTGCTGCTTGTCAGAAACATTCAGCAAATGTCCAAGCCAGCTCATCATACTGACATTTAGTAAATGATGGAACAGTATCCCTGGGGTGTTAGATGAAACCACATTACTTCAGTGTTGTAAAAGTAGGGTATAACAAAACATCATGAAATCCTGCATTGGTTGTGGGTTGGCGATTAGAGTAAGTAAAAGCCAGTTGGTGTGTTCCATGGCTTATTTCTCTGACTCTTCTGATTATTGTCAGGTGACTTCGAAATGGTGAGTAAAAATAGACAGGCTGGAGGGACCTCTCCACGGAATATATCTCTCTCATGTTCTCAGAGGAAGTGATGTGCAGGTACTGTTTGGTAGGGCTGGTCTGCATAGATCACATCAATTATTCTTCACTTTCTAGACAGTTGCAAATTTACTTCTGGTTAGCAGAAGCTTCTCCTGCAGTGACTTCATGGTGGTTTGCATATTCTTAACCTTTCCTATATTGCAGGAGTTTCTGGCTGCTGTTAGGTAGTGGATTCACTACATTTTCAGTCTAATCTGACAAAAGAGCTCCAATGTTAGTTAGTAAGTAACTGAGGGAGATAAGGGAGAAAAAAAGCTGAACCACTGCCCTCTGTTGTCCTAGTTCTAGTTTCTGATCACTGGGCAGGAGCTCTGAAGTAGATCTGAATCATACATTTCAGTCTCAGTATTTGATCTACATTGTTTGGGATGAAGGACTTCATGCCATGAAGATGTGAATTGAGTAGTTTCACGGATTTGGATTTGGAAAGAGAACCATACACAGAGTATGTGAACTAGTCTGGTTAAAACACTGGCCTCTGGGCATGCTTTGCGCCCTGGGATCTCTCTCCCCTTCAAGCCACCCTCCTCACACCAATATTCAGCTCTCGGAGCTTTGTTCAAGTTTCTCTCCTAGTGTGATGGGTAAATCAGTCTACCCTGGTTTGGCGGTATGAACAGACTTCTTATGGAGATATGTCTGGTGTTTCCTGGTTTTGCTTGAATTAAAATAACCTTGTGTTCAGGCCTTTCCTTGTGGACACTTCAATTTACAGTTTCTAGGTAAACCTGGGTGACCTGGGAAGAGGAAGCCTTGCTAATGGATTTGATAATAAATGCCTGAGTGCTGTTTGTGGGAGCCTGGGGAGCTCTCACAGCTGTGAGGTGACACATCTATTGTGTTGGGGATCCCATGTGTTGGTAGGAAGAAAAGGAGAGAACCCCTTTTTCTCTGTTCATTTGACCTCTTCATCAAGTTCACACTTCCCTGGCCAGAGAGAGTCCCCCGCACCAGCCGTGTCCACTGTCACTCATGGCCACGCTGCCCCAGGTGCAAGGCCATGCTCACGCAGGACACAGGCCCTGGCAGCCCTCACCCTGGAGCCCCCGCTCCCACCTGATGACTATTTACACCCTGCTGAATTATCTGTATCTCCAGAAATGGCTGCAATGCATGATCTGCCTTTAGCCAGTGAGTGTGCCTCACTAGTTGGCTCCTCTCTCTTTTTATCTTCCTTTTCTCTGAGGTCATGCCTTTTGTGTTGCTCTTCCTTCCCCAGCCTTTACTTCTTTCCTACTCCATTTTTAAATATCTCTCCTTCTCTACTTCTTGTGGGTTCCAGTGAGCTTATTTTACTTTTTTTTTTTTTTTTTAGCTTAGTTTTTTGACTTCTCTTTCGTTGCCTTACTCTCTGTCCATCTCTCCTTCCTATCCCTGGCCAGTCTTTCCTGTCCCTCTCTCTAGGAAAGATGCTTTTCTGGGGCTGATTGATGGCCCATTAGAAAAAGATTAACAGGTGGAGGCTTGACTAGAGAAACAGATGTCAGGGAGGGAAGGAGAGACAGGGGAACAGGTGACCTTTTCTACAAGCGAGAGGCAAGCATGGCTTTTCAAACATCAATTGCTCCCTACGACAGCACTAGAGAGAACGTGTGGACAGCAGAGAGGAGGATAATCCACCATCATAGCCTCTCGCTTTTTTACATTGCTCATTCTCACTGACATAATCATTTGATTCAGGCTGCAATTGGCATCTCTGTTTAGCATATGGACCTCATGTTCCCAGCAAGTGTCATTACTGCCTGGCTTTCCTTGAAGTGATCTTCATCTCTCCCTTCCCATGTGCACTTGCTCATTCTTTCTCTCTCTTTGCTCTTATCTCCTCTCCTTTCCCCCTCATTTTCAGGATGGTTTTGTTATTCAAATGTAATTATGGATGGAAATTGAGCCATCTCCCTTTTTTTGATTTTAAAGAAATGGAGTATTTCAATAAAGCGCTGCAACAAGGAATGCAAAAAAATTAGCAAAGGGCACGGGGAGCTAGAGATGTAAGGAGCAGTTTCCAGTCCATTTGTTCACTTGGGAGTATCTGGGCCCCTGGGGGTCCCAGAGCAGGAGTTAAAGCAGCTCCCAGCTTCAGGGGAAGGGTCAGACCCAGAACTGCATTCCTCTCTCACTTCCTCTTCTACCAGCTGAATAAGTAACAGGCACAGCCAACACAAAGGCAGCCCTTCAGAAAAAACAGCAATTTTGCAGTCCTTGGGGAGAGACCATGACTCCCCTTCCTAGTGGGCACTAATACTGAATTTATGGTAAAAGAATTGGCTTTGACCTTCTGGGACTCACTTTTTTGTTTCCACAGTGCCAGGAATGTCTGTCCTCTCTTGCCCTGAACAACAGACTTTTGAAGTTTCCTTGTTCCCATCCATTTTATGTGATGCTTAAAAGAGTGGCCTGGTGGGCAGGCATAGCTCAGACCAATGAAGGAAGAGGGAAGTCTTCAGGCATGTTTTCAGTATGGGTATCCAAACAGTGAGAGCAGTACTGTCTGATACCACAGAGCCTGGGTCAGGCTCACATCGAAGGTTTGTTGCTGGAGCTCAGTGGCACAGTAGATTAAATATCAAATATGTAACCTTGTCTGAGGTGTGACATACCTGCCCCAAGGTAATCATGGAAATTTGGGCCAGAGGAGCCCTGAAGGAGTGCCTTGGAGCTGCTGTGCCTTGTCCCTCTGTTTGAGAAAGTGCCACACCTTCATCTGGAGCAGGTCCCCACCAGCTGCTGCTTGAGAAGGTGGTGGCCATCAGCATGCTACAGCCAGGTGAATTGCCCTAGCAGTCTCATGCAGTCTAAAGGCCATGGGCTGTCTAGCCTGGCCCCAAGATGCAACCCATTATACTGGGAGGAAGTTTTTCTCTCACTTTGGGAACACTTTGTACCTTGCCATCACTGTGGTAGTCTCCCTGGGCTATGTATGTGTGTGTCTGAGTGTGTGCAAACATGGGCAGGCTTGCTCATGTGTTGCTTGTCATGTATCTGACCTGGTTTGAGACTTCAGCCCTCGCTGTTTGGCCTGGTGCAGTCCTGGTCCCTGGGTGAGAGGTGCTTCAAGACGAATACATCCCAAATTCAGTGCAGGGAATGCCTCCATTTCACAGGGGATGGCATCCCTCATTAATGACATCAGTGTAGCCTCTGTCTCCCTCTGAAGCATCATCATTCCTGAGTAAATGGACTAGACCCTTTCCTGACCTTGTCAGAGAAGTTTCCAAGCCTGCACACATTGAAGAAAAAGTCATTAATTCAGAAAACAAAAGGAGGAGTAATTTAATTTGCTGAGATTTGTTCCACTGAAGGAATCATTAAAACACTTTCTCTCATATGCACAAACACATTGGTCTCTGCTGGAGAAGGCTGTATCACAGGGGCTGAAAGATGTGTCAGAGATTCAACAGAAAAAAATGACCGAGGCAGGGTCAGATTGCCTTTTATTTATTTATTTTTTTTTATTTCAACTCAGTCATCTGGTGTCATCCCTGGAGGTTTTCACCTTGTGCATCTGCTTTTCTTCTCTTGCTGTCCATTTGTCTCTTTTCCTCACCCTGCCTTGCTCTTCTTGTCCCTCATAGGTAGGTGTTAGCAGTGTGCCCCTTCTCACTGTTGTCTTATTCATCCAGTCAGATGTTCGCTTGAGTAATGAGACCACTGTGAGGATAGAGACATGAGAAAAGACTGCTGGAGCAAGACTGGAAAACTAATGCATACCAAGGATTTGGTGGGGAGTGGGGGAAAGAAAAATGGAGAAGGGAAAAAATAGAGAGGAAAGGGGCAGAAAAGTGCAGTGAGGTTTAGAGGAAGATGGGGAGCTGTTTTCTGTCATTCAGATGTTTTCAGAATTTCAGCAAAAACTTGTGCCATCTACCTGCGGAAACCTCAGAGAAAGAAATCCTTGAAGAAGGAGGTTGACCACAGATCAGCCACTTTTGCCTGCCTCAAAAAAATACTCAAGTTCTTTGCACAAAGTAAAGCAGTCTTTAGCAGGGGAACCAGAGTATGGATTGGTATGTGGGGGACACCTGGTCAGCTTTGGCTGTGTGAATGGCTGTGGGGCTCCTGACCACCTCTAGTAAAGGAATTTGTTAGGGACATAATTGATGATGAAGGTAGTAAATGCACAAAGAAATTGGACTGCAAGTGGCTCCATCCAGCTCCACTCTAATCTCATCCATGGGAGATTTGCAGCTGCCTACAAAGCCTGTCCTCTGGGAATGATGACACTTTATTTCCCATAATTTCAGGGCTCTTTCGGTTCTGACTCTCTGAATTTGCCTCCTCTCCAGCCAGAAGAATTGACCAACATCTTGGAGATCAGCAATGTTGTCTTTACAAGCATGTTTGCCCTGGAGATGATCCTGAAACTCGCTGCTTTTGGACTCTTTGATTACCTCCGCAACCCCTACAACATTTTTGACAGTATCATCGTCATCATCAGGTGACAAAGACCTTTGGAACAATTGAAATACTCATAGAAAAGAGTACCACAGAGCTTGCATGTTTTCATGTGCCTTTTCAAACAGGATTTAGCATCTATACTAGGAGGAGCTGAGCTGATTCACAAGACCAAGGATTGGGAGACCAAGATGTCTTTCCCCATCACTTGGTGGTCCTAGGCAAGCTGCATAGTGTTTATGCCCCTCAGTTCTCTCCTCTGTAGAATGGAGGTAATTGCAATTGCCTTGTACGTCTACAACAGATATTAGCTGTGAAATATTTTAAAAATGCAGAAATTAAGGATGCTACAAAGGTTAAATGTGTGAAAGAACTTGTCTGGCTGGAATTTAATGCTGCAATCTTTTCCTCATTCATGCAACATGCAATGCCATGTTCATGTTCTTAAGGGAGAAGTGCAGCTTTCTGCATATAGGTATAAGCCTATAGTATATATTTCTAACTATGTCTTGCTGAATCAGAATTTCTCTCTGACCTTGTTATCCTTGCTGCCGATGCAGAGGTGAAAACTTGGATTAGTGTATTTATTCTTCTCTCTCTTCTGCTTGTTCACTTGTCTTTCATTTTGTTCCTTGTACACCCTGTGCCTCTCTGGGCCTTAGCATCTGGGAGATCATTGGCCAGTCGGACGGTGGCCTCTCTGTGCTGAGGACTTTCCGTCTCCTGCGGGTGCTGAAGCTGGTGCGTTTCATGCCCGCGCTGCGCCGCCAGCTTGTGGTGCTGATGAAGACTATGGATAACGTAGCCACCTTCTGCATGCTCCTCATGCTCTTCATCTTTATATTCAGGTGAGGAGGCAGTTAGTTGCCTCACAGTGTTTTGGAGAGGCACTGCATGGCTCACATGGACAGCAGCTTCAGAGCACAATTGCATGACTCGTCTTGCCCATTGCTCTAGGCTTAGGCAGCCCTGACAAATGTTTATTTGTTCATAAGGGCTGAGGCTACTGCTGCTCTAAATTGGGTTCAGCAGCTGAAGATTTGGCCTGGATGGGCTGGAGAAATACTGCCACCAAATGTGCACGTTGAGCATAATGTCCCATTGCAGGATAGGTGAAGTCTTTCGGTAATCAACACTGGTTGCAGGAACAGTTCAGTATGGAGGCTGAGTCTGGAAGAAGAGCAGTAGGAAGCAACCAAGAAAGTTTGTCAGTGCACCCCGTAGATGCAGTGGTAGGGAGATGAAGAAGAATGAGACCAAATAAGAACAATGGAGCGAGCAGATCTGAAGGACAGGTTGGAGGGAATATATGAGCTCTGAGGCAGTACAGATGGAAATCAAGGGGTTTTGGTGTACTACAGTGGTACAATACACATCTCCTTCTTCACAGATAGGTCCCAGAGGTCTGGCTGTGTCGTTCTACCCCTTGCTCCTGTGGTATTACATTAAATTGTTGGGAGGAAAAGGGAATGACTCTGGTGAGCTCATTGTGGTGGCAGAGATATTTATATTTGACACAATCTCCACTTCTTGTCCAAACAGCATCCTAGGAATGCATATCTTTGGTTGCAAGTTCAGCCTCAGAACAGACACAGGAGATACAGTTCCTGACCGGAAGAATTTTGATTCGCTGCTGTGGGCCATCGTCACTGTCTTCCAGGTGAGCCCACTTTGCTCTCTACAGATGGGTCAGGACAAAGTAAAGAGGATCAAGAGGTGCTTTTTCTTATTGCTCCTGACAGCACAAAAGGCTCCAGCATGTGATGTTTGGAGGAAGAACAATTGCATGTTGTAACCAAATGACTGGTGTATCTCTTAGACAGAGGCGCTCCTTCCTTCCTAGGAGACAATTTGCAAAGGTCAATTCAGTTGTGGCAACTCCCGTGTTTAACACCATGACCTCATGACTGCCCTCATGGTTGCTGTAGTTTCTTCTTGCTCAGCTAATGTTACCAGGGCAGTACCACAGCTGGGCAGAGACAGTGGGCAGTGGGTGTGTGATTATGGGGAAGTTAAGAGGCCTGATGCGGTCCTGATGCGTATCCTTTCACTGTCCTTTTCTAAGAATCCCTTTCATGTTCTTCCTTCATGTTTATGTGGCCTCTGCTCCTGGTTGCAGATCCTAACCCAGGAGGACTGGAATGTTGTGCTCTATAATGGCATGGCCTCCACCTCGCCATGGGCATCCCTCTACTTTGTGGCTCTCATGACGTTTGGCAATTACGTGCTTTTCAATCTGCTGGTGGCCATTCTCGTGGAGGGGTTCCAGGCTGAGGTGAGTTGCCACCAAGGCCTCATCAGGAGGAGGAATAGAGGTGCTAAAAGGGGACCTTTGAGACACTTTGAGGGTACTGGGGTGGACGACTCCCAAAGTATCACACCTCTGTCATTTCCCTTGTTAAGTTCAGAGTGGGCTTCATTAAAAACAAAACAAAACAAAAAAACCAAACAAAACCCACCAAAACATGACCATGTTAATCCTTGCAAGGAAAGAGACAAGCCCTCTGGAAGGGAGTTCACAGTTTCCATTCTGTGCAACAGATCCTACCCTACTACGGTGAGTCCTTTGCCCCTCCAAAAGCAAGAATGGAGTACGTCGGCCATCACAGGTCACACAAGACTCTTTTCAGTGATCACACTGATGCCTGGCTGCCAATCAGGATTTTACGGTTGTTCCAGCAATGAAAGACAAGAACAAATGGTCTTTTCTGTTTATGAGTTCCCAACTTCTAAATCTGTGTGTTCCAGGGTGATGCCAACCGGTCATACTCAGATGAAGATCAGAGTTCATCAAACATGGAGGAGTTAGATCAGTTCCAAGAGGTCCAGGAAGGCTCAGGTACAATAGCTCAAACAGCCTCATTTACTTGTCTCCCAGTGCTGTTTCGTGTGAAATCTGAGAGCAGATTCTGAAGAAAATTCACTCCCATCTCCAAGGACTTACTGGTTTTCATTCTGAACTTTATGCTATTTTGTGGTGTTATCTGTGGAAAAATAGAAGCGTGTTGGCATCCTGAGGAATGTGATAGCTAAGCAGAGTAGTTCTTGAATGACCTACAGAACAGCAACTAGGAGCGAGAACTGAGACTGTCTCTGCTTAGCTTCAGGGGCACCATTTCAGGAACACTGTGTCCAAATCTAGGACCCACATTTGGATAGGGGGTACCAACACATTAAAAAGGACGCAGACAAATCTGGAAGTCTTGCCTCATAGCAAGAGGCTAATAAAACTTAGAAAAAACAGAGAGGCGACTTGATCACACAGTCTGTAAGCGCTGACCATAAGGAGAGATTTCTGATGGTAGATGGCTCTTTAATTGAGCAGAAAAAAACATAATGAGATTGTAAAGGTTGGAAGCCAAAGCTAGACAAATTCAGACTGAAAAAAAAAGCCACATATTTTTAAGGAAAGATAATTAACTGTTGAAACAGTATGCCTACAAACTTATGGGTAAGGTCTCCACCCCTTGAAGTCTTTCCTTGAAGACTGCAAGTCTTTCTTCAAGAGGTATTATACTTCAGACAGGACTTGGTGGCAGAGAGCCACAAGAATAACTTGCCCTGCAGTGGATGGCAAGCTAGCAGCTAAGGGGGATGGACAGCCAGGCAGAAGGACGGGGATCACACTAACAGTACTTGCACAAGGTGAGCAGAGAGCAGGTCTGCTGATGCTAGCCAGAGTCAGCCAAAGATTCAGTGATTGGCAGACAAGTCCACAGTGGTGGGGCAGGTCTGAGGTTGGTGCACTCGTGGCTGTGATACTGTGTGTAGGTGAGCATATGTGACCTTCATTATGCAATAGGTCAAACTAAAAAGATTCTTCCAGTCCTTTCAGGCATTAAAAACCAGTACTGCATCCTCTCCATCCATCTTGACAGATGTTGATGGTCATCCGTAGCACTTAACATACCCCTCATAGGTGTCCTGGATCTTCAAGGTCAGTAATCAGTCATTTGAAGAGGCCCAGTGTAGTAGGATAGACTGGGTTGAAGAGTATGATTGCAGGAATTTAAAGGTGACCCCAATACATGGATGGCTGCAGGTCTCCCCACATCTTAGTCTCTTCCTCAGTGTCTCAGTCTAACTGCTTTAAATACCCAGTCTGACAGTCAGTGGTATTTGTTCAGACCTGAAGATGCAAGTGTCTTTTCCTGGCATGCTCTCCTCCCCTTGCTGCCAGGGTTTGACTTCTTGCTCTGCCTGTCAGCCTGAGCCTGCCCAACCAGCACTCTGCTTGTCTCTCTGGCCCCAAGGAGAGCTGCCATCAGTTTTGGAGACTGAGAAGAATGCTTCAAAGTCTTCACAGCTTGCACTATTTTTGCCACCACACCCTAAAACAGGAAGAATGAACGTTGATTAATGCTAAACAGCTTAGGCATTGAAACACTGGATAGTGAGGAAGCCACCTCCTTCTTTTCTCTTTCTTCCACCCAGATCCCAAGCTCTGTGCAATTCCTGTGACACCTAATGGGCACTTGGACCCATCCTTGCCCTCTTCCAACACACCAGTGGCTTCTGGGGGAGTCATCAACTCTTCACGCAATTCCCTGCAGCCTGACCAGATCCTTGTTGCTGTTGGCTCCCGGAAGAGCAGTGTGATGTCCCTGGGGAGAATGACCTATGACCAGCGGTCCTTGGTGAGTGAGTAGAAATGTGTGTTGTACCTTTCTTTTGAAGTCCAAGCACTCTGTTGTCTTTTTGCCATCATCTGGGGATTGCTGTGGAGGATTGCACTGCTGCTGTAGTCTTCTAACACAAGCACATCGCCTGTCTTTAGAAAGCCACGTCAGTTCACATTATTGTGCTGGTTTTGTCTGTGATAGAGTTAATGTCCTTCATAGCAGCTAGTATGGGGCTATGTTCTGGATTTGTGCTGAGAACAGTGTTGATAACACAGGGATGTATTAGTTATCGCTGAGCAGCGCTCAGACAGAATCAAGGCCTCTTCTGCCTCTCACACCACCCCACCAGCGAGGAGGCTAGAGGTGCATAAGAAGCTGGGAAGGTAAACAACCAGGCGGGACAGCTGATGCCAGCTGACCAAAGGAATATTACATACCATATGACGTCAAGCTCAGCATATAAAGCTGGGGGAAGAAAAAGGAAAGGGGGGCGTTCAGAGTTATGGCATTTGTCTTCCCAAGTCACCGTTGTGCGTGATGGAGCCCAGCTGTCCTGGGGATGGCTGAGCACCTGCCTGCTGATGGGAAGTGGTGAATGAATTCCTTGTTTTGCTTTGCTTGTGCACGTGGCTTTTGCTTTACCTACTACACTGTCTTTATCTCAACCCATGAGTTTTCTCACTTTTACCCTTCCAGTTTTCTCCTCCATCCCATTGAGGGGGAGTGAGAGAGTGTCTGTGTGGGGCTCAGTTGCCATCTATTTCCAAGCTATTGATCTATATTCCATCGAGGGTTGGGTTCGACTCTTTTATATTTTTCAAGTGGGAGAGGGGGAGACAGAGTCTCCCTTTTAGAGCGAACCACATTTCATCCTCTTGCCATGGGTGATGTCAGAACTGCCAAGTCCTGTAACAGATGGGGTTTTTGTAAGCTTTTGTAACAAGAGAGAAATCTTAACTTGGAGCTCCCCACAGCAGGTCCTGCTGCCCTTTAGCACTTCTCCAAGCACTGTTGGCTGTCTAGCCAGTGTGTCTCAGACCTCTCCACCTTGTACCATCAGCTTCTGGGCTTTACCGACCGACACACACAGCTTTGGTGGGGGTTGCATCGTTGCTCAAGGGGTTTGTGCCCCTGTTATTTCTAAACAGGGAGAGCTGGTAGCCATGTACTACATGATAAGTTGTCAATGTGGTTGGACTAGACTATAACCAACAAGCCTATTTCTCTCATTTCTTCCTTTTACTAAGACTGTACTCAAAGATGGCGAGTCAGATTATCCATCACCCTGTACCTTGTGTTATCCTTTACCCCAGGGCAGCGTAAAAAGCTGCCAGTCAGATTTTTGGAGAGCTTTATTCTTGCTCTGTGCCGGTCTAAGTAACAATATCAGGCACCTGGCCTTTGGCTTTATTATTTACCTTCCCCATAAGTGCTTTGCACACAGATGGTGCTATAAAGTAATCACAGCCAACACCATTGCTAACTCATTATCAATTTATTGTCAGATTTACAGAGATTGCTGCTAATTTCCCGTGCTACTTACTCAACGGCTGAAAAATGGCAACCTCCTGTCTTAGGAGCCCAGGGAGAAGTCTGTGATCTGAAATAGGATCGCACGATCCCTCCTTGTGCCCCGCATCACTGAGTCCCTGTCCTGCTCTCTTACAGTCCAGCTCCCGCAGTTCCCACTACGGTGCCTGGGGCCGCAGTGGAGCCTGGGGGAGCCGTCGCTCCAGCTGGAACAGCCTGGCCCGGGGACACAGCCTGAAGCACAAACCTCCCTCTGCTGAGCATGAATCCCTCCTGTCTGGGGAAAGGCACAGGGTGGCAGATGGGGAGCTGGACGGGACAGGAAGGGTGTTTCATCACCGCCGGACACTCTCCCTGGACAACAAAGGCTCCTGTGACCTGCTGGAGTTGGCCTCAGTCCCATCTGGCCACAGAGTGACCGGTAAACTGGGAACAGCACCTGGGGCCAGTGAGCATCAAGACTGCAATGGTAAAATGCCCAGCATTGCCAAGGAGATATTCCCAAAGATGAACAACCGCAAGGAACGAGGAGAGGATGATGAAGAGATAGATTATGTGAGTACTTGGTGGAGGGAACATGGGGTTACACCGCAGTGCTGTGGGAAACCCCAAATCCATCCTCCAGTTTCAGTCTCCCTGATGTGTGGGTGGGAGAGCTTGCACAAGTGCTTTAAGTACAGCTGGAGGACAACATTGAACAAGTAGATTGGGACCTTCAAGGCCCAGACGAGCTCAAATCACATTTTCAGGCTGCCCACAAAACAATTGTATGGGTGGATGGTGGGAGGAGGACAAATGTGAGGCACGTGCATGGTCATTCTGGGGCTGATGTGGACCAGATGTGATCATTCTGGGGCTGTTATTTCAGAGCAGTGCAGCCAGTGATTTCTACAGGCTAGGAAAAGTCAGCCTGTGTGATCAGCAAGAGCTTTGTGTGGGGAACATCAACAGATCAGAGCAAGAAGCACAGACACAAGAAGCAAGGCAAGTGAGAGATGCAATGCCCAATATGTGAGCAGATCAAAGGGTGGAAAAAATAGGGGAGGGTCAGTAGCGATTTGAACAGACATATATGCTGTATGAAATTTAATAGTTTCCAAGACCAAGTGCCAACAGAAGGCCTTCCTGTCCCGGCCTCTTGTTTAGCTCAGGTAGAGAGGAAACACGGTCCTCATGTAACAGAGCCACTCCAACAGCCCTGAGAAGGCATTGTGGACAACATCCTGCTCTAGAAGGGACACCATTAGTTTTATTTGTAGTGATATGGGAAGGAAACCAGATTCCAAGAGCTAAACAGGCCATGGCAAAGCAGCCCCTACCTCCTTTTCAGTGGCTTGTTGATCTTTGAGTCCTTTTCCTCATTTGGGGGCTTAGAGAAAGGCAGGTAGTGCACTTTATGAACTGCAGGTAGTGGTGTTTCGGGGTCGGATGTGAAAGGAAGAATGCCTCTCTCAGGCAAGTGGGAAGGTAACCAATGGCACTTGCTTCTGCTGTGTCCCTCCAGAGCCTGTGCTTTCGTATCCGGAAGATGATGGAAGTCTATAAGCCAGACTGGTGTGAGTTACGGGAAGACTGGTCCATATATCTCTTCTCTCCACAAAACAGGTTTGTGCAGTTTTTTCTATGAGAGGGTTGAGAAGATGGGGCAGATTCTGTTGCCTTGCTGGCCACATGCCCTGAGCTGCATGTTAGGTTGTAACTTTAAGCTTACCAGGTGGGAATATGTTTTGGCTCCTCCATCTCCCCTTCCACAGCCAAACAACATTTCTCTTCCTTGATTCTGGAGATGAAAGAAAGGATGAGAATCTTAAATAGCTATTGTGACTTTCCCTCCCTTTGGAGCATCCCATTTTTCTTTTGTGTAATCATAAATATTTATAGCAAAGCAAGGCAGGGAATACTAACATTAACCCAAAAAGGAGAAGGAATGTATTATTAACATCTCCATAATACTGATATTTCCTCCCCTGGTACCAGAACAGTCTATTTCCTTTTAAGTCCTAGTACCAACTTATCAGCAGTCCTATCATACCTTTTAGGGCAAAGTTAGAATTTTTCTTGCCTAAAACCAAGAAATTTGGGATAAATTCTTCCTGCTAAAGGGGTCTTCTTGCCAGGAGAAAATGTCCATGCACCCCAGCCAACAGTATTCTCACCCATGTGCATTGCCCCTTGAAAAGAAGGGGCTTTCATTACAGGACATGAGAGAGCTCCTTGCTCTGTGTGACACCTGTGCTGACAGGCACAGTGTCTTTCAGTGCAAACAGAAGTGCGGTCCCCATGACTGCCAACCTACCTGCCTCTCCTTAGCTTTCACCATGTGGCCTCTTTGCCCTGGGGTGGTACAACATGTGAGTTTGAGAGGAAAACTGAAACTCAGCCTCTTCTCTACAGAGCAAGAGAGGAATACAGAGCTGTAGTTAGGAAACCATTCTGGCACTGTGGAATTGGAAGAAGGTTCAGCTCCTTGCTCTGCCCTTGCTCTGCTCCAAGCTCCCTGTGTGACTGTGGGCCAGCCTGGGATGTTGCCATGGCAAGGGACATCAGTATTACTGATAAGAAATCTGCTATGTCAGAGCTCAGTTTTGTCCAGACCTCTTAATTCTCTGTTATCGTAGCTCCTAACCTTGCTTGGCCCAAGGCACAAGTGCCTACTGGAACTCTCTTGCAGGTTTCGCCTCCTCTGCCAAACCATCATTGCTCACAAGCTCTTTGACTACGTTGTGCTGGCCTTCATCTTCCTGAACTGCATCACCATTGCCCTGGAGAGACCACAGATTGAGCACAGAAGCACAGTGAGCACCATTTTTTCCCACCTACTTTTCAGCACAACCTCTGACAGAGGTTCATAAGTGTTCCTGGAATTGGTATGACCTCTGGAAGAACTTCAGTATTAAACACCAGCTTCCATTCATCTATTCAAATGCCCAGGAATTAGTAATTCAACTAGTGTGTGCTTTACCTCCAGGGTCTTATAATAGGGCAACACATTTTATAATACAGTAATCCTAGTTCCCTCCCTCTTGAAAAGTGGGAGAGTCCTGCAGGCACCTGAAGTTAAGAGATGACTGGCAAAAGGGACAAGGACTGGGAACTAAAAGATAGAAGTAACTTCCATTCTGTAGGAATGGCACGTCATCATTCATGTATGCTGGTTTTGAGTTATCTTGGAGATGGTTCAAGCTAGCAAGTGAAATGGCTCTTTCTGCATGTCTGCCTTAGCTGACCCCCAGACTCTACTGCACTTAGATACAATCCAGGGGTCAGTGCTCAGCAGTCCTTTGAGAAGGAGTAGCAGGTCAGGACTGAGCAGCACTGGCAGAATGGGGCAGAGAGTGCCTTGAAACCAGATTTGCAGGATGCGTTGCAAATCCCACCCACTGTGCTCTTGCAGAGTTGCATAGGATCCTGTCCCAGATGTGGCACAGGGCTGAGCTGAGGCGTATGAGTTAAAAGCTGCCCAGCACTGACCTTTGCCAAGGGCACCTCTCATTTCCCCAGCTTTCAGAGCCTTCACAGGAAAGCAAAAGATAACAAGTTCATCAGAGGGGCCTGACAGAGTAACAAGAAGTCAAGATGCATTTAAGGCCTTTCTCTGTTTTTTCTAGGAGAGAATCTTTCTCACTGTGTCCAACTACATTTTCACAGCAATTTTTGTAGCTGAGATGACACTGAAGGTAAGTTACTGGAGATGAACTGCTCAGAACCTTTTCCTAGTGTCAGGAACAACATGTTTCATGTTTGCTCAGAACCCTTCTAAAATCACTTCATCTTTGCAGCGTGCCAGTCCTTCCTTCTACCTTGGTAAAGGCAGATACTGCCTGGAGTTGAGTCCCCTCGTCAGGTGTGGAGGGGGATGATTATCCTAGTCTTTAAATCCAAATGGATCTTAGTATAGTGGAGGAATAGCTGGCCTTCAGGTATGGATTTTGTAGTGATGTCAAATGTCCATTCCATTTCTCCTGGAGGAAGAATGGGGGAAATAACACCAATATTAATAACATACTCTTAGTTGAGATAATTACTCAGTAGGTGTCTAAGTACTTTGCAACAGTAGGGAAATCTTGTTATTCCCCTCTTGTGATTGGGAAAGAGTCCTAAAACTGGGTGTCTGAAGTTAAACCCCTGAAATTCATACCTGAATTATGGCCATAATTTGCAGGGTGTTCAGCTCTCCCCAAGGCCATCAGTTTCTGTAGCACCTGCTGGTGTTGAGAACTGCTGAGAATTGAACCACCCCCTTAAGAGCCAAGGTTTGGGTCTCTGGACTGGGAGACTTGCCCCAGGGCTGTGGTATGGCAGGGAAAGGTTTCCTGCATGTTCTCTACAGTGTTCTGTTGCTCCGAGAGGCAGAGGAAAAGTGAGAAGACACCATGGCTCTGTTATTTCTGGATTTATGTGCCACCACTTTCTGCAAAGATGTTTTCCTTCATAGCCTTCCAGGTGAAATGAAAAGATGATGAGTTGACATTTCAGTGTCATGTAGAGTTGATAACTGTTCCACATCCCCCCCCTCTCTCCACAGCTGCCCTCTGTTAGGCAACATGGAGAGGAACCATTTAACCTCCTCTCCTCTCCCCTCTCTTGCAGGTGGTCTCTCTAGGCCTGTATTTTGGGGATCAGGCTTATCTCCGCAGCAGCTGGAACATCTTGGATGGCTTCTTGGTCTTCGTGTCTCTCATTGACATTGTGGTCTCATTGGCTTCTGCTGGCGGTGCCAAAATCCTGGGGGTGCTACGAGTCCTCCGGCTGCTGCGCACCTTACGTCCTCTTCGGTCAGAGCCCCGACAAGCCCTTATTGTCCCCTTCTTCCCACCAGGTCCCCCAGGAAGGGTCCCCGAGTCAGATCCTGCTGTGCCAGGCAAAGTGTGATCTTTGACAAGCCATAAGCCACAGGGAGGTTCCCCTTAGCATTATATGGCTCTGGCCCTGAAGGTATCTCAACAGACAAGCAACCCATGGGACTGAAGAAGCTTTTTGGTCACAGAAGAGTGATCCCCACTGATGGGTCACTGCACAGGGAGAGCAGAGGTCCACTGCTGCTGAAAATGCTTGGCTTAGGCTGAACATCCCTGCCTGCTCCCTCTGTCACCCCTCCCCTTCCTTCCCTTCCAGAGTCATCAGCCGAGCCCCTGGCCTAAAGCTGGTGGTGGAGACGCTCATTTCTTCCCTCAAGCCCATAGGAAACATCGTACTCATCTGCTGTGCTTTCTTCATCATCTTTGGCATCCTGGGTGTGCAGGTAGGTTATTACCGCCCATCAAAGGTCCCCCATGCCCCCAGCCCTACCATGGGCACCTCTACCCCCAGGTACTACAACAAACACAGGGAACCAAGCAAAGCGGGAGGAACAGGCAAGCCAGGAAAGCTTTTGGCAAGGACAGCCAGGTGCTCGGCAAGTGCAGGCATTGCTGGATGTGCAAGACAGGAGTTAACGCTCACACCTGGCAGGAGTTGGGTCAGGGTTTGGGTCAGCATTATAGGGAGAGCCCAGGGCTGGCATAGTGCAGGCCTTGCTGGGCTCATCCATGTCACACCACAAGGGCAAGCAGTTCAGCACCTGCTTGCAGGAACCCTGCCTCCAGTCAGCTCTGTTTCTCCCCCTCGCTCTGAGCCCTAAATCCACCCACAACCTTCTTTTATTTTTTTATTTAATCCTCTTTATTTTCGGCTGTTGCATTGCAGAGGAGCAAGGGCGTGGGTGTTACTTCCATCTCAGGGAATGTACTATACTTAGTCTGTGCTGATGCATCTGTACAAATGCACAATCCGGTACCTCCCATATGGGGAAAGGAGCCCTGGGCAGAAGAGCCACAGCAGTGCAGTGCAGCTTTGCAAAAAAGAAGTATCCAAGAAGCAGGAGATGTTGTTTTTCTGGTTCTTTACCCTCAGATGGGATCTTCTTTTCCCCATCAGCTCTCTCAGTAACTGTGAAGCAGGGACGGAGATTACTCTTGAGGACCAAATAGGGGATTTTTTTCCTTTTGGGTCAGTGGCTCTAATTGCACCCAGAAAGGCTGCCCTAAAGGCTGACAGATAGTAAGGGCTTATAGTCACTGCTGGCCTGGGGCAATGGAGGAGGCTGAAAAGCCAGGTGTAGGTTTGCAAGGGTGGCCCTCTCTCCTTAACAATGTTTGAGCCTGTGTGCTACATCACATCGGTGGTCCTCCCTACCTGTCATGCTCCACCTGGCTTGTAGCCCTGCAGCCCACCCACCATCTCGGGAGCTTCTACACTTACCAGGGAGCATGAGGAACCCTATGGGGAAAGGGGCTGATGGGATCACTCCCCTCCTGCAGCTCTTCAAGGGCAAGTTCTACCACTGCCTGGGAGTCGACATCAGGAACATCACCAACCGGTCCGACTGTGTGGCCGCCAACTACAAGTGGGTGCACCACAAGTATAACTTCGACAACCTGGGACAGGTGAGTGCGCCCACAGCCCCTGTCTCTGATGGGAACCAACAAAGGGTTTGTCTCCTCCTGTACGTACCCCTCCCTGGGGCACAGATGCAGTGCCTGGAAAGCCTGATCCCTGGGCTGGGAGGGGAGGTTATTTGGCATGGGTATCCATGCAGAAGCTATGTCACTAGCGGGTTGGTATCAGGATGATGCTTACAGGTTGTGGGAGAAAGAAAAATGGTGGCAGCAGAGAGCTTGATTTTCTTTTTCCTCCTGCTGCGAAGCAGATGTTCTTCACAGCCTCTCTCCTCTGGTGGGTTTGGCTGCACATGGCTTCCTGTTCCCCCCTCCCTCTCCTCCACAGGGGAAAAAGCAGGTTTTGATGTGTGGAGAGACACAGGCAGGAAGAGTATTTCAATGTTGTATGTGTTAGAGCGTAAACCCACAATTTTTTTCCTAGCCTGCCAGATGTACCTGCTCCACATCTGCTTTGCTTTTTATGTTGCAGGCTCTGATGTCCCTCTTTGTTCTGGCTTCCAAGGATGGCTGGGTCAATATTATGTATAATGGATTAGATGCTGTGGCTGTTGACCAGCAGGTATGAATGCTTCCTTGTGAAAGGACCTTTTTCTGTTTCCTCGGGCTAGTAAGACAGAAGTGTGCTTTAACGTCCTGCTTCACACACCTTGCTCAAATGAAGAATGCTTTCCAGGGCCCTTCTGAATCCTTTGCTCACCTATTTACAAGAGATCAGAATCATGCCTGGTCCATGCAGGAAGGTGCAGCTGCAGTTGTGCAGTGGGTGTCTGTAGTAATTCTCACCCTCTACTCAGTTTGGATGCACAGCAGGCCTTTATCTATTTGTAATGATGGAGCAACAATGCCGTGTGCCTTTCTGGGCATGCTGGCTCCCTCCTGGCCCACATATGGTTATTTTAATACCCTGTAAAGCAGGGATTGTTGGGCTGCTTCCCACTGCATCCCTATTCCTCTACTGCTAAGGCAGTGACCTTGATAGTGTTCAGTGTAGGCACCTGCCATGGGATGTAGTACCACAGGCTTGAATCTTGGGGGTGATGCTCCATTTACTTCTGAACTTCTGCACAAGGTGTACCACTGTTGGCTTTGTAGGCTTTTTGTCAGGACACCCAGTCAAAGTCAGGGCTTCCTGTCTTTATGAGCCTGAATGACATTCCTATTCTGGTCTCATTGCTGTTTTGGTGGTGTGTAGATGTGATCTGTACTTGCCCTCAAGCCAAAGGTGTTCCTGGTGCCTGGACCACCCATTTTACTACATACTTGTGTGGTACTCAACCTGCAGCTGGGGTTGTGCCTGAATTGTGGGTGACTGTGCAGGCGGGCCTTTGCCCTTGCCTCTCACCAGCTCCGTCAATCACCAGCTGATACCAAAATCCAGGCAGCCAATCACAAACTGCCTTGTCTGTAGCCCCAGCTCTTCTAAGGCCACTCCCCTTATTTACACAACCCCTTCCCACCTCCCCAGCAGCCAACCACCATGGCAAGGTCCACCCCCATCATTTCCATACCATTGCACATCCAACAGATTGACTACCCCTCTTCTTCCCCCCTCCTCCAGCCGGTGACCAACAACAACCCCTGGATGCTCCTCTACTTCATCTCCTTCCTCCTCATTGTCAGCTTCTTTGTGCTCAACATGTTCGTGGGGGTGGTGGTGGAGAACTTCCACAAGTGCCGGCAGCACCAGGAGGCTGAGGAGGCGCGCCGGCGGGAGGAGAAGCGCCTGCGCCGCCTGGAGAAGAAGCGAAGGAGTAAGGCACAGCCTAAGTGTTTGGTCGGTTCGTAGGCCAAGTTTTTCTGAGAAAAACCTTCTCCTCTTCTTTTTATTTCCCAACGGACTGGTCTCCAAAATGCATCGCTTGTGGCCGTGCTCTCAGCCTTCCTCCCCGTGCCACTGCCGTGTCGCTACACACCTCACCGGGGTGGTCTGGGGAAGAGGGGTGGCTGATGAGGTCTGCTGGGACTCTGAGGGAAGTTGGTGGGGTCTCTGCCTGTCGGGAGATAACATGTGCCAAATATACCCCTGTGCATGTGCTGGTGTGCACTGTCAACACAGGACGTGCACGCAGCGGCACATATCATGGGCTTGGGATAGTCCCACCTGGACTTCCTGCAACCCAGCTGGTGTTTGCAGGAGGACTTGGACAGACCATCCTTTGTGTTTAGCCCCAAGTTTAAAGAAGAGGGAGGGGAAAAAAAAAAGAGGAAGGCCCCTGTGGTTTGTTCCTGGCTCTTTCCATCAATGTTGCAGTGTCACTCCTTGGCGTCCCAGACCCTCTGTGGTGAAGAAAGCCCTCTTCCTGATGTTTCCATCCTCTTCTGTATTACCTTTAGACAAAAACTGCAAAAGCATACTTGCCCCTGGAAATCATCCCTGTTACCCCAGACTGATAGTTTTCTTCGATTCACAGCCTGTGGGCATGCTTTCCCTTCCTCTGCTCTAGTTTTTCCCCTCTCTCCTGTGACACCCTGGGGCCTCTCCTGAAACCATCTGCTCCCTTTTATCATTTGTGATCTTAATTTGTTGAGGCATGAAATGCTGATTTAGCACCATTCCCACAAACACATACTAACAGATTTTCTTTCTAGCATTCCTTTCCTTGTCTTTTTTCTATTTCTTTTTTCTCCCACTTTTACTTTCCTCTTTTTTGCATTTTTCTTCCTCTTTCCTATGCCCCCTATCGTTTACCGATCCTTTTATATTCTTTCTCTCTCCCACCTTCATTCGCTTTTATTTCAACACCTATTACCCCTTTTATGCCTGCTCCCTCAGTGTTTCTTACCCATTTCTCTCTTTCTTCCAATTTCTTCCTAATTCTGCCCATCTCCCTCTTTCCACTGAAGAGGCGCAGCGTTTGCCGTACTATGCTACCTACTGCCCCATACGCCTCCTTATTCATTCGGTCTGCACCAGCCACTATCTGGACATCTTCATCACTTTCATCATCTGCCTCAACGTGGTCACTATGTCCTTGGAGCACTACAACCAACCTGTGGTGAGTGAGATCATGGAGATAAGCCCTGCCTCTAGTCATTATGTTATTTTGCTACAGCTCTCTGATGACCACTGCCCACCAGCATAGGCAGGACACATGAGTGTCTCTAAAAAATACTGTTAAAGTGTTGCAAGAGTTACTGTAGTAGACAAAGTTGTGTGAAGAACTTCATATGTATCCAGAAAGGTAGCCCCTACTCAGACACTCAATAAAATCAATAGAGACAAGGCATCTATACAAGAGCTGGGCCCCTAGAAAGCATGGTGCAATTAAGTCTCTGTGCTTTATATTATTAAATGGGTATGTGGGTCACCCAAATTTAGCTTCCTGGTCTGCTTTGTGTGTTCCCCTGGATCCTAACAGGAGGAGTAGTGGAAGCAGCAGTGTCCTGGGAGCTTCAGGCTTTGCATCACATTTCCAAATGTCAGTCCAATTCCCTTGCCATATGGCCTGAGCTGAGAGGACTAGAGTGGCTGTTTGTGTGTCATGGGATGGGACGTCTTTACCAAGCCACCTTTTTTCTGTAAGAGAAGCTTCAAGGCCGAGGCGCTGAGCAGTGCCTTTCTCAGCTGCAGGGGATAATGGCCAGTAAAGGGCACTGAAGGCAAATAAGTTTTATACTTTGGTTAGGGGAATTCTTAGTATTCCTGGAAAAGCTCTAGATACCTTTGATGGAAAAAATGTATGCTGCATGTATCAAAGGAACTTCCTGCCTCCATAGGTAGACAAAGCATTCATCATGACATCTGCCCGGTGGCTTTTCAATTTTGTCTTCAGGAGACCCTTGGTTTAGGTGACAGCTCTGATATCTGAGCAGATGCTGACCAAGGTAGCTCAGGCTTCGATCAGAAGCTAAATCCGCCTGTCCTTCCCCTTTCAAATCCACTGCCAGGCTCCTCTGTTTCTTGCCCATCTTTCTAACTATCCAGCTTTAACCTTGCCCTTAATGGGGCCCAGTTTTACTCTGCAGGAATTCTCAACCTTTATCTGTTGCCATCCCCACATCAGGCCTTTGTTCCTGAACAAGTCACTTCTCTTCCTTAACTCCTTAGCTCCTTCTCCTGGAACACAGGTCCAGCCATGCCAGCCCGCTGTCAGGCTCTGCTAAAGAATCTTGCCAAAGCACTTCAAACCCTTCCAGTACGAAGTGCCACCAAACGCTGCCCACTGCTCACACTGGTCCTCAGTGGTGGAGAAGGGGCAGCACATAAAAGAACCAGAAGCCCAACAGCTAGGAGATATGATACATGCCTGCCCCAGACTAAGACATAGAGGAGTTTCCACCCATCAGAGATGACATGTATCCACAACTGGAGTAAGCTTTGTGCCTCAATCCTGGTTAATAGCTGTACCAGTGCCATTAACATGGTGGCATCCAAGTGGCATGGGCTACTGGCAGAAGAGGAGGCTGATGGTACTTGGTGGATTCTCCTTGCAATAGCGTCCTCCTCCCCATTATGCTGAGCACTACAGGAGAAAGAAGCAATAACCAATCCTGAGAACAATATGGGACAGAGAGGCCAGCTTGCGGTTGCCCTTAGCAGGCAGCCTCCACATTCATGTAGATAGGAGGCATGGGGCAGGTTCCCTGCTTCCCAGTGAATTCCTGGCGCTCAGGAGAGTCCCCCCACAGGTTATGTGCTTGATGTTTCTTTTGCCTCAATTCTTTATCCTCTCTTTCTGCTGGCAGTCCCTGGAGACCGCCCTCAAGTACTGTAACTACCTGTTCACCACCGTCTTTGTGTTGGAGGCAGTCCTCAAGCTGGTGGCATTCGGTCTGCGGCGATTCTTCAAAGACAGGTGAGCAAGAGGGTGATGTCTGCTGTGGCTGTGGGACAGCTGTGTTTGGGGTGGAGGTTTTGAGGATGGATCCCTATCTGGAGTGCGAGGTTGTAGCAGAGTGCCCTGACTGCCTCCCAGTTCTGCACAGCATGGATCTAGCCTCAGTCCCTGTGAGCTGCAATGCCTAGGCAATAATAAGAATTGTCCAAAAATTGCCTCTTGGTTGGCATGTGCTGGTTAGGCTAGAAAGTAAAGGAGATGGGGTTAGAGAGAGCCATTTTTTTCCTGCCCTTGAGGCAAACTGGTAGCATGATGAAGCAGAACATATATAATGAAGCTGATTTGAGGTAGCGAGGCCATAAAAAGCTGAGCCCATTAGTCAAAGCATGGCACCATAGTAACACAGCTCCATGCTTTCAGATCAGGCTGGCTTGCCTCTGGCTGCTCAGGGTGTGTGCAAAGTGAATCTCTGTTTGTCTGCAAAAGCCCATATAGGCTGACTCAGAGTGGGGCCTTGAACTCATACATAAAGAAATATTTAGGTTGAAGTGGAGACAACTCACTTTCCTTTTCAGGGAAATGGTAAAGCTCCATCTTCCTTTATTCTCTTCAATTTTTCTTCTTAAGGTGGAACCAGCTGGATCTGGCCATTGTACTGCTGTCTGTCATGGGCATCACGTTGGAAGAGATTGAAATCAATGCTGCTCTCCCAATTAACCCCACTATCATCCGGATCATGAGGGTGTTGCGTATTGCCCGGGGTGAGAAAGACACTGGCCAAAGGCAGGGGTGTAGGTGGCCATAGAGTGGGACTTGGTCCCATGACTCTTTGAGCAGTGGCTGTAGATTCATGGGCTCGCCCTAGCACTGGGAGGGAGGTGGAGGATGGGACGAAGGACAGCCTAGAGGCTAAGGCTTTCTAGCTTCCTTTAGCCAGGCATTTAGATGCAGTGGTTTTAACAGGAGGTGAAGGACCAGGAGGGTAAGCAGATCATGCGAGAGTTGAACTTTCCCTGTTCTTTTATGGGGCAAGTATGGCAGTGGTGTTTGGAGAAAAGGGGCTACCAAGCAGGTTGAAGTTTGCATAGGGAGGGGACTGAATCTTCCTGGTGGTGGCCAAGGTGTGCTAAGCTGCCTTAACAGATGGTGACTGGAGAAAGTGATGGAATGAAAAATCAGAGCAGAGGGAGAATTGTGATATACCCTGCTGGGAGAAAGGGTACTCTTGGCCAGACTGTCTGGGTGAAGCAGAAGCAGCCTGATTAAGCATAGGTGGCAGAAACAGTATTAAGTAAGAAGAAAATGGACTGAAGGAGAAAGAAACAGTGGGGCTGTACAGTCAAAAGAAGTGGGAAGAGGGAGAAGGAGGCCGAGGAGGATAATCCAGTTTTTCTGGGGCAAAGGGAGACAGGACATCTGTCTTGTGCTATTGTCATTAGTAAGTTACACAAAGGATGGACCTTCTGAGCTCAATCTGAGTGACACTTCTCTTGTGCTTGTTGTGGCAGTCCTGAAGCTACTGAAGATGGCCACAGGAATGCGAGCACTGCTGGATACAGTTGTTCAAGCCCTGCCACAGGTAAAACAGAGCAGATCCATCAAAGACTCTCCTTTTCTGCACCCTTTTTCCAAAGGGTTGATTATTGTGGTCTCAGAGGTGGTGCCTATTGTGTTGTGCAGGCAACTGCCTGGAGGTGATGTCCAAGTTTTCATGTCATTCGTGGGGGTACAGCTCTCCTCAGATAGGTGGTGTCCAGGTTATCATGTCAATCATGGGGATACAGCTCATCTCACATCTCTGTTCTCCAGTGGGTGAATGAAACAAGGCTTGATTCCTGGATAAGGGCAGATTTCTTCCCATCGTATCTAGGTAGTATCTAATTGCTTGTGCTAGTCCTCGGCTCCTCTCTTCCCTCTCCATAAAAAGGGAAGAGTGACTGGCAGTCATTTCAGGAGGAAAGGAGGTCTTTGCGTCTCTGCCCCTCTCACCCTTCCCTTCATGTGCTCTCTTTTTCCCCCTTCTCTTTCATTTGCAATCCCATCACTCCTTTTCTTAGTCAGTGCCTCTCCTTTCCTACTTTCTTCCTTTCTCCTCTCGGAACCCTTTGTGTTTCTGAGCCTCTCATGTATGAGCAGCAGTGACGCGCTCTGTTGTGGCTCTCGCAGCCGGCAGTTAAGTGTCTACTGCAAGACAGCTAGACAGGAGGATTTCATGAGCTGTGAGCGGCAGCTGTTCCCAAATGAGATGCTGACATGGTGCTTTACACAGGCTTCAAGCCCACAGTGAGGATCCTCCATGATGGATGAGCAGCCAGGGAGACTAGTCCCCTTCCTTTTGGATCCTTGAGAGAGAATTCTCGAGCAAGGAGGAATGGCATCAAATAGTCTACTGATCATACATCAGACCATTCCCCTGGCAGGCCCTGAGCAGGCAGCTATATTGCATGATATCAAAATGCACGGGCATTTGTCAGTTGATTTGTCAGCTAATGTGCCAGTCTCTGTGAGTGATGCAGAGCTGAGAATCAATCTGAAAATGGCATGAGTAGTTACCCATGGAGTTTACTTCTGATGTTGGTGACAATAAATGTCAATCTGAATTAGAGGAATCTCGTGGCACAAAAGCGAGGGGGAAACACTGTAATATTTTTAGGATCTTGAGCTCTGTCTGATCTTCCATGCTTTTTATTAAATAATAATAATTTGTGGTTTTGTATAATAATAATCATTATATAATTCATATGTAGGTTGTATAATAATACTGTCATCCGGGATAGCTGGGGTCTGAGATATGCTGGACAATGGAAGGAACATGAGATTAAGGGTGTTTTTATAGCAGGCAGCTTTGAGCCAGTAATGTTTATTAGTTCTGGCTCTGCTGCCCCAGGCTGGCTCAGTGCAGCTTCTTTGCACCTTGCTCTTTTCCATTCCAGGAGCCACAACAGCTGATTTTTCTCAGGCGAGGATCTGGAACAGAGCAGGTCTCCAGATCCAGTGTCTGCATGTCTGTGGCATGTTTATTCTGCAACCCAGATAAATGCACACAGATGTTAAGAGCTGGCTGAAGTAGTATCCAGAAGCCCTTGGTAAGAGGACTCTGCAGTATATTTACACTTAAATGGTGAGACTCTACCCCCAACTTCTACCCCCAAAATATAGAGAATAAATAAGAGACAAGGAAATGTTCATATCCCTGTCGTGTAGATGGAGAAACTGAGTCATCAGGCAGTGAAGTGTTTTGCTCAGGGTCACAAAAAGCACAGCTGGGATCTCAGTTCAAGCCTCTGGGCTCTTCTCTGGTCCTAGCCACAAACCACAAGTATATTCTTCCATACTGTATAAATTTTGGCCTTTTTATCTCCCATTCACCTACAGCTCCTTTGCTAACCAACATGGTGGGTCAGATCTTTTGGAGGTCATTAATATCTGCCACAAAACCCTCACAAGCAGATGGCTAAAGGTCTGGCCTCTAGGTATTCCCTGGAAGGTAATAACAAGCAGTACGTAATCCTTCCAGCACCAAAGCCTATGATCAGTCCACTTCCTGTTGACTGGCTTTTGTTTCCTTCTGTAACAGGTTGGCTTCATGTAATGAAGTTATATAGCAGAAGGATCAAAATTTTTCCATAGTTAAAGTTGTGTGAAAATCTGCACTTAAAGCTGGGCTAAAATCCCCCAGTTTCACTGTTAAAAGATTGAATTTAGTCTCCATATTTTATATACTGGGACTTCAGGGAACAACTGAATCATCTGTGATATTATTCTCCAAGATTTATTGGCTTTGCCAAAAGAAGCAGTTTAAAATAAGCTGTCCTTTCCCTTGCACTTTTTCCTCCTCTTGACCTTTCTCTTTATGTTCCTAGAGCACAGACTCACATCAGGGATTTTGGCTTGCTAATGGCATATAAGGCATCTCCAGTTGTCCTGTTTCAATTCCCTTCCTGTCTTTGTTATACTGCAACAATTCTTGATAGTGAATAGAGCTTTAATTTTAAAGAGCCCTTTGGAAATGTAGCCCTTAGCTAAGTTTTATTAAGTTCTTAATGCCCTGTAGACGCCGACCCAGAGGTGTGTGTTCACAGCATTTACTATGGTGTCCAATTTAGTCATCAGAAATAATTCCTTCCACTGAGAATGTAGGGAGCCAGGATCTGGCAGCCCAGGGGAGTGGGTGGGCTGAATCATTTATTTCTCTCCTGAATTTGGATGGCACAGCAGTTGCAATGACTAAATTAGACTCCTGAAGTGGATCATCCTAACAAAGGCCCAGTGACCACATGCATTCAGACCAGACACCATTCAGTTTTTCAAAAACACCCATATACCAGTTAGGTTGTTAATTTTTCCCTGCCTTCTCTTGCCCCACCAACAGCGTGCTAACCAGTACTGGCATTTTTTTGTTACTGTTCAACCTATTTCTTCCAAAACTGCCTCCTGCTCCTCACATATAACTCAGCCGCCCCATATGCTGGGAGGCAGGAGGTTCAGAGTCAAGCAGTGATTTGGGAGAGTGAGGATTTGGGGGCACTGGCCATATTGCTGGTGTCACAGCTGCCTTTGTGCACCACAGAGCAGCAATCCTCGCATTAGGGGGGTTCCAAACAGCACCTGCTGGGGGCCTAGAAATCAGGCTTTGACCTCTTATTCATGAGATGAAAAGGAAGCTCTGCTTCCTCTCTTGACTCCTTCATAGTCTCCTCTTCTCTCCTCTTCTCCTCTCCACACATTTCAAAAGTGCCTCTTTACCATTCTTCCTTTCCACCTGCCTACTCCTTCAGCAAGCCCTGCTGTAACCTCCACATGTCGCTGGTGCTTTGCCCCACCATGCTCTCTGCCTGGTTCATGGCAGGAGCTGGTGTACCCGTGTCCCTGTCGCTTTGGAGCAGTGCTGTCGCGCCCATCACATGAGCATAACTTCGAGGGACTTATATGGCTTGGTAGGGCACGTAGCACTGCAGGACACGTCTGTATGCTGTAATCCATAGCTTGTCCTTCACTCAGCCAAACTGGTTTCACTTTCTGTGCCCCTAATCCAATTTGCTTGTCTTCATCTGGCCCAGAAACTGCACACTTCAGTCAGTTCTGGCCAGAGCTTGTACTGGAGCGGAGGTAATTAGGAAAAGAACATCCTTTCAAATCTGGTTGCAACTGGTACCAGCACTGGTGATTTCCCAAGTGTCGAGCAATTGTTTGGTTGCATTTGTACACTGGAAATTTGCTGCTGTTCTCTTCAGCCTTTGAAAGACAGAATCACTTGCCTGTACAGATGAAATACGCTTTGGGGTAGGCTAACCACGATGTTTGCTTTCAGGTGGGAAACCTTGGACTCCTTTTCATGCTCCTCTTTTTCATCTATGCCGCTCTAGGAGTAGAGCTCTTTGGAAAACTGGGTAAGTCTCAAGCAGACCATGCTCCAGTGTGAGTGACAGACCTGCTGGAAAGCTGAGGTTTCTCAAAATCAGAACTCATTCAATAAAGGGACTGAATTACTTGGTGGCCTTTATTCTCCCTTATGTGTAATTGATGTAAGAGGAATTTCCCTCTAAACTGTTATTAGCCTAACAAAATAACTGAGTTACACTGCCTGATATCCCAGGGCTGGGCCATCGGGGATTTTCCTGTATTGCTGGGCAACAGCCAACTGTTGGGCAGGGTGCTGATGCCATTACCTGAGGTCTTCAGGCTGTGAGAAGCCTGAAGTGCCCTTCCCCAGTTCCTGCTCTTGATCTCAGGGCCAGCAGTGTGTCCTCTGCTGATAGCTGCGATCCTCTTCCTTTCAGTATGCAATGATGAGAACCCCTGCGAGGGCATGAGCCGCCACGCCACCTTTGAGAACTTTGGGATGGCCTTCCTCACGCTCTTCCAGGTGTCCACGGGCGACAACTGGAATGGGATCATGAAGGTAACTGGGCCTCAGGGATGTGGATGTCCTTATTGTGGGGAAGGAGAAATTCTGATGTGTGCTCTGTTCAGAAGTGCTTGGGCTAGAAAAGGGAGGAGCTGGGTTGCTAGATAAGGTCCCTGCTTGGACCAGTCTCCCTCCCCACTATGGTAACTCAGACCTTGGCCTCATCTAGTCCTACAGACATCTGGCTGAGAAAAGTGCAAATTGTCCTTGTGAGGAACAAGACTGTCTAGGCTAAGAAGGAATATCCATTGTCATAAGGCCTGTTATCAAAGCTGAATGTGCTTTGGACATGACACTTGTCTACAGAGCTAGTGGGGCAATCCAAAATAAATACTTCTTTCCTTCAAAGGACATGGAGAGAGAAAAGTTCTTTGAATACATGCGGTGTTTTTGAGTCTGAATGGGAGAAGGCAGTACCAGACTGATCTTTTTTTTTCTTGCTCACATGTGTGGGGCTACAGCAGCAGCAACATGTGATGGTCTGGAAGTAGTTTGCTCTGTACACCTTTGGACATATTTGCTCTGAAGCAGAGAGCACATGATCAGATAGTGTCCCAGATTCTTTGAGAACCTCATGATCCCAGAGAGTGTGGGGTGATAGAAATGTTTGCCTTGTTCTTTCCATCGGATTCGGTGTTTTTTGATAGAAAGAGCAGCCAAGCCTGTATTCTTACTTCAGTCCTTCCTTCCTTCCATCGTTCCCTCTCAAACCCAACTTCCCCTCAAGGACACCTTGCGTGACTGCAGCCATGATGACCGGAGCTGCCTCAGCAACCTGCAGTTCATCTCCCCACTGTACTTTGTCAGCTTTGTGCTCACAGCCCAGTTTGTCCTCATCAATGTGGTGGTAGCTGTGCTCATGAAACATCTTGACGACAGCAACAAGGAGGCCCAGGAGGATGCAGAGATGGATGCTGAGATTGAGCTGGAAATTGCACATGGACTGTGCTCCCGCAAGTCAGGCTCCCCACATTCAGGACAGGGAAAAGGAGCAGGAATGGGAGGAGGCGATGGGAGAACAGATCCTGAAGGACGTCTGTGCATGAGATGTTACTCTCCAGCACAGGTGAGTACACCTTTGAGCTTACCAACCAGACTGCAGCAAGTACCTGTGGGGAGGAGCTGAGCAGCCTTAGATGACTGAGGACTTAGCAATAGCAGATAGATGCTTCCACCTCAGGGTGAGAGGTTTGCTTTCAGCGGTAGACTTTTGAGTAGGTAGCATCGTGTGAGAAGAAGGCTGTGACAGCAGTGGGTCCTGTTCATTGTCATCATGGTGTAGGAACCTGAGGGCCAGAAGAGGAGGGATGGAGCAAATCAGCTAAAGGTGTGTTAGGAGCAAATTTGAAAGGGAAGCTCAGGACAAGAGAGCGGGGGAAATGGCAGATCAAGAGTGAGGCACTCCAGCAGAGCTGCAAGGGAAGCGTGAGCAGTGCCGTGGTGCACTGACAGTGAGTGAAGACAGTCCCTCCTTCTTTTTATTTTTTTTTTTTTTTTTGCATTGAACTCTGGCACCTTTACACACCCTAAGGAGCAAATGCTCTCCCAGTGACCCTGTGCAGGTACCTGCAGAACAAGGTGCTGCTCCAGATGAGTCAGGGTGGAGAACCCAGCCCCAAATTCACATGAAACTTTGAAACAAAAACCTCGGCATTCTTAAAATGATCTCTCCCATCCTCCCCCCTTTCTTGTCCCCTAGGAGAACTTATGGCTGGACAGTGTCTCTTTAATTATTAAGGACTCCTTCGACGGGGAGTTAATGATCATCGATAACCTATCGGGCTCCGTCTTCCATCATTACTCCTCGCCGGCCATGTGCGAGAAGTGTAACCATGACAAGCAAGAGGTAACCTGCGTACGAGGATGCGTGAGGGGACTCTGCCCCCAAGACCTGAACACCCACATCCACATGCCCGCAGGTTGTCTGATGTGTGCTCCTGGCTGTAGATTGTGTAGACAGAGAGCTTGTTGACCTGTGTTTGTCATCTGTCATGAATTGCTGGTATCGCCTCTAGTACAGGCCTGCCCTCCTTAGCCACAGGGGAATGTTTGAGGTGGTGGAAAGGTGAGATGTGCCAGGACACAGGTCAGGAGGGACTGAACAAGCCGTAGAGAAATGTCTATGAAGGCATCCTGGCAGCTGTTGTTGTGTTCAATTCTGCAAGAAAAGCAGAGGTTCAAGCTCATGTTGTAGGGAGGACTCAGAGGATCTCACCCTAATGACAGCGCTCAGGGACAATTCAGTGGGAGATTTAAGCATGTGTTTTGTCTTAATTTTAAACATGTGCTTGCTTATTCCCCATTAAGGTCAATGAATCAAGCACATGCTTAAATGCCTTGTTGAATAGAGTCACCGTCTGTGAGCAAGGATTGGTTTGTGGTGAAAACCAGTTAATTAGTTTGAGCAAAAGCTAAGTAAAAATGGGCCCAGTGAGAAAGTTTGAGAGTCTCTTTTCTGATGTAGAACCTGTTAGCTGACAAATGGGTTGCTGCTAAGAGCAGAACACCAAATGGCTTAGACTTGTGCTTCTAATGTTGTTAGATGCTTTGGAAAACTACTTCCTAAGTAATTAGTCTTTTCAGGTTGTGAAACTTCAGGAGCAAATTTGTCTGGGAGAAGTTAAGTGAGTAGCAGAATGAATTTTGGTTTTGAAATAATTTTATTGTATTTAAGTGCTGATTGTGGCCAGGCTTGTAACAGTAGCATGGCTCATCTGACAGTAAATCAATACATCAGTAGCAATCTTCATCTCTTTCCCCATAACTAACTTCATATGTTGCTATCACTTATAAGGAAACCAGGAAACTTGGGAGCTTTCATTGGCAGATTACTCTATCCATGTTTGAAGAAAACAACGTTTTGTTTGGCTTCAGATGCCTAGTTCTGATGCTCTAATTTTTCTCGGCCTTTCAGCTATCTGCTCGTATCCATAGCTTCCCTTTGAAAGTATCAAAATGCAAACATTGCTGTAGTTTATCAGTATTGCAACACTTCACAAATGGATGCTGCATTAATGCAGCCAAATAACTAATTTTCAATTAACTGCAATTTCCACTGATTTATGTAAGTCCTTATATTCAGCAACTGGTGCTCAGCCTCCTCTGAAAATCAGATCTTCTAAGGCATTCCAGAATGGTTACCCCCAAATTAAGTCATTTGCAGCTAGTTTTCTGCATTTGAAAACCTTCCAGATAGTCTTCAGTATCCTGCCTAGGAATTAAGACAACAGATTTTCTTACCTTCCCAGCAAGGAGACTAGACAGCAAAATCTTCAAGCACAACCGACAGCCACAGCAAAGAGTTTAACAGAATAATCACAACCAGAGAATTATTCTTATATAATATTTTTAAATGGTTGTTATAGAGCCATAAGTTATTTTCCAAAATTGATATTTCAGTACCTTTAAAATGTGGAATTGAAAAGAAATTATCTATATCTGCAGGAATAACTTTAGTAGTTAAATGTAGATATTTTATTTCTGATCATATGAATCAAAAGTTCAGCTCAGGATTTTAAGTCACGGTCGATCATGACCTTCTCTTTATATTTCATAGTATTAAAAACATTGAGGAAATTCCAGAAGGAAATCATACATGGAGTCACAGCTAAGCTTGTCCCAGCACTAACACCAGCAATGCACATAGTTATTCAATTAGAGGATACTCTGGTACATAAAAATATCCTAATGTGCATTGTACACACAGACAGAATTGTACTATCTCATAAGCAGTCAACAACAAGTTATATGGGCCAACCAATTTTTAGATAGTCCTATTTAATACATATATGTTCGAACAAAATAGTATGCTTGCTGCCCGCTGAATCACCCTTAACTCTGCCCTTGTGACAAAAATAATATATTAGCCAAAAATGTTCACTTCCATTTCATTTGTAGCTTAATCCGTCAAGACGCTGAGCATAGTGGATGGACACAACGCTTAAACATATGCTCAGTTATTCATATGTGCTAAGGTTTTTGTTGCATTGAGTAGAAGTGCTCAGCATCTTTCCCAGTTATTCTGGTGGCATCTTATTTTCAAACCAATGATTTGTACAATTAAGGATTTTTGCAATCATGGCTCTGTTTTTAAAGATATGTTATATCTGCAACTAGTTATTTTCTAAGGGTATCTGTGCATGGTTCGGTGTCTCAGGTTGATGTCCCTGGAAGCTTTCATGGATTATGCTCCTAGCGAACCACCCGTTCTCCCTCTACTGCAATTTTTTAAATTTTTTTGTTCCTTGTCAGAAGATTTTTAAATATTCTGCAGTAAGGGAAGAACAAAACATCTTTTCTTCATACCACTAACCTCATCTCTTGTCATCACTAGCCTTTCACTCTTTGGCCAGCTGACAGTTAGACATCTGTGTATTGGTGGCTGATAGTGTGTTTAGCCAGTGGCAGGATTTTTCCAGTGAGCAGCAGTGAAATGTATTTCCATACATGCAGTTTATTTGTTCGTGACTTCGTTGATTATGTTTTTTTGTGTAGATCCCAGGGTGGCCAGAATTTGTGAGCAAGCAGTTCAGTGAAGAACAGACTATTCTGGCTTTTGTTGAAACCCTTTTTTATGGATGGAGGAGGTAGTTGCAGACGTTATCACACGTCACGCTCGCGTCTCTACGAGCACAGCTGTAAGGCCGATGTGGTGTAACGAGCACTTAGGCGAGTAATGGATGAGTACGCACGTTAAGTGGGACTGAATGAAGGCTGTGTTTCTCTACACAAGTAGTTGCTGGCTGGTGGCTGTGTAGCGTGCTTGACATAACTTCATTGTGGGCTCTCCGGTGCATCCGTGCTCTGAGCAGCAGTTGTTGGTTTTGGGCTCTCTTCATGGTTGAACGGCACCATGTTCCTGTGTCAGAATAATATCCCAAACAAGGAAGTCATTTGTGCCATTTATTTAAATCCAGCTCTGGTTTTCTGTCCCGTTTATTCAAAGTGTGTTATCCCCTTGGATGGAGACCTCTTCCAGTCTCTGGCAGTGGCACAAGCCACTAAACTCCCAGCTCGAAGGAGTCATCTCTCCAAATGTTCCACCTGCTCTTATAGCACAAAAGCTGTACCCGCCTCTTGCAAACACAAACACAGGGGAGGACAATTTAAATGGCCAGGAAGCAAGCTGTCCTGACTGAGACAACCCCGAATATAGCACTCAAGAGTCAGGTGCTGGTGGTGGGAACTGGTGGGACTCTAGAGACCAGCGATGGAAATCCAAGCACAGGAGGGACAGAGCAGCTGCTTAGGCTATTAGAAAAGGGAGATGCTTTCCAGGCATTGTGGGAAAGAGATGTCAGGCAGAGGGGAATTGAAAGCTTGGAGGAAAGAGGATGGGAGAGGGGAACATGTGGTATGAAACAGGCCAAAAGATGAAGCAAGGTCAGGCATGGAACTGGAGCAGACTTGAGGCTCAAGGATGAGAAAGATGCAGAGGTCAGGCTTGGTTTCAGAAAGCAAGAGAGCACAAGTATGAGTGGGCAAGAGGGGCGAGTTTAGAGATGGAGAGCAGGGTGCGAGATGGTGTTAGCTGAGGGCTTGGGTAGGTTACAGGTGAGGGGAGAGGGAAGACAGAGGGAAGCTGGAGGGAAACAGGGTTTCAGTGATGAAGGTAAGAAAATATGAAAAGCATGATACTGGCATGGACTACAAGAGGCATGACTATCCCTGGAATGAAAGCACCTTCATGTTTAAGCAGGGCTGTCCATGGCGCCTTCAGAGAGAGGGGTCCACTCTTCATCCCTCAGCAGAGCAGACTGCCTTGCCACCGGCCTGAGGGAGCCCTCTCCCTGCGGGGCTTTGTGCCAGCTGTATTGCTGGGACAGATTCAGGACTCCGTCCTGCAATTCTGGCACTAGAGGAGCATGGACTGGCGGTGGGCTGCTTGCAGATCATATGTTCAACCTTCCTTAAAAAGTGGATTCTCCTGCCCAGCCCAGGTCTGGGTTAGGCAGTACCTGATGTATCCAAGGAATATAACCTAAAATTGATCTCGGGTCTACAGGCTCTCACTTATCCACCATAAACAGTGTGACTGCTTGAAATGTGGAAGCCAGGCATGACCTGTGACAACTCTTTTCCCTTCCTGCAGGTCCAGCTGGCTGAAATGGAAGCATTATCCCTCAACTCAGACAAGTCCTCTTCCATCCTTCTAGGAGATGAGTCAGACAATCGCAGCACTTCTCAGCTGAGTCCTAAGGAGATCAAGGTTAGCCCAGGGCGGTCATGGGCATGTTGTACTGTGAGCTATACTTCTGCCCCTGCTCATTTGAAGTGCTCTGTATTCATCCAGGTGTCTTTGCTGAGGAATATAAATTCTGGTCATTTTTCAAGAGTTTCTCCATCGACACATATCGTGGAGAAGGGTTTGAGGAGAAAAAAAGGATGTATGTTTTGGAAAGTTCTCCTCACTGCTGTTAGTAACTTCCTTTGAATGAGCCTAAAATTAGGGGATTCGGGCTGGAAACCTGAGCATCTCTTAGGTAGCTTGAAGGTATCTTCACAGAATCAACCCTTCTCGAGGCTTTGACAAGTCTGCTCTGTTGTCTGTCATTAAATTTCACAAGGCTTTGTCCTCACTTATTTTTTCCAGCAGGATGGCCTGGACAGCCCTGACTCCAATGGGGTAGGTGATCTGGGGGAATGCCTGCTCCCAATATCCAGTGCAGAAGGCTCTACAAACCCAGACAGTTACCTGTGTGAAATGGAGAAAACATCTTTCAATTCAGTTCAGTCTTGGCTAAAGCATGAAAGTACCAAAGGTGAGCATGGGTCCAATCATTCTCCAGGTCTGCTGAAAGTGTGGGTTGTTTCAGCTCATCTGCCTTTCTCACGCCTCCCCCCCTGCCAGGAATGGAAAGAGTGTGATGTAGGGTTAGACTAACCAAGAATTAGCTTTCAGTTTGCCAATCTTCAGGAACAGGGTGAGGAGCAGTTCCTTCATTAGCTGCTAGATCTTATGTCCTCCCTCAGACTTGCCTACATGAAGTATTATGAAAGAGCTGATTCCCATTCATAACCGTGCACCCATGTATGGTTAGAGAGGAGTGGGGACAGGCTACCCTGACATGCCAGCTGGATAAAATGTGCTCGCTTGGCGTGGGAAAATGTTGCTGCCCCCTGAGACAAGGCTCCCCAGGTACAGGTTCAGGGAACATAAAATACAAGTCTGCCCTTGGTGGAAGTGCCCCAGTTCTACTCTTGAGCTTGCTCTGGCCTCCTGTGGTCCCCAGGTTTCCAAACCCACCAGTTTATTTATCTCCCTTCATCCTTTGCCTTTCAGGATCTGGGATGAAAGCCCTCTGGCAGTGATACATAGTTGAATCATGGCCTTACAGCTCAACATTTCTCTGTGAGAGCAGCAGTGGGAGAGGCAAGCTGGGCTGTTGCGTTATGGCTCTGAGCTGTGTTAAGATCTTCTGGGTCTGGTGCGGGTTTTGGTTCTTGTGTAGAAAGTGGGACCCATGGTGTGAACACTAGACTGAGGCTTCTTGGCCAGGAGTGTGTTGTACTAAATATCCTCCATACACTGGACTCGCAGGAACCTTGGTGTAACAGCAGCAAAGGCACCAAATCAAATTGGAGGACTCTTCAACTTCTTTTCTTTTTTTCTGTTTCTGTTCTCCCTGTTTCTTTCGGTGCTTTGTCAGTCCCTCCCAGTCCCTTCTCTCCAGGTGCGTCTTGCCCTCTATTACCTGTCCCTGCAGAATTTTTCCACCCAGCCATCTCTGCTACCCAGACAGGGCCTGAGAAAGTCTCATGTCCACGTAACCTTCCTAAGATCTCTCTGCAAGGCTCATGGGCATCACTGAGGTCTCCAAGTGTGAACTGTTCACTTCTTCATCAGGTGAGAACCCCCACTTCACACTATTAGGAAAACTTGATCTTCACATCACACCCAAACAGAAGGGGCTGAAAGGGGAGGAGGGCTGAGGAAGAAGAGAGGCAGCTGTGGTCATAGGCTGGATGGCCTGGATCTAATTTGTTGGATGAGCACAGTGGACTGCAGGATGCAGGAGGGTCAGTGAGGAGAGAGTGTTGCATAGCAAAGGGATGTTGTATACCTCTCAACCCCTGAAATCATATACTCTTCTGCTTTGGATCAAAAAATAGTTTGACAGCTGCAGCTAGCCCCACATGAAGATGAAATCATGTCACCTTCTAGTGAGCCCCTGGTTCCCCAACACTGAATGTGCTGCAGACACCTGCATGCACAGCATCACAGTGTGAGCCAAGGAGGTCACAGCCTCCTCGGCTCCTCTTCATGCCGTGACTCCAGATCCATGCACCTTCTTGGTTGGGACAAACTTCTCCCCACCTACCTCCTCCACAGCCCTTCATGCCACATCCACACACTGTGTCCCTGAGCTCGCTGTTTTCCTCTGCCCACTTAGCCCTTACATCCCAGAAAGGTGCTATCTCTTTCTGAAAAAGCAGTTATTTCTCACTAATGAAAGAGAAGAATAAAAGTGCTGATGGAAGATCAAGTGTCTCTGAAGAGCAGAGGAGGCAGAGATGAAAGTCCAGTAGAGATCCCTGTTATTGTTCTTGGAAGATACTCTATGAACAATTCCTGTTTGGGGAGTACAGGGACACTATTCTAGACAAACTGAAAAAATAAAAATGAAGTCATATGTTGTGCAGTTCTATGTGACAGACACTGTTGGCACAATACAGATGTGTATAAATTCACCAAGGATAAATTTAGCCTCGAGCTGAGACTGCTGAGTTGTTGCGGTGTTGAAACTTCTGGTATAAGTTTAGATATGTCAGCTCCAGAACTATTTCTTTTCATACCACTGGGGCAAAAGTACTGAACTGTTGTAAAGGAGAAAATTCTTGGTAAACTTCTGATTATGCTATGCAGACTGTATTGAATAGCTATGGTTCTGGAGACAGCTTCCAGTCCTACATGCATCATTCCTAGTGCTGTGTCCCAGTGATGATCTCACAGCGCAAACCAATTCCCTAGGAACAACTGAAATGCAGCTTAACAAATTGAGCCCCGATACAAGGAAATTAAGGCTGTTTCCCCTTCCAGCAGGAAGGGGACCCTACCTTTCTGCCCTAAATACTATCATTGCCATGAGTGTGCCGGTCAAAATTATGAGGCCTCTTTTCTTTCCCCAAACATTGCTGACTTTTTAGTGAGAGGAGGTCTATGTCCAGAGCCTGAGGTCTGTGTACATAAGTCCTCTGATTTCTGGCCAGCTGATGGTTTTGACGTGTCTGCAGCCTGGATGGCAGGTGCACAGGGAAGCCGAGAGTGAGGACCCACAGGGAACCTCAGCTCCACTGCCTCCTGGACCACCAGTAGTCAGGGACAGCGCAGCAGCAGGGGCTGCAGAGCTCACGGACCCAACACCCCTTCCCTTTGGTGCAGCATTTCACATGGAGGGGGGAAGATTCATCCCGGAGCAGAGTGAAATCAGAGCTCAAAATATTGAAACCTTTACTCCTCCTGCAGAAGGGAATCCCCTGGGCAGGCTGCATGGCTGGTGCTTTGTAACATTGCTTATGTGGTTTATAGCTGCCCTCCCCAGCAGAATGAGAGAGGAAATGGAGTTTTTCCCCTTTTTCTGTAGTTGTGTTTTATTTTCACGCCACAAATACTCAACAAAAAAAAAAAAAAAAAAAAAAAAAAAAAAAAAAACAAAAAAAAACCAGGTCTTGACCTCCTGCCCATCTGTTTCCTGAGAACTCTTGATTTCACACTGCTGCTCCGCAGGCCGCCGAGAGTGATACCTCGCTGGACAGCCGGAGCAGCAGCTCAGCAGGCAGCCTGCAGACCACGCTGGAGGACAGCCTCAACCTCAGCGACTCTCCCCAGTGCACCCTGGACCTCCCGGTGGCTCTGTGCCCCATGCCAACGGCCGGCAGCCAAAGACCCCTGGCAGCCCCCCTCTCCCCTGCCTCCCGCCGCCGGAGCCTGCGGGGTCGGGGGCTCTTCAGCCTGCGAAGCATGTGTCGTCACCAGCGCAGCCACAGCAGCGGCGGGAGCACCAGCCCCGGCTGCACCCACCACGACTCCATGGACCCCTCAGACGAGGAGGGGGCGGGCAGCAGCCTGAGGGGGGGAGGCAACAACAGCGAGCCCTCGGAGACCCTCAGCAGCCTCTCACTGACCTCCCTCTTCTCGCCCCCGCCGCCGGGGCTGACGCTGGTGAAGAAGTGCAGCAGCACCAGCAGCCTCCACGCCAGCCCCTCGCCCCGCCGCCCCGCCGCCCACCACGCCAAGCCCTTCTACACCGTTGACCCCCGGGGCTTCCTCTCAATGCCCTCATGGGTGACGGACTTCTGCAAGGACACCCCGCTGCCTGGGGAAGGGGAGAAGCCGGATGGCCCCGGCAGACTGGGGACAGGGGACCGCAGCTCCCCGCTCCCATCCAAGCTGGAGCTGGGCGACGGAGTCAGCAAGAGGAACAGATGAGGGTTCCTGAGGTGCAGGGAGGGAGCGTTCGGCCGCCGGCACGGGGAGCACATTTCACTAGCTTCTCCCCAGCAGCAGTTCCAAAGGATTTGCAAGAAAAAGAACCAGGCAAACAAAAATTTATAAATATATATATATACATAAATATATATATATATATATATATGGAATAAATACTTTGGTAACGTACCTCAGAGGCGTGGGAGAGTGCAAGCAATACGGGAACAGTCCTGCCCAAGGGCAAGACCTGGACCATCACCGCAGAGACTATAGTGACAAGAAAAGGCCATGGGGCTGGGAGGGACGGGACCCTCCAGCCAGGTGACTGCTGCGTGGCAGCTGTTTAGTTATATACATATACATATATAGAGAGATCGATTTATTTATTTTTTTTACCGAGAGATTATGAATTTCAGAAAGTGCTAAGGAGGAACAAGGAAGCAGGGGCTGAAGGAGGTGCTACGCCACACGAGGAGGGTGGGGGCAAAGGGAAGCAGGATGAGCAGCAAGGGAAGCGTGTCTGGGGTTTGCCTTGCCTGTTTCTGGGAACTTCCTTATTCGCCATGCTTCCATTTCAAGCATTAAAAATTGTGGTCTAGGTGTTCAGGTTGAGTGTAAATTGGCAATATATGGCTGCGCACATCTGTTGGTGTAAAGCAGAAGAGCTCTGGCTTGAGGTGGATTCATGCTGATTTACAGCAGGTGAAAATCTGGCCCCGGCAGCAGGGAAAAGCAAACAACCATGGAGCATGGGAAACATTTTGAGGTGAAAAGCCTTGCTTTGAAGGGAATGTGTGAACATAGTAGGCATGCTCATGGGAGGAGGGGATGGAGGCTACATGGCGTATTTTTGTTGTTGTTTTGTTGGTTTTGTCTTTCATTTTCCAAAGAAAAAAAAAAAAACGCTAAGGGAAAAAATTACAAGATACATGGGGAAATATGGAGCGGGAGAGGCATTGTGGAAGGGGAGGAGGAGGTAAAAAGGGGAGAGGAAATTGAACTTTTCCCCCTTTCATTTGCAGTAATTGTGATATTTTATTTTAGAAGCCCAAGGGTGCAAAAATCATCTCTAGAGAAACCTATCTGTTATTTTTGTATCTATAGCTATATATATTAAAAGAAGACAAAAACTAGAATTTTAAAAAAGACAAATAAAAGCAAAGGGGGCTTCAACAACACAAAACGTAGTCAGTCCCCTGGCTGAGGGCTATCCCTGTCCCGAGTCTCAGTGGGAAGACCCTACAAGAACATCCTCAGCTCGGTGGTGGCTCTGCCTCCTCTCCCTCATCACCTTCACCCTCTGGCGTTTTCCTGATTTGCATCAGTGTAGCTGGGAGCAGGGTCCTGCTCAACGCCAACCACTGTCATGGAGAGCAGGCAATACTGGGGGGGGGTGTGTGTGTGTGTGTATGTGTGTGTGTGCACGCAAATGTAAGGATGTTTGTGTGTCGTGTCCAGGCTAACTGGCTCACCAGCTGGAGAGACAGGGATGAGAGAAGGAGAACTGCAGCTCTCCTTGCCTCTGCCTTGCAGGGGAGTGTGAGTGAGGGGGGGCTGCGGTGCGGAGACCAAGGGCAGACTGACTCCTTCAACCATGACCCGCCTCGGGATCCAGGATTCAATCCAGCAGACGTGATCCTGTCCCAGCGTGGTTGCAGCAAGGCCTCCAGAGGCTGCATCCCTCCTTGTCTTGCCAGTGGTATGACTGCATGTGTCTCCTTCCCGGACAGGGCCAGCCTGGGTCTCCTCCTGCAGCAACTCCAAGGTTTCATACCCTTCCCAGGTTTGCAGGTGGGTAGGAAGGCCAGCCACCTGGGAGGCACAAAGATTTTCAGCTGTCACCTACCACCCCAGGGAAGCTCCACTAACGTGTGTCAGAGAAGACAGAGTGAGAACAGCAGTGGGGAGAGGAGAGCAGCCTCGTGGAGATGAGGAGGTTTGGCGGCTGGTGTGCTGCTCAGAGAAGGAGCAGGGGTCCCTCGGGGATTCCTGTCCCATTTTTCCCATCAGATCTAGAGGGGCCCTGCAGGCCTCCCAGAGCTCTCCCAGCTGGCACATGAAGCGCTGTGAAGTGGGCAGTACAACACAGATGTTCTGGTTTTATTGTGACCTGTCTGATTTTTAAGCAGCTGCTGCATCTTACTTACTAGGGCTGTAAACAGCAAGCGCATCAAACAGGACCAACAGCCAGGAAAAGGATTATTGCTGTGTGAACTTGATTTATTTGCTGGAAGGAGTGTTTGCTGTGTTGCAAGCATGCACACTAACTGCAGGAAGGTCAGGCCCATGGGGAGAGGACAGGAGAGCCCAGGTCCTTGTCTTTGCAGAAAGGATGCTGATCTACATTTATTAAAGCAATAATAAGGGTCTTTAAATGCCTTTTTTGCACTGGTGGTTCTTTGGGTGAGTTGCCCCTGCCTGCTCTCCCGTGGGCAGAGAGGAGAGACAGGACACGTGGTTTCACATCCTCAGGGAAGAAGAGCAGTCAGTCCGCAAATGGCTGAACAATGATCTCAGGCTGCACAAGACAGGCACAAACCCAGAACTGATCTGAAGCCAGAGGTAGGGTTTACCAAAAAAACCCATTCAAACTCCAGACTACTCAACCCACAGAGTGTTTACTGGAAGGTCACCATAAGGGGACTTGGAGGTGGGACTCTGACCTATCCTGGCAGTCATGTGGACTGTGAAACATTTCATCTGATGCATGGAAGAAAGGTCAGAGATTGGTGCAGTGCTTGAAACTACCCTGATATTTGGTTATGACAGAGGTACGGCCTGCACTTGGGATGGTTGGGAGGGCAGGAGGGTCAAAAGATGGTGGGAAAGACAGTGGTGGTGAACTCACAGGGTGATTTACAGCCCTTAGGATGGATGCTCTCTCAGCTTATTATCAGTTGCCTCTGCAAGTGACTTGCAAGGAAATTCTTTGTTTCTCTCGTGCTTTAGGGCTCATGACAGTCCTTTTGCTCTGCATGATGTTTTCCCTTTGCCTCCTAGCAGGGTCATGCCACCACTCCTGCCTCCCTGCAAAAGGGCTTTTACCCTCCGCCATATGACTCGAGCAAAAGGCTTCTGGCTTAGGAAGGAGGTTGCCATGGAAACAGAGGACTAGGTTATCTTTAGAGAGTATTTTGTCTCTCTCTTTTAATTATTTACTAACTGTTTGAAGAAGAAGGAGGAAACATCCATCCTTCCTGAAGAGGAAGCAGAATACTAAAACCCAGCAAACGCTTTGTGCTTTTGCTGGGGATTTCTGCGGCGGGGCAGGTTGTGCGGTTTCTCCTGGCAAGAGCTGCCTTTCCCAGCTATGCCTGGCTGTTGGCACCAGGAAAAACCTCTGTCATCACCCACCCACCTCCCAGACAACACCTGAGGGCAGCCCAGGATTTGCCCAGGCGTCTTTTCAGCCTCCCGTACTCCCCACTTCCCACGGGGGACTGTATCGCAGGCAGCTCCTGCCAGCAGGCACTTTGCCGTCACCAGCCCGAGACCGCTGTTCTGTCCCAGTGCCATGCTACCCTCGTGCCCAGCTCTCCCCCGCGTCTGCCACCGAAAGCAGTCCCTCTCCCTGCTCAACGCTGAGCTCCTCCACGTACTTACACAATGCTACCGTGTCCTGCTCCGGCTGCCGTTCCACCAAGCTAGGCGCATCCAGTTCTTTTTCATCTTGGCTTGGCAGCTGTCTCCACCTCT
This sequence comes from Tyto alba, assembly GCF_018691265.1. Lineage (NCBI taxonomy): Eukaryota > Metazoa > Chordata > Aves > Strigiformes > Tytonidae > Tyto > Tyto alba. The sequence goes on from NW_024881282.1 coordinate 33,985,744, forward strand.
TTCCAACATTTTTTCTGAGCCTTTTTTTTTTTTTTTTTTTTTTCCTAAGCCCTCCCTGCACATTTTCCCCTCTCACCACAGCCTCTGGGCCTGTCAGTGTGGTTTATTGCAGCTGCAGAGCAGAGCCCATCCCTAGTGCTTCCCACCCTCTCTTGCACACAAAATCCTCAACCGCTCCAACCTGCCCATGGAAAACGCACCCATGTTTAGTGTCTCTTCTGCTCCCAGAAACCCTGTCTCAGCACTGCCAGATGAACAAAGTGTGTACCTCTAGGTGTACTTCTTCTCCTGGCTTCTCCATCTTCCATCTGTCTTCTTCATTACTGCAAAAAGTTTCCTTATGAAATTAGATATATGGGAAACAATTACCAGCGTGGCCACTGTTTTCTTTCATGGGAGGTTGGTAATGTGGTGCATTTGTTTTTGGTTTTTTTTTTTTGGTTTTGGGGGGTTTTTGTGAGGCCACGTTCTGTGAAGGACTGAACACCACTAGCTTTCTGTGAAATTAATATGAGTTGAGCAGGCCTGGGGGCGAAAAATTGAAAGTATCATTGAACAGGAAAATAATTTCTCAGACAAAAGAAACGTAAAGCAGAAAACATAGACGTCTTCAAAGAATTTTCTACTTTTTTTGGTGAGAATGAAATTATTCCCGCCAAAATGGCTCTTGTTTCCGAAATGCTCCCCCAGGGCATCATAGAGGTGTTGTGTTCTGGGTGGCCCCTCGTGGCTGTCTCCTTGAGACACCAGGCCACTTGTCCACCCCACAGGGCACTGAAGATGGGTCCCCAGGCAGTGAGGTGCCCGCAAGGTGCTGCTGAAGATGTGCACCCACCATGAAATGAGAGCAAAAGGCATCGTAACAGTGGCTCAGGAGCAGAGACTTGATTTTAGCCAGCGTACCTAAAAACTCAAAATCTGTTATGGAAGATGTGGAGGTAAGCAGCTTTGGTTTGGTTGTTCTCATCACAAGAATTTCACAGATAAAATAAAAATTAAGCCCTGCTGATTTTCTGACTAGCTGCGATACAAAACATATAGTATACGTTGTAGAAAGCACTTGGTACTTTGTGAAGTCAGGCCCCTGGATGTATGACACCCAGTTCAATTTATCTGCATGTGATCTGACTTTCCAAATATTCCTTTCCCTCGTTTTCATGAATACTTTATTTTATGAGATCTGCCTTACTTCTCAGTTATTGCCATGTTATTTTTGTTCCTTGCGAGGGACTGGCTTCCAGTAGGAACTCAGTGTCTCAGTATCTTTGAATTATCATTCATTTCTTCCATCTCATTTAGACATATATGTTTCTTCTCTAGCACTTTTTCCTTCTTCTGCATATTTCTGAGCCCCCTGTTTATTTCTACTAAGATCCTGTCACACTTTGAGCGAGAGCTGGCAATGTGATATTCAATATTTATGCCTCCCAGCCACTTCCAGAGCAGATGTGCTCAATTTACAAGTAAAGAGCTCTCACCCCCACGAAAGCCGGCATCCCAGCCTCCGGTTTGCAGCGCGCCTGTGCTTTTGCTCTAACAGCAGTCACAGCAATAAGGGCTCTGCCCTTTCCCTTATGCCGGTGATGGGATTGCACAGATGGACCTTATGTTCAGGTACGTCCGCAGCGTCGCTTCGCACGTCAGCAGAGCTGCCTGAGCATCTTCCATGCTCGCAACATTAGCAGGATCAGGGAGGACTTGGCACCTCGTGAAGTTGCTCCCATTAGCAGTTGGGCTGTTGCCACGTAAGGCACAGCAGGCTCCAGCTCACGTTCCCCCTTTGCTGTGCAGTGCCACGGGCGCAGAGGAATACAAATCTTTTTCCGTAGTGGTTTTGTTTGTAGTCACCAAAGTCAGCAGATACAGCTCTCTCTTTGTCTCACGGTCCATGGAGCAGAATGATAGAGTGGGAGATGCACTGTTTTTCCACAGACATTTTCCTGGAAACCAGAGCACTTTAACACCTCTGGCTAATACTTTTAGTTAGCAGTATTACTTCTGAAAACATTGAAAGATGCTGTGGCTTGGGGGTTTTTTTTTTGTTGTTTCTGGGTGCTGGGGCAGGATCAGTGCACGCAGTGCATTGTGCAAACCAACAGCATCTCCTCCTGCAGCTCTTCCCCTTCCTTTCCTCCATCTTACTCATCCTGGATTAAATTTTTGCACTGTGAGTTACCTGTTTGTGTTGACCACAGCACGGTGGGATTTGCTGGCTGTCATTGCCCTGCTGCCACAACTTTCTTTCTCTTCTTATCTTTCTTATGACTGCTGTTAAGGGAACAGCACTGTTCCTTCACACAGCCTGGAAGAGCATCTCCAGAAAGGGGGCTGGCAACCACCCAGCACAAGCAGGCAGGGCAGTCGTCCCTCCTTCAGTTAGAAACACCCATATGAGCTAAGATGCTACTTCAAAACAAACCATCAGCGATATCATGGGCCATGTGGATGACAATCTGAAGAGAAAATATTTTTCAGTGAAACATCTTTAATCCAAGCTTTTGCTCTTAAATTGCAAAGTGCCTTCTTAGGAGAGAGCTACCCACCCACACGCAAGGAGAAGCGTCATGCAACAGCCCAGAGTACGTGGTCCACATACAGGCAGGCATTTTCATTACCCTGCAAATCCTTTGTATAAGCCTTACTTTTGAGCTGTCATAGCTTTGGATGTGAAGTACCAGGTGGGCTTTCCTCTAAAACTACCACTGTCACCTTTAGCTGCATCTAATAATTGCTGGGATGGTAACAATGATAGCAGATGACCCCATTTCTCCTGTCAATTACAACTTCACAAGCACAATTAATTTATATTCCCATTTATGCACTTCTCCCATCTCCTTATCTGAGACATATGAAGGGTTTGTTTCAAGATATGATCTATACACAGAAATACTACACACATTCTAGATAATAATAGATATTTCTAAGAAATAGTCGAGTGCAATGTAAATGGGGTGGCGCAGATAGAAGATCTGCTTGTGTGTGTATATTCCCTTCACGTACATACAAGCGCCTCTCCCCCTCCATACACTTACATTTCTTGCCAGTCTTTAAAATGACCTTCCACTGAATGTAGAGTTAATAACACATGAGAGACTGTTAATCATCACTGGCCACTGACTAGTTTCTGCTGTTATAGTAAGACCAGGCATAGGAAATAAATCAGGAAGTAAAAAACAAAACAAACAACAATAAACAACATGGCATTGAATAAAAAAAAACAGAGAGACTAATCTGAAAATCCCTTGGTGTCTGCTCAATATTTATACTTATGCTTCCATAGTCACTACTGCTGTGTGTGCAGGTGTGTGAGTGTGTGTGTGAATGTGCGTGGGCATAGGCATGTACCTGTTTCAGGGTGGTTGTGGTTTATAACCAGATCTCCCACTGGTGTGGGTTTTTTGTTCTGTTTTGTTTTGTTTTCAAGTGTATATTAAAGAAATAAACAGCCCAAACTGCTGACACAGGACACTGCTCACCAATAGTCCCCACAGCACTGATACAGGCAGCACTTCCATCACTGTCCACAACGAGTTGCAGAGGTCTCTGCGAGCCCCGGGGCAGCGAGCCCCCTCCAGCCACGCATCGTGGGCCTGGAGCAAGGGGAGATCTCAAAGTGTCACAGCCTGAGGAGCCAGGCATGGCTCGGCTGCAACCCTTGCTAGTCACCGTGGCATGCCCACGGCTGCTGCTGGCGGGGGCTGGCATCTCTGGGGAGGGGAAGCGGGGGTGGCAGGGTTGGCGGGGAGGGGTGGCAGACTGCACGGTTGGGCATGCAGGGACCTGGGGCTGCTGAAGTCGCCACCTGTGCATGTGTGTGTGTGTGCATGTACACGTGTACGTGCACTGTGGGGGACCACCACGGCTCTCCTCACAGGGTGTAAATCACCAGCCCGCCTGCAGTTCAGGACTTGAGAGGTGGCACTTCAGCATCAATGAGTCCCTCAGGAAACCAAAGGGGTCACAGGTCCCTGTCGAAACGTGTTGAAATACTCTCCCTTTTGGGCAAGGACAGGCAGGCACCCACATGAGGGACGCCAGGGAAACGGCAGCTCACTCTGTGATAGAAACCACCAGTGTGCAGAACCCTGGCTGGGGCAGGCAAGCGTGGCCGGCACCCCTGCACTGCTGACAAATTCAGAGGGTTAGTTATCATCTATCTGAGCATTGCTCCTCCGTGGGTTTGAACATGAAATGGAGACGGTGTTGACAGCCAGAAGGAACTAGGAGCCCTGCCCCTAGCCGCAACATCCTGGAGCCTGTTTGAAGTCTGACCTGTCACTCGGAATTTTTGTTTCACTCCTTGGCACCTCTGATGTGGGCACGGCTGAACAGCCCAAAATCTCACTACAAAACGAGGGTCCCTATGCGCCTGCTGGCTCTGCGATCAGAGTCGAGCCCAGGGCTCTGGATTCTGCTCCAGAGTGATCCCTCCAGCCTTATCCGTACTCCTGCTTGGTGACCACCACAGGAGCAGAGGCATCATCTCCATCCCAGCTAACTCTAACACCCTGATCTGGTGGGACCCCCTGGCAGGCTAAGCCCTGGGGCTGGGGGTGCTGGCTCCATCCCAGACTGACTGGTAAACAGCCTTTCCTTTTGTGCTTGGATAGACACAGCGTTTTAATGTTCATTTGTGTCCAACCATGCTAAAATACACCCTAGGTAACAGAGGTGAAAAGGCCTGAGGGGAATCTGCACTACCGATGGAGAAAGCTAGTTAAAGGTCTGGAGGAGGTGAAGATCTGACTCCTGCCTTGAGACGCAGATGATTCATGGTGAAGGACACCCCGAGGTTGTGGGTTTCTTCCCTCCAGCCTCGTGCTTGTCACCACTGCATTTTTCTGCTCTGTAAATACTGCAGGAATAAATGCAGCGTCTAATGTGGCCCTTTTGACATTTGAAGGAGGATTATCTGGGAAGCAAGTGTATAAATCTGCTTCATCAAAAGTCCAGAGGCAGAAAGCAAATGATGACTCCCAGCCCCCTGCCTGCCTGGGGTCTCCTGGTTGCAGCCTGGGAGGGGCAGGATCCGTGGGTGCAGGAAGCTATGGGGCTGTTGCAGCACCCGACAGATCCGAACTTGCAGGTAAGGAGGGAAAGAGGCAGCCTGGCTGGTTGTGTTGTTTGCTTTGCACTGGTGATGATGCAGTGGTATCATTTTCACGCTAAATGCTAATTTTCTGCTTTGCTGGCCTCAGAATCGCCTACATTCATATCCTTCATTGCAGCAATTAAAGGGCTGGGTGCTGGAGCTGAGGCACTTGCTATGAGCGTGATTTTAATCGGTGTGCACAGGAGAGAAGGAGGAATGTGATTGCCTTGCTGTTGCTGTGGGAACATAGGAGAGGAAATCTGGGCCCATGAGGGGGCCCTACCCCAGTACGTGCGTGCATCGGCTCCAGCCCAGTGCTGGACTGGAGAGTGCAAGCTTGCCTCATCTTCCACTTCTCAGTCTGGCCAGGCATTGCGGTACAACTTCAGCAAAACGTTGAAACGAATCACCTGCTCCCGTGCCTCATGTTCCTATAGCCTGTGATACCGTCCTCCAAGGTGCCGTGTTCTGGGCAGAGGTCCCCAGCGCACTGCAGGACAGGCTGAGCATCACTGGTCTGGCCCCTCCGATGAGGAGGCAGGGCAGAGGGAGAGGGCCACGCCGGATTTCCAGATGTGCCCGTAGGCAGAAGGAGGCAACTACATAGGTCTCTGCTACGAGACCGCAGCTGAGGTTGCTCTGCACAGGCGGGCAGGAGAGTCCATTTGTGAAAGTGGTAGGAAAGACATTAGCGTGTACTTAAGCATTTACACTGTTTGCCTAAATCATAAAGATTTTGCTGCTGGATATGCTCACAGATCCCCCCTGCCCCTCCAGCAGGCTTAACTGTCCCTCCAAAGGGGAACAGGGGCCATGTCACTTTAATCCTTGCTGCTTTGCTTTCCCTTGGTGCAGCTCAATGCCCATGTTTTCAGGGAAGGAACCATCCTGCCAGGGTCCCCAGCAGAGCCATAACTCTCCCCGCTCCTGCCACAGCCCAGTGGGAGCTACCGAAGCTGACAGGAGCAAAAAATCCCTGAGAGATGGAGTGAGGAGGGAGTCCAGGGCTCCCCCCCCCCCCCGCTTTGTGCCCCATGTCAAGGAATTTCTATGAGCATGAGCATCTGCAGGAAAGGAACACCAAGGGAGAGAATAAGTCCATATCAAAACTGCAGGAGCCAGTGGGAGGGAAGGAAGTGGGGAGGGGGTAACAATATTTCTGGGGCAGAGATAAGCTTCCTAGGTCATCATTTCAGCTCCTCCTTGAATTTATCCTAATTCCTTCCTGCACACCCCTCTCCTCTTTTCATCCCTTTCTCTCCTGAGCTCATGTATTTGGCTCCGCAGGGGAGCAGGTCAGTCACAAGCCCCTTTCATCAGACATGGTGGCTGCTTGTGCAGGTCTCCTTACACACCCTGAGCCATCCGGGTCCCTCAGCATGGGGACTCATGTTTTTTAAGCCCCTTTCAAGTTCAAGAGTCACCACTGTGCTAATGTTCCTTGCCTGAGATGAATGTCTGTGCTGAGCCAGTTTCCTCAGTCCCACCCCCAGCTTTCAGCATCACTTCTGCTACATCCTCTGCCAAGTGAACTGATTCATGTCCCCCTCAGGAACCTCCCCAGTCACTTCAGAGTCCCATCCCTGCCCCCCTCACAGGAAGGACCCTGTGTCCCCCCCCACAGCCCATCCCACATCGCAGGTGCTAGAAGGCAGGAAGGGCTGTGGGGAAATGTACACTCCTTTTCCAACTACACTCAGTAGATCTGAGCATTCCCTGCGCATGTCCTGAGAAGGAAAGCCTCTGACCATGCTGCCTGTGGGAAGTGGGAAGGGAAAAGGGGGTATTAGCTGGCTAATGCTGGCTGTGTGTGATCCGTGCCCCGGAACCAGGCCCAGGGCACGTCAGCATCCAGGGTGATGGGCACAGGGTGAGGATGCAGTGCCACGTGTCAGACAGGGATCCATTCAGCCCACAGGGCTATGGACCACAGGAGGTTGTGGAGAAAAACCCAAGGTTGCTTCAACAGAGGTACTGCAGGCACTTATTTGTGATGGGATGGAAGAAGAACTCTTCAGCATGAACTCCCCAAGTGCACATGGGACATGGGACCACACAGGTCTGTGCCAGGGCAGTTTCACTGCTCCCTGTACCTGGACTGGCGTGAAATTAAAGTAGTCTGGGATGACTTCACCTGCTGCAATTCTACTACTGGCAGCTACAGGGACATGTCTCATATCTGTCTTACTCCTTGACTATTCATTCTTCCATCTGACGTCCCTATCTGTCTCGTTTCCCCATTTTGTTGCCCACCTGGTTTTTGTGGCAGAGGCGGTAATTGCAGACAACACAAAAATCAGAGGAGCAGCTGTTTTTATTTCTTTCACCAGTTCAGAGATTAGTCACCTTATCTCAATGCTTGTCCTGTTCCTACCAGTAAATTTTATCTCAGAGAAATTTGAACATTTTCCGTGTTTTTCTGGAGGTTTTAGCAGTGCCACTGCTCTCTGCTCAGGCAGGAGGCTGGGTAGCCTTGGTAGGCAGTGGGCAACCCTGGGCAAACAGCCCACGCATACCTACAGCACAGCTCCACAACACACCGCACCTCCCCAGCATGCGTGCTCTGGGCAGGTCAGAGCTGCTTTGTGTACACAGGTCAGCTATACAGCTATATGGTTACAGAAGAGCTGCCTTTGCCCAGCACAGGCTATAACATACCTCTACACATCTTTTCAACCTCCTGCTTCCCAGCCAGGGGCCAACCAGAAGGACAAGGTGGGGGACGAAGTGGTTGAAGAGGAGGTGGGTTTTTCCCTCCATCGAGCTCAGAGCTCCTGCCCAGCAGGACCCTCTGTGAGGCACCATCTAACCTCTCCAAAAAGCATATTTTCTGTCTGAGCCAGCAGTTGAGAAGGGAGGACAGACACAGTGAGCACAAGTGAGCTAGAGGTGTATTCTCATTATTTAAAAAAAAAAAAAAAATCTGTTTGTGACTAGCAGCATCTGAAGCAAGGTGTTATTTCACCACGAATAGGTTGACTTCCAGGGCTCAGGTATGTGGGCAGGGGCAGGAGATGCTCATAGGGTGGAGTGAAGGGGCCACATCTGGACCCACTGTGCATCCCAAAGGTCTGTGTCAGCCAGGGCTCCCTACTGCAGAGGGGAGGATGAGTTAGACCCTGGCTGGGGTGGACACAGACCTGGACATAGAGACAGTGAATTCCCTCTCCTTCCTTCAGAAACATGGGTGAGAAGAGAGCTTTCTCCCCCACACTGGCTGAGCTTTGTGCTCAGCCTCTCTTCCTCCAGCTGAGCGTTAATGACAACACAAGGAGAAGAGGAACTGGAGCATGACAGCTATAAACGATTTCCATTGCTGTTTAGGACAGACCTCTCTCCATCTCTTCTGTCTTTCCATTTGTTTCATCATCTCCCTCTTTCTCCTTCCTCCAAACATTTTCCAGCCCCCATCCCTTCCCTCGTCCCCAGCCTTCCTCTCCCTTTTGTCCTAGTCCTCCTTGCCTTTTCTGTAAGTGAGGAATTAAACAAACCTCTGTGGAGACAAACCCAGGTAGTACCTTCTCCCTTTATTCCCTGACTAGGATATCAATACAATTAAAGAAGAGGCACCTCCTAAGGATGCTGCATTTATTTTAATATCAAGTCCAGCATGCACCAGGTTACAGATTTGCAAGCATCCTTAGAGCTACATACATGCTTGCAATACGAGAGCTTGCTGTGAGGTCTCAAAGCTCATACCCAGGTCCCTGCTGCCTGAAGTGACAATAACCACGCTCCGGGCACTGTCCCACATGTAGGACCAGGGAGGTTGGGGTCTGGCCAGCACCAAGTGCTCCCTGTCACTCAGATGAAACCCACCTGGAAAATTGGTAATAAAGAGGGATATAGGGTACTAGCCTCAGGGCATTTGCATTTAGTGGGTAATGAAGGAACTGGAAGGTAGTAGGAGCAAATAAAAAAAAAAAAAAAAAAAAAAAAGAAAGGGAAGGCTAACAAGGAAGGGTTTCTTTCCTTTCTTTTCTTTACAGTGCTTTCTTGGCTGGGGCTCTCCCTTGGTGCTGCTATCTTGTATCTGTGCTATGAGTGTAAATAAACCTTATCTTGTAAGTGCTGACCTCAAGCTATGTAGTAAATTCTAGTGCCAGACAAACCTGTGCCCAGTCACTTGTAGGAGTGTGTTGCTTCTCAGTGTCGTGCTGCTGTACTGCTTTTACCACAAGAACCAAAGGAAAAGGCCACAAGATGCTTTCCTTTGGGTCTCAATTCCAGGTACACTCCAGCATCTGGTCAAGATTTTTTTTTATTTCTCATTCCTCATATTGCAAAAGTAGCAGTCTCCTGTTGTGTTTTATACCGTGTTTTTACTCGAGAGCTGATTTAATCTTTGCATTTTCCTCTCCCTGTTAATCTCAGGATTAAGAAAAAGCTGTGCAAGTATGGCTTGAGCTTTTAGAAATATTTTCTCTTTTTTTAAAAAAAAAAATATAAAAATTAACTTGCAATGAGCAATGCTTTTTATTTAGAACTGAATTCATTAATTTTAACTGAAGATGGACATGCTGAACATTAGTATGTGAATAATTATGCAAACCCACTGTTATGTCTCTAATGAAAATTAGATTCCACCACGGAAGCTGTGTTTGGTGATAGTATATATATTCATTTGTGGTGTGTTTTATTTTTTTTCTAGCTGCATGACCTAGGTTTACAGTTACTATGGTGATAAGACAGTGAAGGAAGGAGTGAAAGGTAAGTTTGTGTGCCTCTCTGTGCAGTGGTGGTGGCAGGGGGGGCTGGCAGTCTCCTTCTCCAGCACTGCATCTGCCTCCTGCTATTGCTGGGACTGAAATGCACTATTGCACAGGCTATGGTATTTTCTGAGTAGCTCAGGGATGAGTGCTCAAGAAGCAGTAGCAGGGTTTGTTTTTTTTTTTTTTCCCAGCAGTACATGTGTGTGACCAGACTATGGGATTTCTGGGCTGGAACTGTTTATTGTGGGGTGGGAGGGGATGGATACCCTGCTTGCATCTCTGTGCCAATGGCCTCAGAGGGGTTTAGAGGTGAGGATGCCTGGGATAGTGGGGCCCAGAGTAAAACCGGCTATTCTTACATATTTGTTGATCTGAGTTCGTGATCCTGCGTGCCCTAGGCTTGGAGCTGGAGATGCTGAGCATGAATGGCAGCTCCATTTCCCCTGAACCCTGAGTCATGTTATCAGCCCTTCCACTGGGGTTTGCTTCATGGTGCTTGCTGCAGGAGAGGCAGCATCCCCCAAAACCCTTCCAGCAAATGCTGACAACTCCAGTCCTGAGCAACTAGCTCCGGAGTGCAGGGCTTGTTTTGATAAGCAATCGATAGTGGAGGAAAGTCTGTCCTTGGTGCAGCTTGCTTTATTGATGAAGAACATACACAAAGTCCTGTTTCCCTGAACACAGCTGCCCAAAAGTCCAAGTATCTCTCCTAGCCTGTGCTCTGCAGCCAGAGCTCTCCCTGAGTTTGCTCTGTGTTGTGTGGGAAGTGCTTCCCTGGATTCCTGCCTGCTTCTCCCGTCCTGCTGACCCTGCCTTTCTCTTCACACCTTCATCATAATTGCCCATCCCATTTGTTTTAAGCTCCTGGTGGAAATGCTTACCATGCAAATTCAGGCTGACCAGCTTTGGTGACTGCATGACTGATTCAGGCAGATTTTTTTGCAATTGTCTATTCCAAAATAGCTGAACAACTTCTTTCTCTCTTTCCTTCTGAAAGAACAGTGGCTGCTGCCACCACCAACTTAAGTAATTTTCACCTGATTCTCCCAGCAGCAATTCTTTTGGAACTGAGGAGCTCTGGGTCATGTTCTTCTCTGGGGTACATTGTGAATTAACATATTGAGGGCTGGTGAGTAAGTCTTAGGCTCTTGGCAATTGGTCTCAGTAGCCTTGAATATCTCCTTGGACTTGTTAAACTTTTTATTAGGTATAGATTTTCCACTAGAGGTCTTATTACTGTGATTATCAAAAGACAGAAGTGTTTTAAAAGAGTTCGTCCTCTCCTGCCCTGACACACTTTGTGTTTTCCTCCAAGTGAACTCTTTGCCTGCTTGCAGCTTATCAACAGCGCAACACCTTTAATGCAGACAGACAGTGCACTCCCACTCAACTGGACAGGGATAAGGCAAAAGAGCTGGCTGATGGGGACAGTCCTGTGCTTGTACTGTTCTCTCCCCTTGAGGAAAATTCCTCAAGCCTTTGAGAAGGGGTCCTCTTCATGCTCAGCCAGCCTCCCACCTACAACCATCAGCATCCATTAGTGGCTGCACAAAATGCCTATACTCACAGAGGACCCCACAGCTGGGGGGAAAAGGTGGAAAAACCTGATGGATGATGCCCAGTGGTGACTAGAGAGCAGTGGGAATTGCTTGTCAGCCTTAAGGTAAAGGTGGGAGCTTGAAGGAGCTGTGTTTCAGCCTGTTGGAGGGTTGTTGTCACCTTCTCATGAGAGAGAAGATATCGCTGGGGCTGAGGCTTTTCTAGATCAAGTTGGGGAGCACTGAAATAACAGAGCAGATACTTCACCTGCTCCTCCTGTGGGAGTCTGTCTTCCTTCCAAACCTCAAATATCATGGCAGGCTCCGAGGGCAGAACAAGCCTGCAGCCTGCTCCCTGCTTCCCACACGGGACTGCTCAACAAAGTAAACTCACCCGTGTCTTCTCTAAACCACAGGTCTTTGCAGAGCAGACTGCCTGGCTTTCCTCTTGAGGATGTTTCAAAGCATTGGTGAATGGAGCCTGGTGATCATGAACATGGTTCTGTGTGAAAAACTTGAAAAAGCAAGAAAGAATAAAGAGCTGTACAAGGGGACGTGCAGCTCAAGAGACTGAGCAGAACAAACTCACGTTTTTGTCTCACCTTCCTGAGGTGGGGAAAGCAGCAAGGTGGGAAAATAAATGGCTTTCTCCTGAGAATCCCTTCTGGCCGAGTTCTGCTTCAGCTGTGACACATCTCAAGGTGCTCTTGTGTAATAGGTATGAGGCTTTGCAAGAGGAACTGAACAACAACAATGACAGTGGTTCATCTAGCTTGGAGGTGTCACTGTGGTTAAGTTGGACTATGCTCTGCATCAAAACTGCTTCCATAAAAAAAAAAAAACAACAAAAAACAAAAAACAAAACAAAACAAAACAAAAAAACAAAGAAACAAACAAAACCAAAAAAAAACAAAAACAAAACAAAACAAAACATGTCATTGTTATAGGAAACACCCTTCTGAAGGGAACAGAAGGCCCAAGATGCAGACCAGACCCAGTTCTTGGGGAAGTCTTCTGCCTCCCTGGAGCCCAGGTTAAAGATATGCAGATAGTTTCCTACCCTGGTACAGCACCAAAATTATCCATTATTGATTTTTCAGGTAGGCAGTGATGAAGTCACAACAAGAAATCTGAGGACAATCAAGGGATCAGGAGTGCATGTAGTGTTCTCCTCTGTCATTCCAGTTGCAGGGATGATGAGGGAAGAAACAGAAAGAGCCAGCAGATCAATACTTGGCTCTAAGCCTGGTGTCACTGGCAGAATTTGGGGTTTTTTGGTCATGGGTCCGTTTACATGACACCAGGCCTACTGGTGACAGATAGGGTGCACTCATCTCAAAGTGGGAAAAGGACCTTTTTAGCACTCATTGAAGGAACCTTAAACTATTTTTGAAGGGGGAAGGGGACAAAACCAGGTTCACTAGAGATAAGCCTGGGGGCAGCATGCCAATGTTTGAGGGAGAGTGTGATAGTGTGGTCCTTCCGTCTGTGTTTTCAGTGGAGGTAGGGGATGGACATCCATGCAAAAGCAAAGACAAAAGAATTATTGATGCTTTAGAAACCATGGAAGCATCTGAGAATGGTCACGTAGGAATTGGGTCTTCTCCCCCCAAAAAGGTGGTGGGATCAATAGCCCAGCTGAAGTGCAGTTGCACCAATGCACATGGCATGGGCAACAAACAGGAGGAGCTGGAAGCCCTTGTACAGGAGGAAAACTGTGCTATAGTTGCCATCGTGAAACATGGTGGGATGACTCACACAATTGAAGTGCTGCAATGGATGGCTGTAAACTCTTCAGAAGGGATAGGCAAGGGAGGAGAGGCAGTAGGGTAGCCTTGTAAGTTAGGGAGTGTTATGATTGTCTAGAGCTTAATGACGGTGACGATCAGGTTGGGTGTTTATGGGTAAGGCCAACAAGGCGGATATAGTGGTGGGAGTCTGTTATAGACCACCCAACCAGGATGAAGAAGCAGATGAAATATTCTATAAGCAACTGGGGGAAGTATCACGATTGCTAGCCCTTGTTCTCACGGGGGACTTCAACTTGCCAGATATCTGTGGGAAATGCAATGCCTGAGCCTGGAGAAAAGGAGGCTCAGAGGAGACCTTGTTATGCTCTACAACCACCTGAAAGGAGATTGTAGTGAGGTGGGTGTTGATCTTTTCTCCCAAGTGATAAGACAAGAGGAAATGGCCTCAGGTTGTTCCAAGGGAAGTTTATATTGGATATTAGGAAAAGTACCTTCACTGAAAGGGTCGTCAAGCTTTGGAACAGGCTGCCCAGGGAAGTGGTGCAGTCCCCATCCCTGGAGGTATTTAAAAGACCTGTAGCTGTGGTGCATAGGGATATGGTTTAGTGGTGGACTTGGCAGTGCTAAGCTAATGGTTGGACTTGATGATCTTAAAGGTCTTTTCCAACCTAAACAATTCTATGATCTCACCTATGAGCTGTGGTCCCTTTTGCAGCCAATGCCTGGGGTGAAGGTGAATATAAAGGCAAGGCAGACTTATTGCATCACCCCTGGGGAATCTGGTTAACCCAGCAGGTTGGCTGGTAGCAGTGAAGTGTCAGATTGTAGCAATCCTTAGAGGGGAGATATTAATCTCCCAGGTTTAGTTATGCTGTGGGTCTAGCCCAGGTTACCAGAATACTGAATCATAAACACCATGCTGGGATTTGGGATTGGTCTGTCTAACAGTTTGGGGCTTCAGTTTGGATCTGCCAGTGCCAGATCGGAAAAATCAATACAGCATTGAGCAGTGTCTTCATCAGCCTTCCACTTCTCTGATCTCCTCCCTTAGCCGTCTGCGGGCCAGTATTGAGGTGGGTGTGTGTACATACAAACTTCCAGTGCCTCTGGCAGCTGGGTTTAGAGGGCTTGAGGCAGCCTCGGTGTTTGTCAGTCTGGCCTCTTCTCTGGAAGAAAATTTGCTGCAAAAAAACCCCAGATAATTTCATGATTCCCCCCTCCTGTCTGTAAATATTCATCATAAGGAGTTAAAAGGGAGCAGCTGCAGATGATGAATCCTGGCTTGTCATTGTCTGTCATCAGGAGGACAGTCCAGTCAGCACTCAAATCTCCTTCCCCTCTCTCTGGCCTCCTGCTGCCTCCGTGCACTGCATCCTTATGCTGCCAGGGCTTCATAAAGAGAACATAAATAGACAGGGATGCAGCAAGCATATGCTGTGCCTGTGACCGTAATCTCAAACGAGCTGGTCGGGTGCTTAAGGTCAGAAGCTACTACCAGGGTAGGAGCAGTAGGACAGATGCAAAGTAGCCGTGTGGAGTGATTTCCATCACGGGTTTGGTCTCTGGAAGGTAGGAGTGGGCAAGGGGGTTAGAAGAGGTCACAGCCTGACTTTTGCATCTTCAGACATTGAGGCAGCAGCGTGGCTCCATCACAGCCCTTGTGTCCTGTCTACATGAGTTCCATCAAATACAGGCATGTCACCTTGAGGGTCAACAGGTGGCCAGGAGCTTTGTGGATGGAGCCATGAGGGTCCTGTGTGCTTGGCAGGGAAATGAGAAAGGTGGCAAATTCTCCTTGTTGTAGGATAAAAGGAAACAGTGGTGTGTGGGAGGGATGCAGCTGACTGATTAACTGCCCACCTGCTTTGGGATCCAGTGTAATTGCAGTGTTTATAGGCAGGTTATCAGCCACAGAGCACAGCAAATAGCAGCAGCTTGGGGAGTGAGGGTGTTTTGGTGGGGTTGTTTTTGTTTGTTTTTCTCAAGAGCTGTAAGGTATCGTGATGTCCCTTTACATCAGATGTCTTTGCTCCCAGGCTGACCCAGGTCACAGAGTTTTCTCTTAAACTCAGCTCTGGGCCAGCAGAGATGTGTTGTGTCCTTACCCTTGTGGGATGGTGAGGGGATGGGCTTTGGTTGGGAGTTGCAGTGGGTGCTCAGCTCAGCTGTGTTGTATCGCAGTGTCACAGCGTGGTTGCTCTCTCCTCGTGGCACACACAGGCTGCAGTGGGACCAGTCCCTCCTGCAAGGGGTGAGATGGAGTATGGGTGGGTGCAGCAGGGATGTGACTCTACGAGGGGAGCAGAGTCAGTGTCCAGTTCCCATTCCTGGTGAGCAGTCTGCTTTTCTTCTGCAGTTTGTCTCCTGACAGCTGAAATGAAACCCTGAATGGCCTGGCAGTTTAATACCTAGGGCACAGCTTGCCTGCCTAAATTTTTGCCTTTGTCTAAGAAATCATGACTTCCCTGAGCTTGCTGCAGAGCGTGGTGGGTGAGTCTGCTCTGATCACCACAAGGGAATGTTTGCTCACCCCTGCAAACTAAAACTGGGAGCTCCCAATGTTCCCTCCTTCAAACCCGTGGCAAAGGCGTGCGCACTTATTTTCCTAAGCTCCATTTTTCCCACTAAACTTTCTTCTCGCATAGAATAGGGTGAAGAAGGGGGTGTGAGTTCTGTTTGGTTCTCCTCTTTGGTTTGGGGTAAAGTTCTTTTGGCTGGAGGTCTGGTGCCTGGGATTTCATCTGCAGGGACTGGGGCTCCTGTTGTGACTGAGTGATAATGACCTTTAATGGACAGCTCTGAAAAGCCTCCCTGAGGGATGGAGGCCTTTTAGACACAAGGCTTGATTTTTACAGCCACATTTTTTTATACATAGCTATTCTGGATGTGACATTAGAGATTTCTCACACACCTTTAAGGCAGTCCTGTCACTTATGACTTCTGTACTTGCTTTTGCATTTCTGCTCCTTCTTAGCCAACCGGAAAGAAGCAGTTGAAACACCTCAACCTATTGATCTTCTTGATGCATCCGTTTTTCTTGGCATCCGGAGAGTGGGGAGGATGAAAGGGAATGCAGGAGGGACAGGTGGAAAATGAGGACTGTAGTCAGCTGCTTAGTCCTCTTTAAATAGCACTTTACCAACAGGTGTGACCACCAGGGCTTTATTGTGTGTCATGAATCTGTGATTTGAAGCACACAGGTCTCTGTAAATGCTGCTTTGTTTTTAAAAATTGGAGTAAAGATAAATCCACGTGGAAGACGAGGAGCCTTTCTTGCCTTCTAAATCAAGGGACAGAGCTCATGACTGTTGACAGCCTACCCTATAATGTACCCTGCAATCCCTAGACTCATTGCTAGTAAAAGTGTTTGACATCCTAAGTCAACTCCTGAAAGCAAATAATTTGTGCTTACAAGCTGATGGGTGTTAGGAGCATTTGATATCTCTTTTCCTATATCCTCTTAAGGCTCGTTTTTACTTTTCTCTTTGGCTCTTGTGCCTCGGGGTGAACTCCACCAGTAAGCCATAGGTATGCTTTTTCAAAGGTGGGAAAGAAACAGCACTTCAGCTCTCCCTATATAAGCCTCTTTGGGATGTTTAAAAATACAGCACCTTATTCAAAGGATATCTGATTAAATTAAAAGATGGCAAGCTTGGAACTAAGCTCCAGATCATTGCTAAGTGAAAACACACTGTAAAATTAACTCCCTGCCCCAGAACAGCACTGAAAGCAGGATCTCAGAAAGATTCATTTGGGCTGGGCATACGAGAGGTGACTGAGAAAATCCAGATGTTTCTGAATAAATAATATTATTTATTAGTATGCTAAACCCTATGCTTTAGTTTCTCAACCAATTTCTGTTTATTAGGAGCATGATAGGACTAACACAGAAGATCAATGCTTCTACATACTTTAGCTTTTCAGTAGGATCTGGCAGTGGCCACAGGGAGACCAAACTATAAAGGGTTTGGCCTGGGACAGCAGCCGTATACTTTGCCAGGGAGCTGTGCATCACCTTCCCTTGTTCCCTCCTTACTTATGGCTGACAGCGAGGTTTACAGGAAGATTAAGTGAACCAGAGGTTTAGCTGATCTATGCGTGACTTATGGCTTCCCATTCCAGATGAATGAGCGCCTGGCAGAGTAAATGGGGGCTGTCACGTTGTAACTGGGATCTCCCATCAGCTCGTTTGTACATCTCCCTTCAGGGGCAGGTCAGGGTGCCTGGGGAGGGGTGAATCTTTTTTGGAGGTGATGGTGCACCCCACACCAACTCTCAGCAGCTCCCATGCTGGGGCACATGGGGCATTTCTGAGTCAAGCTCGACCCCGCCAGCTCAAAAAGCAAATGAAATAGCCTGTGCTTTGGGATAGCAGTAAATCAGGAGGCAAGACTGAAATAGCTAAATATGAATGGCTTTGTTAGGTGGGGTCTGAAAGGCAGCTATATATATCTTGCACCTGTGAGGACAGCGCAAGGTGGGGGAGCAGGGAGGGAAGGGAGATTGAGGGTGGTGAGAGCAGATATAACCCAGAATAATGACGTGGGGCTAAGCGAGGGAAATGGAGCCTGCAGATCAGCAAGGGATTACTGCTTTATTAGCCTCTGGATTAGTGTCCCAGGGCCAGAGACTGCAGAATAGACTGTATTGAACTATTCCTTATCAGCTAGTGCTGACTGACTTGTGTCTGTCCCAATAAGCTCCTTGGTTTGGGAAGATATTTTCTGTGTTCAGGCTGGTATGCCACAGTAAATAGCTTGGAAAGAGATGGCTTTTAGGAACAAAAGAAATCACATGTAGATGAGAAATTATAGGAGGATTCAGGGGTGAGAGTCACACAGTAGTTGCTCAATACTCTCCTTTTTCTTCCTTAAATTGGAAGGGCTTTCTTATCTCCAGATCAAGTCTCTCAAGACATAGCTGGAGATTTCCAGTCTTTCACTGTGATAGCTTTGATTCCAGCACCTTTCTATGTTCCTATTTATTCTTCAAAGGTGAATTTAGACTAGTCAAATCTGCTTTGGCTACAGATCTACAATGTCTGGGGATATAATTTTAACCACAGAAAAGTCACTTTATTGTTATATGTGTGTGAATGAGGGAGAGAAACAGACTGTGTAAAGAAAAGAGGGCAACTATGCCTGCAGCCTTCATGTAATTGTGTCATGAGGTTGGAGGAAGCAAGGACAGACAAAAGTGGCAGAAAGTGACATTGCTTCAGCAGGGGATGCACATTGTTCTGAGCCAGCAGCAGTTCCTCATCAGCCATGAGTGTGGTGATCCCAGGTTTTGGATGAGACACAAAGGTATCCCATTTGCTTCTTGCCTCTGAAGATTTTTGTGCAACTTTCTCTTGGAAAAGGACACACAAACTGGTTTGTCTGGCCATCCTCTAGATAAGAGGAAGGGTGAATTTGCATTTCTCCTGTCCTGTTTCTGCCACCTTCCAAGCCTGCTGGAAGTGTAAAGAGTCATGAGGCTGCTTATGAGAGAAGTTCTGGTTCCAGTGCTGTGATGGACTATTGAGAAGTGTTGTGTATTGTAAGCTAAAGAAAAACCCTGTTGCCAGGAGTATTACCCTAGGTCTGTAGAATAGGTTTAGGCTCTGCAATATCAAAGGTGGTGTTACGCTAATGTCTCTAGCCTTTATTTGCAAAGGAAAGCTTCCAGGCAAGAACCAGTTACAACTTCATGCACTTTGAAGCTTGAAACAGCAAACAACCAGAATTAAGGCTTTTGAGCAGAGCTGACTCCTCCGGGCATTCATCACCAGAAATTTCTGAATAAAATGTTGGTCATTTGAATACATGAAATGTGTTATGATGCAAACAAGTGAGAACATGGCACTCACAGTCAATGAGGAAAATTAAGAATCACCTAACAGCAAGGCTCCAGTCTGTAACTTTTATTTTGTGATGTAGAATGTAACAGGAAGTTTCTATATGAATAATAACAATTAAAATTGTAGTTCCTGGATGCGTGTGCTTTCCTGCCAGCAGCCTCTGTGCAAATCTCCAAGCTCCAGTAGCTGTGGGGGATCATGCACCTTAACCAGCTACTGTAGTCTACAGCCAGAAATACAATCCATTCCTACTCCATGCGATCACACTGGCATATGAGGGACTTCATTTCCATCACACTGTTAACTAGTCTTTAGACTAAGTGAGCACATCCTGTGGCATGGCTGACCTCTCTCAGAAACCGTACTGAGTGCTCCTGGCCTAACAGCAGTGTTAAAAGCACTTTTGTGCCAGGGCTATGATCATAATGGTTCTTGAAAAATATTAATCTTCACTGACTGATACCCATCAGGCAGACCTTTGAGTAAATGCAGGTGATTCAGAAATTAATGTTGATGACTCACCGGGTAACACCGGTGCCCTCTCTAACACTGTGTTAGAGGCATTTTTCTGTCAAAGGTACTATATTTTCATTTATAGGTGAACCTAAAGGCTTAGTTGTTAGTGAAGCTGTCACACCTTCCATACAAGTTTGAATATATTCCACATGAGGTCCCCCTGGAAACTATGCTAAGACATAAGGAAAATAAGGAGGTGATTGGTCACAGCCAACATGGCTTCACTAAGGGCAAATCATGACTGACAAATTTGGTGGCCTTCTACAATGGGGTTACAGTGATGGTGGTTAAGGGAAGAGCAATTGATGTCATCTGCCTGCACTCATGAGGAGCATTTGACACAGACCTGCATGACATCCTTGTCTCTAAATCGGAGAGACATGGATTTGATGGATGGACCACTCAGTGGATAAGGAATTGGCTGGATGGTCACACTCAAGGAGTTGTGGTCAATGGCTCAATGTTCAAGTGGAGACCAGTGATGAGTGGTATTCCTCAGGGGTCAGTGTTGGAACCGGTGCTGTTTAACATCTTTGTCAGCGACATGGACAGTGGGATGGAGTGCACCCTCAGCAAGTTTGCCAATGACACCCAGCTGTGTGGTGCGGACAACACGCTGGAGGGCAGGGCTGCCATCCAGAGGGACCTTGACGGGCTTGAGAGTTGGGCCCATGCAAACCTCATGAAGTTCAGCAAGGCCAAGTGCAAGGTCCTGCACATGGGTCAGGGCAATCCCAAGCACAAATACAGGCTGGGTGGAGAACAGATTGAGAGCAGCCCTGCGGAGAGGGACTCGGGGGTGTCGGTTGACAAGAAGCTCAACATGATGCATCAATGTACGCTTGCAGCCCAGAAAGCCAACCATATCCTGGTCTGCATCAAGAGAAGTGTGGCTGGCAGATGGAGGAAGGTGATTCTCCCCCATACTCTTCTCTCGTGAGACCCCACCTGGAGTACAGTGTCCAGCTCTGGGGCCCCCAGTACAAGAAGGACATGGACCTTCCCAGAGGCCCATCCCAGAGGAGGCCATGAAGACAATCAGAGGGATGAAGCACTTTTCACATGAAGACAGGCTGAGAGAGCTGGGGTTGTGCAACCTGGAGAACAGAAGAGAAGGCTCTGGGGAGACCCTATAGCAGCCTTCCAGTACTTCAAGAGGGCCTACAAGAAGGCTGGAGAGAGATTTTTTTACAAGGGTATTTAGTGATAGGACAAGGGGTAATGGCTTTGAACTGAAAGAGGGTAGATTTAGATTAGGTGTGAGGAAGGAATTCTTCACAGTGAGAGTGGTGAGGTGCTAGAACAGGTTCCCCAGGCAAGTTGTGGATGCCCCATCCCTGGAAGTGTTGAAGGCCAGGTTGGACGGGGCTTTGAGCAATCTGGTCCAGTGGAAAGTGTGCCTGCCCATGGCAGGGGTGTTGGGACTAGATGATCTTTAAGGTTCTTTCCAACCCAAACCATTCTATGATTCTGTGAAAGCAGTCCTCAATGTTCCACTAAATTTACCTAGAGAAAGTAGTATTTTGCTGACTTGACATTTGTTCTGTAATTCAGCTACAACAGTTACTCTTCATTTTCCTCTCTCTGATTCTGCTATATAGTTTTATTATGTGCTGTTATATAAGTTATTTCTGATGTGAAGCCAGTTATATTTCTGAGTTAGATGAACGATCCCTATATAATATGCATATATGTCTGCAAAGCACTTTGGATAAAAGATGCTAAGAAATGCAGGTTATTATTTTGCCTTTCCCTGTGTTTTGCTTTGTCACATGCTATTTAGTGATTTTGCTGTTGTTTTCTCTCAACGCCTTGTTGAATGAAATATTCTGAACAGTTTTTGGAGTGTTGGCATATTTTATTAATTGCCTTTTACAGATTGTTTTTCTGTCTCTCTTGAAACTCCACATTTCACAGACATAATGAAAAATAAATGTTTTAAGCTAAAGTTTTAGAAACCAAGGTGAAGGAGGAAAGAAAGCTCAGCAAAATATTTGGCTGATTTTAAACCAAGCTTTGGAGCTGATGTAATACCAGAGACTCCTGTCAGTAGGGTTTTAGGGTACAGGAAAAATAATAACTAAAAAGGAGGAGAGATGGGTGCACAGTGTTCCAGGCAGGAGAAAATAAACCAGCAACCCATATGGGTCTCTGACGACTTCTCAAAGAAGGGTTTTGTACTCTGAGATTTGTTCTGACAGCAGTGTTTTGAAAACGTTTAGGACTCTTGCCATCAAATTTCTTTTAAAGTCTGATTACCTTATGTGACATATCCTCAGCTGTTGTAAATTGATACCACTTCATCAACTTCAGCAACATCTTGTCAGTGTACATCAGCAGAGGATTAGCCCTCTGCATCCAGACATGCTGCCTTGAGCTGGGTTGGGATCTCATCATAAGTCATTACAAGCCTGATAAGAGAGTGCTGAAGGGAAGACACACGTTATGATAGGTTATGGTGAGGACTGACCCAGTAAATGGAACTCATTTATTTTTGATTTATTACTAATTCTGGTTTCTCTGTGTGATTTTGTCTCCAGGACAAGTTATCTTCTGAGGCAGAAAACCTTAGTAGCTACTAAGGCAACCATAATTGTTAAGAACAGGGATAATAATGGTTCTGATGTTCTGGCCAGAACCAATGTGAGAAACTGGATTCACCCCACCAAAATTCCCCTTGTAGCTATCTTTGATATTCACCTTTGCTGCTTGTCATAAGGCTACAGTGTGATACTTATATGCTCCAGTGTTTTATCGTAACTCAGGGATAAGACTTTCTCTACGAAAGATGGTTTGAAGTGTCCTTTGGCATCCATTAGTGTGAAATGTGCCATGGAAATATAAATCACATGACTGGCTCTCAAGGAGCACCTGGCCTTCAAAGTGTGTCCTGCTGCATTACTGAGGGAGGGGGCAAGGAGGCCAGCAGGGCAAAGCAAAGGAGAATCTGAATTTCTCATTTCACTTAGGGGACTCATGTATGCAGGCTTCAGCAGTCCCCTGGGACTGGAGCTGCTCAATGGGAGAGGCACAGTGCTGCTCAGCTGGTGGACACGGAGGAGAACATGCTGTAGCCCTTGCTCCTGTGACATGGCACAGGCAGTGCTCTGTCACCTGGTGGGCAGATTATTGTCCCTGTGGGTAATGCTTCCCACAAATACAGAAACGTTTTACGCTCTGGATTTGAGCAGGCATCATCTTTTCTTATGGTTTGGCAGTCTGAGATGGAAAGGCTTCCCCACACTGGTAGCACCAGGGAGTGCAGTGCTGGGACTTCCAGCCTGGCCTGATAGGAGTGGGCTCAGACACACGCCCAACCGACATGGTGAAGTTTTTGCTGCCTTATTCCAGCCCTGAGCAAGTTCGGCTGACTGCACACAATAGTATTCGTGTGTCTTCCAATGTGCAAAGCGATATTTCCAAGGGCTCTTATATTCTGTGTAAGGGCATTGGCTGACTTGCCCAGGTAGATCAGGTATAAACCGCTGGTGTACCCTAAGGTACCACTGTCTAAGCCAATGACAGGCCAATACATTTCCTGTGATGATCCAAGGGCAGCTCACCATCAGATGGCTGGTGCTATGAAACGGCCACTGAGGACTTCCACTTGAAAATATTGTGACTCATTCTTTGATGCAGTTTAGTCAGTTGTCAGGTTGCAAAGGTCAGACTAGAGGGCACCTCTTAACTCATGCCAGAATGCTCCGAGTCTTTCCTGTAATGTCTTTTTTTTTTTTTTTTTAATATTTTAAAATAAAAAAATCCAAATGTATCATCTTCATCCAGTCTGAACGCCAGCCCATGTTACTCTCCTAAGAGATGTTATTACTAAGAAGTGTGCCTTTTTGTTGAAAAACTGCCTCTTTCACTGAATGGTATCCTTTTTCACATCCCTCCACCATTTTTTAATTTGTAGCTAGCTGTAGGTCAGGTGGGCAGATTGCTTCTTAGCACTTCCTCAAGGCTACCAATTCAGACATCGGTTTTGTCAATATGAAGTGCTATCATCTACAGCAAGTCTAGTCATCATGGGGAAGACTCTGAAGTGAGGATATTTGTTATGTGGTCCCAGAAAATAAATCGTAATCTTCTAGGGTAGACACAGGCTTCAGGCTATCCTTAGGCTAAAGAAAATAGATTCAAGTTTTGCTAAATGGTGCGTTTCCCAGTGACATTGGGAAAGTAAAGAGTTGGGCTACTTTGCATCTATATCATGTATGTCTTGAACCTACCAGTGCATGTATGTCAAACAGATAATGTGCAGGTCTTTAGGCAAGAATCCTGATTCACTCAGCCTTGCAAATGGCTCCCTAATAGACTTTGCTTGAAGCCAGGTGACCTTGAAAGTGGGAGCTCCTTAAAACATACTGTTTAATTTCTGTCTAATGGTTAAATTTGTATAGATGGGGACAAGTACAGATTGTGTTATGAATGAGGATTGCTCACACTGTTAAAAGTAAAGCTTATCAGAAGAGGAGCCTTTTCCCTTAGTGAAGGGTTTTCCACCAATATTAGGCAGGTCTGTCTTACAAGGAGCTGACACAGCTGAAAGAAATAGGATTTGAAAATATTGTTCATGTTCACATATGCGAACATGTTGTATAAAGACTTTGCTGCCATGCATCTGCAATGTTTGTTCGTTGATAAAGCTACACAGATTATTTAGCAATGACTGGCTCACTCTTGCTAATACTGTGCATGCTACTAATATGCCAAGTACTATTAAATAACTTGGATGTTGTCAGGGACCAATTTTTATAAGAGCTGCAATATCCAAATTTTGGTATAATGAGAGACTCCTAATCATGTATAGTATAACCCCTCATCATTAGGAGAACATATTGTGCCTCTGAAGTAAACATTTCTGCAAAAGTGTAATATTTTCTTATACTTCCCCTCAGTGAGTTAGCCCCTGTGACTATACAACTTGTATACATGTGCATACAGCATGGAGAATTGGCAATGTCTATGTGGTAATGATTTTAACTAGCTTTGCATCCAATTTTGAAGCCTTCTAAATCCCCTCAGTAACAAAGTCCATTCTCTTGATTGTTTGTTTGTGTGACGTGTGGCCAATAAACCATATTTCTGGCAATTTAAAGCTGTTTTGTTGGAGTGAAACTGTAATATCAAATGTGCTGTTTGCTTTTTGCAAATGCCTCTTTCTCAGCCTCTATCTCAAAAGTGACTTGGCCTAGAAACTCAATTTTGCAAGAATCCTTGATGATATGCTGACATAAAGTATGATTTTGGATCAAACAAGGAAATATTTTTTTAAGCATTTGGCAAGGCCTCTTTAAATTTTTGCAATACTCACTGGCTGCAGACTGTAAAGGTAGAATTTTCCAGAGCATCCAGCACTTATTTAACTTTTCTGATCCATACCTGCTTGGATTCCCACAGAGCAAAGGCTGGACAACAGCAAAGCCCACTTCAAGATCCTACCCAAAAAGTGCACCATAGACTGGTGGTGCTGAGCTGTGGAAAAGGGACTGAGGTTCCCAAGATGCACAAGCCCTGACACTTGGGTTAAGAGAGCTGGCAGTTGTTTGGACTACACTCTTGCAGATAGTTAATCTTAAATTCCACTAGCTGAACCACTGGAGTCCAAATTGGTTATGTGCTCTCCTAGCACTGCCTATGAATTTGGTGAGCTCTGGCTGCGCCCTTCTCCCTTGATAGTGGACTGACGGGCTCTGCCCAAGAAGCCAGTGGAGTTTGTAAACACCCTTAGCTAAGCTGTTTGATTTTTACATTTAAGAAATAGCCTTCTGACCCAGCTGCTGCTCTTGCTGATTGCAGTATGCGAAAACAATCCTGGGCCAGGTGAGATGGTTATTTTAAAAGCTTTTGTTATGGAATTTCTTTAACTTTTAGTGCATATTTTATGCACTTAGTAGGATTCACCTATCACCTCGCAGAGGTTAGAACGGCTCACTCAGGCAACAGCTGGGGCTGCTTTTGCTGACTCCTGCAAAATCAGGGAGCCTACTCTCTTCTCTGTTAGCCTGATTGACTTGGATATTCTAATCTAAAGTCAATTAGGGTGTTTTTAAGTGTTCTTTGTGATCTGAGGTATGAGTAATTCCATAAAGGCAAACTCAACTTGCTCTTTCTGCTGATTAAAGCTGGTTACAAGCTTCAGTTTTGAAGGGGATACAGAGTAAGAGTATTAAGGATGGCATGGGGTCCCAGCAGGGATGTTAGATGGCTGAAAACTGAACCAGGGTTTGAAGGAACCACCCTGGGCCGCCTGTGGTGTACCTAATGTACTAGGTCTTAGTCTAAGCCATCTGAAGTCCATGAGGGCTTGTCTGTCACACTCCATGAACCATTATCTGGGCCCACTGTGGCAAGACAACACCTCTTCTTAACCTGCTCTGTGCATCTTTGCGATGTCACCAGCTGACCTGGGAATGTGACACTGATACAGCAGAATAAAACCCAACAAAAAGCATAGGTAAACAAATGCAATTTAACTATTTTTACTGAAGTCACTTCAAGGTACAGAAAGGTGGCAATTACGCTTCTAGAAGCAAGATCAGTTACCCCTTGTAGAACTGGACCTGGGGTGGTGACTCTAAAAAAAAGTCAAGGGTTTGCTTTGTCCTTTGCACCAATGCTATAGTGGGAATATTTTTGATGGTGCCACTGGGAACAGCATCTGGCCTATTTCAATTGCAAATCACATCCCTTCTGCACATAAGATTCAGTCTTAATTAACATCAGTGATGCCTTAAAAGGAAAAATAGAAGTCTAAATGCAGACCTCTTGAGATCTCTGAAGTAATGTCCTGCACATAATTTTCCAGCAAAATGGATTCAGGAAAATGTTCCTTGTGTTTTAACAGTATCATAAATAACTTCAACTCATGTTGCAGTTCAAGGGCCAGCACAAGAGTTCTACAATGACATGGAATTGTGTTTTCTTAAGTGTTATTGCCAGGTGTACCTTCTTGATGTTGCTAGTCCAGAGAAGCAATGTTATTTTGAAAAAGAAGCCATACTGCAGGAAATCAATCTCCTTTTCCTCTTCTGCATCCACTTCTAGTCAGAAATATATCGGCTAAACAGGAGAGAGAGAGAAAGGGTTAGAGGAGTGTAGAGAAAGGGAGAGTATGAGGGTATGCAGACTGTATTCTGTATCTCCTGTGTCTCAGATGTTGCCCTTCACAGCATTGCATTGCATCCCCTGCAGCTGTGCTCTGAGCTGAATCAAAAGCTGTGTAAAAGCTGACTGGAGTACTTTTTCTCTTAATAAGAGCTGAAGCGTATCTAGCCTGTTTTTCTCTTGCTTTCCCTACCTTCCAACAGAAGAGAAAACATGAAATTGAGTGGGTCTGCTTCCCTGAATAATGCCCTGCAACCTCCGTGGATCTCACTGTTTCACCCACCTTGCATCCCAGTACTGCAGTTTAGATGTAGGAACAGTCTCCCCTCCCCCAAAGAAATAGGAGATCATAGAAAAAGCTTTTGGTATGACATGTGAGCCAAAGACAGGGCCTGCAGATGTCACCATGTCAAGAACCAAGAGGACATCCCCACCGGCAGTGTCTGCGTTAGCCAATTCTTAGTGCTTCTTGCCTACACACTGATGCTGGTGAAAGTGGTTGATTCACACATGTCAGTAAGTCACTGGTGTCTCTAGCATCGCCACCTCATAACATGTCAATTTGCTCACTGTATCGTATCTGAGATTTCTCTACATAGCATGAGGAAGCCAAGGTGCAGCCCACACAGTGACACACTAGGTAGATTAAACCACAGATAGGAAATATCTGCGATGAGAATAAGGAAGGCACAGCCATCTCCTCAGGTGTCACGCTGTTAAGTCGGCCACACACACGGATGCCTGTGTGTCCTGGCCCACTTGGGATGGTTACCTCTGTTGAAGCTAGCCCTCGTGGGCTGCAGTCACGTCTCCTGCTGCAGGACAGGCGGATTGGGGGGAATAGGAAGGCAAGCAGTCCTGTGCCACATCTGCAGATGTTAATGAAAGGAGCGTTGGCTGGACCAAAAGCAGAGAGGCTTTGTTCTCCTCTACACTGCTGCTGTCACCCCCTCTGGGGTGACTGTCACTATAGGTTGGCTAATCACTGATCTCTCACTGCAGCAGCGAGCGTGATGCACGGTATAACACGATCCTTTGAGCCCAAGCATCAGGAAACAGGGGTCTGAAGGGAAGGTCATCGTTGTTGGAAGAGCTAGGGCTGAAGAAATGTCAGTGGGGGCGGTGGCCAAAACATGGAAAAGAAAAGAAATTGCTCTTCAGTTCTTTACCAGGAGAAGATATGGTAGTTCTAGTGTGGGTTGCTGTTCAAGAGAGGGTGATGTCAGGGGCTTGGAGATCTAGACATGGTTCTTCTCTTTGCCAAGGGACACCCCCTCTGTGGTTCTTGGACCTATTCTTTAGCTCTGTTTATCTCCTGTGTTTACTATGAGATATACTTCCCACATGGGAGTGTTTTGTCAGGCTAAATTCAATGATGTCAGTGAGGTGCCCGGACACAATGATGACAGAGGACATTAAAAGGATTCAGTTAAAATTCATCAAAATTTGTGTAGCACAGGGGATTTCAAGGGAATGCACTAGAAAATCACCCTGTCACACCTCTCTCATTAGTCTGAATTGCATTCAGAGGGGTATATTGTGGCGCAACTCTGTGTGTGTATATATATTGATATTTTTATATATTTATATGTGTATAAATATATCAATTATTTCAATAGCATGGAAAAAGAAATAACACAGCTGGGTATATGTAGTATCTATATATTCTATATAGATTTCTGTACCTTTTGCAAAGTAAGTACACTTGATTTCTTTTTTTTTTTTTTTTTTTTTTCCCCCAGAATGTAGCTGGTGGTACTCTTCCTATTGTCATCTAATCGCAGATAAATCTTCTGTTTTGCTTAGTAATTGAAATTGGCATTTTTGTGTCTGTTACTCCTAGGCACTGCACTGCAGGAATCAATACCATATGTGACAGTAGCAATTGATCTGTGGGCAGTGGCACTCACACTGAGGCTTTCAGGCCTCAGGGATCAAATACCTTGAGAGAGCAGTAAAGTCATTTTAAATCAGGAAGGATTATGAGGAAACGTAGATGATACCCAGGCTAGATCCTGAAGCCTGATACAATGAACAAATCAATTCCTTGGTTTGTCATAGATTTTGTGTGTGATCGTATACAAGTACTGAAAATAATCACAAGTGTAACTTAATTATACTGTAAATTTTGCACCATCCAAAGCAGCACCTTGACTGTTCCGTGCTTATTGTTTGCATTGGTATTGACAGCTGAGAATTATAACCAAGGCACATCCTTGGTATAAACAGGTAAAACATAGGCAGTGGTTGTTTGAAGGTGAACCTGAGCTCGATGCTGGGCTGCTCATTTCTCAGAGTTGTACCTGGGTGAGCTGGCAGGGACAGGACAGCTCAGCCTCAGAAGAAAGACTGAAAGGCTTGGGAAGAATTTTCTTCAGTTGTTCCCTCTTACTGAAACCACATGTGAAGGTCTGTCAGCTTGATAATTCTTAACTATTATTAATGAATGAATATTAGTGTCAAGGTTATTAGATTTGCAGACACTTTGGTTCATTCCTCCTTTGTCCAGGTGGCAGAAGCTTTCTCTGACAAAATGTTCAATACGTGACTGTTCTTAAATTTCAAATTCTAGTCTCAATGGGATTGCAGCAAATCATAGCTTTTGGTGGTATACCCTGAGCTCCTTCAAAGTGTGGGGGATAAATGAAAGGTAGACAGAGCACAAAACACTACCTTAGATATCTAGACAAAATCAGGAAATGCTTCAACTGTTTTCAGCACTTTTAGTCTGAGATATACCTAGAATGCTATTCTTTTTCATACATTGGTCCTATGAAGCATGGCTTCTTCAGATGAAGAGGCAGGGATTAATGAGCTACATGGAAACACTAATCTGTCTGAGTTAGAGAAGATTAGTTTTGCTTAGACCATTAACATAATTAATCTTGAGACTAGAAGTGTTAATTTGGAATTGCAGACTCACAGAGTTTTTTCAGAAGCTGTAGTCCAATACTACTAAATGACAATTTCAAAATATGTACTTTATTTAAAAATGTGATCTCTGTTCTTTGAAAGTATATATAAACTAAAGGTATGTAGAAGAAAGATAATATCTCATTGCTATAATAATTTATCCTGCTACAGTGTCTTGAGGGATCCCAAAGTGGTCATTTCCTCTGGCAGCTTCAAATCAAGGGTTGCATATAAGGTTTACTATAGTAAGGGGCAGAAGGGAAGGAAACCCCCCAAATAAGTTGCAGAGCTGGAATCCTTGCTTTCATCTGTGCCTTTCTGTCCCATCACACAGTCTAGGGAAACATTTCTGTCTTCTAGCTTTTTTTCTTTTCCCCATTGCTAAGTCTTTTCTCCTCCCTCATATCAAAAAGGACCTAAAGTCAGGATATTGGGAACCATTTGCAGGCATCAGAAGAGGGCTGCTATGGGTCTCAGAAAGCATTCTTCGTGAGAAAACTGCTGCCTTTAAGGGGACAAGTAGTTAAGGGGTACAAGGTTGTTGTCCAGCTGGGGAGAACCATTTTCCTTGCATTTTGTGGAGCACTAACTGGCTTGGAGGAGAAACTAGAAAAAGAAAAAAGTGGGGTTATGAGAGACAGTTCACCTCTGCCCTATCAGACTCCTGAGTATGAAATTGCACCTGTTTCCGTAGCTTTGCACCTCCGACCACAAAACAGTTTTCTTTCCTTACCGAGTCTTGATGTTTAGGATCAATGCAGTACAATTAGTTCAGTTTGCAACAAGCTTGACTTTAAAAATTCTGTTTCAAGACTTCTACATTTACAAATCTATCTGAAAAAGTATAAAACATTAAGGGACTGGTGCTAAAATGAGTGTGCAGACTGAAGCTGTTGTGGGAAAAGCATTTGTAAAAATGATATTGGGATATAGCTTGTGTTGTTCTTTGATTTGGTTTGAAGGAATTCAGAAACTCTTCTGGAAACATTTTTTAGCGTGGAGCTGCTAAGTGAGCTTGTTCTAGCAATTTTCCAAAATGGAGCATTGAGCTTTATAACCTTAGACATGGGGGTTTATTTCCAGCTCTTTGAGAGTGATGGGAGGAGCAGCTTTCCTTCTGACATTTACTTTAATTCATAAAAATTACAGGCATCTGCCAAAATATCCTAAATTGTGGAGGAGGTGGAAATTGGGTCATGGAGAAAGATTAACATTGAACAAAAATATTTGCCAGTAGTTTAAACCGTGTGTGCTGCAGAAGAACAGGCTGTCTGTGGGTTTTTTGCACAGCCACGACTGGCTCATTACTGTAACAAAGAATGAAGAGAGAAGGCTAACATCAGGATAATTTTCTTCACATTTGTTTGCTCTTCATCTTTTATACTTCATCAGACCCCTGTGTCCAGCCCTTTTGATGGGATTTACTTTGATTTATTTCAGGCACCTTTATGGTTAGGGGGAGGCGAGGCCAAATTCTTGGCAGACAAACCTTCCATAGGGGTCATATCTTATAAATGCAAAAAGCTTTAGACAACTCACTAGCAGCATCTACAGCAGGAACCTTCTAGCTGCTCCTCTGGGTGGAAGGAGGGAGGAAGGCGGTATGCCCATAGTGGATTTTAATATATTCATCAGTGCCAGACAGCTTCTGATTAACAGCAGTTGTCTCTTTCACCGAAGCATGACGATCGGGGCCCATCCATCCTCTCTCTCACTCTCTCTCTTTCTCTGCATGTTGCCTTCCAAACAAACCTCACCAGTCACTTATTCTCCCATTAGTCCTTTATCAGACAGTGTTTAAACCACTTGAAATCAGCCA
The DNA here is from genome assembly GCF_018691265.1 of Tyto alba. NCBI lineage: Eukaryota > Metazoa > Chordata > Aves > Strigiformes > Tytonidae > Tyto > Tyto alba. Next base: position 34,017,037 of record NW_024881282.1, read on the forward strand.
CACTGAATCTATTATTGGCATATCCACTTCCATTTCCAGTTCTCAGCTTCTCCGGTCGATGAACTTCTGCTATCATCATGTGTATTCTTCACCGCCTTCAACACGATCAGCCAATTCTCTTCATACTGGCATGTAAATCTATTAATCCCTTACTGTTCTCTCTCTCCCCCCTTCTGCTCCGGGCTCTGTTTTGCCTTTCGAGGGAGCAGGCAGCGCTGTGTGGGCAGGCACCACCAGCCACAGAGGCCGAGCTGTCCAGGCAGAGGTGCCTGGAGGCACAGCTCCACCCCAGAGCTGCTGCAGGAAAATGTCCCCAGACACCGCGATACCACGTGCACGGGTAAAGCACCGTGGCTCTGCCTTCCAGGCTGCTTTGGATGGGCCATAGCAAAAACCGTGGCTCTCTTGGCATATTGAACACCCTTGAGCGAGGAAGGTCATTCATTTGGTGTGGAATAGTGTGTAATTGGTATGGAATATAATTCGGTATGGAATAATGTATCCACTGGTAATATAAAACACTGTGACAAGTTATGTAGCTTGTGTTGCTGGCACCTTTATGTAATACAGAAGTTGTCTATTTGAAAGGACGCTTTGAGGTTGAAATTGGTACAAAATTTTGAGAGGGAGTGGGAGGCAGGATCTTCTCTGTAAAGGTCCTGTGTTTCTGTAATGTTCTGTTACACATTGATACCCCTTCTCCTAACAGATACTAAAGTGCTTAAATAACTGTACAAATTGTACTTGAGCCATAGCTGAAACTTTGCTATTTCTGAGGTTAAATTCAGTTGTCTCTCAGCAATATCATATGACAGTTCACAACGGGGAATGAAATATATTTTCAGTAGAATTGCAAGGAGGACTTTTATGTTAAGTGAAATACACTGGAGTTGTGGTTAAAATGCAGGAAGGGCTTTTTACTTGTGAAGATTTGCCACAGCAAGGTTACCACAAAAAAAAAAAAAAATCAAGTGGTCAGAATTTCTGTCCTGTGCTGCCTCTGCTAGACAGCATACAGAAACCCTTGTTTCCTCTACATCTTGATGATCAGCTAAGTATTAACTTAAAAGGAAGAGTGTCACGTATGAATTGCAACCTCTGCTTTCTTCAGTGCATGGGTATTTTAGAGGTCTCCAAGCCAACCATTCAGCTCCATCCAACCTGAATGAATCGTATTTGTGACACCCTTTACTGGAAGGATTCAACTCCTTTCTCTGCTGCAAACTCCCTGTCATGGAAAGAAGAAGGATTTAGGTGGTCTGGCACACCATTATCCCAGTGGATGCATTGTGCTTTACTGAAGGTCAGGTTGCTTGTATGTGTTTAGAGACCTGCCTGAGGAGGTATCTTAACTTCTGGCTAAGACCCTATAGAGATGTTATAAGTGTCTGCTTGGGAGATATTCTGAGAGTGAGAACATCTCAAGAACTTTAAGGCAGAGTTGTTTCTGTAGTTCACAGGACTGTTAAAAATACACGCGTGTATCTGGACTGTAGTGTCAGGGTTAAGTTAAACCATCTATTGTCGTTACCACTGAGTTAGTTTAGTTTATCATTGCTGTGATAGATAGGGTAGCAAAATCCGTTTGGGTCAGTTGCACAGTTCACTGGATACTGTACAAGTCCTAGTAATGATCAGCAACCACTCCTGTATCAATCCTTTGCCCTTGCAACAGGTTCACTCTGAGGATAAAGAAAAATTCATCTATTCTGTTTTGGTTTTGTAGCCAGGGAAGAAGCTGCCAGCTATTTTATAAAGGTATGCAGAACATACACTGGCAAGCTGCCAGAAGGAAAATTTCTGACTGCTATAGAAGGATGGTGAGGCTGTGGATTGTAAAATACAGTGCTGCAGAGTCCACTTAGTCTGTGGTATGAAAAACAAATTGTAAAATAATTCTTTAAGAAGTCTATCACTTAGAAAAGTAGACACTTGGTTAGAGTTGTTATAAATCAGGTTTTTGTATCACATGGAATATCTCCAAGTTTTGGGTAGGGGTTTCCCTCTCGAAGCAATAAACACTTTCAAAGATATTTCACTTGAGTCCTTTTTAGCTTTTGATCCTAAATCTTCCACCTCTTGCCTGATATTTCCTATAGCTGCCCATGGGCATCCTTCATACAATCCCTTTATGTATTTCCCCACTACTATCCTGATGCTTAACTGGTAAGGCATCTTTATTTTTCTGTTCATGGGAAGATCAGATTATTGAGAAGTGCAGAAACAAACCACAGATGCAAATATGACTGAACAATATTTGTCTTGTGCACACAGTGAGTTCTTAAAGATTAAACTCCTGAACAATGAGGACATGTTAATAGTTTTGGTAGTGACAAAGCACAAAGGACAAGGTGTGAGAAGTTTATATTCAGGAAGAGAACTGAATAATTCTGTGTTTCTGATTGTAATTGCTTGAACACTATCAATGAAATCTGATGGCCTGTGTGATGTGCGTTGCAACAAAATAATGGCACAAAATTGGAAAGAAGGCTATGTAGTCATCCTGAGAACTACGAGTGACCAGAGGCATCTTTAATCATTGGAGGACATTGTCCAGAATCTGATCAGATGCTGAATGGTATTAACTGTGATTACCACCTGCCACTTCATAATTTGTAGCTCCTGGACCATAATACCTATATTGCCTTGGACCCTCAGAACTGCAGTTTTCATCTTCAAGACCATGGTGTTCCATTTAGTATCCATAAAGAATGGGCCTCCAGCAGAAGGCTGCACAGGGCACACAAGTACTGTTCTGCAAAAGAAATTTCCTCCAACTCCCACTGGAAATGTGGAAAGTTCCGCTATCAAAACTGTTTGCTTTTTCAGCAGTATCACCTGAATTATCTGGAAGGAGATTCAAAATGATGGAGTATTAATTTTCCTTTTCTGGCATGAGACAAGAAGAACTGGAGGTTATGACATTGTCTTTGAGCTCTTTGAATGACATGGAAGAGGAGAACCCCTGACATGAAGGCAAACATGAGGACCTTGTGGCAGGGGTAAGGAAAGAATGATTTGTCTGCTGAAACAACTGAATCAGGAGACGAGACAAAGATGTAAAAAGAAGTCAATACCATCAGGATGGTTGAATCTAAAATATACATAAGAGAGAAAGAGAAATCAACATTATACCAGACTTTCATAAAATGAAAATTTAATTTGTGAGTCCTCATTAGCAGTGACGATAAAATAAATTAGTGTCATTAAAATAGCTCCTCAAGGCCTCAGTTTAAATGCAGCTGTATTTTGCCAAAGACCAGGCAGTTGGATAAGTGTGCTGAACCTCTTCAGTCTAGGCTTGATTTAAAAATCAACAAATAGAGGTGGTGGGAAATGGCACAAAGGTAAGGGTAAACAGCTCTTCATCTAAAACTCTACATGTCTTAACCACCAAAAACTCTGCTAGAAATAGTCATTCTGAAATGAGAATGCAGTTATTTGCATCAGGTATTTGCTAATGGGTATGCTAACATGTATCTGATGCAAATACTTGTTGACCTGATTCTTACTTAAATTAGTGAATTTTAAAAGTTTGACCAGTTTAAACAGACAATAGCAGCGGCAGGAAGTGTGGGAACAAAAATAAGGAAATAATGAGGCTGCTTGATGCTTTTCTGAGAGGTCTTTGCATAATGTAGCAAAAGTAAGTGTAAAAGCTTATTTTTAAATGAGCAAGGAATCCTATCCAGCTATATATTGGGGTGGGTACCAAGCCTCAAATTTCCAAGTACTGCTATTGTATTTAGATTGTCATGTATTCTGGCTAGTATGGGATTGACCACCACTATTTATTTTAGACTAAAAAGATATTTTAAAAGCCATAAGCTTTCCCTGACGAGCACTACTCACTTATCTGTAACATTGTTGTGGAATCGCTCAGTTCTAGAGATCAAGATGGAAAAAATTCCACACATTTAATGTAATTTTCCCAAAGCATACAGAGGGAAGCTGTGGCAAGACCCCACCCACAAATAAGAAGTCAGAAGGGAGTGTAGGAAAATCATATTTAGTTCTCCAAGAGAAAATACTGAGAAACATTGCTTCACAAGAGTTTTTAAAAGTAGAATTGAAGCTTCAGTTGAAGATTTACAAATATGAAAAGATATTTTTTTAATTCACTCCTTGTGCTGCTTCTGTAACTGTTGATGACTGTAAGCAGTTTTCCCCTATCCAAGGGGAAAATGTGTTTAAATTAAATTATTGACTAGAAACTTGTCTAAACTAAAACTGAAGTTTTGACATAAAGAATAAATTTATGGAGTATGCCTTTTATTCAGAAGGAATCACTTCATACTGCAAAACCTGGTAACAGCAGTTGCCACTACTGCACCGCACCTTTCAGGCCCCAGCTGAAGGAAAGGGAAGGGGGAAAATGACAGTCTGCAGTAAACAGCAGCCAGCTATGTAACACCTCGTCTGGAAGGATGAAGCTTGGACTAGTTCTGCACTTTACAGGATCCTTCAGACCAATTTTTGTAACCTGCAGGGCGGAGATATGCAGCCTGAGAGAGGTAGAGATGCTCCACTGACTGGTGACAGCTGTGGGATTGAGGGACTGTCACTGGGGAGCAATGAAACATCCATCTCTTAAGAAGGGAAGCCTGGGGGTATCAGAGTAGGGAAAGAGGGATGAGAGTTAAATGGGAGATGCTGTCAGCAAAAGTGCCTACAGATTTAACGAGGATTTGGTTTCTGTTTCCCAAAACGGACATTCACCTACCGAAAAAAGTATCCTCAGAAAGCCTAAGTGCAACGCAGCCTTACAAGTCACACAGAGTGCCACACTGTCCTTGGCACAGTCCCAAGCTCGATGTTGGCCTGATCTGTGTACCAGAAAGCACTTACTCACCCTGCAGCATACTAAATAGTAGCATATCTAGGTGCGGATTTACAGGCAGAGCAGCTGCTGGTTTCAAGATTCATCTATGCTTTTCTCTCCTCTCCACCTGTGAGTTTTATCTTCTTTGCCGTTCCCGTAAGCACCGCCTTGCAACCCAAAGACAAGATTACACTGAGGACTAACTACACAAGTGCGAACACCACCTTTATATCCTTCCTCTGCTTCCTAGGGCCAGCTGGGGATATGTTCAGCCTCTGAGCTAATTAATTAGGCTGGTTAGAAATAACCTTGCAGCCGTTTATTACTGTTCAATATATTCCTTCTTTGGGATGCAGGAGTGTGTCTGGAACTAGCATAATGCCCCATCTGTGGAGGAATACAGTGATGTCTCTTTTAGAAAAGTTTTTTGGCTCCTTTTCACTAGGAGACATGACAAAGAGTCCTTGTGGGCAATGATCTGCCATTTACTTGTCACATGGTAACATGCCGATGTGAGATACTGGTGCACAACCGGGCACTGATCCAACTCATCTAAGAATGCAGATAAGATGCAATCATTCTGTTACGTTATATTAAGTATTTTTAAATTATATTATACTTATGAGAGTAACATTATTTTTTTTTAACTAAATAGAAATCAATTTATTAATTTCAAAAATATCTTAGAGAAAAATGAGTTTGAACAGTTGCATATCAGCTTTTTGCAACAAACAATATTAGTTTTCTGGCTGTATACTTCCAAGCTCCAGTAACCATGCAGGATGCAATTTTTTTTTCTTTTTAAATAGTCTATTTGACACAAAAGCTTCTCTGCTCTGTGCTTCCATGGTAGTGGCTTCTCTTTTATTCTAGAAATGCTTAGTATTTTCTTGCTGGCAGTAATGTCTCTCTATTGGAATAAATATTGGAATTGCCTCTTCCAGCATCATCAGAGTGGTCACTCACCCCAGGATGCTCTGAAATTATTTTCTATGCTCTACAGAACAGCTGCACGCGGGACTTAAAATTTTATCTGGCAGAGTGACAACTCCTCCAGCAGCATGGGTGCTCTGAACGCCACTGCCATTCCCCAGTAGTGAACAATGTTATGGTGTGGCAAGGTGAAAGCAAGAGTTGCTTCTCCAGCACAGCTAGTGAAACAAACACATTTTTGTTTTCATGTGGACCTAAGGAGATCTCTCTGACTATGGACCTGCCTAGAAAGTGTTAAAAATTATAGTTTTTAACTTAGCAATTGTTTAATGTGTAGAAATAACTGTAAGGTTTGAATTCCCTCACGGTCAAGGGGCTGACAGAAGGGACTGGGTCAAGGTAAAGATTGCTGTGTCCCTGATGAAGCAGCTTATGTTGTATGAGTAACTGAAGAGTTTTGGTTTTTTGATTGGTAATGCAGGGCTAAAACCATTTAAGTGAATATGCACAAATGTGTCATTTGAATTTGAAATGCTCTCTTAAAGATGATGCTCGTTTTCATTATTAGATTTTAGCCTTTACTTAAGTAGACCTCCTGTTGAATACTGATGATTTAAGTTATGATGATTAATTAAATCCTGGACAACTTGAGCTCCGTTAGAGCAGCTTGGCATATTCGATACTGTACTCACCTGGGGTGATGGCAAGAATTGCCTGCAGCACAAAAGGTGATGCTGGTAACACACTAAAATGTGAAAGGCTGACGTGCTTAGCCAAGCTATTGGGGAATTCTCATCCAGCAAGTACTAGGAAGTAGACTGGGAATGGAGAGAATGAAGAAGTCTGAGTACATGGAGCATGGACTGTGTCAACTCACCTGGCCTTGGAGAAGGATAGCGCGCTTTGCCAGCTGCCTGCACACTATCCTGAGAGGAAGGGGTTGGCTTCAGAATGACATTTCTCACTATAGTGTTTCCCAAGGATTGAAATGGAATTGAATGTAGAAGTAAGGTAGACGGTCTTCACAGAGTTCTGATGGTGACTTGTGACATCTTCTGGGACTGGTAATCAAGGATCAAGCAAGATGGGTTTTGTGTCTTTCGGAGTGCTTGCATCTGACTGTTTCTTGGAAGGAGGTTTCAAGGTGACACAGGAAGCAGGGTTAGAGGCAATATTATCTCCTTTCCTGTTTAAGCCCCCTGTTTGTGAAGTAGTTTGGTTTGTCTCTGAAAGGCAGGAAGCAGCAGCTGCAAGGCAGCAAATTAAAATAATGTCGCAGAAAAGGAATGCATTGCAGACTGGGCCGGGGGGGAGAATGTTGTAATCATGTTGGTCGGAGTGCAAATGGCTCAGCATAAATATGATCATTAATTTCAATGTACTCTACAAATGGGTATGTGCTGCAAGAACATCTGAACTGACAGACCAGACAGACTGATTACTGCTCAGGGACTTTCTCAGCTAGAGGTGGTGTTTTTAGATATGGTGATACTGAATAGATTCTTTCTCATTAATGTGTTCAGTCACTTTTTGCATCTAGATAAACTTCTGGTGTTCATAACTTCCTTTGGCAAGGAGTTCCACAGTTCAGCTATGCCTTACTTAAGGGGCTACCATTTTATTTACTTTTTTTTCCAACACCTTTGTTTCTTTGCTTGTATATTTAAGTCATACCCTATCCACTTTCTTACTATTTTACCTGTGATTTTTATGGGTCTGATGCCCATCTCTAACAGTTCTGTTATATGATTCTGGGGACAGGTTCATCTGGGGGAGAACATGATGCAATATTCGAAATGTGGGTGCACTATATATGTATACAGTTGTGTGATGATGTTCCACTTTAGATCCTTTCCTAATTGGTCATGCCATTCCACATGCTTTTTGGCCACTGATGAGCAATGAACTGACATTTTCACAGTTCTCTTACAATGCTAAGACCTTGCTTCAAAGTGGTGATTTTCATCTCCAAACTAATCACAGTGTATGTAAAGTTGCTGGTTTTCCCTGTGGCTGGTGCTCGACATACACTGTACTCTCTCTGCCTTTTATAATATTTCCGTTCAGTATTTTGTCAACTCCTCATGGTTGATCTTTGTCTTTAATAATCTGATTAATTTAGTCTTCTCAGCAAAGTTTGTCATCATATGGCATGTTCTTTTTCTTCATCATTTCTGGATATGTTGAATGGGACATATCCCAGCACAGATCCCTAAAGGACATTTTTGGGCACCTCCTTCTACTATAAAGCCCCTTTTTCCCTAACTTTTACCAGTTACATCATCATCTGAGGACCATTATCCCATGGCAGCTTAGTTTCTTAAAGAATCTTAGCTGAATATCTTGTTGAATACCTTTGTATTTATAGAGAAGGAAGGATTGAGATTCCCACAGAGAACAACTGCTCCAGCTGTGCCATGACACAATCGGGGAAGAACTGACTGCTATCAAGTAGTTCTTTAAAATAATTTAAGGGAAACTGTGATGAATATCAAATTTCAATCACTATAGCAAATTGCACATAAGCTTAAATTGCTGAATCTAAGTTTATTTTCTATTAATAGAACAGCAACAATCAAAAAGAAAGTTTCAATCTTGTTAGCCTGGTGCTGGATCAGCCAAAGAAAATTAGATTTGGTATTGGAAATTCGTAGGACAGTCCTTCTGATGTTCTTAAATGGAGAGAGAGGATGGCTCATCTGTAAATATTAACTGCTAATATACATTAACTGATCAGGAATGTAGAGTTTACATGGCTATAATCTTAACTTTATGCTTATTCTGTGCATTCAGAATGGAATCTGCATTCCAAGATCTTAAACTTGAAGGAGTCTCATTTCCTCACTAATATGATAGCTCTGTAATAAAAAAATATGTTGTTGAATCATGAACAAGATGATCAGAGGATAAAGCTTGACCTGCTGATAAACCATATGGTATTGAATTATATTATAATGATGTCACTCCCTTCCCCCTAGACACACAGTGTCTGTTAAGCACTCATTTCTTAATATTAAGTGAACCCAGGTGGCATTGTGAGCGACTCCAGTCTCCTCCTTGGCCTTCTCTGCTGATGCATGTTAAGATCACTTAGATGTTTATGTGGTGTGAAATGTGTGACTGGAATAAAACTGCAAGACAGACTGCCAGCCAGAGACACAGACCCCATGGGGGGAAAAGTAAAGTATGTTAAACAAGGTGAAAATGAATAATTATCCCTCAGTGTATAACTGACTTGTTCTAATGCCAGTGTTATAAATAGAGAATTTTGTGCAATTTTGTTAAAAATAAGCAAGTAAATTAGTATTGTCACCTGATATCAGAACAGGATATTACAATAAAACTCCACATGTTCAGTAATTTAGGACACTGAATCTTCCGGCTTGGCTAAATAAACTACTTGAAGACCATCTCCTTGCCTAGTAAAGGGAAATCATGTAGGTCTTGTCAGTTATGGCACAATTCAGAAAAGTTAAGAGAGCTTGAAGTGTATTCAGACTGGTCTAAAATAGAGCCCTGTTTACAAAAAGTTTACTATTTTTAAGCATGTTGATGAAAGAGTAAACTGAAAAAAAAAAATACTGCAGCGGTGGGACACATCACTTTCCAACCTGCCTTGGCAATCTATAATATTGGAAATACTGAAAAACATGTTTGGTTTATATTTTGTTTGCTTTTGGGATTTTTTTAATACTTTGTTGAAGTTGGTTTTATAATCCAATATCAGCATGCCACTGTCAAGATAAGAAAAACTCTTTATCCATTCATGACGGATTAAGATGTTCTCAGACAATCTTTTTGATAGGATCAGCAGATAGTTTGATGCTAAAAGTTCCTGACCACCAAAACTGTGAAAAAATTTACTTGCAATGGCATCTGGCAAAAAATGAAACTTTAACCCAATTCAGCAATAGAATAGATGCTTTCCACAGGGCTGAAAATCCAGTATCCATAAGATAAAAGTACTTTATGAATCACATCGCCTTATATTTCATTAGCTGTTGAACCAGTATTGCCACTATGGTTTTCTAATATAGTGCCTGATTTGCTGAAAAAGGATTTGCTCGTGTATTTCCAAAGCAGGTCTAAATCAGCAAAGACCTTAGTATAAGAAAAGTAAGAATAGGCACTTGCTTGACATCAGTTCTTTGGGATTATATGATCAACGCTCTAGGAAGTGAGTTGATCAAATTATTGCAAATTAATCTGCAATTTCTCAAAACAGGTCTTACACCTCTTCATGATTCATTATCCTGTGATCTTGTGAAACAAACAAGTGAGTTAGTCTTGGTCAGACAACAGGGATGACAGCTGACTCAATTATTTTTTTATATGAACCTGTCCAGAAACTTTAGGAAAGGTAGCTCTGTTGTAAAGTTTACTGGCACTTATGCCACATGTTGATAACTGGCTTAAAGACAGTAGGTCAGCTGAATCCCAGGAGAAGCTGAGAGTCATTGAAACATGTTTTTTTCCCCTGAATACACTAATGATAAGATTTGCGTGTACCCATTGGATCACAGAATATGCTTTAAATTATTTCTTTGAAGAAAATATTTTCTGCTGCTCCTCTAGACAATAGCCTTGAAACTTTTTTTGAGAAAATATTTCAGTGCTATTTCGAAGTGCTGACTCATGACATGAGAGGAAGATATCATGCCTCTTACGTTTGTTTATATCCTTTAAGAAGGTAATTCCAAGGCCCTCACTTGAATGCTTTTGTAAAATGACACATTTCTTTGTCCATCCACTGTTAACCCTGAATGTTGGCTGCCACTGCGTATGTGGCTTGAGAGAAGTCTAGAGCCGAAACACCCAGAATTAATATGGAAATTTTCTCATAGACTTAACAGACCCGTTATTACTGAAAAATGCAAAATAAATTTTTTTGATAATTAATATAAAGCACTGTGGAGTGACATGGAAACTTTTTATTGGTTGTCTGGCTGCTCTTAACGTTGGCTATGAAATTGTAAATGCTTGAATGCATCATAATACAGGTGATTTACAGAAACATTTGGCATGAAATCAAATGCTCATATTAGTTTGAAAATAGTGAACTAAAATCAACCAGTAAAATTTATTTTAGAGACTCTTGCAAAGAAATAATTCTGATGATGATATTGTGGTTCTTAATGGAGCGACTCTCATCAACAGACTAGGTCCCAGTCAGACTACTGGGGATTATGCATTAGCAGTGAAGTAAAATGCCAGGATTCAGGATCCTGTTTATTTATAAACTAAGCCACAAGCATCAAAGCTTGAAGTCAAATAAAATGTGTGTGTGTGTGTATAAAATATCCTAAACAGTTGACAGTACCACAGATGCACAGAATGTAGTTGAAGTGCGTATGCTGTGAAATCTAATGAGCAATCTTGCTGTTGCTGATGAAGATCTTGTCAAGAATGAACAATTTATTCTTTATCACTGTGGCCATACCAGTAACAGCACAACTGTTAAAACTACCAGATTAGTTCCATTTTCCCATAAAGTAAAACAGTAGAAAACATTCCACCCACTCATCCCACACTGATACAGCATATTCACTGAGCAGCCCTAAAAGTTAGCTGCTGGCACCAAATGGTCTTAAATGTGATCATTAGCAAACTCAGAGCCATGTGGAGAAGGAAAGGTAGAGAGAGATTTCTAGCCGGCATGGAAAACTCTCCCAAAGCAAGCAATTGAAAGCTGCTTGCATAAAAAGACTAAATAGCTGTACATATATATATATCCAGAAGCTGCCACACAGCATCATGATGTATCACTGTGGTAGAGTATAAAATACAATGTGCAGCTGGTAGGTATACAGAGAAAGTGTGGTAAATTAAAAAGGGGAATAAACATACCTACTTGGCATAAAAGGGATGTGAACAAATTTTACAGGACCTATGTAAAAATTGAGTAAAATCAATTTTTCTCTCAGTTGTGCAACAGAAGGTACCATCTGCAGAAATACAAGAGCCATATAGCATATGGTAATATTTCTTCCTTCTTTTCTTTAATCAATAGGAAAAGTCTGTGAACATGGCTCCCCTCCCTTACTAGTTTCTCTTGGTCACTTTTTCGCGGCAGATTTCTGACAACACAGCCACCCTAACAGATACAGGTTGCTCGTCATGATTGATGGGCAGCAGACCCCGGTGCAATTTGTTTCTCAGACCTTCCATTGGCAGCTCCAAACCTTGGGGCCTGCCCTTTCAGTGTATCCACAACAGCAGTAGCAAGACTGTGTGTTCTGTGGTACAGTTTGGTTGTGTTCATGGGGTCCTCTGGCTACTGAAGTATAAAATGCAGATTTGCATGTGACGTATAGCTACATTCAAATTAAGGCCACTTTAGTAGTATGAGAAAGAGGCCCGTGTGGGGAGATAGCTTTATTTGTTATGTCAGAGATTCCTCCAGGTGATCCAGAGTGCAGTTTCTTCTAATAGCTGCAACGTAATTCTGGGCTGCCCAAGATGATGTTATGTGACTCTCTGCACCTGTGGTTTAGACAGATCTGTGCTACCGTTTCCTCCTTGACTGCTGATTTCCTTTAGCTTCTCATTGTAGGCATATACTGGGTTGTTCTTCATGCACTGCTAACGGGCAATTTCTTTGAGAAAGTTAGATTTTTTTCAGAGATTGTCTCTATAAGCAATTTCTCCAGTAGCCTGATATGCCATAACCCATTAAAGATTACAAAGCAGAGTCAGCAAGCATGACAAGGGATTTTTTAAAAAAGTTTAAATTTATCTCTTGATTTGAGAATGTGCAAGTGGAAAAAAAATTGCCTTCAATAATTACCTTGCTGAAAGACATAGAGCTCAAAGATAATAGAAAGGCCAGAGTAGTAATTGCTTGTAGTACTAAATAGTTGATACAGCAGGGAATTTGAATTGATTAATGAACTGATTTAAAGGTAGATACGTTGTGTCCTTTGACAATGACTGCTTATGTTCTACTAGACACCCTTTTGAGACAAGTTGTTAATTCTTCTCTCTTTCCCTTTTACTTCTACCACTTATACAAAGGTGAGGCAAAAATATCCCTCCAGTAGACATTAAATGTCTTTACAAATCTGTACCTTTTGAAAAAGCTTTAAGCATCTTGTATTTGTATAGACACTTTCACTCAGGACTCTCACACTACCACTTCATCAGAAAACACATCCAAAGGTCTTCCAGTTAGGTAACACATGTATGCTAGCTGATGCCTTCTGGCTTTCTCACATTGGAGACTAGTGTGAAGATGATGAGTATAATCTCTGTAAAGCAGAGATCCACCTGAGAAATGTCAAAGGTGCAGATCCTTTTCCTCTCCTGTGGTTTGGGTGGCTCTCATTCTTCACTGGACTCTAGTTCTCATGCTAGTACTTTATCACTGTAATGTATGTGCTGGCCTACCAATCCAAAACTCTCTCACAGAAGATCTGATGCCAGGAAATGCTGCTTTTATCATTCATTTTCATTTAAGTCATCTCCTTCCTCTCCACCTCCATCTTCCTCGTCCTTCCTCCCCGCAAACATTCATTTCCTTTGATATCAGAGAACAGCAGAGACAGTTAAGGAGGCAAATATGCTATCAGCCAAGCTTCTGCCATTCCAAGAAGCTCTATAAACCTCCTGATAGAAAGACAGATTGCGTGTGAAGATCTGGCTACAGCTTCTGTGCAGGTCCCTCCTGAACTTTGTCCTCAAAAGCAGGTGGTGACTGTCACCTTCTACAAGCAGGACAGCGGGCCTGCTGTGAAAATATCAAGGTTATTAAAGATTAAACGCTTTAAAGTTGGGGTGCTAAACTCTTCTGTGAATTTTCAAGAGACCGCATGGCTTTCAGGAGTGCTGGTGGTGCGTGAATTCAGCATTTTTGTCAAAACTGAGACAGGTGGGCTCCACAGCATAGTTTGTAACCCTGCTTTGTGTGCCCAGAGTCCCACCCCAGCTGTGTGTTCAGACAAGAATTAGCGTACATGGTCCTTTTGTGTGCCCGGGCAGGGAGGGAGCCAGGTTGTCCTCCAATCTTGACATCCAAGGGACCAGATTGTTCAGGACACTACAAGTTGGACCAGCCTCACCACTGGGGCACAACCTGAGACGTGCACTGCAAAGATGACCGTGGTATGCACACTGCACAAGGGTGAGCAGCTGGCTGCACACCGTGCTCGAAAAGTCAGGGCCCATTTATTCCTGGTTTTGTGTAAACACTTAGGCATCTCGTTTTAGTCTCCCAGAGCCAGGGTTTGGGTGGGGGGACTTTGGAGGAGTTTATCTACCACTCACTGTTTTCCTGCAAATCTTCTCAAAAAGAACAAAAGGTGTATTTTAACAAGCATACAAAGTGCTAGGACTTGGTGTATTTGATCTGAGTGGTTAAAAATATGGAAAGTAGCTGGAGGAATGGCAGGGTGTTGTGCCATTCTTTCTGATGCTTTCTCACCCTGATTTTGTAATGAGTTGAGCTCTGGCCCATCCACCCGATACAAATAGGTCACTTTTCTTGTGCAGCAGCTTGGGGCATGCAATTCTAATCAGAGATTCAACAAAGCAGACCTATATTAAACTTAAAATGATTAATTGTTGAGCAAAAATAGTATTAGGAGTTAAGTGAAATTTTAAAATATCCTAAATGGAAAAATGGTACAGTTAAAAGCCTCATCTGGGATGTTTGTTTGTGGGTTGGTTTGTTTGTTTGTTTGTTTTGTTTAGTTTGGTTTTGTTTTCTGGAATTATGGAAGACAGTTGGAAAGGATTTAATCAGAACTTTGCTGCTGGAAGGAATGGATGGTAGAAAAAGGAGGGCAATCAGAACAGACGTTTATTTTCTGACAATAGCTAGGTTTGAAGCACTAGATGCATTAAATAGTTTTCCGTTAACTCAAACAGTAAAAATCAGATATGAAATCATGTAATGGAAATTTGAAAGGTATTACATTTGAACTAAGATGGAAAGTCTTGGGAGATCCTAGGATAGGTTACAAATGGTTTGAAGAGGCAAACCATGCTCTCACCTACTTCTTGTTGTTTCCTAATGTCCTTCATGAAAAACTCAGGCAGTAACAAAGTTTCAAGGCCAAGAAAAGACAGCCACTAGACAACCCAAACTAATGGTTAGAAAGAGAAGAATTTGACCAGCAGAAGTTTGGTAGTCGATACAACAGCTTATGGACAATGTACTTGAGATGTTGATTTTATGTGGTTTGAGAGAGGGACCTAGACAGTCTTAAATGTACATCTATGGAGCACTGGAGCAGAAACTGCTCTGTTACACTCTTTATATATGCAATAGGTAGTCATAAAGTTAATATCTCATTGCTAAGAAAAGGTTGGGCATTCCTCTTCTAGAAAATTCAGAATGCTGTAAGAAGAGATATTGGAAAGAATGTAAAAGGTAGAGTCCACACAAAAAACCTTCCACATACAAAGCTATATATGTTGTGAAAAATTAAATAAGCCCAGACAATCCTTTGCATTTAGAACAACCACCATGGTTTTTACAAATTCCATGGTTTGGCAGGAGTTTAATTTTGGCAAAGCGTACTCAGCATAAACAAAAATACAAGAAGTATATCTGGGACTCAGTGGACAGTGCTGCAGTGGAAGATTATTGGGCTATCAGATTGAAGTGTATTTGTTTTCAGTTAAAGACTAGCACACAAGCAAACAAAATGGGGCATTTGAAAACAACCATGGGCAGTGAAAGCAAAAAAAATTAAAAAAAAGTGTTTATAGCAATGAGCACACCCTTTTTAACAGAATGTGGGGTATATAACAAAGCAGAAGAGAGGTGCATTTTGTAGTATCGGGAAAAAGTATCTAATGATCTGAAGATATTCAGGCATTGGTCCTGCAAGCAATATCCTCTTCTGGGACCAAGAAGTAAATAACTGAGGGAGAATATGAACTTGTTTCAAAGGGATGCAAGAGCTCCCGCAAAAGATGAATGTTTTGCCCCTCTCATTAGAGAAGGTCTTCCCTCAAGCTGGAGGCTTCAGGAGGAGCTGGGTAAACCCCCTGCTCTGCGAGCTCCGCTGCAAACCGTGGGGCGAACAGAACAGGTGCTATCAGAGCCTCACCGAGAGCTTGCGGCAGGCTTTGGGGCAGTTGCTGTCAGCCTCCCACTGCACGTGAAGCCTCAGATGCTATTTTCAAGTACATTCACATGCTCCCCACTTGTGAGAAACACTGGTTCATTTGTTTATCACAAGCCGAGAGCGTGAAAGTGCTTGTAAATAGCACTCTGCCATCTCACCCGTGCAGGGCCCTCCCTTCTCTGGGCAAGGACCTTACCAGTGTTGTCTCATTCCCTCTAACTGCTATATTGCCATCACCTACAGCTTTAGCGCTGCTCCCCACGTGGGCCCTGAAGGCAGGCACCATGGCCAAACAACCCTTGTAGTTGTTGCAGGTACAAATACTAGTGGGGCTTCAGCACAGACTCCTGGCAACTTCTGAAGTGTCCAGAGTCACGTGCCTTGGACTCAACAAACAAAAACTTCAGCTCTATTGCAATGCAGAGGGTTTAAGTTCTTCAGCAATACACTTTATGTTAACAAAAAGCTCAAAGTCATTGTCAATTTGTCTTTATTGACAAACAAGGAGGGAAGGCAAGGCTCCTTGGATTGCTGAATCAATTAGCTTTCTGCCCAAATTACCCACCCAAATTAGCAATCTGACCATGCAAAGCTGTCTAATGGGCAGAAGGTTAGAAACTATAATAAAGAGACTACAGTTCTGAGGTAATAACTGACAAATCAGTTTGTTTGTACTTCTTTGATCTGACCAGAAGCATAGCCTTTGTAACAATGTGGTTAAAGCTGGAGATCGGTGCTGTGTACATCACAGGCATTAAAAAAAAAAATCGAATGTCTATGTGTTCAAACAAAGCTGAAGTCATTAACCATAATCGACAGGAGTAAGAAAGGGTCATATAATTTTGTATGAGATGAGCACCAGCTGAAACAAATCACCAAGTGTGTCTGGTATTGTGACGGGCAAGACAAGCCTGCCACAACCTATCTATCCATGACCAGGAATAAAAGTTACTCTAAGATACTCATATCATTTGAACACAAAGCTGGATGCCTGCTGGCATAAATTACTGGTTTTCCTGCAGGTAATGAAATTAATCTTACCAGCAGTATACACTACAAATGTTAGTTCCTGAATACTTTTCCTCTTTGGTGACTTTTCTCATTGTCTAGTTAGTACAGAGGTAAAGGTTTGGTGACTTCTTGTTCAGTAATTTATTTAGTCTTTTCAAAACAACTTGAGAAATAACATTGAATTTGCTGGGGAGGGAATTTGAAGGAATTAGTTTCTTCCATTTTTGCCCAAGGTCATCCAAAAAATGAAAAATCCCTTTCGACCGAAGAAGACCTAAACCTACTTTTTCAATGTAACAGACCCACAAGTAAATCCTGTATGTGAGGGAGAGGCACTATGAGATTGTCTCACAAAGACGTTTCAGAAATTTCCTGTTGTAGCTTTTCTGATTTGCAAGGGACAATTGAAATACCCATTGAGACAAAGACTGGGGACGAATTGGTAGGCACTCATCTGGGAAGTGGGATACCTGTGTTGTTGTCGTGAACACTTAAGTGTTTAATTCAAAGTGAGCAGCTTTAATAGGGATAAAAGAGTTACATCACAATCTTCTCTAAGCAGATAGTTAAAGCATTCTCTTACAAAAAATATGCACCTTTTGACAATAGATTTAAAACTCAACCATGGTTGGAACTTGGTAGAGTTCAGGTTCCTTAGGGCAGTGAAGAGGGTGAACAGCAAGCTCACTACCCTGGACTTCAGGAGAGCAGATTTTGGCTTCTTCGGGGATCTGCTTGGTAGAGTAGCATGGGATAAAGCCCTAGGAGGGAAGAGGGGCCCAAGAAAGCTGGTTAATATTCAAGGATATTCAATATATGATATTCAAGGAGTGATGCATCCAGACAAAGAGGAAGTCAGACAAAAATTCCAGGAGGCCTGCATGGATGAACACAGAGCTCCTGGCCAAGCACAAACACAAAAAGGAAGTCTAGAGAGGGTGCAAGCAAGGACAGGTAGCCTGGGAGGAAACCAGGGAAATTGTCAGAACAGCCAGTGATCAGGTTAGGAAAGCTAAAGCCCCGATAGAATTAAATCTGGCCAGGGATATCAAGGGCAACAAGAAAAGCTTCTAAAGGCACATCAGTAATAGAAGGAAAACTAGGGAAAATGTGGGCCATCTCTGGAAGGAAACAGGACAACTGGTTACCCAGGACATGGAGAAAACTGAGGTACTTAACGACTTTTTTGCCTCAGTAGTAAGCTGCAGCACTAGGCAAGTGCTCCGGCCACAATACTCAGGTTGCAGAAGGCAAAGGTAAAGACTGGGAGAGTGAAGAACCACACACTGTAGGAGATCAGGTTTGAGACCATCTAAGGAACCTGAAGGTGCACAAGTCCATGGCACCTGATGAGATGCATCCATGGGTCCAGAGGCAACTGTAGGATGAAGTGGTTAAGCCCCTACCAGTCATATTTGAGAAGTCATGCCAGTCCAGTAAAGTTCCCACTGATTGGAAAAGGGGAAATATAACCTCCATTTTAAAAAATGGAAGAAAGGAATTTGCAAGGAACTACAGGCCAGTCAGTCCCACCTCTCTGCCCAGCAAGATCATGCAGCAGATCCACCTGGAAACTATGCTAAGACATAAGGAAAATAAGGAGGTGATTGGTCACAGCCAACATGGCTTCACTAAGGGCAAATCATGACTGACAAATTTGGTGGCCTTCTACAATGGGGTTACAGTGATGGTGGTTAAGGGAAGAGCAATTGATGTCATCTGCCTGCACTCGTGCGGAGCATTTGACACAGACCTGCATGACATCCTCGTCTCTAAATCGGAGAGACATGGATTTGATGGATGGACCGCTCAGTGGATAAGGGATTGGCTGGATGGTCACACTCAAGGAGTTGTGGTCAACGGCTCAATGTTCAAGTGGAGACCAGTGATGAGTGGTATTCCTCAGGGGTCAGTGTTGGAACCGGTGCTGTTTAACATCTTTGTCAGCGACATGGACAGTGGGATGGAGTGCACCCTCAGCAAGTTTGCCAATGACACCCAGCTGTGTGGTGCGGACAACACGCTGGAGGGCAGGGCTGCCATCCAGAGGGACCTTGACGGGCTTGAGAGTTGGGCCCATGCAAACCTCATGAAATTCAACAAGGCCAAGTGCAAGGTCCTGCACACGGGTCAGGGCAATCCCAAGCACAAATACAGGCTGGGTGGAGAACAGATTGAGAGCAGCCCTGCGGAGAGGGACTCGGGGGTGTCGGTTGACAAGAAGCTCAACGTGATGCATCAATGTACGCTTGCAGCCCAGAAAGCCAACCATATCCTGGTCTGCATCAAGAGAAGTGTGGCTGGCAGATGGAGGAAGGTGATTCTCCCCCATACTCTTCTCTCGTGAGACCCCACCTGGAGTACAGTGTCCAGCTCTGGGGCCCCCAGTACAAGAAGGACATGGACCTTCCCAGGGGCCCATCCCAGAGGAGGCCATGAAGACAATCAGAGGGATGAAGCGCTTTTCCCATGAAGACAGGCTGAGAGAGCTGGGGTTGTGCAACCTGGAGAACAGAAGAGAAGGCTCTGGGGACACCCTATAGCAGCCTTCCAGTACTTCAAGAGGGCCTACAAGAAGGCTGGAGAGAGATTTTTTTACAAGGGTATGTAGTGATAGGACAAGGGGTAATGGCTTTGAACTGAAAGAGGGTAGATTTAGATTAGGTGTGAGGAAGGAATTCTTCACAGTGAGAGTGGTGAGGTGCTAGAACAGGTTCCCCAGGGAAGTTGTGGATGCCCCATCCCTGGAAGTGTTGAAGACCAGGTTGAACGGGGCTTTGAGCAATCTGGTCCAGTGGAAAGTGTGCCTGCCCATGGCAGGGGGGTTGGGACTAGATGATCTTTAAGGTACTTTCCAAACCAAACCATTCTATGATTCTGCTACATCTCACATTTTTTGGCAAGCTGCTGCTTTACAAATGTTTGGTAAGATTCGTAGTCATTTACTTCCTTTGCTTGATTTTTGATTAAAGATGTATGTGCTGGTTTTGGCTGGGATAGTTAATTTTCTTCATAGCAGCTAGTAGGGGGCTATGTTTTGGATTTGTGCTGAAAACAGTGTTGATAACACAAGGATGTTTGATTTACAGCTGAGCAGTGCTTACACAGAGCCAAGGCCTCTTCTGACTCTCACACCACCCCACCAGCGAGGAGGCTGGGGGTGCACAAGAAGTTGGGAGGGGACACACCCGGGACAGGTGACCCCAACTGGCTAAAGGAATATTCCATACCGTGTGATGTCATGCTCAGCATATAAAATTAGGGGAAGAAGGAGGAAGATGGGGGAGGACATTTAGAGTTATGGTGTTTATCTTTCCGAATAACTGCTACACGTGATGGAGCCCTGCTTTCCTGGGGATGGCTGAGCACCTGCCTGCCGATGGGAAGCAATGGATTAATTCCTTGTTTTGCTTTGCTTGTGCATGCTGCTTTTGCTTTACCTACTACACTGTCTTAATCTCAACCCACGAGTTTTCTCACTTTTACCCTTCCAATTCTCTCGCCCATCCCACGGAGGGGGGAGCGAGCAAGTGGCTGTGTGGGGCTTAGTTGCCAGCTGGGGTTGAACCATGACAATGCCTGAAACAAGGAAAAAATATTTTGGTTTGGATTGAACGTTTTTTTTTTAATTATTATTATCTTTTTTCTTTTTTTTTTTTTTTAATTGAAAAAACTTGGTGCGGATCAGACAAAGGAAAGCACTTTTGTTCTGTGTGCTGAAACAGCTGGGAGAAAATGTTTATACAACCCTAATGCCAGCCCACTGAGGGGAAAAGAAGAGAGAACAGGATTTATCCATGTTCAATGAGCTAAAGCCTCTGTGACTGTAAGATCCTTAGCTAGTGGTGACTTGGCATGATCCATGTTGTCAAATATATTTTAGGAGCTAGGCCCGTTCCAATGGCCTGCCATTTGTGCAGCAAAAATTCATTAAAGCAGAGACTGAGATTATAGAGAAAAATATCACTGGTACTTTGGATTTTATTTACTGTTCTAATTGCTTCCTCACACCCCATGCTGCGTGAACCAGCTCATATCCCGAAGAGGCAGAGCTGTTCTCAGGAGATTGCACAGAGAAAGCTGGGTTCTTTAGCCCTGACACAGTTTTCTAAGGATGTGATGGTGTTGCTTCTGGATCCTAACTAGCTTGTCTGCACAGTGCAATACTGGGCTCAGCAAACTGGCCCTGCCCTGGCAGCAGTTCAGGGCTCCCCGCATCGCACTCTGATCCCAAACACGCACAGGAAGTCTGCAAGCAAAATGAATGCTTTCTGCAGACCAGATCTGTTCATTTAACAGACCTGTTAACCCTAAGCGAAGGCTTGGCTCTGCCTTTGGCTGTGAAGTATTTCCCAACAGTCACTTTAGACTTTTTTTTTTTTTTTTTTTTTTAATGCGAACAGGTTACCTAAAGGGCTATCTGAGGAGAGTCTTTCTCAGAGAATAGCAGCACTGTGGATGTGATCTGAAAATGCATCTTTGGCCCCGACACTGAGGACAGAAGTGTTTGGCTGTTTAGACAACTCGTTTTCAGTTCTGTCTCTCAAAGGTACCTGGAAATCATTCTAAATGCTTCATAGCGCAAGTTGCAGAGCAGCTCATTGCACTTACACTGTCAGGCAGTTAATGTTTAAAAATCGCTTACTTTCTGTTTTCATTGCTGCACCTCAGAAGAAATATATTCTGTTTTATCTAAACAGAAATAGATCTGACTACTTTGCTTGCAAAAACTGCCTGTAATGTAGTTGAAGGGCTTGTTACTCATCTTTTTTCAATTCCAAAATGAAATAAAAAATGAATTCATTGCTCAGCTGCTACTCTGACATCAAGGAAAACTAACCCATAGAAATCGTTCTGACATAGCTTAGAAATGGGCTGGATGCCAGCAAGGGAACATAGGGAAGCTAAAAACAATATAATTTCACTTTATGCCGTTCTCTTCTTGCTGCACTACTGCAGTACAGCCTGTTAGTTAGAGCCTGAGTGTCTCAAACTTTTTTTCTTGCTCCTAAAGCTGTGAGCAGCTTTGGTATATCTTAGACAAGGAACAATGAACTTGATACTCACCATCTTAAGAGACTTCAGCATCCTTAACGTCTCATGAGCTGGGAAAATGAATTAAGAAAAAATTGCATACTCAGATCTCACAGATTGTCCCAATAAAGCCAAAACTTTTGACAAATCCCTGACAGCTTTTAAAAGAACGGAAAACGAGAGCATAATCAGGTCAAGGAGAATGGTAGGACAGCAGGTTTATTTAGACTACAAGTTTCAGTAGCCAACCCAGGTTTTAGCCAGAGAGAAGACAAGTTGCTCTTGACATTTCAGAGATGAAAAAAAATCTTGCTGTCACTGCCTACCTTGAAGAGAACAGCGCTTAAGCATCAAAGTAGCCTACTCTTGGAGAAAGCTTGGAAGACCAGGCCAGTAGTCTGACTATCACAATTCATCTGTGCTAAATCTGAGCAGAGTATTACAGGAAAGGCTGCAAGTCTGACTTGCTCTCACTTGCAGTGGGTAGAAATACGACAAACACAGAATTTCTTCTTTAGTGTACTGGTACGTGAAAAAACTGCAGCTATAAATGCAGCTGAGAGAATGACTTCTCACTGCATCTCTACTCTAAGGCCCAAGCTTTAAGTCTGTTTCTCCTTTCAAAGAGATGCCTACTAGCAAACTCAGGGCTACTTTTACAGAGCAATCACTGAAGATGCTGGAAAGAAAATTAGAGGCAGAGAAGTCTCCTCTTTAGACATAATTGATCAAAAAAATGACATCTCTGTATCATGCCTGTGGACTGACTCCAGCGCCCACAGGCTTTTTGTTGGGGGACAGGGCAGTTTGAAATGAAGTAAAGGTCAAGTGCTCTGCTATGGCTCTTCCAGCATTAAGGCAGGGTAACCTATGTTCTGGAGTGCTTTTCTGGCTGCAGCTGTTGCCAGAGAAAGGCAAGAGTGAGCTGCTAGGTCTGTTTCAAAAGTTACCACAGGGAAATACGACAGTCTCAGTTATAACCTGTCTTCTGTTTCATGAAAGATGCTAGCCTCGAATTTTACTGCAATGCACTGCAGGTAGCCGAGCCTCCAGCATGGGAAATGTGAACAACAAAATTACTTTTGTTTTAAAAGAAAAGGAACATAGAGAAAACAAAATGAATATTTCTTAAGTTTCATGTGACTGTGGTCATACCTTGCTTACAGTGTATCACAAGAGTCAATTAAATGCTGCAGGTTTTTTGGATGCACTCCTGATTCTCAGTCATTTTCTCTTTGGGGTTTTAACTGTGGTTTAACTGCCGTAGCTTTATCTAGAGATAAGCAGCTTGCACCAATTTCAGGTTGCTGCTGCTTATTAAAAATTGAACTATACCTTTTCCCTGTTCTTAAGGGATATAGCTGAGGTTCTGAGCAGCTCTGAAATTGAGTTTGTTAAGTAGGAAATACATGTGGCATTTACTAGACTGAGCAAGTAAGACTAGCATTGGGGTCTGCTTTTGCAAAGCTGGAATGATTTTAACTGAGAACACAGCTAGTTTTCCACCATTTTGTCAGCAGAAAAAAACTGACTGAAAAAGAAGTATACTTGTTTGTAGTGTTCTTGTTCCTAAAAATGAAATTAAGTGCTTGCCGGTAAGCTGCAACTCAGACAAGTAGAGTTCAGGCAGCCACAGACAATTCTGCTGCTTATTAAGCTAATCAAAATTGTGCCACTTGCTCCCTTCCCCCACTCATTATTGGCCTGTTACCTTCTCACAAAACAAAATTAAGCTCTTCAAAAACTTTTTTACATTACAGCTCATAGCGAAATGAAGACCTCATAGGAGTCTTTAGGTGCTACTACTGTAAAAGTAATTATTTAAATAAATTCATTTCCTCATCACTGGCCTTTTTGCTACAGTTCTTGCTCTCCTACTGTAATGGCAATCATGAACAAAATGTAGAGAAAAAAAGGTTTAATGAAGATCAGGATAGAAAGTCAAAACCAAGAGTCTAATTTATAATAACCTGCTAAAATGCAAGCTTTTACATTAAAAAAAAATTTTTTTTAATCTCCCTATTGCCAGGAATGCAAAAATACTTTTTCACATTCCAAGTGCGTGTATCCGTAAGTCAGCTATATTGCCACAAAACACCATCATCTAATACTTAAGCTAATGAGCTGGCTTCACACTGAAACACATGAGAAGTATTGTTATGTTTTGTTTTACAAGGTTCAAATGTATAGGTCATAATCTCCACCAGAAAGACAGTAACAAACAGTTTGGAGGAGGTAATGTCTTGATTTAATCGAGATTATTGCCAAGTGAATATGCATCTAGCAGTTAGATACAGAGCTCTGTGCTTTCTAGATGCTGATAATAGAACTGGTAGTATATGAGACTGATGGTATGTTGTTCAATTAATACTAAGTGATGGCAACATGTAGAATTTGGGATGTATGAGAAGTATAATTAATGCAGATGCTCTTCTACTGTTTTGCTTTTTTATTATTTTGTTAGATTATTGATGTTGAAATCTTCTGGCTAGATACTCTTCTATGCTTTTCACACACGTGGTGGGAGCAAGAATGTGTATGTGATACAGTCAAATTGACAGTAACTGAGAAAAGCAATGATTTAGAAAGCAGAGTGGCATTTTCCTGCATTAAATTCACTGCATTTTAAGACAGGTGTTTGCTAAGGTCATGTTAAAATGCTTGTGTCCGTTACTCTAAGGTTTGTGTGAGAGACCTTATATTCATAGGAGTATAAGTCTCTCAAATGTATTTGAGGCTTTCTAATATGATATGATGATTATTTCTCTCTTCATGGTAAGTGCAAAGGGACTGCAGTCCTATGTATAGTTCAGCTTTTTCCATTCTTTCAGCATTTTAACTGGTTTTTACTGCAGCAGCTTTTGTCATGACCTATTGCATTAACAGGAGTAAAAATGAACCTTTCATTGTTGCATTACCACCACCCCCATTCCCAGTTTTTTCATAGGCTTTCTAGAAAGAAATTTATATCCTGCTTTATATGCACAATTAATAGTAACACATTCTCCTATGTTTTCATAGTCAAAGGCAAGGAATAAAATTCAACAGGGTTTTTTTCTTCCGTATACATTTCCTATATGAGTACCTAAATACAATTTTAAAGCTAGACTAAGTCTTCAGTTTCACGTCTTCAATTTCACATCTTCATTATGAATGTAAAGATTTACTGAAATCTCACTGAATACATAAAACATCTAAACCCAACTCACTTTCTAATCACTGAAATTTCCTTCATCTGACTCCTCCTCATTTTTCATCTCTAAGGAGACAAGCACTGCCATGAAAATAGTCTCTTGGTTTCTTGATAGTTGACTTGTTCCCACTACAGATTCTTATTTCACCCCATGTCTTATATTTACCATCTTAGCCCTTTGCTAGTGACATCAACGATGACGTTATAGAGGACTCTCATTGGAGATGCAGGAGATGAGGCAGCAGGAGGAAGAGGTGGACTGTCTCAAAGAAGCTGATTTTAGTTCCAGTGAAATAGAAGGAAGAAAAGCACAGAACATATTGGGGGGAAGTTGAACTGCTCCTACGTAAAAAGATATTTTAAGCTCATGTCAGCTGTTAGAAATCCATATACAGAAAACTGAGTTTCAGGGACTGCTTCCATTACACTAGCACTATGCAAAATGGATCTTAAAAACATTAACAGTAACTTTATCTCAATAAACCAAGAATTTTCTTTTCATCTCAGTTGGCTCTGATCCTCATTTCTATTTTTCTGCCCTGTCTTCCTCTCTCCCTATGCCTGTCTGTTTCCAAAAAGGTGCCCCTGTTACACATCCTTCCCAAATCACTTTTCAGTATCTTTTGAAAATATCCCCCCTGCCGTACTGAATGTCTCTAGAAGCTAAGTTTGGTACTCCACTGTATTGTTCTCTATTTTGTAATATTTAATGTCATAATATGCTTCTGAACATGAGAAGCTGGAAAATGTAAAGATAAAGGACATCTATCAACAACAAAAGAGGCCATTATTCTTTATGCAACAGGCTGATGTGGGACTTTAACACCATGGGGTAGAAATTTCAAGAACAAAGAGTTAATATCCGCAGATGCAAAGTGCATCTGCACTTGTGAATAGTTGCCTGAATCAAACCAAACCTTCTCTGAAATCCGTGTTTATACCATTTCTTCCTGGTGGGCTGGACTTTACTTTTAAATAGATATCATAATATATGGGTTAGGACCTGTTTTTCTATCTGTACTAACACTTCATTAAGCAATAACTTTCAAAACAGACATATTTTGATAAACTTCAGGAAGTTGAAGATCCTGCATCAACCAGGATATATGCCCTGTTCAAGCTGTGCACATTTTAAACATCATACTTTTACTCTAGGCATCACTGACAGCATTGTTGACCAGTGGAGGCCATTCATCTGCAGAGCTTCTGGAAAAACAGCATGATGATAAAGTGGTAGTGGAAGGGAACTGCTCATCTTCACTGAACACTATCAAGTCACAATGAAAAAGAAATACAGAAATGATACATGGAAGAGTGAGTGCTCATATACAAGCCGCTCTGGTCGTTATGAGGATGATTTTTTTCATTAATTTGAAGTTGGAGAAGGAGGAAGGAGGCAAGGTGGTTACAATTTGCAACCTATTTGACCAATATTGGTGTGTAATGAACCTGTTGGCTGAAGTGTCAATATTTTTGAAATGCTCTAAGACAGAAGATGATTGCATGTGTAATCATGAGAAATTTAGATGATTAGAAGCAGATATTTAACACCAAAAATAATTGAATGTTTGTTTCTCTCTTCTGCAACAGGGTCTAGAGGATAGTAGAATATTTCCCCTGCTGCAGGTAGTAGTATCACCAGTGCTTCTACTGCAACTTCAGCTGCTCCTCTTTTGTGTTGTTATGGCAAGACAGCATACTTCAGTAAGTGCTCACAGGCTTCTCTGATCACCTTTGAAACAAAGTTGAGGATCTTTTTAGTAGACCTGATCTACTAGCGGGCAACTTTCATGCTTAGACCAAACTTTGCTCTAAAAAACCCAGAAATCTTTGTGCTGCATTTCCCTAGCTGTTACTGAAAAGATACCTTTTAAGAAGGGCTGTCTTTTATCCAGCTGACAGTTTTATTCTGTTGATAGTGCTTCTAATATTTTATATTTTACCATATCCTTTGTGTTAAAGCACTTAAGGATTAAATTAAATGAGCTGCATGGCATTATTGTGTAATAGGCTATAAAAGGACTAGACATATCTAGAATGAAAGAAGGCATTGTGCAACCACATCCATAGCATCCCAGGTACCTAAGGAAGGTAATATAGCCTGTTTGGACATAGCCCTTATTAGGAAATTCATACCTGATATGCCTTCCTGGGTATGGAAAGTTTGGAACAAGTCAGTGAAATATATCTGAGGTCATGTGAAGAGACGTCTTACAACTTTTAACTCTGTCCAAGTGGTAGGCCAGGTCTTCATGTGAAATGAGCCCCAGTGAAGTCAGTCAATTCGTGTCTGTTTTCATAAGTTGAAATTCTAGTTGACTTCCCCTTGAAGTTGGTTTGAATTTTTTAAGCAGAAATCAGAAATTGATAATGGTCTTCTCTGCTTGCATACTGGCTGATAACACACAAAACTAATACCCGAGCATGTAAGATCTGAGATGTTTACCTCCCCTTACAGAAAAGGCTTAAAAACTACAACAGGACACCACTTGTTTAAATAGATAGGGTTTATCAGCATGCTGCTGAAAGGAGTTGAACAGGAAACTAAGGCTTTTTTCTACAATAGAATAAAAGTAACTTGCTTAAAGGAGGATGGTGAGAAGAAATACAGTTGAAACAATGCTGAATAACATCCAAGTATGTCAGGACAAGGTCCCTTCCAAGTCAAACCATTCTACAATTCTATACTGCTAACACCTGTAATTAGCAGAGGATATTTCTGTACTACAGTTATGATGAAAGGCGTAAATTCTTAGAGCAGGTTAAAGTGATTCTGACCTCATAACAGATTGACAGCCACCCAGGGTAGACAGGGAGTAACTGTGATTGACATGTGACTGGAAGCAGTGACTGCAAGTGACATAAATGTGTATAATCTTATAGGATTGCAATGTGGGTGGGTTAACAGACACAGACATGTAGAAGTGAAAAGTAGTTGCTTGAGGGTGCACAGGATGAAAGTTTGAACACAAAGCTCTTCAGGAAGTGCCTGAAATTCATACTTCTCTTGTATTGGTTTATCTTTCTTCAAGACAATTATAACAACAATAAGAAAAGTAGACAAAAAGAAAAGAATAGCCCACATCCATGTTTGCTCCTTTTTCTCACAACAAAGAAAGAGCGTATCAGAGAAGTCCAAATCTTTTCACGCTGCTCAGAGCTGGCACAACTTTAAAGTCTTGGTAGTTTAATTCATGTAAGCATCCAAAAGTTTGGCTGATGTTTGTTTTCCCCTCTCCTCTTAGGCTTGAAAAACTAGACCAGAATTACCGGGGGGGGGGGGGGGGGGGAGGTGGGGCAGCGATGGTGGGGAAATCCTTTCAACTTTTCTGTGTTTTGTTTCACAATGAAAAGAAAATAGAAAACTTTGAAATGAAAAATGACTGGAAAAACTGACAGACCATTCTTGAGTCTCTAAAACTATTTGTTTAGGTTCAATTCCCAATTAAGACAATGGTTTGCTATTTTGTTTTGTTTCTAAATGAGAATCAGGCTCCATTTGATAGATATATTATTCCAATAGCCATGCTTGATCGTGTCAGGATCAGCTGGAAGAAAAAAAGCTGAAGGAAACTGCAACTTTTATGAAAGGCTAAAGAAGGTGAATTAATAATGTTTGGGATCTAAATGGCATTGTATTTTAAGGTCTGTCTTAGTGCAGAGCAGCTTTAGTTAAACCAATCAAAAGAACTGATGTAATAATTAGGTGATGGATAGTTGACATTTTTAATTGATATTTTGCCCAATGTCTATATTTTGCATTTGCTGCACTTTTGTAGATACTTAACTCTCTAGATCTTAAATCCAAACTCCCGACTCCTCCCTTGCACCTAATTAATTCTTAGAAGCCAGCAAAAGAATTCTTAGAGCTTTTTAATAATGAAGAAGCTGGAAAGCCAATTATAAAAGTAAAAAATGAAGATCAATAGCAATGCTATCTGCCATGTTCAGAAGGACATCTTCCTGCAGCTTCAGTTCTCCGTTCCAAGTTCTTGTCAAGGAGTGAAATGACTGTCAGGAGCTGAGGAGTACATTGTTGTCCATTAAGTAACATTGCCTTCATTCAGACTGGTATATTTGGCAGCAATTGAACTGTTTGAGTTCAATACTGTAGTTTGTTTTGCTTAAGCCTGTAGGTGTCTCTTTTTGGAGCTGCCTGGTCTGTGTATGCATTTCTCTCTTGTTCCAAAACATTGCTTGCATTATTTCTGTTTTCCTGCCTGAAGCCTTTCTATTCATTCACTACAGCTTATCTCATCCTCTTCAGGCTTGAGAAGACAAAATCGAAGCTCATGTTTCTGCACATATCTGTGTTCCCTCTAAATCTAGGTGACACACACATGTCTGTTCTGAGATATCTGCTACCACTAAAGTAACGATGAGGCTGTAAATGCTATTTCAGCATATGTGGAAAAATAACCTTTCCTTCTGGTCTAGTATTCCAGTTCAGTGTGGAGGCCATCTTCAGTCAGAGTTACTAAGGAGATATATTAGAATTCATACCAAACAGAAAGGTGAATAAAAGTGCTAGATTCACATGAGAAAAATGTGAGCACTGGCCTTGGTCAACAGAGAGATTCCCAAGCCACTTGCTTTTGAAGGTTCCAGCAAGAAAACAAAGGCATTTTCAAGAGAGTAAGGAAAAGGGCTAATCTGCTTCAAAATTCAGCATCTGCATGGAGGATGTTGGAGGTCCGGCACTGTGTGGATGAAATATACTGCTTCAAAACTTAATGTTTAAGCTGAAAGATTTGTTTTGCTTGTGCTTTTTTCTTTTTTTTTTTTTGTATTTTGTCTCTCAGCTTGTCTTTCGAGACCTGTATTGTGTGGGGTGAAGTGAGGGATTTTATACTAAATCCGTGAGCACCTCCAAGATATTTTAAAAGTGTGTATTTCATGGCTTGGTGTTGGTAGTTTAGGCAACATTATGATTTTGCTCACTCATGCTTTGCATTGCTTGTATATCACTTTTCTAGTAAAACATGCTTCAGATTTCATTTATTAAGCATCAAGAAAAATTTAAATTTCGCTACAGAAGTAAGAAGAGATAATTAGGCACCTTACCTGGTATATCTA
Source organism: Tyto alba (assembly GCF_018691265.1). NCBI lineage: Eukaryota > Metazoa > Chordata > Aves > Strigiformes > Tytonidae > Tyto > Tyto alba. The sequence continues at coordinate 34,047,179 of NW_024881282.1, forward strand.
TTTAAAGATATAATGTTGTGTAAATAATTTGTCCAAAATGTCCTCTGTGTTAATTCTTGTAATTATCACTTCTCTTGAAACATTTCCCACCGTGATTTCTTTTTCTTCTCTAATCTTCCACCTCTTTCTTTGTCCATCATCTTTAGTCCAATCATAAACAGTCTGGAACATCAATCTCCAGTGGCACATGTTTCAATACAAAACTGTATAGCTACTATCAAAAATGGGTCGTTTGCCCCCTGATTCCCAAGTCCTCTCCTTTAAAATTGATGAGGATATGGTTTCTATCTCTACTTCTAGGCCCTGCAGTCTTGAACACATACTCAAAATCACTTAGTTGGATCCATGTTTGACTGATCCACCCAATTCAGATCCAGTGCTCACCTATCCCCTTACTGTTGTGCCACAATGCAGGAAATCTCCACGTTACTCTATAACAACTAAAATTACGTAGGAAGGTGACTCACAAAAAATCAATCCAGCTTACTGCAGAATTACCACACTGCTACCTTCCACTGAACCTGTTAGAATTGTGACAATCCTCCTCCTTTCAGATCATAAGTATCTTTATCTTCTTGGTGTTCTCTGCCTTTCTGTGATGGGTTCTAAATTAGTTATTAGTGCTTGCAAAAGACGTCTTACAATTGTTTGTATAGATCTATGAAAACATCAGCTCAGTGTTGCACAGAAGTGAAAAGGGCAAAGGGAATGTTCAGAGTTACTGAGAAAAGAATAGAATAAGAGGGAAAACATCATTGTACTACTGTATAAATTCCTGGTGCATTTTGAACCTTGACTGTTGCAAAGAATTAGAAAGATTACAGAGAAGGAGAGTAAGTGTGATTTAAGGTATAGAGTGGTTTATGCAGGAGGAAGTATTAAATGGTTTCATTAGCTTAGAAAAAAAGGGGGAGTTATTATGCAGATCTATAAAAGACGTGTGGAGCAGAGAAAGTGAATACAAAATGACTGCTTGTTATTTCTCGCAACGTAAGAACTAACGAGCACCCAATGAATTTATAAGATATCATAAATTAGCTTTAATACAAACTGAAAGCAACACCTTTCCCCACAGCATATAATTGTGAAACTCAGTACCACGAAGGTTTTGAGGAGGCCAAGAGCAGAAAGGGGTTCAAAACCAAATGACAAATTCAGAGGATAAACACATTTGTGGCTACCGAACATGATACTCTACACACACCCTTTATGTCAGTTCCTTCACACTATTACATGACTTAAAGCTAGAAGATTGTTTCAGGAAAAGATCACACAGAATATATCCTGCTTCTTGTAGTCCTTCCCAAGACAGTACTTATGTTCTCCTGCTGCTGAACAGAGGATAGTCAACTAGGGGAACCTTCGGTCTGATCTTTTACAGTTATTCTTAAATTATCCAAATGATATAATTTTGACAGTAAACTCAGACACCTATTCCTATATTGAAGTGTAGTGAATGATTTGAAGATTTGGATTTCATCTTCCTTCACACCATTTGGTGTCACTGGACCAGACATGTTGATCTTGAGCAAGGTAGGAGCCACTGGTCCCGGTAAAAGTCTTGTCTGTTTGAAGTTTTGAAAAAGGATGGTTAGATTTCTAAAAAAAATAAAAATAAAATGGAAAGTAACACTGAGTAATCAGGAAGATGTCTTTCTAACTGGATTTTATTAATGATAGTTTCCTGCTGTGGTTATTTGCATACATTTATTGAGCACAGCAGAGCTATTTTCCTTGCTCTGGTTTTGTCTTAGAAAGCTCAGCAGTATAGAACTGTCACTCATGATTGCCAGGGATGAAAAGTTGGTGTGATGTAATTTAACTATAGGCAAGGTGGCTTAATTAACAGTTATGGTTTGTCTTTAATAGGCAGGTTTAAGATATGCATTTTTGTTTTGTAGTAACTTTCAATTTTCCCTTTACATCTTTTCTTTTCCACTATAGCAGTAATTGCTCTTGTGCTCTTTGGTGGTCATATGACCGTGCAGCTCCACAGAGGGACAGGGAATGTTCTACTAAAAAAAGTCAGTGTATCTGGGACAGGAATTGCCAAATTAAATGGGATCCTATTTTTCTAAATGCTCATTTATGCCAAAAGAAAGATCCTCATACAGTGTGAAGCGTCACTGTGCTGGTCTCAACAGGGTTACTTGGTTTGGTGGGGTTTAAAAATCTGGTCCCTTGTGTGCAAGATTCCCTCCTTACGCTGATGCATTTACCACTGCACCTGGGGAAGGTTTTGCTTCTGTCTCCTCCTTTGCTGTCTTTATAGCTTAGCAACCCTACAAATGCACTGTTTATCCCCTTGGTTTTTTGAAGGTTATCCATGCTCACATGGCAAGTTGTGTTTGTGGCTGGGTGTCACTGCTTGCGTGAGCTTTGGTGCGACAGGCTTGGCGGCAGTGAGAGCACAGCAGCTCTGGCTTTGCCACAGCCCTACTGCCTGCATCAGGGCACCAGCACTCACCTGGTTTGTCCAGCTCAACCCACACTGCCATCTCATTTACTACTGGGAGCACTCCCAAGTCTGGGTTTGCCTCCAAGAATGTTCTTTCCTCCCCACAGCACAGCATATTGAGGAGGTAGGAGTTACTCTGAGTCGTGTTTTCCTGCCAGCAGTGGCTCATCATGCTATATTGAACTGGCTTGCTTCTTGCATATGGCAGTAGAACAAACCTGTTCCTGCTCAGTTTATCATTTTAAAAGACACGGTCCATTTAACTAGCACTCCTCATGTGTTGTAGGTTAGCTGTGAGTCAGCTTTACGTCTTCAGCCGTAAACGCAGGTCAGCTGGCTGCTGTGCAGTTTGGTCCTGTCTTGGTTTGGGCTGAAATAGAGTTAATATTCCTTTTCAGGGACTAGATGAGTGCTGTGTTTTGGATTTAGCTTTGGGTTTGGTATGAGAATGCCAATGGCACACTGATGTTTTCAGCTGCTACCGAGACTTCAAGGACTCTCCAACTCCTCATGTTCTGCCCGTGCGCAAGGGCACAGGGAGCAGGGAGGGAGCACGGACAGACCACCAGACCCAAACTGGTCAATGAAATATTCCATATCATGGAACGTCATGCTCACTATATAGAGGAGGGGTGGTTGGGAAGGAGCTCTCTCTCTCTCTCTCGCTTCCAGGACTGTGACTGTAGGATCTTGGTATCTCGGGGTCGCTGGCCGGGAACGGGCTGGGGATTGGTCAGCGGGTGGTGAGCAATTACACTGTACATTGCCTGTTTATATATTTCTTTTTGTTTTCCCCCATCATCGTTATTGTTCTCGTTTTATTGCCATTATTAAACTGTTCTTATCTCAGCCTGCGAGTCTCCCTTCACCCCTCTAATCCCCTCCCCCATTCCCAGGTGGGGAGGGGGAAGGGGGGGTGATTAGCTGCGGGGGTTGGTTGCCGATCAGGCCCAAACCACAGCAGGTCCTCATCCTTAAAAGAAGAGGTCCTCACATGCAACTTCACAGTACATCTCACTTGCATATCTTATAAGGAAGCTTAATTTCCTAGAGTGGTTCAGCTGCTTTTGTGATAGTGGCAATCTTACCAGGATGGTAGCAAAAAAATTTTTCAGTCTAGGTGTTGTAAGCTCTTAATGACAACATTTTCTACTTTTTCACTTGAAGGTTTTCCTTCCACTTTTTTGGTAAGGAGAAACTGATCTTAGCCATATCAATGAAATTAATTATCATAGGGCGTAATGGTGCCTATAAATTGGGGTCTGTCTCTTCCGATGCTAAACCTAAGATTTGTTTGTTCCTGCATCCTAGGAAGCTCATGAGAGATTTGAAGTCTAGATGTGAAATGGATTCCCACAAGCTCGCAAGGAACCTGTTGGGTTCAGTTACACTGCCACAGGACCTGCTCTTTCCTTTATCATACACATTTGCTACATTGCTCAAAAAAGGCAGCAACCTGGTTTATATATCCATGCTTGCAGACTCTAATCTTAGATATGACACTTAATATGCTCTAAATTTTTTTTAGCCCAGCTTCCTAAGAAATTGAGGCTTATGTAATCATTATGCAAAAGGAAAAGCCCCAAAAGGTTTCCCAAAAAAGACAGCAAAAAACAGCCAATGGGTACATGAATCAGAAAATTTATTTTGAGGTAGGTTTAAGACAGAGAAGGTGGGCGGTGTGGAGCTCCCTTTCTCAGTGGCTGCAGGCACCGTCCAGCTGCTTGTGGGATGATGACAGGGTACAGACAGGGGCTACATGTGTTTCCATAGACCTTAGGTAGATGTCCTTGTAGGAAAGTCATGACACACTCATGTCATGAGGGGACGGACAAAGGAGGGAGATGACAGGAGCATACCATGATCTCATTGTGTTCCTGACCAAGGCTGGGGCTGTAATAGACAGGAGAATCAACAAATGGCACAGTCACCTGCCATCACCACAGGCAGCCCCTGCCTCCTTGCCCAGGGCTCTCCCAGCCTCACCCCAAGGCTGTCCATCCCACCTCTCCCTGACAGCCAGGAGACACCTGCCCTGGGCTCACCATGTCACCAACCCCACAGTGATTTGGCCCAGGACCTCATGTGGGATCCAGCCTTTGGCCAACCAGGGAGAAAGGGTGTGGAACTCCCTTTGTCTAGGACTGTGGGGGACCTTCCAGCTCCCCACGAGGCTGTTACAGAGTGTAAGTAGAGGCTATCTTGTCTGTCCTGTAGCACAATGACAGATCTCTGGCTTAGTGGCCAAGGAGGGAGAGGACATCAGTGTGCCATAGTTTTGTCATCATCATGGTGTGCCTTTATGGTGTCTGGAGAAGCAAGAAAAGTCAGTTCCTCCCTCCTTGCCCTCCTATGCCACCACCACCACAGGTAGCCCCTGTTGTCCCTGCCCTTCTATCTCTGCTCTCCCCTCTCAGCCCCTGCTCACCTTTGCTTCCTCACCTACCACACCGGCCTGGTGCTGCCGTTTTTATACCCGTCCTGGGCTGCCGTGTCAATGACTCCTCTGTTCCATGGCCACTGCCAACATTCTGTCTGCTGTCACACAGCCATGACATCACCAGGGCTGGTTCCCAGAGTTAGTGCTGCATCAGCATGACATGGCTATTATCTTCCACCATTCAAGAGAGAAGAAACAATTAAATAAATAAATAAATAAATAAATAAATAAAATAGTAATAGTAATAGTAGTAATAATAATAATAATAAGAAGAAGAAGAAGAAGAAGAAGAAGAAGAAGAAGAAGAAGAAGAAGAAGAAGAAGAAGTTATAATGCTTGGAAGGACAATAAATTAGCTGTAGCAGCCATTTAAAGAACAGCAGCTCAGAAAAAATTAGAAAGTTAAAACCAGCAGGTCCTAGCTACTGCCCAATTTTAAAGACTTGTGCAATATTTGCTGCTGAGATTTGTGGGTTTGAAGGCTAAATTTTGGAAGAAAAATGCTTGTAAAGTTGACTGAAGGTAATACTTTACACCTTTAGAATTAAAGAAATGTTCAATGCCAAGCCCTGCATCCAGGAGTGGCTGGCAGTGCTGAGGACACTTCACCACGACCTGCAAGACTTGCATCTTTGTTTCCCTGAAATGAACCAAAGATTTTGTGAGGGATAGCCCTGTGCTACACACTTCAGTTGGAAACAGGAATGAAATATGTGGATTAGCTTCCACCTACTTGGCTATTCCATCCCCTTTAGCTGACAGGACCAGAGGCAATGCGCACAAACTGCAACATAGGAGGCTCTAGCTGAACGTCAGAAAACACTTTTTTACTGTGTGGGTGACCGAGCACTGGCACAGGTTGCCCAGGGAGGTTGTGGAGTCTCCATCCTCGGAGATATTCAAAAGCCACCTGGACATGATCCTGGGCAATCAGCTCTAGGTGGCCCTGTTTGAACATAGGTTTAGACCAGATGGTCTCCAGAGGTCCCTTCCAATCTCAACCATTTTTGTGATTCTGTGATAGATGACCATATAATGTTAAGGCTAATATTTAATTTGCCAGCACTGGTTTTTTATAGTTTGTTGCTGACAAAATTTCACGCATGCTCTGAGCCATACCAGGAAGGGCTGTCAGGACATGTTAGAATAGGCTGCTCTAGACATGGTCCACAATCACATCTGAAGTGTGCTCAGACTTCCTTACAAGGAGTACTTCTGGATTTGGTTCCAGAAGGAGCTCAGGAGCGTTCTAACATGAAAGCAGGTTAGGCAACTTGGGAACATGGCACAGGACACAAAACTGGGAATGAAACTAGCTGGTGGTGTTCAAACACCTACAAAACTCTTCATGCTGCCTTACAGTAGTGCTCCCATCAGGAAGAATTAGGCCCCTAATATCAGGAACAGTACCACCTAATGTCATCACTGTTAAAAAGTCAGTGTTTCCCTGCTGTTATCATACTGTGAGAAATCACAGTAGTTCCCTATTTTTAGAACAGAAGTACAAAATACCAGATATCATTGTGCAGGACTATGCCCAAATAACTGTCACCTTTTTAGGGGAGATAGTATCTTACAGTAATAATTAATTAGACAGAGAGTTGAAACGATAAAGTGCTTTCTAAACACTAAATATTAGTATTACAAAGCATTAAAAAGTAGGAAAATGAAAGCCCTGTTTTCCTAAATTCCTGTGGGTTATGCATGGAAATCAGAATGGACTGAAGCAGATTTTATCTCAAACTATTTAAAAAAAGAGATGTGCAAGCTTTGCCTGTGCTGACTGAGCAACCATAGAGATGAACCCTTTACAAAATCCCCTTCTGTAATCAGATTGCATGTCTTCCTTCAGCACCACAGATCACGTACAAGCCCTTGCACAGCACGTGTGGGCATCGCTAATAAGATTTACTCTTCATCCATGCCAAGTTTCATCATACACTGAGAAGGCAGCTTGCTGAGCAGAGGGAAGAGTTGGATTGTGGTGGATGCTGCTGATACTAATAAGAAACTTGGCGAGAATGTGGTGGAATATTGCCATAATATAATAATGTTTTTAAAACAAAAAATACATCATTTCCAAACCTCTTTGAAAAGCAGGGGGTACAATTTATAGGAAATTATTTGTATTCAGGAAGGTTCCAGAGACCACTGAAATAATAATCACAGGCAGGTAGGAATAAGACAGAGATGAGGTTACCCTCCATTTCCTCATAAGTTGTCATAAAATATTTGGGGGCATATTCCTCCCCTCCTGAGTGTGCAAAGAAATAGTTGCCTTGGCTAGAGAATATGTCCTCAGAGTCATACAGTGTAGAGTTATAACTGGTTACAATTTGTTTAAAAAGTGCTTCTCTGAGGACAAATAAAATCGTTCAGGTTTGAATTTTCTCCCTTTTTTTATTCCTCTTTTCTCCTGCTGCTCTGCAATTCAATTGCTGAAAATCTCATTTACCCAGAGGCTGAATTCAGATCCAGCCATGATCTGTATTCTCTACTGTAAATTCTAACGAATGAGTAGCTGCTTGATAATTTCATAGACTTTTTTTTCTTTTTTTTTCAGTTTGCCAGCTTCAGTATAGGTCATAACAGTGCCCTTCCCTATTTCTGATATTAGGGGAAGAGTGCAGGCATGTTTGCCTTACCTTGAAGACTATTGGTTCTTCAATGCTTTGAAATCTTTCAGCACTCTGTCATTATGCACATACCTTGAGTAATATGGATGGTATATTTATGTATAAAGCAGCTTCCAAATTGAACATTTTAACTACCTTGGTGAAATATTTCTTACACTTGACAGATGTAAGATATTGATAACTGGATACTAATTAACTAGTTTAAAAATAGTCTTTTGTGCAGAAATTGGCAGCCAGGCATCCAATGCAGCATTAAGGGGGTAAAGAGTTTTGTCCTGGAATACCCACACAATTTTATAGATATATATTATTATACATTTATTCACTATTAATAAACGTAGTCCTGCAAATTACACAGCATTTCACATTCTAGGGGGCTTCATTTCTGTTGACAGGTAGTCAGGTGCCAGACCAATTTAATCAACTAGCCTAATCCCCTGTCTACGCTGCTGAGTCAAATTGTGATATTTTTATTCATATTAGGTAGCACCTGATAGATTTAAACAGGATTACTCATGATGTAAGACGGTATTCAACGTGAGTGAGTACATGGCACAATTCAGAATGGGTGTCTCACTGGGATCTGAGAGTGCAGTTTTACAATATGAAATAAAATGAACTCTACCCCAAGATGCCACAATGTCCCAGTAAAAACTACCCTGAAGTATTCTGAGCTACACATAATTCTTTGCAGATACAACAGAGTGACAGAGGACCCAGTGAAAGCTTTAATGCTCAAACTGTGGAGTTTTATTTCTAATGTAATTTTTAAATGGCACTTTGTACATTTGTTACAATAAATGTTTGATTCCTGTCAGTGGAAGCCAGTCAAGAAACTACCATGGCCCCTTGTATGTGGGAATATGGAAGACACTCAGCAAGACATGGTTAAGTCCAAGTTCTTACTGCATTTATACCAGACAGAAAAGATGACAGATAAAATCACTACCTTCATTTCAGTTGCTTGGGTCCCACAACTCTGTCCCTGAGATAACATCCTCATTTGAAGTATTTGACTGCTAACACCATCTGCTTGCTATTTGTTAGTTACTTTGAAGGTTGGGGAATAGAATGATGATTAAAAATAAATCTGTTAGATATCCATCAACTCTTCCCCTCTAAATACATCACTGTTACCTATAAAACAGGCCTCTGGTGATTTCACATTTTCAAAGAACTTGTCTTTCTTGGGCCACTGCTGCTAGCCTGGGTACTGGAGAAAGCTGGTTTTGGTGTGAGATGGATGCTGTCTTGGAAAACTGTTCTGTTGAGAATTTTTTTTTAAATTATTGGGGGTGGGGGGAGGGGGGATGATACTTTTTACACAGGTGTTAAATTTCCTGGAGTTAATCAGGTAGAAAAATGCCTCTGAAGCATCATTCGGTCCATTAACTGCAATGCCAACTGCCAATGGCTGGAGTTGAATACTAACAGATTTTATAACTCTTTATGATAATTGACAAAGCCAGACAGACTCACAGTTCAGCATAGCCCTCCTGTTCTTACCTGCTGCCTTCTGTGTTTATATCCCCAGTGTCTGAAACATGCTTCATTTTTTAACAAGGGAGATGTGAATATAAGAAGCTGGGTTGTTTTGCTCATTTATGTGAAAATTATACAGATGAGTGAACACCCAGCAAACCAGGATCAGCATCCCCTCCTCCACTTCTAGCTACTACTTTAAAAGGAACATTATTTTAGCATTATGTCAGACACGTGCCCCATAACGCATGGAACAAAACAGGAGAGTAGGGAGCAATTGAAAAACTAATTTCTAAGATTTCAATTTCCTGAGAGAAATATTTATTTCTAAGACAAATGTGAAAAAATATAGAGGGGAAAAAGAAAAGATGTTGCTGTTATTTAGTGTATGTTTGTTCTTTTGTTGACTATTCCAAATTACACTGTATGAAAGCTTTTAATAGCTTTTTTCCATATAGACAGTGTCCTGAATCATAGTGTCTTTCCTAGAGAAGGTAGCAAGCCCTCGTAGACTTCTTCATTGCAGAATCCAGTTCAGCAGAGAGGTGTATAGCAGTGAAGAGCATTCCCTAAATTGACATAAGCTTTATGGGCACCCACTTTGGATTCTTACCTCCATATTTCACTTAGAATACTAGGATCATGCCTTGTTAGTTCTCAGCTAGCAGTCTCCAAGCAGAACTATGTTGAAATGGGTCGTGACAATTTAGTATGCAGAATACTTCTCCAAGTTTCTACTACACCAACATCCGTAGAAGATGCTGACCTTGCAACCAACTATGGATGAGAAATAAAACTCAAAATCCATATTACTTGGAGTGGTTAATTATCACAAATTACAGTTAAAAAAATAGGAGGTTAATTTTAGTGTCCTGATCATATTACATTATAAATAATTAAAAGCTCCTCCTTGCAGTTTCTATAGAATATATGGTATTTCTCCCATACCTCCCATGGTGGGTGTTTTGATAGGATCATAAATAGCTAACTATTTAATAGCTTGTTTATCTGTCTGCTACGTGGCATCCCTGCAGCAGTCTTATTTCTTTGTTTGAAGTTTTTTATATACATGCATTTGTAAGGCACTTGGGAATGTGAGGATAAAAAGCAGCAAATAAATATGTTTGGAAAGGATATCAGCAAAGGGTAAAGAGCTCCAAAAAGGAGAAGAGAAGAAAATTGGCTCCACCTTTGAAAACTAATGTGAGAGCTGCTGAGTAAAAAAGAGCAGTCATCCAGCTGGGATTTATTAAGTGGAAAGCTTTTTTTAAAAAAAGATGTGGAAGACCAGAAATCAAAGATCGCTGTATATTTACTGGCTTTTTGAAGCATCTGTTCTCTAATATCAGAGTATCTCACAAAGACTAATCAACCGATCTTCAGAATATCCTTGTGAGTTTGAGATGTGTTAGCCTCATTTTCCCATCAGAGGAATAAAGAGATTATTTGTCCAAGACTACATAGGAAATCTGTGACAGAAATAATAATAATAATAATGTAGGCCTGTACCCAGTGCAGTCCAAACTTCTATCAGGGTAAGAAGGCAATAAGGGAGGGCTGTTGGTATCATTCATGGCCAAAAGAGAGAAGCTGATGAGAGATGCCCCAGAACAGATGGAAAGGGCTATATCCTTCTGGTTACAGTGGAGAAAATCTACTTTTATTCTTGGGATTTGTTTAAAGGCATATAGAATGCTATAAATATATTTTCAGCTAACTCTTGCTGGACATCTCAGATGGTGGGTCAATCTAGAAAAGCCAGGACCCATTTACTTGTAATAAGATGTGAGGCTGTGTTTTGAGCTTTGCCCACATGTGGTCACTTTATAAAAAGTTAAAAGACTTGTATGCCAGTGAAGATGATAACACCTATGTTAAAGGAAGTTAAAACATTGATAAAATACAGTTATAGCTGATATACAAAAGGAAAAAATGTCCTCTTCATTGCTCCAAGGGGAGTCTAAACTGGAATTTATAATACTTAAAAATTAAGAACAACAAAATTCATGTTATTTAAATAAAGTTTTCACCCTTTGTGCTTTCCTTCAGCTTTTAACCATGCATTGCTAAGATTGTATAACTAAAAGCATTCTCTCTGTTAAAACTTCTACTCACTGGGATTGCTGGGTGAGCTGACCACGTTTTTTGCCCAGCTCCTAAGGAGACAGTTGTCATGCATTATTATCTGAGCATATTTCATTATTTATGTTACTGCCAGTGAGAATGTCTTTGTAACTACATTCAATGTGATTAAGTTAGATTTTTATGCTAGGATTTGCACATCCATATTTTAACTGCTGTAGAACACTGAGGAAAGCTGATGCAACTTTTATTAGCTGTATTAACTTACTAGTAATAAAGGGTTCTCAGGCTTTCATCCAAATTCTCAAGGTACATCTACCAATTGCATTATCTGCTTCTAAGGGATCAGAGCTCGGGAAAGTAAGACTACCATCATTACGTTTACTTTTTCTGTGCAGAAGACTGCAACTTAACTGTACAAACTTTAGGGCTCCACTGATCAAAAAGGTTAAAATTCATTGCCTTCCAGGGCTTCTCAGAAAATAGAATAAAATTGCCCTCATCCAGCACACTTTCCATAGAGACAGTTGATCAAAGGAAGCTAGAGGTAACTGAATTCAACTGTGTATGTGTTTGGTCTGCTTTTTATTTGTACTATAGTTTTTCACATAGTCCTGGCAATGTAAAATGTTCTTATAGGGGATGCAAATACAGTGCAATTTACATATGCTTTAAAATGTCTCGTCATTGTCAGAGTTGTGTAAAAGAGCATGATTTTGTACTACAGCTAAATGCATCCAATGATTAGCAGTTGTTGAAGTGGGAAATCTCACAACTTCCCTTCTCTTCCCTAACATGGATTCCTGCCCACTTTTCCCTAGAGCTTCAACCATGAGATTAAGGGAGCTACATTGGAAAAAACAATTCATCCTTCTGGAAGTTATTAGGTTCTCCACTGGGGTTACATGAGTACAACTTCCTGCAGAAGTGTATAGATGGAGCTGAGAGGAAGGAATGGGATGATTCCCTTTGGAAATTTTAATATATTTGGAATATTGCACATAGTCATAGGAATCATTATGAAAAAAATCACAACTCCCTTTGCTGTGTTGTGAAGAGCTTACACAGGTGTATATTTCAGCATCAATTTGCTTTGAAAATAAAAAGTTATGGGGCTATGAGTGAGGGATACATATTCTTTCAGGTATTGTGGAGCACACACTGAAGGCATCTTAATTCTTTAGTTTCTTAGTTTTGGTATGATTATTATTTTTCCTCAGTTAACTGTAAACAGAATTTAGTGTGGAAAAAAATTTAATCATATCAAAGATTCTGGTGTATTGAAATGAAAAAAAAAAAAAACAAAAACAAAAACAAAAAAAAAAAAAAAAAAAAAAAAAAAAAAAACAGAATGTAAGCTGTTAGGAATTTCTTTTATATCAGGATCATTTAATCTCCCATAGAAAATTCATTTTTGAAGTTTCTTCTGTTAGGAGCTACACGGTGTTCCAAATATCAAATATTTGAGAAATAGATCAGTTGAAACTGCTTGTCTGAAAATGTTTACATTTTCTTGAAGAGGAAGAAGGCTATGGCTCCTGTCTGGTGAGAAGGAGAAAGCAAGCTTGGGAGGTAGAAAGCAGAAAAGCTGCATATGATAGTGGTTTTCTCTGTCTTGGTTTAAAACAAAACAAAACAAAACCCAAAAACTAGTAACATATAACATTTTGAGTGTTAGCTGATTTTTTATCAGCCAACAAATAAATTGTGCTGAAACATCAGAGTCTACTCCCATGGTGATTAGATATTACAGTACATATGGTATGGAAACATTACACCATGTTTGAAGACCTCACAACGCCTAAACACAGCATGCCTGCCAACTGTTGACCATACGCTATAGCTGACATAAACATGGAGCTGCCTCCTGCTATCCTGCACCTGGATTTGCTACACAGATAAATCTTAAATGTTATTGCAGAGGAAGGCCTAGCAAGGACTTCATACGTTTTCTCTCCACAATAGATGCAGCAGGTAGACTATACATCCCCACCAATAAAAAAAGGTGTAATCTTCTCTCTGTTTGAATGAGTTTGTCACATCACACAAGATTTGTTGTCACCCTGTCCAAAAATTGCAGCACTTCTCTTCTTCTCTTGGTGAAACTAGACAACGTTATATCCTTTACGTTATACTGACTGCATCTAAAATGCAAAAATATTTAGGACTGATGGGTCAGGGTGAAAGGTGCAGCAACAGACTAAATGCTGCACACAGCGACTTTGTTTGGTTTGGATGATATGTCAACTTGAATAGTCACGTCTTGTAAGTCTGTATTCGATATCTGGCATTTAAATCTTAGAAAAACAAGCCCAAAAATTCTGAGTGGAGTTTTTCTGATATTAAACACCGTCTTCTTTACTGAAGTTTCCTACTGCAACTTCAGCTGAAATGAAATTTACAGCATTTGAGAAGATTACTTGAACAAAATTAACTCCTGGCAATATTAATTATTCACAAGTTCTCCCTCCTTTCATTTTATAGTTTAAATGTTAGTCAGAATTATTTAGTCATGAATAAATAGCCTTGATGTTTTTTAGACCTCTGTAATATCTATGTAAAAGCTGTGCAAAAATAACTGAAAATATGTTACCAGTGGGCAATTTCTCTTTGTTTTGTAACACGGAGCCATACCAATTTAGTTAACGCTAGCGTACAGTCATCTCATTCCCATGTTATTTCACAGTGAATATCATCTGACAATTTATTTTGAAACTAGTGATCCACCTGGAAAGTAGAGGACTTTTTTGAATCCTGCCTAAAACCCAAAGAATTAATTTCTCCTTTTACCTATAAAGTTTGTGTGAATACCAGTAGTCTCTAAATTATGCCAGATATCTGTAGCTGGGATGAAGCTGTGTTACAGATCTACTGTAACCACTCTACTGATCTCTACCCACCTTTTCAGAGCATTTAATCTACAGTTTCTGTAGCATGCCTGTTCTTCTAGTATTGGTATCCATACTTTTCAGTCCCAATACTATTGCACAGTTTGAACAAGAGTCCATTAAACTGATTACTTGTTATTCCCCTACCAATGCTCTCTTCCTAGTTCTGCACAGGCACCTTAGTCTTGACCCAAAACAATTCTTTGTTTCCCTGTTTGTGGGATCCCAATGCACTTTCTGTCAAGCTATGTTAAGACTCACCATCAATAGACCCTGATATTCCAATTTTGAATTAAATCTTTTGCTCAAACCAAGTTGTACTAAATAGTGACAACAGACAGACTGAGACAGAGAAATGTTTGCTATATTTAAACACCCACAACACAACTCTATTTACGACTACACAAGAGAGTACTGTAAGAGACCCTTTACTTTATTCCTAAATGCTTCCATTTTCCTCTTTTTCTAAAACCATTGTCCTATAGTTTTTTCTTTTTGCATTGTATAGATTTTTAACATTTATTTTTAACAGATAACACCTTTTTTTTAGCATGGAAAGCATTTTCATTCTTAATCAACTGAAGTTTTAACACATATATTTTTCAAATTTAAGCTTGAGCTGTTTAGGTTGAAGTTTGTTTGAACCAGGAAATTCTGACTGGAGATGAGAGACATACAATGTTGGTGAACAGCCTTTGATAGTAGCCCTCTTAAGGGACAGCATAACATAGGAGATACAACATCTAGTTATGTTTTAGTTATCTTGATGCCTGTTTGTCATATTAATTCTGCTGATGCTGTCAGGAACCATAGGAAAGGGAAGATAAGGCAGATTTTTCCTGGTTTTGACATGCTGAGCAGAGACATAAACATATGCTACAGAATGCCCCAAGAGACAGGTTGCAGACACTGAAAGACCTCTGGCTTCCCCCTCTCTTAGAGTTATAAACCTGTAAATTCAGTACTGAGATCTCCTCTGTGTATTGCTTTTTCTCTTTCATTCCTCGTTTCCAGTGTTGATAATTTTTTCAAGCACTGAATCTGATAACGCCATTAGTCTCCCTGTAGTGTCACACAAATTAATTCTGGTCTGGAGTTTCCTAAATGGACTGACCTGATGGACAAATTAATTGGAGTTGCAGCTGGTAGTTCAGGTGGTTACTTCTGGTCATTGATGTGTTCAGGGATTTCAAATTGCTTTTCAGAGGGCTTTCAAAGTTGAGATATTTTACTTCACAAATGGGTTGGAGTCAGACTGCATGTATTGTCAGTTATCAAAGCTCAGGTGAAGCACAATAGCTAGCTAAGGTAGTGGCACACCTCTTAGAACTGAGTGACCAAATGTTAGTTGGTTTTTCTGACTTGTTCTGAAATCATATTAAACCACATACTACTTTCAAATTAACCAGTGATGAGGAGGAAGCACATGCCATCTTTTGCTCCGAGAGGAAAAAAGGGCATTGAAATGCAAATTCTCATGGTACAGTTAGTTTTCCTTAGGCTAATCTCATATCCCCCAGATTTTTGTACAATCATTGAACAGTCTTGAATTTATCTCATCTATCAGTATAAAATCAAGCAAAATCATTATGCACAGCTGTACTATAGAAGCATCACAATGCAATTATTTCATTCAGCAGAACAGATGCATGCTGTTGGCACCTCAGAGCGAGTAAGAGCTGCATGGAGCTTGTATCAGCAGGAATTTACTTCCAGATACATCACTTGGGGACATGAATGTGCAGTGTGACAGGCCCATCACTACCAATATTTCATCTAATTTACTGTGGCAAGGCGGATACTTGGTTGTGTCTGAAAGCCAACAGGTCAGTGGCTTCATCAAGCTGCTCATGCTGTTCCCAGCAGTGCTATGTTCCTACTAATAATTTAATCTTATATTTGAAGTTCAGTTCCTAGCAGTTTACTTCCTCTTTCTCATTTTCTTTCACTTCTACTTAAATATATAATGGTCCATTTCAACAAAATTAACTACAATTTCATGGATCACTACAGCAGGAATAAATTTTATACATAATACTGTAATCCATCTATTTATTCCCCAGAATGCAAATTGACTTGATGGGCAATTCTGTGTCCTATGTAAATAACCCTAGTTCTAACTGAGAGTGCTGTATTTTCAGTGAAGAAGCAGAAAGATAAAGAAGATTGTTTTTCTGGCTTTGACTTTCTGATAATTGTTCCAGGGCATTTAATTTAAATTTTAAAAGGTCTACCATATAGAAAATACAGGCAACAGCTACCTTGATTTCTTTTTGAATGAAAACTCTGGTGCTCTGCTTGTGCTTCATTCTTTCTTTTCCTTAGAAAAGGTACATTTCAAAATCTATATTCTCATATAATATGCCAGGTGACAATATCTAAAATACACAATTCCTCTATCTAATAGATACCAGTTATCATATAGGCAAGAATAGAGCATGACTCTTGTTCTTCCATCATTGTGTTAGTAATGTGCAAGAAGAAACACTCTACAGTAGGATGAACAATGGGAAGTTCACTTTCCATGGCCCCTCTTACGCTCAGATTCCCTGCAGGGAGTGCTGGCAGGTGGAATAATTTATATGAACTGGATAATTGTCTTTGTAGTGTGGATGCTTTTCTACTATGAATTGATTGACATTTTCATTTCTTTTCACTATAAAGATTTCAGACAGTAATTATCAAGAACTTCTTGCATATTCAGAGCTAAAAACAATGTCTAGAGATGATACTGAAAATAAAGGTAACAGCTTTTATATGTTGTTACAGATTTCCTAAACTACAAAGTTTCTAAGAAAAAATTGATTAATTATGAAATAAAATAAGTTACTTCAATGTCAGTGGTAAAGATGAGTGGTAAACATTGAGTCTTGCCTTTAAATGTAAACATCATTGGACTACCAATTGGAAGTCCATGAAGTTAGTGTAACCTAACTTCTATAGGACGAACAAACCTATGTTATAAAAATTACCAGGTTGTAGTTTTAAACAAAAAGAAGGAAGTATTCTTCCGTACTGTGCATTATGTAAATTGTGGCATTTATTGCCACAGAATGTAGTGAAGGACAAAACATAAATAGACAAATTTACAGAAAATAAGTGGCTCTTAAGTATAATTGTTCAAATACAATCTCTGCCTCAACAAGTCCCTAGATTGTTGCAGGGAACAATTCCTGGAAGGAATGTCAAGGCTCACTTTGTTTCTTTTCTTCCTGCCCGTTTTCTGTAAATAGGTCTTATTGGCACTCTCAGCTAGAAGGCACTGGGACAGATGGGTCTTTTGCCTGACCCTGTACACTACTGTAGTTCTCTTACATGCATTATGGCACCTTTAATATGATTTCTTGGTAAAATCACATTTGCTTCAAAACCAACTTGTTTCTACCAGTGGCATCTGTCAGAACTGCAGAATGAGCAAACCTGCTGGCTAAAACCACTTCAGCACTTGCTTCCTAACTGGCATACACCTGGGGTGCTGCTTAGTAACTCAAGTTGTCTGGACTATCATCGCACCAAGCAGCCATGTTAATTACCTTGTTCTCATATTAGTACTCATATAACTAGGAATTTGTATACACAGATTGTGTCTAACTGTCTTCTCTGGTGCAATTCCCTTTATTAACCTAGGAAAATATAGCTATGAGAGAGCAATATAAACCCCAGTCTATTTTAATATGTATTTTAGAGCCAGGAAGTACTAGTTTGTCTTGGTTATTTTTCAAGCCACTAATTTTCAGAAATGCCAAATGGATGCTAATTTCTTTTCAATTTTCAGCATTTCAGCTCATATGTCTTTATATTCAAAAATATTTCCACTGATATGTAAGCCTAAAGACAGCAGTGATGTCATTTTTCCTAAGTTCTTATTTGTAAAGGTGTTGGTATTTTAAAGTTGTTTTGTTTTGTTTTGTTTTTTTCTGAAGATAACACAGAAAAGTTGGGTTTCCTTCCTCTGTTTCTGATTTTTTTGTGCAGCTGTAATTACTTGCTATATTTCCTCAAGCAATTAATTTAAATAATCCCCCCTAAACTTCCTAATTTTAATTGGCAGACCTTCTCAAGTCATCTTTGATTCCTTCCAGTGTTATCCATATATTGAAAATTCTTCAGTGTCTCAAAGTTGAAGAAGCCCTGTCACCAGTGGTGTCTGACTTTCTCTGATCCATTATTTATAAAATGATCCAATCATGTGAGGCACTTACACACATGCCTCCAGTTCTTTTTGCAGTCATTCATCCTGTGGCATACCACGGCTATAACCTCAGAAACTGTGCTGTATGTTAGTTCACTGATCTCTCACATTAGTGAGCTTGGGGGACCCCAAGAATCATCAGAGGTTGCTTCTCTGACTTTTACTTTGGCCTCAGAATACTTCTGCATAAAGTTCTTCATGTGCCTCCTGAGTGCCATGGATAAAAAGTTATTTTGCATCTAGAGTCAGTAAGTGATGCCAGACATTTCTCGTGGTGCTTATTCTACTCTCCAAATCAGAAAACTCAACACAGTTCTACAAATGTAACAGCTCAAACATGGCATCATTCACTTAAAAATCTGGAGGAAGAAGCAGAGACAGAAATAATTTCATTCTCCATTTCTCATCTGCATAAGACAGCCATCATTGGGATTCCATGGTAGCAAAATTAATGAACAGGAAAGTAGAAGAAACTGCTCTCTGCAATAACCTTTTGGTCTCATTCAGACATCCTTAGCCAAAAATACAGCAACCATGACAGACCCAAGGAGGAAATAGAGAGAATATGCCTAGCCTCTCCTCTTGGCACAACTACAGTTTGACACCAAACTAGAAGGAAAGAGGCTTGGTTCTACTCAATAATGTATGCCATAATAATTAAGTCATTTGACATTTTTAGGTTGAAAACACTGTATTTGGGTGCTTCACAATTAAAAGTCTACCAAGAACGCAGAGAGCACTAGCAAGTAAAAGAAGAAATGGATAATTTTGTTTTCTGGTGAACTTGTTTAAACGTAGCCTAACACCTTCAAATATTAAACCACAGCTTCAGTTGACTTATGTGCTACCATAGCTAGCATTTTGATCACACCTATAACAAGATCCAAATGCAAATGTCAGACTCAGTGGAAGTTACATTGCAGCAAAAGGACAACATCTGCAACTAGGGAGAAGGGAAGAAAATGTCTCATGTCACTCTATTGCAACCCTTCTGCCTGTGGAATTGTTGAAGGGCTCTAAACAAGAGCAGAGGGGTCAAGGCATTAAAACAAGAGCTTCCATTTGTCCGTGAATTGCTCTGCTAAACTGTAGCAACAGTGTTTCTAGACCAATTGGCTTGGATCTGTCAGCTTTCACAGCTGGTATACTCAATAGGAGGTGCATTTTAGTCAGTGCAGTAATAGCATAAAAAGGGAATGCAGCCTGCAAGTGATTTAAATGATTCTTGTGAATTGTCATTTCACAGCTTTATGAGATGTTTCTATTCCTCTCCCTTCCTTTTATTAGTTAGCATCAGACTGGGTAGATTTCTGTGCAATTCCCAGCTGAGTCACCGGAGAAGGGTCCGCCTTCATCATGTATCAATTTGATTTCAAGCCCTGACAAACACCCAGCCTCAAGAAGGGAGACAATCTGTAATACAGTTTATAAGAACAAAAGGTAAAAATATTAACAGTCATAATAAATGTTTGTTTTCCATCTGAGCCCCCCTCCCCACAGCCCTACTTATGAGCATGCTTCTCCTGTCTGCTAGCTGCCACAGTCCAGAAAAAATAATATTTTTAATGCAAGGATAGGCATGAATTTCAAGTAAAAGATCAAAATGGTACCTTTTTAATTTTTTAAAGAATAGAGCTAATTAACCTTTTATCAAACTACACACATCTTCAAATGACTTAGATGGGAAATATATTGGTTTAATTAAGATTTCACAGGGAGAGACAGTTGCAAACACTTGGAACTGAGAGACAGTGGGATCTTTATGAGGAGGGTGCTGTATGTTTTATAACTGCATGTCTCTTTGTTGTTTGCACATCAAATGGACTCCGTTTTTATCTGTCTCTCTCCTGCTGAGAGAAACTGATTTTATCATGTGTTTCAATGAAGCTATTAAAAACTTCAATCATGAGATTCCTCTTTTGCCTTTGTATGTTTCTCTCTCTTCCTCTGTCAGAGTTGCACTGTGACATTGGTTATATGACAGCTTACACTGATTTGCTTTGTTTTACAATTCAATTAGATAATCCTCCTGCAATCGTAACTTGCTTTAACAGAAAACTTAGTACCCATGTTTTCCTTAGCTCGGGCCCCACTCAGTTTGATTTTTGTAGGTCTAGGATTTTGATGGGTATGCCATGCTCTCTTCTGTTTCTTTGTTTTTAGTAAATGGTGAAAAGTTCAAGAGAAACAGCTTGAAGTTCTATACGCATACCAAAAAAAACCCATCAACAATGGCAGCATATAATTCCCCCTTGCTTCGGGAGCTAAGGAATATTTCAGAGGTGTAAAAAGAATGTACCACTGCGACATGGCATTACGAGTATTTTGGGAGCAATACAATGCAGGACTTCTACATTGACAAATCATATACTCTTAATGCTCAGATGTGGTTGTTTATCCAGTACTCTAAGACACTAAAAGGGGAGGATGTGCTGGGGATAAAAATATGTCAAAATAGTTAAATTGTAACTAAAACTAATTATTAGCCTAAAAGATCCTCCTCTGACCAAAAAAAAAAAAAAAACCCAACCCTGAAATATAAAATTTGGTAGAGGCTTGCCATTGAGACTATAAAGGCCTGAAGTCTGGATATAGCCATGCATTAATTTCCTGTCTTTTGCTTTTGTTTGTCAGTTAATGTCAGACAAATCATGTCATATAAATGAAGCTGATCACTGTTTAGGTCTTAGTGTTAGGAGACAAGACATCAACATTTGATTCTTGCATTCTGTGCCTCTGTTCTTAAGCCAGATCTGTGTGATTAGTGCTACAATGCTGCATATATAATTGATTTTTGGTTTGCTTGCAAGATTGACATCTCTAATGCAAAACAAAAAATATTTTTGGCTGAGTAGTTGAGAGTATTTTATCTTAGTCCAAATGGAAATTTGTGTTTTCCTCAAAAATATTTTTTATTGTTTAAGGTGGTTTTGCTTTTTCATCCAAATCAAAGTGACTTTTGAGAAAAAGAGCTCTTTTAAGCTGAAAATCAGAACATTTCATATTGGCAGTACTTAAGCCATTAAAAATGTTAAAAGAGTAACAGATATTCACAAAACAGCTTAACCCTTCTCTGTAACTTTTTGGACAAAGTATATTATTAAGAATACTTTTTTTCAATATTAGATATTTCAATATTATCCATAAAATTTTGCTTGTTTCTGTTTGTAGCACCTGTGCTCTTTCAAGAGACAAAGATGGAACCTGAGCAATCTGGCTGTTGTTCTTCAAAGTCAACAATAATTAGGAGTTAAAACATTTTTTTCTGCTGCTTTTGAGCAGCAGGCTGGAAAAAACACAGACCATTTGGCCAGGCTCTGAACCATACTCAAGAAAATGGAATTCCATCCAGATCCTCAAATAGGTACAAAGTCAAGAAAAGTGGCTTCAAGAAATCAGGGCGTGTGGATCTCACTGACTCAAGAACTTGATAATTTATGAATCTATTTCTGCTGCAGTAAATGGTCCTTTCCTGGCTTACAGTCTACCAAACAGAATTTAGATTATGTTTTCAGGCTATGTTTTTAAGTGGTCTTAGAGTGATGGCTTCAGGAAGAAATTTCACTTGATGTCAACTCCTTTTTACTTTTCTCTGAAATGCCTGGTGCTAACAGCTGCTGGCCCAGTATCAGGCAGCCCATGAGCCAGGGCAAGGGCTGTGTTTCCTGAGGGGGCTTTCTGCTCTCCAGTAGAAACCAGTTTTCCAATCACCAATGTCTCTTCTCCCACAGGATCCCTGCTGGGCCCTGGCAGCCCTCAGGCAGGAGGAGGGACTGGAGCTCTGAGGGCTGGGAGGAAAACAGCCTTTCAGGAGGCCAAGCCCCATCAAGGACAGGATAAACATAGGGCAGGGGTAACTCCTGCCCCAGTGTAATTAATGTGTGGAGTTAATTCCCAGTGGAGTTGATGTAGGTGACAACATATGGGTGGTCTCACACCACCAGGACCAGCCGGCTCCTTATCCCCCGTCCCTGCTCCTCCTTACCTCAGGAAGACTGAACAGCTGTGACTGGGGGGTAACTTTTCCCCTGGGTGATTCAAACTGCTGCCAATTACCTGCACACACCCACCCCCTTTCTCTCCTAATCCAATCAAAATCCTTTCAACCACCCCTCCCTTCACCTGTAGGGTCCTTGCAGTCAGAGGAGCTGTCAATCACTCCTCAAGCCCTACCTCTTCCTGGCTTCCAGCTGTGAGGGACAGGCAATCCTCTGCCATTTTTTGGGGGGGGGGGGGGGGGGGGGGGGAACCATTCTGTGGCGGGAAAAGGAACTGGCAGAGGTGTGAGGGGGACAACTTAGTGCAGTAACCCAAAAGGGTTTCTTCAGCCTTTCCTCACCTCAGGAGAAAACCTTAATTTATTTTTATTTTTGTGGCATTTATGTGGTACCTAAATATTTTGCCATCTGAACGAGCCATAGTACAGATGTTGGCCAGAAAAATCATCACTGCTTTGGGTAGATCACAGTCGCTCTGTCTAGGCCACTGGCCTTCTGTGATGCGCCCCTGCTAGTAACTAAACTGATGCAAAAACTGAAGAGGCAAATGTGCCTTTTCTGTGTTCTTGTAAGAATCAGATTTTCATACCTCTTTTCTCACAGCTTGAAGACAGTCTCCCCATTCACACTAATTGCAGAATCAGATGAAATTGTGGAGTCTTTCTTCTATCAACTCCCTCTTGGCCTGTGCCTACACAGGCACAAGATGGTCTTTGTATTTGCCTGTGTTTGCTTACAGAGATACAAGTGCATCTTCATGTGTGGATGCACTGTGCATACGCAGCCATGGACTGTCACATCAAACAGCATGTATGGCAGGAGAGGTGCTCCACAAGTTCAAATGCTGATAGCTTACGACCACCTCTGTCCCCCCATATTAGAAAAGAGGACACATTTTAGGAGATCTTTGCTGGCTTGCTCCTGGAGATTGCTACTTGTGTCCAAAGGCGCCAGTGCTTTCCAGGCAGATATATTAAATAACTGAGTGTTGAGCAAGTTATGGGGTGCCCCAGCACATGACATGCCATTGAATCAACAAACAGCTGTAGCATTCAGAGAAACTTCTTTAGAGCAGCTGCGACCCGTGCAGTAAGAGAATAAAACCACACTAAGCTGAGTCCCACACCCAGCTCGGTAAATTACCGGTCTTGTGAGTTCCTGCCTGGTTTGCGGTTTGCACCCTGCCGGCTTGATTGGCTGTGCTTCATGAGGGAGAGGCAAAGATGCCATGGTGAAGACTTGTGTGTCCCGCATGGCTCCACAGACTTCAGTCCTTGTTAAGCACTTGCGCTGAAGACAGGAGTCGAGTTGGTTATCTTGTTATGAGATTCATACCATTCCCCACTGCTTTATCTCAACACAGATCCTGAAACAGCAGAGTACAACCGCCTGCCTGAAAGGTACAGATCTGCTCGGCTGCTTGCTTCTTTCACTATGAAGTTTTAAAGATAGATGCATTGGCTAAATTAACATCATATTTTCTGCAGAGTTAAACAAGTAAGGTCTTAGCTGCAAGGTTCAAGATTTAGTGTGTTTTCCTTTCCACCACAGGTGCATCAAGTTTTTCTCCTTGTCAATGGGGGATCAAGACTGTGCTCAGAAGTAGGGTGTTTATTGGAACAGAGAAAAGAAAATAGTAGATGGGGAGGTTTGTTTTTTTTTTTTTTTTTCAGTCAGAAGCACAAAGCAAATAGATACCCAGGTTTCTCAGAAACTTTACAGTTGCTCTGACAGAGATCAGACTGTTGTGTTTTTGAGACACGCGGCGTGAGCACACTGACTGGAGCAAGATGCCTAGAAAGAAATGCTTCTGGCAACTAGATCTGGCATTGTTGACCCTCCTTTTGGTGTCTTCTGTGGAATGTGGTGGGGTCTTGAGGGGCCAGGCATGAATGTCATTTCTTCTCAGTTGCTTTTCAATAAGCCTTTTGATGCATTGTAAGTGTAATATGCAGTATTGTTATGAGACACTTCTTATAGAGCTGTATGGCAAGGTCTGTGTGTTTCATGTGTGTTTGTGTGCATAAAGTTCACAATATTTGACTTGTCTTGTAGTTAACCTGTGAGCAAAAGGGCATCAGTCTCCAAGACGTAGTAGCGTCCTATCAGCACAAAATTTTCTTAGAAAAATAATAATCTAAACTTTCTTCAGCAGCAGCAGCAGTGGGAGAAGCTGTCACATTTGTATTTGTCTGGAGAAGAAAACTTTTATAATGACTGAATTTTTAGTAAATGGGCATGGCAGGAGGAGCTGCATTTTGAGATGAGAAAGAGTTGCTCACCGGTTATGTTTTGTCATGGGAGACTGCAGCTGATGCAGCTAGCAATGCTGGTCATCCACTTGTAAATGGAAGGAGAGAGAGGCCCATGCTTTAGCTTCTGCTCCAGGATTTCTGAATAGGACATAAACCCTGGCTGTGATGTGATGGTGAAATGATTTGTAGAAAAGATATGGAGCAAACATGTTCCTTTAGCAGTGGATCGGAGAAGAAATGCAGTTAGTGTCCCAGTGAAGCAGTTTCCCTTGCTTTCCCATCTAGTGACAATTATTTCTGTTACATTCTTGCATCCAGACTTGACAATCCCACAGATAAGAAATAAAGCACAAAACAGAGCTCTGTGTCATT
The DNA here is from genome assembly GCF_018691265.1 of Tyto alba. Taxonomy (NCBI): domain Eukaryota; kingdom Metazoa; phylum Chordata; class Aves; order Strigiformes; family Tytonidae; genus Tyto; species Tyto alba. Next base: position 34,071,982 of record NW_024881282.1, read on the forward strand.
CCCATTTTTATCAAGATAGCGGAATAACCTGGAGATGGATGGAGGGATAGGCAATGTGGAATGCACACCGCTAAACTTAGCATAGTTTTGTTGTCTGGATTTTGAAATTGTTTTAATTTCATTTCTACCACTGCCTTCCGCACACATCTCCTAAAATTGTTAAGACTGAGGGATCTTCCCAGGCAAAACAAAAATTGGTCTTTCACAAGATACAATTTTGTAGAACTCCCAGAGAATCAGGGCTCTGCTGCTCAAGTTATCTGTCTGTCCTGATCTCTTATACCTTCTTACATTAGTTTGCAGAAGGTATAGCGTGTCTGCAAGTTTGTCTGGTTTTCATAAGTTATAGCCATTACTCTAATAAAAGACATCACTTTTCTCCTCCAACTTCTTTCACCTGATTACACAGAATTTCTTTTTTTCCCCATGTTTACCCTCTACTCTTGCAACCATAAGCCAGTGCCCTCCATTTTTGCTGATTCAAGGGCAACAACAGTGAGAATGTAACGCCTTCTGTACAGTGTTGTACTTTTCCCTCCCCATCAGTTTGCAGCTTGACAGCAGCTCTCCGTGGCCACCAGCAATATCTGAAAGTCTGGCAGGCAAGATGTTGCTATTAAGCCACAGGTTTGGAACTACTGCTGTAGGTTTTTGGTTTATTTTTACTGCCTGACATAATGAAAATTATCTTCATTACCTTCATTATGTTTCTTCCCTTAACAGTATTTTCACTTAAAATTCTCCTCTTAGTGGAGCCGTAAGATAGATACCATCAAATACATGCACTGTCAAGTTCAGTCTCTGATATTAGTCAGAAGGGCCTACCCACCGTGGCTGAGAAAATGCCATATGTTTTACTAGTAATGAAGTACTGCTATCAACACTCGATATGCCTATGTCTTTGGGGCCCATTTTATTTTCTTTAGCTTTTTATAATATAATAAGGCTCTGTCTTCCTTTATTTTTCTCCCTTCTCTCCAGAGTCTGGTTTTAGTTTAAGAACAACATAGCTATTCTGTCTTCTTTCAGTTCCTCAAATTGCTATACACAATATAATGATTGTCACACACTTGATCTGAAGCTCAGGGCTGGCTGCAAGCCATATTCCAGTCAGTGCAAATAGTATCCATAAATCTCTTGATATCTTTCAAAAATCTTTATTTCACAACTCCCTTGAAGGAGACTTCTTAGTCTTTTCAGCTTAGTTTTCCACCATTCTTTGTACATTTGCGCAGCGGCAAAGGAAGTAGTTTACTCTCAGGGGTTAGATATATATAGATATATATATATACACTATCAAGACAGTAACTTTGCCTTTCCTATATAAGCTTTTCATCTGAATGTCTACACACGTTTCTGCCTATTGATTGGCATTTTTCCCATCTGTCCTTAAGACAGGTGAGTATGAATGCTCTCACTTTATAATCAGGCCCATGTGCATGAATGTATTGCATTGAGATGACAGAAGCACTAAAGCCATACTAGCTTAACTAACTTGACAATCTGCAAAAATTAACTGGCTTCTTAAGAAGGCAGCTTTATGGTTTTCAGTACCCCATTCCATGCAAGTATCTCCATGTATGGCTACACTGTACTTTTTAGATGTGTCTTACAGTATGGAGAGGTGAAGTGACTTGCCCAGGGATGCACAGCAAATCTTTAGCTGAGCCGGGCTTGGAAACTGGATTCTTGATCTTCTTTCTTCATCACTAGGCGAGGCTGCCTTGTTTCTGCATTTTATAGTGACAGTTTATTTTTAAATACAATTTCAAATAAGCTCTTTTTTTAAAGAGAGAGGGGAGAGAGAGAGAGACTTGCACAAACATGAGTAGAATTGGTAGTGATATTAGCTAGGCTAACAAGGATATGTGCTGTAGTCTTCATGTTTCAAGGTACAAACTGATTCCCACACTATAGACATTCTAGTGGATCGACGCTTTACCCAAATGCTTCTGATGTTTGGTTACCGCTTTCCCATGGATGTGGGACTTATCCAGCTGGGTAATCTGGGTGAGAGAAAGGGCATCTTTCTTTTCTTTTCTTTCAGCTTTAGCCCAGAACACTATCTCTGAAGCATAGTTACTGTAAATACTGTTTCTAGAAGGATTTCAAATAGATGAGAATGATAAAAAAATTATCTTGGAAGGGTCTGAGTTCTTCCTGTAGTCTTAAATTTTTTTAAATTGTTCTGCTGACTAGAATACTGTGCTAAAGTACCATTTAAAAAACATCTAAGCAGGGGAGACAAGCCTTTGAGGAATAAGCTTGCTAAGAATGGACGCATTATCCTGCTACTAAGATCACAGGTCAGTACTGCGAAATATTATGAGATGAAAGAAAATTACTTGAATGCTTAAATGAACAGTATGCAATAATACATGATGAAACTCTTTTTTCCCTCTCTTGGAGCTTCAAAATCCATCCTTCCTCCCTCTCCCCAATTCTATAACCGTTTTTACATATGGCTTTATCTTTTCGAAGCAGTGTACAATACCAATCACATGCCATTTTTTACCCTGAGGCACTGTATACCTTACATTCTCTAGACTTTCTTTTCTAGTTCCTCATTTTTTTTTTATTATCTCATCATGGCAAATCCATCAGTAACCCTTAGAGTACAAACTTTAACCCTCAGAGCTCTGGCATTCTTTTTTTATTTTTTAAAAAATAGCTATATAAATAACATCATGTCTCCAGGTCATAGCCACTCCGAGCTCCAGCTGAGCTCTGACACGGGAGAAACACTCCATAACCCTACAATCTAAACAGATATTATTTTAGGATGTGGAAAAACTTCTGAAATTGTCTCTGTGCATAATTGTGCCCTGATAATTGTTTTTCATGCAGAAGTGTATAGCATATAAAGATAGGATACTTGGGGCATTCTGTTGGACTGTTTGTATGTGGCATTTGCTGACTATTCGTCTGACATGTCCAGTATTCTACCCAAATAGCTGTCAAAACATAATGATTCTATAGATACATAAATAACTATTTATACGCAAATAGTGGTCAAAACATAATGATTCTGAGAAAGGTGACCAAATGGACAAACACTTTCTAACTCTAACAGGGTGATTAGTTTATGGTTTCAAGTTGTATTATCAAATTTCAAGCTGTATTATCATTACACTAACAGACAGAAATAATGCCATCGTTGAACCGTTATGTGCTTGGATTCTCCATTCTTGATAATCCCAATAGTGTACCAGATCTCTGAGATTAGATCCATCAAAGCAAACAGAAAATCTCCCAATTTACTCTATTATCAGAGAACTGAATCTAGTCTGAAAATACTTTCCCATCCTGAACAGAAGGTGAATCTTAATTTATTGAAGTCATCAAGTACTTTGACATTCTTAGTAGAAGGGGATGAATAGACATGCAATATGACATCGCTGAAAATTATATAGGTGTTGTCATAATCATGTCATTACCTTCAGCAGAGGCCTTGTGCGGCACTTGCATCCTCTGCCTGCTGATTTGATACAGCATATATCGCTACCTCCTGTATCCTGAGTAATTACAGCTGTACTGCATGCCTAAATGGTTTAATGCTATCTTCTCCTTTTGCTGTAATGAGCCCATTCAATAATCAAAGCCCCTGAATGTTTGTGTTGTCAGATTAGCTTTAAATGATGTTCAGGAAAATATTTTTTCTTTCGTACAACATCACAACAAGGCAGTTCTCAGTGGGGCTGATACCACTGCTCACAGTTAGAGTTTCATCATTCAGAGCAGCAGCTGCTTCCCTCTGTTTCAAACAGAAGTGAAGCCAAGTGTCCCTGTTGAAAGATGGTGGAGGCTCTGCTGTCTACCAGGAATCCTGGTGTGAAGCGATGAACATTTTGAAAGGGCCATACTAGCTCTGGGCAGCTCAGTTATCTTGAAAGCTCCATTTGTAGCATCATTTGAAGAAATAAATTAAACACTGGGGGTTTTTTGAAGGGAAAATTTTTAAGAAGAAGTATCACAGAGGTAAAAAGAAATCTTGGAAAAATCTTCGTATGTTGTCAGTGCATGGTTTTTGTGATCTTTATGTAGAATAAAAGTCTGGATTAACAAATCCATTATCAAGGCTATAGAAACAAACAAAAGATCAAACCCAAAGTGTCGAGTTTCTTAAAAACCCCATATTTAAGAATAATTTTACTTCATAAATTTGTTAATAGGTTTACTTGTAACTTCCCAGGAAATTCATCATGTGCCCTTATAGTTAGAGCTGTAATCCTTAATGTATGTCATGTTTCTCATACATAACAAAACCACCGAATCCTCATTTTAAATGCAAAACTCAGATCAGCTGTAAGTACACAGACATTAAAAGTACCTATATAGTATATACTAAATAATTTATTTTTTTTTTTAGCTGTTTTTCAACACTGTTCTGATTTGCTCCCCTTAACTGTTGAGGTCACTGTGGGAAACAGAGTTGAAGCAACCACAAGATGATGCCTGTGGAAATTAATCATTCATTAATAACTGCAACTGCATATAATGGGCTTAGAAGTATTTTCTTAAATCTCCAGGGCTTCTGTGGGTCAGCTCTTTAAGCATCCTGAGCTTTATTATTAATTAGTTTTTTTACAGAAGGGCTTCAACTGACTTGCAGACACTGTTGACACTGGATGCTCTGTACTGACAGAGGTTGTGTCTTCATTGCCAAAACCAATCAGTGCTTTAATATTTAAGTGGTTTACTCTGGGTATATTGCTCAATGTGGAATCTCAGGGAAGAGAAAACGCAGGTGATTTTATGGCAACGTGGCTAGCTGTGGTCAATACAATACGCCTGCCTGGAATGTATCTGAAACAACTACATCAAGGTAGTAATTCCACTGGTAATTTATTATGTAGTAGCTATCTTGATTAAAAAACAAAACAAAAGAGAAACAAAACAAAACCCCAAAACAACTAAATACATCATTTCTTGAGGTGCAGGCAAAGTCATAGCAGAAGAAAACCCAGGCCTCAGCAAGCTCTCCTTCTAAAGAGAATGGTAAATGAAAAGTGGGAAGTAGAAGCAGGGAAAGATGAAGGGCTTGTTTGAATAAGGACCTCTCCCAGTATTGTTGTACCAGGGAGTTGTTTCAGGACGGTTCTTTGGGTAGCCATTGGTAGTCCAGAATAAGAGTTCCTTTTTCTGTCTTGATTTCTATCTCTTTGGTAATGCCTCAAAGTTCCCCAGACCTGCTTTTACCTGTGTTATTACCATCTTGCTGTAATAAATCATCAGGGATACCACTCTCAACTGAAGGATTCCTTTCCTCTCCACAGCCAGCTGAAGAGCTTTTACCGTTCTTTGTATGCCATAACTTACAGAGACATGAGGAATGGTAGAACACTTGTAGACACTGCTTTGTCTTCTAAGCACTTCGTGATTTCATCTGGTAATTTCGGGGAGTTTTCTAAGGAAACCCTCAGCACTTCAGGAGATGGTGTTAGTGACGCAGAGAGAATCAAGCTCTTTCCTCTGAGTCAATACTGAGTGATATGCCCTAGCACATTTCTTGCGCATGAGACCTACAACTGTAGATTGATTGCCTGTGGTTATTAATTATCCTACAGCTAATTGCATAAGTCTGAAGGCGTTTGCCCTGGTAGCCCAGGCAGATTTCAGTTTCCCTTCTGCACATCTGACATTTTGATTTTAATTGGGCAGTTGTTGCTTCTGCTCCTAACCTGCTGTGCACTGCTGAAAAGCACTGGAGGATGGATTTCATTGTTAGGTGCAGGGATAGCTAAAGAATCAGGGAAGGCAGCAGCCGATCTGGAGGTACCCCCCAGAGTAAATCTGGGGTCAAGGGACACAGTCGTCACATTTTAACATCCAGGCTTACCAGATCAGCTAACTCATACCAGAGGTGCCCAGAGAAACGTTATTCTCCATGAGGCTGTGTCAAAAAAAAAAAAAAAAAGAGCTCATGATAAGGCTTCTTAATTAAAGTGCTGGGTAGTTTTAGCAAGAGAAGCCAAAGGAACAACTGTAATCCTTTAAAACACACCAGAGAGAGACTACAGCAGTGTGTGGCCCCTGTCCACTACTGCTGCATCCCCCTCAAATGAAGCCTATCAGGGTACCAGAAGTACAATTGAATCTGAATTTAGTTCATGATTTGTGAAATGCATTGGGAAGTTCTTGGGGTGAACAGTGGTTGTTTTCTTAATGAATTACTGCTGTTTTGAACAGTTTCTGTTTAGTGTGTTTAGTTTTACTTTCTTGTTTGAAATGTTTTTTAGCTTTTGAGCAGGATGTTCTTCTGAAATGTTCTCCTGTTCAGTCTAAACAATCCTGGCATGACATTTTTAAGGGGGTGTTTTTGAATGCATCAACTTCTGCTATTCAATCTCAGATGCCTGATTGACTTTGGAAGGGCTGAGCATCTACCTCTTCCCTTAACCAGCTGCAGAGATAAGCAAAGTTCAACCACTTTCAGACAAAGCAACCAAGAAAATGGTATCCCAAAATTCAGTGAATTATTTGGGGATTAGCTTCTTTTTACAAAAATGATCACTTTATTAAATATAACTATTTTTGTAAAGCTAAAATAAAAATCAGAGCTCATCTTCAAGACAAAAGAGACAGCCTACCATAATCAAATATAGCAAGACATACAATAGTAATGAATCTGAACACTGCAATTCCTTAGATCTGATAACAAGAAGAAACTGATGGAGAATGGAATAGAAAATGGAAGTGCAGTGAGCATCATAGAGTTTTGGGTTTTTTCATATGGAAGCAGAATTGCAGTGTTGATAATGTTTTTATATTTATTCAATTTGGATAAAATTCATGCCATTTATCATAGAAGTAATCTCACGTATCCCTGTTTTGAGGGGTTAAATCTCCTTGAAGTAGTGCACGGGCCTTGTTTAAGTCTTGTGGCAAGTAATTCTTGCCACTAGCAGGTTTCTCAATGCAGAGTCCTCACCATATTCATGATGCATCTTGAAGGGTGAGCACTGCATGTTTCCTACAGTTTGCAGCTCTCAAAACTTTCTTCTGCAGACTTTCTAAGGTATGTAGAAGAGAAGCACCTTCTTGAAGGCTGTGTGAGGCACATGACAAATAGCATTTTCCACAGTGCCTAGCCAAGTAATTTTTTTTCCATTCTGGAATTTTCTCCTTCTTTATTCTTTTGCCTTGTTTTCTGAATTCTGTCTATGAGTAATCACTTTTTTAAAGTTACATAATGAGGGTGTTAAGCACACAAAAGTCAGGAAATAATGACTGTAATGCCTCATTTTAGTGTGTTTTGATAATATGCAGCTGTATAATTGGAGTCTAGTACTGAAGTCAATATCATCTTATGAATGCGTATTGAAAGGAAATCTCCAATCATTTAATGCAGATCTTTTACCTAAATGTTTTTCCATATGTCTTTGATCTAGACATGCACAAAATTTATATCATTGCCTGAATGAGACCGGTGTTCCATTAGAGTAGTCACTGTAGAAAAATCAGGTTACATTCTCATCTTGTATAATTTCAAAGTTAACCCTGCTGTGAGCAGGGGCCTGAACTGGATGATCGCCACAGACCCCTTTCAATCTAATTATTGTGTGATTTGATAAACAGCTCTGACCCACTGTTTTTTGTTAAGTTGCACTGTATGGAAAAATACCATTTGCCTCAAGCGGTTTGCCTTATGAATAGGAAAGACAAGTTGATGGTAAGGAAGAGTGATGTAACATAGAAACACAATAGCCAATCCAACAGACTGTCAATATAATATAAATTCCCTGAATTTTTATCTTTTTTTTGCCTTCAACTCTTTTTCATGAGGTGATTCTTAGATGACATCACTGCCGTCAGAACAGTGTACTCTGAAGCATAACTGTAGGAACAACTCTGCATGACGTTTTATTGTGTTGTGGGAGAAACAACATGTTGTCCTCCCTCATAAACCATAATGTAATGTTGAATGCAACAGCTGGATTCTTTAAATACATACACACCCATTTCTCAGCCTGAGAACATGGTTAAGTGAGCTGGCAGGACCAAAGCCAGTTCTCAGTGGATCTGTGAACTGGTTTGTGGCTGTTGTAGATCATGTTGTTCTTCTGCTTTGATTACTTATGCTATGGTACCCTCAGCACATCCAGAGTTCCTATTGCTACTGAAAACCCTCATGGGTTATACAGAGTCCTTTCGTGTGGAGTCCCTTCTCATTTCATCACCAGTTCCAATTGCTGCTAAACCTTTATGTACCTCAGTGAGTGTGCATTGGAGTGAACCCACTAATAAAAATTGGATTTCCATCTCACTCCTTTTTATCTTCAGTACAAAGCCAATACAAGCACAGTGGGTAAGTTGGAATTGCAATAATATGCCTGCAGTTGCCACCCAAATAAATGTATGAATGTATTTTCTCTATAAACTTTTTGACTAGAATTGCACTCACTTTTTTATTTAATAGGACAGAATCTGCATAGGCTAGGCCCAATATCTAGGCTTTCAGATAATGAAGCATGTGAGACTTAATATGAATACAAACATCATGAATGTGCACTTTTGCTTCCATTAAAGCAATTTTACTTGTAGATTTAAATACCGCCATTCAGCGGTTTGTATGCAAACTGTGGCACTGAGCAAAAATGACTGAAACTGAGAGAGGCAGTGTCCATCCTATATTCACTCACCAAGGTTAACTGAGTGTGGTCACAATAACTTGCAGAATAGAGGTGGGAGGAGGATCCACAGTGCTTTATGCAGTAAGGAAATCTTAATAATCTAAAGGACACCAAAAAAAAAAAATTATGCAGTTCTTGGCAGTGCCCTTTACCTATGCAACATGCTGGAAGTCTGTTGCTCTGGATGCAGATACGGTGTTAGCTCTCTGCAAAACCAAACCTGACAGTTTTCAGCTTGGGGCGAGATACCAGAGCTCTGCCTGCCCCACCCAACTGATATTTCATCTGCTGAAGAATTAGGCTGTGTGTGGCCCACTGATTCCATATTCACAGTGAGATCCTCCATCTTCAGTTTAAAGCACTGAGTCCTTGTGACACAGCCTTGAGTATCTCATGAAGTATCTTGTGTTCATCTCTTCACCCTTGGAAAATATTTCCTGTGCGGCATTTCACCAGGATCTTTGTCTCCATACTGATAGCTATTTTTTTTTTTTTCAATGAGAGCTAAGTCACTGTCTTTGTCCAGTGTTCCAAACCCAAGTGCTTAAACTGAGGCTCCTAAGCCTCTGAGGTGAACCTGTGCTTTAAAAAGGCTTAATGTTTAAAGTTGCTAAATATGCATAGATCAAACAGACTTCAGGGTGAGCTAGAAGTCAGACTCTGCAAACTTGTGCTTTAAACTGTAAGTATGACCAGGAGTGAAGGAGCATAGTGTTAGGCCAGGTAGTACTTTGAGAAGTTGTCATGTATTCTTTCCATGGAAATCTTTAAGTTGGTCGTTGACTGCTGCTGATGTTTGACTAATATCTAAATTCCAGCTTCAGCTGACACCTGCTCATGTTCATGGATGCTCCTTGTCACCCACATGCACACAACACACGCACCTACCCTCCCAGTGTACACAGACCAGCTCATTCACAGTTGCTTGGATTTGTGTTTGCCAAAGAAAACACACACATCACCTGAAGTATGCTCATGGGACCTCTGTTCCTCCATTCAGGCACACTGCAAATGAACATCTTTCATTTATAATCAGATCCCTGGAGATACACATGTTCAAACATACTTTTGCTCAGATGTGTTGAGGCTTGCATTCAGAACGCCTGCTCCTGTATGAGGGTAGAAAAGGCACTTCACATGATGCTGCGTTCACCCAGTCATACATGTAATCCCACATTCTCACACACATGCAGTCTGCTGTTTTCCACATGTGTATTGTAGCAAATAATTTAAATCTCTTCTCTCCCATCCTGCTTAACATGCAAATATGGATAGCACATCAAGATTAGAAATAAATGTAACAGAATGACTTCAGTCAACCTGAAATGTCGAATGACTCATTCACACCCTTTGCACAATGTTCCCTTTTTGCCACATACAATCTATTGAATAGTCTGAAGGCTGTGTGGTTCCCTGCTGCAGAGCAGCAATCGATCACTTGCTCACTGAAGGAGTGGGACCATGATTATTTCTGCAGGTTGTACAGGGTTCTACCGCAGTGAGGCTCCGGTTAGCATCATTGCCACGAAGGTGCCTACGCTGTAGAAACGGGAAACATAGGATGTCAAGCCTGATCTACCTATAAGGAACTTTATGTGTTTAATTAAGTCTTAGTCTGCATGTTAGCTCAGTAACCGATATTCCTACATCAGGGTATGACCTGGGTATTTTTATTCCAGATGATGAGAACCTATTCCAATTTGATACAGCTCAATTTTGGATTAAGATAAACAAGAACAAGTTGTTCCTACTTCAGACTAAAAATGTCTACATGCTAAGTCATTCAGGAACTGCTGCTGCACTTTAATTTCAAAGGTATCATAATCCAACTGAACTAAAAAATGCATAGACAAACATGAAATATGTTCCACACTTCTACTTAAAATGGTACGACTGCTGTGTGGAGACAACCCACAGGAATAGTAACAAGCTGGTGTTCACATTTACCTTATAATGAGAAGCAAAGTCAGATTGACTGTTGGAGTTGCATCTTTAAATGTATGAATTATTGTACGTGATTGCTTTTAAAACCCTTTCAGAAGCATTCCCAAATGCAGATGCACATGGGATGACTTTAATTTATAGAAAGGCTGTTTTGTAGCGCTTAAGCCTTGTGAAAGGGGTTCTGTGTTTAAATGGAAGTTGAGCCGTGAAGATCCATTAAGCAGAAAAAACATAATTAATACAACACAGAGGCTCAGAAGGTGAATATTCAAGTGGTGACATTACGCAATGAAGGTACCACAGCAGTGGTACCACATGGTAGATACCACCAGTAGCAGTTCAATTTCTCTGTTCTTACTTAAATGTGAAGCTCTGTATATAAAGTGTATCAGATCTTCTTAGAGCAAAGGTGACTGTGAGTTGAAATTATGTATAACATGTCCAAGATAAGAGGGCTCTGAGAACCTAATTATCAGATTTCCTATCCTTGTGTTTAGATTATCGTAGCTAAATGTATGGTGAACTAGACTTTTATATTTCATTCTTTCATAAAAGCACAAGAGGAGAGGAAAAATATGTAAGGGAAAAGAGGCAAGACAAACTTCAGTAAAAATCACAACTTGTGCAGTCAGATACAGTTTTGTACAAAAATAGTTTTATGGTTAAAAGGACAAAGAACTGTTACCTTTTCTTACTAACAGTAGTTCTACTTTCGTGCAAAATCATATCTGCTGGCACATAATGTAATCTTAGATTTTGCACAATTATCTGTGATTATCACAGATTTTGCACAATTATCTGTGCTGCCAGGATTAATCTTACACAAAAAATACCAAGGAAAATAGCAGTTTCATCACTGATCTTGCTCTTCTTCCCATTTTACACAAAATTGTATCATCTGGCTTGATCAAAGAAATGTGCAGTAGCTGATCTGAAACATAATATTATGTACCCAGCAGTATATACTAGCAGATTTTCATACCATTTTGTTCACATATCCCACTCAAAATGTATTGCTATACCGTAGAGTCCAATATAAGATTAAAAACTATTTTTATCAGATTGGATTAATGCCTTAATATAATGAAATCTCTAGGTTGTGCTGTGCCCAGAAATAAAGAAATTATAGCCTTCTGTTGCATCCTTCATCTTTTATATATGAAAAGAGGAGTTTCTTAACTGCTGTGGAAATGAACCAAAGACATAAGGTGAACTCACTCCTACTTTAGCACAAATATTTACAGATTTTTTTTCTAGATTTCCATTTCACATTGCGAAATGCATGATCATGCATAGACAAAGGGAATTTACCATTCACATGCACATCCAGTGTGTATTCATATGCAGACCTGCATGAACACCAGGATTGCTCAGATCTTAGTTACAGTGCTAGTGCTCAGATTTACAGAACAGCATGTTGGATACTGTATGTTTTTTGGACATCTCTCTCTAAAAGCTGGAGATAGTGGATCTTGAGTATTCTTTCTCATATCTAGCTACCCAAATACAAGGAAGGCACCTTGGAGTATCTGGATCTAATTGTAGGTAGGTTTTATTGTCTGTGGTTAGTTGGTTGGTTGTTTTTAATCAAGTCTCATAGTACCAGATTCTTGATTCTGTTTTGATTCCTTTGCTTTGGAAGTGACTTTTGGAAAGTCCTTCCTGATAGGAAACACAACAAACTTTCCTGATAGGACATATAACATCACTTCTCATCCCCATCTCTTGTATAATTCTCCATCCCACTTCCTGCTAGCATAATGGTTCCCTGGAGCTGTTCACAGCTGGTGTGATTCAAAGAGGCTTTGAAGGTAGTAGTAATTATACCAAAGACCAGTTTCAGGATAAGCAGCCCCAGGATTTCACAGAGCCCATACATGGTCTGATGCCCCCTTGATCCCTCTCGACTGCAGTCTTTTAATAAGAGTAGATCTTCTCAAAGGATAAAGATCTTAGAGAGCTACACCTGCATGAAAACAGATGTGTGTACACGTGCATAGATTTCAGGACAAATTCAGAGATTTACATTGTTGCACCTGTTCTGATCTATATCCATTTATCCTCCAATGAACCTCCAATATTAGTGCAAATATGTTAAACGCACATGGTATGTTGATATATTGATATGGTTGGTGTATTGGTATAGTGGTCTGACATGGCCCTGAATTCTGTGAATCCACAAAGCGCAAGCTCCACCTGTACACAAAAGCAGATCCCTTGCATATATATGCACATGCACAGTGGGAGCAGGATCGTTATTCTGATAACCACACACTCGCAGTACAACACATATCAGCCAGTGCTGAAGTTTACGAAGGAAAGATGAGAAAAATTGAGAGGCAGTTAGCTAGATAAGGTACGAGGAGATTTTTTAAAAAGTAGCATAGAAGGAAGTGGCTACATTTTTCATACTTTAGTTGTTTGTCTGGAGGGCTTGAGAAGGAGCTGCTTGACAATTGTGCCAAAAGAGACCGTTTGAAGCAACTTCCCATCAGGCGGCATTCCTCAAGTGTCTGCTCTTTAGGTGCAGTCGGGGAAAATTCATTCTGTGGGAAGCAGTTAATGGAGCTGCATTACAGACCCCTTATTGCTCTGTCTGATAGAGAGACAGCAGGTTCACTTTGGCAGCTCCAGAGCCCTGATCAGTTCAGATTAGGGGCGCATTGTCTGTCTGGCTTAATCAGGCATGTTTAGATATATTTATCATGATTAGAGGGGTGTAGCACAGGGAGAGGGAAGAAATAAAGAGTGAGATTCCATTTCTCAAAGCTAGCAAAAGGTAAGCTTAGCAAATCTCACTGAGTCACTATGTGCTTGTCAAAGGGGAGAATTTAAATCCTGGAAAGGAATGTTTTGTTGAATGCTCCAACATTGGATTCAAATCACTGAAGAAGAGTGTCTTTTTCTTTCTTTCTCTTTCCACCTCTACTGCTTGCATGCAGCAAAGAAGGAAATCAGCAGCTCGTGCAGCCCATGTTGATTTTGGCTTGATAGGCACGCAGCCCCTGCTTAGCTTATCTGCAGTTCAAATTCTAATGTGATGAGAGAATTAACTATCGTCATAATAGCCTAGATGTCCGACTCCTGTATTTTTGTCATGTTTATCTTTCAGGGACGCACAGGGTACCATTGCAACAGCCTCTTGGACTTATTTTGCAACTTGTCAGAAGGGATGATAATAAACAAATTCTAAAGACTGAGAAGAGGCTCCTTTTTTTATCAGTAGCAGCACTTCTCGCTCTGTCTTGATCTGCCTCTTTTGGTTGGATTTGAACTCTGTAAAGAAGGATTAGCTCAGTGCATTATAAAGCCAGATGTTCCAAATTTGCTGCTGGTGTAGCTTGGTATAGTTCATAGATGATAGTGGAGATCAACTGATTAATTCTTAAGAGTCTCTGAAAGAGGTGATGTTGGCTCCCACGGAAGCAGTAAGGAGGAGAAAAGTTTCTTAGATCTTTCTCAGTGCCCAGGGTGATCAGAAAATAGTCCTGCTGGGGGAAGGCTCCAGAGTAGAGGTCAGGCTGCAGGATCCATGGTTTATCGCCCTGAGTAATTGGCCCTCTAGCTCTTAGGCGAGATAAGTGTAGGACGGGCTTGGAAAAAGTGCTGCTGTGAGATGCATATTCTGTCCTCCTTTTCCTGTGGTCTCCAACTTTCTTTGGGCTTGCAGATTCATCCAGATTTCCCAGAAAAGGTGCAAATTGCTGTGTGGTGAACAGAGGCTTCCTCAACAGTGAGGTGGATCTTCTCTGGTCTCATGTGCAGATCCTTAAAAAGTAGTTCATGGGCCTAAACTGAAAATCCCTGATGCAGAACACTACACGAGACAGCAGGCATGGTTTGGCTGTGTGTCCTCAGGGCAGATGGCAACACAGAAGCTGTAAGGCAGTTGCTTCTGTCTGGACTCTTGGATAGCAGTGCAGCAATTAAAGGAAATCTATGGAAATCCAGGAGAATTGTTTGGTAGTAAAGGAAAAGAAGTAAAAAAAATTCCCTTTCTCTGCTGTAAACTGCTCCTTCCTCCTCTGCTAATTCAGTCGGTTCTGTGACAGTTCAGTTCTTGTGATCTTGTAATTGCTGTCAAGGTGTTAATCTGGGATGTCACGAGCATGGCTCAGTGTAATCACCCTACAAATGCAGAAGGTAGAGAACCTAACTGATGAGATGCAAAAAGCTGCTAGTGATACGCTAATAATTCAGTAATCAGGAGTTACAAGCACATAGAAGAGAAAGTTGACAGGTTTGGAGGGAATTGAAGAAAATATTTAATATCATCAAGTTTGCCAGTACTTCTTTAGAATATGAAATTAGAGGATCATTGCAATATATTCCCAAAGAAAAATTTCTCAGAAGTATAGAGATGCTCATCAGCTGGAATGGTAGGGGGTATCTTTGGAGATGAATTAGCAGAATAATGGGAAGAGTTGCATGAATCAAATAGCAAATTAACACTGTTGTTCAGGATTAAAGCCACATCTCCTTGCT
Organism: Tyto alba; assembly: GCF_018691265.1. NCBI lineage: Eukaryota > Metazoa > Chordata > Aves > Strigiformes > Tytonidae > Tyto > Tyto alba. The sequence goes on from NW_024881282.1 coordinate 34,087,044, forward strand.
ACATTGATGGTACCAGGCAGTTAAACTTGTACACTCTCCTACTGCTTGTACAGCTGGAGAATTAGAACAGTACTCTTACAGTTAAAACTTATTCCCGTAAGAGAAATAGCTTCACACCTTTAATTGAAATAGTTGTACCACATGTGCAAGCACGGTAAGCTGTAGTCAGACCAGCTAAACTGAATGTGGTTTATGAGGGTGACAAGACCAGCACTAGAACAGCAATAGATATGCAGCTGATGCTGTTGACTGAGCTGTTTGAAAATCCTAGGACATGATCAAACAGGATGGCTGCAGGTAAGCAACAAGGTGCAGAGCTTTCAAGACAATCTTTGCTAACAGGAAGCATAGCAAATTGGGACAGAGCTCTGCCCAGATCAGTTCATGGAGCTCTGAAGAGGAGATTTTATAGCACTGTCACTCCTGTGCACTCAGTCCTGAAAAAAATAACTGCCTACTAATGACCTGTCACTGTGGACAGCCTGAGCAGCTGTTTGCAGAAAGCAAAGTGGTGAGAGAGGATGAATTGCTGTATGTGGAGCATATCTGAATGTGGGGACAGGAATAGATGGGAGATTGGGAAAGACCAGACAGCTTCCATTCATAATATTCAGCTTTATATGGATTTACAGCCCTGATGCTCCTGAATCCACAGATGCTGAGTTATTACTTACATCAAAATACAACAGTTGAAATCTCCCTTGTTTCCACACTTTGTCTTCTGTTTCTCATGTTGGCAATGTTACTCTCTGGAGGCAAATTAATGAAGAACATCGGAAGTACCTTACACTGAGGTGAAACAAAACCTAACTGCTTAATCTTTCATATATTATCAACCCAAACAATTCAGAGTAGGCAAAATATCTGATTCATATGTTTTATTGTAAACAACCTTTTTTTCTGTTTTCTTCCCTTCTTTTCTTTTCCCTTTTGTTTTCTTTTATTTCTGGCAGCTCCGATGCTTCCCAGATAAAAACAAGAGTAAATAAAATGCCTTGGAAAAAGTTTTTTCTCTTGAAAATTCAAGCCCAGCAAGACATTACTAACATCTTTGTACGACAATGTGTGTTTAGGCAGTTTTAGACATGTTTGAAGACACATCTATTTTGGTCATTCACTTAAGTGTAAAAGCAAGTGTAAATTTATCTGAATCCTTTTAAATCCAGGTCTTCCTAGACTGTATCATAGCCATGGTTCAGCTATCCCATCTGGATTTTGCCAGTAGTACATGATGATATAAGAAGTCTGCAGCAGGTGGTTGTGGAATGACCTGTCTGCCTGGGTTGGGCTTTATCCAGTTGTCTAATAGAGACTGGCTAAAACATGGAAGCATCAAGTCTAGCGCCCTTCCAATAAGGTTTGTTTCCATTCATTATGGCTGAAGTATCTGGATGTTTCTTCATATTTTTCAACATAGCTTTGATGCATGTATTCCACATGGTGAAGAAATTAACATGCTGCCATAACCGTGACAGGGGAGGAGTATATAGAAATGGATAAGAGAGAGTTATTTCCTATCCTGTTTCCTATCTTTTCTCATTGTTGGGGGCTTGCCACTACTGAGTATTTTGTTTGTGGTATAGAAAGCCATGTCTTTTATGGCTTGACTTTAAATAGGTTTAATATTATCATGGAATAATTCTGGATGCGTAAGAGGAATCCAGACAGTGTTTTGTGACATTGTCAGGGAGCAAGCATGAGTGACAGCTCACAGCAGCAGTCTTGCTGGGGCGCCCATTAGATCACATCATGGTAGAAACAGAGGAAATAGGTTGTTCTAATGTGTAACGTAATGTAATCTGTCAGGCCATTCGCAGAGCATGAGAGTGAACACCTTAAAAACAAGAAGACTGTGAGGATTGTTGTCCCACCTGCCTGTACAGAAGTTTATATTCCTGACGTGTACAGTGATACCCACAGGTTAAACTTTTCACAACATGACAAGAACTAGCCGCTGCACACTTCTTATGGCCCCCTGCTTTCTGCACCTGTATATTTTTTCAGCAAAATATATTAGAGATTATCCTCTTCAGAGACAATTCACATTGTTTCTACCCCTGACTGGTTTGAGTGATTCATAATTTACAGCATACCTCTGGTTTAACTAAGAAGTATTCCAGGGAGATTATTGCCTCCCCAAAGTGTGGCATGTGAGGGCACTGCCGCTGCTTGCTGCTGAACCGATTGTCTTAGACGAGCACCTTGTGCTGGTTTTGTTTATGATGCCATGGCTCATAAGAAAGGATGACTCGGGTCAGGTTACAGTCTCACACAGCCCATGACTCTGTGCCCAGCAACAGCAGCTTGGGGAACGAGGGTAAGAACAGGGCAAGCACATGGCGAAGCTTCTTTCACTAGGGCCTCCCACATCACAACACTCTTGAGAATGAGATCCTAGTGTTTATGTTATAAGAAATGATGGATAAAAATTTCCTGTTTGCCTTTTCCATGATTCTCATTAATTTCTACATTGCTTTTGCATTTATCACTCTGTCAACTTTCTTCTAAGGTGAAGGATCCTAGTCTGTTTAATTTGGTCCTTCCTTGTTCAGAAACCTTCCATTCCTTTGGTCATCTTTAATGACTTTCTCCATTTTTGAGGTGGAGCGAGGGAAACTGGCTGCCATATTCAAGTTACAAATATTAAACAGGTGTCCCAGGGATTTGTACAGTGACATGATGTTGCTTTCTGTTTTGTTCTCTACTGCTTTCCTGACATTTCCTAACCTGCCTTTTTAACTTTCACAGAACTGACGCTTTATAGAGCTATCCACATCAATTCAAAGGTATCTTTCCTGAGTGGTAATTGCTAATTTTAAGTTCACTGCTGTGTTCAAATACTTAAGGTTGTTTATTCCCATGTCCGTTACTTTGCAGTCATCAACACTGAGATTCATCTTACATTTCAACAGTATTTTGAAAACCATCTGCAAGACTTTGTGATCAGATTTAAATTGTATTACCCTCATTTTTGTTTTTCTCATCGGTAAGCTTTGTCACTTCATTTTTTCCAGATCATTTATGAATATGTTGAAGAGCTCATTCAAGTTGTTTCAAAACTTTTAATCAGTTGTTAATCCTCTATAGGATCTTCCTTCTTATTCTTTGAGACCTTAGGAGGTTTTTTAAAGAGTCTCCGGTGAGAGACTTCATCAAAAAGGATTTAGAAATGCAAGTTTTATATCAAGTGATCACCCATTTACACATGCTCATAGCTCCTTCAAAGAACTCGATCAGATTTGTGCAGTATGACTTCCTTCTACAAAAGCTCTGTGAGGGGCAATTACTATGTCATTTCTCTCTTATGTCCAGTAATTCTTTTCTTCGTTATTGTTTCTATCAATTTCAGGCATATGGAAGTTAGATCTCCTGACCCTTGCATCCCCTCAAAACACTTTTCAAACACTGGCATTGTGTTTGCTGCTTTTTTCTCCTAGTACTGATGCTGGGTTAGGTCTTACCTTGTGTGTCACAGTTTAATTTCTCAGCCTTTACTATTTCATGTTCAGTTTAGATTTCAGTCAAGATTTCTAAACTATCGAATCCTTGGATCTACACTTGTTCATTTGCTGGTTTGTCCTAAAACCTTTTCTTCCAATTGTTCATCTTGAGACAGTTCCCCTGGCTTTTCTCTGAAAAGAAAACCTCAGTGTGGGGACCTCTTTATATCCCTACGGAAGATGCATGGATGCAGAGAAAACATTTAGCCTTTGTGCTTCATCCTTATCTTCTTTGAGCACTCTTTTTACATCTCAATCATCTGTCAGCCCTACAGACACTCTGGCAGGCTTTCTGCTTCCGTTGTCTTTGAAAATAATTTTATTACAAGTTTTTATGTCTTCAGCTACTTATTCCTCAAGATATGCTTTTCAACTGACTCGCTATGGTTTCTCATTTAACTTACCAGATCTGTACTCTTTTTTGTTTTCCTTATTTGTGTAGAACTTGCATTTTTTGAGGGACAGTACCCTCCTTTATTCAGCTGTTAAACCAGCCTGGGCTGAGGCAGCAGCAAACGGCAGGTCCTTTTGAACTGACACCATCATTTTAAATATGCAATGTAGCAAATATTTCCAGCGTTAGAGACTGATAATTATCCATGCCCCTCTCTGTCCTGTGACAGACACTATTCCGTGCCTGTGCCTCTGTCCCCCATGCCCACTCCTGACTGTCCTCGTCCATACACGTGGACCCGTTACTGGTGTGGCGCACACTGTCACTGCAGGGAGGAGCCTGACACAGGCTGAGCTCTCCCTCTCTTCCTTCCCTTAGATGGTAACGCGCCTCTTGCTTTCTAGCAAAGTGCCAGAGGAGAGGAGAGCTGCTGCAAGGTATGGGGTGAGCGTGGCTCTATGACTTGAGTGGGGGGAACTGTGTGGGAAAGGTACTAAGGAAGATAGGGAGGTGTTGGAAGGAGAGGTAAAGTACTGCGTGGTAGGGGAAGAACACGGGACGGCAGTGCCATCTTGTTCACCAGCTTTCGCCACAGGGCAGTTCTTTTGCAGGACAAATCCCTGTGCCTCATCCAAATCTGACCAGCTGGGAACTGAGGGAGGAGGTGGGAAAACAGAAGGAGGTGCTTCCCCTTACCCTAGTCCTCCACGCCAACCCTTCCAGCACAGCAAAGACTCATGATCTTATACTCTCACAATATTGTGCGGTATTGTGCTACTCTTCTCTGGGGCTCTTGTTGCACAGGCTACCCATGGTGCTGCACAGCTCCACTCTGTCACAACTGGAAGTAGCACATAAGACCCTGGTTCCCCAGGGAGATTAAGCATCATCCTGGTCTGGGGCATTTCTTACCAACTGCTGTTGGTTATAGAGTCCTGAAAGTTTGTTTGTTTTGTGAATCCAGTTCCTATGAGGCTTATTTTGTCTGCACACTGAGACTCAGCCCAAGTGCTATGCTTTGTTCTGGATAGCAGGATAGTCAAGACTTAAATGTGACAGTGCTGAGTGTTTTAGTGACTTGTTCTCCCTTATAAATTTTACCCTCTTATCACTGACAGTCAGCGGAGCTGCACCGTTAGCTCCGTAGCAAGAGGTTTGTGTTTTTGGAACGAAATATTCCCATGCCACTTGTTTTCACCAGCTAAGCCACATACAAAGCTTTTATCTATCACGGTCCTTCTAGATAACGGGTCCCTTTCCCATTGTTTCTGCTGAAATGTCATCTGGAGTTTCTGTACAGATGTTCAGGGTTGAATTCTGTCCCTGGTTGCTTGTCAGTCCAATAGGCTGTTCTTGCAGAGCTGAACAAAGACACAGTATCTCATGCTGTATATCTCAGTGCTAAACCTCACTGGATGGAGCTGCAGGCTGGAGATGTGTGTGCTGCAAGCATAAAAATAAAAACTTCTGTTCATATGGCTCCTTTAAGTGGGCACGTTGTTGAAACTATGCCCTCCTTCTGTGATGTTAATATACGAGATTGAGCAGGGCTGAACCTGGGCAGTCCCTGAGTTATAAACTCTTCATAGGTGGTGACCTTTCCTGGCATTGTTAATACTGAATTTTGACCCAATTTGGTGTGGGGTAACAGTGTTAAACTCTTTGGGATGCTGCTGTCAGACTATGCTGCTTGCTGACACGATTTAGGCCTTGGCTCTTTTCATCGACAGAGAGATTCTGTTCTTGCTCAGGGAATGGCATTCTGCTAAACTAAAATACCCACCTAGTGCTCTCAAAGCCATGCTGCTTTTCACTTCTTCTCTTATGAATCTTCTGCTGCACCAGTCCCGCAGAATTGTGGTAGCCTTATGCCCTTTGGATCTGCCTCATCACAATGGGGAACCACAGAGAAATTCACCTCCATGCAGAGAGCCAGCACAAAATGGAGGGTACTGGTCAAATCACACTCAGAACTGAAAAATCCTCCTTTGAACATGGCATAGACTTCAGGCTAAACTCTGTCCAAAGGTGATTTTCACACAATACTTTATACACAGTCTAAAATTGTCCTTGGTTACTGGAAAGCTTAAAGGAGTTGCACCAGGCAGTTAAAAGCAGAATCTGGCTCTCTGTCTGCAAACTACAGTGCTGTCCTCGGGATAAAAGGTGCTTGAGAAATGTAAGTTATGACAATAACAAAAAAATTCCTGTCTCTCTGTGTCGTAGGGTGGCACTCAAAGTCACGCACATGCAGAGAGGGAAAGAATGGGCCCCTAGCAGGGGAGTTTTCATGAGGGCCCAACACTGACCCATGCAGAGTGAGGATTCTTGAGTTACAGATGGAGGGAGGAACAGGATCAGAAAAACAGGACTGGTTTGAAGTTCAGGTGATGAAAAGTGGTAGGCTGGAGTTCAAAGACAGGATTATTGGCTAGAGTTGCTTTAGTAGTTGGTGGGGAAAGAGCTTAAGGCCACAGCATTACTGCATTGCTGATTTATCAACGCAGCCAACACTGTGTATGGTATTTGAGTCACTTCTAAATCCAGCCGCTGGCAATGAAAAGCACATTTAATCCATGTGTTAGATTGTTTGAAGAGGTATCTGTCTCCTGGTCTTTCCCCGAGGTTGGGATTGCAGAAACTGAAAAGGAGGTGAGAGAGGAGATTTTAACTGTTTCACAAACCCTTCTTCTTTTGAGGGGGTCACATCTCCAATATGATCTTTAACATTTGGGATATTGAAAAATGAAAGGCTCTCTCCCCTCTTGCCCCCTGCAGAGAGAATCCCCACTGTCTGTTTTGTGACTAAGGGGCAAAAATCAAAGACAGGATTTGTATTTAAACAGTTTGTTGTTTTTAAGTGTGGTTGGTTTGGTTTTCCTCAAGCTGGGATTAATGCTTTGCACTTAAGAGTTCCAGGATTCATCTGCACTGTTGGCTCTGATCTCTCTGCAGCAGCCCACCACTGCAAGATAAAACACTGAAAAATATCCCTTATTAAAGTAATTCTCCTTTAGTCTTTTTCTTCAGTTCCCTTCCATGAAAGACTATCATTGTTCAACTAGTTCCCTCAATGGTTAATCCCCCTGCAATTTAATACCCGTACACTCTATTAGCATGCAAGGGGCTCACACTGGCTGTGGGAGGTTATAGACTGAAGCTCCAAAAATGTCACTGCAAGAATAGAGGACAGCTCTCATATGAGGCCTGAGTTGCACCTGCAGAGTTTCACCAATGTTTGGAATAAGAGTGGGGCAATCATAGAGCGAACCTAATCTATATTTGCAAATCTGGAAAGGATATCCAAAGTAAGAATCAAAGAACATAAGTAGGTCAACACAGAGAAAAGGGGGTGAAAATATTTGGACTAGCTGGAAAGCTGAAGACTGAGAATAGAGCGCATTGGTAAAACATAGGGTGTTATAGTTCAGTATTGATGTATATTGACAGAACCCTGAGGCAGCGGGTTGGAATAGCAGGCGTATAGCAGATCACAACTGAGCTATGTACTCCAACCTACGTGGAAGGCCCCAACACTGAAACAACCCCAATTGCTGCTAAAAAATTTGCCTTGGTGCTGCAGAGCTCACATCTCTGTCGCATGAATACAAATTCACCTATAAGCAGCAAAAAAGGGGGTGCTAACAGAGTCCAGTAAGAAGCATGTGAAGATCTTTTTATGGTTAGATATGAGATGTAACAAATCTCAGAACTAATCTCCAGTGATGCTACAGCCCCTCTTGTGGATCACTTTATCTGGACATCTTCAGCCAAGTGCAAAGGGACTCTGCAAGCAGGAAATGGACAACTTAGCCAATAAATAACTGCTTTACATAGTTAACACGCAGAGAAGCTAGCTAGGATTTAATGAAATATTAGGCTAAGCATCAGCATGCTCCTCACCTGTGCAAAGGCACTTGAAAAGTCTTTGCTGGTGAGGCAGGCATCAATCAGGAGGGAAGAGCTGGCCTCCATGGTTGCTCTCTGTCACCAGCTGGGTCAGGACTGATGGCACTGACAGCTCGGCTCAGTGACCCCAGTGATTCATGAGTGGTCCTCAGCTAGACTGACTATCCCAACTAAACCTGTGGTTTTGTTTTGCCTCTGAGATTTTATATCTTTCCATGTTGGTGTTTTTCCTCTCAAATCCCTGCGATACTGCTGGTGCCACCTCAACAGCCCTACCTCTGTCTACAGCTTTTGCCCTGCAGACTTTCTCCCAGCTCGTTCTCAGCAGTTTGAGTCAAGTTGCACTCTACCAGAGGTGGGCCCTGGATCCTTGGTACACAGGTAGTTAAATCCCTGGATTGTGTGTCAAAAGGAGAAGCTTACAGCAGGTATAGCAGAGAAGGGGGGTTACAGTAGTCTGCTGATTTTAAAGTGGTATAATTCTGTAGCTTGCTCAGTATCAGCTATTTTGGGGATCTTGTCTCAGTTCTAACAGAAGGCAGGAAACAGCCCCCTAACAGGGTTGTTCATACAAATTCTTTCTAAGGCTTTCTGGTTAAGATTGTTTTGGATCAGGCAAGTTGGCACTTCTTCTCAAGCCATAAAGTCTGGGTGTTTTTGTGAGAGGTGAGGTTAGGTAATGGAACCTTTGGCTTCAGGATCATTGTTCCCAGACAAACCTAGCTTAGTAACCATAAAAATTACTTCTATACTGCAGCTGTTTAATGGTCTTCACAAGCTGGGTTGCAAGAGCATCTACCTGCAGTGCACTTGCTTAATGTGGCATTGCCTAGCTATTTCTTGTTTTGTCACTGGCAGCCTCACCTCTGGGCTGCCGGGTCCATGAGCCAGCCATGGGAAATGAGTAACGCTCTTGATTATAGAAGTGGTCCTGCTGGAGTGTGTCTGAGTTACATGAGCAGGAAGTGGTGAAGAAGCAAAGCTCATGTCGCTACTTCCCCTGTTACATCTGCTCTGCTGATGAAAAGCAGGCTTTGGTTTGCAGGCTGTCTGGTACATTTCAGGCTCCTGGGTTATCAGCATTGGGGTCGGGTGAGTGCATGCCTTAAATTTGTCAGTGCTACAGTTTCACCCTCTGCATGCTCCAAAATAGGGAATACAGCCTTTCTGCAAACAGTTTTTCCTACCTGAAAGTTGTGGTCACCCATGCTAAGCCATCACAGAGAAAAGATTCTTTCAACCTTCAGTATTGTGGACCCTGTCCAAGAAAAAATTATATTTATTGCAGGCTGTTCATTTGTCTGCAATTTGCCTCATTCTTGAGATAAAGAGTAAGTCGCTGCACAGGGCAAAGGCATTCTTCTGTTGCATGACAGTCACTTGATCTATTGAGAACTGTGACAGAGTAGTAGTTGGTCTATACAGAAGGTTTTTCCCTGCTACCAGCTTATTTAGGTGATGTGTGCAAACTTTTCCACGAGATTGCTTCAGAGGAAGAGATCTTTTGGAATAAACATACACAATGGATTGTTTGAACTAACTGACTTGAGTTAATTATAGCCTCTTGGCTGTGCCATCTCTTCTACCTGCTAATGTCTTTCCATGTCTAGTAACTACTGTCTACAAATGGTTGGTGCATGCCCATCCGTGTACAAATCACAGCATTGCCTATAAGCTTTCTAGAGACTAGACTCAGCAGTCCCAGCAGCTCATAGATGTTGACAACTATATACTTCTTCCAGCTTTACTCTGCCACCAAGACACAGTATGGAGGCCATTGCCAAGTTTGATTTCAGTGCTTCTGGAGAGGATGAGTTGAGCTTCCATGCTGGGGATATGCTGAAGGTAAGTACAGTGCCAGGCCCATTTGCCTTGACAAGACAGACGAAGATAAACATCTAGAAATGGGGATACAAGTGCAGGATACTCATCTCCCATAGGGCTTGCTATAGGTCAGCCAACAGTTCCCAGATCATTAGAGACTGTGTCCACTTCACCTGATTTTAGGTCCATAAACTGTGGATTTAGTTGCCCTACAGTCCTCCAGTAGTCAGCAGGGAAGGATAAGTACCTTTGCTGGGGCAGTGAGCTAGTTCTTCTGTACACAGATTTTGAGGGTCCTGTCTGTTTTCATTGACTATATGGGTAGTCTAAGGTGACTACATTTAGGATGACTATGTTTAAAGGCAAGCAAGATGAGTATGGTCATGAGATTGCTGTCTTATTTATTTCCAGCTCTTAAACTATGTAAAAGATACATGCATTATAGAATGTATATCTAACTTTTCACTGTAAGTAATTACTGTTAGTTGCCACTGGGGTTTTAAGCAATTGCAAATAGAAGAGGAAAAGTCCATAAGAGTTTGTTACACACATAATGGAAGAGCTTAAGAGGCCCTGGGCTAATAATATATACATCCTTGCAGGAATTTAGCAGTGGGGAATGGCAGAAGTATAGTTGATCATATACAAAACAGAGCATGTGAGAGTCTCTTTTAAAGTTGATTTGCATATGTGTTATGGTAGAAGAGTTCTTGTTAACCCTACCAAAGACCCACAGATAAAGTCACACACTGCTCCACCCTAATTGTTTATCCATTTCTCAGCCCACAGCATAGCTGTTCTGTTTCAGTTGAAAATGCCTAATTCCTCTCTAAGGCTTTAACTCCTCCACTTTCCAAAGGGGTGATGTACAACAATAGGATCTAAACCCTCGTTCGGCCAGGGAGCCTTCGCAACCTCCCTGTACAGTCCCAGCTATTCCAGTTAATAACCAGATATTGGGTCTTAGCCTTGCCTCCTCCACTACCACCATTTTTTATTTTAATGGCCTTTTAATTCTTGAAGCTTAGACAAAGCTGATGGCATCCAGAACTTATGAAGATCAAATACCAGGTTTTTTCAGAGAGCTATGAGAAGGTTCTGGAGAAATCACTGCCTCTCTTCAGCATAGATGAACACTCTCATTCCTAATTCTTCTTTAGGTCAAAAGTAGTCCCCACGTCCCTACTGTCCCATGATCTTCACCTGATATTTTCTTCCTCAGGAGACTGTGGTTTCATCAAGTCCCTGGCTGGGGTGATGGTATTGGCCAGATGACTTTTCCTTCTGTTCCTCAGTTTCCCTTCCTGTAAAATCATTATGAGCTAAAGCTTCCTTTGAAAGTACGTTGGAAGCTACTGGCGAAAAGTGTCAAATAACACTACACAGCGGTATTATTATTAGTTGTCACAGAGACTTCACTACCAGTAGAGTCAGACTGCCTCTTGCTTTAATGTCCTTGAGGCAAACAAAATAACACTTTAGCCGCCCAAGCCATAGTAACAGTAAATTAGCCTGAGTAACATTTCTCTTCTGGCATACACACACATACATTCGTAGCCCGTCATGTGCCCCCTCCTGCTGGCTGTCTTTTCTGATTTATAAAGGAGATAAGATGAACAGTATTGATGTAGAGATTAGAAAACAGGAAATATGAGGCCCTCAACCAGCAGTGACAGGAGGAAATCCACCCTCTCACCCCCCCACACATCCTTCTCTGAGAAGATGACACACTGAGAGAAACCTGCCAGCCCTGCACCGAGAACCAGCAGGTGGGTCTTTCTGGAAACCTCGCTGCCAACAGATCAGGGCCTGAGCGTGAGCAGGGAGTAGTTATCATCCCCTTTGGTTGGCCACAGCAGAAAAAAAAGAGCCTTAATCTGGTACCCGGGGATGGGGGAAACAGTGACTATACAAGCAGGGAACTCCACAGCTTTCTATTCCCCAACCTTTCTGTATCCAAATGCATAAAAAAGGCCTACGTGGCAGGCAAGGCAATGGGGAATTGGCCCCAAAGACAGGAACATCCTGTTGCCAACACCAAGCAGTTAGAATGTGCGTTAGGCTCCCAAAAACATGAGATTGGCTTACAAAACAAGTATTATTATTGTTAACAATAGACTTTAAATTAAGTCCTTTCCACTTGCTTTCTCCTTTTAAAACTGTCATGGCTCATGCTTTTAGGCTCATCTCCAAAACCAGAGAGAACAGAAACATGTTCTATTTCACAAAGCGGAATTCTATCTCAGGAGTTGGAATGTCAAACAAAACACCAAAGACCACAACATTTGCAGTAAAATCACAATGTGGTTGTATTCTTGCCCTCTCTCCTCTAGCTTAGGGCTATATGGGGGGCTATCAGCCAGGGAGCCATGAATTTGGGCAGTCCCTGGTCGGCAGTGCAGTCGCTAAGGACCATTACAGTCAACATTGATGTGAGCACACTTGAAGCTGCTCCAGTGTGTGCTGTGGACTGGCTTCCTGCTATCTTACAATCTCTTAGGTGTAACAGTGGCTTTAGAACACTTTTTGCCTCCTGCTTTTATCTACCTTGGCAAAGCCCACAGCAGCTGAAGACTTAACCCGCTAAATAATCTCTGGTGAAATGACATGTGAGAGAACATTGTAATATCTGTGCAGTCATAACACACACACACAGAGATACAGCCAGCTGTATATCCCTCCACACCCATACATGTCAGTGGAGTTTCACAGATTGTTTTTTCCAAAAAAAAAAAAAAGATGCTCCAGTACCAACTATTAAAAGCATCACAGAGAACTCCTTAAACCCCTATTAATTCCTTCAGAGATTAATTTCTCCATTTCAGAGGCATCAGACACAGGCAGACGTCATCCCCAGCCACCTGGACAGGCATTCAGCTGAAGGGATAAAGTTAACAAACAATCCCTCTAATTCTACTCATCCTTCTTTATTGCTTTGTTTTCTCTGAAGTGGTCATCAGCCACTAACCTTGCTTCACAGGGGGTGGGAAGTAGAGCATATGTGGAGTTCTATTCTTACAAGAAATTCTAGGTTTCTGCCAGAATCTGGGTTACTTTTGCCTTTCTCAGGAGACATGTTTATTCCATCCATCTCTCCATTGCAGGTTTTGAGCTCCCAGGAAGAGTGGTACAAGGCTGAGCTCAGAAGTCAAGAGGGCTACGTTCCTAAGAACTTCATTGATTTTCACGTCCCCCCGTAAGTGTCACAGAAACTGTGCACCACCATTGCACATTTCCACAGAGTGCTGTCAAGAGCACGTGTGCGTGGATGCACAAAGGAGGACACGACAGAGGAAGCACTGGTTATAACATGCTACAATTTAAGGCTGGCAAGGATTGCCATAATGCTGTACGCAGTTCTGCCAGTGCACCTTATTTCTACCCTCGAGCATCCTCTGTTCTTTCAGAGCTGAATGGTTCTCAGTGCTCTCTGTCACTCCCAAGTGACTCTTTTGTTACTTGTCGCTCAGAAGGATGTCACTGGGATGTGGCAGGAACTGCATTTAGGTCCCCTCGGACAGAAGGAGAATAGTCATGATGTGAAGTCTTGGCAACGGAGGCTGAGCACAAAAGGAAGACCAAGAGATCTCCCAGAAGATGAATTATAAGAATGCAATTCCTTCCCCCCCGACTCTAAACTACTTTAACTCCCTTTCCCCCCACTCTGCCACCCGCGTTCCCTGCCCCCCGCAGAGCGTGTGCGAGTTTTTCTCGGTACACTAGAGGTCAGTGCAATGCTACACGAAATGTGACAGCGGGTGTTGCTCATGGGTTTGCAGAGATGATAGACCAGACATGCCGCTCTGTTCCCACACACATGCAGACACACACACACACACACACACACACACACACACACACACCCTCTTCTCCACGTTTCGAGACTGCACACCCATCGATCTGTCAGAGGATGGGCATACCTTCATTTCTCTCGTTTCACTGAGTAGATGGCACTGCACTTTCAGAAAGGACTGAGGTGTTTAAACGCATGCTCAATGTGCTGTCCAGCCCTGTGCCACAAACACAATACATGGTGTTTTGACAACCTTTTCCTTTCAGGTGGCAGAAATGCTCCCCGAAGCCCCTCTACTTGTCCCCTTTTGTAAAAGTGCTGCAGCATTTCAGGAGCGAACAGGCAGAGCATGCACCAAGCCCAGTACTGCTAGCTGTAACACGCTGGTGCCCTGAGCCGGCAAACTGGGAGTGTCCAGGGATTCTCAGCGTACAAATAAGTGCCAATGTCCCCTTCGGAGGTGACACTCAGCAGCCTTTTTGGCCATAAGCCAGCCTGCCTGGCTGAGCTGAAGGACATTATTAGTTTGCTGTGAAAATACGGGCTTGTAGTTTTGGGCCTCATGGGGATGAGATCTCCCAGGCAGCTGTTGTTCGCTCTTTCACAAGGCTGTGGCATCACGTAGGGACACTAGCAGCTTCTTTTTTCACACACATTTTTCTCATGGTGTTTCTCTATGCAAGAGCTGTGAAGAAATGTTTCCACTTTGGCGCTTTTCTAAGAGAAGCAGGTCTGCACTTTGAAGCAGTTCAGGCCAGATGCTAGAAACAGATGTAGGGAAAAAAGCTGCCTCTTCTTTTTGACGGGCCATTTTTTCCCATCTTTGTCTTGTCAAGTAATCATTGAGACTTGTTATCAATACTGATTAAAGTCTTATTTCCCCTTGCTAATGATACATAGGTAAACTGTGATGATAGTAAGGAGAAGTATAATGAAACTCAAAAGTGGAAGTGACAGAGCTTATGAAACTATCAGTCCTTAATTTTAAAGCAACACGGGCAATTAAGCATTATGTAAAAGCAGAAGACTGTAGATTGTAAATCTTATTAATTGTGGAGTGGACATACATAAGTGTACATTTTTTTTTTCTCTACTGAAAAATTCCTATTTACACTATATTGTTTTACTGTTTACGGTGACTTTCTCATTATTTGTCCAGTGCCTTAGACTATCATTTGTTATGCTTGGTTAAATTTACATAAGTGTCCTTATGTATTCTGTGTTTCTGCAATTTTGTGGTATTGTAACTCTTGCAGGAACCAGTTTATTAGTACTAAAACTTTCATAGCTTGCTTCTGCTAAAAATTTATGTGTGTCCCTTGCAATATATCCATCACAGTCCAGTAATTTTCAGTCAATCCAATCTTTTTGGTTTACCAAAAGCAATTCGATGTATATGTCTGAGAATTACGTGTGTATGTATATATACATACACATTTGTAATTTAAAATTTCTTTGACCAACACCTTATTGTACTGTGCCTGTAATTACAGTTTCAGCTGAGTGTTTCTTCTTAGCAAGCCAAAGCTTACGTTGTTCTCTTTGCATCTACATGCTTTTACTGCTCAAAGAAAATGGTCTGCACCCATCAAAACCCTGTACCTTAGCATGTACATGGCCCCTGGGAGTAGTCATGTGGGCTCCTCTGATCCTTTTGTTTTGTCTTTCCTCCACCCTGCTTATTCATGTTCTACCTACCCTCAACTTTTTTGTTCCTCACCTTAGTTCACATTCCTTATTCATGTCTCTATGATTTTCCCCACCTGACAGCTGGTTTGATGAGAGGATATCCCGCCATGAAGCAGAGAACATCCTCATGAGCAAAGGAGTTGGCTCCTTCATCGTCCGAGCCAGTCAGAACTCTCACGGTGACTTCTCCATCTCTGTCAGGTATCCGCTTCTCACAGCATTTTCCTGCTTCTTTTCCTGTTTAATGGTGTCCCTAGCCTCCTCTTGACAAGATTCCTAATGTAATGTAGCCTCTTGGGAAGTTTTCATCCTGCCAGTCACTGGCAGTGCTGCTGTGTTGTGAATGAGAACGGATTAGGCATCTGATTCCCAAATGTTTCTGCCTCTTTACAAGTGACACAGTGAATGCCTCATTCCAAAGCTGCATCCCCCGGTGACTTGCTTCTCTGAAAGAGCTGCAGCAAAGCAGAATGGTACATGGGAAGTCTCCCACAGTGCAAAACATGTGCCTTCCATTTGTTTTAATTCCCTGACAGCTATAGTTACTGAATCCAAGAATCCCACTACTACCCACTAAGAGATGACTATTACATTGTTAACTTATTTTCCACAGGTCACTTAACAGCCATTGAACAAGAATGGCTTTTAAGTTGCTTCCAGCCCAGCTGCATTTCAGCAACTTATTGTAGCCCAGCCCTTCTCAGAGCGTTTGTTTCAAAGCAGAGCTCTTAAATGGTGGTTGGTTTCCCAATTTTCAGTCAAACAATTGATAACCAGTTCTAAATTAGAGTAGTGGTTAGCAACGTCTTTTCCAAACAGTGTGTACTTTCTGATTCAGGGAGCTCAAAAAGTATCTGGGAGGAATGCAGGAAAACATTCTGGTCACATCTGCACCAATAAACTAAGTACAGTCAGGCTCTATCTCTGGCTCTGAGGTCAAGCAATGTGACAGAACTCAGATCCATATGGCTAAACCTTCATCACCCCACAGAACAGAACAGCTGTGTTCAGGCAGCTCACTGCAAACAGCTCCTGGTCCACCCTGTTCCCCTAGCCATGGCCCAGCACTCTCTTGGGAAGGGCTTGTTGGTTTAGACCAAAACCATGCTAACACTTTAACAGCCTGTGTGACTATGGCACTCCAGGATGGCACTCACTCACTGTCTGGTCCCTGTTTAGTTTATTTGTGCAGATGTAGCCTCCGAGATGAGTGTTTTGAGTTCCTCAAGTTGCACAGAGCAAGGAGGTGGGTACCAAAACCAGATCACATCTGGTGCAAAGAGGAATTGTTCAAACCAGACAAGGGGCAAGAGGAGAGGAGTTGCAGGGGGGAAACAAGGGCAGAAGGTTGAGACTGTTAATTTGGCTTGTCACAGCAACTAATAATTTCTTCTTTTTATTCATTTGAGGAGGAAGAATGACCACTAGTAATGTTATTACACTAGTTATTATGCAATTATGAAACTCAGTGTATGGCTTCATGTGACTGTGTCTGCATGTAGTGGTGATGCCTGTGGTATGAAGAGGTATAATACATCTCTTATAGTCAATGCAGACTGGATGTTAACAGAAACCTGCAGAGGGTGGTGGGTAGACTACAACTGCACCTTTCTCTCCAGTACAAAGTATGGAATAAAGCTATTAGCTATTTGTGGCCCTGAAAGCTCATCTGGCCTTTATTTCAAAGGAGAGGCTTTAAAACCCTGTGCTTTGTTCTGATAGTGCTTTGTGACTGGGCAGCCCTATGGCACTCCATGTTTGTAAGTTGATGAGTCTTTCGAAATACAGAGTCACATCTAGGTCCAGTACACACAAGGACTGCCATTGCTTTACTTTCCAGAAGTCTGGGTTTGGCCAAGCAAGAAGCTTTGGCACTCTTCTGGAAAAGGCTTTTTCAAAAAATATAAAAGTACAGTCTGGTTGATGATCTTTTACTTTTCCAATTGGATCCAGGCATGAAGATGATGTGCAACACTTCAAAGTGATGAGGGATTCAAAGGGTAGCTATTACTTGTGGACAGAGAAATTCCACTCACTAAACAAGCTAGTGGACTACTACAAGACAACTTCCATCTCCAGGCAGAAGCAAATCTTCCTGAGAGACAACAACCGAGAAGAAAAGGTAAATACAAACTATCCTTAGGATTTTCTCAGTAAGGAACCGTTCTCTGGAAGGAATTCAACCCATGAGAATGTCTTGGGGTCACTGGGGGAGAGTCAGTCCTTGGAAACCCAGTCACATTGCTACACTGGTGGGCCCTGAAAAATAGATTTTTAGTGGATTCAGTGGTATGTACAGTTATATAACTGAGCAGAATTTTCCGATTCTGGTTTGGATAGCAATCAGTAGTGCTGCAAATATGCATTGAGGTGCTTTGCAAAAGCTGTGCTAAGGCCCCAGAGCTGAAATTATACGATGCCTTACACATCCAAGGGCAGCAGGACTTAGCTTATTGAAATGCCTAGATTTCATAAAGGCAGGTACACTGCTGACTGGCAGGTTGTGTCTGAGAAGAATTTGAGTCTGGTTTCCGAGTGTCCTTGAATGCACCCAGACTGCAGCTGTTATTACAGTCGAAAGTTTGTCTGCTCAGTAGAATCGTCCATCTTCTGTTACTGAGCAAACACAGTAACAGAGTGTAGAGGAACTGAGGGCAGAACCTGGAGCAGCAGCTGGTAGGAACTGAGAAGTACTGCTGAGAACATAGCAGATATGGGAACAAGCTGTGCATTCAGAGAAGATGTAGTAGATGTTTGAGAAGGCAGGGAAATCCCAGTCTAATGAATGCCTGGTTTTGTGCCAGGGGAACAAGCAAATGACATAGTAAAGACTACTATGCACTGCACACACAGTACTGGGAGTGAACATGCCTGGTCACTGCAGTAATCAAAGTCCTGCTTTACTGAGAAACGGATTCTGGTATTAAATTACCAGGATGTGCAGGTAGAGGCAAGACAGAAAGTATGTGACTTGCTCACTGCAGGAGTAGTTTTATAGGCTGCATGTGGGTCATTCTTGCTGGCTCCAAAAGAAAGATGATATATTTTTCAGTCTGAAGAAGGGGCTTGTGTTGTTGTCTCCTTCTAGACCTCTTATACAGAGCATTAAAAATGCATTAGTAAGGTATAAAATAGAGGCTATGGAACCTGTGAGAGAGAGATCACAGCAAAAAATTGTCTGGGGAAGGAGAAAGGAAGACTGTATGCATGCATATCAGCAAAGCAACCTGTTTGGGCTGACTGTGAGCAGGAAGAGAAAGAGAACAGCATTTGCTCCAAGAGGCAGACAGGCAAATGAAAGAACAGGAGTCAAGTTTGCTTTGGCAAACACTGTACATTTGTTATGGTGATGGGCTCAGCGGGGTACGTTTAGCAGTCATCACAGTGGGGTTTCTGTTCAGAATTCAAATTTCTAGATGCTACAGCCATATGATAAAATAATAGTAATATACAGATTTCAGTGCAGTCTGAAGTCTAAGGGCAGTATTTCCAAAAACAGCTTGGCTCCTGTGCCAGTCCTCACATCAGTGGCCACATTTTCAGTCTAGCACCTCCCGTTACTACCCACTCTTCAGATGGGGAACGGCTATGACAAAGATCTAAAATACAGGATTCTTGATTTGTCCTTCTGTTCAGAGAGGCAGGATCTTTCCTTTGGAAGAGTCTCCAAGGTAGAGGGTAGTGGTAGTGATCAGTGTGTAACAATTACTAAACTTCAGTCAAGAATGTGGTGGGAAGAAAAACCTGACCTCACTTTTCTGATCTTCCTTCTACCAGGAGCGGCGTGGAGGGAGCCTGGAACGAATGGGCCGGGAAGGATTCCACCTGAGTGGAGCAGCTGGAGAAGATCATTCCTCTATATCCAAGAGATATGTAGAGCATCCTATCCCCATACTGCAGCAGCAACAGGTACTAGCAGGAATAAGGGGCTGGGACACCAAGCCCAGGCACATAAAACATGGGCTGTAATTGCTTGGTAGGAAGTGAACACTCACTTTGTCAAAAATCTGCCACCCTGAACCTGCTTTAGGAAGCAGAGTTATTTAGGTCTTCATATGGGAGTAGCAGCGATGATGGTGTCGGCTTCAGGAGCTCTTTTGATGTGTAATAAATACATGGGGTTTTATTTAGTTCTGTGATCTGTGACTGATTGACAAACCAGCAAAAAATAGAAGTAAGTGTACAGTGGCCCTTTCACTGGGAACCTGGGAGGACTCCTAGGAAGTTTTGGGGGCTCCATCCCAAAAACTGGAAAACAAGAAGCAGTGTCATGTTCTTGCTCTGCTTAGGAAAGTTTGGTTTCCTTCAGAACATTCCTTATCCTCCTCCCTATGCTGGGCCCTCTCTGCACTCTTTCATCATGCTGCATCCCTGACGTACGAAGTTTCTTTACTCCTTTGCTTGCGTAGGAATGGAGACGACAACAGCACTACCTGGTGATGTCTTCAAAGTTCTTCCTGATTAATTTGGGGGCAAATAGTTTTCCTGGGATTGGCTCCTGTCTCTAGCTAGAGACAGTGTAGCATCATCCAAGGAGAGAGGACTTGTCCTACTGAAGGGAAGAAATCCAAACCCATATCCCTTAAGGCACGAGAGCTCCCACATAGCATGGACAGGGACAATTGTGAAACGGCTGTTCTCTCGTCAGACAAGCAGTGTTGCCTGTCAGGGGACTGCTACTGGAATAATACAGCTGCTGACAAAGCTGAGGGCTTGCACTCTTTGGAGCACAGTCTGTGCATGGGTCACATTTGCTACAGAGCAGAAACACTCATAGCGAAGTGCCCATGCAGTAAGTCTTTCAGCTGCAAAACCAGATTGAATTACTCGCTTTCTGGAAGGGACAGGTGAGGTGCAAATTGTGCTCCAGTCCCAGACAGCCTCAGCAACCTTTGAGGCTGACAAAGGTGCAAGTGAGACCATGGGAGTTTTTGGAAGAGTGGGTGAAAGAAAGGAAGCAGCAAGAGGGAGAAGACAAAAGCTGTTTGCAAGCAACAGCAAGCACAAGCTGTTCTTCCTCCCCTCTCGCTGCAACCTGAGCTAACTTGATGACATATTCTGTCACACCATTATCAAAAAAAGCTTAGTGCGTGCACTAAGGGCCTGGAGGGATGAAGACACTCAGTGCCTCTCAGCTGTTCAGACAGAAGAGAACCTGCTCCCTAGATGTTGCCTACTTCTTCTATCCATCCATCTGGGCTGATTTGTGTTGATAAGAGTTCATATGTGTGGTCATGTGGTTTCTTTTCTTTAAACCTGTTCTAGTCTCTTTCTTTTTTTGGATAATTGGGCTACTGGATTCTCATGATTGATCCCTGCCCTTTACAGCACAGAGAAACCCAAGAAAAAGGAAAGTAGTGAGTCCTCACATACACTGCCAGCTGTGTCAGCATTGCTGCCATTCCAGCAGCTTATGGGACAGAGAAAGAGCAAGGAGTGGGCGGGACTGGGACATAACACCAGACTGGCAAAAGTCCCCTTGGCAAGCATGTCTTTTCACCTGTGTTAGAACAGTCTTAGGTGTTCTCCAAAAGTCCCAGAGGCCAGAAAAGACCATCTCTGACCACTTTTTCCAGCATCTATGGAACACAGCTGAGAACAGTCAACTTTCAGCTTCTAACATGAAAAATCCAAAATAGAACAGTCCAAGGTGACCTCTTCCATGAGGGGCACTGCTTGAAGGACTGCAGCACAAGGACTGTATTGGAAGCAGTCATCTAAGATGACTTACATGAGGGCTGGACTCTGACTCCCTGGCCACCAATGACTCTTGAAGCCCCTCATTTATACATCTCAGCATATACATGACTTTTCTCTTGCTGATTTCATTCTAGGACAGATATGGTGGGAGTCTAGACAGAAAAGATGGGCTGCACGGACTAAGGGACCACAGCCAAGGAAGTGCAGCAGCTATGCAACGGAGACACACAGATCCACTGCACCAGCAGACACCGGTAGGTGATGTACCTGGAAGGCCTCATCTGTCCAACTCAGTGGGTCCCTTAGCAATGGCCAAGCAGCGTGGGCAATGTCACCTGCACAGAGGTTGCATGAGAAATAGTGTATTAAGCCTGTTGGGACATGTATTAGAAGATGTTTCTGAGTCTCGAGACTCTATCCCAGACCCTTGAATCTGCTTCTGGGGCAGTCTGAGGGTAGGACTATGGTGTTATATGAGCGTAGTTCTAGGACTGCTCTCAAGGTCAGTCTTAGTTAACATGCAGACTTAGTAGAAGACAGAACTTAGCATGAGCTCAACAAAATAGGCATCTGGGACATGGTGAATGAGTCCAAGCTCACCCATGGGTTTAGATCAAGCACGGGTCCAATTCAGTGGAAGACATTTCTGAAAACCTAATGATCTTTCCTAAAAGGGCTTCATGTCCACTAATGCAAGGGACTATCAAATACCTTTGACACCACTGCCAGGCCTTCCTAAGCACAGTAACTAGATGTATAGTACTCTTTTTAAGTCCTATCAAGAGTTGCCTCATGATACTGTGCTGTGCTACAGTGCTCCTTCTGTCTTGCAATGAGAAGACGTGTCATCAGTCAGTTCTACTTGTCTGCACCTGGCACATCCCCTCAGACCTACTATGCCATCAAAGTGGGATTCACCTACGGGCCACCCTCATCTGTCAGAGCCTCTTAGCACAGTGGATGTGGGCATGATCCAGATACGTTTCTGCCAACATCTCACACTCCACCACCTGGATCCACACCTGGCAGTTGACTTTACGTAACCACTTGCTCTGCAAATTCCCACTACGTGAATGTCTGCATAGAGCACAGTGTCTTTCTCTGCCTCAGCCTGTGATTCCACTGCCAACTCCAAAGTATTTCTCCACCAGCTCCTAGGAGTGTGACCTAAGGCATGCTCTTCTTCTTTGAGGAAATGCTTAACCCAGAACAACCAGAGAACCTAGATCCAAGGAGAGAAGAGAAGGACAACAGATCTTTCTCAAGTGTGAGAGAAAGAGGACAGATTGGATTAGAAAGTTTTGGAGCAAACTGGGAAATACAAACATGTCTCCTTTAGGGAAAAGCCCCAGATGTTTATTATAATTCAGCTTAAAATACAATGGCTTTTATCCCTCAGAGGCTGTGGCAATGAATAACAACATGCACTTGCTGCCACACCCCATCAGTGATCTAGAAGCCACAAAGCCAATTACAAGAACGTCTGTATGTCCAGCCAAATGAGTAGGAGCCATGTCTAAGCAGGGCCCTGCAGATTTGGCAAAAGTTAGTCCATCTTCAAACAGATCTCTCCATCTGTCCCCACAAAGTGTAACTCCCAATTTGTCCATGCCCCATGGTGTGGATGCCAACAATTTCCCAGAAAAGAAGCCCATGCTATGTCCTTTAAAATCTGATTTCCAGTCAAAACAAGAGATTCACTGCAAACGCTCCCCCAGAAGTGCCTGAAAGAGCAAGTATCATTCTTTACAATGTTCACTAGACTTGCCTGTGTTCTGGCTCTCTTGATGTATTCCTCATAGTCCTCTGCTAGCTCAGGACAAATTTCTATATCTGTACCAGCACCAGCTCACCTCCCGAGCCATTTGCTTGTAGTGTACAGCCCAGCAGGACTCAGTCAGGAGCCCTTCTCTGTGCTCCCATAACTGTCTTCAAACGCAGCTACCACAACTGATCTTACAGGGTGGAGGAGACGGAGCCATGTGAACACTATTTCCTGAAGAGCTGCTCTCAGTCTGACTTTTTACCTTACGGTGTGAATGCCCATGAATATGCTGAGGCTGCTGAGAACCCAACCGCCATCCCATGGGTGTCCCAGTAAATTGGTCCCTCCTCCCTGGCATCTTGGCCACTTCCTGGTTTAATTGCCAGATAGTCTCAATTTCAGTATTGCTTGTCCTCTCTTAGTGAACATAATGTGCCGGGGCATAAGAGGTGTGACGGGAGGATGATCTTTAGGAGTTCTGGCTCATTGTTCCCTGCCTGTCTCTATCTCCTTTCCAGCGAACGCTATGGGTCCGTGCCTTGTACGACTTTGATGCTGTGGAGCATGACGAGCTCGGCTTCCGCAGTGGAGACATCTTAGAGGTCCTGGACAGCTCCAACCCATCATGGTGGAAAGGACGTCTGCGTGGGGAGCTGGGCCTCTTCCCTGCCAACTATGTGACACCAGTGCTCCTGTGAGGGCACAGTATGCCCCAGAGGGCCATACTGGAGCTGCTCTTCTGACATGACAGGGACAGAGAGGGAGAGCATCTTCACTTGCCCCCAGGACACACAGTGTTTTTGTTTTTGTCTTAATTTATTGGCAATTGATCTTTTGAAATGTTGGTATGAAAGGGAACCCTTTGAAGAGGATAGGAATTTTTTCCCCTATTTTTCACATCCATGAAGGGGAGGGAGAAAAAATCCTGGACTGTTCACTGAGACCTTGCTGGATCCTCCCTGCCCTGTCACTGCTTTGGCTGAGTATTGACAACTTCCTGCAATTAGGTTTGTTCTGTGGAAATGCACCTCAGACAAGTCAGGCTTCAGTATTCAGGTAGCCCTATCCCTTCCTTTTGGATCTGGTAGCACTCATAGTCTCTCTGGGCTTTCTTTCTGAGGCAGGAGGAACATCCAGGTGAATTAAATGATCATTAGTAATCACATCAATCCTTCAGGTAAGGAAGGAAAGTGAGAGGGCCTTAGGTTGAGGTGCAAGGCAACTTTGACTTTTCTAATTAGTTTCTGCCATACCCCTCTGCTACTTTCCGTGGGTATGAACTGTGTGGATATACCAGATGAAGGGAATGGATCCTGTAAGCTTTTGTATCAAAAAAACTAGTGGTGAAGGTATGGGAGGCTGAAAAGCTACTTTCTTTCCTTCTTCTGATATTCCTGCTTTTCTTTCTACACTCCATAACAACTTGTCCCATTTTCAAGCTGCTATCTGAGGTACCTACATTTCTGTTAGACATCCTGGTTAGAGCAGGTCAGGCCCTTCAGCTAAACCAATATCCACTGGATCCGATAACAATGAATATCCCTCACCGGTTCCTTTTGTAAAACCGAACTGGGGAGGGGTTGGAGAGAAGAGGTTTTTCTGGTTTGGTGGCAGTTCTTTCCCTGAGAACATGGGGTGTTCAGGATCATTGTGTACACAACTCTGACTTGTTAGTGGATTGCCTCATCCAACAGGTTAGGCTGTTACTTCACAGTGTGCAGAGAATAAAGTTGTGGCCCTCAAATAGTCTGTTCTCTGTTCCAGTTTCTTTTGGATAAAATAAGGTAAATGAATAGGTTTTCAAATCATTGCTGAGCGAATGCCAAGATGTGATACAAATATACTGCAAACGCACATTAAAAATGATCCAAACCCTGTGAAGGAGACATTGCTGCATAACCACTGCTCAGGCAAGTTGATATTAAACAAGCTGCCTGAATTTTTCACAGCATGTGGGACCTCAGCAGTCAGCAAGGAAGTGATGATTTATCATTCTTGGGAAAGAAAGAAAGAAAAGACAAGTTAAAAACTCTAAAAACAAATCAGACCCAGAAAGAAAAAGTGTTCTTATCTTTTGTTGGTCCCAGTGGGAGAAAAATAATCCAGGAAATAAGTTCCTGGTAAAGTCCAATTCAATGTAGCTAGCCTAAATAAAGCTGCCAGCTAGACAAAGTATTAGCAGAAAGAAGCCATTGTCAAATTTTTGAGAGAACTCCACAAAAAGCAGATTATTAATAGGTGAAGTAAAATGAGATTAATTAACAAGGCATATAAACTCTAAATAGGATAGAAAACTTTGAAAGACATGTTAAGAGCTTATCTCAGCTGGCTACCAAGGGTGGCTCAGGAAATGGAGTGACACCATATGACTTTCTGGGCTGGACGTGGCCCTGTTCTTTTGCAGAAGCTCTGCTCTGGGCATTTATCATCTCCTTTTGAAGTGAAATTCATGAGGCTTCTTTTGGAACAAGCTACCTCATTATTGGGTTTGTGTGAAGGTGTAACCTCAGTGACTCCACAGTTTGAAGTGTGTTTTATTGTGATTTGGTCTTTTTTAACTTTTTTTTTTTTTTTTTTTTTTAAGGTAATATCAAATTTGGAAGAGAGAGGGTTAACATTCAGTAAGAGAGAGGATTAAGATCAGGGGAAGATGGTAGCAAAGAAACCAGAGACCAGCAAAGGCAGAGGAGGGATATGTATGATGAATCTTTCATATTCAGGTCTGGCTGAAAGAGAAGAAATGATATGTTCATCCTTATTCCCACCATGTCAAATCATCTTTCAATTAATTCTTTTTTTTTGATTAGTTACTTTTAAAATTAGAAGCAATGTCTCCTTTTCCTTTCTTCAGCACTCTAAAGACCCTCTTGGTAGTGAAGATGTAGTTGCATAAAATTAATTGAAGGTAATGCACTTAGCAGTTTGATAGCTCTTCACACATTTGAAACCCCTTTACAGAGATTAACTAATTAAGCAAGCCTAAGTAGTACATTGTAAGTACCCCCATGTTAACTCATGATTCGTTTGAGGAAGAGGTAAATTTTCACGTGATTTTTCTAATTGATGTTTAAGGAATTAATACTTAAGGTAATCAGCATTTAAGGACTGCACTCTAATTATGGACAACATACCAGTACCACAGTGAAATCATGATTTCCCATTAGGAGCAGCACCTAATGACACCGAAACGACTCGGAGGCGAAGGTATCACGGTGTCTGTGATAGCTATACCAGTGCCATGTCCTGCAGTGCCTTGTGCAGCTGGCCAGGCTTTGCTCTGTAAGACCCACTGTCACTTGCCTCTGCTTTGGTCCTTGCCTGCTCCCCAGCGTAGAGGCAGTGCTACCTGCCCTGACTGTACGTGCCAGTAGCCGGGAGGCACGGGCATCAGAATGCGTTTTTTGTACCCTCCCACAGTAGAAGTCGGTTTCTTCCCAGTAAAACAACAGCACAAAGGAAAACCATGGCCTTTCCCAAGTCAACGGAGTCTATAGATACAAGGGAGAGGTGTGGGCAAAGGGGGCGGTTTTGCTGGGGTGGAAGGTGATGTAGCCACTGGATGGAGGTGTTTCCATGCCCTGTGCCATTTTCTGCTGTAGTCTGCCCATGAAATTGTATCTCCCATAGATCAGGTCACTTAATAAGGGAAGAGAGAGAGAGACATTCCTCTTCTCCACCCATATATCCTGCCAACTTTCCTGCTCCTTCTTCCAACAGGTTTTAATTGTAACACAATCCTTGCTAATATTGTGGCGCTTCACTTACACCTGTGCTGTGAAAACCTCATATTCTATTGCCCGTGCAGGAGGCACCTGTTAGCAATGTTGGACAGGAGCCTTAAGATGACAGTGTGGTGCACTAAGTTTACCTGATGCTCGTCGATGTTTTGTAAAGAACTAACTCTCCAAAACACATCCTGAGAAAGCCCACTGTGAAACTGAGATGGGAAGGAATAAAGAGGAATCCAGAGAAGTATTTTGTTCGGATTTTTTCTTAAGCAAGAAAGACAGTTCATGAGAAAATAGATTGTAAACAGAGATAAAAGTAGGAAAAGTATGTGGGAAGGCAAACTTTATTATGACAAATGAAACAGAGGAAGCTGGACTTGCACATGGAAAAATAAGTCTGATGAGCACAGCTGAGCTGTGCATTCTTCCATCTGAATGAACCTTTCACCTACACTCTGCTGCAGATCCATATTTTGTTTAGAAATCTCTCTGTGATTCATAAGTCTGAGCAAAAAACAGTATATGGAAATCTTTCATGTGAAAGCTGTCCGGACGATTGTCTGTGCCACAGAATAGAGATGCCTCTGTCTTGGTGGACATGCTTACTATAGCAGCTGCGCTCACCGGAGCATGCTGCAGAAGCAACGGGAACATGGCTGGTTCCCATCTGACTGTTGACAGCACAAGAGCACCAGGGAGATGATCCTCAGTGCTGCCACAAAGTCAGCACCTGGTCAGGCTGGTAGGCCAGTCCCCCCTGTACCAGGAACACAAGTTCCTGGGTTGTTGTTGGGTTTGGTTTTTTTTTAATTGAAAGTACTTCTAAATTTCAAGGGGCTGTGCAGGAAATTTGGAGCTTTTCACAATAGGCACCTGTTTATCATATTTTCTATTCAGCAGCACCCCTTATTCTTCCTTACCAATGGGATCCTGATGCTGCAGGCTCTTGGAAGGCCATTTTGCCTTCAGCCCTTTTGGAGAGCCACCAAGGATGGCAGAAGCAAAAGGTCCAGCAGCCAGGGCCATGTGGTCAGGAGAAATCGGCCTTGAACAGCAACGTGATACCAGCTGGGACATTTTGCACTGCGGGAGCAATGCCCCAGCAGCTGTACCCCTGCAGCGACGTGAAGGGTGAGCTCTATCCTGAGTGGGAAGCAGCAAGTCTTTAATTATAGCAATGTCACATCACTGGGACAACAAAGGATGTCTGGTGGGACAGAGATGTGGCCATATGGGCTAGGGCTGTGCTCAGACTCTTGCTCTGCTTCTGCATCTCTCTGTCAAGGAGCCTGGCTTACACCAGACTAGGTGTGAGAAGAATTTGGCAATGCTGTTCCTTCCAACGCTGCCCATCCCTGCCCAGTGCAGCCAAGAAGCTTACCCGCGCCTCCCTGCAGCTGCAGCCCATCACCTCACTGTCCCTGGATACTCTGGAAAGCCCATCGCCATCGCCCGGCTTTTGCCTCTGTGCCGACAGAAAGTCGTCTGCAGACATCTCATTTCAAATACCTGTTCAAAGCAATTGGCTTAGCTGCTTTTAAATGAAACCCTATAGAGATCAGTTGAAACCATTACCATTCCCTCGATGATCCAGGCAGTAACATTTACTGGTTAACACATAGGCATTGACTAAAGAGCTTCTGACACCCAGCCACTTATTGCTGCTGAAAGCTTTGCATTTCAGTGGGGAACTATGAACTGAGTGTATGATAAAGCCTTTAATGGCACTGAGGAAGAGGGCAGAGCATTGCCAATTTCTTCAGTTTTTAGAGGCAGCTTTCATGTGACAGAATTCAGGAGCCTTAATTTGCATCAAACACAAAAAAGTTTCTTACGTAAGCAGAACGGGCAGTAGAAAACAGCCAAGGACTTATCTGTGAGCTACAGGAGAGCAGGGAAACAGGCAGGTGAGTAGGAAGAGTTCACTGACCTTTGTGCAGAGGGAAAATTCAAAGCACATTGTCTGCTGTCATTGTGCAAGTGAGAGCCGCTTGGCGGATGTCCAGCCTGCTAACATGAAAATGCAAAATTTCACAAATGGCAGGCGTGCAGGGATCCTTGTAGACATGCAGAAATAAAATTAGCTCAGGCGACAAAGGGAGGAAGAAGAAACAAACAAATTAAAAGATCTCTAGATATCTTGCGGCTTCCACCGGCTAGTCCAAGCAGGCTCGTTTCCACCAGGATTTGTGAAAGATGTAGACATGACAAGTTTGTAACAAATAAAAATGAGAGCAAATCTGTGGGAAAAAAAAAAAAAAAAAAAAAAAAATGCCGTTTAGGACATGAGTCTACTGCTGAGCACTTAATGATATAAAATAGTGACAGTGCCCTGCTATCATGACTGAAGTTCAATTCCCTGTTTAAGAGGCACTTCTGGGAAACCATTCAGTGACATCCAGCCACAGATAAAGAAAAGAAGGAAAAAAAAAGAAAAAAAAAAAAAAAAAAAGAGGTACCTTCTATACTGACCTAGAGGCCATTTACATTGTATCTTCTATGCCTGTGCTGTACTGAGTGTGTCTGACTCCGGCTGTAACTCCCCTGCGGTACTGGCCAGCCCCTCTCCTCTGAAGATCAATGCTCCCAAGCATTCTTGCTCGCAAGAACAGCAGTGCTGCAGCACTGCAGCACCAACAGACAGTAACAAACAGCAGGAACCAGTCCACAGTGACCCTTCTCATGACTGAATGTCTTCTGCCAGGTGCAAAAAGCTTGGTTGCAAAATGCTGAATCAGAAGTAGGCTGCATTGACTTTTTTACTTTTTTTGGTCTCATCCAAATTTATGAGGGGGGTAAAAAAAAAAAAAAAAAATCAACTGCAAGTTTGCTATGAGCACCAAGGGGTTGGGGAACTGCTCTTTGCTCTGCCCCTTCTAGAGACATTTTCATCAGAGCTGAATGCCTGTGTATCACCAACAGCTCGTTCTGAACTAGCAGCTTTTTCCACTCACTTGGCAAAGGTGTGAGTAGGAGGGATATGTGGCAGCAGAAAATCAACTCGCTGTAGTTGCATATCTATATATCTGAGCTTGCCATTGTGATGGCAGCTGTTCTTCTGTTATCGGATGAAGATGGTCTGCTAATAACAATGGCCATGATTTCATCAGCGCGGGTGAGTCAATCTAACAGCTCACTGCCACCCTGCAGAAAACCATCCACTTGGGTTTTGCTGGGTTAATGAGTTGAGTCAGCTCACCAAGGGCAGCGTGAGGGGGCTCAGAGCCAGCTCCCAGTGAGCAGTGGGAATGGACAGCCAGGAAAGGGTAAGATAGAACCTCCCAGCAGGAGCTCCTCCAGCAGGAGCTATTCGACCTCCTCACTCGAGGCTGCAGACCCAGCAAAATGAAAGCTTACTTGCCTTTGAGGTTGCCATAATGCCTTTATATGAGTAGGAAATCCTTTCTTTAAATCTTGTTTGTGAGATCAGAGCAGGGGCAGGAAAGGGGGAAGAACTCAGATAGGCTACAAACAGCGCATCGTACATCTCCTCCGTGGAAGCTCACAGAAAATCTTTTCATTTAGGCAGCAAAGCTATAAGGGTTTTTTTAATTTTTAGACTGCAAATTAAAGCAGGAAAAAAACTAATTCCTAATATGGTCACAATACTAAACCTCTCAATCTTTCAAGCTATTACGAACATTACCTCTGAGGGGAATGGGTCATGAACAACAGTTTTCAGGAGGAAAAAAAAAATAATAGCAAGAAGCACCTTGCCACCCTGTGAAATAGCTGAATTAGTGCCACTTGTTGCTGATGCCTCTGTTTGTGGGTGGGGTGCAGTATCAGTCATGTTTATCAGGTTGGAGAGCACACCAGTGCTTACAAGTTTAAATCTTCAGCATCAGCTGACCAAAATGATAGCTGCATATTCTCATTTAAAATGTGCATGACTTGAAGGGCACAGACGTTTCACAAGCATTTGCACAGCAGAATGTGCTCTGGAACACCAGTTGTAAACGTCTTGAATTTAGGACTCCGAAAATAAGAGGTAAGGCTTCAAGACACACAAATGGGTGGTTTGCACTGACTTTAGACAAGTTCAGACTAAAAAATAAAATGTGCATATTTAAAAGAGAAGGTTCATAACCCCTTGAGCCACGTAGCAAATTTGCTGTGGTCTCTACCGCACAGTCTCCAGCTCAAGGCTAGCAAAAGGGCTGGATACAAGATTTACCAGGTGAAATACTCTGGACTTTGTTATGGGAAGCTGGGGAACACGGTCACAACTGTCCCTTCAGTCTCCTGAAGCCTTTGGCTCGGTTGGTGAATTGAAGGCCAACCACTACGATGAGAGATACCATTACTAACAAAAGACTGGTGGTGTTTATTGTCCTTGCAACAAACATTTAAACATGAAGCTTATTTTTCTGAAGTGCTGGCTTCCCTGGGTCTGGAGGAAGCTGTCTCGGATAGCAGTCTGTTTTAGCTTGAGTGTGCAGCTGTGGCATGTGCAGGTTTAAGTGTGACTCTGGGAGGAGGGGGGGCACCTGAGAAGACATCTGAGCAGGCAAGTGGGACTGAGCTTTGTCTGAGTAAGTCACTGTTGTACATTTTAAGTCCATGGAGCTATTCTGATTTTTATTAGCTGAGGTTTTGCCTCGTTATTCCAGAAGGAGATCATACTTTAATTTGATAAGATCTTCATGTAGGGAGCCAAAGGGTGTGGGTAGTGATTTACTCCCCTTTGAAATTATAATTATCATCTTTCATCTATTTAAAGAATCTTCATATTTACCTATGTAAGACAGTCTAATATGGCCAAGGCCTCGTGGTTGTCTTTTCTCATGACTCAGACAAAGTTGACCACAGCTCCAAAGCTCTTCTCAACATACTCTTCTTATTATGCTTTATTGTTTATACCTTCCTCATTTCTGCAGCCTCCAGCTTATTGAAAAAGCTGCTGCAAAAGGTGGGGTTTTTTTCCAACCATGTCTGCACAGGGGAAATGTGTCACTTAGGAAAAAGAGCTGGTTGACTTAGAGCTATTTCAGCTCAGTAAATAACTCAAGCTGCTGACAAGTGGCATGACTGTTTCACAGTGAGTGGTCAAACCAAGCATCCTGCATGGATGCATGCAGTCCACACAGCAGAAGTGAAGGACACTGTTCGGTGGCAGCCCGTCCGGTGTAGAACAACAGACCTCACAGGGCAATCAGTGAGAAACAACTGTGTTGTAAGTGAACATAAATGACTATCCCATGTAAAGAAGAGCTAACATTTTGAGGAATACAGTGCCCAAGGAGGCTGAAGCCTAGCATATGCAAGACACATGTTGTGTTCAAAGAGCATTAACCAAGACTGGCTAACCCATTTTTAAGGCAGCTGTCCTTTGTTCATGCAAAATTCAAATTTATGTTGAGCATCCTGTTACGTGGAGTGTGGGTGCAAAACTCTTTCTAATAGGATGTGTACTCCTAGCATAGACAAGGCTTGGCTGGCTCAGCGTTGCAATCACATCAACCTCCTATTTGCATCCCGCCACTGTCTCCCTTTGCACTCCCACATTAGCTACAAGCTCTTGTCTTCGTCATCATAGCTTCTAATTCCTTCGTCCTGTATCCCCAGCTCAAATGCCTCATTATGATCCTGGAATTCATTCTACAGTGTTCCTAAAGTTCACAGTCCCCATCACTCTCAAGAGTGTGTACATTTGCCTTCTATTTCATTCCACCCATCATGGACATTAGTGGATGCTCTGTGCATGTGTGTGTGTGTGTGTTGTTTGGGTTTTTTTTTAAGTTTTGCTAGTATTATTTTAGTATTTATTTTCACTACTCCCAAGGTGCCATAAGCACTTAGGAATGCCAAATCCACGCCAAGGCACTATGGCCATGCCCCAGAGTTCTTGCAGCTTCCAGCTAGCGAGAAGAGGTGCGTACAGGCAAGTAGACAGGAGTAGCACAAGGAAGCAATGAGGCAGGATAGATCACTGTGATGGCCAAAGCAGCAGGCATTCTTGACTCTCTGAATAACTCCGTGCATATTATATGAGTAAAGTATTTCCCTCTCTGACTTGAAATCCCTTTTAGGGCTTGTTTGTGCTACAGGATGTACAGCAGCACCACTATGCAAGTAGTAACTCCACTGCCAGTGCTCCCCGGTGCTTCTCCCCTCTCACAGCTTTGCTCCCGGTGAAGCAGTGTGGTTTCCCCATGTTCTGTGAATGGGGCAGGGGGGAGCTGGACCCCTCCAGGCATGTGCAGAGATGGGCAGCCAGTTCGCGTGCTGTGAGCCTGGCAGAGGTGCTCTGCTGGTGGTCTGATCCTTTAACCCCCAGGTAAAGAGCACTGAGGAGAGAAGAGTCCTTAAAGCAAAGACCACTCGCCTATGTAGGGCCACAGTTTTTACCTGGAACAATAATTTGGCCTCACCTTGTCAACTTGCAGTTTGTAAGACAGAGCTGGTTTTCCCTCCCTGTCTGCACAGCACATCAACACTTGGGTCATGAGCTAGTCTGGAAGTTTGGGTCACTCCTGGGGTATGAATGATTGATTTCAATTAATAAGGAATGAAGCTGAGAGGACCCCTGTGATGCTGGAATCCGGAGTCAGCAGGTTTGGCAGAACTTTGTGAAGTTTCAGCCTTTGCGTCAATGTCTGTGTTTTAGGAAGCAGCAGCTTGTGCTGGCTCGGTGGCAGAGCTCAGTCAGCAATTAGAAATAAAAAAGTAACATATGACAACTAGGAGGAAAAAAAAAAAAAAAAAAACAAAACAAAAACAACAAAACTGGACCGCAATTGTTCTAAAGCAGAAATTATGAAATGTAGAAAACTGACAGGGAAAACTGAACGCAGCAAGGACACGACCCTGGCTGGAAAAGCTAAAAACAGTGAAGGCTTTTAAGAAAATCTGCAATAGGAAAAACTCTAGCAACGATACAGACTTAACAACATTTTTATTGATAGAGAGAAGACACGGGGCCATGTGCCAGTTTTTATGGAATAAGCAATATATATTCATCTTGGCAAACTCTGTCCTACAGCTTTGTGCCCAGTCCCACCCAAAACACAAGGGGTGAGAGGAAGACAGTATAGAAATCACTTGCCTGGACATATCTATGCTGAGAGAGGATGTGGCAGGTTCAGAATATAAGACAGGAGGACCAACAAATGGGGAAGAGGATAGTTTTCATTGAACCCTGACTCCCAAGCCCATGAGAGCCTCAGCGTCACGCTGAATGGAGGACAATGAAATGGGAAGTCACAAAGGCCCGAATCCTGACAGAAGTCTTTATTTTCACACCCAATTTCTTTATATTAACGGCATCTAATGCCTATTAATGGCATCTAAAGCCCGTAATGGCACCGAGTTGCAGTGGAGCTCCCTTGCATAAGTGGGAATTCAATGTCTAACCACACTTGAGGATCTGACCTTCCAAAACGGACCCCTCCAGACCCTGCAGCGTCCCTGGAGCCTGCGCTGTGCAAGGGATAGTGCGGGGGGGAGTACCGCATGGGATGGGAACAGAGCATCCTGTCCCTGCGGTGGAGGGGAGTTGCTGCACACAGGATACTCTGGCACAGGCTGCTGACATCCTGGATCCAAGTTAATTACTTGTGTCGTCATTTTCGTTCTCTGGCTTCCCCACTAATGTTTCCTCCATATTTCTATGGGTTTGTGTGTGCAGCTGCCTGTGGTCCAGAAGGTGTGTTATCTTCCCATCCTGACACCTTGATAGGCAGTAGGACGAGTCAGATAGAGCACTAAGAGGTAATTAGCATTCAAAAAGGTCAAGAGCTCACTTGGGGGTTGTGCACGACTTGGTTTTCCCAACTTCTTGTCAGAAACAAGTGCTGATAGATCAAGGGTGGTCACCAGTGGTGATACTGCAAACATGAAATCAAACCTTGGTGGTGCTTCAGAAAAAGTGCATGGGGCTAAGGAGGAGTTCACCTTGCACATTTGCTCATCTGCAGGAAAGGGAGGTCGTGAAATGCTGCCCAGAAAACACAGAGCATGCTGCAGAGACCTTGCTGTTTGCTTGCTGCTCCTCTCCTCTGCTGTCCAGGGTGATCTCATGCTCTGAGGAAGTTTCCTTTTTGGTGGATGTAATGTGTCAAGTACTCCTCTCCTGTCCTACAGCAAGCTTGCTGGTCCCTCATTTTCAGTGTACACCAATATATATGTAGACTACTGTGTGTATGTGTGTGTTTGTAGAAGATACAGTTAGTACCTGTTTAGATTTGTGGGTATGTGTGCTTGTTAGGAGTTTCATAATTTCTCCTGGAGTTTCCTTATGTGCAAAATGGAGATAATAACACGTAATTACCTACCGTGCAGGGCTGTTGTAAGGACAAATTAACCAATGCTTGTGTGGGTGTTTGCAAATGAAAAGCATGATATTAAGACTAAATATAATGATTGAATGTTACAGAAGAGTTTGTATTTATTATGGTGATTGAAAATGAGACGAGAGCACTTTGTGGGTGTTTATTTCTTGTGCAGTCCCAAGTATTTGTGGAAGGTGGGAAACTGGGGGAGCTGAGTTTAGGGTAGGTGTCAAAGAGATGGTTAAAGTTAACCTTATAGCCTGCTGACTTTCTTCTCTCAGCTAAGTTGATGTTGAACAAGGGACAAGAGAACACAGGAATGAAAACAGAGGCAAGCTGTAGAGGGAAGGAATGAAAACATAATCAGTTGAAGATCATAATTTCTAAGAAAGAAGAAACAAAACAAAAAACACACACCAAAAAAAAAAAAACTGAATGGGAAAATAAAAGCTAGGGGAAATGAGGACAAGGGAGAGAAAAGAAACCTCAGGGATTCATGGTGTTACATTATTTCAGTACATGGAATTGTGAGAAAGTAAACACCAATTTAAAAAAGGCATCAGAAACAACTGACGGAAAGTATGTGCCGAGAAGGAAAAAGAGTTGAATGGTAAGGAAGCAAGAGATGTGCTTAATTATTTATTATTTTCATTTAATTAAGTGTAGTGGCATAATTCTTTTATTTCCTATGCGTTGTTGAGAGGCACTTCTTTGCAAACCTTAAAGATGGTGTCATGTATTTCAGACACTTTTTCCATGTGTTCCACAGGCAGGCTGGTGAGGGTTAAGGTGTGGATGCATTTGTCTGCCTGAGAATGGCTCTGTCTGGTTTCATTTGGTTTTCATACTGTCTCTGGAGAATTAATGGAAGAAATTCATTTCCATCTACTCCAGTGAAGCTGTACCAGGAGTGAATCAGACCTTTCTCCCTGCTAAATGCAGCTGTTGCCCTGTGACACTCTGATCCAAAGTGTATTTCAGATTAAATCTGGAATGTTTTGTGACTAAACACAAAAAAAGAGAACTAAAGCTTACTTGTTACGATCTCTCAGTGAGTATGGTATGTTGCTGTGTGAGCTGCCCAGAGGACTGGCAAGGGGAGGTGGACCATGAGAAGGGGTAAGGGGTAAATAGCCACTACACTGCAGAGTTTAGGGAGCAGACTGCCCTTCTTTACAAATTGTCCTGGGTTAGAATGAAAATAATTGGAAAACTTCCCTGCAGGGTCCAGCGGCCTGTTTGCCTTTGATCCCTCTTGTTCAGCCTCTCTCATCCTCACCTTCCCTTCTTCAACATCTCTACGAATCCAGGATGGCTCCAGTTCTTCACCTGGTCCTTGTTTCACATCTCTTCTTTGCACCCCAAAACTTATTTTGGGCTGACTCACTCTCACCTCAACTCATTGACCTAAATTAATCCTTTGTGCAATCCAACTGACTAAAATTGACGTAAATGGAGTTACATCAGAGCTGAAATTAACCCAGTCTGACTAAAATAGCACCTGCCTTTTCTACTGAACCATTGCTTCTCTCTTCCCCACCTCCACCCACATATCATGATTTTAACATTTCTTTCTCTTTATTGCTCTTTCTCTTAACCCGCTGCCACGAGCAAGCTGTATTCTTGGTGGCTGGTGTTGCTTTCTCCTCTCCAGCATCCTGCTCTCCTTCATCCCTGCAGCACAGGCTGTCGGTCCCTGTTAACAGACGAGCCTTGCCTGTATCCAAGTCTGTGCAACAGCTTTTCACCTTCCATTAGATTTTGCTGTCCTTTATGGTAGAGCTGCACTGGCTGAGTTCAAATCCTGGTTGCAGTGGGCACTTCACACGCTCACAGAAATTATCATCTCACTCCAAAGAATTTGCAAGTCAGAGTGCCAAGATGTACAGAGATGAGGGGGAAAGTCAGGTGAAGTTATTTGCCAAAGGTAACAAAGCAGGACAATGGCAGAGCTGTGGATGTCAGACTCAAATCTCCTCTTCCTTTTCCATGACTATCTTTATGCCAGCACAGCATTTCTTATCACCTCTTACAGCCATGATCTTTGGGCCATTACCCTCGTGCAGTGGTTAAGTATCTCCTTCGCTTTCTTTCTCATCCCCTCTGGCTTTCTGACTTTCAGCTTGCCCTTGGAGCCTGCTCAAGTTGTCTAGGCTTTCTTCCCTCCTCTTGCAAAAACCCTGGGTGTTCGCATCTGGATATCTCTTTGGGGCAAGGATTTATTCTGTAATTACTCTAGCTTATTTATTATCGTGGCATATACATCTGCAGTGTTATGCAAACTGTAAAGGCTTCTAGTTCTAAAGGTCACCACGGGTGTACCTTGTATTTACCTTCTAAATGCAGATGAGCTCAGAACAAAAGGGACTGGCAGGCCACTGAGTAGATGAAGGCAGGGAATCACCCTGATCTAACTAATTTGCCGGGGCAGTGTTCATAAAAGCAGGTTACCTAGTGCTGAGAACAAACAACCCGATCCAAACTTGCTCTCTTCCAGCCGACTGAATTAATTCCTCAGCACTGCTGTGTAGTCCCACAGCAGTATATAGCTGCAAGTCCTGGACACCCAGAGCAGGAGCCTAGCCAGTTCTCATCCTAAATGGCAGGCCTGGCCAGTCTCCCATGCTGGGACTCGCGTGTGGCGCTTCTTATTCTCTTGTGAGTATGGTGACTGCCTTTCGTTCTGCAATGTGGAGTGCCAGCCAGAGCCTCCTGGAGGTGATGGACAAAGGCTGTGATGTTGTCTTGCCATGGTGGATTTGGCTGCAAGCTCAAAAGAGCCTTGCTGCAGCTAATTGTCCTTTAGGTGAAGCCTAGCTGGAAAGGCACCGTGCTACCCACTGACCGAGGCCACCAGTACATCCCTCATGTTGCTTGTCATAAAGCTACCCCAAGGATTGGCATGAGTGATATGTGAGCTGTAATTTGTTATCCACGTTGCTCTGCAGTATTGAAAGAGGATCACAAGGCAATTACTTTACATGAGAGGATGATGTGACGCCACTACACCCTATACACAACTTGCAGGAAGGGTAGAAGGATAAATTAAATGTTTGTGAGAAATGCAAAATGCTAAGCCATTAGTAGCAGTCCTTCCCAAGATCATCCGCTGTCTAATCACATTTCCTGCCTTACTGTGGTTTAGGTCAATTGTCAGTATGAGGGAAAAAAAAAAAATCCAGTCATCTCTTCCTCTGCTAATTAGCAGCCTCCATGGAGTGGAAGTAGAGCCATAAAGACTGGACTCTCTCATCCTGCTTGTCAGAGCAGAGGTACTCTGGTAGGGATGGGGATCTGCCACAGGCTGCACTCTTCCTCAGAGAATGCAGCTGCTTCTCCAACAGAAGAAAATATGTGAGGGTGGAGAAGAAAGTGTCGGGATCTGACAATCAGAAACATGTTACTGGGCCATCCTTGCTAGAAGAGTAAAAGCAAAAATGCCCATGGTCACTCCCAAGGGAAGAGTTTTAAAAGATCCTGTAAAAGGGTGGCAGGGCAAATAGAAAAGAGCAGGTAAGGAGAATAGGCTAAATACAAGGAGAGATCTATGGATTCTCCCTCATCGGGAGAAGAGGAAAAAGGAATATGGATAAGTTCAGAGCCGTGGCTTATTTCTGCTGCAGCTCCTCCTCCCCCTTCCTTCCACCCATGCATTTTGCATGAGGGTACAGCATGGTAACCTACAACAGCCTCAAAATAAAGAGTAGTGGGGGACAATCTGTCTGAAAAATGCCCCTCTGGAGAAAGGAATCTCTTAAATATGATGCTCAAAGTGTTCAGATATTAACAGATGAGAATGGTTTATGAATCTAGATTAGCTCAGAATCCGTTTGACTATTTTTAAAACTCTAAGGCTGAAAGCTATAAACCTTCCTAAGAGAAATGCCACTTATTTTAAAATGAGCAGCGAAATCTTGATTAATTGAGTTGCAAAAGAAATGGATCTAAAAACAGGCACTGGAGGAACATAAGTGCATTATGCATTTGGGTTTTGCTTTTGGAAGAATTCAAACCCAGATCTTTCTGCCAACGCTAATCTGAAAATATGACATTCTAAGCCTGAATTCAGGTGCCCGTAGACCCAGGGAGGGACAGCCTAGGTCACTGTCCCTGTGACACTGTCTCAGGACCAAGACCATCACCGTGCCTCAGGCTGGCTGGCTTAGGAGCTCTTCCCTACTGAAGCCCAAGATAGGAGTGTCTCCTGTATCAAAATGTAGGCACTATGCTAGCTTCTCCTTGTGTGGCTTTGGGGTGGCTGGAGTGCACCCCTACTTGGAGCAACGTTATAGCCTGGGATAAATGCTGCAGTGCAGTGTCTTGGTCAAGCAAGGGTGATTTGTCCACAGAAAGAGCAGCCAGTGACAGAGCCAGGGCATGTCACCTGGTACTTTTTTTTATGGCCTTAGTTCTGGATTTATAAGGCAAAGAAATTAAACAGCAGATTTCAAGCATAACCTCCTGTAAAGCTTTGCTTTTGCACCTACAACCCATCTCTGGAAACAGCCTTTCAGGAGGGAGGTCTGGTCAGCTCCTTTTATTTTTTTTCTCTGACTCACAGAAGTCGCTTGCACCCACTTGATCTGCCTTTACTGTGGCACTGCTGGACAGAAACACCGACAAGTGAAAAGTAGGGATCCTCCGGAGCTAGCAGTGCTCCTGATAAGGTCATGAGCAGCTGACTTCTCCTTTACATTGCCTCTCTGGATATTTTTAAGCTAAATACACATCTGAGGCCAATGTATGCTGATCAGTAAAGGGCATCTTCCAAACCCGATAAACGCACTTCTACCACATCTTAAAATCTAGCTATACCTTTCTTTATGTTCATGAATCACAAATCAACTTGTTCCAACTCCAGGTCTAAGCCTACACTTCAGCCTTCTGCATCTTCCCTCAGAGGGTTCCCTTTTTCTTTCCTATGCTGCTGCCTTCACACAGTTTTGCATTTATTGTGGGGGCCGAACTGCTTCCTACCTGTTCATTTTTGTAGTTTTAGGGCCAACTTTAACTTCTCCCTGCCATATTCAAGCCTCACAGTTCTATTCTTTCACCCTCCTTATAAAAAACAGGGCTTACTATTTTGCCATGGCTTTTTTTAGCCATCTTCCTGGATAGCTAAAACTTTGTGGATACCAGAGCCTCATCTTTGCTTCCCACTGCTCTCTTCTTCTCCACTTATGCAGCTTTTCAAATGAATTTCTTCACTCTTGGACACATCCCAGCACTCTCGCATCTCCTCCACTGACTCCTTCTTATCCACCACATGGCATTGGGACATCTGGTCCTTGTCATCAGCACGTAACTCCATCTCCCACCTCATCTTGCTGCACTGGTTGATGGTCTGCTCCACCACATCAGGATTGTCCCATTAATTGCTTCCTGCCAGTCTGCTCCTCGTCCCTCCAGCCTCTGCCTGGGACACCCACCCCAGCCTTCCCTCTGTGCTCTTCTTCTCTTCCCATCAAGTCTCACCTGAGCGTTCTCTTCTCCAAACAGTCAGTAGCAATGCACACTGACAGTTGACTAGTACACAGGTAAGCACACGATGCTGTAGACTTATTGCTGCATTAACTTACCCCTGCCCCCACTCCTGGTGTTTCTTTGTCTTTAAAGCACACTGTGATTTGAGAGCTACATAATTACAGCTGCAATTAAGCATCCTATTCAGAGACTGCATTGCTTATTCCTCACTGTTTTCTTTAGCAAGAGCTTCCATTCACGGTTTGGCTCATGTGCAAAGGGACTCTACAGCTGTTTGGGGTTTTTTTTGTTGTTGTTTTGTTTTTTTTTTTTTTACCTTCTCCACCCCTTAGCAGGAGAAACCGAAGTAAAAGCAGATGATGTTGGTTTGTGGTTTTATTTTTTTAAGCTCTTCCCCGCAGCAGTCCTGTGAAGCAGAGTAGTATTTTCCTCATCTAGAGATAGGGAACTGAGGCACAGCAGTTGACTTGACCAAGGCCCCGCAGAGTAGCTCATCTGAATTCTGAATTGCAACCAGTTTTGAGTCCTTGCCTATATGTGAGTTGAAAGATTAAGCAAGAGACCTGGGTCAGCGCTATTTCTTACAGTAAACTGTCTCAAACTCTTGCCCTGTGAATGGGAGCAGCCGGGGAAAACAGCTAAAGGCCATTCTGTGCGTGCTCAGTCAGCAAATACCTTGCTGCAAGAAATGAGCCCACAAACACAGTTGTTCCTTTCTGCTCTCTTCAGAGGACTCTCTTACCTGTTTACTCTCACATGCAAACAACAACTGAAAAACTGAGTGGGAGGCCAGAAGCACTTGACTCAGTTGCAGCAATTCTCCAATTCAGCAGCTAGGTTTTCTCCCCGAGGCATTGTAATATGACAGAAAGGAAGCATCTGAAAGCATTTCTTCATCCTCCAGATTGCAGTCTGTCACTGCTGCTGCAGAAGTGACACGCCTACCTTCCATCGCCTGCAGCTCTTTGGGTCGCTGGAGGGGAAACGGTGAAGGCAAACCCTTCTTCCTCTCCACCCTGAAATTGCCTTGTTTCTGGCTTTTTAGCTTTGCCAGTACTTGGACGTGACTAATACAGCCATTCCTGCGCTGGGCTGGCAGCCCTTGCAAATGAAATTTCAGTCTGAGGACAAGCAGAGCGCAGCTTGCTGCGCACGTAATAGTCTTGCCACAGACTCCTGGATCCTGGCTGCAGAGAAGAGAGTCAAGAAGATGCAATCTCCACCAAGCCTTTGCGAGTCTTGTTGTGGTGCTAGCCAGCACAGAGAAGGAGTGTAGTGTTTAATAACAACCATGGCACAGGCACCTATTTATTTACCCTTCCATTTCAAGATGGCAAAGCCCCATCACCTCAGGCTAAACTGCAGCTGGGACACAGAAGTGGAAAACACTCTTGTATCCTCCATCCCTTAAGCCATCCTGTTTTCTTTGCAAAACTCATTTTTAACCTGTTGCTGCTTTTTATGGAGAGGAAAAAAAAAATAAAAACAAAACAAAGCAATAACCCAAAAGGTTGTATGGTAGATCATGTCATTTTGTTTTGGAGGATACCGCCCCTCAAAAAAAGGCTTCTAAAATACAGCTCTCAACCACTATATTACAAAATGATACTTTCTTTTTAATACCTGCCCTTGGTTTTGCTCCAATTTTGCATGTAGATGCTGACTGCTCTTGGGGAGAAATAAGATGTAGATGGGGGGGAAGGCATCAGAATTTTATTCCTGAAGAGTTGAGCACCAAAAGGTTTATAACAAGAGCTTGTAGCAGTTTGTCACAAGAAAAACACTGCTGGGAAATTTATCAAAGAATATATCATGAGGTGGGCTATTTAGGGACTGAAATTACACAGGAAGGACTGGCAAGAGAGATGTATGCTCAGGACAAGTGCAGTTACAATTAATGCTAAATATAAGGTGTCATATCTTTATCTAATGCACAACCTGCACTGCCTTGCAAAGGAAAGTGAAGCAATTAGGCCCAAGTAACCAGAATATACGTGGGAGGTGTTTGAAGGCAGAAGATTTAAAACACTGTAATGGGGTTGGGGGAGGGTTACAATAAGAGGTAATATTTCCTGATAGGTTAGTTGACATCCTTTGGAGAACGTTTTGGAACCAGACCAGAAAAGTAAGCAAGACCTTAACCAGGAC
This sequence comes from Tyto alba, assembly GCF_018691265.1. Taxonomy (NCBI): domain Eukaryota; kingdom Metazoa; phylum Chordata; class Aves; order Strigiformes; family Tytonidae; genus Tyto; species Tyto alba. Next base: position 34,129,251 of record NW_024881282.1, read on the forward strand.
TTGGCTGGGATGACACCCAAACAAAGGCAAGAAGCAAAGAGACCCAACCCTGCCTACCTACACGCAGCCCCTCCAGCGAGTAATCCCCAGGAACAAAATAAATCAAAGGACTGATAGTGTAGTTTTGCACGGATTTGCAGCTGCCTCAGCCCAGTCCAAAAGCAGGCTTCCCCTTTCTCTTGAGCCAGTGCTAAGGGCAGAGAGGAAAACCTGAGCTGAAACAATAATGACCCTCTCCTAGAGAGGGAAACTGCAATTCGCTCCTTGATCCCAGAGGGGCAGGGCCAGGCACAAATACATCCCCCCACCCTGCCTACCACGTTTCTTCTTCTCCAGTCCCAAAGGGTTGGGTTACCTCTGTGACAGAGAGGGCAGGCAGTTTGTTAGCACAGCCCTTTTTACCAGTCTTTGAGGTGAGGCTGTCAGCCGGAGGGTCAAGGTATATCAAAAGGTACTGAATCATCAGACCTTACAAAAACTCCATATAGGAAATGTGCTTGGTTGGAATGTACTGCTGCGAGAATGGGGAGAGGGGCTGGGACACATACAGGCATTGGGAAAGGGTATCTCTCAGATTTTGCACAGGTCCTTGCTCCTGTTTATCATACCAACACACTGACAACACTGTCTTTTACAGTGAGAGATGGGGGCTAAACATTTCATCACAACAAACTGAAAAATCTCTGCTGCTTTTACTTGGATGTGGGAAATGTTCACTTGCTTTAAATATAAAACTAAACATATATTTGTGAATCTACTGTTGCTTTCATGTGGGAGCTTTAGCTCAACACAAAGGATTACGTTGCGCAGCTACAAATGAATAGAGCACCTAGGATTAAAGAGATTTTATTTAGCCATACATGAAATAGCAGAGCTGATGAGCTGATGGCAGCCCCTGGTACAGAGTGAAAAAAAAAAAAAAAAAAAAAAAAGAATACACACCAAAAAGTAGTTTAGTAAGCACTGTCACTAACAAAGGCACATCTCCTGTGTATTTCTATATTGTGGTTGATTGACTGGGGTGTCTAAGATGGCATAAACTTCATATGAAGCTTTTCATACAGATTAGGCACTTATTAGTGTTTTTACTTTTATGGAATATCTGAAATCTAATAAGGCATGAACCCATGTTGTAACTTTCCCTTTGGAGACTGTGATAGGGTCTCTTTTTGCAATCAGGCCATTAATTTTCAGAAAATCTGTAGGGATGTAATTACGCTTTTGCCAAACTTGTTTGAAATCAGCCAGTGGGTTCAAAAGTTATTAGAGAGATGGACAAACAGGCAGACAAATGCAGACACCATGACCACATAAGCCTCATTTCCATTGGAAATCAGGCTAAAAGAACCTATATTGAAATTAATTTTTAAAGGGGACTTGGTAGGCAGAGGAGTAGACCTTTGCAAAGTGCAATTTCAAATTTTAAGTGAATTTCATGCTAGGAAAAGCTATTGATGACAGTCTGGAATACTAAAATTCTCCCTTCTACCTAAAGAAGAGGAACAGCACAGGATGAGCTCCAGTGCCCCATCTCATCCTTGTATTTTTAACTGGATTTGCGCTGAGCACAGATGACTGCTTATAGAGAGGAGACAAAGAGCAGCTCCAGCAACTCTGTCCCTACAGTTTTTTGTGCACGTGAGCACTTAGGGCTAATCACATACGTAAAGTGCTGCAGATGCCTCTGAATATTTGTATTTCACCACTGTCTTGCCTTTATCCCCATTTCCTTGCTCATCCCTGTCCCTGGGCTGCAAGGGGGAAGCACGGCTTTTTATCCTTTGTGTATGCACTGCAAACCGCAGCGGGGCCTGAATCTTGATTAGGGCCCCTAGCAACTACCACATACCATGCAAAAATCGTAATTTAACATTACAGCCCCTAGTGTCTCAGCTGGGACACTTGTATTGAGCCGGGGGTATTGATTCACGCGCTCAGCCAGAGACTAGGAGCAGGGCTGGTTTATTCCCAGCTCTGACACCAGCCTGCTGGGTGGCCTTGGGCAAATCGCTCCGTCATTTTCCCATCTGTAAACACGGTACCCACCTCCTGCTTTTTGGGAGTTGCCGAGCTGCCGCTGCTGCTCTGTAAGTGGGTTTGGAGACGGCCAGCTAGCAGTCGGCCGCAGCGGACGGACCGTGGCTTGCGGCCACCGCGGTGCTCTTGCTCGCATCCCTGGCCCCACGCATGTCCCCCTCCTTTCCCCGTGAGAGCCCTTCAGGTGGCTGCCACATCTGAAAAAAAAAAATAAAAAAAAAAAATAAAAAAGGGGGGAGGGGGGGAAACACTCTTAAATATTTTTGCATTTGCACCCCAAAATACACCCGCAGCCCAGGCCTGGTTCTCCTCCAAGCGCTGTGGTCGGGGCCCCCCATGCTGGTGCGAGGGGGGGGGTGTGGGGTGTGGGGGGGGCCACCCTCGCCGCTCCCCCAGGGGCTGGGGCCACGCATGGGGCTGGGCGAGGGGTAGCACGGCGGGGACAGCCGTGTCCCCAGGGAGCGCGAGGGGCTGGCGCAGGGCGGTGCGGCCGCTCCACCCGTCGGGGCGGGCGCGGGCAGGGCAGGTGAGGCCTCGCCTTTCCCTCCTCCCGCAGCCTCCCGGCCGGCCGGCGCTGCGCTGCGGGTGCCGGCGGCATGGCGGAGTCCCAGGTGCTGCTGCTGGACGAGTCGCACGTCAACGAGAAGGTGACGGAGGCCCAGGCCCGCTTCTACTACAGCGAGGAGCAGCGCCGGGCCCTGGAGGCGCTGGTGACCCGGGGCGAGGCGGCCTACCGGGAGGCGCTGAGGAAGGAGCAGCTCCGCGACTTTCTCTCCAGCCGGGAGCTGCAGGCCCTGCGGGGCGGCTGGCGGGGATACGACGACCCCCGGGAAGGTGGCAAGGTGGCGCGGGGGCCCGGCGGCGAGACCCTCTCGCTGGCCTACTGGCCCGAGTGCTCGGACACGGAGGTGCCGCCGTTGGACTTGGGCTGGACGGATAAGA